>NC_090377.1:67422551-69873440 GCF_036365525.1 Heterodontus francisci | reverse complement strand
AAACCCAGAATTGTTGAGGTTTTGTTTTGCATGCTATTTCCCCGACTTTGCAACTGCACTTCAGATATTCAACTATGGAGGAGGGGTAGAGGGAGGGGTGGGTGAAGAGGGGGAGGGATGGGGAGAGCAGGGAGGGGTGGGGAGAGGGAGCATGCAAAATGCAGGGACCAGACAGTTGCAATGCCTGAAGTACTGTGGAGAAGGGGAGAAAGCAACTGGATTGGGCATCCGCAGCTGGAGGGAACGGCTGAATGGAGGGGGGCCGGAAGCGAGAGGCCGTAGAGAGCCGCGGGGAGCGAGTGTGTGAAGACCTTGGTGTCACCGGGTCCAGGGACTGGCCAGTAAGTCTTTTGCTGTTGTGTTTATGGCGCATGCACAGAAAAAGGCACTCCTCTTCCGTTCCGCTGCTCACCCCCCCCCCCACTCTCTCCCCTTCCTCCCTCTCCCTCCCCTCCTCCCCCTCCCCCTCCCCCCCCACTTCCCCCAGATCTCCCCCTCCCCCCTTCTTTACCCCTTCCTCCTTCCCCCTCCCTCTCCCTCTTTCTCCCCCCTCCCCCTCCCTCTTTCTCCCCCCCTCCCTCTCCCTCTTTCTCCCCCCCTCCCTCTTTCTCCCCCCCCTCCCTCTCCCTCTTTCTCCCCCCTCCCTCTTTCTCCCCCCTCCCTCTCCCTCTTTCTCCCCCCCTCCCTCTCCCTCTTTCTCCCCCCCTTTCTCCCCCCCCTCCCTCTCCCTCTTTCTCCCCCCCTCCCTCTCCCTCTTTCTCCCCCCCTCTCCCTCTTTCTCCCCCCTCCCTCTCCCTCTTTCTCCCCCCCTCCCTCTTTCTCCCCCCTCCCTCTCCCTCTTTCTCCCCCTCCCTCCCTCTTCCTCCCCCCCTCTTTCTCCCCCTCCCTCTTTCTCCCCCCCTCCCTCTCCCTCTTTCTCCCCCTCCCTCTCCCTCTTTCTCCCATCCCCTCCTCCCTCTTTCTCCCCCCCTCTCTCCCTCTTTCTCCCCCCCTCCCTCTCCCTCTTTCTCTCCCCCCCTCCCTCTTTCTCCCCCCCTCTTTCTCCCCCCTCCCTCTCCCTCTTTCTCCCCCCCTCTTTCTCTCCCCCCACCCCCCGGCACCGCTACTGCTAGTCTCCCCGTGCTGCTCTCCCCGCGCTGCTCTCCCCGGCCCCCGCGCTGCTCTCCCCGGCCCGCTCCACACTCTCACTCCGGCCATTGTATTCTGCCACGTGTTTGTTAGGTTTCATCTCTGTGATTCTTTGAGCAGCGCCATCTTTAGTCCTGGCAGCTGCTGCAGTCGCAAAGCTGTGACGTTTTCGTGGCACATGCTGTATTTGCGCATGTGCCAAAACAGCGCCACCTACCGATTGCGTTGTCAACAATTGCGGTCGCTGTAAAATCCTCCATCCACATTAGACAGCAGTGAAACCAGAAGCATCCCACCGTCTTCAACTGAACTTTCAATCATGAGAGAAATCTACAATCATCTCAGGCCTGCACGCATCGAGAACTTTGATTTCCAAGAGAATTCAACAGGTTCATTGTGACCTCCCCCCACCACTGTGCTAAGTTCAGTAACTACAACCTTACAACCTCTTCAAAAAAGAAAATCATGCCAAATGATGGCTTGGGGTTACAAGACCTAAACCACCCTTCTCCTATGCATGATGACCCTGCTAAGAGTAGTCACCTTCCTTTTTACCCTTTCTATCTGTCTCATCTTGTGTGTGTGTGTGTGTGTGAGTGAATGCGGTGTGACAATTTTGGGATAAGGCATATTGATCAACAAACAATTGATGTTCTGTTTTTTAAAACCTACAAGAAAAGCTGTTGTTGTCTGTTTATTTGAAAAATAAAACACCAAAGTGGTTAAACCCTAATATAACAAAAACACTGTGGTCAGGTGGGAAGTTGAACATTGGGAACCACCCACATTGCACCGTAGCCGTTAAACTACTCTTAGCAGGGTCATTATGCATAGGAAAAGGGTAGCTTAGGTCTTGTAGCCCCAAGCCATCTTTTGGCATGATTTTCTTTTTTGAAGAGGTCAAGTAAGGTTGTAGTTACTGAATTTAGCACAGTAAAATGTAACGTGTTAAACATAGAAAAGACGATAGATGATATGTGACTTCATGAATGGGGTTGAAATAGCTATGGTCGAAACTGGAAAAAGCCCTAGGAGGCATGGTAGATTCAACATTAAACATGTCCAACCAATGCAAAGTAACAATTAACATAGCCAACGCAGTAGAACATAAGTCAGAGGAAGTGCTGTACAATGGTCTGGTCAGAATGCTCCAATACTGCATCCAGTCTGGTCACCAAGAAATAAGAAAAATGTGCACGCTGGAGGCAGTGCAGAGAAGAGCTCCTAAACGGAACCTCTTTTTCAGGGGTCCAGGTTATGAGGCAACTTTGCAGAAACAAAGGCTTTTCAAACTAGAAAGAAGTCAACTGAGGTATATCAGATTGTTAAGAGTATAGTAAAATACAGTACAGTTACAGGCAATATCATTTGTGACTTTGGTTGGGGTCATTTCCTTGGTCTGGTAAAAGCAGAAACCTCATTGGAGAGATTTAAACAGGGATTTGCCTGAAAGATGGGACAGGATTTGAGAGGCAATAACCCTTTAAAGCATGTTGGAGAGGAAAGAAAGAGTGGAGATGGGGTAGTGGGGCAATGGAGAGCTTTCGGAAGGTTTGGGTCAGTGGGCAAGAAGGGAAACAGCAGAGGCAGCTGACTGGATGATCTTAATTTTATTGACAAACAAGTCCTTTTACTTGTTAGAGGTGAGGGTGGAGGGAGTAGGGGAGAGAAGTTTAAAGAAGATGTGCTGTTATTTTTCTTCTCCAGTATGGTCCCATTTTTGATTTTGGGAGAGGGGAGAAAAACCCGATAATGCTTGAGGTCTTCTAGCCAGGTCAGATGATGAATGGCTAAACCAGCTGTTCACCAGATACGATCATGTCGGCAGCCTGTCAACTTAAAAGAATAAAGATGGGGCCATACTAGGGGGATCAATAGGGAGAAGAGATAGTAAAAGCTTTAATGAGACAAGGCAACAAAGGTGGCGATGAGGGGATGATTGAGCAGTTTAACAGCTGCAGAAATGAAGAGCCAAATGGAAGGCCAAAGTTGGGAGATTGAAAGTGAAGTTTTAGGTCACTTGGAAGAGAGTTTTTTCCAGGGATGTGTGCAGAAGGAAGTGGGGTTGTAAGGGGGTAGAGGGATGTGGGTTGTGAAGGATACAATGAAATGGTGAGAGATGCCTTATCAGCGATTAGAACTGGGAAACAGTGGGGCCACATGAGATTGCAAAGTTGAGCGGTTGCCCATGAATATTGGTGAGTGAGTTTATTTGGAAGGTAAGGTTAATGGAGGACGAGGGCAATTACATTAGCAGAAAAAGGCCAAGATCATAAAATAGCAGGGCAGGATTTTGCCTCTGGGGTCGGGAATCTGACGCCGGAACCATTTCCAGGTCCTGAGCCCAAGGTGGGGGAGGTGGGCGGGGTTGGGGTGGGGGAATGGAGTCACAGCCTGTGATTTTCCCTGATACCAGCTGCTAATTGGCTGGAGGTCAGGTTTGACAGCCAATTAGCGATGGTGGGTGTGGGATGGAGCCCGGACTTGTAAAGTGTGGGCCCAAATTAGAGGCATGACGGCAACCATTACTGTGGCAGACATTGTGATCGACCATGGAAGCCCGAGCTCAGCGAGAGGAGAGGCAGAAACCTGACAACCCTTGAAGTGCTGTTGGAGAAAGTGAGAGAGAGGTAGGAGGTCTTGTTTCTGGAGGGTGGCAAGAGAATGCCACCCAGCCAAACAAAGCAGGCTCGACTGGAGATGGCAGAAATTGTCAGCAGCCAAAAAGTCATCTGGAGGAACCGGATACAGTGCCGCAAGAGGTTTAATGACCTTTCTTGCTCTGGCAAGGTGAGTGCAATGCTGGACCCCGATGACAGGCCTCCAGGTCTCAGCTACCAGCAAACACACCAGCTGAGCCACCTGAGGGTTCATGGTGCTCCTGAACATGGAAAGGTTGTGTACCCAGGGTAATAACTGACCCATTTGCAAGGCTCAGAGCCCTAGCGCTGTTGAGGACCTGGCAGAATTGGTACATGCAGCGTCTTATTTAAATGAGCCTCTGGCATTGGAAAGAGAGACCCGCATTGCCTTATCTCTCTCTCTTTTCTCCTTGCAGGAAAAAGGGGCACAGAATTCACAGGAGAGGGCATGCACAGGAGGAGTGCCCTGGTTCTCCATCCTCACAGCCATGGAGGAGGCTGCAATGGAAATCATGAGGGTGGCCTTGCACGACCAAGTGAGCAATGGAGAGATCGGAATACCTAGAGGAGAGGGTGAAAAGATAGTGAATTCTGTAGATGAAGGAGATGGAGTACACTCCTCCCTGTCCGAAACATGCCAAAGCCTCATATTGCATTGGGAAGCCTCAGCTCTGCAGAGGCTTCTGCTGTCATAGGTGAGTTCTGATAATCTCCTTCTTGTGGCTCCCACAGGGTTAGTTGTGGAGGGCGAGGATGCCAGTGTAGCAGCATCACTAAGGGCCTCTCAAGAATCTGAACCACCAAAGGCAACACTGTCATATCATTCACACACACCATCCACCATTGCAGATACACTCACAGTGGTGGGTACTCGAGCATGGTTAGAAAGGGTGAAACTTGGGTGAAGAGCATGTCACAAGTGAGCAGGAGGAAGCGAGAGAGGCAGAGGCAGCTGTGGGCAGTCCCTCTCGGAGGATGGAGGACAGACACAGCCATGCTCAGCTGGGCACAGATGCAGGGCCTCGGGAGTCACAAGAAAGGAGGCTCTACTTTGACCAGCAGCCAGAGATGTGTACCCACATTCAGCATTTTCTAAGGCAATGCGGGGTCATGGCTCAGATTGGAGCAGTCAGTTCAGCTCACGTGCACCACGATGGCTCAGAGCTTTGAGTGTATGAGCTCCTCCATTGAAAGAGTGACCGACCTCATGGTGATCCATATGCGGCATCACTCAGAGTAGATGCAGGAACAGTGCGCTTACATGCACAGAATGCATGCAACACTCTGTAGCATGATGGCGCAAAGATGCATGGAGTGGATGCCAGTGGTGCCCCAGTTGGTCCACTCTAACAATCCAGAACGCCATCAAGGGATGAGACAGTCACCAAAGAGGATGAGGATGCCACCTCTCACATGACACCTCACAATTCATCTCCTTGGAACCTCTGTCTGACGGACCATCTATGCAGCAGACCCCCGTGCAATGCAGCTGTTTGAAATTGTACGTACTGCCCAGCTCTTGCAAAAAATGCATCAGTGGCCAGCGGGATGCAATGGTATGCTGCTGCTTGCAAGATGTCACCAAGGTCCGCTGCTGATCCTTGGAAGGAGGCAGAGGTGAAGAAGTTCAAGGTCATAGTGACTTTCACAACTGCTGGCAGGGCATGGCGAGCAGTGCTGCAATGTCTGAGGTCCTTCTCAATGAGGGGGCAAATCTCTGTCACCATCTGCCTAGATAGGTGCAGTCTCTTGTGACACTGATTCTCTGACCTTTTTTTATTCGTTCATGAGATGTGGGTGTCGCTGGCTATGCCAGCATTTATTGCCCATCCCTAATGGTCCTTGAGAAGGTGGTGGTGAGCTGCCTTCTTGAACCACTGCAGTCCTTGGGGTGTAGGTACACCCATAGTGCTGTTAGGAAGGGATTTCCAGGATTTTGACCCAACGACAGTGAAGGAACAGCGATATGTTTCCAAGTCAGGATGGTGTGCGGCTTGGAGGGAAACTTGCAGGTGGTGGTGTTCCCATGCATCTGCTGCCCTTGTCCTTCTAGTTGGGAGAGGTCGCGGGTTTGGAAGGTGCTGTCTAAGGAGCCTTGGTGCATTGCTGCAGTGCATCTTGTAGATGGTACACACTGCTGCCACTGTGCATCGGTGGTGGAGGGAGTGAATGTTTGTAGATGGGGTGCCAATTAAGCGGGCTGCTTTGCTCTGGATGGTGTTGAGCTTCTTTAGTGTTGTTGGAGCTGCACCCATACAGGAAAGTGGAGAGTATTCCATCACACCCCTGATTTGTGCCTTGTGGATAATGGACAGTCATTGGGGAGTCAGGAGGTGAGTTACTCACTGTAGAATTCCCAGCCTGTGACCTGCTCTTGTAGGCACAGTATTTATGTTGCTGATCCAGTTCAGTTTCTGGTCAATGGTAACCCCCAGGAGGTTGATAATGGGGGATTCAGCGATCATAATGCCATTGAACATCAAGGGGAGCTGGTTAGATTCTCTCTCATTTGGGATGGTCATTGCCTGGCACTTGTGTGGCGCGAATGTTACTTGTCACTTATCAGCCCAAGCCTGGATGTTGTCCAGTACTTGCAGCATCTGGACACGGGGTGCTTCAGTATCTGAGGAGTCGCGAATGGTACTGAACATTGTGTAATTATCAGTGAAGATCCCCACTTCTGACCTTATGATGAAGGGAAGGACATTGATGAAGCAGCTGAAGATGGTTGGGCCTAGGACACTACCCTGAGGAACTCCTGCAGTGATGTCCTGGGATTGAGATGATTGACCGCCAACAACCACAACCATCTTCCTTTGTGCTAGGTATGACTTCAACCAGCGGAGAGTTTTCCTTCTGATTCCCATTGACTCCAGTTTTGCTAAGGCTCCTTGATGCCATACTCGGTCAAAAGCTGCCTTGATGTCGAGGGCAGTCACTCTCACCTCAGCTCTGGAGTTCAGCTCTTTTGTTCATGTTTGGACAAAGGCTATAATGAGGTCAGGAGCTGAGTAGGCTTGGCGGAACCCAAACTGAGCGACAGTGCACAGGTTATTGCTGAGCAAGTGCTGCTTGATAGCACTGTCAACAACTCCTTCCATCACTTTGCTGGTGATCGAGAGTAGACTGATGGGGCAGTAATTGTCCAGGTAGCTTCTTCTTTGGCCTTACACTCAATGCTGAGGTTATGGCCCCCATTGCCTTCTTGTCCCTCGTTCCTCCCCACTGCCCTCCTCATGCCCGAGACCCTTCAACTGCTCCTGAGGATGTTGATCCTCATCGTTACTCATCCCTATCTCTGAGTACCTTAATCCTATGCCCAGCTGTCGCCTTGCATGCAGTCAGCTCCTCTAACAAAGCTTAAAGTACCCCACTGCATATGGCCCCATGATTCCTGGAGGGTCAGGACCCCCTGCACTGTCCGAGCTCTCTCACACACTTGTTCTGCTAACTCTGCTCACTTGATGGCACCTGTGTACCAATGGCTGAATGCCCCTCTCAACCAAGCACCCTTATATAAGCCTACATAATTGCATGGCATGGCCATGACTGGCTCCTCGTTGTGTTGCTGCCTCCTTCCACTTGGACTGGTCCTGATTCATTGTTTAGCCCATGTGCCCCAACAAAAATTCCAAATTGGCCCTTGACAAGCTGACAACAAGCTCGTTAACAAGATCAATTGGCCAATTATGTGAATTAGGCGAGTTGCTGGGTCCCGCCTGCTGCCTTCCTGAGCAAAATTGCTGACAGTCAGAGAGGCGACGGCAACCCGGCATGACATCCAGCGGCGGCAATTTTCATGCCTGCCCATCTCTGTACTTGGCCCTATATGGGGCTGAAAATCGTAGAAATCATAGAAAATGTACGGCACAGAAAGAGGCCATTCGGCTCATCGTGTCTGTGCTGGCTATCTGCGAGATCAACTCAGCTTGTTGCACTCGCCCCCCCCTCCCCCCCCTTTTCCCTGTAGGCCTGCAAATCTTTTCTCTACAGATAATTATCCAATTCTCTTTTGAAAGACACGATTGAATCTGCCTCCACCACCCTTCTAGGCAGTGTATTTGCTGCATAAATTGCTTTCCTCATGCCGCCTCTGATTCTTTGCCAATCACTATAAATTGGCGTCCTCTGGTTCCCGACCTTTCCGTCAATGGGAACAGTTTCTCCCTATCTACTCTGTCCTGACCACTCATAGTTTTGAACATCTCTATCAAATCTCCTTTCAACTTCTCTTAACTAAGGAGAACAGTCCCAACTTCTCCAATCTATCCACGTAACCAAAGTCCCTCATCCCTTCCTCTTAAATCTTTTCTGCAATGTCTCAATGCCTTCACATCCTTCCTAAGGTGCAGTGGCCCAGAATTGGACCCAATACTCCATTTGAGACTGAATCAGTATTTTATGAAGATTCACCATAACTTCCTTGCTTTTGTACTCTATGCCTCTATTTATAAAGCCCAGGATCCTGTATGCCTTATTAACTGCTTTCTGAATCTGCTCTGACACCTTCAATGATTTGTGCACATATACCCCAGGACCCTCTGCTCCTGCATTCATTTTACAATTGTATCCTTTATTTTATATTGCCATTCCTCGTTCCTCCTACCAAATGTATCACTTCACATTTCTCTGCATTAAATTTCAACTGCCACGTGTCCGCCCATTCCACCAGCCTGTCTATGCCCGCTTGAAGTCTATAACAAACCGCCTCACAGTTCACAATACTACCAAGTTTTCTGTCATGTGCAGATTTTGAAAATGTGCCCTGCACATTCAATTCTAGTTCATTAATATACATCAAGAAAAGCAGTGGTCCTAATACCGACCCTTGGGAACCCCATTATATATGGTCCTCCAGTCCAAGAAACAACCTTGCACAACTACTGTCTGTTTGCTGTCACTCAGACAAGTTCATATCCATGCTGTCACTGTCCCCTTTATTCCATGGGCTTTAACTACGCTGACAAGCCTGTTATATGGCACTTCAATCCAATGCCTTTCAGAAGTCCATGTACACCACATCAACCGCGTTACCCTCATAAACCTTCTCTGCTACTTCATCAAAAAACTCAAGGAAGTTGGTTAAATGCGATTTGCCCTTAACAAATCCATGCTGACTTTCATTAATCAATCCACATTTAACTGTTAATTTTGTCCCAGATTATCAATTCTAAAAGCTTTCCCACCATGGAGGTTAAATTGACTGGTCTGTAGTCGCTAGGCTTATCCTTTCACCCTTTTTTGAACAAGGGTGTAACATTTGCAATTCTCCAGTCATCTGGCACCACCCCTGTATCTAAGGAGGATTGGAAGATTATTGCCAGTGCCTCTGCGCCCTTTGGTATCCTTGGATGCAGCTGATCCAGTCCTGTTGACTTATCAAACTTAAGTACAGCCAGCCTTTCTAATACCTCATCTTTATCAATTTTAGCCCATCCACTGTCTTAACTACACCCTCTTTCAGTATGACTTTGGCAGTATCTTCTTCCTTGTTAAGATAGTATTCATTTAGTACCTCAGCTACACCATCTGCCTCTAGGCGTAAATCCCATTTTTGTTTTTTTTGACTGAGACAGAGATTGCAATCAGCCAAGGATGAGGAGTTATTCAGTGGAGGGAAGGAGGGAGGATACCCTAATGAGAAACATGGGTTGGAATGTGGCAGTGTGATGGAGAATAAGGATTTTAAGGGACATGAGTGGATGCAACAAGTTGAAGTGCTTGAAGGAAGAGGTTCTAGGAGGGCAGAGGAAGAGACCAAGTTGTGATTTGGCGATAAGGGCCACACTGGCACCGCAGCAATAAAGACAAGAGTAGACAGTGAAAAGGATACCAGGCTTCAGTAAGGGGGAAGGTGTGGCCACTGGTGAGCCTATTTTCCACAGAGTAGATAGGGAAAAACTGTTCCCATTAGTGGAGGGATCGAGATAAAGAGGGCACAGATTTAAGGTAATTGGCGAAAGAAGCAACAGCGACATGAGGAAAAACTTATTCACAGACCGAATGGTTAGGATCTGGAATGCACTGCCTGAAAGTGTGGTGGAGGCAGGTTCAATTGAGGCATTCAGGAATGAATTGGATTGTTACCTGAAAAGGAAGAATGTGCAGGGCGCCGGGAGAAGGCCGGGGAGTGGCACTAGGTATAGTGCTCTTTTGGAGAACTGGTACTGGCATGACGGGCTGAATGGCCTCCTTTTGGCTGTAACAATTCTGTGATTCTTTGTCAGAACAATTGTCCACAATAAGGGCCTGGATGGTAAGGATCTGGTTCATGATTCTGGAGACAAATGCAGAGGGGCAGTGATTGTTGATCCACTGGCAAAACCTCTATCCCAGCAACACCCAGGAAATGTTAGGCGTGAAATTTATCCTTACAGAATGAAACAGACAGGAGCGGAATTGTGGAAGTGCCTATGGGATCTGTGCCCAGGGGCCTTCCACTAGGGGCAGTTTCATTTAGGTGCAGGTTATTGTGATATGATTGGCTTTATTATTAATGCAGTGCGCAATCTATGGCCTGTTTATTAGAGTCTTTTTTTATTCATAGAGTCATAATGACACAGATGGAGGCCATTTGGTCCATCGAGTCCATGCCAGCTCTCGGTAGACCAATCCACTCTGTCCCATTCCCCCACTCTATCCCCATAGCCCTATAAGTTTATTTCCTTTTGAAATCATTGATCGTCTCTGCTTCCACCACCCTCGTTAGCAGCGAGTTCCTGGTCATTACCACTCACTGTGTAAAAAAGTTCTTCCTCACATTCCCCCTACATCTCTCGCCTAAAACTTTAAATCTGTGCCCCCTAGTCCTTATACCATCAGCTAATGGGAATAGCTTTTCCTTGTCTACCCTATCTAAACCTGTTATAATCTTGTACAGCTCTGCCAAATCTCCCCTCAATCTCCTTTGCTCCAAAAAGAACAACACCAGCTACTCCAACCTAACCTCAGAGATAAAATCCCTCATCCCTGGAACCATTCTAATAAATCTCCTCTGCAACCACTCAAGGAGCCGCACATCCTTCCTAAAAAGTGGTGATCAGAACTGGACTCAATACTCAAGTTGTGGTCTAACCAAACTTTATAAATCTTCAGCATAGCTTCCCTGCTTTTGCACTCAATACCTCTATTAATGAAGCTCAAGATCCCATATGCTTTGCTAACTACTCTTTCAATATTTCCTGCCACCTTCAAAGATCTGTACACATGAACCCCCAGGTCCCTCTGTCCCTGCACACTCTTTAAAACTGTGCCATTAAGTCTATATTGCCTCTTTCCTTTCCTTTTGCAAAATGCATCACCTCACACTTCTCTGTCTTAAATTCCATCTGCCACTTCTTTGCCCATTCTTATAGCCTATCTGTGTCCTTTTGCAGTTGATTGGTATCCTCCTGACTGTCTGCCACATGTCCAAGTTTGGAATCATTGGAAAATTTTGAAATGTTACTTTGTATTCCAATATCCAAGTCATTTATATATATCAAAAAAGCAGCGGTCCCAGCACTGACCCTTGGGGAACATCACTGTCTACCATCCTTGAGTCTGAAAAACAACCATTTACCAGGACTCGATGTTTTCTGTCCTTAACCAAGCTGGCACTGACCCTTCTATTCCAATGAGCCTCAATTTTGTTAAACTGTTTTTTATGTGGTATTTAGTCAAAGGCTTTCTTAAGATCCATATAGACAACATCCATTGCTATTCCTTCATCAACCTTCTCTGTTACTTCATCAAAAAAAATAAATTAGTCAAGCAGGAGCTGCCTTTTACAAATCAGTGCTGGCTCTCCCTAATTAACTCAAACCTCTTTAAGTGCCTGTTGATTTTTTTCCCCTGATTATTATTTCTAAAACCTTACCAACAGATGTTAAACTGACTGAACTGTAGTTATGAGGAATGTCCTTACATCCATTCTTGAATAAGCATGTCACATTTGCCACTCTCCAACCCTCTGGCACCTCTCCCACACCTAAGGTAGGTTGTAAGATTATGGCAAGCCCTTCTGCTATCTCCACTCCCACTTCCTTTAGCAATCCAAAATGCAAGCCAGCCGGACCAGGTGACTTATCCACTCTAAGCATAGTGTTACGACCAGGTGAGAAATGTGTCTCGAGGTCTTTTGCTGTCTTTACCTGGTCTTATTGTAACAGGGTTTAATTTTTAAACACATTGTGTTTTGAGCTCCCCCTTTGCTCATGAGAAATATCAGGAGCACCCTCTAACACCCTGGGAGTTTGCGGTTGACATGTCACTAGCAGAGGGAGCAAGAGGCTGCATGATGCATCAGGAGCACCCTGAGAGGAACTCCCATGTGCTATTGGCTGCCGCCCCTGTGCCCTCCTGAGGCTTGACTGGTCCCCAAATCTGATCTCAGAGGGATGAGCAGCCTTGACCTGCCACATGCGCATCTGAGTTTGCGTTCTGATGGCCTGGTCCAGGGAGGCTACACTTCCCCTGAGATCATGGATGGCTTCCGATACTGGCGCCTCCACTGCAGCCGTCAGTCTGTCAACGGAGGATGCCAGATGGACAAGTGGCTGAGAGTTTGCAGCTGACATGCCCTGGATGGACGTTTCCAGAGTATGTGCTATGACTCGCAGCGTCTCTGGCAACTGCTCCAGATGTCCATGCACTGCATGTTGAACCTGTAACATCTCCGGCCGACTGGATGTTCTCAGAGGCGCATCATCAGCTTGCGGCTCTGCACTGGCCTGGCCTCCCACACTCCTCAGAGTGTATGAAGCATTGGCCGGTTCTGCCTCTGGTGGCTGGTCTGGCGACTGTGCTGTGCTAACACCCATAAGTGGCATTGTTTCCATGCAGACAGTAATCCAATCATGGAGGAAGTCTCTGCGCTGGCGCTTGGTGAGGTGCGATGATGTGACGGTGCACCCTCTGAGGCAATCTCCTCATCCTCAGAGGTGGACTGTTGAGCCCCCAGGATCCCGCCTGGCCGCTGATGTGTTTCACCTGCAGGGAAAATCAGATTGATCAGTTTGATCAGCACCACAGATTTAGGCACATGTCCCTTACTGCATTTTGGTCGCATTTGTGTGAATCAACTTTCATTAGCATGAGACCATCACCACTTCAACTGCTCCCCCAACCGTCACCCCCCACTTCCTCTAACAGGATTACTTCTCTGAGAGTCTCATAGCTGAGCTGTATTTTTAAAGCCCTCAGTTATGGTCAAAAGCCAGCTATTTGCTTCTTTCAAACTCCAGATAAGTTTGATTGGCTTGCTTTTTGAGGGTTCTAAACTTTTGGTGACAGGCTTTGGGTACTAATTCATACGCCCCTGAGGAAAGCATTTTTGCTCAGTTCATACTGTGATGAACTCTCATCTGGCAACAAGGAATAAACCTCATGGACTTTTCCAGTTAGTTTGCTTTGCATTAAAGAGACCAGGTCTCAGCTGGCCATTTTAGCTGCATTGCCAGTTTCTCAAAAGACATGAAAAATGCTTCCACATCTTCCTCATTGAATTTTGGAATTAATTGAGTGAGTTTTAGCAATCTTGTACCCAGCCCTGAACCCTGCTCCTCCATATTGGCCATGCTTTCACTAAGGTTACTCTGTCACCCCCTGGTTAATCCAAGCCACTTCAACTCTCTTTCTTCACATTCTTTCCAGAATATTCGTTCTCTCTCTTTCTCTCCTCTCTCCCATTCCTTCTCCTGTCTTTCTTTCTCTCTGACCTCTCTCTCTCTCGTTTCTTGTCCTGTCTTTCTCTCTCTCCTGCCTTTCATTTCCTTCACGTTCCTTTTGGAAGACTCTCTCTTTCTCCCTCTCCTGCCTCTCTCTCTTTCCTTGTCTTCTAATTCAAGTTTCCTTTGTTCCAATTGTATCTTTGCTAGCAGTAACCTCTCTGGGTCTGCTTCTAATACTGCCTCTGCTTCTTCAGATTCAAGGGAAAATTGGTTGGCCACTAGCTTTAGGAGTTCAGACTTCCTAGCCTTGCCACATACAGTAATTCCACACTGCTCAGCCATTTTTCTCAGCTCCTCCATGGACAGTGCTTTTAACTTATCCCAAGCCACTTCACCCTGGCTTGGAGAGCTACTCACTTCAGTTGCAGACATGTTAGTTTTCAATCACACATAACCACAAGAAAACCTGTATTAAAACCTTGCTCTTTTTGATTGGGAACAATTTGGGTTCCCACTTACAATTTCACTCATTTGTCTGTGGGTAAAATTCCCGACGCTAGCACCCAAATTTCTGTTACGACCAGGTGAAAAATGTGTCTAGGGGCCTTTTGCTGTCTTTACCTGGTATATTGTATCAGGGTTTAACTTTTAAACACACTGTGTTTTGAGCTCCCTCTTTGTGAATCCTTGTTCACATCTTTCCAATAATAAGGCAAAGAAATGAGCACAGACAGGCTTCCTTAGGTTTAAAGTGAAATTTATTAAACCTTAGACTTAAACTCGAATATGGTTGACGCCTACAGATATACGATGCGCCCACGCTAGCATGCACACGCGATATGCACATGCAGATAGGGACAGAAAAGAGAAAAGATAAAGTGGAACAGTTTGAGGCAATATCTTGTTACTGTGCTTCGAACTCACAGTATAGTCCTTTTGTAGGTAATTCTTGCGTTTCATTGGGGCCAGTATTCTGCTTTAACCTTGTTCACATAGGAGACTTTTCTCTTTCTGAAGTTCACATGTTTTCACAAGATTCAGTTCTGTGGGACGGAGATGGAAGCAGGCAGACAGGAGAGGTTCTGCTTCAGTTCCAGGAGCACATGGCTTTCTGAGTTCAAATCCTCTGTTGAAAGTTCAAATTCAAAAACTCCAACAGTCAGGCATATGACCAAAACAGGTCTGATCACTTCTTTTGTGTATTGGGGAAGCAACGACTGGGTTCCCATTGGTCCAACACTGTCTATTACTATTCAAATGTCTTTCTAGTCAGGGGCTGGCAATTTTAAGTTTTATGTTCATGTGGCGAAATAATGTGTGCTTCACTTTTGGCAGTTCGGGGTTTTGCCTGACAATAGCCAGCCTATCTAGCCTATCAATTTTCACCTCATCCATTACCTCCACCATCTCCACTTCTACCAATAGTTTGTCAACATCCTCTTCCTTAGTAAACACCAATGAAAAGTACTCATTAAGTATTCTAGCCTTGCCCTTCTCCTCTAAACATATATCACCTTATTTGTCCCTAATAGGCCCCGCTCCACTTCTTACTACCCACATGTCAGTAGAAGATTTTTGGGTTCCCTTTTATGTTAACTGCCATTCTATTCTCATATTATCTCTTTGTCGGAAGAATTCACCTGACATGCATCATACACCCTATTTTTTGTTTCATCGTATCCCCTGTCTCTCTCATTATCCAAGGAGCCCTGGCTTTGTTCTTTTACCTTTCGCTCTTGTTGGAATGTTCCTAGCCTGCACCTTCTTCAAGATCATCCATTATTCTGTTACAGATTTTCCTGTTAATCATTGGTTCCACTTTATCCTGGCTAGATCTCCTTTTACTGCATTAGTGTCAGTTGTGGCTTAGTTGGTAGTGCTCTTACTTCTGTATTATAAGGTTCTGAGTTCAAGTCTTATTCCAGGGCTTAAGCAACAAAAAAATTAAAGCTGCTACTGAGGGAGCACTACACTCCTGGAGGTGTTGTCTTCTGAATGAGATATGAAACTGAGGGCCCCAACTGCCTCCTCGGCTGGATGTAAAAGATCCGATAGCACTATTTCAAAGATGAGCAGGGGAGTTATCCCTGGTGTCTGGCCAATATTTATCCCTCAATCAACATCACAAGAAAGCAGATTATTTGGCCATTACCTCATTGCTGTTTGTGGGAGTTTGCTGTGTGCATACTGCCTGTTGTGTTTCCTACATTACTATAATGACTACACTTCAAAAGTACTTAATTGGCTGCAAAAGCACTTTGAGATGTCCAGTGGTCGTGAAAGATGCTATATAAATACAAGCCTTTCTCTCTTTATTGGAGTTAGCCCTCTTCCAATTTAGAAGTTCTACTTTAGATTGTTCCTTGCTCTTCTCCATTACTAATCTAAACCTTATGATACAACGATCGTTCTTACCCAAGTGTTCCCCCACAGACACTTGGTTCACTTCATGCATTCTACTGCGCGTTTGTGTTTTAATGGATAGGGTCACTTGTATGCAGGGGACGTAGGGGGCACTGGATGTCCTCGGGGCCCTGGGGGGGCAGATGAAAGGTCACAGACCTGAAGCGTTAACTTTGCTTCTCTCTCCACAGATGCTGCCAGACCTGCTGAGTATTGCCAGCACTTTTTGTTTTTATTGCAGTGCTATGTTTATTTGTTTAGAGTGAAATATATTGAACTAAATAATATTTTGTAAACAAATTGAGTAATGATTGAGATATGGCAGCCCTATAAAATGATACATTTTGTACAAATTGTACGCTGCATGCTAACAAAACACAAAGTGCAAAGATGTTACTGAAGCCGGAAGCAATGTGCAGCACCAAGCACTTTCAGCCACCCTTTCCCATCGCTCGCTCGCACACAAAAACTGGAACGTAATCCGCAGCGGTTGCCCCGGAAACGGCGCTGCGGTTACCAGGGAGAGGGTTTGTGTGGCTTCTGAGGGGCGGCTGGGCCGGAGCAGCAGCAGAAGCAGAGCCGGGCGGCACGGATTGAAGCCAGGCCCCACTGAAATGGTTTCCTGAGAAGTGAAGGTCGCCTGCGGTCTCTATTAACACCGCCGCTTCGTTCCTGCACGGCCCCGTTCCGCTTTTCTCCCGCACGGTTTCAGCCACAGCGAAGGACATGAGCAGGTGAGTATTGGTTTGATAAGCCGTGGCGTTGCTGTTCATCACCGATATCTTGGGTCTGACCTGTTGACTTATTCTTTCAGGTCATGGGACACGTCGGAGAGGTCTCCTTTGCCCAGGGTGAGTGATCATTTTCTGTAATCGGTTGGAGTGCGACCTCACCAGCCCCGGGGAGTAGGCTTCCCCTTCACAGCAACACTTCA
This sequence comes from Heterodontus francisci, assembly GCF_036365525.1. Lineage (NCBI taxonomy): Eukaryota > Metazoa > Chordata > Chondrichthyes > Heterodontiformes > Heterodontidae > Heterodontus > Heterodontus francisci. The sequence goes on along the minus strand of NC_090377.1, from coordinate 69,856,683 downwards.
GTTTTAGTGTTAACAACCGAAGGCTGGGTCCGCCTGAGTCCGGGTACAAGCGATGTGAGGCAGACTCATACCATGCTCTCCTTGCAGTACATCAACATCTCACCTGGCTCAATCAGACCTCCAACATCAACCTCTGATATTCTGAGAGCTGTGCCAGCTTTTCCAATACCGGTGGGCCCTGTAAGCAATGTATGGAGGGGCAGGGTGACAGGAACTCACAGATTCTACCATCCAAGGAGTGATGAGGTTGTACAACAAGCAAGGTTATTGGAATCAACAGTGTAAACAGGTTCACAAGACCTCAAGTGGATGAGGCCCAGGGGTTGGTTGGTTCCCAGGAAAGGGCACTAGTTTCTTTAGGGTTCTCATGGAAAGAGGGCGCTCCAAAAATACTGAGTTACGGAACTTTTCATGGGGGACTCAGGACCCATATGGTCAGTTAAGAAATGCTGAGCTTCGGGCAAGAAGTACAAAGATAAAAATTGGAAGTAATAGTGAATCTAGATTAAAACTTTGCCCACATTTGGAATATGGTGAGCAGTTTAGGGCCATGGAGTACAGCAGCTGTTGAGGCAAAGGGAGGATGGAGCACAGATTCACTTCGAAGCTGTCTGATATATATAGAGAGAAATAAAAACAGAAAGTGCTGGAAACACTCAGTAGGCCTGGCAGCATCTGTGGAGAGAGAAACAGAGTTAACAAACAAACATTAACTCTGTTCTCTGTCCATATATGCTGCCAGACCTCCTGAGTATTTCCAACACTTTCTGTTTTTATTTCAGATTTCCAGCATCTGCAGTATTTTGCTTTTATATTAATACAAAGACAGACTTGGACTTGTTTTCAATAGAACAGAGAATATTCCAAGGTTAGCGCTGTTTAAAATGCAGGGATGAGATAGGGTAGATGGAGACAGACTATTTAGTGCAGGGGAGTGTCAAACTAATGTAATATGGTGGGCCTGACCTGAGATTCTGGCACTTGATGTGATCCACATTCAGGAAAAATTATTTGGAGATGCAGGGGTATAAATTGGTGTTTGTTTCACTTGTTCTTTGCATGTAAAATGGACAAAATGTACACCAATTTCATGGCACAAGGTCTTGTGCTTAGCTGCCACCACTGTTTTTAGGTGTCTGCCAGTGCTGGATTATTTTAAATATGCAATGAGGGGGTCCTGTGCCTGTTTCAGGACCCTTCTTTAAAAAAAAGCATGAAAATCTATGTGGAGCATGTGCGGTGCAAGTTCAGTAGTTTTTCCAGTTCTACAGCCGCCTAACTAGTAGTCCTTATCGGCATGGCTGCAGGGTGCTAAAGAAATAGTTGAGAAATTTTTTTTTACTACCCCTTCTGTGGAGCAGGAGGGTTCCTCCTAGCTCCACAGCATTACTGCGGGCTGCTGCTGGCTGCAGTTGGTCCTCCTGCACCCTACTCAGGAATTACTGGCAATGCAGCAGGCCCAAATTTGATTCCTGAAATTAGCGAGCTGCCACTGAAGGTGCGAGTTAGCTTGCCACAATTATTAAAAACAGACCTGCGGCCTAATTTCAGATGAGCATTGGACTTTGGCTTCTGGTCCACTTTTTCTGCAGGTTTTAGAATGCGGTTCTACAAAATTTATCCCTCAAAAAATGGTGTAGGTGACAATTATTTCAGGGTCAATCATAATGCCTCTTATATGGCAAGCATTAGGAAACATTCATTGCTGCTTTTTAAATGGTCATGCATAACTTTTCGGTGTACTTACATTTTTCTCACCGTGCTGTGCTTTACAATATCTTGGAATGTGGCATTCTTCACCACAGCTACCTGATGGTGTGGGCTTTCCATTCATGTCTAAGAAAAATATGAAATTAATTTCATAATTCAAGCGAATGTTCTGATAATTTACCTAATTGGCACTGAAACTGTTATGGGTTACAAACTGCACACTTCAAGACAGAGGTATAAAAGTTACAGCACAGACTATTACCAGAGCTTAAAAAGCAATTATATTTGTTTTTGAGGAAAGGTAGATTATCTTTTGTAAAAAGGGTACTGAAGCTGGTAGTAATTGTTCTTCTCAAGTGAATTGGCAATATGGATTTGACTGAGTCAAAATAACTTTTAAAATTAAATCATTGAATTGTTAGATTGATCACCACTATTAGTGAAGTGAAAACATGAGTGAATTTGGACATGGACACATCTGCTTCTCCAAGATTTATGGATTTGTATTATTAAAGTCCATTCCACCAGGACATTCTCCCCCTCCAATCTCAACTTTCAGCAGTTCCCTTGTTAAACTCTACACTGCAGTCATAAAATTATAATAGTTGTGTAATAAAAATAGAAAATTCTAGAAAACACTCAACAGGTTGGGCAACATCTGTGGAGGGCAAAACAGAGTTGTTGGGCTGAATTTTCTGAGTGAGTGAGAGGCACGTCAGGAGGCAGGACCTGGTAAAATAATGATGGAAGGCGTCGGACTGGAAGTCCGATGTCTTAACGCCAGTTCCAGATTTTCCGAAAGGTGGCCAGGAAGGTGGCAGGAACAAACGCTTTGATGCGGCAGCAAGGTAATTAAGCTGGTTAATCAGGCAATTGACTAAAAGTTTAGGGGACAAATGGAATTTTATAAGGAGCGCACGGGGATCAAGGGTCTTTGGAGCCTTGCCAGTTATATGGAGATAGTGAGGGGGTGGGAGATCAAGGCTGGCTTCAGATGCCAGCCATCGATAGTGAGAGCTTTGTACCAAGGGAAGGGTGGGACAGCATGGACACTGCCATTAACACCCGGGAGCAGATCAGAAATAAGTTTGGGCATCAAGGGTTGGCTGGCAAAGTGCCAACCTTTAAGTGGCACACCAGTGACTGTGGGGACTTGGGGAGTCGTGGAGGATATTGGGGAAGGAGGCTTTGGAACCTCTGTGCAGAGACCCGCTATGGGCTTCATCCAGTCAGCCTTCGGGACCTCCGATGACGAGGAGCATCAGAGTGGGAGGCAGCAGCAGCCACAGAGAGTGAGGCAGCAGCAACCTGTGGGCCAACAAGAGTCTCACCCTCGGGAGGGGGCGCAGGAGGCGGGCATAGGGGGGACGACACCAGTCTCTTGTCCACAGAAGGGCCTACCCACCAGAGAGGGCCTACCGCACCAGGCTCAATTACCTGAAGAGGTCGGAGAAGCAGTGTCTCCGAAGACTCCACTTCTCCAGGGAGACAGTCAGAGCTGTGTGCCATGATGGAGGACCAGCTCAGGCCCATGGGAAGCAGTGAGCACCCTATGCCAGTGGCGTGAAGATCACCGTGGCATTGAATTTTTATGCCTCAGGATCATTCCAGGGATCCTCCGGAGATATGTGTGGGGTCTCCCAGTGCCAATGCTTCAAGATGGTCACCAGTGTCATGTTGAGGAAGGCCAGCCATTTTGTCTTCTTCGACACTGATCCCACAGTCAAACAGAGAGCTGTAGGATTCGTGGGCATTGCTGAATTCCCCCAGTGTAAGGTGCCATCGACTGTACATTTGAGGCCTTCAAGGCACCCACAGTGCAGCCAGCAGCCTTTATGAACAGGAAGGGCTTCCATTCCATCCATGTCCAACTGGTCTGTGACCACTGCAGAAGGATCCTTCAATAGTGCCCTGGGTTCCCCAGCAGCAGCCATGACGCTTTCATTCTTCGCCAGTCCCAGGTGTCGGACCTCTTCAAACCTCCCACAACTGTTTAAGGATGGCTACTAGGTGACGAGGGCTACCCACTGAAGAAGTGGCTAATGACGCCTATGAGGAGGCCAAGCACTGAAGTGGAGAAGTGCAATGCATGCCATGGATCAACTAGGGTGACCATCAAGCAGGTTTTGCAAAGATGCGGTTCAGGTGTCTGGATAGATCTGGTAGAGCCCTTCAGTACACCCTTGACAGGATCTCCTGTATTGTTGTGGTGTGCTGTGCTGTACACAACCAGGCACTTCATGAAGTGGATTATAATCCTAGTCCCTTTTTGGGACCATCCCGCATCAGGCTTACTCCCCAGATGATCACTGTCACTTAAGGTTGAGGAAGAGAGATCTCACAGATGCCTGAATGAATCTGAAGAACTAATCTAATTCTCCCCAAAGGAAAGGAATCAGCAGAGGATATTACTATCTTCCAGATAGTCTTTTTAACAAGTTTTAGCCAGACTATAACAACCCTGATATTATAAGGGTCTGAGAATTTCTCCTCAATAATGTACCTACCCATTAAAGAAGGTACAGCGATGGGTTCTCGAGTTGAGATACAGAAGATTGTATGAGCAATATATTTTCTAAATTATATAAAAGTTTATTAAGGAACCGAACATACAATTCACATTTTGGGTAAAACAATCGCAATGTTAATAGTTCTAGGAAAAAAAAGAAATTTTATTGCTCGTACAGAATCCAACTTTTAAGTCTAAATAATGTTACAGTAAAATATTTTAAGATCTCCATCAAAATTTAAAGCAGCATTTACCTTAAATCCCCGAGTAGAAAGCTACAGAGTTTAGCGAGACACCTCTATCTCAATTAAGGGGAGAACAATAGTCACCACACCAGGTAGCTCGTACCTTTACCATGGCTGGAATGAATCCAATGATTCTAAAGATCCACTATGTGGTTCCAATATTTATACTGTTTCAACACAGCATAACTAGTTTTTTTTACGTATGGAGGTATTGCCTCTCTTGCAAGTTGATTAGTCGCCTTCTATGTCCCAAATGAGGCTGTATAACTGTCAATTTCAAGTTGAAATTCACATTATTTAATTTTTAAGGAAAGGCTGAGTTAGCAGGAAGCTGTGAGCACAGATGTTGGTCAATACCTCTAAAGCTAGCAGGACAGTGAAGGTTGCACTTAATGGTGCACTTCCTAACTACACAAAAGTGTTTTAAGACTATAGCCAGGATTTAACCATAGGTGGACAGGAGCCGGCCACTGACTGAAAAGTTGGTGGCGAACCTGCTTCCGCCTCGCCTGGGGATCCGACCCGTATTTTGGGGGTCCCCAGGCTTTGACTGTTCTGAGGCGGGTCTTCCACCTGCTTGAGGTAGGAAGTCCCACCTAATAGAGCTGCTGGCCAATCAGCGGGCCGGCATCTCCTCGACCCAGCAGTGCCACTGGGAGCGGTGGCTACTGCTGGAACTACAGCCCAGCTAGAAGTAAAGATGCCGGGGAGCCTGGAAGGCAGGTGAGTTTTGGTTGCCTCGCCGGATCCAACCAATTACCCCCGGTGTGGTCGGTTGGGGGGACGGGGGGGCATGTTGGGGGTGGTTAGGTTAGTTGCGGGCGGCCCTCCATCGGGCAAAGGGTGCCCGATCATGAGGGCCCCCCGAAACGTTCGAGAGCCGCCTGCTTTTGTTAGGCGGCTTCTCTCGGGTCTAGGACACTTGCTTGCCACAAGTAAAATCCGCATAGAGGCGGGCGAAGGCCCTTAAGTGGCCGTTAAATGGCCACTTAAGGGCCTTGATTGGCCTGGGGCGGGCGGGCTGTTTTTCGCCACCCTGCGTAAAGTAGCAGCGGAGGCGGGAGCAGGTCAGGAAGGGCCCCTGGAGAATCACAGAATAATACAGTGCAGAAGAGGCCCTTCAGCCCATTGAGTCTGCACCGATGCATTAAAGACACCTGACCTGTCTACCTTATCCCATTTGCCAGCACTTGGCCCACAGCCTTGAATGTTATGACGTGCCAAGTGCTCATCCAGGTACTTTTTAAAGGATGTGAGGCAACCCGCCTCTACCACCCTCCCAGGCAGGGCTTTCCAGACCGTCACCACCCTCTGGGTAAAAAAGTTCTTCCTCAAATCCCTCTTAAACCTCCCACCCCTCACCTTAAACTTGTGACACCTCATAACTGACCCTTCAACTAAGGGGAACAGCTGCTCCCTATCCACCCTGTCCATGCCCCTCATAATCTTGTACACCTCGATCAGGTCACCCCTCAGTCTTCTCTGCTCCAGCGAAAACAACCCAAGCCTACCCAACCTCTCTTCATAGTTAACATGCAAGTTAACATGCAGGTGCAGCAGGCTATTAGGAAGGCAAATGGCATGTTGGCCTTTATTGCAAGGGGATTGGAGTACAGGAAGAAAGCAGTTTTACTAAAATTGCACAGGGCTTTGGTGAGACTGCACCTGGAATACTGTGTGCAGTTTTGTTCTCCACATTTAAGAATGGATATACTTGCACTGGAGGCGGTGCAGTGAAGGTTTACTAAATTGGTCCCTGGGATGAGGGGGTTGGCCTGTGATGAGAGGCTGAGTAAATTGGGCTGATACTCTCTGGAGTTTAGAAGAATGAGGGGTGATCTGATTGAGACATACAAGATTCTGAAAGGGCTTGACAGGGTAGAAGCTGAGCTATTGTTCCCACTGATCAGGGAATCTACAACACGGGGGCACAGTCTCAGGATAAGGGGTCAATCATTCAGGACTGAGATGAGGAGAAACTACTGCATGCAAAGGGTTGTGAATCTTTGGAATTCTCTACCCCAGTGGGTTGTAGATGCTCTGTAGTTGAATACATTTAAGGCTGGGATAGATAGATTTTTGGTCTCGCAGGGAATCAAGGGGTATGGGGAGTGGGCAGAAAGTGGAATTGAAACCCAAGATCAACCATGATTGTATTGAATGGCGGAGCAGGCTCACTGGGACATATGGTCTACTTCTCCTATTTCTTGTGAGATGTGTAGGGGCAGAAGATGTTGATATGGTTCTTAATGAATACCTTGCATCTGACTTCACAAAAGAGGCGGACAATGTAGATATTGTAGTTAAGGAGGAAGAGTGTGAAGTATTGGATGTGATAAACATAGGGAGAGAGGAAGTATTAATGGGATTAGTATCCTTGAAAGTTGATAAATCACCAGGGCTAGATGAAATGTATCCTAGGCTGTTAAAAAGAAGCAAGAGAGAAAATAGCAGAGAGTCTGACCATCATTTTCCAGTCTTCACTGGATACAGGTGTTGTGCTGGAGGATTGGAGAATTGTACCTCTGTTTAAAAAGGGAGCAAAGGATAGACTGAATAATTACAAGCCAGTCAGTCTAACCTCAGAAGTGGGCAAATTATTGGAATCTATTCTGAGAGACAGGATAAACTATCACTTAGAAAGGCACAGGTTAATCAAGGATAGTCAGCATGGATTTGTTAAGGGAAGATCTTGTTTGACCAATTTGATCGAACTTTTTGAAGTAACAAGGAAGATAGATGAAGGTAGTGCAGTTGATGTGGTCTACACGGATTTTAGCAAGGCTTTTGACAAGGTCCCACATGGCAGACTGGTTAAAAAAATAAAATCCCATGGGATCCAGGGAAATGCAGAAAGGTGGATACAAAATTGGTTCAGTGGCAGGAAACAAAGGGTAATTGTTGACGTGTGTTTTAACGACTGGAGAGCTGTTTCCAGTGGCATTCCGCAGGGCTCAGTACTGGGTCCCCTGTTTTTTGTGGTATGTATTAACGATTTGGACATAGAGGTAGGGGGCATGATCAAGAAGTTTGCAGACGACACAAAGATTGACCATGTGGTAGATAGCGAAGAGGATAGCTGTAGGCTGCAAGAAGATATTTATGGTCTGATCAGATGGGCAGACAAGTGGCAAATGGAATTCAATCTGGAGAAGTGTGAGATGATGCATTTGGGGAAGTCAAACAAGGCAAAGGAATGCACGATTAATGGGAAAATACTGAGAAGTGTAGAGTAAGTGAGGGACTTTGGAGTGAATGTCCATAGATCCCTGAAGGTAGCAGGACAGGTTGATAAGGTGGTGAAGAAGGCATATGGAATCCTTTCCTTTATTAGCCAAGGTATAGAATATAAGAGCAGGGAGGTTATGCTGGAACTGTATAAATCATTAGTTAGGCCACAACCTGAGTACTGTGTGCAGTTCTGGTCACCTCATTACAGCAAGGATGTAATTGTACTAGAGAGGGTACAGAGGAGATTTACAAGGATGTTGCCAGGACTGGAAAAATGCAGTTATGAGGAAAGATTGGGTAGGCTGGGGTTGTTCTCCTTGGAACAGAGAAGGCTGAGGGGAGATCTGATTGAAATGTACAAAATTTTGAGGGGCCTGGATAGAGTGGAGATGAAGGGTCTATTCACCATAGCAGAGAGGTCAGTGATGAGGGGGGATAGATTTAAAGTGATTGGTAGAAAAATTAGAGGGGAGATGAGGAAAACCTTTTTCACCCAGAGGGTGGTGGGGTCTGGAACTCACTGCTTGAAAGGCTAGTTGAGGCAGAGACCGTTAACTTATTCAAAAGGAGTCTGGATATGCACCTCGAGTGCCGTAATCTTCAGGGCTACAGATCAAATGTTGGAAGGTGGGATTAGAATAGGTGGATCATTTTTCGGCCGGCACAGACACGATGGGCCAAGTGGCCTCTTTCTGTGCCTTAAACCTTCTATGATTCTATAGCGATGGCATGCCGATCCAAGCGGGTCTTCTGCATCCACTGAGTGACCTGCTGAATTTGACTGTCCCTCAGAGCCGCCAAGCTCTGAAGCTCCACTCATGGCCTGAATGGACTCCTTCACTGTCCATGCCAGGGTGTGTATAGACTCTGGCAGCTCCGCCAAATGTTCCCTGACCTCACACTGCAGATCCAGTAGCTGGCGCCTTGCAGATGACTCCAGAGGCATGTCATCAATCTGCGGCTCAGCATCGCCCCAGCTTTCTGCAGTCCTTGGGGAGGTGTTGGTGTAGTGGTAATGTCACAATACTAGTAATCCAGAGCCCAGGCTAATGCTCTGGGGACATGGGTTCGAATCCCACCATGGCAAATGGTGATATTTGAATTCAATTAATAAATCTGGAAGTAAAAGCTAGCCGGATGGTAACCATGAAACCATTGGTGAATGTTGTAAAATCCCATCTGGTTCACTAATGTCCTTTAAGGAACGAAATTTACCAAAGGAGTGAAATATGCCATCCTTACCTGATCTGGCCTACATATGACTCCAGCAAGGTGGTTGACTCTTAAAATGCCCTCTGAGATGGCCTAGCAACCCACTCAGTTCAAGGGCAATTAGGGATGGGTAATAAATGCTGGCCTAGCCAGCGACGCTCACATCCCACAAATGAATAATAAAAAGTCTTCTGTGTGTCGGTGTCCTGGGCTGTCACAGCTGCTGTCAGCTTCTCTGGCACATCGCCATCCATCGGCATCAGGATCTGCAGAAAGGGGACGCTTCCATCCGTCTTTGCCCTTTCTCGGGAGTTATGCGTGGTTTTCTCCTGCAAGCACAGAGAAAGAGCATAGATGCCTGGCGTAGACATGCATAACGCCTGAGCAGGTGGCAGCATACCTAGACACGATGGTGGCACTGGCATGTTTCCTGCATGCTGCCACTCAGCAGCCTCAGCACAGTTGTCAGCTGTGTTCGACTGGAGTCCTTCACAGCAAGATTGCTATGCCTCTGACAGCCAATGCTGCTGCCTGGTCATTGACAGTGGGCAAATCTTTGTTGGCAATCTCACTTGAACCCCTTAACGCTTGTAAGCCTGAAGGTTTCGCGCTATGTTCTGAACTCGCCTTAGCAGAGTGCAAGAGGTCATTCACCCTGTTCCAGCATTGGAGATAGGTGCAGGGGGATGACCTCATGGCTATTGACATCCTCTGCAATCTCCAGCCAGGCTTGCTTGGTTTGGGAGGACAATCTCCTCCTCCCATCCTGAGGGAAGAGGACCTCCCCCTGTGCCCACATAGCCTGGTGGACAGCCAGCAGGGAGGCATCACCAAACATTAGGGCCACCCTTGGACACTGCTCAGCCATCCTTAGTGCTTCTGCTGTGGCTGGAACCTCTTGCCTCTCCAGTTGCCGCTGAGGATGCTGGCTGTCACACCTGCCTGCAGTTAATTGGCTGATACCGATGTAGTTTGATTCACCCGGCCGTCCCCCACCTGCGCGCAATGGCCTCTGCTTCTGGGCCCAACGACAGGACCCAGGGCGGGTGGGAAAAATTCAGCCCAAAGTTTCAGGTTGATAACCTATCATCAGAACAATTTGTAATAATTGTGTAGTTGTAACAAAATCAGATAAATCAATATTTCTCTTTCAAACTATAGAATGCAATTCCAGCATTTAGTATATTAATTATTTGTTGCGGTTTCTGCCTCCATTTCTCCCACTTTCTGGATTCTGTTTCAAAGAGTCTGTTTATTGGACTACTAAACCCAAGTTACTTTAGCTCAGTTTGTTGTGGATGGTCTTATTTTGTAAACTCACCTTTATGTTATACTCCTCCAAATCAAACAGAAAAGGGAAGTACCTAGGAGCATAGTGTATCGCTACTCTGATGTACTGTACTGTGGGATCCTGATTTTTATGAACATAGGAATTAGGAGCTGGACATCTCGCTGCTGCTCTCACATGCGTTCAAGTCTTCAGAAGAAGGAATTCTGCTCCACACAAGATCAGATGGCAGCTTGTTCAACCTTGCCCGTCTTAGAGCGAAGACCAAAGTATGGGAAGCCCTCAACAGGGAACTCCTGTTTGTTGACGATGCTGCATTAACATCCCACACGGAAGAGTGTCTGCAGAGACTCATCGACAGGATTGCGGCTGCCTGCAACGAACTTGGCCTAACCATCAGCCTCAAGAAAACAAACATCATGGGACAGGATGTCAGAAATGCTCCATTCATCAATATCGGCGACCATGCTCTGGAAGTGGTTCAAGAGTTCACCTACATAGGCTCAACTATCACCAGTAACTTGTCTCTCGATGCAGAAATCAACAAGCGCATGGGAAAGGCGTCCGCTGCTGTGTCCAGACTAGCCAAGAGGGTGTGTGGGAAAATGGCGCACTGACACGGAACACAAAAGTCTGAGTGTTTCAAGCCTGTGTCCTCAGTACATTGCTCTATGGCAGCGAGGCCTGGACAACGTATGTCAGCCAACTCATTCCATCTTCGCTGCCGCCGGAGAATCCTTGGCATCAGGTGGCAGGACCGTATCTCCAATGCAGATGTCCTTGAGGCGGCCAACATCCCCAGCATATACACCCGACTGAGCCAGTGGTGCTTGAGATGGCTTGGCCATGTGAGCCACGTGGAAGAGGGCAGGATCCCCAAAGACACATTGTACAGCGAGCTCGTCACTGTTATCAGTGACCCTTCTTCGGATGGTTAACTCTGCTTCTCTTTCCACAGATGCTGCCAGACCTGCTGAGTGGTTCCAGCATTTCTTGTTTTTATTTTATCTGCAGTGCCTGTTGAAGAGTCTGTCACTCTAGACTTGGCCTTTATAGCCACTCCAGGTGCTGCTCCACAAACCACTGACCACCTCTAGGCGCTTACCCATTGTCGCTCAAGACAAGGAGGCCAAAGAAGAAGAAGAAGACCATTCGGCCTCTCAAGTCTGCTGCGCCATTTGATAAAGTCATGACTGATCTGATTGTGGCCTCATCTCTACTTTCCTGTCTACCCCCTATACCCTTGACTTCCTTGTCAATCAAGAATCTAAATAACTCAACCTTAAAAATATTCAATGACCCTGCCTCCACTGCTCTCTGGGGAAGGGAATTCCACAGCTTAACGACCCTCTGAGAGAAAAAATTTCTCCTCATCTCCATCTTAAATGGAAGACCACTTATTTTTAAATTCTGTCCCTTTGTCTCTGTCATAAGGGGAAACAGCCTCTCAGCATTCACCCTGTCAAGTCCCCTCAAGATCTTATATGTTTCAATAAGATCACCTCTCATTCTTCTAAACTCTATTGGATAAAGGCCCAACCTGTCCAACCTTTCCTCATAAGATAACACCTTCATCCCAGGAATCAGTTGAGTGAACCTTCTCCGAACTGTTTCTAATGCAATTATATCCTTATTTAAGTAAGGAGACCAAAACTGTACACAGTACCCCAGATGTGGTCTCACCAACGCCCTATAAACTGTAGCAAAACTTCTGTTATGACTGGGTGAGAAAGGGGTCTCGGGGTTCCCTCTCAGCTTTTTCCTGGTTTGGCTATAACAGGGTTTAATTTTTAAAACACTGTTTAGCTTCCCCTCAGTGAATCCTTGTTCACCGCTCTCCAATTGTAATGGTAAAGAAATCAACCAGACAGGTTTTCTTAGATTTAAATAAGAAAGGTATAAGTTTTTCACATTAAAGCTGTAATTCAGTTAAAACTACTAAAAATATGCGAAGCGACCACACTAGCATGCATACGCGTGAAACACACGCAGATAGAGACAGAAAAGGAGAAAGAATCAACGGGAAAGGTTTGAAGCAATAGCTGGAGTTCATTTACTGTCTTTTGAGTTTGATGTAAAATCTTTGATTGCAGTTATATCTTGCCGTCTTGTTGGGGCCCAGTGCACTCTTTCAAACTTGTGTCGATGGTTTTCTGCCTTGGCTTCATTTCTTCCATGGGTCCCTTTCTTTGCGTGAGGGGGAGAGAGAGCGAGACAGGGAGATGCTGTCTTCCTTCAAGTTCAGTTGCAGTCTGACTCAAACTGTTCTGTGAGCACAATTCAAAACTCCAAGTTGGCCAGCAGGTTAGTCATGTGACTAATCCCTTATTTGGGACAACTGTTCCTGCGGTTTGTGGATTGTTCATCTGAGCAGACACCCGTGGTGGGGGGAATAGAATACACATTCAATGTCTGGTGATCAAAATCCATTTGGGTTAATTGAATCAGGGAACAGTTCCATTGTCTTCTCCGGGCAACTATCTCTTAGAATACAAATGTTTCCAGCCACTGACCTTTTAAAATGCAGGTACAGCCTTTTTTCAGTCCGGTAAGAGTTTAAAAATTAGCATTCATATGACTAAATTAATATGCCCCATTCTTGGCAGTTGGGGTTTCATCACACTTCCTTATTTTTATATTCCATTTCCCTTGCAACAAACGACAACATTCCATTTGCCCTTCACTTGCTGTACCTGCATACTAACTTTGTGATTTTAAGATCTACTCTAAAAATAACTTTACACATAAACCTAACAAGGTAACAACTCAGAACCAAGACTTATTTGACTTACTAAGCAAACTAAGTAGGATTAACGTACACAAGCGATTACAAAGTAAATCTATTAACCGTATATTTTTGGAAAAGTTATTCAATTCATTTAATAAAATAAAAGAATATATGGAGGGGTGAGATGCTCTTCAAAAATGATTGCAAATGTTTTACTCAAAAATAATTTGGAAAAATAATCTTTGCCAGTTTCCCCCTCAAACACCCTCTTTCAGCTTTTTAAAAATTAGTTTGGGGGATGTGGGCATCGCTGGCTCAGCCAGCATTTATTGCCCGTCCCTAATTGTCCTTGAGAAGGTGGCGGTGAGCTGCCTTCTTGAACCGCTGCAGTCCTTGGGGTGTAGGTCCATCCACAGTGCTGTTAAGAAGGGAGTTCCAGGATTTTGACCCAGCAAGAGTGAAGGAACGGTGATATAGTTCCAAGTCAGGATGGTGCGTGGCTTGGAGGAGAACTTGCAGGTGGTGGTGTTCCCGTGCATCTGCTGCCCTTGTCCTTCTAGGTGGTAGTGGTCGTGGATTTGGAACGTGCTGTCTGAGGAGCCTTGGTGTGTTGCTTCAGTGCAGCTTGTGTTGCCGTTACTGCTGATTGAAGCTTATGCTCGGGCTCTGGCTATGGATGCTGCGAGGTCCCAAGCAAGGAGCCGACAGTTGAGACAGAGACATCAGGTGCGGGGTGTCTGTTCCCTGTGAGTGGAGCTTGAGAATGGGACTGTGGCTGTGGTATGGCTGCTCACTTGCTCTCCCATCGTGGTGTGAGCTACAGCAGTTGGAGCTTCCAATGTAAGATCAGGCTGTGAGTGGGAGACCATCCACGAGTAGGTGAAGAAGGGAAAAACTATGCATTGGGACAGTGGAACCGAAGATGGAGGAGAGAGTCGTGGAGGGAAACCAGAGGTGGAAGGAACTTTGATTCTACCAGTAACTAATAGTAATTCACTGAAATTGTACCAATGGTTAATAATAATACTGGTAACAGTCAGATTCTCCTCCTAAGTAACAGTCATACATTAACTCATCTATAGTCTATATGAAACTGATGATAGGTGTGATGCTCTTATATCCTTTCTTTAACTAATAGTAATCCTATAATCTGCTGATGTTCACCCTGTAACTACAGCCAAAATCTCCCTGCATTGCAATTAGGCTCCCTGGTTGATGTTATTAACAGGCTCCATCTCTCCCTATCTGCTCTGACTCTGGTGTGGACTCAGGTTCTGTGTGAAAGTGCCAACTCTGAACTAAGTCTGTCCCTCACTAGCTACTTGTGATAAAGCATCCAATGATCTAATTACTCTCAGTGCAGAAACCTTCCTTCTCCCTGTCCCACTCAGTTCTTGCAGTGAGAATCCTTGGTCTCCATAACCTTGCTCCCTCTCACCCAGCAGTGGAAACAATCATTCACTGTTTGCCCACAGTAAAGCCTCCAGATTTCAATCATCATGTTACGGGCTGCTCCCCTCTTCGTGTCACTCCCACTCACCACTTGACTGCTGCTGCTCTTGTCTCTGCAAAAGATGCTGGACTTCTAAAAAGGGACAGAACATAGCTAGAAGGTGGTGGTAAACAAATACATACATGTTTCTTTTCTTGTGCAATAACCTGTAAAGTGCTTGAACAGATTACAGAAGTTGGTTAAATGGCAGACACTAGCTTGAGACAATAATGAGGGAAATTAAAGATGTTTATAAGGCACTGAACATGTGAATAAATGAGATAGTGAAGGGTAAAGTGGGTAGAAATGGAAGCACAAAAAACTGACAAAGCAGACTAAATTCCAGATCAAAGCGGATCATGTTAAAGGAGCAGACACGAACCAACCACTCAACACTACCTTCCTGGAAATTCTGGCAACACCCATGCCATGTTGCCAGTACTTTCTGCTGAAGAGAAAATGGGAGCTATAATTAAGATCTGAAGTTACAACAACTATTAATGTTATAGTGATCTGCCTAAGGGCAGGTCCTCTGCTCATTTCTCCACGCCTCACAATCTTGGGCGTTCCTCTTCAGTTGCTCGTGGGAGCCTCCCATTTTCAATTTCAAGTTGTCTAACATCATCATTCTCTTTCTCCCTCTTGATCTACATCCATCTAATCTTCCTTCAAACACCTCCTCCAGCAAGTTCACATGCCTTATAAGATGGCCAATCCAACCTAGTTGCCTTTTCTTGATGATATTCACTAATGATCTATCCTCCTTCACCATCCTGAGATCTTCATTGCTGTTGTGTTCTCTCCAAGTGACCCACTCCACCCTTCTCCAGAATCACATTTCACAACTCTAGTCTTTGGATGTCCACTTTTCTCAAGGTCCACGTTTCAGCCCCGTACAATGAGACACTCCAAATCACACTCTTGATAAATCTTAAGATCCCTACTCATTCCTATATTGAGCAATTTGTTATGTTTAGAGAATGCATTCTTTGTCTTTGCTATTCTAGTTCTGATTTCTTTATAGCAGTAACCATCTTCTAACAAGATCCTCACCAGGTACTTACCTATTCCAGCTGTTGATCATTTATCTTGACCTCTATTTTCCCACCAAGCTTTTCCCTGGTGGGAAACTATTAATAACACTTTTCATTTTAAAATCCAGAGCAACTATAACTTCAAGCCTTAATGGGGCACACATCTCGTTGTGTTTTACATGGTATAACATTCCTGTACTTATAAATCGATGTATCCTGTAATTCACTATGAGCAACACCCCAGGAGATTTACTGATAGAGAACAAAATATTTAATTATCATGATTACTATTCTGTACCTGTGTACACAATTTATTGTAAGTATTGCTCATTATCATTTTCTGAATTTAAATATATCAATACATTATGATCCAAAAATTCAACTACTCACTTGTAAAATGGTGTAAATAAAATGAACACTTCAATACTAATATATTAATTTGTGTGGCTCAGGTTCTCTTATGCATTTGACGTTGGAAATGGCTAGAAGTTCTAGTATTTAAGTGTCTTAGGATTTTAATTTTGCTTATTTGTGAGAATACAGTATAGAAAAAGTTGAGTCTCATACCAGATTTGCGCTGTGTTACTAATTATATGACAAGCCTTTCCTAGAGAAGGATCCTCCCCAGTTGGCTAGAGATTAGGTTTGCCACTTTACAAGTTGTGTTTCAGCTTCCTTCCATTCCCCCTTTTTTAAAGCATTCTGTAGGCCATTTTCAAAACTAAAATGTGAGGTGAGATGTTTTTGCCATTTCCTAAAGTTCCTTCATTGCTTACTAACTCAATCTTAATTTGAAGCTAAAAAGGGAAAAAAAGTTATTTCTATTGACATAGCGCTTCACAGCCAAAGAGGTACTTTTAAAGTGTGGTCACTGTTGGTAATGTATAGAAAAATAGAAGCTACAGCAAGGTCCCATAAATATCAATGACTCCCCTGCTCTTCAAATAGTGGCATAAGATATTTTGCTTCCATCTGAAAGAGCTGATGGGGCCTTGTTTCAACGTCCCATCCAAGAGATGGCTGAAGTGTCAACCTGGATTATTGCTTAAGTCACAGGAGTTTGGCTTGAACACACATTTCTGATTTAGCAGCAAAAGTGCTGTCACTGAGCCAAATCTAAGAACTAAGGCTGAGGCTTGTAGCAGTAATTGGTGATTGGAGGTAGTCACATGGTTTGGTTGTTGAAATGATGGTCTTAGAGTCTGGAAGCACTAGCAAGGGGTGATGGGATATTGAAAGAATGGAGCAGTGTTGGAATCTGTGTGCATTGGGAGCTGTTGGAGTGGATTCTGTGGTTGCGGAGGGAGGGTGTTTGCATGTTATGGAAGAATGGTAGGGTGTCACTGGATTTTGGGAGTAGTGGGAGTGTTGTGTTGCAATTTGAAAGCAGCAATGTTGGGATCTAAAATTACTAGTGAATGATCCTAGAATGAGTTGGAAGCAGTGTACACTGGGGGAATCCTATGACGTTGGAGAACTGGGAGGGAAATTGCAGGATCTGGGAGCACTGAGAAGAAGATTCATGTTGGTGTGTGTGAGTAGTGGGAGAAGATTTCAGTATGTAGGAGCTTTGGCATGTGAAAGAACATGGAGAAGGTGGCTAAGGTATGGGAATATTGGAATGGGCATCCCGTGATCTGGGAGTATTGATGGGGTGTTGTGTTTGCGAGCTTTGGGAAGAAGGATCTCTATGTCTGGGAGAACTGCAGAGGGGCCATGTGGGATGTGGAAGTCGTGGTGGTTCAGGGATGTGTGAACCATAGAACAGGGGTCCTGAGGACTTTGATCAGTGGCACAGTTATCAAGATCTGGAAATTTTTATGGCTGGTATTTGGGTCCAGATGTATTGGTAGGGCATTCTGGGATTCAGGAGTTAGAAGTGGGCTGTGGTATTTGGGAGCATTTGGAGGGAGGATCTGAGATCTGGTTGCAATGAAGGAGGCCCAGGATCTGTTGGCACCAGGAGGTAAAATCTGCCAGTTATAATGAGGGGGCCAAGGATAATGTGGTCTGACCATTCACTGCCCTCTGTGGGCTTGTCAGATGACACCGCACCCCCCCCCCCCCCCCCCACCCCTTCCATGTTCTTCTTCCACAGTAATCTGGCTGTAAACTTGTGGCGTCTGACTGGTTTTGGCCCCTTTTGGCCCATCAGGACTTTTAAAGTGCAGTTGCTGGCTGTCAGATGGATTTATGTGATTTTAAAGCACTATTACAGTATTTTCTAATACAGTTTGTACTTTAAAGTCACTAAAACAGGTGAACTGGCAGACAGCTGGCAGTGGTATATTTGGGACCAAGCTATAGTGGGGGTGCTGATTCGGTGACAGGCAAAAGAGACTTTATTTGGGGACTACGAGAGACAGTATTTTGGGTAGACAGCAGTTGGAATGTTTAGGTTAGAGGAGAGGCTAATGTTGGTAAATACTGTAATGGCACATCTTGTGCTTTAGAATCACAAATACAAGCTATCAAGGCCATATTGGAAATCTGAATGGGCCGAAAGGGGCTGTGAGTAGTTGAGATTGAGGAGTTGTGGTTGGGGTTGGTTAACTCTCATATGGTTCTGGTAGAAGTAGTAAAGATGGCAGTTGAACCTGGGAACAGGGAGTAGTTGTAAAACATCTTTTTAAAAGTTTTAATTTACTTTGCTTTGCAGGCCGGCTGGGT
This sequence comes from Heterodontus francisci, assembly GCF_036365525.1. Taxonomy (NCBI): domain Eukaryota; kingdom Metazoa; phylum Chordata; class Chondrichthyes; order Heterodontiformes; family Heterodontidae; genus Heterodontus; species Heterodontus francisci. Next base: position 69,838,564 of record NC_090377.1, on the reverse strand, counting down.
TAAGGATGCAGGGAGACAGCAACTGTAGAACAGAGTGGGGAACAGGTTTCAGTGGACCACACAGTGAGTCACATGGTACAAATCAGGCACAAAGGCAAGTATGAGAAATAGGGTTAAAATTAGCAAGTTTTAAGTGTAGCAGAAAAGAATTACAGAAAAAGTGTGACTGGTAAGATTTAAAGGAGGTAAGTGTTACACTTTTAACAAGTGCACCTTATACTCAAAACTTTTCCCTTCCATGGCATTGTTTACAAGTCAGTGGAAATACTGTCTTTCCCTTTCTTGTGACCACATACTCAACTCCCTCCCCCCCTCCCTCCCCCCATGGTAGACTTGGTTGAGCCAACTAAATTGATATGAAATATTTATTTACAGAACTAAAAGTTTGTTTCAGAGCACTGAGCTGAGAAAGAGGCTTTTAGTTTGTGAAGATACTTAAGGCTCGATTTTTATTCTGCCCCCTTATCAGGAATGGGACAGGTGGATGGTAAAAATGGTGGTTGAGTGCTTTTTGCTTCTTGCTGCATTTGCAACATGTTCATGCCCACTGCCATTTTAACTTCCGGATATTCAACAGCATTGGGACCACCCACCGCAGGCAAATGGGCACCTCATTAATAGTTGAATATTGGGGGCTGATGACATTGTTCAGACACTGATGCAATTTTAACTACCGATCGCGGCAGTGATGCCTAATGCTGGAGTTGCCAGAAAAAGTTGGTGGCAAGCAGGATTGTGACCAGCGGAGGCCCATTTAAGCCCAGTTAAGTTGATGTTTCCTTCTGGGCTAGGGGGAACAGGAGTGCTCCTATGGCTCCCAGAAGGAAAGCCCTGCCCCAGACTTCCGTTCCCTTCCCCTCCCACGACTGCAGTTGCCCCCCCCACCCATCACTGACCTTCGTGCTGGGTCCCGGTGGCTCAAAATTTTGTTACTGCTAGCCAGCCTTCATGTTATTCCCTTCAAGTTTGGGCAGGAGTTAGTTTTGGATTGTTTACATGAGGAGTTAGCGGAATGGCTTGATTTGTCGCCCTTTTCGGACAACACAGGACGTAGCTATGCCCAGAGTTAAAATCAGCCTTTAGATAGAACACTCGGCATTTGTATAGTATAATTTTAAGAATATGGTTCCTCCAAGGGAGATTTTGTTGCATCAAAGGTGCAAAATAAAAGCCTATTTCAAAGCACTGAGGTGAGAAAGACGCTTTCAGTTTATTAAGGCAGCCAAAAATTCAATACTGTATATTTGATTGTAATAATCACTTTAAACATTTGCATAGCTCGCTGCTGATAATCCTGGATGAAAAGAGGACACATCAGGTAAAAGATTTCATGAGTAAGGAGAGGTGGAGATAAGTGGTAAAGGGCCAGGGGAGTTGCAAGGTTAGGGGAGGGTTGAGGCCTGAGGTTGTTTGGATAAATACCCTTGGCTCGCTGTACACATGCTTGACGTCATGATATGTAAATAAAGGCTTTTGGCAGTAGCCATTTTATGCACCGCATGGAACATGGTGTCAGAAGTGAGTAGCTAGGATATGAGAGGATTTTGATAGCTGTAAGACAGCTGGCCGATGTGCAAAACATCAGAGAATATTGTGCAGTTCCAGTAGGAAAAGTTTTAATTTCAAAAAATCTTCTGTCTGTAACTTTGCACAGGACATTGACAGCTGGGTAAGTCATTTTGGTTTGGAATTTTCCAGTGCCTGCTCCTATGGACTTGAAGGGAGATTTGAGAGGGAATTGGCAATTCTTTTAATCTCAATGGCAGAATTATGAAGTTGCCACAGAGTTGGACAAGAAACCCGAATGGATATCATTGATGGGGAAGGAATGTTACAAGCGGTATTGCACCCTAGATCTCATTGAGGAGAGGAAAAGCAAGACTTGATAGATTTTGGAGGCCTTGAAATCCCACTTTGAACCCTCCACTAATGTCATTTATGAACGCTATGTGTTTAACACTAGAGCTCAGGAAGAGAGGGAAAATATTGATCAGTATGTGACTGTACTGAGATGTCTAGCTGAATCTTGTGAGTTTGAGCAACTGAAAGATGATCTCATCAGAGATAGGATTGTCTTAAGAATGAGAGATCCCGCTGTGAGAGCACATCTGCTGCGAGAAGAGAAGCTTACTCTCAAGAAAGCTATTCACATGTGCAGAAGCTCTGAAGTGGCTAATCAACAGCTGAAGAGTATTGATGGAAGAATCAACAAGGCTGTGCACTATGCTGAGAGGCAGTAAAGTCTTCCAAGGGCCCGCAGAAAGATTAAGGCCAGAGTACTGGATATAAATTCTGTGGGACACCACAAGAAGGAAAAGGAAACATGTCCAGCATGGGGACAGCAGTGCTTTAACTGCAAGAAGCTGAATCACTTTGCACACAACTGTTTTGCTAGAAAGAAGAAAAGCAAGCCTGTAAAGATGGTTGATGGAGAGATATCAGAAGATGATTCTGACGAATCATTCTACAACCTAGAACATGTTGACACTGTCAAGTCTCGAGGTAGAAAGTGGTTTGTGACTGTTGGAATGACGACTGCAGAAGTAGAGTATTAAGCTCTTTCTCTTCTCTTTCCACAGATGCTGCCAGACCTGCTGAGTGAATCCAGCATTTCTTGTTTTTGTTTCAGATTTCTAGCATCCGCAGTATTTTGCTTTTATATTAGAGTATTAAGCTGATGTGAGATGTCAGATAGACACTCGTTCTACATGCAACATCATGAACTTTGCAGACTTGTGTGAAATTGCACAAGATGGTGACCCAAATATGAAGCAATTGACGGTAATGTTGAGGCTCTAAGATGGAACGATGCTGACCCCAAGAGAACAAACCAAGCTGAGAGTTCAATGCAACAGGAAGAAAGAAGAACTTCAGTTCAAGATAGTGGACATTAAGCAAACACCCCTCATCTCAGCTGAAACAAATCAAAAGCTTGGACTGGTAACCTTCCATGTACCAGAAGAGATTTGCAGTGTTTCGCATGACACTAAGCCATTCACTGCTGAACAGATCCTGACCGATTACAAAGATGTTTTCGCTGGTCCTGGATGCCTTCCTGGAGAATGTCATCTCAAAGTAAATGAGAGTGTGAGGCCAACTCAACATCTTCCGAGCAGAGTTCCAGCTGTCCTGAAGTCTAGTCTGAAAGACAAGATAGAGGAGCTTGAAAAGATGGGAGTAATGAAGAAAGTGACGACTCCTACAGACTGGATTAGCAGCATGGTAGCAGTGAAAAAACCTGGAAACTTGAGGGTGTGTTTAGATCCAAAGGACCTTAATAAAGCTTTGAAGATATATCACTACCCTATACCAACCATTGAAGAGATTCTACCTCAACTTGTCAAGGCATAGGTCTTTACTACCCTAGACACTAAGGATAGATACTGGCAAGTGAAGTTGGATGAAAGCAGCATCTTTCTGACTACTTTCTGGATGCCATTTGGGAGGTACAGATGGTTGCGCAAGCTGTTTGGCATTTCTACTGCTTCAGAAGAGTACCAATGCAGACAGCACGAGATAGTCGATGGTTTACCGGGAGTAGAAGCAGCAACGGATGATCTTTTAGTCTATGGAAGACGCCATTGCAGACCAAGTAAGATTGCTGGAGAGGGAGAGTCAGATGAACCTGAAGCTGAACAAGAAAATGTTGCAGCTGAAGATGACTGAATTCAAGTACATAGGACATGTACTGACAGCTAAAGGACTTCGCGCTGATGCTGATAATTTGAGCAGAGATGTAGCAACCGACAGATGTGAAGGCAGTTCAACGATTTGTTGGATTTGCGAACTACCTAGCCAAGTTCTTGCCCAATCTATTGTCAGAGTGTGAACCTCTACGCAAGCTCACTGTAAAGGATGTTCAATAGTACTGGGGCACAGAACAAGAAGCAGCTTTCACTCGCATCAAACAACGAGTGATGACAATGCCAGTGCTGAGTTACTATGTTGTCTACGAATAAGTCACCGTGCAGTGTGATGCCAGTGTAACAGGACTTGGAGCAACCCTCATGCAGCAAGGACAACCAGTTGTGTTTGCATCCAGAGTTTTAATGTAAACTGAACGATGCTATGCACAGATCAAGAAAGGGTGCCTGGCTGTTGCCTTTACTTGTGAGCATTTCAGCTAGTACTTGTTTGGGAGAGAGAAAGTGATGGTAGAGTCTGACCACTAGTCACTTTAAAGCAGCTTTCTCAAACCGCTTCTATCTGCTCCAAAGTATTGCAAAGGATCTTACTTTGTTTGCAGAGATATCACTTGGAAGTGAAGTACAATTAAGGGAAACAGATGTACATTGTTGACATCATGTGGAGAGTTGCGCTCCCTTTGAAGGAAGTTGATGATGCTAGTACAGAGTGTGAAATCTTCCAGATTCAACAAGAAGCAGCAGCATAACATGTTCTGGAAGCCATTAACCCAGCAGAGACATTGAATCTGACAGACAAGTGTCTTGCTTAGATCAAGCAAACTACACAATGAGATGGAACTCTTCACGTGGTACAGGAAGCTGTGATGAAAGGATGGCCTGAAACCATCAAGGATATACCTGTTGTTCTAAGAGAGTATTGGGCATACAGAGATGAAGTGACTGCCCAAGATGGCATTTTGTACGAAGGGACTAGGGTCATTATCCCTAATGAGATGCTGAAGCACGTTCACGCAAGCTATCAAGGAATCGAGTCGAGTCTGAAGAAGGCAAGCTAAGTGCTCAACTGGCCAAACATGAATACGGAGATTAAGGACCACATCAGCCAGTGCAGTGCTTGTAATGAACATTAAGCTGAGCAAGCTAAAGAGCCCTTCATGACCAGATAGACCATGGATGAAGCTTAGAGTAGACCTCTTCACTCTCACTGGAACTGAATATCTCATCACAGTCAGCTACTATTTTGATTGCTGGGAGTTAGACCACCTGACATCAATTACTACCAGTAACATCGTAGAATGCCTGAAAGCACACTTCAGTCATCATGGCATGCCCAACATTGTGATGAGCGATAATAAAAGCAGAATACTGTAGATGCTAGAAATCTGAAATAAAACAAAAGTGCTGGAAATACTCAGCAGGTCAGGCAGCATCTCTGAAGAGCGAAGCAGAGTTAATGTTTTAGGTCTGTGACCTTTCTTTTGGCAGTAGCCATTTCATGCACCATATGGAACAGAGATGGTAGGCTTGAGGCCCGACCACAACTACTGAGGATAGGAAACTTGGTAGCTGGGAAGTGAGTTCGCCTGGCTTGAGGCCTGAAATTGGAATTTGTGCCTAAAGGTAGGAATGGGATTTAGCTACCCCAAAAATTGAATGGAGGACAATGGGTAAACCCAAAATTTGGACTGAGGGGAGTGGATAAATCTGAAAATTGGTTAAGGGAGACATGTCAAAAGAACAAATTTATAGGTTGACCTGGGAAATCTGACTGTGGGGAGGTCACAGCAGCGTCACCCAGTGCTAAAAGGCCTACGAGGTTCTAGGAAGACAGGAACGGACATAGGCGATTCAGCCCCCTTGAGCCTGTTCCAATATTCAATCAGATCAAAACTAATCTTATTCTATATTCCTTGACACTCTCACCTAACAAAAATCTATTGATTTCAGTCTTGAAAATTTCAATTGACTTAGAATCTACATGCTTTTGGGGAAGAGAGTTCCAGATTTGCACCACCCTTTGTGTGAAAAAGTGCTTTCTGATTTCACTCCTGATTAACAGCTCTAATTTTAGTTATGCACCTTCTGGATTCTCTCACCAGTGGAAGTACCAACCCTATCAAATCCCTTTATCATTTTAAACACCTCAATTAGATTATCCCCCAACCTTCTAGACTAGAGGGAATAGAAGCCACTATTTTGCAGCTTGTCCTCATAATTTAACCCTTTAAGCTCTGATATAATTCTGGTGAATCTGTGCTGTACTCTTGCCAACATATCCTTCCTGAGAAGCAGTGCCCAAAACTATATATTAGAAAAGACAGAAAATGTGACAACCAAGTAGATAAACATAGGTTTTAAACCTTGTGAACGTAAACATAGAGACTGAAAAATGTGGCATACAAAGTAAGGTGCTCAGGAATGCATTTTATATGCAAAATTATCTGGGGCACTAATCAATTAGCATTGTGGGGAAGGGACTGCCTTGAGATCTAGGAGCAGTAGGAAGGGGACTGTTGTTGGGAAGAACTGGGATGGGGTTAGACTCTTGAAAATATTTAAGGAGAATTCTAGGATTTGGAAGTGATTTGGAGGTTCTGGGAACACTGAAGGGTAAGATTCTGAGAGCACTGGGACACAGTCTGGGATATTGGGACAAGGGTCCTGGGATCTGAAGACATTGAAGAAGGTGGTCTCATAGTCTGTGAACATTAGCTATGGTTCTGGGATGGGTGAACACTGAAAATGCATTCTTGGTGTGTGAAATGGTTCCCAAGGATTTAGGCAATGGGGAGAAAATCTGTAAAGGGTCCACCACCAATGCACAGTGACAGCAGTGTGTACCATACACAAGATGCACTGCAGCAACTCGCCAAGCCTCCTTCGACAGCACCTTCCAAGTCCACAACCTCTACCACCAAGAAAGACAAAGGCAGCATGGAAACATCACATTGAGGATACTCTCCATTGTGTTGTGTGGCACTACGACCATACTAAATGGGATAGATTTCAAACAGATCTAGCAACGCAAAACTGGGCTTCCATGAGGCGCTGTGGGCCATCAACAACGGCAGAATTGTACTCAACCACAATCTGCAATCACATGGCCCGGCATATACCGCACTCTGCCATTACCTTCAAGCCAGGAGATCAACCCTGGTTCAATAAAGAGTGCAGGAGGGCATGCCAGGAACAGCACCAGGCATACCTCAAAAGAAGGCTAGTGAAGCGACAACCCAGGACTACTTGCGTTCCAAACAGCATAAGCAGCATGCAATAGACAGAGCTAAGCGATCCCACAACCAACGGATCAGGTCTAAGCTCTGCAGTCCTGCCACATCCAGTCATGAATCGTGGTGGACAATTAAACATCTAACTGGAGGAGGTGGCTCCACAAATGACCCTTCCTCAATGATGGGGGAGCCCAGCACATCAGTGCAAAAGACCAGGCTGAAGCATTTGCAGTCATCTTCAGCCAGCAGTGCTGAGTAGATGATCCATCTTGGCCTCCTCCTGAAGTCAACAGCATCACAAATGCCAGTCTTCAGCAATTCGATTCATTCTGCGTGATATCAAGAAATGACTGAAGGCACTAAATACTGCAAAGGCTATGGGCCCTGACAGAATTCCGGCAATAGTACTGAAGACCTGTGTTCCAGAACTAGCCGTGCCCCTAGCCAAGCTGTTCCGGTACAGCTCCAACACTGGCATCTACCAGACAATGTGGAAAATTCCCCAGGTATGTCCTGTACACAAAAAGCAGGACAAATCCAACCCGGCCAATTACCACCCCATCAGTCTACACTCGATCAACAGTAAAGTGATGGAAGGTGTCGTTGACAGTGCTAGCAAGCGCCACTAGCTTAGCAATAACTTGCTCACTGACGCTCAGTTTGAGTTCCACCAGGACCACTCGGCTCCTGACCTCATTACAGCCTTGGTTCAAACATGGACAAAAGAGCTGAACTCAAGAGGTGAGATGAGGTGAGAGTGACTGCCCTTGACATCAGGGCAGCATTTGATCGAGTATGGCATCAGGGAGCCCAAGCAAAACTGGAGTCAATGGGAATCAGGGGGAAAACTCCCCACTGGTTGGAGTCTTACCTAGCGCAAAGGAAGATGGTTGTGGTTGCTGGAGGTCAATCATCGCAGCTCCAGGACATCACTGCAGGAGTTCCTCAGGGTAGCGTCCTAGACTGCTTCATCAATGATCTTCCCTCCATCATAAGGTCAGAAGTGGGGATGTTCGCTGGTGATTGCACAATGTTCAGCACCATTCGTGACTCCTCAGATACTGAGGCAGTCCGTGTAGAAATGCAGCAAGACCTGAACAATATCCAGGCTTGGCCTGATAAGTGGCAAGTAACATTCGCGCCACATAAGTGCCAGGAAATGACCATCTCCAACAAGGGAGAAGCTAACCATCTCCCCTTGACATTCAATGGCATTATGATTGCTTAATCCCCCACTATCAACATCCTAGGGGTTACCATTGACCAGAAACTGAACTGGAGTAGCAAGGTGATTGGTTGGTGAGTCACTGCTGTTAGGGAATAGCTCTAAATAGCTAGGTAAATATCTCAGATAAGAAAAAAAAAGGGGGAAAGTTTTTTTTTAAAAAAAAAACCTCTGGTGATAAGGTGAGTACCACTAAAGTGTTTTTTTTAAATTCAGTGTAGCTTATTAAGGACTTTAGATTGTAGTGGGTAGAACAAGGCCCCTAATGTAATTAGTATTTTTTAAAGGGAGTAACTAAATTAATTTAAAGGTGAGTCATGGCAGGAGAGCTCAGCCCCGTGATATGCTGCTCCTGCGCTATGTGGGAAATCAGGGACGCTTCCAGTGTCTCAGATGACCATGTGTGCAGGAAGTGTATCCATCTGCAGCTACTGGCCACCCGCATTACGGAGCTGGAGCTGCGGGTGGATTCACTGTGGAGCATCCGCGATGCTGAGGACGTCGTGGATAGCACATTTAGTGAGGTGGTCACACCGTAGATAATGGCTGTACAGGCAGAAAAGGGATGGATGACCACCAGACGGAGTAGTAGGCGCAGGCAGGTAGTGCAGGAGTCTCCTGTGGCCATCCCCCTCTCAAACAGATATACCGCTTTGGATACTGTTGGGGGAATGACCTCCCAGGGGAAAGCAGCAACAGCCAGGTCCGTGGCACCACGGAGGGCTCTTTCGCACAGCAGGGGAGGAAAAGGGGTGGAAGAGCAAGAGTGATAGGGGATTCTATCGTAAGGAGTGCAGATAGGTATTTCTGTGGCCGCAAACGAGGCTCCAGGATGGTATGTTGCCTCCCTGGTGCTAGTGTCAAGGATGTCTCGGAGTGGCTGGAGGACATCCTGAAAGGGGAGGGTGAGCAGCCAGAGGTCATGGTCCATATGGTACTAACAACATAGGCAGGAAGAGAGATGAGGTCCTGCAAAGTGAATATAGGGAGTTAGGCAGAAGGTTAAAAAGCAGGACCTCTAGGGTTGTAATTTCAGGATTACTCCATGTGCCACGCGCTAGTGAGGGGAGGAATAGGAGGATAAGGCAAATGAATGCATGGCTGAAGAGCTGGTGTAGGCAGGAGGGCTTCAGCTACTTGGATCATTGGGATCTCGTCTGGTGCAGAGGTGACCTGTACAAGAGGGACGGGTTGCATCTGAACTGGAAGGGGACCAACATCCTTGCAGGGAAGTTTGCTAGTACTACTCGGGAGGGTTTAAACTCGGCAGGGGGGTGGGACCCAAAGTAGTAGTCTCTCCAATGAGATAGTTGAGACAAACGTAGAGGTTAAAGCAAGCAAGTCCATTAGGCAGGCCAGGCAGGGGCAGGACAGGGAGTGTGGAAGGACTGGTAGGCTAAACTGCATTTACTTTAATGCAAGAAGCCTTACAGGTAAGGCAGATGAACTCAGAGCATTGATCGGTACATGGGATTGTGATATTATAGCTATTACGGAAACGTGGTTGAGGGATGGGCAGGACTGGCAGCTCGATGTTCCGGGTACCGATGCTTCAGGTGTGACAGAGGTGGAGGTAAGAGAGGAGGGGGAGTTGCACTATTGATTAGGGAGGACATCACGACAGTACTTGGAGAGGATATCCCGGGGGGAACGTCCAGCGAGGCCATATGGGTAGAACTTAGAAATAAGAAAGGGGTGATCACTTTGATGGGATTATACTATAGCCCCACAATAGTCAGAGGGAATTGCAGGAGGATATATGTAAGGAAATCACAGATAGGTGTAGGAATTATAGGGTTGGAATAGTAGGTGATTTTAACATCCCTAATATTGACTGGGACTGCCTTGGTGCTAAGGGATCAGATGGGGAAGAATTTGTTAAGTGTGTCCAGGATGGTTTTCTGAAGCAGTATGTGGATGGCCGTACTGGAGAAGGGGCTACACTCGACCTCCTCTTAGGAAATGAGGCTGGGCAGGTGGTTGATGTGTCAGTGGGGGAGCACTTTGGGACCAGTGACCATAACTCTTTTAGCTTCAAGATAGTTATGGAAAAGGATAGGACTGGTCCTCAGGTTGAAGTCCTAAATTGGGGGAAGGCTAATTTCGATGGCATCAGACAGGAGCTCTCAAAAGTTGAATGGGAGAGACTGTTTACAGGTAAAGGGACGTCTGGCAAGTGGGAGGCTTTTAAAAGTGAGATAGGATGAGTTCAGGGCCGGCATGCTCCTGTTAGATGGAAGGGCAAGGCTGGCAAGTTTAGGGAATCTTGGTTGACAAGGGATATTGAGGGTCTGGTCAGGACAAAGAAGGAGGCATATGTCAGGTATAGGCAGCTGGGATCAAGCGAGTCCCTCGAGGAGTATAGGGGATGTAGGAGTACACTTAAGAAGGAAATTATGAGGGCGAAAAGGGGCCATGAGATTTTCCTGGCAGATAAGATAAAGGAGAATCCTAAAAGATTCTATAAGTAGATTAAGAGTAGCTAGGGAGAGAGTGGGTCCCCTTAAGGATCAGTGTGGTAACCTATGTGTGGAGCCATGGGAAATGGGCGAGGTCTTAAATGAATACTTCTCGTCTGTATTTACCGTGGAGAAGGTCATGGAAGCTAGTGAGTTCAAGGGAGGAAACAGTGATATCCTGGAGCATTGCAAAGGAGGAGCTGTTGGAGGTTTTGAAGCGCGTTAAGGTGGATAAATCCCCAGCGCCTGACCAGTTGTATCCTAGGATGCTATGGGAAGCAAGGGAGGAGATTGCTGGGGCCCTGGCAGAGATTTTTGTATCATCGTTAGCCACAGGTGAGGTACAGGAAGACTGGAGGATAGCTAATGTTGTGCCTTTATTTAAGAAGGGCAGCAGGGATAAGCCAGGGAACTACAGCCTTACATCAGTGGTGGGAAAGTTATTGGAAGGGATTCTGAGAGACAGGATTTATATGCATTTGGAAAGGCAAGGTCTGATTAGGGATAGTCAGCATGGCTTTGTGCATGGAAAATCATGTCTCACGAATTTGATTGAGTTTTTTGACCAAGAGGGTTGACGAGGGCAGGGCGATGGACATTGTCTACATGGACTTTAGCAAGGCCTTTGACAAGGTATGGCATGGTAGGCTGGTCCGGAAGGTTCGAACACATGGGATCCAGGGTGAGCTAGCCAATTGGATACAAAATTGGCTTGGTGATAGGAGGCAGAGGGTGGTCGTGGAGGGTTGTTTTTCAGATTGGAGGCTGGTGACCAGTGGTGTGCCGCAGGGATCAGTGCTGGGCCCTCTGTTATTTGTCATATATATTAATGGCTTGGATGTGAATGTAAGGGGCATGATTAGTAAGTTTGCAGATGACACCAAAATTGGTGGTATAGTGGACAGTGAAGAAGGTTGTCTAAGGTTACAACAGGATATAGATCAACTGGGAAAGTGGGCAAGGGATTGGCAAATGGAATTTAATGCAGACAAGTGCGAAGTGATGCATTTTGGGAAGTTAAACCAGGGCAGGACCTATACAGTGAAAGTCAGGACCCTGGGGAGTGTTGTTGAGCAGAGAGACCTTGGGGTGCAAGTACATAGTTCCCTGAAAGTGGCAACACAGGTAGACAGGGTGGTGAAGAAGGTGTATGGCATGCTTGCCTTCATCGGCCGAGGCATTGAGTACAAGAGTTGGGACGTCATGTAACAGCTGTACATGACGTTGGTTAGGCCGCATTTGGAGTTCTGTGTGCAGTTCTGGTCGCCGCACTACAGGAAAGATGTGATTAAGCTAGAGAGGGTGCAGAAAACATTCACCAGGATGTTGCCTGGTTTGGAGGGCGTGAGTATAAAGAGAGATTGGATAGGTTGTGTCTGTTTTCCCTGGAGTGAAGGAGACTGAGGGGGGACATGATAGAGGTATATAAAATTATGAGAGGCATAGATAGGGTAGATAGCCAGAGACTGTTTCCCATAGTAGAGGTGACTAAAACTTGAGGGCATAGATTTAAGGTGAGAGGGAGGAGGTTTAAAGGGGATCAAAGGGGTACATTTTTCACAAAATAAAATTGTGGGTATCTGGAATGAGCTGTCAGAGGAGATGGTGGAGGCAGGAACCGTAGCAACATTTAAGAGGCATCTGGACAGGTACTTGAATGAGAAAGGCATAGAGGGATATGGAAGTAATGCAGGCAGGTGGGGTTATGAAAGACAGGCATTTTGGTCGGCATGGACGCAGTGGGCCGAAGAGCCTGTTTCTATGCTGTACGACTCTATGACTCTATATAAATACTGTGGCTACAAGAGCAGGTCAGAGGCTAGGAATCCTGCGGCGAGTAACAACCTCCTGACTCCCCAAAGCCTGTTCACCATCTACAAGGCACAAGTCAGGAATGTGTTGGAATACTCTCCACTTGCCTGGATGTGTGAAGCTCCAACAACCCCCAAGAAGCTCAACACCATCCAGGACAAAGCAACCCGCTTGATTGGGACCCCATGCACAAACATTCACTCCCTCCAGCACCGACACACAGTGGCAGCAGTGTGAACCATCTATAAGACGCACTGCAGCAACGCACCAAGGCTCCTGAGACAGCATCTTCCAAACCCGCGACCTCCAACACCAAGAAGGACAAGGGCAGCAGATGCATGGGAACATCACCATCTGCAAATTCCCCTCCAAACCATACACCATCCTGACTTGGAACTTTATCAACGTTCCTTCACTGTTTCTGGGTGAAAATCCTGGAACTCCCTTCCTAACAGCACTGTGGGTGTCCCTACCCAACATGGACTGCAGAGGTTCAAGAAGGCAGCTCACCACCACATTCTCAAAGGCAATTATGGATGGGCAACAAATGCTGGTCTTGCTACTGACGCTCACAACCCATGAAAGAATTTTTTTAAAAGTTGGTCTGATTGGATTTGTCCTGCTTTTTGTGGGCAAAACATACCTGGGCAGTTTTCCACATGATTGGCTAGATGCCACTGTTGTAGCTGTACTGGAGCGGCTTGGTTATGTGACACGGCTGGTTCTGGAGCACAGGTCTTCAGTACTACAGCTGGGTTGTTATCAGGGCTGTATCCTGTGCCTTCAGCCATTTCTTGATATCATGTGGAATGAATTGAATGTGCTCAAGACTGGCATCTATGATGGTGGGGACTTCAGGAGGAGGCTGAGATGGATCATCCACATTTTAGAGGGCAGTTAAGAGTCAACCACATTGCTGTGGGTCTGGAGTCACATGTAGGCCAGACGGGGCAAGGACAGCAGATTTCCTTCCCTGAAGGACATTATTGATCCAGTAGCTTCATGGTTACCATTACTGAGACTACCTTTTTTATTCCAGATTTATTAACTCATTGAATTTAAATTCCACCAGTTACCAGGGCAGGATTTGAAATCATGTCTCCAGAGCATTCCACAGGGCCTCTGGTTTACTTGCCCAATAATATTACTAGTACGCTACCGCAATAGAGGAGATGTTGAAAGGAGCAGTGGTGAGATGCAGCTGGGTGTCGTCAGCGTCCATATGAAAACTAATGCCGTGTTTTCGGATGATGTTGCTCTGGACCAACATGTAGATGATAAATAGGAGGGGACCAAGGGCAGGGATAGGCACCAATTGTTTCACCATCGATTTTTGACAAAATTATTGACTCCGCCACAGACATGGGGGCAATTCATGTGTATATACAATGTATAGCCAACCTAATGCCATCAAAATACAGTCTGATTTAAAGCAAATTTCTCCCCATTGAGTGAGATAATTGGCATTGTTTTTGCTTGCACAAGTTGTCAAAGTCTTCAAAGTTTTCAACCACAGACATTGTGTGTATGGGCACGTTTCCAACCCCTGGCCAAGGATCCTTGGGGGACACCATAGGTAATAGTGTGGGAGTGGGAAGAGAAGTTATTGCATGTGATTGTCAGGCTACAATTAGATAAGAATAGAATCAGGCAAGTGCAGTCCTACCCAGCTGACGGTGAAGAGGTGTTGGAGGAGAATAGATTTTTTTAGATTTAGATTTAGAGATACAGCACTGAAACAGGCCCTTCGGCCCACCGAGTCTGTGCCGACCATTAACCACCCATTTATACTAATCCTACACTAATCCCATATTCCTACCACATCATCACCTGTCCCTATATTCCCCTACCACCTACCTATACTAGGAGCAATTTATAATGGCCAATTTACCTATCAACCTGCAAGTCTTTTGGCTGTGGGAGGAAACCAGAGCACCCGGAGGAAACCCACGCAGACACAGGGACAACTTGCAAACTCCACACAGGCAGTACCCAGAATTGAACCCGGGTTGCTGGAGCTGTGAGGCTGCGGTGCTAACCAGTGTGCCGCCCATAATAGTGTAGTGAACCGTGTCAAAGGCTGCAGACAGGTCGAGGAGGGAGACTTTACTTTTTGTCACTGTGGCAGAGTTGGAATCCTGATGGGAAGGATTCAAGTATGGAATTCTGGGAAAAATGGCCATGAATTTAGGAGCAATGTTTCCTCTCAAGTTGCGCGGCATAAACTACTGCACAGGGAACAGTCGGGCTATGCACATCCGGTGTTCCCTTGTGCACATGCAGCCCCTGTAGCAATCTTAAAGGGATTGAACAGTGCACAGCAAAGAGAAATTCAAGGGAGCCTTATTTGGGAGGCAGCAACACATTGAAGGACTTTGGAGAGGAAAGGGAGGTTAGAGATGGGGTGGTAGTTTGCAAGGACACTGGAGTCAAGGCTTGCTTTTTTGAGACGGGTGATGATAGCAGTTTTGAAGGAGAGAGGGTCAGAACCTGAAGAGAGAACCATTAACAATATCAGCTAAGCTGGGGACCAGGAAGGGAAGTTAGGTGGTTAGCAGTTTAGTGGGACTCGGGTCATGGGAGCAGGAGGTGGGTCCTATAGATAAGATTAGCTTGGAGAGGGCATGAGAGGAGGTAGGAGAGAAACTTGAGAAAGATGTGAGTGTATGGCTAGGGCAGAGGGGCACTTTAAAGGAAATTAAAGGGTGGGCTAGGGGAGGAGAGGGAGGCGGTAGAGGCAGCTTTTCAGATGGTTGCAATCTTAGTGACAAAGAAATCCATATGCTCTTCACACTTATTGTTCACTCCTGGATTATATAATCGGATTTTGGGCTGGACAAGTGAATTGCTGAATGTATGACATACAGTGGTCTGCTTATAGGAGTGCCTCAGAATATATCTAAGGCAGAAAGTTGTAACAAGAAGCTTTTGTTTATTTTCAAATTCCAATAAACCCACCCTGAGGAAAAAGGCATAAGAACATAAGAAACAGGAACAGGAGTAGCCCATTCGGCCCCATGAGCCTGCGTCGCTGTTCAATAAGAGCATGGCTGATCTTATTAGGGCATCAATTCCACTTTCCTGCTTGCTCCCCCCAACCCTCGACTCCTTTACAGGTCTAACTGTCTAACTCAGCCTTGAATAAATTCAATCACACAGCTTCCACTGCCCTCTGGGGTAGAGAATTCCAAAGATTAACAATCCTGTGAAGAAATTCCTCCTCATCTCTGTCTCAAATGAGAGACCCCTTATTCTGAAACTGTGCCCTCAGTTCTAGATTCCCCCATTCAGGGAAACATCGTGTCAGCATCTACCCGGTCAAGGCTCCTTAAAATCTTATATGTTTCAATACGCCCACCTCTCATGTTGGCCCAACCTGCTCAACCTTTCCTCATCAGTGTTGGATCCCATTAGTTACACAAAGAGAGATGAAGTCCGACTGTAGCTTTAAGAAACTTTATTGCAGTGCTTCTTGGTTACATCATCAGCAAAGCAAACAACGACACCTGGGCTCTCCCTTGTTTCCTCCTGAGCAGGGAAAACAAGCCTTTCCTTATAGTTCTTCATACACATCAGTGACACCCCCTTTATGTTCCCAATTGGTTTACAGACTTTGCAGTTTCTTGGTGTCAGGGCCTGATTGGGGTACTACCTTGTCACCCTCTCTTCAAGCAGTTTCTTATTCCCCTATCTCCTTGGAACGTTGGGCTGATTGTTATACAATAGGCTACTATGAAGCGGCTTACAACTGTCCTGTTAGTTTTCTCTTGTTAGTCTACTCCTACTGATAAGCTGTCTGTGCAGCCCTGAAGCTATGAAGTCATTTCTGATAAGCTGTCCCTCCCTGCAGCTCCGAAGTTAGTTTGTTAGTAGTACATGATTGATTAATTATTTCACCTTAAATGTCCCCATATTATTCTGTCCCCACATAAGACAACCCCTTCATCCCAGGAATCAACCTAGTGAACTTCTCTAAACTTTTTTTTAATTTCCAAAATATACTTTATTCATAAAAATCTGTAAAAAATACATTGCCAAACAGTTTCAAACAGCACCAAAAAATACAAACATTGCAAGATCAGTTCCCTTCAATACAATCATGAGTTGCTTCACAACCCTTCCGTTTCACATTTGTCATGCCAATTACATTTTTACATTTACAGCAAATGAAAATTTTCCCGATACAGTTCGAGGGGTTTCCCATGGATCCAGCCCCTCAGTTCAGCTTGGTGGAGGGACCTTAAACTGCCTCCAATGCAAGTATATCCCTCCTTAACTAAGGAGACTAAAACTGTATGCAGTACTCTAGGTGTGGTCTCACCAATACCCTGTACAGTTGTTGCAAGACTTCCCAACTTGTATACTCCATCCCCCTTGCAATAAAGGCCAACATTCAATTGGTCTTCCAAATTACTTGCTGTATCTGCATGCTAACTTTTTGTCATGCATGAGATCCTTCTGTCCCACAGCATTCTGTAGTCTCTCTTCATTTAAATAATATTCTGCTTTTCTATTCTTCCACCAAAGTGCATAACCTCACATTTTCACACATTATTCTTCATCTGTCAGATTTTTGCCCACTCACTTAACCTATCAATATCCCTTTGCAGACTATTTGTGTCCTCCTCACAATTTGCTTTCCTATCTATCTTTGTATCATCAGCAAATTTGGCTACAATACACTTTGTCCCTTTATCCAAGTCATTAAGATAGATTGTAATAGTTGAGGCCCAGGACTGATCCCTGTGACACCCCAACTAGTTACAGTTTGCCAACCTGAAAATGCCCCATTTATCCTGTTAGTTAGTCAATTCTCTATTCAGGCTAATATATTAGCCCAAACACCATCAGCTCTTATAGAGTCGTAGAGTAATACAGCACAGAAACAGGCCCTTCGGCCCATCATGTCTGTGCTAGCCATCAAGCACCTAACTATTCTAATCCCATTTTCCAGCACGTGGCCTGTAGCCTTGTATGTTTCAAGTGCTCATCTAAATACTTCTTAAATGTTGTGAGGGTTCCTGCCTCTACCACCTCTTCAGGCAGTGCATCCAGATTCCAACCATCCTCTCAACCTCCTGTCCCTTATCTTAAATCTATGCCCTCTAGTTATTGACCCCTCCGCTAAAGGAAAAAGTTTCTTGCTATCTAACCTATCAATGCCCCTCATAATTTTGCGTACCTCAATTATGTACCCCCTCAGCCTTCTCTGCTCTAAAGGAAAACAACCCTAGCCTTTTCAGTAATATAATAAAATCAAAATACAGCGGATGCTGGAAATCTGAAATAAAAATAAGAAATGCTGGAAATACTCAGCAGGTCTGGCAGCATCTGTGGAGAGAGAAGCAGAGTTAACGTTTCAGGTCAGTGACCCTTCTTCAGAACTGGCAGATATAAGAAATGTAAAAGATTTTAAGCAAGTAAAGCAGGGGTGGGGCAAGAGATAACAAAATAGGACAAGGTCACAGAATAGCTGACCAGAAGGTCATGGAGCAAAGGCAAACAATATGTTAATGGTGTGCTGAAAGACAAAGCATTTGTACAGACAGGGTGTTGATGGACTGAAAACTGAACAGCCACAAGCACAAACATGAAAAAAAACACACTGGATAGGCACAGTAGAAACAAACTGAACAAACTAACCTATTTGTCCCAGTCTTTTCAGTCTCTTCATGGCACCTTATCAAATGCCTTTCGCAAATCTAAATACACTACAGCTACTGGTTCCCCTTTATCCACCCTGCTTGTTACATCCTCAAAGTTCTCTAATAAATTTGGCAAACACAATTTCCCTTTCACAATACTATGTTGAGTCTTCTTGATTGTATTATGATCTTCTAAATACCTTGCTACTACTACTTTAATAATGGATTCCACCATTTCCCAATGACAGATGTTAGGCTAACTGGCCTATAGTTCCTGCTTTCTGTCCCCCTCCATTATTGAATAGAGGCATTATATTTGCAGTTTTCCAATCTGCTGTGGCCTTTACAGAATCTAGGAAATTTTGGAAGATTACAACCAATGTGTCGCTCTTTCTGCAGCCTCTTCTTTTCAGAATTCTAGAATGCTGGCCATCAGGTTCAGCGGACCTGTCAGCCCTTAGTCCCACTAAATCCCACTCCCTCCTCCCTGCCATTCCTCCACCTTCTCAGTTTGGCTAAATACCAGGATTGATGAAATTCATAAATTTACTTGGTAGTGTTTTTTCTTTAAAATTAGGAGTCAGATAATGAAATTAAATTGCTTGACATTTGGGACTGTCAGCTTGTAATTGTGCTGTTTATTTTTTATCATATTTGAAATATTTATGTAAGCAGTGAATATTGTTAACCTATTTAACAGAGTTCATCTCTTGGACATGCAGGAAGATTGGAAGAATTTGTTCCAGAGGGTATGTAGTATTTTCATTACATCTATTTTTTTTACCAAATTATTACTTGTGTATGAAATGTTTTCTGGTAGGTAGTAACAAGGGAATGAGCTTTGCAGATACTAAGACATCAGTGAGTGAATGTATGTCATTTTAAAAAAATGTCCAACATATTGAAATGGTGAGAACATCGTCAGGAGCTTTTTACAAACTGCTCAATTGTGAGAAAGTTTACCTCGGTAACAGTGCTGGTTTTACAATTAGCAACATATAAATTGCTAGAGGAAAAAGAACCATCTACTTCGCCTTCTGCAATCCTGGTAGAAGTATAATACAATGATATAAAACAGAAAATGCTGTGAATACTCAGCATGTCCTGCAGTAACTGTTCAGAGGGGAACAGAGTTAATGTTTCAAGTCGATGACCTGATGAAAGGTTCTGACGAATGGTCACTAACTTGAAACATTGAGCAGGATTTTCCTTCCAGGGTGGGAAATGAAAGTCGGAACCTCACTGGCCACGACTTTGAAGAGGGCGACTACTTATTTGTCCTGGAGATGGGTTTGGCGGCCAATTAAGGGCTGTGGGGGCGGGAACAGAGGTGGGTCACTTCAAATTCGGGCCTGATTTCAACAGACATGGCTGTAATTACTGTGGCTGCCATTTCACTGCTTTACCTTCAGTTTGGAAGATGTCTTAGGAGAGGCAGAAGCCTGGAACTCGTGACAGGGCAACCTCTCAAATTGAGGATGCGGACCTAGAGGTCCTCTTTGAGGTCATAAAGAAGAGGAGAGCGGTCCTCTTCCAGGAGGGTGGCAGCAGGAGGCCAACCACTCATGTCAGATGGAGATAGATGACACAGTAAGTAGAAGGAGTGTGTGCGCAGAAACTGGATCCACTGTAGGAGGAAATTTAATGACCTGGTAAGCACTGGCAAGGTGAGTGCAACACCCATCCTTCAGGACAGGCCTCTGGATATTCACCCTCCAGTAGACACACCAACTGAGGAGCTTGATGGTGCATGCTGTTCCTGAACATGGGAGGTATGTGTACCCAGGGCACTTCATGACCCCTCAGAATGGGTCTGCATCATAGTGCTGCTGAGGATCTGCCAGCACTGAAACATGCAGCTTCTAATGAATAGGAGCAACTGGCATTGGCCATGGAGACCAGCTGTATCTTATCACACTCTCTTTTATCTTTGCAGCAGAAATGGGCTCATAATGCCCGGGAGAGGGCCCAGATGGGAAGCGGGGCTCCCTATGCGGATCGAGCGGGGAGTGGGACTGACTGAATAGCTCTGTGGAGAGTCGGCATGGACTCAATGGGCCGAATGGCCTCCTTCAGTGCCATAAATGGCTCTATCACTCTATGACATTATCACCGCTATGGAGGAGGGACTCATGGATATCGCCAGGGTCACGGACCACGAGGAAGTCAAGCATGGTGAAATGGGCATCTGTGGGTGGAGATGATGATTAGAGAGTGAAATGCCTTCATTAACAGGGTGCACTGCACTCCACCCCATCCGACATCAGTCTAAAGACTGAGTTGCATTGGGAACCCTCAGCACTGCAGAGATTTCTGCTCTCCAAGGCTTCTCCTCATGATCTCTTGTGTCTCCCACAGGTGCAGATGTCGAGGCATTGACACCTACTCCCTCACCATCACTGGGCCAAGCACAGCAACAACAGTGTTCAGAAGAGGCACCATCAGACTTTACAAGCGCATCCTCCACCACTGCAGATACAGCCACCTCTGTGGTTCCTCGCATGCACCTGTTTCAGTGCTGTATCTCTCAATGACTCTATGAGTTAGATAGGGTAGCACTGGGTGATGAGCATGGCACTAATGTGCAGGAGGAGGTGCCAGAGGCAGAGGCTCGGAGACTGGAGGACAGGCGCAGCCCCGCTCAGCTGTTTACAGATCCAGGGCCTAAGGAGACTCTTCCTAAATCAGCAGCAACAGATGTGCTGCCACATACCAGAGTTCCCTGAGGCAGTGCGGGGTCATGTACTGAGAATGGAGGAGTCCATCCAGCTCATGTCGTCACAATTGATCAGGGCTTTGAGCGCATGAGCTCCTCCATTAAGAGAGTGGCAAACTTCAATGAGAGCTATATGCGGGAGCACTTGGATTGCATGCAAGAACATTGCAGTGATGTTCACAGGATGCATTCCACACTATGTAGTCTTGACTAGTCAGTGGTGCTGAGGGCACAGGGATGTCTGGAGGGGATGCCAGTTGTGCACCAGCCGGTGTTCCCCTCCAGCTATTCAGAAGGCCAGTCAAGGGCTAAGGCAGTCACTGAGGAGGATGAGGGCGCCACCCCTTGCGGGGCACTATCATCATCATCGGCCCCCTTGGCCCCTCTGACAGAGGGAGCAACAGGGACTATTGACAGAGGCTGCCTCCACTATGATGCTGCACGGGCACTTCCACAATGAGGACAACTGCCATGTACATCTCAGCCACAGGCAGAGACAAGTGAGCAGGCTGCCTCCAACTGCTCCAAGGCCAAAAGGGGAGCACTGTATAGAAGTGACCGAGAACGGAGACCACTGCATCAGGCAGAGCACTGAGTGGTTCACTGGGGTGTCATCTACCTGTAACTGTGCACGGTTTTCCTTTATGAGCACAGTGTAAATACTGACACATGAAGCCAGAAGTGTGAGCCTCCTCTTATTAATGGTGGGACAAGAAAAGAGATATGAAGTGGTGAAGGTAAGCAAGGTGGTGAAACCTCTGGGCAGATGTGCCTCCTTCAGTGGTGGTAAGAGTTTACATGTTCCAGGCATGTCTTCAATAGACGTGTTAGCACAGGCAGCTCTGAGTGAGTTCCTGACTGCCATTGCTCCTTGGTCAGAGGGACTCAGTTGAAACAAGCCTGAATCTGCTAATCCCTGACATTAATGGTATCCTGACGAATTCCTCGAGCCCCACGCCGGGCCCGGCCACCTCACTGTGCAGCTGGGGTACCTCTCTGTTCTGCATTTCCCCCTCCACCACCTCTTCCTCCTCCTCTTCCAGGTTTTGCTCCTCCTCTTCCTCTGATGAGCTGTGTTCTTCCAGGGCCTCACCTTCTTCAAGATCCATACATCTCTGGAGGGCCATGTTATGGAGAGTGCAACAGACCACCATAATAAACAGGACCCTTGCAAGAGTACAGTGCAGGGTGCTGCCCGACTGGTCCAGGCACTAGAACTGCATCTTCAGAAGCCCAATGGCCTGCTTAATGGTTGTCCTGGTGAGCAGTTGGATTTGGTTGTATCTTCTCTGTGCCTCTGTCTCAGGCTCTCATAAAGGGGTGAGTAGCCATCTCTTGCCCCCTAGAATTCACCCACGGAGCTTAGGGGGTGGAGTAAAGAGCTGCAGCAGCCTGGACTGGTGGAGAATGAAGGAGTTATGGCGGCTGCCGGAAAGCGAGTGCACACATGGAGGAAGCCCTCGCAGACCAGCTGAGTGTTGAGGGAATGGAAGCCCTTCCTGTTGATGAATCTGACTGGCCACTCGCTGAGTGCCATGATGGACACCTGGCTGCAATCGATGATATCCTGCAACTAAGGGAATCCAGCGATGGAGGTGAAACCCACTGCCCTCTGTCCCTGCAGGGCCACATCTGTCTGGAATTAAATGTATTGTCCAGCTCTTGCAAATAGGGCACCAGTGTCCTGCGCGATGCAGTGGAGTGCAGCCGTTTGCGTGATGCCACCAAGGTTTGCAGCTGATTCTTGGAAGAAGCCAGAATCGAAGTTGTTCAAGGCCACAGCAACTTTGACGGCTACTAGTAGGGTATGGCAAGCAGTGCTGCGAGGTGTGAGGTCCTCGGCGACAAGGGCACAGACGTCTCCTGCACCACTGTTTCGCAGTCATCTCAAGGTAGCGCTGTCTTGGGTGGTATGCTGAGGGTATGGCCTGCGTGTCCTTCCTGCCTCTCTTCCTTCTCCTCTGCCCTCTTGATGTTCAGGGCTCTGCCCTTCCTGGGAGGATGTTGTTCCTCATTGTCACTGAACCCAAAATCGGAGAGTTGTGCCCCCATTGCCAGCTGCTGCTATCCTTGTATTCATATAGTCCCCAAAATGTGTTTAGCAACCTTGCCCCCTCTGCTTATGGCTCTGTGATTTCAGCAGGGTGGCGACCCCCTGCACTGCCTGAATGCTTACTGCCCACTCTCACCGCAAACTGCGCTGATTGATGGCACCTGTGTGCCAATGGCCGAGTCCCCTCTGTGTCATTTATTCTTTCATGAGGCCATCCAATTCCCTGGGATGGCCATGACTCTCTGCCTCCATTCATCTGGTCTGTCCAGACAGTGCATGCAGCCCAGGTACTCCCATCAAAATCAGAACATGCCTCTTAACGAGCTCTCAATGAGCTCTTTAACAATGTTAATGGTTAGGCAGGATCTCAGGGCCACCCTCCCCCTGCTCTGGTGAAATTTGTCAGTGCTGGGAACGGTGTTGGGAAACTGGCATGTTGGCCCTAGCACCAGTATTTTCGCCCATCCGTTGCACTCCCAGCAGGATCTGAAAATTCAGCCCATTAACTCTTTCTCTCCACAGATTCTGCTGGACCCAATGAGTATTTCCAGCATTTTCTGTTTTATTTCAGATTTTCATGACCCATGGTATTTTGATTTTGTATGGTACAATGATAATGACTAATCATAGCAATCAGTCTTCAACAATAATGGGTTCAAGTTCCAATGCAGTGTGACACTTAAATCCTCCTTCCTCAGGATGAGTTTGTCCTCAGTCAAGTTGCTACCTGTAATGAATGCCTTGTGATCTCAGAACTATCCATCTTGGGGTATCCTATTTATCTCACCTGTTTCCATCCTTCCCAGTCCTCATTTTCCCTGAAGTATAACCAACCCTATCTTTTTATCTGAAGCATCTTCTATGTACATGAGAAAATTAAGCAAATTGTGTATTGCTTTCAAAAGTTATAAGTAAACATATTGAGCAGACAGAAATATGGGAAGCAAGCTTGACAAAGTATTTGTTATTATACAAATTGGGCTCATCCCCCTGCTGTCCCAGATCTTTATTCCACTCCTTGTTCTTCTTTGGTTTCCCAGCTGTAAGCAATTTAGACAATGGCACTATAAGCACTTGAAAAATATGTTGAAAAAATTAAAGTTTGGTGCTGGGAATCCACTTAAAGCTTAGTGCAAATGGTGAGTGAGAAGAATAGATCTGAGAGATTTAGGAACATAAAAACATAGGAGCAGGAGTAGGCCATGCAGCACATAGAACCTGCTCTGCATTCAGTATGATCATGGCTGTCCACTTCAATGCCTTTTCCCACACTATCCCCAAATCTCTTTGTTATTGTTATTCAGAAATCTGTCAATCTCTGCTTTAAATATATTCAATGATTGAGCTTCCACAGCCCTCAGGGATAGAGAATTCCAAAGATTCACAACCCTCTGAGTAAAGAAATTTCTCCTCACCTCAGTCCTAAGTGGACTTATTTTGAAATTGTGTACCCTGGTTCTAGACTCCTCAACCAGGGGAAACATCTTACCTGCAACTACCCTGTCTATCCCTTTAAGTATTTTGTAGGTTTCAATGAGATCACCTCTCATTCTTTGAAACTCTAGAGAATACAGGCACAGTTTCCCCAATCTCTCTTCATAGGACAGCCCTGCCATTCCAGGAACAAGTCTGGTGAACCTTCATTGCACTCCCTCTGTAGCAATAATATCCTTCCTAAGGTAAAGGGACCAAAACTGCACACAGTACTCCAGCTGCAGTCTAACAAAGGTTCTGTACAATTAAAGCAAGACTTTGCTACTCCTGTACTCAAAACCTCTTGCGATAAAGGCTAACATACCATTAGCCTTCCTAATTGCTTGCTGCACCTGCATGTTAGCTCTCAGTGACTTATTGACGAGGACACCAAGGTTCCTTTGTACATCTATACCTTCTAATCGCTTACCATTTAAGAAATACTCTGCACATCTGTTCCTCCTACCAAAGTGCCAACCTCAGATTTTTCCACATTATATTCCATCTGCCACATTCTTTCCCACTCACTAAGTCTGTTCAGATCCCCTTGAAGCTGCTTTGCATCTTCCTCAACACACATTCCCACCTAGTTTTGTGTCATCCGCAAACCTGGAAATATTATATTTGGTCCAAATCATTGATATATATTGTGAACATCTGGGGCCCAAGTATTGATCCTTGCAGTGCCCCACTAGTCACAGCCTGCCAACGCGAGAATGACCCATTTATTCCTACTCTCTGTTTTCTGCCTGTTAACCGATCCTTAATCCATGCCTGTATATTACCTCCTATCCCATGTGCTTTAATTTTGCTAACCAACCTCCTGTGGGGGACTTGATCAAAAGCCTTCTGAAAATCCGAGTGTACTTCGCCAACCAACTCCCCTTTATCAATTCTGTTCATAACATCCTCAAAAAATTCCAACCGTTCATCAAACATGATTTTTCATTCTTAAATCCATGTTGACTATGCCCAGATTATTATTATCCAAGTGTCCATTTATCACATCCTTTAGAATAGATTCTAGCAATTTCCCTTCTTCTTCTTCTTTGGCCTCCTTGTCTCGAGAGACAATGGGTAAGCGCCTGGAGGTGGTCAGTGGTTTGTGCAGCAGCGCCTGGAGTGGCTATAAAGGCCAATTCTAGAGTGGCAGACTCTTCCACAGGTGCTGCAGATAAAAATTGGTTGTTGGGGCAGTTACACAGTTGGCTCTCTCCTTGCGCTTCTGTCTTTTTTCCTGCCAACTGCTAAGTCTCTTTGAATCGCCACACTTTAGCCCCGCCTTTATGGTTGCCAGCCAGCTCTGGCGATCGCTGGCAACTGACTCCCACGACTTGTGATCAATGTCACAGGACTTCATGTCGCGTTTGCAGACGTCTTTAAAGCGGAGCCATGGACGGCCGGTGGGTCTGGTACCAGTGACGAGCTCGCAGTACAATGAGTCCTTGGGGATCCCGCCATCTTCCATGCGGCTCACATGGCCAAGCCATCTCAGGCGCCGCTGGCTTAGTAGAGTGTATATGCTGGGGATGTTGGCCACCTCGAGGACTTCTGTGTTGGTAGTACGGTCCTGCCACCTGATGCCAAGGATTCTCCGGAGGCAGCGAAAATGGAATGAATTGAGACGTCGCTCTTGGCTGACGTACGTTGTCCAGGCCTCGCTGCCGTAGAGCAAGGTACTGAGGACACAGGCTTGATACACTCGGACTTTTGCATTCCGTGTCAGTGTGCCATTTTCCCACACTCTCTTGGCCAGTCTGGACATAGCAGAGGAAGCCTTTCCCATGTGCTTGTTTAATTCTGTATCGAGAGACAGGTTACTGGTGATAGTTGAGCCTAGGTAGGTGAACTCTTGAACCACTTCCAGAGCGTGGTCGCCGATATTGATAGATGGGGCATTTCTGACGTCCTGTCCCATGATGTTCATTTTCTTGAGGCTGATGGTTAGGCCAAATTCATTGCAGGCATCCGCAAACCTGTCAATGAGTCTCTGCAGACACTCTTCAGTGTGAGATGTTAATGCAGCATCGTCAGCAAAGAGGAGTTCCCTGATGAGGACTTTCCGTACTTTGGTCTTCGCTTTTAGACGGGCAAGGTTGAACAACTTGCCACCTGATCTTGTGTGGAGGAAATTTCCTTCTTCTGAGGACTTAAATGCATGCATGAGGGCGGCGCAGTGGTTAGCACTGCAGCCTCACAGCTCCAGGGACCCGGGTTCGATTCCGGGTACTGCCTGTGTGGAGTTTGCAAGTTCTCCCTGTGTCTGCGTGGGTTTTCTCCGGGTGCTCCGGTTTCCTCCCACAAGCCAAAAGACTTGCAGGTTGATAGGTAAATTGGCCATTATAAATTGTCACTAGTATAGGTAGGTGGTAGGGGAATAGAGGGACAGGTGGGGATGTTTGGTAGGAATATGGGATTAGTGTAGGATTAGTATAAATGGGTGGTTGATGGTCGGCACAGACTCGGTAGGCCGAAGGGCCTGTTTCAGTGCTGTATCTCTAATCTAATCATGTGAGAGCAGCAAGGAGAAGAGTGTAGGTGCAAGAACACAGCCCTGTTTCACACCGCTCAGGATTGGAAAGGGGTCTGATGAGGCACCGCTATGCTGAATTGTGCCTTTCATATTGTCATGGAATGAGGTGATGATACTTAGTAGCTTTGGTGGGCATCTAATCTTTTCTAGTAGTCTGAAGAGACCATTTCTGCTGACGAGGCTTTGATGAGATCAATGAAAGCAATGTAGAGGGGCATCTGTTGTTCACGGCATTTCTCCTGTAGCTGGCGCAGGGAGAACAGCATGTCAATGGTGGATCTCTCTGCTCGAAAGCCACACTGTGCCTCAGGATAGACGTGCTCAGCCAGCTTCTGGAGCCTGTTTACAGCGACACGAGCGAAGACTTTCCCCCTTATGCTGAGCAGGGAGATTCCACGGTAGTTGTTGCAGTCACCGCGGTCATCCTTGTTCTTAGAGGGTGATGATATTGGCATCGCGCATGTTCTGTGGTACTGCTCCCTCATCCCTGCACAGGCAAAGCAGTTCGTGCAGAGCTAAAGTATAGCAGACTTGGCACTCTTGATGATTTCAGGGGTAATGCTGTCCTTCCCAGGGGCTTTTCCGCTGGCTAGAGAATCAATGGCATCACTGAGTTCGGATTTTGTTGGCTGTACGTCCAGCTCATCCATGACTGGCAGAGACAAGGTTGCATTGAGGGCGGTCTCAGTGACAACATTTTCCCTGGAGTACAGTTCTAGGTAGTGCTCCACCCAGCGGTCCATTTGCTTGCGTTGGTCAGTGATTGTGTCCCCGGATTTAGATTTGAGGGGGGCGATCTTCTTGACGGTTGGCCCAAAAGCTCTCTTAATGCCATCATACATCCCTCTGATATTTCCTGTGTCAGAGGCCAGCTGAATATGACTGCATAGGTGTTGCCAGTAGTCATTTGTGCAGCGACTGGCTGTTCTTTGTGCAGCGCTTCTTGCTGCTTTAAGTGCTACGGATGTTAAATCGCTGGGATCTTTCTTGCAGTTCAGCAGTGCAATGTGCTTACCGGCTATGACAGGTTCCAGCTCTTCAATGTGAGATTGAAACCAGTCTGCATTCCTCTTCACACAATTTCCATAGGTGGTCATTGCTGAGTCATTGATGGCGTCTCTAATGTGGGCCCACTTGGTCTCTGCATCTCCTGTGGGAGTGTTTTGGAGGGCTTTTTCAAGTGAATTTAGAAACTTGCGTGACAGCTGTGGATGAGAACTTCTGCTAGTGTTGATGCGCGGGCGGCCCTTCTGCTTGGAGTGATGCAGCTTCTTTGGTTTGAGGCTAACCTTGCTGCACACCAGGGAGTAGTCGGTGTCGCAGTCCGCACTGTGAAAGCTGCGTGTGAATAGATTCTAGCAATTTCCCTACACTGATGTAAGGCCAACAGGTGGGTTTCCTCCGGGTGCTCCGGTTTCCTCCCACATGCCAAAGACTTGCAGGTTGATAGGTAAATTGGCCATTAGCAATTTCCCCTAGTGTAGGTAGGTGGTAGGGAAATATAGGGACAGGTGGGGATGTGGTAGGAATATGGGATTAGTGTAGCATTAGTATAAATGGGTGGTTGATGGTCGGCACAGACTCGGTGGGCCGAAGGGCCTGTTTCAGTGCTGTCTCTCTAAACTAAACTAAGGTCTGTAGTTCCCTGTTTTCTCTCTCCCTTCCTTCTTAAAGAGTGGGGTGACATTTGCTACCTTCCAATCTGCAGGAACCATTCCAGAATCTGTAGAATTTTGGAAGATGATCACCAATGCATCCACTATCTCTATAGCTACCTCTTTCAACACTCTGGGATGTAGAATATCAGGTCCCAGGTACTTATCAACCTTCAGACCCATTAATATAGGAATATAGGAACATAGGAGCAAGAGTAGGCTATTCAGCCCATTTGGAAGCTGAGAGAACAGCAATGGAATTGGGGTCAGGGGAGGGGTTGGATGTAAGTGTTGATACAATGGGGTTGCAGTGGAAGGGATGAAGGGATGAGTGATGGGGGTACAACAGGGCAGCAAGGATTTGGGGAAGATACAAGGCATGGAGAGGTAATGCATAGGGGAAGTCAACAGAATGAGACAGAAGTGAGGGCATGGCGGAAAGGGTTATGGGAGGTGGTGGAAGTGACTGTGGCAACAGGAATGACCAGTAAGCCAGAATTTCCCTGCATTCATCATTGGAAAAAGTGCCTTGCATCCCTTGGTAGCTCCTACCCAAAAAAAGGAAACAGAGAGGGACAAACAAAACAGAAGAGAAATGCAGAGGTGATATTAAGAGAAGAGGAAATGAGGTCAAGAAATAGAGGAGGACAGTGACTGAAGTAGCACTAGGAACATAACAGAGATATTGGTGTTGTTTTTTGTGTTGAGTACACATCAGGCAGGCAATGGGCAATGTGACTGCTCTGCCATTGGTAGCAGGCCCGATCAATTTTCTTTGTTGAGCCTCATTAACATTGAATAAGTGAGCTTGCCAGCACTGATAGTGCTGATCATAGGTAGCTTGCTGTTCAGGAGCATTGGAAATCCAGCAGGGCAGACACTGATCATAGGCCTGCAGTAGCATCTTAAAGAAAAGGGCTACAAGAATCAGGGGTCAATGGAGCAGTTTATTTCAGCATTGGAGAAAGTTAAAGAGCATATTCAGCAGCAAAGAGTTGAAGGTAAGGAAGTTTTAAGGTTCAAAATTCCAAAATAATTAAAGGAGTGCCAGACTTGCTCTTAGCTTTCTTTTATTGAAGCTAATAATAGTGCTGGCATGGCCACCTCCTGACCAGTATTTGTGGACAGGTTCTGGAAGTAATGGCAGTAGTGTTGATAGATATGACAATTGTGTTGTGGTCTTAACTGTGGTTTTTGACCACTGTTTCAATATTTTAATTATCCACTACCAGTTTCGGGTGGGAGTACTGGCTTCTTAAACCTGATAATTGGAGTAGGAGGTCTGTTCAAAAAATGGATTGGGCAGACTTCCAGCAATAAATCAGTATTTTATCCTTGCAATTTTCATCCCAGTACTGCTCCATTTACAGGCACAAATGGAATGGTAATTGGCTGAAAATCAGCCCCATTCTATCCTCCAACTCATTAAGCAACACCATGGGTGACACACGAGTATTAAAAGAAATGCAGATAAGGCAATAATTTGTAATGCACAAACTAGCCACTCTTTACATTTATACTCATTTTCTCTGGAATGTTCTTTTAAAACATCAAACTATAATTCTATATGTGCCATATTAACTCTGCTTGACGTTTGGATGTTAAAATCCCCTAGTAAGTTCTACTGCTGATCAAAGTGTGACAATGCTTTGTAACAATTGAAAACAAATGACTTTTTTTGTTGTTGTATTGACTTGGATTTTGTGGTCAGTGGTGAAGGGACAATGCTTGGCACTGACCTTGACGAAAGCTTCCCACAAAGATCTGGCGAGTTCTGTGTTGTCGATGTTCCCCTGAGTGGCGCAGTGGTTAGCACCGCAGCCTCACAGCTCCAGCGACCCGGGTTCAATTCTGGGTACTGCCTGTGTGGAGTTTGCAAGTTCTCCCTGTGTCTGCGTGGGTTTTCGCCAGGTACTCCGGTTTCCTCCCACCACCAAAAGACTTGCAGGTTGATGGGTAAATTGGCCATTATAAATTGCCCCTAGTATAGGTAGGTGGTGGGGGAATATAGGGACAGGTGGGGATGTGGTAGGAATTTGGGATTAGAGTAGGATTAGTATAAATGGGTGTTTGATGGTCAGCACAGACTCGGTGGGCCGAAGGGCCTGTTTCAGTGCTGTATCTCTAAATAAAATAAAATAAAAAATAAAAAAATCTACCACACTGGGCCTCTTTTATAGCGGGCGGCACAGTGGCGCAGTGGTTAGTACCGCAGCCTCACAGCTCCAGCGACCCGAGTTCAGTTCTGGGTACTGCCTGTGTGGAGTTTGCAAGTTCTCCCTGTGTCTGCGTGGGTTTTCGCCGGGTACTCCGGTTTCCTCCCACCACCAAAAGACTTGCAGGTTGATGGGTAAATTGGCCATTATAAATTGCCCCTAGTATAGGTAGGTGGTGGGGGAATATAGGGACAGGTGGGGATGTGGTAGGAATTTGGGATTAGAGTAGGATTAGTATAAATGGGTGGTTGATGGTCAGCACAGACTCGGTGGGCCGAAGGGCCTGTTTCAGTGCTGTATCTCTAAATAAAATAAAATAAAAAATAAAAAAATCTACCACACTGGGCCTCTTTTATAGCGGGCGGCACAGTGGCGCAGTGGTTAGTACCGCAGCCTCACAGCTCCAGCGACCCGAGTTCAGTTCTGGGTACTGCCTGTGTGGAGTTTGCAAGTTCTCCCTGTGTCTGCGTGGGTTTTCGCCGGGTACTCCGGTTTCCTCCCACCACCAAAAGACTTGCAGGTTGATAGGTAAATTGGCCATTATAAATTGCCCCTAGTATAGGTAGGTGGTAGGAGAATATAGGGACAGGTGGGGATGTGGTAGGAATATGGGATTAGTGTAGGATTAGTATAAATGGGTGGTTGATGGTCGGCACAGACTCGGTGGGCCGAAGGGCCTGTTTCAGTGCTGTATCTCTAGATAAATAAAAAATAAATAAATAAATAAAAAATAAACAACAACAATTTCATTCTGGCACCAGCTATAGGGATCTCTGATGTCCAGGAACAGTTAGGCAGGCTGAGCAACCAATCAGATTGAAGAGTTCCCAGACAGCAAACCAGGAAGTAAAAAAACACTAAAATTATTAAAACGATGATAATCAGAGAGAAATAAAGATTGGGATTATACATGTGGGATTAAGATAGAAACTGAAATATCAAACTTTAAAAAACTGAAATATTTTAAACAATTAAAATAATTTTGTTTAGAAACTATTGAATTTTTAGCATGGAATGGAGGGAATGGCACTCCAGACTTTTAAAATTTGTTTTCAGGACCTGGGAGGTTGTTCAACTGATTATGACTTAGTACTAGAAATTCAGTTATTCCTCATTCAACAAGGCGTAACATTTTCAGTGTTTTTTACAGAGAGAATACTGTGTAAAAAGTTGAAGTTCACGTTAGATCATTGATTCTGTGTGATTGCATCTTTGAAGACTGTAACAGTGCACTCTGTGCAAAAGCAGGGTATCCCTGACAGCAATTTCCAGATTTCCACATTTAACTACATATGTGCACTTGCCAGAAATTTCTGACAATTTTACTGTCATTACGACCTCAAAATCTAGGCCAATGTTTCTGTGAGGAATGGGTAGATCTCTGTCCTGTAAAAACTATGGCTTCAAGATAATAGTGAAAACTTTTTCAAATAAATAGTCAGCCTAACAGTATATTTTGCAAGTATTTGTTCTCAAATATCTATGCTATAATTAATTTTGAAAAAAATAAACTGAATTTTAAGAAAACATTTAAATACAATGTAGTGTGTTAATTGTTTCTATTTGTATGCAGGTGGTGGGCTGAAACTGGACATTCACTTTAGCCCATATAAATAGGCACAAACTAAAACTGTGGTGGTTAGGTTAGGAGATGCTTGCTCTTAATCTGTAACTGTGTATATAAATGCTTATAATAAAAGTGTGTAAAGATTGGCTACAGTTATATCCTTCATCAGCTGGCTTTCTGTAATATAACAATGGCTGTTTTCAATTGCTATCTTGGCACTGGTTTTGAAGCAGAGGCAACAGCAAACCCTACTGCTTCCTTGAAAGCAAGAGGGATTTTTTAAAAACTGAAAGTAAATAAATTATCAATGAATGCTTTAGTGTTCTTTTTAGCAAAAAGTAAACTGACATCTTAATTAGCAAATTGTCACATTTCTGGCTCTTGTTTGGACTTGCCAATATTGCAAGTACTGTTGTTTAATGAAATATGCAAAATTAGCTTCCTTCAGATTTTTCATTTGTGATGAAGTGTCAAGGGTACAATGCCGCTATTTAGGGAAACTTTGAAAGCTGTGCCCTTCAAGTAATCAAAGCACCCACCAAGGCTTTTAGCCTGCCTTGATCTGTATTACCTACATCTGTGTATTTTAAATACCTGGATCCTGATCCTTTCGAGCGTCTTTTTTTTCTCCCCAATGAAAGCTGTCTTCCCTCCCGGCTTGTCTCCTCCCCTCCTAATGGCGCTGACTGATGCTGGTATACAATTCAGTGAGCACAGTCAACCCACCAGTAAATTGATCACATGCTAAATTTTGTACTCCAGAAGCCAGTTGGTGAAGGGTAGAACTGGAGCCAATCTTTACATACTTTTATATTTATTTAGAGTTGCACATTACAAGCATATACCTCCTAACCCAACCACCAGAGTTTCACTCTGTCTATTTATAGGAATTCAAATGAATCACCAGTTAATGCCCATCACCTGCATACAATTAATATACAATTAACAAATTCCCTTCTCTTTAAATAAAAATTTGAGTTAATATGCATAACCACAATTCCAACAGAAATTATATCAAAAAGCTCCATATTTTGTCCAAAGCAT
This sequence comes from Heterodontus francisci, assembly GCF_036365525.1. NCBI lineage: Eukaryota > Metazoa > Chordata > Chondrichthyes > Heterodontiformes > Heterodontidae > Heterodontus > Heterodontus francisci. Next base: position 69,805,289 of record NC_090377.1, on the reverse strand, counting down.
TACATTGTGAGATGCCCCTCCTCTAGGACCTCTAACAATTTCTGCATAAATGCATTTCTTTTTGTAAAACAATCAATCAGACAGTTGATGACGTTTATCTACCCATTTAATTTGAGAGATTTCCTTTCTGTCCAGTATTTGTTCCAAGCCAGCAAGGTGAATCTGTAATCTTTTCTCACTCACACTTAAGAATGTATATTATTCCACAAGGAACAATTATCTACATAACATTCAATGGTTATACTATCTTCAGTGTTCCCATTGTATAGAATCCCTCATGAAATTTTTGGCAAGTAGCATCTCATATCCACTGCCGCCAGAAGAGCCAGTGTTTCAGCAACCAGCGCACTTTTAACAACCCTTTTTATTTTTTTAACTTCCCAAGTTAATTGACAATATTTACCAATTTCACCCATATCAGAAATATTATGAAGCCACCTGCACTGGAATATGCATCAGGAAGATCAGGTGAAGCATCACTAAAAATGACTAGCTTCAGGTACTTTGGTTCACTTACGGATGGGAACTTAAGTACACATTATCCAAATTTAATTGTCTTAATGTTTTATTTGCCCTTAAAACATTTTCTACTTTAGGATGTTTCATTGTAGTACTTAACCCCAACACATCAAAACTAGCATCTGGAGTAATCTTGAGTGCAAAACCAGTTCAACTGACCAATCAAGCTTTACAATTGCTCTGTCTCTTCTTTAGATATAACACCATCTTTCTATGATGACCTAGTATGAACGAACGGGACGGATGCGCTCTGCGGCAGCACGCTTTGAAGTCGGCGACCTTCAGACGCGGAAGCACCGCTGCAGAGCCCTCGATATTATGCATGGGGGTTCATTTAAATGGAGGGAGTGGAGCAGCCTCCCCCAATGACGTAGACATTGGGGCAGCTGCCGCATCCCTGGCAACGGCGGCGGCACCACCGCGCGGGTGCCGGCGCCATTTTTAAAGGGCTTCAAGCCCGTCAGTGACATTTAAATTTTTAAAAGTATTGCAACAACACATGTCATTAAAATAAAACTTTAAAAGATGTGGGCCCTTTCCCAACCCCCATAATGGTGTTTTTATTGTTCGATCTGATGAAAATGTATTTTAGTCCCAACACGAACTTTATCCCACAACCTCACCACATTTGCCCTTCAACCCCTTCCCACCATCTCCACAGCCAATAAAAAGTGTTTGTCCTGCTCCCCCCACTCCTGACCTGAAAATTAAACACCTCCCCCCACCCCACCAGTGTCTTGCCTCGGAACTCCATACGAGTTGTAGCCGGCGGCCATAAAATCGGTATGAGCTGGGAGCAGGTAAGGAGATTTGCATTAATTTTACTTAATTTAAATATTTAAATGAAGGCCCCGCCACTTGGCGATGTGGAGGCCGCCCTGAGGGCTCACCGCCACCGGTAATATGTGGCGGGGCCTTCTCGGCGTCGTGGTGGGCCACTCCTGCAAGCATTTTATGGGCCTCCCTGCCATGATCCACGACCTCGAGGGGCTGGTAAAATCCAGCTGCATATAATTAAAAGTCCAAGCTTAACTCCCAATTTTAGATTCTACTTTAATCTTATTAATAACATTTCTCAAACTCCGTAGTACCACCCATAAGAAATCATCAACATGCATCATGAAGATGCCTGAAGTTTTCCCTTATAATATCAATAAAGCCTTGCGAGATCTGCTTTTAGTTGAACACATCCGATTTTCAGGAAAACAGATCTCACTGAAAAATACCACACCCTGGCAGCATCATTTAGGCCATAGATGCATTTGATTAGTTTCCTTCTGCATCTGCTGCGTCTTTTGGCGTTTTCAGAAACATCTCTGTGAAAACTATTCGATTGATCTATACTCCCATGAACATATGACCAAAAGAGTTAAAAGATTTTCAAAATCTCTGAGAAGCAGAAAAACAATAGGGCAGTAATAGTAGGGGATTTTAGCTACCCCAATATTAACTGCGATAGTTTTAGTGTGAAAGGATTAGAGGGAACAGAATTCTTAAGGTGCATTCAAGAGAACTTTTTTGGCCAGTATGTAGCAAGTCCAACAAAAGAGGGCACGGTTCTGTACTTGGTTTTAGGTAATGAAGCTGGGCAGGTGGAAGGAGTTGCAGTGGGAATTTTGGTGGTAGTGATTATAATTCAGTTAGTTTTAACATAATTATGGAAAAGGACAGAGATACAACAGGAGTTAAAGTTCTAAATTGGGGTAAGGCCAATTTTACTAAACTGAGAAGTGATTTAGCAAAAGTGGACTGGAAACAGCTACTTGAAGGTAAATCAGTGGAAGGCATTCAAAGGGGAGATTCAGGGGGTTCAGAGTAAACATGTTCTCACAAAAAGAAAGGGTGGGACGGCCAAATCTAAAGCCCCCTGGATGTCAAGGAGCTTACAGGGTATGATAAGGCAGAAAAGGAAAGCTCACGTCAGACACCAAGAACTCAATACTACAGAAAACCGAGAGGAGTATAGAAAGTGGAGGGGTGAAATCAAAAAGGAAATTAGGAAAGCACAGTGAGGGCATGAAAGAATATGGGCAAGCAAAATCAAGGAGATCCCAAAGATGTTTTATCAATACATTAAGAGTAAGGATAACTAAGGAAAGAGTGGGGCCCATGAAAAAGGTAACTTATGTGCAGCGGCAGAAGATGTGGTGTGGTTCTTAATGAACAGTTTGCATATGTCTTCACAAAAGAGGGGGACGATGCAGACGTCGTAGTTAAGGAGGTGTTAAGTATTAGATGTGATAACCATAGGGAGAGAGGAAGTATTAATGGGATTAGCATTCTTGAAAGTGGATAAATCACCAGGGCTGGATGAAATGTACCCCAGGTTGTTAAAAGAAGCTAGGGAGGAAATAGCGGAAGATCTGACCATCATTTTCCAAACCTCACTGGATACAGGCGTGGTGCCGGAGGATTGGAGGTCTGCTAACATTGGACCTTTGTTTAAAAAGGGAGCGAGGGATAGACTGAATAATTACAGGCTAGTCAGTCCAACCTCAGTAAATTATTGGAATCAATTCTGAGAGACAGGATAACCTGTCACTTAGAAAGGCATGGATTAATCAAGGATAGTCAGCATGGAAATGATGCTACCTTCCATGACAGCGCTTCTGATATGTCTTCTTTTTTCCTCAACCGAGGATTCCCCCCCACTGTGGTTGACAGGGCCTTCAACCGTGTCCAGCCCATTTCTCGCACCTCTACCCTCACCCCTTCCCCTGCCTCCCAGAACCAGAACCTCACTTTCCACCCCATCAGCCTCCATATCCAAAGGATCATCCTCTGCCATTTCCGCCACCTCCAGCGTGATGCCACTACCGAAGGCATCTTCCCCTCCCTTCTCCTGTCAGCATTCTGAAGAGAATGTTACCTCCGCGACATCCTGGTCCACTCCTTCAATACCCCCACCACCTCGCCCCTTCCCACAGCACCTTCCCCTGCAATCGCAGGAGGTGTAATACCTGCCCATTTACCTCCTCTCGCCTCACTATCCAAGGCCCTAAACACTCCTTTCAGGTGAAGCAGCGATTTACTTGTACATCTTTCAATGTAGTATACTGTATTCGCTGCTCAAAATGTGGTCACCTCTACATTGGGGACCAAACGCAGACTGGGTGACCGCTTTGCGGAACACCTCTGCTCAGTCCGAAAGCATAACCCCGAGCTTCCGGTTGTTGGCCATTTCAACACACCCCACTGCTCTCATGCTCACATCTCTGTCCTGGGATTACTGCAGTGTTCCAGTGAACATCGACACAAGCTCGAGGAACAGCATCTCATTTACCGATTAGGAACGCTGCAGTCTGCCAGACTGAACATTGAGTTCAATAATTTCAGAGCATGACGGCCCCCCATTTTACTTTTATTTTTAGTTATTTTTTTATTTTTTTATTTTTGTGTTTGTTTTATTTTAGTTTGTTCATTTTGTTTCTACTGTGCCTACCCAGTGTGTTTTTTTACATGTTTGTGCTTGTGGCTGTTCAGTTTTCAGTCGATTAACACCCTGTCTGTACTAATGCTTTGTCTTTCAGCACACCATTAACATATTGTTTGCCTTTGCTCCATGACCTTCTGGTCAGCTATTCTGTGACCTTGTCCTATCAACACCTCTTTTGTTATCTCTTGCCCCACTCCCGCTTTACTTGCTTAAAATCTTTTACATTTCTTACATCAGCCAGTTCCGAAGAAGGGTCACTGACCTGAAAATTTAACTGTGCTTTTCTCTCCACAGATGCTGCCAGACCTGCTATTTCCAGCGTTTCTGATTTTTATTTCAGATTTCCAGCATCTGCAGTATTTTGCTTTTATTTATGGATTTGCTAAGGGATGGTCATGTCTGATTAGAATCACAGAATTGTTCCAGTGCAGAAGGAGGCCATTCAGCCCATCGTGTATGCACAAACTCTCCTAAAGAACATTTTATCTAGAGAAGTCCCCTGACTTCTCCATAACCCTGCACATTCTTCTTTTTCATATAACTGTCCAATTCCCTTTTGAATGCCTCGATTGAATCTGCCTCCACCACACTCTCAGGCAGTTGTTACGAGTGAGGCGGGAGGAGTGCACTGTTTATTCTAGTTCCACTTCTCCACAGGTCACAACATATATTTAAAATTTTTCCCACTTACTGATACAATCATAGACTTTTTTTTATCCCAGAATAAAACGCACCAACCAGCTTTCTTTAATAAACAACAAAATTATCAGATTATAAAACAAGTCTTAACCAGTAATGAAGCAAAGCATAAACACACAGATCAAAATATAAAAGTTTCCTTTTTATCTTAGCCTCTCATACACAAACACACACACACATACAACAGTTAACTGAAAAAATAGAGATTTACTTTTTAAAGCTGTAGTACAAAAAAAGAATATGTTGGCCAAAATACTTGCTAATTCTTGAAGAAAGAGAAGATATGAAACGATGACAGAAGTTCCTTTTGGTTTGGTGTCCTAAATACGTATTGATGGCTGTCACTAGGATCTTCCTAGAACAGTTCCTGTCAGGCAACGTTGAAGATCAGTTTGGGCAGGCTTTCCAGGGGAAATGCAGTAACAGGGGTTTCAGGCAGTTTCTTAGATTGCTTCTGAAGAGATGGAAGACTGGCAGGCTTTTTCAAAGTACTGGAACAGACTGAGGTGGGTTGCTCCCTTGGCAAGTTTTCTGCAACTGTGTTTTCAAACCATTGTCCATATCCCAACTCTGTCACAAGGTTCAAGCCTCCTGACCCCTATAAATCTTGTCCTGTCACTTCTTCATAAACATCTTTCCCCAAGTCAAAAACAACCCTTGCTGGGTAATTATTTGAAAACAGGTGCCTTCCAGTTACAATCCAGACCTCAGTGACCCTTGTAAAAAAAAAAAAATAAATCCTTGGACTCCTTTTCAGTTTTAAAACAAAAATCTTAAAATTTTAACATAAAAATGGAAGTACTTGTAACACAGTGCAGTCCAGACTTTAACCACATGCTGCATGAAAAGTTTTTCCTCATGTCATTTTGCTTCTTTTACCAGTTACTTTAAATCTGTGCCCTCTTGTTCTCGATCATTTCATGAGCTGGAACAGTTTCTCCCTATCAACTATGTCTGGACCCCTCATGATTTTGAATACCTCTATCAAATCTCCTCTCAGCCTTCTCTTCTCCAAGGAAAACAGTCCCAACTTCTCCAATCTATCTTCATAACTGAAGTTCCTCACCCCTGAAATCATTCTCATGAATCTTTTCTGCACCCTCTCAAATGCCTTCACTTCCTTGCTAAAGCGTGGCAGCCAGAACTGGACACAATACTCCAGCTGAACCAAACTAGTGTCTGATACAAGTCTTATACTAGATTGATTTTTTTTTTGAGGAAGTAACAAGGAGGATTGATAAGGATAGTGCAATTGATGTGGTCTATACAGATTTTAGCAAGGCTTTTGACAAGCTCCCAAATGTCAGACTGGTATAAAACAAAGCCCGTGGGATCCAGGGCAATGTAGCAAGCTGGATACAAAATTGGCTCAGTGGCAGGAAACAAAGGGTAATTTTTGGTAAGTGTTTTTGCAACTGGAAGGCTGTTTACAGTGGGGTTCCGCAGGGCTCAGTACTTGTCCCCTGCTTTCAGTGCCAAACAGTGGAGGCAGCATGCAATAGACAGGGCCAAGTGATCCCACATCCAACGGATCTGCAGTCCAGCCACATCTAGTCGTGAATGGTGGTGCACAATTAAACAACTGACAGGAAGAGGAGGCTCCACAGATAGTCCATCTTCAATGATGGGGGAGCCCAGCACATCAGTGCAAAAGACAAGGCTGAAGCATTTGCATCCATCTTCAGCCAGAAGGGCCGAGTTGATGATCCATCTCGGCCTCCTCCTGAAGTCCCCAGCATCACAGATGCCAGTCTTCAGTCAATTCAATTCACTTCACGTGATATCAAGAAATGATTGAAGGCACTGGATACTGCAAGGGCTATGGGCCCTGACAATATTCTGGCAATTGTACTGAAGACCTGTGCTCCAGAACTAGCTGTGCCCCAAGCCCAGCTGTTCCAGTACAGCTACAACACTGGCATCTACCCGGCTATGTGGGAAATTGCCCAGCTATGTCCTGCGCACAAAAAGTAGGACAAATCCAACCTGCCCAACTACCGCCCTATCAGTCTACTCCTCATCATCATGATCATCAGCAAAGTGATGGAAAGGGTCGTTTACAGTGCTATCAAGCACCACTTGCTCAGCAATAACCTGCTCACCGACGCTCAGTTTGGGTTCCACCAGGGCCATTCCACTTCTGACCTTACAGCCTTGGTCCAAGCATGGACAACAGAGCTGAACTCAAAAGGTGAGGTGAGAGTGACTGTTCTTGACATCAAGGCAGCATTTGACCGAGTATGGCATCAAGGAGCCCTAGCAAAACTGGAGTCAATGGTAATCGGGGGAAAACTCTGTTGGTTGGACTCATACCTAGTGCAAAGGAAGATGGTTGTGATTGTTGGAGGTCAATTACCTCATTCCCAGGATATCACTGCAGGAGTTCCTCAGGGCAATGTCCTTGGCCCAACCATCTTCAGCTGCTTCATCAATAACCTTCCCTCCATCATAAGGTCACAAGTGGGGATGTTTGCTGACGATTGCACAATGTTCAGCACCATTCGCGACGACTCAGATGCTGAAGCAGCCCATGTCTATATGCAGCAAGACCTGGACAGTATCCAGGCTTGAGCTGATAAATGGCAAGTAACATTCATGCCACAAGTGCCAGACAATGACCATGCCCCCTTGATATTCAGTGGCATAATCATTGCTGAATTCCTCACTATCAGCCTCCTGGGGGTTACCATTGACCAGAAACTGAACTGGACCAGCCACATAAATACTGTGGCCACAAGAGCAGGTTAGAGGCTGGGAATTCTGCGGTGAGTAACTCACCTCCTGTCTCTTCAATGCCTGTCCACCATCTACAAGGCACAAGTCAGGAGTGTGATGGAATACTCTCCACTTGCCTGGATGGGTGCAGCTCCAATAACACTCAAGAAGCTCGACACCATCCAGGACAAAGCAGCCGCTTGATTGGCACCCCATCCATCACCTTCAACATTCACTCCCTCCACCATCGATGCACAGTAGCAGCAGTGTGTACCATCTACAAGATGCACAGCAACAACTCACCAAGACTCTTTTGACAGCACCTTCCAAACCTGTGACCTCTACCACCTAGAAGGACAAGAGCAGCAGATGCACGGGAAGACCACCACCTGCAAGTTCCCCTCCAAGCCACACACCATCCTGACTTGGAACTATATCGCCCGTTCCTTCACTCCCTTCCTAACGGCACTGTGGGTGTACCTCCACCCCGAGGACTGCAGCAGTTCAAGAAGGCAATTCACCATCATCTGCTCAAGGGCAATTAGGGATGGGCAATAAACACTGGCCTAGCCAGCGATGCCCACATCCCCCGAATGAATTAAAAAAAAATGATTTGGACATATATGTCAGGGGAATGATCAAGAAGTTTGCAGACGGCACAAAAATTGGCCGAGGAGCATAGCTGTAGACTGCAGGAAGATATCAATGGACTGGTCAGGTGGGCAGAAAAGTGGCAAATGGAATTTAGCCCAGAGAGGTGGGATATGATGCATTTGGGGAGGTCAAATTAGGCAAAAGAATACACAATAAATGGGAGGATACTGAGAGGTGTAGAGGAAATGAGGGACCTTGGAGTGAATGTCCACAGATCCCTGAAGGTAGCAGGGCAGGTCGATATGGTGGGTGAGAAGGCATATGAAATCCTTTCTTTTATTAGCCGAGGTATAGAATATAAGAGTAGGGAGGTTATGCTGGAACTATATAAAACATTAGTTAGGCCACAACTTGAGTACTGTGTGCAGTTCTGGTCACCTCATTATAGAAAGGATGTAATTGTACTAGAGAGGTTACAGAGGAGATTTATGAGGATGTTACCAGGACTGGAAAATTGAAACAATGAGGAAAGATTGTATAGGCTGGGGTTGTTCTCCTTGGAACAGAATCAGCAGAGGGGAGATTTGATTGAAATGTACAAAATTGTGAAGGGCTAGGATAGAGTGGATGGGAAGGGCCTATTTACCTTAGCAGAGAGGTTAGTGACTAGAGGGCATAGTTTTAAAGTGATTGGTAGAAGGATTAGACGGGAGTTTTTTCACCCAGAAGGTGATGGGGGTCTGGAACCCACTGCCTGAAAGGGTGGTACAGGCAGAAAACCTCATCTAATTTAAAAGATGCCTGAATGTGCACCTGAAGTGCCCGTAACCTGCAGGGCTACGGACCAAATGCTGGAAGGTGGGCTGGATGGCTTTTTCTGGCTGGTGGGCCAAGTGGCCTTTTTCTGTACCATAAACATTCTATGATGACACTTTTCCAGCTGTGCTAGAGTGCACTCGAACATCTGTATCACCCAGTTGCTCTTCAAAATCACTAACAACGAGCCTCTTTTTAGCCTTAAAGTCCCATCTGCAAGCAATTTTTCAGTACAAATCCACCTATGTGATCTAGCTGTTTCCCCTGATACGGTACTTAAGAATAAACTCCAAACTCTCAAATTTCCTTTGTTTTGTCTCAGTAGTTTATCCTCAAGTTTATTGGCAGCCACCAAAACCGCACAATCATGAGGACTTCTGCTTCTCGTTCTGTTCCAAGACTGTTCTGTGGCCTTTATCTCATTGTGTAATCTATTCAAGCTATAGTCTGTACTTAGACGTTTCTGTCTGTCAAGACTACTTCTGTGAGATCTCCCTCTTGCACTTTTGGAGGGTCTTTCTCCAATACATGATCTTTCTCGGACACAAGAGTCACTGCCAGATCCGCTATCAGTACTTGCACTGCACTGCACTGCACTGCACTGCACTTTCTTAGTCTCCACTCTTTCACCCCATTCTGCCAGTCCATGGACCTCACTTCTTGGCCATCATCCTGTACATTCAACAAATATTTAAATTTACCAGTATCTTTTCCTACACATCCCACAATTGTCCATTCCTCCATTCACTAGATCCCTTTGGAATATGTCAGTTGAGTACCCACACTGGACAAAAGGCCTATGAACGTGATAGCTGCCACGATCACTCACATTACCACGATTGTAGAACTTTTTAGTCTGCTTATTCTGGTTCAGATATGAGAATCACAGGAATTATGGAATACACTCAAACTTCTGGATTAATTATCCAACTTTATTATGTTCACTCAAAATATATCAAACATGCAATATGAACCTATACTCTACCATGGATAACTATTTGGCACGAACAATAAATTGTTCGAAATACAAAGTAAGCTAACTATCTACAAACTCCTTCGAGCAGTGAACTTCATTTGATTGTAGTTCTATAGTGACTGACCAAGTCATTCCTTCCCTATGGTTGCAAAACTGAAGTTTTTTTTTAACAGTTTCTTTTATACTCTAATTCTAGGAAGATACAAGATAGTGTACTGACAGTGGCTTATAGTCAAATTGGTATTTGTTTTAGGCCAAAATACCCTGTCACATGCTGAGCCCTTTGTTTGAAAAAGCCTACTTTGGCAGTGTCAATCTTCTTTAAACTTACTTCATTCAGTTTCCATCAGTCGGGCAGTGGTTCCTTACCCTTTGATGTTCGGCTCTGGTGGCATTCTATCAAATGATTTTGTGTCTTTAGCCCACAAGCCATTGTTGGTTGTTAATGTCTTATCTGAAGTGCTCAAAACTCCTTAATTCTCAAGATCTGAACACTGAAGAACAAGAAATAGGAGCAGGAGTAGACTATATGATCCGTCGAGCCTGCTCCGCCATTCAATACGATCATGGCTGATACTCGGCCTCAACTCCGCTTTCCTGCCCGCTCCCCATATTCCTCGATTCCCTGGGAGACCAGAAAAATCGATCTCAACCTTAAATATATTTAATGTTGGAGCATCCACACCCTCGGGTAGAGAATTTCAAAGATTCAGAACACTTTGAGTGAAGAAATTTCTCCTCAGCTCAGTCCTAAATGATTGACGCCTTATCCTGAGACTGTGCCTCTGTGTTTTAGATTCCCCAGACAGGGGAAACAACCTTTCAGTGTCAGCTCTGTCAAACCTCTTCAGCTAGCTGTCCACTAGTATTTATTTATAACCCCACCAACTCCCACGCCTACCTTGACTACACCTCTTTACACCCTGTCTCCTGTAAGGATTCCATTCCATTCTCCCAGTTTCTCTGTCTCCGGCGCATCTGTTCTGATGATGCTACCTTCCACAACTGCGACTCTGATATATCTTCCTTTTTCCTCAACTGAGGATCCCCCCACACTGTGGTTGACAGGGCCCTCGACGGTGTCCGACCCATTTCCCGCACTTCTGCTCTCAACCCTTCACCTCCCTCCCAGAATTGCGACAGGGTTCGCCTTGTCCTCAATTTCCACCTCACCAGCCTCCACATCCAAAGGATCATCCTCTGCCATTTCCAGCATGATGCCACTGCCAAACACATCTTCCCCTCCCCTCCTCTGTCAGCATTCCGAAAGGACCGTTCCCTCCGAACACCCTGGTCCACTCCTCCATCACCCCCGACACCTCGTCCCCTTTTCCAAGGAACCTTCCCAGGCAATCGCAGGAGGTGTAGCAATACCTGCCCCTTTACCTCCTCTCTCCTCACCATCCAAGGTCCCAAACACTCCTTTCAGGTGCAGCAGCGATTTACTTGTACTTCTTTCAATTTACTAAACTGTATTCGCTGCTCACAATGCGGTCTCCTGTACATTGGGGAGACCAAACACAGATTGGGTGACTGCTTTGCAGAACACCTCTGCTTGGTCTGCAAACATAGGAACATAGGAGCAGGAGTAGGCCATTCAGAAAATCGAGCCTGCTCCACCATTCAGTATGATCATGGTTGATCATCCACTTCAATGCCTTTTCCCCACACTATCCCCTTATCCCTTTATGTCACTTTTAATTTAGAAATCTGTCAATCTCTGCTTTAAACATACTCAATGACTGAGCTTCCACAGCACTCTAGGATAGAGAATTCCAAAGATTCACAACCCTCTGAGTAAAGAAATTTCTCCTCATTTTGGTCCCAAGTGGCTTCCCCCTTATTTTGAAATTGTGCCCCTTTCGCTCTAGACTCCCCAACCAGGGGAAACATCTTACTGCATCGACCCTGTCTATCCCTTTCAGTATTTTGTAGGTTTCAATGAGATCACCTCTCACTCTTCAAAACTCTAGAGAATACAGGCGCAGTTTCCCCAATCTCTCTTCAAAGGACAGTCCTGCCATCCTGGGAACAAGTCTGGTGAACCTTCGTTGCACTCCCACTATGGCAATAATATCCTTCCTAAGGTAAGTGGATCAAAACTGCACACAGTACTCCAGGTGCGGTCTAACTAAGGTTCTATACAATTGAAGCAAGACTTCACTACTCCTGTACTCAAATTCTCTGGCGATAAAGGCTAACATACCATTAGCCTTCCTAATTGGTTGCTGCACCTGCATGTTAGCTTTCAGTGACTTATTTATGAGGACACCCAGGTCCCTTTGTATATCTACACTTTCTAATCTCTTACCATTTAAATAATACTCTGCACATCTGTTCCTCCTACCAAAATGGATAACCCCACATTTTTTCACATTATATTCCATCTGCCACGTTCTTGCTCACTCATTAAGTCTTTACAAATCCCCTTGAAGCCACTTTGCATCTTCCTCACAACACACATTCCCACCTAGTTTTGTGTCATCTGCGAGCTTGGAAATATTACATTTGGTCCCCACATCCAAATCATTGATATATATTGTGAACAGCTGGGGCCCAAGCACTGATCCTTGCGGTACCCCATGAGACACAGCCTGCCAATACGAGAATGACCCCCTTTATTCCTACTCTCTGTTTTCTGCCTGTTAACCAATCCTTAATCCATGCCAGTATATTACCTCCTATCTCATGTGCTTTAATTTTGCTAACCAACCTCCTGTGGGGGACTTATCAAAAGCCTTCTGAAGATCCAAGTATACCAAGTCCACTGACTCCCCTTTATCAATTCTGTTCGTAACATCCTCAAAAAAACCTCCAACAGGTTTGTCAAACATGATTTCCCACTCTTAAATCCATGTTGACTATGCCTAATCAGATCATTATTATCCAAATGTCCATTTATCACATCCTTTAGAATAGATTCTAGCATTTTCCCTACTAATAATGTAAGGCTAACAGATCTGTAGCCCCCCGTTTTCTCTCTCCCTCTCTTCTTAACGAGTAGGGTGACATTTTCTACCTTCCAATCTGCAAGAACTGTTTCAGAATCTATAGAATTTTGGAAGATGATCACCAATGCATCCACTATCTCTATAGCTACCTCTTTCAACACTTTGGGATGTAGAATATCAGGTCATTGGGACTTATCAACATTCAGCCCCATTAATTTCTCCAATACAACCTTCTTACTAATACTAAGTTCCTTCAATTCCTCATTCTCCCTTGTCCCTTGTATCTGTAATTCTGGGAGATTTCTTATATCTTCCTCAATAAGGACAGATACAAAGTAATTATTTAGCTTCTCTGCCATTTCTCTATTCCCCATTATAAATTCTCCTGACTCTACCATGATCCCGAGCTTCTGGTTGCATGCCATTTTAATTCATCACCTTGTTCTCGTGCCCACATTTCTGCCCTCAGCCTGCTGCATTGTTCTAGTGAACATCAACGCAAGCTCGAGGAACATCATCTCATCTTCCAATTAGGCACTGTACAGCCTTTTGGACTCAATATTGAGTTCAATAATTTCAGGCCATGAGCCCCATTATTTTTTGTTAATTTATTATTTTTATTTTATTTATATTATATATATTTTTAAATTTATTTTTAACCATGTGCTTGTCTTAAACTTATTTTTCATGTTTTTGCTTTCGCACATTATTCAGCCATTAGCACTCTGTCTGGACTTATGCTTTGTCTTTCACTACAACTATTTAGCACTCCATTTGCATTCTGTTCCATGACATCCCTGTCATTTAATCTCAACCCTCTCTGTCCTATCACAGTCCTTCCTTCTTGTTCTTCTTCCCTCCCCCCACATTTGCTCAATGGCTGTTACATTTCTAACTTTTGTCAGTTCTGATGAAGGGTCACAGACCTGAAACGTTAACTCTGTATCTCTTTACACAGATGCTGCCAGACCTGCTGAGTATTTCTGGCACTTTGTTCTAATTTTTCAGAATATTATATGTTTCAACGAGATCACCTCATTATTCTAAACTGCAGAGAGTATTGACCCAATTTACTCAGCATCTCGTCATTGGACAACCCTTTTCATCCCAGGGACTAATTTAGTGACCCTTTGCTGTATCGCCTCCAATACAAGTATATCCTTCCTTAAATATGGAAACCAAAACTGCGCACAGTACTCCAGGTGTGATCTCACCAAAGCCCTGTACAATTGTAGTAAGACTTTCTTATTCTTGTACTCCAATCCCCTTGCAATAAAGGCCAACATGCCAATTGCCTTCCTAATTGCTTGCTGTACCTACATGCTAACTTTGTGTTCCTTGTACGAGTACACTCAAGCCCCTCCGAATATCAACATTTACAAGTTTCACACCTTTTAAAAATATTCTACTTTTCTCTTACCAAAGTGAATAACCTCACACTTTCCCACATTGTACTCCATCTGCTACCTTGTTGCTCATTCACTTAGCCTGTCTATATCTCTTTGCAGCCTCTTTGTGCCTCCTCACAGCTTACATTCCCACCTAGCTTTGTATTGTCTGCAAACTTATATTACTCTCAATTTCTTCATTCTAAATCATTAATATAGATTGTAAATAGCTGCGGCCATAGCACTGATCCTTGCAGCACTCCACACCCTGCCAACTTTACAATGCCCTGTTTATCCCTATGCTGGTTCCTGTCTAACGAATCCTCTATCCATTCTAAATCATTAATATAGATTGTAAATAGCTGCGGCCATAGCACTGATCCTTGCAGCACTCCACACCCTGCCAACTTTACAATGCCCTGTTTATCCCTATGCTGGTTCCTGTCTAACGAATCCTCTATCCATGCTAATATATACCCCAAATCCATGAGCCCTTATCTTGTGTGTTAACCTTCTGTGTGGCAAATTATCAAATCCAAGTACACTACATATCCTGGTTCCCCTTTATCTTCCTAGTTGGATCCTCAAAAACTCTAATAAATTTGTCAAACCCGATTTCCCTTTGGTAAAACGATGTTAACTTTGTCTGATTTTCTAAGTGCATTATTAAGACTTCCTTAATAGATTCCAGCATTTTCCCGAAAACTGATGTCAGGCTAACTGATCAGTAGTTCCCAGTTTTCTCTCTCCTTTTTTGAATAGTGAGTTACATTTGCTATGTTCCAGTCAGCTAGAGCTGTTCTAGAATCTAGGGAATTTTGGAAAATCATAATCAGCGCATCCATTGTCTCTGCAGTTACCTCTTTTAGAATTTGAGTATGTAAGCCATCAGATCCTGGGGATTTGTTGGACTTTAGTCTCTTCAGCTTCTCTAATACTTTTTCTCTGCTGATATTAATTACCTTAAGTTCCTCACTCTTATTAGCCTCTATTTCTGGTATGTAATCTTCTCCTGTGAGGACAGACGAAATATTTGTTCAATGTCTGTGCCATTTCCTCATTCCCCATGATAATTTCTCCTTTCTCTGCTTCAAAGGGACCAACGTTTACTTTAGCTACTCTCCTTTTTATACACTTGTAAAAGCGCTTACACTTGATTTTTATATTTCTGGCTAGTTTACTATCATTCTATTTTTCCCGTTTTCTTAACCTTTTGGTGACCCTTTATTGGTTTCTAAAACACTCCCAATCCTCAGTCTTACTACTATTGTTTGCCACATTATAAGCCTCTTCTTTTAATCTAATATGATCCTTAACTTCTTAGTAAGCCAGAGATGGATCTTTCTTGCTGAGTTTTTGTTTTTTTAAAGGGAATATATTTTGTTGAACATTTTGAATTGTTCCTTTAAATGTTTCCCACTGAATATTTACCTTTTAGTCTATTACTCAATCAATCTTAGCAAGCTCTCCCTTTGTACCTGTGTAATTGGCTTTGTTTAAGTTTAAGATTCTTGTTTGGGACTGGAGTATGTCACTTTCAAACTTAATATGGAATTCAATTATATTGTGTTCACTTTTTCCCAGTGGGTCTTTTACTATGAGATTACTAATTAATCCTGCCTGTTGTACAGTACTAGGATCTAAAATAGCTTTACCCCTAGTTGGTTCAACAACAAATTGTTCCAGGAAACTGTCATGAAAGCATTCTACAAACTCATCTTCTAGACCACCTTTATCAATTTGATTGGTCCAGTCTCTGTGACGATTAAAGTCCCCTGCAGTTATTACATTACAAGCTGCAATTATTTCTTGCTTCATGCTCTGTCCAAAAGTATCGCTACTGTTAGGGGGCCTATAAACTACTTCCACCAGCATTTTATGACCCTTGATTATTCCTAATCTCCACCCACACTGATTCTATTTCCTGTCTTCTGAGCCAAGATCTTTTCTCACTACTGACTTTATGTCATTCTTTACTATCAGGGCTACTTCTTCTCCTATCTTTCATTTGGTCTGTCTTTTCGAAATGTTGTGTACCCTGGAATATTTATTTCCCAATCTTGGTCACATTATAAACATGTCACTTAATGGTGATTAGATCTAAACCATTTATCTCTATTTGTGCCACTAGTTCATCTTTCTTATTGCCAAAGCTTCATGAATTCACATGAAGAGCCTTTAATTTTTTTTTGTTGCTATTATTTGCTTGGACCTTATTCGCTGATGTACTATTATCGTTAAACTCTCTGTCCCTTCCTGTCCCACTCTGCTCGTTCTTACCTAAATCAGTACACTCTTCTATTGTCTCAATTTTTCTCTAGGTTTCTACATTTCCCTTCACTTGAACCCTCCCCCCATCTTTTAGTTTAAAGCCTATCCACAGCCCGAGTTATACAATTCGCCTGGACACTGATTCCAACCCAGTTAAAGTGGAACCCATCCCAATGGAACGGCTCCCTCTTTTCTGAGTATTGGTGCCAGTGCCCCCATGAATCAAAACCCCTTCTTCCCACACCATTGTTTGAGCCACACGCTTGATTCTCTAATCTGTTTGACCCTATGTCAATTGGTGCATGGCTCAGGTAACAATTCGGAGATTACCTTTGAGGTTTTGCATTTTAATTTGGACCCTAGCTCCTCAAATTCTCTCAAAACATCATTCCTAGTTCTACCTATGTTGTTGGTTCCTACATGGACCACGACAACTGGATCCTTCCTCTCTCAATCCAAGTTCATCTACAGCCATGAGGAGATGTCCTTAACCCTGGCATCTGGCAAGCAACACAATCTTTGGGACTTCTGGTCACAGCTGCAGAGATCAGTGTCTATCCCTTGGACTAGACGGTTCTTTATCACTACCATATTCCTTTTCACTCCTGCCACTTGAATGCCTTCCTGCACCATGGTGCCATGGTCAGTATGCTCATCCACCCTGCAGTTCTTGTTCTCATCCATACAGGCAGCAAGTACCTTGTACCTGTTGGTCAAACTAAGAGGCTGAGGCTCCTCCATATCCTGGATTTTCATACCTGTGACTCGCAGTCACACCTCCTGTCCCTGACCATTGAACAACTCTAAAGTTCTACTTAACCTAAGGGGTATGACTCCTCCTCTAACAAAGTGTCCAGGTAACTCTCCTCCTCCCTGATGTCCCACAATGTCTGTAGCTTGGACTCCAGCTCAAACATTCTGAGCTGAGGTTGCTCACGCTGCAGACACTCCGGATCAGAGACCAAGAATCCATCGTCAACCAGCAGTCCCAGGATCTGCTTACAAACCCCCTTCTTCTTTCCAGCGAGTGGAAGAGGGAGCCATGGTCCAAGAACATTTCTCTCAGTTGATCCTGGCGGAGGCTGCTGTGGAGTAGACCTGGTGACACTTGCGCATCCTCTGCAGGGCAATGGGATCCATGACCATGAGGAGCACATAATTGGCATAAGTCGAGATGATGACCTCCATGCATGGCCCATGCAGAACAAGTCCCGTCAACCTCCTCCGCAAGAGGCGCAGGAAAAGGCTCCATGCAGATGGCCTATAACTGGCTGGACATGGGACATCCCTGACACACTCCTCTCCCAAAGCAAAGGGGTACTGTCAAAGACCCAGTAACCTACATCAGACTCTCTGTAGTGACGTACAGAAGTTGGATCCGGCTGGCAAAATGCATCCTGAACCCAAATGCCACACAGAGTCCCGGATAAATATTTGTGATCCACCCTGTCGAACACCTTCTGATCAAGGAAAAGGAAGACGACCGACAGACCAGCTCTCTGGAAATGGTGGACCAGGTCCTAGACCAGGTGGATATTGTCATAGCTGGTCTGGCCTGGGACTGTGTAGGATTGGGCGGAGCGGATCATTGTGGGCCAGTAATGTGCCAAGGTGAGTAGACATGGCCCTGGCAAAGATGTAGTCCATCCTGAACAGCGAGACCTGGTGGCAGTTCTTAAGCAGGCGGAGATCACCCCTTTTTGGCAGCAGAACAATGATGGCCCTGTGCCAGGAGAGGGGCATCTGCCCAGTTGCCAGGCATTCCCCCAGGATCCGTACGTAGTCGTTTCCCCCCCCCCCCACCCCCAGGATGTCGCAGAACACTCTATGGAACTCCATGGCCAGTCCGTCCAGCCCTGTGGATGCCCCGCGAGAGCCAGTCGAGGGCACTGGTCAGCTCTGCCAGGCTGAGCGGAGCATCAAGCTGCTCGATGCCCTCTGAACCGACCTTTGGCAGGTCCTTGTACAAAACTCTGCGAGCATTCACACTGGACGAGTCCAGAGAGAGCAGAGCCCTGTAATAGACGCGGGTCTGGACACTGATGCCCTCCAGATCAGAGACCAGGGATCCATCGTCAGCCGGCAGCCTGAGGATCTGCTTACAAATCCCTTTGTCTTCTTTCCAGAAAGTGGAAAGGGGAGCCATTGTTCAGACCCTAGAGGAACCGGATTCGTGACCTCACATACGTGCCTTGGGACCCGACAAGCTGCAGGTCCTTCAGTGTGCTCTTCATACACCTTCTGCAGGCCGGGTCTTCAATGTGTGACCGAGTTGGGACTCCAGGTCGAGCACCTCCTGCTCCAACTGCACAACCCTGGCCCAACTCTGGTCAACTCCCTTGCGTACTCCTGAAAGAAGACCTGGATGTGAGCCTTGCCCCCGTCCCATCATAACCTCAAGGAGAGGTGACCCACTCCTTCCTTCTTCAGTCAGCCCAGAGTCAACGGATCCATTCCCAGAACCGCTCATCCCCCAGCAGCAGGTTGTTAAAATGCCAGTATGCACACGAAGCAGAACCAGCTCTGCCCACACAAGGCGGTGGGCTGAGCGTGACACCAGCTGCAAGGAGGTAGTCATAGCGCAGGAGATATATGCCCCAGAAATGTAGAGGCAGTCGGTTCTGGACCCTTCTCCTCCAAACGTCATGAAAGTGGAAGCGCTGAGGTCAGGGTAGAGATCATGCCAGGCAGCTACCAAGTTAACGGATCCAATCGGGTCCCTCAACTTCTCCTTCGCCGCTTGGCCGTCTGAGATAGCAGAGTGGTCCCTCACCTTAAGGGTGCAGTTGAAATCCCACCCTTCACACCCGCCGCCAGATGATGCACTTGCCGATGTCAATGGAGCCGAGATGAGCAGACAATTCTTCAAAGAAGTGCACTTGTTGCACGCCGGCCTGAAGAGCAGACACATTCACTAGGTGAAGCGGCATGTCCCTCAGGTGGAAGGCGAGATGGATCAAGCAGCCTGGCACAGGCTCCTTGACCCCCAAGATCTCCGGCTGAAAATGCGGGGCCAGCAAGATAGCCACACCTCCAGTATTGGAGGTGAGGTGGCTCATGTAAACCCCTCCTTGCCAATCCAGGTGCCAGGTACCCTTGTCTCCTGGAATGGTGTGGATTTCCTGCAGAAAGCATACTGCATACTTCCCTTCCTTAAGGAGAGAGAAGTTGAGAAATCTGCAGTGTGCATCTCTGCTGCCTTTGATGTTAAATTTGTCTATGGTTGTCTTCATGGCAAGAGTATAGTGCAACCACCACCTACATACAACACTCATTCAACAGCTCGGTAAGGAATGTCGAGCCAGCCGAGCTTCAGTTCCCTCACGTCCTTGCTCATGCTTATGGTCTTTACAGTATGGACCTGATGAGCAGTGCCAGCCCCGACCATCGGTTGAGAGCCAGCTGGACCTTATCATGGCGACCCAGGCAACTAGCCAGGAATTTCCAGGGCTCTGCAAAGGTGTTGAGGGGAGACTTGGTAGGGAGCACCAAGACATCCACTGGTGAGGGACTCCAAATCGTCCCCGGTGCCCTCCACTGAGTCACTGTCCTCCTCCGGGTTGTTGCTGCTGTGACCCATCCACAGCACCAGCCAGCCCTGACTCTGTCACCGTCCTACCCCCAGGATTGAAAGCAGAAGGGTCCTCCCTGGGCTGCTCCAGGGGTCTGGACCAGATAATGGCAATGGTTCAGAGCCGCACTCCGTCTTAGGCACTGGCCTTAAAGGAATACTGGGAAAAACTCCATCTGCAGAACCAGTTCCCTGACAAGGTTGGAGATGGAGAAAGGGGGCATTTCCCTCCCCTGCCACCGCCCAAAGACCCAGTGTGTGGTGTGATTTAATTTGATCCTCCAGCAGGTCGAGCAGGTCCCGGGGGATGTCAGCACTTGGCTGGATTTGCTCAGCCTCACCCGCCTCATCCTCTAGGATACCCGACCTGGTGACGTGTGACTGCATCTTAGCGGATGGATCCATGCCACCACCTCACGCAGGGCACCCCTCCCATCCCCAGGAGATACAGACCAGACAGAGGGATCTACCCCACCCTCCCGAGCGGTAGACGACCCCCGCTAACAGCGTGTGGTGGTGGGGGGCAGCAGGATCCGCGAGGGGCATCAGCCCTCCTTCCACGGAGGATGGTATTTCTCTGGGCTCTCCCCACTTCTGAGGAGCGGCACCTCCTTCTCCTGTTGTGGGAGGGATGTGAAGGCAGGGAGACCTACATGTCTGCTGAGGCCTCCAGCTCCACGCTTTCCTTCTGAGTTTTGCTCACACACCTGAGCTCAGCCATGGGATGTGAATGTTGTGCCAAAGTGAGCATGGTCTTGGGCTCAGGAACACTTGGGGACATGCGCATGCGAGCTAACCTGCATGTGATATCTGGGGCTGGACTTGAGGTGCTTGGTTTTGAGCTACATCTTTCTTCTGTGCTCCACCACACCCTCACCCCCCCCACCCAGCTGTCAGCCGCAGTAATGTTGGCTGCCGAAGGCACGCCCAAGGGTTTGCATGCAGGAATGGAGCAGGTGGAGGGTGTTGCCGCCAGCCTCAGCTGCTTCATTTGTTTTGGCAACCCAGCAGGTGAGGCAGTTTTCTTGTATGTGCCTCACCTCCTTTCGGGCGTGGCCCTGCATGTGCAACTCTGTAAATAAATATACAAGTGTGTAAACCCTCTGATGTGCAGAAGACATGGTATGCAATCCCCTGGTGCTGGATGAACAACACACCCTCCTGGTCCTCTCCTCCTCATACCATCTGCACAAAGGATTGATGCTGGAAGGAGAAGACATACAGAGGCTGGTCTCTCTGGAGCCAAGTGGGATTGCTACTATATTTGACCTCACCTCTCTCAGTTGGCATAGGTGGGGGTGGAGGAGCTCAGCCAGGATAAAGGGCGGGACATCTTCATATGACCAATTGGTGCATGGTGGCCTTAAGAGGGTCCATTGGCAGGAAGATCCTGCCCACCATGAGCCCCCATCAAGAGCCAGGTGTACTGCCTGCTCGGTCTTCAGAAAGAACACAGCCTTCACCTACATTTGAGGCAGCTATGATGGTTGAAGCAAGGCTTTTACGCACGCCTCGATTGTCATGTTTGGGTGGGTGTAGCTTTGCACCTCATGCTTTCTGGTGATTAGAGTGAAAAGTGACAGGGCTGCTGGAGCAGTGGGAGCAGCAGAGGCAGCCTGTTGGTCCTCACAGACCCCACCACCAGCAAAGGTGCAGTTGCCATTGCGAACTACACACTCGCCAAGTCTCATGCCCGATGTTGCTGATGAAGGCTGTCATCTGCACAGCAGGGACACTGAAAAGGAAAAAAAAAAACCCTCTTTTAGATTGGGGCGAGAGAGCGACTTCCTCCCTTCTGTTCCGTTCTAAAATACAACAATAATAATAATGAGGAAACTAAAGGTCATGTCGGTTGCATCTTAGATAGATAGAGAAAAAGGAAAATTACAGGGGCAGGGTCACCTCAAAGTCAGGCTTGGTCAATGGGTGGCTGTTGCAGGGGTGTACTTTTTAGACATTATTAAAACCGCTGGTAGAGATCTTCCTGGTAGTGGGGAGGCAATATTTTCACCAGGGACAGCCAGAAACGCCCAGGCACAGTCCTCCACCAGGTCATATTGATGAGGTAAAGAAGATTTCATCCAGGCAGTTCCAGCTATCCCAGGCGAGGGGGGGGTGGTTGATTAGTGTGCGTAGCCTAGACAATGTTCAGGAGTACACACACAATCTTCTGACCTCTGTCTTCTTTCCTTCTCCCCCAGCTACAAATAACAGTCTTTATTGAAAAGTATACCAAGCACCCAGCTCTTGCTGTAAAAGTTGGTCTCTCTCTCTCCCTCTCCTTCCAAGCAGAGGTTACTAATTCTTGTTGCCATAGTTGTCTCTTTCTTTCTCTTCCAGAAAACCAGTTGGTGAAGGACAGAACTGAAGCCAATCTTTACACACTTACATATTTATGAATAGAGTTACACATTACAAACATACACCTCCAAACCACAGTTTCAGTCTATTTATAGGGATTCAAGTGAATTACCAGTTAATGCCCACCACCTGCATATAATTAAACACAGTTAATATACAATTAACACTTAATGTGTGAGTTTAGACAGTAAGGGTAAATTATCAGGAACAGATGCGGACAAGGCCCGAAAATACTGCCCCGGCTGGCTTGCCAGTTTCCCAACACCGTTCCCAGTGCCAGCTGTGTTCACCAGGGCAGTGGGAGGGTGGGATCCGATCCCGCTAGATCCCTGATTAAGGCCAATTAAGGTAGTAGCTGGGGGTGGGAACAGAGGCATACGGGACCCGAAAATATCAGCGCTGGCCGGCATGCCAGTTTCATAGCTCCTCTCCTGGTACCGGCCGTGTTTACCAGGGCGGGGGGGAGCTGTCCGATCCCTGATTAAGGCCAATTAAGTTGGTTGACAAGCTCATTATGAGCTCTTTAATGGGTGTTGAAATTTTCACTGGGGTACAAGGGCTGCACGCATTGTCTGGGGCAGACCAGGTGAAGGGAGTCAGGTACAGTGGGGAGCCAATCATGGCCACCCTCGAGAATTACCTTAGACCCATAAAAGGGTGAATGGTGCAGAGGGGGACACGCCCATTGAGAAACAGTGCCCCTGGCGCAACACAGGTGGCAGGGAGAGTGGGCAGTATATGCATGGGCCATGCAGGGGTTCGTCAATCTCCTGCATCGCAGGGGCACAAGAGCAGTGGGGCAAGGTTGCCAAGGACAATTGGGCAGCCTAGCTGACCACAAGGAAGGCTGTGGTTGGTAATGGGGGCATTACTATCAGATTTTGAGCCCAGTGACAATGAGGAGTAACACCCTTCACAGGAAGGGCAGAACCCGGGCATTGGGAGGGCAGGGGAGAGGAACGAGGGGCATGAAGGACACGGAGACCATATCCTCAGCATAAGATCTACCGACAAAGAGGGAGCTACCTTGACATGATCAAGAGCCAGTGCTGCAGGAGATTGCAACTCTCCAGGCAGGCAGTCACCATCATCTGAGCCCATATTGCTGAAGACCTCGCACCTCGCAGCACATCATGCCCTGTCAGTAACTGTCAGAGTCACTGTGGCCTTGAACCTCTTCGCTTCTGGCTCCTTCCAAGGATCAGCTGTGGACCTTGGTGGAATCTCACAACCAGCTGCACACCACTATCTCACAGGCCAGTGATGCCCTATTCACCAATGCTGGACATTACAAATAGTTCATGACTGATGAGGCACCACAGGCACAGAGAGCATTGGGTTTCGCCACCATCACTGGATTCCTTTAGGTGCAGGGCATCATCAATTGCACCCATGTGGCCATCAAGACACCAGCTGACCACCCAGTGAGATTCATCGACAGGAAGGGCTTCCACTCCCTTAACTTTCAACTGGTCTGTGATCACAAGAGCTTCCTCCATGCGGCACGCTATCCTGGCATCTGTCGTGACTCTTTCATCCTCCGCCAGTGCAGGCTGCTGCTGCAGCTCTTTACTCCAGCTCCCAAAGTCCGTGGATGGATCCTCAGGGACAAGGGATATCCCATGAAGAGTTGGCACTCACCCCTCTACAAGATCCCCAGACAGAGGCACAGAGATGATACAACCAATGCCACCAGTTCACCAGGACAACTATTGAGCAGGCCATCAGGCTTCTGAAGATGCTTTTCTGGTGACTGGACCGGTTGGGTGGTGCCCTGCAATACGCTGCTGCAAGGCTCTCTGTTGTTGTGATGGTCTGTTGCGCTCTTCCTAACATGGCCCTCTAGAGAGGTGTGGACCTTGGGGACGGTGAGGCCCTGGAAGGAGACAGCACATTGGAGGAAGAGGAGGGGCAGGAGGTGGGAGAGGAGGATGAGGAGGCAGTGGGAGAGGATGCGAACACAGAAGTGCAGTGGCTGCACATGGAGGTAGTTGGGCCCTGCATGGTTTGCGACGGTCTCATCAGGATGCATTGAATGTCAGGGATCATTTGATTCAGGAATGTTACAACTGAGCCTTTCTAACCCAGGATGAAGGGCATGGTTTGCAAGTAACTCTGAAGTACTTGTGCTCACACATCCATTGAAAACACAGCCTGGAACATGTAAACTCCTACCGCCAATGATGGAGGCACATCTGCCCAGCAGCTTTCCCATCACCACTGAGATATCCTTGATCGTCTTAAGCACGTCGTACCTCTTTTCTTGTCCCACCATCAATAAAAGTAGTCTCAGATGTGTGCCTTAAGGTGTCATTATCAACATAGTGCTTAGAAAGGGAAACAGTGCACAGATATAACAAGAAGGCACCCCAGTGATCCACTCAGTGCTCCACACAATGCGGAGGCCTCCACGCTTGGGCATTTTTATTCGGTGCTTCCCCTGTGGCCTTAGAGGAAGTGGAGGCAGCCTGCTGAGATGCACTTGGCAGTTGTCCTTGTCGTTGAGGTGTCCGAGGCTGCTGCACCTGCATCATTGCTGGGGCAAGCTCCATAACTTGGCCCTGCTGCACAGAGGCTCCCACTGTCAGAGGAACCAAGGAGGCCGAGGATGATGAAGGTGTCCTGTGAGGGGTGACACCCTCATCCTCTTTGGTGACATCCTTAGCCCATGGCAGGCGCTCCAGATGGCTGGAGGGGAGCACCAGCTGGGGCACAACTGGCATCCCCTCCAGATATCTCTGTGCCACTGATTGTTCCAGACTAGATGGTTTGGCATGCATCTTGTGGACGTCAGTATGCGGTTTCTGCATTCACTGCAAGTGCTGCCGCATATGGCTCTTCATGAGGTTGGCTACTCTCTCCTTGGAACAGCTGTGCGCTCGGGGCCCTGAGCCATTGTGATGCATGTGAGCTGAATGGATTCCTCCATTCTCTGCCCATGACCCCGTACTGCCTCAAGGAACTCCAGTATGTGGGAGCACATCTCCTGCTGCTGGTCTAGATAGAGCCTTTTTGCCAGTGATTCCTAAGGCACTGCATCTGTGCCCAGATAAGCAGGGCTGCGTCTGTACTCCCTTCTCCGAGGAGAACTACCCACAGCTGCCTCTGGCACCTCCTGCCATTCTCCTCACCCAATGCCACTGTCTGAATGCGCTTGAGAACCCACTGAGATGAGTGTATCTGCACTGGTGGATACAGCTCTTGTAGGGCTAGATTTAGTCACGCCGGGGGGGTGGGGGAGCTCCTGGCGCCGGGCTGAAAAGGGGTGGGGATTCCCGTTTCTGCTTTTCTGAGCCCCTCCGGCGCACTTCATTGGTGTTCAGGGACTTTAGTGATCAGCACTGGGATCCCTATCCCTTAAAAGCTAAGGATCCGGCCTCCAAGAGCTGCCAGCCAATCAGAGGGCTGTCAGCTCAGTGGTATTGGCAGCACCACTGGGAGCAGTGGCCACTGCTGGTACTACAGGCGGCCTGGGACCAGGCCCAGTGCTGGACACTAGGACCAAAGGTAAGTGAGGTGGGGTCACCAGACCAGTCTGGCAGGCCCTGGCAATGGGGTAGAAGGAGGGTGGGCAATGAATGCAGAGGTGGGCTGTTAAGGCAGGTGGGCAGTTTGCTAGCAGGGACCCTCTGTGGGCCACAGATCGCCCATGGAGGATTGATTGGCCAATTAAGGGCCTGAATTAGCCTCTGGGCGGGAAGGCTGTCTTTGGCCTTTCCCGCCCCCGACTTAATCATGGAGCAACAGGAAGGCAATGGGCCCTTGACCCCCAGTAACCACCCCCAATCACAATTCTGTGAGCTCCGCCCCCCCCCCCCCGCCTTGTTGCCCATCTCCAGGGGGCCATTAAGGCCAGCTCATAAGGTTTGATGGTGCATCTTTGATTCCTTAGTGGTCATCTTGGGCCACTGATGGAGAGAGAGAAGGTCTCATGGGATGGACGGCAGCACCCATCGGAGACAGAAGAAGAGATCATGAGAGCTAGCCTTGGCGAGCTAAAGCCTCTGCTGAGGTTTCCCAGTGCAACTCGGTGTTCGGCACACTGTCGGATGGGCTGGAGTGCAATGCACCCCCTTAATGAACGTTTTGTCCTCTCTAATCACCATCTCCAGCATATGCCCAGTTCACCAGGTCTGATTTCCTCCTGGTCCACAATCCTGGCTATCTCCATTGCTCAATCCTCCATTGCCATTATGATGTGAAATTATGTACCCCTCTGCCTGTTTGTGCCCTTCCACAGGCATTATGTGCCCATTTCTCCTGCAAGGACAAGAGAGAGCGTGTTCAGGCACTGCTGTCCTCTGTGGCCAATGGCATCTGCCACTATTCATTTGAAGCTGCATGTTTCAGTGCTGGCAGGTCCTCAGCAGCACTATTGCCCTGAGTCATTCTGAGGTATCAGTAAGTGCCCTGTGCACATAATCCTCCCATGTCCAAGAGCAGCATGCAAACTGAATCCAGGTTCGTCTTACAACGTTTCTGCTGCGGACAGTGGCTGCAATTTCGACTTAGGACTATTTGGTTTGAATGGATCGCTTCCTCCTACCACCGTCCAGGAAGAGGACCTCCCTCCTCTGCCTCAAAGCCCCCAGCATAACCTCCAGGTAGCTGTCCGATAAATGAGAGGCTGCTCTGCCCCGGGTTCCAGGCCTCCGGCTCTCCTGAGACATGATGGAAAACAGCAATCCAGCCCAAAGCTCAGTGCGCATCTTCTCTGTCCACTTTCAGTAGTGGAATCGCAGCCATGGTAATAGTTGGCATGGGGAATTTAAATTGGGCTCACACTTCAGTTGTGGCTAGTTCTGAAGAAGGGTCACTGACCTGAAATGTTAACTCTGCTTCTCTCTCCACAGATGCTACCAGACCTGCTGAGTATTTCCAGCATTTCTTGTTTTTATCTCATTTTTGATCTTGCCTAGGAACGTGCTGTCCTTTTAGAAGTGCCTGTCTGTCATGCTTATATTTAAATCTGCATTCAGTCCGGAATCAACTTTTAAGTTCTACAGATAGTTACTGTATATTCATGGTTTGTAAAAGCATAGTAAATGCTTTATAGAAATTAAAGCTAGATCAAGGTTGAGTACCCTAATATAATGCTGAAACAAGGCAGGAGTTGGATTCCCGAAAGGGCTTTTCTTTTTTTTTTTATTTCCAAAATATACTTTATTCATAAACATCTGTAAAATTTACATTGCCAGACAGTTTCCAAACAGCACCAAAAAATACAAACATTGCAAGGGAGATCAGTTTCCTTCAATACTGTCATGAGTTTCTTCCCAACCCTTCCGTTTCACAATTGTCATGTCAATTACAGTTTTACATTTACAGCAATTGAGAATATTAACGATACAGTTCGAGGGGTTTCCCATGGATCCAGCCCCTCAGTCCAGCTTGGTGGGGGAACCTTACACTGTGGTCTTTCCCCATTGAGCCTTTGCTGCGGCTGCCCCAAGCTTTAGTGCGTCCCTCAGCACGTAGTCCTGGACCTTGGAATGTGCCAGTCTGCAACATTCGGTGGTGGACAACTCTTTGCGCTGGAAGACCAGCAAGTTTTGGGCAGACCAAAGGGTGTCTTTCACCGAATTGATAGTCCTCCAGCAGCAGTTGATGTTTGTCTCGGTGTGCGTCCCTGGGAACAGCCCGTAGAGCACAGACTCCTGTGTTACAGAGCTGCTTGGGATGAACCTTGACAAAAACCACTGCATCTCTTTCCACACCTGCTTTGCAAAGGCACATTCCAGGAGGAGGTGGGCGACCGTCTCTTCCCCACCACAGCCAACGCGGGGGCACTGTGCGGAGGGGGCGAGACTTCGGGTGTGCATGAAGGATCTGACGGGGAGGGCCCTTCTCACCACCAGCCAAGCTACGTCTTGGTGCTTGTTTGAAAGTTCTGGTGATGAGGCATTCCGCCAAATGACTTTGACGGTCTGCTCGGGGAACCATCCGACAGGATCCACCGTTTCCTTTTCCCGTAGGGCCTTGAGGACATTCCGTGCAGACCACTGCCTGATGGACCGGTGGTCAAAGGTGTTTTTCCGCAGAAACTGCTCCACGAAGGATAGGTGGTACGGCGCCGCCCAACTGCATGGTGCGTTCCGCGGCAATGTGACCAGGCCCATCCTTCGCAACACCGGGGACAGATAGAACCTCAGCACGTAGTGACACTTGGAGTTTGCGTACTGGGGATCTACACATAGCTTGATGCAGCCGCACACGAAGGTGGTCATCAGGATGAGGGCCACGTTGGGTACATTTTTCCCGCCCATGTCCAGAGATTTGAACATCGTGTCCCTCCGGACCCGGTCCATTTTAGATCCCCAGACGAAGCGGAAAATGGCTCAGGTGACTGCCACGGCGCAGGAGTGGGGTATGGGCCAGACCTGCGCCACGTAGAGCAACAACGTGAGCGCCTCGCACCTGATGACCAGGTTCCTACCCACAATGGAGAGAGATCGCTGCCCCCACATGCCCAACTTTTGTCGTACCTTGGCTACTCGCTCCTCCCATGTTTTGGTGCACGCCCCGGCCCTTCCGAACCATATCCCCAGCACCTTCAGGTAATCTGACCTGACGGTGAAGGGGACAAAGGATCGGTCAGCCCAGTTCCCAAAGAACATGGCCTCGCTCTTGCCGTGGTTAACTTTGGTTCCCGAGGCCAGTTCGAACTGGTCGCAGATGCTCATCAGTCTGCGCACGGACAGCGGATCCGAGCAGAAGACGGCGACGTCATCCATGTACAGGGAGGTTTTGACCTGAGTGCCTCCGCTGCCTGGGATTGTCACCCCTCTTATGCTTGCATCCTTCCTAATAGACTCAGCAAAGGATTCAATACAGCAAACAAACAAGACCGGGGACAGAGGACAGCCCTGTCTGACTCCAGATTTGATCGGGAAACTTTCAGATTCCCACCCGTTGATTGACACTGCGCTACTGATGTTTGTGTAGAGCAGTTGGATCCAATTGCAGATTCCCTCCCCAAACCCCATTTTGGAAAGCACGTCCATCATGTAGGTGTGCGATATCCTGTCAAAAGCCTTCTCCTGGTCCAGGCTGATGAGGCAGGTGTCCACCCTCCTGTCCCATACGTAGGCGATCGTATCCCTGAGTAGCGCGAGACTATCAGAGATCTTCCTGCCGGGTACAGTCCAGGTCTGATCGGGGTGAATCACCAACTCCAGAGCAGACTTGACTTGACTGGCTATGACTTTGGACAGAATCTTGTAATCAACATTAAGCAGTGAGATGGGCCGCCAATTTCTGATTTCTGCCCTCTCCCCCTTCTGCTTGTAAATGAGGGTGATGATGCCTTTTCTCATGGTCTCTGACATGCTGCCGGCCAGGAGCATACTCTCGTATACTTCCAGCAGGTCTGGGCCGACCCAGTCCCACAGGGCCGAGTACAACTCGACCGGTAAGCCGTCGCTCCCGGGAGTTTTACTCGTCTCGAAAGACTCGACGGCCTTTGTCAGCTCGTCCAGAGTTAGCGGCTTGTCCAGTCCCTCCCTCCTGCTGTCATCTAAGACCTCTGTGATAGATGACAGGAAGGACTGGGAGGCTCTGCTGTCTGTGGGCTTCGCGTCATACAGCCCAGCATAAAAGGATTTGCTGATCCTGAGTATGTCGGGCTGCGAAGACGTTACCGAGCCATCTTCTTCCTTCAGGCTGCTGATAACAGAGCTCTCTCTGTGTTCCTTTTGGAAGAAGTAACGCGAGCACGTCTCATCCTGCTCGATGGAGCGGACTCTGGACCGGAAGATGATCTTGGAGGCCTCCTTGGCAAAGAGCGAGGCCTGCTGGCTCTTCACCTCTTGGAGGTCCTCCTTGACCTCGACCCCCATTGACTGCAACCGGAGTAGATTTTGCATAATTTTCTGGAGTCGGGACAGTTCCCTCTGTCTCTCTCTCGCCTTCTGAACACCTTTGTGGATGAAGAACCTCTTGATGTTCTCCTTAATCGCTTCCCACCAGTGAACTGGAGACTCAAAGAGGGGTTTCACGGTCCTCCAACCATTGTAATCCCTTTTGAGTTCCTCAACGTTCTCTGGGGTCAGCAGTGTCGCATTGAGCTTCCACGTCCCTCTGCCAACCCGCTGGTTGTCCTGTAAGTGACAGTCGGCCAGTAAGAGGCAGTGGTCGGAGAAGAACACCGGCTTGACGTCGGTGGATCCGACCATGACAGCACGGGACACAAACAGGAAGTCAATCCTGGAACGGGCAGACCCGTCCGATCTTGACCATGTGTATCTGCGCTGCGCTCCGTCTGCAGGTTTGCTGAAGACGTCGTGCAGTTTGGCATCCTTAACTGTTTCTATTAGGAATGTGGACGTAGCGTCCAGTTTGCTGTCGTCACTGCCGGATCGTCCAGCCGCATCGATGATGCAGTTGAAGTCACCGCCTAGGGTGACCGGCCTGGACGTCGCCAGCAGCAGTGGGAGCTGCTGGAAGACGGTCAGCCGCTCGCTGCGTTGTACCGGGGCGTACACGTTGATCAACCGGAGCGGAGCGTTGTTGTACATCACGTCTGCTACGAGGAGGCGGCCGCCCACCACCTCCTTAACTTCGGAGATGGTGAAGTTACCTCCCCGCAGCAGAATACCCAGGCCGGAGGAACGGCAGTCATTACCCCCCGACCAGATCGATGGCCCGTGGGACCACCATCGCGACCACTGCCTGTGGGTGCTGAGGTGTGGTATTCCACACTCCTGCAGAAACAGTAGGTCAGCTTTGACCTTGGCAAGGTAATCCAAGGTAAGGGCTTTTCCAGCACTAGCTGTGTAGCCTTTTTTTGTTATTTAAAGTAGACAGTACACTTATGCTGAGCAGTCAATTTTCACATAGCTCCACTAAGTGAAGCCTTCCTGGTATTGGGTGTGATTTGAAAATGTGGGCCCATACTCATTTGCCAGATTTGCAGCACACCAATTTTGTGAGGCAAGATTTGTGGGGAAGGTAAGGAATGAAAGGAGATAATGCTGGAGGCAAGCCAAACTCATATTTATATATGTAAATTAGGTTCCACACTGAATTACACTACTTTGGGCAAGGCTCTGCTCAGCATCCACCTTGCACACAGAAAGTATGCACAGGATAGATCAACAGGCTTGTTCTGCTTTGGATGAATTCTGAAATCAAAATTGTCATTGTTTCAATTAGTGTTTGTTTTGCCAGTTAACATTTAATTAGTTCTTCATCAATTGTTCTTGCATTTGTTTCTTTGTGCATTTATGCTTTTTACTAAAGTCTATATTTTGATGTCCTTGTCCTTGTCGTTGCAATCCCCCATGATATTACATCATCCTACCTCTAACATCTTTCAGACTTGCATCCTTTACTGTGTCCCTACTATTCCAATTGGTCCACTGTGCATTCCCCTTCCTTTACCCCACTGTTGGTGGCAGAACCACTAATTGCCTTGGCTTCATTCTCTGGAACTACCTCCGTAAACTCCTCTGCCCCTTCATTTTTCGATCCGTCCTTAATAACCTCCTTGAAATCCATCTTTATGTCTAAACATTTGACCATCTCGCTTAACTCTTCTATTTAATATCTCTGATTCCTTTTATTTATATTTTTTCTCCCCTCTGTTACATGGCTTGGACTTTTTTCTATGTTAAAGGGTCTGTATAAGTGCACCCATCTTTTAATACCCTGAATTGAGTGCGCTGTGCTCGGTTATATATACGTTGAGGTCCCCATGAACTATTCCCTGCTTATTTCTCCTAGCCAGTTTCACTTGCATTAAAATCATTCAGTTTAGTCTCTGCTTTTATATATATATATATATATATATATACACCTTTTCTTGCACACAGATGTATGTTGCTTACATCTCACCAATGTACAGCTAATTAAAATTCCTTAGTGATTTGTGAAACGTTTAAATCAACTATTCAATTTTGTTTCAATTAATTGGAGGAAGAAATATTTCACTTTTGATCCCTTACAATGTCTCTTCATGTTCTTTTGTAGATACGTTTATTGTGGAGCCTTTGCAAGTAATGGCACGGTAAGTAAAGTAGTATATTTTCCCCATGTGTGCTTAAACTTGTGGAAGACCAGTCACCATTACTTATATCGATGCAATAAATATAGTTGATCTAAGTATGACTTTTCTTCTCTGAAACATTAGGGTAAATTACAGATTCCGGCATAGAACTTCATTCCATGACAGTGCAGACTGGCGAATCAGGCTCACAGTTCAATGTATCCAAATCACAGCAGGTGAAATTTTATGCTCTCCCCTGCGGCAGGTTTGGAGGTGGGGAGAGCATAAAATTGGGTGGGATGGGGGTTGGGGGGGGGGGGGGGCGGGGCGGGGAGTACCCTGCCATCATCCCTCCTCCACTGTAATTTAGTCTTGGGGGGACGGCCCTTAACTGATAATTAATCCCGAATTAAGGTCCTCTTCCCGCCCCAGCCACAATTACCTGTGCCTAAACAAGGGACCCGGCATCAGGAAGGGCGGGGCGGACCGGGGGGTGTCTGGTGAGGGCCACACCCTGCCTTGCTGCCGACCACCCTCCCCCCCAGTCCCCACCAATGACCCCCACCCTGCGTTACCCCTCCCGTCCTGACCTACCTTAAGCCTGGTTCCAGCGCTGCTCCAGAGTGTCTGGTCGCTACAGCAGCAGCCGCTGCCTCTGCGGTGGCGCTGCAGCTGCCGACCTCTGATTGGCCAGGGGTTGTGCAAGGCCGGGACTTCCGGCAACGGGGTCCTAAATCCTATGGAAAGCCTCCTGCTGTCAAGTTAACTGCCTGATTGGCACTGAATTCAGCAGGCCTTCTGTACAAGAGACGACGTGGGGATCTTGGCTTCTGTTTCCCCCAACATCGAGACCCCCACCGCCAGCATAAAATTCCACCCAATGTTTCCTATTTTACAGCAAAATCAGGCACACTGAATTCATGGCCTGATGTTTGATTTGTGCTTCCTGTCAAGTGAAGTTCTATGTTGGGAACATAGAAATTTAAAATGCCAACAAATGCTGCATGAAAGAATTGTGGAATATGTAACTTCCTTTTATATTGTTTAAAGCTTTTTATTTTTACATTAGAAATTTCAGTTATTGAGGAAAAAATGGTGGATTAAAGCTTTTTCTCAAAAAATACTTTGATTCGAGAAAAAATAATTCAGGACCAAATAATAGTCACATGGACAAATGCGGGTTAATTAAGGAAAGCCAGCACGGATTCGTTCAGGGAAAATCGTGTTTAACTTGCTGGAATTTTTTGAAGAGGTAGCAGAGAGATTTGATGAGGGCAATGCTGTTGATGTGGTGTTTTATTTATTTAGAGATACAGCACTGAAACAGGCACTTTGGCCCACCGAGTCTGTGCCGACCAACAACCACCCATTTATACTAACCCTACAGTAATCCCATATTCCCTACCTACACGAGGGGCAATTTACAATGACCAATTTACCTATCACCTGCAAGTCTTTGGCTGTGGGAGGAAACCGGAGCACCCGGTGAAAACCCACGCGGTCACAGGGAGAACTTGCAAACTCCGCACAGGTAGTACCCAGAATCGAACCTGGGTCCCTGGAGCTGTGAGGCTGCAGTGCTAACCACTGCACCACTGTGTTCATGGACTTCTAAAAGGCATTTGATACAGTGCTGTACAACAGACTTACGAACATATGAATTAGGAGCAGGAGTAGGCCACTTGGCCCCTCGTGCCTGCTCCACCATTCAACAAGATCATGGCTGATCCACATTGCTGCCTACCCTGATAACCTTTCACCCCCTTGCTTATCAAGAATATATCTACCTCTGCCTTAAAAATATTCAAAGACTCTGCTTTCACCGCCTTTTGAGGAAGAGAGTTCCAAAGACTCATGACCCTCTGAGAGAAGAAATTCTTCTCAACTCTGTTTTAAATGGGCAACCCCTTATTTTTAAACCGTGACCCCTAGTTCTAGATTCTCCCTCAAGAGGAAACATCCTTTCCACATCCACCCTGTCAAGACCCCTCAGGATCTTACATGTTTCAATCAAGTCACCTCTTGCACTTCTAAACTCGAACAGATACAAGCTTAGCCAGTCCAATCTTTCCTCATTAGACAACCTGCCCGTTCCAGGTATTAGTCTAGTAAACTTCTGAACTGCTTCCAACGCATTTTACATCCTTCCTTAACTAAGGAGACCAATACTGTACACAGTACTGCAGATGTGGTCGCACCAGTGCCTTATATAACTGAAGCATAACCTCCCTACTTTTGTATTGAATTCCCGTCGCAACAAATGATAACATTCTATGAGCTTTCCTAATTACTTGCTGAACCCGCATACCAACCTTTTGCGATTCATGCACAAGGACTCCCAGATCCCTCTGCATCTGAACTTTGCAATCTCTCACCATTTAGATAATATGCTTTTTTATTCTTCCTACCAAAATGGACAATTTCACAATTTCCCACAAAATACTCCATTTGCCAGATCTTTTCCCACTCACTTAACCTATCTATATCCCTTTGTCCTTTTCACAACTTACTTTCCTATCTATCTTTGTGTCATCAGAAAATTTATCAGCCGTACTTTCGGTCCCTTCATCCAAGTCATTTATGCAAATTGTAAAAAGTTGAGGCCCCAGCACTGATCCCTTTGGCACACAACTCGTATGCAGAAATTTCTCTCCCGAAGATAAATTGGTGGAAAAGGTAGACTTTACATGGTTTGTGAGAAGATTGGGCTTGACGGGCTAAATAGTTTTTTCTCATTCTATACTTTTATTTTGAACTGGTATGTACCTGAGATGTCAAAATATTTTCAACGTGGAAGGAAATTTCTTGCCACTGTCATTGGACTTACCCTGAGCACAGTAATATGGGACTGAACCTTCCAAATATAAATCATATCAAATTGGTTATTGACATTTTTTCAAATTGATAAGAAAGATATAGGCTGAGTGGATTCTGTATTGTAGTTAGCATCTTTATCCTTCATCTTAGAGTTCCATTACGTATAAACCCCATTATGGGTAATTTTCCATCCCAGTAATAAAGTCGCAGAACTGGAGCATGCTGTTTGTCAAACAGTATCTTCAAGGATATCCTGTATTTAGCCAATTTAATATATTCAGGTTTATAGAGGTGAGAACTCCTGATCTAAATTCGCTCCACACGAAGATTTGGATTGCTGCTGATATTGTATTGTGGTATAGTTCAAAGTGTTGCAGCAACCTGAACTATCCCAACTTAGTAGTGGCAATTAGAAAGCTCGATGAAAGCTTTCTAGTAACCATCCAGAATATAAACACGGAAACCAGCGAGTTCCATTGCATGAATACAATGAGCAGAATATAGGATAAATGAACTGGATACTTGGATTTGGGAGAATGAGGCAGAGAGAATAACATTGCAAACTTGAGAAAATTAGTGACAGAAAGTGAATTATAATTCTGTGCTCATGTACCACATACCAAGTTTCCACTGATTTAAGTCTACTGTGCCCGGAGAGCCGTCAGGGATGCGCCCTGACCCTGATCCTATTTTCCCTTACCCTTTCAGAAAGAGAGAGGGAAACCAGTTAGGCTAATATCTGTCATCAGTAATTTGTTAGAGTCCATAATTAAGGACAGGGAGATTGAACATCTTGAAAATTTTTCGCTGATCAGAGAGAACCAGCGTAGATTTGTAAAGAGTAGGTCATGCCTGACAAATCCTGTTGAATTTTTTTGAAAAGATGACTGAAGTAATGCACAGGGGGATGTCTATGGATGTTATTAAAATGGACTTCCAGAAGGCATTTGATAAATGTCCCTCATAAGAAAGTGTTAGCTCAAACCAAAACTCATTATACTGAAGGCAAATTATTGACCTAGTTAGGAACTTGGCTGAGCAGAAGGGCACAGAGAGCTGGATCTTATGCAGTTGGCGGGGGTCCTGACAGCGATATCGGAAAGCTAGGGAAACCCCATCTCAGCCATTTGTAGGACTCCGGCTGCATTTCGTGGTGCATGGGCGATTAACTGCCCAGCGCCAGGGTCTCCGCCCCTCTAAGGATGGGGATCCCGCCTCCAAAAGCTGACGGCTAATCAGAGGGCCAGGAGTTCAGCAGTCCCAACAGCACCACCAGGAGCCTCTGCTGGAACAGCAGCAGTCACCTACCAGGGGCAGCCTTGGAACCTTCGACTGCAGGTAACAGGACAGGCTGACCGGGGCCAGTCAGACAGACCCGGCTAGGAGTGGGGGGGTGGGTGAGTTGAGGGCATGGTGGGGTAGGGAGTGGCAAAGTGGCAGCCTTTACCACCAGGGGCCTTCCGTGGGCCAGATTGCCCCACACCATCCCCACACCAGCCCACATAGAAGCCACCTGGTTTTACTGGGTGGCTGCCTGACGTGGTGGAGACACCCGCCCCCCAGCTGTTACTAAAATGCCAGCGACAGCAGCCAGAAGTCATCAAGTGTCCATTAATCAGCCACTTAGCTACCTCAATTGGCCTCTGGGTAGTAAGGTGGTCTTCGACCTACCCTGCCCAAGACTAAAATTCCATGGTATTAAAACAAGAATTGCTGGAAATACTCAGCAGGTCTGGCAGCATCTGTGAAGAGAGAAGCAGAGTTAACGTTTCAGGTCAGTGACCTTTCATCAGATTCCATGGTGTTGGAAAGGCAACGGGCACTCCACCCCTCCCTTTCCTCACAATTTTATGGCCACCCACCCCCACCTTGCTCATATCTAGAGGGCTCATAAAATTCAGCCCAGCAGGATGTGATGAGAGGTGTCCCTCAAGGATCTGTCATGGGGCCTCAACTATTCTCTGTATTCATTAACGACTTAGATGATGGGATAGAAAGCCACATATCCAAATTTGCTGATGACATACAGATAGGTGGCATTGTAATCAGTGTAGATGGAAGTGTAAAATTACAAAGGGATTATGCAAATGGATTGCTTGATGTCACACTCGGTCACACATGATTCAAATTGGTTGAAGACTGGGTTCTGTAATGCTGGGACTCTCAGGAGGAGGCCTAGATGAATTATCCATTCGGCACTTCTGTTTGAAGATGGTTGCAAACGCTTCAACCTTGTCTTTTGCGCTCATGTACTAAACTCCGCCGTCACTGAGAATGGGGATGTCCTGGAGCCCCCTCCTGCTGTCAGTTGTTCAATTGTCTACCATTCACATCTGGATGTGGCAAGATTGCAGCGCTTTGAATGGTTGGTTGTGGGATCTATAGCATGTTGTGTCTGGTGTTTAGCATGCATGTGGTCTTGTAGCTTCACCAGGCTGGTATCTAATTTTTAGGTACCTCTAGTGCTGTTTTTGGCACGCTCTTCCGCATTCCTTCTTGAACCAAGTTTGTTTCATGTTTTGGTGGTAATGGTAGAGTGACGGACATAGTGGGCCATGAGGTTACAGATTATGGTGGAATACAATTCTGCTGCTGCTAATGACCACAGCACTTCATAGTTTTGAGCTGCTAGATCTGTTCTGAACCTATCCCATTCAACATGGTGGTCATCCCACACAGCACAATGGAGGGTGTCCTCATTGTGAAGACAGGACTTTGCCTCCAAAAGGGCTATGCGATGGTTACTCCTAGCAATACTGTCATGGATAGCTGCATCTGTGACAGGTAGATTGGTGAGGAGAAAGTGTTTTTTCCCTCTTGTTGGTTCTCTCACCACCTGATGCAGGCCCAGTCAGGCAGCTTTGTCCTTCAGGACTCGGCCAGCACGGTCAGTAGCGGCGCTACTGAGCCTCTCATGCTGATGAGCATTGAAGTCCTCCAGCTAGAGTACATTTTGTGCATGTTTGCTGCGTTCATCAAGGCCATGACAGAATATACCATTGGCAAGTTGAAATAAAGATTCAGGTACGTGGATAGATCAGTCAATGTTTTGCAGTATAACCCTGTTAATGTCTCACAGGTCCAAGAAGTATTTTGCATACTGCACAAATTTGCTGTATAGGGAAGTATTAGTATGGGGCAAGTGGATGAGGGGGTGCAGCCACAACGTATCCAATGCACAGATTGTCCTGCCCACCTGTGCAAAGTACAGTGCTAATACACAATTTGCACTGCTATTCCCTGCCTAATCTTAACTGCCTTAAATAGCAATCTGTTAATCTGCTGCTTTCTCATTTGACCACTTTAACTGCAAATGGTTTGGACCATGCTAAAGTAAATAGCAACTGTTTGTTTCCTTAGAAGCGATTATATATATATATATGAGATTAATATTTTTTATCTCACTGCTTCCCCTTTGCGGCAGTATTGGCTGTGTATTTTCCGGAACATAATCTCTTTGTACTTCTAAGTGCTCCGACGTGTGAGGATTAAATATGGTGGCTAATAGCTGGGCATCAGTGCTTGCCTTTTGAGGTTGAGGGGTCCCTGTACCTTTTTATACTGAGCTATGAGATGGCCATGCAAATACCGGCATCATTTCTGACACTGCAGTGACCCTGTAGCTTTTTGGCACATGTCGTACCATTTGAGTTGGTGTAACCTGGAGAGAATCAGTTCATTTGAGCCAGCTTTTGCTGTGCCCTGTTACTGGGTACACCCTCAGCATGTCCAAAGATCCACGTGTGAGCAAATTGCTGCAGAGCAGTGAGGTATCTGAAGTTTTGCCTCAAGATTATATTCATCAGATTATCCAGCATGTGGAATCGAGACGAGACACTCCTGCACATTGGATCTCAAGGTCTTTACAGCCTTGGTCAGAACATTCAAGAGAAAAACTGTGACTGTGATTATGTTTCTCTTTCACTGGTGGGAGGGGGGTTTCTTTGTAGATAACCCTAGAATGCCATGTGTTCCATAGTGGACTGAAGTTCTGCTAAGTGGTTATACAGCACTGCGTGCTATAAAGTTGCTGGATGGTAAATTCATAAGGTATGTAAGGCATTTACAAATAAATTCATCATTTCCGAATATCTACACTTCAGAGAGTTGAGTTGGAATTTACAGCACATGTCCAGGTTTTATAAGATGCCAAACTTAGCATACCTTTCAATCATTTTATATAATCCAGTTCAAATTATATTAACAGTCCACAAGCCTGTGAGTCAGAAGGTTGCATGTTCAAGTTCCATTCCAGGACTGCAGGGAAATCACAGAGATGTGCACGAACTATAGATTAGTGATAATGGGGTCTTTCTCCACATATCGATTGGGATAATGTTAGACTAAAGGAAAAGGAGGAGGACAAATTTCTGAAATGTGTTCAGGAGAACCTCCTTGACCAGTATGTTCAGGGTCGAACTAGGAAGGAGGCATTGCTGGATCTGATGCTGGGAAATGAGGTGGGCCGAGTGGACCAAGTGTCTCTGGGGGAGCACTTGGGTAAGAGTGATCATCATATCATGAGGTTTAGATTAGTAATGGAGAAAGGTAAGGAACAATCTAAAGTAGAACTTCTAAATTGGAAGAGGGCTAACTTCAATGGGATAAGAGGGGATCTAACCAGGGTAAAATGGAACCAAAGACTGACAGAAAAAACTGTAACAGAACAATGGGTGATCTTTAAGGAGGAGATGTTTCAGCTACTGGCTAGGTATATTCCAACAAGGGCAAAAGGTAGGGGAACCAAAGCCAGGCTCCTTGGATGACAAGGGAGATAGAGAATATGATGAAACAAAAAAAGTGTATGATGCATATCAGGTGAATTCTTCAAGCAAGAACCAGGCCAAATACAGTAAGTTGAGAGGGGAAGTGAAGAGGAAAATATGACATGCAAAGAGAGAATATAAGAATAGAATGGCAGTTAATGTAAAAGGGAACCCAAAAATTTTCCACCAGCACATAAATAGTAAGTGATTGTAAGAGCCAGGGTGGGTCCTAGGTTCAGAGCAAAGATAGAATATTTAATGAGTACTTTGTATCAATGTTTACTAAGGAAAAGGATGCTGACATAATGTCAGTAGATGTGGAGATGTTAGAAATAATGGATGGGGTGAAAATTGATAGAATATATTAGAAAGGCTAGCTATGCTTAGAGTGGATAAGCCACCTGGTCTGGATGGCTTGCATCCCAGGTTGCTAAAGGAAGTGAGGGTGGA
Source organism: Heterodontus francisci (assembly GCF_036365525.1). Taxonomy (NCBI): domain Eukaryota; kingdom Metazoa; phylum Chordata; class Chondrichthyes; order Heterodontiformes; family Heterodontidae; genus Heterodontus; species Heterodontus francisci. Next base: position 69,764,974 of record NC_090377.1, on the reverse strand, counting down.
GTTAATGGAAGGTCTTGCCATAATCTTCCAATCTTCCCTAGATACGGGAAAGGTGCCAGAGGATTGGAGAGTGGCAAATGTGACACCCTTATTCAAGAAAGGGTGTAAGAACATGTCCTGGTAACTACAGGCTTTAACATTAGTGGTGGATAAAATTTTAGAAACAATAATCAGGGAAAAATCTACTTACACTTTCAGAAGTTTGAGTTAATTAAGGAGAGCCAGCATGGATTTGTAAAAGGCAGATCGTGCTTGACTCATCCAATTGAATTTTTTGATGAAGTAACAGAGGAGGTTGATGAAGGGAAAGCAATGGGGGTTGGTTATATGGATATTAAGAAAGCATTTGACAAAGTACCACATAAAAGCTGGTTAATAAAATTGAGGCTTATGGAATAGGAGGGTCAGTGTCAGCTTGGATAAAAAATTGGCTTAAGGACAAAAAACAGTGAGTAGTGATAAATGGTTGTTTTTCAGACTGGAGGGTGGCAGACAGTGGTGATCCTCAGGGATCAGTCTTGGGACCACTACTTTTTTGCTATATATAAATGATTTGGATATTGGAATACAGAGTAGAATTTCAAAATTTGCTGGTGATACCAAACTTGGTGGTGTGGCAAACAGTGAGGATGATACCAAGCAATTGGCACCAGGACATAGATAGGTTAGCAGAATTGGCAGACAAGTGGCAGACGGAATTTAATATCAAGTGTGAGATGATGCATTTTGGTAGAAGGGATAGTGAAAGGCAATATAGACTTAATGGCACAGTTCTAAAGCGTGTGCAGGGACAGAGGGACTGGGAATTCATGTGCATAGATCTTTGAAGACAGCAGGGCATATTGAGAGAGTAATTAGCAAAACATGTGGGATCTTGGGATTCATAAATAGAGGTATTGAGTACAAAAGCAGGGAAGTTATGCTGAACTTTTATAAAGCTGTGGTTAGACCACAACTAGAGTATTGCATCCAGTTCTGGTCACCATACTTCAGGAGGGATGTGAGGATCCTTGAGAAGGTGCAGAGGAGATTTACCAGAATGGTTCCAGGGATGAGGGATTTTCGCTACGAGGTTAGGTTGGAGAATCTGGGGTTGTTCTTGGAGGAAAGGAGATTGAGGGGGATTTGATAGATGTATATAAGATTATGATAGATTTAGTTAAGTGTCCTGCTAAGCCCCCACCTGCCAAGAATGAGGCACATCAATTTTGTCATGAACATTGATTTTTAATGGTTGTTGGAGTGAGGAAATGACTTGTTAAACAGATCAGCCGTGGCTGGAAAAAACTATTTACATACTAACAGACATTGAAGGTGAGGAAGTGCATTCCAGGGCCTGCTAAGGAGGATACAATCCACAAGGGCCAGGAATGGTTAGACCAGCTGGTCACATGACTACCTGGCTGTTCCAGGGTTTTTGAACTAGCCACAGAGAGTTTGAAGGCAGAGTGTCTGTTTGCTCCTGGACTGAGACGATCTCTTCTGTCTGCTCCCATCTCTTTCTCACAAGCCTCTGAATCCACTGAAGACACATGAAACCCAAGAGAGAAAAGTCTCCTACAGCGAACAAGGTTTAAGAAGAATACTGAGCCCCAATGAAAAGCAAGATCTACCAACAATCAAGGACTCTACAGTGAGCTCAAAAACCCGTAACAAGAACTCTTCAGATATTGCCTCAAACTTTTCCACTTTATTTCTTCTGCTATTTTCTATCTCTATTTGCATGTGTGTATCACGTATGCATGCAAGCGTGGGCACGTCATGTATCCATAGGCGGCAACCGAATTAGAGTTTAATAAATTTTCACCTTTCTTCTTAAAACTTAAGAAAGCCTCTTTGTGCTGGTTTCTTTGCCTTAGAATTGGAAAGCGGTGAACAAGGATTCACCAAGGAGCTAAAAACACAGTGGGCTGAATTTTACTGTCCCCTCGACGCTGTGGGTCGCGGCGCAGGGGCTGGTACAATGCTGTGGGGAGAGGCCCGCCTCAACCCGCGACGTCGAGGAGGGCGCGCCGCATATTACCGGTGGCAGGGAGACCTTGGTGCGCCCGCCGCTCCCCATCGCCGCTCTGCATCTAAATATTCAAATCAACTAAATTACATGCTAATAAACTTACCTGCAGGCAGTGGACGACCCACGCTGATTTTACTGACTCTGCACACAGCTCACGTGCCTTCGGAACTCCGGACGGAGTTTGGGGCGAGAACCTAGTGGGGAAGGGGGAGGAATAAAATTTTCAGGGCATTTCAGGGGTGGAAGAGTGAGGAAATCAGTTATTATTGTGTGAATGGTGGGAAGGGGTTGAAGGGCAAATAATTGAAGGTTGGGGGGGGCAAGTTCGGGTAGGGAAAAAAGTGTTTTTTGTCAATGAGGGCCAATTAAAAGACCATTGTTGGGGTTGGGGAAGGACCTCCATATCTTTATCGTGCTCATAGAAAATTCCTTAATACTGTACCTTTAAAATGTAAAATGACTTCTAAGGACTTAAAACCCTTTAAAAATGGCACCAGCGCCTGCACGGTGGCACCGGACACCATTACCGGTGACGTGGTGCAGCCCCCTTATGTCATCAGGAGCAGCTGCTCCGCCCCCTCTATTTAATAGAGCCCCCGCGTGAAATATTGTGGGGGCTCCTCGTCGGCTGCTGAATGCGGGCACCGCAGAGCACAGCGCCTGAGTAAAATTTAGCACAGTGTGTTTAAAAATAAAACCCTGTTACGGTAAGACCAGGTGAAGGCTGAAAAGGAACCCTAGACTTCTTTCTCACCTGCTCGTAACATAAGATACACAAAGAAAAGCTGCTTGTACCCTTTATGTGATGGTACAAGGACTAGGGGTTACATATTTAAGGCTTTGGGCAAGAGATGCAGGGGGGAACATAAGCACGCGGCAAGTGGTAATGACTTGGTACTCGGATGGTGGAATCGGAGATGATCAATGATTTTGAAAGGAAATTGGATGGGCACTTGAGGGAAATAAATTTGCAGGGCTGTGGGGATAGAGCAGGGGAATGGGGCTGACTAGATTGTTCTACAGAGAGCCTGCGTGGACTCAATGGGCCGAATGGTCTCCTTATGTTCCTTTATGACCCCATATATAGTATACACGTATGGAATAGAGTCGTTAAAATATTTTTTTTTCTGGATTTGATGTTGGTGTTAATATTTGTAGTCAAGTGAGGGCAAGACCCATAAGGCAGGACTGAAGGAAGGTAATCAGATAGTAATAGTAAGGACAGTGATAATAAGGATTACTGGACTATTGCTGTGTTGGCGATAGGAGGGATGGTTCAGTTGAAGTACTCATAAGAGAGTTGCTTTATGAAAGTTCTGGCAGCTATGGACACTGGTGTTCGATGTTGCTCTTATTGTACCTCCTCTTCAAGCTGTTCTTCCTCCTACTTCTCCACTCCTTGCTGCCCAGATGATGGTAAGAGATAGGCCCTCAGTATAACAAAGTTATGCAGCGTGCAGTTCACGATCACAATGCTGGAAATTGTACTGCAGAGCTCATCCCGAAAATTCCAGGCAACAGAAGCAATGGTTGAGCATGCTGATGGTCTGCTCAATGATATTTCTCGTCGTGACATGGCTGTCATTCTAAGCTAACTGAGTCTGTGCCTGGGTTCCTGACAGGAGTCATGAACCATGTCTTGGATGGGATACCCATAGTTACTCACTATCCAGCATGTGACCTGAAGGCCTGGTTGGATACTGGATGGATCAAGAACTGACACAGGATGAGTAATTATCTTTTGTTCTTTGAATGAATCATGACTGCTGCCAGGAAACAGTGCATGATGCACTGCTTGAGGTCACAAACAAGCTGCACATTCAGGGAGTGGTATCGCTTTGTATTGAGAAAGATGACAGGCTATTGATAGGAAGCATCAACAGCAATGTGGGACACTTGGACCCTGGAGAAACCTTCAATGTGGGCAAAACCTAGCCTTCTGTCCAGCTTTTCTCTGTCCATTGGGAATGTAAAGTATGTGTTTTTCGTGGCATAGAGATTACAGACTGATTGAGAGTTGTAGTTTGGCATTAAAAGCTGCTCCTTCTGAATTTTGCTGAGTTCTCAATTAACCAGCTAATCAAACAAAACTTGGAGGGAACTTCAGAAACAAAAATGTTGCTGCAGTTTTCTTGTTAAATTGTATTGAAGGTAACATAGCTAAAATGTCTATTTTGTGCAAGTTGAACAGATTAAAAGTAGAATTTCTTAATTTGCTCGCTGATTGATAAATTGTTTAGTCGAGGCTGGTGTTGCTCAAACTGATGTAAAGACTCAGTGTTGATAATTTTTTAGCACAAAAGTTTAAATGTGAATAATATTAACTTTGATTATAAGACGAATTAGTTTTAACTTAATAAAACTGAAGAAATACTTCATATTAAAAGTGGAACAGCATTAAAGATATAGAACAGATTTTCACGGAAGGTTTGTGAGGGTTACTGGGGCAGCCCAAAGATTAGAAGGTAGGTGCTAATTTTTGTTTTCTTGCTGTCACCTTGCAGGATTTTTTCAGGCCAGTTGGGCCTTTCTGTCGACTGATCTCCATCAGCAGCCAGACAGCTCACGGAGGCTCTACACACAGCTGCTGGTCTGCAACTTAAATTTCCTGCCTCTTCTGCTCTTGCTGTGCCCGACTGGGGGACAGGTCTGTGCCTTGGGAGCTCCTGGGCCATGTTAACATTCAACTACAGGGAATAAACTTTAGATGAGCTGCACCTGTTCAGTGCTGGGGCCCAGGGAACCTAGGAAAATCTAACCCTTATAACATGACAATTTAACAAAGCACAACAAATATATTAAAATTGTGCAGTATTTAGTCCAGTGATCTAGTATTAAATCACTTTAATAAATAATGTACAGACAATTTCTTTAACTTATCACAGATTATTTTCTGATGAGTCTGGAGTAATGATGCCAGCAAATAAAATATGATAATGTCCATTTGTGAGGCATGTTTGTCTCATTATCATTTGAAACTGACAAGACCTCTAAGTCAGTAAAATTCTGATTGAACTGAAATATTGTCTGATATTTTAACCCAGTACAGAATATTAGACTTGGCTGATTTATATACCTATTCATTACACACTACATCAGGGTCAATTTTTCTCGATTTAGAGGAGGTGAGTTTTGTCATCATAGCTATGATGCACAAGTGTGTTTTACAATAATGTTGGTACAAATTGCAAGTATAAAAGTTGCATATCAATCACGGTGTAGTTACTCAAGAAGCTTCTTGGGTATCTTTCATCAAGCATATGTGTTTCTCATGCTAGAAGTAAAAGAGTTAATGCATTATTTAATCTAGTATGCAGTATGGAACATCAACTATGGAATTGTTTTTATTTTAAGCATTTTAGTGGCTGCAATCACAATATTGATTTCTGATTTGTGTGAAATTACCAATGCAGGACAACTTTAAACCTTTTCTTTGACTTATGTCCTGTACAGCGATGATGACAGGATAAGCATCACAACATGAATTCGAATTCTGAGGTTTTTTCTGGATCTCTCTTTCAAAGATTTCCAGTTAGAAGTCTGTTTCCCAGATTAGTAGTAGCAGGCTGAAAATGCTGCACCATAACAAGGAAGTGTAGGACTTTTTCAGCACTGCGTAGATCAGTGCCTGAACTTTTAGAAAATACTGAGGTGGTGGCGATGGCAGCAACAATATTGCATTTAGTAAAATGTCCCAGGCAAATTATAGAGCTGTGGGGGAAAATTCAAAGGAGGGGTAACCAAAAGCTTAGCTGAGGAAGATGAATTTTTAAGGAGGATTTTTAACAAGGAAATGGGGGTGAAAAAATTGTGATTTAAGGAGGGAACTCCAGAAAGTTAGGGCCTCGGTGGCTGAAGGCATGGCCGCGAGTGGCAGGGTGAATGAGAGGGGTGCACAAGAAACCTGAGTCGGAGGAACAGAGAGATAAGAGATGGTTGTAGGGCTGGAGGAAGTCACAGAGATAGGTAGGGGAGATGCTTAGGCGGGTTTTAAATACTAGAATGAGAGTTTTAAATTTAAGATTTTGGTGAACCTGGAACCAATGTAAGTCAATGAGGTGGGCTGAATTTAATGATCCTGCCGCCAGTCCTGGTGGCGGGTGCGCAAAATGGCGGCAGTCCCGCATGTCATGTGAGCAGCTGCACTGCCCTGATTACGCAACAGGCGGCCATTTAACATAATGGAGGCGGCCGTTACCCCCAATCACATGGTGAAGGTGGCAGGTAAGGTGCCGATCATGACGTCAGCCGTTCTCAGAGAAGGTGCTGGCGCCATCTTTAAAAGCCTGCCTGCCCTTTATTCACTCTTTCCTTGCATTCTACAACAGCTCATTCATCAGGAGCTTCTCCATATTAACATCAATTGTAACCTGAACAAACAGCCCTCCGGGAAGACTGTAGAGAGCGACAGAGATCAGAGCAAGCATGGCTCCACGCTTCAGTGATGCCTCCCTGCTGGTTCTCCTCCAGGCTGCAAAGGAAAGGCAGGAAGTCCTCTTCCCCAGCGATTGGAAGAAGAAGTCCCCCCCGCCCGACCAAGCAAGCATGGATGGAGATTGCAGAGGAGATCAGCATCTATGGGGTTGCCCGTTCAGCCAAGTTAAGTGCAATGTTCCAAAATTGCTTTGTGTGATTTGGGTGTCACTACACATTGTGCCACATGGCGAGGGTGCCACTGCCATTCCAAAGACAGGGAGGTAATAACAGAATCGTGACAGATGCATGGCTACATCTGTGAAACAAGTCTCCCTTGCTTATACCTCAGCCCAAGTAAATCCCAAGACAGGGTGAGTCAGTATGAGATACATTACATCGTCCAGTTGTTGACACCATGTTAACAGAACAGTCATGGTGATACATATAGCAATTTATAATTGTTACATTCTTGCTCTTGTAGGAGAAGAGAGCCCATAACAGGAGGGAGGCGGCCAGGACCAGTGGCAGAGTGCCAGACATGTGTTCTCTCAGCTAAGCTGAAGAACAGGCCCTAGAACTAGCGGGATGCCAAGGTGGACACAATATTTCGGATGGGGAGATGGGGTCCCTGCACAAGAGAGTGATTATTTTTTATTCATTCATGGGATGTGGGCATCACTGGATGGTCCAGCATTTATTGCCCATCCCTAATTGCCCTTGAGGAGGTGGTGGTAAGCCGCCTTCTTAAACCGCTGAAGTCCATGTGGGGTAGGTACACCCACAGTGCTGTTAGGAAGGGAGTTCCAGGATTTTGACCCAGTGACGGTGAAGGAACGGCGATATAGTTCCAAGTCAGGATGGTGTGTGACTTGGAGGGGAACTTGCAGGGGTGGTGTTCCCATGCATCTGCTGCCCTTGTCCTTCTAGGTGGCAGAGGTCGCGGGCTTGGAAGGTGCTGTCTGAGGAGCCTTGGTGCGTTGCTGCAGTGCATCTTGTAGATGGTACACACTGCTGCCACTGTGTGTCAGTGGTGGAGGGAGTGAATGTTTGTGGATGAGGTTCCATTCAAGCAGGCTGCTTTGTCCTGGATGGTGTTGAGCTTCATGAGTGTTGTTGGAGCTGCTCCCATCCAGGCAAGTGGAGAGTATTCCATCACACTCCTGACTTGTGCCTTGCAGATGGTGGAGAGGCTTTGGGGAGTCAGGAGGTTAGTTATTCGCCGCAGGATTCCTAGCTTCTCACTTCATCTGTAGCCATGGTATTTGTATGGCTACTCCAGTTCCGTTTCCAATCATTGGTAACCCCCAGGATGTTTATAGTGGGGGATTCAGCGATTGTAATGCCATTGAATGTCGTCTCTCTTGTTTGAGATAGTCATTGTCTGGCACTTGTGTGGCGCAAATGTTACTTGCCACTTATCAGCCCAAGCCTGGATATTGTCCAGGTCTTGCTGCATTTCTACACGGACTGTTGCAGTATCTGAGGAGTTGCGAATGGTGCTGAACATTGTGCAATCATCAGCAAACATCTGCACTTCTGACCTTATGATTGAAGGAAGGTCATTGATGAAGCAGCTGAAGATAGTTGGGCCTAGGACACTACTCTGAGGAACTCCGGCAGTGATGTCCTGGAGCTCAGATGATTGACCTCCAACAACCACAACCATCTTCCTTTGCTCTAGGTATGACTCCAACCAGTGGAGAGTTTTCCCCCTGTTTCCCATTGACCAGTTTTGCTCAGGCTCCTTGATGCCATACTCGGTCAAATGCTGCCCTGATATCAAGGGCAGTCACTCTCACTTCACCTCTTGAGTTTAGCTCTTTTGTCCATGTTTGAACCAAGGCTGTAATGAGGTCAGGAGCTGAGTGGCCCTGGTGGAACCCAAACTGAGCATTACTGAGCAGGTTATTGCTAAGCAAGTGCTGCTTGGTAGTTTTGTCGACGACACCTTCCATCACTTTACAGATGATTGAGAGTAGACTAACGGGGCGGTAATTGGCCGGGTTGGACGTCCTGCTTTTTGTGTACAGACATTACCTGGGCAATTTTCCACATTGCCGGGTAGATGTCAGTGTTGTCGCTGTACTGGGACAGCTTGGCTAGGGGCACGGCTAGTTCTGGAGCACAGGTCTTCAGTACAATTGCCAGAATTTATCAGGGCCCATAGCCTTTGCAGTATCTAGTGCCTTCAGTCATTTCTTGATATCACGTGGAGTGAATTGAATTGGCTGAATACTGGCATCTGTGATGCTGGGGACTTCAGGAGGAGGCCAAGATGGATCATCAACTCGGCCCTTCTGGCTGAAGATGGATGCAAATGCTTCAGCCTTGTCTTTTGCACTGATGTGCTGGGCTCCCCCATCATTGAAGATGGACTATCTGTGGAGCCTCCTCTTCCTGTCAGTTGTTTAATTGTGCACCACCATTCACGACTCGATGTGGCATCACTGCAGAGCTTAGATCTGATCCGTTGGTTGTAGGATGGCTTGGCTCTGTCTATCGCATGCTGTTTACGCTGTTTGGCACGCAAGTAATCCTGGTCCTCATCTTGAGGTATGCCTGGTGCTGCTCCTGGCATGCCCTCTTGCACTCTTCATTGAACCAGGGTTGATTCCCCGGCTTGATGGTAATGGTAGAGTGGGGGATATGCCACGCCATTAGGTTACAGACTGCGGTTAAATACAATTCTGCTGCTGCTGATGGCCCACAGCGTCTCATGGATGCCCAGTTTTACATTTCTAGATCTGTTTGAAATCTATCCCATTTAGCACGTTGGCAGTGCACACAACACGCTGGAGGGTATCCTCAATTTGAAGATGGGACTTTGTTTCCACAAGGACTGTGCAGTGGTCGCTCCTACCAATATTGTCATGGACAGATGCATCTGCAACAAGCAGATTGGTGAGGACGAGGTCAAGTATGTTTTTCCGTCTTGTTGGTTCCCTTGCCACGTGCTGAAAGCCCAGTCCAGCACTATGTCCTGTCGAAATCAGCCAACTCGATCAGTAATGGTGCTACCAAGCCACTCTTGGTTTTCCAGCTCCTGTTCCCTGCTGAGTAGGGAAGTTCAAGCGAGCCTTGAGAGAGAGGAGAGGCTGTGCTGCACATATGGGGGCTCCCCTCAGGCCATTTCGAGTGCTCCAGTCACTCTGATGCCTAAGGAGAGTCTTTTTTTTTAGAGATACAGCACTGAAACAGGCCCTTCGGCCCACCGAGTCTATGCCGAGCATCTACCACCCATTTATACTAATCCTACACTAATCCCATATTCCTATCACATCCCCACCTATCCCTATATTCTCCTACCATCTACCTATACTAGGGGCAATTTATAATGGCCAATTTACCTATCAACCAGCAAGTCTTTTGGTGGTGGGAGGAAACCGGAGTACCCGGCGAAAACCCACGCAGACACAGGGAGAACTTGCAAACTCCACACAGGCAGTACCCAGAATTGAACCCGGGTCGCTGGAGCTGTGAGGCTGCGGTGCTAACCACTGCACCACTGTGCCGCCCGTAGCAACATAGGGGAAGTGGGGGGGGTTGCTGTGGTCATTGCCACAATGCTGAGTCTCCAAGGGGGTTCTGTGTACCGGGGGAGCTCTGCAAGGGGATTTGTTTACCGGTGCCGCCCGTACAGCACCAGTACAGAAGACCCTCAGGCAGCTGGAGTCTTCCAGGCCTTAGGAACCCAGAGGGCGCCCACCGAAGTCATCTCAGGCCAAGGGGCGTCCAGATTAGCAGCCTGCCTCTGGCGCAGCTGCTAGCGCAGGTGTCACACCACTTAGGAACACCCACAAGCATTAGGAACACCCACAAGCGTAAGAAAAAAAGCATCTAGCCACACATGGGTATTCAGGGGTGAGGCAACTGTTTAGTTTAGTTTAGAGATACAGCACTGAAACAGGCCCTTTGGCCCACCGAGTCTGTGCCGACCATCAACCACCCATTTACACTAATCCTACAATAATTCCATACTCCTACCACATCCCCACCTGTCCCTATATTTCCCTGCCACCTACCTATACTAGGGGCAATTGCTAATGGCCAATTTACCTATCAACCTGCAAGTCTTTGGCATGTGGGAGGAAACCGGAGCACCTGGAGGAAACCCACGCAGACACAGGGAGAACTTGCAAACTCCACACAGGCAGTACCCAGAATTGAACCCGGGTCGCTGGAGCTGTGAGGCTGCGGTGCTAACCACTGCGCCGCCCAACTGTGTTATGTACAATTTAATTAAATGCTTTTTTGTGCCAACGGCTTTGGGGGGTGGGGGCGGGTGGTGTTCCCACCGGCAAAACCTCCATGGACCCACCTCCCCACTACGCTTGCAGGGCATCCCCTATACACACATCTCACTTGCAGAGCACTGCCTGTAAACAATCCCCTTGCCGAGCTCCCCCGGTACACATAACCCCCTTGGAGACTCAGCATTGTGGCAATGACCACAGCAACCCCCCCACTTCCCCTATGTTGCTACGGTCAGGTTAGCTTCCTTTTCGTGGCACTGAAGCCTCTTGCCTCTGTACCGCCAGCTCTTCAGGGTCGCTAATCTGAAGGCACATGATTGTCCCAAATCACCCACAAAATTTTGTCGAATTAGAAATAATTACATTCAGATTAATGCTAAATATCATTTCAGCAATTTAATTTACGTTGCTGTTGCTTTGGGGTATCAATACCACCATGGTACTCGCCCGCCTCTGACATCATTGGGACAATGCGTCTTGGCGCCAGGTTTCGGGGCAGATGACTCCATGGCAATTCTCCATCTCCTCACACCAACGAACCCGCCTTAGACAGGAACACAAAATTCAGAGTATGATAAGCACAACTTAGAGCAGAAATGCAGCCAGATAACAAAGTTTTATATAAGTTAAAGTTTATGGAGGGTGGTGTATGGGAGGCTGACCAGGAGAACATTGGAGTAATTAGGCCCGATTTTAACTCTGTGCAAATGGATGGGTTTTGAATAAGTTAAAATCTTGTCCATTGACTATGGAGATGGCAAAGTCAGGAATCAGGTTTTCAGTGTCAGGTGGACTGGGTACAGACAGAAGCAAACCATCATCTCGAGTGGAAATAGGTGGACTTTGTGATGGAGAAGATCGATCTGAGGTTTAGCTCAGGGTTGAGGTTGTGAACAGAATAGCTCTATTTGAGACAGTGGTCAGGGAGGAGAGTGGAGTCAGTGGCTAGGGTGTAGAATTTGTGTCGGTCACCAAGGATGATAGCTTTGATGTTTCCAGTGTTTAATTGGAGGATGTTGAGGCTTATCCAAAACTGGATGCCAAGCAAGCAGTCTGAAAGCACAAAAGCAGTGGAGGGGTCAAAAGGGGTCGTGGAAGTGACATCAGGGGCCTGATTTTCCTTCTAAGGTCTGGAAATCGACATCGGGACCATTTCTGGGTCCTTACCCCACATGGGGTGGGGACGTGGATGAAGTCACATTTCCCGATTTTCACGGAGACGGGTTGGATAGTCAGTTAGTAGCTATGGCTGCCGTTTGACTGAAGGAATGGCTGCACCAGTAATCGCAGAAGAAAGTCAGAGGGTTGGCACCTGGGGCAGGGCTGCCCCTTGCTTCTCCAATGCCGACATGAAGGTCCTTCTTGAGGCAGTGAGGAAGAGAAAGGAGGTCCTCTTTTGGGAAGGTGGGAGGAGAAGGCTGGCATGGATTGAGGTTGCTGAGATCATCAGCAGCCGAATTGGGGTCAGGAGTAACTGGGTCCAGTGCCAGAAACGTTGCAATGGCCTTATTCGCTCTGGCTGGTGCAATGCCCAACCCTGTGACAGACCTCTGGATATTTCACCACCAGCTGAGGAGCCTGAGGACACATGCTACTCCTGTATGTGCAAGGCTCAGAGCCCTAGAGCTGTTGAGGACTTGCCAGCACTGATGCATGCAGCTTTCTATGTCAGTGAGCCGCTGGCATAGGCCATAGAGGCCAGCAGTGCCTTAGCTCTCTCTTCTGTCCTTCTGGGAGAAAAGGGCTCATAATGCCCAAGAAAAGGTGCTGACAGGAGGAGGAGTGCCCATCTCCACATTGTGACTGCCATGGAGGAGGGAGCCATGGAGATTGCTAAGGTGGCCCTGCAGGAAAAAGTAGGGGAAGGCTAGATGGGCATTCCTGGTGGAGAAGATGAAAATATATTGCAATTTGTAGATGAAGTGGTGGATTGCACGCCTTCTTGTCCGACAGCGTTCCAAAGACTCAGCTGCAGTGGGAATCCTCAGTACTGCAGAGGCACCTGCTCTCCAAGGCTAGTTCTCATTATCTCTTCTTGTGTCTCCTGCAAGTGGGATGACAGAGTCCTGTGACTGGCGCAAGCACTAGAAACAGAGACATCAGGGCAAGCACCATTACATCTTAAAAGTGCACTCTCCACCAGCACGGATACACTCACATTGTTGGATCCTCCCGCGCAATTAAATAGGGTGGCACTGGGTGACGGGCAGATCACAGGTGAGCAGGACGAGATGAGAGAAAGACAGAGGCAGCTGTGGGCAGTCCCCCTTGGAGGATGGAGGACAGATACAGACATGCTCATGCTGGGCCCAGATGTAAGGCCCCAGGAGTTACAAGAAGGCTCTAATTAGACCAGCAGCAACAGATGTGTACCCACGTCAAAGTTCCCCTAGGCAGTGTGGGGTCATGGGCTGAAAATGGAAGAGTCCATTCAACTCATTTGCTCCACCATAGCTCAGGGCTTTGAGCACATGAACTCCTCTATTGAGAGAGTGGCCAGCCTCATGGAGAATCATATGCGGCATCACTTGGAGTGGATGCAGGAGCAGCGCACTGGCATGCAGAGGATGCATGCCACACTCTGTAACATTGACCGGTCAGTGGCACTGGTGGCACAGAGATATCTGGAATGGATGCCAGTTGCGCCCCAGCTGCTGCTCCCCTCCAACCATCCAGAAAACCATCCAGGGGCTGAGGCTGTCACTGAGGATGGGGCACCATCATCATCATCGGCCTCATTGGCCTCTCTACCTGAGGGACCATCTATGCAGCAGGGCTCAGTGACAGAGGCTGCCCCTGCATTGACGCCACTGGCAGCTCCATGATGAATTCAACTGGCACAAGCATCTCAGCTGTAAGCAGAGACATGTGAGCAGGCTGCCTCCACCTCCTCTGAGACCGCAATGGGAGCATTGTGTAGAAGTGACTGAGACCAGAGACCAACCATGTTGGGCAGAGTACTGTGTGGTGCACTGGGGATTGCCTCACCTGTAAAATGTGCACTTTTTACTATTAATCAACAGAATGTAAATAATGACACATGACACCAGACGTGTGAACTTCCATTCTTTAATGGCGACGCTGAGAAAGAAGGAAGAGGTGGTGAAGGGAAACAAGGATCCTTGAAGAAGGACAATGAAATCTCCGGACAGATGTGCATCATTCATTAGCAGTAAATGTGGATCTAATCAGGGCTGTGTCTTCAATGGATGTGCTCTCTGAGGCAGCTCAAAATGACTTCCAGACTCTCCCCTTGGGTTAGAAGAGCTCTGCTAAAACTTGCCTAGATCAGATAATCCTGATGAGAACCTAGAGTCCTGTAGCGGATCCGGCCGCCTTCCTGTGCAGCCGGGCAGCTCTCTGTTCTGCATCTTCCTCCTCCTCCTTTTCCTCCTCCTCTTTCATGTCCTGTGCCTTTTCTTCCTCTAATGAGCTGTGTTGTTCCAGGGCCTCACCCTCTTCAAGGTCCACATGTCTCCGGAGGGCCATGTTATGGGGAGCGCAGCACACCACCACAATCTGCAAGACTCTTCCAGGAGGGTACTGCTGGGCGCCACCTAACCAGTCCAGGCACTGGAAATGTCCCGAGGACCTGCTCAAGGGTGGTCCTTGTGAGCAGATGGCTTTGGTTGCAGCACCTCTGTGACTCTGTCTCAGGGTCTAAAAAGGTGAGAATCCATCTTTTCAAGGGATAATCCTTGTCCCTAGACTCCATCCATGGAGTTTGGTGGGCTTGGAACGATGAGCTGCGGCACCCTGGACTGCTGGTGGATGAAGGAGTCACCACTGGACCCAAAATCTTGAGAGTCGTGCTCCCATTGGCAGCTATTGCCTTCTTAGTGCTCAGCTGGACTCTGTATAATGCCTGGAAGTCTTAACCCCTTCACTTATGCTGTTGCAATGCCAGGAGGGTGACGAGCCCCTGCACTGCCATGCGTGTTGTCATGCAGGCCCCCACCTTCCAAGAATGAGGTATATTAATTTCTCCACATGGACATTAAATTTCAAATTGTTGCTGGGAAGAAGAGAACGCTGATTGCAAGGGCTGCCAGACTGGCTGGAAAGGCATTTTTGCATATTGACAGACGGTACTTGAAAGGACAAAGGGGCTATTCCCTGCTCCAATTTAGCCCACAATGGACCTTTGATCACCAGGTATTGTGTGTGGAGGAGACATTCCAAGGTCTGCTAGGACAAGACAATTCACAAGGGCCAGGACTGATTAGGCCAGCTGGTCACGTGACTTGCAGGTTTTTTTTGTACTCACCACAGAGAATTTGAACTTAGAAAGCTGTTTTCTCCTGGACTGAAAAGACCTCTCTTCTGTCTGCTCCCATCTCTTTCTCCCGGAACTCCAAGACCCCTGAAGACACGTGAACCCCAAGAGAGAAAAGTCTCCTACAGTGAACAAAGTTTAAGAAAAATACTGGGCGTCAACGAGAAGCAAGATCCACCGACAAACAAGGATTCTACAATGAGCTCGAAGACCCATAACAAAAAAACTCTTCAGATATTGCCTCAAACCTTTCCACTTTATTTTTCTTCTGCTCTTTTCTGTCTCTATTTGTATGTGCGTATCACGTATGCATGCGAGTTTGGGGTGTGGTGTGTATCTGTAGGCATTAACTGAATTAGAGTTTTAGTTTAAGTTTTAATAAATTTCACTTTTCTTCTTTAAACCTAAGAAAGCCTGTTTGTGCTCATTTCTTTGCCTTATAATTGGAAAGCGGTGAAGAAGGATTCACCAAGGGGGAGCTCAAAGCACGGTGTGTTTAAAATTAAACCCTTACATTAAGACCAGGTGAAGGCTGAGAAGGACCCCTAGACACCTTTCTCACCTGGTCGTAACAGAACACTCTCCCCACAACCTGTGCATACCCGATGTCACCTGTGTGCCAATGGCTGAGTGCCCCTTTCAGCTGTGCTTCCTTTTATGGGCCCACTTAAGTTGATGGTGCGGCCATGACTGGCTCCTCGTTCTGTTGCCGCCTCCATGCACCTGGTCTGCCCCTGACCTAACGTGCAACCCGAGCACCCCCACCAAAACCCCAAACTAACCCTCAACAAGTTTTCAATAAGCTCATTAGCTGCTTTAATTGACCTTTTCCTGAATCGGGCAGGTTTCCACGGCCCACCTTCCTTGTCCTGTTCAAACTTGCCGGTGGCAGGAGGCAGCGACAGGAAATCAGCATGTCAGCTGACGCTGCTATTTTTAGCACCCACCCGTCTCCGTTCCAACTCGTGGCAGGACCTAAAAATCCTGCCCAGATGATGTTACCAGGATGTAGTTAATAAGAGAAGCAAAAGTTTATCCTTGGAGTACAAAATAAACTGCAGAGATGATGATACAAACTGCAATGAGCATCACCTGCTCTCTATTAGCACTGAAATAAGTCCTGGTTAATTAAAGGGACCAGAATTTTCAATATAGTCATCTTTGTTACCTCTAGATTTTAATATTCCAATGCTCTCCTGGCTGGTCTCCCATCTTCCATCCTCCACCCTCCATGCACTTGAACTCAGCCAAAACTTTTCAGCTAATATCCCCAATTGCACCAAGTTCTGTTTGCCCATCACCCCAGTGCTTGCTGACCTACATTGACTTCCAGTACGGCAAGTTGTCAATTTTAAAATTAAAATTCTCTTCATTTCCCCTCTTTTTCTTTTGCCAATCATTTTAAATGTATGATGTCTGGTTTCTGACCGTCTTGCGAGAGGACACAGTTTCTTCCAACTTGCTCTATTGAGAACCCTCATATTTTTGAATACCTCTATCAGATCTCCCCTTAACCTTCTCTGTTTTAGGAGAACAGTCCCAGCTTCTCCAATCTCTCTGCGTAACTGAACTTCCTCACCCTGGTGTCATTCTGGTAAATCTCCTGCATATCCTTGCCAGGGCTTTGATAGCCGTTCTAAAGTTTGGTGTCCAGAATTGTACACAGTGCTCCAGCTGAGGCCTCTAAGCAATGATTTGTAAAGGTTTCGCATGACTTCCTTGTTTTTTCAGTGTCCCTATTTACAAAACCAAGTATCCCATACACTTTCTTAACTGCCTGCTCAGCTTGCCCTGCCACCTTCAAGTCCCTCTGCGCTTGCTTAACCCTCAAAATAATACCACTTAGATTATACTGCCTCTCCATATTGCTTCTCCAAAAATGCATCACTTCGCACTTAACTGCATTTAATTGCATCTGCCATGTTTGTGCCCAGTTCAGCAGTTAAAGCCAGAATCCTTTGGTTAAAACAGAACTTAATTGCCTATTAGGATATTTTAAATGCCTTACCCGACCGCTCCAAGGGGGTTCCCGCTCACTTTCAAACCTGTCCGTGTGATGTCGGGATCCGATCTGATGTCACTTTTAGGGGATTTAATGCCCCGTACCCAACCTGCTTTCCCTTTCCATAAAAATGTTGTTCCTTAAATCTGTGCCCTCTGGTTATTGTTCCTTCAGCTATTGGAAACAGTTTCTCTTTCTTTACTCCTTCTAACCCTTCATGATTTTAAACGCCTCTATCAAATTTCCTCAGCCATTTCTACTCTAAGGAGAACAACCCAAGCTTTTCCAGTCCATCAATGTATCTGTAATCCATCATCCCTGGAACCATTATAGTAAATCTCTTCAGTACCCTCTCCAAAGCCTTCATGTCTTTTCTAAATTGTGGTGCCCAGAATTGGACACAATGTTCCAGCTGAGGCTGAACTAATGTTTCATATAAGTTTAGCACAATTTCCAAGCTTTTGTATTCTGTGCTTCTGTTTATAAAGTCCAGGATCCCATATGCTATATTAACTGCTTTTTTAAGTTGTTCTGCCACCTTCAAAGATGTATGTACAAACATCGTCAGGTCTTTCTGTTCTTGCATCCCCTTTAAAATTGTACCATTTAGTTTGTATTGTCTCTGCTCAGTCTTTCTGCCAAAATGTATCACTTCACACTTTTCTGCATTGAACGTCGTCTATCATGTGTCCTCCCATGCCACCAGCCTTTCTATGTCCTCTTTAAGTCTTTTACTAACTTCCTCACTGTTTACTACACTTCCAAGTTTCATATCATCTGTAAATTTTGAAATTGTGCCTCTATCCCCAAGTCAAAAACAGCAGTGGTCCTAGTACTGAACCTTGAAGAAATCCATTGTATACCTTCTTCCAGGCTGAAAAACAGCCATTCACCAAAACTCTCCATTTTCCAGTCCTTAGCCAATTTTGTATCCATGCTGCTGCTGCCCCTTTTACCCGATGGACTTCAATTTTGCTAACAAGCCCAATATCTTTATCAAATGTCTTTTGAAAGTCCACATACACATCGACTGAACTGCCCTCATCCACCCACTCGCTTGCATCATTAAAAAAACTCAAATCAAGTTAGTCAAATATGGTGTGCCTTTAAAAAACCCGTGCTGCCTCCCCTTTATTAGTCCGCACTTGTTTAGCATTTCACAGACATTTTCTCCTCACACAAGTTCGAATACAATTTTTATTTGTCTTTAGTCAGAATCAGATTAAAGTTGTAAGCTTTTGTGGTGCTTGTTACACTCAAGTTCTGTTAAGCTTTACTGATCAACATTATACTGGTCAGTTAGCTTCCTTGACAGTTGATTAATCCCAGTAGTCCAAGTTTCAATTCTCTTTAACTCCTTACAATTGTCATTTTTATGTAGAATTTTAACTTCTAACAATGAATAAGAAAGTCTCAATAGATATGTTATTCGTCTATTTACTAATTATGTCTTGCCTTTTGCTAGAAGAGCTTGTAAGTTCCATAATACTTTCTTTCAACCCAGCCTACATTCTTCCACAGTTCAAATCTAACCAGTAAAGAATTTGAGGGCCTAACCCTCATTTTAATGATAAACACACTTTTTCTGTAATTTAGTTGTATTAAATGTCTTCATAAAGGCTTTTGTGAGTCACACATAAATATATTCACACTATGTTTACTGTATCCTTCCTGCCTTTACAAAAGCATTTTATCAAACAATATTGCAATAACATTGCCTATTATGTTGGTTTGCATGATCAGTTCACTTTTTGAGAAAAGATGTGTCAATTCTTAGGAGGACTGCCCTATATATATAGGTGTAGTCTATTGGTTGAAAAGTTCCAAAAGTACAGAGTAGAAACTGTTAAAAGTAACACTATTAAAAAGAAATCTAAATTGTTCTGCATAGAATTGCTGACTGTGTTAGTCTTAAGAGTTATTTATTGCTATTGTTGCTGACCCTGTGATATTTATCACAGCAAATCAATTTATGTATAAAAACAAAAAATCTAAACAATAATGCATAAAGCTTATTATAACCGATTTTATAAATCTAAAAATATTTCTTTGAGTAACAGCATGTTAGTTTATTTCTGTTACAGGCTATTATTAAAGTTGAATTGTGGACAGATCTGTTTCCAGTTAACAGAATTTGCATAAAAATATTAAATGTCACAAGATAGTTCATTTTAACCTTCCAGAATACCAAACCTACTATTTTCACATTACAGTATTTAGTGTTTATAAATAAATCCAGCATGCTAGCCTCAACCTCCATTCCTAGCACCCTTTTCCAGCTGTTGATCGCCCTCTAATGACATGCTTCCTGGCATCTGTCCTAAATGTGTGCTTCATAATCTAGAACCTGTGTTCTCTTGTTCCACAGTGCTGCATATCTGAAAATATTGTATGGGATTATTTTCTGTATCCCATTAATTATCTTAAGGTGCTTTTACATTATTTCTGCATGCTATAGTCAGTTGACAATATTGATATCAGGATAAGAGAGATGCAGGATGAATGTCCATGTACATTCTCCCACTCGTCTGCCATAGCTTTGGTGGAAAAGCCTTGGAAACAGCGGTTGTGTCATTTTTCTGGGGCTTCCACAGTGCTTCTGCCGCAGTTACAGTGAACGGGCAGGAGAACCCCTGTGGAAACTTTGTTTTGTCAATGGTAGCATGGATAGTCAGTACGCAACCTGCAATCTGAATTAAATGAGTTCATTGCAGAAACACCTTTATATACCTCTATAATATCTCCTGTGAAAAGTCTCTTCCCAGTTTATGTATATGTTCCTCATACTTAATTCCTTTAACACCGAGAATCAATCATGTAGCTCTACCTCCAAATGCCCAGTGACCAGAACTAATTTAAATAATGCCCCAAACTTTGCTGTGAGGGGTGAAGGAACGGCTTTCATTGTTTACCTCACCTATAGTTGCCCACACACTTTTAGCGACCTTGTCAGTGGAAATTTCCGGTTAACCAGCGTCTATTTGAATTTGGCACCCTCTACTGGGGATCTGTGCCATCTGTGAACAAGACAAGTAGAAGGAAGGCTTTTCAACCAATCATTTTTATTTTTAAATGTTGTACAGGAAACAAAATAAAATTGGGACATGCACATGGGATTAAGGGAAAGACATAAAAAACAAAAACAGAAAAATGATTACATTATTTTTATTTTATTTTTTAAAATCTGCAACATTAATTTTCGTCTGTGGAAATGAGACTCCACAGTGGCAAAACTTTTCAGGGCCTGAGAGGTTGTTCATCTGTAATTATCACTTACTGCACCAATAAAATTGTACTAAGTCTAATATTTTCATCTGTTTGTAGAGTGAGAATAATGGGTAATCAGCCTAAGTTAACACCTTCACAGTGTTCTCTGTGCAGATTCCATCAGTGAAGACTGTAACAATGCACCCTGTGGAGGAGCAGGGCATCACTGATAGCAACTTTCGGATTTCCGCATTTAACTGCGAAAGTGCTGGCATTTATATCCAATAACGATGGAGAGTCAACAGCCTTGCTGTTATTCATACAGAAAAATAAGGACAATTAAATCATTTAAGCAATGTTTATGTTGTGAGTTGCTGAAACTATGTTGCATGAATTTTGAACAAGTTGGAACTATTTTTAGCCATGAAATAGTAATCTCAGCAATCACAGTGTATGCAGAAAGTGAATAATTGATTTCTTCCTCGTTTTTTTGTTCTTCCAGTGCTTCTTTAAACATTAGGTTTCCTATGAACTTATTGGGATTGGAAGGAAATTGGTGACCTGGTTCCTTCTTCAAAAATGTACATTTGCTATCACTGTATTTGATACTGTGAAATCCACTTTGTATTAGGAATGGAATGTTTATGGAGAATCGATCAACATTCACAATGAGGACAAGCCATTCCAAAGCTCATATTTCAGGCACCTATACAAAACAGTCCTACTATATGCAGGAAAGCACAGGTAGTAGTTTTTTAAAATATGAATATGAACACCTTTTGGTTGTTATGAAAAATACATGACAATGCATTTTATATATGCTTTATGAACTTAAAAAAAGCTATTAAATAGAATAAGTTCTATTTTCTTTAGTTTTTGAAATGTTATTTACTTTAGCTTCCCACACCCACTGTTGGGCTTGCTGAAGGGTAAGGAGAGACAGGAAGCAATCTGTCTGCAGTTGTCTCATAAAGATAGTCAAAAGATATGGTATTTTAAAACATTCTCATATGGTAGGTTAATGCATATGTGTTATTTCTTTCTGTTCTTTCCCCTTTTCCCCCCATAATATGAATGCCACCTTGGGCTACTCTCCAGCTTCACCATTAACGTTCGATTTTTCCATTCGTATAGTCTGCTTGAAAATACATACATTGGTTTGTGTTTGTTTTGGACTGAATCTTTTACATGCATCATGGGTTACTCCTCTCTTAAATTCTGTTATTCCTGATTAAAGGAACTTTCTGATGATCCATGATTTGTATCCTTGCTTCTCACAAAATAGACATAACTTATGAGGACTGTAAAGGTGATCACCTTTTCATAATGTGTATGGCTTGTTTGCAGTCAATGCTACAGGTCATGGGAAATTGACTTGTAAAGGTTTTAATCAGACTTCCAAAGATGGATTAAGAGAAGGAAATTCTGGCTGAAGATGACTAAGCACCAAAGGTATCTGGGTCAGCAGCATTCAAACTATTTCCTCCAGCATTGGGTACAGTTTCTACCTAAGATCAGTAATTACTTGGATGAGTCTAGAATGAAGGCCTTTGACTAAAGACACTGAAGTGAGTTTACCACACCATGGACCAGCTTTGTTCAAATCAGTTGCTTCTGCATTGCTCATCACAATTTTTTAAAAATGTATTCACAGAATGGCTGAATTTATTGCCCATCTCTATATGTCCCAATATATTTCCCATTCCTAGTTTTCCCTAAAGGTTTGTGATATGCCTTTTCCTTGAAATGCTGCAGTCCTTCTGGTGATGGTGTTCCTATGATGTAGTTAAATTCCACCATATTGGCCTAATGGTGAAGAACAGGGTATATTTCCAAGTTAGAATGATAATTGATCCTGATCGACAATCGTGTTAATCATTAGTCCACATTCAGTTGAACACCCTGCATCAATCGGCCTTCTGCATTTGCAGGAGCATTTTGCCCCAGAGTATCCATCCAGTAGCAAACTCCTGAAGGAATTGTAAAATAAAAGCAAAACACTGCAGATGCTGGAAATCTGAAATAAAAACAAGAAATGCTGGAAATACTCAGCAGGTCAGGCAGCATCTGTGGAGAGAGAAGCAGAGTTAACGTTTCAGGTCAGTGACCCTTCATCAGAACTGATGGATTCATTGTCTGATGAAGTTCTGATCTGAAACATTAACTCTGCTTCTCTTTCCACAGATGCTGCCAGACCTGCTGAGTATTTCCAGCATTTCTTGTTTTTATTCCTGAAGGAACTGTTTGTGCCAATGGTGTCAGTCATATGCTTTCCAGACTGATACCTAGCCTTGTCATCTTGACCACAGCATCACTGATACATGAACCTTTGGAGTTCTCACTTACACCTAAAGCTGTGGAATAATTGGTTCAATTTAGCCTGTGGGTTTCACCATGAAGCACGAGATAATGAATCCATCTTTTCTGAAGGCGAGTGAGAAGCTAAGTACCAGAAAAAAGGAATATACTTTTCATGGACTGCAGCAGGAATAAGCAGCAGATGTTTAGTATATCTGTGTTCTTGATTCTTATTTATTTTAAGCAACAGCCACATTGCTGCCCAACAGAGTATTTTGCTGTCAGTAGTGTACATAATAGATTAGTTTGATATAACAATCATTCCTGCTCTGCAATACCACAAAGATCATTTGGTTAAAAGGTGGCCCAGGCTACAACAGTGATATCGATGCCTCACCATTTGTGGAAATGGAGGAGACCATATTTGTGTAGTCTGTTGCTGAGAAATAGGAAGTCTGTCATGTAAGATAAAATATAATCATAGCATGATAGAGAATTAAAACATTTTTGATTCTTGGGGTAATTGAGTATATGCTGTGAAACACTTCCAATGTGAATCTTATTGGATGAAATTTATTCATAAACAAATTAGTGCAATTATTTCTGCATTCTGGGAACAATGTAGATGTGTACAAACAGTAAAATTTTTGCAGTGGTTAGCCATGTGCAGATTTACCTGGATAAGAATAGCAGGCTTTCTACTTTCATTGTAGAAAAGGCTGCATAGCTTTAGGGGAAAGAAGCTATTTGGTGAGCAGGTCAAAACTACCTTGGGCAGTTATAAGTAGCACAAAACTTGTCTGACAGTTATGACATTACATCTAGGAGCCTAGCCCATCAAACCATATAACTTTGTCGGGGTAGATCCAAGAAATCAAAGTATTCATGCTTTCAGGAAAAAAAGGACTTACTCGTGGGTTCAGGAAGGCCTGGCAGAATGACCAGCCAGGTAAGAAGCAAAAAGGTAGACCCAGAATGTTACTACAAATTAAATTGTGAGAGTAGGAGAAGGGGCTGCAGTTTCAAACTAGTAAAAGGCAAATTTAAGGCTGTTAGGAGAAAATTCTTTATCACGCAAAATGGGATAAATAGAATGGACTCCCAGATAAGAGTAGTGAATGCAAAAGCTTTGGAATCATTGAAGAGACAATAAGATGTTGCAGTGGGACAACTGCAGGGTGCTTCTGGATGGTTAAGCTAAACCAAATGGTATCCATCATCTGTAATTAAGTGCCCTACATCCTCACTTTCTGACTTGCAAAAACATAGTGTTACGATCAGGTGAGAAGGAGTCTAGGGGTTCCTTCTCAGCCTTTGCCTGGTTTAACCGTAACAAGGTTTAATTTTAAAAACACCGTGTTTTTAGCTTCCCCTCAGTGAATCCTTGTTCACTGCTCCAATTGTAAGGCAAAGAAATCAATTCAGACAGGTTTTCTTCGATTTTAAACAAGAAAGGTAGAAGTTTATTAATCTTAAATTCTAATCTGGTTACTGATTACAAATATGCGACACGACCACGCTAGCATGCATACACGATAAACACACATGCAGATAGAGACAGAAAAGTAGAAAAGAATAAAGGGGAAAAGTTTGAGGCAATAGATGGGTTTCTATTTTACTGTCCTTTGAGTTTGCTGTGAAGTCTTTGGTTGCCGGTCAGACTTGCAATTCGTTGGGGCCCAGTGCACGCTTCAACTTGTTTCGAGGTTGGAGTCTTTTCTCTCTTGAGGTTTACGTGTCTTCCGTGGGTCTGGTGGCTTGGGAGAAAGTGAGAGAGAGAGAGAGAGAGGCTTCCTTGCTCCATGTTCCAGTTCAAACAGCCTTCTGAATTCAAACTGTCCTGTGGCTAGTTCAAAAAAACCTGGACCAGCCAGTTAGTCATGTGACCAGCTGGTTTAACCAGTCCTGGCTCTGTGGATTGTATCATCTTAGCAGGGCCTGGAATGCACTTCCTTACACCTTCAATGTCTGGTGATCAAAGTCCATTGTGGGTTAAGTGGACCAGGGAATAGTCCTTTGTCTCCACAAACACTGTCCTTTAATATGCAAATGTCCTTCCAGCCAAGTGTCTAGTGATTTTTTTTTAACAAGTCCTTTCTTCACTCCAGCAACAGTTTAAAATCAATGTTCATATGACAAAATTAATATGCCTCATTCTTGGCAAGTAGGGGTCTGCATGACAATAGTTTCATTTGGTTACATACTACAGAGTTAGATTTGTATGTGATGCTTTTCCACATTGGTTGGATGTTACGTAATGTTATGTAACTGAAAACCTATTCCATATAAATATTGAGAATTTCCTGGGCTGTTAAAAAGCATAGTGTAATGTGAACAAATTAAGTTTCATATTTGAGTCTGAAGATTTTGTGGTAAGACTTTTCACTTAGGAAAACTATGAGGAGTTCAGTTTCATTTACTCACCCTAGTTCTCTAAGAAAAAAGCAATGGTTTGGTTCTGCAGTAAAAAAAAAATGGATTTTGTTTCGCTTTTTGAAATTGATAGAGCACCCAGGACATTGGTCTAAATTAACCTGTGGTTTCAGATCATTATATGCCATCATCAGCTATTTCTACTACTTCAGTGCATAGGAGTTTGTAAGTAGAGATTGATAACTGAGGAGGATTACTAGATTAATGTAGCCTTGTGCCAGTCGATAATCGGGCAGTTTCATAACCGACATCAGCTCGGTTCTCAAAATCAGTTAAGGCAAGTGTCAATGGTATCAATGCCAGTGTCTGTTGCTGGGGGGAGGACACTATGTTAAAAGATAGTAGGATGGATTTCCCTGCTTCCCCACTCACTCCCCCAGCACTGGCCACGGGTGCGACAAAGCTTTGCTGACACAGCCAGAATGAAGCAAAATTTTTCAATTCTGCCAAAATAGTGCAGAATATAAGGGACAGCAAATGTTTATTAAGACAATACACCTTTAAGCTGTTGTATGCCTTAAAGACCTATAGAAGAGCTATTATTTCTTGCACATGGTGCGGCTTTTCCCCAACAGCACCCCACAATGCTTGCTGGAACCAGCCGTGTTTACGTGTTTCCGGGCTGCATGTAATTCCAATGTGCTCTATGTTGTTTGTGCATGGTAAGAGCAGGGGGCAAAATCAACCCTTCATTGTCACACACGATTGTGACTTGGAACTATATCACTGTTCCTTCACAGTTGTTGGGTCCCCATCCTGGAACTCCCTCCCTAACAGTAGTGTGGGTGTACCCATAACACATGGACTGCAGCAGTTCAAGAAGGTGGCTCACCACCACCTCCTCAAGGGCAATTAGGGATGGATAATCCTGGCTTTGCCAGCGACTCCCAGGTCCCATGAATGAATAAAAAACATACTTCTGAAATAGGTGTGATGAATAGGCTTCATGCTTGGGTTATGAATAAAAAAGAACTTGTATTTATAATGTAACTAACAAGCAATCAAATAAAATTAAGAACAAATTCCAAAATTTTGTGTTTCATTTACTTTGAAAATTGAAAAAGCATTGAAATGACAAACTATGCACTTGTGACAAAGGTAAACTATCCCCCCTTGTCCTTCTCGACCTGTAAGCAGCCTTTAACATGGTTGATCACACCATCCTCCTCCAATGCCTCTCCACTGTGGTCCAGCTGGGTGGGATTGCTCTCACCTGGGCCCATTCTTAGCTAGTTAATCGTAGCCAGAGAATTGCCATTAATGGCTTCTCTTCCTGTACCTGCACCATTACTTCTGGTGTTCTCCAAGGACCTATCCTTGGTCCCCTCCTGTTTCTCATCTACATGCTGCCCCTCGGTGACATCATCCAAAAGCATAGCATTAGTTTTCACATGTATGCTGATGACCTGCAGCTCTACCTCACTACCACTTCTCACTGTCACTTCTTTCAACACCTCCACTGTTGCTAAATTATCAGACTGCTTATCTGACATCTAGTACTGGATGAGCAGAAATTTCCTCCAATTGAAAATTGGGAAGACTGAAGCCAATGTTCTTGGTCCCTGCTCCAAACTCTTTTCCCTAGCTACTGACTCGATCCCTCTCCCTGGCAACAGTCTGAGACTAAACCAGTCTGTTTGCGATCTTGGTGTCATATTTGACCCTGAGATGAGCCTCCAATCACATATTTCTGCCTTCACTAAGATCCCTTAGTTCCATCTCCTAACATCACCCAACTTCATCCTTGTCTCAGCTAATCTGCTGCTGAAACTGTCAATCATGCCTTTGTTACCTCTAGACTTGAATATTCCAATGCACTCCTGGCTGGTCTCCCGCATTCTACCCTCCGTAAACTTGAAATCATCCAAAACTCTACTGTCCGTTTCTTGACTCGCACTAAGTTCTGTTCACCTATCACCCCTGTGCTGGATGATTTGCATTGGCTCCCGGTCAAGCAATGTTTTGATTTTAAAATTCTTGTCCTTGTTTTCAAAACCCTCCATGGCCTTGCACCACCCCCTCCTCATCTTTGTAATCTCCTCCAGCCCCACTACCCTCCGGGATATCGGCGCTCATCTAATCCTAGCCCCGATTTTAATTGCTGCACCATTGGTGGTCGCACCTTCAGTTGCCTAGGCCCTAACCTCTGGAATTCCCTCCCTACACCTCTCCACCTTGCTTTCCTCATTTAAGGAACTCCTTAAAACCTACCCCTTTTGAGCAAGCTTTTGCTCATCTGACCTAATATCTCCTAATGTGGCTTGGTGTCATATTTTGTTTTATAACATTCCTCTGAAACATCTTGGGACCTTTTATTATGTTAAAGGTTCTGTATAAATATAAGTTAGTATAGAAAAATTATTTTAACCATTGCCCAAAAGCAGTAATAATACTTCCAAAACACCTATGTGCAAATTGTTTTTAGCTAGTGTGACCAAATAATTATTTTTCTTTTAAAATGATTCTGAAATATTTTATCCCTAAGTTTCTTTGTGGTATAATTCTGCAGTTGGATTTTGTTTACATTTCATTGCTTCCATTTGTATTGCATTACAAGAAGATTTTATATGCAGCTTGTTTGGAAAAGACAAAGGCAAATTAGGAATCAGGTTCAGAGAGGTGGTGAGGTGAAGAAAAGAAAAAAAAAGCAACAAAAAGATATTTGCTATTTGTTTCAATGATTTATATTCTATTTTGTTTTCAGATCACACTGCACTATCATATAGTGAACAGAAGTTAACAAAACCAGAGTCAAAAGGGTCTTCTGAGAAACAGCAGATCGTGAATGTTAAGAAACAGCATGTTGAATCCAAGATGAGTGGTAATTATATATTAGCAGTAGCTTAGTTCACATAGTACTTTTTTGTCACTTGCCTATCCTTCTTTCATTGTTATACTGAATGCTGAGCAGTATTTTTTATATGTATTTATTCTGCAATTCACTTTTCATTCTTGGAATAATTAAACTGCATTCTTACAAACTTGTCGTATTACCTGAAAAATGTATTGAGACTGAAAAAAAGGACAGTAACCTACAGTTCCTCCTAATCCTTAGAAAGTATTTTTTTCAGTTGTTTCTTTTCAGTCATCCAATAACATCAGTTTGGTAGACATTTTCTTAGTTTACTGGTAATGATAAGGCTTTCTTGTAATGTGAATCAGTCTGTAGTTTCCAAGTTGTCTTACCAACATTTATTATGATGCATGGTTTTAATTTTCTAGAGTATTCATGGATAACACATTCCCTCTGTAGGATTTAAAAAGTAATAAAATGCAAATTGACACATGCAGCCAAGTTGTGGACATTTACTCATGTCTTTTGCTGTTTGCTTTACTGCTTCACCCAACCACTTTCTGCAGATCTTGATTCCTAATTTGCTCTTTTTTCCAAACCAGGTCTAGATTCATTACTAACTATAGATTCTAGTTAGATTTTCTTGGGCTTTTGCATAACTGGCTTAGCTATTTTAGTTTGAGAAATTGAAACTTCAGCACTGATTTTGGAGCTCAACTCAGTAGGAAGTTATAAAATAATCAGGGTTTGGAAATTCATGTTTGTGAACCAACTGTTGAAGTTTTAAATGGTTTGCAATGTATTTGCAACTGGATAAGTAGCTGCTTTTTCCTATATGGTGCTCCTCACCTGGTCAAAGTTCCTTCATGTTACACTTGGGAATCTTTGAAAAATTGCAGATGCTTTACTAGAAGCAGAGACTTAGTCTGACCTTTTTTTGACAAGCAAGGGATCTGAAGGATTTTTCCTTGTTTGTGAGATAAGCAAATTCCTGGAGATAGAGAAGTTCATGAGCATCACACAGTCTCAGATATTTTTCCTCAGAGAGTGGTAGCCCTTGATTGGCCTCCTGGATGTGTTTTCGTATCAAGATTGACCCTGGACATCAGGTGCTCTTGTTCAATGAAACAATTACAACTACAATACTTGCATCTTTTTCTTTATTTAGCTAGTACAGCACTCTGGGAAGCAGCGACAATTAGCAACAGTGACAAAATATGCAATAAGTTTTCTGCATCTCCAGAATTATGATCAGTTATGAGAAATCTTGCTCTTCTTTGAATTGTGCCACGATATCTTTAAAGGACATCATTTCCAAATACAGAAACATAGAAACATAGAAAATAGGAGCAGGAGTAAGCTATTCGGCCCTTCGAGCCTGCTCTGCCATTCATTATGATCATGGCTGATCATCCAAATCAGTAACCTGTTCCCGCTTTCGCCCCATAATCTTTGATCCCTTTAAACCCAAGAGCTATATCTAAATCCTTCTTGAAAACATACAATGTTTTAGCCTCAACTGCTTTCTGTGGTAGCGGATTCCACAGATTCACCACTCTCTGGGTGAAGACATTTCTCCTCATCTCAGTCCTGTAAGGTTTACCCAATATCCTTAGACTATGACCCCTGGTTCTGGACTCCCCCACCATCGGGAACATCCTTCCTGCATCTACCCTGTCAAGTCCTGTTAGAATTTTATAGGTTTCTATGAGATCCCCCCTCACTCTTCTGAACCCCAGCGAATATAATCTTAACCAACTCAATCTCTCCTCATATGTCAGTCCCGCCAGTCCAGGAATCAGTCTGATAAACCTTTGCTGCACTCCCTAGCAAGAACATCCTTCCTCAGATAAGAAGACTAAAATGGCACCAATATTCCAGGTGTGGCCTCACCAAGGCACTGTATAATTGCAGCATGACATTCCTGCTCCTATACTCGAATCCTCTTGCTATGAAGGCCAACATACCATTTTTTACCACCTGTTGGACCTGCATGCTTACCGTCAGCGACTGGTCTATGAGAACACCCAGGTCTCGTTGCATATTCCCCTCTCTCAGTTTATAGCCGTTCAGATAATAATCTGCCTTCCTGTTTTGGCTACCAAAGTGGATAACCTCACATTTATCCACATTATACTGCATCTGCCATTCATTTGCCCACTCACTCAACTTGTCCAAATCACCCTGAAGACTCTCTGTATCCTCCTCACAACTCACCCTCCCACCCAGTTTTGTGTCATCTGCAAATTTGGAGATATAACATTAAGTTCCCTCATCTAAATCATTAATATATATTGTGAATAGTTGGGGTCCTAGCACTGATCCCTGCAGTATCTCAGTAGTCACTGCCTTTGTTTCCTGTCTGCCAGCCAATTTTCCATCCATCGTAATACACTACCCCCAATCCCTTCGCTTTAATTTTACATGCTAATTTCTTATGTGGGACTTTGTCGAAAGCCTTCTGAAAGTCCAAATAAACCACATCCACTGGCTCCCTTTTTAAATAGTGGGGAACATTAGCTACCCTCCAATCTGTAGGAACTGTTCCAGAGTCTGTAGAATCTTGGAAGATAACCACCAATGCATTTACTATTTCTAGGGCCACTTCCTTAAGTACTCTGGGATGCAGACCATCAGGCCCTGGGGATTTATCGGCCTTCAATCCCATCAATTTCCCCAACACCATTTCTCTACTAATACTGATTTCCTTCAGTTCTTCTCTCTCACTAAACCCTGTGTTCCCCAACATTTCTGGTATGATATTTGTGTCGTCCTTTGTGAAGACAGAACCAAAGTATGCATTTAGTTGGTCAGCCACTTTTTTGCTCCCCATAATAAATTCCCCTGTTTCTGACTGTAAGGGACCTGCATTTGTCTTTACTAATCTTTTTCCCTTCACATACCTATAGAAACTTTTACAATCAGTTTTTGTGTTCCCCGCAAGCTTGCTCCCGTACTCTATTTTCCCCTTCTTAATCAATCCCTTGGTCCTCCTTTGCTGAATTGTAAACTGCTCCCACTCTTCAGGTCTGTTGTTTTTTCTGGCGAATTTATATGTCTCTTCCTTGGATCTAATGCTATCTCTAATTTCCCTTGTAAGCCATGGGTTGGCTACCTTTCCCGTTTTATTTTTTCGCCAGACAGGAATAAACGATTGTTGCAGTTCATCCATGTGCTCTTTGAATGTTTGCCATTGCCTTTCCACCGTCGTCCCTTTAAGTAACGTTTCCCAATCCATCATAGCCAACTCGTGCCTCATACCTTCGTAGTTTCCTTTTCTAAGATTCAGGACCCTGGTCTCAGAATCAACTATGTCACTCTCCATCTTGATGAAGAATTCTATCATATTATGGTTGCTCATCCCCAAGGGGTCTCGCACAACTAGATTGTCAATTATTCATCTCTCATTACACAGTACCCAGTCTAGGATGGCCTGTTCTCTAGTTGGTTCCTCAATGTATTGGTCCAGAAAACCATCCCATATACACTCCAAGAATTCCTCCTCTACGGTATTGTGACTAATTTGATTTGCCCAATCTATATGCAGATTAAATTCACCCATAATTACACATGTTCCTTTATTGCATCCATCTCTAATTTCCTGTTTAATGCCATTCCCAACATCACCACTACAGTTTGGGAGTCTATATATAACCCCCACTAATGTTTTTTGCCCCTTAGTGTTTCTCAGCTCTACCCATACAGATTCCATATCGTCAGAGCTAATATCTTTCCTCACTATTGCGTTAATTTCCTCTTTAACCAGCAATGCAACTCCACCGCCTTTTGCTTTTTGTCTGTCCTTCCTAAATACTGAATACCCCTGGATGTTCATTTCCCATCCTGGTCACCTTGCATCCATGTCTCCGTAGCCCCGACTATATCATACCCATTTACATCTATTTGCGCGATTAATTCATCCACTTTATTGCGAATGCTCCGCGCGTTAAGGCATAAAGCCTTAAGGCTTGTCTTTTTAACATTACTTGGCCCCTTCCCACTATTTTTCACTGTGGCCCTGATTGATTCTGGCCCTTGATTTCTCTGCCTATCACTTTTCTTATTCCCCTTACTGTCTTTTGTTCTTGTCTTTGATCCCCTCTCCTCTGACTCCTTGCAAAGGTTCCCATCCCCCTGTCATTTTAGTTTAAACCTTCCCCAACCATTCTAGCAAATACTCCCCCTTGGACATCAGTTTGTACTGGTCCCACCTCCCCCAGAACTGGTCCCAATGTCTCAGGAATCTAAAACCCTCCCCCTCACACCATCTCTTCAGCCACGTATTCATCCGATATATCCTGCTATTTCTACTCTAACTAGCATGTGGCATTGGTAGTAATCCTGAGATCGCTACCTTTGAGGTCCTACTTTTCAACTTACTTCCTAACTCCCTATGTTCTGCTTTGAGGGCCTCATCCTTTTTTTTACCTACGTCGTTTGTACCAATGTGTACCACAACCATTGGCTGTTCACCCTCCCCCTTCAGAATGTCCTTTAACCGCTCGGACATCCTTGTCCCTAGCACCAGGGAGGCAACATACCATCCTGGAGCAAGGGAATAGCCACAGGAGATTCCTGCACTGCCTGCCTAGTCCTCTTGCTCTGCCTGGTGGTCACCCATTCCCTTCCTGCCTGTGGGATCTGAGCCTGCGGTGTGACCACCTCTCTATATGTGCTATCCACGATACTCTCCGCCTCGTCGATGCTCCACAGTGTCCCCAGCTGCCACTCCAGCTCCGAAACCCGGGCTTCCAGGAGCTGCAGCTGGAGACACTTCCTGCATACATGCTGGTCCCGGGCACTGGAATTGTTCCCGGCTTCCCACATAGAGCACGAGGAGCACACCACGACTTTGAGCTCTCCTGCCATGACTTAACCCTTTAAATTAAACCTTTTGGAAGATCTTAATATCAAATAATATCAATTACTCTAGGGCCCTTCTTCCCTGGTCCTTGTTACTACACAACTCCATAAAAAACACTAACTATATATGAAAATAAACTGTAAACCTTTCTTATCTTAGATACTTACCTAGCTATTTAGAGCTATTCTCTAACAGCAGTGGCTCACCAACCAATCACCTTGCAGCTTTCCTGTGACATCACTTGGCTTTTGTTTCATTATTGTATTGAAATATCAGTCTAGATTATGAACTCACGTCTCATTAGAGGTCTTATAACAAGCAATCAAATAAAATTAAGAACAAACCTACAAACTTTTATGTTTCATTTACTTTGCAAACGGAAAAAGTGTTGAATTTTTTTCGCCATTGCCAAAAAGCATTAATAATACTTCCAAGACACTTAAGTATAAATTTTCTTTAACAAGTGTGACCAATATTTTTACAATGGTTCTGAAATAAATTGTTACATTTTTTGTAGAGTATTTCTGTAGTTGGATCGTGTTTGTATCGCACCATCAGAATATTTTACTTCATATTCTGCTGGTTTAGCAAATCAGGAATCAAGATTTAGAGGGGTAGTAACTAAAAAAACCAAACGTAAACACAGCAAAAGAGTATTTGCTATTCGTTTTCAATAATTTATATTCAATTTTGTTTTCAGATCACCCTGCACCATCAAATAGTGAACTGAAGAGGTTAACCAAACCAGAGTCAAAAAGGTCTCCTGAGAAACAACAGAACATGGATGTTAAGAAACAGCATGTTGCATCCAAGATGAGTGGTAATTATATATTAGCAGTGGATTACTTCACACAGTATTTTTTGTCACTTGCCTATGCTTCTTTCAACCATCTCATTGTTGTACTGGACGCTGAGCAGTGTTCTGTAAATGTATTAACAATAACAATTGTGTTTGTATAGCGCCTTTATCAAAGTAAAATGTCCCAAAGCACTTCATAGGGTGTTATCAGGCACTGAGCCCCATAAGGAAATATTTGGATAGATGAGGAAAAATTTGGTCAAAGAGAAAGGTTTTAAGATGTGTCTTTAAAAGAGAAAAATATGGAGAAGCTTATGGGGGGAAGTCCAGAGTCTAGGGTCCAAGCAGCTGAAGGCATGGCAGCCATTAAAATCAGGGATGCGCGAGAGGAGTTTACAGAGATTGAGAGGTAGGATGAAATGGGGGAATGTGAAGGCAATGCTAAGAACTTTAAAATTAAGGCATTGTCAGACCAGAGCTCGTATAGGTCAGTGAGCACAGGGGTAATGAGCAAACAGGACTTGGTGCGATTAGGATACAGGAAACAGAGTTTTGGCTGAGTTCACATTTATGGAGGGTGGAAGATGGGAGGCAGGCCAGCACAGCATTGGAATAGTTATATATAGCCCTCCTCTGTTGTAACTGTGAATGCATAAATGCTGAGATTAGATAAGCATGTAGCAAAGACAGAGTGGTTTTAATGGGGGCTTTTAACTTTTATATAGTTTGGGACAATCAGATATGTCAGAAAGGTAGTAAATTTCATGAGTGTTTCTGAGGTAGGTTTCTGCACCAATTGACTGAACTATGAACCTGAGGTGGAGGTGGGTTTGGAGGCAGGCATGCCAGGAAAATCGTGATTTTAGTGGAGGAGTCTTCTCAGGAGTTGTGGCAACCTGCCCGAAAGTGGCAGGTAATCAATTGACAAGCCACCTGGAAGCTTGTTGCAGGGCTGATTTAAATTTTTGAGGCGATGCATGGGAAACACGCTGGGTCAGCAGCACGTCCAAGGAGATCAGGCAGCTACACAACAGGAAGCCATTCAGAGCAGCTGGAGCCATTCTTGTCGCTGCATAAATGGTGGAATAAGCAGAGAGGAGCTTTTGCATTGACATATGGTGGCCATTGCATAAACAGAGCTTGCAGAGTGTTTCAGGTGGAGGCACTGGGGCAATTTTGGATGAGTGCACCTGCAGGGGCCAAGTGGTGCACAACAGGAGGGTCCAGGCAGCCATTCCTGTGCAGCTGTTGGCGAATAAGACCATCCCTCAACATGAGACACAGTTATCTGAGGTGGCGACAAGTAGTGATGAGGAGCAGCTGTGTCAGCAACACATGCAGAGACCTTTGGTGCAGAGGGATGCAGAAGTGATACCCGATGGACATGGAGGGCACGAAGGTGCTACACTCACCATAGGGTGTACTGTCAAAGACTCAGCTTCCTGGACATGTCAAAGCAGCAGTGCTGCTAGAGGCTGCACCTACCAGTGCAAGTAGTTGCTGATTTGTGTCCCCTCATAGAGGAGAATCTCAGGCCTCGCTGGTCACATGGGCAGTCCCTGCCAGTGGCCATGAAAGTGACATTGGCCTTGAACCTCTTTGCCTGTGGGTCGTTTCAAGTGCGGCAGCAGACTTGTGTGGCATCCCGCCCATCATAGCATCAGGCAGGTGACAGGTGCCCTGTATGAGAGGGCATTAGAGTACATTGACTTCCAGACTAATGGGGCCACTCAAGCCCATGGGCTGTGGGCTTTGCCTCCTTAGCAGAACTCCCTCAGGTACAGAGTGTGATCAGCTGCACCCATGTGGCCATCAAGGCTCTGGCGGGAAAGCCAGGGGCATTTATCAATAGGAAGGGATTCCACTCCCTCACAGTACAGCTGGTATGAGACCACCACAAGCGTTTTCTGCAGCTGTGTGCATGGTTTCCTGGCAGTTGCCATGACCCTTTTATCCTGAGGTAATCGCAGGTGCCACAGCTGTTCATATCATCAGAGAAACTACGTGGATGGTTGCCCGTAGACAAGGGTTATCCTTTGAAGCAATGGTTGCTGACACCTGTGTGCAACCCTACACTGGAGGCACAGAGTCGCTACAACCACTGCCATCTCAGCACGTGCCACCATTGAGAAGGCCACAGGGCTCCTGAAGATGCAGTTCTGGTGCCTTGACCAGTCGATGGGGTGCCCTCCAGTATCCTCCCTCAAGGATTTCACGCATGGTGGTGGTATGCTATGCTGTGCACAACATGGTCCTCCAGAGAGGTGTGGACTTTGAGGAGGACGATGCAGAGGAGCAGCACATGTCTTCAGAAGAGGAGGAGGAGGAAGACATGGTAATTCTGTGCTACAAGGTCTTCCAGAGGTCCTGCTGAGGTGTCAGGCCATTGACCAGGATGGCAAGGAAGCTCAGGCTGCTCGGATCCAGGATGTTATGACTGCGCATGACAAAGCCCCCCACTTAAAATATATGGTTCTGATCGCGGTGGAAGCAACGCACTGTTGATTCAGTCCTGTCGCTCCACAGGTCGCAGCATATTTCTTTAAGCTTTCCAAATCAGAAAAAACAGCCAAACTAAACATTCTAGTAACCCCCAAATGAAGCGGACCAAACCAGGTATCTTGAGATATCAACAAATTAACTATTTATTAACAAAACTAAAACAAATCTTAAACACCACTAAGATAAACCAACGTCTAAAGACCTTATAACTTCGTATTTAAAAATCTAACTCCCGCATTTATATACATATCCTAAAATTACAGTCATTCAGTTTTTAATTAGCTGACCGAAAAAATAAAAATAACATCTTTGCAAGTTACGTTCCTGACGAATGAAGTCTTCCAATGTAGAAACAGTCCAAGATTGCTTGAAGTCTTCACAGTGGTCCGATGGAAAAAAAGGTCCTTTCAAGATAGGAATTCAGCAGTCCGGCTGTTGTAGCATAAACTGTCCCTTCAGTGATAAACACAGCAATACCAATACTTTGTTAAGAAAGAAAAGCTTTTCTTATTTTCTTAGGGAATTAATTTGGCTTTTGCTTGGTAGAATCTTGAGAGAGAAAACACAGCTTTGCTTTGTAGAATTTTGAGAGAGAAATAACACAGCTCCTTCAGTTCAAATCGAATCAGAACTCTCTCTGCTCAAACCAGACTGTGCCAGCTAGTTTTCAAAATCAAATTGCAACATTGAATCACGTGACTTCTCTCTTGCTGCTGTTGCTTGGCAACCAGAATGCACTCTGACAGGCTGAGTCTCCGGAACTTTCGATCTTAAATGTGCACTGATCTTTTACAGTCTTAAAGGCACACACAATATTTCCGAGGAGAAAAAAACAAGACAAGGAACACTTCTCCTGAGGACAGGACATCCTGGATTGTGTTTGGCCCAGTACCACATCTTTCTCACAAGGATAGAGGATTGGCCAACCAACAGAAAACAGAGAGTTGGGATAAATGGGTCTTTTTCTGGTTGGCAAGATGTAACTAGTGGGGTGCCACAGGGTTCGGTCCTTGGGCCCCAACTATTTACAATATATATTAAAGACTTGAATGCAGGGATAGAATTTGTAGATGACACTAAAATAGGTGGGATAGTAAGTTGCACTAAAGAAATAAGAAATGTACAAATGGATATGGATAGGTAAAGTGAATGGGCCAACATTTGGCAGCTGGAGTTTAATGTGGATGAGTGTGAGGTTATCCACTTTGTTCAGAAGAATAGAAAGGGAAATTATTATCTAAATGGAGAGAAACTTCAAAATGCTTCGGTGCAGAGGGATCTGGGTGTCCTCGTGCATGAATCGCAGAAAGCTAGTATGCAGGTACAGCAGGTAATAAGAAAGGCAAATGGAATTTTGGTATTTATTGCTAAAGGAATAGAATATGAAAGTAGGGAAGTGTTGCTGCAACTGTACAAGGCATTAGTGAGACCGCACCTGGAGTATTACTTGAGGAAGGATGTAGTTGCATTGGAGGCAGTTCAGAGGAGGTTCACTAGATTTATTCCAGGGATGAGGGGTTTGTCTTATGAAGAGAGATTGAGCAGGTTAGGCCTGTACTCTCTAGAGTTTAGAAGAATAAGAGGAGATTTAATTGAGGTACATAAGCTCATTTCCCGGCGGAGCAGCAGGAGAAGGTAGCGACTCTTCGGTGGGTGAGTGAAGGCATCAGGAGCTGTGTTTTAAAAGTAAGTACTTACTGTTTTACTTACTGTTTTCCTTGTCTTTGAGTTTCTTTTGGCGCCTCCTCCTCTAACCAAAAAGGACTGAGCAGGTAAGCTATTTACTGTTTTTGTTAATATCTATAGTTGTACTTAACTAAGGGGTAATTGAATAAAAGAAATGGCAGCCAGTGTAGTGTATTGCTCCTCCTGCAGAATGTTCGAGGTGAGGGAAACCTCCGGTGGCCCTGCCGACTTCACCTGCTGGAAGTGCATCCGTCTCCAGCTCCTATCAGACCGTGTTAGGGAATTGGAGCTGGAGCTGGATGAACTGAGGATCATTCGGGAAGCTGAGGGGTTGATAGATAGAAGCTACACGGAGGTCGTTACTCCACAAATCAAAGGCAGCTGGGTAACAGTTAGAGGTGGGAAGAGGTCAGTGCAGGGATCTCCTGTGGTCGTTCCCCTCAACAACAAGTATACAGTTTTAGATACTGTTGGGGGGGACGGCCTATCGGGGGCAGGCTGCAGTGACCGGGCCTCTGGCACGGGGTCCTGCACTGTGGCTCAGAAGGGAAGGAGGGAGAATGGGAGAGCACTAGTCATCGGGGACTCGATGGTGAGGAGTACGGACAGGCGGTTCTGTGGGCGCAGGCGAGACGCACGGATGGTTTGTTGCCTCCCTGGTGCCAGGGTCCGTGATGTTTGTGATCGCGTCTTCAGGATCCTTAAAGGGGAGGGGGAGCAGCCAGAGGTCGTGGTGCACATTGGCACCAACGACGTAGGAAGGAAGGGTGGCACAGATGTTAGAAGTGAGTTTAGGGAGTTAGGCTGGAAGCTGAAAGCTCGGACGGACAGAGTTGTTATCTCTGGTTTGTTGCCGGCGCCACGTGATAGTGAGGCTAGGAATAGGGAGAGAGCACAGCTGAACACGTGGCTGCAGGAATGGTGTAGGAGGGAGGGCTTCCAGTTCTTGGATAATTGGACTGCATTCTGGGGAAGATGGGACCTGTTCAAACAGGACGGGCTGCATCTGAACCAGAGGGGCACCAATATCCTGGGAGGGAGGTTTGCTAGTACTGTTCGGGAGGGTTTAAACTAGTTTGGGAGGGGGATGGGAACCGGACTTGTAATCCAGGGACCAGTGGGTCCACTCAGAAAGACAAAGAGTGTAGTGAGGTATTGGGGAAGGTAGCACTGTCACAGAGGACAGATGGGCACGGAGAAGGGTTAAAGTGCGTATACTTCAACGCAAGAAGCATCAGGAATAAGGTGAGTGAATTGAAGGCGTGGATGGGCACTTGGGACTACGATGTTGTGGCCATCACTGAAACGTGGATAGGTGAGGGGGAGGAATGGTTTTTGGAGGTACCTGGTTATAGATGTTTTCATAAGATTAGGAATGGTGGTAAAAGAGGTGGGGGGGTGGCATTGTTAGTTAGAAATAGTGTAACAACTGCTGAAAGAATTTTCGAGGAGGATCTGCCGACTGAGGCACTGTGGGTTGAGGTCAGGAACAGGAAAGGAGCAGTCACCTTGATGGGAGTTTTCTATAGGCCCCCCAATAGCAGCAGGGAGGTGGAAGAGCAGATTGGGAAACAGATTTTGGAAAGGAGCAGAAGTCACAGGGTAGTAATTATGGGGGATTTCAACTTCCCAAATATTGATTGGCAACTCTTTAGATCGAATAGTTTGGATGGGGTAGTGTTTGTGCAGTATGTCCAGGAAGCTTTTCTGACTCAGTATGTAGACTGCCCGACCAGAGGGGAGGCAATATTGGATTTGGTACTAGGTAATGAACCAGGGCAAGTGATAGAGCTGTTGGTGGGCGAGCACTTTGGAGATAGTGATCACAATTCTGTAGCATTCACTGTGGTAATGGAGAGGGATAGGTATGTGCAACAGGGCAAGGTTTACAATTGGGGGAAGGGTAGATATGATGCTGTCAGGCAGGAACTGAGGAGCATAAGTTGGGAGCATATGCTGGCAGGGAAGGGCACGGTCGAAATGTGGAACTTTTTCAAGGAGCAGATAGTAGGGGCCATTGATAAGCATGTCCCTGTCAGACAGGGAAGGGATGGTCATGTGAGGGAACCGTGGTTGACAAGAGAGGTTGAGAGTCTTGTTAGGAAGAAGAAGGATGCGTATATAAAGTTGAGGAAAAAGGGCACAGGCATAGCTCTGGAGGGATACAAGATGGCCAGGAAGGATCTGAAGAAAGGGATTAGGAGAGCTAAGAGAGGGCATGAAAAATGCTTGGCGGGTAGGATAAAAGAAAACCCCAAGGCCTTTTACGCGTATGTCAGAAATATGAGGATGACTAGGGGGACCATAGGTCCGGTCAAGGACAATAGCGGGAGACTGTGTGTTGAGCCGGAAGAGATAAGTGAGGTTTTGAATGAGTACTTCTCTTCGGTATTTACGAATGAGAAGGGGTGTATTACTGAAGAGGACGGTGTGAAACAGACTGGTAAGCTCGAGGAAGTGCTCGTTAGGAGGGAAGATGTGTTGGGGTTTTTGAATAACTTGAAGATAGACAAGTCTCCCGGGCCTGACGGGGTATATCCAAGGATGTTATGGGAAGCAAGGGATGAAATTGCAGAGCCGCTGGCAATGATCTTTTCATCTTCTCTGCTGACGGGGGTGGTACCAGGTGATTGGAGGGTGGCAAATGTTGTGCCCCTGTTCAAGAAAGGGAATAGGAACAACCCTGGGAATTACAGGCCAGTTAGTCTTACTTCGGTGGTAGGCAAGTTGATGGAAAAGGTGCTGAGGGATAGGATTTCTGAGCATCTGGAAAGACACTGCTTGATTCGGGACAGTCAGCACGGTTTTGTGAGGGGTAGGTCTTGCCTCACAAGCCTGATTGAATTCTTTGAGCAGGTGACCAAGCAAGTGGATGAGGGTAAACCAGTGGATGTGGTGTACATGGATTTTAGTAAGGCATTTGATAAGGTCCCCCATGGTAGACTTATGGAGAAAGTCAGGAGGCATGGGATAGTGGGGAATGTGGCCAGTTGGATTAAGAATTGGCTAACTGATAGAAGGCAGAGAGTGGTCTTAGATGGTAAATACTCAGCCTGGAGCCCAGTTACCAGTGGCGTGCCGCAGGGATCAGTTCTGGGTCCTCTCCTGTTTGTGATTTTTATTAACGACTTGGATGAGGAAGTCGAAGGGTGGGTCAGTAAATTTGCAGATGATACAAAGGTTGGTGGAGTTGTGGATACCGAGGAGGGCTATTGTCGTCTGCAAAGGGACTTGGATAGGTTGCAGTGCTGGGCTGAAAAGTGGCAGATGGAGTTTAACCCTGAAAAGTGTGAGGTCGTCCATTTTGGAAGGACAAACACGAATGCAAAATACTGGGTTAACGGTAGGGTTCTTGGGCATGTGGAGGAGCAGAGAGACCTTGGGGTCTATGTGCATAGATCGTTGAAAGTTGCAACTCAAGTGGATAGGGCTGTGAAGAAGGCATATGGGGTGTTAGCGTTCATTAGCAGAGGGATTGAATTTAAGAGCCGTGAGGTGATGATGCAGCTGTACAGGACCTTGGTAAGGCCTCATTTGGAGTACTGTGTGCAGTTCTGGTCGCCTCATTTTAGGAAGGATGTGGAAGCCTTGGAGAGGGTGCAGAGGAGATTTACCAGGATGTTGCCTGGAATGGAGAATAAGTCTTACGAGGAAAGGCTGAACATT
Source organism: Heterodontus francisci (assembly GCF_036365525.1). NCBI lineage: Eukaryota > Metazoa > Chordata > Chondrichthyes > Heterodontiformes > Heterodontidae > Heterodontus > Heterodontus francisci. The sequence goes on along the minus strand of NC_090377.1, from coordinate 69,723,764 downwards.
CTAGGCCTCTTCTCATTAGAACGGAGAAGGATGAGGGGTGACATGATAGAGGTTTATAAGATGATCAGGGGAATAGATAGGGTAGACAGTCAGAAACTTTTTCCCCGGGTGGAGCAAAGCGTTACAAGGGGTCATAAATTTAAGGTGAAGGGTGGGAGATATAAGGGGGATGTCAGGGGAAGGTTCTTTACCCAGAGAGTGGTCGGGGCATGGAATGCCTTGCCTGGGGAAGTTGTTGAGTCAGAAACTTTAGGGACTTTCAAACGGCTTTTAGATAGGTATATGGATAAAGGAGAATGATGGGGTATAGATTAAATTGTCCTTGACAGAGGACAAAGGATCGGCACAACATCGTGGGCCGAAGGGCCTGTTCTGTGCTGTATTTTTCTATGTTCTATGTTCTATAAGATGATTAAGGGGATTGACAAAGTAGACGTAGAGAGGATTCTTCCTCTTGTGGGGCAATCTAGAACGAGAGGTCATAGTTTTAGGATAATGGGTAGCAGATTTAAAACAGAGATGAGGAGAAATTACTTCTCTCAAAGGGTCATGAATCTGTGGAATTCACTATCCGAGAGTGCGGTGGATGCTGCGATATTGAATAAATTTAAGGAGGAGATAGACAGATTTTTAATTAGTAAAGGGTTGAAGGGTTATGGAGAGTGGGCAGGAAAGTGGAGTTGAGGCCAAGATGAGATCAGCCATGATCGTATTGAATGGCGGAGCAGGCTTGAGGGGCTGAATTGCCTACTCCTGCTCCTAGTTCTTATGACCGTATGACCTTAGGAGCAGCCGCATCCAAAATGTCTGCCACACACAATGCCTGGAAGCCACATCGCCACCGACCAGACAATGTCCCCAAAAACCCATCTTTGTATTGCACACCCACTTCATCATGATGGTGTGTTAATGCCCTCAAAACAATGGGATCATACAAATCAGAGTGCTATCATGAACCATCTCATAACGTTGAAGGTTAATCAGTACAGAAGTCACCCAGGTGAGCCCCATAGTGAAACTATTGGCACGGCATCGTCCGCACGCGTCCGCTCCTATGGGGTGGTTCCCCCTGTGGCTACGGCAGAGGTGGAGGCAGGCTGCTCGTTTGTGCCTGGATGCGGCTGAGATGCCTGTACTTGGCATCAAGTGGGGACACCGCCACAGGCTGCCCACCTACATTGATGGAGGGGCAGTCTCAATTGCGGGGCCTTGCTTTATAGATGGTGCCTCAGTCAGATGGGCCAAGGGGGTAGCAGATGACGACGGTTCCCTGTGAGGGGTGGCCCCCTTGACATCATCTCTGAGTGCCCCAGTCCTTTCATCAATGCAACTGACTGCTCAATGCTACAGAACGTGGCATGCATTCTGTGTATGGCAGTGCAATGTTTCTGCATCCACTCAGCATGATTCCGTGTATGGTTCTACATCAGGTTGGCCACTCTTTCAATGGAGAAGCACATGCACTCATATGCCTGAGACATTTTGGAACACATCTCATGAATGGACTGCTCAATTCTCTGCCCAAAGTTCCACACTGCTTCAGGGAACTCCAACATTTGGGCATATGTCTCCTGCTGCTGCTCCAGAAAGATCCGCCTTGTAGGTAATCACCGAGGCTCTGCAACTCCATCAAGCTGAACATGACTGAAGCTGTCCTCCTTTCTCCGAGGGGGAATGCCCACAACTGCCTCTGCCTCTGTCACCTCCTCCTGCTTACATGTGAAGTGCTGGTCACCTTGGGCTGGATTTTATGCAGGAGGCGGGGCCGACAGCACAGTGGTATCCTGAGGTGGCTCCTCCACAACTGGACCTGTGGGAGACATAAGGCATTGGTTAGGAAAGCTCTCCTTTGTCAGTAGCTGCTTACGCAGAGATTCAGCAGCCCATAAAAGCTTATGCATAGGCATGTACAACACAAACAAGGATGTAGCTCCATCCCCATCACATGAAAATGGTAACAGGCTTTAACCCTTTTTCAGACGGACACTAATCTCGCCTTTGCCGACTTCCTGCCAAGTTGCCACCCTAGCAATTTCGAGGGCCTCCTCCTCCATGGTCGGCAGAATAGCAATATGCACAATTCTACCACTGATGCACCCCTTTCTCACATGTTGTGCGTTCATTTTTCTTGCAAAAGTCAAGACTTTTGCCTTCAAGGTGCTTGCCTTCACTGCATCCTGCAGCTCACTCACATGGGATGTCCATGGTTCCAGTGTCACCGCCTCCACAAGTGCTTGTGGTGTGAGCATTGCCCATGGCTCAAGAGTGCACCTGGGCACACATATCTTCACTGTTCCTGAGCACTGTGCACCCTCAAGCTGCTCTGCTACAGGTGTGCTGGGGACTCCAGTAGTGGAGATCTGTCATCTGGGTCTACCATTGCACTCCCTTGCCAGACCTCAGAAGGTCTTCCTGCACTTCCTGCAATGTACCCATGTCCTGCTGACTAAATTGTGACTGCTCACCTCATGAACCACCTCCTGCCATGCCTGCTTTGTCTAGCTATCTAGCCTACTCCTGACACTCTAGAAACAGGATGTTCCTCCGGGCTGCCACTGCCTCTCATAGCACCTCCAGGCAGGCGTTGACAAATGATGGGGCTGCCTTTCCATGGGTGGATGTCATGCTGCTGCTCTGCTGTATTCAGCTCTGCCATTGTCTAGGATGCTAACATTCACAATTATGGCTGCTGGGTGTTCTTTAATTCCGGTCCGCCATGGCTACATCCCACCACCTCAATGCTTCCGCCCCCTACTTGGATGATGAACGTGCCAGTGGGCCACTAATTGGCTGCCTCCTTCAAAATACCATTTGACATCCAGCAGCAATGTCAAGCGGGGTCAGGACCCAGAAATGGTCCAGTTGTCAGGTTCCCGACTCTGGAGTGAAAATTCGGCCCAATATGTCCTAGAACTAATAAGTGGGCATGTTTTATTAGATTTAGTAATAAGCAATGAGCCAGATTTAGTTAACAGCCTAATGGTGCATAAACAATTATCTAATACCGATCATGATACAATCAAATTTAATGTAGTGTTTGAAAGGGAAAAACACAAAACAGCTGCTAAAATTCTAGACTTGGGTAAGGCTGACATCAATGCGATGAGACAGAGACTATCCACAGTAAACTGGGCAAGTCTGTTAATGGGTAAAATGACAGAACATCAGTGGGAAGGTTCAAAAATAATTTAATATAATACAATTTATACCCTTAAGGACTCTACTTGCCAAAAAAACAACCATGGACGACTAAAGAGGTAAGAGACAGCATAAATCTAAAAGAAAAAGCATACAAAAATACAAAAAATAGTACAGATCCTGATAAACGGGGAAGATACAAAGCAACAGGTGATAAACAGGTAGTAAGAACCACAAAAAGGGAGTATCAAAAGAAATTTGCAAGTTATATCAAAATCAACACAAGCATTTTTGCAACTATATTAGGAAAAAGAAGGTGGTCGGGAGCAATGGGGCCCCTTGACACCTAACAGTGATATTGTCAATGAAAATAAAGAAAAGGCGTACAAGTTAAATAATTACTTTGCCTCAGTATTTACATTAGAAGAAGAGGTCAGCATGCTGGAAATCTCAAGGAAACTAGTATTGAATCAGGAACAAGAACTCACCAAAATTAACATAAGCAACATAACAGCAATGAAGAAAATAATGACACTTGCTATCTACGACGGTGGTAGAAGCGGAGACGATCAATAATTTCAAAAGGAAATCGGCACTTGAGAGAAACAAACTTCCAGGGCTACGGGGATAGAGCAGGGGAATGGGACGGACTGGATTGGTCTACAGAAAGCAGGCATGGACTTGATGGGCCGAATGGTCTCCTTCTATGCCATAATGACTTTATCGCTCGCTGGCCTGAATTTTTCCGCAGCGCCAGGACCCTGATGTCGCGGTTAAAAAGCGGTTACCAAGGACACACTTTCCGGCAGCGGAACTTGCTCAGCAATTTTACCACAGGTGGCCTCCAAATTGGCTGCCTGTGGGCCTGCCATTCGGCAGGCTCCTGATGCTGCCAACTCAATCAGAAGGCCAGTAGCTGTGAAACCTGAGCAACACCATTGGAAGAGATGATTGCTGCTGAGGTTTGCAGGAGACCTCAGAATCTGACCAGGTAAGTGAAAAAAAAATTTAAAAGTCACCTGGCTGAGTGTTGGTGGGGAAACCCCTCCAGGAAGATGGCTGGAACCATGGGGCCTGCCTTCCCTGCCCACTGGCCCTCAATTGGGCCTTTAATTATGGTAATCAGCTGCCCACCTCCTTGGAACAGGTAGCCTCTCCACTTCCAATCCCGCTGTGGGAAGATGCCCTGGTGGCAGGACCGCATTGAGGAGTCAATCCTGGTGACCGGTAATATCCTTGCCTATGACTCTGTAAAGAGTGACAAACCCTCTGGATCAGATGGTTTCCATCCCAGAGTTGTAAAGGAAGGAGGTGAGAAGATTGCAAATGCCCTAACTATATATTCCAAAACTCTGATTCAGGAACCGTTCTGTTAGATTGGGAAATTCCCAATGTCACTAGATGATAGAGAAAAACCAGGAAATAATAAACAGTTAACCTAATTCTGTTGATGGCAAATTGCTAGATTTTATAATTAAGGGTAGGGTGATTGAACACCTTGAAAATTTTCAGCTGATCAAAGAGAGCCAACATGAATTTGTAAAGGACAGGACACGCCAATTTTACAGCCACCGATTGCACCTCATGCGCCTTTGGAACTCCATATGGAGTTCTGAGGTGAGAACCTGGTGGGGAGGGAGGTGGAATAAAAGTTTCAGAGCGGGAGGGGTGGGGGAGCGGGGAAAACAATTTTTATTGGCTGTGGGGATGGTGGGAAGGTGTTGAAGGTCAAAGGGAACAAACTGTAGGGGAAAGTTCGGGATATCAAAATAAGTTTATTATGGGGGGAAGAGGGCAATTAATATATAAATTACCCATTGCGGGGTGGGAGATGGGATTTAGAATGAAAATAACATTTTATTGTTATTTCCCGGCGACCAGGACCTTTAAATATTGAAATGTTACTGAAGGGCTTGAAGCCCTTTAAATAGCGCGGAACCTGCGCGATGGCGCTGGACGCCATTGCCGGGCACGCGGCGGCCACCCCCTCTATGTCATCGGGCCACCGCTCCGCCCCTCCATTTAAATGAGCCCCCGGGGTGTAATATCGTTGGGGCTCGGCGGCGGCACATCTGTGTTGGAAGGCTGCCGAGTTCAAAGTGCGCCGCCGCGGAGCATGGCGCCCTAATAAAATCTAGCCCTATATATAAATTTAAATTCCCCATGATTATTGCCATACCTTTCTGACAAGCACCCATTATTTCTTCCTTTATACCCTGTCCTACTGTGGTTACTGTTATAGGGCCTGTACACCACTCCCACAAGTGATTTCTTGCCTTTATCATTTCTTATCTCGACCAAACCTGGTTTCCTGAACTTAATTCATCCCTCTCTATTGTGTTAATAACATCATTAATTAACAGAGTCACCCCTCCACCTTTTCCTAGCTTCCTGTCCTTCCTATATGTCATTTACCCTTCAATATTCAGGACCCAATCTCTGTCATCCTGCAGCCATGTCTCTGTAATGGCTATCAGATCTTATTTATTTATTTCTGTTTGCACTATCAGTTTATCTGTTTTGTTTTGAATGCTGCTTGCTTTCAGATACAGAGCCTTCAGTTTTGTCCTTGTATTATCTTTGTAACCTCTAGCCTTGTCCGCTGATTTACTCTTAGATTTGTACTCGGTTCCTTCCTGTCACAGTCTGTTTATCTTTTCCCATATTAATACCTTTCTCTCTTGCCTTGTCTCTACTCTTTGATTTACTATATCTTCCCAAATTTGATCCCTTGCCCCTACTATTTAGTTTAAAACCCTCTTTACTTCTCTAGTCATGCAGCTCGCTGGAACACTGGTTCCAGTATAGTTCAGGTGTAGACTGTCCCAATGGTATAGCCCTCACTTTCCCCAGTACTGGTGCCAGTGCTCCACGAACCGGAACCCATGTCTACCACGCCAGTCTTTGAGCCACGCATTCATTTCGCTAATCTTATTTTCCCTACTTCAATTTTCACATGAATCAGGTCATAATCCAGAGATTATTACCTTTGAGGTTCTGCTTCTTAATTTGGTGCCTAGATCCTCATATTGTGACAGAAAACCCACATGCCAAATGGAAAAATATTAATTTTGTCGTATGGAACTCTGCCTAAGACTTTTTACTGGACATTACAAATAACTTTTTAAAAACAGAACACAACAGCTAAAGATGGCCATGCACAATTTTCATCTGAGAAGCCAAAGGCCGGCTGAGAGACAGAGGTAATTACCCCGTCTAGCTAGAACAATAGGGGTGTGCTCTGATTCAGTTACCTAGAATGGTTTTTGTCAATAGTGGTCGGCAAGCCATCTACACCCATTGACTTTGAAAGAGCCAGAATGACTGCCTTCTGGAACAAAGTGTCCAGGTAACTTGCACTACTTCACACTTCTCCAGATTGAATTCCATTTGTCATTTTTCTGCCCAACTGACCCGTCCATTGATATCTTCCTGCAATCTACAGCTTTCTTCCTCACCATCAACCACAAGAACAATTTTTGTATCATATGCAATTCTTAATTATGCCCCTACATTTAAGTTTAAATCATTGATATATGCCACAAAAAGCAAGGAATCTAGTACTAAGCCCTGTAAAATCTTACTGGAAACAGCCTTCTTATCACCTGTCGACCATGACCCTTTGCTTCCTGCCACTGAGCCAACTATGGATCCCAACTTGCCACCTGCCCTTCGATCCCATGTGCCATTACTTTGCTGACTTGCCATGTAGGACCTTGTCAAAATCCGACATCAAATGCACTACCTTCATCGACCATCCTTGTTATCTCCTCAGAATATTCACCAAGTTAGTCAGACACAACCTTACCTTAACAAATCCATGCTGACTGCCCTTGATTAATGCATGCCTTTCTAAATGACGATTTATACTGTCCCTCAGAATTTTTCCAATACCTTACCCACCAGCAAGGTTAGGATGACTGGCCCATAATTACTTGGTCACTCCCTTCTTCCCTTTTTAAACATTAGTACAATTAGCAGTCCTCCGGCATCACACCTGTAGCCAGAGGATAGAAAAATGATGGCCAGAGCCTCCAGTCTTTCCTCCCTTGCTTCTCTTAGCAGCCTGGGATACATTTCAGCTGAGCCTGATGATTTATCTACTTTCAAAGATGCTAATTTACTTAATATTTCCTCTCTCATTATATTTATCACACAAAGTATTTCACAATCCTCCTCAACTTAATTGTTTGCATTGTCCCCCTTTTATTGTGAAGACAGATGCAAAATATTCATTAAGGGCCATGCCCATGTCTTCCACCCCCATACACAAGTTACCTTTTTGACCTCTAAACATCCCTACTCTTTCCTGAGTTATCCAATTGCTCTTTATGGATTTATAATACATCTTTGGGTTTTCCTCAATTTTACTTGACAATGCCTTTTCATCCCCTTCCTTTATTTTCCTAATTTCCTTTTTAATTTCTATATTCCTGTTGGCTTTCTGCAATATTGAGCTCTCGGTACCTGGCATAAGCTTCCCTTTTTTGTTTTATTCTACTCTGTATGTTCTTTGACATCCAGTAGGATCTAGTTTTGGGTATTGCACCCTTTTTCTTTCTGGGAACATATTTGTTTGGAACCCTCTGTATCTCCTCCTTGAATGCCTCCCATAGCTCTGACACTGATTTGCCTTCAAGTAGCTGTTTACTTTTGCCAATCACATCTCAGTTTAGTTAAACTGGCCTTTCACCAATTTAAAACTTTTACTCTTGGTCTATCTTTGTCCTTTTCCATAACTATGCTAAAATTAACTGAAGTATGATGACCACCGCCTAAATGCTGTCCCACTGATACCCCTTCTATCTGCCCCGCTTTATTTTCTAAAACTAAATCCAGAACTGCCCCGACTCCTGTTCGGTTTGCTATGTACTTGCGAAAAAAAGTTCTCCAGAATGCATTTTAAGAATTCTGTGCCTCTATGCCTTTTACACTGATTTTATGCCAGTTAATACGAGGGTAGTTGAAATCCCCTAACATTACTGCCTTATTGTTTCTGCAATTCTCAGCAATTTGCTTACATTCTATCTCCCTCTGACTGGGGGTCTATAGTAGTGTGATTTCCCCTTTTTGTTCCTCAGTTCAAGCCACATGACCTCATTCGATGCTCCTTTTAGCATATCATCTCTGCTCAAAGCTGTGATTATTTCTTTAATCAATATTATGATCCACCCTCTTTTTTATCCCCTTTCAATCCACCTGAAAACCCTGTAACTGGGAATTTTAAGCTACTATTCCTGCCCTTTAAGCCATGCTTCAGTATGATATCATACTTCCAAGTGTTTATCTGTACCCTCAGCTCATCTGCCTTATTCACTAGACTTCTTGCATTGAAGTATGTACCACTAATCACTGAACAACTCCTTTGTTGTCTATCTTCTTGGCTTTGTGTTCTCTGCCTTCCATACTCGCTTACTAATCTTCTGCCTTCCATTTCCAGCTTTGCTTCTCTCCCTTCTGAATCTACACTCAGGTTGCCATTCCCTGGTCAAGCTAGTTTAAATCCTTCCCAACAGCACTAGCAAAACTCCCCACCACAGTATTGGTCCTGCCAGTGTTGAGGTACAACCCGTCCGGCTTATACAGGTCTCATCTCCCCCAGAACTGGTCCCAATGTCCCAGGACTCTAAAGCCTTCCCTCCTGCAAAATCTCTCCAGCCACACATTCATCTGCATTATCCCCCTATTCCTTTACTTACTAGCGTGTGGCACCGGGGTAATCTAGAGGCTACTACCTTTGAGGTCTTACTTTTTAAATTTTGTTCCAAGCTACCTAAAATCTGCCTGCAGGACCTCATCCCTCTTTCTACCTATATCATTGGTACTAATATGGACCACAACATCTGGCTGTTCACCCTCCCCTCTCAGAATGCTCTGCAGCCACTCTGATATCCTTGACCCTGGTACCATGAAGGCAACATACCATCCTGGAGGCACACCTTCTATTTCAGTGCTGTGGTGGAGACAGAAACCTGATTGGAGTTGTGGGAAACATGGGCATGGAGTTGAGAGATGGCAACACATTTCAGGACTTTGGAGAGGAAAGGAGGGTTGGAGATGAGGCAGTAGTTTGCAAGAACAGAGGGATCAAGGGTAGGTAATGATGGCAGATTTGAAGGGGAGGGAGACAGTATCTGAGGCGAGGCAACTGTTAACAATGTCAACTACAATGGGGGCCAGGAAGGGAAGATGAGTGGTTGGCAGTTTGGTGGGAATAGAGTTGATATTTACTCGTGTCTTTTGTTTTGTGCGTTTTACTGTTTCACTGGACCACCTTCTCCAAATCTTGATTCCTAATTTGCCCTTTTATCTGAACTAGGTCCACTATGATTCATGATTAACAAGAGATTCTAGACAGACTTCCTTGGGCTTTTGCATAACTAGCTGCAGCCTACTTTGGTTCAAGAAATTGAAGCTTCATTAGCGATTTTGGAGCTCATCTCAGCAGAAAGTTATGAAATAATCAGGGATTGGAAATCCATGTTGGTGAGCCAACTGATCAAGTTTTAAATGGTTTGCAATGAATTAGGACAACTGGATTAATAGCTACTTTTTTCTAATTGGTGTTCCTCACCTGGTCAAAGTTCCTTCCTATTACACTTGAGAAACATTGAAAAACTGTTGATGCTTTACAAGATACAGAGATTTTAATCTGACCCTTTTTTGATAGCCAAGGCATTTGGAGGATGTTGCCATGGCATAGAGATGAGCAAATTCCTGAAGATAGAGAAGTTTGTAAGTATTACAATCTCAGACATTTTTCCCAAGAGATTGTAGATCTTGATTAGCTTCCTGAATGTGTTTTCAGATCAAGGTTGACCCTGGACATCAGGTGCCTTGTTCAAGGAAACAATCACAGCTGCAACATTTGCATATTTATCTTTGTTGAGTTGGTACAGCCTCTGAGGACCAATCAATTAGTAACAGTGACAAAGTATACGACAGGTTTTCTGTATCTCCAGGATTATTATCAATTATAAGAAATTTGCTCTTCTTTGTATTGTGTTGTGAGATATTTAACGATTTAACACCTCATCCAAAGAACATAATTTCTCCCTTATTGTTGCATTGAAATATCAGCCTAGATTATGAGCTCACGTGTCATTAGAGGCCTTATGATGAGCAATCAAATAAAATGCAGAACAAACCTCCATACTGTCATGTTTCATTAACTTTGCAATCTGAAAAAAGTGCTGGAAAATGATTTTAAACACTGCTCAAAAGTAAAAATACTTCCAAGACACCTATAAACAAAGTTTTTTTTTTAACAAATGTGACCAATGTTTTTACAATGGTTCTGTAATAATTCTGTAAAAATTTGTTAAATATTTTGTAGTATAATTCTGTAGTTGGATGTTGTTTACCACATTAACTTCCATTTGTATTGCATCATAAGAACATTTTATTTCATATACGAATTGTTTGGAAAAAAACAAGGACAAATTAGGGATCCAGATTCAGAGGGATGGTGAAGTGAAAAAAAGTAAAACATAAGGATAAACATAGCAAAAGGATATTTGCTCTTTGTTTTTAATGAGTTATATTCAATTTTGCTTTCAGAACACCCTGCAGCATCAAATAGTGAAATGAAGAAGCTAGCAAACCCAGAGTCAAAAAAGTCTTCTGAGAAACGACAGAACCTGAATGTAAAGAAAAAGCATGTTGAATTCAAGAAAAGTGGCAAGTATATTTTAGCCGTGGGTTCTTCACACAGTATTTTTTGTCACTTGCTTATGCTTATTTTAACCATTTCATTGCTATACTGAATGATTAGTAGTGTTCTGTAACTGTATTAACAACAACAATTGTGTATTGCTGAAAATAGAGACATGTTGTCGAAGCTTTTCGTCTTGCACTCATCAGGGCAATCACAAGAATAACCAATGTAAGGGAAAACAACAACTTATACCGCATGAGAAGAGAGTGCTGATTGGTTGCCAAGTGAACTCTGATTGGTAGAGGCGTTGCCATGGTGCATGCACCAGTTTACAGTGACTGAATTAACTGCCAAGCTTTGTTTAAAATTTTTAAACCAGGCAGCTTGACTCTGATTGGTCAAGGCATTTCCCTGAGGAATGAACCAGGGCTGTCACTTATTTTGTTCAGCTGAAACAGGCACATTGTTTGTACATACTCTTTCTGTCTGCAAAGAACAGAGCCCTGTGTATTAATATATGTAGCTTCCAGTATGTGCAAATGCGCCACACTGCGAGCCCTACTGACAATCTTAAATTGGTTGTCAGCATAATTCTTAGCACACTGTGGATTATTTAGCAAATGTTGGCCAATTGCGGAATCACATCTAATGTTGGACACTGTGTTTTGAGTTTTTCAAGCATGGGTCGGTTGGTTACGGCTCGTACCTTGCCAGTTGCGAACGGCAGAAGGGACATGTTGTTTGATATGATATGCCAGTCTTTGGGACGTACGGCCTATATACGTAGCATCACACTGGCATTGAAATTCATTTATCACATTACTCATTTGTATGATAGGCAGAACGTCTTTTTGGCTTGAGAGCAGCATCCTGTTAGTGGCGATCACCACATGTGCTGCTACTGATTAGTAGCAGCGTGAAACAGCTAGCTATACCTGTTGCTCAAATTTTTGGGATACATTACCCTTCCAGGGTAATTTGAGGTAGACTGGGTACTTTTCAGGGCCGAAAAAGACAGCCTTAGGCTCATTCATAAGTTTGCGCGATATACAGCGAGAAATGATCTGATCTGGGTAGCCATTGTCACGCAGGATATCTTTGATTCTCCCTATTTCAGCATCAAGCTTGCACGGTGAGCAAATAGCTCGGGCCCTATTTACGAGGTTGCCGATAAGGCCAATCTTATAGCGCATGGAACTGTAAGAATTCCAACGTGTGTATTGACCAGTGAAGGTAGGTTTGCAGAAGACCGTGGTAGAGAACACCTTACCAGATTTCTCAACTAGTACGTCAAGGAAAGGGAGCTCATTTGACTGCTCCATTTCAAAGGTGAATTTGAGCGCAGGATGGGGCCCATTAAGACGTGTAAGGAAATTATTGCATGCAGCTGTGGATTTAAATATAGCAAATGTATCATCTACATATCGGAAATATGCAAGAGGTAGGAGGTTATGTGTCATTCCCTCAAAGACACATTTCTCATGGAAACCAGCAAAGATGTTTGCGAGAGCTGGGCCTGGAGGGAATCCCATGGCAGCACCATCTATTTGGGCACACATGGTGTCATTAAAACTGAGCTCAAATCCGCGAGTTGCCAAGTTCATAAGTTCAATGAATACTGATTCACACAATGGTGGTGGGTCTATATCACCATGATATAGTGCTGCAGCACAAATATCTTTGGCTTCCTTAAGTGGTACATTGGTGAATAGGCTAGCAATGCCAAATGAACACATGGACACGGCATTGCAATTGATATGCAAGTCCTGTATGGTCTTCACCGATGTGAAGGAATCTTTCACTGTGTATGTGGAGAACTTGCTCAAAACTGGTTGTAACAATTCACCCAACCATTTAACCAATTCATGTTGTGCAGAACCGGTCATAGATAAGTGCATAGAGGGACATCACTTTTGTGTGTCTTGGGCAGCCCATACATACGCGGACGCAGCGAGCCCTCAGGACGAACCCTGTCATATATATCACCCGGCAGCTCATTGCTGTTACCACAAGTCCAGCAAGCATTTTTTTGGCTTACTTTTGAGCAAGGCTGTCCGGTCATATTGACCGGCAGGTCCGATGGATATGAATTTGGATCCATCGTTAAGAATGGTGTGCATTTTGTTGATATAATCACGCTTGTTAAGGATGACTATTCCCGTCCCTTTGTCAGGTTTACTGATGTGTATGTTCGGGTTGGTCTGAAGACCTCACAACGCTGTCAGACGTTCACGTTGCATGTGGAAATCAGTCATGTCATTCAGAATCCCTCAATATGCGTGTGCTAGGTCAGCGAGGCGCGCTTTCAAGGATTCAGCGTCTTCAGTGGACACTGGTTTGTGGCGGGAAATTTGGTAGTAGAGGAGCTCAAACTCAGCAAAAGTAATACATTTCAAATTGGCACTTGTGGATATTTACTCATGTCTTTTGCTTTGTATTTGTGTGTTTTACTGTTTCACCTGGTGGGGAGAGGTGGGGGCATGGTGGTGATGGTGTTGGTTAGTTCATTTGGCTGGACGGCTGGAGTGCGATGTAGAAAGACACCAACGGCGCGGATTCAGTTCGCATACCGGCTGTGGTAGTTTATGGAGGCCTGCTTGTTCACCTTACCCTATGCTTGTGGAGTGGTGACCCTCAAACCATACATTACCAACTATCTCAAATGGGGAGAGATGCCTATGTTCCTTTCGGACTTCGGCTAGAACAACAACAACTTGTTTTACCTGAACATCTTCTCCAAATCTTGATTCCTAATTTGCCCTTTGAACTAGGTCCACCATGTTTCATAATTAACCAGAGATTCTAGACAGATTTTCTTGGGCTTTTGCATAACTAACTATAGCCTACTTTGGTTCGGGAAATTGAAGTTTCAATAGCTATTTTGGAGCTCATCTCAGCATAAAGTTATGAAATAATCAGAGTTTGCAAATCCATGTTTGTGAGCCAGCTGTTCAAGTTTTAGATGGTTTGTAATATATTAAGATAACCGGATTAATAGCTGCTTTTTCCAGATGGTGTTCCTCACCTGGTCAAAGTTCCTTCCTGTTACTCTTGGGAACCATTGAAAAACTGCTGAGGTACAGAGATTTCACCCTGACCCTTTTTTGACAACCAAGGCATCTGGAGGATTTTGTCTTGGCTTGGAGATAAGCAAATTCCTGGAGCTGAAGTTCATGAGCATTACACAGTCATTTCAAGATTCACCCTGGCTATCAGGTGTTCTTGTTCAAAGAAACAATTACAGCTACAATACTTTCATGTTTATCTTTGTTGAGCTGGTACAGCATTCTGAGGAACCAATCAATCAGCAACAGTGACAAAGTATGCAACTGATTTTCTGCATCTCCAAGATTATTATCAATTATAAGAAATCTTACTCTTCTTTGAATTGTGCATTTAGATCTTTAACTGTTTAATGCCTCATCCAAAGGATATAATTTCCAATAGCACAATTCTCCCTCATTATTGCATTGAAATATCAGAAGATTTCATATCGTTAGAGACCTTCTAACAAGCAATCAAATAAAATGCAGATCAAAAATCCACACGTCTGTGTTCCATTGACTTTGCACACTGTAAAAACTTTGACAAGTTATTTTAACCACTACCCAAAAGCAGTAATACTATTTCCAAAACACCTATGTATATAAATTTTTTAACAAGTGTGGCCTTTTATCTTTAGAGGATATCTGTAATATTCTGTTAAACATTTTTGTGGTGTAATTCTGTAGTTGGATCTTGTTTACCACATTTTAACTTGATTAATTCCATTTGTATTGCACCATAAGAAAAATTTACTTCATATGCAGATAGTTTGGAAAAAAACAGGGGTAAATTAGGACTCAAGAGTTAGTAGGGTGGTGAGGTAAATAAAATTAAAACAAACACATAAATGTAAACACAGCAAAAGGATATTTGTTATTTGTGTTTAATGATTTATATTCTATTTTGTTTTCAGAACATCCTGCACCGTCAAATACTGAATTGAAGAAGTTAACAAACCCAGAGTCAGAAAGGTCTCCTGAGAAACAGCAGAACGTGGATGTTAAGAAACAGCATGTTGAATCCAAGATGAGTGGTAATTATATACTAGCGGTAGATTACTTCATGCAGTATTTTTTGTTACTTGCTTATGCTTATTTCAACCATCTCATTGTTATACTGAAGGCAGAGTAGTGTTCTGTAAATGTATTGACGACAACAATTGCATTGATATAGCCCCTTTGACATAGTAAAATGTCCCAAAGAGCATCACAGGAGTCTTATAAGACACTGAGCCACAAAAGGAGATATTAGGATTCAGACCAAAAACGGTAAAGAGGAAGGTTTTAAAGAGCATATTAAAGGAGGAAAAATAGGTGGAGAAGCGGAGAGCTTAGGGAGGGATTTACGGTGCTAAGCACCCAGGCAGCTGAAGGCGCAGCTGCCAATGGTAATCAGGGATCCATGAGAGGCCAGAATTGAAGAAGCGGAGAGATCTTGGAGGGTTGTAGGATTGAAGGAAGTTACAGTGATAGGAAGGGTCAAGGCCATGGAAGGATTAGAAAACAAGGTAAAGAAATTTAAAATTGAGGCATTGCCAGGCTGGGTGCCGATGTAGGTCAGTGAGCACAGAGGTTATGGGAGAACAGGACTTGTTGAGATTACTATATGGGGAGCAGAGTTTTGGATGAGTTTGAGTTTATGGAGGGTGGAAGATGTGAGGTCAGTCAGGAGAGCATTGTCAATTCTAGAGGTAACAAAGGCATGGATGAGGGCTTCAGCAGCAGATGAACTGAGTTGAGGCGGAGACCGGCGATGTTACGGAGATGGACCTAGGCTGTCTTGGCGATTGAGCGGATCTGTGGTTAGAAGCTCATCTTGGTGTAAAGTAGGATTTCAAGGTTGTAATTGTTCTGGTTCAGCCTCAGAGAGTGACCAGGGAGAGGGAAGAAGTCAGTGGCTGGAGAGTGATCTTGACCCTCTCCCACCCCACCAATAAACACAGAAGTAATTACCTGCCCTTTCCCCCCATAAAACACTTACCTTGTGCTGCCAACCTTCCCCCCCCTCCACCCCCGCCAAAGTTCATCAACCCCCACCAGCGTCCCGAAGGCGCGGGAGTTCACGGACAGCAATATCACTCCGGAACGGACGGCGGGAGTGGGTAAGTAATTAATCAATTTATGTAAATACATTTAAATATTTAAATTTTGCTGTCATTGCCAAGCGGTGGGCCTCTGCTGGAGGCAATTTCCGGCCCCCCACGCCACGACCCCCGACGTCAGGAGGGCTGTAAAATTCAGCCCTTTATGTCTGCAGATAAGTTCTTAAATTCTTAAAGCTTCTGAATCTCTTGTTGTTCTTGCTTATATACCATCATCACCTGTTTTGTTTAAAAAAGCACAAAGAATCCATTTGGCCCAGCCCAGGAGCACAATGGGTTAATTTGTCCAAACATACCTGCCAATTTAGAAACTTAAAATTTCATTTTGCCCAATATATAAATTTACAGTCAGCAATACAAAAGTTGTCTGGTGAAAAGTTGTGTGGGGAGGTGGTGGAGTAGTGGTAATGTCACTGGACGAGCAATTTAGAGGCCCAACCCAGTTCTCTGGGGACATGGGTTTAAATCCCACCACAGCAGATGAAGAAATTTGAATTCAATTAATAAATCTAGAATTAAAAAGCTAGTCTGATGGTGACCATGAAACCATTGTTGTAAAAGCCCATTTGGTTCACTAATGTCCTTTAGGGACAGAAATTTGCTGTCCTTGCCTGGTCTGGCTTACATGTGAGTCCAGACCCACAGCAATGCAGTTGACTCTTAAATACTCTCTAACAAGGGCAATTAGGGATGGGTAATAAATGCTGGCCTAGCCAGTGATGGCCACATCCACATCCCATTAATGAATTTTTAAAAAATTAAATGAAAAAAAGCAGTCAGCAGAAAGGGTTAACTTCTCTGCTTGTTTTCAAGGGGGCGGTGCAAAATATTCTTAGATGCACACAATTGCTTCAATTTACATAACTTTTTTATTTAAATTCTCAATCGTAAAAGAACCAAACTCCATGGGCTGAATTTTTACAGCTCGCCGCTGATCTTGAAGGCACGGCACACGCACGAGAACTGCGCCGCTGAGCCATCACGATATTTAGTGTGGCAGTTCATTTACATGGAGGGGGCAGAATGCCTGTCCCTGATGACGTGGAGGGGGCGGGCGCTCCATCCCCAGCAAAGGCGTCCAGCACCGTTTCTAAAGGGCTTCAGGCCCTTCCAAGGCATTTAATTTTTAAAGGCACAGTTTCTCTAAGCGCAGGCTTGGAGGGCCGAAGGGCCTGTTCCTGTGCTGTAATTATCTTTGTTCTTTGTTCTAAAATTTTAGTCAAAGTTCCAATTCCTTCTTCCACCCCCGCAATGACTAATCAGTTTTTTTGGGGTGAGAGGGCAATTCGAAAACCTTTCTTCTGATCCCGAACTTCCTCCCCGAACTTTAGCCACTTTGACATTCAACCCCTTCCCACCATCCCCTCAACCAATAGCAAGAGTTTTCCCCGCTTTCCCCGCCGTGAAAATTTCACTCTTCCCCCCCCTCCCCACCAGTGTGCCGCCTCAGATCTCCGAATGGAGATCAGAAATCGCGTGAGTTCTGGCAACCAGCTAGAATATCGGCGAGGGACGGCTGTCGCGATGAGGTAAGTAATTATACATTCATTAAAATATATAAAATATTTAAATTAAGTTGCTGTCATTGATTGGCGGGGGGGGGGGGCGCTCCAAGGCCCCGCCACCGGTAAAATGGGGCGGGGCCCTCCCAGCATCGGGGAAGGTGGCGAGCCTCTCCTGGAAATATTTTCCGGGTCCTCCCGCCATGACCCCCAATGTCAGGGTACTGGAAAAATCCAGCCCCATTTTAAACTATTTTGTCCAATTCTTTTTGGAAACTTTTCTTCAACTTTGCCCAAATTTATCCATCGGGATTGAAAACAACAAAGTTCAATCATAACATTATCAACCTAAGAACACAAGAATACAAGAAAGGAAAACATTTCCATCAGGGAAGACAGCAATTGTTTCCAAACTTATCATCTTTTTTATAAGAGGTTTCTAACCCAAGGATTTTTTTTTGGTGTAACCGAGATGAATAAACGAACAGAATCATCTCAAATATCCCAAATTCTAATTCACGCTGTTACAACCGAGGCAGGAGTAATGCACTGTCAGTTCAGTCCCAATACTCCACAGGTCACAGCATGTTATTAAGGTTTTCCCACCTACTGGAATTTAGCCAAAGTAAACACTTGAGTAACCCCCAGAATAAAACAAACCAAACCAGGTATCTTTAGACAACAACAAATTAACTGTTTATTAATAAACTATATCTTAACACAATTAAGATAAACCTATGTCTAAAGACCTTATAACTTCTTATTTAACCTAAGCCTCCCCATGCACACATACAAACATTCAAAAACTAACAATGGTGAACTGATTTTAATATAGTATTTTTAGGATTAAAATAAGTGGCTGGGTTGTAAGTCCTGGTGAGTTATGTTCCTGGTAGGTGAGGTGTCCCAGATTAGAATAATCAGATGCCACTCGAAGTCTCAAGGCTAATTCGACGCAACAGTCTTTTAATAGATAGGCATTCGAAGCACTTCGGTTGCAGTAGGTGTCACACAGTTCTTTTAACAGGGAGTATAGCCACAGGTCTATTTGTATTCTAAAATTGGTAGTTTTTCAGTAGAAACTTTACTGATAATTCCATCAAACACAAACAAATGACAGAGTCCCTCTTGAAGGCAAATGTTCTTTTTTTCCAGAGTTTTTTTTTCTCTCCTTAGGCAATACAGAGCCTGAAGATAAAGGTAGATTTTCCTGCTAAGAGAAATAGACGGCTTCTTCCTTCAGAGCACACTTCGCTGGACTCTAATTCAAACTGGTTGAAACCAGTCTTTATCCAGAGTTAAAAGTTACAGTACACCATGTGACCTCTTTCTCATGCTGTGGCCGAGGAAACAGGTGCAGCTGCTGGCACACTGTGTTCAATCTTAAAGGCATGCTGTTTTTAAACAAAGTCTTAAAGGCACACTGTTTTAAACAGAGGAGAAAAAAACAGTTTCATGACAACACCAATAAACATTTAAAATTCAAAACTGCCATTGCTATATGAGCAAGCCTTATATCCAAAATTAAAGACTCCCCCATACCTTGACATAATAACTTGGAAGTTCATTGTGGCCACAAGTGAAATTCCAGTTTTCCCAACTTAACAGGTTAGTTAATCTCAATAATTGAAACTTAATTCAGACCAATACTTACTAACTAAACACAAAGCAGAATAGCGTGTGCCTTTTTAAAAAAACACTTAATTTGTCTTGTTCTTTCTTCAGGTGCCTTTCCAAATGACTAATTAAACTAAAGAAAAAGTTAGTACTCACAGTTAAATAAAACTGTTACGACCAGGTGAGAAAGGGTCTAGGGATCTTCTTCTGTCTTTACCTGGTCTTACTGTAACAGGGTTTTGTTTTTAAACACACTGTGTTTTGAGCTCCCGCTTTTGTGAATCCTTGTTCACAGCTTTCCAATTATAAGGCAAAGAAACACACCAGATTTTCTCAGGTTTAAAGGAGAACAGTGAAATTTATTAAAACTTAAACTCTAATATGATTGATGCTTACAGATATACGGCACGCCCACGTTAGCATGCACACGCGATATACACATGCAAATAGGGACAGAAAGAGGAGAGGAAAATATAGTAGAGAGGGGTTTGATTGAGGCAATATCAGAAGAGTTTCTTGTTTACTGTGCTTCGAACTCACTTGATTGTAGATAATCTTGCTGGTCGTCGGGGCCCAGTGTTCTTCTTAAACCTTGTTCATGTAGGAGACTTTTCTCTCTTTGAGGTTCATGTGTTCTCACAAGATTCATTTCCGTGGGAAAGAGATGGAGGCAGGCAGGATTGGAGAGGTTCTGCTTCAGTTCCAGGAGCACACGGCTTTCTGAGTTCAAATCCTCTGTTGGAAGTTCAAATTCAAAACAGCCAGCTAGTCATGTAACTTAAACTGGTCTGACCATTTCTTCTGTGTTTGTGGATTCTGCTGTCTTAGCAGTCGAACTGGAATGCTAGCTCCCCGCACCTTCAACATCAGGTAATCAAAATTCCATTGTTGGTTGAATGGGTCAGGGCATGGTCCTTTGTCCCTTGTTTCAACACTGTCTGTTACCATGCAAAAGTCTTTCCAGTCAGAGGCTTGCAATTTTAAGTTTTAATGTTCATGTGGTGAAATAATGTGTGCCTCAGTCTTGGCAGGTGGGGGGTTTGCCTGACAAAAATCTTCAACATTCTTACAGCAAAAAGAGTTAAAGACAGCACTGCAACCTTGCAGCCCTTTAACAGTAGAAAAGGGTACATAATATTTCCCATATCTCCTTTATTTATACTTTTTATCTCTTAAACCAATTTTCAATTCCTGATGTTCGCTACTTAACCTGATTTGGGAAAAAAGTAAGACATGTCTTTAACTTAAACTGCGAAAAAAGCAATAGCAGTTTTTAAGCAAACTGTTTTGAAACGTCAAATTGGATTTCTTCCAGACATCTTCAAGGCTTTTAAGGCTGAACCTTATCTCTTACAAAACAAACTGTTGTGCCTTTTCACTGTTGGAAAACTAACTTTTAAATAAAAATAAAACACGAAATCAGCATCTTTAATTTCAAATTTAATTCAGTTTTTATATCCCATTTCTGGGTGCACAATCTTAAATTGAAATGAACACGCTCAACAATCGCATTCACATTAAAGTGCCAAAAATCTGTGTTAAATTCTCATTCTCGAGCCTAAGGAACACACACAGCTTCAACCAATTCACAACCAACACATGATCCAAGTTTCACACAAAAGGTATGTATTGAGAGGACAAGTAACAAATCTATGCCTCTAATGTCACCAGCCAGACTAAAAAGAGTTAATGACTTTTAGCTTCTGCAGAAAGGAGCACAGGCATACACAGAGATAAGAACATTTATTCATGGAAGCTTCCAACATCAAAACACAAACATACTGAAAACAAAATTCAGTTGCCATTCTCTTAAAAACAGAACATGACACATACACACATTCATTTCTCACAGCAGTTTTTGACTTTTGCTGTGAGCCTTTTTAACTTATTTTTTTCCTCTTAGCCATTTTCCCTATTCCAGGATTTTCTTTTATTTTTGAACTGTCTCTGGTATGCCATGAGCAAAACAGCTTTTAGCAAACCAGGGCGGCAGGTAGTAGCTTGCTCATTCTTAATAATGGCTTTCGTTATGACAGCAACAGGGACTGATGTATCTTTTGGGGGTGGAGGGGCAGGGTGGTGTAATAACAGGAACAGTGGGAGATGGTACTTCTGGAGGGCCCCTCATTTTGGTCATCTCCAACCATTTACTATGTTGGGCATAATTGGGGGATCTCTTCATCATCAAACACACAAGCATTCAGATCATCCTCCCGTTGTAAGAGGATCTCGACTCCTCTTTCAGAGAGTAGCTCACCTCCTCTTGTAATGGCAGACACCAGAGCTTGCTGCCTACCTAACTTCCCTTTTAGTTCGTAAATTTTCAGCTCACACTGAGTATGGTCTGCCTCTCGGTGGCAGTGATTAAGTTTCGCATTCTCCCTAGTACAAGTATTCAATTCTTCCTTCTGCTGCTCGCATTTAACCATTAGTGAATTAACCTCTAAGCAAGTAAAGCTTTGTAGCTGCAATGTTGCTGCGTTTTGCTACATGTCTATATTTAAACTTTGGGCTTGTTTTTCCAATCGCTTTTTCTCCTGATCTTTCTGCTTTTGTTGTGCCCAGTCGTCACATTTATTAGTGTAGTGAAGCATTCCATAGGCAAGTAGATCTCTGGTCATTTCTGTTTTCAACTTTTCATCATCCAGTCTCCCTTGAATGAACACAACTACTTTGTCAAAGGGAGCTCTCAGCCCCTTTGTTAAACATTCTGTCAAACAGATCTGGACCTCGCTATCTGATACTTTGTCTAATTTCTCTTTGTATGTAGACAGAATATTATTATTATTCTTCGCTCACATCTTTTCACTCATCTTTAACTGACTGGCAGGTTCTACTGATTCCACAACCCCAAGGCTTCTCTTCCTTGGTGTGAATGATGGCCGGCCAAACATTACCAAGGTCCCTAATCAGTAACCCCTAATATTCCAAGTACTAGTCTGGTCTGATCTGGGGTGCCAATTGTAACATTTAAAACCTTACTTAAAATTTGTTCTTGGACCAGACAATAAGAATTCAGACAAGGAAGACACCTGATGTAGTGATATCAGGATGATTTATTAAGGCAAAAAGCAATACTTAACAAATCCAACGCAGTCAATATCCTAGTCTGGGTGGCCTGTACTCTCCACCGGCTCTGGTGGCACAGATGGCTCGTGACTCCTCATCTCTTGTCTCTCCCTTTGTCATCTTCAAATCTGTGAGCCGATCCTCTGTTCCTTTATTCTTCATAGCCAGTGGCTCTTTCTGTGCACTGATTGGTTGATTCAAACTTTTCACTGTTTCAATTGTTCCTGCCATTTCGTTTGTCGATGTTTCCGTTTATACTTTAATCATGATCACATGCATAAAACAATGTGTCAGCACACAGACAGTCCATTATAAGGTCCATTGAGGTCGTTAGTTCATACATTTCCTTGTTTTACAACGGAAATTAGAGATAGCATTAGATCCAAGGAAAAGGCATACAAATTTGCCAGAAAAAACAACAGACCTGAGGACTGGGAGCAGTTTAGAGTTCAGCAAAGGAGGACCAAGGGATTGATTAAGAAGGGGAAAATAGAGTACGAGAGTAAGCTTGCGAGGAACATAAAAACTGACTGTAAAAGTTTCAAAAGGTATGTGAAGAGAAAAAGATTGGTGAAGACAAATGTAGGTCCCTTACAGTCAGAAACAGGGGAATTTATTATGGGGAAAAAAGAAATAGCTGACCAACTAAATGCATACTTTGGTTCTGTCTTCACAAAGGAGGACACAAATATCATACCAGAAATGTTGGGGAACACAGGGTTTAGTGAGAGGAGGAACTGAAGGAAATCAGTATTAGTAGAGAAATGGTGTTGGGGAAATTGATGGGATTGAAGGTCGATAAATTCCCAGGGCCTGATGGTATGCATCCCAGAGTACTTAAGGAAGTGGCCCTAGAAATAGTGGATGCATTGGTGGTCATCTTCCAAGATTCAATAGACTCTGGAACAGTTCCTACAGATTGGAGGGTAGCTAATGTAACCCCACTATTTAAAAAGGGAGGTAGAGAGAAAACAGGGAATTATAGACCAGTCAGCCTGACGTCGGTAGTAGGGAAAATTCTAGAATCCATTATCAAAGATTTTATAGCAGAGCACTTGGAGAACAGTGATAGAATCGGACAAAGTCAGCATGGATTTATGAAAGGGAAATCATGCTTGACAAATCTACTAGAATTCTTCGAGAATGTAACTGGTAGAGTTGATGAGGGACAGCCAGTGGATGTGGTTTATTTGGACTTTCAGAAGGCTTTCGACAAAGTCCCGCATAAGAGATTAGCGTGTAAAATTAAAGCACATGGGATTGGGGGTAGTGTATTGTGATGGATAGAAAATTGGTTGGCAGACAGGAAACATAGAATAGGAATAAACGGATTTTTTTCAGAATGGCAGGCAGTGACTAGTGGGGTACCGCAGGGATCGGTGCTAGGACCCCAGCTATTCATGATATATATGAATGATTTAGATGAGAGAACTGAATGTAATATCTCCAAATTTGTAGATGACACAAAACTGGGTGGGAGGGTGAGTTGTGAGGAGGATGCAGAGAGGCTTCAGGGTGGTTTGGACAAGTTGAGTGAGTGGGCAAATGCATGGCAGATGCAGTATAATGTGGATAAATGTGAGGGTATCCACTTTGGTAGCAAAAACAGGAAAGCAGATTATTATCTGAATGGCTATAAACTGAGAGAGGGGAATATGCAACGAGACCTGGGTGTTCTCGTACACAAGTCACTGAAGGTAAGCATGCAGGTGCAACAGGCGGTAAAAAAGGCAAATGGTATGTTGGCCTTCATAGCGAGAGGATTCGAGTACAGGAGCAGGGATGTCTTGCTGCAATTATACAGGGCCTTGGTGAGGCCACACCTGGAATATTGTGTGAGGTTTTGGTCTCCTTATCTGAGGAAGGATGTTCTTGCTATAGAGGGAGTGCAGCGAAGGTTTACCAGACTGATTCCTAGGATGGCGAGACTGACGTATGAGGAGAGATTGAGTCGGTTAGGATTATATTCGCTAGAGTTCAGAAGAGTGATGGGGGTATCTCATAGAAACCTATAAAATTCTAACAGGACTTGACAGGGTAGATGCAGGAAGGATGTTCCCGATGGTGGAGGAGTCCAGAACCAGGCGTCATAGTCTAAGGATACAGGGTAAATATTTCAGGAATGAGATGAGGAGAAATTATTTCACCCAGAGAGTGGTGAGCCTGTGGAATTCGCTACCACATAAAGCAATTGAGGCCAAAACATTGTATGTTTTCAACAAGGAGTTAGATATAGCTCTTGGGGTGAAAGGGAGCAAAGGATATGGGGGGAAAGCGGGAACAGGTTACTGAGTTGGATGAGCAGCCATGATCATAATGAATGGCGGAGCAGGCTCGAAGGGCCGAATGGCCTACTCCTGCTCCTATTTTCTATGTTTCTATGTTTACAGGATGGCCTCCCCCCCATCCCACCCCAGCCACTGGTTAAATCCCAGCGGCAGGGGGAAGAGACCCTTAAGTGGCTGTTAATAGGCCTTCAAGTGGCCTCTGGGCGGGAAGGTAGTCTTCGGCCTATCCCGCCCCTGACAAAATTGCAGTGCAACAGGCCCCCTGCCTCCCGTTGCAATTATATGAGCTGTTCTCTCCTCTTAGCCCATCTCCGGGGGCTCATAAAATTCAGCCCTCTATCAGCTAGATATGTTACCTGAGCAGTTCATTTCTGGATGGGCCACAAAATATAACATGTCTCTGTGATATTGCTCTTTGACTGAATAGGGAGGAGGCTTATTAAATTGTTCCATGTCATCCTTCAGGAGCAGAATATTAAATTGAAAGTTTTTTTTTAGCATCCAAACCCAGGAATGTTATTGTTCTGTAACAATTTTTGTATAACAGTTTGAAAATGTTTCATTATTCTGTGCATTTTGTAGCTTCAAACGAAGCCAGAGTATGAAGCTTGTTTGGCTACATTTATCCATCTATTGCCTATTTCTCCAAGGCATTGTATTCCCAAGTCAGTAGTATGTAACAGCAACTGCAATTTGAATTTATATAATGCTATTAACATAGTAAGGGCTAGAAATTGGAGAGTCCTGTTTCCTGGGGGCAGGGATCGTGATTCACGACTTGCCCACACCTATTCAGATTGAGGTGAGCAGCACGCAAAATTCGTGTACCCACCTCATCTGAATGATTATCATGTTGGCCTGTGCAGCTTCCGTGCCGCTTTCTAATCCTGAATGCTACCTGAGGCCTCTGAGCACAGCAAGGGGGCCCGGCAATGTTGTTTGCAGACCACGTCGTACAGCCAGCCTGCTCTTCTTAAAGGCAGGCTATGCCTTAAAGGAAAGCTTCACTCAACGATATTGCTGCTATGTAAATTATTCTGTGTACCTCTGAACTCTGTTGCGGGACTGTGAGAGTTTTTGTGTGTCTCTGAACTGTGTTGTGGGACAGTGTTAGTTTATTTGTGTCTCTGAACACTGTTAGGACAGTGAGGCATTGCCATGTGTGTGTGTGTGGGGACTGGACCTGGGGGACTAGAGAGGCAGGCTGTAGCGTTGTCTGAGTGGTCAGCTCGCGGCGGCTTTGAACTGTGACAAGGCCTAACAGTGACATCACGGGAGATCCGGAAGCTGATCAGTTGGTGAGTAACAGCTGTTACTGCCTGTAAATAGCTTACAAATCAGAGGAAAAAAAAGTTATTTTTTAAACCCTCAAATCGCTACCTTATAAGTGGTAAGGTTAGTACTACTAAGGTTTTAGTTGGTGTCATTTATTAGTAATTACTAATTAGAAAGTGCTGTTTGGACAGAGTGTAAGGCTGTGAGTTGGTGTGTGAGGGACTTCACTGACAAGGGAAAGGAGATGCTCTTTGGTCTCTCTTTTCTTTTCTGCCTTTTCAGCCTTTTCAGCCTCCACAGTACAGGGAAGAAGCTGATTGGCAAGTAACTGGTAAGCTATTCTGATTATTACACTTATTACACTAGCAATAATTAGTTTGTAAAGCTAAGGTATGGCAGGGCAGCTCGGCCAAGTGGAATGTGCCTCCTGTGGTATGTGGGAAGTCATGGACGCCCCATGTGTCCTTGACAAACATATCTGCAGGAACTGCCACCGGTTGAGCTTGAGCTCCGGGTTTCAGAACTTGAGCGACAGCTGGAGTCACTGTGGCGCATCAACGAGGCCAAGAGCTACATGGATAGTACGTTTCAGGAGGTGGTCACCCTGGATTAAGAGAACACAGGCAGAGAGGGACTGGGTGGCTGCCAGACAGGCAAGAAGGACAAGGCAGGTAGTGTAGAAGCTCCCAGAGGGCATCCCACTTTCTAACTGGTATTCAGTTCTGAGAACCGTTGGGAGAGAAGGTTCCTCTGGAGAGTGCAGCCAGAGTCCTGACCAGAGCACCATGGGTGGCTCAGCTATGAAAGGAGGGAGAGAAAAGACAGGACAGCAATGGTGATAGGGGATTCTATAGTTAGGGGAACAGACAGACAGTTCTGTGGTCACAGACGTGATTCCAAAATGGTATGTTGCCTCCCAGGTGCAAGAGTCATGGACATCACTGAGCGGCTACAGAGCATTCTGGAGGGCAAAGCTGCACAGCCAGAGGTTGTGGTCCACATTGGTGCCAACGATATAAGAAGAC
The DNA here is from genome assembly GCF_036365525.1 of Heterodontus francisci. Lineage (NCBI taxonomy): Eukaryota > Metazoa > Chordata > Chondrichthyes > Heterodontiformes > Heterodontidae > Heterodontus > Heterodontus francisci. The sequence goes on along the minus strand of NC_090377.1, from coordinate 69,697,047 downwards.
AGAGGGATGAGGTCCTGCAGTCTGAGTTTAGGGAGTTAGGAATGAGATTAGCAAGCAGGGCCTCAAAGGTAGTAATCTCCGTATTGCTCCCAAGGCCATGTGCTAGTGAGTATAGATATAGGAGAATACACCAGATGAATGTGTAGCTGGAGAGATGGTGCAGGAGGGAGGGCTTCAGATTTCTGGGGCATTGGGACCGGTTCTGGGGAAGGTGGGACCTGTACAAGCCATACGGTCTACATCTGCACAGGACTGGGACGAATATCCTTGCAGGAATGTTTGCTAGTGCAGTTGCGGATGGTGTAAACTAGTTTGGCAGGGGGATGGAAAACTGAGGACAGTGTCAAATAGGACAATTTCAGGGCAGGGAATGGGAGGCAGAAAATTAGTGAGTGACTCTGAAAGACAGAAGAAGCAAAGGTTAAAAAGTGTGCAGCACAGGAAATTTGCAGTGTTAAAAGATATTTATTTAAATTCAATGAGTATAGCAAATAAAGCCGTTGAGCTGAGGGCACAGATGGCAACACGATATTGCTACAACCGAAACTTGGCTTAAAGCAGGGCAAGAATGGCAGCTCAACATCCCTGGATATAGAATTTTCAGGTGGGATAGAAAAGGGAATAATAAAGGAGGGGGTGTGGCATTATTGGTTAAGAATTCAATAACAGCTGTGAAGAGGGATGATATGCTAAATGAATCATCCAATGAGGCCATATGGGTTGAGCTCAGAAATAAAAAAAGGGTAGCCACACTACTAGGAGTGTACTATAAATCCCCAAATAGTGAGAGGGAGATAGAAGAACAAATATGTAGCATATTTCTGAGTGCAAAAACTATAGGGAAATAATGGTTGAGAATTTCAACTACCCTAATAACAGTATGAAGGGCACACAGTTCTTGAACTGCATTCAAGAGGACATTTTTTAGCCAGCACGTAACAAGCCCAACAAGAGGGAGTGCAATTCTAGATTTAGTCTTCAGTTAAGAAGCTGAGCAAGTGGATGAAGTAGCAGTGGGTGACTATTTTGGAGATAGTGACCATAATACAGTTAGCTTTAGCAGAATCATGGAAAAGGACAAAGTTAAAACAGGAGTAAAAGTTCTAAATTCGGGGAAGGCAAATTTTACGAAGCTGAGAGGTGATCTGGTGCAAGTGGACTGGATACAGCTACTTGAAGGAAAATCAGTGGCAAACCAGTAGGGGGAATTCAAAAGTGAGATCTACAGGCACAGTGTAGATATCTTCCCACAAAGACAAAGAGTGGTACAGCCAAATCTAGAGCCCCCTGGTTATCTAGAAGCTTACAGGGTAAGTTAAAGCAGGAAAAGAAAGCTTGTAACGGTCACAAAACTTAATACTGTAGAAAGCCTAGAGGAGTATAGAAAGTGCAGGGGTGAGGTAAAAAAGGATGTTAGGAAAGCAAAGAGAGGACATGAAAAATTATTGGCAGGTAAAATCAAGGAAAACCCAACGATCTTTTATCAGTACATTAAGAGCAAGAGGATAACTCAGGAAAGGGTAGGGCCTATCAGAGATGTACAAGGGAACATATGCATGGATGCAGAAGATGTGGGCAGGGTTCTTAATGAGTACTTTGTCTCTGTCTTCACAAAGAAGAGGGATGATGCAGACATTGTAGTTAAAGAGGAGGAGTGTGAAATATTAGATACGATCAGCATAATGAGAGAGGAAGTATTAGAGGGTCTGACATCCTTGAAAATGGATAAATCGCCAGGGCTGGATGGATTGTGTCCCAGGCTGTTAAAGGAAGCCAGGGAGGAAATAGCGGATGCTCTGAGGATCATCTTCACATCCTCACTAGATACAGGCGAGGTACCAGTGGATTGGAGGTCTGCGAACGTTGTACCATTGTTTTAAAAGGGTGCAAAGGATAAGCCAAATAATTATAGGCCGGTCAGTCTGACCTCAGCGGTGGGTTAATTATTAGAATCAATTCTGAGAGACAGGATAAACTGGCACTTAGAAAGGCATGAATTAATCAGGGATAGTCAACATGGATTTGTTAGGGGAAGGTCGTGCCTTTCTAAGTTAATTGAGTTTTTTGAGGAAGTAACAAGGAGGATTGATGAGGGTAGTGCAGTGGATGTGATCTACATGGATTTTAGTAAGGCATTTGACAAGGTCCCACATGGCAGACTGGTCAGAAAAATGAAAGCCCATGGGATACAGGGGAATGTGGCAAAATTAGCTCAGTGATAGGAAACAAAGGGTAGTGGTCGACAGATGTTTTTGTGAATAGAAAGCGTTTTCCAGTGGTGTTCCACAGGGCTCAGTGTTGGGTCCCTTGCTGTTTGTGGTGTATATAATGATTTGGACTTAAATGTGGGAGGCATAATTGGGAAATTTGCAGATGACACAAAAATTGGCTGTGTAGTTGATAGTGAAGAGGTTAGCTGTAGACTCCAGAATGATAGGGCGGCACAGTGGCGCAGTGGTTAGCACCGCAGCCTCACAGCTCCAGCGACCCGGGTACTGGGTACTGCCTGTGTGGAGTTTGCAAGTTCTCCCTGTGTCTGTGTGGGTTTCCTCCGGGTGCTCCGGTTTCCTCCCACATGCCAAAGACTTGCAGGTTGATAGGTAAATTGGCCATTATAAATTGCCCCTAGTATAGGTAGGTGGTAGGGAAATATAGGGATAGGTGGGGATGTGGTAGGAATATGGAATTAGTGTAGGATTAGTATAAATGGGTGGTTGATGGTCGGCACGGACTCGGTGGGCCGAAGGGCCTGTTTCAGTGCTGTATCTCTAAACTAAACTAAACATATCAATGGTTTGGTTGAGTGGACAGAAAAATGGCAAATGGAATTCAATCCGGAGAAGTGTGAGGTAATGCATTTGGGGAGGGCAAACAAAGCAGGGAATACACAATAAATGGGAGGATATTGAGAGGGGTAGAAGAAATGAGAGACCTTGGAGTGCATGTTCACAGGTCCGTGAAGGAGGCAAGACAGATACGAGTAGTGAAGAAGGCATATGGAATGTTTTCCTTTATTGGCCAAGGTATAGAATACAAAAGCATGGATGTAATGCTGGAACTGTATTAAAACGCTGGTTAGGCCACGGCTGGAGTATTGCATACAGTTCTGGCCACGACCTTACAGGAAGGGCATAATTGCTCTGGAGAGAGCACAGAGGAGATTTACAAGAATGTTGCCAGGGCTTGAAAGTTGCAGCTATGAGGAAAGATTGGATCCTTTTTTCCCATCCTTCCTAAATGTCGAATACCCTTGGATATTCAGTTCCCAGCCTTGGTCACTCCATAGCCACGTCTCCATAATGGCAATTAGATCATACCTGTTTACTTCCATTTGTGCCATCAATTCATCGACCTTGTTGTGAATGCTGTGTGCATTCAGTTAGAATGCCTTTAATTCTGTCTTTTTATTATTTTTGCAACCTCTAGTCTTATCTGCTGGGGCACTCTTAAGTTTGTATGCTCTGCCCCTTCCTATCACAAGAACACAAGAAGTAGGAGCAGGAGTAGGCCATTCAGCCTCTCGAGCCTGCCCCACCATTCAATAAGATCATGGCTGATCTGTCCCAGGCCTCAACTCCTCTTTCGGGTCTGCCATGCATAACCCTCAACTTCCCGAGATTTCAAAAATCTATCTACCTCCTCCTTAAATACAATTAGTGACCTAGCCTCCACAACTCTCTGAGGTAGGGAATTCCAGAGGTTAACCACCCTATGAGAGAAGAAATTCCTTCGCATTTCAGTTTTAAGTGTGCCCCCTTATTCTGTAATTATGTCTCCTAGTTCGAGATTCCCCCACCAGTGGAAACATTTTCTCAACACCTACCCTGTCAAGCCCCCTTAGAATCTTATGTTTCAATAAGATCACCTCTCATTCTTCTAAACTCCAATGAATAAAGGCCTAACCTGTTCAGCCATTCTTGATAAGACAATCCCTTCATCCCAGGAATCAGCCTAATGAATCTTTTCTGAACTGCCTCCAATGCTAGTATATCCTTCCTTAAATATGGGGACCAAAACTGTACGCAGTACTCCAGGTGTGGCCTCACCAACACACTGTACAGTTGTAATAAGACTTCCTTATTTTTAAATTCTAACCCCCTAGCAATAAAGGCCAAAATTCCATTTGCCTTTCTAATTACCTGTTGCACCTGCATGCTAACATTTTGTGTTTCCTGTACAAGAACACCCAGATCCCTCTGTACTGCAGTATTTTTGTAGTCTTTCTCCATCTAAATAATTATCTGCCTTTTTATTCTTCCTACCAAAGTGGATTACCTCACACTTTCCCACATTGAACACCATCTGCCAAGTTTTTGCCCTCTCACTTAACCTATCTATATCCCTTTTCAGATTCTTTATATCCTCATCACAACATGCTTTCCTACCTATTTTTGTATCGTCAGCAAATTTGGATACTCTATGCTCTGTCCCTTCCTCCCAGTCATTAATATAAATAGTAAATAGAAGCCCTAGGACCAATCCTTGTGGCACCGCACTAGTTACGGCCTTCCAACCTGAAAAAGATCCATTGATCCCGACTCTCTGTCTTCTGTGTGTTAGCCAATCCTCAATCCATGCCAACAGATTACCCCCAATACCCTGAGCTCCTATTTTGTGTAATAACCTTTTATGTGGCACCTTATCGAATGCCTTCTGAAAATCCAAATACACTACATCTACCAGTTCCCCTTTATCCACTCTATTTTTTATATCCTCAAAGAACTCTACAAATTTGTCAAACATGATTTCCCTTTCATAAAACCATGTTGGCTCTGTTTTTCTAAATGTCCTGCTATTTCTTCCTTAATAATGGACTCTAGCATTTTCCCAATGACAGATGTTAAGCTAACTGGTCTATAGTTTTCTGCTTTCTGTCTCCCTCCTTTCTTGAATAGGGGCGTTATATTAACGGTTTTCCAATCCGCTGGTACTCTACCAGTGAGTTTTGGTATATTATGACCAATGCCTCCACTATCTCTGCAGCCACTTCTTTTAAAACCCTTGGATGCAGGCCATCAGGTCCTGGCGACTTGTCTGTCTTTAGTCCCATCAGTTTGTCCAGCACCTTTTCCCTTGTGATAGAGATTGTTGCAAGTTCCTCCTTCCCATTTACACCTTGCTCATCTATTATTGTTGGGATGTTTATAGTGTCCCCCACCATGAAGACCGAAGCAAAATATTGGTTTAAATTATCTGCCATTTCCCTGTTCCCTGTTATTAAGTCCCCAGTCTCATCCTCTAAGGATCCCACACTTACTTTAGCTACTCTCTTCCTTTTTATATACCCATAGAAGCTCTTACTGTTTGTTTTTATATTTCTTGCTAATTTACTCTCATAATCAATTTTCTCTCTCTTTATTAGTTTTTTAGTCATCCGCTGCTGGTTTCTAAAAAATTCCCAATCCTCTGGCCTACCACCAGCTTTCGCCGCTTAATACGCTTTTGTTTTTGATTTGATACTCTCCTTAACTTCCTTTGTTATCCACGGGTGGTTCATTGTTTTCTTCGAGTCCTTCCTTCTGATCGGAATAAATGTTTGCTGAGTGTTATGAAATATCTGCTTAAAAGTCTGCCACTGCTCATCTACTGACTTCCCTTGTAGTCTATTTTCCCAGCCCGCTTTAGACAACTCTTTCGTCATACCTCTGTAATTGCCCTTGTTTAAGTTGAAGACACTGGTTTGAGACCCGAGTTGCTCACCCTCAAACTGAATTTGAAATTCTACCATGTTCTGATCGCTTTCCCCTAGAGGATCCTTAACTACGAGATCTCTTATTAATCCTACCTCATCACACATTACCAAGTCTAAAATAGCCTGTTCCCGGGTAGGTTCTGCAACGTATTGTTCTAAGAAACAATCCCTGATGCACTCTACAAATTCGTCTTCCATGCTACCCTTGCCAATTAGATTTGTCCAGTCTATATGCAGATTAAAATCACCCATGTTAATTGCAGTGCCCTTCTTACACGCCTCCATTATTTCCTGATTAATATTTTGTCCTACAGAGAGGCAACTCTTCGGGGGCCTATAGACCACTCCCACCCGTGATTTCTTCCCCTTGCTATTCCTTATTTCCACCCAAACTGATTCTACATCATGATCTATTACACCTATATCATTACTCACAACTGCACTGATCCTTTCCTTTAATAACAAAGCTACCCCACCTCCTTTTCCTTTCTGCCTATTCTTCTGGAATGTCGAATATCCTTGAACATTGAGATTCCAGTCAGTGTCATCCTGCAACCACGTCTCTGTGATAGCTATCAAATCATATTCATTTATTTCTATCTGTGCTGTCAGCTCATCTATCTTGTTACAAATGCCACGTGAATTCAGATAAAGAGCCTTAAGCTTTGACTTATTACCATTTTTACCTACTCTTGTTCTGATTTCTGCTGTACTCTTATGCTCGTATTCTTCGTCCCTTCCTGTCACACTCTGATTAATGTATGCCGCTTCACTACCCTGCACCTCTGCTCTCTTGTTACTTTTTGACTTTTTAAGCTTCCCTTCAATTGAATCCTCCCCACCACTATTTAGTTTAAAGCCTTATCTACAATCCTAGTTATACGATTCGCCAGGACACTGGTCCCAGCATGGTTCAAGTGCAGCCCATCTCAACGTAACAGCTCTCTCTTTCCCAGTACTTGTGCCAGTGTCCCATGAATCGGAACCCATTTCTCCCACACCAATCTTTGAGCCACGCATTTACCTCTCTAATCTTATTTACCCTATGCCAATTTGCACGTGGCTCAGGTAGTAATCCGGAGATTATTACCTTTGTGGTTCTGCTTTTTAATTTAGCCCCGAGCTGCTCATAGTCCTTCAGAACCTCTTTCCTAGTCCTACCTATGTCGTTGGTACCTACGTGGACCACGACAACTGGATTCTTTCCCTCTCACTCCAAATTCCTCTCTAGCCCAGAAGAGATGTTCTTAACCTTGGCACCAGGTAGGCAACACAGCCTTCAGGACTCTCTATCTTTGCTGCAGAGAACAGTATCTATTCCCCTAACTATGCTATCCCCTATGACTACAACATTTCTATTTTCTCCCCCCACTTGAATGGCGTTCTGAACCACGGTGCAGTGGTCAGTTCGCTCATCCTCCCTGCACTCTGTGCCCTCGTCCACATCAGGAGCAGGAACCTCGTACTTATTGGATAAGGGCACTGACTGAGGCTCCTCCAAAACTAAATTCTGGATTACCATACCTGCCTCACTCGCAGTCACACCCTCCTGTCCCTGACCATGGTCCAAATTGGATGTAATTAATCTAAGGGGTGTGACTGTCTCCTGAAACACAGTGTCCAGGTAAGTCTCCCCTTCCCTGATGTGTCGCAGTGTCCTCAGCTCAGACTCCAGCTCATTAACTCTGAGCCGAAGTTCCTTGAGCAGCCAACACTCGCTGCAGATGTAGTCACCGTGGTCGCACTGGCGTCCACCAGCTCCCACATACTACAGCCGCTACACATTGCTTGCCCAGCCATCTCTATTCCATTTAATTAATTGATTTGGATCTCAGTATTAAAAAAAAATTATTTAAGTGTACTCTTAACCTGTAATGATGTCTCCTGATTTAAATCACTTGGCCAAAACAAAAACAAAAAAAAAGAGAAACAGAAGAAATACCCAGCAATCACTTACCAGCTCTCCTGTGACGTCACACTTCGATTTTCTCTGGTCAAGCAGGTCCACAGAACTGACCAGAGTGCTCTCGTCACTGCCGCTGCTTCTGGTCTCGGGCCTCGACTCTCCGCTCCTTTTATACCCCAGCTCCTCTCGCCGCTGCCGCTGCTGCTTCTGGTCTCGAGCCTCGGCTCTCCGCTCCTTTTATACCCTGGCTCCTCTCACCGCCGCCACCGCCGCTTCTGGTCTCGGGCCTCGGCTCTCCGCTGCTTTTGTACCCTGGCTCCTCTCACCGTCACCACCACTGCTTCTGGTCTCGGGCCTTGGCTCTTCACTCCTTTTATACCGTGGCCCCTCTCACTGCTGTCGCTTCTGGTCTCGGGCCTCGGCTATCTGCTACTTTTATACCCCAACTCCTCTCACTGCCGCCGCTGCCGCTTCTGGTCTCGGGCCTCGGCTCTGTGCTCCTTTTATACCCCGGCTCCTCTCACCGCCGCCGCTGCCGCTTCTGGCTACACTCAGATTATCAATTCCCTTATTGCTGCTTTGCTGTCTTGCTTTGTCCTCTCTCTTTAATGTATCACATCTTCCCTCACTTGATCCTTCACCCCCACTATTTAGTTTAAAGTCTTCTCTACTGCCCTAGTTATACAGCTCGCCAGAACCCTGGTCCCAGCACGGTTCAGGTGAAGACTGACCCGTACAGCTCCCACTTTCCCCAGTACTGGTGCCAGTGCCCCATGAATCAAAACCTTTTTATTCCACACTAATCTTTGAGCCACGCATTTAACTTTCTAATCTTATTTACCCTGCTCCAATTTTTTTCTGGCTCAGATAATAGAAACCATGCTTTGCTTTTTTCAGTCTCCATCACTTTGTGCCAAACACTATCTTTTATACCTTTAATTTTCAAAACAATCTTCCTTGATTTAGTAGACAACCAATCTGAGGGACAAATATTTTGCAAGTGTCCATCCCTTTGGGCTTCAATCACTTTCAACAGGCTTCTCAAAGAATCCTGATGATCCCAGATTCATTATGTAGCATTAAAAACTAAGACATGTCCAGTGGTTGGTTTACTCCCATAAATTGTCAGCCTTCAATAACAAAAGACCTAAACAACTCCAGATAAATATCTCTCTTTTTCGTTTTTTGGCACATTAGTTCTAAATTGTGACCTTAACCAATTAGGTCTGCCAAGATGACTGTCAGAATGCTTTATCTCCTGTAAGCATCCACAATTTATAGCATTAGCTCTTACCATTTTCCAGAGTTCAGCCAGGATGCTGAATACTCCATTTTGCCCTTAAGGCACCACTTTTTAGGGAATTTTCACTTCAGAATGCACATGACCAGAGTGGAAAGAGCATAGGGCACACTCTATCATGTCGGCTTGGAGGAGGTTGATTGCAGAGGTAAAGTGGTGTGAAGCTATGAAAGGATTTAATATAAATAAGGATTAGGATATAATTTAACATCTTGGGGGATGGGTAGCCTGTCGCACACTGGTCAATGGATTTACACACAGTTCTTTAATTTTCTATTTTAATGGTTATTAATCTGTTTATTTTCAACAAGTTCATATGTACAAGAAAATGTAGGATTAAGTACTGTTATACAAATGCAGAGCACAAAGGAATTTTGTGTGAAAAAACTACCAGAGCACCAAGTTGGGGCAGTCTCAGTGACAGATGGTTGAAATAGACTGAAATAGCAGCTCTGTAGGGATATTTTTGTATAAAGTTACAATTTTGGTGGCATGAATATAGTACAAAAAAAGAGTAACAAGAGTATAATTTATACAAATTACATATTGAAAGATGTGGGAATATGCATTCAATGGAAAGATGCTGAATGTTTTCGGAAAAAGCTCAGCATCTTCTACAAAAAAACCTCCTTGCCAGCCTATATTCCAATCTATTTCTTATCTTCATCTGTTCACAGCTAAAAAAGATTCAAAGACTTACCAAAAAATGTATACGAGGTGTCAATTGATTGCCAGAACAAGCTCATTTACAGTCTTCAGAGCAAACGTCATCATCACTGTCGTATTAGTATCTTAACGATCTGTTGCCTCAGCCTCCCCTTTCTAAAATATGCATGATTGCACTTTCCTTTAAAATTCAAATTTTAAAATAACACTTTTTTCCAATTTTTTTCTGTGGAAAATGATCAAAAAATTTTAAGTGTTAGTTGAATTAGTAAAAATGAAGTTATCTGAATTAGAACATAAGCCAGGTTGACTACAATTGACGTCACTGCCCCTGGGCTAATTAGCTGAAGCTTATGCTCCTGCTTGCTATCTGGCTATCTGCTTGAAAGTAAGCACATGGGGATGGTGGTGAGTTCGGGGTTGACTGTGCTACCTGCGTGATGGCATTGTCTGTCGACCGTTCCATGAAGATCAGCTGCTTGGCCACTGGAGGTCACCTTTGCAACCATGCAGGAGGGAGGGAAGAGGAGATATAATTTGTAAAACATTATTTAACTGGTGGTTGCCATAATAATTATAATGTTGGAAAATTAAAAATTGCATTTTATTAAGTTAATCTTTAAAAGTTGAGCTTGGTTTATACTTGTTTCACTTCTTACATTTCTGTTTTGCAGATGCAAAAAATTATCTAAATTCTTCCAATGCTAAAAAAGCAAAAGCAATCTCTGCAACCACTGTTAAACCGTACAACTTAGCAACCACCAGTACTACTAACAGAATTTCAGAAGACTCTGGAGAGGATGATGATGTAAATGAAGGTGAAGAGGGAGATGATGATGTTGATAATGAAGGCAGCAAAAAAGAAGAAAGAAGGGCACCAATAGAGTTGATGGGGGAGGTAAAATCATAGTTTTTTGAAACAAACCTTCAAGTAGTTTCGTGCAACAGATACCTGATGAAGAAACAACAACGATGTTGTGGTTTGGAGCTGCAGAGCACTAATGGTCAAAGATATGGAATAAGGATCAACATGTTTTTAAATCTTTAATGTCGTCAGGGGGCACCATGCAGAGGCTGTTGTGTTTCCTTGCAGGTGGGAGGAGAAATGAAGAGGGGGAGAGTCATGCCAGGCAGTATCTAATACACAAACATATTTGGTTAGCAGACCAAATTTGATTATCAGCTAGTGAGAAAGCCCTTGAAGATGGTCTGAGCTGGATTTTATGGGCCTCCCAAGATAGGGTCGGAGGCGGGGGGGGTGCATTGACTTGCCGCTAGGGACGGAGGGCCCGTCACCTCCTTGTTGCCAAGCGATTTTGTCGGGGACGGGATTGGCTGATGACGGCCTTTCTGCTGAGAGGCCAATTGAGGCTTAAGTGGCCTATTATCAGTCACTTAAGGGCCTAGTTCCGACCCCCCCACCCCACCACTAGGATTTAACCAGGAGAGAGAGGATATCCTAAAGAGGTCAAGGATAGAATCTATTGGTTAGAGCTAAGAAACAATAGAGGTACCATTACACTACTGCATGTATTCTGTAGGCCACCAACTAGTGGGAAAGATATAGAGGAACAAATTTGCCAGGAAATTACACAGAGGTGCAAAAACTATAGTGTAGTTATAATGGGGGACTTTAATTATCCTAATATAGACTGGGTTAGTAATAGTGTAAAGGGAAAAGAGTTGAAGTGTTTCTGAAATGTGTTTAGGACAATTTTCTAGATCAATGTCCAATCAAAGTGCAACGAGGAAGGAGGGATTGCTGGATCTGGTTCTGGGGAATGAGGTGGAACAGGGGATCAAGTGTCAGTAGGGGAACATTTAGAGGACAGTGATCATAGTATCATAAGGTCTAGGTTAGCTATGGATAAGAACAAGGAGAAATGCAGAGTTAAAACAATTAATTAGGGGAAGACCAATTTCAGTGGGGTGAGAACGGTTCTGGCCCAGGAAAATTGGAATCAAAGATTGGCAGACAAAACTGTAATTGAACAATGGGCTGCCTTTAAAGAGAAGCTAGTTCGGGTACAGTCGAGGTACATGGATATCCAAAAGGCATTTGATAAAGGGCCACATAACAGGCTTGTCAACAATGTTGAATCCTGTGGAATAAAAGGGACAGTGGCAGCATGGATATGAAGTGCCTGAATGACAGGAAACAGAGAGTAGTGGTGAATGGTCGTTTTTCAGGCTGGAGGACAGTATATAGTGGGAATCCCCAAGGGTCGGTATTAGGACCACTGCTTGTCTTGATCTATATTAATGACCTTGAGTTGGATATGCAGGGCACAATTTCAAAATTTGCAGATGACACAAAATTTTGAAGTATTGTGAACTGTGAGGAAGATAGTGATAGACTTCAAGACGACATAAATAGGCTGCTGGAATGGGTGGACAAGTGACAGATGAAATTTAATGCAGAGAAGTATGAAGTGATACATTTTGGTAGGAAGAACAAGGAAAGGCAATATAAAATAAAGGTGTAGGAGCAGATGGACCTTGAGGTATATGTGCACAAATCATTGAAGGTGGCAGGGCAGGTTGAGAAAGCAGTTAATGAGGCATATGGGATCCTGAGCTTTATAAATAGAGGTATAGAGTACAAAAGCAAGGAAGTTATAGTGAACCTTTATAAAACATTGGTTCAGCCTCAACTAGAGTATTGTGTCCAATTCTGGGTAGCACACTTTAGGAAGGATGTGAAGGCATTGGAGAAGGTGCAGAAAAGATTTCTGAGATGGTTCCGTGTGTTATTCTCCAGAAAGCTTATTGTTTGAAGGATTACGCTGGAGCCAATCTTTATTCAGTCTTGCATTCATTTTTACAAAGTAAAATGATTACAGACATGCAGCTCCTCATTTAACCTTCGCCCAGTTTCAGTAAGTGTCTCTATATATATTCAAGTAAGACCCTAAGTAACACCCTCCACCTGCATATGATTAGACACAATTAACAGATTCCCTTTCTCTTCAAATAAAACTTAGAGTTTGACATGCACAAACATTTAAAAACAAATCAAAATAAATTCCATATTCTGTACAAAGCATTACATTGCGAGATGCCCCTCCTCGAGGACCCCTAACAATTTCTTTGTATAAGCATTTCTTTTTGTAAAACAATCAGATAGTTGATGTCTTGCATTCGCCCATTTAATTTTGAAGATTTCCTTTTCTCCAGTATTCGTTTCAATCCCACACAGTCAATCCGTAACCTTTTTTTGCTAACACTTTTTGTAGAGTGTACATTATCCCAAAAGGAATGAATGGGTATCTTATCTTCAGTATGCCCCTTATACAGAACCTCACCTAAAATTTTGACAAATAGAAGCCCATGTTCACTGCCTCCACAAGACCCAGTGTTTGCACAGTTAAAGTACTTTTGACAACGCTTTTTATTTTCTTAGTTTCCCAAGCTAATTGACAACATTTCTCATTTTCACTGATCAAAAATATTATTAAACCAGCTACACTCAAATACCCATCAACAAGATTAGCATGTGAAACATCGCTAAAAATGATGAGTTTCATATTTTTTGGGTCACCTAAGGATGGGAACTTAAGAACGTATTTCTCCAGATTTATTTTTATTAATGTTTCATTTGTCCTCAAAACATTCACAACTTTTGGGTGTTTGATCGTAATACTTAACTCCAACACATCAAAACTAGCATCAGGTCTAGTCTAAGTATGCAACCAGTTTAATTGACCAATCAAACATCATCTTTCTGTGACCTAGCACGAGTAACTGGGATGGGAGTAACACTCTCTAAATAGGATTGTTGATTTAAAGTTATTCCATACCTACTCTGCTTAATATCTGAGCCAATACATTTAAAAGCACCAGAGGCCTGATTCCCAATCATGACCTATTTCCTTACCAGGGCCTTTCCATTCCCTGTGACCCTCTCTTATAATACACGAGATCTCCTGAATTAAGTTCTGTCTCAGATGGCTTTATACGATGCCTCAGAGCTCTCCGAATTTTCCCTGAGACTTCAGCCTTGATGAAAGCCCATCTCCCTGCATGTAAAGCATTCAAATGTGCAGAAAAAATGGAATTGTAGTACCTTCTAGAGCATGAGGGCTGTCACACAGCACAGAAGGCAATTTGGGATTTCGCCCATGGACCATTTGATAGGGACTATACCCTCTGACCATCTGAAGCGAATTCTTTGCATGAACCGCCTATGCCAGGGCTGTAGTCAATTTGGTTTGCCAGCTAATATTTTATGCAGCATTTCATCGATCGCCGTGTGATTCCTTTCAGAATCCATTGCTGAAAGGACTTTCAGCTGCAGTATTCATGACCATATTGTTTATGTTTTCACACATGTCTCTGAACTTGTCATTGGCAAATTCCCCTCCATTATCCATCAGAAACTTAACTGGTGCCCCAAGTCCGGACTCTATCCATTTCTTCATGATTTTATCTATAATCACCCTTTTGTCCTTGTTGTGGATTATTGTAGAAAGACTAAATCTGGTTGCTAGGTCTATAAAATGTAGACTGAAAATATTTCTGTCTTTGTCCCATACCTTTAAATCCATGGCAACTACCTTGTTAAAGCCACATCCTTCGATACTTTTTACAGTTAGTCATTTGGTAGTACAGAACTTGAGTATTGCTGAAAACAGAGACATTTTTTTGAAGCTGTTCATCTTGCGCTCATCAGGACAATTTTCAAGTATACCAATGTAAGGGAAAGCAACAAATTTATACTGTATTAGAAGAGAGCACTGATAGGTTGGCAAGTGGACTCTGATTGGTAGAGGCGTTGTCATGGAGAATGCGCCAGTTTATGGTGACTGACAGTTAACTGCCAAGCTTTGTTTGAAATTTAAACCAGGCAGCTTGACTCTGATTGGTCAAGGCATTGCCCTGAGGAATGAACCAGCGAATGGCTGTCACTTATTTTGTTTAGCTGAAACAGGCACAATGTGTATACATGTTCTTTCTGTTTCTGTTTTCAGCAATACATTATACAGTTTTAACACCTCACTAACCTCTTCTATTATCCTCGTATGTTCTTCATCAATTGCATCTGCATCTTTAAGCAGGGTTTTTGAATATTTGACAAGGAGGATGAGCAAATTGTCTGTGTAACTTTAAGACAATTTGCTTTTTTTCCTCTCTGATTCTTACCACCTGATGCCATTAGTACTTCTGTAACATTCTGACTAGAAACATCAGGTTTTGTTAAAGGGATATAATTATGTCCTGACTGGGTAAACTGCAAATCCACTGACTTTCCAAAAATAATTGCCTTATCATGCTCCATATTAAGTTTCATTTGTGCCTTTTTCATTTGAAGGTTTACTCAACAGTAAAGATATCTTGCTAGAGACTATGTCAATACTGATAGAGTGGTTTACTCCAGCTATTTTACATGGAGTTACAACTCTGTTTAGTGACTTCAATGTGTTGCTATCACCAAACCTAGAGCAAGTAGTACTTTTATACAGCTTAACCTTGCATTGATACTCACTACTGAGTGAATCCAGATAATAGAACAAAGAACAACGAACAAAGAAAATTACAGCACAGGAACAGGCCCTTTGGCCCTCCAAGCCTGCACCGATCCAAATCCTCTATCTAAATCTACTCAACCTCTCTTCATAGCTAGCGCCCTCCATACCAGGCAACATCCTGGTGAATCTCCTCTGCACCCTCTCCAAAGCATCCACATCCTTTTGGTAATGTGGCGACCAGAACTGCACGCAGTATTCCAAATGTGGCTGAACCAAATTCCTATACAACTGTAACATGACCTGCCAACTCTTGTACTCAATACCCCGTCCGATGAAGGAAAGCATGCCGTATGCCTTCTTGACCACTCTATTGACCTGCGTTGCCACCTTCAGGGAACAATGGACCTGAACACCCAAATCTCTCTGAACATCAATTTTCCCCAGGACTTTTCCATTTACTGTGTAGTTCACTCTTGAATTGGATCTTCCAAAATGCATCACCTCGCATTTGCCCTGATTGAACTCCATCTGCCATTTTTCTGCCCAACTCTCCAATCTATCTATACTCTGCTGTATTCTCTGACAGTCCCCTTCACTATCTGCTACTCCACCAATCTTAGTGTCGTCTGCAAACTTGCTAATCAGACCACCTATACTTTCCTCCAAATCATTTATGTATATCACAAACAACAGTGGTCCCAGCACGGATCCCTGTGGAACACCACTGGTCACACGTCTCCATTTTGAGAAACTCCCTTCCACTGCTACTCTCTGTCTCCTGTTGCCCAGCCAGTTCTTTATCCGTCTAGCTAGTACACCTTGGACCCCATGCGCCTTCACTTTCTCCATCAGCCTACCATAGGGAACCTCATCAAACGCCTTACTGAAGTCCATGTATATGACATCTACAGCCCTTCCCTCATCAATCAACTTTGTCACTTCCTCAAAGAATTCTATTAAGTTGGTAAGACATGACCTTCCCTGCACAAAACCATGTTGCCTATCACTGATAAGCCCATTTTCTTCCAGATGGGAATAGATCCTATCCCTCAGTATCTTCTCCAGCAGCTTCCCTACCACTGACGTCAGGCTCACCGGTCTATAATTACCTGGATTATCCCTGCTACCCTTCTTAAACAAGGGGACAACATTAGCAATTCTCCAGTCCTCTGGGACCTCACCCGTGTTTAAGGATGTTGCAAAGATATCTGTTAAGGCCCCAACTATTTCCTCTCTCGCTTCCCACAGTAACCTGGGATAGATTCCATCCGGACTTGGGGACTTGTCCACCTTAATGCCTTTTAGAATACCCAACACTTTCTCCCTCCTTATGCCGACTTGACCTAGAGTAATCAAACATCTGTCCCTAACCTCAACATCCGTCATGTCCCTCTCCTCGGTGAATACCGATGCAAAGTAGTCGTTTAGAATCTCACCCATTTTCTCTGACTCCACGCATAACTTTCCTCCTTTGTCCTTGAGTGGGCCAATCCTTTCTCTAGTTACTCTCTTGCTCCTTATATATGAATAAAAGACTTTGGGATTTTCCTTAACCCTGTTTGCTAAAGATATTTCATGACCCCTTTTAGCCCTCTTAATTCCTCGTTTCAGATTGTGCCTACAATCCCGATATTCTTTCAAAGCTTCGTCTTTCTGCAGCCGCCTAGACCTTATGTATGCTTCCTTTTTCCTCTTCGCTAGTCTCACAATTTCACCTGTCATCCATGGTTCCCTAATCTTGCCATTTCTACCCCTCATTTTCACAGGAACATGTTTCTCCTGCACGCTAATCAACCTCTCTTTAAAAGCCTCCCACATATCAAATGTGGATTTACCTTCAAACAGCTGCTCCCAATCTACATTCCCCAGCTCCTGCCGAATTTTGGTATAGTTGGCCTTCCCCCAATTTAGCACTCATCCTTTAGGACCACTCTCGTCTTTGTCCATGAGTATTCTAAAACTTACGGAATTGTGATCACTATTCCCAAAGTAGTCCCCTACTGAAACGTCAACCACCTGGCCCGGCTCATTTCCCAACACCAGGTCCAGTATGGCCCCTTCCCTAGGCTGACTTCATTATCTAGTTCCTTACAGGCTTTAGTTACTACATCCTTACTCTCTACTGACCTCTTTTGGTTCCCATCCCCCTGCCACATTAGTTTAAACCCTCCCCAACAGCATTAGCAAAAGCACCCCCAAGGACATTGGTTCCAGTCCGGCCCAGGTGTAGACCGTCCAATTTGTAATAGTCCCACCTCCCCCAGAACCGGTCCCAATGTCCCAAAAATCTGAACCCCTCCCTCCTGCACCATCTCTCAAGCCACGCATTCATCCTGACTACTCTTTCATTTCTACTCTGACTATCACGTGGCACTGGTAGCAATCCTGAGATTACTCCCTCTGAGGTCCTACTTTTTAACTTGGCTCCTAACTCCCTAAATTCTGCTTGTAGGACCTCATCCCGTTTTTTACTTATATCATTGGTGCCTATGTGCACAACGACAATTGGCTGTTCACCCTCCCCTTTCAGAATGTTCTGCAGCCGATCTGAGACATCCCTGACCCGTGCACCTGAGAGGCAACATACCATTCGGGAGTCTCGTTTTCGACCACAGAACCACCTATCTACTCCCCTTACAATCGAATCCCCTATGACTATAGCCCTTCCACTCTTTTTCCCGCCCTTCTGAACAGCAGAGCCAGCCACGGTGCCATGAACCTGGCTACTTCTGCCTTCCCCTGGTGAGCCATCTCCCTCAACAGTATCCAAAATGGTATACCTGTTGTGGAGGGAGATGACCGCAGGGAACACCTGCGCTGCCTTCCTGCTCTTTCTCTGCCTTTTGGTCACCCATTCCCTTTCTCCCTCAGCAATCCTAATCTGCGGTGTGACCAATTCGCTAAACGTGCTATCCACGACCTCCTCAGCATCGCGGATGCTCCAAAGTGAGTCCATCCGCAGCTCCAGAGCCGTCATGCGGTCTAACAAGAGCTGCAGCTGGACACACTTCCTGCACGTGAAGGAGTCAGGGACATCAGCCATGTCCCTGAGCTCCCACATTGAGCAAGAGGAGCATGTCACGGGTCTGAGATCTCCTGCCATTTTTAATCTTAAGCTTAAACTTAGTTAAATGAAAAAGGAACGAAAAGTTTTTAACTAATCACACGATAAAACAAAAAGAGAAATAGAAAAAGCCTTACCTTATCTACACACCACCGAGTCCTTTTTTTTTTGGTTAGAGGAGGAGGGCGGGTGGGAGACAGTACAAGTGTAGTGTCTCGGGTTCAGAAACGGCCCAAATATATAGGGTTTTACTTACCCAGCAGCCCCCTGGTCTCCGCCGAAAACAAAAGGAAATTAAGTTTACTTTAAACTGACCTTCCCAGCTGCTCACTCGCTCGCACTCTCTGCTCCCGAAAAAGCTGCTGCAGTGAAAGGCAAGATATTTGAAACGGCCCAAATATATAGGGTTTTACTTACCCAGCAGCCCCCTGGTCTCCGCCGAAAACAAAAGGAAATTAAGTTTACTTTAAACTGACCTTCCCAGCTGCTCACTCGCTCACACTCTCTGCTCCCGAAAAAGCTGCTGCAATATTCTAACCAATCTGCTCCACATACTGTTGATGTGCAAACACTAACACAACACAGTTTAATGAATCCACGATTAACACATTCATCAAAGGGCTAAAATTCCATGTGACTAATACAATTCATTCAGATTCTCCATTATCTGGCTCTTTTGCCTCTGATTTTTGTGTCATGTGTCATTTAGAGGACCTTACCTCTCCACTTCGGTCAGTTCATTGCATAATGATACTTCAAGACGCACCTGAAGCACCTATTAACTGTTCCTGGGATTCATTCACCTATTATTCCTGTTCCAATTCTGTCTTCTGCTGTGTTACGAAAGTACTTAGATTTTTTGTTAAATTTTGAGGACATGTGTTTTAAAATTGAAAAAGGATTGCAGACTTGCTGGACTTTATTTTTTTTTTAAAAAGAGGTCATTGGAAGGTCTTTTGGACTTGGTTTGTAAACAACCCTTACTGGAAGTCACCTGTCTTCGGATAGGTAGGTACCCAGCAGGGGCTTTTTGACCAGGGAAAGATGTTTACAGAGAAGTGACAGATCAAGATTTATGGGGGTCAGGAGGCTTGACTCATGAGATACTTGTTTGGTTTCGCTTTGGACAGTCAGTTGGGGTATGGAGAGTGTTTTGTAAAGGAGTTAAAAAATCAACCTGCCAAGGAGAAAATGTCAACTCAGCCTTTCCCATCTCTTTGAAAAGCCTGCCAGTTTTTCCATCTCTTTGAGAAGCTCTTAGATGTGTGCGTGTGTGTGCGCTTTATTTTCTTACTGGTTAAGACTTGTTTTATAACAAACTGATAACTTTCTTGTTTATTGAAGAAACCTGGTTGGTGTCTTTTATTCTGGGATAAATAGTACAGTATATGATTCACCACATTGGTATCTGAGTAAACATTTAAATATATCTTGTGACCTGTGCAGAAGTGGATCTAGAAATGATAGTGCACTCCTTTCGCCTTGGTCACAACAGCTGTAATAGCTAAACCTGCTGAAGGTGCTTTCATCCTCATTCCTTTTGTCTTTAACTTTTCCATTGTACTGGTCCCTGCATCCAGTATCTGGACCATTTTAAAAGCTGGCAGTCATTGAGTCTTTCATTCTGTGTCACCGCAGAATGTCCCATTTGTTCTACCAGGAAATGACTGTTTCCCCAGAAATTTCTTTAAGGCAGCAGACATCTGATTCAACAGGGAGTCTTTTTCCGAGAAGCAAACCCCAGTTAGAACCAGGAGCCTGTCCATATGTGACACCCTCGCACAATCTAGCAATTTAAATGCTAGCACTGAACCAGTAATCTCCAAATTGAATTTCCTCAATCTTCTATACAGTCTGTTTAAGTCCATGATATATTCCTCCATTGAATAACCATCTGTTTTCTGGAATCTATCCAAGTCTGACCATGCCTCATAGGCATTTAATAGATCATCTTTCTCGTAAATCTCATCCAAGGATTCTAACAGAAGATACAAATCTTCATCAGTATCCAACTGATGAGCATCTAGTTCACAAAATACTTCTGATTTTACTTTTGGTAGGAAGTGACAATGCCTAGGCCATAAACTTTGTTTCCTCTTTGGTAGGGATGTAACCCATGTCCACATATTCACTTCATTCTTCCGCTGGTAATATTGTTCAGACTCAGAGAACATGGGAGGGTAATCACATCCTGACAATTTACACTTGCTTTTTGCCATTTTCCACAATAGTCACTGGGATTTTAGTTCTCTATGTGGAACATTTTGTTAGTTACCAACCTTCACCTTTAGGCAACCATCCTCTGCTACCATGTTATACTCCAGAAAGCGTGTTGTTGAAGGATTATGCTGGAATCAATCTTTACTCAGTCTTGCATTTATTTTTACAAAGTGAAAAGATTACAAACATGCAGCTCCTCACACAAACCTTCACCCAGTTTCAATAATTGTCTCCTTATATAACCTCAAGTAAGCCTCTAATTAACACCCTCCACCTGCATATGATTAAACACAATTAATACGAGGGATGAGGGACTTCAGTTTTGAGGATAGATTGGAGAAGTTGGGTTTGTTCTCCTTAGAGAAGAGAAGGTTGAGAGGAGATTTGATAGAAGTGTTCAAAATCTTGAAGGGTCTGGACAGAGCAGATAGGGAGAAACTGTTCCCATTGGCGGAAGTGTCAAGAACCTGAGGACACCGATGTAAGGTGAATGACAAAAGAACTAGAGGCGACATGAAGAAAAATGTTTTTATGCAACGAGTGGTTAGAATCAGGAATGCACTGCCTGAGAGTGTGGTGGAGGCCGATTTAATTGTTGCTTTCAAAATGGAATTGGATAATTATCTGAAGAGAAAAGATTTGCAGAACTACAGTGAAAAGGCAGGGGAGTAGGACTAGCCAAGTTGCTCTTGCAGAGAGCCAGCATGGACAATATGGGCCAAAATGCCTCCTTCTGTGTTGTAACCATTCTGTGATTGTCTGATTCTACTGTCGTCTTATATCATATGAATACAATTTTTCTTTATTAAGTCTACTATTAAGTTCTAAAAAGCTGCAATTATGAGCACCTCCCAGGGTTGACTAAGGAATCACCTATTTTCAAAGAAAACTGTTCCTGGCAGAACAGGAGGCTTGACATAACAGGTGCCACTGTATTATTATTTGAGTTAATTTTTATTAAAATTGAAATAATTAAGAATTGGAAAATGATTCTGATCAAAACAGAACATGAGTGTATGTGGTGCTGTGTGAGGTTTATAAGCAACGCAGGAGACTTTTGTGTGCAACATCACAATGACTGTGGTGTACCCTACTACAAAATTAATAAAGAACAGCTGCAAAGCTTCTTCAACCTGGACAGCTGATTCCATTCCATAACCCATTGTCTGTGTACACCTGCATTCAGAGAATGAGAATTGCTCTGCTTAGGAGATACCCTACCTTTTTGGTGGGTTGGAGCATCTATTAACTAAATTGGTTAAATATTTATTCAATCATTACATTAATACTATGATTGTTGCAGCATTGTAAAGCCCTGATATAGTCAATTGGTATGTTGATTTTAGAATTTATATGTCCTCCGTTCGTCATTGCATCAAGATACTGGATACTAATAGTAATGACTAGCATGAGTGGTGCTGGTTGGATGCCTGAGTGATGATAATGAGCACGATTATTACATGCTGCTTGGGATAACGTGAACAGACACGTGCAATGCATGCCCTGCCCACCGCATGCCTGTTTTTATGTGCGATAGAATTTCTAGGCCACTCTCTGCTGTTGGTTTGATTAACTGTCACTATAAGTTAAAATTGAAAATCATTTAACTATGCAGTTAGAAAATTGGATATTTTTTTTAATTACTTTCAGTTCAATACATAGGGTAGAGGATCTAATGATATTGATGAAATTAAAGGCATGAATATGCCTAGCTGAATGCTATGTCAGTACTAGTATTCATATTCAACTTTACGGTATCAGGCACCATGTGCTTCGACCGCCATTCTAATCCTGAATCTGGCCCAGATCTGTCTGTGATCCTGTGTTGATCCTGGATTACTTTCTAAACTGTATACTCATCCTAGATAATCCTCCAATCTCCATCTTAATTATGGACTATTCTCCATTCTCTGTGACGGTAGCAGATATTTCTTTGCCATGCTCTAATCCTGGACTAGTCTGACTTGCTTACTGTTCTTGGTATTGACCCTGGACTACTCTCCAATCTCCATGCTGACCCAGGTCTACTCTCTGTCTTTAACACCAATTCTGAATTTCTCCCCATCCTCCCTGCTAGCCTTCTGCTTTTATCCTCCATAAACCTTAAATTATCCAGAACGCCATGGTCCAACTTCTCAGCTGTACTGTGTCCTGCTTCCCTATTGCCCCATTCTTGCCATGCTTCCCCTTCATATTCAGGATTTTCTGGCCTGTTTGTGGACCTCCCTTTACCATTAGCATCCATCCAATCTGCTCGATTTCAGGCTGGGGGCTACCTGAATCCCACCTGCGCTGTTTTGCTTTCCCTGATGATATAATAGCTGACCACTGATTTCAGGATAGGCCTACCAAACCTCCCATTATTTTTTTCATGTTTACCACTTGAGGCTTTCTGCTCCCTCATTGCTACCCGTAACCTCTGATCCCATGGCCTTACCACACCATTGTTCTATTCCAGAAAGCCAGTTGGTGAAGTATAGAACTGGAGCCAATCCTTACATGCTTTTACAGTTATTTACAGAGTTACACATTACAAGAGTGGACGGGAAAGACCTATTTACCTTCGCAGTGCGGTCGGTCACTAGGGGGCATTGAGTTAAAGTGATTGGTAGAAGGATTAGAAGGGAGATGAGGAAAAGATTTTTCCCCCCGGTGGGTGGTAGGGGTCTGGAACTCACTGCCTGAAAGCATGGTAGAAGCAGAAAACTTCATCACATTTAAATGCTGCCTAGATGTGTACCTGATGTGCCGTAACCTGCAGGGCTACAGACCAAATGCTGGAAAGTGAGATTAGGCTGAGTGGCTCTTTTTTTTCTGGCCGGAGCAGACACGATGGACCAAGCGGCCTCTTTCTGTGCTGTAAACTTTCTATGATTCTAAACATACACCTCCTAACTCAACAACCACACCTTTAGTCTGTATCTATTTATAGAACATAGGAAATAGGAGCAAGAGAAGGCCATTTGGGCCCTCAAGCCTGCTCCACCATTCATGGCTGATCTGATCGGGGTCTCAACTCCACTTTCCCGCCTGTCCCCCAAAACCCTTGTCTCTCTTGTAAATCAAAAATCTGTCTAACTCAGCCTTGAATATATTCAATGACCCAACCCCCACTGCTCTCTGCAGTAGAAAATGTCAATGATCAACAACCCACTGAGAGAAGAGATTGCTCCTCATCTCTGTCTTAAACGGAAGACCCCCTGATCCTGAAACTGTGCCCCCTATTTCGAGATTCCCCCAAGTGGGGAAACATCGGGGCGGATTTTCAAAGTGGAGGCGGGAAACAGGAATCTGGTCTGTTTTTGGTCCAAAACCTGCCACCTCTGGAAAGCTGATTCAGATTGCAATTTTCATGTGGGAAAGCCTTAATTGGTATGGAGACACATTTCCTGTCCTCTTAGAGCCAGTGGGATTGAAAATGGCAGTGAGTCAAATCAAGTCTGGGGCTCATTTAGACTTCCACAGCACTGTGGCTGTTAGTTGTCCTGAGGGAGAAATCTGCCTTCCTCAGCACCAGAGGGAAGTGAGATGCCACAGGGGAGCTGGAGGGCTAGCTCTAGGGGCAGGGCAGGCCTTCATTTCATCAATACCCAACTGGATCTAATGCTGGAGGCTGTGAAGAAGAGGAGGGAGGTCCTCTTCACCGAGGGTGACAGAAGGAGGCCACATGCAGCTGGGGCATCTCTCTGTTCACTGTTATCCCCCTCTGCCCCCTCTTCCTCCTCCTGTCTTACCTCCTGCTCCTCCCCTGATGAACGGTCTCCTTCCAGGCCTCACTGTTCTCATGGTCCATACCTCTCTGAAGGGTCGTGTTATGGAGAGCGCAGTAGACCACCACAGTGACCAAGACTCTTGCAGGAGGATATTAAAGGATGCCACGTGGCCAGTCCAGAAACTGGAATCACATCTTCAGAAACCCGATGGCCTGCTCAATGGTTGGCCTGCTGAGCAGGTGGTATTGGTTATTTTGCCTCTGTCCCTCTGTCTTGGGCTCCCGTAGAGGGGTTAGTTGTCATCTCTTCAAGGGATGTCCTTTGTTCCTTCAGATCCATCCACATACTTTTGGGGATGGAGTGAGGATCTGAAGTAACCTGGACTGCTGGAGTCATGGCAGCTGCCAGGAAAGCGAATGCAAACATGGAGGAAGCTCTGGTTGTGGACTATTTGGACATTGAGGGAGTGGAAGCCCTTCTTGTTGATGGATCTCACTGGCTGGTCACTGGGTGCCTTTGGTGGCCATATGGGTATAATCAATGATGCCCTGCATGAAGGAATCCATTGATGACATCAAAACACAGTACCCTCTGTGCCAGCACAGGCCCATCTGTGTCAAAGTGGGTGTAGTCTCTGCCTTCTTGAAAAGGGCATCTGTGATCTGCCTGATGGCCTAATGAGATGTCGACTGTGAGATGCCTCCTCGGTCCACAACTGATCCCTGGAACAACCCATTTGCATAGAAATTCAGAGCACTTGAGACCTTGACAGCTGCAGGTAAGGGACTGCCATGGGGGCCGAGTGGCCTCAGGTCATTGTGGATCAGAGCACAGAGGACCGAGACCATCTACCGGGATAGGCACATGCCTCCTACGGCACTGGTGCTTTGTGATTTGCAGGTAACTGACTCTTGGGCTGTCCATCCAATGTGCAGCCCCCACTGTGCTCCTCTGGCCTCCTGCTGCCCAGCTGGTTACCTATGCCGCAGCTCATCCTGGCTGCTCTGTCTAATGTCTGAGACACCTGTTCCCATCTGACCTCCAGAGGCTGGGCCTTTAACACTCACCAGGCATTCCTGTGCCAAGTCTAGCTGCCACAGTGATGCCACTGGGCTCACTTCCATATCTGGTCTCATGTCAATCTCCAATGTAACACTTAACTCTTACATCTGCAACAGTATCCCTGGTGAGACACATCTGAGGCAGCTAAGTTTCATTTGCTGCCTCTGCTTTAAATTAAACAGCCATTTCCATTGACCTCATTTCCCTCCACAATGCTCACGTCCTCGCTACCCTGCCATGTTGCCTCCATGCTGAGTAGTCCGTGCGGTTGCATTCCTTTGCTTAGACTTTGTAGTGGTTTGGTTCAACTGGGTGGCTTGCTAGGCCAGTTCAGAGGACCTTTAAGAGTCAACCGCATTGCTGTGGGTCTGGAGTCACATGTAGCCAGACCAGGTAAGGACAGCAGATTTCCTTCCCTAAAGGACATTAGTGAATCAGATGGGTTTTTACGACAATGGTTTTATGGTCACCATTAGACTAGATATTTTAATTCCAGATTTTTATTAGTTGAATTCAAATTTCAACATCTGTAGGATCCGAACCCATGTCCCCAGAGCATTTGCCTGGGCCTCTGGGTTACTAGTCTAGTGATATTATCACTACGCCACCACCTTCCCTCCTTTTATACTCCATCCCAATTAGTGTCCACCATCTACATACAATTAAACACTTCAAATAACAACCATAACCAAGAGAACAAGAGGATTTGAGTACAGGAGTAGTGAGGTCTTGCTTCAATTGTATAGAACCTTGGTTAGACTGCACCAGGAGTACTGTGTGCAGTTTTGGTCCCCTTACCTTAAGAAGGATATTATTCCCATAGAGGAGTGCAACAAAGGTTCACCAGACTTGATCCCAGGATGGCGTGACTGGACCTGTATTCTCTAGAGTTTTGAAGGATGAGAGGTGATCTCATTGAAACGGACAAAATACTTAAAGGGTAGATGCAGGTAAGATGTTTCCCCTGGTTGGAGAATTTAGAACCAGGGGACACAATTTCAAAATAAGGGGAAAGCCACTCGGGACCGAGATGAGAAATTTCTTTTCTCAGAGGGTTGTGAATCTTTGGAATTCTCTACCCCAGAGGGCTGTGGAAGCTCATTCATTGAGTATGTTTAAAGCAGAGATTGACAGATTTCTAAATACCAATGACATAAAGGGAAGTAGGTTAGTTTGGGAAAAAGGCATTGAAGTGGATGATCAGCCATGATCGTATTGAATGGCAGAGTAGGCTCAATGGGCTGAATGACCTACTCCTTTTCCTATGATCCTATGTTCCTTTGCTGAAACTTGCCCCCATTATGCCTGACTCATACCTCCTACGTACTTTTCTCCCTATGGCCTTTCTTTATGATAGCTAAGCCGCCTGCTGAATTATCAAAGCAGTGGAATGTTTGTAAGCATGTAAAATAATTATACTGTACAATGCGATATGAACTGTTTAAGTGACTGAAGTGCCAATAGCTAAAAGCCTCAGCCTAGACTTTGGTAACTCTACTGCTACATTTTCAGTGGGAGTAGGGTGACAACATGATTAAATTTGCAATAAGTTCCTTACCGCTGACTTCCTGGCTGAGATCTGCCAACTTCAATTAACAAGTGATTCCTTTAAGAAATGCTAGTGGATAAATTTCAAAAGTTTTATTCAGGTAAAGTTTATATTGAGTGTTTTTGTAAAACAGAGAGGCTGTGCATTTATGTTTTTGAGAGACTGCGATTGAAAGAAAAATACAAAACGGGCTTATACGATTATATACTTTTTGCAGATTTTGTTGGTTTTGAATTATAAACACTGTCAACATCCGAAAACATAATAAGCTTAGAGAGTGGCAGATAATGTTTCTCTCATTGCGATTTAAATGCCTTTAAAATATCATCAGTTTAATGTTGAAAACAAAAACAATCTCTAATTATCTGTGTTTGCTTCTAGTTAGAAAATGGAAACACTCAATTACTAACAGCTTTGAGACAGAGAGAAAGATAGAAAGGAAGAATGCAGAAAAAATGTGAGGGACCAAACACAGATAGAATGATGCACTTTCAGAACACTCACAAAAATACCAAATTTAATATTTTCAGAGATCTCTTCAAAAGTTATAAATGAGTGCTGCCTGATTTGAGATTCCCCCGTACTATCGGACCCATTTTCTCATCTTTGTCTTTTCCTTTCCACGAACCAACATCAGAAATCCACCAGAGAGCCAAACTGTATCTTTCACCCTTCAGTTGCTCCAGACCTTTGGTTCACAGCCCCAGAGCATGACAGGGATGCCACATCCTGACAAATGCCAGAAAGATTACTGCAATGCATTCAAATTTCATCCACCCTAGTCCTGTCAAAACCCAGAACCATCTGACAGTGCTACCAGGAATTTCAATGGATGATGTCATCCGTCATTCCACCTCTTTCCACGCCATCTGCAAAGAAGCAAGTGGACACAGGAAGTCTATGCCCTCACTTCCGATGGAAGTTGGAAAGTTACATACAAATGTGTGATACATTCAAACACAGAATTGTTACAGCGCAAAAGGAGGCCATTCGGTCCATCGTGTCCGCACTGACTTGCTGGAAGAGAAATTCCCTCAGTCCCATTCCCCTGCCTATTCCCCATAACCCTGCACATTCTTCCTTTTCATATAACCGTCTAGTTCCCTTTTGAATGCTTCAATTGAACCTGCCTCCACCACACTCTCAGGCAGTGCATTCCAGACCTTAACCACTCGCTGCATGAAAAAGTTTTTCCTCATGTCATTTTTGCTTCTCTTACCAAATACTTTAAATCTGTGCCCTCTCATTCTCAATCTTTTCACAAATGGGAACAGTTTCTCTCTATCTACTCTGTCCCGACCACTCATGATTTTGAATACCTCTATCAAATCACCTCTCAGCCTTCTCTTCTCCAAGGAAAACAGTCCTAACATCTCCAATCTATCTTCATAACTGCAATTCCTCATCCCTGAAACCATTCTCATTAATCTCTGTCTCTAATGCCCTCACGTCTTTCCTCAAGAGCACTGCCCAGAATTGGACGCAATACTCCAGCGGAGGCCGAACTAGTGTCTTATACAAATTCAACATAACTTCCTTGCTCTTGTACTCTATGCCCCTATTAATAAAGCCCAGGATACTGTATGCTTTATTCACTGCTCTCTCAACCTGTCCTGCCACCTTCAATGACTTATGCACATATACACCCAGGTTCCTCTGCTCCTGCACCCCCTTTAGAATTGTGCCATTCTATATTGTCTCTCCATGTTCTTCCTACCAAAATGAATCACCTCACATTTCTCTGTATTGAATTTCATCTGCCACCTGTCTACCCATTCCACCGATTTGTCTGTGTCCTTTTGAATTTCTACACTATCCTCCTCACAGTTCACAATGCTTCCAAGTTTCGTATCATCTGCAAACTTTGAAATTGTGCCCTGTGCACCAAGTTCTAGGTCATTAATATATATCAGGAAAAGCAAGGGTCCCAACACTGATCCCTGGGGAACTCCACTACAAACCTTCCTCCAGCCCGAAAAACGTCCATTAACCACTACTCTTTGTTTCCTGTCGCTTAGCCAGTTTTGTATCCATGTTGCTACCGCCCCTTTTATTCCATGAGCTACAAGTTTGCTCACAAGTCTGTTCAAGCTATTATATGCTTCATAGAGAAATTAGTAATTCATCTCTTTCAACAAATTCGAAGAATGTTAGGGACTGTTAAGGCAGCAACTGGACACCCAGCAGTCACATCATGCTTGAGATATGCTGTGGGGAAACCAATCCCTGTTATTTCCCATCTCCCTACATGGTTCAGCTGCATTTGTATTGCAAGGAAGGCCCAGTGCTGCCCATCAAAAGATGTTGTGAGATCTCAAAGCAGCACAGTAGGGGCAGAAACCTGACACTTCTTCACTGTATCTTGGAAATTGGCATGACCAGGTGCAACTAAAAGGAAAATCACTCCTTTTATATTTATTTTTGTGTACTGTGTTCAGGGGGTACATGCGTAGCACTTGTTAGTCCTATGAGGTAGCTTGGGCAGCATTCAAAACTAACAATATTATTTAGTTTGTTGTTGAAGTTATAGAATGTTGCAGAATTAATATTTTCATTGTATGCAGCAAGATTAGTATGTTGTGGTAATCCTTTTATTCAATGAGCACTTCTTGACAGTTGAGGAGCGGTGATGCTGTTCTGCAGTGTCACCTGCTGGCCTGAGGGGTGCACTTTTTGTTGAGTGTTTCTTTTCTGTAATTATAAGACGACACATACATAGTTGTCATTTCAAAGCACAAACAGGATATGGTACACAATGTCAAAGGAAACATTTTAACTCATGCAAATCTTCTGCAGATATGATAAAGGATATCCTGTAATGCATGATCCAATGCAGCTTTGTTGGAAACATATTAGAAAAAGAAAGTAATGTGGTAGAAGAGTCAAAAATAAATTAGCTTTTGGGATCACACAATTCCCCCCCCCCCCCCCCGCCACTCCCTCCCACAACACATCAGGTGTGAAAAGAAAGCAGTGCTATTAAGTTTAAATAGCAGTTAATTTTAATTTTAATCCGGTAATATTGGAAAAGCAAGCAACCCAATGAAACTGGATTTTTTTTTTATTCGTTCTTGGAATGCGAGCATCACTGGCAAGCACAGCATTTGTTGCCCATCCCTAACTGCCTTTGAGAAGGTAGTGGTGAGCCACCTTCTTGAACTACTGCAGTTCTTGGGCTGTAGGTACAACCACAGTGCTGTTAGGAAGAGAGTTCCAGGTTTTTAACCCAGCGACAGTAAAGGACATACAATATAGTTCAAAGTCAGGATGGTGTGTGACTTTGAGGGAAACTTGCAGCTGGTGGTGTTCCAATACATCTGTTGCCCTTGTCTTTCTATATGGTAGAGGTCGCAGGTTTGGAAGGTGCTGTTGAAGGAGGCTTGGCGAGTTGCTGCAGTGCATCCTGTAGATGCTACACACTGTTGCCACTGTGCGTTGGTGGTGGAATATTTCAGGTGGTGGATGGGGTGCCAATCAGCGGGCTGCTTTGTCCTAGATGGTGAGGAGCTTCTTGAGGTGTTATTGGAGCTGCACACATCAAGGCAAGTGGAGGGTATTCCATCACACTCCTTACTTGTGCCTTGTAGATGATGGACAAGCTTTGTGGAGTCAGGAGGTGAGTTACTCGCTGCAGATTTCCCATCCTCTGGCCTGCTCTTGTAGCCACAGTATTTATATAGCTGGCCCAGTTAAGGTTCTGGTCAATGGTAACCCCTAGGATGTTGACGGTGGGGGATTCAGCAATGGTAATGCCGTTGAAAGTCAAGGGGAGGTGGTTAGATTCTCCCTTTTTGAAGATGGTCATTGCCTGGCACTTGTGTGGCATGAATGTTACCGACGCACTGTGGCAACAGTGTGTACCATCTACAAGATGCACTGCAGCAACGCACCATGGCTCCTTAGACAGCACCTTCCAAAGCTGCGACCTCTACCAACTAGAAGGACAAGGGCAGCAAATGCATGGGAATACCACCACCTGCAAGTTCCCCTCCAAGTCACACACCATTCTGACTTGGAACTATATCACCGTTCCTTCACTGTCGTTGGGTCAAAATCCTAGAACTCCCTTCCTAACAGCACTGTGGGTGTACCCACCTCACATGGACTACAGCGGTTCAAGAGGGCAGCTCACCACTACCTCCTCAAGGGCAATTAGGGATGGGCAATAAATGCTGGCCTAGCCAGTGACGCCTACATCCCATGAATTAATTTTAAAAAACTTCCTCAAAGATGTTGAGGAAATTTTTTTCCCTTTCTGAACCCATTTTAAACTGCTGTCTGCAACATCATTGTTGTATAATGATTGAATTTACTCCTGATAATTCAATTATTTTTGAGAATTGAAGTAATATTAATAGGTTTGTAATTTCATTGTATGCTTTATAATTTTTTACTGCTGCTCATCTCATTAGCACCTCAAAATCATGTGAAAAATTTCACCTTATGTGTTGGTTGATCCAATTGAAAGGACCAGTAATGTTTCCTAAAATCACAGCTGTCATTAGATTTCTTCATAATATAATGCTTTTATTGTGTTTTTGTTTTCATAGTTCTTGAAGGCAATAATGGATCGAGAATACAAGTTGTCAAGTAAGCTTTGTCAAATGAGTAAGTACAAAAATTACTTTTGGGTATTTCTCATGTTTTAGAAATTTTGATTGCCTTTTCTTCATGGAATGAATTGTAAGTTTAAATTATGTTTAAGCACATTAAAACAAAATATATTCATGTCAGTTTAAAACAAAAGGCCACATGATGCATGAATTGAAATTGTGTATTGAAGTTAAATTTTGTAAAAACCACAACTGATGTAATGAGGGCCAGTTTTCTTTTCTCAGGCTGATTAGCCAGGATGGCCTGAATTCACCTTGAAAATTGCAAGTGATGTACTCTTTTAACTCATACCCCAAATGGGAAGGATAGATAATCTGTTTTATTTGAGACAGTCAGCCAGCCAGCTAGATGTGGGGAGGAAGCTTGGCTTGGCGAGGGGAAACTCACTCATCTTCAAACCCTGAGCAGATCAGAATCAGATTACTGACTGGGCAAACATCAGTTAGCTAATAGGGTTAATATGGTCTGTTTTTATTCATTTTATTGTTCTTAGTGAGGGCTCTGTGGTGAGTAAAATCAAGGTGAGATTTAATTTCTACCATTACTCTGTACATTCACTTGCTGTTTGTGAAAAATAGATGTAAAATTAGTGAGCCATTATGAAATACATGCCAAATAATATTTCAGACTTCAGAGTGCATTAACATCTATGAAGATGCTGTACGATCATGGCCATATTTTGAGTTTCTTGAAGAAGTAAATAAATGTTCTGCAATTTAACCCTGCTCTGGTGACATCATTGATGTGGTGACCCCATGTATCCCGAGCAGCTATATGGAAAACAACAGGGCTGTCTGTTACTTTGCATCAACTGGAGAGTAATTTAACAGTGTAAAATTTCCTAGTCAGTAACATGGTTTCTCAGCTCCAGTGCAATACTTGGATCAATCCAAAATCACCAGTACCATTGTTTCCTTTTGAGTAACTCTAGTATGTTGTTTGTGGTGATGACACTACAATGGACTAATAGGGAGATATCTCAACTTCAAGGTAAGAAAATTGACCTTTTTTTGCAAAGCATTAAAATTATTGTAAAATTGGGGTATTCTTTAAAATGGGGAAGTATTCTGAATAAATAGATTCTTCATAATGGGTGATTCAGTGATTTGGTGACAGAAATTTTGCAGATTGCAGCATGTTTGTCAGTTTCAGATTGCAGCTCAGAAGCACACAATATTCTAAGGATTTGTTTGTCTATAACAACATATGATGTCTGCGTGTTATATGAACAGCAACAACAACTTACATTTATATAGCACCTTTAATGTAGAAAAACATCCTTGAGTACTTCACAGAGGCATAATCAGAGAAAAATAGGCACTGAGTCAAATGAGTTAATTAGGAGGGGTCACCAAAAGCTTGGTCATAAGATATATGTTTCAAGGAGTGCCTGAGGAAGGGAGGTGGAAAGGTGAAGATGTTTCAAATAGGAATTCCAGTGCATGGGGCCTAGATGGCTTTAAGCCTGGAGGAAGTTGCAGAGACATGCAGGGGTGATGCTATGAAATGATTTGAACACAAAGATGAGAATTTTAAATTAGAAATATTGGGACCAGGATCCTATGTAGGTTAACAAGCACAGGGGTAATGGATGGGCAAGACTTGGTGCATGACAGGACATGTGCAGCATATATTTTGATGAGCTGAGGTTTACAGAGGGTGAAGGACAGGAGACCAGCTGTGAGAACATTGTTGAGTCTGTAAGTGATAAAAGCTTTGCTATGTATTTCAGCAGTAGATGGGCTGAAACAGAGGCAGAGGTGGGCAATGTTAGAGAGGTAGAAGTGGGCAGTCTTTGTAGACAAGTATATTGGGTCAGAAGCTCAGATCAGAGTCGAAAAGGATCCTAAGATTGCAAACAATCTGATTAAACCTAAGAAAGTGGCTGGAGCGTTGAGTGGAATAAATGGCAAGGGCACAGAATTTGTGACGGCTAACAGATTTGGTCATCCCCATTACTTAACTGCAGAAAATTGTAGTTAATCGAAGACTGGATGTCAGACAAGTATTCTAACAACACAGAGGCGATGGACATGTAGAGGTGAGTGTTGTCAACGTACATGTAGAAGCTGACTTTGTCACAGTCATATCTTTCAAGGCCCTAACCCCTCAAGTCATTTTACAACAACTTACTTGTGATGCACAGTCACTTACTGACATCCAGGTTGGCATGCAAGTTGTGCCATCTGTGACTATGCATGTGATCATTTTATTTCCAACCTTTCGAGATGATTTTTCTGCTGGGCCAACCATATACCATAACCTTAGGGCTCAATCCATACCTGGAAAGTGACCTCACTCATCAAGTCTCATGTGACATGACCAAGCGGGTCCAGGGGGTTCTGTGGTCCCGTTATCTTGGTAATGGTGAGTTTGTGCCACCTGCCTCAAGTACAAACATCCTGCTAAGAACTCTCTGGAAATCCTCCTTATCTTCCAGTTCCTAGAAAGTAAGAGGAATTGTAAAGGAATCATTGTACCATGGTTGTTGCACTTGACCATGAAACAACTTTGACTGGCGGGTGGCTTCCAAGACAGATCAGGTGATGTGATTTTCGTGCTTCATGCAGATCAGCAATAAAATAGGTCCTGCTGTGAGAATCAGCAAGGCTGTAACAATATGAAAGATTGTAGCAAGTGTGGGATTTTACACGATGGTGCCACCTCAATCCAAACTTCCCTTCCACATAGGGTGATTGCTGTCTAACCTCCTCATATATCATCAGTTGCTTCAGTAGAACTGACCCACCTCCTGTCCTTGATATCTCCCTTTGGTTGTGGGCAACCTTGACCTATAACAGCCATATTGATGTAACATGTTTCAGTTTAAAATAACTTACCTTTTGTTTCGGCGGACAAGGAGACTGCTGGGTAAGTAAACCTATATATTCGGGCAATGGCGAAACCCGAAACACTACACGTGTAGTGTCTCCCACCCATCCTCCTCCTCTAACCAAAAAAAAAGGACTCTTGTGTGGAGGGTTTGGTAAGGTAAGGTTTTCCTTTTTTTTTTAAGCTCTGTTGTCAATTTAGTGCGGAGGGGATGGAAGCTAAGGCAGTTGCACGCTCCTCTTGCAGGATGTGGGAGGTGAGGGTCACCACTTGTGTCCCTGCTGACTTCACCTGTGAGAAGTGCACCCAACTCCAGCTCCTCACAGACCGCGTTAGGGAACTGGAGCTGGAGCTGGATGAACTTCAGATCATTCAGGATGCTGAGGGGGTGATAGCGAGCAGTTATAGGGAAGTAGTGACACCTAAGTTACAGGATAAAGGTAGCTGGGTGACCGTCAGGGGAGGGAAAGGGAATAGGCGCACAGTGCAGGGATCCCCTGTGGCCGTTCCCCTCAATAATACGTATACCGTTTTGGATACGGTTGGGGGGATGACCTAACAGAGGAAAGCCACAGTGGCCAGGTCTCTGGCACTGAGCGTGGCTCAGTGGCTCAGAAGGGAAGGGGAGAGAATAGGAGAGCGATAGCGATAGGAGATTCAATGGTTAGAGGAACAGACAGGAGATTCTGTGGTCGCGAACGAGACTCCCGGATGGTATGTTGCCTCCCAGGTGCCAGGGTCAGGGATGTCTCGGATCGAGTCCACAGTATTCTTAAGGAGGAGGGGGAGCAGCCAGAGGTCGTGGTACATATCGGTACCAATGACATAGCTAGGAAAAGGGATGAGGACCTGAAAAGCGAATATAGGGAGTTAGGTTGGAAGCTGAAAGGCAGGACACGCAGAGTAGTAATCTCGGGATTGTTACCGGTGCCACGTGCTGGTGAGGCTAGAAACAGGGAGCGAGTGCAGCTGAACACGTGGCTACAGAACTGGTGTAGGAGGGAGGGATTCAGATATGTGGATCATTGGGATACCTTCTGGGGAAGGTGGGACCTGTACAAGAAGGACGGGTTGCATCTGAACTGGAGGGGCACCAATATCCTGGGCGGGAGGTTTGCTAGAGCTCTTCGGGAGGGTTTAAACTAGTTTGGCAGGGGGATGGGAACTGGAGCCACGGATCAGTGGATGGGGTAACTGTTGAACAGGCAGATACCGAGTGCAGAGAGTCTGTGAGGAAGGTTAGACAGTTGACAGGGCAAAGTTGCAGCCAGTATGATGGGTTGAAGTGTGTCTATTTTAACGCAAGAAGTGTCAGGAATAAGGGTGATGAACTTAGAGCATGGATCAGTACTTGGAGCTACGATGTTGTGGCCATTACGGAGACGTGGATATCACAGGGGCAGGAATGGATGTTGGATGTTCCAGGGTTTAGATGTTTCAAAAGGAATAGGGAGGGAGGTAAAAGAGGTGGGGGAGTGGCATTGTTAATCAGGGATAGTATCACAGCTGCAGAAAGGGAGGTCGTCGAGGAGGGTTTGTCTACTGAGTCATTATGGGTGGAAGTCAGAAACAGGAAAGGAGCAGTCACTTTGTTGGGAGTTTTCTATAGACCCCCCAATAGCAACAGAGACATGGAGGAACAGATTGGGAGGCAGATTTTGGAAAGGTACAGAAGTAACAGGGTTGTTGTCATGGGTGACTTCAACTTCCCTAATATTGATTGGAACCTCCTTAGTGCAAATAGTTTGGATGGAGCAGTTTTTGTCAGGTGTGTCCAGGAAGGTTTTCTCACTCAATATGTAGATAGGCCGTTTAGAGGGGAGACTATGGTGGACTTGGTGCTTGGCAACGAACCAGGCCAGGTGGCAGATCTTTCGGTGGGAGAGCATTTCGGTGATAGTGATCATAACTCCCTGACATTTACTATAGTCATGGAGAGGGACAGGAGCAGATGGGATGGGAAAATATTTAATTGGGGGAGGGGGAATTACAATGCTATTAGGCAGGAACTGGGGAGCATAATTTGGGAACAGATGTTCTCAGGGAAATGCACGACAGAAATGTGGAGGTTGTTTAGGGAGCACTTGCTGCGACTGCTGGATAGGTTTGTCCAGATGAGGCAGGGAAGGGATGTTAGGGTGAAGGAACCTTGGATGACAAGAGATGTGGAACAGCTAGTCAAGAGGAAGAAGGAAGCTTACTTAAGGTTGAGGAAGCAAGGATCAGACAGGGCTCTAGAGGGTTACAAGGTAGCCAGGAAGGAACTGAAGAATGGACTTAGGAGAGCTAGAAGGGGACATGAAAAAGTCTTGGCGGGTAGGATTAAGGAAAATCCCAAGGCGTTCTACACTTATGTGAGGAACAAGAGGATGGCCAGAGTGAGGGTAGGGCCGATCAGGGAGAGTGGAGGGAACTTGTGCCTGGAGTCAGAGGAGGTAGGGGAGGTCCTAAATGAATACTTTGCTTCAGTATTCACTAGTGAGAGGGACCTGGTCGTTTGTGAGGACAGCGTGGAACAGGCTGATATGCTCGGACAGGTTGAGGTTAAGAAGGAGGATGTGCTGGAAATTCTGAAGGACATGAGGATAGATAAGTCCCCGGGGCCAGACGGGATATACCCAAGGATATTACGGGAAGCGAGGGAAGAGATTGCTGCGCCTTTGGCGATGATCTTTGCATCTTCACTGTCCACTGGAGTAGTACCGGATGATTGGAGGGTGGCAAATGTTGTTCCCTTGTTCAAGAAAGGGAATAGGGATAACCCTGGGAATTATAGACCAGTCAGTCCTACATCGATAGTGGGCAAATTATTGGAGAGGATTCTGAGAGACAGGATTTATGATTATTTGGAAAAGCATGGTTTGATTAGAGACAGTCAGCATGGCATTGTGAGGGGCAGGTCATGCCTCACAAGCCTTATTGAATTCTTTGAAGATGTGACAAAACACATTGATGAAGGAAGAGCAGTGGATGTGGTGTATATGGATTTTAGCAAGGCGTTTGATAAGGTTCCCCATGGTAGGCTCATTCAGAAAGTAAGGAGGCATGGGATTCAGGGAAGGTTGGCTGTCTGGATACAAAATTGGCTGGCCCATAGAAGTCAGAGGGTGGTAGTAGATGGAAAGTATTCAGCATGGAGCTCGGTGACCAGTGGTGTTCCACAAGGATCTGTTCTGGGACCTCTGCTCTTTGTGATTTTTATAAATGACTTGGATGAGGAAGTGGAAGGCTGGGTTAGCAAGTTTGCCGATGACACGAAGGTTGCTGGAGTTGTGGATAGTGTGGAAGGCTGTTGTAGGTTGCAACAGGACATTGACAGGATGCAGAGCTGGGCTGAGAAGTGGCAGATGGAGTTCAACCTGGAAAAGTGTGAAGTGATTCATTTTGGAAGGTCGAATTTGAATGCGGAATACAGGCTTAAAGACAGGATTCTTGGTAGTGTGGAGGAACAGAGGGATCTTGGGGTCCATGTCCATAGATCGCTCAAAGTTGCCACCCAAGTTGATAGGGTTGTTAAGAAGGCATATGGTTGTTGGCTTTCATAAACAGGGGGATTGAGTTTAAGAGCTGCGAGGTTATGCTGCAGCTCTATAAGGCCCTGGTTCGACCACACTTGGAATATTGTGTTCAGTTCTGGTCGCCTCATTATAGGAAGGATGTGGAAGCTTTAGAGAGGGTGCAGAGGAGATTTACCAGGATGCTGCCTGGACTGGAGGGCATGTCTTACAAAGAAAGACTGAGGGAGCTAGGGCTTTTCTCATTGGAGCGAAGAAGGATGAGAGGTGACTTGATAGAGGGGTACAAGATGATGAGAGGCATAGATAGAGTGGATAGTCAGAGACTTTTTCCCAGGGTGGAAAGGGCTATCACCAGGGGGCATAATTTTAAGGTGATTGGAGGAAGGTTTCGGGGAGATGTCAGAGGTAGGTTCTTTACACAGAGAGTGGTGGGTGCGTGGTAGTAGAAGCAGATACATTAGGGGCATTTAAGCGACTCTTGGATAGGTACATGGATGATAGTAGAATGAAGGGTAGGTAGTTAGTTTGATCTTAGAGTAGGTTAAAGGTTCGGCACAACATCGTGGGCCGAAGGGCCTGGCCTGTGCTGTACTGTTCTATGTTCTATGTCAATTTTTGACTGAGGAATGGAACTAACACTCATAGCCAAGACTTCTCCCAACAACTTGCATGCTGCTTTTCCTGCCAATTCTCTTTTGAGGACCTATCAAGGGCTCTGTAGATGAAAATCATGTCCCCATGTCAGTGTGTTATGCAGCCTTTGTAGAATTAAAATGTTGGCATCAAGGGGACAATACAGCTGCTTTCCAATGGTTGTAGCAATTATCAGTTACATTAGGACTACATCTTGTATGAAAGAGAAATATGCATATATACTTCTGATGCTATACAGCTTCTGCCTCATTTGCTTCTAAATGCTAGTCATTTCTTTAATTTTTTTCAAGGCCTGGTTGAACTGGCATACAGTATTTACTCACTAGGCGATATCTTCACAAACAGCTGGGGCTCTGGTGCTTTGGGAAGGGTGGATCAACATTCTACCCTGAAGAAGGAAACCGTCATCAATGCTTACAAATATATCATGGCTGAATGTTGGAGCCTCCCCTATGGAAATCAGTTCCAAACAATGTCCTGCATCTCCAAATCTGGAACACATTAAGTGCTACTGTCTTTGTCTATTGGCAATCAACCAGCACTGAAGCCATTTTTAAAATTTGTACTTGGAATGTGGGTTATACTTGCAAGACACTATTTATTGCCCATCCCTAATCGCCCTTTGTGCATTAAGAGTCAATCACATAGTATGAGACTGGAGTCACACATAGGCCAGATCAGGTAGAAGGCAGCAGGATCCCTTCCCTGAAGATCATTAGTGAACCAGTTGAGCTTTCACAGTCATTTTCTGATGCTAGCACACACATAACCAGTTTTATTGGGAGGTAAATTTTGTCCTCATCACTTGAATGGTAAACTGTCGGGGCAAATCGGAGCAGATAGAAACCTCAATGAAATTTAAATGGAAAATCAAATGCTTTTTATAAAAGGTGAGCATTGCTCCCCATCGGTTTACCATCCAAGTGTAGAAGATATAAAATCAAAGAGACATGAAGACATAAAATTCGGCATGGACTTGATGGGCTGAATCGCCTCCTTCTGTGCCGTTATGACTCTACGAAATAGGAGCAGGAGTCAGCCATTCGGCCCCTCAAGCCTGATCCATCATTCAATAAGATCATAGTTGATCAAGACAAGAATTACCCCTATTGAATTCAGTTTCACACTTTATCATGGTGGCATTTGAACTCATGAAGCTGAATTTTCTGGAGACAGCGGGTGCTGGAACCTGGGGTGGGAAATTGCCATCAGTGGCAAATTAAGAGGCCATCTTCAGGGTTGCCATCCAATTAAGGATGATGGCGCGACTTCCAAGAGCTGCCGACCCAATCGGAGGGCCGGCGGCTCAGCAGCCTCTGTGAGCCATGGTGTGTCCCTAAAGGAAGGCCACCCCCTGGAGCCCACTGGGAGCCGCTAGGTTTCACTGGCCGGTCTTCCCACACAGCGGTGGGCCCTTCTGATGTGGGCAAAACAAATGCGAGAAGTGACACTTAAATGGACACTTAAATGGCACAATTGGCCTCCTAGTAGGCGTCCGAGCTGCCAACTTTCCCGTCACTGGCAAAATAGTAGGGCAACAGGAAGACATTGGGCACAACCCCCGACACCTTCCTGTGCCAATTTGCCAGCTTTCCTGCTTCCCAGCCCCAACCCCAAAAGGCCCGGAAAATTCTGGCCATGGCCTCTGAGTTGTTAGTCCAGCTCCATAATCACTAGGTTATTGTACCTGTGTTTTTCACATGCAGAAAGCCTATTCTGCTAAGAAGGTGGGATCTAGGTCACAAAATCGGGCCAGGCCTGTCCCTCTTCCTGTAGCATTCATGGGTTCATACATGCTGGACTAGAAAATTGGGGCTCTCATGGAAGTTTTATTATGGAAGGTAGCATGCCATTCTTTCATCGCTGGAGCTCAGGCCGAAAGGATGTAATTTTTTGTCATTGCGAGCTATAATGGTTCCTTATTAAATGACTTTTAGTTTATGTTTAATTTAGAGATACAGCACTGAAACAGGCCCTTCGGCCCACCAAGTCTGTGCCGACCATCAACCACCCATTTATACTAATCCTACACTAATTCCATATTCCTACCACATCCCCACCTGTCCCTATATTTCCCTACCACCTACCTACACTAGGGGCAATTTATAATGGCCAATTAACCTATCAACCTGCAAGTCTTTGGCATGTGGGAGGAAACCGGAGCACCCGGAGGAAACCCACGCAGACACAGGGAGAACTTGCAAACTCCACACAGGCAGTACCCAGAATTGAACCCGGGTCGCTAGAGCTGTGAGGCTGCGGTGCTAACCACTGCGCCACTGTGCCGCCCCTGTTAGTGCTCTCAACCCTGTTAATCATGGACGTGAGTCCACAGTATAAAGCTGTCTAGTTTGGATCTAAATTAGAAATCTCACTAAGAGGTCATAAAGTTGGTTTATATGGAAAATAGAAAAATTCACATTGATGCAAATTAATCCTGGCCGTTGTAATATTTCTATCGGGGAACGGGAGGAGGATCTTCCTCTCTGATCTTGCCAATCAGGTTCAGCGTTGGTATGCCTGGTGAGACCAGATGTATCGAAATACCAAATGACAGTAATCCTGACGTACTTGCTTTGCAGGCCCATATAATTTCAGGACCAATTGCTTGAATCCTAACCTTGAACTTCTACATTGTATCTGAGTAGAAAGAATGCTTGAGATGATAAGCTGCTGTGTGCACATTGAAGCCTCTTCGGATTAAGGTGACCCTGCCAGCTTCCCTCTTCTATTTCTGCATGGGCAGTCTGCCACAAACGTTTACTGCCATATGCGGAAGCCTGAAATGGGACTAATGGAAGTGCCTGCATGTGTCAGCATCCTGCAGAGAGAGCACCATCATTTGCTCATTTCAGCTACTGGACATTGCCTTATCACAGCCGCTGATCAAAAAAGTTAGTAGACCTAATAGTGAGATCAGTTAAACCTTCTGTCTAAGTTCTCTGTGACAGATCCCCAATTATGTAGAGATCAGAAGAGATAACCTCAGGCGTCTATGGCAGGAGTATGAGTATCAAGCATTGGTACAGTCATTAGAGAATGTGCCAAACACTATGTGGCAGATGGCAACTCTGTGAAAGAGTCCACTAGTCACGTAGTGCTGCCTTGTATGATGATTCTGCAACACTGAAGTCCACCATGGAGTATGTGGCAACTCCAAGAAGCATCTTTACCCTTAGGGCCCCTGATAATGGGGATTCTGAGGCAGATATTCTTGGAGTTTGCCACATACTCCATGGTGGACTGCAGTGTTGCAGAATCATCACACAAGGCAGCACTATGTGACTAGTGGACTCTTTCACTGAGTTGCCATCTGCCACAAAGTGTTTGGCACATTCTCTAACGACTGTACAAATGCTTGATGTTCTTTTTATAAGCAAGTCCAGTGAAGGCTTATCAAACAAAGCAGCAGGCAAGCTGGCCCTCTGGATAGCAGCTTCCTTCCCCATCTGTCCCACAGCAATCTGCTCCTGATCATTCATGCTATGTATCTCATTCAGTCCACTTCCCCAACTCGTTTTCAAAATTCTTCTCGGATGCATGTATCTGTTCTGGTGATTGGGAGGGAGAGAATGAGTGACAGTGCGTGCATGTGTACGTGTGAAGTGCTGGCAAGATCATCTGTCGTGGGGCCTACCTTGTATTCTTATGGCACACCAAGTGAAAGAAAAGAGGAAGGCAGTTTGTTGTGGTGTCCTCGTGAATAGAGTTCACATATAGCTTTCAGAAGCACTGACATGGTTAATACCTTCAATATCTGCATTGATGGAATTTAGTGAATGAGAGAACAGGATGAGGAAGATGAATGGCAACCAATCCTGAACTTGTAGTTGGCCTCCTACTTCTCCATCTCAATCTTCCTCTTTGGCCTGCCTTCCCAGAATTTTGAGAGCTTCTTCCTGATACAGGGTTAGTGAAAAAAAAGACTTGCATTTACATTACGCTTTTAATGACCCCTGGTGTCAAAGCACTTCACAGCCAATGAAGTACTTTTGAAGTGTAGTCACTGTAGTAATGTAGGAATTGTACATTGTAGTTGTGATTGTAATTGCAGTGGTCAGAAAATGGAAGGGTTCTTCTCCTGTAAATGGTTTCTTACAGTTGCTGTTGGGCTGTCTTCTCTTGCAAACAGAGCAAAAGAAGTGAAAAGTTCCAAATATTGAGAATGACATTCAGTAACACCAAAGTGGCAGCATGAACCCCATAATAGGTCAGATGACACATGCATACAGCTTAGGCCCAGATCATAAAGGGTAGCTTGTAAGACATACATACATAGGTTTGAAAGTATTTTAAGACAGTGTGAGAGGAAGTAATTGTAATCTGTTAAGTGCATTGCAATAATGCAAGATCATGCTGGGTTCTCCCACTTTAATGAAACTGGTAAGGTCTTTGAACTTTTTCTTGCACTGTTTCCAGGTGCATAGTGTTGTCAAGGAACTATTAACATTGGTCTCTATGCCTGGAGCTTGCCCACAATATTAAAATTAGCCTGAACCCAGAAATTCATGCAGGGTCAGTGCATAACAGTTCAGATTGGTGCAATTCACCCACTGTCCCATTTCTGATTAAAATTACCCCCAGTCAGAAAATCAAGGCTTGTGTTTGTGAGGGAGAGGTATAAACATGCAGAGGAAGATAATGGTGCAAAATTCTTCTGGTAACTAGATATAGTGAAATTCTAAATACATTAATAAAGAATATTTTTACAAATTTTCTACACCTAACCATAGAGGAAATCATCCCACATTATTGTTTGGTTTGATAAGAATTTGCTGTTCTTTACCAGTTTGTGTTGAGTTTAAATGCAGAATAAACCAAGAACAACTCAAATCTAGAAAATTTGTAGTTGTATAGTCATTAAGTATTTGTACACATTTTATTGGACAAATGTGAGACGGAGAAGCCACAAATCCACAGTCCTTCTGGCACCCTTTCATCATTAGTCCAACGGGAGTGCGATGGAAGAGCTGGAAATCAAGCTGACACTTAGATATGCCAGGTCTCAGCCTTCCCAAGGAGTTTCTACAGGTCCTTTTTTAAGGGCAGAACCTTTGTTCACATGAAGAAAGGCCATAGGCGTGAGGGGCTGTGGTCAGTCCAGAAGATTTCTTGTCCTGTCCCAGGCAGTTGGCTGGTATGGCAGATGAAAGCAGCTGTATCCACTCCAGCAGCTAATGCCTATATAAGGTTCCTATCTGATATTGGAGAGCTGTTGACCATAGCATATGCCGTGCATGCTGCAGTCAGTTTTCTCAGATGAATAGTAGCTGTACAAGTGGTCATTAAAAGGGTCGCTGGAGGCTATCACCAAAAAGGTAGGTAAAAATGATTTTACTTAAACTAAATGTTTAAACTGAACA
This sequence comes from Heterodontus francisci, assembly GCF_036365525.1. Classification (NCBI taxonomy): domain Eukaryota; kingdom Metazoa; phylum Chordata; class Chondrichthyes; order Heterodontiformes; family Heterodontidae; genus Heterodontus; species Heterodontus francisci. The sequence goes on along the minus strand of NC_090377.1, from coordinate 69,653,426 downwards.
TTAAAACTGACCGCATCCTAATGAGGCAAGAGGATCAATTTTGCATGGCACTCTTGCCCATCAGTTTCAACGCAATGGTTATGGTTCCACTGGCTTTGTGCCCAAAGTCACAAATCAAATTCTAGGCCATTGTCTCCTATACACTTAAGTTTTGAATCTGCATTATAACAGAAGCTTTATCATCACTATTGGTTAATCAGTTCAGATATGTGTGGGGTATAATGATATATATGGTTTGATTTCTTAATCTTTTACCTGCGTTCCTAAATTTATGTGTTTTTGGAACTATATACTTGAAAAGAAAATTGTGACCTGAAAACACCACTTAATGGTGCATTGAAGTTTAAAACAGAAATTGTGTTACATCATTAATATATTTAGTATACGATGATATTTAGCTGTTGAACATCTTGTTTAAAGTAGAGAGAAGATTAATTACATTTTGTTCTTTCTTTGCTGACATATTTACAGTTCTCATTTACGAGCCTGAAAATCCAGAGGCCCAACAATTCAAGACACTTCTAGAAGTGAAAATACAGTTAGGTAAGCTGGACAAAAACTGTTTGGCATCTTTTACCTCATAGGACTGAATTGAATCTTTTGTGAGAAGCACAGCAGTGTATGAAAATCAGAATAAAAACATACACTTTGTTTCTTTTGAACTGATTTTTCATCTGTAAAAGCTTTACTTGATATCTTTGCATTTTTTTTTGCTTTGTATTAATTGCCTTGAAAGAAAGTAATTTACATTTTTATGAGAAAAATATTACTAGATTAAGTTTTTGCATATTTTAATTAGTTTTCAGAAATTGATGCATTGTGTTTTATTGTGCAGAATTCATAATTGGCTACTGAATTTTAAAACAACTGATTTCAATTCTAAACTATTACACCATCCTTGCATTCTGATTATTTGAATATATTATTTAAAAGAAAGCTAATCAAATTTAGAAATGGCATTCTATTATGCTAAATTTGATGTTTTGGAAAGGATAAATATTGACAAAAAACTGTGTTATTTCTGGAAGAATAGAATTTAATTCCTACAATGAACTGCAATTGGCCAAGACTTATATAGCTCAATGTAAGATTATTAGACCAATATTCTGAAAGTGTTCTGTTCTTAATAAGTGGGATAAGGTCTGACTCAGTTGTTAGATGACGTAACTTCATGCAATAACAATTGCTTCTGTAATGCCGACAATTGAGAACATGGTAAGTTCTTTCTAAAATATGACCACAATGAGATATCTTTCATAATTGCCCCAAAAGTGCATTGTTTTAAACCTGGAATGCAAAGGTTGTTTAATTCAATCTTAATTGTGAAAACCTAGGTCTGGCATTTTTGTGACTCCTGACCCACTCTTAACTGCCTTCTGAAATGGCCTAGCAAACTACTCAGTTGTATCAGATTACTACACAAAGCTATCATAAAAAAAAGCCATATGAACCACCTGGCATCGACCTAGGCGCCGGACACGACAAAGGCACACCCTGCCCAGTCAACCCTGCATAGTCCTCCTCACTAACACCTGGGACTTGTGGCAAAATTGGGAGAGTTGTCCCACGGACTAGTCAAGCAACTGCCTGACATAGTCATACTCAAAGAATAATACCTTTCAGCCAACATCCCAAACTCCTCCATCACCATCCCTGGATGTGTCATTTCTCACCAATAGGACAGACCCACCAGAGGTGGCAACACAGTAGTATATAGTTGGGAGGAAGTGGCCCTAGGAGTCCTCAACATTGACTCCAGTCCCCATGATGTTGCATGGCATCAGGTCAAACATGGGGAGGGAAACCACTTGCTGATTGCTACCTATTGCCCTGCATCAGCTGATGAACAAGTATGCCTCTTCCATGTGGAGGAAGCAGTGAAGGTAGGAAGTGCATTGAATGTAATCTGGGTGGGGGACATCAAGGTTCATCACTAAGAGTGGCTTGGTAGCACCACTACTGACCGAGACTTGCTCTGCCATAGGTGTGAAAGAATCAACATGAGGGAAAAACCTGATTCACTATGTCCTCACCGATCTACCTTTCACAGATGCATCTATCCATGACAGTATTGTTAGGAGTGACCACTGTACAATCCTTCTGGAGACGAAGTCCTGTCTTCTCACTGAGGACACTCTCTGTGGTGTTGTGTGGCACTACCACCATGTTAAATGGGATGGATTCAGAACAGATCTGACAGCTCAAAACTGGGCATCCATGACGCGCTGTAGGCCATCAGCAGAATTGCATTCCACCGTAAACTGTAATCTCATGGCCCGGCATATCCCTCGCTCTACCATTACCATCAAGCCAGGGGACCAACTCTGGTTCAGTGAGGAGTATAGAAGATCATGCCAGGAGCTGCATCAGGCATACCAAAACAGGAGCTGCCAATCTGATGAAACTACAACACAGGACTGCATGCAGAACTAAGCAGCAGAAGCAGCGTGCGTTAGAGCTAAACGATCCCCAGCCAACAGATCAGATCAAAGCTCTGCAGTCCCACTACACCCAGTTGTGAATGGTGGTGGACAATTAAACAACTAACAGGAGGAGGACACTCATGAGCATTCCTATTCTCACTCATGGCATAGTGCGGCACCTGAGTGCAGAAGACAAGGCCGAAGCATTCATAACCATCTTAAGTCACAAATGCCTGGCGGATGATCCATCTCAGCCTCCTTCTGAGGTTCTCACCATCACAGAAGCCATTCAACCAATTCAATTCACTCTGCATGATATCAAAAAACTCCTGAGCACACTATATACAACAAAGGCAATGGGCCTTGACAACATTTCAGCTGCAGTGCTGAAGATTTGTGCTCCAGAACTAGCTGAGCTTCTAGCCAAGCTCTTGCAGTACTGCTACAACACTGGCATCTACCCAACGAAGTGGAAAATTGCCTAGCCATGTCCTCACCACCAAAAGCAGGACAAATTCAATCCAGCCAATTACTGCCCCTTCCATCTATTCTCAATCATCAGTAAAGTGATTGAAGGTCTGGTCGACAGTGCTATCAAGCAGCACTTACTCATCAATAACCTGCTCACCAGTGCTCAGTTTGGGTTCCGCCAGGATCATTCGACTCCAGACCTTATTGCAGCCTGTTCCAAACATGGAAAAGAGCTGAATGTCAGAGGTGTGGTGAGAGTGACTGCCCTTGACATCAAGTCAGCATTTGACAGAATGTGACATCAAGAAGCTTTTGTAAAACTGAAGTCAATGGGAATCACAGGGAAGATTCTACATGGCTGGAGCCATAGCGCAAAGGAAGATGGTTGTGGTTGTTGGGGAACAACATCTCAACCCCAGGACATCGCTGTAGAAGTTCCTCAAGGCAGTGTCCTAGGCTCAATCATCCTCAATTGCTTCACCAGTGACCTTCCCTCCATCAGAAGGTCAGAAGTGGAGATGTTTGCTGATGATTGCAGTGTTCTGTTTCATTCACAATTCACCAGATAATGAAACAATCTGTTTCAGGTTTGGGATGATAAGTGACAAGTAACATTTGTGTGACAGCAATGCCAAGCAATGATCCTCTCCAACAAGAGTGAGTCTAACCTCCTCCCCTTGACATTCACACCTCCTCTAGACACATCTTTTGTTTCTTTACTTGTCCCATTGCTACTCCCTTTGGCCTTGCACAATGAAACCTTTTGTTATTTAATCTCTCCGGTCCTCTATCCTATCACAGACCTTCCCTTTTGTTCTACTTTCCACTCTCCCCACTTCCACTCCTTTCACTTGCTTAAATCCTATTACATTTCTAACTTCTCCCAGTTCTGATGCAAGGTCACAGACCTAACATAGTAAAAAAAAGTTGTGATGGTGTGACGCATTACAAGTAATATAATTTGGCATAAAACACAAACAGAAAAAGTTACAATGCTCAGTAGGTCAGGCAGCATCTGTGGAGAAATAGAAGTCAGTCAGTAGAAGTTTTAGAACTTAAGATCTTTCCTCAGGATTGGAAGATACTACAGTTGAACAGCATTGAAAAATGAACAGAACAAGGGAAAAGTGGAGAGGAAAACACACACACACACGCACACACAGACACTGTTCTGATCCCCATAGAGATCAACAAACCAAATGAACCGAATTTACTGAACGACACCAATTGAAAAAAAGGATAAGATTTCACTTTTATAACTTTTACTTTAACAATCAAAACAAACTCAACATAAATTAAGTATGAATTAACAGTGTGTGTATATATCTTTTGGGCCTCCTTATCTCGAGAGACAATGGATACGCTCCTGGAGGTGGTCAGTGGTTTGTGAAGCAGCGCCTGGAGTGGCTATAAAGGCCAATTCTGGAGTGACAGGCTCTTCCACAGGTGCTGCAGAGAAATTTGTTTGTTGGGGCTGTTGCACAGTTGGCTCTCCCCTTGCGCCTCTGTCTTTTTTCCTGCCAACTACTAAGTCTCTTCGACTCGCCACAATTTAGCCCTGTCTTTATGGCTGCCCGCCAGCTCTGGCGAATGCTGGCAACTGACTCCCACGACTTGTGATCAATGTCACACGATTTCATGTCGCGTTTGCAGACGTCTTTATAACGGAGACATGGACGGCCGGTGGGTCTGATACCAGTGGCGAGCTCGCTGTACAATGTGTCTTTGGGGATCCTGCCATCTTCCATGCGGCTCACATGGCCAAGCCATCTCAAGCGCCGCTGACTCAGTAGTGTGTATAAGCTGGGGATGTTGGCCGCTTCAAGGACTTCTGTGTTGGAGATATAGTCCTGCCACCTGATGCCAAGTATTCTCCGAAGGCAGCGAAGATGGAATGAATTGAGACGTCGCTCTTGGCTGGCATACGTTGTCCAGTTACAAATTGCACATTAACTATCAGATACAACAAAGATAGACCTGACGGATTTACTGGGCAGTCCACTGAACATATATGGCACAAATTATAGCCACAATGTCCTTTAAAGCTCAGAACTTCCTCTGGTAGATCTCCAGTTCCTGTCTTCCAAGATGCAGCCACCGATTCTCATCCAGCAGCTGTTCCCCTTCAACACAAACTGCACAGGTACAGTCTTCACCAAAACGGTTTATTTCTCCAGAACCTCCTCAGCTCTGCACACGACAGTCTTAATGACTTGGATCTGCCAGTATTACATTAAGTAATGGAAATAGCTGCAGCAACTCGCATTTACCGACTGCCAGCTCCTGGATGCAGCCTTCACTGCTGCATGAACTGAGCTTGGATGGCTGTATGTTTTAATCTTATTCCAACCAGTTTCTGTTTCCCCAGAATCCTGAAGTTTTAGTTTCCCTTTCAGTTAGGGTCTGTCTCAAAAAAAATAAGCTTTGAAACCAGGGTCATGCACCTAAAACAGACCATTCGACAAGTCATCTGTTCAGACAGCAGCTCAGACATACTACCCCACTGTTCCTGCCAAACTGTGAATTCCATCACACTTCCTCCCCCGTGCGAAAAAGAAAACTTTACAGCAGTTCAGAAGTACAGCAATTCTTAACATCATAAATGTTTTAACAAATAGCTTATTACATACTGTACAGGTAACATTTTCATATTCCACCATTATACATATCGTATTTACAAAACCATAAAGGCTTAACCAATAACAAAACCAAGTAAATGTGACAATTAGGATTAGCAGGATTCAAACATCATAAAATTATCATAACTCACAGCCTTCCTTCTCTCTTCCACTCCTTCTTTAAACTCTGCACAGAGCATCAGAAATTAGACTCTTTTTTCCCTGCAACATGCACATTTTTTAGTGTAAATGGCTGTAACATCAAACTCCAGTGAAACAGCCTGAGGTTCTTTGTTCTAAACTTTTCTAGAAACTCAGGTGGGTTGTGGTCTGTATAAACTAGTACTTCTCCCTGACTATTGGTTAAATATACCTCAAACCGTTGAAGAGCCAGTACAAGACTTAAAGCTTCTTTCGCGATGGTTGAGTACTTTCTTTGTTCTTATTAAGCTTCCTAGAGAAGTAGCTACGGGCTGTTCCATACCAGCGTCACCATCTTGGAGCAGCACCACTCCTACCCCTACATCACTGGCCTCGATAGCCACCTTAAATGGTTTACTATAATCTGGGCTGCAAGAGCTGGCTCCTTTATCAAAATGGCTTTTCACTTCTCAAATGCGATTTGGCATGACTCTGAACATTCGAACTTCACGTTTTTCCTCAACAAATTTGTCAGTGGGGTGACTGAATGTGCTGAAATTAGGAACAAATTTCCTGTAAAACCCACACATACCCAGAAATCGTAACACTTCTTCCTTTGTCTTGGGTACAGAAAAGTCTATTATCGCCTGAATTTTGGCCTCTCTTGGTAATACTTTACCTTGGCCATTGATATGTCCTAAATAAGCGAACTTGGCCTTGGCAAACTCATTCTTTGCTAGGTTTATGACAAGGTTAGCTTTTGCCAGCCTGTCAAATAGAGCTCTCAAATGTCTGACATGACCACTCCAAGTGTTTCTTACACTAAAAGGTCATCGATGTACATAACACAATTACTCAACCTGGCAATCACTTGATTGGTTTATCTTTGAAATGCAGCCAGTGCATTTTTCACACCAAATGGCATGAATTTACATTGGAACAGACCATCTTGTGTCACAAAAACTGAAATTTCTTTGGCTTGGTTGGTCAAGGGAACTTGCCAATATCCCTTAAACAAATCAATCTTGCTAACTAAGGTCGAGTTCCCCACCCTATCAATACAATGTTCAAGCTTGGGATCGGATAGGAGCCCACCTTAGTTACCGCATTAACCTTTTGGTAACTAATGCAGAATCTTTGAGAACCATCTGATTTTGGCACCAGAATGACAAGAGAACTTCAACTACTTTGACTGGATTCAAGGACTGCAGCGATTCAAGAAGGCAGCTCACCACCACCTTCGCAAGGGCAATTAGGGATGGGCAATAAGTGCTGGCCTAACCAGTGACACCCACATCCCATGCACAAATAAAAAGAAAAATTATATCATTATTTGACATGTATTGAACCTCCTCCCTGACTTTGGCCAATCTGCTGTGATTGCGTCTTTAGGGGTTTAATTGGTTTAGCTTCCCCTACATCAACCTCATGAATAGCCAGAGAAGTATGGCGTGGCTTATCTGCACATACAGACTTATATTTCCTCGATAGGTCAGCTGTGTCTTTCCTCTGTTGCTCAGGTAGGTGGTGCAGCACAGGGTCGTCCAACCTTTTCAGGCGGAGAGCTGCATTACGATTTCTGCTCGGCCCAGGGGAGCCGGTGAGCAAATTTCACAAGATAAAGGCATTAAAAATTTATCTTACTAATAAAAACAACAACAAATGTGTATTTTTGTGAAGAAGCTTTAAATAAGATTAATTTATTGACTTACTTTCTTGTCACTATATTAAAAACTGATTTAGTGACATACCTGGCATTGTTTTTGCTTGCATAAGTAGCCAGTCTCTGCCCACACACTTGATGTAGCGATACACTTGATGTAGCGATGCAGAGTATTCTCGATAGATATCCATCTTTCAGGAGTGAGATCTCTCTCTGTCTCTGTCTCTGTCTCTCCTTCTCTCCCTGTGTTCCCCCCCCACCATGTCATCCTCGCTCTGTGTTCCCCCTGTCCCCCCTCTCTCTAGCCCCCCTCTCTCTGCTCCCCCCTCTCTCTAACCCCCCTCTCTCTGCTCCCCCCTCTCTCTGCTCCCCCCTCTCTCTGTTCCCCCATCTCTCTCTTCCCCTTTCTTGTTTGTTTGAATTCTGGGAAATTCCCATTTCACAGGCTAATTTGGATCAATCCCAGACGAGACCCAAATTTCGTTATGATCTCTGTGGAGATCAATAAACCAAAAGAACCGAATTTAGTGAATGACCCCAATAAAAAAAAACAAATGGACAAGATTTCACTTTTCCACCTTTTACTTTAACAATCAAACCAAAATCAACATAAATTAAACATGAATTAACAGACAAAACACATTATTGCAAATTACACATTAACTATGAGATACAACAAAGATAGATCTGATGGGTTTACTGCGTAGTCCACTAAGCATATGTGGCACCAATTACAGCCACACATTCTTCAAAACTCTGAACTTCCTCAGGTAGATCCCAGCTCCTTTTCTCCAAAACGCAGCCACTGATTCTCATCCATTAGCAGTTCCCCTTCAACCCAAATTTCGTGGGTACGGACTTTACTAAAACGGCGCACTTCCCAGAACCTCCGCAGCTCTGGTCATGACAGTCTTGATAGCGTGGAACCACCCGTATCACCTTAAGTTATGGAAACACCTACAGCAACTCGCATTTACCTACTGCCAAGTCCTGGATCTAGCCTTCACTTTCTTCAGCCTGCTGGCACTTCACCTCTGCATGATCTGAGCTTGGATGGCTCTGTGTTTTAATCTGGTTCCAACCAGTTTCTGTTTCTCCTGTTATGACCAGGTGAGAAAGAGTTCTAGGGTTCCCTTTCAGCCTTCACCTGGTCTTACCGTAACACCGTGCTTTTTAGCTCTCCCTTGGTGAATCCTTGTTCACCGCTTTCAAATTATAAGGCAACAAAGCCAGCACAAACAGGCTTTCTTAGGTTTAAAGAAGAAAAGTTGAAATTTATTAAACTTAAACTCTAATTCAGTTGGCGCCTACGGATACATGCACCCACACAAGCATGCATACATGATACGCAGGTGCAAATAGAGACAGAAAAGAGCAGAAGAAAAATAAAGTGAAAAGTTTGAGGCAATATCTGAAGTGTTTTTGTTGCGGTTCTTCGAGCTCTCTGTAGAGTCCTTAATTGTAGGTAGATCTTGCTTTTCATTGGGGACCAGTATTCTTCTTAAACCTCGTTCGCTGTAGGAGACTTTTCTCTTTCGGGGTTCATGTGTCTTCAGTGGATCCAGAGGCTTGTGTGAAAGAGATGGGAGCAGGCAGACAGGAGAGGCTGTGGCGAGCCAGCCAGGAGAGATCTTCTCAGTCCAGGAGCATTCTGCTTTCTGCCCAAATTGTTTGTACAAATGTAAAAACTCAGGTTGCCCAGCAGGTTAGTCATGTGACTAGCTGGTTTGACTGTGTCCGTTTGTGTATTCAGCCATCTTAGCAGTCAACCTGGAATGCGAGCTCCCCCACCTTCAACGTCTGGTGATCAAAAGTCCTTTGTGGGTTGAATGTGTCAAGGAATGTTCCTTTGTCCTTTTCAAGCACTGTCTGTTAATATGCAAATGTCTTTCCAGCCAAGGGTCCATTGTGGGTTGAATGTGTCAGGGAATGGCTGCTTTGTCCTTCCAAACACTGTCTGTTAATATGTAAATGTCTTTCCAGCCATGGCTGATCTGTTTAACAAGTCCTTTCTTCACTTTAACAGTTTAAAATCAATGTTCATGACAAAATTCATGTACCTTATTCTTGGCAGGTGTGGGCCAAGCATGACACTCCAGAAACCTGAAATTTCAGTTTCCCTTTCTGTTAGGGTCTGTCTCAAAAAAGCACAAGCTTTGAAACCAGCATCATATACCTAACAGAACATTCGACAAGTCATCTGTTCAGAGAACAGCTCACACATGCTCCCCCACTGGTCGCGCAAAACTGTGAATTCCATCAGCACATACGCACACAGAGGAAAAGAAAGAGAATGACTTATGAAGTGTTTCGATGGAGAACAGGAGATGCTAAATGGCACATGGCATCAGTAAGAGACAACAAGAGGTATAATAAGGGAAATGAAAAACATATATGAAACACAAACAGAATGGAATTTTATTGAAATAGATTGGCTTGTAGCAGGAAAGCCGGCAGTGGGCTTTTTGTATTATCAGTGGGCTTTGCCATGGCTCTTTAACTCAGCCATGGCCTAGCATCCGACTTCCGGGTTTCCTGACCAATCACAATGGGAAACCCCATGGAACTGTCGGGTGATTCATTTCAATATTTAAATAGACAATTAACTGTGAATTCCCTTGCTGTGTAGAACTCGCTAGGGTCAACAAGAGGACAATGGGAATTCATTGTTCAATGAAACTGACAGGCTGGAAAGTCTTTAAACAGTGAAATTGCATAGATGCTGAAATAAAAACAAGAAATGCTGGAACCACTCAGCAGGTCTGGCAGCATCTGTGGAAAGAGAAGCAGAGTTAACATTTCGGGTCAGTGACCCTTCTTCGGAACTTCAGATTTCCAGCATCCGCAGTATTTTGCTTTTATTATATTGCATAGATGCTGGCCTGCCTATGTGAAAGGCTTGTACTTAGAGAACCTGTTCTGAGAGCCTGATTCACTGTTTTAAAGGTGATTTCCAACTTTTTGGAAGTAATTTAACTTACCTTAAACTTTACTCACCTTGACCTGATCTGCCCTGCTGTCAATATTCACTAAACTTATGCAACTTTAGTATGAACTTCTGATGGGGAACAACAGGTGCAACCAGACCAACACCAAAAGCATCAGAAGCCACACCAATAGCTACAGCAGCAGGAGCAACAATAATACCAAAAGCAGCTGCCTTCTCCGCAGCCACATGCTGCCCCACCGGAAAGAGGGGATGCACACAGAGCTTCAACTCAAAGAAGGCAGTATCTCCTGCACTGGGTATACAGATTCCTCAACATGATGGAGCAACAGTGCCTCGGGAGGTTCAGGCTTTAATGGCAGGTCATTGCTGACAATCTGCAGGCTCCAAGAACAAGACCTTCTTCCAAGAAGGCCAGATGGGAAATCATTGCCAGTGGCCATCAAGGTCATCACAGTCCTGAATTTCTTTGCATCCGGCTCCTTCCAGGGATCTGTTGGTGACATCTCCTGGATCTCTCAATCTGCTGCCCACAACTGTATCTCCCAGGTCACTGATGCCTTATTTGCCAAGGCTGTCACTTAGGTCCGATTTGTCACTGATGAGGCCAATCAGACACTGAGGGCTGTCAGTTTTGCTGGAGTGGCTGTATTCCTGCAGGTACGGAAGTAATTAACTGCACACATGTGGCAATCAAGATTTCGTCAGATCAGCCTGGAGTGTTCATCAGTCACAAGAAGTTCCACTCGTGCAATTTTCAGCTCATTCATTACCACCGGAGAGTTTTCATGCATGTCTGTGAAAGGTAGCCTGAAATCTGCCATGATTCATTCATTCTGTGGCAGTCACATCTTCCAGCTTTTCACTCCTCCACATATCATCAGCGGGTGGTCCTTGGAGACTAGAGCTACCCTCTGAGGACTGGCTGATGATATTTGTAAGGATCTGATGCAGAGGAGAGGTACAACAGAAGCCACATGACCACAAGAGCGATCATAGAACAAGCCATTGGGTTACTCAAGATGCAATTCAGATGCCTCGACAGATCTGGGGCTGCCCTTCAGTATGCCCCATCAAGGGTCTCAGAATGCTTGTGGTCTGCTGTACCCTGCACGACGTTTAGCTGCACAGAGGAGTGGAGCTGCAGGAAGCAGAACGTTCAGACCAACTGACATCTGAGGAGGAGGAGGAAGAAGAGGAGGAGCCTGATGTGGCCAGGGTGCCTGCAGCAACTCACCTGGCTGCCAGAGAAGCCCTTGGTGGTCTCATACAAGCAGCGTCAGCTAATCTGAGTGCATGAGGCCAAACGGCAGTGCAAACATAAACGCTGCACCACCCCCCCCCCCCCACCCCCCCCCCCCCGCACCCCCCCCCCCCCCCCCCCCCAAGACAAATCATTACCACAGTCAAAAATACAACTATTACTATCACACCCTTCTCTTACAGGCTGGTCATACCATTCACCTGAAAGCAACTGTCCACTTGGAATTTGGAATGCAATGATGTAGAGAAGGGGTGTCCAACTTTTTCGCATGGGAGGGCCACATTACAATTTTTGTCCTACACAGGGGGCTGGTGAAAAAATTTCCAAATGATAAAGGCATTAAAAATTTATCTTACTATCAAAACAACAACAAATGTGCATTTTTGTGAAGAAGCTTTAAATAAGAAGACTAATTTATTGACACTTTATCATCACTATGTTGAACACTACTTTAGTGACATACCTGGCATTATTTCTGCTTGCACAAGCAGTCAATGTCTGCCTGCACACTTGATGTAGCGATATGGAGTATTCCTGATAGATGTCCATCAGTTAGGAGTGATCTTGATCTCTTTCATCCCCTCTGTCTCTCCCCCCTCCGCTGTCTCTCTCTCCCCTGTCTCTCTGTCTCTCCTGTTTGTTTTAATTCATTCATGGGATGTGGGCATCACTGGCCAGGCCAGCATTTATTGCCCATCCCTAATTGCCCTTGAGAAGGTGGTGGTGAACTGCCTTCTTGAACTGCTGCAGTCCACGTGGGGTAGGTATACCCACAGTGCTGATAGGAAGGGAGTTCCAGGATTTGGACCCAACGACAGTGAAGGAATGGCGATATAGTTCTTACTCAGGATGGTGTGCGGTTTGGAGGGGAAGTTGCAGATGGTGGCATTACCATGCATCTGCTGCCGTTGTCCTTCTAGGTGGTAGAGGGCGCAGGTTTAGAAGGTGCTGTCTAAGGAGCCTTGGTGTGTTGCTGCAGTGCATCATGTAGATGGTACACACTGCTGCCACTGTGCGTCGGTGGTGGAGGGAGTGAATGTTTGTGCAATCAAGCGGGCTGCTTTGTCTTGGATGGTGTCGAGCTTCTTGAGTGTTGTTGGAGCTGCACTAATCCAGGAAGTGGAGAGTATTCCATCAGACTCCCGATCTGTGCCCTGTAGATGGTGGACAGGCTTTGGGGAGTCAGGAGGTGAGTTACCCACCACAGAATTCCTAGCCTCTGACGTCCTTTTGCAGCCACGGTATTTATATGGCTACTCCTGTTCAGTTTCTGGTCAATGGTAACCCCCAGGATGTTGATAGGAGGGGATTCAGCGATGGTAATGCCATTGAACGTCAAGGGGAGATGGTCAGATTCACTCTTGTTGGAGATGGTCATTGCCTAGTACTTGTGTGGCACGAATGTTACTTGCCACTTATCAGCCCAAGCCTGGATATTGTCCAGGTCTTGCCACATTTCTACATGGACTGCTTCAGCATCTGAGGAGTTGCAAATGGTGCAGAGCATTGTGCAATCATCAGCGAACATCCCACTTCTGACCTTATGATTGAAGGAAGGTTATTGATGAAGCAGCTGAAGATGGTTGGGCCAAGGACACTACCCTGAGGAACTCCTGCAGTGATGTTCTGGAGCTGAGATGATTGACCTCCAACAACCATAACCATCTTCCTTTGCGCCAAGTACGACTCCAACCAGCGGAGAGTTTTCCCCCCAATTCTCATTGACTTCAGTTTTGCTAGGGTTACTTGATGTCATACTCGGTCAAATGCTGCCTTGATGTCAAGGGCAGTCACTCTCACCTAACCTGTCTGTCCCTCTCTCTCTCCCTCTCCTTCTCTCTCCCCCTCCCTTTCTCTCTCTTCACTCTCTCTAGCTGTCTCTTTCCCCCCTCTCTCTCTTCCCCCCTCCTACCTCTCCTCCCTTTTTCCCCTTCCCTCTCTCTCTGTCTCCCACTCTCTTCCCCCCCACCCCCCGTCTCTCTCCCCCATCTCTCTCTGTCTCTCTCTCTCTCCCCATTCTTTCTGTGTGTGTGTGTATCACGCTCTCTTTCTCCCCCCCCGTCTCTCTCTGTCCCTCCTCCACCCCCCCCCCTCCCCGCTCTGTTTCTGTGTGCGTCTCTCGCTCCCTGCTCCCCGCTCTCCACTCCCTGCCCCCTAATCCCGGCTCTCTCCTCCTCGTTACCTGCTGTCTGTCTGTGCACTCACCATAAATGCGGATGATAGAGGCAGGCTGTGAACTCTGCCTGTCCGTTGGGCGCATCCATGTTGTGCAGGGTCCTAGCAAACCTATAACTGCCCTGCAAGGTGCCTGACATTCCAGCAGTTTACATCCGCAGACTGGATGGAAACGTTTGGAGGGCTGGACTCTGGCCCGCGGGTCATATGATGGACAACCATGATGTAGAGGCTCGGAGAATGAGGAATTCAAATATTTTCATTCACTGAAATAAATATTAACATAATGCCATGAACATTGTTACACAAACCCAAGTGAATCACTTTGTGCAACAATTATGTCTTTCTCTTCCATTTCCTATTATTCCTTATGGGGGACATTGGCATAGTGGTAATGTTACTGGACTAGTAATCCAGAGGCCCCGACTAATGCTCTGGGGACGTGAGTTCAAATCCCATCACGGCGGCCGATGGAATTTAAATTCAATTAATTAATAAATCTGGAATTAAAAGCTAGTCATGGTGACAATGAAACTATCAGATTGTCGTAAAAACATGTCTGGTTCACTGATGCCCTTTAGGGAGGGAAATCTGCCTACATGTGACTCCAGACCCACAGCAATGTGGTTGATTCTTAACTGCCCTCTGAAGTGGCCTAGCAAGCCACTCAGTTGCACCAAACTGCTACAGAAAAGTCAAATAAGATTAAAACTGGACGGACCACCAGGCATCAACCTAGGCACCGGAAACAGCAACGACACATCCTGCCAAGTTGATCCTGCAAAGTACTCCTCACTAACATCTGGGGACTTGTCCCAAAATTGGGAGAGTTTTCCCACAGATTAATAAAGCAATAGCCTAACATAGTCATACTCTCCAAATCATGCCTTACAGCCAATGTCGCAGACTCCTCCATCACCATCCCTCGGTATGTCCTGTCCCACCAGCAGGACAGACCAGCAGAGATGGCGGCACAGTTATATACAGTCAGGTGGGAGGTGCCCTGGGAGATCTGAACATTGACTCCTGACCCCATGAAGTCTCATGGCATCAAGTCAAACATGCGCAAGCAAACCTTCTGCTGATTACCACTGAGTGTCTTCCCTCAGCTGATGAATCAGTACTCCTCCATGTGGAACACCATTTGGAAGAAGTACTGAGGGTGGCAAGGGCACAGAATGTACTCTGGGTGGGGGACTTCAATGCCCATCACCGAGAGTGGCTCAGTAGCACCACTGCTGACCGAGCTGGCCAAGTCCTGAAGGACATAACTGCCATACTGGGTCTGTGGCAGGTGGTTAGGGAACCAACAAGAGGGAAAAACCTGCCTGACTTCACCCTCAGCAATCTACCTGTCCCAGATGCATCTGTTGATGACAGTATTGGTAGGCGTGATCACCGCACAGTCTTTATGAAGACGAAGAATCGATTTCATACTGAGGACACCATCAATCGTTTTGTGTGGCACTGCCGCCATGCTAAATGGGACAGATTCAGAACAGGTCCAGCAGCTCAAAATTGGGCATCCATGAAGCATTGTGGGCCATCAATAGCAACAAAATTGTATTCAACCACAATCTGTAACCTCGTGGCCTGGCATATCCTTCACTCTACCACAGGGGTGTCCAGCCTTTTCACATGGGAGGGCCACATTACAATTTTTGTTCTACACAGGGGGCCGGTGAGAAAATTTCCAAAAGGTAAAGGCATTATAAATTTATCTGTATCAAAACAACAACAAACGTGCATTTTTGTAAAGAAGCTTTAAATGAGAAGACTAATTTATTGACTTACTTTCTCATCACAATGTTGAACACTGATTTAGTGGCATACCTGGCATTATTTTTGCTTGCCCAAGCAGTCAATGTCTGCCTGCACACTTGATGTAGTTAAACGGAATATTCCAGATAGATGTCTATCTGTTAGGAGTGATCTTGATTTCTTTCTCCCCCTCTCTTTCCCCCTCTCTGTCTATATTTCCCCCTGTCTCTCTCTCCTGCCTGTCTCTTTCTGTGTCTCTCACCCCCCCCCCCCGCTGTCTCTGTCTCTCTCCCCCCCATCAGACTCTCCCCCTCTCTCTCTGTCTCTCTCCGCCTCTCTCCCACATCTCCCCCCCTCTCCCTGTCTCTCTCTTTCCCTCTTTCTCTGTCTCTCTCTCTTGCCCCCTCTCTCTCTCCCCCCCCCTTCTCTCTCTCTCCCCCCCCTTCTCTCTCTCTCCCCCTCTCTCTGCTGCCTCTCTCTCCCTGCTCTCCTGTGTGTGTCTCTCACTCCATGTTCAGCACTTCTCGCTCTCCACTGCCCACTGCCTGCTCCCCACTCTCCACTGCCTGGTCCTCACTCTCCCGCTCTCAGCTCCCTGCCACCCCAGCTCCCTGCTCCCCGTCCCCGCTCTCCACTCCTCGTTCCCCACTCTCCATCTGTGCACTCACTATAAATGCAGATAATAGAGGCAGGCTGTGAATGCTGTCTGTCCACTGGGCACAGCCATATTGTAAGGGAGCAGGGTCCTAACAAACCTATAGCTACTCGCCAAGGTGCCTGACATTCCATCAGTTTACATCCGCAGGCTGGATTGAAACCTTTGAAGGGCCGGACTCTGCCTGTGGACCATATGTTGGACAAACATGCTCTACCATTACCATCAACCAGGGGATCAACCCTAGTTCAATGAGAAATGCTAGAGAGCATGCCAAGAGCAGCACCAGGCATGTCTAAAAATGAGGTGCCAACCTGGTGAAGCTAGAACATAGGTTATAAGCATGTTCAATAGGGAAGGCAGGATGTGATCCACAGAACTAAGTGATCCCACAACCAACCGATCAGAGCAAAGTTCTGTAGTCCTGCCACATCCAGTCATGAATGGTGGTGGACAATTAAACAACTAACCGGAGGAGGAGGCTCTACAAACATCCCCATCCTCAATGATGGGGGAGTCCATCACATCAGTGCAAAACACAAGGCTAAAGCATTTGCAACCATCTTCAGCCACAAGTGCTGAGTGGATGATCCATCTTGGCCTCCTCCTGAGGTTCCCAGCATCACAGATGCCAGTCTTCAGCCAATTCAATTCACCACACATGATATCAAGAAACAGTTGAAGGCACTGGATACAGCAAAGACTATGGACCCTGACAACATCCTGGCAGTAGTAATGAAGATTTGTGCTCCAGAACTAGCTGCAGCCCTAACCCAAGATGTTCCAGCATAGCTACAACACTGACATCGACCCGACAAAGTGGAAAACTGCTCAGGTATGTCCTGTCCACAAAAAGCAGGACAAATCCAATCCAGCCAATTACCGCCCCATCAGTCTACTCTCGATCAGCAGCAAAGTGATCATCAACAGTGCATTCAAGCGGCACTTGCTTAGCAATAACCTGGTCACCAATGCTCAGTTTGGGTTCCACCAAGGCCAATCGGCTTCAGACCTCATTACAGCCTTGATCCAAACATGGCCAAAAGAGCTTTATTCAAGAGGTGAGGTGATGGTGACTGCCCTTGACATCAAGGCAGCATTTGACCAAATGTGGCATCAAGGAGTCCTAGCAAAAATTGAAGTCATTGGGAATCAGGGGGAAAAGTCTCCACTGGTTGGAGTCATACCGAGTACAAAGGTATGTTGTGGCTGTTGGAGGCCAATCATCTCAACCCCAGGACATCGCTGCAGGAGTTCCTCAGGGTAGTGTCCAAGGCCCAACCATCTTCAGCTACTTCATCAATGGCCTTCCCTCCATCATAAGGCCAGAAGTGGAGATGTTCGCTGATAATTACACAGTGTTCGGTACCATTCATTACTCGTCAGTCAGAAACTGAAGCATTCTATATTCACATGCAGCAAGACCTGGACAACATCCAGGCTTGTCCTGATAAGTGGCAAGTAACATTTGTGCCACACAGGTGCCAGGCAATGACCATCTCCAACAAGAGAGAATCTAACCAGCTCCCTTTGACATCTAATGGCATTATCATCGCTGAATCATCCCTCCCCCCACCCCGCATCAACATCCTGGGCTTACCATTGACCAGAAACTGAACTGAAGCAGCCATATAAGTATTGTGGCTACAAGAGTAGGTCAGAGGCTGGAAATTCTGTGGCAAATAACTCACGTCCTGACTCCCCAAAGCCTGCCCACCATCTACAAGGCACAAGTCAGGAGTGTGATGGAATACTCTTGGGGCGGCACAGTGGCGCAGTGGTTAGCACTGCAACCTCACAGCTCCAGCGACCCGGGTTCGGTTCTGGCTACTGCCTGTGCGGACTTTGCAAGTTCTCCCTGTGACTGCGTGGGTTTCCGTCAGATGCTCCGGTTTCCTCCCACAGCCAAGGACTTGCAGGTTGATAGGTAAATTGGCCATTGTAAATTGCCCCTAGTATAGGTAGGTGGTAGGAGAATGGTGGGGATTTGGTAGGGAATATGGGATTAATGTAGGATTAGCACAGACTCGGTGAGCCGAAGGGCCTGTTTCAGTGCTGTATCTCTCTATGTCTCTCCACTTGCCGGGATTAGTGCTTCTCCAACAACACTCAAGAGGCTTGACACCACTCAGGAGAAAACAGCTTGTTTGATTGGCACCCCATCCATGATCTTAAACATTCACTCCTTCAACTACCAGTACACAGTGGCATCAATGTGTACCATCTACAAGATGCACTGCAGCAACTCAAGAAGCCTCCTTCGACAGCACCTTCCAAACCCGTGCCCTCTTCCACCTAGAAGGACAAGGGCATCAGATGCACGAGATCATCACCACCTGCAAGTTCCCCTCCAAGCCACACACCATCCTGACTTGGAACTATATTGCCATTCCTTCACTGTTACTAGGTCACAAACCTGGAACTCCCTTCCTAACTGCACTGTGGGTGTACCTACAGCAGATGAACTGCAGTAGTTCAAAAAGGCAGCTTACCACAACCTTCTCAAGGGCAATTAGGGATGGGCAACAAATGCTGGCCTTGCCAGTGATGCTCACATCCCATGAAAGAATTTTAAAAACTCCTATGTGGTGCAACTCCTATGGCTTCAGCAGAGCTGGAGGCCCATGAGGGCCCCGCCAAGGACTGTCCCACCTGCACCTCTGCAGGGCAGACACGGTCGTCAGGGCAGGTGGCAGCACGCGGGGCTCTGCCTGGTGGGGTTAGGGGGTGCAAGGGATGAGAACTGGAAGTGCCTTAAGAAGAATCCCCACTGCCATGTGCCTTTTCTTTATTTTCCCTCTCATGGTACCCCTGCACTTCCCTGCTAGCCAAGAGTTGAAGAGCACTTTGCTGCATTTCAGTGAGGCATTGAGCCACCAATGAGAGGCTTTCCTCCATCCTTTGTAATGTGGCTGAATTTTATGGGCCCCCCTAGGGACAGGAATGGAGCCAGGGGTAGGGGGGGCATAATATTGTGTGGGAAGGCAGAAGCAGAGTGTGAGAAAGTTTTCTAGAGTAGTGCGTTGAGGAAACAACCAGGGAAGGGCTATTTTAGATCTAGGATTGTGCAATGATAAAGGGCTAATTAATAATCTTGATGTAAAGGACCCTTTAGGAAAGAATAATCATAATATGATAGAATTTTACATAAAGTTTGAAAGTGATGTAGTTCAATTAGAAACTAGGGTCTTAAATCTAAGCAATGGAAACTATGAAGGTATGCGGAGCAAATTGGCCATGGTGGATTAGGAATCTTTGTTAAAAGGTATGATGGTAGGCAGGCAATGGCTAACATTTAAAGAACTAATACATAGTTTACAACAAAAATACATTCTTCTAATGCAGAAATACCCAGCTAGGAATGTGTTCCAACCATGGCCAATGAAAGAAATCAAAGATTTTATTAGAGCAAAGGAAGAGGCGTATAAAGTTGCCAAAAAAAGTGGTAAGCCTGAAGATTGGGAGCATTTCAGAATTCTTCAAAGGAGGACCAAGAAAAATATTAAGGGAAAATAGAATGAGAGTAAACTAGTGAGAGACATAAAAACGGACTGTAAAAGCTTCTATAGGTATCGGGAGGTAGTGGTGTAGTGATAATGTCACTGGGCCAATAATCTAGAGCCCAGGCCAATGCTCTGGAGACATGGGTTCAAATCCCACCACGGAAGATGGTGAAATTTGAGTTCAATTCATAAATCTGGAATTAAAAGCTAGTCTAATGATAACCATTGTTGATTGTTGTAAAAACCCATTTGGTTCACTAATGTCCTTTTAGAAAGGAAATCTGCTGTCCTTACCTGGTCTGGCCTCCATGTGACTCCACACCCACAGCAATGTGGTTGACTCTTAAATGTCCTCTGAAGTGGCTTAGCCGGCCACTCAGTTCAAAGGCAATTAGGGATGGGTAACAAATGCTGGCATAGCCAGTGATGCTGCAAAAAAATACAAATAAAAAGGAAAAGATTAGCAAAGACAAGTGTGGGTCCATTACAAGTGGAATCAGGAGAATTTATAGTGAAGAATAGGGAACTGGCAGAGAAACTAAACAAATACTTTGTGTCTATGGAGGAAAATACTAAAAACCTCCCAGAAAAAATGAAGAATCAAGGGACTAGTGTAAATGAGGAACTGCAAGATGTGAATATTAGTTTTAAAAAAGTACAAGAGAAATTGATGGGACTTAAAGTAGATAAACCCCTGGACTTGATGATCTATATCCCAGAGGTGGCTGTAGAGATAGTAGATGAATTGGTGGTCATCTTTCAAAAATCTATAGACTCTGGAATGGTTCCTGCAGATTGGAAGGTGGCAAATGTAACCCCACTATTTAAGAAAGGAGGGAAAGAGAAAACAGGGAACTACAGACCTGTTAGGGAAAATGCTAGAATCTAGAATAAAATATGTGATAACAGGACATTTAGAAAATAATGGTAGGATTGGGCAGAGTCAACATGGATTTATGAAAGGGAAATCATGTTTAACAAACCTGTTGGAGTTTTTTGAGGATGTAACTAACAGATTAGATAAGCAGGAACTGGTGGATGTGATATATTTAGATTTTCAGAAAGCTTTTGATTCGGTTCAACACAAGAGGTTAGTAAACAAAATTAGAGCACATGGTATTGGTGGGAATATACTGGCATGGTTTGAGAACAGGTTAAAGGACAGGAAACAGAAAGTAGGAATAAGTGGGTCATTTTCGGATTGGCAGGCTGTTACTAGTGTGGTACCACAAGGATCAGTGCTTGGGCCCTAGCTGCTCACAATGTAGATCAATTATTTGGATGTGAGAACTTTTTTTTTATTCATTTGTGGGATGTGGGCATCGCTGGCTAGGCCAGCATTTATTGCCCATCCCTAATTGCCCTTGAGAAGATGTGGTGAGCTGCCTTCTTGAATTGCTGCAGTCCTTGGGGTGTAGATACACCCACAGTGCTGTTAGGAAGGGAGTTCCAGGATTTTGACCCAGCGACAGTGAAGGAATGGTGATATAGTTCCAAGTCAGGATGGTGAGTGGCTTAGATGGGAACTTGCAGGTGGTGGTGGTTCCATGCCTCTGAAGCCCTTGTCTTTCTAGGTGGTAGAGATCGCAGGTTTGGAAGGTGCTGTCAAAGGAGTCTTGCTGAGTTGTTGCAGTGCATCTTGTAGATGGTACACACTGCTGCCACTGTGCATCAGTGGTGAAGGGAGTGAATGTTGAAGAAGGTGGAAGGGGTGCGAATCAAGTGGACTGCTTTGTCCTAGATGGTGTTGAGATTAAATGTATTTCCAAGTTTGCAGATGACACAAACCTAGGTGGAAGTGTGAGTTGTGAGGAGAATGCAAAGACACTTCAAGGGGATTTGGAGAGGCTAAGTGAGTGGGCAAAAATCTGGCCGATGGAACACAATGTGGAGAAATGTGAGGTTCTCCACTTTGGTAGGAAAAACAGAAATACAGAGTATTTCTAAATGGTGAGAGGCTGGGAAGTGTTGAACTTCAAAGAGACTTGGGTGTCCTTATTCGTGAGTCACTGAAAGCTTACATGCAGGTACAGCAAGCCGTTACAAAGGCAAATGGTATGTTGGCCTTCGTTACAAGAGGATTTGAGTGTAGGAGTAAAGATGTCTTACTGCAATTACATAGAGCCT
This sequence comes from Heterodontus francisci, assembly GCF_036365525.1. Taxonomy (NCBI): domain Eukaryota; kingdom Metazoa; phylum Chordata; class Chondrichthyes; order Heterodontiformes; family Heterodontidae; genus Heterodontus; species Heterodontus francisci. The sequence goes on along the minus strand of NC_090377.1, from coordinate 69,631,678 downwards.
TGGTGAGACTGCACCTGAAGTATTGTGTGCAGTTTTTGTCTCCTTACCTAAGGAAGGATATACTTGCCATACAGGGAGTGCAACAAAGGTTCACCAGACTAATTCCTGGGATGGAAGAATTGTCCTATGAGGAAAGATAAATTGACTGGGTCTTTATTCTCTGGAGTTTAGAAGAATGAGAGGTGATCTCATTCAAACATACAGAATTCTTACAGGGCTCAACACAGTTGGTGCAGGAAGAATGTTTTCCCTGGATGGGGAGTCCAGAACCAAGGGGACACAGTCTCAGAATAAGTGACAGGCTATTTAGGACTGAGATGTGCAGGAATTGCTTCACTCAGAGGGTGGTGAATCTTTGGTGAATCTCTGCTGTGGAGGCTCAGTCGTTGAGTATGTTCAAGATTGAGATTGATAGATTTCTACATATGAAAAACATCAAGGGTTATGTGGATAGTGCAAGAAAATGGCATTGATAGAGGATCAGCCATAATCTCATTGAATAGTGGAGCAGGCTCGAAGGGCTGATTGGCCTACTCCTGCTCCTATTTCTTGTGTTCTTCCCGACACCTTGGAATTTAGTCTGGGGTGGGAAGGTCAAGGACGGGCCTCTTCCCATCAGCGCTGGTAAATTACTAGTGGAGGTGGGTGCCTCTGCCACGAGGGGAGGCTGCCTATTAAAACAAGGTGGCCTCCCTGTGGGCTGGGGGGTTTGGGCCCTTCTCCGTGGGCAATCTGTGGCGCAGGGAGAACCCCCTGTGGCAAAGGCCGCCCCTTCGCAAACAACCCCCGCCTCCATCCTCAACGACCACCCTCTCCTCCCTCACTGGGGCCTGCCAGACTGGCCCCGGTGAGCCTGCCACACTTACCTGAGGTCCGGGGTTCCAACTGCTCCTGGTCCCAGGCCTACTGTAGTGCCGGCAATGGCCACTGCTCGCAGTGGCACTGCCAGTATTACTGAGCCATCGGCCCTCTGATTGGACAGCAGCTCGGAGGCGGGATCCCCGTCCTTAAAGGGATGGGGACCCTGATGGCAGGCAGTTAATTCACTACCTGTGTGAATTTCAGCCAGGTGTTCAAATTAGGGCTCAGGCGATGTTGCCCCTGCTGTCAAGGTAAAATTCAGCCCTGTGTGTGCAGGCCATTGCTGAGGCCCAGCATGCACTCACTTGCCTGCCACGTCAGAGTCTCCTTGCAGGTGGCCAGTCTTACCATGGAGATGGACATCAGCGCAAATGCTGGCGACATCATGGCATTCATACTATAGATGGTTTCCTCCATTGCTTCTCGTTTGGAAATGCTGACACACAAGAAAGAATCTTGTTCTGATTGAATATTTTCAGGAGTCTGGACTATTACCATGTGCCAATCCCACACGGGTCTAATGTGCACACTCTGGCGTGATCCTCCTGGAGACAGCTCCTAACTGGCCGCCTCCACATCTGCCATCCAATTAAGGGCGGAGGGCACATTCCTGAGGCTGCAGGCCCAATCAGAGGGCCTGCTACAAAGTCCTGCTGGCAGCCCCACCGGGAGAGATGGGCGCTGCTCAGTCAAACAGGAGACCATGAAAGTGCCTCATGATATAGGCGCCCTCTGCAGAATTATGATATTTTAAAAACATCCGTTTAGCCAGTGCTGCCAGTCCATCAGTATGGAGGGGTTGCCCCTCCACAAGATGACCTGAGGCCGAGGCTGTGGCCCTGACCCTGTAGCATCTGCTGCTCTGGAGAATAGTGGGGTGGTTAAAGCAAACCTCGCTGGCCCCCAGGCCTGTCACCAGGAGGCTGTGTCCACAGAGCTGCCAGGCTTGGTATTCAGCGGGAGTCTGTTCGGAGTCCTCCCCATCCTCATCAGACTTATAATTGATCATTAATGGCTACCCGCTGCTGCCAGGCGGCTAACTGCTGCCGTTGTTCACTCACCTCAGGCAAGACTGCCCAGAGGCAGGAACACACAGCCTGCTGACCCGATGCCCATATCAAGTTTGCTGCTGGTCCCACTTTCAAACCTACCTCCACAGCACTGGGAAGATTCTGCCCATATTTCTGCCCAAAGTTCTGTGGTAAAACCTTTTTGAAACTGCTCCTTTTGCACTTTGTCCCTGTTATGATTCCAGGTACATAACCTTTAAGTGCAGTAGACCAAAGGTTTGCACCACTATAGATTCTGTAGCTACATGTACCTGGTTATATTAATGCTTAACTGACATTTTGTGGTTATTTAGCAACATCAGCCATGGTTTCAATTGTAAACAATATTATTAAGAGGTCAGCTTTACAGGCAGCTGTAAAACACAATTAACTAGGCAATAAAACAACTAAATCAGGATGAGTTATGCGTTGACTCTGGAAATCTGGCAGGTTCATTTTTTGGGCATCACTAACCCACCCATTTTGAAGCAATGGAAGTCATTATAGATATTATCCACTAATGGGTTTACTGATGGCATCCATATCTTCAGGTAGACATAATCTATCATCTGTGACATTCTGTGAAAGCCAACTACAGCATAAAAGTGTTAACGTGTGACCAACTGTTTTTCTACACTTCTGGTGAAATAAACACACTGCTTCTTTGGAACAACATAAATGATTGGTTCCTGAATGTAGTAGAACATAGTGCCCTGGCAAATAGCAGGTTATCACCATCTGAATCAATACTGAGACCAGACAGTGCTCAGTTAGTGGGAGCAGAGAGTGTCTGAAGGTGCATGTTAGGTAAAGGGTGGTTTTCATTAGTGGTTGGCCCAGCTGTGGCCACCTGCTGCAATATTCGTGCTCCTGCCCTATGGCTAGGTAGTGGAATCTTTGAACTTTTATTTAAACGAGGGTCAAGCTCAGCAGGACCACACCCCACTTTTAAATTTGGGGCTAATGTGTTCAATTAATCACAATACAGAAACAAGGCATTTGACGTATCAATTCTGTGGCCAGTATTTTGTTAGACATATAACACTTACTCTAATTGCATGCTTCTTTTCATTCCCCATACCCTTTAATTCCCTTATGGAATAATTTATGACTCTGCTTTAAAAACAGTTCATGGTGGAGAATTCCACATTTTATCCATCCCTGTAAAATTAGATATTTTTAACCTCATCTGTTAATTTTTTTGATTATCTTTAATCTGTGCTCTCTCATTATCATCTTGCTGATAATTAGAAACAATGCATCACTTTTCACAATCTTGAAAACCTCGATCCAGTGGCCCCTTAATCTTCTCCACTCCAGTGAAAAGAGCTTTAACTTTTCAAATCTGTCTTCATAACTAATTTTCTTCCCTCTTAGCATCTAGTGAACCTGCTTTATACCTTTTCATTTTATAGATTAGTGTATAAACTCCCTGAAAATATTTTTTTTTGTTCAACTTCTTCATTTTTTTCCTTCATGAGCTAAATATCCTTTCATATTGATTGTAGTTTTCCATATTTCCTTTACCACATAGATTGTAGATTACAGGGGTTGTTTTGGCCAAAGGGTGAAAATAGGCATTAAGTGTGTGCTGCGCTAATAAGAAACACCTGTTCAAAAGTACGGATTTAGCACACATTTTTGGGCTAATTGATGATTATCACGGTTTGAACGTGCCTGCAGCCACTAATCAGAAACCTGCAGGTTTAGCACTCAAGGCTAATTAGATGCAATTTTCTTGGAACAGTATATTTCAAATCTTTGCATACCCTTCCAGTAAAGGCATCGAGTGCTCTGGCTGGCACATGGCACCAGATTTCAGGATGGCTCAGAGACTAAAGGAGAGGGCACACAGGTTCTCAGATGTGGCACTTTTGGTCCACATGGAGGCGGTTCAGAGGAAGAGGGATGTCCTGTACCTGCAGGGGAGGAGGAAGCCACCTTGTCCCTCTCTTCTGCAGCAACTAGTGCTGCACTGCCTGACCTCATTGTCCTCCTACCATTCCTCATCCAGACCATGAGCAAGATGCCCAAGACTAAGCATTTCTTTTTTCTTGGTGACTTCTATAAAGTGGAGTAGCACATGCTCTTTTTAGGTGACGTCCTCAGAGAATTTCCGTAACATGTTGTTCGAGTGTTGATGAAGTTTTGACAAAGTGTCCTAGAAAGTCTCCCAATGTGTTTCAGAGATATACTTCACAGCTATAGCAGCAATGATCATGAAATGTTGCATAGCCCTTTAAATGGCATTTGAAATCAACATCAGGCTGTGTTTGCTCCCAAACACTTCATCAGTGTTAGGAAAGGATGTTAGTTAAAGTGCTAGCCACCAAAATGCTGTTCAGTGTCTTTATTGAGTGCTACATGAAATTTTAAGGGCAATCAGCTGTTTAACAAACCTCCGGGTGGTCATTCCCAGCATTGGTTTCAAGTCCTTTACCAAGATGGTGTCTCACGCTAAACCAAAATTAGAGCTTAATTAATACATTAGTCCCTAATGTATTCAGTGAAAATCCCCCCCAGTGTTTCTGAATGACCTCTTTTACGTGTTCTTTCTTGTGGGTGTGTTGTCGTGCTGCCCATTTTTCTCTTTTTCCCTGCATTACCAACGTAGTCAAAAATTGAGTTTGCAATAAATGTACATTTGACTAACTATACCTGAATTAACTTACTTTTAGATGAAGCTGCATCAACTCATCAAAATGATGAAGAAGATAGTACTGAGAGTGACAGTAGTGATGAAGATGACAGCGAGGATAGCAATAATGAAGACAGTGATGAAAGTGAAACATCAGATGACTCATCTGTTGACTCATCTGGAAGTGAAGAAAGTACATAATTTCAATTTCCATAAAAAGTATGTCATAGTACTATTCTTACTTAAAACAGCAAGTTTCACCACCAATTTCTTTTTCTAAGTGTCAGTTACAAAGAGTTATAATTAACTCTTACCTTAAAAAAATTAGATGTATCACTTGCTTATTGGTGATACAGAAAATAGAAAGAACATTGAACACCAAACAAGGATTTGTTACATTTCAACTCTTTTGCCCTTCTGCATTGTTAAATATCAAGACCTCTCTTACCCTTGCATTTTAGTAGACAGTGTTGACTCTATCAACTCATCATGTTTAAGATTCTATTCTGATGGACTATAATTCAAGTATTGCTTCCATCCTAGACACCTTTCATGTATTTGCAGAAATTTAACCAAAATCAAAAAGAATGAAAGTTTAGCATGTATGTTACCTCCCGCCATAGCAGATAGATTTAGCAGGTTATTTAGATTAAGTCATTTGTTAGACTCCTTCCACTTCATCCAATACACTTGCTTTCTGTAATTAAACATTGTCCCACTATTAATATGTTTTTTCAGGGGAAGACTTCACAACACACAAGATGAGCCTTATTTTTGGGCTCTGTGATAGTATGTGTAATTTTATTTCTGATAATCCTCCCCCCACAGCAAAGTGAGAAAATGTTCAAAGTCCAGTGAAGTCTCAGCAGCATTGTGTATGAACAATAGTGGGTTTTGAGTTGTACCCTTGTATCTCAAGTTTGCAATGTACATATGAACAATGCATCATAACTTTCCATGATTCATCGACATATGTTGAATTCAGATCTAACCTCCATCACTTATGCAGTGCCTCCAATTCATTAAGAGATATCTATCAAAGTTGTCCTAATATAAAGCTCCGACAAGCTTTAAGTGCAAGATGGCAAATCAACAAAGTTTCTTAGTCCCAGAATTATTTAACTGAATTTTCAGGTTTACCTCTCATCCCACCAAACACATGTACACTTCCCCAAACATACATTCTTTCCGAAACTCACAGATTATTTACTCCCAAACACATACGTGCCCTTCCATGATAATATGCACTTTCTTTCCCTCCCCAATCATGTATGTGCACATGCACACATACTTACACACACATTTTCTATTTTGGATATAAGGTGATCAAAGTAATATGCCAGAATCCTAAAGTGCTGACTTTAAGCCTGATAAACAAGTAGTGATCCAATAAATATGGGATCAGAATAAATGCAAGGAGAGTGCAACATTCCTGTTCAATTTAGAGCAGTCATTCTTTTCAAAATAAATTCTGGCTCTGTTTTGTCTTGACATTATATTTCAACAATGAATGCTAATAATGTCAGGGAAATCAACTTGGAGGAATTATTGAGGCCAACAGTGTGAAAGACCTGAATTAATATCAGCAGAGATATAGTCATTAACCCAACGAACTTCAGCAATTAGTGTCCATTCAAATGAGCGTATGTTAATTTATCTTCCCTGCTCAATCTGGTTAAATAAATTCCTTGAGTGCTTTCTCCAATGAGATGGTATTAGAACAAAATTTAATATAGAAGGGATACAATATGTGTGTGTGTAATGTGATAATGCACAAATAAGCTAAAAAAAAAGTCCTGAGCATATTGTACTGTCCAGTTATGTTTACAAATATGTAATTTGAAAGTTTCAAGATTAATTAGCTATACAAACATACATACATATGAACCACAGGTATCCTGAATCCTTGTACTGTATATCATTTACCAATGAATATGTTTGTGAAAGTTGTAACTTAGAAGTGATTACAATAGAAAAAGATAATGAATCCTTTGGATTGATCCACAGTGAAAACTGGAAATGTTTGTAATAACTGGGATGTTGGTTGGATACAAAAAAAACTATGCAATCAACTTGCATCATTCTTGTTGTTAACCTTGAATTGTATTAGCATGCCAAGACCTTCCTATCTGCGGCATCAGGTACACAGTGACAATATTGAATCCTTTGCATATAAGGTCTATCATGTTGCTACCACCTCATTTTTCTTATTCAAACAAAAACATACTTTACCAGTTGTTTTTCTTGTTTCCAAAAACTAAAAGCTGGTGTCCTCTTTGCTAGAGATGATTTCCTTATCAAAGTCAATTGACTTATATTCTGGCAAGAGCAAGTGTTCGTTTTCCCCTATTGAAGGCAAAAAGTATGTAGCTCAACCTTGTATAGTGTAAATAAACTCATACATTTTCAAATTAATATGCTATGTAAATTGATGTTTACTGTACTAAATTGTCTGGGATTTGTCATTGCTGCTACCTGCACCAGGTAAGAGGATCATATATCCACATTCCTAATTAAATATTATGCAAGAAAGTTATGTAGCCCCAATAACTACCGAGCTAGTTAGTGAAGCAAGATGCTTTTTCATTGTGAACAGGAATATTTCAATATATTTGTAAGAAACAGTTTCTTGAAAGTAGGAACGGCCTCATCAAGACTATGTGGCATGAAGTGTGTGCTTTCCTTCCGTATTTTGCAGTTTCAAGTGAAATTCGTAAACATCTTCTTACTGAGGGTTATTTGGCAATGGTGTAAAACAGGCAAGATTGTATCAGCCACCCGGAATAAACTCTGCCCAATTTCCTTTCCATTGAATAGAGAGGAAATTTGGGCCAGGTATAGGGAGTGGCCAATCTGATCTAGCCTGTTTTACACCATCACCAATAGTTAAAATTACCCCAATTTGTTTTCAAGAGGGGAACTGGGTGATGCAATGGGTTATCATCTCTGGGACCTGGATATAAATGCAGTTTAGCATCTTGGCTGAAGCCATCTCTTTGTGTGTAAGCATCCATCATGCAACATATTTTGGAAGTGATAACACAGCTCCTGATTGGTACAAGTGCATAACACAAAAATTCCCATATTTCAGTACAAATCAGAGAGACAATAAAAAAATTGCTATGAGAAGTAGAAAAAAATTTGTGAGGCTAAAACTATGACATTTTCTTGGTACAAACAAGGGGAGCTTTATTCTGCACTTGACCTTCAAGCTAACCCTAGATACTAAAGCAGAAAAGTTCCTTTCCAGTATTGGTGTCCCTCACATAAATTAGTACAAGCATTCACAAAAATATTGGAATAATTTTTTTAAAAATTAGGCTATACTTTCTTCTGTACATCACTCACAGACCAAACCACCCTGGATATGCATAAACAGTGGAACTTGACCAGTAGAAAGCAATGACTGACTTCATTTGTTTTGGTACTGCTCTGAGTATTACCCCTAGTCAAAATGGGATCAGGAAATTAGTAGTAACAAAGATTTTGTATGTGAAAAAATCATTGAAGGAAGGCCATTAATAGAAAATTCACAAAAGATTGCTTTGTTTGGGGAACAATGGATATAAAAACTGTGTTTTGAACCCCAAGTCAGAACCAAGGTAAGATGGGGGTGCTTGTGATTTTTAACTGCCAACTGCCCATATATTGCTTGAGAAAAGGGTGTACTCCACTTAATTAAATTCAGAGAATTCACGTGCAAATTAACAGATCCAAGGTTTATGGACCCCCAAATATGCACAAAGGCACTGCTATTAGTTAACCAGCTAAAACCGCACAACTTACTAGCACAAAGCATTTGTGAACTTCCCCCTGCTTGTCTACCTGGGACCATTATACGACAGTAACTTGCAGTAGGAAGAATCCAACGTCATAAGAAAGCTGTGCAATTTTGCAAAGTGTCTTGTTTTCTATGGTCCAAGTGGTTATAGATTTCTACTGTTGTAGCCCTGCATTCTCCACTACACATGCCTTTACCTACATAAATCAGAAAAACTTCTACTCTTTAAGAATATTTATGTTTCAGTAGACCTCAGCACCAGATTTTGCAGGTCAGTACTTGCTTTCCAAATAGCTTTAGCAATGCCTTCATTTTTAGGCAATCACTGTGCCACTAATATTTGACCCACAGAGAAATTTTGAAGGCCACCGTGTGGAGAGCTAGCTCATGACCCCTTTGCAACCAAAGAGACCAACTGAAAACAGATACAATGAAGTGCATGCTAAACAGCATAGTCATTTAGCTTACCATTAACATGTTGAAGAAGCACTTCAGGTGCACAGTCAAATCTGGGACTTCCTCAATATAACCCAACCAAGGTATTGAGTTTTGTGGTAGTCTGCTGCACGCTACACAATATTATTGTGGGCGGCACAGTGGCGCAGTAGTTAGCACCGCAGCCTCACAGCCCCAGCGACCCGGGTTCAATTCTGGGTGCTGCCTGTGTGGAGTTTGCAAGTTCTCCCTGTGTCTGCGTGGGTTTTCTCCGGGTGCTCCGGTTTCCTCCCACATGCCAAAGACTTGCAGGTTGATAGGTAAATTAGCCATTATAAATTGCCCCTAGTATAGGTAGGGAAATATAGGGACAGGTGGGGATGTGGTAGGAATATGGAATTAGTGTAGGATTAGTATAAATGGGTGGTTGATGGTCGGCACAGACTCGGTGGGCCGAAGGGCCTGTTTCATTGCTGTATCTCTAAACTAAACTAAACAAAAGCACTTGGTGGAGGACCCAAAAGGAAGAAACTATCCATAACAGTAATGCAATCATCAAGAGAACCAAGAGAAGCCCAAAGAGGCTGTGGATGAAAACACATTTGGCAATCTCTCATAGAAGAGACCTTCCCCTAAGCTGGACATCATAGAATCATTGAATGCTACAACGTGGAAACAGGCCTTTCACATCATCAAATCTCTGATTTCTTTAATCGTAATCTTCTGTTTGCTCCCAATACCTTTTAATATCTCTTATTCAAGCAACAATCTAATTCCCTTTTTTTTAAAAAATGCTTTGTTTTGTGGTGTAGAATTCCAAATTCTAACAGCCTGCTATGCAAAGATTTTTTATTTTAATCCTTTTTTTTGATTGTTAAATTTGTGTCATCTTGTTACCATATCGCTGAACAATTAAAATAGTTTATAACTATATACTTTAACATAACCCTGAAAGACCTGTATCATGCTACCCCTTAACTTTCACAGCTCTAGTGAAAAAGCCCGAAACTCTCAACGTTCTACAGAAGGTGGGGATGGGGTAGGAATATGGGATTAATGTAGGATTAGTATAAATGGGTGGTTGATGGTCGGCACAGACTTGGTGAGCCAAAGGGCCTGTTTCAGTGCTGTACCTCTAAATAAATTTTAAAAAAAATTGTAATCCCTTATTTCAGGTAAAATCCTAGTGAATCTATGCCGCACTTTTTTTCATTACTTTTATGACTTTCTTGTAACGCAATGCCCAAAACTGTACACTGTATTCGATTTGCAACTAAATTAAGAATAGAACTGCATTAACAGTCCTGTCCATCTTCCTCATATATCTACACATATACCTTCAACTACAGTGTCTTGATTCTTGCACTGAACTCCCAAATCTCCCATTCCTCACTGAAGCATATTATCAATAACACTGTATACGAAAAACTGAATGCAACATTCAATAACCCTACATTTGATGTATTTGAGTTCCTGCTGATTGTTTGGCCCCCAATTTATTGCTCTGTGAAGGACTGTTGGATAGTTTTCCACATTAAAGTTGCAATGGAAATGCATGTTGTTGTTGATTTGGTGCTTCTCTTTGATAATCTATTCTTGTGCTTCATCTAGGAACACCTTAGTTGCAGAAGTGGGTGAAGTAGGTCGCTGTTGTGGGTCGCTGAGATACGGACTGTAGGCAAAGTGCCCTGAAAATGTCCGCAAAATAGAGTTTTCAATAATCTTTCTGAATTCTGGGAAAATAGAAAGTGTTAATGCTAAGAACCATGGATACTTCAAGATAGCATTGTGCAATAGGAGAATAATTAATTTTGATTTTTAGCATCTGGTTTCAGTTAGTGGCTGAAATTAGGCAGGCTCAGGCTTGTAAAGGTTGAATGGAGGCTTATGTATCACTTATCAGCAAAATAAATACCTCGAATGACCATCCATTATCTTCTTCTGTACCTTTGTTTTGATTTTCAGCCAAACAAAGAGAGAGGATTGTTCACAAATAGACATGAGGGACTCATTCTTATCTTGTTTGTCTTATCATGAATACTTGCAACTAATTAAAGTAAACAGTTTTGCAGCGAATGGGTAGATCTGGTTTTTCTCAAGTATTAGAATGTGTTCAGTCTGAATGCTTGACATATATAAAATATTATCATAAGGAAATATACGTCATGAGATGTATTACTCTGATGGCCAAGCATATGAATTAACCTATCAGAGGTTGAGAGTCAGAAGTATAAAGGATAACGCAAAAGATAAGAGAAAGATCAGAAAGATAGAGTTTACAGGAAGTCAGAGAAATTAAGAACCTTACTAGCCAGGAATAAGCCAGGTAATAAAATGCATCATGTAAGAGTTAAACTCCTGATAACAAAATCAAAGTACATGTTACAAAGAGATAACGGACATCAGAAGAAGGCTGAACTATAATGATAATAGATGGAGATTCAGCATACTGATATCCTGGAGGCAGACCCAAACATCCCAAACAAAGGTTAGACAACCTACTCCATTACATCAACTCTGAAGAAAATGGGTGGAAAAGTTGCTGGAATTATTGCTAAAACTGTGAAATTATCAGCAATAAACTGAACTAACTATACTATAAACTGAACTAACTATATAGTATCTGAGAGACTTGCTATTCAAAGTTGTCAAATTATCAGCAATACAGAGAGTCTAGTCTTGCTGGCCTTATGTCAATCTTGGACTTTAAATGTAATGTCAACTTGTAATAAATAGAACCCAGCTGATGTTGAGCTGCCTTTTTATCATCTATCAGTTAAAGATACTGAGTTAAGTACCTTGAGTTCTCTTACTGTTTAATATTAAGGTGCTGCTAGGATGCCACTTTCATATTGGATTGTCTTGGCAATACATTTGGATACTCTATTACCTTTTACTTTAGCCTCATGACATTAGTCACAAACCTTAGATATTTATGTACTATAACACCTTGGTCTTTTTTCCTGATCAACAGTCTTAACATTTGCAACTGTCCATACTATGCATGTGCTTAGCATCAACTTACATGGATTCACAAGACATGCATGAATGACAATGATAAATTGTATTTATATAGCACTTTTAATGTAGAAAAAATGTGCCAAATTGCTTCACAGAGGCATAAGGGAAAAAATGGACATCAAGCAAAGGAAATATTAGGAGGGGTGTCCAAAAGTTTGGTCAAGCTAAAGGATATTAGGAAGGGTCTTAAAGCAGAAAAGAGATAGAGAAGGCTTTCAGGAGGCAATTACAGAGTGTGGGGCTTTTATAGCTGAATGCATGTCTGCCAATGATTGGCTGAAGGGAGGGTATTGCACAAGAGACTGGAATCAAAGGAGTGGAGATTTGGGGGGAGGTGTTGTCGGGATGGAGAAGGTTACAGAGATAGCGAGGGGTGAGGATACTGAGAGATTTAAACACAGGGTAAAATTTTTAATTTGAGACATTGGGAGACCAGAAGGAAACATATTTCAGTGAGTAATGGGTGAGCGGGACATGTTGCAGGATAGGAAATAGGCAGCAGAGTTGTGCATGAGTTGAACTTTACAGAAGGTGGAGAATGGAAGCCTGGCCAGGACAGTATTGGAATAATTGAGTCTGCCAAAGGCATAGGCGAGGGATTCAGCAGATGGCCGGAAGTAGGAGCAGAGGCAGACAATGTTGTGGAGGTGGAAGTAGTTGGTCATTGTGGTGGAGGATATTACATAGAATTACATAGACTACACAGCACAGCATCAGGTCCTTCCTCATCTAATTATCAGCATAACCCTCAATTCCTTTCTCCCTCATATGCATATCTAGTTTCTCCATAAATGCATCTATACTATTCATCTCAACTATCCCCTGTGATAGTGAGTTCCACATTCTCATCACACTCTGGGTAACAAAGTTTCTTCTGAATATCCTTATTGATTTCTTGGTGACTATCTTATATTGATAGCCTCTAGTTTTGTTCTTTCCCACAAGTGTAAACACCCTCTCTGTGTCTACTCTAGACCTCTACTAGATCACCCCTCAGCCTTCTCTTTTCTAGAGTACAGACAAAGAACAAAGAAAATTACAGCACAGGAACAGGCCCTTCGGCCCTCCAAGCCTGCGCCGATCCAGATCCTCAATCTAAACCTGTCGTCTAGCCTAAACCTTTCCTGATAGATTTAACCTTGCAATTCTGGTATCATTCTTGTAAATCTCTTTTGCACCTCTCCAGTACCTTTCTATCCTTTTTATATGGAGACCATAACTGTACATGGTACTCCAAGTGCAATCTAGCCAAGGTTTTCTCTACTTTTCAATTCTATTCCTTTGGAAATAAACCCTAGTGCTTGTTTTTTTTAATGACCTTATTAATTGTATCACTACTTTTAGTGCTCTTTGCTCTTCTACCCCATTCTGGATTCTTATTTTTCAAGTAATATGTAACCTCCTTAATTTCTTACCACTATGTAATAACACTCATACATATCTATATTGAAATTCTTTTGCCAATTAAATGCCCAATCTGCAAGTTTAGTAATATCTTGTTGCAGTTCTCCTCAGCATTGACTATTCCTCCCAATTTGGTGTTTTCCACAAGTTTAGAAATTATGTTTTTTGATTTCAAAGTCTAAATCACTAATATAAATTGTGAACTAAAGTGATCCCAACATTGATCCTGGACAGCACATCAAATTTCTGCCATTTTCAATAGCTATCCTTTACCCCTATTCTTTGCCTTCTAACTTGCAACCAGCTAATTATCCATTTTGTTACATGTCCACTGACTACACATCTCTGGGCTCATTCATTAGTCTATTATACATACAAACATATGAATTAGGAGCAGGAGTAGGCCACTCGGCCCTTCGAGCCTGCTCTGCCATTCAATAAGTTCATGGCTGAACTGACTACTCCACATTTCCACCTATCCCCGACAACCTTCCACTCTCTTGCTTATCAAGAATCTGTCTACCTCTGCCTTAAAAAATACCTTATTGAAAGCCTTTTAGAAATCGAGATATATTACATCTATGACATTACCCTTGTCTACTTTCTCTGTTACCTCTTCAAAGAATTCAATGAGGTTGGTCAAGGAACACTTTTTCTTTTCAAATCCATGCTGACTATTCATTATTATATTTTTGGGTTCTAGTTGTTTTCGAAGTTTCTCCTTTTTTAGGGATTACATTGGGCTGGTTTCTAAGAGTCTGCCACCGAAGCAAGCGGTGGACGTAAAAAAATTGCACCCCGCCCACACGGAGTTGCCACGATTTCAAATGCAATGGCTTATTTGCATGGCCGCGGCGCCCGCCCCCCGCGATCACATGGAGGGGGCAGGCGAGCTATCTCAGGCAACAGTGTCCGGTGCCAATGCGCAGGTGCCAGCACCATTTTTAAAGGGCTTACAGCCCTTACTGGAGATTTTAAAATTAAAGGGCCAGGTCAGTTCAATGACCAAAAAAAACAATCAAATTTTCATTAAATTCATTAATTGCTTAATGTTTACTCACCCAATTTACTCACCCTCAGAGCTCCTCCTTTGTGCTTGCTGTCACTGCTGATGTCACTATCAGAATTCTAAAAAAATTCTAAGAATTCTCTGGTGTTTGTGCGAACTGGCTCCTCCCGCGATGCTCTGCTCTAACTCTCTTAGCACGACACACTGACTCCGTCAATGCTCTGCTCTGACTCCTTTAGCACTCCGCTCTGACTCCCTCGGTGCTCTGCATTGACTCCCTCAATGCTGCACTCTGACTCCTTGAGTGCTCACTCTGACTCCCTCAATGCCGTGCATTGAACCCCTGTTGCCCTGCACTTCCCCTCTTGTTGCCCCGCACTGACCCCCTTGATGCCCCGCACTGACTCCCTTGATGCCCCGCACTGACCCCCTTGTTGCCCCGCACTGACCCTCTTGTTTGCCCCGCACTGACCCCCTTGTTGCCCCGCACTGCCCCTCTTGTTGTCCCTCACTGACCCCCTTATTGCCCTTGCACTGCCCCTCTTGTTGCCCCGCACTGACCCCCTTGTTGCTCCACACTGACCCCTTTGCTGCCCTGCACTGACCCCCTTGTTGCACCCCCACTGACCCCCTCGTTGCTCCACACTGACACCCTCAGTGCTCCACTCTGACTCCTTCATTGATCCGCTCTGATTCCCTCGGTACTCCGCTCTCATTCAGTCAGTGCTCCACTCTGACTCCTTCATTGATCCGCTCTGATTCAGTCAGTGCTCCATGCTGACTCCTTCGAGCTCTATGCTGACTCTTGCTGTTGCAGAAAGATAGCTGATTGGCTGGTAAGTATTACTTGTTTTATTGCTCTTCAAGCTAGGACATTTGTTTAAACTAAGAGCTGGGAAACTATAAATATTACTTTATTAATTCAGTAACTTAAACTAGATAAACTAATTAGTTATTAAAACTAAAAATATTGAGTGAATAAAAACTTTATTAAATGTACAGAACAAGGTTAGACAGGGATAGCAGGGCAAGTGGTGTGTCAAAACTGCAGCATATGGGAATCGTTGCAGACCAGTGAGATTGCAAGTAACCATCTCTACAGTAAGTAGCTGCAACTTGAGGAACTTCAGCTCAGAGCCACTGAGCTGGAGTCTGAGGTGCAGACATTGTGATACATTAGGGAGGGAGGAAATTATCTGGATGCTTTGATCCAGGAGGCAGTAACAACAATTAGGTTAGTTAATGGTGCAGGTCTGGTTAGTGCTCACGGACAGGAGGGCGTGACAGGGAGTCAGGCAGATAAGAGGACCCCAGATGCAGTACTGGAAGAGCCTTTGCCCTTATCCAACTGATACGAGGTTCTTGCTGCTTGTGTGGATGAGGACAATGTCTGCAGAGTGAATGAACAAATTGACCTTGATACAAGAAGCAATTAAAGTGGGGGGAGTGAAAAGGAGTGGTAGAGGACAGTATAGTCAGTAGGATAGATGCTGTTCTCTGCAATCACAAGCAGGAATCCCGAAGGTTGCCTGCCTGGTGCCAAGGTTCAGGACATTTCCTTGTGGTTGGAGAAGAACGTGGAGTGTGAGAAGGAGAATCCAGTTGTTGAGGTTCACATAGGAATCAGTGACATAGATAGAACTAGAAATGAGGTTCTGCTGAGAGAGTTTGAGGAGGTAGGGTGGAAATTAAAACACAGAATCTCACAGGTAATAATCTCTGGATTGTTACCTGAGCCACACAAAAATGAGCATCGGGACAAATACTAACATAAGAATTAGGAGCAGAAGTAGGCCATTCGCCCCCTCGTGTCTGCTCCGCCATTCAATATGATCATGGCTGATCTGTTTGTGTCTCAAATTCCACACTTCCATCTCCCCCTGATAACCTTTGATTCCCTTGCCTAACAAGAATCTGTCTACCCACACCTTAAAATTATTCAATGACCCTGCCTCCATCACCTTCTGAGGTAGAGAGTTCCAAAGTTGCACAACCCTCTGAGAGAAAAAAATTTCTCCTCATCTCTATCTTAAAAGGGCGACCCCTAATTTTAAAACAGTGCCCCCTAGTTCTGGACTCCCCCACAAGAGGAAACATTCTTTCCACATCCACCTTGTCAAGACCGTTCAAGATCTTATATACTCAATCAAGTCTGCCCTCACTTCTAAACTCTAGTGAAAACAAGCCCCAGTCTGCCCACCTCAGAATTCTGCAGCCGTTCACCGTTTAAATAATACTCTGCTTTTTTATTCTTCCTGCCAAAGTGAACAACTTCACATTTTCCCACATTATACTCCATCTGTCAGATTTTTGCCCACTCACTCAACCTCTCTGTACCGGTCTGCAACCTCCTTATGTCCTCTTCACAACATACTTTCCTACCTATCTTTGTGTCATCTGCAAATTTAGCTACCATGCCATCGCTCCCCTCATCTAAGTCATTGATATAAATTGTAAAAAGTTGATGCCCCAGCACAGACCCCTGCGGGACTCCACTCGTCACATCCTGCCAATCAGAAAAGGACCCATATATGCATACTTTCTGTTTTCTGCCTTCCAGCCAATCTTCTATCCAGGCTAATATGTTACCCCCTACACCATGAGTTCCTACTTTGCGCAATAACCTTTTATGTGGCACCCTGTCAAATGGATTAGAAAGTTAAATGTGTGAATGAAAGAGTGGTGTGGGAGGGAGGAGTTTTGAATCATGATTCTAATTGTAGCCAGAGAATTTCCTGCAATTGCTTCTCTTCACGGTATTGGGGGTTATGTATTTGCATGCATTGAGGATTGGTTAACTCACAGAAGACAGAGAGTTGGGATTAATGGATCTTTTTCAGGTTGGAAAGACATAACTAATGGAGTGCCTCAAGGATCAGTCCAAGGGCCTCAATTATTTACTATCTATATTAATGACTTGGAGGAGGGGGCAGAGTGTAATATATCCAAATTTGCTGACGATACAAAAATCGGTGGGAGGGCATGTTGTGATGAGGACATAAGGAATCTGCAAAGGGATATAGATACGTTGAGTGAGTGGGCAAAAACTTGGCAGATAGAGTTTAATGTAGGAAAGTGTGAGGTCATGTTCTTTGGTAGGAAGAATCAAAAGGCAGACTATTATTTAAATGGAGAGAGACTTCAAAAAAGTGCAACACAGAGGGATCTGGGTGTTCTTGCGGCATGAAACACAAAAAGTTAGCATGCAGGTGCAGCAAGTAATTAAGAAGGCAAATGGAATTTTGGCCTTTATTGCTCGGGGTTGGAGTTTAAAAATAGGGAAGTCTTGTTACAACTGTATAGGGTGTTGGTGAGGCCGCCTGGAGTACTGTGTACAGTATTGGTCCCCATATTTAAGAAAGGATATACTGGCATTAGAGGAAGTTTAAAAGAGATTCACTAGGCTGATTCCTGGGATGAAGGGGTTGACTTATCAAGAACGGCTAAACTGGTTAGGCCTTTATTCATTAGAATTTAGAAGAATGAGGGGTGATCTTATTGAAGCATACAAGATTCTGAGGGGGCATGAGAGGGTAGATGTTGAGAAGATGTTTCCACTAGTGGGGAATCTCAAACTAGGGGACGTAGTTACAGAATAAGGGGACACTCATTTAAAACTGCGATGTGAAGGAATTTCTTCTCTCAGAGGGTAGTGAATGGATGGAATTCTCTACCCCAGAGAGTTGTGAATGCTAGATCACTGAAAGTATTTAAAGAGGAGGTAGATAGATTTTTGAAATATTGGGGAGTTGAGGGCTATGAGGAGCTGACACGAAAGAGGATTTGAGGTCTGGGGCAGATCAGACATGATCTTATTGAACGGCGCGCAGGCTTGAGGGGCCGAATGGCCTACTCCTGCTCCTATTTCTTATGTTCTTATGTTCTTCCTGCTCCCGCACAGTTATTTTTGGCGTCCCTCAAGAATCTATCATTGGCCCCCTCCTATTCCTCATCTACATGCCGCCCCTCGGTGACATCATAAATTATCACACTGCTTATCCACCATCCAGCACTGGATGAGCAGAAATTTCCTCCAATTAAATATTGGGAAGACCAAAGCTATCGTCTTCGGTTCCTACCATAAATTCTGCTCCCTAGCCACCGACTCCATCTCTCTCCCTGGCAACTGTCTGAGGCTGAACCAGACTGTTTGCAACTTTGGTGTCACGTGTGACCCTGAAATGAGCTTCCAACTACATATCTGCGTCATCACTCAGACCTCCTATTTTCAGCACCATTACATTGCCTGACTCGCACCTGCCTCAGTTCATCTGTTGCTGTCATCCATGCCTTTGTTATCTCATCTAAAGTTCTACTGCTCTAGTCCTGTTCATTGTCTTTGGTCTTGGTCACAAACTTTGTTCTCTACCTGCTGCCTCCATCCCTCTCCCTGGTCACTTTCTGAGGCTGGATTAGACTCTGCAACCTTGGCATCCTATCTGACATCAAGGTGAACTTCTAACCACAGATCTGCTCCATCACCAAGACAACCTACTATTAATGTAACATCGCCCAACTCTGTCCTGACACAGTTTATCTGCTGCTGAAACTTTCATCCATGACTTTGTTATCTCATCCAAAGTTTTGCTGCCCAAGTTCTGTTCACCCATCACCCCTGTGCTCCCGGTTAAGCAACACCTCGATTTTAAAATTCTCATCCCTGTTTTCAAATCCGTCCATGGCCTCACCCCTCCCCATCTCTGTAATCTCCCCCAGCTCCCCAACCCTCTGAGATATCAGTGCTCTTCTAAATCTGGTCTCTTGAGAATCCCAAATTTAATCACTCCACCACTTCAGCTGCCTAAGGCCTAAGCTCGGGAATTCCCTCCCTAAACCTCTCCGCCTCTCTACCTCGCTTTCATCCTTTAAGACACTCCTTAAAACCTACCTTTTTGACCAAACTTTTGGTCATCTGCCCTAATATCTCTTTATGTGGTGTCATATCTTGTTATAGGCTGAAACATTTTCAATCAACTTCAGCCAGAAGCGTCGAGTGGATGATTCATCTCGGCCTCCTCCTGAGGTCCCCAGCATCATAGCTGCCACTCATCAGTCAATTCAACTCACTCCACATGATATCAAGAAATGACTGAGGGCACTGGATATAGCAAAGGCTATGAGCCCTAACATCATAGAATAGAATCATAGAATGATTAAAGCACAAAAGGAGGCCATTTGACCTGTCATGTCCATGTCGGCTCTCTGTAAGAGCTACTCAGCTCGTCCCATTCCCTGCCTTTTCATCTTAGTCCTGCAATTTTTTTTTTCTATAGATAATTATTCAATTCCTTTTTGAAAGCCACGACTGAATCTGCCACCACCACAGTCTCAGGCAGTGCACTCCAAATCCGAACCACTTGCTACATAAAAAGCTTTTCCTCATGTCACCTCTGATTCTTTTGCCAATCACCTGAAATCTGTGTCTTCTGGTTCTCGACTCTTCTTCCAATAAAAGCAATTTCTCTTACCTACTCTGTCTAGACCCCTCATGATTTTGAACACTTGTATCAAATCTCCTCTCAACCTCCTCTTCTCTAAAGTGAACAGCCCCAGCTTTGCCAATCTATACTTATATCAGAAGTCTCCCATCACTGGAACCATTCTCGTAAATCTTTTCTGCACCCTCTCTAATACCTTCACATTCTCCCTAAACTGTGGTGCCCAGAATTGAACACAATACTCCATTTGAGGCTGAACCAGTGTTTTATAAATGTTCACCATAACTTCTTTGCTTTTGTACTCTATGCCTCTATTGATAAAGCCAAGGATCCTATATGTCTTCTTTACTGCTTTCTTAACCCGCCCTGCCACCTTCAACAATGTATGCACATATATCCCCAGGTCCCTCTGCTCCTGCACCCCCTTTAGAATTGTATCCTTTATTTTATATTGCCTTTCCTTGTTCTTCCTAAAATAATGTATCATTTCACATTTCTCGGCATTAAATTTCATCTGCCATGTGGCCACCCATTCCATCAGCCTGTTTTGTCCTCTTGAAGTCCATCACTATCTTCCTCACAGTTCACAATACTTCTAAGTTTTGTGTCGTCTACAAATTTTGAAATTGTTCCCTGCACACCTAAGTCTGGATCGTTAATATAGATTAAGAAAAGCAGTGGTGTGAATGTCGACCCCTGAGGAACCTGTCATGCTTGCGAGAAGTGCGACAATGAAAAAATACAAACTCAAACTGAAGAGTCATAAAAATTAACCTTACTTTTTTTTTAAATGGACCCTAATAACAAAAAACACTTGCTGCGGTCAGGTAAGAGTTGAATAGTGAGAACCACCCACACCCTTCACCACGTGGCCATAACAAACTCTACTATATTCCTACCTCCAGTCCAAAAAACATCATCCACCACTACTCTCTGTTTCCTGTCACTCAGTAAACCTTGTATCTATGCTGCCACTGTCCCTTTTATTCCATGGGTTTCAACTTTGCTAACAAGTCTGTTATGTGGCATGGTATCAAACGTGTTTTGGAAGTCCATGTGCACCACATCAACCACATTACCCTCATCAGCCCATCTGTTGCTTCATCAAAAATGCAACCAAATTAGTTAAACATGATTTCCGCTTAAGAATTCCAAGCTGGCTTTCCTTAATTAACCCACAATTGTTCAGGTGACTGTTGGTTTTCTCCTGGATTATCATTTCTAAAAGCTTTCCCACCACCAAGGTTAAGCTGACTGGCCTGGAGATGCAGGGATTATCCTTACACCATTTTTTGAACAGCAGTGTAACGTTCGCAGCCCGACTGTAGTAATGAAGACTTGTTCTCCAGAACTAGCCAGACACCTAGCCAAGCTGTTCCAGCACAGCTACAACACTAGCATCTACCTGCCAATGTGGAAAATTGCCCAGTAATGTCCTGTCCACAAAAAGCAGGACAAATCCAATCCAACCAATTACCGCCCCATCAATCTACTGACAATCATCAGTAAAGCGATGGAAGGTGTCAGTGACAGTGCAATCAAGCGGCTCTTACTCAGCAATAACCTGCCCACCGATGCTCAGTTTGGGTTCCGCTAAGGCTACTCAGCTCCAGACCTCATTACAGCCTTGATTCAAGCCTGGACAAAAGAGTTGAATTCCACAGGTGAGGTGATAGTGACTGCCCTCGACATCAAGGCAGTATTTGACTGAGTGTGGCATCAAAGAGCCTGAGCAAAATTGAAGTCAATGGGAATCAGGGGGGAAAGTCTCCAATGGTTGGAGTCATACCTAGCACAAAGGAAGATGGTTGTGGTTGTTGGAGGCTAAACATCTCAGACCCAGGACATTGCTGCAGGAGTTCCTCAGGGTAGTGTCCTGGGACTAACCATCTTCATCTGCTTCATCAATGACCTTCCCTCCATCATAAAGTCAAAAGTGGGGATATTTGCTGATTATTGCACAATGTTCAGTATCATTTGTGACTCCTCAGATACTGAAACAGTCCATACACACTGGAAGCAAGACCTTGACAACATTCAGGCCTGGGCTGATAAGTGGCAAGTAACATTCTCGTCACACAAGTGCCAGGCAATGACGATCTTCAACAAGAGAGCATCTAACTATCTCTCCTTAACATTCAACGGCATTACCATCGCTGAATTCCTCAGCATCAACATCTTGGAGGCTACCACTGGCCAGAAACTTAACTAGACTAGCCATATAAATACTGTGGTTACAAGAGCAGTTCAGAGGCTGGGAATTCTGTGGCAAGTAATTCACCTTCTGACTCCTCAAAGCCTCTTCATCATCGAGAAGGCCCAAGTCAGGAGTGTGATGGATTACTCACCATTGCCTGGATGAGTGCAGCTCCAACAATGCTCAAGAAGCTCAGCACCATCCAGGTCAAAGCAGCCCATTTGATTGGCACCCCATCCACCATCTTAAACATTCACTCCCTCCACCACCAGCGCACAGTGGCAGTAGTGTGTACCATCTGCAAAATGCACTGCAGCAACTCACCAAGCCGCCTTTGATAGCACATGCCAAACCTGAGACCTCTACCACCTAGAAGAACAAAGGCAGCAGATGCATGGGAACACCACCACCTGTAAGTTCCCCCCTAAGTCACACACCGTCCTGTCTTGGATCTGTATTGCCATTCCTTCAATGTCGCTGAGTCAAAAACGTGGCACTCCCTTCCTAACTGCACTGTGGGTGTACCTACACCACATGAACTCGAGTGGTTCAAGAAGGCGGCTCACCACACCTTCTCATGGGCAATTAGGGATGGGCAACAAATGTTGGCCTTGCCAGCGATGTTCACATTCCATAAACAAATTTTAAAAATTGCCCCTGTGAAGTGCTTTGGATGTTCTATCACATTAATGCAAATTGGCATAGGGCAAATAAGATTCGAAAAATTAATGCGTGGCTCAAAGACTGGGGTGGTAGATGTGCGTTCCGGTTCATGGGGCACTGGCACCAGTACTGGGGAAAGTGGTGGCTGTACCGTTGGGACGGTCTACACCTGAACCATGCTGGGGCTGGTGGTCTAGCAAGCCGCAAACTAGGGAAGTAGAGAGGGTTTTAAACATAGAAACATAGAAAATAGAAGCAGGAGTAGGCCATTCAACCCTTCGAGCCTGCTCCGCCATTCATTATGATCATGGCTGATCATCCAACTCAGTAACCTGTTCCCGCTTTCACCTGAATATTGGGGGTAAGGGATCAAATGTGGGAAGATATGGTAAATCAAGGATTAGAGACAAGGCAAGAGAGAAGGGTATTAATATGGGAAATGATAAACAGACTGTGACAGGAAGGGACAGAGTGTACAAATCTAAGAGTAAATCAACAGAAAAGGCTAGAGGTTACAAAAATAATAAAAGGACAAAACTAAAGGCTCTGTATCTGAATGTATGTAGCATTCAAAACAAAACAGATGAACTGAGAGTGCAAATATAAAGAAATAAGTACAATCTGATAGCCATTACAGAGACATGGCTGCAGGACGACATAGATTGGGACCTGAATATTGAAGGGTATATGGCATTTAGGAAGGACAGGAAGCTAGGAAAAGGTAGCTCTGTTAATTAATGATGGTATTAGCACAATTGACAGGGATGACCTAAGTTCAGGAGACCAGGATGTAGAAGCAGTTTGGGTAGAGATGAGAAATCATAAAGGCAAGAAGTCACTTGTGGAAGTGGTGTACAGGCCACCTAACATTAACCACACTGTAGGACAGGGTATAAAGGAAGAAATAATAGCAGCTTGTCAGAAAGGTACAGTGATAATTATGGGGGATTTTAACCTACATATAGACTGGAAAAATCAGATGGGCAGAGGCAGCCTAGATGAGGAGTACATAGAATGTTTTTGGGATAATTTCTTGGAACAATGCGTTCTGGAGTCAACCAGAGAGCAGGCTGTACTAGACCTAGTATTATGCAATGAGATAGGATTAATTAATGACCTCATAGTTAAGGCACTCCTCGATAGCAGTAATCATAATATGATTGAATTTTACATTCAGTTTGAGAGAGAGAAGTGTGGGTCCAAGTCTAGTATTTTAAACTTAAATAAGGGCAATTATGAGGGCATGAAAGCAGAACTAGCTAAAATGAACTGGCAAATCAGGTTAAGGGATAGATTATTACAGATGCAGTGGCAAACATTTAAGGGGATATTTCAGAATACACAGAATAGATACATTTCAATGAGAAATATAAATTTCAAGGGTGGGACCCGCCATCCATGGTTAACAAAACAGTTAAAGATAGTATCAAACTTAAAGAAAAAGCTTATAATTGCGGAAAGATGGGAGACGGATCAGAAGATTGGACAGAATATAAAAAACAGCAAAGAATCGCTAAAAGATTGATAAGGAAGGTAAAATTAGAGTATGAGAGAAAGCTAGCTAGACATATAAAGACAGATAGTAAGAGTTTCCATAGATATTTTAAAAAGAAAAGAGTTAACAAAGTGAGCATTGGTTCTATAGAAATTGAGTCTGGGGAATTAATAATGGATAATAAGGAGATGGTAGATGAATTGAACAGATATTTTGCATCAGTCTTCACTATTGAGGATACAAGTAACATCCCAGTATTAGCTGTAAGTCAGGAAATTGAAGGGAGGGAGAAACTCAAGAAAATTACAATCAACAGGGAAGTGGTACTGAACAAATTGTTGGAGCTGCGGGCTGACAAATCCCCTGGTCCTGATGGACTTCATCCTAGGACCTTAAAAGAAGTGGCTAGTGAGATAGTTGATGTTAGTTTTAATTTTCCAAAATTCCCTATATTCGGGGAAGGTTCCATTAGATTAGAAAATAGCAAATGTAACTCCATTATTCAAAAAGGAAGAGAGACAGAAAGCAGGAAACTACAGGCCGGTTAGCTTAACATCTGTCTTAGGGAAAATGTTAGCAGCTATTATTAAAGACATTATATCATGGCACTTAGAAAAATTCAAGGTAATCAGGCAGAGTCAATATGGTTTTGTGAAAGGGAAATCATGTTTAACCAATTTATTGGAGATTTTTGAGGGAGTTACATGTGCTGTGGATAAAGGGGAACTGGTGGATGCATTGTACTTAGATTTCCAGAAGGTATTTGATAAGGTGCCACATCAAATGTTATTACAGAAAATAAAAGCTCATGGTGTAGGGGGTAACATATTGGCATGGATAGAAGATTGGCTAGCTAACAGGAAACAGGAAAAATTAGAGGTGCATGTAACAAGGTTTATTCAGTAATCATGGAGAACTTCAGTTATCATATAGACTGGGAAACCAAATTTGGAGTAATACTGTGGAGGATGAGTTCACGGAATACACTCAACATAGTTTTTTAGATCAGTAGGTTGAGGAACCAACTTGGGAACAGGCTATTTTAGATCTAACATTATGCAATGGAAAAGGTGGATAAGCAATGTCAAACATTTAAAGAAATAATTCATAATTCCCAATGTTTATAAGTTCCCTTAAGGAATAAAAGCTCCACTGGAAAGTGGTTCAACTGGGGCAAACAAGAGAAGTTAAGAGATGGTATTATATTGAATGAAGAGGCTAGTAATGTTGTCAAAAGGAGAAAGCCTGAGGATTGGGAAAATTTTAGAATTTGGCAAAGGATGACCAAGAAATTGAGAAAGAGTAAATAGAATATAAGAGTAAACTAGCAAGAGAAATAAGAACAGATTGTAAAAGCTTCTATGGTATTTAAAAAGGAAGGGATTAGCAAAACTAAACATTGGTCCCTTAGAGGCAAAGATAGGAGAAATTATAATGGGAATAAGGAAATGGCTGACGTTAAACAAATACTTTGTATATGTCTTCACAGTAGAAGACACAAAAACATTCTGGAAGTAGTGAGGAACCAAGCATCTAGTGAGGATTGGGGAACTTAGAGAAATTAGATAGTACTGGAGAAACTAATGGGACTAAATGCTGACAGATTCCCTGGACCTGCTGGCCTACATCCTAGGGTTTTAAAAGAGGCAGCTACAGTGGTAGTGGGTGCATTGGTTTTAATCTTCCCGAATCCTCCAGAGTCTAGAGTGGCTCCTATGGATTGGAAGGTAGCAAATGTAATCCCACTATTCAAAAAAGGAGAGAGAGAGGAAACAGGGAACTGTAGGCCAGTCAGCCTGACATCAGTACTAGGGAAAATGCAAGAATCTATTTTTAGGGACGTGATAACAGGCACTGAGATAGGGTAGAGTCAACATAGATCTATGAAAGGGAAATCATGTTTGACAAATCTGTTATAGAGTTTTTTGAGGTTGTAACTGGCAGGGTAGACAAGGGGGAACCAATGGTTGTAATGTATTTGAATTTTCAAAGCATGTTTGATAAGGTGGCACTTAAGAGGTTATTGTGTAAAATTAGAGCTTATAGGATTAGGGGAAATATATTAGCATGGATTGAGTATTGATTAACAGACAGAAAACAGGGAGTAGGAATAAATGGGTCTTTTTGGGTTAGCAGTCTGTAACTTGTGGAGTACCGCAAGGTGCAGTGCTCCAGCCTCAGCTATTTGCAGTCTGTATCAGTTGACTTGGATAAGGGGACTGAGTATAATGTATCCAAGTTTGCTGATGATACAAAGTTATGAAGGAATGTAAGCTGTGAGGAGGTTGCAGAGGGATATAGTCAGGTTAACTGAGTGAGCAAGAAAATGACAGATGGAATATAATATGGAGAGGTGTGAAGTTATCCACTTCAGCAGGAAAAATAGAAAAGCAGAATTTTTTTTAAGTGATGAGATATTGGAAAATGTTGTGATTCAAAGGCACCTGGGTGTCCTTGTATGCAAATCGCAGCAAGTTAATATACAAGTACAGCAAGCAATTAGGAAGGCAAATGGTATTTTGGCCTTTATTACAAAGGAATTGGAGTATAAGAGGAATTGTACACAAGGCCTTGGTGAAATCACATCTGGAGTACTGTGTACAGTTTTGGTCTCCTTACCCAAAGAAGGATATACTTTGCCTTAGAGGCAGTGAAACAAAGGTTCACCAGACAGTTTCTAGGGACGAGGTGATTGTCCCATGAGGAGAGACTGAGGAGACTAGGCTTATGTTGAAGAAAGAGAGGTAATCTCATTTGAACATATAAAATTCTTGAGAGGCTTGACAGGGTAGATACTGGGAGGATGTTTCCCCTGGCTGGGGAGTCTAGAACTAAGGGTCACAATCTCAGAATAAGGGGCTGGCCATTTAGGACTGAGATGAGGAGATATTTCTTCACTCAGGGGGTTGTGAATTTTTGAATTCTCTAACCCAGAGGGGTGTGGGTGTTCAGTCATTGAATATATTCCAGACAGAAATTGATAGATTTTTAGATGCTAAGGGAATCAAGGGAATGGTAATGGCACAAGAAGATAGACTTGAGGTAGATTAGCCATGATCTTAGTGAATGGTGCAGCAGGCTCAAAGGGCTGAATGGCCTACTCCTATTCCTATTTCTTATGTCCTTGTCTATACACTGTTACCCACCAATCCTCTCCCTCCAAAGCAGAGATGTCACTTTTGAATTCCTTCCTCAGCATTCCACGCTCAGCTTAAGCTCTAACTCTGACTTTAACCTTTTGCATTATTTCCATTCAGGCTCTCACTGCACTCTCACTGACTCTCTGCTGCCAGTTCCCCTCTCTTATCTGTTGGCCTCTCACATTAATTTCCCTCAAGCTCATTCTCTTCATTCTCACTGGGCTGGAATTTGCAATGGTGGCGGAGGCGTGTTCAAAAGTGGGCGAGCCAGCAAATTTGCACTGCAGCATGGTGTGCAGTTTGCCTGACATGTTGCCACCTCCATGTGATTTTTCCAGAGGCAGCGTCTCAGGGAGGGCAGGTAATTTCCTGGTAATAGGAAACAGAGAATAGGCATAAATGGGTCATTTTCTGGTTGGCAAGATGTAACGAGTGGTGTGCCACAGGGATCTGTGCTGGGGCCTTAACTTTTTACAAATTATATAAATGACTTAGATGAAGGGACTGAAGGTATAGTTGCTAAATTTGCTGATGACACAAAAATAGGTAGGAAAGTAACTGGTGAAGAGGACATAAGGGGGCTACAAAGGGATATAGATAGGTTAAGTGAGTGGGCAAAGACCTGGCAAATGGAGTATAATGTGGGAAAGTGTGAAATTGTTCACTTTGGCAAGAAGAATAAAAAAGAAGCATATTATCTAAATGGTGAGAGATTGCAGAGCTCTGAGATGCAGAGGGATCTGGGTGTGCTAGTGCACACGCCTGAATACAAAAGTATGGAGGTTACGCTTCAGTTACACAGGGCATTGGTGGGACCACATCTGGAGTACTGTGTAGAGTATTGGTCTCCTAACTTAAGGAAGGATGCAAATGCATTGGAAGCAGTTCAGAGAAAGTTTACCAGACTAATAGCTGGAATGTGCAGGTTATCTTAAGAGGAAAGGTTGGAAGGCTAGGCATGTATCCGCTGGAGTTTAGGAGAGTAAGAGGCAACTTGATGAAACATATAAGATCCTGAAAGGTCTTGATAGGGTGGATGTGGAAAGGATGTTTCCCCTTGTGGGAGAATCTCAAACTAGTGGTCACTATTTGAAAATAAGGGGTCGCCCATTTAACACAGAGATGAGGAGAATTTTTTCTCTCAGAGGGTCACGAGTCTTTGGAACTCTCTTCCTCAAAAGGCAGACGAAGCAGAGTCTTTAAATATTTTAAGGCAGAGGTAGATAAATTCTTGATAAGCAAGGGGGTGAAACGTTATCAGGGGTAGGCAGGAATGTGGAGTCGAGGTTACAATCAGATCTTATTGGATGATGGAGCAGGTTTGAGGGGCTGAGTGGCCTACTCCTGCTCATAATTTGTATGTTCGTATGTAGTATCTTTGGATTCATCTCATCCAGTCCTGGTGCCTTATCCACTTTAAGTACACACAGCCTATCCAAGATTAGGGGAGGCGGTGGTGTAGTGGTATTGTCATTAGATTAGTAACCCAAAGATCCAGGGTATTTCTCTGGGGGACATGGGTTCAAATCCCACCACAGCAGAAGGTGTAATTTGAATTTAATTAGTAAATCTGGAATTAAAAGTTAGTCTAATGATGGCCATGAAACCATTGTCAATTGTTGTAAAAACTCATCTAGTTCACGAATGTCCTTTAGGAAAGGAAATCTGCTGTCCTTCAAGTACCTACATTGACTCCAAACCCACAGCAATGTGGTTGACTTTTAAACGCCCTCTGAAATGGCCTAGCGAGCCACTCAGTTGAATGAAACCAGACGGACTAGCCGGCATTGACCTAGGCACTGGAAAGAACAATGGCAAACCTGACCCTGCAAAGTTCTCCTTACTAACATCTGGGGGCTTGTGCC
Source organism: Heterodontus francisci (assembly GCF_036365525.1). Lineage (NCBI taxonomy): Eukaryota > Metazoa > Chordata > Chondrichthyes > Heterodontiformes > Heterodontidae > Heterodontus > Heterodontus francisci. Next base: position 69,602,682 of record NC_090377.1, on the reverse strand, counting down.
AAAGCTGGGAGCATTGTCCCACAGACTAGACAAGCAACAGCCTGACATAGTCATACTCAAGGAATCATACTTCACAGACGATGTCCCAGACAATGCCATCACTATCCGCGGGTATGTCCTGACCCACCAGAGGTGGCGGCACAGTGGTATACAGTCGGGAGGTAGTTGCCCGGGGAGTCCTCAACATCAACTCCAGGAAGCATTGAGGGTGGCAAGGGTGCAGAATGGGGGGCTTCAATGTCCATCACCAAGAGTGACTCTGTAGCACCACGACCAGCCAAGTCCTCAAGGACATAGCTGCTAGACTGGGTATGTGGCATGTGGTGAGGGAAAACCATACTTGACCTCACCCTCACCCATCTGCCTGCCACAGAAGCATCTGCCCATGACAGTATTAGTAGGAGTGACCACCACACAATCCTTGTGGAGACGAAGTCCCGCCTTCACATTGAGGATACCCTCCATCGTGTTGTGTGGTATGACCACTGTGCTAAATGGGATACATTTCAAACAGATCTAGCAATGCAAAACTGGGCATCCATGAGACACTGTGGGCCATCATCAGCAGCAGAATTGTACTCAACCACAATCAGTAACCTCATGGCCCAGCATAGTCCCCACTCTACCATCAAGCCAGGAGACCAACCCTGGTTCAAGGAAGAGTGCAGGAGGGCATGCCAGGAGCAGCAGCAGGGATACCTCAAAATGAGGTGTCAACCTGGTGAAGCTACAACACAGGACTACTTGCATGCCAAACAGTGTAAGCAGCATGCGATAGACAGAGCTAAGCGATCCAATAAACAATGGATCAGATCTAAGCTCTGCAGTCCTGTCACATTCAGTCGTGATTGGTGGTGGACAATTAAACAACTAACTGGAGGAGGTGGCTCCACAAATATCCCCATCCTCAATGATGGGGGAGCCCAGCACATCAGTGCAAAAGATAAGGCAGAAGCATTTGCAACAATCTTCAGCCAGAAGTGCCGAGTGCATGATCCATCTTGGCCTCCTCCTGAAGTCCCCAGCAGCACAGATGCCAGACTTCAGCCAATTCGATTCACTCCGCGTGATATCAAGAAACGACTGTAGGAACTGGATACTGCAAAAGCTATGGGCCCTGACAATATTCTGGCAGTAGTGCTGAAAACTTGTTCTCCAGGACTTGCTGCGCCCCTAGCCAAGCTGTTCCAGCACAGCTACAACACTGGCATTTACCAGGCAATGTGGAAAATTGCCCAGGTACGTCCTGTACACAAAAAGCAGGATATGTCCAACCTGGCAAATTACCGCCCCATCAGTTTACTCTGATTCATCAGTAAAATGATGGAAGTTATCGTCAGAATTTGCTTAGCAATAACCTGCCCAGTGATACTCAGTTTGGGTTCCGCCAGGGCCACTCAGATCCTGACCTCATTACAGCCTTGATTCAAACATGGACAAAAGAGCTGAACTCAAGAGCTGAGGTAAGAGTGACTGCTCTTGACATCAAGGTAACATTTGACTGAGTATGGCATCAAGAAGTTCTAGTAAAACAGAAGTTAATGGGAATCAGGGGAATAATTCTCCACTGATTGGAATCATACCTAGCACAAAGGAAGATGGTTGTGGTTGTTGGAGGTCAATCATCCCAGCTCTAGGACATCACTGCAGGAGTTCCTTAGGGTAGTGTCCTAGGCCCAACCATCTTCAGCTGCTTCATCAATGATCTTCCTTCAATCATAAGGTCAGAAATGGGGATGTTCACTGATGATATCACAATGTTCAGCACCATTCACGATTCCTCAGGTACTGAAGCAGTCCGTGCAGAAATGCAGCAAGACCTGGACAATATCGAGGCATAGGCTGATAAGTGGCAAGTAAGATTTGAGCCACACAAGTGCCAGACAATGACCATCTCCAACGACAGAGAATCTAAATATCTCCCCTTGACATTCAATGGCATTACAATTGCTTAATACCCCACTATCAACATCCTAGGGGTTACCATTGATCAGAAACTGAACTGGAGTAGCCATATAAATACCGTGGCTACAAGAGCAGGTCAGAGGCTAGGAATCCTGTGGCGACTAACTCATTTCCTGACTCCCCAAAGCCTATCCACCATCTACAAGACACAAGTCAGGAGTGTGATGGAATACTTACCACTTGCCTGGATGGGTGCAGCTCCAACAGCATTCAAGAAGCTCAACACCATCCAGGACAAAGTAGCCTGCTTGATTGACACCCCTTTCATAAACATTCACTCCCTCCACCACCGGCACACAGTGGAAGCAGTGTGTACCATATACAAAATGCACTGCAGCAACGCACCAAGGACCCTTAGAGAGCACATTCCAAACCTGCGACTTCTACCAACTAGAAGGACAAGGGCAGCAAATGTATGGGAACACCACCACCTGCAAGTTCCCCTCCAAGTCACACGCCATCCTGTCTTGGAACTATATTGCTGTTCCTTCACTGTTTCTGGGTCAAAATCCTTGAACTCACTTCCTCACATGGACTGCAGCGGTTCAAGAAGGCAGCTCACCACCACCTTCTCAAGGGCAATTAGGGATGGGCAATAAATGCTGGCCTAGCCAGTGACACCCACGTCCCATGAATGAATAAAAAAACCTCCTCTATATCAATTTTAAACCCTTCTACTATCTGAATTACTTCCTCTTTCACCATTGCCTGGGTGGCATCTTCTTCCTTAGTAAAGACAGATACAAAGTATTCATTTCATACCTCATGAGCAAATCCCCTTTTTGGTCTCTTATCGGCCCCACTCCTCCTTTTACCAGCTTTTTAATACTTATATGTCTCTAGAAAATATCAGTTTCACTCCTTCAGCTCAGCAGATGCTTTATCAGACTTAGTCAGCTCATTAAGTGGGATCTACTGGAAATGACTTCACAAAGTTGGAAGCAAGGCACATCCATACAGCATTCAATAAACCTTTACCCTCTCTCTGCTGTGCATCTCGCCATCGCCGACTGTCTGCACTGCAGCCACCCTTCCAAGGTTAAGGGCCTGCTCCTCCTTGTGCATCAATTTTGCCAAGTTGGCCACACCACCCCCTGAATGACTCCTCTCATGGGTGTTGTGTGATCTTTTCTCCTGCAATGTGACGATGAAGAGTTTAGTTACAGTTAACCTTCCCATTTGTTCATCATGATCCACAATCAGAAGTGATGATCCTATCATCGAACTGGCCCAGGGCTTACATCACCATCCGCCTAAGCATACATAGCTTTGATCACTTCCCTTGGGCGAGGGATGGCACCGGGCACACATCTCCTTGATGTACCTACACACTACCAACCTTGAGGACCTCCTGCTCAGTGGTGTGCTGTGCCATTCAGACCCTCATGGCTGACAACTTGGCTTTGATCACCCTCACCTTGTCAGACCTCAGAAGTACTTCCTGTAATGACCCATGTGCTGCTAACCATGCTGCAGCTACTGACCTCTCTGACAACTGCCAGCCATGCCTTCTTTGTTTGCCTGGTGGGCTTCTTCCTGCCACTCTCTGGAAATAAAATGTTCCTCCTGGCTCAGACCCCCTCTAGTATAACCTCCAAGGAGGCATCACTGAACCATGGGGCCACCCTACCACGATAAACTGCCATCTGATTGACCTGAAAGTCTGTTCCCTCAGACTTTACACTCTCTGGCTGCATTCACTTTGAAGGCTGACAAGAGCCCTTTAAAAGGGGCCTGCCACTTCCAGATCCCACCTCCTGATCGTGCCCACCGCCCGTAATTGGATGGATATCACGAAGGCCCACTAATTGGTCACCTTCCGCAAAATGCTGGCACGTATCGCACTCTGACCTCCAGCAGGGTCAGGACCCAGAAATGGTCTCAGCATCAGGGTGCCAACGATCTCAGCAAAATCCAGCCCTCTGGCTCTCAGCCACTGGTTTTCTCTCTTCTTTCTGTTGGCCTCTCATGCTTTTTCTAGATATGGCAGTGTTTGTAAGGACAGAGTGGTCAATGGAGGGTTTGGAGAAGGGAAATGATTAAAGCAGTTTTGAAAGGGAGGGGCCAGAACCTGAGGAGACAGAGCCATTCATAATGTCACTAGTATGGAAGTCATGAAGGGAAGTTGGGACATTCGCAGTTTAGTGGGATTGGAGTCAAAGGAAAATAGATGGGGCTTGTGGATGAGCTGAACTTAGAAAGAGCATGAGGGGAGAAACTAAACTAAAGACAGGTGCATGTTCAGGGCTCAGGCAGGGGGAGCCTGGAAAGAGATTTGATTTGGGCGAAAGGGGAAGGTATGATACTCAGAAACAGCTGAATGGATGATCTCAATTTTAGGACAAAAAAATCCATGAGCTCCACACATTTGTTGGAGGTGAGGGTGGAGGCAGATGGGAGAGGCTTTAAGGAGCCTGGGCATGCTAGTCTAACTTCTAAATTTAGCAGGAGCACCAGAGTTACCATAGATCAATTGGTGAGCTTCCAAATCATAGGCATTTTCATTAACATAATGCCTGCATTATACTTGTTATGTGGAAGAACGTGGGGCTGTGCACTAAAACTTGGGCAGTCAGTTTTCCCTCATGCTAGATGCCACAGTGAATCTGGCAATATGGCGATTCCAGGTGTGCTAAAGTGAAAATCTGGGGCTATCTGGAATCGAGTTAAAGTTTTCATCCACTACAGTCCAACGCCAACCCTACACAAATCCGCATCTTAAAGTGACATTTGATCCTCTGAAAATTGTTATAAACTAATTTCAATGTTTTTCTTTATGGTATGAAAAAGTAAAGCCTCCTGCCCCCACTCTCATAACATTAGAATTAGCCACTCAGGAAGCAACAAATAGTGCAAGAGCATCTTTGGCTCAGCTCATAGTGTCATAGAGTTATACAGCACAGAAACAAGCCCTTTGGCCCATCGTGTCAGTGCCAGCCTTCAAGAACCTATCTATTCTAATCTCACTTTCCAGCACTTGGCCCATAGCCTTGTATGCTATGGCATTTCAAGTGCTCATCTAAATACTTCTTAAATGTTGTGAGGGTTCTTGCCTCTGCCACCCCTTCAGGCAGTGTGTTCCAGATTCCAACCACCCTCAGGTGAAAAAAGTTTTCCTCAAATCCCCTCTAAACCTCCTGCCCCTTACCTTAAATCTATGCCCCCTGATTATTGACACCTCTGCTAAGGGAAAAAGTTTCTTCCTAGCTACCCTATCTATGCCCCTCACAATTTTGTATACCTCAATCAGGTCCCCCTTCAGCCTTCTCTGCTCTAAGTAAAACAACCCTAGCCTATCCAGTCTCTCTTCCTAGCTGAAATGCTCCAGCCCAGGCAACATCCTGGTGAGTCTCCTCTGCACCCTCTCCAGTGCAATCACATCCTTCCTATAGTGTGGTGACCAGAACTGTACACAGTACTCCAAATGTGGCCTAACTAGCATTTTATACAGCTCCATCATAACCTGCCTGCTCTTATCTTCTATGCCTCAGCTAATATAGGCATGTATCCTATATGCCTTCCTAACCACCTTATCTACCTGTTCTGATGCTTCTGATGCCTTCAGTGATCTATGGACAAGTACACCAAGGTCGCTCTGACCCTCTGTACTTCCTAGGGTTCTACCACCCATTGTATATTCCCTTGCCTTGTTAGTCCTCCCAAAATGCATCATCTCACACTTCTCAGGATTAAATTCCATTTGCCACTGCTCTGCCCATCTAACCAGCCCGTCTATATCATCCTGTAATCTAAGGCTTTGCTCCTCATTATTTACGGCACCACCAATTTTTGTGTCATCTGCGAACTAACTGATCATATCTCCTTTATTTACATCTAAATCATTAATGTACACTACAAGCAGCAAGGGTCCCAGCACCGATCCCTGCAGTACACCACTGGTCACAGGCTTCCAATCGCAGAAACAACCCGCGACCATCACCCTCTGCCTCCTTCCAATAAGCCAATTTTGGATCCAATTTGTCAAATTGCCCTGGATCCCATCGGCTCTTACCTTCTTAACCAATCTCCCATGTGGGACCTTATCAAAAGCCTTACTGAAGTCCATGTAGACTACATCAACTGCTTTATCCTGATCTACACATCGAGTCACCTCCTCAAAAAATTCAATCAAGTTTGTTAGATATGATCTCCCCTGACAAAGCCATGCTGACTATCCTTGATTAATCCCTGCCTCTCCAAGTGGAGATTAATCCTGTCCCTCACAATTTTTTCCAATAGTTTCCCAACCACTGATGTTAGACTCACCAGCCTGTAATTACCTGGTTTATCCCTGCTACCCTTCTTGAATAATGGTACCACATTCACTGTCTTCCAGTCCTCTGGCACCTCTCCTGTGGCCAGAGAGGATTTGAAAGTTTGTGTCAGCGCTCCTGCTATCTCCTCCCTTGCCTCACATAACAGCCTGGGAATCATCTCATCTGGACCTGTTAAAACCATTAATACCTCCTCCCTTTCAATGCTAATTTGTTCGAGTACATCACAATCCCCCTCCCTGATCTCTATACCTACATCGTCCTTCTCCATAGTGAACACAGATGAAACCTAATCATTTAAAACCTCACCCGTCTCCTCCGGCTCCACACACAGATTGCCACTTTGGTCCCTAATGGGCCCTACTCTTTCTCTGGTTATCCTCTTGCCCTTAATATACTTATTAGACGCCTTAGGATTTTCCTTTATCTTGCCTGCCAGTGTTTTTTCATGTCCCCTCTTAGCTCTCCTAATTTCTTTTTTAAGTACCCCCCTGCACTTTCTATACTCCTCTAGAGCCTCCATTGTTTTCAGCCCTCTGAATCTGCCATACGCCTCCTTTTTTTTTCCTTATCCAATCCTCTATATACCTTGACATCCAGCGTTCCCTGGACTTGTTGGTCCTACTCTTCACCTTTACGGATGAGAAAGTTAATAGCAGTTTCAAGAGCTGAACATTGCATTCCACAGTTACCAGATTCAAGTCAGGTAGCGTTGCTGTTACTGTACTCTAAGGTGTGACTAAGACTAATATAAACTGTGTTATCTTCTGGATGCCAACCCAAGATCTCAGCCATTATTTATTTTTATTCTAAAATTACAACACGTTTGTTCTACCTCTGTGAGTTAGGAACCTCTACACTCTTACTAAAAGGATTCACTTTAGGACATGGCCTGAACCCGAATTCGATTATCACCTTATCATCTTAAGAGGTGGATTCTCTTATTGGGACTGCACTATGGCATGATAAACTGGCTGATCACTGTGTTACATTATATATTACAGTTACGAAACATTTGAATTTCCAAGATACTAAGAAATTAATTACAGATATTGAGATACACCGATGTGGGCTTTTAAAAGGAAATTGTAATTCACCTGAGTGTAATCCAACAATTACACTGATCTTTCAGAATGTAGAAAAATATGTCAATGGTTTAAATGTTACCAGTATATATATATTGACTATATTGGTACGCGTGTGCTGGTATTTAAAACAGAATTTGAAAGATAAACTCGATCTAGGTAAGTGATTAGAATTTCATACCAGGCTTGCAAAATGCAACGATGGGCGATACAAGTGGCATCCCTTACTCTTAGTTCGGCGAGCGGAATTGTTTTAAGCGGAATGACACTTCCGTCAAATACTCTTTATAGTTATAATTAAGATTTTGGAAATACGTTTAACAATACATACATCACAGTTTGCAATGGCACACGGTCTCGGTGTTGTCACTCGTTTATGAGATGTAATAAAGGTGCGTGGCGATACGCTGTTAAAATGTCTAATCATTGCATTGAACTTAACAGCTATTTTAAAATGGATTTCAGGGTTGTGTATATATGATATATATTGTTAAACTATCAAAACCATTGCATTTTCCTAATATGAGTTTACTTCCCCCTTGAATTTCATAACCTTGACTTCTTATATGTGTATTTTCCGACAAAATCACTTTATTCGAATCCCAATACATCGAGTGTTCGCATTCTTTGTAAAATTACAAATCTGTTATAACTTCCTCAACCTTCCAACTGCTTCATTGAAAATCCAAATACTTTAAGAATTGCAGCCCTTGCTTTATACCCTTTGAATTCAATTGTTTGGTTTTGCTTCAGTTTCCTGCCGCGAGATAAATTCAATATTTGTGCAGCGAGACATGTAAGGGCAGCATTTGTGTAATGAAACAGTTCATTTAAAGTTTCAAAGTTTGCGTCACGGTACTGTTAATCTATATTTCCCGAAATACGTCTAATGAAGGAATGTATTCCTTATCTGCGCTCTGTTTTTATATTAACATCACTGTAATTTTGGACTGAGTCATTTTACTTTGAATAAGTCCGAAATGCGGTGTCGTCACAAAATAACAATTATATTCCTCTGTAAAAAAAAGTATTATGTTGCGAAGTACTGGTATAATTTTGGGTGGATAACAGGTGTCCGGTTACTTCCATGACCAGAAAGAACTTTTGCTTTCCACACTGTCTTGCTTAATTCTTATTCACGCAGTCGTTAAACCTGCGTTTTAATTCACCTTCAGTTTATGGGACTTGTGGAATAGTCTGAAAGCAATAATGCATCCTGTTTTTTGTTGGATGTCAATTCGGGAAAGCAATTCTTTTCTGTCTACAACAATGTATTGCTCTGTGTTTCACGCAAAACGCTGTATGAAATTGGAATTCTCCGTGTAATTGATCTTATTCTCTTTTCTTCTTGACAATAGTTAGTTTATCTTGTGACCTATATCAGCTGCCACATGCTTTTCAGGGTAATTGAGTTCTAAATCCACTGTCCACATACGCTCTCCTTTTAAACCATTGCCCCCTTCCGTTTTCTTCAGAATGTAATTCACGATCAGTCTAATTGCGCTTGCTGTTTCGTCGTTTCATTTAAATTGTCATTCAGACTCAAGTGTTGTTCTTAAGTAATGACAGGTTCAAGACTGCTGAGACTCCACCAGACGTGTACGTATGTAGGTATCTGTTGGATGAAGCACCTCTGCAAGGTGCATCTTACTGGAGGTATGGCAATCTTGGTCGCCCTCTTCTGGTTAGTTTTGCTCTCTGTTTATTACCTTGCACGAAAACCGTGGTCCCAAAGCAACTGCAAATGAAGCCACAATGTCGCGCATTTAATTCTTGACAAAACCTTCTCAAATGGTCATAAACATGGGAAAAACTTCTCTTTTTTAACCCTGTTTAAATATATATGAAATAAAACAGGTGTACGTGATTTCACGTTGTTCGAGCTTATATTATGGTAAACAAAAAGCAAAGCTACAGATATTAATTGAGAAGCAAGGTTCGCACCACCAACAGTGAATCGATTAAATAGAATAAATCACTTCAAAGTTTGAAGTCCTTGCAATAAAATCTGCCTTTTGGTTTCCTTTAGGATCAGATAATCTGGATAATGCAGCTAAGATCTATATCTATTGTTAGATATTCCAATCTTCCCTAGGTGCTCCTGCTTCGTGATCGGGATTCATAAACAAGGAATAAAACCCTAAAGGTACCAAAAAGTACCTGCTGAAAAGTCACGTAACTCCAGAAGAGCGGCTGCGGGGCGGTAGCTTTTTGCAGACAAAGCAACCTGGTCAATATTGTCATGACACATTTTGGAGCAGAGGAGGTGGTGTGTGACTCATTCGTGCGTCGTGTCGGATAAACGGGCGATTCACACTTTTAAAACAGCAAATCAAACGTACTTCTGAAAAAAGGTCATGCTGAATGGAATTTTTTTGTACTCGATTTATATTCAGACGTCGTTTCCCTTGGAGTATTATAAGCGCCCTTCATGCTGACAGAAACTTGCATGTCTGAGGATCTAATTTAGTTGTTGGGAGTCAGATGGTCGGAGTCTACTACCTGGGCGTCTATACGAGACGGTAAGGTCCTCACCAGCGTTTAACTAAAGCATTCCATTTTATTAGAGACTCCCTTTTATGTACCAGTCATTTTGACTCAGTCCACTACCAATTTTCCTGTGCTCCTCCGCATTGATAGGATTATAGTTTGGGGGTTTAAAATCCCAGTGGGTAAATGAAATAGGTCTTTAATTACAAAAATGGAAAAGTCCGACAGGGTTGAACTTGAAACGCATTGTGTCCCAACGCCATCGAGTCGTCCAAACATTTTCAATGGGACTTACATGTGGAGTGATCACTATATGGAAGCTCGCTTGTACTACGAATTTCGCTCTATTTTTGGACAGATAGTTATAATATTAATTATATATAATTGCGATGTTGCTGATTATAAGTGGGACATTGCGTCAGATCAGCTTTATCATTGTGTGGTTTCTAGTCGAAAGGCTCTTATTGACCATTACACTGCTTATTTTCCAGTTTGGTCAAATCGTTTTGGACTATACACGAATCACATTAGATGTAACAACGTTCTCTGCTCTCGGTCCCTGCTGTTGGTTAATTCAGAAGTGTTTTTGCATAAATAGATTCAAATTGACAATGGCCATTACTGCATTGTTGACTGACAATTGGTGTAATATATGTGGTGAGATGACACTGCCCTACTGGAACTCTTACTGTGCAAGTGCAAAATGTAGGATGTCTAGCGGTTAAGCAAAGGCAATAGAAACTATTTCAGTCAATGCCTTCAATGTGATTTTTGGTCTACATCAGAAAGGCTAAACATTCGTCGCGCTATTCCATTAAAATTTCTAGAGCTGCGCCCTTTTGAAGGGATTTCTAGTCCTGATTGTTGATTCCTTTCCATCAATACTGATTTTAATGCTGCTTGTGATATGTGAGACCTGCCTGTGCCGGCGCGAGTCATTGCTTCTCCTACCTTCCATGAGGGCACTTTAGCGCCCTGAATGCTAATAAAGTGAAATAAAGTCAAAGCCAATCGCTCGCTCTCACACACGCGCGCACGCAGACACGGGCTTCAAAAAACTAACAAAGCTGTCTTATTATTATTTTCCTTATAGAAACCTGTGATTTTGCGTCTTTACGTTGAAAAGAAAGGATTCTAAGGAAGTGATCAGCCCCATTTAAACAAGGTCTTCGCATCTGTCAGAACCGATGGCATCTTCTGCTCCTTCATCCTCTAGTGCGGGTCAAGACTCCAACTCAACAAATTTACGGCCCGGGGACAGAAGCACAAGTAAGCGATTGCTGCCTAATCTTTAGACAACACAACGAGATTACCGAAGGAGCTAACGGTTATTCTGTAGACAGAAAGTACTATGCAAAACATCAAAACCTGAACGTTTCCTAGGAAATTTTTAAATTAATAAAAGCGTACTTTAATACTAAAAGGTATTAACATCACCGTTACCTAGGTTAGAATTTATCACAATGGAATGCTTGGTGCGCCATGTTTATTGAAGAGCAGTTAATTCAATTGAATTTATTCTATTATTTTTAACACCTGGAGGCTGCAACGTTTTTCACACTGTGGAAATAAGCATACAGCTGGACGCAAAAAAAACACTCTTAAACAGTAATTTCAAGGCGGTTTAGCAATTTATGAAAATGCACTTTGCTAATTATCACAAACCCTTTTAGTGCCGAGTCTGAGTGAAAGTGTAATTATAGGAGAGTGAAAGCGAAGGCGACTGATGCAGCTAATTGTAGCTCTTATGAACTCGCTAATAGCTGCGACGGCATACAGCGAACGAAGGAGAGCTATTGAACTGGCAAGGATGAGAATGGCGCTGATAGATCTAATCAGTTTACTACATTGTCTCAACAATTTTGACATCAGGTAAAAAAAAACAAGTCGATGACATAATCGACACTGACAAAGAAAAACTTACCAGAAATAAAGACGGGCATTGCGATCATTACAGTTGTAATATCTCTGCCCTGAAGGGCTTCAGATGCTACCAGGCGTGATTATTCTTTCCATCTGCCAAGAAACGTTGGAGTAACCTAGAATTTGTTTTTTATTTTTGACAGTCCATTTTCAAACTTTAGAATTGTGGATTTGATTCTTCCCCGCCTTACTTCAATATCTTCATGTTTTATTGCACACACACACACACATATACATATATATATATGTTTATGCTTGTATATAGATAGACTATATATGTATTTAAACTACTCAGTTTGAAGTTATCAAGATATAATTCACATGTTCATACTTTTCCTCAGAAAGATTTTTGCATGGCAACCATTCCGATACACAATTTATAATTTAGCCCAATTTAATTATGCATGTTAAAATAAGATTTAAAATAGAAAGTACAATGTAAGGCGATATAATTGTATTTCACGGCGCCATTAATAGGAAAGTAAGTGGGTCAATAAATGGTCGCTCTGGTGTAGCGAATTTAAGAGTCAGTAAATGTAAAACTACACGCCTTGTATTTTTGTCCTTTCGCCTGTAATCATGTTTCTTGCTTGTCCTCGCCCTATATCATTAGCTCATGGCATGCTTTATCTCCCAGTCACTGACCTGAGGCGCATTTGTATGTCAGTGCTTTTTTCGCACAAGTGTCATGAAGAGGCTTTACCGAGCTGTCAGAGTCACAGAAATCATCAAAATAACGGAGCAGAGCAGCGAATGTGCGTTCATCTGCCATAACTACACTTAGAAAGAGACAATCACGGAGAATTAGATGCATTACTGCACCAACTTCCTCACTACCTAGGAAATCAAACAAAAATATTTTCATTTTCGAAACAAATCCGCAAATCTGAAACCTGCATCTTAATTACTTCTAAATGTAGATATATGGGATGACCTTCTATCGAAGATACATTTGCAACGTGTATAGATGGAACTGCTGAATCTTGTAATTAGTATTTTTATTTTGTTAATGCTAATTAAATATCTGTTTTAAATCAATCTTCTTATTCCAACCTACAGAAAGTTGGGCCTGATCCTTCATATATATTAACTTGCCCCAAATACCACTTGTTTAATAGATTATTTTTGATTTCGTATTTTGCCGATGTTTAAGACTTTTTATTCCCTCTTTTTTGTTGCGTGGCTACTGTGCTGGCTTTGTGATACTATTAGTGCTTATACGCCTCATAAACCCGGGCTATGGAACTGTCAGACTCGGGAGAGACTTCCAAATTGCCGTTTCATTCAGCCGTTAAGATTAAGCAAAAATATGTTCTGCTACCTAATTTAAACTATACTAATAAATGCATACTGTAGACAGACCACGTGGAGGGCATTTTTGTAATAATTGAAAAGTCTAATGCTTAGAAATATTCTTATTTCATATATTTCATTCTCGAGTGTATAATGTACACAACGATCCCTGTAATTGACTGCACAGGACTGCCCAGTCAGCGTAATGGATGTATTACTGGGTCAGATTACGAAATAAACAGCTGCATGAATCATTAATATGCGAAAAAATGAAATAATAATAGGCTAATGTATAAATATAGATGGATATTTGCAAAAACGAATTATGAGGAATATTAAAACTCGTGCAAAACAGCGCAATATTCGTTGGTTCAAGACTAGTCATGCAGATCCGAGCTAGTCAAGTACCATTTTTCAGCCAATTAATTCCTGGACTCCCATTCCGACCCCATTTCACGCCAGTTTGTTTTAAGCTCCCAATTTGCCGGAAGTGTGCCAACATTTATTAGATATTTAATCCTCGGACGAACTGATGTTTCTATTTGAAATTTCGGGAAACAAACAATTATCGAGAAAACAAAATGCTGTGAAATGCTTTCACGGCGTCAAATGTCAAAAAATCTGCCATTTGTTTCTATAATTTCTCAAAACGTGCCGATTAATTAATACAAGGAACTCAGATTGCTTATTTTGCACTTTTGGATTTTCATTCATTTTAGATTGTTGTTGTTAGATTACCTGCATAATAGTAATCATTACATTTCAGAAAGACATTTCATGCAATGTGAACCGGTTCGAGGCATTTCGGAGAACATGATGGGACACAATACAAATAAAAACCTTTCCTTTTCTTCGGTTTTAGAAGTTTTATTAGCGCGATTTATTATTTTACGTAGTCATCTAATTGGAAGCTTAACGCAGTAAGTCGTGGAATGTGCTCAAATGGTTATGCCTACAGACTTCACAAAAGAATACAATCTGGGTCTCACGGTCTTTTTATTGTCTCTATTTCAGCCTATGATACTTGGTGCGGAGTTGCTCATGGCTGTACAAGAAAACTTGGTCTGAAGATCTGCGGTATGTACTTCCACATGTTACATTAATGAGCACAGATTTTTAAAAGGTCTTTGAGTAACCGACACCCATGCTGGACAACCCTCCGTCCTACATGGGTGCACTCGGCAAATTGCCCCATTGGAAGACTGAAGATTCTCCATTGCGTTGTCTTTATCAAATAATACAAAATCGCTACTTTAGACCACAACAACCGTGTGTATCTTATGTTTCCTTTTTAATGTAAATTGCAAAACCAACTCTTGCGTCCCTGAATCCTTTAATATGTACTATAGAAGGAATTATTGATGGGAAAATATTCAATTCAGTAACTGCTAACACGAATTTTAATGTAACTTTAAATAGCCTACACGTATTATACAACGAAGCCACTGCACACAGAATAGTGTGTATCGACGAGAATTGTTTGATATCATGTCCTATTTATTGGAGAACCAGGTTGTTCACCCGCCAAATTGAGACAGAAAAGATAAAATCGTTTTGAGCAAATACCTTTTGGAAAAATATGTACTGTTTTATAGGACTAACCAATTCAATGGGTGAGAAAAACATCCATATAGCGCCGAGCACGTCCTCTGGACGCCCCAAAAGGCTTTGCAGCCATTGGATTATTAGTCCCTGTTAACGGTAAATTTAATCACTGTTAATTTTTAGACAAATGCAGCAGCGAACTTGCCCATCACAATAAGGTTAAAGACAGGTTCTCTGTTTCGGTGGTGCTGGTTGGTGTAGGTTGCAGGGAGAATTCCCTGGGCTTCTTTTAAACAGGCAGCTTGGACTCCCTTTCCTGTCTCATTCCAAAGGAAACATCTGTGACAATGTAGCACTCCCTAGGTACTGCATTTAAACGTCAGCCTGGATTATCAAGTCCCTGAAGTGTAAAAGTCATTGGTCAAATATGCTAAGTAATGCTGCAAAACTGCAGCCAATTTACGATTTGTCAAGAAGATCAAAGAACTGGACAATATCGAAGGTCATTAAAGCAGTGAAATTCTCTTAACAGGACAAAAATAATAATAAGAAAAACAGCTCCAAAATGGGAGCAAGATGAATATATTCACTAGTCATCTCACATCGATAACTTTGTGAATCAACTACTTTCCTTCATATGACTACACTTAATTGGCTTTTCCACAAAAATAATTTCCTTGCTGTACGAAAAATCTATAGTTTTAAATGAAATGTAGGTTACTACTTCACCCTAAATGACCTGAGCGATATTCCCCTCATATTTTTCTTCGTCCTGCTTGTACTTTTAAAAGATGGAAATATTTTTGCTAAAAATAAATTATGTTTTCCAGCTCAACGGGGAAACAGGAAAATTACACGTTTTATTTCCGTTCGGTGCGGTTCTCCCGTTTTTCGTGCTCTGCTGTAATGTTTTCTTCACGTCCTTTTATTCGCGCAATTCACATTCACAACAGTGTAAAAATGCATCTAATTAATCTCTTCTATTTTGAACAGATTTATAAAATAAATAGGTAGAGCATCACAAATAAACAAATTACAACGACTGTTAAAATATACATTTCACGCTTTAGATTTTTATTTATGAATTCGCGGTCTAACCGTTGTGCGGTGGAGCGCAAGGGCATGAATTAATGCTACTGAATTTCTTTTCATTAAAAAAACTCAGGTGTTTTTCCTGAATAGTTAGAACAGTCACTCTTGGGCTCCTCCTAATGGTTGGGACAAGATTAATACCTGCAACTGTAGGGAAGGTGTTGCTTTACGAACATTCGGTTGGCAGGTGGCAGGTGGCAGGTCTTCAAAAAGACCTCAAAAACTATGCAAAATAAAGTACTGGAAAACAAAATAAAACCTTACTGGAGTTTAGGGTAAGTTCGCCGAATACCATTGAGTTTGCATTCCGATCCAGAATAAATTCTACTTCCCCGAGTTAATATTTAGAATTTTTAAAATCACGTTATCTGCCAGGTAATTCCATATTACCAATTTGATGCATTCCTAAATTATTCATTTCCACAGAAAATAACAGTATGTTATAGCAATTATGATTATACCCGAGAAAGATGTTTTAGTAACCAAATTTTATCCCCAACAAGAGACACACATTTTCAACCTGAACACTACAATTGGACTAGACATTCCTATTAACGTGTGAATATTTCATCCGAGTATGCTTCGGATCTACGATAAATGCAAATTTGCGGCCACCAACTGAATATTACTTAACAATTAGAAGGAAATCAAAGTTTTATCGTTAAGAACCGTAACAACTGCCAAATTCTCAAGATATCGGGTCTTCATTGCCGATATGTGAACCCTGAGAACGTCTCCCTAACTGTGCTAAAATAAAACAGACTTTAGCCCCTCTCCATTCCTCCCTCTTAATTTGCCCCTGGAGCCTGCATCATTTCACCATCCTGATCACTTTCTTCCAGTCCTCTGCCTGTGATTCTCTGGAGCTAGCTGTTCTGTGTTCTTCATCTGGTTCTGAGATTGAACTGTTGCTCTTCACTTTACTCCTGAACTAAAGCAAGATCCCGGCTAAACCTTGTCCCTCAGCTCAAAATAAACGTCTGTGCTTTGGACTGCAACTCAATACAAGCACAGTCCAAATACACAGGTGTGATCTCCATTGGCTATCTATCCTTCCACTCTGCAGAACAGTTGTATACGAACATACCTACATACGAACATCGGAATTAGGAACAGGGGTAGGCCATTCGACCCCTTGAGCCTTCGCCGCCATTCAATAAGTTCATGGCTGAACTGATTATTCCACATTTCCACCTACCCCCGATAACCTTTCACCCCCTTGCTTATCAAAAATCTATCTACCTCTGGTTTCAAAATATTCCAAGACTCTGCTTCCACTGCCTTTTGAAGAAGAGAATTCCAAAGACTCACGACCCTCTGAGAGAGAAAAAATTCTCCTCATCTCTGTTTTAAATGGGCGACCCCTTATTTTTAAACAGCGACCCCAAGTTCGAGATTCTCCCACAAGGGGAAACATCCTTTCCACATCCACCCTGTCAAGACCCCTCAGGATCTTATATGTTTCAATCAAGTCACCTCTTACTCTTCTAAATTCCAGTGGATACAAGCCTAGCCTGTCCAATCTTTCCTCATAAGACAGCCCACCCATTCCAGGTATTAGTCTAGTAAACCTTCTCTGTACTGCCTCCAACACATTTGCATCCTACCTTAAATAAGGAAACCAGTACTGTACATAATACTGCAGATGTGGCCTCACCAATGCCCTGTATAGCTGAAGCATAACCTCCCTACTTTTGTATTCAATTACCTTTGCAATAAACAATAACGTTCTATTAGCTGTCCTAATTACTTGCTGTACCTGTATACTAACCTTTTGCGATTCATGCACTAGGACACCCAGATCCCTCGGCATCTCAGAGCTCTGCAATCTCTCACCATTTAGATAATATGTTTCTTTTTTATTCTTCCTGCCAAAGTGGACAATTTCACACTTTCCCACATTATACTCCATTTGCCAGGTCTTTGCTCACTCACTTAACCTATCTATATCCCTTTTTTTAAAAAAGGGACATGCCCCCTTATGTCCTCTTCACCAGTTACTTTCCTACCTATTTTTGTGTCACCAGCAAATTTATCTACCATTCCTTCGGTCCCTTCTTCTAAGTCATTTATATAAAATGTAAAAAGTTGAGGCCCCAGCAGAGATCCCTGTGGCATACCACTCGTTACATCTTGCCAACCAGAAAATGACCCATTTATGCTTAATCTCTGTTTCCTGTTAGCTAACCAACCTTCTATCCATGCCAATATATCTTGAGCTTCACTATTTAGGACTGCTCCTGGCCTTAAGAAATGTTTGCGTCACAATCGACTTGCAAAAAAGAATTAATCCTTCAAGATACCTTCATTACAAAAACTAACGTTTTGTAGTGTTAAGCGCTTTCGCCTGATGAGGTGTGAAAAATAAATACTGTTACATTCCGCTATTTGCCATCCTTTTTCTTGACGCTCCATTTCAATGGCGCCAGACTTCCCCACAAATACAGGATTGCTTTGCTGTGTAATGATGTAAATTTTGCAGCTGAGAATGGAAGATTTTACTCCTAAGCAAAATTAATTCGGCCACAAATCTGGTTCCTGACACTACAGAATAATTGCAGTGCGAGTCCGGTCCTGGGAGTTAAGGGCTGTCTCGGGAACTGTGTGTCCACAGACTGCGCCATCTGGCGGCAAGATGCGTCGTGACGTTAATAGGCTGGAACTAATCAGATCATAACACAAACCTTCACCATCACCACAGTTTGCATTCTAAGTCTTGAATAGGCATATAACCAGATTACTCAAGAGTTATTTTATACAAGCGTTTTTGGTGATTTCATATAGCTCTGCTGATGAAAAGCAGATGTTTGCTATTTCGTTGCCCGCAGCTGCGATGCCGGTTCGGAAAACAAGTTTTAATATTCTCCAACATTAAGTTGCAGAGGCGGGTTGCTGGTTTTATAATTTACATCCGAAAATCAAGTGCCGTACAAAAGGAATTTCATAAACAGACCTGAAGTTTTATAAGATGCTCTCATTATGCTGTTTAATGGCGAACACACTTTTCATAAAATGCCTAATTATAGAATATTCCATTCACTGAGTTAATCACTCTACCACAGCAGGAATAATTGTTTTGGGGACGGAATTGATCAAATATACTATCGTTATGAACAAAAAAAAACCTTATTTTTTGGTATCGTGGATTTGCAGTCTCTCATTTCTTGGAATTCATCAGCCTTATCTGACCAAACACCGCTTTCCTCCAGGGAACAGAATAATGGAAAACTTATTAAAAGCCTATTCGTCACCTCGCTGTTTCCTGAGATAGCACCGCCAGCGAGCACAATCTCGCCAAATCGCAACATAAATGCAGTCTAGCCTGGATACATTATGAAGAGCGGTTTTGGTTCTTCTCGGGTTAGTTACATCGGACTGGGTTAATATTTCTCAACAGCATGGGCTTGGCACCTTTAAGGCAGCTAAGTTGTCTGGCTGTTTTTTAAGCAGAAAGCTGGCGAAGGGAAATTCAGATTAGAATTAATGATTGGGTCTGGGAAACATGCGGCTGAAAAGAAAGGAAATGTTGAATTATATGTGTATGCTGCAAAGACTTTACTTGCAATGATCACAATAATATCATTATTCCCCCAACGCTCATAAAAGACGAGCATTTTTGTTTGACGATAAGAAAACGATACAATTCTCCCCGCTCGTGAGCCCATTCACTCTGAAAATTTGACACAAAAAGTACATTTTCACGTTGCTGATTAAATGGGGAGCTTACTGGTCAAATGCACAATGGTTAAATGTCAAATGCATGTTAATTTTCTGGCGGATCCGCCAGTTACGAGCGCGAGGTTGAGCCAGAGCAGCACTCCGCTGTCTCAAATTGGTAGATTTCATTCCGTTTCAGCGAGTTCTGATTAGAATCGGGCCTAAGGGCTAAGATAGAACAAAAATCATAGAGCTAGTCTTTCACATTTAATCCAGCATTTTCCATCGTTCTGGCAATGTTTGAAATAACCCATGTTTGAAACATTTTTGTCACAATGTTAATCGTTATCAAAGATCAGACTCCTGGTTAAAGAGCTGTTTTTTTAAAGAATCGGGCCATGACCGAAATAATATTTGTGGCTTGAACTAGTGATTGTGATGAGAAATGGTCCCTAATTGTAATGAGAATATATCGGTTATATAAGTATTAGTTGCACAGTGAACTAGTTTCGAAATGAATCTTGAGATTTGTATTAGAAGACAGTAGGTACAATACAACATGCTTTCATTCATCATTGCTCCTTTTATATTGATAGACTGAAAACTTTGGCCGGAGGCTCTTTTTGTCTCATGCACTGCTTTCTTCTGGAGCCTACTTCTGGCTGTCTGATATGTCGGGTTTATTTAACGAGAATTTACCAGTGCACTAAATAACGAACATTTGTTTTTGCATGGTTGGTTTTGTGCTGACGACATCGTGACCGCACCCTCCTACGGGCAAATACTCCATATAAATTCTCTGTTGTGGTTACAGTGGATATCTAACAAGCAAAATCTTTCCACTCGCCACACAATATCCTACTACTATTACTTGTAAACGAGACAAAAGCAAAACAATATGTTTGGAAGCGGAAAGAGACAATTTCTGACCAGTCTTTCTTCCAATCATGTAGGTTTTTTGCAAAGGACCAACAGCATTGAGGATAAAAGCAGGACCGTAAGTTCATTGAAGGATCGCCAGTCCTCCAAGAACCTAAACACCAGTGAAAACAGCGAGAGGGACTCGATATTCAGGCGCACGGAGACTGATTTTTCTAATCTCTACGCCCGAGGTAATTTATGAATGATAAAAAAAACTGCTTTAGTGAAAGCTTAACTGTAAGTGTAATAATCGTGTGCAATAGAAACAGGCAATGTTTCAATCGTTGGTGCAGCACGCCTGCATTCGATCTATCTCTACATTTTCAGCATGTTATCACATTTCCTAGAAAAAAGAATTAACATTCTTGTTTTTTAAAATCCGGATGCTTTTTAAGAGGGCTTTTTGAAGTGTGTCCACTGATTACATTTATTCTTTAGTAGTGGATGGTATCGTTGCATTTTACAACATTGCAATGTTTGTGCTCCAGCAATTGAATGAATAGAAGTTGAGTTATTGAAGGAACCGCGTGTTATGTAAAACTTCGCTGCTTTAATCTGAAGTAATGGGCATCATTTTTTATCATACAGGGATACAGATAAAGTTTGTACAATGTATTGTTTTTCAGACTTGTTACCAGCCAAAAATGGAGAAGAGCAGACCACACAATTCCTATTGGAAGTGGTTGACATTCTTCTCAATTACATCAAGAAAACTTTCGATAGGTCCACAAAAGTTTTGGACTTCCATCACCCACATCAGCTCTTGGAGGGAATAGAGGGTTTCAATCTGGAGCTTTCAGACAATCCTGAATCCCTTGAGCAGATATTGGTGGACTGCAGGGACACGCTTAAATATGGCGTAAGGACAGGTAAAGTTCGCCGACCCATTTATAACATCTTTCAAGGTTAAAACCAATTGTTAACTTTTTGTCTATCACTCTCTTTAAAATCATCATTCTGCATAAGGTTATATCTTTTTTAATGTTTCAGCAGAAAATGACCACTCTTTGTTACACAGTCAGAAATATATTGTACATGGGTCTGTGTATCATCATTCCGAATTCCTTATTAGTCGACGTTGCTACTGAATACTCAAAACACCTATTCTTAGTCATAGAGTCATAGACTATTCCTATTCATAGACTATACCTATTCAATAGGTATTTTGAATGTGCTCTGTTGTACTGTGTGAAGGACGCACAAAGAGCACACCTGTCACTTGTATAAACGTGGCTGTGACGTCTATTCGATTTCAGATGCTCTTGGCATAGATCCTCCCTTAGGAAATGCGACAAAGACACACTATATTGGGTTGATGATTCTATACGCCTACATTTGTCAAATGGATGAATATACCACAAGCGTGATTTGGGAGCTTTGGGATTGTTTTTCTGTAACCCTTAATTCGTCACAAATCATGTTTTAAAATCCGTGGGATAGATAGAATATAGTATGGGAATCAGTGAGATAAGTATCTTGCTCCTGAAGTTCGCCATAACTCATTGATCTCTTTAGTCCCAAGGTGCAGGGTCACACTTGTGTGTCGAGACATGATTAATTTCTAGTTGTTGACCATGACATGACTTCTATATATCAGCAAATCTAAAGGCAGACTGGGACGGAAAATACCAGAACTGACTAGAATATAATCAGCGGCTTTATTTCCCGCCGACCGAATAGGTAGCATTTTCTCATCATCATTAATAGCAGAAACTACTGCAGTCTTGTCCATAAGCTGAGTTAGAGCACATGGATAATGGCATGCAAGAACATCAAGTATGTAATTTTCATTTAGTATTGATCTGACGTCGTGATGAAACTGAAAGACAATCATTTCGCATTGGAGATATATTCTCAAATTAATCAAACATAATGTACTTATGGAGAAGATGTTAAATACGTTTTCTCCTCTTCGCGTCCACCCGCACTGAGAGCCCTGTGACGAATCCAGAATTGATCATTCCCCCTCTCAGCTGCTGGCTGTATTTTAACCACGACATTTCTCTTTCGTCGTGTTGTTTGGTTTGGTAAAGATTTCGTAGTTCAATGATCTCTACTGTCATGATTCCGTACTGTTACATCGTACTCATTCCGAAACTCATCACGTTGTAATTAACTCAGCGCAGTCAACCGTTTGACTGGTCGGAACGTGACGGCGATCCATACATGTCACTGCTGTGAACCTGGCAAATAAGATCATCTATAATTACCACAGAAATCTATGGATTTCTCTATGTCTAATTATTTCTGTTTACTGTATGGTACGGCCAAATTTCGTTTTCAATGTTCAACTATCTGTTTTTGTAAGCATATAGTGCGATTAGACAGCTCACTACATTAGGCTGGCCACTGGAATTGAAGTATTGGAGCTGACAAAAACGTGAAATTCCCGATTTGACACAACCATGGCCACAGCAACGAATCAGGGCCTTAATTACGATAGTGAACAAATAAATATAAGCGTTTTGACAAAAATGTAAAAATGGAGTGCCAAGGTGTTGTGTGCTATCTTCAAACTCGTGGCCTCATATAGAATATTATACATCTTATTATGCACATCTTATATAAAGAGAGCTGTGTCGATATTGCTTTGTATAATACATTGGTATCAAACTGAGCTACCTGCACCAAATTCATTGTCTCTGTATTCCTGATATTCGAACATTTAGGGCTGTCATTCAAGAATAGTGACTGATTGGAAGGGTCGGCCCGTGTCTTGTGGTCCTGACTTGTAAATGCTTTGCTATTGTTTCCTGTCAATCTCCTATACAAACCCTTTGTATCCTTTAATCCAGCATTTCCAAATTATCAGGTGCAAAGAAAAGCAGTATATTTACCAATCTTTACCAGGCTGACTACAAAACAGATCACTGCCTCAGTTTTCAATGTTATAGTATAAAACAAGTCAGTGTGTTTCAGACTACGAGCAATTCACGTTAAAGGGCAGAATCCTTTCCCGTAAACTGTAAACAGTAAACAGTAATGTACGAGTTGCACATTAGCTTCAGCCATAAAACTACTGTTACTGTCCCACTCAGTATCAGAGGAATTGATCGAGTTAGGTAATTACACCTTAATTTGTACTAAAGGATGAACATCCAAATGTATTCATCTATATTAAATAGGAGTCGAATATCTTACCTGTCGATTAGTCAAATTTTAATGTTTTTATCAAATCCCGGCATTCTTTATCATTTATAAAATAGGGAACTACATTCTAGAATTAAAAGTTACGTTTTAGTCATGAGTTGGAGGAGACTGAAATATCGACGGTACATTCACATATTCATTATTCAAGTTTTTAACTTGTGTTTGTATTTCTTAATAAATAACATAACCCTCGGAACTGAATATTGATGTTAAGCATTTTTTTTGAGGATTGTACAAATATTGTATGTCATTCCGCGGTTCGCAGCGAGAATTCTAGCTGCTTGTCGCAGTCTATTGATTCGTGTAAATGAAGGCTAATGAACTTAATATGCATTTAATTAAAAGCCATCTCAGAATAAAACTAATTTTAAAACAGATTTACTTCATTGTACATTGAATCACTGACTTGTAAATGCAAGAGTCATGTTAGTAAAAAGGAAATAGCTCATGGGGAGATGCAGAATTTGACTTTGTGTGCACTATTTTCATCCTGAGAAAACGTGATGATCACTCAACCCAGCGCCTCAATTATCTTTTCAGTTATTCCGCCCGAATTTACATTCTATCAACATACTCTTACTTAAAAGGCGAGATTTAACATGAATATGATAGGCACAACTGCTTTGCAAAGGGATGATATGTAGTGAGCATTCCCAGCAATAGCGAATGACTGGGTTTCTGACTATCATTTAGAGTTTTCACTACCTGATTACCTTGTACGGTCTCTTGGAACCGATACTTAGCAGCCGTATTCGCTGGACAGGGGTCGATCGCTCTGACCCACAGTATGCAAGATTCCAGGTCTGTTTGTTTAGACACGAGCTTCCTCGGAATCAAGACCGGCTCCAGATGCTTAAAATATCTTCAATGACAGGTCTAAACAAGTTTGAAAATCAATTCGACAAAATTCTGGTGATATAACGTAATGGCTAATTTACAGCAAGACTTTAAATCACTTCATGCTGATTTTTTCCCTGAATAGTATTGTATTACCATTAGATTTCCGAAGTGTATCTTTCGTTCACCATTTTGTAAAAGAACACCTTTTCATAAGAACTGATGATCCTTATAGAAAATATATAAAAGGGTTAATGACAAATGGTGGTCTGTCAGTTTGGTAAATCAAAGCGCATTTCTTTAGTGAAGTGGATGACTCTGATAACCGCCATATCGTTCCCGGGTTTCATATTTCTCTCAGCAATTTTGTAGAGCGATTTCACAAGACTTGCGTTTTAGAGCACTGCCTGATAAAATTAAAATTTCAGGTAACTTGCAGAGCAAACGCATATTTTAGACGCTAGATTTATATTCACCCGAACGACTTTTTAGAACAAATGGTTTTCCACTCATTTTATAAATTTATATCTAGATCCAGACATGCTGGGTGATTTAAAGAAGGCAGGTCACCGGTGTTCATATCTGTATAAACTAATGGTCTGGAATGTTACCCACAGCTTCCGAGAAGCAATCAGATCCAGACATAAATATAAATCCAATGAAAATGGGCTGAAACCCTTTAACTGATTGGATTTCTTTCTGCACTTTTTGATGTTTTATTTCAAATTCCCGCAGGGCATCCTCGGTTCTTCAACCAGCTCTCTTCTGGTCTTGACATTATCGGTTTGGCTGGAGAATGGCTTACGTCAACAGCGAACACCAACATGTAAGTTCAGGAATGCACTTCATTCCACTTTTCCATTAACAAGCAGTGGGTATCACAAAAGAAAATGCATCAAGTCTACGGAAGAATTTTACAGCTCATCACATAGGAATGGATGACTTGAAGCCATCCAGCCCTCTTCACAATGTTGTTGTGATACACACTGCTCCAAGAGCAACTTTATTGGCGATGTGACTAACGCCCATGATTTTGAATTTGAATTCAAAATAAAATTTCAGAGTATTGCAAAATGGAAAATAATCCCCGACACCAGACTTTAAAGGCACAGACATTTTCGAGGCTTGATTCCCGAACAATTCTTCAGATCCCAAGACGGTTATTTGCTTTTTCCTCAACCGAGGATTCCCCTCCCCCCCACCCCGCTGTTGTTGACAGGACCCTCAATCGTGTCTGGCCCATTTCCCGCACCTCTGCCCTCAACCCTTCCCCTCCCGCCCAGAACCGTGACAGGGTTCCTCTTGTCCTTACTTTCCATCCCATCAGCCTCCATATCCAAAGGATCATCCTCAGCCATTTCCGCCACCTCCAGCATGATGCCACTACCAAATGCATCTTCCCCTCCCTTCCCCTGTCAGCATTCCGAAGGGATCGTTCCCTCCGCGACACCCTGGTCCACTCCTCCATTACCCCCACCACCTCGTCCCCGTCCCATGGTACCTTCCCCTGCAATCGCAGGAGGTGTAATACCTGCCCATTTACCTCCTCTCTCCTCACTATCCCAGGCCCCAAACACTCCTTTCAGGTGAAGCAGCGATTTACTTGTACTTCTTTCAATGTAGTATACTGTATTCACTGCTCACAATGTGGTCTCCTCTACATTGGAGAGACCAAGCGCAGACTGGGTGACCGCTTTGCGGAACACCTCCACTCAGTCCACAAGCAGGATCCTGAGCTTCTGGTTGCTTGCCATTTCAACACTCCCCCCTGCTCTCATGCTCACATCTCTGTCCTGGGATTGCTGTGGCGTTCCAGTGAACATCAATGCAAGCTCAAGGAACAGCATCTCATCTACCGATTAGGCACACTACAGCCTGCCAGACTAAACATTGAGTTCAATAATTTCAGAGCATGACAGCCCCCCATTTTACTTTAATTTTTCTTTTTTTCTTTTTTACATTTTTTACAATCTTTTTTTTGCATTTATTTCATTTCATCTTAGTTTGTTCAGTTTGCTTACCCACTGTTTTTTTTCATGTTTGTACTTGCTGCTGTTCAATCTTCAGTCCGTTAACACCTTATCTGTACTAATGCTTTGTCTTTCAACACACCATTAACATATTGTTTGCCTTTGCTCCATGACCTTTTGGTCAGCTATGTGGTCTTGTCCAATCTACACCTTCTCCTTTGTTATCTCTTGCCCCACCCCCACCTCACTCGCTTATAACCTTTGACATTTCTAATATTTGTCAGTTCCGAAGAAGGGTCACTGACCCGAAACGTTAACTCTGCTTCTCTTTCCACAGATGCTGCCAGACCTGCTGAGTGGTTCCAGCATTTCTTGTTTTTATTTCAGATTTCCAGCATCCGCAGTATTTTGCCTTTATTTGCTTTGCACAACAGTGCACGCTCTTAGGCAGATTCCTGTACATACGGGGGTGAGGGGGTGGGGGAGTGGGAGAAAAGAAAACATAAAATGAAAAGTTGTGGGTTGTTTTAAACATAAGGATACCTCGGATGTTTAAAATGTGTGTAGTATGATATGTTGGGTGCAAAGTATTGCTATGGATTTGCTTGGGTTGATGTTACCTGATATTTCCCAGTGCCATGTGTGAACATGCCTTGAATTTAACCCGGCAGAACAAGACAGACCCAAAAAGGCCTCTGGAGTTCACCAGGATATTAGACAGAAATCCCATGTCTTTTAGTGCAGCCGGCAACATTGTATTAATGGAATCTAGAATAAATTGAAAGATTGTAGAAAATGCTAATCTGAACAATACTTCAAGACAAACCATGATATTAGGACAAGTTGGCATGGGTTCAAATTGATGGAAAGCAAATTTAGTACTGATGTGTAGAAGTCCTTCGTATTGAGTGATCAACACTTGGAATGGATTCAAATTATGGCAAAAAAAGCAAAAACAAACAAAAATGAAACTGGGGGCCATGTAAACTGCAACTAACAACCAGAGTCCGGTATCTGCCATAAAATACAAGCAAAATTCTGCAGGTGCTGGAAATCTGAAATAAAAATGGAAAGTGCTGGAAATACTCAGCAGGTCATGCAGCATCTGTGGAGAGAGAAGAATTAATGTCGCTATGTAGCAGCCATGGTGCATAATCATTAGTGTTCTGTTGCAGAGTGACTTGAGTCTGACATTCAGTGAAATGCAGTGACATTGGAGCTCTGTTTATATAAGTTTTGATACGTCCACAGAACTCCACTCTGTCGACAGTTAATTTTTAATGTTAGAAATGTTAAAAGCATTCCATTGAAATTTTTGAAAGTCCCCAACGGTCCTCCTGGGTACTTTTAAAAGGCAGCTTTTCAGAGGGCAAAATAATGCTGCAACCAATGACAACACAAAATATTGTGCGGTGATCTCTTCAAGATCACGTCACACTCCTTGGTTTTATAGCCAAGGAGAGAGGAGTAGGCAGTCTTGGTGTGATGGAAAGGATATGGGATCAATAACGCAGTTCATAGTTGAATAAGACACCAATACTGTGAATAGCCTGGATCAACCTGAGACAGTGACAGGGAGGAGTTGAAGTCAGTGGCAGGGGATATGGAGTTTATGGTGAGAGATGGGGTGATAGCTTCATCTTCCCTTTGTTTAACTGGAGGGAATCACAGCTCATTCTATATTAGAGCTCCTCTTACTATCCTGGCACAGTTGCTCCCACTTTTCCACATTTAGAGGTTACCACTTGGAGACATTATCTGTCGAAATTGGATCAATTTTTATATGTATGCTCACAAAACCCACCATTATCTCCTCTTCACGACACAACTTATCTACCATCTTTGTGCTGTAAAATTCCTTATTTAACATTAAGTTATGGATGAGCCAAAACTTATTCTGGTTAAACATTGAGAAGACGGAATCCAACCAATTTGGTTCCCACCAAAAACCTTCCACCCTTGCCCTTTATTCCATTTTCTGGCTGCTGCCTTTGCTTGTCCCAAGCATTGCACTCTTAATGCCCTGTTCAAACCCCACATCCTGTCCATTATCAAGACGGTCTACTCCTCTCTTGCAACATAGACCACCTCTACTCTTACTTCATCCCTACCACCAGTAAGACCTTTATCCACACTTCTGTTACCTCTTTGTTTGATTTCTCTAATGTCCTCCTCATTGGTTCCCTGAGCTGCATTTTGTTCAAACTGCGATTCACCAAAATACTGCTGCCCACATCCTATCCCACAATAAGTTCACTTTTGTCTTTATTAATCTCCATTGGTGCCTTGTTCCCCAATACACTGAAATTAAAATCATTCACATAATTTCTAATTTCTTTGATGACTATGTCCCTCCCTACCTCAGCAATCTCCTCCAAGCCTATGTCCCTATTCATACTCTTAAATTCTCTTACTGTGACTTCTTATGCATTCCACCTTCCCTTCCCTCCAGAAACCTTAGTCACTTGGCTTTAACTGAATCTTGGAACACCCTGTCTGTATGTTTACAGCATTGTTGCTTCAATGTATACCTTTAAAAGCCTCATTGGAACCTATCTTTTTGACCATGCTTTTGGTCTCTTCTGTTAATTGTTTTATTGCTTGGCATTTGCTCCTCCTCTGTGAAGCAATTTAGGATGTTTTATTATGTTAATGGTGCTATATAAATGCAAGTTTGTACAATTGTACAGATGCAAGGCTAGAATGTGATCAGATTGTTCCCCCAATGTATAGACTGCATTTTCCATTCACATTTTATAGCGGGTATACTTATAAGGCTGACTGCATCTCTTTAGTTATTAGGTAATCGTCATTTTTGATTACATTTGACACTTATTGACTGCCATGTCTTACAGAAACAAAACTGTCCTTGGGGGATCATCACCTGGATAATTTTACATGAATAATTGCTTTTGGATTTTTGCAAGCCAGTTCAATATTCTTAATTATCTTTGCTGGCTGCTTGTCTATATTTATTCTGTTTGGTGGACTGTCTGTGAGTTCAAATAACGGGCATTTCACATTATTTACTGTGACATGTTTACAAGTGATATATCATGGTATTGGACCTTTTTAAAAATAAAATAAATTGGATTGCACTGGATAAATGGCAGGTATGCCTATATTTTACAGCCAGGAGTAAGTATTTCATTGTCATCTAAATATCTGTACCTGGGAAAAATTTTGATCTATTGGTCATAAATGAATGACATACAATCTTTCATCAAAAGCACTATGATTAAAAATGAGATGGTTGCTCAGAACAGTAGTTAGATATGCTATTTATCCCACAGGTTTACATATGAAATAGCACCAGTGTTTGTCCTCATGGAACAAATCACACTGAAGAAAATGCGAGAGATAATTGGTTGGCCCAATGGGGATGGTGATGGAATCTTTTCACCTGGTAGGTAGTATGATCGATTTATTTTGGTAAGACTCTCAATCTGTAACATTGTACTGATGGAAAACAAATTTTGCTGTCAAGCCAGTGAAAGCAAATACACAATTTTAGCTACAGCAACAAATCCAACTTGACAATTATTTTTCAGTTTTTGCATCCATACACATATCATGCTGTTACCCTATTTTCAATGTATTAGCCTTAATGTAATTCAATGCAGATGTTTAATTGAGAAAGACACTTGGAATCTTAGGTTAAAAATAAACTGGTAGTCTAAATTTAATAGTCTAAGCAAATTCTGTAGACCGAAGTTTAGGATCCCACTCCCTTATTGAAATGGAATTTCTGACAATTTTTAAAAACGTGCTTCCTATATGAAACTGATAAATATGGTCTGGGTTTTCAATGTTGAATGATAGAAGCTCAGTTCAGTGAAATATTTGTTCTTTTTAGGAGGTTGCCATCACTAAGATATTCTCAGCTCAAGTATTGTGGCCATGGTGGTTTCCTGGGATTCCTGGTCAACCTCAGAAATCATTGCCAAAAGACTTTTCAAAAATTTGAAAATGGCTTTACAGTTATATTTCTTACTTTCTCTGGTGTGAGATAGTTTCACAACCTTTTTTTCCTCTCTGACTTGTCTATTCTCCCTTTTAAAGTCATAGAGAGATACAGTACTGAAACACTGAGCCTGTGCTGACCAACAACCACCCATTTATACTAATCCTACATTAATCCCATATTCCCTGCCACAGGCCCACCATTCTCCTACCATCTACCTCCACAAGGGACAATTTACAATGGCCAATTTACCTATCAATCTGCAAGTCTTTGGCTGTGGGAGGAAACCAGAGCACCCAGCAGAAACCCATACAGTCACAGGGAGAACTTGCAAACTCCACACAGGCAGTACCTAGAACCAAACTCAGGCCACAGGAGCTGTGAGGCTGCAGTGCTAACCATTGCACCACTGTGCTGCCCAGTATCTTTTCATATCTGTTTTCACAACCAATTAGTTAAAATGGCTCCTTTTCTGTAACCCTTTTAACCAGGCATGTACAGAAGTCATTGTATTCTACAGTGAAGATGGGAGAGTATTGTATGTGGGGAGCACTAATTGCTCTATTGAAAATAACCTATTTAAACAGAACTACTTTTGAAACTCATTCATTACTTTACACACTAATTTCAGGAAAACCTGTTTAGATGAAAGGTAACTATTTAGAGGCTAAACATGGCATCTATAAAACCTAGCTTTTCAGAGAATTTTGATTTCCTTTGTCCCAACTGTATTTTTCTTGATTTAGCTGTTCTACTAATTGTTACATCAAGATTGGGTCAACAATTCAAGGATGTAGTCCACTCAAGGGCCCAATCCCTGCCTAGAATAGATTACAGCTATAAACTCAGAAATAAGTTTGTCAATATTCATAGCTAGCTTTCCAAATAAGATGAAAATGGGCAGAATTTTTAGCATGTACCATAACATGAATCCTAGAGCTGGTAATATCAAAAACTAAATCATAATTATCAAGCAGCACCATTAGTAAATGTTTGGAAAGGTGATTTAAAAATGCTCCAACTTAATTTGTTTTTTAGGGGGAGCTATATCAAATATGTATAGTATAATGGCTGCTCGCTACAAGTATTTCCCAGATGTTAAAATCAAAGGGATGTCTGCAGCTCCTAAACTGATCCTGTTCACATCAGAGAATGTAAGTTGTGTGATTCTTCAAATTATTTGTGTATTATTTATTTCATTATACCACTGCATGTTTTCTAAAATAAATTATTTTGAATGTATTCATTTATTGCAGAGTCATTATTCAATAAAGAAGGCTGGGGCTGCACTTGGATTTGGAACAGATAATGTGATTTTATTAAAATGTGATGAAAGGTACAGTTCAGTACATTGCCATTGAATTGACTTCAAATATATATATATGGAACTCTACTTGACTGGAAAATGTTATTATTTCCTGAATTTCCAAGTATGAAGATTATGATTTTTATACATATTTTGTTTCTGAAATGATTACAGGGGGAAAATAATGCCATCTGATCTGGAAGCAAAAATTATTGAAGCTAAACAAAAGGTATGTGTCTATGTATAATTTCAATGACGCAGACCCCTTCCCTCAGCGGAGTTACAAGAGGACAAGCAGGGAAAGAGTAGGGCCCATTAGGGACCAAAGTGGCAATCTGTGTGTGGAGCCGGAGAAGGACGATGTGGGTGTAGAGATCAGGGAGGGGGATTGTGATATACTTGAACATATTAGTATTGAAAGGGAGGAAGTATTAGCTGTTTTACCGGGCTTAAAAGTGGATAAATCCCCAGGTCCAGATGAGATGTATCCCAGGCTGAGGCAAGGGAGGAGATAGCAGGGGCTCTGATACAAATTTTCAAATCCTCTCTAGCCACAGGAGAGGTACCAGAAGACTGGAGGACAGCGAATGTGGTACCATTATTCAAGAAGGGTAGCAGGGATAAACCAGGTAATTACAGGCTGGTGAGTCTAACATCAGTGGTTGGGAAACTATTGGAAAAATTTCTGAGGGATAGGATTAATCTCCACTTGGAGAGGCAGGGATTAATCAGGGATAGTCAGCATGGCTTTGTCAGGGGGAGATCGTGTCCAACTAACTTGATTGAATTTTTTGAGGAGGTGACTCGATGTGTAGATGAGGGTAAAGCAGTTGATGTAGTCTACATGAACTTCAGTAAGGCTTTTGATAAAGTCCCACCTGGGAGATTGGTTAAGAAGGTAAGAGCCCATGTGATCCAGGGCAATTTGGCAAATTGGATCCAAAATTGGCTTTGTGGCAGAAGGCAGAGGGTGGTGGTCGAGGGTTGTTTTTGCGATTGGAAGCCTGTGACCAGTGGTGTACCACAGGGATTGGTGCTGGGACCCTTGCTGTTTGTAGTGTACATTAATAATTTAGACATGAATATAGGAATATATTGGTGGTGTTGTAAATAGTGAGGAGGAAAGCCTTAGATTACAGGATGATATAGATGGGCTGGTAAGATGGGCAGAGCAGTGGCAAATGGAATTTAATCCTGAGAAGTGTGAGGTGATGCATTTTGGGATGGCTAACAAGGCAAGGGAATATACAATGGATGGTAGGACCCTAGGAAGTACAGGTCAGAGGGACCTTGGTGTACTTGTCCATAGATCACTGAAGGCAGCAGCACAGGTAGATAAGGTGGTTAGGAAGGCATATGGGATACCTGCCTTTATTAACCGAGGCATAGAATATAAGAGCAGGGAGGTTATGATGGAGCTGTATAAAACGCTAGTTAGGCCACAGCTGGAATACAGTTCTGGGGACCACACTATAGGAAGGATGTGATTGCCCTGGAGAGGGTGCAGAGGAGATTCACCAGGATGTTGCCTGGGCTGGAGCGTTTCAGCTATGAAGGGAGATTGAAAAGGCTAGGGTTGTTTTCCTTAGAGCAGAGAAGGCTGAGGGGGGACATGATTGAGATATACAAAATTATGAGGGACATTGATAGATTAGATAGGAAGAAACATTTTCCCTTAGCGGAGGTGTCAATAACCAGGGGGCATAGATTTAAGGTAAGGGGCAGGAGGTTTAGAGGGGATTTGAGGAAAAGGTTTTTCACCCAAAGGGTGGTTGGAATCTGGAACACACTGCCTGAAGATGTGGTAGAGGCAGGAAACCTCACAACATGTAAGAAGTATCTAGGTGAGCAATTGAAATGCCATAGCATACAAGGCTATGGGCCAACTGCTGGAAAATGGGATTAGAATAGGTAGGTACTTGATGGCCAGCACAGACACGATGGGCCAAAGGGCCTGTTTCTGTGCTGTATGACTCAATGATTCTATGACTCTATAAGAGCCCCTCCTTTGTTATTGTTAATGTCTATTTCTATTTTCCAATTTTTCATTTCAGAAATTTATGATCCATACTTTAACATTTTTTTCAACTTGGCATATAAGAAAAATAAAATAAACTTGTTTCATTTTACAGGGATATATTCCAATTTATGTTAATGCAACTGCAGGAAATACGGTATATGGTGCATTTGATCCCATTGAAGAAATTGCAGATATATGTGCTAAGTATAATCTCTGGCTCCATGTTGATGTAAGTCTTGATTTTAAATTCTAGCTTAGAAATTCCCATATTTGTATTTCTGCAATTATCTGATTATCCTGTTTTAATTTATTTGTAGGCTGCATGGGGAGGTGGGCTTCTGATGTCCAGAAAGCATCGGCATAAATTGAATGGTATTGAAAGGTAATTGCTGTTCTTTCTGAGAATGTATACTGGTTAACCTACTGTGGCATTTAGGGCTGTCAACTCTGGTTGGACGTATTCATGGAGGTTTCATCATGACCTCCCACCTCCAACTGCCCCACCTCGTAAAACAGTCTTTTATCCCATCTCCAATATTTTTATAACTAATAAATAAATGTTCACGGAAAATGAAAATTTCACAATTTTCTTTAATACCCCTATTAGTTTTCTCCTGGGTTGCTTGCAGCAATGTCTGGTAGAATAATATTTAATTCCTGGAGACTCCAGAACAATCATGGAGAGTTTACAACCCTCATGGCAGTGCATGTGTGAAATAAGAAAAATAAAAAAAGTTTTCTCTTTCTGTAAACGGCTCTCTGTTTTTCTCTCATGCTGTAACTGTTCGATCTCCTTTGCTTTGTTTTCCTCTGTCCTTCTTTGTGTATCTGCCTGTGTTTATCATTCTGTATCTACTTTAAATAAAACAAGGAAATCAACTGCATCACAGGCACGGACACGATGGGCCGAATGGTCTCCATCTGTGTCGTACGTTTTCTATGATACTATGAGCTACAACCTATTAAGAAAAAAAACAAATAGTTGATCCTTCTTTTAAATCATTTTTAAATTATTTTGGTTATGTTTTATTTAAAAAGAAATACAAGGTTTTGATCATATATTGGTAAGAGGGCCCATTTCAAACATGGTTGTTTTCACATCAAGTTGTACTGTCTGATCGCTTTCTACTAAGCACATGGGTATTACTACCTCCATGTTCAAATGGGCCAATCAAAAAAGACAGCAAATAATACTCAGCATTTTTAATAATACCTAATGCCTATGTGATGTAACTACAGACTGATTTTTCTTCCAGGGCCAACTCAGTCACTTGGAATCCCCACAAGATGATGGGGGTTTTGTTGCAGTGTTCAGCTATTCTTGTCCGAGAAAAGGTATCTATTTGACTTAAAATATATAAACGGGTTATTACTAGTTTTTCTGGTTACAGTTACTACAGCACAGTAAGAATAATTCAGCTTTTATCATAACACAATTCTACACATGTATACTGTTCTAAAATCAAACATCATTAGCTACAACGGCAGATGGTATGAATTTCAAAAATTCTATCGCATTTTCGTTTTACTAAAGCTTTCTTTAAGAGGATCTTTGTATATTCATTCCAAAAGTAACATTTTTAAAAATTCTTTCATGGGATGTGGCCATTGCTGGCGAGGCCAGTATTTGTTGCCCATCCCTAATTGCCCTTGAGAAGGTGGTGGTGAGCTGACTTCTTGAACCATTGTAGTCCATGTGGTGTAGATACATCAACTGTGCTGTTAGGAAGGGAGTTCCAAGTATTTGACCTAGTGACAGTGAAGGAACGGTGATACGCATCCAAGTGAAGATGATGGGTAATGTTCCCATGCATCTGCTGCCCTTGTCTTTCTAGGTGGTAGAGGTCGTGGGTGTGAAAGATGCTGTCGAAGGAGGCTTGCTGAGTTGCTGCAGTGCATCTTGTAGATGGTACACACTGCTGCCATTGTGTGCCAATGGTGGAGGAGTAAATGTTTAAGGTGGTGGAGGGGTGCTGATCAAGCTTCTTGATTGTTGTTGGAGCTGCACTCATCCAGGCAAGTGGGGAGTATTCTATCACACTCCTGGCTTGTGCATTGTAGATGGTAGAGATGCTTCAGGGAGTCAAAAGCTGAGTTACTCGCCACAGAATTCCCAGCCTCTGACCTGCTCTAGTAGCCATAGCATTTATATGGCTCGTCCAGTTAAGCTACTAGTCAATGGTAAACCCTAGGAGGTTGATGATGGGAGATTCAATATAATTTTGTATGTTGTAAAGGGGAAAGTGTATAATGAATGATGTGTCATAGATCTTTTAATTCTATGCATGTTCAAAACTGCTGGCTAGAGCACTTATGAGAAGACCTTTTGCAAAACATTTTTAACTTCTGCTCCTGTGACCTGAAGGGGGAGCACTACCTTAATTTGAGTGGGGCTTTGTGCTACAGAAGAAATTTTATACTGGGTTTATTCATTAACCTCTTACCAATGGGCCTGGTTGTTGTAGGTAACCTACCTGAAGGCAAGAATCACAAAGTTCACTCCGGGTAAGTTTTTGTTCTCAGATTTACCAATTTCCCAAAACTACTGCAACCCAAATTTCAGGGTTTTCAGTTAAGTTTTATTTCTGAGAGCATGATCCTTAGCCAAGTACTCTGCAAGTTTTACATTGTTATCTGAAATGATAAATAGTAGATTAGATGATGCAGTTGGTTAGCATAATTTTGCTTTGGAATTTGGATTTGAATCTAGGCCAGACAGATGAAATGCTCTTCTTAGCTAGTAATATCCTCAGGGAAATGAGTTTGAGAAAAAAATTCACAGCAGAAAACACCCAGGACCAAATTGCAATTTCAAATATCATAAGGATGCTGTTCTGATGTTGAAATGGAGGAAGTTTTACCATGCATCTGGCACATGCTATACCCAATCTTTTGGTGTTTGGTATATTCATTGGATGTTGAGTGATTTATTTCCCAGCAAGAGCATCACTCACCTGATGAGCACTGAAAAAAAAATAATGAGTTTAGTACATAATTTAGTACATAAAATAATGCCTATTTGTCATTTTCTATTTAAATAATTCCCACAGAGGCTGTGGTGATTGTACCTCTACGCAGGGAACATTTCAACCCTAGACAACTAGGGAAAATAATGAACAATGGTATTGCTTCAATCTTCTTTCCATCCTGACTATTCTATGCCTCTCATCTTTGCTTCTCTTATCATTCACTTTTGACCTCTCCTTTATCAGTCATGTGCAATGTGTGTCTCTGATTCTGGGTACTCTGGTCTTTTTCATATGTCTTCAACGAGAGCAAAGTCCCAATTTAGATTCAGTTTGTGGCAGATACAATGTGCTTTCATCATGGTTCAAACTCCAAAACATAAAATGGAAGGATTTCCTTTTGCCCACATGTTTAGATTCAGGATCAAACTGTGAGGTGGATTTGTGGCAAAAAAGTGAACCAGGTGAATGTACATAGAGATCCAGCTTATACTGACATCTGTTGATCAGCACTCAGAAGGGAGCTATGGCTTCATGGTAAGCACATCTTTTTGCTTACACCTCTTACACAAGAACTTGGATTAAGTGGTGGGTGATGAGTAGCTTTAGTATGTAGTATTAGATATGGACATACCGAACAACAAAGGTTAGCCCATTGCAAGTAGTCCAGCTAGGATTCTGGGATTGCCGATCAGATAACTGATGAGGAAATTATGAGGCTTGGGATGGTGACTGCTGAATGGCATTATCTGGAGTTTAGGAATGTGGATATATGTTCAGATAGTAGCATTTGGTGTTTTCCTGATGAGGCTCAGGGAGGCAAGCATGTAGCTGTAGCTCTGCACCTCAAACTAGTGAAACCACAGTTTGATAGAATATGGTGTATGGCCAGGGCAATGGTGGAAATACGGTCTGTATTTCATGATGAATTATGCAGCTCACCATACCACTTGAGATGAGCTACTGGCACCTATTGTTTCCTTAGCAAGAGTTCCAACCAGGACTTGACAGTTGCCTAGTGACATGCCGAACGATGGGAGATTGCAACTCAGTTGATCTGCTGCACAGAGATTCGGTAATCCAATACCTAAACCTACAGTTCCACAGGGTACTTAGCATCTTTTGGGATTTTTACACTAAATAATTTCTTGGGTCATAGTCACTGGCCAATCCTTTAAGTGGACCTTCCATTTCCTATGATCTGTAATGTAACTTTTTCTCCTCAATATCTAGGTAAGTGAAACACAGAGGTTGTAACAATTAACCTTTCCTCTGTGCATCAGGTACTGTAAGCATCATGCATCAGAATGTGATTGTCTTCCCTTTGAATGGTGGACTGAAAATATACCAATCAGACAAAAATTCAGACTCTTAAAACAACAGATGGCTTTATTTAAGTAAAACAAATAAATCAGCAGTTAACAGTCTAAAAGAACAAATTATACACTTCACTATTCTCCTTGTTACATAAAATAATAACAAATTCTTTCACTTTCTCTCCAAATGTAAACCATAAAACAGAGTTGACTTGATGTAGTTAGTTTCAATCTGGCTGGCTTGCTCAATTGGCACAAACTTAAAACACACAGCTCTTTTGCTGTTACCTTTCAGTGCCTTTCTCAAACATTTGTCAAAAAGCAATTACACTGAATATGGTAGCTAGGATTCAGTGTAGGCACTTGGTTCAGTTGTTTTAATTGCTAGGATGGGAGATCCAGAAAAGTAATTCTCTTTAGGCAGTGTTTCTGCCTAATGATTCTGGCAGAATATACTAAAAATCTGTGTAGAATGCTTGAAGTTACCAATTTCCATTCTACATAGAATATCGAATGATCAGTTTTAATGATCCAGAATGTCTATGTACTCAATAAGCATCCACAGAAGAATGCACCAGATGACTTCTACATGCTCCATAGTTTTAGTCAGGGAGCACCAGACTGAGATGTCTAGTCTAATAAATTCTCAATTTATTGACTTTTTGCCCTTTGTTTCAAATATAAGAAAGAAAATTGTTTTATAATTAATTGAAAGGGACTAGTGGAAGAAATTCTGACCACTTTTGTATTTTAGATTTTTCTTAATGTAGTTTAAATATTTTTTTTGGAAAGATTTGGATTTACACATATGAAAAGAAAGGTTACTTTCAATGAAACATGTGAGGTGCTGTAGATGCTCATTCACAGTATAATTTGTGTAGCTGTGAATTTCTGTCACAGATTTCTTGTGCATGATTTTCTTCTGGCCTTAACTGTCAGACTTGTTTTTTCTTCCACTTTCTTTTTGCAAATACATTCTGCATTGGAGACAGTCATCTAAAACTGTGGAGGAACTACCTGTAAAAAATGCACAAGGTTTCTTTTAAATCTTACAATTATTTGCCTCAACTCTAACAAATGAAAAATGGGCCAGATTTTGCTCTCACTGGTGAATTAATGGCTCCAGCTGTTCATTACATTTACACTTGCTCACAGACATTCTCTATGGGGTTTTGCACTGAAACTTATTGTAAATTAGAGAACCAAAATGGCATGGTGCCCTCTGGAGGAATCTGGAACCTGTGTGAACAGGGCAAGCAACTATGTATCTCCTTAACTAATTAGATTGAAGAATCCTTAATGAGTAGCACAGATTCTGAACCTGGAAGTGTCAGTTAGAATATTTAATTCAATGTCCAATCAGGTATTGAAATTGAAATAAAGAGAAGGAAACAAAAAATCGATTAAGGGAGAGAGAGATAGAACAAACAGAAAGAAATGGTAAAAATAAATGTAATTTAGTTTTTTTTAAAAATCCAACAATAATTAAACTCTGACGGAATGAGACTCCATATCTACAGGAGTTAATTATTAGTTTCAAAGAGGTTGATTGGTGGTACTTAAAACTTAACATGGCAATAAAAATTTACTTTCAAAGGAGTGAACAAGCCCTAACATTTTCTGGCATGTTTAGTGGATATATATCACGTAAGTACAGAAACTTCAATCCATTCTATGTGTTTTAGTGCCAAGTCTCTTCAGTGAAATAGTGGTATAGTGCAGCTTCTGGAGGATAAGGGAAACCCAGACAGCAACTTTCTAAATTTTGCATTTAACTGCCCATGTGCGGTTGTCAGGAGTTGCTATCCAATTTCCCCTTTAATAACGGTGAACGCTGCGAACCTCACCATTACTTCTATAGCAAAATGTGGCCCGTTGATTTAAGCTTCAAAATCTACTTCAGCTTGAATCAGATTTGCCACAAACTGAAGCTGATTTTGGTATTTGTTTACTCTGGAGCAAACTTGACCACATGACCATGACCTGACCAACCCTAGTTTAGCACAACTTACACAAGAGTCTCATTTCATTCCAAAGGATGTATTGTTCCACATGTCCACTGACAACATACCCAGGTCTACCTTATAACCACCTATCTCGACCCGTCCACTGCCTTTGATTTGTCATGCTGCTTGTCTGACATCCAGTATTGGATGAGTAGAAATTTCCTCCATTTAAATATTAGGAAGATCATGATTTTTGCTCCCACCACAAACTCCATTCCCTATCCACTGATTCCATCACTCTCCCTGGCCACTGTTTGAGGCTAAACCAGACCATTCACAACCTTGGCATCCTATCTGATACTGCGCTGAGTCTCTGACAACATTTCCTCTCCATCATCAAGACTGCCTACTTCCACTTTTGCAATATCACCTGTCTCTGCCACTGCCTCAGTTTATCTGCCGCTGAAACCCTTGTTCATATCTTTGTTACCGCTAGCATTGACTATTTTGATGTGGCTCAGTTGGTAGCACTTTTGCCCCGACTTAGAAGGTTATAGGTTCAAGTCCCACTCCAGCACTTGAGCATAAAAAGTAAGGCTGATACATCAAAGCAGTTAAATAAAAGCAAAATACTGCAGATGCTGTAAATCTGAAATAAAAACAGAAAGTGCTGGAAATACTCAGCAGGTCTGGCGGCATCTGTGGAGCGAGAAGCAGAGTTAACTTTTCAGGTCTGCAACCTTTCAACACTGAGAAGAACAAACCCAGCTTTTCCAACCTAACCTTGTAACTAAAATCCACCATCCCTGGAACCATTCTTGTAAATCTCCTCTGCATCCTCTCAAGGACACTCACATCTTTTCTGAAGTGTGGGGACCAGAACTGGATGCAATACTCCAGTTGGGGCCTAACCAGAGCTTTATAAAGGTTCAGCATAACTTCCCTGCTTTTGTACTCAATGCCTCTATTTATGAAGTCCCAGATCCCATATGCTTTATTAACCACTCTCCCAATATGTCCTGCCACCTTCAAAGATCAATGCACACACACCCCATGGTCCCTCTATTCCTGCACACTCTTTAGAACTGTGCCATTAAGTATATATTGCACCTCCCTATTCCTTCTGACAAAATGCATCACCTCACTCTTCTCTGTATTAAATTCTATCTGCCCCTGGTCTGCCCATTCTGCTAGCCTATCCATGTCCTGTTGCAGTTGATTGGCATCATCCTTACTGTTTGCTACACCTCCAATTTTGGTATCAATGAAAAATTTTTAAATTTTACTCTGTATTCCAATATCCAAGTCATTTATATATATAAAAAAAGAAGCAGTCCTGGCAGTGAACATTGGGAAACACCACTGTCTACCATCCTCAGTCTGAAAAACAACCATTTACCATGACTGTTTTCTGTCCTTAAGCCAATTTTTTATCCAAGCTGACACTGACCCTCCTATTCTTTGTGCCTCAATTTTGTTAAACAGCCTTTTATGTGGTACTTTGTCAAACACTTTCTTAAAATCAATATAGACAACATCCATTACATTCTCTTCATCAACCTTGTCTGCTACTTCGTTAAAAAATTCAATTAGGTTAGTCAAGTACAATCTGCCTTTTCCAAATATAAAAGCAAAATACTACAGATGCTGGAAATCTGAAATAAAAACAGAAAGTGCTGGAAATACTCAGCAGGTCTGGCAGCATCTGTGGAGAGAGAAGCAGAGTTAACGTTTCAGGTCTGTTCTGATGGAAGGTCACAGACCTGAAACGTTAACTCTGCTTCTCTCTCCACAGATGCCGCCACACCTGCTGAGTATTTCCAGTACTTTCTGTTTTTATTTCAGCCTTTTACAAATCTGTCCTGGCTCTCTTTAATTACCCAAACCTCTCCAAGTACCTGTTGATTTCTTTTCCCTGATAATTGTTTCTAAAACCTTACCCGCCACTGATGTTGAACTACCAGCCTGTCGTTATTAGGAATGTCCTTACACCTTTTCTTGAATAAGGGTGTCACATTTGCCACTCTCCAATCCTGTGGCACCTCCCCCATATCTAGGGAAGATTGCAAGATTATGGCAAGCCCTTTTGCTATCTCCACCTCCATTTCCATTAGCAACCCACTTTGTTCCTAAGAGGAGCTGACCACCTCTCACTACCTGCTTACTATTTACATGCTGAAAGAGGATTTTTGGGTTCCCTTTTATGTTAGCTGCCATTCTATTTTCATATTCTCTCTTTGCCAGTCTTATTTTCCTCTTCACTTCCCTTCTCAACTTATTGTATTTGGCCTGGTTCTTGTTTGAAGAGTTCACCTGGCATGTATCATAGACTCTCTTATTTTGTTTCATCATATTCTCTATCTCCCTTGGCATCCAAGGAGCCCTCACATCGGTTAACCTACCTTTCACCCTTGTTGGAATGTACCTAGCCTGTACTTGAAATATCTCCTCCTTAAAGATCATGCATTGTTCAGTATAGTTTTTCCTGTCTGTCTTTGGTTTCATTTTACTCTGGTTAGATTCCCTCGCATCCCATTGAAGTTAGCCCTTTTCCAATTTAGAAGCTCTACTTTAGATTGTTCCTTGCTCTTCACCATTACTAATCTAAACCTTTGAGACAATGATCACTCTTACCCAAGTGTTCCCCCACAGACACTTGGCCCAATTCATTCCCCAGCACCAGATCTAGCAATGCCTCCTTCCGAGTTGGGCAAAGAACATACTGGTCAAGGAAGTTCTCCTGAACACATTTCAGAAATTCCTCCCCCTCCTTACCCTTTACTCTAATACTATCCTGATAGATATTTGGTAAATAAATTCTTCAATATTATCACTTGAGAGTGCTTGTACATCTCTGTGATTTCCCTGCAGATTTGCTCCTCTGTCTCTCTTTCACTATTCGGAGGCCTATAGAATACTCCCAGTAGCATGATTATACCCTTTTTTACTCCCTCAAGAACATTTCTCTTCCCAACACTCCAATGTCTATCCCTAATCAGTACTGTCACCCCACCTCCCTTTTGTCCTTCCTATCTTTTCTGGAGTCTTTGTATTCTTGAATATTAAGCACCCAGTTGTCACCATTTTTAAATCACGTATCCGTTATTGCCACTACATCATATTCCCACACAGCTATTTGTGCTTTAGCACACCAACCTTATTCACCACACTTAGCGTGTTTATATACCTGCATTCTAAACCTGTCTTCGTATTCCTCCTAACCCTTCTTAATCTGCTCCTATCTAATATGGTACTATTTTCTTAGAGTCATAGAGTCGTACAGCATAGAAACAGGCCCTTCGGCCCACCGCATCCATGCCGACCATAATGCCTATCTATACTAATCCCACCTGCCTGCATTACTTCCATATCCCTCTATGCCTTGCTCATTCAGGTACCTGTCCAGATGCCTCTTAAATGTTGCTACTGTTCCTGCTTTCACCACCTCCTCAGGCAGCTCATTCCA
The DNA here is from genome assembly GCF_036365525.1 of Heterodontus francisci. NCBI lineage: Eukaryota > Metazoa > Chordata > Chondrichthyes > Heterodontiformes > Heterodontidae > Heterodontus > Heterodontus francisci. The sequence continues at coordinate 69,559,496 of NC_090377.1, read as the reverse complement.
GATACCTACTATTCTTTGTGTGAAAAATTTACCCCTTTGATCCCCTTTAAACCTCCTCCCTCTCACCTTAAATCTATGCCCTCTAGTTTTAGTCACCCCTACCATGGGAAACAGACTCTGGCTATCTATCTATGCCTCTCATAATTTTATATACCTCTATCATGTCCCCTCTCAGCCTCCTTCGCTCCAGGGAAAACAGACCCAGCCTATCCAATCTCTCTTTATAACTCAAGCCCTCCAAACCAGGCAACATCCTTGTGAATCTTTTCTGCATCCTCTCTAGCTTAATCACATCTTTCCTGTAGTGCGGCGACCAGAACTGCACACTGTACTCCAAATGCGGCCCAACCAACGTTATGTACAACTGTAACATGAAGTCCCAACTCTTGTGCTCAGTGCCTCGGCCAATGAAAGCAAGCATGCAATACGCCTTCTTCACCACCCTGTCTACCTGTGTTGCCACTTTCAGGGAACTATGTACTTGCACCCCAAGGTCTCTCTGCTCAACAACACTCCCCAGGGCCCTGCCATTCACTGTATATGTCCTGCCCTGGTTTAACGTCCCAAAATGCATCACTTCACACTTGTCTGCGTTAAATTCCATTTGCCAATCCCTTGCCCACTTTCCCAGTTTATCTACATCCCTGTTGTAACCTTAGACAACCTATCTTGGACAACTGTCCACTATACCACCAATTTTGGTGTCATCTGCAAACTTACTAATCATGCCCCGTACATTCACATCCAAGTCATTAATATATATGACAAACAACAGTGTTCTCTAATACTATCCAACACTCTCACTTTATGCACCTTATTCCTCTTTTCTACTTCTATATGCTGGTGCCCATCCCCCTGCCAATGTGGGTTCAACCCTCTTCAACCACACTAGGAAACCTCCCTGTGAGGACTTTGGTCCCAGTCCTGTTGAGGTGCAACCTGTCCCTTTTGAATAAGTGGCTGCTGCTACAGAACTGGTCCCAATGCCCCAAGAATCTGAAGCCCTCCCTCCTGCAACATGCTTCAAACCATGCAATGATTCTCCCTATCTTCCTATTTCCACTCTCCCACAGGTAAAATCAGGTCCAGTAAACAATGCAAGGGCATGAAGTTTCTGCACTTACCAATTTCTTTTGGGCCTCCTTATCTCGAGAGACAATGGATACGCGCCTGGAGGTGGTCAGTGGTTTGTGAAGCAGCGCCTGGAGTGGCTATAGAGGCCAATTCTGGAGTGACAGGCTCTTCCACAGGTGCTGCAGAGAAATTTGTTTGTTGGGGCTGTTGCACAGTTGGCTCTCCCCTTGCGCCTCTGTCTTTTTTCCTGCCAACTACTAAGTCTCTTCAACTCGCCACAATTTAGCCCTGTCTTTATGGCTGCCCGCCAGCTCTGGCGAATGCTGGCAACTGACTCCCACGACTTGTGATCAATGTCACACGATTTCATGTCGCGTTTGCAGACATCTTTATAACGGAGACATGGACGGCCGGTGGGTCTGATACCAGTGGCGAGCTCGCTGTACAATGTGTCTTTGGGGATCCTGCCATTGCTTACCCACTAAGCATATCAGAAAATGTTAGGGCTGGTGAATTCAGGTATAAGTAAGTTTTTAACAGCATGATCAGTCATGCTGCCAAAAAACTTCTCTGAAATTGCACATTTAATTTTACAAGTACTGGATTTCATTCCTTCAGAATTTACTTAGTGTTGGACATCTAAAATAAAAATTTAAATAATTAAAAAAAATATTTTTCTTTCTGTCTCATTTATCTTTCTCTTAATCCCATCTGTCCTTCCCTCTCTTTATTCCAGTTCTGTACAATTTAAATCCAATTTATACTTCCTGGTTTAGACTCTGCAGGTGGTTGAGGGGTGGGGAGGGGAGGTAAAGTTTAACTTTTACACCAGCTGGGAGTGGGATGGGGAATTGTGGGAGGTCTGGTACCCGCGGGAAACCTGCTGTGCAGTTTTAAATCTACAGCATATGCGTGATGCCACTGATGTGTCTCCTGCCCGTTTGCCAACCTGATTGACAGGCTTGGCTTCCAGTCGGGCAGGGAAAGCTGAATAAGAGGCTGCAGAACCAGATAAGCCTGAGCCCCGAATGGGGATAAGTCAGATCAAGGTGTGGGGGATTGGGGGTAATGGGGATCCAATCCAGAGGTGTGGGTGGCGGATGGGATGTGATCCCAGGGGGTCAATTCTGGTAAGAGGGATGAGGAAGGCCAGAGACCTTGTTGGGGAAGGGAGGGTGTCACAGGCCTTGCGGAGGGGGACCAGGCATCAGGGATCTGGTGGGGCGTCAGGGGCCTCGGGCTGGGCTTCAGAGGCCCCAAGAGTGTCACTCGTCTCGGGGTGTGAGTCAGAAGCCTCGGGGTTGGGAATCAGAGGCTAGGGTGTGCAGAGGGATTTAATTGGAGGTTGCATAGGGGGAATTGAAGGCCTCAGGGGGTGTATTGAAGGCCGGGGTAGATCGGAGGTCTTGCTGGGGGGAAGGTCAGAGGGAGATCGGAGATTGGAAGGGTAAGGGGTGCCCGATCATGGTGTTTGGCACTTACCCTGGGATCCAACACTTCTCACCCCCCTGCAGCTGCTGGGTCGGGAAATCCGGCCATCCAGAGTTGAATTTTAAATGGTGCATAAAAATTAGGTAGGCTGATCCATTATATTTAAGTTGACAACCAGCATCCTGGAAGCAGGTTGGTTGCCTGTCCCCTATTCCCCGTCCTGCCTCCAACAAAACTGAAAGTGGGCAGATTGGAGGTGAGTTGGGGTTGGGATTCAGATATTCAAAACTTTAACCTCCCACCTGATCCATACCTGCCCATTTTTTGTGGTTAAACGCCACCCCCCTACCCCCGTGTCTTTCAGTGAGGATTCTTCAATCTGGTTGGTTGAAGATCCTCACTGTTGCTTACTTACGTATGCCACAGATCCCCTGTAGAGGGCACCACACAGGATCTGATGCCCGATGACAGTAAGTTGCCACTCAAAAGCCCATAAAATGTCTGTGGACAGCAGTCAGTGTACTGAATGGCAAGCGCTATTCCTTCACCACTGACTGCAAAATCCAGGCCATTGTGTTTGGGTTGAAATATAAAGTTGTATCATGGCAGAAGCACGTCAGAGTCACTGGGCTGACTTAACTTGTCACTTTTGTCGGACTGAAACACAAAAAATAAAACATTTCTGCCAAATCAAAGCAGTTATGGGTATGTATCAAATGAAAGTGACAGGCAAGTAACTTAACATACTGTGTGGACTTTGGGCCAAGTATTATAACGCCAGCCTAGTTTCAAGGCAGAAGTGCCCAGGTGGTTTGTTGGATCTCCTGTGAGCCTCTGAAACTTACTTTTGATGCTTTTTAATGTTTGGGCCAAAGCGACATTTCCATCCAATTTTCACAACTTTGCAAATTAGTTTTCTGGAACTGGCACAAAAATGCCAGCACAATGGCAGCCTTTGATTCCTCTGATCAAGTGTTAATAAATTCAGTGCTACAATTGGTAGGCTAATGTGCGGAGTTATTAAAGCTGTTAAAACCTAATTAAGGTCTAAATTGAAAGTATCAAGCCATGGCAAGCAGCATTACCACTGGGAATAAGAAGTGACTATTAGTCAGTGGTAGCAGTAATAATGCTGAAAAGAGTAGAATATACATTTTTTTGATAGTGCTAAAATGGCAGGCTGGTCAAATGATAAGCCTTCATGCAAGGAAATGAGCAATGCACAGGGCTGTATTCCCTCCTCAGCATAAGTTGAGAGGATCAGGCAGAGAGCCCTTTCACCATTTCTCTGCCATCAGATTTCCCACTGGAACTGAGATCAGGCTTAGAATACATCCATGCAGATATTTGCAGCTATGTCATAATTAGATGCAAATACATCATTTCCTGTCATTTTTCACCTTAATGATGCTGGGAAACAGGATTGCTGTGCATTCATGCTATTCTAAGGTTGCTATGGTTTGCAAGTGGATTTAAAGCTTCAATGGCCAATTTGTCTAGTGCAGATTCAGTGCCTGCTCTAGTGGACGTTTTGAAATAAAAGATAAGTATTTTTAATGTTTGAAACTTTAGCTGGCTCTGCCAGCTACACCCAATATTCTCCCCTATCCCCAACCACTCCCATGTCGGACCTTCCAGCCATGCTGGAGACTGTCAAATGTATTCAAATAGTTCTGACCCTGGGAAATTGGCTGGTGTCAGGGATGGAGACGGTGCGAGAAGGCTTCAGCCCAGCAAAGTTATGTGCCATTGTTTCCAAGAAGAAAATCTACTGTCATGGAAGTGTTTTTTGTCGTTGTTTAAAAACTAAAGGGAGTCTGTGTGTCTTTAAGACTGAGAGTTGTTTGTCTCTCTGGGAACAGTGTGTGCGAGCTACAAGCCTGTCCTAAGCAACAGCAAGAGAGATGCAGTCACATGCCGTATTGTATCAGTTTGACTGTGTAAAAACTGGCTGTTAACTATTTATTAATAAACTAAATCTTAAACAATACTGAGATAAATCTATGTCTGAAAAGATATTATAACTTCTTATTCCTCCTAACCTTCATGCACACACACATACATTCAAAAGTCAACAGTTAACTAGTTCTAAAATGATGTTTTAAATTAGAGCTGTTTCTTAGGAATAATAAAACAACTGGGTTATAAATCTGAGTGGGTTATGTTCCGAGTTCGGCAGACCAGTGAAGCGTGCTCTCCTTGAAGGAAGGATTTTGTCTCTCTCTCAGCAGAAAATCTACATTGGCCTACAGGCTGTGTTTTGCCTAAAGAGGAAATGACTCCTGAAAAGGAATCTTTGCATTGTTGGAGGTAGCAAATTCCTTTTTACTTCCAGTTTCTAAGAAGTTTCTGCCTCACGAGTGACCTTCAGTTGCCTTTCGTGTTTCTGGGAGTTCTGTAATTCTCAGTAAATGTTCTACTGATAGACTGCTAATTCAAAAATCCAAATCGACCTGTTGTTATACTCCTTGTTGGAGGATATATGTGATGCCTACTACAGCCGAAGTGCTTGAATGCCTATCCATTACAGACTGTTCATCAAACTTGCCTGGAGACTTTGAGTGGCATCTGACTATTCGACTCTGGGACACCTCACTGAACTGGGAACATAACCACTACGATTTACAACCCAGTTGTTTTATTATTCCTAAGAAACAGTTCTAATTTAAAACATCATTTTAGAACTGGTTAACTGTCGACTTTTGAATGTATGTGTGTGTGCATGAGGGTTAGGAGGAATAAGAAGTTATAATGTCTTTTCAGACATAGATTTATCTCAGTATTGTTTAAGATTTAGTTTATTAATAAATAGTTAATTTGTTGTTGTTTAAAGATACGTGGTTTGGTGCATTTTTATTCTGAGGGTTAATAAAGTGTTTAATTCGGCTAATTTCCGGTAGGTGGGAAACTTTAATAATATGCTGTGACCTATGGAGTAATGGGACTGAATTGACATTGCATTACTCCTGCCTTGGTTGTAACATTATCTATAGATGTCTACAAAGCATCAAGATGGTGATAGATTTTCATGACTGTATTTCAATACAAGAAACTGTGAGACAGGAAATGGGTTGAAGACAGCTGTGGTTTTTTTTTTGGAAAATGTGATAAAAGCTGTTGTGGTTTTTCTGCAGAAACAGCACTGCTAAAAATAGATGTAATTTTGGAATTTTATAAACCTTTTAATAATTTATCTGTAACTAAATATAGTACATGTTTTTTGCTATCTGAAAAATAAAAATGAAAAGTTAAGGGTGAACATGGTACATAATATAATGCATAATACATTATAATTAAACATAGGAAATTAAAACTACCATACCATTTGCCAAAAATCTATCTGTAATATATTGAAAGTCTTAGCTTAGATTCTGCGTTGCAGTTAAACCAGAGAGCTGGTGGGCGTATTCTAATTGCATGCAAATGATACGAATATGTCACATTGCCTCAACCCTGGAATATCAGATGGGATCAGAACCCCACCATACATCAAGCAATGTAACAACTGAGCAGAAAATTTAGGCTGTTATATTTAGTGCATATTTCCTGTAAAATGTCATAGTTATTTTACTTTAGCCATCACATTTCAGATGTCACATTTTGGATGTCATGCTTCAGTGTATTCTCTGATTACTTGTGAGCAATGCCGTCAGAGGTCTGATAGTTTTTTAAATTAATATTCATTCTCAGAGTGTGGGCATTGATGGCAAGGCTGCCATTTATTGCCCAGCTCTATTTGCCCTGAGAAGGTATTGGTGGATCTTCTCAAACTACTGAGTGTAGCAGTTTGATGCAATTGAGTGGGTTGCTGGAAATTAAGAGTCAACCATATTGCTGTGTGGTTGGAGTTATTTGTAGGCAAGACGAGTTTCCTTTTCTTAAAGGGCGTTAATGAAACCTGTTGGGTTTTTACGTTAATCTGACAGCTTTATAGTCACTCTTACTGATAGCAACTTGTTACTTTGTGGTTTTTAAAAAAACAAATTCAAATTCTCAAACTGCTCTCACGTACCCGGATTTTTAGTCCAAGTGTTTGGATTAGTAGCCCAGTAACATAACCACTATGCTACTGTATCCTAAAACTTTAAAACATTTGCAGATAGCAAGCATTTCCTGTAAGTACCACACATTTCTTCCTGAAACACTTTCCCTGTCACACTTTGTTGATAACACCTCTAATGTTACAAAATAGCGTTTCATCCAATGAACCAGAAACAATGCCACAGAAAATCTGCTAAAATATGTTGTGCAAAGATTTCCTGTGTTTCTATAAAGAAGCAGATTATTTCTATCATGCTATTTCTTTCACCCTTGCCTACTCGTTACCCTCAAACTATCCTTTCTATACACATCTCCCTTTGACTGTTCTTTGTGAGGCATGGTGCATACATCTGAGGCCTACTCAAATCAGCCTCATATTTCTTGCTGCTTCTGCTGTGATTCCATTTTCCCACTCGCCTCTACCAAACCTCTACAGCTGTAATCCAAGCTGCACCTGAGCCTATTGTCAGCACTATCACCCTAAGCTGCACCTCAGCCTGACTGTTTCTCTTACCATGCTGACCTAACCACTCCCCTCCCAATCCTCTGCCCCACAATAACAAAAACTGTGCTTCAGGCATGAATGTGAACTAGTTTTAAGCTACTTAAGTACTTCCAGCACTTTTAGAAGCCATTTTCTCTTTAAAAAAACTTAACCAACTCAAAGCAGGTTCCTAGTTAAACAAATAAAAGCCCATGGGATCTGGGAACTGTAGCAAGCTGGCTACAAAATTGGCTCAGTGGCAGGAAACTAAGGGTACTTGTTGACGGATGTTTTAGCGACTGGAGGGCTGTTTCCAATGGGGTTTCGCAGGGCTCAGTACTTGGTCCCCTGCTTTTTGTGATATAAATTAATGATTTGGACGTAAATGTAAGGGGCGTGATCAAGAAGTTTGCAAATAACACAAAAATTGGCCGTGTAGTTGATAGCGAGGAGGATACCTGTAGGCTGCGGGAAGGTATCAATGGACTGGTCAGATGGGCAGAAAAGTGACAAACGGAATTCAACCTGGAGAAGTGTGAGATGATGCATTTGGGGAGGTCAAACAAGGCAAATGAATACACAATTAATTTGAGAATACTGAGAGGTGTAGAGGAAGTGAGGGACTTTGGAGTGAATGTCTACAGATCCCTGAAGGTAGAAGGACAGGTCGATAAGGTGGTTAAGAAGGCATATGGAATCCTTTTCTTTATTAGCAGAGGTATAGAATATAAGAGCAGGGAGGTTATGCTGGAACTGTATAAATCAATGGTTAGGCCACAATCGAGTACTGTGTGCAGTTCTGGTCACCTCATTACAGAAAGGATGTAATTTCACTAGAGGGGATACAAAGGAGATTTATGAGGATGTTGTCAGGACTGGTAAAAGGCAGCTATGAGGAAAGATTGGATAGGCTGGGGTTGTTCTCTTTTGAACAGAGAAGGCTGACGCGAGATTTAATTGAAATGTACAGAATTTGTGAGGGGCCTGGATAGAGTGGATGTGAAGGGCCTATTTACCTTAGCAGATAGGTCAGTGACTAGGGCATAGATTTAAAATGATTGGTAGAAAGATTAGAGAGAAGATGAGGAAAATTTTTTCACCCAGAGGGTGGTGGGGGTCTGGAACTCACTGCCTGGAAGACTCTTGGTGGCAGAAATCCTCGACTCATTTAAAAGGTGTCTGGATATGCACCTCAAGTGCCGTAACCTGCAGGGCTACAGACCAAATGCTGGAAAGTGGGATTAGGTTGGGTGGCTCATTTTTGGCCGGCGCAGACATGATGGGCCCAGTGGCCTCTTTCTGTGCCGTAAACTTTCTATGATTTTATGATTCTCTTCATAACTGAGTGCGATCATCCCAGCTCCCTTTCTCTGCACCTTCTGTAAAGCCACAGGAGTATATAACTAATGGGCAGCTGATCGAATGGCTGTAAAACAGGAGGCCGATTCACTACCACCTGTTTTGCTTTACCTCCCAAGATCAATTTCATCCCCACTGATCTATCGTTTCCAAGACCTTTTTAATGAGGACATCAGATGTGCCTTTTCCAGTTATAAGCACCACCCTGGACTCAGTGAGCTATTGAAAATATTTACCAAGGCATCACACAAGACTTCTGCCATTTCTTTCATTAGCCTAGGAAAAATTAAATCTGGATTTGTTGTCTTTTCTACCCTGAGCCCTGTTAATTTAGCTAACGCCATTTCCTTTGAGACCTGCAAGCAACCTGCCTGAGTTTTAGTCTTACTGTTACGTAAGGGGAATATCCAACCTTCTTAATGTATCTGTTCAGTTTTTCTGTCATGCCCTTATCATTACTTATAATTATCCCACATTCTTTCATGGTCTTATTTGTTCCCTAATTGACATTTGATTCCTAACATAAGCAAATTTTTATAACTTTCTTTTTTATTGACTTTTTTCAACAATCTTCCTTTCTAGATTCGTTTCAGTCTGCCTAATACTTTTAACTGCTTTGCTGTAGGAAAACAGTGTTAAAGCAGAGAGGCTTCTTGGTTCACAAGGAAGTCCTTGACTGGTGGGAATGGCCTTGCCTTGTTTTCTTCCACACTTTCTCTGATCAGTTAACCTCTGGGAGACTGTGTTTATTAATAGAAATGGGAGAGGGAGAAGAAATAAAGATGAACAAATCAGATAAAGGGAATGAAAATTAATGAAAAAGAACTACAGTGGGTATATTATGAAATTAATCCTGATTGTTTCAGGTGTTTTGTCTTTTGTCCCTTGATATTCTGAGGACATTCCAAGTTTTGTCTGTTTTAATGGTCTTCCCTCCATTGATTTTTAATTTTCCCCTTTCCCTTATCTAGCTGAGAGAAATGAATGAATGAAATGTATCTTGAAAAATAATTCTAATTGTGGAGCATTCTGAAAGATTAAATTTTTGTTATGGCTATGTGGAGTAAAATAACAATTATACTTTGTTCAAAGGGTATCCTCCAGGGTTGCAATCAGATGTGTGCAGGGTACTTGTTCCAGCAAGACAAACAGTACGATGTTTCCTACGATACAGGAGATAAAGCGATACAGTGTGGCCGTCACGTGGACATTTTCAAGTTTTGGCTGATGTGGAAAGCTAAGGTACAGTAACCTTGGTTGAAGTCCTTAATTGCCAGCTTGATATGTGACAAACACCTGCTTGTCTGAATTAGCAGTTGCATAGATGATTTGTTTCTCAGTGCTAAAATTGACCAGCTTGTCCTTGGAAAGGGGAAAACTAGAACCCAAAAATGCAACAAATGAAAAGCCAGATAAGTGAAACAAGTCTGCGTGGGTTTTCTCCGGGTGCTCCGGTTTCCTCCCACAATCCAAAAGACTTGCAGGTTGATAGGTAAATTGGCCATTATAAATTGTCACTAGTATAGGTAGGTGGTAGGGAAATATAGGGACAGGTGGGGATGTTTGGTAGGAATATGGGATTAGTGTAGGATTAGTATAAATGGGTGGTTGATGTTCGGCACAGACTCGGTGGGCCGAAGGGCCTGTTTCAGTGCTGTATCTCTAATCTAATCTAATCTAAATGTCGCTTGCTGAGTCGCATCTGCAGAAAACATGAGTTGTAGGAATTCTGCTTCTGTGCTTACAAGCCCATGATTGTCCACCCATTCATTTTAATGCATTTGGACTGGTGAGCACAGATCATTCCCGTGAAATTTAGGCTACAATTAGTGGCAAATTTCTGTTTAGTACCACTCAGGTTTAAATTATTTAGAAGATGTATTGTCATGTTCCCTGAATTTGAGCTTGTAATTTCAGTTTCAATTGTGGTTAAAAGTGCAGAACTGAGATATGCATTAACCTGGGTCATATTGTTTGCAGGTAATTTATTTTCTTATTAAAAGGCCATAATCACATTTGGATGGTGCTTCTGTAAAGACTACCAGTACCATGTAGAACATTCTGGAAAATCATCTCTTACAGGTTTGCAGCATAGTTTCAGATGAGGTTGCCTTGGTAACAAATGTGGTCGAGTTACAGCACTGCAGAACATTGGAAATACCTGCTGTGGTGGAATTGACTAGTTCATAGTTATATTCACAAGTGCCAGAAATTACTTCCTGCAACTTGACAGTGAAATTAAAGAGGGGGCTGGGATACATCATCCTTAATGAGTATGCCTGGAGATCTAAATATCTAAGCATTCAACAGCTACTAGTACAAATCTTTTAAAATATAAACCTATATGATGTTTTTAGCAACTGTCTTAAAAATCTTTAGGGTAATCCTCAGTCTGAATTGAAACACTGAAGACAGTGTAAAGAATTTCCTTTAATATTTTACGATAATGCCTGGATAGAGAAAATGGAGCCTATATTCTTCTGAACATCTCTGCTCAAGAGCAAGGGGCAGAAGGAACTTGTGCCCAAAGGCGGGAGAGGAAACTAAAAGGCTTACAGCAGCAGTAACTGCCATCAGCTCTGGGGCCTTCTGGCTGCTGTTCAAAAAGAAGTCTTATTGCTTCGTAAAGCCCAGAATAAATAGAAAGCTGGAAAGGAGATTGGTAGTATTGGGGAGGTGGTCCAACAGTTTGGGACAGTGTGAGTGAGTAGTAGGGAGCAGGAGAAATGGAGGAATTTTAAGGTCTAGGAGTAATGGCTGCTTGAAATTAGAAGTAGTTGGAGGATAGCTTTCAGGATATAGGAGTTCTGGGAGTATTATGGAAGTGGTAGAAGGAGATTTTGGAGTGTGGAAGCACTGACATGATGTGGCAGATGTAGGTGCATTGTGAAGAAGTTGTTGGGTGTGAAAGTACTTAGAACGGATCCCATGGTGGGAACACAGGGGCAGTTCTGGGAGTAAAGTAAGGGGATAATGGTCACATGACGCAGGGGTATTGGGGATGGGAGTGTGAGGGTCTAGGATAATTGGGGAGAGCAATCTCACAGTATTTGGAGCATAGAAGGTGACTCACACAAGTAACATTGTCAAATTTCCTATGGATGCCTGGCATTAAGGTGAAAGGGCCATAAGATCCTTTTGTGGCAGGATTCCCAAAAGTGCAAGGTGCCTTAGATTGAATCCATGTTCCTTTTACTAATTACATCACAGGAAAAGGTATCACTCCCTTAACGTGCAGCTGCTATGTGACCACCAATACCACATCATGCGTGTAAATGCTCATTTTCTTTTGACTCATTATATTAACGGCAGCACTATTCATAGATGGAAAGCAACATGCCACTAATTCCTGGGTGATATAGGCCCATTAACTTTGACTGATGGCACCTGTGTGATTCTCTAGCAAAGCTAAATACAATGAGATCCATTTTGCCACCAGGATTTAATTGAACACGTTATTCAAATGTGCTTCAGATGCCTCAATAGCTCTGGTGGGGCTTTGTAAAACAGACCTACACGATTGTTCAGGATTATGGTGCTGAGCTGCATGCTCCAAAATTTTCCTTTGGGAAGAGGACATCTTACAGACCATGTATAAGAGGATAGTGACAGAAGACAGAGGGAGAAGGTGACTAGCACCAGCAACAACAAAAAGGCTACTGAGGAGAGTCTTCGGGTAGCGGTTGGAGTCATCCAGAGCCATTGTACTGGGATACCTTTCTTCAGAATTGGCTTTCCCAACTGCATGAACAGTCCAGTCCATCTAAGAATCCACAATGTCCAAACTTCTCTGCACTACTATCCAAACAAACTGATCCCATTCATCATGTATCATCACAGCTATAACAGTTACAAAAACGATGGAAACAAAAACATGAACTTCAGCAACTCAGAATAATTTATTTCTTGCCCTCAATTATCATAACTTCTGATCATTGTCGTTCTCTTGGTGCAACTACGAGTTTTTCTGCTCTTCTGCTTTTGTCTCATCTGTTGCACCTGCCAAGTTCAACATGAGTGTGTGAGCTTCTTGGGATTGTGGTGTCCTTCCTCTCCAGATGTATAAGTTCTGAGAGGGACTAGCTGCATGCCGCATCTCCAATGCTTTTTGTAGTGAGCCTGTCTTACCAGATGAGGGGATTGGCCAGAGAGTATGCTTGACCTGTTATCGTGCAAGACAGCGGAATCAGGTGAACACCTTTCTGCTGGGTTGTTGGTGCCGGACACTGGCTCTCCAGGGACATTAATTAGCGGGAAAGCAGACCAATTCATATCAATAAGACCCAGGGTTCTCCCCAACTGTTTACCAATTCCGTCCAAAGCAGAAACATTTGTCTGATGTCACCAGTATGAATTGACAGACAGGATGTTCCTCCTGCCTAATGAGCATCTGAATTGGGGATTTTTCCTGCTGTGCTTTTGGGAGCTGCTACATTTCAGGGTGGCCTGCAGTGCAGTAAAGCCAAGTCTTTATAAGTTCCTCCATTTTGCCAGAGAAATGCTGCACAGAAGAGGTTATTTCTAATGACTGCACATAATTGTGTTGCTCTGCAGGCATCCTTCTTTTACAAGTAGAATCAAGGTCCACTAGTTCTTCAATCGAGAGCTGACATCTCCTGATCCGCTGCTCAGGAACATATGACTTCCCTTGCTCCACAGTGACACAGTGGTTAGCACCACAGCCTCACAGCTCCAGCGACCTGGGTTCAGTTCTGGGTACTGTCTGTGCGGAGTTTGCAAGTTCTCCCTGTGACCGTTTGGATTTCACCAGGTGCTCCGGTTTCCTCCCACAGCCAAAGACTTGCAGGTTGATAGGTGAATTGGCCATTGCAAATTGCCCCTAGTATAGGTAGGTGGTAGGAGAATGGTGGGGATGTGGTAGGGAATATGGGGTTAATGTAGGATTAGTATAAATGGGTGGTTGTTGGTTAGCACAGACTCGGTGGGCCAAAGGGCCTGTTTCAGTGCTGTATCTCTAAATAAATACACCCTCCCCTATTTCTCTTGCCAGGTGTGCTTGCTGCATCATCCTGTGCAATGTCCTCATGCTTACTCTGGGTAAATGTCTGTGACCCGGTGCTTGGTATCGAGATGGTAAATGACAGTGCTTGCAGGGCTGGGAAATAGAGGAGCCTTATTGATCTTCTTTCTATATTTCTTTCTTTGTGATTCTGCATCTAGAAATTAAGAAAAATAAACAGAATTCTTGTGATTGGTAGAAGAACAAGCCTATCTAGTCACATTTAGAAGAAGCCGTTAACAGGTAGCTGTTTGCAGAGAGGTTCACTGTGCTCCTACAGCAAGAAATGGTGGAGCAACAGAATATCATCTCACCTCCATTTCTGACTTGCCTCATTTCCGGGTTTCCCCTGTAGTCGGAGTGCTTCCTTCTTACATGCCTGACGTTGGGTGACCCGCCATCTGTGACTTCTCTCTCTCTTGTATTATGGACCATCTTGTCGAAAAATATAGACAATATAAACGGCCATCGTTTTGGCAGTGCAATCAAGGTGTTAGCAGGAAGAGCATAAAATAGTGGTGAGAGATACTGCTTAAGCTTACACGTGTAAGATAGAAGTGTATAGGTGGCTGTGGACAGTAGTAAACACTAAGCCTTGCAGCTCTCCTTTACTGCAATTTGTCCACCAACATCCTCAAACCTCTACTGGAATGTGCAAGTGGTGTGTCTTTTTTCCAGCAATGATTCCTTCCTTGCAAAACAACAGAATCAATAACAGCAACAGAAACAATAGAATGTACAGCCTTTGAAAACTACTTAGCACTCCCAGTTCAAGCCCTTCCAATTGGGCTTTCTGTTTGCTGCAACATTAAGCAAGCACTGGTCTGAGTTGCAAATGGCATTATTTTTGACTTGACCACATCTTGCTGTCTTTCCACAACTTCACCACCACATTCAATATCATGCCATCTTCCTCCAATGATTTTCCTTTGCAGTGCATCTCCTTGGGAGTGTTCTCTTGTGTTCCAATCATAACTGTGACATCATATAGATTACATTCCCACCAATGATTTATTCTCCTGTGCCCACTTGGTTACCTTTAATGGACCCCAAGATTTCATCCTTAGTCTCCTTCTGTGTATCATTTATATGTTATCCTTTAACAACATCATTTGGAAGCAAGAGACCAGCATCCACATGTATGAAGATAACTGTCAGCTCTAACTCTCTACTTCAAACATTAAAGCTTTTGCTGCACTCCAATTGCCTGGCCAATATTAAGACCTAGATCAGCTGAAATTTCCTCTATATTACTGTCAGCAAAACTGACAAGCTTTTTCCTTTTTGACACCAGTCAAGAACATAAGAACTAGGAGCTAGAGTAGACCATATGACCCATCGAGCTTTCTCCACCATTTAATACGATATGGCTGATCTTAGGCTTCAACTCCACTTTCCCGCCCGCTCACATATGCCTTGATTCCCTCAGAGACCAAAAATCTGTCTATCCCAGCCTTAAATGTATTTGACGATGGAGCATCCACAACCCTCTGGGGTAGAGAATTCCAGAGATTCACAACCCTTTGAGTGAAGTAATTTCTCCTCATCTCATTCCTAAATGATCATCTCCTTATCCTGAGACTATGCCCCCATATTTTAGATTTCTCGACCAGTGGAAACAACCTCAGTGTATCCTTGTCAAGCCTTTTCAGAATCTTCAATGAGATCGCCTCTCATTCTTCTAAACTCTAGAGAATATAGACCCAATTTACTCAGCCTCTCATCATAGGGCAACACCCTCATCCCAGGGACAAATTTAGTGAACCCTTGCTTTACTGCTTCCAATATAAGTATATCCTTTCTGAAATGTGGAGACCAAAACTGCACACAGTACTCCAGATATGGTCTCACCAAAACCCTATACAATTTTAGTAAGACTTCTTTATTCCTGTACTCCAATCCCCTTGCAATAAAGGCCGACATGTCATTTGCCTTCGTAATTGGTTGCTGTACTTGTGTGCTAACTTTCTGCATTCCTTGTACAAGCACACCCAAGTCTCTTTGAACATCAACACTTACAAATTTCACACCTTTGAAAAAAATTCTGCTTCTCTATTCTTATGACTAAAGTGAATAACTTCACACTTCCCTCCATTATACTCCATCTGCCATCTTGTGGCCC
Source organism: Heterodontus francisci (assembly GCF_036365525.1). Classification (NCBI taxonomy): domain Eukaryota; kingdom Metazoa; phylum Chordata; class Chondrichthyes; order Heterodontiformes; family Heterodontidae; genus Heterodontus; species Heterodontus francisci. The sequence continues at coordinate 69,543,965 of NC_090377.1, read as the reverse complement.
ACTCACTTAACCTGCCTTTATCTCTTTGCAGCCTCTCTGTGTCCTCCCCACAGCTTACCTTTCCACCTAGCTTTGTATCATCAGCAAACTTAGATACATTATTCTCTGTCTCTTCATCTATGTCATTAATATAGATTGTAAATAGCTGAGGCCCCAGCACTGATGCTTGCAGCACTCCACTATTTACTGCCTGACAACTTGAAAATGCTCCATTTATGCCCACTCTTTGCTTTCCGTCAATTAACCAATCCTCGATCTATGCTAATATATTACCCCTAACTTTATGAGCCCTTATCTTGCCTGTTAACCATTTGTGTGGCACCTTATTGAATGCCTTTTGGAAATCCAGGTATACTACATCCACTGGTTTCCCTTTATCTACCTTACTAGTTACATCCTCAAAAAACTCGAATAAATTTGTCAAACAGGATTTCTCTTTAGTATTGCTGAAAATAGAGACATTATGTCGAAGCTTTTCATCTTGCACTGATCAGGACAATCCGCAAGAGTACCAATGTAAGGGAAAACAACAAATTTATACTGTATGAGAAGAGAGTGCTGATTGATTGGCAAGTGAATTCTGATCGGAAGAGGCATTGCCATGGAGAATGCACTAGTTAACGGTGATTGACAGTTAACTGCCAAGCTTTGTTTGAAAGTCAAACCAGGCAGCTTGACTCTGATTGATCAAGTCATTGCCATGTTGACTTGTTCTAATTATACTGTGCTTTTCCAAGCGCATTGTTAAGACTTCCTTAATAAATTCCGGCATTTTCCCAATGACTGCTATTAGGCTAACTGGCCTGTAATTCCGTGTTTTCTCTCTCCCTCTTTTCTTGAAAAGTGGTGTAACATTTACCAACTTCCAATCTGTTGGGACCATTCCTGAATCTAAGGAATTTTGGAAAATCATAGCTAGCGCATCTAATATCTCTGCAGCTATCTCTTTTAGAACACTAGGGTGTAGGCCATCAGGTCCAGAGGATTTGTCAGATTTTAGTCCCTTAAGTTTCTCTAATACTTTGTTTCTGCTGATATTAATTTTCTTGATTTCCTCACTCTTTTTAGCCCTTAGGTTACCATCTATTTCTGGTATGAAACTTTTGTCTTCTACTGCGAAGACAGACACAAAATATTTGTTCAATGCCTCTGCCATTTCCTCATTCCCCAAGATAATTTCTCCTGTCTCTGCTTCTAAGGGACCAGCATTTACTTTAGCTACTATCTTCCTTTTATATACCTATAAAAGCTCTTACAATCTGTTTTTATGTTACTGGCTAGTTTACTCTCATTCTATTTTTTTCCTTTTTTATCAACTTTTTGATGGCCCTTTGCTGGTTTCTACAACACTCCCAATCCACAGACTTGCTACTCTTTTTTGCAACATTGTAAGCCTCTTCTTTTAATCTAATGCTATCCTTAACTTCCTGAATGAGCCACGGATAGGTCTTTCTTGCTGAGCTTTTGTTTTTCCATGGAATGTATTTTTGTTGAACATTTTGAAGGCTTCTTTAAAGGTTTCCCACTGTTCGTTTATTGCCACCCTTTTAGACTATTTACCCAATTTACCTTAGCCAGTTCACCCCTCATACCTATGCATTTGGCTTTGTTTAAGTTTAAGATTCTTGTTTGTGATAAGAGTATGTCACTTGCAAACTTAACATGGAATTCAATGGTATTATGATCACTATTTCCCAGTGGATCTTTTACTATGACATTGCTAATTAACCCTGCTTCATTACACAATACTAGATCTAATATAGTTTTATCCCTAATCAGTTCCACAATGTATTGCTCCAAGTAACTATTCCGAAAACATTCTACAAACTCATCTTCTTGCCAATTTCATTGTCCCAGTCTATATGAAGATTGAAGTCTTCCACAATTATTGCAATGCCTTTTTACAAGCTCCAATAATTTCTTGTTTAATGCTCTGTCCAATGGTATAACTACTGTAAGGGGGCCTATAAACTACTCCCACCAGTGTTTTCTGATTCTTGCTATTCCTAATTTCCACCCATACTGATTCTACTTCATAATCTTTTGAGGCCAGATCCTTTCTCACTAATGTCCTTATGCCATCCATTACTATCAGGGCTACCCCTCCTCCTTTGCCATTCTGTCTATCTTTCCGAAATATTGTGTACCGTGGAATATTTATTTCCCAACCTTGATCACATGTAACCATGTCTCTGTTATGGTGATTGGATCAAAATCATTTACCTCTATTTTTGCCACTAGTTCATCTATCTTATTACAGATGCTTCGTGTATTCAGATTAAGAAACTTTAGTTTCATTTTTTTAACTTCTATTCCCTGCAAAGACCTTATTCGCTAATGTACAATTTTTGTTAAACTCTCTGTCCCTTTCCGTCCCATTCTGCTTATCTTTACCCACAACATTATACTGTGAAACTGCCTTGACCTTTCTCTTTGGATTTCTAAATCACCCCTCACCCGAACCCTCCCCCCACCTCTGTTAGTTCAAAACCTGTAGCCTTATTTGCTGGTGCACTCTTAAGTTTGTATGCTCTGTTCCTTCCTGTCACACACTCAAGTACTTACATTCCTCTGGGTTTCCTGGCTGCCACCTTAGACCAAATCCAGACGTGCTGAACTTTGGTGTGCTGCTTAATGCTGAAGTTACCTTCTTTCCCCATATCTGATCCATTTCTAAATCCACTTTTATCTCCAAAACATTACCCACTTTCACTCCTACCTCTCCCCCCTTTTACTGAAATCTTAATCACTTTGAGGCTTGAATATCCAATGCTCTCCTTGCCAAACTCCACCTTTAATAAAACATAACTCACTCACAGTGTCGCAGACCTCCACAGGGCTCCCTACACCAAGTCCCACACTTGTATTACCCCATCCTTGCCAAGATCCACTAACTCTCCAAGCCCCAGTAAAAGTCCCAGTGATCCCTTTCAGTAAGGTATCCCTGCATGCACCCGTTGTTTCTCCTATTTTGATTGAAAAAAATAATGAACTAGCATTTATAGCTTCTTTCAATACTTTAAGACATCCAACGTGCTTTCCTGCCAATGAAATGCTTTTGTTATCATGTAGGGACACTAAGGCTGACTGCTTACTCCCTACTCCATCTGTTCTACTAATGGGAGCTTCTCTTTCAGCATTATGCCCTTGCCTTCTGAAATAACCTCTCTAAATCCCTCCATCTTGCTACCCCCACCCTTGCTGTCCAAAGTCTCTTGTCTTTGATTGGTCTTTCTTGTCCATTCTAATCTTTCTGTTTCCTTTTCTTCCTCCTGCCCTGTGTCCATTTTTTCCCCTCTGCACTGTAAAACTTGCTGGGACATATTTCTATATGAGAGGAGTGCTGTAGATCAGTTGTTCTTAAATATTCTCATTGTGGACCACTTAGGCGGGGAAAAAGACCCCGTGGACCACCTACTGGTCCTACCTTACCCTCTTTTGCTTGGTACCCCAAAAAAACTCATCAGAATTAACAGGAAGAATGGCGTTGCTTTTGATGAGATACCAATGAGGTGATGTGTGGTTCCACACTGAAGAGCTTCAGTCTTATGTTGGGCTCCATGTTCAGCTGATTCCTCTTTGTTTTCAGCCCCATAAGTGTTGAAAATCCGATCTCGCGTTTGTGTGTTATAAGAGTAACATAAATCTTGCTTATAAAGCTACATCATTATTGCTCGCGCTTATGTCGACTCATGCTGTGCCCACGGAACTCGGTCTGGTCGTGTGACACAAGCGAATGGTGGGGATGAGGGTTCTGGTTGTTCGCTTGTATGGCCTCAGCCGTGGTGCTATGCGTCAGTGACTTGCATTTTAGACGAGCCCCAGACCACCGGGAGGACCCCCACAGACCACCAATCGTCCACGGACCACACTTTGAGACCTACTGCTGTAGATAGGTAAGTTCTTGGTTCATTGGTGAATTTGTCCTCACTTAGTAAGCACGTCAATTCCATTTGACAATCTGATTCAAGCTCTTCACCTGGGACGAGTATTATACTATCCACTTTGCTTATAATATACAAAATATTTGGCTCTGCTGAAGCATTATTGATGGTAATGGAATACTTGTGTAATTTATCACCACTGTTCTTGATTCTTGCACACTGGATTATCAAAAAGGATTTAAAGTTCACCATGGCTAATTAGTTAATAGTTAATAGTTTTCCTATACATTTCATACAGGGTACAGTGGGATTTGAAAGCCAAATTAACAAGTGCTTGGACCTGGCAATGTACCTCTATACCAAGATTAGAAAGAGAGATGGATATCAAATGGTATTTGATGCAGAGGTAAGTGTATTGATATTCATTTGCTTTCCTTCCTTTCCTTTGTAGACTGTCATTTGCTGAGTCCTTCTTCCCCACTTTCTTTAATGCAATAATAGGTAGTTACTCTTATTTCCCACACCCTCTGTTCTACCAACTGTGGCTGCTTTTTCAGTCCCTCCCATGTCAGCATTTGGGGTCAATGGCGTGTGACCTCAATGCAAGCAGGAATCCCTTCAACTTCAGTTTAATAGTCCTGTTGGAATCCTAGGTCCTTTGTATTTATACTGATATATTCACAGTTTTTCATCAGCAAATATTAAAGTGAGTTTTTTTTCAGCTTACCATTGTCCATTTCTCTCATAGCCGGAGCACACCAATGTTTGCTTCTGGTACATTCCACCAAGTTTCCGAGATATGCCAGATTGTGAGGAGAGAAAGGAAAAACTTGGCAAGGTAAAATTACAAAATTTTTGTAAACCTGTAAGACTTGATGTGTAAAAAAAATTTGTTTTAGCAACAATTCTTTAAAAGTCACTTTTAGTTATCACATATATACCTGTTTGTCAAGTTAATTCACATCTTTGTGGTGTTAAACGTGGTATGCATGCTGTAACACTGAATAAAAATCCTTGTACTGTCTCATACCATGCATGTCTTGAGGTAGTTGGGCTGACAATGAATCCTCGTTTGTCTTTAATAGACTCTGCAGTGGTAATGGCCAGCAGTTTGACATTCTGCCAGTTTAAAGAAAATATCAAAAACTAACCAACAGCCTGATGATTGGTGTAGTTAAGGGTTTGCACTGAAGAGGCAGTGGGATATGGACAGCTGATAGCTTGAGTCATAGGTTTGCCCAACATTAATCACTTTTACTGTAGGGAGAAGACCATAAAGTTTCAATAAAAGTGTAGATTATGGCAGTGTTGAATTTAGAACTGAACAGAGAAGGTTAAGATGAGATTTAATAGAGGTGTTCAAAATCATGACTGCTTTTGATAGAATCACTAAGAAGAAACTATTTCCAGTGACGCAAGGGTCAGTAACCAGGGTAGACAGATTTAAGGTGATTGGCAAAAGAACCAGAGGCATCAGGAGGAAACATGTTTTGCATAGTGAGTTGTTGTGACCTGGAATGCATTGCCTGAGTGAGTGTTGGAAACAGATATTAACATTCAAAAGAGAATTGTATAAATACTTGATGGGAAAAAATTACATTTGAGTGGCGCAGTGGTTAGCACCGCAGCCTCACAGTTCTAGCGACCTGGGTTCAGTTCTGGGTACTGTCTGTGCAGAGTTTGCAAGTTCTCCCTGTGACCGCGTGGGTTTCTGCTGGGTGCTCCAGTTTCCTCCCACAGCCAAAGACTTGCAGGCTGTTAGGTAAATTGGCCGTTGTAAATTGCCCCTAGTGTAGGTAGGTGGTAGGAGAATGGTGGGGATGTGGTAGGGAATATGGGATTAATGTAGGATTAGTATAAATGGGTGGTTGTTGGTCGGCACAAACTCGGTGGGCCAAAGGGCCTGTTTCAGTGCTGTATCTCTAAATAAAAATAAATTGCTACAAGAAGAGCAGTGAAGTGGGATTAATTGGATAGTTCTACCAAAGAAACGGCACGGGCATGTTGGACTGAATGGGCTCCTTCTGTGTTGTACCATTCCATGGTGGCAGGAGTGCTATTTATTTTCTAAGGGGATTGGAGGGGAGTGTTCTGAAAAGTTTTGATAATTTTGTACATTTTCCAACATTACGTAGGCAACTGTAATTGGCCATTTAAGCTAAAAGTAATGTATCCTGGAAAGTTTAGAGATCTTTTCAATATGAAAATGAAAGGAACTGGTGTGGATTTCAATGTCAAAATAAATGGATTATCATCATCCATTAAAATAATGGACAGAGATTTGTCAAAGGAAATTATCGTCAACAATAATTTTTATTGCTCTTTTGAATCTATCAGAAAGGATTATATTTTTCAGTTTGAAACAAAACAATTATCACACACTATGAAGGCTTAAAATCAGCAAAGTGCACAAAAGGTAGCTTCCAGGAACCATCACAGGGATCTGAATTTTGTGCTATCAGATGCATCTGATTAATTACCTCGTCTCAGGGCAGCTATTACACTTGTATTAGTTATTAATGTTAATCCTCATATTTCCTCATGGATGCTGACTACTTTAATATAGCTTGCATGGGCTCTTTACCCAGTTTCTCCATGATAACAAAGGGACTTTAACTATGTATATAAACAAACATAAAACAGCTGTTACAGAACATAATGAGGCATACGGGCTCACACACAGACAAGCCAAAAGTCCGTAATACAATACAGCAGTCTTCAGCAGTAAAATCCTATTCCTGGGAATCTCACTGTAAGTTGTTTAAAATTAAGTAAAGCTCATCACCATTCCTATCCCATTCTTTGAGGGAAATTTTAACAAGCTCCAGGATGAGTAGAGTATGGGATTAAATTCATAAAAATAGGAAACCCGACTGCAACACGCCATGAGCATACCCACTCCTGGTTTAACTGGGCGGGTTGGGGGGGGTTGGTGAGTAACCCGCTCTTGAGGGGAAGGTCAGTAGTTTAAATATGTTAATAAGCCTGCATTCTCCCGTGATCTGATCCTCTGCAATCTGACCACCCCATGAAATCTGACAACCCCATCATGTGATCTGACCCCCCTTCCCCTCCCCAACCCCATGCGATCTGATCTGACTCTCCTGTGATCCAGAAAATAAGGTCAGAGTAGGGGAAAATGGTAAAAAGATGGAATGAAAGACTCTTTATCTGAATGCGCACATGGATGTTGGCACAAATAGAAATAAATGAGTATGATATGATAGCCATTGCAGAAAGGTGGTTGTAAGGTGACCAAGACTGGGAACTAAATATTCAAGGGTATTTTACATTTCAGGAGGATTCGAGGAAAGGAAAAGGAGATGGGATAGCTCTGTTAACAAAGAATGAAATCAGTACAGTAGTGAAAAATGATCTTGGTTCAGAAGATCAAGATGTAGAATCAGTTTGGGTGGTGATAAGAAATAGCAAAGGAAAGAAGTTATTGGTGGGAGTAGTTTATAGGCCCCCTAACAGTAGCTACATTGTTATTCAGAATATAAATCAAGAAATAATGGGGGCTTGCAAAAATGATACTGCAATAATTGTCAGTGATTTTAATCTTCATATTGATTGGACGAATCAAATTAGCAAAGGTAGCCGTAGGATGAGTTCATAGAGTGTATGGGGACAGTTTCTTAGAACTATACATTATGGAACCAACAGGGAGCTTAGACCTGGTAATGTGTAATGAGACAGGTAAATTAATGACCTCATCATAAATGATCCTCCAGGCAAGAGTGATCATAACATGATAGAATTTTACATTCAGTTTGAGGGTCTAAAACTAGTGCCTTTAACTTAAATAAAGGCAATTATAAGGGTTTGAAGACAGAGTTGGCTAAAGTGGACAGAGAAAATACATTAAAAGGTAATGTGGTAGATTAGCAGTGGCAGACATTCAAAGAGATATTTCATAACTCTCAACAAAGATATATTCCATTGAAAACGAAGGACTATGAGAAGGTTGCACTGTCTGTGGCTAACTAAGGAAGTCAAGGATGGTATCAAATTGAAAGAAAAGGCATACAATACTGCAAAGATTAGAGGTAGGTCCGAATGAGCAATTCACTTAGTGCCATTCCCCCGCCTTCTCCCTGTAACCCTGTACATTCTTCCTTTTCAGATAACAGTCTAAATCCCTTTTGAATGCTTCAATTGAACCTGCCTCCACCACAACCTCAGGCAGTGTATTCACATGTTAATCACATGCTGCATGAAAAAAATTCTCCTCGTCGCTTTTGCTTCTGTTACCAATTACTTTAAATCTGTGCCCTCTCGTTCTTGATGGGAACAGTTTCTCCCTATCTACTCTGCCCAGACCCCTCATGATCTTGAATACCTCTATCAAGTCTTCTCTCAGCCTTCTTTTCTCCAATAAAAACAGTCCTAACTTCACCAATCTATCTTCATAACTGAAAACATAACATAAACGGTTACTACACAAGATAAGAGCTCATGGTGTTGCTGGTAATATATAAACATAGATACAGGATTGGCTAACTAACAGGAAACAGAAAGTTGGGAAAATGGGGCATTTTCAGGTTGGCAAACTGTAACCAATGGAATGCCACAGGGATCAAGGCTGGGGCCTCATCTATTTAGGCTCTATATTAATGAATTAGATGAAGGGACCGAGTGTATTGTAGCCCGATTTGCTGATGATATAGAGATAGGTGGGAAAGCAATTTGTGAGGAGGACACAAAGGGCTGGATTTTATCCATCCAGTAGGAGCAGGAGTGAAAGTGTGGGGAGCTGAAAAATTGGGAGGGGTGGTGCTCGCCTGGAAACCAGAAGTTGTGACATTGGTTCCGGATTTTGTGAGCGGCGGGAAAGTTCCAACCATACGACTCAGTGGGCCTGCAATTATAATTTTCTTTTTTTTTTTTTCTTTTTGGGCCTCCTTATCTCGAGAGACAATGGATACGCGCCTGGAGGTGGTCAGTGGTTTGTGAAGCAGCGCCTGGAGTGGCTATAAAGGCCAATTCTGGAGTGACAGGCTCTTCCACAGGTGCTGCAGAGAAATTTGTTTGTTGGGGCTGTTGCACAGTTGGCTCTCCCCTTGCGCCTCTGTCTTTTTTCCTGCCAACTACTAAGTCTCTTCGACTCGCCACAATTTAGCCCTGTCTTTATGGCTGCCCGCCAGCTCTGGCGAATGCTGGCAACTGACTCCCACGACTTGTGATCAATGTCACACGATTTCATGTCACGTTTGCAGACGTCTTTATAACGGAGACATGGACGGCCGGTGGGTCTGATACCAGTGGCGAGCTCGCTGTACAATGTGTCTTTGGGGATGCTGAAAAGGTATTTAGCATATATCTGCATTGGCCTAACTCAGATTTAATGGGGGGAGGGGGGGTGGGCGTTCCTATTTAATGAATGGCGCACGGTGTTTACATGCCTTCAGATCGTGAGGCCTCAGTGCCACCATGGGAAGGCATCATGGGGAATGTTGCATGACTCCAGGAAGGGGGAGGGGGGGCATTGCAAAACAGTGGCGCAGCCCTCACGGCAAGGGTGGGCACAGATGGGCATTAGCCCGTGATCAGTGAGGTGTGGCAAGGGAAGCCTCCAAAGGCAAGCTCATCTATCCAGGGACAGTGCACAGGAAGGGGAGAAACCAGCTGGAATGGGGCTCATGCACCTATTCTTTGTGGATCCCCGCGCTGCGCGGCAGAGACTCACAGGAAGGCAGGGTCAGGTGATGGCTGGGCAAGCTGGTGAAGATCGACCAAGGGAGCGACAGCAGTTGACCATGCCAAGAAGGGCCTATCCATGGCAGACAGTGTACTGTACTCACCTCAGTTACCTCAAGATGTCCGAGTAGCAGTGTCAGCGAAGACTGCAGCTATCTAGGGAGGCTGTCACTGACAGGCACCATGCTGCAGGATGAGCTGCAACCCATGGGCTTTGGTGGACATCCTGTGCCTGTGGGCCTGAAGCTCACCATGGCATTGACCTTTTATACCTGCAGATCTTTCCAACGATCCACTGGGGACTTGTGTGGGCTGTCCCAGGCAGTGGCAACCGCTGCATCAATGTCCTGTTCAAGAGGGCCAGTGACTATGTGGGTACCAAACCAACCTCAACATTCAGGCAGAGAAAGCCATCAGACTCGGGGCCATCGCTGGATTTCCACAGGTGCAAGATGTCATCGATTACACACATATGGCCATCAAGGCTCCCATGGAGCAGCCAATGGCCTTCATCAACAGGAAGAGCTTCCATTCCATCAACTTTCAACTGGTCTGCGAGCAGTTTCCTGCAGGTTTGGACCCACTTCCTGGGAAGCAGCCATGATACCTACATACATGAACAGTCCCACGTGCCACAGCTTTTCCGGCCCCCCTGCTCGCCTTCAGGGACAGATGCCCGGGGACAAGGGCTACCCATTGAAGGCATGGCAACTCATGCCTGTGCAGAACCCTTGCACTGCAGCAGAGGAGAGGTACAACACCTGCCTTAGGTCAACCTGAGCGGGCCATTGGGCTGCTGAAGTTGAGATTCTGGGCCTGGATCAATCCTGTGGAGCCCTGCAGTATGCTGCAGCCAGAGTCTCGCATATTATGGTGGTCTGCTGTGGGCTGCATATTCTAGCACTGCAGATGAGGAAGCTTTGCATCAAGAGGACATGATTGACCACCAGTTCTCATCTGATGAGGAGGATGTTGAGGATGCTGAGCAAGCAGTACGGGATGGTGAAGCCCCTGTACCGGAAGCAAGGGCCATTGAGAAACGCACAAGGGAGGCTTGGACAATCTCATATATACCCGGCTTCTACCACTGTGATGCCCATTCCAAGGAACTCAATACACACTGACCTCATTGTATTCTGCTTATTGCCTCTTTCCTATTTCACTCCCACGCTTTGCATTCAGGCTCATCAGGTGCATGCACAAAGCTGAGAAGGTGATCATACGCAGCCTGCCCCTACATTGGCAGTCCATTGAGGGAGCACACATGATCTTGGCATCTGACAAGGCAGCATGGAAAACATGAGAGATTCTCAGCAACGAAAGTGATATCCATTAATTGAAACATTTACAATACTCAATAACAAGACCAAATTGCACATACCCATGAAACCCCAAGTGTGTCTAGGTGCTCTTCCTCACGCGCTTCTGTGTGCTTCTACGAAGTGCTCCACGTGTGCTGGCAGCTGAGGTGGAGGCAGGCTGCTGAACGCACTGCCCCTGGGATGACTTTGGCGGGCATCGTCTGGCTGCCTGAGGCCTGGCGGGCCCTGGCTGCCTATGGGTTTACTGCACAGGTGCAGGTGCCTCCTCAGTCATTGCAGCTACTGGGGCTGGGGTCACTGGCGGGGGTGGGGGGTGTTGCTGTGGAGCCACTGTCTACACTCGGAGCACCTGGAGTGGAGCGTCCAGAGCAGAGCCCCCAGATGTGGAGATCAGCCTCTTCTCCTTCCTTTCAAGGCTCACTTCAACCTCCCTGCTGACCATAGATGGACGAGGACCTGGAGAAGACACTGGGTGCCTCGTCCCCCTCGTGCCTCTTGTTTTGCCACTGTTGCATTGATCTCATGGCCAAGGCGAGGGTGTGTAGGTCTGCGCATATCTCCTCGATCTGGCTCACCAGGAGGATCACCAACCTCTCGATGGAGGAAACCATGCACTCGCATGCCTGAGACATGGCAGCACTCATGACATGGATGGACTCCTCCATCATCTGTGCATGACTGTGCATTGCCTCTGGCAGCTCTGCCAAATGCTCCCTTACCACTCTCTGTAACTTCAGCATGTTCTGTGCTGCCGACACCAGAGGCTCGTCAGCAGCTGGGGGCTCAGCATGGGCCAGGCCTCCCACAGTCCTCTGACTGTCAGTGGCCTCACCTGTCATGGCCTCTGTCAGCTGCTTGGGGGCCTGTGTGGTGCTCTCACCCGCTTGTGATCTTGCATCTAAGCCTGAGCGCATACCCACCGAGATGAGAGTTTCTGCTCCAGTGGAAGGTGCAGGCGAACGGTATGACAATACACCCTCTGGGGATTCTTCCTCCTCATCCTCAGAAGACAATGGGATTCCAGCAGCACCAACAGACGATCTTCCCTCCAAGGTGCCACGACCTTCCGTGAGCAGAGTGGAGAGGAGTGGAGCAGACCTGTGGGGAGAATGCTGAGAGTGGAGCCTATAAATCGAACCCGAAGATCGAAGCCTGGTCTCTTACCTTCTGGGAGTGGAGCGGAGAGGAGTGGAGCGGGGCGGACCTGTGGTGAGAACGCCGAGAGCAGAGCCTATACCTTGAACCCGAGGATCGAGGCCCAGTCTCTTACCTTCTGGGAGCGGAGAGGAGCAAAGTGGACCAGTGGGGAGAACGCCGAGAGCGGAGCCTATAAATCGAACCCGAGGATCGAGGCCCAGTCTCTTACCTTCCGGGAGCGGAGTGGAGAGGAGCAAAGTGGACCTGTGGGGAGAACGCTGAGAGCGGAGCCTATAAATTGAACCCAAGGATTGAGGTCCAATCTCTTACCTTCCGGGAGAGCAGTCCAGACACGCCAGAGTTTGAAAAAAAAAGTCAACAGCGACATCACAGGAAAGCTGCAATGTGATTGGTTGGTGAGTAACTGCTGTTAGGGAATAGCTCTAAATAGCTGGCTTAGTAACTAAGAAAAGAAAGGTCTACAGTTTATTTTCATATATAGTAAGTAGTGTTTTTTAGGGAGTTCTGTAGTAACGAGGACCAGGGAAGAAGGGCCCCAGAGTAATTGATATTATTTGATATTAAGCATCTTCCAAAAAGTTTAATTTAAAGGGTTAAGTCATGGCAGGAGAGCTCAAAGCGTGGGGTGCTCCTCATGCTCTATGTGGGAAGCTGGGAACAATTCCAGTGCCTGGGACCAGCATGTGTGCAGGAAGTATCTCCAGCTGCAGCTTCTGGAAGCCTGGGTTTCGGAGCTGGAGTGGCTTTCAGAAGGCTTTCGACAATGTCCCACTTAAGAGGTTAGCCTGTAAAATTAAAGCACATGGGATTGGGGGTAGTGTATTGCGTTGGATAGAAAATTGGTTGGCAGACAGGAAACAAAGAAGTAGGAATAAATGGGTCTTTTTCCGAATGGCAGGCAGTGACTAGTGGGGTACCATAGGGATCGGTGCTAGGACCCCAGCTGTTCACAATATATATTAATGATTTAGATGAGGGAACTAAATATAATATCTCCAAATTTGCAGATGACACAAAACTGGGTGGGAGGGTGAGTTGTGAGGAGGATGCAGAGAGGCTTCAGGGTGATTTGGACAAGTTGAGTGAGTGGGCTAATGCATGGCAGATGCAGTATAATGTGGATAAATGTGAGATTATCAACTTTGGTAGCCAAAACAGGAAGTCAGATTATTATCTGAATGGCTATAAACTGAGAGAGGAGAATATGCAACGAGACCTGGCTGTTTTCGTACACCAGTCACTGAAGGTAAGCATGCAAGTGCAACACGCGGTAAAAAGGGCAAATGGTATGTTGGCCTTCATAGCGAGAGGATTCGAGTACAGGAACAGGGATGTCTTGCTGCAATTATACAGGGCCTTGGTGAGGCCACACCTGGAATATTGTGTGCAGTTTTGGTCTCCTTATCTAAGGAAGATGTTCTTGCTATAGAGGGAATGCAGCGAAGGTTTACCAGACTGATTCCTGGGTTGGCAGGACTGACATATGAGGAGAGATTGAGTCGGTTAAGATTATATTCGCTGGAGTTCAGAAGAGTGAGGGGGTATCTCATAGAAACCTATAAAATTCTAACAGGACTTGACAGGGTAGATGCAGGAAGGATGTTCCTGATGGTGGGGAGTCCAGAACTAGGTGTCATAGTCTAAGGATACGGGGTAAACCTTTCGGGACTGAGATGAGGAGAAATTTCTTCACCCAGAGAGTGGTGAACCTGTGGAATTCGCTACCACAGAAAGCAGTTGAGGCCAAAACATTGTACGTTTTCAAGAAGGAGTTAGATATAGCTCTTGGGGGGAAAAAGGGAGCAAAGGATATGGGGGGAAAGCAGGAACAGGTTACTGAGTTGGATGATCAGCCATGATCATAATGAATGGCGGAGCAGGCTCAAAGGGCTGAATGGTCTACTCCTGCTCCTATTTTCTATGTTTCTATGACCTGCATGAGAAAATGCAAACATTTAGGAGTTCCGTTGCATGGATCTGCCATACCAACCATGTATGATGTGTTTCTCTAGATGACCATAATGCCTCCTTACTCTCTTAGTGCACATTCCCATCTCTCCGTTACTATGGATCGGCCACCCTGGGAGCCCACTAGTTCCAGGGATCCTTATCTGCCAAAGTCAGTTCTCGGATGTCTGGGATCCCACCTCCAGTTTTTTCCCTTTCTCTTCTGTTGTGGGCCTTTTTCTCCTGTGAGCAGAAAGAGGGACACCGTTAGTCTTCCCACAGAGACCAGCAGGACACTTGTTCTGGTGGTATCCCTTTGACCCCTCGTGGGGGGGCTCCCAAATTCCTCCTTCTCATGTCCACTCTCAAGGGATGTGCAGGGGGAAAGTGACAGAAGGCCTGCTGTTTGGAGATACAACCAATCATGTGACATGATCTGCTGTTGCCTCCGCCCCTTGCCTCCCCTTTGCAGCCACTCCCTGACCATGTCACACTCCCTCCCACCTGGACACATGGAAGCCCCAAAGATAAGATGGGTATGCAGGACTCAGCTTGGCGGAGTGAATGAGGTCATTGACCCTCTTGTGAAACTGGACTCAGTTACGGGGGTTGACCCCACGGCTGCTGGCCTCTCTGTGATCTCCATCCAGGCTTGCTTGGTCAGGCAGGAGGGTCTCTTCCTGCCATCCCTTGGGAAGAGGAGCTCCCGTCTTTCCCTTATAGCCTGGTAGAGAATCCACAGGAAGTCATCGCAGAACTGTGGGGCCACATGGTGTTTTCTGCCTGACATGGTCCCTTTTGGCTTCTGGAGAGCTCCTAGCCTTAGGAAGCCTTGGTCAACAGCTTAGCAGCACAGGGACTCCAGGCAGGGTTATCAGCAGTACAGCAGTACAGCAGCACAGGGACTCCAGGCAGGGTGGTCAGCAGTACAGTAGTACAGCAGTACAGCAGCACAGGGACTCCAGGCAGGGTGGTCAGCAGTACAGTAGTACAGCAGTACAGCAGCACAGGGACTCCAGTCAGGGTGGTCAGCAGTACAGTAGCACAGCAGCACAGGGACTCCAGGCAGGGTGGTCAGCAGTACAGTAGCACAGCAGCACAGGGACTCCAGGCAGGGTGGTCAGCAGTACAGTAGCACAGCAGCAGCAAAGGTAAAGCAGCCTCAAAGGCAACGCAGCAGCAAAGTCAGTCAGTGAAGCAACGGTTTAAGCAGGGCTGGCAGTGTTTTAAATATGGTGCCAGCACCTGTGTTTGTCTCCGCTGACGACACCATTGGCATCTTGCCACCTGCGCCCGTCCACCAATGGGATGGGCCCTGCGCCTCTTGCATCCAAATGAACTGGCTGCACACGTGACGAGCGGCAATGCCACCCTCATCCAATCCCGTTGCTGGAACCTGCGACGGGCTGATAAAATTGAGCTCAAAGAATCTGCAAAGAGATATAGAAAGTTTAAGTCATGGGCAAAAATTTGGCAGATGGAGTATAATCTGGAAAAATGTGAGGTTGTCTACTTTGGTGGGAAAAATAGAAAAGCAGAATATTATTTAAATGAGGATAGACTGCCAAATTCTGGGGTATAGAGGGATCTGGGTGTCCTTGTACATGAATTACAAAAAGTTAGCATGCAGGTACAGCAAGTGGGAAGGCAAATGAAATGTTGGCCTTTCTTGCAAGGGGGATGGCGTATAAAAGTAGGGAAGTCTTGCTACAACAGTACAGGGCATTGGTGAGACTGCACCTAGAGTACTATGTACAGTACTTAAGGGGAAATACTTGCATTGGAAGAAGTTCAGAGAAGGTGCACTAGGATGATTCCTGAGATGAAGGGGTTGTCTTATGAGGAAAGATTGAGTAGGTTGGGCCTATACTTGTTGGCGTTTGGAAGAATTAGAGATGATCTTATTGAAATATAAGATTCGGAGGGCTCTTGACAGGGTAGATGCTGAGAGGATGTTTCCCCTTTTGGGGGGATCTAGAACTAGGGGGATCAGTTTAAAAATAAAGGGTCTCCAATTTAAGACGGAGATGAGGAGGAATATCTTCTCTCAGAAGGTCATTAATCTTTGGCATTCTCTTCCCCTAAGAGCAGTGAAGGGTCATTGAACTCAAGGCTGGGTTAGATAGATTTTTAATTGACAAGGGAATCAAGGATTATGGGGAGCAGGCAGGAAAGTTGAGTTAAGGCCCCGATTAGATCAGCCATGATCTTATTGAATGGCAGAGCAGGCTAGAGGGGCCGAATGGCCTATTCCTGCTACAATTTCTTATTTCTTTTGAACCTCCTGCGTTCCAAACCCCATTACACTCCCATTCCTGTGATCCCAATCCTGCAATCCTACCCCCGGCTCTCCTGCATCTGAACCCCTCATCCTGCGATCTGACCCCACTGTGATCTGACCCCCGTGATCTGGCCCCCTATGATCTAACCCTCCCCATGAAGTGACTCTTTGCAATCTGACTGCCCACAATCTAGATAGATTGGAGAGTTGGGCAGAGAAATGGCAGATGGAGTTCAATCAGGGCAAATGCGAGGTGATGCATTTTGGAAGATCCAATTCAAGAGTGAACTATACAGTAAATGGAAAAGTCCTGGGGAAAATTGATGTACAGAGAGATTTGGGTGTTCAGGTCCATTATTCCCTGAAGGTGGCAACGCAGGACAATAGAGTGGTCAAGAAGGCATACGGCATGCTTTCCTTCATCGGACGGGGTATTGAGTACAAGAGTTGGCAGGTCATGTTACAGTTGTACAGGACTTTGGTTCGGCCACATTTGGAATACTACGTGCAGTTCTGGTCGCCACATTACCAAAAGGATGTAGATGCTTTGGAGAGGGTGCAGAGGAGGTTCACCAGGATGTTGCCTGGTATGGAGGGCGCTAGCTATGAAGAGAGGTGAGTAGATTAGGATTATTTTCATTAGAAAGACAGAGGTTGAGGGGGGACCTGATTGAGGTGTACAAAATCATGAGAGGTATAGACAGGGTGGATAGCAAGAAGCTTTTTCCCCAGAGTGGGGTATTCAATTACTAGGGGTCACGAGTTCCTGGAATGCGTTGCCAGCGGAGGTGGTAGACGCGGGCACGATAGCGTCTTTTAAGATGTATCTAGACAGATACATGAATGGGCAGGAAACAAGGAGATACAGACCCTCAGAAAATAGGCGACATGTTTAGATAGAGGATCTGGATCGGCGCAGGCTTGGAGGGCCGAAGGGCCTGTTCCTGTGCTGTAATTTTCTTTGTTCTTTGTTCTTTGACCCCACTGTGATCTGACCCCCGCGATCTGGCCCCCTATGATCTAACCCTCCCCATGAAGTGACTCTTTGCAATCTGACTGCCCACAATCTGGCTCTCCCATAATCTGACACCTCGCCTGCTGACTCTCCCATGGTCCGAACCTCCTGCATTTCAACCCCCACCACGATCTCATCCCCAGGGTCATACCCCCTGATCTGACCCCCTTGCAATCTGACTCTCCTGCGATCTGAACCTCCACAAGCTCAATCTCCCGCAAATTGACTCCCCATGATCTGACTTTCCTGCGATCTGCCACTTGCTGCAATCTGAGCACCACCCCCCGCAATTTGACCCCTTATGATCTCAACCTCCCCCCAACATGACTGTGATCTGACCCCCCATGATCTGACCCCCTATGATCTAACCCTTCAAACTAAGTGACTCTCTGTGATCCGATCTACCACACTCCAAACCCCTTGCTATCCAATCACCACCATGATCCCATCCCCGTGATCACATCCCCACGATCCAACAACGCCAACTGTGATCTGACCCCAATGATCTGAACTCCCCACGATCTAACTCTCCTGCGATCTGATCCTCCCCCTATGATATAATCCCCCATGATCTGACCACTCTGCAATCTGACCACACTTCATGAACCGACCTCTCCACAATCTGACTGCCTCAATCTGACTGTCTCATGATCTGATGCCCCCACCCCCCGTGATCTGACCATCCCCTGTGATCTGACTTCCCCACAATCTGACCCCTGCATCTCACCCCCCCACCATCTGTTGCCCCCGCCATCTGACCCCTATACTGCCATCTGACGCCCCTGCAATTTGGTTTGATTATGTAGTGCAGAAGAATACTGGATATTAATACCTTTTAACAGAGGTGGCAAAAATGGTTTGCATATCATCATTAATAGAGTTGTTTGAAAGATGAATTAAAACAAAAAAAAACAAATTGGTGGCATTGGCTGCAAATACAACAAAACATTTTTTTTTTTGTGCCTTTTCATTCACCTTTGAAATCATTCAAGAAACATAGGGGGATAGCCTATTTGTAATGCCTTCCTTGAACAATATTCTCCACCAAGAAAAGAATAAAAATTATTGTCTCCTTTTATGCATCAGATTGCACCAAAAATAAAAGCACAGATGATGGAATGTGGTACTACAATGGTTGGATATCAGCCTCAAGGAGATAAAGCTAACTTCTTCCGCATGGTCATCTCAAACCCAGCTGCAACAAAATCTGACATTGACTTCCTCATTGACGAGATAGAACGACTGGGGCAGGATTTGTAATAAGTTACATTGGTTTGGTTTGCCATTACAAAGAATGTTTTTTCCCTGAAACTGGTTATAATGTACAACAAATGTGTTTTGTTTAAAGATCTGTCCAACACATTGCAGTACTGTCAGGCATTCTGTAAACCCATTCTTTAGCCAGTGAGTATTTATTAGAAGTAATTATTTAAGAGATACAAAATCTAAATACATATTGTACTTACAAGTGAGCCTCAGCATGTATGTTCCTTTGAAAGAGCTCAGCAATCTATGAACTGTGAGTACTGTGGACAATGTGCAGTGAATTTAACTCATAGAGGTAAAATGTAACTCTATCAATGTAGACTTTCTTAGACCGTGCCGAAACCTTTCTCGTAGCTACACTGTGTATTGGTGCTTTTTTGTCATAATGTAAAATTATGGAGTGTGAAGCACTACATTTTATTCTAAGTACGTTGCCCCCTTAGTTGTGATTCTGGGGTAAGAGTTACATAATTACTGTAACAGATATAACTAAATGTCTTTCTAGAAAAGTATTAATTTTGTGTAGATTGTGTATATTAATGTTAACTGATTTTTCTGAGAAGAAATAAATGTAATAGTTTTGCAGTAACAAACTGTTTAAAAATGTAGGTATTTAACAAAATATTTGCTTATTTATATCCAGAAATTTACTGTCTTACAGAGTTGTCTAGTATTTTCTTCGATTTGTATGTACTGTATCTTTATTTATATATCAAAGGAGTTCTAAATAATGTTTATGGTATTTTAGTGTATATGTGAGCCAAAGAATACAGCAAAATAATAGTGGCAATAGTATTTCTATTTAGTCTGGACTATTTTGCAGCCTTTAAAGTGACAAGTGAAATATTTTGCTGCACTTATTAAACATTATATATATATGTAAAACAAGGTATTACATAAACATTAAAACAGCCTTCACTGGATTTCCTGCATTTTCAGATATGATAACTAGATACACTGACTACAGTTAGTCTGTTTAGTGTGGAGATTTTTTAAGACAGATGTCCAAATGCAGAAAACATGCTTGTAGTTGTAGTTCACCAAAGACCTACAAAAAGCACCCAGAAAAAAAAGGATATTGCAGCATCATAAAACTTTGTTGTTAATTTGAGTTTTGTGAGTTGGAGGGAATCAGCAAGACCTTACTGAACTCAATTTCAACATTTTAATAAGCCCAAAAGTTAGGATTTGTACAAATACAGTGTAATTCACCCAATTATTTCCAAAGGAGTTGAGCCAAGCTTTTCATTTATTGCATTCTATTAAACAAAAGCAATCTTGGTGGTTTCAATCTGGATCTAAATTTGATTGGTTTGGGCTAGTTTGGGTCAATCTATTACTTGTCCCTAAGAGCTAATATTTTCAATTTAAAAGCTGAAACATGTGTTTTTGAGACAGTGTTATCTGTATGCAATGAATCTTCCACCTACCTGTGGTGTAGAATAAAAAAAATAAAGTGGGAAAACATTGTCAGATATTGCCACAGCAGATTTGGTGTTTTATTATGTCCTACTGTACAAGCATTATTGCAAAAATTAATTACTTTTAGGAAATGTATAGGTTTTTTTTTGCAACGTGAGCTGATAATTGAGAATCCAGCCTGTTGTTTTGCTTTCACAGCCACAAAAGATAAAAATAAAGTTGAAAGACACTTTTCTTATCCTTAACTTTTTGGAAGAACATTGAGGTGATAATTGTAAACCACCTGTATGGATAATTTGTGAATACTGATACTATCCATTTCAGCTTAGAAATTTGAAGTTTCATTACATTTATAAAGGCATATTCATGGGAGAATTTACTTGAACTGAAAAATCTCTTGCTTTAATAGTTTTGTGTTGAATCACAGCAACCTGTTTTTAAAGGTTTATATATGCATTGCAGTACAGCATATGAACATGCAGTATTCTCTAAAATTATGCATTGCATATATCCTGTAACTATAACTGTAACCATGTTATAGGTCTACAATATAATAGCTTTAATTCCATTATGGCCTAAAGCTGAGTCATGATTCTGCCGTCAATGCTCTGTTCTAAAACTTCCAAAATACATTTTATGTTTCCAAATCACTTTTCTTTTACCATCAGTTCTGGGTACTGCTTGTGCGGAGTTTGCAAGTTCTCCCTATGACTGCATGGGTTTCCGCCGGGTGCTCCGGTTTCCTCCCACAACCAAAAACTTGCAGGTTTATAGGTAAATTGGCCATTGTAAATTGCCCCTAGTGTAGGTAGGTGGTAGGAGAATGGTGGGGATGTGGTAGGGAATATGGGATTAATGTAGGATTAGTGTCAATGGGTGGTTGTTGGTCGGCACAGACTCGGTGGGCCGAAGGGCCTGTTTCAGTGCTGTATCTCTAAATAAATAAAAAAAATAAAAAATAAAATCTATAAAACATTTCTGTGGCCAAAATTTTATGCTCTCCACAGAAGCGGACAGGAGGTGGGGGGGAAGGGGGTTGTGGGGGGAGTGCGTAAAATTGAGAGGTGGGGGGGGTGCTGTTCCCGTTGCCTTCCCACCCCCACTGCAATTTTACAGATAGTGGTGGTGGCAAGAAGTGGCCCACCCACTCCAGGCCAATTAAGGCCCCTAAGTGGCCAATTAGCTGCCACTTAAGGGCCTCCTCCCACCGCCACCAGTATATTACCAGCAGCGGGTGGGCGGCTCAAGACCTCAGGAGGCCACTCAGCAAAACCTGGCGGCCTCCTTGCAGGCTGGGGGGAGGGCGCCCTCCTGATTGGGCACCCTGTGCCCCACAAAGGGCCACCCCACGGCACAAGCCGCCCCCATTGCACTACATTCCCCCCCATCGAACCGACCCCGCCCCCCACCCCCCCCCCCCACAACCTTGCTCGCTGGTGCTTGGCAGATTGACCCATTCGAGGCCCCACACATTTACCTTCATTCCGGGGCCGGTGTCCCTCTTGCTCTTCTGGCTGGGTGCAGTCCCAGCAGTGGCCACCGTTCCCGGTGGTGCTGCTGAGACTGAGAGCGGCCAGCCCGCTGATTGGCCAGCAGCTCTTGGAGACAGGACTTCCTGCCTCAGATGGGTGGAAGTCCTGCCTGAGGCCAATTAAGGGCCTGGGCCATGCAAAATCATAGCGTGTCTTCCAGGCCTGGCAGAGGCAGGCTCGTCCCCGACTTTTTGGCTGGTGAGTGGGGTCTCCAGCTCAATGTAAAATTTCAGCCTGTACATCTGACATGAAATGAGAAGCTGCAAAATCATGGAGTATTGCTTAATTCAGAATATTTTTGGAATTATATCAAAGTCACAAATGGCATCCTATGTGAGTGTGAAAATGATAATCTATCCCTCCTCATCCTTCTCAATTTATCTGCAGCCTTTGACACGGTTTACCACACCATCATCCTCCAATGCCTCTCCATGGTTGGGTGGAACGTCTCTCACCTGGTTCCCTTCTTATCTATCTAATCGTAGCCAGAGAATCACTTGCAATGGCTTCTCTTCCTGCTCCTGCACTGTTACCTCTGTTGTTCCCCTAGGGCCTATCCTTGGCCCCTTCCTATTTCTCATCTACATGCTGCCGTTCAGTGGCATCACCCAAAAGCACAGCATTAGTTTTCACATGTATGCTGATGACACTCAGTTCTGCCACTTCTCCCGACTCCTCCACAATTGCTAAAGTATCAGACTCCCGTACTGGATGAGCAGAAATTTCCTCCAATGAAATATTGGAAAGACTGAAGCCATTGCTTTCGGTCCACACTCCAAACTCTGTTCCCTAGCGACCGATTCCATCCCTCTCCCTGGCAACAGTCTGAGAGTAAGCCAGTCTGTTCACAACCTTGGTGTCACATTTGACTCCAAGATAAGCTTCCGTTTTCATATCCGTGCCGTCACTAAGACCACCTACTTCCACCTCCGTAACATTGCCTGACTTTGACCCATCTCAGCTCTTCAGCTGCTGAAACTCTCATTCATGCCTTCCAATGCACTCCAGGCTGGTATCCCACATTCTACTCTCCATAAACTTGACGTCATCCAAAACTCTGCTGCCCATGGCTTAACTTGCACCAAGTCCCGTTCCCCTATCACCCATGTGCTCACTGACCTACATTGGCTCCCGGTGGAACAGCGCCTTGATTTAAAAATTCTCATCCCTGTTTTCAAATCCCTCCATGGCCTCTACCTTCCCTAGCTCTGTAATCTCCTCCAGCCCCACAACCCTCTGAGATATCTGCGCTCCTCTCATTCTGGCCTTTTGTGCATCCCTGATTTTAACCGCTGCACCATTGGTGACTGTGCCTTCAGTTACTTCAGCCCTAAGCTCTGGAGTAGCCTCCCTACATTTCTCTGCTTTCCTCCTTTATGACACTCCTTAAAACCTACCTCTTTGGCCAAGCTTTTGGTTATCTGACTTAATATCTCCTTTTGTGGTTTGGTGTCATACTTTGTTTTATAATGGATTCTGTGAAGGACCTTGGGAGGTTTTATTATGTTAATGGTGCTATATAAATATAATTTGTTTTTGTTGAATAAATTTATTCTCATCCTCAGTTGCAGAAATGCTTCTCTAGTCCTTCAAAAAGGTTAAACAGCTCCAGAGAACTTTTGCATCAAAAACATAAGGAATTTCATTTGGAGCTGAAACTTACGTGCATTTAAACAGAATTCTCCTTTAGCATCTTATTTTCTGATCCTATTACGATAAAATAATTTTTATTTAACAAATGCAGTAGGCTTCACTTTTCAGGAGTCATCTTTGACCTGAATGAAACTGGAAACACCTGCTCAATGTTTAAAGCTAAGACTTCTCTATGAGAAATATTAAGGGTTGTCTTTGGTAAAATTGCCATCAGGTACATTCTAAAATGGATTATTCCCTTTTTGTCTTGTATTAGCCCCCAGAATTAAATTTTATTGTTGGCATTCTGTGTCATTATGAAAGCCTCTCAATTACCTCACCCAAAATGAATTGACTACTATTGGAATAATACTGGTAGGTTTCAAAATGTTGGTATATTCTTTAAAACCTGCACAACGTTGTCGGGTTGATTTTAGTTTTGCTTAGCATACAGCAAATTTTTAAGAATACTGTGACCAAATGATTATTTGCAAAGATACTGAAAAATAGAGGAAATTTTACAGATTGATGCATTTTTGTGGATTAGGGAAATCGGCGAGGAATTCAGAAATGAGGACATGGGGAACCCTGTCACAGTTCTGGGAGGGAGGGGAAGGGGTGAGGGTAGAAGTGCGGGAAATGGGTCTAGACATGGTTGAGGGCCCTAACAACCACAGTGGGGGGGAATCCTTGGTTGAAGAAAAAGGAAGACATACCAGAAGCACTGTTGTGGAAGGTAGCATCATCAGAGCAGATGCATCGGAGACGGAGAAACTGGGAGAATGGAATGGAGTCCTTACAGGAGATAGGGTGTGAGGAAGTGTAGTCGAGGTAGCTGTGGGAGTCGGTGGATAATGAATATTAGTAGACAGCCTATCCCCAGAGATGGAGACAGAGAAGTCAAGGAAGGGAAGGGAAGTGTCAGAGATGGACCGTGTGAAGGTGAGAGAAGGGTGGAAATTGGAAGCAAAGTTGATAAAGTTTTCCAGTTCGGGGATGGAGCAGGAAACAGCACCGATACAGTCATCAATGTACCGGAAAAAGAGTTGGGGGAGGGGGCCTGAGTAGGACTGGAACAAGGAATGTTGGACATATCCGACAAAAAGACAGGCATAACTAGGACCTATGTGGCTACCCATAGCAACCCCAGTGGAAAGCCCTATGTTATATGATTGCCTTAAGAGTGTTGTCCCTTTAAGATCTCAGTATGCTAAGGTAAGTACCAGGATGCAGTCATGTGACTCAAAGTCAGTCACTTTACAGTTGTAAGACCCAGATGAAGGTTCTGTAAATAGTTTGCTCTATAGTGCAGCACCACATCGAATCAAAATGGGCAGATACCTCCACGAGGCCAACTACTCCTCCACCAACAACTCCTTGACCTTGCGCCCCTGGCCTTCAAATGCGGAGGGTGAGGAGAGGTGAAGGACATGCAATGTCCTGGGGAGGCAAAGGAGCAATGTGTTGAAGCATTGTCTGCTGGCTCTTTGAAATGAGGTGCTGGAAATTTCCAAGTATGACAAGGCCTCAAAAGTGGTTATCTTGAGAAAAGCAACAGCCTTCAAGCAGGCTGAAGGCAGAGCAACAGAAACTGAATGCAGAGAGGGGGAAACCTCAGAAAAAACAGCAACAACTGAGATGCAATTTCTCCAAGCAAAAGTTGTCAAACCACCAAAATGAAATAGGACTTCTAAGCCTCTGCACTTGTGAATTTCACAATCCCTATCCTTGTACCTGTACATTTTATACTCTATCTCGTATAAGTAATTTTGATGTTATCTAGTTTTATATGTTTTTTACTTGTAGCAAACGAGACTTATCTTTGGAAAGAAAGGGATGTTGTATGATTGCTTTAACAGTGATGTCCCTTTAAGATCTCAGTCTGCTAATGAGCTAAATACCATAATGTAGCCATGTGACTCAAAGCCAGAGTCACCTTGAAACTGTAACACCTAGATGAAGGATCTGCAAATAGTTTGCTCTGTACTGTATATAATAGTTCAGCTATTAATAAAGCTGTTTGAGATCTTCAACAAATTAGACTCCATGCATCTCATTTATGTTGCAACAGACAAAATAAAGACCTTCAAATTTTTTGTTCCCAAAGGTATGTTGTGCTAGTTCAGAATAATTGCTCAAAGAATACTTTTACTTTTTGGAGGATGTTTTTATATTTTGTTTGGTTCATTTGTTTATACCTGTTTTTAAAATCTTTTTATTATGTTATTTTATTTTTGCCTTGCTTGTTTCTTTTAAATTTAGTATTTTCAGGAACTTAAACCTAATTCAAGTACCTTAAATTGTTATGATGGGCATTCCTCTGGGAATTCCTCACCTATGGGGAGCATGAGAATGTGAAGTTGCAGAGAGATGATCAGAACTGTTCATCTTCTTTTATGATGGACTATTATCCAAGCGTGCTGTTGCACAGACTCTGCTAAGGCTGCTTGGGTCTGTCAGTGATTTTCCTTTACCACCTATGATTCACTAGGGAGCACTTTCTCCAGGTCCAGATTAAACCCTTGAATTATGTGCCATCATGTAAAAGCAGTTGAGTAGTCTTGGAGATGCTGAAAATTAAAGAAGCTCATGCACAGAGACAAACATGTATCCATCTGCAGGTAACATGGGTGTCAGTATGTGACCGTATACCATGAAGGCAGAGTGGGGTGTAGGAGAGAGGGAAATGAGGAGAAAAATGGGGTCAAGGGATGAAGATTGAGTAGTCAGAGAGCAGATGAAGTGGGGGACAAAGGACGGGGGTGTAAGGCGAGGGGATGAAGATGTGGGCATTGGGGAGCATTGTGAGGTGAGGTGAAGTGTTAAGGGAGGAAGAAATGAGGGGAGGGTGGAGGAGGAAAGGGAGGGGGAAGGAACAGAAGATGAGGTGGAGGGAGAAGGCTGGGAAGGAGTAGTGTAGAGATGGGTGTAGGAGAAAGAGAAGGGAGGTGAGAAGAACGGAGGAGGGAGGAGAAAGGGAGAAAGAGGAGGGAAAGGATGGGAAGATGGTGTAGAGAAAGGGGAAGAGCCAAAGGAGTGAGGGAGAAGCAAGAGGGAAAGGGACACAAAAGGACAGGCATGGCAGGGCACGAGACAGAAAACAGGAGGGGGAGAGAGATAGAAACAAAGAGATTAGCGTGGAGGAGGAGTAGCGGCCAGATGGAGGATGGGAATGGTGAGGGCCTGGAAGTGGATGTAAAGGTAAAAGATATAATACAACAATCCAGTACAAGACTTCAAAGTAACTGATGTGGAAGTGTTTCTCTAGGGGTAGTGGCAAAAACCTGCTGAACGGGTTGCTTGTGGTTTGGGCCAGAAACTAGCTCAGCGAGGTGGGGATGGGCGGCACTGAGGCCTAAAATCTTCCTCAGCATGAGGAAGGAAGAAAAGCAACAAACCTAGGTGACCAAATGGTTTCTCAGCTGAGTTCATGGGGCAGGGATACAGTTAGAGAATGTCTACAGTGTTCAGGAGGAAAAAGAGCTGAAAACTTGCTCATCGGGGGGAGGCAGAAAGTGGGCTGGTGACAGGGGTGGGGAAGGCAAAAGATTGTACCAGTGGGGAGAGAGCAGGGGTCGGCAAAATGTCTATACACAGACACCAGTGTCTGTGGTAAAAAGGTTTTGAGGTCCGTGGTTGTCATCTGCCCACCAATCCTTGGTGACTGCCAGCGGGCTGCCCGTGCCTCTGCTTTGATTGACAGCTCTCCTTAAAGTGTATATCAGGCGGAGGCGAGACCTGCATCTGACAGACGGCGGATGCCTGTTGTGATTGCTCAGTGTCTGTGACTGACAGTGGGCTGCCTGGGCGGGTGAGCGCTGATTGGCAGTTCACAGCACTGGTGCGCTGGATCAGCTGCCCCTGCTGTTTTCACTCAGTTCAGGGAGTGAATGGGAATGGTTGCTATGGGGGAGATAGAGGTCGAAGGGAGAAGAGGAAGCGGGCCAGCACTCAGCCAGCGGCACGGTGTGGATGGAGCACACTGAGTGTCGAGCAGCCCTTTAAGCAAACAGGGTGAGGCAGGGGGAGAGGGGGGTGGACACAGGGCATTAAGTGGGGGGGAGGGGAAGAGGGAGATGGACACAGAGGTGGGGAGAGGGGGAATGGACACGGTGTGGGGGAGAGGGCGATGGACACAGGGTGGGGGGACGGGGGATGGACACAGGGTGGGGGGACGGGGGATGGACACCAAGAGGTGGGGAGAGAGATCACGATCACTCCTGACAAATGGCCATCTATCCGCATTCTCCACATTGCTACATCAAGTGTGCAGGCAGACATTGACTACTTATGCAAGCAAAAACAATGCCACTAAATAGCGAGAAATGTGTTTTAAATTGGACTCTGTTTTGCTGGCAGTAGGTTGGCTATACACTTTATCTACAGATTAATTGCACCCATGTCTGTGGCTGAGTCAATAATTTTGTCAAATGTCCATAGTGCAACATGTTGGTCCCTATCCCTGGGAGGGAGAGGCGGTTCCCGAGTGTGTGTTGACTCAATTCCATAAGTACCAGGTCGTAAACTATCACAGTTAATTGTTGCCAACTATTTTATTGATTTTTGTCTTTTAACGATTTTGTTTGGGGTACATTTTGGTCTTTGATTCTTCAAGCATCTTCCATGTTCATTTGTGTTTTTTCCTCCATGAACTGCTTCTGTTCTTTTTTTTAGAAGATGCATCAAGGAAATGTAATTAAGTATTCTAAATGAGTGTATTATGTGCTGCTACTGATTCTTCCTTGGATACTAGAAATGGTGATTGCTTGGAGGAGGATTCAGTGGGTTTTTTTAAGGGCACTGTTTGCTGTCACATAACCTCCTGGTGCACCTTTGGAATCCTGAGACCACTCGCCATTTTTAATATATAATTCATAGATACAGTAGTTATGTAACTGTCCAGCAGTGAAGCAATGGTAGAACTGTTCCTACTTTACAACAGTGACTGTAGTGTTTGATTGATTTGGGTTTGATTGTATTAGTCTGTCCATTTATCTGTGTTCATTGTGTTTGATTGTTTAAGCCTAGTTGTAACTGAAACTAAAAGAGACAGAGAATGTTCTGAGACGACATTATACTGAGATCTTGTAAGTGCTGAGATATTTTAAAGTACTGTAAATAAATCAGTTGGTGATTTAATACAAGTGTGATCTCTGCATTGCTCTGAGATAAATCAGCTATATATGGTATCCTGCAACCCAGCGGAAACATAACAGTGACTACACTTCGTAACTACTTCATTCATTCATAAAGTGCTTTGGGAATGCCATGAGGTTGTGAAAAGTGCTATATAAATGCAAGTTATTTTTTTCTCTTACATATCTTGGAATTGCCAATCACAAGATACGTTTTACTTGAAGACTTCCTTTTCCTTGTGTTACTAGCTTGATGACAGTTTCCAAATGTGATCAAATCTTTTATGAACCAAAACTTTTTTTTCTGTGTCAGGATTAGTGCAGCCCAGTTCTAACAATTAGCCTTATTTACTGGAGAATATAGAGGATGCTCACCATGTTTCATGTCGTCTGGATGCCTGTAAAATATCACAGATATTAGACCTTTAAATGGGCCAAACTCCTGTTCCAGATTTCATTTTAAAGCAAAATGGTCCAATGAAGCAAAACTCACAGATAAAATCCCAAACAACAAATATTACTTAATAGGAAAGAACTGGAATCAGTCCACAATAAATTAATTTACCCTCTTTAGAGAGCCTTGTTTTTAGTTTGCTGGAATATAAAGTTGCTTTGAATAAAATAATCTTCTTCCTCCTTGGTATGTAGCCCACAATCTTTTGCACTGAAATGCTACATGTCACAGAGCCTGCTCTGTTTTTTGCTAGATGTAGAATATTTATCCTGTAGAACTTCTTTGATGTAAAGTCATTTCTTTTGGTGTAGTCAAGCAAACATGTTAGCAGTCTTCATTCATGTCTTGGTAGAAAATGAGATAATGGCTTGTAACTGCTGGCTTCGCCACCACTATAGACTGATTTTTGACACTTTTTATTAACTAGAAATTACATTTTTCTCTGAGATACACTGTATTCATTAACATTTTAAACTTGCTGGCCCAGCCATCAAAGGAAACTTTATCAGCTAATTCTTGCAAACCTGGTTCACATAGACTATGTGTTACTAATCTATTCTTTTCTGTTTAAAAATCCTTGGGCTGAATTTTGCCACCAGGGATGAAGTCCCCCGCTACTGGGATTACAAGCGGGACCGGAACCCTGGCTGGTGGGTGACAATATCCTGGGTGGCATTTTACTGGCGGCGGCCAATTAAGAGGCTGCCATCGGGGCTGCTGTCCAATTCAGGACGATAGCCCAAATCCAAAGATGGTTGCCCAACCATAACAATCTAAATACACGCAGGCCAACTTTACCTCTAGGCCAGTTATTAGCAGGTCAACAGCAGTGAGTTCGAAACTGTTCCAGAAATAGACCTTGGGAATTTTAACTCTAAGGTCTCATTTAAATTGCATCAACTGACTTTCCACCCATTCTGGATGGGAAAAGGGCAAATATCGAGCTGCATGGATGCCAGAGTTTCCACACGCTTGCTGACGAAACCCAGCTCTACCTCACATTCACCACTATTGACCCCTCCGCTGTCTCTAAAATTTCACAGTGTTTGACCGACATCCAGTACTGGATAAGCAGAAATTTCTTCCAATTAAATATAAGGAAGACTAAAGCCTTTGTCTTCTGTTCCCACCACAAATTCCATTCCCTAGCCATTGCCTCCATCTTTCTGGCAACTTCTGAGACTAAACCAGCCTTGGTGTCAAAGTTGACCCTGAAATGAGCTTCTGACCACATATCCACACCATCACTGACTACCTATTTCCACCTCTGTAACATTGTCCAACTCAACCCCTACCTCAGCTCATCTGCTGCTGAAACTCTCGTCCGTGTTTTTGTTAGCTCCAGACTTGATTATTCCAAAGCACTCCTGACCGGCCTCCTACATTCTTCTCTCCATAAAGTTGAGGTCTTCCAAAACTCTGCTAGTCATGTCCTAACGTGTACCAATTCCTGTTCACCTATCACCCCTATGCTTGCTGATCTACATTGGTTAAGCAACTGCTCAATTTTAAAATTCTCATCATTGTTTGCAAATTTCTGCATGGCCTCACCCTCTTCCTATCTTTGTAATCTCCTCCAGCCCTAAAATCCTCCAATATACCTGTGCTTCTCCAACTTTGGCCTCTTGAGCATCCCCGATTTTAATCGCTCCATCATTGATGGCCATGCCATCAGCTGTCAGGGTTCTAAACCTGGAATTTCTCCCTAGACCTCTCTTCCTCTATACCTCACTATCTTCCTTTAAGACACTCCTTAAAACCTACCTCTTTGACCAAGATTTTTGTCATCTACTCTAATATCTCCTCATCAAATTTTACTTTATAACGCTGCCGTGAAGTGCCTTGAGATGTTTTATTACGTTAAAGGTGTTACAGAAATACAGGTTGTTGTTGTGAGTGGCAGAATTGGGTGCCACAGCCATCCCATGGGGGTTCCGTAATGAGGAGGTGGGGTGAGGGGTGGGTGAATCCATGGGAGCGGAGGTCCAAGCTTTCCTTATGTGTCCCAGGGCTTCTTCTGGCCCCAATCTGCTTCTCTGCTGGAAACAACACTCAAGAAACTCAACACCATCCAGGACAAAGCAGCCTACTTGATCAGCACCCCAACCACCACCTTAAACATTTACTCCCTCCTTCACTGGCAGCCAGTGGCAGCAGTGTGTACCGTCTACAGGATGTTAAGGCTCCTTCGACAGTAGCCTCCAAACCCGCAACCTCTATCACCTAGAAGGGCAAAGGTAACAGACGCATTGGAACACCACCACTTGCAAGTTCCCCTCCAAGCCACACACCATCCTGACTTGGAACTATATCGCTGTTGCTTCACTGTCGCTGGGGAAAAATCCTGCAACTCTCTTCCTAACAGCACTGTGGATGTACCTACACCACATGAACTGCAGCGGTTCAAGAGGGCAGCTGACCACCACCTTCTCAAGGGCAATTAGGGATGGGATATAAATGCAGGCCTTGCGAGCGACACTCACATCCCATGAAGAAATTTTTTTTAAAAAAGCAACCTCCTGTTTAGGATGCTGAGTTAAAATCGCAGTCAGATCCGAATGATGTCAGAATCTGGCATGCATATGTTAAAAAGGACTCTGCTGGCTTTGGGCAAGCATCATTGGCACCTGCTCAAGAGAGCAGTCAGCTCCTGGTGACCCCAGAACAAGTAATCTGGGTGATTTTAACTGCATACCTGTCCACTTTCCAATGGGCGGATAGGGTTAAAAGTTCCCTCGGAAATTTCTCTTTTTGTCATGTTTCCTAACTGCTATTGCACCTCTTTCCACATGACAACTAGCCATTTTGACCCATTACGACCGAGAATAGTAGACGGCAACGCGCACAGCATTGCAGACTGTTTTGAAGAGCACAATCAATTATATCAAAAGTTAGTCTGAAACAAGCTCAGGTTCAGGTAACCACAAACCATTTGTGTTTTGTTCTTAAGGTTTACAATCTCATTTTGGGAACATAATTGTTAATCCTGTAACATACTAACTTGTTATTCATTGTGTGTATACATTTTGTGAAAAGCTTCACATTGCCAATGTAGAAAGGTTATTCAGCTGGGCTGAATTTCTGCATGATTATATAACTAATTTGGAAGCAGGTGGTTCAGACATTGGAAATAATTGAAATACAATAAACCTTTCATCAACAGGCTGTGCTCCTCATACAAACCATCTGTGGTAATAATATGATGCTATCTATATTCAGCATGGCACTCTGGGTAGATGACAATATGACTAAAACAAGATACTGTAGACATTTCAGTCTATTTTTATACAGTATGATAGACCAATGCAACTGGAATAGTGCAAAATGTATTCCTATTTCCATTTTTCTATTTGTTGCAAAATTAAGCGATTAGTCTTCCAGTTATTGTTGATTGATTATAAAAACCATTCCAGTGCTGCAGTTTTCTTGTCACATCAATCATAATTAGGCCTTGCAGTTTATTTTATTTTTTGTTGAATTTGAGTCAAACAATTGGGTGGAGCATTTCCTTTTACAGGATAAAATAAAACAATGTTGAGAATGGGCAAACTTCCAGTTTAGTAGTATAACTATTTTGGAAGGACATATTAAAATACTTTAAATGAAGAATAAATTCATGAAATATAATGATATATAATGATTTTATCTGCATCATCAGCTGCATTCGCATTGCCTCCTTCCCCCATGGAGCTTTTTATTGTGTCTTTAAGTGTCAGTGTTTCATGCAAATGAATAATGTGGGGCTGTATGTTGATGCTGCTCATTGGTATGGAGAGAAGATGAAGGGCTCACTGCACCAAGCAAAGAAATCAACTGCATGTGTAACACCATAATTGCAGTCTGCCAACTTTGTCTTTTCTAGTTTTAAGCCTTATCTGGAATCCATCTTGTACTTTAAGTATTCTTCGGGCCAGAATTTCTGAATTTGGTGGTATTTCTGGTGGCAAATGCTGTGGTAGGAAAGGGCTTCTAACCAGGCATCTGACCTGCAATTGACACCATGGAATTTTCGGGGGTGAGCTTAATTTGAAAATCTTCATGGTTAAGTGATTTCTAAAATCCCAAATAAATTATACTACAATACGTTTCACCACACATGGGAACACCACCACCTGCAAGTTCCCCTCCAAATCACACAAGATCCTGACTAGGAATTATATCACAGTTCCTTCACTGCCGCTGGGACAAAATCTTGCAACTCCCTCCCTAATAGCACAGTGGGTGCACCTACACCTCCACGGACTGCAGCGGTTTAATAAGTCGGCTCACCACCACCTTACTCGAGCAATTGGGGATGAGCAACAAATGCTGGCCAAGCCAGAGACATTCCCATCCCATGGATGAATAAAAAATGAACTATCTACTATATAGCTAACACATTCAAATAAGTAGAGAAAGGTCATCCCATTCTAAATCCATGCCTGTTGTTTCTCATCAACTTGTGCTGGTGCTGATATGTCTTCAGCATACTAACAATTAAAGTAATATTGTAACCGTTATGTTGATGCCAGGTTCATGGGCATGTAGCTACTGGGTAAAATTTATCACCCTTTATGAATATGAACACATACAACAACAGCAACACCTTATATTTTTATAGTGCCTTTAACGTAACAAAACTTCACAGGAGCATTACAAAACAAAATATGACACCGAGCCACATAAAAAAGATCTTAGCACAGATGACCAAAAGCTTAGGTTTTAAGGAGTGTCTTAAAGGAGGAGAACAATATAGAGAGGAGGAGAAAGTTTAGGGAGTGAACTCAAGAGCTTATGGCATAGGCAGCTGAAGGCATGGCCACCAATATGGAGCAATATTGGGGATGCACAAGAGGGTAGAATTAGAAGAACACAGATATCTTGGAGGGTTTTAAAACTGAAGAAGATTACAGAGATAGGGAGGGGTAAGGCCATGGGGAGATTTGAAAACAATGATGAGAATTTTAAAATCAAAGATTTAGTTAACCAGGAGCCAATGTAGTTCAGTGAGCACAGGGGTGATGGGTGAATGGGATTTGGTGTGAGTTAGGTCATGGGGAGCAGAGTTTTGGATGACCTCAAGTTTATGGAGGGCAAAATATGGGAGGCCGGCCAGGAGTGCATCAGAATAGTCAAATCTGGAGGTAACAAAAGCATGGATGAGAGTTTCAGTAGCAGATGAGCTGAGGCAGGGGCAGAGCAAGTGATGTTACGAAGGTGCAAATAGATGGTCTTAGTGACGGCGCAGATATGTGGTTGAAAGCACATTTCAGGGTCAAATATGAGGTTGCAAGCAATCTGGTTCGGCGTCAGACAGTTGCCAGGGAGAGGGATGGAGTCAGTGGCTAGGGAATGGAGTTTGTGCTGAGGACTGAAGACAATGGCTTCGGTCTTCCTGACATTTAATTGGAAGAACTGTCTGCTCATCAAGTACTGAATGTCAAATAAGCAGTCTGACAATTTAGAGGCAGTGAAAGAGTTGAGAGAGGTGGTGGTGAGGTAGAGCTGGGTATCATCAGCGTACATGTGAAAACTAATGCTGTACTTTTGGATGATGTTGCCAAGGAGCTGCATATTGATGAGAAATAGGAGGGGGCCAACAGTTTAGTTTCTTGGGGGACACCAGAGGTAATAGTGTGAGAATCGGAAGAGAAGCCATTGATGGTGATTCTCTGGCTATGATTAGATTGATAAGAATGGAACCACACGAGTGCAGTCCCATCCAGCTGGATGACAGTGGAGAGGCGACGGAGAAAGATGGTGTGATCACCTGTGTCAAAGGCTGCAGACAGGTCAAGATAGAAGAGGAGGGATAATCTATCTTTGTCACAGTAGCGCAGGATGGCATTTGTGACTTTGATAAGAGCCATTTCAATACTGTTGCAGAGTGGAACTTGATTGGAGGAATTAAAACATGGTGTTTCAGGAAAGATGGGCACAAAATTGGGAGGGGACAACACATTCAAGGACTTTGGAAAGGAAAGGGAGGTTGGAGATGGGGTGGTAGTTTTCAAGGGCGGTCGCATCTAGAGTTATCAAAAAGGGTTGGAGACAGAAAGCAGGAAGCTACAAGTCAGTTTGCTTAACATCTGTCATCGGAAAAATGTTAGAAGCTATTATTAAAGATGTTATAGCAGGGCACTTATAAAAATTCAAGGTAATCAGGCAGAGTCAACATGGTTTTGTGAAAGGGAAATCATCTTTAACCAATTTATTGGAGTTCTTTGAAGGAGTAATGTGTGCAATGGTTAAAGGGGAACAGGTGGGCGTACTGTACTTAGATTTCCAGAAGGCATTTGATAAGGTGCCACATTAAAGGTTTTTTCAGAAAATAATAGCCCATGGTTTAGGGGGTAACATATTGGCAAGGATAGAAGATTGGCTAGCTAACAGGAAACAGAGAGGAGGCATAAATGGGTTATTTTCTGGTTGGCAAGATGTAACGAGTGGTGTGCCACAGGAATCAGTGCTGGGGCCTCAACTTTTTACAATTTATAAAAATGACTTAGATGAAGGGACCGAAGGTATGGTAACTAAATTTGCTGATGACACAAAGATAGGTAGGAAAATAGGCTCTTATCAAAGGTGGCTACAGAGGGATATAGATAGGTTAAGTGAGTGGGCAAAGACCTGGCAAATGGAGTATAATGTGGGAAAATGTGAAATTGTCCATTTTGGCAGGAAGAATAAAAAAGAAGCATATTATCTAAATGGTGAGAGATTGCAGAGCTCTGAGATGCAGAGGGATCTGGGTGTCCTAATGCATGAATCGCAACAGGTAAGAATGCAGGTACAGCAAGTAATTAGGAAAGCTAATAGAATGTTATTGTTTATTGCGAGGGGAATTGAATACAAAAGTAGGGAGGTTATGCTACAGTTATACAAGGCATTGGTGAGATCACATCCAGAGTACTGTGTACAGTATTGGTCTCCTTATTTAAGGAAGGATGTAAATGTGTTGGAAGCAGCTGAGAGAAGTTTTACTAGACTAATATCTGGAATGGGCGGGTTGTCTTATGAGGAAAGGTTGGACAGGCTCGGCTTGTATCCACTGGAGTTTCAGAGAGTAAGAGGCGACTTGATTGAAACATATAAGATCCTGAGGGATCTTGACAGGGTGGATGTGGAAAGGATGTTTCCCCTTGTGGGAGAATCTAGAAATAGGGGCCACTGTTTAAAAATAAGGTGTTGCCCATTTAAGACAGAGATGAGGAGAAATTTTTTCTCTGAGGGTCGTGAGTCTTTGGAACTCTCTTCCTCAAAAGGTGGTGGAAACAGAGTCTTGGAATATTTTTAGGGCAAAGGTAGATAGATTCTTGATGAGCAAGGGGGCAAAAGGTTATCGGGGTTAAGCGGGAATTTGGAGCTGAGGTTATAATCGGATCAGCCATGATTTTGTTGAATGGTGGAGCAGGCTCGAGGGGCCGAATGGCCTACTCCTGCTCCTAATTTGTATGTTTGTATGTTAGTTTTTTTTGAGGCGAGGACAATGACGGACAGGTTAAGACACCCTGGTCCATCCA
This sequence comes from Heterodontus francisci, assembly GCF_036365525.1. Lineage (NCBI taxonomy): Eukaryota > Metazoa > Chordata > Chondrichthyes > Heterodontiformes > Heterodontidae > Heterodontus > Heterodontus francisci. Next base: position 69,507,715 of record NC_090377.1, on the reverse strand, counting down.
GGCTATCCCACACCATGGCCATTACCATAAATATACTCCACCTCACCCAAAAGTCATGGAATCTCCTAGGAGAGACAAAAAGACAGTTAATAGCTGTGGCCAATTTGGAAAAAAAGTCTGGGAAATTCCTCTTTAACCCATCAAGACAACCAAAACTAATCCTTGCAGTACCTACCTTTGGTATGAGGTGATGTCCACCCCAGCCAGAAACAGGTTCAGCTCTTCTTCGAAGGAATTTGGTGAACTGGTGTCCACTGCAAAAGCTGACAGTTTGTTCCAGAGGTCTAATCTGCTCCAGGAAATGATCCAACCAAGAAATGAGCAAGACCTCCTTACTTTTAAACTCCATCCCCCTTGCAGTAAAGGCTAACATTCCATTTGCCTTCCTAATTACTTGCTGTACCTGCATGCTATCTTTTTGTGATTCATGAATGAGGACACCAGATCCCTCTGTACCACAGCATTCTGCAGTCTTTCGCCATTAAAATAATATTCTGCTTTATATTCTTTCCACCAAAGTTGTGGGTAGTTTTGGGGTGGTTAGAATTAACTTTACTTCATCCTTTAATCTGTTACTAACATATTAGTTAAAGGATATTTTATATTTTACACAAATGTATTAAAAGTGATCAATCAATCACAATTAACCCTAAAATCTTGATTGAGTTATGAGTTCTATATATATTAAAATTGTGTATGTCTTAATTGTGTAGTTTTAATAATGAAAATGTTTCAAGAATGTTTAAAAATGTTTAAAGAATCATTTTCTGTAACTCACTGTAATGCAATTGTCAGCAAAAAGGCATTGTGGACTGATAACATTCAATAGCTTAAAGCTAACAAAGATTCAGTTTTTGTCCAAATTCCATATTGTCAGCATAAGGAGATAATAACTAAAGCGAAAAGAGCTTTTCATAGGATACCTGCCAGTAATTATTAAAAAAAACTATCACTTAAGTCCCAATTAGAGTAGACTAGCAACTGACCACAAGGTCTGGACCAAGTATCAGGCCAAACACAAGATGGCCTGATGACCTGAAAGGGCTAAAAGTCAGGGCCCACGCTGCCTCGTTGCGCAGATTTCAAAGAGGATCCACAGAAATAGTAGAACTCTAGCACATGAAAAACCATCATAGACCAAACAGTCTGAGAGACAGTCTTCATGTCGTCTATGACCAAAACTCGATTGAAGAACACAACCTGTAAAGTCACTACCTGAATTTTGTTGAGTATAACTTGTTATTTTGTAATAAAGTTTTCCTGAATTACTACACCAAGTATCCTGTTACCATATTGGTCATAGTCTTGTCTGGACAAGAGTTAAAAATGAGAAAGACTCGATAAAAAGAAAAATCTCACCTTTAAAGTGAATAACCTCACATTTTCCCACATGAGACTCCATCTGCTGAATTTCTGCCCACTCGCTTAACCTATCCATATCCCTTTGCAGACACTTTGTGTCCTCCTCACAATTGCTTTCCCACCTATCTTTGTATTATCAGCAAATTTGGCTGCAATACCCTCTTTGGGAGATACTCTGCTTGCTCCCCATATTACAACAGTAACTACAATTCAAAAAGTACTTAATTGGCTGCAAAGCACTTTGGGGTGTATTGAGATTGTGAAAGATGCTATATAAATGCAAATCTTTATTTTGTTTTCTTTTACATATTCCGCTAGCTCCAGTATTCTAAATGTATCCAGTATTGAGATACAGGTACCTAATTATATCATCTGCCTTTATCTTAGATTGTTTAATTTTCCTTTTTATTACATTGACCCAAATAAAGATAGCATATTTTCATATTGTGGCTTGCAATGCATAACGTCCCCTAGAATCGTTTTGAAGCGCCTTTGTCTTCTGCCTAACATTATTGCCACAGTCGTGGCTCAGTTGGTAGCACTCTCACCTTTAAGTCATAGGTTTCTGCGTTTGACTTCCATTCCAGGCCTTGAGTACAAAAATCTACACTGATGCTCCAGTGCAGTACTGATTGGGTGCTACATTGGCGGAGGTGCAATCTTTCAGATGAGATATTAAACTGAGGCACCATCTGCCTGCTTGGGGGATGTAAAAAATCCCATGGTGATATTTTGAAGAAGAGCCAGACAGTTATACCTGGTGTCCTGGCCAATATTAATCCCTCAATTAACATCACAGAAACAGATTATCTTGTCATTATCACCATCTGCTGTTTGTGGGAGTTGGCTGTGCGCAAATTGGCTACAGCATTTCCTAAATTACAACAGTGACTATGGCCAGAAGTTTACACCCCCCTGCAGGAACGGGCTGGAGACAGGGGGTTGGGAGGGCAGGGGGCTGTCGTAAAATTAAGTGGGTGGCGTTGTCTTCCCGGTCCCGTTACAATTTTATGAGGGGTGGGGGCAGCGAGAAAAGACCTGCCCGCCCCAGGCCAATTAACTGCCACTTCATCTTAACTGCATATGTGGAGAGAGAAACAAAGTTAACGTTCCAGGTTTGTGACCTGGGTTCTGATGAAAGATAACAAACCTGAAATATTGGGCTGAATTTAATCATGTCGGCAGGGCTCCAGGCGCCAGGTCAAAACGGTGAGGGGAACACCACCTCAGTCTTTCGGAGACCCTTGCCCCCTCTCCCCTCCCCACTCTCCCACCCCATCAGAGTGACTCAACGGTGCTCAGACACTTAAGTGCTTGGTGTTGGGATCCCCATTCCTTTAAGGATGGGGATCCAACCTCCGAGAGCTGCCGGCCAATCAAAGGACTGGTAGCTCAGTAGTACTGACAACATCACCAGGAGTGGTGGCCACTGCAATTACTACAGGAGGCCTGGGACCAGGCCCATTGCTGGAGACCCAGAGAGGAAAAAAGTGAGGTGGAGTTGCCGGGGCCAGTTCAGCAGGCCCAGGCAATGGGGAGGAATGGGGATAAGAGAAGGCGAGGAGGGCAGTGGGGGTGTTACCGGATGAGTGGCCTTTGCCGCAAGCCCACAGGAGGCCTTCTAATTTTACTGGGCGGCCTCGCCTCGTGACAGAGGCGCCCACCTCCCCCCGACCCCCACATCCCCCCGTCGCTGGCTTAATTCCAGCGGTGGCGGGAAAACGCCTTTAAGTGGCTACTGATTGACCACTTAAGGGCCTCAATTGGACTCTGGGCAGGCAAGTTGTCTTTGGCCCTTCCCATGCCCGACAATCGTGGTGCAACGGGCCCTCCACCCCTGCATCCTGTCACAATTCTATGGGCCACTCCCCCCTCCCCCCCCCCCCCCCCCCCCCCCATCTCCGAGGGTCCATTAAATTCCGCCACTAATTCTGTTTCTCTCATTATATAACCTGGCCGATTTACCTTTCCAATGGCTATGAAGCTCTTTAGAACATCCTACAGTTGTGAATAATAATAAATACTTTCTAATACTTAAAGAGCAATAATTTAAAAAGTGCACAACTCAATCATCGTTAATTAAATCCTCCAGCCTTACAATCCTTTGGTAACTGTATTCCTCTAATTCTGGTTTCTGATATATCCCTTCATCCTACCATTATTGGCTGTGCCTGCAGCTGTCTCAGCCCTAAGCTTTGGAATTCCCTCCTTAAGCCTCTCTGTCTGTCTTCCTCTCTCTCCTTTTCTAAGATGGTCCTTAAAACTGAACTTTTAGTTTCTTGACCTCATATCTCCTTCTTTGGATCAGTGTCAATTTCTTTTGTCTGATTATGCTCCTGTGAAGTGCCCTGGAATGTTTTACTACTTTAAAAGGGCAATATAAATGCAAGTTTATATTGTTATTAGTTCCATTAAAGTAACACAATACAAACTAGAAGTATACTGTTAATTTATTCTTTTTAACTAAGTCATTGTCAGAATCAGTGGTCTCTTTGCAGGAGATCAGCATGGCCCTTATCTAATAAAACCACATTAGAGATCAATGGGCTGATTTTAAGTCCCGACAGGAGCCTTGCAAATTGGGTCAAGGTGGATGGCCAATCACTTGGCCGTCCACAGCATGAGATTTTAACTCTCAGGTTTCATCTGCTCAGATCCCTTCTATCTACTTCCTGAACTCAGTGGAAAGTGCTAGCTAACCGCCAGGCGGGAGCGGGATTTCTGATGGCAGGAGGCTTTTCTTGGGACCTGAAGGAATAGTAACCGGCAATCAGGTAAGTGGTTGGGAAGTCACTATGGTCATCACAACATCTTCATCACACAGGCCTCGGGTGAAAATTGCAGTCAGGCCCCATTGACATCATCAGAATCCAACCTGCATAATTAAAGAAGGACGCTGCTGCTGCTGTCAATGCTGGGTGTCCCTCCCAACTGAGCAAAAGAACAGATTCAAGTCGCGACACAAAGGAAGCTAGTAGGATTGGTGGGGGTAAGCCACTGCAGCCATTTTAACTATGGGTGGGGTTAAAATTGTCATTTAAGAGTCTATGGGTCAACATGAACTGATTAAATTTTAAAAATTGGAAATGCAGAGTAACGCAGTAGTCCTAGGACAAAGGAATACATCAAAAACATTTGAAAAGAAAATCGGGCCAGGCATAAAACAGGCAGCTGATACCCTATCAACCATTTTGTGTTACCACTCAAACTCAATTTTACCCCAGGGTGTTAAATAAAGTCAATGTTGCACAAGAAAACAACACGGTCATTAAGCAAGTTTTACAGACAGGAAAAATGATTGACAGTTGGCTGTGGTGTCAATTGCTGTTCAAGGAAACAATTATTTGCACTCTTTTGAACACAAACCACACAGAAAGCACCGGGTGTGGACAGATAGATATCAAATTATCAGCTGAAAGGTTCAGTGGTTGAACTGTATTTCCTTCGGATATTAATCTAATGTGGTAGGGTAGAGAGTTAGATTATTCATTGTGCTAAACCAGAATTTCTGTTTTAACAAAAACAATGTGAATGAACGCATTAATTATCTGCTATTTTCTTGTTAAATACGGGTTATAAAATCATTGCGGAAGTAGCAATCAGGTGGAATAAAGTGTGATCAATCTGGCTTTATCAAAGGGAGATTCATTTCCAAAAATATGTATGGCCCACAAACTCCATGGACTACAAGTTGCAAGGACATTTAGTCAGTTTTTCTTGCACATTTAAGAAACCAATTTTCATAAGATCTTCTGTTTTTATTTTATCAAAAATCAAAGGCAGCGGAGCCTTTATTGTAAAAAAAATAAAATCACCATAAAAATAACCGATGTATTTTTCAGAAAGGTGATAACCAGGAAAAGGGATTTCAATTATCCTAATATTCTTTTTCTTTTTTTCTTTTCTTTTGGGCCTCCTTATCTCGAGAGACAATGGATACGCGCCTGGAGGTGGTCAGTGGTTTGTGAAGCAGCGCCTGGAGTGGCTATAAAGGCCAATTCTGGAGTAACAGGCTCTTCCACAGGTGCTGCAGAGAAATTTGTTTGTTGGGGCTGTTGCACAGTTGGCTCTCCCCTTGCGCCTCTGTCTTTTTTCCTGCCAACTACTAAGTCTCTTCGACTCGCCACAATTTAGCCCTGTCTTTATGGCTGCCCGCCAGCTCTGGCGAATGCTGGCAACTGACTCCCACGACTTGTGATCAATGTCACACGATTTCATGTCGCGTTTGCAGACGTCTTTATAACGGAGACATGGACGGCCGGTGGGTCTGATACCAGTGGCGAGCTCGCTGTACAATGTGTCTTTGGGGATCCTGCCATCTTCCATGCGGCTCACATGGCCAAGCCATCTCAAGCGCCGCTGACTCAGTAGTGTGTATAAGCTGGGGATGTTGGCCGCTTCAAGGACTTCTGTGTTGGAGATATAGTCCTGCCACCTGATGCCAAGTATTCTCCGAAGGCAGCGAAGATGGAATGAATTGAGACGTCGCTCTTGGCTGGCATACGTTGTCCAGGCCTCGCTGCCGTAGAGCAAGGTACTGAGGACACAGGCCTGATACACTCGGACTTTTGTGTTCCGTGTCAGTGCGCCATTTTCCCACACTCTCTTGGCCAGTCTGAACATAGCAGTGGAAGCCTTACCCATGCGCTTGTTGATTTCTGCATCTAGAGACAGGTTACTGGTGATAGTTGAGCCTAGGTAGGTGAACTCTTGAACCACTTCCAGAGCGTGGTCGCCAATATTGATGGATGGAGCATTTCTGACATCCTAATATAGACTCAGAAAATAACGGTGGAAAGGGCAAAGAGGGGGATGAATCTCTGAAAATGTACAAGAGCACTTTCTTGATCAGAATGTTTCCAGCCCAACGATGAAGGAAGCAGTTCTGATGAAAGGTCATCGACTTGAAATGTTAACTCTGATTCTCTCTCCATGGCTGCTGCCAGACCTGCTGAGTATTTCTGCAGTATTTTGCTTTTGGTTGGCTTGTATAATAGTTGTACAGTGGGTGACTGATCCGATACCACTCGTTTTACACACCCACCACAGTTGAAAGTTACCCGCTGAAATTAGAAAAGATATAACTGATTTTCATCCCAAACTCCAGTCCCTTACGCCAAAACCAAAAACCAAAAAGAAATCAGAATTTCGGGTTACTTGGGTTTTACTGGATGGATGGGTAAATCATCTTTTAACTTGTGATTTTGGTATCACATTAAGGTGGCCTTACTGGCACTCTATAACTAACAGGACATTACAATATTTTCAGATTTCCCAGGAATAGACGCCGTGACATTAATAGCTCAAACACTCTGGAAAAATTATTTTCTTGGATCTCATTGCTCTCAACTAAAGTGATTAAACAGGAAGATTCTGCTGAGCACTTCTGTTGAGTGTTTAAAGAATCAACACCACAGACAATCTCTTGCCAAGTTTTGGTCCTGAGTCTGTGGAACTTGTACTTGAAGTACAAAGGGACAGCACAGTGAAGCATCAATCACTGTTTCTACAGGGTATTTTGGATCTTGTAATGGGAAGTTTCCCTTTACAAAAGGTTCCTCGGTAAATTGAAAAAGTTGCAACTTTTGAAGTTTTAAAGTACATATAGGTGGAATTTTACCAGGTAGTTGGAGGCAGTATTGGTGTTGGGGAGGATGGGAAAATTGAGGAAAAAGATGTTGAGCCGGTAACCCAACATCTTCCCGTCTTCCTCTGGCTTTCCCATGGGCGGGAATCTCTGCAGATAAAATGTGCAGTCAATTACATCAATTAAAAGGCCAACGATGAACCAAATTATGGGTGCAATGGCTCTTTCCCAATGGCGCACTGGCTGCATGCCCTGTTGGCAACCTGGGAAGGGAGAGAAGGCAAGTCCACAGCGGGAAGGTATCGACACATCATCTCGTCACCATTGCAGCACCAAAGAGGGAGAAACCGGCAGTAAATGGGCCAGCCATAGCGTAAGGCTAGCACTGACAGAAACAACACCTTGAAACAGGTACTTTGGATAGTTTGCAGCAAAAGGGACCATTGCAATGAGGCCAGCTGGAGAGGTAAAGGGTGGCATCAACCTTTAAAGCTGTGTCCTTACACGGGAATATGGGTTCCATGTAATCTGAGGGAGGGTAGCTCACTGACGAGGAGCTGCAATGCTCTGCAGCACTGCATCAACAGGAGCAAGCGCAGCAAGCTCCACAGGACCTGTAGTTGCAGCATGCAACACAGGGAAGGGGATCTGAATGCAGCAGAGGGAATTGCCATAAGGCTGCAACCAGAAGACAGGGTTATCCTCAGCACAGAATCTACAGGCCAAGGGTTAGCTTCCTTGACATGTCAGAGCAGCAATGTCTACGAAGGCTGTTGTTGTGTCAGGTGGTCGCTGACCTGTGCGCCCTGACAGGGGAGGCCTAATGCCATTAAGGAGCAGGAAGCCACCCATTGCCCGTGGCAGTCAAGGTGACTGTCACCTTTAACTTTCATGCGCCGGGCTCATTTTAGGGCTCAGTCACAGACATCTGTCAGATTTCACAATCAGCAGCCCATAAATGTATTAGCCAGGTCACAGATGCCTTGAATAGGAGACCAGCCAAGTACATCAAGTTTGAAATGGATATGGCCAGTCAAGCCAAAAGGCTATAGGCTTCACCTTGATGACCAGCTTTCCACAGGTCCAGAGCATCATCAACTGCACCCATATGGCGATCAAGGCTCCATCAGACCAACTAGGTGTATTTGTTAACCGTAAGGAATTCCACTCATTCAATGTGCAGTTGGGAAACAACCACCGTAAGATGATCCTACAGGTGTGTGTGAAGTTTCCAGGGAGTGCCTTGACGCCTTTATTGTCTGGCAGTTTCAGGTGCCTCAGCTCTTCACACCTCCACACAGCCTCAGTGGATGGCCCCTGGGTGACAAAGGTATCCTGTGAAGACCTGGCTGCTGACACCGGAGCACCACCCCAGCATTGAGGCAAACAAGTGGTTCAATAGATGCCTTAGCCATAGTGTCATAGAGTTATACAGCATGGAAACAAGCCCTTCGGCCCACCATGTCTGTGCTGGCCATCAAGCCTTTCTATTCTAATCCCATTTTCCAGCACTTGGCCCATATCCTTGTATACCATGGCATTTCCAGTGCTCATCTAAATACTTCTTAAATGTTAGAGTCATAGCGTTATACAACACAGAAACAGGCTCTTCGGCCATCGTGTCCATGCCGGCCATCAAGCACCTATCTATTCGAAACCCATTTTCCAGCACTTGGCCCGTAGCCTTGTACGCTATGGCATTTTAAGTGCTCATCTAGATACTTCTTAAATGTTGTGAGGCACCCCAGGTCACGGCCTTCTATTAACCAAGGCAATATTAGGGCAAGCCATTGGATTGCTCAAAATGCAGGTCAAGTGCCTTGACTGCTCTGGAGGCACCCTTAAATACAGGCCGGCAAGGGTCTCCTATATATTGGTGGTGTGCTGCACCCTGCACAACCAAGCACTTCAAAGAGGAGTGAAGCTGTTGCCAGAGGATGTTGGGGACAGACAGACTTCCTCAGAGAAGGTGGACAAGAAGGAGGACGTGCCGGAAGAGCATGAACATTCAGAAGTGCCTATGATTTGTCCTGGCATAGACATGCATGCTAGAGAAGCCCACAACGCCCTCATAGAGGCTTCAGCTAAGGGTAGTGCAACCATCGTTGCCCTTGTGCCGGCTGTTGATATGGTGCTCACACAGCATCCTCACACACCATCCCCTTCCCGCAAGCAAAGGTCTCCGCACTGATGAGCCCTCCCCACATTATGTTCTCCGCCCAGCATTGAGAACCTACAGTCTCATGGCACTTCCATACTTTAACCTACCCATGGTCATTGTGATAAATCTCAACAAAAGCATGGGTCTTTGAAATAAAAGTTTATCATTCAACAATAACATTAGAAGCTGCACTCAAGTGAATCCCTTTGTGTCACTAGATTCTTCATTCTCATACTTCTATCTGGTGCTACCCCTGTGGCTGCAGCAGAGCTCGAGGCAGCCTGTTCATTTCCAGGCTCTAACAATTTAGAAGCCCATGGTGGATGTCCTCTGGGTGGTTGAGCTCCTGAGGGCCCCTCCTGAGACTGCCCCACCTGCAGCATTGGTCATGAGATTTGGAGTCAGCTGTTGTGGCTCCGTCAGAGGGGTTGCTGGGAAGGGGCGTGACGTGGGGTGCTTTGAGGAGAGCCCTCAATGCCATCAGCCCTGCCTGCCTCATCCCTCTCAGGGCTGACCTCCACCTCCCTGCTAACCAAGAGTGGGTGAGCACTTGGATGCATTTGAATTTAGCATTCAGCCATCAAGGCAACTGTTGTTCTCTAGTTCTCCACCATCATATGGAGGTCATTGTTGTGTGTCTGCATTCACTAGTTGGCCTCCCGTCTCTGACGCTCCATGAGGTTGGCCACTCTTTCAATGGAGGTTGTCATGCACTCACATGCAAGAAACATAATGGCACTCATGTCCGCAATGGACTCGTCCATCTTCACGAGAGACCGTAATACCTCTCGAATTCTGACAGATAACCACACATTTCCCTTTGCTGCTCAGCAAGTACCCGCTTAGTTTATGACCCCCAAGGCATCTGTGTTGAGCTGAGCATAGTTGTATGCTTCCTCAGGCCTCCAATGGGGCCTCTCCATGGCTGTCTCTGCCTCAGCATCCACTCCTGCTCATATGTGAAGTGTTCCTCACCTTGTGCCACCCTTTCCATCTGTGATGATGGACCCACCAAGGTGTATCTGCACTGGTGGAGGATGTGCATGCGTCGCAAGACAGTTCTTCCTCAGAGTGATGCTCCTCCTCTGAGGACTGCATGCCTTCTCCCTCATCTCTCGCTGTGCGTCCGGCAATGCCCGAGGGAGATAAAAGACAACTGTCAGTGCAGTACATAGCTGACAAAAAGATGAAGCTCTTGCATTTTGTTGATCATTATATTCTATCGGTGAACAGGCTCCACATAAGTCACATGTTGGAGTCAGCTGCAAGCTTTATATGTAATGCTTTCACCCACTCACTGTGCCACTCCCACCTCTCCATCGGAGACATACTGGACTAATGGCACCCTGTTAATTTCCAGTGTATCCTTCTTCATTGCTGTCAGGGTGGCCAAGGATGCCACTCCACCCTGCTTCTACACCTCTCCCAGGAATTGTATGCTTTCTTCTCCTGCAATGAGAAAAACAAGAGAGTGAGGACTCTTGTTAGATCAGTCTTTGCTTAGGATGTAAGGATGACTTTTGATGGGGCTCACTGAGGGATGGGAACGCTAGGTCAACAAACTGAGGGAGAGTGTCATTGCTATCTATGGACATGCAGTGTTAAGGTGCAGCCTGGGCAGACATTCTTAGATGTGGTTGCAAAGAGAGATCTTCAAATGATGTGTGTGCTGGAGAAAGCCATGGAAGTGACAGAGTTGGGTCCCAGCTGAAACTTACATGTCACTCACCTTGCCGAGCCTCAAGATATCATTGAAGCATTTCCTGTACTGGATCCACACTCTGGCTGCTCACCTCCTCTGCAACCTCCATCCAAGCCTATTTGGTGACACTGCCTGTCCTCCTCCTGCCATCCTCTGGAAAGAGCACCTCCATGCCCTCACAGTTTCCAGCATCACCTCAAGTGCCACATCCATAAGTCATGAGGCTGCCTTTCCCCTTCTGACATCCATCTTCCTTCTCCTTTTGCTTCTGCAGCTTTGCTGTTCAAAATGCCCAGTTCTGCCACTGTGTATGGCACAATCTTTGCAAAGGCAAATTGTACAAAGCATAAATTCCCAAAATAGCCCTGAAGTCAGAAAATTTTTGAAAACCTGGCATTCATACCATTAAGTTAGATTCGTAGACTACATTTAAAATCTTCAGCTCCAGTTCTCTTTGCAGATTAAAGATGCACTAGGATCTACAATAAATTTGAGGTAAATAGGACCTGTTTTAGTCACAACATCACAAATGTCATTATATGGTGGTGGAAAACTAAAGGTCAGATAATTAACTGTTCGGGTAATAGTCTGGTTTTGTAGATTTGCCCTAGGGACCTTATAGTTCTTGTTTCCACCAGTTTGGAAAGACCTTCTAGAAGGGCAGCATGACCCTCGGGGAATCAGATTCAATTTACCAGCAGAGTGTCAAACTGGTGTCGTAGATCAGGTGCCCATCATAAAAACTGCCAGATTTTCTTTTCCAACACCAGTGTTAAGCTCCAGTGATATGTTGCGCATTAACTGCCCTCATCCCAACCTCATCCTCCCCACTTCACTTTGCACAGGTTGCAGTCATACTCTTTACCTTCTTGAGGTAGTCTTGAACTGTAGGCCAGATCTGGTTCTTGCACCTTAACACCTGAGTTATACTTAACTCTGTTGTTGCAAAGCTGTGCTGTAAAATGTATATAATATAAATAATTTGGCCTTGTTAATCAATCATTAGTAGTTAATTCTCTGACCTTGATTTCATTGTTTAGTCATTTAATTTCTCCTTTCACTCTGTTGTCTTCTTCTTCACCTTTAGGTTATCTTTCTCCCCCAAAAACACCAACAACAATGGGCGGCACAGTGGCGCAGAGGTTAGCACTGCAGCCTCACAGCTCCAGGGTCCTGGGTTCGATTCTGGGTACTGCCTGTGTGGAGTTTGCAAGTTCTCCCTGTGACCGTGTGGGTTTTCGCCAGGTGCTCTGGTTTCCTCCCACAGCCAAAGATTTGCAGGTGATAGGTAAATTGGCTGTTGTAAATTGCCCCTAGTGTAGGTAGATGGTAGGGAATTTGGGATTACTGTAGTGTTAGTATAAACGGGTGGTTGTTGGTCAGCACAGGCTCAGTGGGCCAAAGGGCCTGTTTCAGTGTTGTATATCTAAATAAAATGAGAGCAATTTGCATTTATATCACACCTTTAACATAGTAAAATGCTTCACAGGAGCATTATCAACCAAATTTGACAGAGACACATTTTAGCAGACAAGCAAAAGCTTAGAAAAAGAGGTAGATTTTAAGGAGTGTCTTAAAAAAGAGAAATGGAGAGGTTTAGGTATGGAATTCTAAAGCTTAGGGGCTCATCAGCTGAAGGCACGGCCACTAATGGTGGAGCGATTAAAGCACAACTGAGCAATAGGCCAGAATTAGAACAGTGCTGCTATCTTCGCAGTTTGTAAGGCTGGATAAGGTTACAGAGATAGGGAGGGGCATGGTCATGGAGGGATTTGAAAACAAGGATGAGAATTTTTGTATTGAAGCATTGCTTAGCCATGAGCCAATGTAGTTTAACGAGGACAGGGGTGTTCGGTGAACAGGACTTCATGAAAGTTAGGATACAGGCAGCAGAGTTTTGGCTAATATTAAGTTTAAGAAGGGTGGAAGATGGATAGGAGGCCAGCCAGGAATTCATTGGAATAGTCAGTCTGAACGTAACAAAGGCATGGATATAGGGTTTCAGTAGCAGATGAGCTGAGGCAGGGACAGAGTTGGGCACAGATATGTGGCCAGAAACTCATCTTGGGATCACATATGCCACCAGGATTGTGAACAACCTCTGACAGTTGCCAGGAAGCAGGATGGAGTCGTTGGCTAGGGAACAGAATTTTTTGGCATTAAGCAAAGAGAATGTGTTTAGTTTAGTTTGGAGATACAGCACTGAAACAGGCCCTTCGGCCCACCAAATCTGTGCCGACCATCAACCACCCATTTATGCTAATCCTACACTAATTCCATGTTCCTACCACATCCCCACCTGTCCTTATATTTCCCTACCACCTACCTATACTAGGAGCAATTTATAATGGCCAATTTACCTATCAATCTGCAAGTCTTTGGCATGTGGGAGGAAACCGGAGCACCCGGAGGAAACCCACGCAGACACAGGGAGAACTTGCAAACTCCACACAGGCAGTACCCGGAATTGAACCCGGGTTGCTGGAGCTGTGAGGCTGCGGTGCTAACCACTGCGCCACTGTGCCGCCCTGTGCTCATCTGGTACTAGATACCAACAAGCAGTTTGATAATTTGCAGCTTAGAGACAGTGCAGGGGTTAAGAGATGCGGTGGTGAGATAGAGTTGGATGTCACCAGCATACTTGTGTTTTCAGATGCTGTCACTGATGGGCAGCACGTAAATGAAAAATAAGAGGGTGTCAAGGATAGGTTCTTGGGGGACGACAGAGGTAACAGTGCAGGATTGGGAAGAGAAATCATTGCAGGTGATTATTTGGCTACAATTAGATCGATAAGAATGGAACCAAGTGAATGCAGTCCCACCCTGCTGGACGACAGAGGAGAGGCAATGGAGGAAGATGGTGTGGTCAACCATGTCAAAGGTTGCAGACAGGTCAACTTGCTGGGGACAAGATATTAGCATGGATAGAGGATTGGCTAACCGTCAGAGAACAGAGAATCGGGATAAACGGGTAATTTTCAGGTGGGCAAACTGTAACTAGTGGGGTGTCACAGGAATCAGTGCTGAGGCCTCAACTATTTACAATCTATATTCATGACTTGGATGAAGGGACCGAGTGTGTTGTAGCTAGATTTACTGATGATACAAGATAGGTGGGAAAGCAAGTTGTGAGGAAAACACAATAAGTCTGCAAAGGGATATAGATAGGTTTAGTGAGTGGACAAAAGTTTGGCAGATGGAATATAATGTGGTAGGACGAATAGAAAAGCAAAATATTATTTAAATGGAGAGCCTACAGAATGCTGCAGGATAACGGGATCAGGATGTTCTCATACATGAAACACAAAATGTTACCATGCAGGTACAGCAAGTAATTAGGAAAGCAAATGGAATGTTGGCCTTTATTGTTAGGGGAATGGAGTATAAAAGTAGGGAAGTCTTGCTCCAACTGTAAAGAAAAGGTTCACTAGGTTGATTCCTGGGATGAACAGGTAATCTTATGAGGAAAGATTGAGCAGGTTGGGCTTATGCTCATTGGAGTTTAGAAGAATGAGAGGTGATCTTATTGAAACATATAATATTCTTAAGGGGCTTGACAAGGTAGTTGCTGATAGGATGTTTCCCCTCATGGGGGAATCCAGAACAAGGGATATAGTTTCAGAATAAGGGGTCACCCGTTTAAGACAGAGATGAGGAGGAATTTCTTCTCTCAGAGAAATAATTTTTTGGAATTCTCTATCCCAGAAAACTGTGAAAGCTGAGTCCTTGAATATATTAGAGACTAAGATAGAAAGTTTTTTAAACTATTGGGAAGTCAAGGGTTATGGGGAACAGGCGGGAAAGTGGAGTTGAGGCCAAGATCAGATTAGCCATGATCTTATTGAATGGCGGAGCAGGCGTGAGGTGCCAAATGGCCGACCTCTGCTCCTGTTTCTTACGTTCTTATGAAAAGGAGGAGGAATAATTTACCATGGCCAAAGTTCATAGGATATCATTTTTGACTTTGATAAGAGCTATTTCAGTCCTGTGGCAGAGGCAGAAAGCTGATTGGAGGATTCAAACATGGGTCAGGATTTAGTGAGGAGGCGGTGGTCCCACCAATCGGCTGGAAAGCTGGGGGCGAGCCTCGGCCGGCCCTGGAAGCCATGATGCTATTTTGCCTGCCTGAAACAGTTAATTGCCTGAGGTTGTGGCTTCCACCCCTCTGAGGCAGGATGTCCCGCCTCCAAGAACTGCTGGCCAACAAGAGATCCCGGCAGCTGTTCAGTCCCAGCAATGCCACCGGGAGCGGTGGCCACTGCTGGGACTGCAGCAAGCCCCAGACCCAGCCAGCAATGAGGCTGGAGAAGAAGGTAAGTGGGTTTGGGGCTCATCGGAGCCAATCAGCCAGGCCCTGGCAGGGGGGAAGGTGGTCAATAGCGAGGGTGTGGGGGTTCTTCCAACACAGATGGCCCGTGCCGCTGTGGGAGCCGTCCGCGGGGCACAAGGTGCCCGATCAGGAGGGACACCTCCCAAGCCCACAAGGTGGCCGCCAGGTTGAACTGGGCAGCCTTTCCAGGTGGCAAAGTGTCCATCCATTGCACCCTCTGCCATCTCACCTGCTTTTACACTCACCCTGCTTCCCAGCTCACTCTCAGGGGAAGGGGTAAACTTCCGTACATGGTGTTCCAAGACAGATAAGAATGGATTTGGGACATTACAACACATTCAAGGGTTTTGGAGAGGAAAGGGAGATTAGAGATGGTGTGGTAGTTTGCAAGGATGGAGGGGTCACAAATGTTTTTGTAGCAGAGAAGTGATAACAGTACACTTGAAGGGGAGGAAAGAGAGCCATTAACAATAACAGCTAACATGGGGACCAGGAGGTGAAGTTGGGTAGTGAGCAGTTTAGTGGGTCTTGGGTTGAGGGAGCAGGAGGTGAGTCTCATGGACAGGATGAACTCGGAGAGGGCATTAGGGGAGATAGGAAAGAAACTAGAGAATAATGCAAGTTCAGGGCTAGAGCAAGGGAGAATCTTAGAGAAAGTTTGACCTGGTGGTCTAGGGGAAGGGTGGGAGGCACAGAGGCAGCTGAATGAATGGTCTCACTCTCAGTGAGAAAGAAGTGCATGAACTCACACTTGTTGTTAGAGGTGTGGGTGAAAGAGGCAGGTAAGAGGAGTTAAGAAGTCAGTCTGCAATAAAGAAAAGATGGGTTATCTTTACATTCTTAGATGATGTAGGAATAGTGAGCGGGTTATGCAGAGGATAGCAGGACCCGATAGTGCTTTATATGGTCCAGCCAGATATAGTGATAAATGGCTTAACCACTTGTCTGCAAAGTATATTTAAGTGTGCATATCTGGGACTTAAGGGAGTAGAGATGAGGGAATGGCTAGGGTGTGAGAGAGTAATGGTGTTGATAGGAACTAGGACATCAAAGGTGGAATGAGGGTGAGGTTAAGCAGATTGCTAGCAGCAGAATATCATAGTGAGTGGAGGGCCAAAGGCTGGACCATTGGAATTTTGAAAGTGCAGTTGTAAGCGAATTAGGGGATAGTTTTTTCCAGGGGTGGATACAGAAGGATGTAGGGTTAGGGCTTGGAAGGGGGATGTGAATGGAGAGTGATACAACAAGGTGATCAGAGATGGCCTTATCTGTGGTTGGCCTGATGCAAGCAAAAGGCCATGTGAGATGGCAAGATCAAGGATGGCCATGAATATGGGTTTGGGAGTTTGCATGGAGGGAGAGATTAAGGAAGGATAACAGGGCAGTGAACTCAGAGTAGAGAGAGCATGATGAATTGAGATGGAGATTAAAATCACCAAGGATGGGAAGTCACTCAGTGCAGAGGCTGCTGGTGATCGAGCAGGGGAGTGGGACTGACTGGATAGCTCCGTGGAGAGCTGGCATGGACTTGATGGGCCAAATGGCCTCCTTCTGTGCTGTAAATAACTATGACTGTATGACTAGGAGGGAAAAGTGAAGGTATCTTGGTGTGAAATTTGGCATGGTACTTGGATAGGCAGTAGCGAATGAACTTTTTAAGTGAGAAGTGAAAGGAGTGGAACAAGGAGGGGAAAATGCCAGGATTGCATGTACATACCAAGGTCTGATTTGGTGATAAGACCCACATCACCACTGCAGTGGTTTGAGCGGGGCAAGTGGTGGAAGGTATAGCTAGGTGGGGAGGCGTCATTTAGGGGAAAGGTGTCATCATCCCTCAGTCAGGTTTCTGTCAAGACTATGATGTCAATGCAATCATCTGTGATTAACTCATGGATGGCAATGACCTTGTTCACAAGTGAATGACATCCTAGAGGGAGATGCAGAAAAGGACAGTAATAACCTATCCAGTGGCAGAGTCCACAGGGTCTGCATTGGAAGGGGTGTGTGGGATGGGAAGGAAGTAGGAAAGATTAATCCTCCCTTTTCCACAGGTTATACACCATTCCCTGAATGAGGTAGTAAGACAACAACTTGTTACCAGGTCTCTGCCAATTTCACACTGAACAGATCAGTAAGAGATGCACTGATTACCTTTTAGATCTCCATCCACTTGATCAGGAACTCACAACAGGAACTGCATCCTAGGCTTTATAGTGGAGCAGGGTAATACATGAACCTGCTGTGCTATTCCTTTTGCCCTATTCACTGGATAAACAGAGGTTGCTGCGACATTTGATCGATCTTTATTAATTTTCTAAAATGTGAAAGTCAACTATTGTTCTGCTTATTGAAAAAAAACTGCAAACATGAAATAGAAAATGCTGGAAATACACAACAGCTCAGCAGAATTTGTAAAAGAAAAAGACATTTTATTGTTGCATTATAAACCTTCATTTCTGAAATTTTAACTTTCTTTTTTGCCAATGTTGACTGATCTACTGTGTACTCTCCATTGATTATGTAGCAGCAACTTCAGGCAAGGACAGATGATGTAGTTGTACACAGAAATCCAAAGGTTGCAGCCCGAGATGCACTGCTCTGCTGTTAGCTTTGTGAAAACAGCATCTTGTTGTCTAGCTCACCATTGAAGTGTATTGGTAAACGTGAAGTTGCTGTATTTGTGCAGTAGATGTCCTAGTGGGGAGTAAATAATGACACAGATGAGAATTTCTCGTTTACGAGGTTTTTGATTACTCGCATGCTTGGAACTCTACTCTTGCCATGCGTGCTCATTTCTCTGGACCCTCCTCGAATCATGGCTCCAGAGCTCAGCACCCAAATGCAGTAGAGCCCAGGTCAAAAGCTCAGAGAAGGAAGAAAGCAGGAGACCAGAGTGAGGAGAAGGCAGAAAACCAGAAGTGGGGAGAAGGCATGAGATTGGCGTGGGTAGAAAGTAGCATATAAGAGGGGTGAGAAAGCAAGGGATTGGAGGGCTGTGCATTCTCTGAACTCAATAGTGTTAGTGCTGTATCTTCACTGAACTCAGTCCTATCAGCGCTGTGCTTTGTGTGAAATTATTAGTGTTAGCACTGTACATTTGCTGAACTCAGCAGTGTCAGCACTGTGCTTTCTGTGAACTCGGTGCCAATGCTGAGCATTCTCTGAAATCAATAGTGTGAGAGCTGTTCATCCCTGTACTCGGTAGTGTGAGTACCGTACGTTCCCTGAACTCATTAGGGTTGCTACTGTGCATTCTCTGAACTCAGTAGTGTCAATGCTTTGCATTCTCTAAAATCAGTCGTATCAGTGCTGTACGTTCTCTGAACTCAATAGTGTCAACGCTTTGCATTCTCTAAAATCAATAGTATCAGTGCTGTATGTTCTCTGAACTCAGTAGTGTTAGTACTGTGTTTTCTCTGAATTCAATGATGTTAGCACTGTGCATTCTCTAAATGCTATGGTGTTAATACTGTGGATCCTCTGAACTCAATGGTATTAGTGCTGTGCATTCTCTGAACCCAATGATGTCAGTGCTGTGGGTCCTCTGAACTCGATGGTATTAGTGCTGTGCATTCTCTGAATTCTATGATGTTAGCACGGTGGATCCTCTGAACTCAATGGTGTTAATGCTGTACGTTCTCTGAACTTGATGGTGTTAATGCTGTGGATCCTTTGAACACAATGGTGTTCACTCTGTAATAGAAACAGAAAGTGCTGGAAATACTCAGCATGTCAGGCAGCACCTGTGGAGAGAGAAACAGAGTTAATGTTTTAGGTGTGTGACCTTTCAGACCTGAAA
Organism: Heterodontus francisci; assembly: GCF_036365525.1. Lineage (NCBI taxonomy): Eukaryota > Metazoa > Chordata > Chondrichthyes > Heterodontiformes > Heterodontidae > Heterodontus > Heterodontus francisci. The sequence continues at coordinate 69,488,774 of NC_090377.1, read as the reverse complement.
CGTTAACTCTGCTTCTCTCTCCACAGATGCTGCCTGACCTGTTGAGTATTTCCGGCACTTTCTGTTTTTATTTCAGATATCCAGCATCTACAGTATTTTGCTTTTATTTTGGTGTTCACTCTGTGTTCCCTGAATGCGATGTTGTTAGCTCTGTGTGTTCTCTGAACTTGATGATATTAGTGCTGTGCATTCTGTGAACTTGATGGTGTTAGCATTGTGCATTGTCTTAACTCTGTAGCCATCCTGACAAAGACTGGATCAAATGCATTCCAAAGATAGTGTTCGGTGAGTATTGTCCTGCAACTACCTGTGTTGGTGCAAAAAAGAAGTCTACTGATTACAACATCTGGTGGTAATAGACATAGCCTAGGAACTAAACTCTCCACAGAAAGTTATGTCAAGTCATTTCAACTCTAATTACCGTTTTATCAACATGATAAGTGTTAATTGCTTCCGGTTAACTTCTCTGGCACTGAAAATTAACTTTTAAAAGTGTAGAGTCTCATTCCTTCAGGTTTAAATTGTTGGGCATTTTAAAATTGTAACTTTTTAAAAACTTTTTATTTCTGTCTCTTGTTTTCTCTCTCAATCCCATCTTTCTTTCCCTCACCTTATTTCTCTTTCTGTACCTGATTTGATGATGAATTCACCCACACTAATTGACAATTCCTTTTCAGGCCTTGCACTGTTGATTGGTTATGAAGATGCACAGTTGCTTGCCCTGTTCGCTCAGGTCCCAGATGACCTATTTCTCTTGCTGCAACAATATCAGCTCACACTTTCAGCCACTTGCCACATAAAACATTTGAAAACCTGTACTGGCAAGGCCAAGTGTAACTAACAGTAAATGCCACTAGATTCCCTCCTACTGCAAATTATGGGCCATTATCTCGAAAAATGGTAATACTTTTAGAATGTGAAGTATTTTGGGGGAACCTTTTGTGGTTTTTGACCAAAATGTAAGTATGAAATGAAGATCAGTAGTTTGTGGTAATCGGATTTTCTCTGAAATATAGGTTTTACTCTACTCAAAATTACTTCAGTTTGACTAGAGACCTGTATCCGGCTTTGCAATGCAAATTTCAAAACCACCCACAGAAGGCGAGACCTGAACAAATTTTGAATGCTAAATTCAGCAGTTGAATAAAAAGTGAGGTCTTGACAGGAAAACACTGGAGGAGAATAAGGTAAGTTGTTTTGTACATGCATTTAATTTCTGCAGAGGTTTACTTATTAAACTTCTATAACTTCATATCTGATTCAGTTAATAACGAGCAAAATTTTTATTTCTTGATCTAATTATTAAATAAAATTCAAAGTTAGATGACAAAGCTTATTACATCCACTGGAGTGCAGTACTTCAGAACAGTCTGAAGAAGTATCCACAGTAACTTAATAATGAGGGTAGAGCTGCAGTGAATCCAGACAAATAAAAGACAGCTGCTCCTGTCGTACTATGGCTGTACCACCATAAAAGCTACTTAAGCTTGAATAATGCAGAATAATGAATTGTATGGAACTTTAGCATATGTTGTTTTAACTAGCTTGAAATCCAATGTAATAAAAAGGAACTTAACCTATCAATTGCCTTGAAGCAGTGGCCTTAGTCATAGGGCTTTATTCAGCGTTGCTATTCAGTTGTATGTATTTTTTTCCAGTTGTCAGCTTTTCTGAAGCTGTTTGTCAGCCTTCACACGTTTTGTCGGTTGGCTTTTATAAATTGTTTAAAACAGATATTATTCTGAGACATTTTCACTGAAAATCTTTGAGTTGAATATATTTTGCATGTGCTTAAATTATTTCTTTAATACACCTTCACCTTAATTGGAAAGCAGTATTTCATATGTCAGTTTTGTTGTCTAATCTAATTCATGTGAACTTTTCCCAAAGGTTAGATGGCTTATTTTGGAATGTCAAAGATCTGTAATTTTTATTTTTTTAATGCATTGAAGCGACTGTTTAACATTTTCTATCCTTATATATTTTTAAACACTGGACCAAGAAAACGACCTTAAAATGTTAAATTTTTTAACAAAAGTGAGTTGCCAGTCAGCTTATTCCAGGGGTTGAATTCTTGTTCATCAGGGATGAGGGGGCCAAGATGCTATTTTTACAAAGTTTATTGTGGCCCATGAGGTTCTATGATAAACAGTAAACAGGTCTACAGAGACATTGGGCTGGATTTTGTGCTCATCCAAATGGTGGGTTTCATGGTGGGTTTCGTGGCGGGTGTGGGGGAGGGGTTCACGGAGAATCAGGGCAGAATCGCCCGCCATGGAACCCGATGCCAGAAATCCTGGGTCCGATTCTCCCTGGGGCGAGATAGGCCAACAACAAGCTTCCCACCCAGATGCCAAATAAGGACCTCTTGCTGCCGCTGCTGGGAACTTATCATCCTCTGCTGCATGGGGAGTACGCCTTGGAAAACAAGGCGTCCCTCCTTCGTGGGCAATCTATGGTCCACAGAGGACCCACACTGGGAAAAAATGTACCCCCCCGGGACCTCCCTTCCCCTGGACCAAAAATTCTTTAGAGGGACCTCTTTAAACTTTGACCTGAAAAGACCGGAGGATCGCTCTGGGGGTCTGAAAAAATGCAGAAGAAGGGTTTCCCCTGCCTTTTCGGTCCAGTGCCAGGTGCCCCACCTCCTGCACAAAATCCAACCTGTAAAGTTGGGCACTCTTGCCAAAACAGCTGTGTAGAAAGCAGGGCCTCAATTAAATAAGTATCTATAATAATGTTTGTCTTGTTTTTGTCAGTTTCAGGTCTTCAGTTCATATTTGGAGAGCAGTATGCTGAAGTAAGCTCTCAACCGTGCAATGAAAATATGTCTGAACCATCACAATATTCTTCGAGTACCACTCTTGAGCTATCTGCCATTTTAAATGATTTAGCTGACTCTTCTCCAGGATCTGCTATCACTCCAGAATGTCAGGATAAAGGAAATGAAGTACAAACCCCACAAATTGTGGTTGACAATTCTTGTGAAAAGCATCAAAGTTCCCAAGAAAAAATAGAGAATACCATAGAAAAAGACAGAAGAGATGTTAATTTTTCCAAGCCCTGTGGTACTTATACTGAAAATCAAACTTCAACTTTAAAAATGAAGCAGCAACCATATCACAGAAATGTGAAGCGTTTCCATTCATGTCCTACTCAGTTTCAGCAACCACAGAGAAATGAAGATGCTGATCAGCTTCTAACAGGTAGGTTAGTGCTCAAAGTAATTCTAAGGCCCTGTTTACACCATGCTGATAAAGTCCATTTAGACATAAAAGTCCAATTAGGTGGTGTTACTGCTAATTGCATTTTACAGAACCAGTTTAACAGAGTAATAATATTTTAACACAGATGGTTTAGCAGGAGTTCGATCAATTCTTTGAGCATGGGTTATGTAAGAAGAACAATGCAATTTATTTTAGTCAGGTAGCAATTCCTTCATCATAGTGCAGTCTGTTTACTTTAATAACTTTACTCTCACAGACCAGATTCTAATTTAATACTGATTCATGCAATTAAATTCATATTTCTCTCATGCACTTTATAGGACTGAAATCAGACAACTCTGCTATACCCTAATGGATAGCAAATCAATAAGCATTAACACAGAGGATTGACAAACACATTTGTTAATACACCTTTATGTGACATGAACTCACTTTGTATTGCATTACAGAAGTGCATTATTCTGAGTGCACACTTAATGAATCCACATACAATTTAAAGAGATAGCCAGCTTTCATACCTGGTACCACATAGCAAACTCACTGCAGGAATATTGTAATCCACAAGTACCTCCCAGGAGGAAAGATTGGATTAAACATTCCAGAAATGTCTACAATTCCAAACCAGAGTGATAATTAGCAATCTGCTTTTGTTTAAGGCTGTAAAATGATCATCCTTTTTGAAATCTTCTTGTGCAAAGTGTGTTCCTGTAGTAGTCGATAGCCATGCAACATTAGTTGACAAGAATTTCTTTACTGCGCTGCGCCAAAAGCCTGGAACTCCCTTCCTAACAGCGCTGTGGGTGTACCTACACCACATGGACTGCAGTGGTTCAAGAGTCAGCTCACCACCACAATCTTGAGGGAAGTAGGGATGGGCAACATATGCTGGTCTTGTCAGCGATGCTCACATCCCAGGAAAGAATAAATAAAAAAAGAATAACAATGTTGGTCTTTGGGAGGTTGCTGATCATTTGACAATGGAAGGACTGGGACTTGTGTTGAACATGGCTTTTATTACAGGGTAGCAGGGAATGTTCAGCTGATACCCTCTTCAATGAGAAACTGCTAAAGCATTTTGGCTGCAGGCAACTGTTAGACCTCTCTCATTTCCTCTCTATTCACTTTATATCCAGTGATCTGCTCCATGAGGGCTCTAGTTCATCTCTGGATCTGAACCAAATGTGCAGGGAATAGCGCCTTGTCTTGAAGCCTCCAACTTGTTGTACAAGATGTAAGAGTTGGTGGGGGGGTGGTTGCGGGGGAGGCTAGGATAGCAGGCAATGACCTGCATGACGCACTGGTGATCACCTACCAGTTCCTGATGAACCCACACATCGACATAGGTGAAGTGATTGACGCTTTGGACTTGAAGGGATCCTGCAATCTAAGCAAACCCCAGAACCATATCCTGCTGCTTCCAATGTCCATGGGGAATGTGATAAATGTGTTTGCTCCAGCATTACTCACCTGCTTAATGCAAGCATGAACTGCAGACTGACTGACGTGGGCAGTTTGAGGAATTGGCAATAGCAACACAGGTGGAGGCCAAAACGATATCTAGGTCCTAAGCATGCGTTTGGACCCTAATTTACATAAATGTAATGTCTGGCACCTGCTATTTTGGTTGATATGCCCCCTCAATATTTGATGCACAATATCTTCAAAATTGTAACTGCCTCTGTGTAGATATTATGCAAATGTGGCAATGGGTGTTGATCGTCTTGCTGTTTGGCAACAGATTATGGGGTAGAAATTCATTAGCACCACTAGGTGGTGCAAACTATACACAGTGGAATAATCCTTGCATATGAACAGGTAAGAATGAGGCTGGTCACTATTGGTGCTTGGGCATTCATTTTACTAGGCCCAGCAAGCTACGTCTTGTCCCCAGGGAGCTTGTCGGCGGCATGGAGGCCAATTTTGGGCCACTGCACATCGTGCTAGGGGCGAGGGGATAGATAATGGTATTGGTGGGTAGGTGCAATCATGAGCTGGTGGTGACCATGAGGAGTGCCGTGAAACAAAATTACAGGAAGTGGTCCCTGAATATGCATTAGGCCCCTCATTAGCATATGCAAGTAGCCCAACTCCTGTTTTTTGGTTTACGCCATGGATGTCTCTAGAGTGCCTGAACCAAAATGGCATCAGGCAGGTTTTCCACACTGTTTGGGCACAAAATGTTGGCTTTCTAAATTGCCTCATCTGAAAAATGGGTGCAATTAGGTCTATTTTCTGCTCTTATATCCCTTGTCTGGAAAGACATATTACTACAAAATGCAGATGATGATAACTAGCATATGCTAATATGACTCATATGATTTCTGGTCCCCTGGTGACGTTTGACCAAATGTTTGATGAGAATAATGCAGAATGGGTGAAACATGCCTTATTATCACCACGATGGAACCTGTAAGTTTAATTATAACATGGAACTTCATAATAATCCTAAATGGCCTTTCTTTATTTTCTTTCCTCTTATGATTGATAAAAAATGACAACAAAAGCAAAATTATATTCATTTCAGACTTCTACAGAGAGAGTTTGTTATGCACCAAAACTGATCATTGGCTGGATTTAATAGACTCAGAATCAAACTATGTATTATGTAAGTATCATCTGAGACAATTATTTCTGAGCATCCAATGTGCATCACCATAGGGGAATGACTACTATATAATAAATATTAATTTCTTTAATTTCTTAAAGATTAAATTATATTAAATTCTCTCACTTAAGCATTGCTCCTTGTTGTTTTAACAGGTGCAGCAAAAAAATGGTGGGATAACTGATCCAATACTTGTACTAAAAGGGGAGTTTTACAGCCCAAAGGATGGGTGGGTTGGTTTAAAATTTCAAAATTCTCAAACCCGACCCTAACCCGTCTTCAACTCACCTACTTCCAGATTAAATGGAGGCGTGTTTGGGTGCATGAAGGTAACGTGCCTGCTAGAGGTAGGTTGCTCATTTGCATATGCTAATATGACTCATATGACCTCCTCCTGAGGTCCCCAGCATCACAGATGGCTGTCTTCAGCCAATTCAATTCACTCCACAGGATATTAAGAAACAGCTCAAGGAACTGGATGCAGCAAAGGCCCTGGGCCCTGACAAAATCCCAGCAATAGTACTGAAGCCTTGTGCTCCAGAACTAGCCGTGCCCCTAGCCAAGTTGTTCCAGCACAGCTACAGCACTGCCATCTACCCAACAATGTGGAAAATTGCCCAGGCATATCATGTCCACAAAAAGGAGTACAAATCCAATCCAGCCAATTATCATCTCACCAATCTACTCTGAATCATCAGCACAATGATGGAAGGTGTCATTGACAGTGCTATAAAGCGGCACTTACTCAACAATAACCTGCTCACTGATGCACAGTTTGGGTTCCGCCAGGGGCACTCGGCTCCAGATCTCATTACAGCCTTGGTCCAAACATGGACAAAGGACCAGAATTCCAGAGGTGGGGTGAGAGCAACTGCCCTTGACATCAAGGCAGCATTTGACTGAGTGTGGCATCAAGGAATCCTAGCAAAATTGAAGTCAATGAAACCAGAGGGAAAACTCTCCACTGATTGGAGTCATACCTAGATGGTTGTTGTTGTTGGCCGCCAATCATCTCACCATGAGGACATTGCTGCAGGAGATCCTCAGGGTAGTCTCCTCGGCACAATCCTCTTCAGCTGCTTCATCAATGACATTTACTCCATCATAAGGTCAGAAAAGGGGATGATTGCTGATGATTTCACTGTGTTCAGTAATGTTTGAGACTTCTCAGATACTGAAGCAGCCCATGCCTGCATGTAGCAAGACCTCAACAACATTCAGGCTTAGGCTGATAAGTGGCAAGTAACATTTGCACCACACAAGTGGCAGGCAATGACCATCTCCAACAAGAGAGAATCTAATCACCTTCCCTTGACATTCAGTGGCATTAGCATCGCGGAATCCCCCACCATCAACATCCTAGGGTTACCATTGATGAGAAACTGAACTGAACCAGCCATATAAATACTGTGGCTACAAGAGCAGATCAGAGGCTGGGAATTCTGCAGCGACTAACTCATGCCCTATCTCCCCAAAGTCTGTCCACCATCTATAAGGCACAAGTCAGGAATGTGATGAAATACTCTCCATTTGCCTGGATGGGTACAGCTCCAACAACACTCAAGAATCTTGACACCATCCAAGACAAAGCAGCCTGCTTGATTGGCATCCCATTCACAACCTACAACATTCACTCCCTTCACTACCGATGCACAGCGGCAGCTGTGGGTACCCTCCACAAGATGCACTGCAGCAACTCACCAAGGCTCCTTCGACAGCACCTTCCAAACCTGCGACCTCTACCACCCAGAAGGACAAAGGCAGTGGACACTTAGGAACACCACCACCGGAATGTTCCCCTCCAAGCCACTGAACATCCTGACTTGCAACTATATCATCATTCCTTCACTGTCACTGGGTCAAAATCCTGGAACTCCCTCCCTAAAAGCGCAATGGGTTTACCTGCCCCACATGGACTGCAGCGGTTCAAGAAGGCAGTTCACTACTACCTTCTTAAGGACAATTAGGGATGGGCAATAAATGGTGGCCTTCCCAGTCCCATCCGTGAACAAATGAAAAAAAATTGAAGGGATTTTACCAGGGATTTAAAAATTATGCATCCAACACGGCTTTCCAGAAACTCAAAACACTCATCACTAAAACAGAAGCAAGAATCAACGTTACTCCGAGTCAGAGTCATTTCGGCATAGAAGGAGGCCATTCGGCCCATTGAGTGCATGCTAGCTCTCTGTAGAGAAATCCAGTCAGTCCCATTTCCTCACTCTATCCCCATAGTCCTGCAAGTTTCTTTCCCTCTAGTGCCTATTCAATTTGTTTTTCAAATCATCAATCATCTCTGCTTCCACCACCCTCATTGTCAGCGAGTTCCAGGTCATTAGCACTTGCTGCATGAAGAAGTTCTTCCTCCCATCTCTTGCAAAAAAACCTTAAATCTGTGTTCCCTAGTCTTTGTACCTTCAGTTAATGGGAACAGCTTTTATTTGGCTACCTCATCTAAACCTGTCATAATCTTGTACACTTCTATCAAGTCTTCCCTCAATCTCCTTTGCTCCAAGGAGAATAATCGCAGCTTCTCTAAGCTAACTTTTAGCTAAAATCCATCATCCTGGGAACCATTCTGGGAAATCTCCTCCACATCCCTTCAAGGAACCTCATATCCTTTCTAAAATGTGGTAACTAGAACTGAACGCAATAATCGAGTTGTGGCCTAACCAGAGCTTAATAAAGGTTCAGCATAACTTCCCTGGTTTTGTACTCAACACCTCTACTTATGAAGTCCAAGATCCCACATGCTTTGCTAACTATTCTCTCAATATGTCCTGCCACCTATGCACCTGAACCCTCAAGTCCCTGCACACTCTTCAGAATTGTACCATTTAGTCTATATTGCCTCTCCCTATCCCTTCATGCAAAATGCATTACCTCACACTTCTCTGTATTGCTTTCCATCGTCACTGGTCTGCCCATTCTGTTAGCCTATCTATGACCTGTTAAAGTTGATTGGTATCATCCTCAGTGGCTGCCACACCTCCAAGTTTGGTATCATCAGTACATTTTGATATTTTACTCTATTCCTAGATCCTAGTCTTGAAGCCTTGGGAAACACCACAGTCTACCATCCTCCAGTTTGAAAAACAACCATTTATCGTGACTTGCTGTTTCCTGCACGAAACCAATTTTTTATCTAGTTGGACACTGACCCTCCTATTCCATGGACCTCAATTTTGTTAAACAGCCTTTTAGGTAGAACTTTGTTAAATGCTTTCGAAAAATCCATAGAGACAACATCCCTATACCAATCTTTTCTGTTACTTCATCAAAAAAATTCAATTAGATAAATCAAGCACAATCTGCCTTTTACAAATCCAGGATGACTTTCCTTAATTAACTCAAACCTGTCCAGATGCCTGTTGATTTTTTTCCCTGATTATTATTTGTAAAACCTTACCCACACTGATGTTGAACTTATCAGCCTGTCGTTACTGGGAATGTCCTTACACCCTTTCTTGAATAAGGATGTCACATTTGCCACTGTCCAATCCTGTGGCCCCTCGCCTGTATCTAGGGAAGATTGGAAGATTATAGCAAGCCCTTCCACTATCTCAACCCCCATTTCCCTTAGCAACCTGGGATGCATGCTATCTGGACCAGGCAACTTATTCACACTAAGCACAGGCAGAATTTACTAAGGCTGGCTATCAATTTTCGCCCCATCCATTACTTCTACCATCTTTGCTCATACGGATATTTTATCACCATCCTCTACCTTAATAAGTATCGATACTAAGTACTCATTAAGTATTCTAATCTTGCCCTGCGCCTCTAAGCATATAGCACCTTCTTTGTCCCTAATATGCCCCATCCCGTCTCTTCCTACCCACTTACTATTTACATGCCAATAGAAGATTTTTGGGTTCCCTTTTATGTTAACTGCCATTCTATTCTCATACTTTCTTTTTCCAGTCTTATTCTCCTCTTCACATCACCTCTTCCTCCTCCTCTGCCTGTCCTGCTCATTCTGCAGAGCAAGTGGCATTGCAACTGCTGCCCTCATACCAATGCAAAGCATGTGGATTCTCTCAACCTTTCTGTGGTTCGCAGAAAAGTTCACGCTTGTCCGGCAATTCACCACAGAGCTTCCACCAACTTTGCCTGAGCACAAGTAAGTCAAAAGCACCTTAGCTGCAACTTGTTGATTGGTACTTTAAATAGCCCCACAACAGGGCCATCTCACTTGCTAGCGTTTGTTGTTTTTGGAATGAATAAGGAAGGCATTCCTTGCACATTAGTTGGCCAGTTTTACTATTTGAGTTTTGCATCAACCAGTCACGATCTTGCCCTTTCAACCTCTTCGGGTGCAGGAGGCGACGCACCTGCATTGGCCAGTCCAGTCACCTGATACTGCAGGCCCGCATGAGAAGTGGACAGCGGCGCCTCCCATGCTACTAACATGGGGGGGGGGGGGGGGGTATGTTAGTATGTTGGCACTCTTTGCTGTGATAAAAGCCTGTTTCAAAAAGCTTTCTTTATCAACAGTATTAAGAGGGGCTTTTGAGAACATGATAGGAAAAGGCAAGCTTTCTCCCCAGAAGATAATTTAAATAAATTTTTTCCATATTATAGTTTTGTCTTTATTAAAAACAAAAGCAATGTGAAAACATATTGATATTCTTATAACTTCAATAGACAACACCACCCCGTATTGGTCGTATCTCAATGATGTAGATGCTGGGATAAAAGTTATGACATATCGAAAGGAATCTGAAATAAGCCAGAAAACAACAAAATCTAGGAGCCAAGAAAAAGTTTTCAGGAATGTTTTCAGATGTGAAAATGAAATAAATAAAAACCGGGAAGATCAAAACAATCAGAATGAAGAACCATCAGTGAAAAAAGTAAGTGTTGTGCTCATTTTAAAATGTTTTCTATAATATGCAGTAGAATCCCAGAGAGTGATGATTTTTTGAGGAACAGCAGTCCATATTTACTGAAGTATAAGAAACTATAGATACTATAATTATCTGTTGTTCCTAATTCCCACAAGTATGAATGATTATGTGTTGATTCTATTTTGGTGTTTGCCCATTTTTTTGTGTTAGGATAAGAATGGGTGAAAACCATTTGACTGATCATGACTGTTTTGCTATTTTTTGTAACATGGCAGCTTTATCTTTTTAATTCACCTCAGTGTCTTCCTCCTCTTCCCTGAACTCCTTACTTCCCAACCTAGCTTCATTTCAAGCACCTCAATTGGCTTTGCATCTGTAGACTTCTGAAGCAGAATGTTGCAATCCTTTGTGAAAGTTTTTTTTCCCTCGATTTTGCTCTTAATCAATTTAGCTAAAATTCTGAGATTATGGTCCTGAATTTTCTTGGACTTCCTGCCATAACTTCCTTGACTGCGCCAAAGCCTTCCACCTTCCATGCTACAGCCACTGGGAAAGCACCTTTTAAGAGCACTAAAGTAAGAGAGCAGTTAAGATAGGCACTAGTGGCTCAGACCAAGGTATTAGTTAATGTGTAATAAAAACAAGAAATGCTGGAAATACTCAGCATGTCTGGCAGCATCTGTGCAGACAGAAGCAGAGTTAACATTTCAGGTCAGAGAGCCTTCTTCAGGTCTCAGGTCTCTGACCTGAAACGTTAACTCTGCTTCTCTCTGCACAGATGCTGCCAGACCTGCTGAGTATTTCCAGCATTTCTTGTTATTATTTCAGATTTCCAGCATCAGCAGTATTTTGCTTTTATATTAATTAATGTGTACTCATTTGTGAAGGCTGATAAAATGATCAACATTTTTGAAATCTTTGTATGCAGAGTGTATTCTTGTAGTAACTGATGACCCTGAAATGTTGGTTGACATGAATAACAATGTTGGCCTTTGGGCAAATGCAGTTTATTCAAGATTGCAGGAACTTGTCTGACACTTCTTCTGTGTATTGGGGAAGCAACGACTGGGTCCCCAGTGTTCCAACACTGTCGGTTACTATGCAAATGTCTTTCCAGTCAGGGGCTTGCAATTTTAAGTTTTAATGTTCATGTGGCAAAATCATGTGTGCGTGCCTCAGTCTTGGCAGGTGGGGGGCTTGCCTGACAATATAAATATGATGCTTCCCCTACCCCCAATCATGTCTGGCTGGAAACCAAGTTGCAAACCCAACTTCACAATCCATGCGTGCTGCATGTGAAGCTCTGCCAGCAATGTAGGGCCTCGCATGATGAGGACTATTGATATGAATGAAGTTAAAACACATCATTGCACTGATGGTGTATGATGTCATTGTAATGGAAATATTATGCATTCTCCTGGATCTTCTTTCCCCTCCCCCCAAGGTTTGACAAACAATTTTTTAATGAAGACTATATCCAGGGTACTAAACCACACAGACCAAAGAATTATTGGGTCAATCCTTACTCTGTGCAGAGATACCTCATCTCCAGACATGGTAATCAGATGGTAAAATTTTCCCTTGGTGCCCCTGGGCTAGAGAAGGTATGCAAACAAGACTGAGTTTCTGTTCCTGGTCACTATCTAGTAACCCATTTTGGTAAGTGTGAAAGTTGGGCAGAAGGAGATTGGTTTTGGCTATGGCACGTAGCCTAACAGCACTTGCTACCTAGGCTTACCTAGAATTGTATAGAATGTGCCAGCACAGAAACAGGTCATTCTGCTCAACTAGTCTATGGAAGTTTTTATGTTCCACATGAGTCTCCTCCAACCCAACTTTCTCTAACCTTATCAACATATCATTCTCTTCCTCTCTACCTTATGCATTTATTGAGCTTCCTGTTAAATGCATCTATGATATTTGTATTATCATAGAACCATAGAATGGTTACAGCACAGAAGGAGGTCATTTGGCCTGCATGTCTGTGCCAGCTCTCTTTAAGAGCAACTCATCTAGACCCACTCCCCCACCTTTTCCCCGTAGCCCTGCAAATTTTTTCTCTTCAGATAATTATCCTAAATCTTTTGATGGCCTTGATTGAATCTGATTCCACCACATGCATTCCAGATCCTAACCACTCTCTGTATAAAAACGTTTTTCCTCGTGTCACCATTGCTTCTTTTACCAATCACCTTAAATTGGTGTCCTCTGGTTCGGGATCCTTCCATCAATGGGAATATCTACTATTTATCTGTCCAGACCCCTCATGATTTTGAACACCTCTGTCAAATCTCCTGTTAATCTTCTCTTCTCCAAGAAGAACATGAATAGGAGCAGGAGCATGCTATCTGGTCCCCTAGAGCCTGCTCCGCCATTCAATAAGATCATGGCTGATCTGATTGTAGCCTCAACTCCACTTTCCTGCAGCCCCCCTATAACTCTTGACTCCTTTGTAGCTTAAAAATTTGTCTAGCTCAGCCTTGAATATATTCAATGAGCCAGCCTCCACTGTTGTCTGGGTTAGAGAATTCCAAAGATTAATGACCCTCAGAGAATAAATTTTTCCTCATCTCCTACTTAAATGGGAGATCCTTTATTTTGAAACTGTGGCCCCCTAGTTCTAGATTCCCCAAGGGAGGAAACATCCTTTCAGCGTCTACCCTGACAAGCCCCTTCAGAAGCTTAGATGTTTCAATAAAATTGCCTCTCATTTTTCTAAACTCCAACGAGTATAGGCCCAACCTGCTCAACATTTTCTCATAAGGCAACCCCTTCATCCTAGGACTCAACCTAATGAACCTTCTCTGAACTGTCTCCAGTGCAAGTATATCCCTCTTTAAATAAGGAGACCAAACAGTACACAGTACTCTAGGTGCGGTCACACCAATGCCCTGTACAGTTGCAGCAAGACTTCCTTATGTTTATATTCCATCCCCTTGCAATAAAGGCCAATATTCCATTTGTCTTCCTAATTACTTGCTGTACCTGCATGCTAATTTATAGTGATTCATGTACAAGGACACCCAGATCCCTCTGTACTGCAGTATTCTGCAGTCTCTTTTCCTTTAACTAATATTCTGTTTTTCCATTTTCCTGCCAAAGTAGACAACCTCATATTTTCCCACATTATACTCCAACTGTCAAATATTTGCCCTATCTTAGTCTATCTATATCCCTTTGCAGACTCTTTGGCCAGGATTTTATGCTGGCGACAGGGGTCTCGATGTCTGGAAAAAGCGATGCCGAGATACCCGTGTCGCCTCTTCTGTGGTAGGCCCACTGAATCTAGAGCCAATTAAGCACTTAGATGGACAGTGGCGGGCCTTCCAGGAGATCAAGGACCCCATTGCCAGAAGTCCCGCCCTCAGAGAGCTGCCAGCCAATTAGAGGCCCACAGCTCTTCCACTGAGCAGTGCCACTGCGGAGGTGGTGGCTGCTGCTGGAGGAGCACCTACCCGATTCCCAGGAGCATCGCTGGACCCATGACACCGGTGGGTCAGGGCGGGAGGGGTCTCGTGGGGTGGCGGTCGCGGGAAGGAGGGTGTAGGCGGTCATTAACAAGGGCAGGGGCTGGCTCTCAGCGGGCCCCCTCACTTCCCGATGCTGAATCCCTTGTTCAGGCACTAAGTGCCTTTTAATGTGGAAGCCCCCCCCGTCCCCGTATCAAGTGCAGACTGGAAGATGTCCGACTCACAGGAGTATAGCTCACAGTCATGTTTATGTTTCTGTCTGTTAGTGAGTTCTTCACCATCTGCCAACTTCAGGAGAGCAGCTTTGGTGATGGCAGGGTCAAGCTCCCTCTTGATCCCTTCGTACATATCTCATGTCGTGTGCAGTTTGGATTTCTTGACATAAGCTGATCCAGTGTTTGTTTGTGCAGTATCTCCCTCTCCTTTGCATGGCTAGCTTGGCTACTTTCAGGTCATGCAGTGTCTTAGCTGTTGGGTTTATGTTGTGCATCATGTAGGCTTTGTTTTTTGCATCAATGACAGATATCATCTCAGTTGAGTAGGTCTCAAACCAGCCCTTGTTGCGTGTTTCTCCTTTACCAAATGATGCTTCTGATGCTTCATAGATGATTGATGAAGCTTGGAAGTCACTAAGCTCAATGTCAACATTGGTGCTTCCCAATAAGTCATTGGTGGATAGCAAGCAAGCATTCTGGCAACAGTGCGAAGTGCTGGTATTTAGCATCATTGCTTATGCAAGGGATGTTTAGAGAGATACAGCACTCGAAACAGGCCCTTCGGCCCACCGAGTCTGTGCCGACCATCAACCACCCATTTATACTAATCCTTCACTGATCCCATATTCCTACCACATCCCCACCTGTCCCTATATTTCCCTACCACCTACCTATACTAGTGGCAATTTATAATGGCCAATTTACCTACTCACCTGCAAGTCTTTTTGGCTTGTGGGAGGAAACCGGAGCACCCGGAGAAAACCCACGCAGACACAGGGTGAACTTGCAAACTCCACACAGGCAGTACCCAGAATCGAACCCGGGTCGCTGGAGCTGTGAGGCTGCAGTGCTAACCACTGCGCCACTGTGCCGCCCATAATGTTGGTGTATGGTGGGCTGTCGTGTTTGGAGTTGTGGACCTTTCTGGGGTGCACCTTCACTCAGCCAATTTTTCCAGAATTTTGAAAAAGATCATATTCACAGTAGATCTGCCGGCACAGAAACCGCATAGTGCTTCCGAGTACACTCGGTCTGCGAGTAAATGGAGTCTTTTAAGTATGACCCTAGCAAAGGCCATGACGCTGAGGAGTGAAATGCCCCTGCAGTTGTTGCAGTCTCCTCTGTCGCCTTTATTTTTGTATAGTGTGATGATTTTGGCATCACACACCTCCTGTGGAACAGAGCCTACTTCCCAGCAGAGAAGCAATCCGCTCTTTGGTATGTGTGTATCTGAAGAACAGTGGGCAGGTTGCACCTCCTCGTGATGACTAGGTTGAGTTGGTGCCAATGAACAGACCTTGGGTGCCGTCATAATACCTTGTGCTGTGATGTCTGCTCTGGAAGAAGGTGTTGGTGATGTAGATTTCATGCGACACAAGCTCAAGAAGGCACATCCCTTATCATTGATCTTGCCCACCCCATGATGACCGAGGCATGTTGACCATGAATCACTGTCTGCCCCAACACGTGCGTTGAAGTCACCTAGGATGAATAGCCTCTCGCCATTAGGGATGTTCCTCAGAACGTCACCTAGGGAGTCATAGAAATGCTCTTTATCTGAGATGCTGGCGTTCAGAGTTGGTGCGTAGAGACATATGATGTTGACTGTACCTCTATCGGATGATAACCGCAGGGAGATGAGGCGCTCCAAGGTTGCTACTGGTGACTGTGTCAGCCAGTTGCTCACTGTGAAGCTTACCTCATGCTCACGATGATCTTCAGTGCTTTTTCCACATCAGTAGAAAATGTAATTCGCCTCTCGAATAGAGCCTGTGTTGGCTAATCTGGTTTCTTGGAGAACGGCAATATCGACACTAAGCTTGTGTAGCTCATGGTCAATCAAGGCTGTCTTGTGTACACTTGCTGTGGAGTGTAGGTCGCTGTTCATTGCAGGGCACATAGTCCTCACATTCCAGCTTCCAAGCCAAATGGTTACCTTTCTTTGTTTGCTGCGTAGCCTAGGCATGGTTTCAGGAGGTGCAGACTTGCCTAGCATCTGCATCCTCTCTCGACCTCATAGGCCGGTGTCCAGAGGAAAGACGAAAGCCTGTACGTCTGGGGCCTATTCGGTTGCAAGAGTTGCCGGAAGATGCTAACTTGAGGGAAACACCAACAGCCGAATGGGACTCCACTCCAGATTTTGTCAGGTTTACTCCCTTAGCCATTAGCTCTTGATGTTGTTTTAATGTTGAAGGCACCAACCATCAGGGCCCAAGATTAGCACAAAAGTAGATGTGATCTTGTCCTCCAGGTGTGCGAAGGGAGCAGCAGTTTGCTGCTTTCCACCTCCAAGTTGCCACCTCCATCCCCTCCAGCTATTATGCCCTTAGGTGGACAATCTGAGATGACTGTAGGTTGCTTAGCAGGCAAGTGATTTTCTGGCCAGGAATAGGCTGAAACAGAAAAACAAATATAGCCAGCAGCCAGTCACAGGCTCAGCAAGAGACTGAAGTCACTCAATCACAGCAGTGGTGGGGGAAGGGCAGTAAACTGATTAAAGTTACTTCAAATATCACAACGTTGTCGACATGGACTTTAGCAAGGCCTTTGACAAGGTCCCGCATGGTAGGCTGCTCCAGAAGGTTCGAACACATGGGATCCAGGGTGAGCTTGCAAATTGGATACAAAATTGGCTTGGTTATAGGAGGCAGAGGGTGGTAGTGGAGGGTTGTTTTTCAGATTGGAGGCCGGTGACCAGTGGTGTGCCGCAGGGATCAGTGCTGGGCCCTCTGTTGTTGTTATATATATTAATGACATGGATGTGAATGTAAGGGGCATCATTAGTAAGTTTGCAGATGACACCAAAATTGGTGGAATAGTGGACAGTGAAGAAGGTTGTCTTAGGTTACAACAGGATATAGATCAACTGGGAAAGCGGGCAAGGGATTGGCAAATGGAATTTAACGCAGACAAGTGTGAAGTGATGCATTTTGGGACGTTAAACCAGGGCAGGACATATACAGTGAATGGCAGGGCCCTGGGGAGTGTTGTTGAGCAGAGAGACCTTGGGGTGCAAGTACATAGTTCCCTGAAAGTGGCAACACAGGTAGACAGAGTGGTGAAGAAGGCGTATGGCATGCTTGCTTTCAACGGCCCAGGCATTGAGTACAAGAGTTGGGACGTCATGTTACAGTTGTACATGATGTTGGTTAGGCCGCATTTGGAGTACTGTGTGCAGTTCTGGTCACCGCACTACAGGAAAGATGTGATTAAGCTAAAGAGGGTGCAGAAAAGATTCACAAGGATGTTGCCTGGTTTGGAGGCTTGAGTTATAAAGAGAGATTGGATATGCTGGGTCTGTTTTCCCTGGAGTGAAGGAGGCTGAGAGGGGACATGATAGAGGTATATAAAATTATGAGAGGCATAGATAGGGTAGATAGCCAGAGTCTGTTTCCCATGGTAGGGGTGACTAAAACTAGAGGGCATAGGTTTAAGGTGAGAGGGCGGAGGTTTAAAGGGGATCAAAGGGGTAAATTTTTCACACAAAGAATAGTGGGTATCTGGAATGAGCTGCCTGAGGAGGCGGTGGCGGCAGGAACGGTAGCGACATTTAAGCGGCATCTGGACAGGTACTTGAATGAGCAAGGCATAGAGGGATATGGAATTAATGCAGGCAGATGGGATTAGTATAGATAGGCATTATGGTCAGCATGGACGCAGTGGGCCGAGGGGCCTGTTTCTGTGCTGTACGACTCTATGACTCTATAACAGAGCAGCAATTCAGAGACAAAGTTGAGTCTTAAATTATAACCAGTGGGAGGGTTTAAACTAGCTTGTCAGGGGGATGGGAACCTGAGGGGTAGCTCAAATTGGAAGGAAGTAAAGCGGGTAACAGGAGGAAGAAAAGTAGCAAGTGACGTTAGAAGGCAGGCAAAACAAAGGCGAGAATCAACTAGGCTTAGAATGCAGAATAATGTCAAGAAGACAAGGGTAAGGGCATGCTACCTGAATGCATGGAGCATTCGCAACAAGGTAGATGATTTAAAGACCCAAATAGAGGTAAATGGGTATGATCTAATTGCCACAACGGAAACATGGCCACAGGATGACCAAGACTGGGAACTGAATATTCAAAGATATTCGACATTTAGGAAGGACAGGCAAAAAGAAAAAGGAGGTGGTGTTGCACTGATAATAAGGGATGGGATCAGTTTTTTGTAAGAGAGGATCTCAGATCAGAAGAACAAAATGTGGAATCTGTTTGGCTGGAGCTAAGAAACAGCAAGGGGCAGCAAACATTGGTAGGAGTTGTTTATAGGCCACCAAATGGTAGTGGTAGTGTGGACCATGGTATTAATCATGAGATTGAAGCAGCATGTGGCATGGGTAATACAGTAATCATGGGTGATTTCAATCTGCATATAGACTGGGTAAACCTAATGAGCACTATTGCTGTGGAGGACGCGTTTCTGGAGTGTGTTAGGGATGGTTTTCTAGAGCAGTATGTTGAGGAACCGACTGGAGAACAGGTTATTTTAGATCTAGTTTTATGTCATGAGAAAGGGCTAATTAATAATCTTGTTGTGAAAGAACCTTTAGGGATGAGTGACCATAAAATACATTAAAAGGTATGACAGTACATAGGCAATGGATAGTGTCAGGCAAAACCCCTGCCTGCCAAGACTGAGGCACACATTATTTTGCCACACAAACATTAAAACTTAAAAAATTGCAAGCCCTTGTTTGGAAGGACATTTGCATAACAGACAGCATTAGAACAATGGGGACACGTTGCTTCCCCAATACACAGAAGAAGTGGTCAGATCAGTTTTAGTCACATGACTAACTGTCTGTTGCAGAGGTTTGAATTGAGAGTTTTAAATTGGGGAACACAATACTTGAGATCAGAATGTCGTGTGCTCCTGGAAGTGAAGCAAGAATTACCTCCTCTCCAGTTCTGCCTGCCTCCATCTCTTTCCCACGGAACTGAATCTTGTGAAAACATGTGAACCTCAAAGAGAGAAAATGTCTCTTATGTGAAAAAGGTTTAAAAGGAACACAGGGCCTCAATGAAATGCAAGACCATATCTTCAATCAAGGACTATAGCGAGCTTGAAGCACAGTAACAAGATATTGCCTCAAACTGTTCCACTTTATCTTTTCTTCTCTTTTCGTGTCCCGATCTGCATGTGTATATTGCTTGTGCATGCTAGCATGGGCGCATCGTATATCTGTAGGCCTGAACCATATTAGAGTTTAAATAAGTTTAAACAAGTGACTGCAACAACTACCGTGGAATCTCCCTGCTCAGCATAGTGGGGAAGGTCTTCGCTCGAGTCACTTTAAACAGGCTCCAGAAGCTGGCTGAGCGCATCTACGCTGAGGCACAGTGTGGTTTTCGAGCAGAGAGATCCACCATTGACATGCTGTTCCCTTCGTCAGCTACAAGAGAAATGCCGTGAACAACAGATGCCCCTCTACGTTGCTTTCATTGATCTCACCAAAGCCTTTGATCTCATCAGCAGACGTGGTCTCTTCAGACTACTAGCAAAGATCAGATGTCCACCAAAGCTACTAAGTATCATCACCTCATTCCACGACAATATGAAAGGCACAATTCAGCATAGCGGCACCTCATCAGACCCCTTTCCTATCCTGAGTGGTGTGAAACAGGGCTGTGTTCTCGCACCTACACTGTTTGGGATCTTCTTGTCCCTGCTGCTCTCACATGCGTTCAAGTCTTCAGAAGAAGGAATTTTCCTCCACACAAGATCTGGTGGCAGGTTATTCAACCGTGCCCGTCTAAGAGCGAAGACCAAAGTATGGAAAGTCCTCATCAGGGAACTCCTCTTTGCTGATGATGCTGCATTAACAACTCACATGGAAGAGTGTCTGCAGAGACTCATCGACAGGATTGCGGCTGCCTGCAACGAATTTGGCCTAACCATCAGCCTCAAGAAAATGAACATCATGGGACAGGACGTCAGAAATGCTCCATCCATCAATATTAGCGACCACGCTCTGGAAGTGGTTCAAGAGTTCACCTACCTAGGCTCAACTATCACCAGTAACCTGTCTCTCAATGCAGAAATCAACAAGCGCATGGGAAAGGCTTCCACTGCTATGTCTAGACTGGCCAAGAGAGTGTGGGAAAATGGCTCATTGACACGGAACACAAAAGTCTGAGTGTATCAAGCCTGTGTCCTCAGTACCTTGCTCTACGGCAGTGAGGCCTGGACAACGTATGTCAGCCAAGAGCGACGTCTCAATTCATTCCATCTTCGCTGCCTCTGGAGAATCCTTAGCATCAGGTGGCAGGACCGTATCTCCAACACAGAAGTCCTCGAGGCGGCCAACATCCCCAGCATATACACCCTACTGAGCCAGCGGCGCTTGAGATTCCTTGGCCATGTGAGCCACATGGAAGATGGCAGGATCTCCAAGGACACATTGTACAGCGAGCTCGTCACTGGTACCAGACCCACCGGCTGTCCATGTCTCCGCTTTAAAGGCGTTTGCAAACGCGACATGATGTCCTGTGACGTTGATGACAAGTTGTGGGAGTCAGTTGCCAGCGATCGCCAGAGCTGGCGGGCAGCCATAAAGGCAGGGCTAAAGTGTGGCGAGTCAAAGAGACTTAGCAGTTGGCAGGAAAAAAGACAGAAGCGCAAGGGGAGAGCCAACTGTTTAACAGCCCCAACAACCAATTTTATCTGCAGCACCTGTGGAAGAGTCTGCCACTCTAGAATTGGCCTTTATAGCCACTCCAGGCGCTGCTTCACAAACCACTAACCACCTCCAGGCGCTTACCCATTGTCTCTCGAGACAAGGAAGCCAAAGAAGAAGAAGAAGAAGAAGATATTTCACTTTTCTTCTTAAACCAAAGAAAGCCTGTTTGTGCTCATTTCTTTGCCTTATAATTGGAAAGCAGTGAATAAGAATTCACAAAGGATGAGCTCAAAACACAGTGTGTTTAAAATTAAACCCTGTTACAAGAAGACCAGGTGAAGATAGTAACAGACCCCTCGACACCTTTCTCGCCTGGTTGTAATAACAGTCTTTAAAGAAATTTTACATAATTTACAGCAACTATACATTCCTTCAAGGCACAAAAATCCCAAAAGTAAAGGCAGTCAACCATTGATAAAAAAGGAAGTTAAGGATTGGATAAGAGTAAATGAAAAGGCCTATAAAGTTGCCAGAAATAGTCGTAAAACTGAGGATTGGGAGGATTTTAGAATACAGCAAAGGAGGATGAAGAGACTGATAAAGAAAGGGAGAATAGAATATGAATGTAAGCTAGCAAAATTTTTTTAAATGGGCTGTAAAGGCTTCTACAGGTACGTAAAAAGGAAACGTTTGGCTAAGACAAATGTGGGTCCATTACGGGCAGAGTCAGGAGAATTTATAATGGGGAATAGAGAAATGGCAGAGAAGCTAAATGATTACTTTGTGTCTGTCTTCACTAAGGAAGATACAAGAAATCTCCCACAATCAGAAATCCAAGGGATTAGGTGGAATGAGGAATTGAAGGAAATTAGTATTAGTAAGGAGGCTGTATTGAAGAAATTAATGGGGCTGAAGGTTAATAAGTCCCCAGGACCTGATATTCTACATTCCAGCGTGTTGAAAGAGGTAGCTATGAGAGATAGTGGATCATCTTCCAAAATTCTATAGATTCTGGAGAGGCTCCTGCAGATTGGAAGGTCACAAATGTCACCCCACTATTTAAGAAGGGAGGGAGAGAGAAAACAGGGAATTACAGACATGTTAGCCTTACATCAGTCGTTGGGAAAATGCTAGAATCTATTCTAAAGGATGTGATAAATGGACACTTGGATAATAATGATCTGATTGGGCATAGTCAACATGGATTTATGAATGGGAAATCATATTTGACAAACCTGTTGCAGTCTTTTGAGGATGTTATGAACAGAATTGATAAATGGGAGTGGGTGGATGTGGTATACTTGGATTTTCAGAAGGCTTTTAATAAAGTCCCCTATGGGAGGTTGTTTAGTAAAATTAAAGCACATGGGATAGGAGGTAATATACTGGCATGGATTAAGGATTGATTAACAGGTAGAAAGCAGAGAATAGGAATAAACGGGTCATTCTCGTGTTGGCAGGCTGTGACTAGTGGGATACAGCAGGGATCAGTGCTTGGGCCCCAGCTGTTCACAATACATATTAATGATTTGGATGTGGGGACCAAATGTAGTATTTCCAAGTTCACGGATGACACGAAACTAGATGGGAATGTGTGTTGTGAGGAAGATGCAAAGCAGCTTCAAGGGGATTTGGACAGACTTAATGAGTGGGCAAGAACATGGCAGATGGAATATAATGTGGAAAAATGTGAGTTTATCCACTTTGGTATGAAGAACAGATGTGCAGAGTATTTCTTAAATGGTAAGAGATTAGAAAGTGTAGATGTACAAAGGGATCTGGGTGTCCTCGTCAGTAAGTCACTGAAAGCTAATGTGTAGATGCGGCAAGCAATTAGGAAGGCTACTGGTATGTTAGCCTTTATCGCAAGAGGATTTGAGTACAGGAGTAGTGAAGTCTTGCTTCAATTGTATAGAGCCTTGGTTAGACTGCACTTGGAGTACTGTGTGCAGTTTTGGTCCCCTGACCTTAGGAAGGATATTATTGCCAAATAGTGAGTGCAGCGAAAGTTCACCAGACTTGTTCCCGGGATGGCGGGACTGTCTTGTAAAGGGAAACTGGCCCTGTATTCTCTAGAGTTTCGAAGAATGAGAGGTGATCTCATTGTAACCTACAAAATACTGAAAGGGATCGACAGGGTAGATGCTGCTAAGATGTTCCTCTGGTAGGGGAGTCTAGAACCAGGGGACACAATTTCAAAATAAGGGAAGCTACTTAGGACAGAGATGAGGAGAAATTTCTTTACTCAGAGAGTTGTGAATCTTTGGAATTCTCTACGCCAGAGGGCTCTGGAAGCTCAGTCATTGAGTATGTTTAAAGCAAGGATTGACAAATTTCTAAATACAAATGATATAAGGGGATATGAGGATAGTCTGGGAAAAAGGCATTCAAGTGGATGATCAGCCATGATCATATTGAATGGCAGGGTATGCTCGATGGACTGATTGGCCTTCTCCTGCTCCTATGTTCCTGGATGTAATAACTTCTGTGTAGATGGCTCCTGGGTTGTCAGCACCTGAGGGAGCTCCTCACTGTTCATGTCTATCTGTGGTAGGGAAACTATTGGAAAAAATTCTGAGGGAACAGGATTAATTTCCACTTGGAGAGGCAGGGATTAATCAGGGATAGTCAGCATGGCTTTGTCAGGGGGAGATCATGTCTAACAAATTTGATTGAATTTTTCGAGGAGGTGACTAGGTGTTTAGATGTGGGTAAAGCAGTTGATGTAGTCTACATGGATTTCATGAAGCTTTTGATAAGTTCCCGCATGGGAGATTGGTCAAGAAGGTAAGAGCCCATGGGGATCAAGGGCATTTGGCAAATTGGATCCAAAATTGGCTTAGTGGCAGGAGGCAGAGGGTGATGGTTGAGGGTTGTTGTTGCGATTGGATGCCTGTGACCAGTGGTGTACCGCAAGGATCGGTGGTATGACCCTTGCAGTTTGTAGTGTACATTAAAGATTTAGACATGAATATAGGAGATATGATCAGTAAGTTCACAGATGACATGAAAATTGGTTATGTCGTAAATAGTGAGGAGCAAGGCCTTCAATTGCAGGACGATATAGATGGGCTGGTAAGATGGGCAGAGCAGTGGCAAATGGAATTTAATCCTGAGAAGTGTGAGGTGATGCATTTTGGGAGGACTAACAAAGCAAGGGAATATACAATGAATGGTAGGACCTTAGGAAGTACAGAGGGTCAGAGGGACCTTGATGTACTTGTCCATAGATCACTGAAGACAGCCCCACAGGTAGATAAGGTGGTTAGAAAGGCATATGGGATACTTGCCTTTATTAGCTGAGACATAGAATATAAGAGCAGGAAGGTTATGATGGAGCTGTATAAAATGCTAGTTAGGCCATAGCTGGAATACTGTGTACAGTTCTGGTCGCCACACTATAGGAAGGATGTGATTGCACTGGAGAGGGTGCAGAGGAAATTCACCAGAATGTTGCCTGGGTTGGAGCATTTCAGCTATGAAGAGAGACTGGATAGGCTAGGGTTGTTTTCCTTAGAGGAGAGAAGGCTGAGGGGGGACCTGATTGAGGTATACAAAATTATGAGGGGCATGGATAGGAAGAAACTTTTTCCCTTAGCGGAGGTTCAATAACCAGGGGGCATAGATTTAAGGTAAGGGGCAGGAGGTTTAGAGGGGGTTTGAGGAAAACTTTTTTCACCCAGAGGGTGCTTGGAATCTGGAACACACTGCCTGAAGGGATGGCAGAGGCAGGAACTCTCAACATTTCAGAAGTATTTAGATGAGCACTTGAAATGCCATAAGCATACAAGGCTACGGGCCAAGTGTTGGGAAATGGGATTAGAGTATATAGGTGCTTGATGGCCAGCATGGACACGATGGGCCGAAGGGCCTCTTTCAATGCAGTATAACGCGATGACTCTATGACGCTATCTACTGCCATCCGTTGCTCTTTCTCCTCACTAAATCTTCTCTTCTGCTGTTTAAGTTCCCCTGATTATAATAGTGGGTGCAATTTTAGCCCAAACTTCAAATTCACTGTTAGTTTCAACAGCCTCTGTCTGATAGCACAGACCCCATCCCCTGACCTTACCTTGTCAGCTCCGGTAAAGATCTGGATAAGACCTGGATGTGGTTTTTCTCTCAAATCTGGCTTCAAATTTCTGGCTTCACTGGACATCAAGATCATGCTTCTATGCTGGATTACATTGGAAAAATGTAAGATTCTGCTTCTGTCTATAATCTGCTGCCTTTTTTTGTTGTTTTCTGATCTGTGAGCTGTGAAAAAGATCTGGAAAAATTTAAATCGAGATCTTCTTTGAAACGTAGCTTCAAATTTCGGGACGTATCTGAACATCAAGAAGAGCTTTTGCTCTGGACTTGTATTTATACAGTCCAGGATCCCATATGCTTTATTAACCGCTTTCTCAACCTGCCATGCAACCTTCAATAACTTGAGCACATATACCATTTGGTCCCTCTGCTCCTGCAACCCCTTTCGAATTGTACCCTTTAATTTCCATTGTCTGTCCTCATTCTTCCTAACAAATGAATCACTTCACTCCTTTCTGCATTAAATTTCATCTGCCACTTATCTGTCCATTCTACCAGCCCACTTGAAGTTTATCACTTTCCTCCTTATAGATCACAATACTTCCAAGTATTGTGTCATCCGCAAATTTTGAAATTGTGCCCTGTATGCCCAGGTCCAGGTCATTAATATAGATCAAGAAAAGCAAGGGTCCTAACACTGACCACTGGCGAACCTCACTATATACATTCCTCCAGTCCGAAAAACAACCGTTCACAACTACGCTCGGAGCAGGATTTTATACTGCCCTTGGAGATGGGAATGGAGGCAGGGGGCACACAAAATGGCAAGGGGTTGGCGTCTGGTGGCATGGCCGATGTCCGAATCCAATGCCATTTTGTTTGTGGTAGAGAAGGCTGAGGACAGCCCTCCCACATGAGGCCAATTCCGGCCTGCCGCCAGGACCCCCATCACTCGGATAAAATTCCACCTGTTTCCTGTCACTCAGCCAATTTCGTATCCATGTTGCTACTGTCCCTTTTATTCTATGGGCTCTAACTTTACTGACAAGCCTGTTATGTGTCACTTTATCAAATACCTTTTGGAAGACCATGTACACCACATCAACTGCATTACCATCCTCAACCCTCTCTGTTACCTCATCAAAAAACTCAAGCAAGTTAGTTAAACATGATATGACCTTAACATCGCCATGCTGGCTTTCCTTAATTAATCCACATTTGTCCAAGTGACTATTAATTTTGTCCCGAACTATGGTCTCTAAAAGTATTCCCACCACTGAGGTTAAATTGACTGGCCTGTAGTTACTGGGCTTGTCCTTGCACCCTTTTTTGAACAACAGTGTAACATTTGCAATTCTCTAATCTTTTGGCACCAGCCTGAATCTAAGGAGGATTGGAAGATTATGGCCAGTGCCTCTGCAATTCCCACCCTACTTTCCTCAGTATCCTTGGATGCACTTCATCTGGTCTGGTTACATATCAACTTTAAGTACAGCCAGCCTATCTAATACCTCCTCTTTATCAATTGATAGCCCATCCAGTGTCTCAACTACCTCCTTTTTCCCATGACTAGAGCAGCATCTTCTTCTTTGGTAAGACAGGTGCAAAGTACTCATTTAGTTTAGCTGCTCTTTGTGGTAGTGAGTATCACATTCGAACTGCTCTCTGGGTAAAGAGGTTTCTCCTGAATTCCCTATTGGATTTATTCCATCTATCTTTGGCCTCCTTATCTTGAGAGACAATGGGTAAGCGCCTGGAGGTGGTCAGTGGTTTGTGAAGCAGCGCCTGGAGTAGCTATAAAGGCCAATTCTAGAGTGACAGACTCTTCAACAGGTGCTGCAGATAAAATTGGTTGTTGGGGCTGTTACACAGTTGGCTCTCTCCTTGCGCTTCTGTCTTTTTTCCTGCCAACTGCTAAGTCTCTTCGACTCGCCACGCTTTAGCCCCGCCTTTATGGTTGCCCGCCAGCTCTGGTGATCACTGGCAACTGACTCCCACGACTTGTGATCAGTATCACAGGACATCATGTCGCGTTTGCAAACGCCTTTAAAGCGGAGACATGGACGGCCGGTGGGTCTGGTACCAGTGACGAGCTCGCTGTACAATGTGTCCTTGGGGATCCTGCCATTTATTAGTGATTATCTTATATTTATGATTGCTAGTTTTGGTCTTCCCCACAAGTGGAAATATCTTCTTTATGTCTACCCTTTCATAATCCTTTCCATCAGGTCACCTCCCCCCCCCCCCCACCCCACCCCCAGCCTTCTCTTTTCTAAAACATGAGGAATGTGAACGAGGTACTATAAGGCTGTTGCTGAATTATATGTGCAAAAAGTTGACTAAACTTTTCCTTAGAGCAGAGAAGACTGAGAGGGGGCCTGAATGAGGTATACAAAATTATGAGGGGCAAAGATAGGGTAGATAGGAAGAAACTTTTTTTCTTAGCAGAGGGGTCAATAACCAGCGGGCATAGAATTAAGGTAAGGGGCAGGAGAGTTGGAGGGGATTTGAGGAAAGAAATTTTCACCCAGAGGGTGGTTAGAATCTGGAACACACTGCCTGAAGGGGTGGTAGCGGCAGGAACCCTCGCAACATTTCAGAAGTATTTAGATGAGTACTTGAAATGCCATAAGCATACAAGGCTACGGGCCAAGTGCTGCAAAATGGGATTAAAATAGATAGGTGCTTGATAGCCGGCATGGACAAGAAGTGCCGAAGGTCCTGTTTCTGTGCTGTATAACTCTGTGACTCTATGAACAGGCAATGATCTTTCTGTTAATTTAAACTGTTAATAAAAATCTTTTAACCAATTGAATTTATTTATATCAATTGAATTAATTAATTAAATGATTTATATAAATTAAATTAACAAGTTTAATCTAGTTCTGTAATACAAGAGAAAGAAGAAACTAATTTCTATTGTTACTTTTCTTTAGAAGAAGTAAACTGTCATTGGCTGCTAAATATAGTTCTGTGGTTTGAGGTGTAATTCAGTTCTGCCAGTGACCTACATTTTTAATTCTTTTGATTTGTGCCTTTTCAGAACCAACGCCAAGCATATGATTATTACAGTGAGGGTAAAGATTGGCAACCTATATGTCCTCTTGGATATGGAAAATTTGGTGAAGTCACTCTTGTATATGATAAGAATAAGAAGGTTGTATGTGCTGCAAAGAAGGTAACAAAGCCGAGATGCAAAAAAAGGGTTAATTTTGTAAAAATTATATTCTTAGCACATTCTGCATTGCGAACATGAATGATTGATTTATTGATTTTTTGCATTGTTGTTTCAATATGCACAACTAACTTTACCTATCAATTATTCATATTAACATAATTGTGTAAAACCAACAAATCACTAGCTTTGCCAAAGCCTGCTTTCCTTGGCCTAATAAGCTTTGGTTTGCAATTGTCGATGTAAATGGGTATCAGTGGGCACTGCATGTATACCATGACAAGGCACTATAGCACACTTATTTATTCAGTTCAAACTGTAATTCACTTAATCATCCCTTAACTCTGTGGCTAGTGGTAGCACTATTACATCTGAGTCAGAAGGTTGTGTGTTCAAGCTCTATTCCAAGGATTTGAGCACAAAGGCCAGAATTTTATGTTGAGCAGGAGGCCCCGCCCACAGACTGAAACGTCGGGGGCGAGCCCGCCTCTGCCAGTCCTAGGGAGCCACACTGGGATTTTTCATTCCCCAGGCCCTTATTTGGTCTTGGACAGGACCTCCACCTTATTGAGGCAGGAAGTCCTGCCTAATGGAGCTGCCGGCCAATCAGCAGGCCAGCAACTCTTAGTCCCAGCAGTGTCACTGGGTGCGGAGGCCACTGCTGGGACTACACCCAGCCATCGGAGACAACAGGAAGGACGGCCCCGGAACTCAGGTAAGTACTTGGGGCCTCACTGGGGACAATTGGCTGGGCTCTGGTGAGGCAAGGGTGGGTGGTCAGTTGTTGTGGGGTGGGGATGTGTGGTAGCATTGTGCGTTGGGGGCAGTTGGGGCTTCAGGGGAGGCCCTCGGTGGGGCACAGGGTGCCCGATCAGGAGGTCCCCCCCAGTTGTTTGGTTTTACCAGGCAGGGTTCTTGGGGCCTTTGCTGTCCGGCCGCCGAGGGTAAAATACCCGTGGTGGTGGGAGGCGGCCCTTAAGTGGCAGTTAATTGGCCACTTAAGGGCCTTGATTGGCCTGGGGCAGGGAATGGGGGGAGGTGGTGCTGTTTCTCGCCACTGCCGCCCTGCATAAAATTGCAGCAGGTGCAGGAGGGGTCGGTAACAGCACCCCTCCTGCCTACTCAATTTTACACCCCCACCCCACCCCAGCACCACCATCCCGCTTGTTGAGGGGCTGTAGAATTCCAGCCATAACCTCAGCTGACACATCAATGCAGTATTGAGAGAGTGCTCTACTGGAATGTCCAGAGGACTTGAAAGGCACTATATAAATGCAAGTTTGTTTGTTTCTTTACTGAAGGAGAGATCCTGGTCTCAATCATATGTAAAGAGACCAGACTAATTTGGCATATTCTTAACTAATTCTTAGGATAACTGACAAAAATGTGTTAACTTCCAATCCATTCAACACATTTTGTTTAGCTACAAAGAAGGTTTAGGTGTACCATCATAAACTGTGTTACAGTAACTTTAGCCTTTTACAATAATGATCATAATATCACCATTGCTTGCAGACTTTCCAAAGCTTAAGTAAACTATTGCAATTTACAATGGCCAATTTACCTATCAACCTGCAAGTCTGTGGGAGGAAACTGGAGCACCCGACGGAAACCCATGTGGTCACAGGGAGAATTTGCAAACTCCACACAGGCAGTACCCAGAACTGAACCCGGGTTGCTGGAGCTGTGAGGCTGTGGTGCTAACCACTGCCACTATTGCAAAGCGAGCTCTGCACCCCAAGAAGCTTAAAAGCTTCAAGTAAATCAAGTTCTCAGGATTACAATATTTTTGGGATGTACAGTACTGGTACAGACTTCACTTAATAATTTCCCTCAGTGTATCAGTTAATAACACTTGCACATATAACTCCTGAAATACTGAACTATTATTATGGAAAATATGAATTAACTACAAAAGATTCCAGAGTATATAGATTTATGACATCATTAGACTGAAATATTAAATGTTAGTGATTGCGAGCCATCAGGTGCAGGAAGATGAGTTTTTACCATTACCTGTTAATTGATCTTCGTAGGCAATAGCTTTCTTTATTACACTGCCTTTTGTCTGCTCAAATGAATAAAAGAAATTCCCGTTTTTGAAATAAATTTAACTCCAGATGTAATAAAAAAAATATGATTTGCTAGAGTTCTTGGGCTGCACTGGAGAAGCTACTCTAATACAGGAATGAATTCCAGTGTGCAATAGCATTCTCTGTCTCGAAGATCAATAGTTTATTATTTGGCTTTCAGTCATAATTTGTTTTATGAGCAGTTTTATTCATAGAAAATGCCTTTAAAAATTATGATTTAATTACATTTCTTTACTTCTGATCTCTCACTCAGCCTTGCATTTTCTTGATTTGATTACAGAAGATTTCAATAACAAAATGATGAGTAGCATTTTGTTTGTTTCACACTGGAAATATTTAAAGTGAAACCTGTACAGTCTAAATTGCAGGAAATGTGTGCTTATAAGCTTAAATTATTACGTTTTGTCATTCAAGCTAATAGATGTTGTATCTGTAAACATATCGGGCAAAATTGTGTTATCATTATCGAAACCCGTGTTAAAACTGAAATGAATAGTATTTCTGAGCTTGACAACTGATAGCACTGCAGCCTCACAGCTCCAACGGCCTGGGTTCGATTCTGGGTACTGCCTATGCGGAGTTTGCAAGTTCGCCCTGTGACTGCGTGGGTTTTCGCCGGGTGCTCCGGTTCCCTCCCACAGCCAAAGACTTGCAGGTTGATAGGTAAATTGGCCATTATAAATAGTATAGGTAGGTGGTAGGGGAATTGTGGGGATGTGGTAGGATTATGGGATTAATGTAGGATTACTATAAATGGGTGGTTGATGGTTGGCACAGACTCGGTGGGCCGAAGGGCCTGTTTCAGTGCTGTATCTCTAAATAAAAATAAATGAAAAAATAAAGTACCAACTTGCAATTGTGGAATGCTCAGTTCTGTAGCACACAGAAGAGGAAAAGGGCTGAAGACCCATTACATTGAGGGGGAAAATTTCATTCACATAGAACCGCTTCAAAGCTGCGCTACGCAGACATCGATTTTCCCAGGGGCAGATAGTGCCAACAGCAATTACCTGCTAGGCCCACATGGTTTTCTTCAAAGATATCAATGAGGAATGTTGTGCAGACAATGATCCGTGGTGCTGCCTTCTCCTAAGGAATCAATGTCGGCTGTGTAGCGTGGCTTTGAAGTGGCACTATGTGAATGCAATTTTCCCCCAAGTCTGTGCCCCTTTACATTGTTCTAGGATTTCCCAGGCTTCCACCAGGAATGCTTTTCCTACCACTTTACATAGTAGGCTGAAGTATGCATTGAAGTGGATGATCAGCCATGATCATATTGAATGGTGGAGCAGGCTCACTGGGCTGATTGGCCTACTCTTGCTCCTATGTTCCTTCCTAAGAAGGCACATTCCCAGCCCTCAACTTTAGTCTCTTGTTGAATAATTTAGAAGAACATTGCAATATGGCGAGATCAGGCGCAAGCGATTGTGACTCAAAATCTAACCTCCCAAACAATTTTAATTTCGCCCCCAATAGTCAACCATATAGTTTGGGTGGGAATCATGTGTAGGTCAAACCAATTAAGAGTGGCAGGATTGTTTCCTTGAACCAATTGGATTTTGATGACAATTCAACAGATTTATTATTTTCTGATGTTAGCATCCAAATGATTAGATCAGCTGAATTCAATTTGAACTCACCACTTCTAGATTGTTGGTCTAATCCCACAATGACTACGCTACTATACATTTAAAATAAAACCAGCAAATTGCATTGTGGTACTATTTACAGCTGTCACCGCAGTAAGAAAATTCTTATGTACTATTCTATTATTTCAATATATATGTACTTAGAAGTTTCACATGAAGAGGGGCAGCACAGTGGTGCAGCGGTTAGCACCACAGCCTCACAGCTCCAGCAACCCGGGTTCAGTTCTAGATACTGCCTGTGTGGAGTTTGCAAATTCTCCCTGTGACCACGTGGGTTTCTGCCAGGTGCTCCAGTTTCCTCCCACAGCCAAAGACTTGCAGGTTGATAGGTAAATTGGCCATTGTAAATTGCACCTAGTGTAGGTAGGTGGCAGGAGAATTGAGAGAAGGTAGGGATTTTGGGATTAATATAGGATTAGTATAAATGGGTGGTTGATGGTCAGCACAGACTTGGTGGGCCAAAGGGCTGTTTTAGTGCAGTATCTCTCTCTCTCTCTCTAAGAGCTGACTTGAAATTACTGAAAAGGTAATGTTCTTGGGACTTTTCACAAAAATGTAAGCTAAACCTGAAAAGCTCCATAGTTCTTGCAATACTGTGCTAGGGGACAATTGACCAATCAAAAGAGAAAATTGGCCTAGCAGAAATTAGGACAAACTGTAACTTGGTGCCTATTTTACACCTACCCTCCTATGACAGAATTATGCATAAGTTTTATTTCTGTGAATTTGTTTTTGCAAGGGTCAGAGTTAAAGAACTTCTCCCTCTACAAAATGATTTGCCTCCCCTTTTATAGTCCCTTGTCAACTGAAGAAGTGGGCTGGTTATTATTATTATCATTATTCTCATTATTCTCTTTGACAAGCCACTAGGGGGTGCATGAATCATGCAGGTTCTATCCTTTTGTTTTCCTTCCCCATCAGCAAGTGTTTTCTCTTTCGTTGTGTCTTCTCCAGTTGTTCAGAGAGAACTCATCATGTAGGAAATCAGAGATGCAGTCCTCTGTCTTATTGCAATATAGTACACTAGCAGATAAAGGGCAATAAGTGTGAGTGAAATAAAGATGATCCAAAAATAAAACTTATCTCACATGCTGCGTCAAATGTGAATTGTTGTAATTATGACTCTAAATTTATAGGAATTTATTTATTTTGGGGCAGTCAATGAAATCATTACTGTGGACTGAACTATTTAGTCTGAAATGAGAAACACTGACGGATTCAAGTGGTCAATTTTATACAATGAGACGATAACCTGGATTACTGTGAATAGGCATGAGGGGGAATTTCTTGAGTAGTATTTTATCTCAGAGTCAAGCTCTAGTGGGTTCTTTTATATTAGTACTTGTTTAAAACTGGGGTTTGTTGCTCTACATAATCATTTTATTCAAAAATTAATGAGTCACTAACCTTTTACACAAATGCAAAAAGGTATTTGACTGTAGTTTCTAGTTGGTTCCTATTTGACCATTTCTCTATGCATTTTTAGGTCTCAAAGAAACACTACAGACAAGAAGAATTGGAAATCTGGAGCAGTTTAAACGCAGTGAATATTGTTCAGCTGTTTGGAGCTGTTTCACATGGAGATTGCGTGATATTCTTCATGGAACTGGTGAATGGTAACTGCTATTTGGAGTTCCCTACAACCTTTAAACTCTCATGTGCGGAAAAAGTCAAATTCTAATTTTTTGAAAACATATTTCCCTAATTTGTCAAGATGTGTGCTGTCATATGTTATCATGTATACATTGAATAAATATGAGAGGTTATAGGATATAACACATAATTGTAAGACAGTATAAGTTCGGTGAAATAAAAATCTATATAATACAATGAATTGTTGTACACATGCTGAAACATTTGCTATAATTTCTATTGAGGCAGACTGGTATTACTCACAAATAATGGATATAAATTTTATCAAATGCTGCTAATTTACTTTTATTTTCATATTGGGATTTTAAAATTTATATAGTTAAGTCTTATAGCTAGCGTTTATCTGTAGCGCACATCTATGGTAAAAAAAAAATCATGATTGGCTCTAATAATTATTATTTACTAAGTTAACAATGCTGGTTGGCTCAAGTATCCAATTTTCTCCCATTAGTTAATCAAAAGCAGTTTAGGCAGACAGGAAAGCTATGAACTCACAAACGTGAGAAAACCAATCAAATTGCTTGAACTTCTTACAGCATGCATGTTACTGTAAATTGTTAATTTGAAAATGTTGGATAAAATTCTATATGTTCTAAAGAACGAGTTGTGGTGACAGTATTTAGAAAGTGACATTAATTTAATATAACTGCAACTTCTGTAGGAACTATACAGGTCCCACTGAAAACTGATGTTTCTTGACTTGATAATCTGAGGTAGGAATAAATGTTCTAGTTCAATTGCATTCAATTGACTGGTAGAATATAACAGTGTACAGTATTAGTCCCCTTCAGAAATTTTCTTCAAAAACATTGGACTGAATTTTACCAGCCCATTGGAGATGAGCTGGGAGGCGGAAGGAGTGGCAAAATGGTGGCAAAAGGTGTTGGGAGGTGTTTGTGATAGAAATGCAATACTGTACTAATGTACCTCCTGGCTTGCCATAGTCATGTGATCTCTACCATGAGGCACTCACTGCAGGCATCCATCAGCAGGCAGTTCAGTAAAGACACAGTACAAGCAAGACCATTCTCCTGTAAGCTCATTACATGGTGTCAGAATAGAGCTGAAATTGAGTGTTGAAGAGCTGTATAGAAGCACAGCTACTAAAAGAGGAATGCAGGAATGTCCAGAGCTGCTAAAAGCGGCAGGAAGACACAGAAAAGGAACAACGAAGTGCTGAAAGCTCTGGGTAAGACACAAAGGCTGCAAATCTTCCTCTCCTGGCACCGGTCAAAATGAAAGGTGATATGAAGCGAAACTGGCAGTTTCTCCACTCACAAAGGCAAAATTACGAGATTGTGACAGATTTAATTAACAAACCTGAGCAGCTACGAGTAGCTACGCTTTTATCACTGTTGGGGAGAAATGTTTTCCACCCAAAATCTATCCGAAGAACAACAAAAATGGGCAGCAGAAATTTTGAAAGCCTTGAAGGCATGCTTTGTACCCCAAGTGAACATAACTTATGAATGATATGTGTTCAGTATTAGGGCCCAAGGTGAAAAAGAGTCCATTAATCAGTATATGACCGCATTTACACAGCCCGCAGAATCCTGTGAATTTGCGCAACTAAAAGATGATCTAATTAAAGACAGGATTGTATTCGGCATAAGAGATCCAGTAGTGAGAGCACATCTACTAAGAGAGGAGACACTTACTGTCAGGAAAGTGATCAACATGTGCAGAAGTGCTGAGGTTGTAAATCAGCAGCTAGAGCATTTTCATGGCATGACAGACCAGGCTTTGCATTATGCTGATGGACATTCCAGGCTGAAAGGGCAGAAAGATCACGGACAAAGGGCAGGATGCAAATACTGTGGAGGACATCATACAAAGGAAAAGAAGGAATGTCCAGCAGGGGGAAAGCAGTGTTCTCACTGAATGAAGCTAAATCATTTTGCACGCAAGTGTTTGGCTAAAAGGAAGCACAGCAAGCAGCAACCTGATGACCACTGGAGAGATATCAGCTGAAGATTCTGATGAATCACTATACACCATACAATTGGTTGGTTCAGTCAGGTTGATAAGGGATAAGTGGTTTGTGACTGTTGGAATGATGACCGCAGAAGGAGAACAGCAAGTCAACATAAAGTGTCAGAGAGACACCAAAGCATCATGCAACATCATGACTTTCACAGACCTGTGCAAAGTGGCTCAACATGGCGATCCAAAAATAAAGCGCTCGAAAGTGAGATTGAGGCTATATAATGGCACCATACTAGTGCCGAGAGGACAAAGTACTCTGAGACCACAATGCAGTGACAAGAATGAAAATCTGGAGTTCCAGATCATAGACGACAAGCAAAAGCCACTCATCTCAGCCACAGCAAGTCTAAAGCTTGGATTTGCAATGTGTCGCAGCACACTAAACCACTGACCGCGGAATAGATCCTAAAGGAATACAACGATGTATTTACACGTTTAGGATGTCTTCCCGGAGAATATCATCTCGAAGTCGATGAGAGGGTAAGACCAATTCAGCATCTGCTGAGGAAAGTTCCAGCTGCCCTCAAGGACATCCTGAAAGACAAGATAGAAGAGCTGGAAAAGAAGGGAGTAATCAAGAAAGTGACAACCCCTGTAGAATGGATTAGCAGCATAGTAGCAGTGAAACAACATGGAAAGCTGAGAGTATGCATTGACCCAAAGGATCTAAATAAAGCTCTGAAGAGATCTCACTACCCCATGCCAACCATCAAAGGAATTTTGCCACAACTTGCAAAGAAAATAATCTTCACTAGCCTAGATGCAAAGGATGGTTACAGGCAAGTGAAGCTGGATGAAAGCAGCAGCTTTCTAACTACATTCTGGGTGCTGTTTGGGAGATACAGATGGATAAATGCTGTTTGGCATTTCCATGGCTCCAGAGGAGTATCAACACAGACAGTATGTGATAGTTAGTGATCTTCCTGAAGTGGAAGTTTTTTTTCATTCATTCATGGAATGTGGGTGTCGCTGGCCAGGCCAGCATTTATTGCCCATACCTAATTGCCCTTGAGAAGGTGGTGATGAGCTGCCTTCTTGAACCGCTGCAGTCCATGTGGGGTAGGTACACCCACAGTGCTGTCAGGAAGGGAGCTCCAGAATTTTGACCCAGCGACAGTGAAGGAATGGCGCTATAGTTCCAAGTCAGGATGGTGTGTGACTTGGAGGGGTACGTGCAGGTGGTGGTGTTCCCATGCATTTGCTGCCCTTGTCCTTCTAGTTGGTAGAGGTCGCGGGTTTGGAAGGTGCTGTCTAAGGAGCGTTGGTGCGTTGCTGCAGTGCATCTTGTAGATGGTACACACTGCTGCCACCGTGCGTCAGTGGTGGAGGGAGTGAATGTTTGTAGATTGGGTGCCAATCAAGCGGGCTGCTTTGTCCTGGATGGTGTCCAGCTTCTTGAGTGTTGTTGGAGCTGCACCCATCCAGGCAAGTGGAAAGTATTCCATGACACTCTTGACGTGCCTTATAGATGGTAGACAGGCTTTGGGGAGTCAGGGGGTGAGTTACTCGCCACAGGATTCCTAGTCTCTGACCTGCTCTTGAAGCCACTGTATTTATATGGCTACTCCAGTTCAATTTCTGGTCAATGGTAGCCCCTAGGATGTTGATAGTGGGGCATTCAGTGATTGTAATGCCATTAAATGGCAAAGGGAGATGGTTAGATTCTCTCTTGTTGGAGGTGGTCATTGCCTGACACTTGTGTGGTGTGAATGTTACTTGCCACTTATCAGCCCAAGCCCGGATATTGTCCAAGTCTCGCTGCATTTCTGCACTGACTGCTTCAGTATCTGAGGAGTCATGAATGGTGCTGAACATTGTGCAATCATCAGCGAACATCCCCACTTCTGACCTTATGATTGAAGGAAGGTCATTGATGAAGCAGCTGAAGATGGTTGGGCCTAGGACACTACCCTAAGGAACTCCTGCAGTGATGTCCTGGAGCTCAGATGATTGATCTCCAACAACCATAACCATCTTACTTTGTACTAGGTATGACTCCAGCCAGCAGAGGGTTTTCCCTTCTGATTCCCATTGACCTCAGTTTTGCTTGGGCTCCTTGATGCCATACTCGGTCAAATGTTGCCTTGATGTCAAGGGCAGTCACTCTCACCTCACCTCTTGAGTTCAGCTCTTTTGTCCATGTTTGAACCAAGGCTGTAATGAGGTCAGGAGCTGAGTGGCCCTGGCGGAACCCAAACTGAGCGTCACTGAGCAGGTTATTGCTAAGCAAGTGCTGCTTGATGGCACTGTTGATGACACCTTCCATCACTTTACTGATGATTGAGAGTAGGCTGATGGGGCGGTAATTGGCGGGGTTGGACTTGTCCTGCTTTTTGTGGACAGGACATACCTAGGCAATTTTCCACATTGCAGGGTAAATGCCAGTGTTGTAGCTATACTGGAACAGCTTGGCTAAGGGCGCAGCAAGTTCTGGAGCACAGGTCTTCAGTACTATTGCCGGAATATTGTCAGGGCCCATAGCCTTTGCAGTATCCAGTGCCTTCAGTCGTTTCTTGATATCACATGGAGTGAATCGAATTGACTGAAGTCTGGCATCTATGATGCTGGGGACTTCAGGAGGAGGCCGAGATGGATCATCAACTCGGCACTTCTGGCTGAAGATTGTTGCAAATGCTTCAGCCTTATCTTTCGCGCTGATGTGCTGGGCTCCCGCATCTTTGAGGATGGGGATATTTGTGGAGCCACCTCCTCCAGTTAGTTGGCTAATTGTCCACCACCATTCACGGATGGATGTGGCAGGACTGCAGAGCTTCGATCTGATCCGTTGGTTATGGGATCGCTTAACTCTGCCTATCGCATTCTGCTAACGCAGTTTGGAACTCAGATAGTCCTGTGTTGTAGCTTCACCAGGTTGACACCTCATTTTGAGATATGCCTGGTGCTGCTCCTGGCATGCCCTCTTGCACTCTTCCTTGAACCAGGGCTGGTCTCCTGGCTTGATGGTAATGGTAGAGTTGGGGACATGCCGGGCCATGAGGTTACAGATTGTGGTTGAGTACAATTCTGCTGCTGCTGATGGCCCACAGCGCTTCATGGATGCCCAGTTTTGCATCGCTAGATCTGTTCGAAATCTATCCCATTTGGCACGGCAGTAGTGCCACACAACACAAAGGAGGGTATCCTAAATGTGAAGGCAGGACTTCGTCTCCACAACGACTGTGCGGTGGTCACTCCTACCAATTATGTCGTGGACAGATGCATCTGCGGCAGGCAGATTGGTGAGGATGAGGTCAAGTATAGTGGATGATCTAGTTTATGGATGTGGAGACACAATGGAAGAAGCCATTGTTGACCACGATCAAAATCTAGTGCGGCTGCTAGACTGAGCTCGCCAAATGAACCTGAAGCTGAAAAAGAAAAGATTGCAATTAAAGATGCCTGAAGTCAGTACATGACCTATGTAGGTCATGTACTGACAGCAAAAGGTCTTTGCCCAGATCCTGAAAAGGTGAGAGCAGTAGCAGCAAGGCAGTGACTCACAGATGTAAAAGCAGTGCAATGATTTGTTGGATTCATCAACTATATTGCAAAATTCTTGCCCAATTTGTTGTCAGAGTGTGAACCATTACGCCAATTCACTACCAAGGACATGCAGTGATATTGGGGCACAGAACAAGAAGCAGCGTTCAGTAAAATCAAGCAACTAGTGACGGCAACGCCAGTGCTGAAATACTATGATGTAAATGATGAAGTCACCCTGCAGTATGACTGCAGTGTGACACCAGTGAGACAGAACTTGGAGCAACCCTAATGCAGCAAGAACAACCGGTTGCAATTGCATCCAGGGCGTTAACACAAATGGAATGCCGCTATGCTCAGATTGAGAGTGTTCCTGTCCATTGTCTTTGCTTGTGAACATTTTCATCAATACCTGCTTGGAAGAGACAAAGCAACAGTCAAATACGACCACAAGCCACTTCAAAGCATTTTCCTCAAGCCTCTACTATCTGCTCCAAAGCATCTGCAAAGAATGTTACTCTGGGTACAGAGATATCATCTGGACGTAACATACAAGCAAGAGAAACAGATGTGCATTGCTGACATGCTGTCGAGCGCAGCACTCCCTATGAAGAAAATAGAGGATGCTACGACAGGGTGTGAAATCTTCCAGATCTTCCAGATGGGGCAGCACAGTGGTTAGCACTGCAGCCTCACAGCTCCAGCGACCCGGGTTCAGTTCTGGGTACTGCCTGTGTGGAGTTTGCAAGTTCTCCCTGTGACCGCGTGGTTTTCCGCCAGGTGCTCCGGTTTCCTCCCACAGCCAAAGACTTGCAGGTTGATAGGTAAATTGGCCATTGCAAATTGCCCCTAGAGTAGGTAGGTGGTAGGAGAATGGTAGGGATGTGGTAGGGAATATGGGATTAACGTAGGGTTAGTATAAATGGGTGGTTGTTGATCGGCACAGACTCGAAGGGCCTGTTTCAGTGCTGTATCTCTCTATGACTCTATCCAATGTGAAGCTGCAGCTCTCAACGTGTGCTGTAAGTCATCAACCCAGCAGAGACATTGAATCTGACTGACAAGCGCCTTACTAAAATCAAGTGAACTACCCAACAAGATGCAACTCTCCAAGTGTTGCTTGAAGTAGTGATGAAAGGATAGCCTGAAAGCATCTAGGGCACTCCTGTGATCACAAGAGTGTGTTGGGTATACAGAGATGAATTGACAGCCCAAGATGGCATCATGTATAAAGGAAATAGTGTGATTATCCCTAAGAAGTTGAGAGGAGAGATGCTAAAGCGCATCCATGCAAGCCACCAAGGAATTGCGTCAAGACTGAGGAAGGCAAGAGAAGTGCTCTACTGGCCAAGCATGAGCGATGAAATCAAGGACCACATCAGCCAGTGCAGTTTGTGTGCAATGAGTAGCAAACTAAGCAAGCTAAAGAGTTGCTGATGACACATGACATCCCAGACAGACCATGGATAAAGCTGGGAGTAGACCTCTTCACTCTTGCAGGAACTGATTATCTTGTCACCATAGACTACTATTCTGGCTACTGGGGTGTAGACCAGCGAACCTCAATGACGACTGTTGAGATTGTAGACTGCCTGAAAGCACACTTCAGTCGTTATGGCATTCCAGACATTGTGATGAGCGACAGTGGCCCTCAGTTCATGAGTGAAGAATTCAGCCGCTTCACAAATGATTGGGAAATTCAACATCATACATCATCTCCACACTATCCCCAGTCAAATGGAAAGGCTGAGGCGGCAGTGAAAATCGCCAAAGGAATCATAAAGAAAGCGAGCAAATCCAGCACAGATGTATACAAGGTAATCCTCAAGTAGAGAACACACTTACTGAAGGCATGGAAAGTAGTCCAGTACAAAGACTAATGTCACGCCGCACCCAAACTACTCCTCCAATAGCAAAAAAGCTACTGAAGCCAGAAGTAGTAACAGGTGTGAGTGACAAAATCAAGGTGAAATGACAGACAGCCAAATTTCAAGTTGACAAGATTGCCAAACCATTGCCAGAATTGAGCATTGGAGAGCTGGTCAGGGTAGAAACCTTCAATGCTCTCAACAAGAGTCAGCCCAAGTAGAGCAGTTGTCACCTCGATCATACGCAGCGGAAGTGAATGACCAGATATACCAGCGCAACTGCAGGCGTGTGCGCACAACTGGAGAAGCTGTTCCTTCACTGCAGGTGGCCGATCAGGAAGATGTGAGCTCACCATTTGCCCAGACCACAGATCAACCATTAGTCCCAGAGGTCCATAGCACCCCAACAACGGTTACTGCGGCAACAGGTGACACGGGAACAACACTTCCTCGAGAGGGACAATCACCCAGATGAACAGCCAATGACAACATGCAAGCACACCATCAAGAGACCAGCACAATTTAAAGACTATGTGTGCAATGCATGCACAGAGACTGACGAAAATAACGAACTGCTAATGCATATGAACAGTTATGTGCATAGTGGATAATTTGGGCAACTCACAGTGTAAATGATAATGCATGCAATTTTTTTGTATGAAAAGGGGGATATTTGGGATAGAAATGCAATACTGTACTACTGTACCTCCTGGCTTTCCATAGTCATGTGACCTCTACCATGATGCATTCACTGCAAGCATCCATCAGTAGGCAGTTCAATATCTACACAGTACAAGCAAGACTGTTGTCCTGTAAGCTCGTAACAGGAAGGAAGTCTGATGTCATTACATCGTGACCAGGTGCTACCAAAGACTGACAGGAGGACATTGCGCTGGAACATAGCAGGAAGGCAATTAAGCCTGTTAAACAGGCAATTAACAGCAATTTTACTGGGTTTTT
Source organism: Heterodontus francisci (assembly GCF_036365525.1). NCBI lineage: Eukaryota > Metazoa > Chordata > Chondrichthyes > Heterodontiformes > Heterodontidae > Heterodontus > Heterodontus francisci. The sequence continues at coordinate 69,446,902 of NC_090377.1, read as the reverse complement.
CTAACTTTTCGACGGGTGCACGGGAACAACGGCGCTTAAGAGCTTTGCCAACTACAATAAGGTGGAGGCTGAGTGGGAGGTCAATGTTGGCTGCAGTCGGCAGCCATTGTGAGCGGTAGTGTGGCTTGGCAGGGAGGGTAGAGCTGGGTGAACAGCAGATGTAGCAATTGGGAGCAGGGGCAAACTTGCCTAGAAGAGTGGTGAGTTGTACTTGGCACCTGTTTGTACAGAGCAAAGTAGGTGGGAGTCCCAGAGAACTGAGTGCAGCTATTTGCCATGGGCCTCATTCAATCAGCCTTCAAGACCTCCAGTGAGGAGCAGCATCAGAGGGAGAGAGCTGTAGCCACAGACAGCAGGGCAGCAATGACTAGAGAGGCACCAGGATCATGAGCCTGAAAGGGGGCAGGGAGGAGGAGGGCGCAGAGGAGCACACAACCAGCCTGTTACAGGTAGAAGACAATAATCCCCAGAGAGGGTCTAATGTTGGAGGCTGAACTTCCTGCAAATGTTGCAGCGGTAGTGTCGCCGAAGACTGCGCCTCTCCAGGGAGGTGGTCACCGAGCCACTTGCCATGATGGCGGATGAGCTGAGGTCACCGGGGAAGGATGGGCACCCAATGCCTGTCACATTGAAGCTTACCATGGTGCTTAATTTCTTCGCCTCAGGATCATTCCAGGGATCCTCTGGAGATACCTGTAGGATCTCCCAGTCTGCAGCTCATCGATACATAAAGATGGTCACCAATGCCATGTTCAAGAGAGTCACTCAGTATGTGCACTTTGTACCGATCCGGGCAGTCAAGCTAAGTGAGCCATAGGGTTCAGGGCCATTACTGGATTTCCCCAGGTGCAGGGTGTCATCAATTCCACTTGTATTTTCAGCATGGCTCCCACAGACCAGGCAGCAGCCTTAATGAACAGGAATGGCTTCCACTCACTCAAGGCAAAACTGGTCTGTGACCTCAAATGGATCCTTCAGGTCTGTGCAAGATTCCCGGGAAGCTGCCACGATGCCTACATACTAAGGTAATCCCAAGTGCCCGATCTTTTCAGGCCCCCGGGCACCTTCAAGAATGGATACTAGATTACGAGGGCTACCCACTGAAGAGATGGTTACTGATGCCTGTGAGAAACCCAAAGCACTGAAGCAGCTGCCACAGAACAACTGGACTGACCATTGAGCAGGCCATAGGCCTTCTGAAGATGCGGTTCAGATGCCTGGATAGATCTGGTGGAGCCCTTCAATATAACCCTGCAAGGGTCTCATGTATCGTTGTGGTGTGCTGTGCTCTGCACAACCTGGTACTACAGAGAGGAGAAGCTTTGAACAACGAGGACATCCTGGAGCACGATGCCTCCTCCTAGGATGAAGATATTGAGGGGGTTGGTGTCCAGGTGGAACAGGATGAAGATCCCAAGAGACAGCAGGCAAGGCACGATGAGATACGTGCAAGGGAGGCTCCTGCTGCGGTAATAGAGGCACTTTTCACATGAGCCTTACTTACAAACCAATAAATCTTGCACCTTCTGCAGACCTGTTGTTGTGTCCTTGATTTCCCTTACCATTTTTTCTGGAGCCGTCATCACATGAGGCAACAGCATGGGAAATGCCATGACCTCACTCGATGTGCTCCTTCCCATCACTCCCTTTGCGGGAGCCAGCGAACTGGTAAAAGCCCAGTAGTGTTTTTAAAAAAACGAAAGGATTCTTTCGTGGTGTACCATTTCACAATTCATTTAAGACAAATACACATCAAAGTGACATCTAACACCAGGATATAACACTGTGAAACTGGGAGGACTTTTTCACTTGTTTGTGGGTGCTCCTACATGGTGCTCCCGCTGTACTGTCAGCTGAGGTGGAGGCAGACTGCTGGCCTTTCTGCTCCATGGCTCTCGATGTGCATGGCAGTTGCCCTCTAGTTGCCTGAGGTCTGGAGGTCTCCTACATATTGAGGACCTCCTCCACAGTTGCAGGAGCTCCCCTGTCTTCGTGACTTCATGAGGCTCTGGTGTCACTGTCAGAGTGGCTGAGGAGCCACCATCCACACCACACCACATATATAGGGATAGGTGGGGATGTGATAGGAATGTAGGATTAGTGTAAACGGGTGGTTGATGGTCGGCACAGACTCGGTGGGCCGAAGGGCCTGTTTCAGTGCTGTATCTCTAAACTAAACTAAATTAAACTAAGAGCAACCTGAGAGGAGCCACCAGATGCTGCAAAGAGCCACTCCTCCACCCTTTCAGGGCGCACCTGGCTGTCCACTCACCTGAGGACTATGAGGACCTAGCAATAGCTCCAGGCATCTTCTGTCCCTCTTACCCAGTCATTGCTCCACAGAGCTCATGGAGGTGGCAATGGCATGCAGGTCCCCCCACGTCTCCAACATTCACTGGGTGGTATGCTGGATATGGCTTTCCATGAGGGTCACCAATCTCTCGATGGAGGAAGCCATATGTGTACATGGCAGAGTCATGGTGGCACTCATGGCCTGGATGGACTATTCCATTATCTGCGCATGGGTGCACATAGTCTCTGGAAACTCTGCTAGATGTTGCACACCTCACACTGCAGCTCCAGAGGCGTGTCATCAGCCTGAAGCTGAGGATCACTGGGTGCTTCCACCGTCCTCGAAATGATTGGCGTCGGTTGTCACTGCCTCCGTAAGCTGCTCTGGCGCATCCATGCTATGCTCACCACATTGTGACCCCGTTACTAACCGCGCATGACTACCCACCAACGTGAGAATAACTGCGCTGGTGAAGGGTGCGGGAGAATGATATGACGGTGTGCCCTCCGAGGTCTCCTCCTCCTCAGAGATGGGGGACTGTCGCTCAGGCTCGGTGGCTGGCAGCTCTTGACTTTGACCCACAAGAAAAATAAGACTGATGAGTGGGCTACGCACCTTACAACACCTCCTTCTAACTACTCAACATCTGGAGCTCTTTGAGCAGTGGTGCACCAATGGGCATAATGCTTTGTGCTTGCCAGAGGCTCTCTTGCATCCATTCATTAGGCTACTGACTCTCTCAGGGCTCCAAACCAGTCTCACCATCCATGATTGCTTTGTCTGCCTCCATTCCAACCAACTCCAGCGCCTCTTCCTCCAAAAAAGTGAGGATGGCCATGTAGGGCATGCCGCCTCCAGTTCTTGACATTTCACATGCAATGTGAGCTCTCTTCTCCTGCAAGCACATACATTCCCATTGTTAGTCACCCATCACAGAGACGCACAACTCTTATGTTGGTTGCAGCCTGACTGTCCAACATGGTATCACAGGCATGTCTCCCTCATTTGGCCACTCAGCAATGGCTGTGCAGGTGTCACCTCTGCCTGACCGATGTCCTGGACAGAGAGACTGACCTGCATCTGAGAACCAATGTTGATGCCTGGGCATCTCCACTAACAGGGAGGGCACCCCCCCTTCTCCAATCTCTTATTCACTTTTGGCCACAATTAAGGCTGCAAGCTTTAATGTTACGCGCTGCATGCACCTTGCCAGAGCACATCAGATCATTGACCCTTTATCGGCACTGCAGACAGGTAGATAAGTCCCCAGGGCCTGATGGGATCTACCCCAGAATACTGAGGGAGGCAAGGGAAGAAATTGCTGGGGCCTTGACAGAAATCTTTGCATCCTCATTGGCTACAGGTGAGATCCCAGAGGACTGGAGAATAGCCAATGTTGTTCCTTTGTTTAAGAAGGGTAGCAAGGATAATCCAGGAAATTATAGGCCGGTGAGCCTTACATCAGTGGTAGGGAAATTATTAGAAAGGATTCTTCGGGACAGGATTTACTCCCATTTGGAAACAAACGAACTTATTAGCGAGAAGCAGCATGGTTTTGTGAAGGGGAGGTCGTGTCTCACTAACTTGATTGAGTTTTTTGAGGAAGTGACAAAGATGATTGATGAAGGAAGGGCAGTGGATGTTATCTATATGGACTTCAGTAAAGCCTTTGACAAGGTCCCTCATGGCAGACTGGTACAAAAGGTGAAGTCACAGGGGATCAGAGGTGAGCTGGCAAGATGGATACAGAACTGGCTCGGTCATAGAAGACAGAGGGTAGCAGTGGAAGGGTGCTTTTCTGAATGGAGGGCTGTGACTAGTGGTGTTCCGCAGGGATCAGTGCTGGGACCTTTGCTGTTTGTAGTATATATAAATGATTTGGAGGAAAATGTAGCTGGTCTGATTAGTAAGTTTGCAGACGACACAAAGGTTGGTGGAGTTGTGGATAGTGATGAGGATTGTCAGAGGATACAGCAGGATATAGATCGGTTGGAGACTTGGGCAGAGAAATGGCAGATGGAGTTCAATCCGAACAAATGTGAGGTAATGCATTTTGGAAGGTCTAATGCAGGTGGGAAGTATACAGTAAATGGCAGAACCCTTAGGAGTATTGACAGGCAGAGAGATCTGGGCGTACAAGTCCACAGGTTACTGAAAGAGGCAACGCAGGTGGATAAGGTAGTCAAGAAGGCATACGGCATGCTTGCCTTCATTGGTCGGGGCATAGAGTATAAAAATTGGCAATTCATGCTGCAGCTGTACAAAACTTTAGTTCGGTCACACTTAGAATATTGCGTGCAATTCTGGTCGCCACACTACCAGAAGGACGTGGAGGCTTTGGAGAGGGTACAGAAGAGGTTTACCAGGATGTTGCCTGGTCTGGAGGGCATTAGTTATGAGGAGAGATTGGATAAACTCGGATTGTTTTCACTGGGATGGAGGTGGAGGGTCGACATGATAGAGGTTTACAAAGTTATGAGTGGCATGGACAGAGTGGATAGTCAGAAACTTTTTCCCAGGGTGGAAGAGTCAGTTACTAGGGGACATAGGTTTAAGGTGCAAGGGGAAAAGTTTAGAGGGGATGTGCGAGGCAAGTTCTTTACACAGAGGGTGGTGAGTGCCTGGGACTTGCTGCCGGGGGAGGTGGTGGAAGCAGGTACGATAGCGACGTTTAAGAGGCATCTTGACAAATACATGAATAGGATGGGAATAGAGGGATCCGGTCCCCGGAAGTGCAGAAGGTTTTAGTTTAGGCAGGCATCAAGATCGGCGCAGGCTTGGAAGGCCGAATGGCCTGTTCCTGTGCTGTACTGTTCTTTGTTCTCTCTGTTCTTTGTACGAGGGACAACCCCACAGCTGCTGACCTCCTCTGCAACCTCCGTCCAGGTTGGTTTGCCATGGTGGTTTCCTCCTGCTGTTCCAATAGAACAGGATGTCCCTCCATTCCCTTCCAGCCTGGAGGACTACATCCAGTGGGGCATCATTGAATATTGGGGTGACCCTCGATCTACCTTCAACCATGTCTTCACTTTGTTCTGCCGCCAGGAGTCTCTCGCTGATCCCTCCGGGCTGCATTATCATGTGCTGTTGGCTGGCTTTTAAAAATGGAGCCAGCGTTTCAGGATCCGGAACTCCCCCCTGCCTGTACCGTCTCACTGGATGCCTCCCCGTTTGCCAGCCCTTAATTGGCCGGCCCTGATAATAGTTTATGCACAACTCTGCCTCCTGCCCGTGCGGCCATGCCACCCACTTTCGGTTCTGGCGGCAGGACTTGCTTCCTCATGTAAAATTCCAGCCATTGAATCTGACATCCACTTGAAATCTTCAATGGATTATATTTTACAAAATTTATTCTTGAGTGAAGTTAAGTACTTAAAAAAATAAAAGAAATTATAATGGAGCCAAAACAGTTTATGTTTCAGTGAGATACTGAACCTGTATTATAATAGTCTAACATTAAAACTGGCACTTTATTTATGAACATACAAACAATTATGGATAGGAAAAGACCCTCTGGTACATCCAACCTGTCCCACACAATTGTAATACCTATGTATCACAAAATACAAACTCTCCACCCCAACAGGATTCATGTGATATGCTGGGAGAGATGAAAAAACAGAAATAAACCGAGTGAAATTTGGGGAATATCTCTGGGAAATTCATCTCTGATCCCCATAGGTAATCAGTACTAGTCCACAAGATCATTCTGACTCTGATATTTCTGTGCAGTACCCAGTTTTTGAATGATGTGATCGCTGCCCCAGCCAGAAATAGGCCCAGTGAATCAGCATCCACTGTGGAAGCCAGCAGTTTGTTCCAGAAGTCCACTATTCTCTGGGAAAATAACCACCTGCTGACATCTAGCCTAGTTCTGGCCTTATACAACTTAAATTTGTAACCTCTGGTCCTCTCTAGCCTATTTAAGTGGAACAAACTGTCAACTTGCACACAGTTTTACCATTATATCGTCATCTTATAAATCTCAAACACATCACCCCTAAGTCTACAATTCTCTCGAGTAGAATACCAGCTCTTCGAGCCTATTTTGATAATGAGGATGGTTCAAATTAGGAATTCATCTAATGGCCCTCCTCTGCAATCTTTCCAAAGCTTCAGTATAACCCATCACATGAGTCTGTCAAAACTGAACACAGTTAGGGGAATTTTAACATGGGGTGGGGGTGAGATTGGATGTGGATTGGAGTTAAATGGACAAAAAATTGAAGCGTGTTGGGACGCCAACTTCAGGGTTTTACTTAGGCTTGACAATGACGGACAGCCAACAAGCTCCCAGGAGGTGGATTGGCATTTTATATATGTTAATGAGGATAGATAGTTCAGATTTAACCTGCTTTGCAGGTTTAACTGTAGACGGCCAGGTTTCCCAAGCCTCGGGAATCCCAGCGGCTGCAGCAAGGTGAGGACAGCCTCATGGAGCACTCTGTGTGGGCCAGGAGGAGCAGGAGTGCTTCCTCTTAGGTGCCCCCAAGCCACTCCCCAACGTTCCACCCTTCCACACAACCCCCCTGGGATTGGTCACCTCTTGCAGGAATCTCCCACCACCCCTTCCCCCCCCCCCCCCACCGCCCCACACCCCGAGGTTGAACTCCTCCCCACCCTGGGATTGGACCCTCTTGGGTCAGGGATCAATCCTCCCGGATCAGACCAACCCTTCCCCCGGGATCAAGGATCAGATCCCACCCCATCCCGGGAATGGACCTGTCTCCTGGGTTTGGGGATCGGACACATCTAGTCCTGTGGCCTCTTCTCCAGGCGGACTGGAAACCAAGCCTGTTAATCAGGCTGACTTCCGGGTGGGGAACCTGTCAATGATGTCAGAAATACACTGTTGAGTTAAAACTCCAAAGTGAACATGCAGGTGCCCCCAGCACAAGCTCCCAGCAGGTCAAAAAGTTAAAATTCCCCCAGTATTCTAGCTGAGGCCTGGCCAAGGTCTTGTACATGGACAAAATATGCTGTGACTTATTGCGAATTTGTCCTATAAATGTACCCCAACACCCTATTCACTCTAACTATCACTATACAGCATCGCTCACAAACTATTAGAGATCGATGCACTGGAACACCTAGATCTCCTTCTTTCTTCAACTGCTTTAATGTTCTTCCCTGAAGGGTGTATGCATGTTCAGCATTCACCCTGCCCACATGCATAAAACTGCACCTTTCTGAGTTAAATGTCACTTGCCAATCACAAGCCCAATCCCCCAATGCATCAAAATCTGTCTGAAGCATTTGAGCATGGTCTATAGTCCTGACACTTGCACAAATCTTTGTATCATCTGCAAACTTGCCTGTCGTGCCCTCCTTTAAGTAAAAGAGAAAGCCTGACTCTATTACTGACAGTTCCATTGTTGTTTTCCTTACATTTTAAATTGAAATACATTTTATATTTGTCCTTCCCCCTCTTCTTTCATATAGGTGGAACATTAAGTGGACTAATAAAGAGAAAGCATTGCCTCTCACACAAAGTAGCCATAAAGTATTTCAAAATGGTTCTGGATGCCCTGGATTATTTGCACCGATGCAGCATCATCCACAATGATGTGAAAGGTAGAAGAAAGCTTCATGCCATTGTTTGCTGCAATGGGTATTGTTGCATTATTATAATGGTTCACTCTTCTGACAGATTGAAACATATTATTAAATTAGTAACTGTATTTCTATTAGGTTTTTCAGAGAATTAGTAGCTTAGATTTTCCAATGAGTGAACAGTATGCGCTCATCACCTGGGAAATGATTGAATGCTGCATCAGCTTTTTTCCACTGCTGGTACCAAGTCTACATTTTAAACACACTTCCCGTGGGATACAACCACTTTAAAACCCAATATAAATAATGATGCTGTTAGAATGGGGGCAAAGGATCGAATATCAAAGTGCAAGTCAAAAGGGGAAATAAATATATTTACTAAAAATTCTGAAATACTATAGAAACTGGAGTCTGATGAGGATAGAAGGAATATTTAAAACACAAGATGCTGCTTTGATTTACAATTGTCACTGCAGATTAACAACAATATTAAAGAATGGGAGCAGGATTGTAATTCAGCTGCACTCCATTACTCTAGCTGGCCCACCCACCCTTACTGCACCGTTATACACATAGGAATAATCAGGTGACAAGTTAGAAATTTCCCCAATCTTTTAGGAAAGAGAGAGGAAAAATAAAACCAGTTCAGCAATATGTTACTGTTCCTGCCAAGCTGAAAATCACAAAGTCCAGACTAGTTGCCCAGAAGGATGGATGAGATCTGGAAACTGGGCTCATTTCAGAATTGACTCAATTCTACAATGGGAAAAAGACCAGGTTTGTGTTGTGGTAGGAGGAGATTAAATAGGAATTCTTCAGCTAAACCAACCATGTGTTCCACCAATTCCAATAATAATTTTTCAGTCTACTGTAAAATATACGTGAAAACAACTTATAAATTATTTTATTTTCATTAATTAAACACCCAAATGATTTGCTGAATAGCGTACAAATAGATAAATAAGCAATCTTGTAATAATTTTTAATAACTATATGCTTGAAATCTTTCAGGTGACAACATTCTTCTCTCTGACACTGAACAGCAGCTTTTGCTTTGCGACTTTACGTTTGCTAAAAAACTACCGCCAGGACAGCTCACACCCAAAGGTAAAATAGTTCAAGTTATTTTCTAAAGTACACTTACTGTTGTGTTGCGTATAAGTAGGGTGGTTTCATCAAATACTTCCAAATGTTCAAACCCAGATTCCAGTTGTGGGGCTCAGCATAAAAGGGGTATCAGTATTGTTGTTTGCGCAAAGATGTTTCAGGAGACAGTCACACCCCTTAGATTAACTACCTTGAATTTGGCCAGTGGTCAGGGACAGGAGGGTGTGACTATGAGTGAGGCAGGTAGAGGGATCCAGCAGGTAGTGTTGCAGGAGCCTCAGCCATTGTCCTTGTCCAACAGGTTCGAGATTCTTGCTCCCTGTGTGGATGAGAGCAGGGACTGTAGGGAGGATGAGCAAACTGACCATAGCACAGGGAGCCATTCAAATTGGGGAGAAAAAAGAAATGTAGTCAAAATCGGAATAGTATAATTAGGGCCATAGACACTGTTCTCTGTGGCCAGGATCGAGAGTCCCGAAGGTTGTGTTGCCTACCTGGTGCCAGGGTTCAGGATATCTCATCTGGGCTACAGAGGAACTTGGAGTGGGAGGGGAAAGATCCAGTTGTTGTGGTCCACATAGGTACCAATGATATAGGTAGAACAAGGATAGAGGTTCTGCTGAGGGAATATGAGCAGCTAGAGGCTAAATTAAAAAGCAGAACCAAAAAGGAAATAATCTCCGGATTACTATCTCAGCCACGAGTTAATTGGCACAGGGTCAATAAGGTTAAAGAGGTAAATGCGTGGCTCAAAGTTTGGTGTGGGAGAAATGGGTTCAAATTCATTAGGGCACTGGGGAAGGAGGGAGCTGTTCCGATGGGACGTGCTCCACCTGAATCATGCTGAGACCAGAGTCCTGATGAATCACATAACTAGGGCTGTAGATAGGGCTTTAAACTAAATAGTGGGGGAGGAGGGTTCAGTTGCATGGAAAATTAGGAAGTCAAAGTTAAAGGAGAAGGTAGGAGTACAGGTTAGTGATGAGGCTGATTGTTACCAGAAAATAAAAGGGACAGAACGTGTGAACGTCATATTGCACCAAGGAATCCTTCAAGACTAGGGAAATTTGATAATAGAACAAACTTAAAGGCTTTGCATCTGAATGCACGAAGCATTCGGAATAAAATAAATGAGTTAACAGCGCAAATAGAGATGAATGGGTATGATTTAGTGGCGATTACTGAGACGTGGTTGCAGGGAAACCAGGTCTGGAAATTGAATATCAAGGGTACTCAGCATTTTGGAAGGATAGGCAGGAAGGAAAAGGAGGTAGTGTCGCTTTCTTAGTAAAGGAAGAGATCAGTGCTGTAGTGAGAAAATACATAGGCACTGGAGTTCAAGACGTTGAATCAGTCTGGGTAGAAATAAGAAATAGCAAGGGAAAGAAGTCCTTGGTGGGAGTAATCTATAGGTCCCCAAACAGTAGTTCCGCAGGGGGGGGCACAGTATAAACCAGTAAATACTGGGGGCTTGTAAGAAAGGTACGGCAATAATTATGGGTGATTTTAATGTGCAGATAGACTAGATTAATCAAATTGGCAAGGGTAGCCTTGAGGGAAAGTTCACTGAATGTATTAGAGATTGTTTATCGGAGCAATATGTTGTGGAACCAACAATGGAGCAGGCTATTCTAGATTTGGTATTGTGTAATGAGGTGGGATTAATTAATGATCTCATAGTTAAGGATTCTCTAGGGAAGAGTGATCATAGCATGCTATAATTTCAAATTCAGTTTGAGGGCAAGAAACTGGAGTCCCACACCAGCATTCTAAAGTTAAACAAAGGCAATTGCATAGGCATGAGGACAGATTTGGCCCTAGTGGACTGGGCAGGAAGAATAAAAGGTAGGACAGTTGATGAGCAGTGGCAGATGTTTAAGGAGATATTCAATTCCTCCCAACTAAAATATATTCCAGAGAGGAAGAAAGATTCTAAGAGGGCGAAAAAAAACCCATGGCTAAGCAAGGAAGTTAAGGATAATATAAAGACAAAAACTAAGGCATACCATATTACAAAGGCCACTGGCAGGCTGGAAGATTGAGAAACTTTTAAAGATCAACAAAGGGTTACTAAAAAAAGTAATAAAAAGAGCAAAGTTAAATTATGAAAGAAAGCTAGTGCAAAATATAAAAACTGATAGCAAAAGCTTCTATAAGTATATAAAAGGGAAGAGAGTAGCTAAAGTGAATGTTGATCACTTGGAGGATGAGACTGGGGAGTTAATAGAAGGGAACACAGAAATGGCGGAGACACTAAATCAGTATTTTGCCTCAGTTTTCACGGTGGAGGACATTAGTACCATCCCAATAGTAACAGGTAATGCAGAGGTTATAGAAAGGGAGGAACTTAGAACAATCATCATCACAAGGGAAAAGGTAAAGAGCAAACTATTGGGATTGAAAGCAGACAAGTCCCAAGGGCCTGATGGCCTACATCCTATGGTCTTAAGGGAAGTGGCAGCGGAGATAGTGGATCCATTGGTTATAATATTCCAAAATTCCCTGGATGTGAGAAAGGTTCCAGTGGATTGGAAAAAAGCTAATATAATGCCCTTATTCAAAAAGGGAGGGAGGCAGAAGGTAGGAAACCATAGACCAGTTAGTTTAACATCTGTCGTTGGGAAATTGTTAGAATCCATTATAAAGGAAGTAATAACAGGACATTTAGAAAGTCAAAACGTAATCCATCAGAGTCAGCATGGTTTTATGAAGGGTAGATCGTGTTTGACTAATTTGCCAGAGTTCTTCGAAGCTGTAACTAGCAAAGTGGATAATGGGGATCCTGTAGATGTAGTATATCTGGACTTCCAGAAGGCATTTGATAAGGTGCCGCACAAAAGGTTAATACACAAGGTAAGATCACATGGGGTTAGGGGCAATTTATTAGCTTGGATAGAGGATTGGCTAACCAACAGAAAGCAGAGAGGCAGGATTAATGGGTCTTTTTCTGATTCAGTCCTCGGGCCCCAACTATTTACAATCTATATTAATGACTTGGATGCAGGGATAGAAGGTACTATAGCCAAATTTGCAGATGACACTAAAATAGGTGGGATAGTAAGTTGCAATAAAGAAATAAGAAATTTACAAATGGATATGGATAGGTTAGGTGAATGGGCATAGAAAAGCAAATTATTATCTAAATGGAGGGAAACTTCAGAGTGCTTCGGTGCAGAGGGATCTGGGTGTCCTCGTCCATGAATTGCAGAAAACTAGTATCCAGGTACAGCAGGTAATAAGGAAGGCAAATGGAATTTTGGCATTTATTGCTAAAGGAATAGAGTATAAAAGTAGGGAAGTGTTGCTGCAACTGCATTAGTGAGACCACACCTGGAATATTGAGTGTAGTTTTGGTCCCCTTACTTGAGGAAGGATGTAGTTGCGTTGGAGGCAGTTCAGAGGAGGTTCTCTAGATTGATTCCAGAGATGAGGGGTTTGTCTTATGAAGAGAGATTGAGCAGTTTAGGCCTTACTCTCAAGAGTTTAGAAGAATGAGAGGAGATCTAATTGAGGTATTTAAGATGATTAAGGGGATTGACAAAGTAGATGTAGAGAGGATATTTCCTCTTGGGCAATCTAGAACAAGAGGTCATAGTTTTAGGATAAGGGGTAGCAGATGTAAAACAGAGATGAGGAGAAATTACTTCTCTCAAAGGGTCGTGAGTCTGTGGAATTCACTACCCCAGAGTGCGGTGGATGCTGAGACATTGAGTAAATTTAAGGAGGAGATAGATAGATTTTTAATTAATAATGGGTTGAAGGGTTATGGAGAATGGGCAGGAAAGTGGAGTTGAGGCAGAGATGAGATCAGCCATGATTGTATTGAATGGCGGAGCAGGCGCGAGGGGCTGAATTGCCTACTCCTGCTCCTAGTTCTTATGTTCTTTTCTAATAGCATGAACCACCAGAGAGTTCCAACCTATAGATTTGGAGCTAAATGCTGAAGCTGATAAAGAGTGACAGTTCTACACAGAGCTCTGCAAACTAACATGTAATCTTGAGCTCCATTTAATCCAAATAGATCTTTAAAAGGTATCCTAATGGCATAACTTTGATCTTGAAATTATTGGAGACAGACCCTGCCAATGCAAAACTTGTAGAGCAGAAATCCCATCCTTCCCGGTCCAAAACCAGAGAACTGGTCCCAAATCCCAGGGAAAAGGTCATTGGCATGACAGGATAGTGTGCATCGCTCCTGGAAGGGCATTTCAGCAGCACCCATCCCAAATTCCCAATTCACTGCCAAATAGCTGGGCAGCCCACTGCTACTATGCCTGAAGTGGCCCCAGGCCTTCCAGGATGAAGAAAACATATTGGCCAAGAAAGTTATTAGCTCCCAACGCAGCCATTATCCCTAGCTAATATTTGGAGCCTTTCTAAAGGCCTGCAGAATGCCGAAGTTCCACTGAGGCCTACTGAAGTCATAAGGGTGGGTGTATGGTCCTTCCAAGACCTGACCACCCACCCATCCACCCCAAATTTAACGCTGCACTGCATGCAGAATAGAATCTGTCCGGATCAAGATTCTTCACAAATTCTTGGCACTCCTGGGTAGAAATTTTACTTACTGCCTTCTCTGGCCACAAGTGTTTTGAGGTCTTTTTGTCTTTTAAGTTAAATTAAGGAATCAGTCTCTGGCAGGAGTATTGATTATGAAAATTCCCTGCATCAATTTTCAACGGTAGTTGAATGTTTGCTTTGCTATTACCAGAGCATTTTACCTATAATGAACCAGAAATTGAAAATAGTCATGAAAATTAATTTCTATAGCAGCTATAAATATGGGTATACATTATAATGAGAGTGTAGCTGTGCTCTCTGCTGCAGCATTGGAGGCTGATCTTTCGGTCACAATGCTTCTGCTATCTGGAATTCTCTACCCAAATCACTCTGATTTGCTACCTCTCTCCTTACCTTTAAAAGCCTTTGTCACTATGTCTTTTGTTCCTACTTTCACCCCACCCTCACTCTAGAGAAGTATAATATAACTGGACGTTCTTGTAAATACATATTACGGCGTTAAGATTTGAGCATATTCTGGGCGCAAGGAAAAATCCCTGCACCTGAATGGTGAGGCTCAAAGGAGATCAGATATTGGGCCTCATGAACTTCACTGGTGAGCTGCAGACACCTAATAAGCATCCCCAGGCAGCTCACTGGTGAAGAGAATGCAAGATCAGGCCACGACAATGCCATAAACGGCTCTCAGATAAGTGGTTAAAGGTTAAAGAGGAGCGGGAGGGAAATGCGATTGGGAGGGGGCACAAGCAAGAAGGGGGCCAATTGAAAAGGAGTCAATCAGGTCAGGAGGTTGAGCAATCAGATTTCCACAGCAGTTTCCTGGCAGCAGTGGCCAGGAAGAGGTAGCTTTGGTTGGAGCGGTGCCGGCAGGTGAATGTAGTGGCAGCAACTGGGGGAGCCGAATCAAGCAGCGGCCCACCTTCTTTGAATGTGGGGTCAGGAGCTGCATTCTTGCTCCTCCCAGCTCCATATTCAGGTAAGTACATTTTGAAAATCATATTTTATGACTTGCAAACTTTACTTCTGTGGGATAAAGAATGAAATCTGTTTCTACATCCTTTAAAATGGAATGTTACTCGGAAGGTGGGTGAGTAATTTCATATGTTAAGTGCTGCTCCCTCCCCTCTCCTGATTATATAGCTATCATAGAATGATATAACATAGGAGGAGGCCATTTGGCCCATAGTGCCTGTACTAGCTCTTTGTAAGAGCTACCCAATATTTACCCATAGCCCTGCAAGCACTTCCACTTCAAGTATTTATCTAATTCCCTTTTGAAAGTTACTACTGTTCCTCATCGTAGCACGTATACTTTTTAAATTCTCCTGTCTGATGGAAGATAAAACATTTTATTTGTCTTCAGTGGCACAGAAAGTCAATATTTAAGTCAGAGGGCAGAATTCTCATGTAACTGACCCACTCGCAGCAGGGAGGGCTGGCAGCGGGTCGGGAACCTGAGTGTTAGAGCAGTGGCCTTTCCTGTGGCTTCTTAACTCAGCCACAGCATTAGCAATCTGCTTCTAGGTTTCCCAATCAATCACAGAGTGCAGGCGTGATGACAATCTGCATCTGCAAATTGAAGGATGTCGATTTAAAGGGACCCCAGCAGGGATCAGAATGGCTCCATTGCAGAATACAGAGCAAGTATAAGCAACGTGGGATGACTGCCCCTTCTCTGATGCTTCCCCGGAGGTCATGCTATAGGCTGTGAATGCCCAAAGAGAAGTATTGTTCTCCACGGATGGGAGGAAGATACAAGCCTCACAAATCAAACAGGCATGGCTGGATGTAACTGAGGAAGTGAGCAGCAGGATTGCTGTGCCTTGCAGCTGCTTTCAGTGCTGCAAGAGGTACAATGACCTCATTAGGGCAGGAAAGGTGAGTGACATCTCACATTCAGATGCCAGTCCCCACATAATTCCGCAGTATTTTCCTGCACAGCACTCCCCAGACCAACATACCTTGCAGCTCCACTCATTCCTCTCTCTCACATCCCCAGCTGAACAGCCAAAACTCTCACTCACCTTTACCTTATTGAGATCTCACCACCCATCCATCACAGTCACCCTCCACAAATGTTGTCATTCCATCTTCTCCACACAATCCATTTCTCACGCTCATAACTCTCTGCTTTCTTTCCTTGTAGCAAAAAAAAGCCCAGATCTCCAGGGAGCATCAGAGAATTGGGGGTGGCCTTCCAATGATAAACACCCTGCCCGCTGCGGAAAAGGAAGCCATTGAGATCAGCAGGGTGGCGGAGTGCATGGCATTGGTGATGGGGAGAAGGGGAGTCTCCCAGATACCTGGTGGGTGACAGAATTAGAAATCACACTGTCACTTGGCACATAATAATCACTAATGGTGATTTATTGTCACGACTAACTGAAATATGAGCATCTGCACAATGATGACTTTGAATCCTTTTCCCATGTCACTCTTAATTCATGTTTTTCACAGGTCCTTCCAGCATGACCCAGGAACTGGAGAAGGAGGAAGCTGAGGAGTCCTCAGAGGAGATCACACACTCTGAGAAATCAATCACTTGACTCATGCATACCCTCCAACAGCACAGATATACACACCTCAGTGGGGCCTCCAAGAGAGTTAGCTAGGTTGTCACATAGTGAGACATATATCACAAGTGAGCAGAAGCAGGTGTTGGAGACAGGGACAGCAGTGGAGTGTCCCCATTAGGGGGCACAGGACAGTCCAAGCTCTGCTCAGCTGGATGCTGAACCTGGAAGTCATACATGATGAGGACAATTCTGAAGCAGAAACAGAAAATGTGTGATGTTCTGTCAGCATTTCCAAAGGCACTGCACACCGTTGTAGAGAGATTGGAGGAGTCCATCTCAAACATGAGTGCCATGATGTCTCAGGCCTTTGTGCTGATGTCCAACTCCAGGGAAAGAATGGCCACCTGCATGGAGAATCAGATGCAGCAGGCAACCAAATGCATGCCTGTCCAATGGCCTGCACACTCATTCTGCCACTTTAAATAGCATGGAGGAAAGCCTTGCCTTGGCCATTTAATGCCTCACTGAACAGCAGAGAAGAACTCTCCAGTTCTTGACTAGCAGAGAAGTGCAGGTGGGCCATTGAGAGGGAAGATGGAGAAAGGGCACATGGAAGTGGGGACTCTGCTCAAAGCACACCCACTTCTCATCCTTCCCCTCCGCACCCCGCCCCCAGTTAGGGCACCACATGCTGTCCCTTCATAGGTGTAGGTGGATGATCTTTGGCGGGGACATCACAGGCTCCAAAACCCAGTGAACATCCACCACAGGCATCTCAGCTATCAGCAGTGGAACAAGCATCCTGCCTCTACTCCACTGAAGCCACAGGGGTAACATCACGTAGAAGTAATAGGAAATGAAAATGAAAGACGTTTTAATTGCACACGGGGATTCACTTGGGTGTTTTTAACAATGTCACTCCATTCATGAATTTGCAAATGGATTTAAATCATAATCTTTATTTCAAGTCTCTGTTGTTCAGTCATTTCTATTATTGCCTCCTGCCTTTCCAATGCCCATTAGCCTTGAGGTGACTGATATGACCAGAGTATAAGATGCGCAAAGGGTGGGAATGATTTGGGTTGGGGGTGGGAGGAGGTGTGGGCAGTGAGTTCAGCATTGTTGTGCCATAGGGTTTCACACACTCAGGTTATTTGAACTGTGCTGTATGAGTCTGTCGTGGGCTTCTCTAGCAGCTAGGTGAGTGGCTGCAGGCACCCTGGCCACATAAGGCTCCTGCTCATCCTCCTCCTCGAAGGATGCAGAACGGTCATCACCTTCTTCCTCGAGCAGCTCCAGTCCTCTCTGCAGCGCAATGTTGTGCAAGGCACAGTGATCCCAGATCTGACCAGGCACCTGAATCACATCTTCAGCAACACAATGGTTTGCTTTATGAGTGCTCTTCTGCTTATGTAGCTTCTGTTGTACCTTTCCTCTGCATCAGTGGTAGTGGTCCTCAAAGGTATCATCAGCCACATCCTTAAAGGGTAGCCTTGTCTCCAAGGAGCGATCCACTGGTTATAAGCCCCTCAATGTCAGGGGTCATGGCGGGGGGGGGGCGCATGGAATATACTTCTGGGATAGGCCCACCATGGGCTTCGATGCTGGGAAGGCCCTGCCCCATTTTACCAGCGATGGCGAGGCCTCGGGGTAGCCCCCCTGCCACTTGGTGCAGAGCCTTCATTTAAATATTTAAATAAATGTTAATCAATGAATAAACACTTACCTTGTCCTGACGGCAGTCGCACGCCAATATTCTGGCCGGTTGCCGGAACTCCCCTGCCTTCAGATCTCCGTTGGGGGAGTGGGGGGAGTGAGGAAAACTCTTACTATTGGCTGAGGGGATGGTGGGAAGGGGTTGAGGGTCAAAGGTAATGAAGTTCGGGGGTAAAGTTCAGCATCAGAATAAAAGTTTGTTTTGGGGGATAGGGCAATTTATATATTGAGTACTCATGGGGGGGGGGGGGCGGTGGTGGGAGAGGGGATTCAAAGTTATATTGCAATTTTATTTTAACTTTTTGCACATCGGGACCTTTAAAAATTTAAATGACCTGTCAGGGCTTGAAGCCCTTTTAAAAATGGCACCTGCGCGGTGGTGCCAGACACCATTGCCGGGACAAAGCGCCTGCCCCCAATGACATCATTGGGGGGCAGGTGGTCTGCCCCCTCCGTGTTAATAAGCGCTGCACACTTTTTGAAGCTCACTGCCGAGAACAGCAGCGAGCTATAAAAATTCAGCCCACTGACTCTGCTTGGAGGTACGAAGACCTGTGGGAGATGTGACTAGAGCATTATGAAGGCATAATGACAGCTTCCAGGATATCTTGCATAGACATGCATGAAAACATTCTGGTGGTCACAAACCAACTGAACATTGAAGGGTGGAATCCTGGAATCCATTCCAATTGACAAGTTGGTTGATCTGAGGGTGGCTTGATTGCCGCATGTGTGCAGTTTATGACTCCCTCTATTTGGGGAAATCCAGCCACTGCAGCAAAAGCAAGAGCCCTTAAGGGGCGGCCCTTACAATCATGGCATCGGTCACCTGGGAGATGCATTTGAGTGCAGCAGATTGTGAAATCCTGGAGATGTCACCAGGAGATTCCTGGAAGGAGCCAGAAGCAAGGAAATTCAGGATTGTGGTGGCCTTGGCGGCCACTAGCAATGCATGTCCACCTTGCCCGCTTGGAAAGAGGTCTTGTTCCAGGAAGCTGCAGATGTCAGCAACAACCTGCCATGAAAACCTGAGCCTCCTGAGGCACTGTTGTTCAGTCATGTGATGCTGTCTGCCTGTATATTCTGTGCTGGCATTTCCTTCAAGCTGCAGCTTTGTATCCATCTCCTCTGCCCTGTGGAGCAGCATGTGGCTGAATAAATGACAGCTGCTGTTGCTCCTGCTGGTGCTGTTGGTGTGGCTGCTTCTTTTGTTCCTCATCAGAGGTCCAAGGTAGAGCTGCATTAGCTTCAGTGAAGGTTGGCAGCAGGAGAATACAGATCAAGGTGAGTGAAGGTACCAAGGTACCAGAAGCGACTTCCAAACTTTTCGAAATCACCTTTAAAGCAGTGAAAGCAGACTCTCAGCACAATGTCTATGAGCAAAAGCCTTTCACCTAAGTAAACAGCTCTGCTGTTTCAGTATTTAAAGGCTTTCCAGACTATCAATTTCACAAAGCCATCAAGCCTCACTGTGAAGCTGACATGTTTCACACAGCTCAGGAACCCCATGCACTGGCTGTTAAAGCCAGAATGCTGGGTGAAATTCTCCATTTAATTGCCTGTTAACATAGTCAAATAACAGACCCATCAACCCCACAGGAGTTTCCCATGAGCCTCCAAATGCACGCTGGTTAAAGTCAGAAGTGAGCAGGATCATGTCAAGTTTCTGAAATGCCGACCTTTTTTGCTGCATTAACCCCCCCGTTCCCCACTCTTGCGGGTTAAAGTTCTGCCCAAAGTGTCAGCAAGGAACTCATTCATCACATTAGTTCCAATCAGTGATCTGATTGGAGATTGTCAAGAAAAATCTGAGATTTCGAAAGACGGCATAAACTGAATTCCACTGTATACTTTCTCCGTGCTAAGTAAAACTATTGCTTGCTTAGACACTTTGGTTTGATGCCCAGAAGAATCCATAGCTGAAAGTGAAAAAGCCTTATCCATGTTTATTTCTTCAGGAGAAGCTCCAGTAGGAACACAGACACATATGGCTCCAGAAGTAGCTCAGAGTGCAGGACATGACTGGAGGGCAGATGTTTGGAGCGCTACCTGTACCCTTCTACACATGATTAATGGAAGGCAACCATGGCTGAAGAAGTTTGGTGAAATACATGTTTTATATAAGGTGGTAAGCACAATAATTCTAATGTAAGGAATTCAAAACTATTAAACATAAAAGCCTCATGAGAAAATATTTGGTTCTCGTGTTGTATGTGAAAGTGTTTAGTAAATTTGGAGCATGTGCCATTTTGAATACTGGCTTTTGCTCTTGTGTTTTCATCTCTGGGGAACCTGGGGATTTGAGTTAAACTAAACTGACAGGATGAAAGAGTTCTCTCTCTGCTGGATGTAAGGGTCCTAGATGAATTGAGTTTGAAGCAGTCTGAGTTCCTAGTGAGCATGAATCAAAAAAACTAGCCATAATTTGGATCTAATTGGTGACCACTTGCAAAGGCCATAAAGATGACTGAAATGAGACATTTGTAAGTTGCTAAAACTCTGCTGAGGATAGGGTTAGACATTGGTGAGACAGAGTAAAGAGAGTTTCACTCTGACCTGGAAGTACTTGATGATGATGATGATGATAATGGGCACAAGAAATGGAAAGTGGTGCTTTCTCCATTTCATTTTATAAGTACAAAAACATTCACTCTAAAGTATAGGCCATAAGAATAAGCCATTCAGCCCTTCCAGCCTATTGCACCATTCAATTTGCTCATGGCTTGTCTGTACCACAATCCAATTTAAATGCATTTGTTCCAAATCCCCTGCTGTCCAAGCTTTGGGTAAGTATCCTAGCTGCGTCCTCATAGAGCAGGTTAAAATTCAGTCAATCAGTTCAGGTTTATAGTCATAACATCATTACGGCACAGAAGGAGGCCATTGAGCCAGTCAGGTCCCCACTGGCTCTCTGTAGGGCAATCCAATTAGTCCCATTCGCTATCTTTATCACCCTGCAAGTTTATTTCCCCCAAGTTCCCATCCAATTTCCTTTTGAAATCATTCATTGTCTTCGCATTCACCACCCTCATAGGCAGCGGGTTCCAGATCATTACTGCTTGCTGCGTAAAAGAGTTCTTCGTCACATCCCCCTTGTATCTCTTGCCTAAAACCTTAAATCTGTGTCCCTTAGTCCTTGTACTATCAGCTAAGGGAAACAGCTTTTCTTTGTCACCTTATCTAAACCTGTCATAACGTTGTACACCTCTATCAAATTTCCCCTCAATCTCTTTTGCTCCCAGCTTCTCCAACCTAACCTTGTAGCTAAAATCCCTCATCCCTGGAAACATTCTGGCAAATCTCCTCTGCAGCCTCTCAAGGATCCTCAGAACAGGACACAATACTAAATAACAAAAAATCGCCTTCATTTATTCATGGTTAATTTTCTTTAAATTTAGTCCATCAATGCTGGAAATTAAAATTGTATCCATTAAAACAGGTGAATATCGAATGAGCAGTAGGTCGTGAACATATGGGAAACATTTGAAAATTGGGTTCTCAGCGATTTTAACTGCCCTCCACACCCACCCCATCCCCACCACCAGTATAGGTAGAGTTCAAATCAGCTCCAAAATTTCTCACCAAATAGCATGTGAAAATTGAACAGTCATGCAATTTGATTACTGTTTTATTGCCATTGGGTAAAAAATTGTCTTTGTTTCCATTTTTACAATACAGGATTGTCAGCTCCTTTGTAATAAATCTTGTGTCTGAGTATGTGTTTAATCAATTGTTTCTGTTTCATTTGAGGATTTTAAATCAGCTGTTTATATGCATCTTCCTCTGAGATCATTTCAGTATTCTTTCTATACCATAAAATGTGACATTTGTTTTTTCATCATCATAACAAAATAAATTCTTTCCTTTGTAGATTGTAGAAGAGAGTCCCCCATACTTTGAGATCCCCCCATCATGCCACATTTTGGTGGATAGTCTCATTAAGAGGGGCCTAATGGTGGATCAACACAAGAGACCGTTTGCTGCAACCTTGCGAGATGAAGCAGCTGATGTCTTGGCTCAGAGTAAGAAACAATTTAGAACAGCAGTGTGATTTACCTTTTCATTGGAAATTTGTCCAGTTTCACTGCTATCAGAAGGATATTAAATGATCTTTCTAGTGCAGGTTTGCCATTTCTGCCTTATATTAAAATGAAATCAAAATGATACAATGTTGTGGTGATGCAGTGTTTCTGAGCTGCAATGTAGTGAAGAAAAAAATGATGGAATGTGAAGTTGCACCCACACGGCTATGCCATCATGTGGAAATGCCAAGTAAAGGACAGAAGGATGGAGGGCAAGGCAAAAGTAGGATCAACCTGGACAGTGTATAGGCACCTCCAGGTAGCCAGTTGTAGTATGTAATCAGCAAAGGCCAGGCTATTGTGTGTGGACCAGGGAGTCTTTTTAAAGTGTAAAATTATATAATGAAATTTGCTGCATTATTTAGCAACTCAGTGGAATCACATCACATGGACTGGTATTTAATTTGCCTAGAAATGTTACACAGGTCAAGTACTCCATATTATTGAAGTTTACAAGAATAAATCTTTGACAATCTGTGTAAGGATGAATAGTGTATTTTATCATGTATATTTTGACATATTTACAAATATTAATGGAATCTGTCCTTTTTCAGTTTCTTCCCTATTGTTTTTTATTTACTTATTCTCCCAGTCCCATTCACTCATCACCACTGTGCTCGTTGACCTACATTAGCTCCCAGTTAAGCAATGCCTCAATTTTAAAATTCTTATCTTGTTTTCAAGTCACTCCATGGCCTCGCCCCCTCCCTATCTCTGTAATCTCCTCCAGCCCACAACCCTCCGAGATATCTGCACCCTTCTAATTTGGCCTTTTGAGCATCCCCTATTTTAATTGCTCCACCATTGGTGGCCATGCCTTAAGCTCTGGAATTCCTCCCTGAACCTCACTGTCTGCCGACTTGTCTTTCCTCCTTTAAGACGCTCCTTAAAACCTACCTCTTTGACCAAGCTTTTGGTCACCTGCCCTAATATTGCATTACGTGACTTGGTGTCAAATTTTGCTCTATAACACTCCTGTGAAGCAGCTTGGGATCTTTTATGCTGTTAAGGGCTCGATTCATCCATTTATCATTTCATTTTGTTCCTAGAAGTTGTTCTTTCCATTCTCCTTCTGGCTTCACTGATCTTCTCATAAATTCTTTTGCTTTTTATTTTTCCATCATAATTGTTTTTCCCTATCACCTGTCTATTGCTTTACTTCGCTTATCTTTCTTTTTCAGTTTAACATTTCCCAAACTGTTCCAGTGCAGCTACAACTCTCAAATATACCCAATAATGTGGAAAAGGTCCTACTACAAAAAACTGGAGGAATGTAACTTAGTCGATTGCCTATTTATCAGCCTCCTCACAATCACGAGCAAAGTGATGCAAGGAGTCATCAATAGTGTTATCACACGACAACTAGCACCAATAACATGTTCACGGATGCTCAGTTTCGGTTCTGCCAGAACCACTTGACTCCTGAACAAACTTAACCCAGGCATGGATGCAAGAGCTGAATACTAGAGGAGAGGTGAGAGTATCTGCCCTTGATAGCAAGGCAGCATTTGACCAAACGGAACACCAAAGAACTCTAGAACAAAATAGATCAATGGGAAAACAATTCAAAATGCTGTAGTTGTGTCTAAAGCATTTGAAAGTTTGTTGTGAGTGACAGAGACTAATCATTGCAACCCCAAGATATCACTGCAGGAGTTTCTCAGAGAAACGTCCTTGGTCTAACCATCTTTTAGCTGCTGGATCAATGACCTTCCCTCTGATATAAGCTCAGATATGTAGCTGCTTTTGGATGATTCCACAGAATTAATTTCATTTGCAACTGCTCCGATAATGAAGCAGCCTATGCCAGCCTACTTCAGGATCTGGATAACATTAAGGCCTGAGATGACAAGTGTAGCATTTGTATCACATAAGTTCCAGGCAATGAATATCTCCAACAAAAAATGTTCTATCAGCTCACCCTGGCGTTCAAATGCGCCACTATTGCTAATTCCCCCACTATCAACATCTTGAGGGTTACTTTTGACCAGATGCTTAACAGGACTGGTCATACCAATACCATGGCAACTAGGCTATGGATGTGTGTTCTGTGAATAGCTCATTTCCTGCACTACAAGGCACAAATCATGAGTGCGATGGAATACTCACCACTCGCCTGGATGAGTACAGTCACAACAACACTCCAGAAACGCGACACCATCCAGGAAAAAGCATTCGCCTTGATCAGGGTCACTGCAATTAGACCCAAATCTACTCCCTCCATTACCAACATGCCAGTAGTCTGTATGATCATTCTACAACTCACATAGGCTACTTTGACAGCACCTCCTTGACCCGCAACCTCTACCACTGAGAAGGGCAAAAGTAATGTCACAAGAGCAGCATTATCTCTAAGTTCCTCTTCACGTCACGCACCATCCTGACTTGGAGCTGTATTGTCATTCCTTCATTGTCACAGGTCAATTTCCTGGAATTTCCTATCTCATGCCACTATCAGAGCACCACCACTATAAGTGCTGCAGGAGTTCAAGGGAAAGCACCAGCTCCTTCTGAGACCAACTAGGGATGGGCAATATATGTGGCCTTGAAAGGAATGCCCATATTCTGAGAACAAAGTAAACTTATCAAAGAACATATTAGTGTGGAGTCAGTCACAGCACGTGAAGCTGCATTTCTGGTTGAATAAATGCACAGTTACAACTAGCATTTATTAACAAGGAACTACAATGGCTCACAGGAAGGCTTGCACTCAAGACGTGCATGTGGAAGGCCAAAAAAAATCATTTTATTTCGGGACCCGTTTTCGGCAGTTGTTTTGATTTCAGATAAAAATTCACTCATCCTGAAAAAAGAGGACTGTGTCTCATTTAATTACTGCTGGCTAGCTTCACACCTGTTCAGGATGGAAATAGGTGTAAATTTGTATGGCCCAGAGGCTGCCTGCCAACAGCAGGTGTAAATCTGTGGAATTGGCTACCGGCCTGTCAAATGGGATCCTCATGATAGTGAGAGGTGTGATTCAGTGGCGAGGTCCAACATTTTCTTGTTGGCTTGGAGAAGCATTCAGACTCCTCTTGGTCCCGTAAGGAAATTAAATTCTGACTTTATTTCAGCATCTATAATGAAGGTGTATAAACAACGTAACAGTCCAGCGCACAAAGAACAGGCAATTCATTTCTATTTATGCTTACACTTCTTATTTACTGATTTCTCCTGTTTGAAATTCTTTGTCCTGGAGGTTTGGAAAGAGTTACTCTTCGCCCTATTACCTGATTGGTGGTTACATCCTAAATCAGAACACCAAACTCAGTTGGTGTATGAAAATTGATATGAATATTGATTTAAGGTTTATTCTGGCCCATGTGGTATCAAAATAAACAATAAACAAGTCCACAGAGACACAAAGTTGGGCAATCTTGCTCAATCAGCTGTATAGAAAGGAAAGCCTCAGTTGGAAAACTACCTACAATAATGTTTGTCTTGTTTTTATCAGTTTCAGGTCTTCAGTTCATATTTGGAGAGCAGTATGCTGAAGTAAGCTCTCAGCCGTGCAATGAAAATATGTCTGAACCATCACAATATTATTCTAGTACCACTCTTGAGCCATCTGCCATTTTAAAAGATTTAGCTGACCCTTCTCCAGGATCTGCTATCACTCCAGAATGTCAGGATAAAGGAAATGAAGTACAAACCCCACAAATTGTGGTTGACAATTCTTGTGAAAAGCATCAAAGTTCCCAAGAAAAAATAGAGAATACCATAGAAAAAGACAGAAGAGATGTTAATTTTTCCAAGCCCTGTGGTACTTATACTGAAAATCAAACCTTAAAAATTAATCAGCAACCGTACCACCGAAATGTCAAGCGTTTCCATTCATGTCCTACTCAGTTTCAGCAACCACAGAGAAATGAAGATGCTGATCAGCTTCTAAAAGGTAGGTTAGTGCTCAAAGTAGATTTAACAGACTCCAGATAAAAATACACTGTGGTTTTAACCTGCCTGCTGGTAATTCTAAGGCCCAGTTTACACCATGCTGATAAAGTCTATTTAGACATAAAAGTCCAATTAGGTAGTGGTAATGCTAATTGCATTTTACAGCATCGGTTTAACAGAGTAATAATAGTTTAACACAGGTTGTTTAACATAAATTTGATCAATTATTTGGGTGAGGGGTATGTAAGAGGAACAATGCAATTTGTTTTAGTCAGACAGCAATTCCTACATCATAATGCAACCTGTCTACCAAGATAACTTTACTCTGACTGACCAAATTCTAATTTAATATTGATTCATGCAATTAAATTTGTATTTCTCTCACGCACATTATGGGACTGAAATCTGGTAACTCTGCTATACCCTATCAATAAGCATTAACACAAAGGATTGGCAAACACATTTGTAAATCTTTATGTGACATAAACTCACTTTGGATTGCATTACAGTAGTGCAGTGTTCTGAGCTCATATTTAATGAATATGCATATAACATAAGGAGATAATACGCTTTCACACCAAATGGCAAGCCTACCACAGGAATATTGTAATCTACAAGTACCCCCCAGGAGGAAAGAGTGGATTAAACATTCAAATATGTCTACAGTTTTACCCAGGATCCTGATTCCTGAAGCATCCACTCTACATATTATCTGTTGATTTGGAGGGGAAAAAAAGGAAGACACTGACCACATAAGTGTCACACCCACAGAATCAGTTTGGAATAACCTGCAAATGCACATGAAGCAAGTACTAACAAATGCACATGGGGTCTTTGTATGTATACTGGACTGTGAAGCTTGATTTGAGAAACTACATAAGTTACATTTATTTACCACCTTTTCAACTTGCTACAGCCAAGGTAGATTTCTTTGGAGACTTAACACCTCAACAATACAATACTTTTCAATGCTTTTTTACAAATACTCACTGGCCCA
Source organism: Heterodontus francisci (assembly GCF_036365525.1). Taxonomy (NCBI): domain Eukaryota; kingdom Metazoa; phylum Chordata; class Chondrichthyes; order Heterodontiformes; family Heterodontidae; genus Heterodontus; species Heterodontus francisci. Next base: position 69,420,223 of record NC_090377.1, on the reverse strand, counting down.
CCAACTCACTTGTCCAGCCATTCCCTCATCCTTCTCGAATCTTTACAAACCAAATAACTTGTTCCCACAAATAACATTGTTTCAACTACTATAACCTATAGTGCACCTCTTGTAAGTGTCATACTTACTTCCTGTAACACTTTTTGTTACTTTTTTATCACTCAACGTAAGTTTTTATGTGTGATTTTATTTATTTTTTTAAACGTTAATGTGACGTGTTCCTGCTGTTGGTCCCTGCCTGTTCTGATTGCCATCGATCCAATCCCACCTTTCCCGCTGCCATCCAATGATTCCCATCACTGCAGGCACTGGCTGCCATTTCCCCTCCCCTTTTCGCACTTCCTGCTTTTCATTGGTTTCCTGGTGTTAAGATAGAGACCAACATTTTTTTTGAAGTGCATGTTGTTGTACAAATGTCAAATATTAGACTGCAATAACCACTGTAAAGAATCAAACAGCTGGTTTCCTAGTTTTGAACTGCAAAAGAAGATTTTAGGGTCAGGCTAATGGGGACGATCGGGAGACTGAGGGAGTGGGCATGGCAATGAGAGATGTTAGGAGAGTGGTGCGGGAAGGAAGGAAGGAATGCAGGTTTGGGACAGAGATGGAAGAGAGGATCCTGTAGGGGAGGAATAGGGAGTAAGGGATAGATACAGGGAAGACAATAGGGAAGCAGGAGAGAGGAAGTATGGATTAAACATTCACTTTGTGAACGCCTGATATGTTTGTTAAGCTTATAAAACTTAACATTGCAAAGATTGGTATTATAAGCCCCTTATTTTTATACAGTAGATGATCAGATGGCCACAGTAAACTGTTTTAATTGATTTGTTATGGAGGTTTGGTTTAATAATCTAAAATCTGCTATTTTGGAGATTAACAAATCAATGCTATGGCTGTGATTTTACCAGCCCATTGGAAAGGGAGATGAGATGGTTGGAAAAATGATGGTTAAAGGTGTCAGGAGGGAAGCCCAATGTGCTTACGCCGCCAGGGGATATTCCCAGTGGCAGGAATGACAGGGGCTCGGCCGCCCACCAACCAGAGGCAGGCAGCCAATTAACCAATTAATTGGCCTATTGATAGTCATTTTACCAGGCTGCCAGCATTTTGCTGACATTGGAATAAAAAACCCACCATGTGATGTGGGGAGTCCACCGGCTGCATCATGGCAGCCTCCCAGTGGCTTCCCAAGTGTTGTGGGGTGGGGTCTTCCTTTCCGGAGGCTTCATGGCCCAAGGAGGGCCCCCCCCTCCCCCCACAGCAATGGCCACCCCCACAGCCACATCGCTGCAACTGGAGGGTTCACCTCTCCAATCGCTGGGCCTGCATGCCTGGTCCTAGCACATCAATAAATTTCCTCCGGGCCCTTCGAACGTGCTTCAAGATGGAAATTCCCTCCTTCTCCTTCCAGTTTCAGCAGCAACTACCTCTCTCGGTTATGCCAGGAGTGTGGATAACCAGCCTGCCATCCTTAACTGGACAGCCGATCCAGTGGCAGCCAATTAAGAGATTGTCACTGGTAAAATTGCTACCACAGTCCCACCATCTGCCCACACAGGCTTGGGACCTGCATTTGATCCTGACATTGGGACTCAACCCGTGCTGGTAGGATCTTAACCTATGAGCCAACAACCTAAAGAAAATAAACTGTTTTGACGTTTTGGAATGAGTTTTAGGTCATTTTAAAAGTGTTGTTAAAATAATGTAGTTTCCATGTTATAAATTATTAATTCATCCAGTTAAATCTCTATTTTTCTAATTTATTCTAAATGTACTTTTTGTTGCAGTTGGAAAATCATAAAAAGGTTACCTGACAAAATCATTTATCTTCATCTTACTGAATGAACCTGGATATCTGTAATGCTGTTTATCCAGAGAAACAGCACCTGGACTTCAATTACAAAAGATCCAATTATGTGTTTTGAGTGCTTGCTTTCTTGTTTTCTCTTTTCATTAGTGATTTAGGTCCATTGAGTTCTTTGGAATTTTTTTCCTATTATTTAATGAAGTATTTTTAAAAGGAAACTAGATTTTATAATGCATTTTTCTATGAGTTGTACTTATAATAGAACACCTGTCTTTGACTATTACTTATTAAGAATATACTTGTAAACACTTTTGGGTCCTACACTTTGTCTCTCCACATCTTACATTTTCTTTAATGGACCCAAAGGCAGAATTTAAAAAATAAATAAATTCAATGAAACTATAAAGTGATCAGAACGTGGCAGATATATTGCATGGATTGCAATCATCAGTTGTCACAAAGGAGGTCAATAGAACTGTTCTAGTCATATAAAGAATTTGGCTAAGCAGTCCATAGCACATTTTAATAAAAAATGCATTATGTATGACACGTGTAAGCCATGGCTCAGTTGGTAGCGTTCTCGCCTCTGAGTTAGAAGGTTATGGTTTTGTCCCTCAATCAATCTCACAAAAACAAATTATCTGGTCATTATCACATTGCTGTTTGTGGGAGCTTGCTGTGTGCAAATTAGCTGCCACATTTCCTACAACAGTGCTTACACTTGAAGAGTAGTTCATTGGCTGTTACGCACTTTGGGATGACCTGAGGTTGTGAAAGGTGCTATATAAATGCAAGTCTTTCTTTCTTTACGTAGAAACTGGAAGGATTAAATATGTAGAAAATTCCTAAGTCTAATAGGATGCATCCTAAAGTCAATGAAATAAAAGAGGAAATTTGTAGTGTTTCTATTGATAATTTTTTGAGCTTCACATGAGGGCTGGCAAAGGTAGTTCCAATGTTCAAAAAGGAGTAAGTCATAAATCAGGTAATTCTGACTATTCGGCCGCACATTCATGGTGGAGAAAATGCTTGAGGGCATTCTACAGCAGTGTGTCCAACCTTCAGCCCCTGGGTCAAATGCAACTCCTGAATTCTGGCAATTGGGCCCTTAAAGCCCAGATAACTCTGTCCTATTTATGCTTAAATTTCTTATCTGCTAATTTGTCACACTTGCATTTTGTGGATCTGGATGTTTGTAAAGGGCTGTTTTAACAATGTTGCCATATTAATTGATAAAGTTTGATGAGTATCAGCAGTTTGAGGTATATACGAATAAATGGTAACTTGAATTTAAACTTTATATGTAGCCCTGGGGCTCCATATGTCCCTCAAGCCAAAAGATTAGAAACTACTATTCAGTTGGATGCAATAAATGAGCATTTAAAGAACACCGATCTCATTGAGTTGTTAATGTGACTTTTAGAATCAATAAGCCTTGCTGCACATATTTACTGGAGTTCTTTGAGGAATAACGCGACCAGAAAACAAGGGTTAGATTGGACAAGTACAGATTAGATTGGACAGGAACAGCTTAGATTGGACAGAAAGAATGGGTTAGATTGGACAAGAATGGGTTAGATTGGACAGGAATGGGTTAGATTGGACAGGAGCGGGTTAGATTGAATAGGAACAGATTAGATTGGACAGCAAGAACAGGTTTGATCGGACAGCAAGAACAGGTTAGATTAGACAGAAGGAATGGCTTAGTTTGGACAGGAATGGATTGGATTGGACAGCAGGAATAGGTTAGATTGGACAGCAGGAATGGGTTAGTTCCGACAGCAGGAACAGGATAGTTTGGACAGGAACAGGTTAAATTGGACAACAGGAACGGGTTAGTTCGGACAACAGGAATGGGTTAGATTGGGTAGGAGTGAGTTAGTTTGGACTGGAACAGGTTCGTCTGGACAGGAGTGGATTAGTGTGGACAGGAATGGGTTAGTGTGGACAGGTACGATGTAAAGAAAGGGTTAACGACTGACTACGAGTTCAGAGCAGTGTTCGTTATGTGGAAATCGGATGGTTTGGCAATACCTGCTGATTACATCATTACACTGCTGAACTGAAAAGAACAATTTATACTGGAATAGAACAGTTTATCACAGCAAACTGATCAAAGCCAAACTGGTAATCATAGTGGGACAGGAAGAAGTCCTTATATGGTTAAACCAATGGTAGACCACTTGGCAATACGTTAAACAACCAACAGCTAATCTTGCATCCAACTAACCAATCCAATGCTGAAGAGATTGTGCATCAGCTTTTCAAAAAGCTGTACCCTGTATATAAACCCCTGAAAAGACCCACACTGGGGGGCTGCAGGAAGAACACAAAAGATACAAATCAACAGCCAGTGCTGCAGAAAGAAGAGAGGAGGTACATATTGATGGGAAGAGTCCCAGGGAACCAAGCAGGAAGATCTTGGTCAAAGATCACTCATAAGTGTCCTACAGTCATATCAGATTGACCTGTGGAACCTGAGGTGAGCCATCCTTGGACTAGGGGTGTGAATTTGCTTGGTCAGTATGTTTCTCACGCAAACTGCTCCTTAGGAATGTGCCATGTCTGGCTGATGAGATAAGAAGAGTGTTGTTGAAGCCTGATGTCTCTTTCTGTTGTTGCGCTGTACCAGCTGCAAGGCCAATGGTGAGATAGATATGTAAATGAAGGATTGAAAATTACTGTATCTTCTTCGTTTAGAGCAAGAATTAAATTGTAATATTATTGGTGCTTTAGAATGTAAATTAAGGATTGAAATATTATTGTAAGATTATTGGTTGCAGAATAGTATAATTGCCACTGTTTGACTGTGTGAACCTGGACAATGAGTTTAGTAGGCTGTTCAACCAAAAAGAGGGGCATCAGTCAAACCTAATTCTGTCCTCACCCAATCGCCTTCCATACTTCAAAAGTAATTCATTGGCTTTGGGACATCCTCAGGATAAGAAAAGCGCTGTAGATACATTATGGGAGGTTAGAGTTCCCCTCAGAGGGTGGTTAGAGTCCCCCTCGGGGTTAGAGTCCCCATCCGGAACCGGAGGAGTTTGAGGGTGGTTAGAGGCCCCCTCGGAGGGTGGTTCGAGTCCCCCTCGGGGTTAGAGGCCCCGTTAGAGCCAGGTCGACGAGATTGGTAGGTAATTCGGAAGTCGGCTGGTAAGGTAAAGTCTAATTAGCTTTTGTTGTAATTATGGGAAATTCGTTAACGAAGGGGACTGGGGTCCCCCCTAAGGGAACACCTAATGCATATATGTACATACATTATGGGCCGGAAAGCATTCTATATGTCTCAAGATGGGTAAAGTGGACGCAGGGTAGGGAGAAGATGTTCCCGCCCGACGGTACCTTTAATAAGGACCGGATTGAGAGTTTGAGATGCGTTCTGGGGGAAATGGAGAAAAGTGGCAAAAAGGGCATAGGTTGGTCTGCGTATCTTATGTGGCAGGGGGAAATGCAGAAGCGTTTAGATGAGTCGCGAAAGAAGAGTCAGGAAAGTGCACGAAGGTCTGAGGAAGTGAGACAGGCACCCAAAGCCAGGATCCTGGTCGCGCAAACACAAAAGGGGCCGGTTCCCAAGAAGTCTGAACCTCCTGCTGATCAGGAGGAGGAGGAAGAGGATTGGTCACCACTGTATCCCCCTCCGCCGGTCCCTCATGTAGGAGAGCTCGCAGCGCAACCTCACCCTCCACCGCCTTATCACCACCCGGAAAACCCCATTTTGCCCTCGGCCCCTTCATCGGACTTGCCCTCCCCTGACAGTACTTCAGGCAGCACGGGGCCTTCCCAGGGCACCAGGTCTCGGGTTTATGTTAGGCAATTGCCCCTCCGTGCCTTCCCCGGACCTCAGGGAGAACCCGTGCATGTTTATCGTCCTTGGACGCCCTCAGAACTACGGGCTATTGTTGAGGCCACCCCCGACCCTAAGGAGGGATTTTGAAAGATTTATTCAGAAATTCGAAATTCTTAGGAAATGTCACAGTCCTACTAAAGATGATATGGATGTTGTTCTAGATGCGTGTTTGGGCACGCACAGGTGGAGGCCAATCCATGAGCAGGCTCAGTGGCCTGCAGGGGACATTAATACGGACGGTCTGGACCAACTCTGGGTGCGTCTTTGTGAGGCTTTACGTAAGTCGTTCCCTGATGCTGTGGACTGGCATAAGATCCACAGTACTACTCAAAAGCCTGATGAAGGTGCGCGGGATTATGTTGAACGCTTTCACTCGGTTTTCCTTAAATGTTCCTATATTGCTACTGACGCTGGTATGCCAGCACTTGTCAATGCTCTTGTACAGGGGTTGCAGCCTGACCTTAGAAAAATGTTCACCCTGACCTGTGTTGGGTGGGAGGGCAAGCAGAATTTGACTGAAGTTGTTAGTGCTCTTCAGCATTGCGAGCGTCAACTTCAGTATCAGAAGTCTAAGCCGGGAGATAAAGGCGCCGGTATGATCTTATATGCCGGTTCATCGGGGCCCGGTAGGCGTCAGCCGCGATGGGGTCGGAATGGTGGACGCGGTAGAAACGAGCAGGTCTATCGGGGCGGTTATTCAGGTGCTTGCTTCACGTGTGGCATTAGGGGACATTGGTCCCGGAATTGCCCCCAGAAAAGGCAGGCACAAGACCCCGAGACAGTGCCATTTCCGCCTCCACCACCCCCGGTATTCCAGCCGACTCCTTATACCATGCATAACCCTTTTGGCCCATCGGGCCCACAACGATAGAGGTTCCAGAATCTGCCTACTCAACAGTCTATGCTTTGCTACAGGCGACCGAGGATTCAGTCTGCCCACACGTGTGGTGGTGGAACTTCGGGAATGTCGATCTTTCGCCTCGCCTTAAAGGTCTGTTTCTCCATTTATTGACCAACGAGCAGGTTCAAGAGACTCTGGGCGCCTACTCTCAACCCTTGCAGGATTGGCATGATCACCTCCACTGCACAGCCCATTACTCGGCGGACGGCCCAGACCTCCCATACGACCAGAAGGTATCTCCCCAGCTGGGTGAGTGTTATGTCCTCACAATCTCCTCTCTTTGTGCTGGCCCCGATGGGGTCGCTGCATCTGTCGCTCTACCACCCTCTGCTATGTCTCTCTTTCGGGCCCCGCAGGATGTAGCCCCTCATGTTACACTCTATGTGCGAAAGGGATCCCAGGCCAAGGATCTTGACCTTATGGTATCCCGCCTCCAACGGAACACCCCTCAGTCCAGCTCAGAAACGGGGGAAGGAGTGTTAGCCATCCATGAGCAAGGGGTGCAGCTCCATTTCCGCTGTCCTCTCGAGTACCCTGCATTTTTCCAGCATAGAGTCTTGTCGCCCCATCCAACTACTGCGCCGGCTTCTGATTTATTGCAGGGAATTCCTGATACCCTTTGGCTAGGGTTAAGAGTAGTGCAGCAGACAATGGTCAAAGAGGGGTCGCCCAAGAGCGCGGTCTCGTATCTAGTGACCCTAGCGGCTGTCAAATGCTGAGTGGCAGAGCGATTTAAAAGGGCCGCGACAATGTGGGGAACATAAAGTACAGTAGGATAGCCAAGTGTCAGGCCTTGTGCAGACGTGACGGCCAAATAGGCTGCCGCAATGGAGCAGATGCAAGAGGGATATCCACGGGCAACGGGATCTAGCCGAATGCTATAGTAAGCAACTGGCCGCTGAAGTCCCCCATGAAGCTGGGTGGACGGCTTGGGAAAACCCAGCTCGCTCATGGACATAAAGGTTAAAGGGCTGATGGTAGTCTGGCAGTCCTAAGGCAGGAGCTAAGGATAGAGCGGTCTTCAAGGTGGCAAAAGCGGCCTCCTTCCCGGGGTCCTAGATGAGATCTTCGGGGGGCTGAGGGGAGGGCTAGGTCTTGAAGGAGTCGACTTATATCAGCGTAATTGGGAATCCATTGTCGGCAATAGCCAGTCATACCCAAGAAGTGGGTGAGTTCCCTCTTAGTGCGGGGCCTTGGGAGTGAGATAATACTATCAACACGCTTTTGGGAGAGGAGACGGGTCTGTCCGTCCAGCACATGCCCTAAATACTCAACTCTAGAGCTGCAAAGTTGTAGTTTATCCTTAGAAGCCTTGTGACCTTTGTGAGCTAGGGCTTGCAAAAGGACGCAAGAGTCCTGCAAGCAGGCCTCCGGGGATGGGGAACAGAGAAGGAGGTCGTCAACATACTGGAGGAGGGTAGAGCCCCCAGGAAAGGAACCATCGGCCAAATCAGACTGGAGGGCGCGTGAAAAAATAGTTGGGCTCTCGGTATAGCCTTGGGGCAACCGAGTCCGTGTACTGCTGGCCCCTATAGGTAAAGGCGAAAAGAAACTGGGAATCTGTGTGAACGGGGATAGAGAAAAATGCGCCACACAAATCCACCACTGTGTAGTGAGTGGATTGGGGAGGGATGCAGGTGAGAATAGTAGTCGGATTAGCGACCACCGGATATGCGGGTATAAAGCATGCGTTCACCGCCCGCGAATCCTGGACAAAGCGCCAGGTACCCTTTCCTGGCTTTTTAACAGGGAGAATGGGGGTGTTACAAGGGCTAGCAGTCCTAACCACAACTCCAAGGCGCAGAAGTTCTTCCAGGACAGGGCGCACACCTTCCTCTGCCTCCGGATTAAGAGGGTATTGAGTTTTCCGTGGCAACAGTTTTGTTGGATCCAGCCGAACTCTAAAAGGCTCAGCCAACAGCACCCGACCTACGTCATTGGGTCCCCTAGCCCAAAGGGTATCAGGAATTCCCTGCAATAAATCAGAAGCCGGCGCAGTAGTTGGATGGGGCGACAAGACTCTATGCTGGAAAAATGCAGGGTACTCGAGAGGACAGCGGAAATGGAGCTGCACCCCTTGCTCATGGATGGCTAACACTCCTTCCCCCGTTTCTGAGCTGGACTGAGGGGTGTTCCGTTGGAGGCGGGATACCATAAGGCCAAGATCCTTGGCCTGGGATCCCTTTGCCACATAGAGTTTAACATGAGGGGCTACATCCCGCGGGGCCCGAAAGAGAGACATAGCAGAGGGTGGTAGAGCGACAGATGCAGCGACCCCATCGGGGCCAGCACAAAGAGAGGAGATTGTGAGGACATAACACTCACCCAGCTGGGGAGATACCTTCTGGTCGTATGGGAGGTCTGGGCCGTCCGCCGAGTAATGGGCTGTGCAGTGGAGGTGATCATGCCAATCCTGCAAGGGTTGAGAGTAGGCGCCCAGAGTCTCTTGAACCTGCTCGTTGGTCAATAAATGGAGAAACAGACCTTTAAGGCGAGGCGAGAGATCGACATTCCTGAAGTTCCACCGCCACACATGTGGGCAGACTGAATCCTCGGTCGCCTGTAGCAAAGCATAGACTGTTGAGTAGGTAGATTCTGGAACCTCTATCGTTGTGGGCCGGATGGGCCAAAAGGGTTATGCATGGTATAAGGAGCCAGCTGGAATACCGGGGGTGGTGGAGGCGGAAATGGCACTGTCTCGGGGTCTTGTGCCTGCCTTTTCTGGGGGCAATTCCGGGACCAATGTCCCCTAATGCCACACGTGAAGCAAGCACCTGAATAACCGCCCCGATAGACCTGCTCGTTTCTACCGCGTCCACCATTCCGACCCCATCGCGGCTGACGCCTACCGGGCCCCGATGAACCGGCATATAAGATCATGCCGGCGCCTTTATCTCCCGGCTTAGACTTCTGATACTGAAGTTGACGCTCGCAATGCTGAAGAGCACTAACAACTTCAGTCAAATTCTGCTTGCCCTCCCACCCAACACAGGTCAGGGTGAACATTTTTCTAAGGTCAGGCAACCCCTGTACAAGAGCATTGACAAGTGCTGGCATACCAGCGTCAGTAGCAATACCGGAACATTTAAGGAAAACCGAGTGAAAGCGTTCAACATAATCCCGCGCACCTTCATCAGGCTTTTGAGTAGTACTGTGGATCTTATGCCAGTCCACAGCATCAGGGAACGACTTACGTAAAGCCTCACAAAGACGCACCCAGAGTTGGTCCAGACTGTCCGTATTAATGTCCCCTGCAGGCCACTGAGCCTGCTCATGGATTGGCCTCCACCTGTGCGTGCCCAAACACGCATCTAGAACAACATCCATATCATCTTTAGTAGGACTGTGACATTTCCTAAGAATTTCGAATTTCTGAATAAATCTTTCAAAATCCCTCCTTAGGGTCGGGGGTGGCCTCAACAATAGCCCGTAGTTCTGAGGGCGTCCAAGGATGATAAACATGCACGGGTTCTCCCTGAGGTCCAGGGAAGGCACGGAGGGGCAATTGCCTAACATAAAACCGAGACCTGGTGCCCTGGGAAGGCCCCGTGCTGCCTGAAGTACTGTCAGGGGAGGGCAAGTCCGATGAAGGGGCCGAGGGCAAAATGGGGTTTTCCGGGTGGTGATAAGGCGGTGGAGGGTGAGGTTGCGCTGCGAGCTCTCCTACATGAGGGACCGGCGGAGGGGGATACAGTGGTGACCAATCCTCTTCCTCCTCCTCCTGATCAGCAGGAGGTTCAGACTTCTTGGGAACCGGCCCGTTTTCCACGCTGGCGAGTCCACGCTAAGATGCCTCTGGCAAAAGATTTGTCGCATCCGCTGGTATGCCCAGGTGAACTCTTCTCTTGTCTGGAAGTGGCTTAACGTTTGCCAGAATTTTACGTACTGGTACCCAACCCTTGTTCGCAATGGCTTGTTCTGGCTTTGCAGGGACAGGGCGTACAAGACCCTCCCCGTCGACTGGGCAGGTACCTGCTCCATTGGCAATATTGTTCCTGAGGCCTTTGGAGTTAAGCACCTTACCATCCACTCCCGTCATAACCACCTAGGACCTGCGGAGCGTCGTGAACGATCGGTCCCGAACCCATTAGTTACCCGTAGTTCCTGGTTCCACCAGTTTGCCCGGGCATACATCCCGGGCCTAGGGGTGTTAGAGCTGGAAAAGGCCATTGTTAATATCTCCGCTACCATGGAATTTATTGAGAATAAGACTGTGGATGCTATTCAGGGTCTGCAGTTGGAAGTTACATCTCTGTCTAAGGTAGTGCTCCAAAACCGAATGGCTCTTGATTTTTTATTGGCGGCACAGGGGGGAATTTGTGCCGCTATTAATGAGACATGTTGTTTCTACGTCAATGAGGATCAGAGGATTGAGACAGATGTGCATGCCATTCAAGACCGGGTGCGTCTTCTTGACTCGGTGGCTCAAGCGTTGCCTAGAGATGCTCATTCTACCCCTTACTACTACTCAAGGCCCCAGAGTCTGCCGCTCACTTATCCTGATAGAGCTGCCTCGTCTCAGAGTGCTGGCAGCATGGGAAGCAGTGGAGTTGGTAGCATTAGTATGTATGGCTTAAATGGACCAACACCAACTCCTCAGTCTTTATTACCTGGACAAACATACTGACCAAGCAAACTCACACCCCTAGTCCAAGGATGGCTCACCTCTGGTTCCACAGACCACTGTCATTCCCAGTAAAGGCATGTCCTATTCATAACTTTAAACATGGGATACTTGCCTTTATTAGCCAAGGCATAGAATATAAGAGCAGGGAGGTTATGATGGAGCTGTATAAAATGATAGTTAGGCCACAGCTGGAGTACTGCATACAGTTCTGGTCACCGCATTACAGGAAGGATGTGGTTGCAATGGAGAGGGTGCAGAGGAGATTCACCAGGATGTTGCCTGGGCTGGAGTATTTCAGCTATGAAGAGAAACTGGATAGGCTAGGGTTGTTTTCCTTAGAGCAGAGAAGGCTGAGAGGGGACCTGATTGAGGAATACAAAATTATGAGGGGCATTGATAGGATAGATAGGAAGAAACTTTTTCCTTTAGTGGAGGGGTCATAACCAGGGGGCATAGATTTAAGGTGAGGGGAAGGAGGTTTAGAGGGGATTTGAAGGGGAAAAAATTCATACAGAGGGTGGTTGGAATCTGCAACACACTGCCTGGTAGAGGCGGGAACCCTCACAACATTTAAGAGGTATTCAGATGAACACTTGAAACGTCATAGCAGACAAGGCTATGGTTCAAGTGCTGGAGAATGGGATCAGAATAGATAGGTGCTTGATGGCCAGCACAGACACGATGGTCCGAAGGGCCTGTTTCTGTGTTGTATAACTCTGTGACTGTATTCAGCATAGTATCTTCTGGAGCTGAATTTTCTTTTTAAATGAACCGCAATGGATATTAAAATGCTGCCTAAGATGGTTGCCAAGGGTCAGGTGACTTTTGCCATTTTGGTCCAGACTCGGAAATATCTCAAGCCTCTGGAAAGTTCCTAATTGAATGAGCATGGGTGGAGCGTCTCCCTTGAACGGACACACCAAGATGAAAACATTTGCATAATTCACACCTCCTATTGTTTGTGGTCTTACCCAAAATTCAAAATCTATGGCCTCCTAGACTCACTGTCTCCAAGCTTGAAACCTAACTAAGAGAGCTGTAAGAAACCAGTTAAATCATAAGTCAGTGCGAATGGCCATCATCCATCTCCCATTGTGCAGCAAAAACAAGAAATGCTGGATTCACTCAGCAGGTCTGGCAGCATCTGTGGAAAGAGAAGCAGAGTTAACGTTTCGGGTCAGTGACCCAGTGACCCGAAACGTTAACTCTGCTTCTCTTTCCACAGATGCTGCCAGACCTGCTGAGTGAATCCAGCATTTCTTGTTTTTGTTTCAGATTTCCAGCATCCGCAGTATTTTGCTTTTATCCCATTGTGCAGCAATGGCTTGGAACTTCAGATCGTGCTGGGTGGACAATAGAAGTATTGATCAGGTGACTGAAACTACTCGCAGATATCAAATCTTATCACTCCAAGCACCAGGGAGATTGAGCATTCTGCAAACAACAGCTCCAGGGACAACAGCAAAGGCAAAACACCTATGCCTTAAAACTGGAGACTACTGCATCTTAAGGCCTCCAAGCCTGTTCCTTTTCAAGTTCCCTAGTACAGAAAACTGACCTCCAAGTAATAAGACTACAAGTAAATAATTTTGTGTCCTGCTGAAAATCCACCTCTTCATGAGAATCCTGCAACGACTTTGTTATATGACCCTGGCTATCGAATCCACCTAACTACACTTCAGGACTGAAAACACCTTCTTCAACAGACCCACAACGCATGCCTTTTCCCCAAGACAAGCCAAATCACATGACTTATGAACCATTCCTTCATTCATAATTTTAAAAGTGTATTATCCTCTTTATCGGCTTTCTTTCTTGAGTGTGTGTTTGTGCGAGGGGTAAGTGAGTGATGTAGCATTAGACTTTCAGGGTGAACGTGTGAATAAAAGTAATCCTCTTTATTTCAACCCACAAAATGCATGCTGCTGGTGATTCATATTGGCCATACACTCAGGGGTTAAGAAATACACCCATCTTCCTTTTCAAAAAAAGAACACACTGATTCTGGACAGTAAAGGGAAGGGAACTAGGGTTTCAGTTCTATCTCATTTCTGTCCGTAATACCACTGAGGGGTAACTGTATGATTTAAATGAAACTGTTTTGTTTAAAATTCTCAATAAAGGTGGATTCCGAACTTAAGAAAGAGGTAAAATCACCTACAATTCTGGACAGCCAGGAAGAAAACTGAAAATTGACACACTGGCTAAATCCCATAAGAGTATGGGAGAATTAGTGACTAACTAGATATATCACTAAAAATATTAAGGTGTTAGAGATTGGGTTAAGGAGATAACTGAAGGTGAGAATCCGGTGGAAAAGGCTGGTGAATGTAAGGAGGGTTCTCTTGCCAAGCCACGATTAATGAAAGCCTTATGACTTCTGGCATATAAGACTCAAGACCAGAGACAAGAGGAGGAAATCAGACAATTGGAGTTAGAGAAGGTGGAACTACAGAGGAAAGCACGTGACAGAGAAGTGATAGTGAATAAATTAAAGAGTGATCTCACAGAGGAAAGTGAGAAGTCAGAATGTGAAAAGAATAAATGGGTGTGTGTGGAATCATCGTATCAATGTCAGTTGACAGAATGTAAGCAGAAATGTAATGAATGGAAGAATAAGTTTAATGTGGAGAGGACAAAGGGAGCAGAAAAGGAAGTGGAAAATGTAAAAGCTGCCTTCAGGGTGTTGTGAAATGAGTCACATAGTAAAGTAAGCCATCAGCAGTGTGAGGCCCAAATTTGGGAATTAAGACACCAATTGAGGATAGGACAGGGTCTCTATTTAATGAGTCCAGGTGATGGGGAGCCCGATGATAAACCCCGGCATGGTGGCTGCAAGCCCCTGCCACATGCCCCAACTCTCCGGATCAAAAGGGGCCAGGACTGATGACTCCAATGTGATAACAAAAGTTTACTGTAGATGCACAAGGGATCCGAACGTTACATAGTGCTCATGAGGTTCTATATACCAATGTACAATTGATAGAATTAGTAAGAGACATGACTAAGTTGGGGATGGGAGATGATCCCACCATCGTTTGTGACCATAGAACAGGTAGTTGGCCTCAATGAATGCAGTGATGTGGAACATATTAAACATAGAAGCATAGAAAATAGAAGCAGGAGTAGGCCATTCGGCCCTTCGAGCCTGCTCTACCATTCATTATGATCATGGCTGATCATCCAACTCAGTAACCTATTCCTGCTGCTGGCTTTGAAGCCAGAGGTTTATAATGGTCCACCCAGAGCAGCGAGAAAGGGTGAGAGTACCCTGGCAGGTACAAAAGATCAAATCCTTGAGGTTGTGGAAACAGGACCGGGGATCCTTGAGAGCAGGTTACAAGCAGAAGCTGGGTGAGTCTCCAGAGGCGTTTGCTGATCGCCTCTGGCCATTTTATGCCAGAACCAACAGTGGAGCTTTGATCAGAAACACCTTGGATGGGGAACCCCCATTAGTATTGGTTAAGGGTTCTGTGTGAGAAGCCTCCCATTTATTAAAGCCCAAGCTAGTGCATGGTTTGACCTGCAAGGTGATCAGACAGAGGTGATAATTTTGAGGAAAATGACCCTCACCTTCAATGCTCACAAGGCAGAGGAAAAGGGCACGAGTAGTTCAGAAAAGGAAACAGGAGATGGGGGTCAGGAAAAACAAATGGCAAATTGCATGAGGCCAGAGAACCCTTGATTAGGACAAATACTCAGGGTGGGCACAGCCCCTAAATTGGGGCCAGATCCCACATGGTCACTCTGTTCGAGTAGAACTCCCTTTATTTTAGGGATTTACAGGGCATGAACAGGCTGAGATGATATCAAAACCCCTAAATTTTTGGGTAGGACCCTTAGAAACTAAATGAAAATGCATACTTCTCAGCTGGGGTCAGCCCGGTGTGGGCGTATTGGGATCAGATTGGATGTCAGCCCATAGTGTGATATCAGAGATGGAAAATAACTGCCTGTGAGATGCCTTGGAGAAGACAAGTATGGGGGATGTCTGAATAGTTTCAGCTAAATAGGAGGGAACTGTGTGTTCCATCCGAGCAACAGGTCTGTATGATCTGACCACGCTGTGGGAAAAGGTTTCACCAGAATTTCAGGCAATACTGTGGCAGAACAAGGGAGCGTTCGCCACCCATAAGCGTGATTGTGGGAGAATGACCACAACAGAGGTGGAGGTCGAGAGTGAGCCTATGACCTGACCTCAGAAACAGTATACCTAGCCCGAGAAACTGAGAAGGATCTCAAAAAGGCAGTGACATCCTGAGTAGAACAGGGGGTCTTGCGCCCATACCAACACATGTAAGTTCCCCTTTAAGGCCAGTAAAGGAACCAGATGGATCCCAGAGAATGACCATTGATTACTGGGTTTTAAATTGGAACATACCAGCCTGTACACCTACAGTGACAGCAGTGGCCGATCTGATTGCTGAAACCCTCAGTAGCACCCAGGTTTTCACTGTATTAGACATCTCTAATGGATTTTGGTCTATACCAGTCTGAAGGGAAGACCAGTACAAATTTGTGTTCACCTTCAAAGAACAGCAATATACATGGACCTGCCTACCGCCAGGTTTCCACAGCAGTCCCTCAATCTTCCACCAGTGTTTGGCCAAATGCCTAAGGGAGTTTAGTCAGCCTGACTGTCTCATTGTACGTTGATGACTGGCTTCTATTCGCTGCTTCTAAGTATGGGGAGGCGAGTGGGAGCGGTGGGGTGGGGAGACATGAATTCCTCCTCTGTGAATTGTTACATCTTTTGAAGGCAGCTGGCTTAAAAGTGAATCCGAGAAAGGCTCAGGTAGGACAGAGGGAAGTACGCTTTTTGGGCTTAGTAATCACGTCGGGAGAGTGTGCCATCAATGGGGCAAAACAGAAGGCGGTTCAGGAATTACCGCATCCTAACTCTTTAACATCATTGCGTTCATTTTTGGGCCTGACCGCCTACTGTAGGGAATTTATAGAGGATTATGATGCCATAGCGGCTCCTCTGTTGTGTTTATTAAAAAAGGGAATAGTTTGGTACTGGGATGAAGAGTGTGAGGGGCCATTTGTGAAGTTAAAAGAAGACCGACAAACAGCACCTGCTTTGGGAGCTGTAGACCCAGAAAATGAATTTGACTTGGAAACGGCTGCCTACCTGAGTGTTGTGTTACTACAAGACAAGCACAGTAGATTAAGACTGGTTGCGTACACATCTAGGGTGCTCACCGATGTGCAAAAGGGGTACCCAGCATGTGAGCGACATCTCTTCGCGGCCATTTGGGCGGTAAAACATTTCCAGGTGTTCACTGGGACTCAGTGGTTAACTCTGTTAACTCATCACCCCCCCATTAGACTATTTGTGGATGGATGGCTGAAGGATGGCACAGTGTCAAGCCAAAGGACTTCTATTTGGACCCTCCTTCTGGGGAAGGAGCTTATTCAAGTACAAAAGCTGGAGGAGCCCTGGTTGGCTGCTAGTATGGCTTAACAGAGGGAGCCACATGAATGCTCAGTTGGAGAAGCATGGGAGATGGATATGAGGTTTGTTATGGCCAGGTGAGGAGGGGGGCTCAGGCTCCCCTCTTGCCCTTCCTCTTGTTTGACTGCAACAGGGTTTATTCCTTTTAAATAGTGGTTGTGCTGACCACCTCTGTGAGTGTTTTACCTTTTACCTTACTGTGATTGTGAAAGAACCTATCAGACATGTTTTCTTGAGTTTAAACAAGAAAGAAGTAAGTTTATTATACTCAAAACTCTAACTCCAAATTAAAAATACTAAAAATTAAGCTACACATTCACCCGAGAATCACACACACACAAATGGATTACAGAGGGAAAATTAGGTTTGATGGTTGGATTGAAGTCCAGAATAAATGGAACTTAAGTACATAGTCTGTGAAATGGGTGATCTGGTCATCCTCTGCATGAAGCTGTATTCTTGAAGTCCTCGCTGGTCAAAATGCACTTTGAGGTTGTCTTGCTTTGCTCAGGGTTTTCTTGAAGACAGAATTGTAGTTGGTTCTCTTCCCCTGGTCTCTGGCAATAGCAGTCTGTAAGATTGGAGGGTCCATAGTTGCAGACAATTTTCAAACTTGATGTTTCTGGGGAGAGAGAAAGAGACAGAATGGGAAGCCCACAGCTTTCTCTGTGGCTGTAGTCTCAGTTTCTGCTTGTCTCTTTGTTCAAAGGAAACAATACCAGCTTCCCCCCAAGTTGGACAGATGGTCACATGGCTGCTTCAGGTTTTCTGGAACCTACTAATCAAATTCAGGGTTAGGAATTGGCTTCACATGCCCCAGGATGCCAATTTACACTTGGATGGGGTTTGCTCTTCCAAAGTCAATATGTTAGGATTGCCTTGACTGCTATGCTAATTAAGCTATTTTCGGTAATTCAGTCACTTAGAGCAAGCCATTGCTCTGGATCCATGCTGCTCAAACCTCTGGCTCTGGGTGGATCTTTTGAATATGAAAAGGTGTTTCAGATGCAAATTGCAGTGGCCATCTTGGCTGCTAGTTTTTTAAAAAGTTACTGTCGGATTTTTCCCATTAAAAGTCTAATGTAAGTTTCCAACCAATGAAATTATTATTTCTCATTTGGCATATGGGGTTCTCTTGACAGGCTGAAGAATGGAATCCACCCAGGGGAAGGGATATTTATGTAAATTGCTCTAGCTCGGTAGTTGATGTGAAAAGACAATACATCGGGGAGGGGGAAGGTGACCTGGAAGGTACCCTGGAAGACAGTGAAGGCACTAAAATAAAATAAAATGAAATAAAACAAACTATAATAAAAGACCGTGAAGGCACGACTAGGTAGCAGCGATCATAATATTATTGAATTTTACATTCAGTTTGAGGGAGAGAAAAGTGTGTCTATGACTAGTATTTTAAACTTAAATAAGGGCAATTATGAGGGCATGAAAGCAGAGCTAGCTAAAGTGAACTGGCAAATTAGGTTAAGGGATAGGTCAATAGACATGCAGTGGCAGACATTTCAGGGGTTATTTCAGAATACACAGAATAGAGACATTCAAATGAGAAAGAAAAATTCCAAGGGGTGGACCCACCATCCATGATTAACTAAAAAAGTTAAAGGTAGTATCAAAGGTAAAGAAAAAGCATATAATTGTGCAAAGATGGGTGACAGGTCAGAAGATTGGGCAGAATATAAAGAACAGCAAAGAATGACTAAAAGATTGATCAGGAGGGAAAAATTAGAGTATGAGAGAAAGCTAGCTAGAAATATAAAGACAGATAGTAAGAGTTTCTATAGATATTTAAAAAAGAAAAGTTAACAAAGTGAACGCTGGTCCCATAGAAAGTGAGTCTGGGGAGTTTCTAAGGGAAAATAAGGAGATGGCAGATGAATTGAACAGGTATTTTGCATGGGTCTTCACTATAGAGTATACAAGTAACATCTCAGAAATAGCTGTAAATCAGGAAATGGAAGGGAGGGAGGAACTCAAGAAATTTACAATCACCAGGGAAGTGGTACTGAGCAAATTGTTGGAGCTGAGGACTGACAAGTCCCCGGGTCCTGATGAACTTCATCCTAGGGTCCTAAAAGAAGTGGCTAGTGAGATAGTTGATGCATTGGTTTAATTTTCCAAATTCAGGGAAGGTTCCATTAGATTGGAAAATAGCAAATGTAACTCCTTTATTCAAAAAGGGAGGGAGACAGAAAGCAGGAAACCTGAGGCCAGTTAGCTTAACATCAGTCATAGGAAAATGTTAGAAGCTATTATTAAAGATGTTGGCACCAGCTAGACCTCATTGTCACAAGGCGAGCCGCCTTAAACAGTGTTCAAATCACACGCAGCTTCCACAGTGCGGACTGCGACACCGACCACTCCCTGGTGTGCAGCAAGGTTAGACTCAGACCAAAGAAGTTGCATCATTCCAAGCAGAAGGGCCACCCGCGCATCAACACGAGCAGAATTTCTCACCCACAGCTGTTACAAAAATTTCTAAATTCACTTGTAACAGCCCTTCAAAACACTCCCACAGGGGATGCTGAGACCAAGTGGGCCCACATCAGAGACGCCATCTATGAGTCAGCTTTGACCACCTATGGCAAAAGTGCGAAGAGAAATGCAGACTGGTTTCAATCTCATAATGAAGAGCTGGAACCTGTCATAGCCGCTAAGCGCATTGCACTTTTGAACTACAAGAAAGCCCCCAGCGATTTAACATCCGCAGCACTTAAAGCAGCCAGAAGTACTGCACAAAGAACAGCTAGGCGTTGCGCAAACGACTACTGGCAACACCTATGCAGTCATATTCAGCTGGCCTCAGACACCGGAAACATCAGAGGAATGTATGATGGCATGAAGAGAGCTCTTGGGCCAACCATCAAGAAGATCACCCCCCTCAAATCTAAATCGGGGGACATAATCACTGACCAACGCAAACAGATGGACCGCTGGGTTGAGCACTACCTATAACTGTACTCCAGGGAGAATGCTGTCACTGAGACTGCCCTCAATGCAGCCCAGCCTCTACCAGTCATGGATGAGCTGGACATACAGCCAACCAAATCGGAACTCAGTGATGCCATCGATTCCCTAGCCAGCGGAAAAGCCCCTGGGAAGGACAGCATTACCCCTGAAATAATCAAGAGTGCCAAGCCTGCTATACTCTCAGCACTACATGAACTGCTATGCCTGTGCTGGGACGAGGGAGCAGTACCCCAGGACATGCGCGATGCCAACATCATCACCCTCTATAAAAACAAAGGTGACCGCGGTGACTGCAACAACTACCGTGGAATCTCCCTGCTCAGCATAGTGGGGAAAGTCTTTGCTCGAGTCGCTCTGAACAGGCTCCAGAAGCTGGCCGAGCGCGTCTACCCTGAGGCACAGTGTGGCTTTCGTGCAGAGAGATCGACTATTGACATGCTGTTCTCCCTTCGTCAGATACAGGAGAAATGCCGTGAACAACAGATGCCCCTCTACATTGCTTTCATTGATCTCACCAAAGCCTTTGACCTCGTCAGCAGACGTGGTCTCTTCAGACTACTAGAAAAGATCGGATGTCCACCAAAGCTACTAAGTATCATCACCTCATTCCATGACAATATGAAAGGCACAATTCAACATGGTGGCTCCTCATCAGAGCCCTTTCCTATCCTGAGTGGTGTGAAACAGGGCTGTGTTCTCGCACCCACACTTTTTGGGATTTTCTTCGCCCTGCTGCTTTCACATGCGTTCAAATCCTCTGAAGAAGGAATTTTCCTCCACACAAGATCAGGGGGCAGGTTGTTCAACCTTGCCCGTCTAAGAGCGAAGTCCAAAGTACGGAAAGTCCTCATCAGAGAACTCCTCTTTGCTGACGATGCTGCTTTAACATCTCACACTGAAGAATGCCTGCAGAGTCTCATCGACAGGTTTGCGTCTGCCTGCAATGAATTTGGCCTAACCATCAGCCTCAAGAAAACGAACATCATGGGGCAGGATGTCAGAAATGCTCCATCCATCAATATTGGCGACCACGCTCTGGAAGTGGTTCAAGAGTTCACCTACCTAGGCTCAACTATCACCAGTAACCTGTCTCTAGATGCAGAAATCAACAAGCGCATGGGTAAGGCTTCCACTGCTATGTTCAGACTGGCCAAGAGAGTGTGGGAAAATGGCGCACTGACACGGAACACAAAAGTCCGAGTGTATCAGGCCTGTGTCCTCAGTACCTTGCTCTACGGCAGCGAGGCCTGGACAACGTATGCCAGCCAAGAGCGACGTCTCAATTCATTCCATCTTCGCTGCCTTCGGAGAATACTTGGCATCAGGTGGCAGGACTATATCTCCAACACAGAAGTCCTTGAAGCGGCCAACATCCCCAGCTTATACACACTACTGAGTCAGCGGCGCTTGAGATGGCTTGGCCATGTGAGCCGCATGGAAGATGGCAGGATCCCCAAAGACACATTGTACAGCGAGCTCGCCACTGGTATCAGACCCACCGGCCGTCCATGTCTCCGTTATAAAGACGTCTGCAAACGCGACATGAAATCGTGTGACATTGATCACAAGTCGTGGGAGTCAGTTGCCAGCATTCGCCAGAGCTGGCGGGCAGCCATAAAGACAGGGCTAAATTGTGGCGAGTCGAAGAGACTTAGTAGTTGGCAGGAAAAAAGACAGAGGCGCAAGGGGAGAGCCAACTGTGCAACAGCCCCAACAAACAAATTTCTCTGCAGCACCTGTGGAAGAGCCTGTCACTCCAGAATTGGCCTTTATAGCCACTCCAGGCGCTGCTTCACAAACCACTGACCACCTCCAGGCGCGTATCCATTGTCTCTCGAGATAAGGAGGCCCAAAAGAAAAAGAAAGAAAGATAGCAGGGCACTCAAAAGAATTGAAGGTAATCAAGCAGAGTCAACATGGTTTTGTGAAAGGGAAATCACAATTAATTTAATTAACTAATTTATTGGAATTCTTTGAAGAAGTAACAGATGTTGTGGATAAAGGGGAACCACTGGATGTACTGTACTTAGATTTCCAGAAGGCATTTGATAAGGTGTCACAACAAAGGTTATTGCAGAAAATAAAAGCTCACTGTGTTGGGAGGGGGGGGGCGGGTGGTGGGGTGGGGGGTGGTGGTCACATCTTGGTATGGATAGAAGGTTAGCTAGCTAACAGGAAACAGAGAGTAGGCATAAATGGGTCATTTTCTGGTTGACAAGATGTAACAAGTGGTGTGCCACAGGGATCAGTGCTGGGGTCTCAACTTTTTACAATTTATATAAATAACGTGGATGAAGGGACTGAAGGTATGGTTGCTAAATTTGCTGATGACACAAAGATAGGTAGGAAAGTAAGTTGTAAAGTGGACATAAGGGGGCTACAAAGCGATATAGATAGGTCAAGTGAGCGTGCAAAGGAGAATAATGTGAGAAAATGTGAAATTGTCCATTTTGGCAGGAAGAATGAAAAAGAAGCATATTACCCAAATGGTGAGAGATTGCAGAGCTCTGAGTTGCAGTGGGATCTGAGTGTCCTAGTGCATGAATCACAAAAGGTTTGTGTGCAAGTTCAGAAAGTAATTAGGAAAACTAACACAATGTTATTGTTTATTGCGATGGGAATTGAATACAAAAGTAGGGAGGCTATGCTTCAGTTATACAGGGCATTGGTGAGAGCACATCTAGAGTACTGTGTACAGTATTGATCTCCTTATTTAAGGAAGGATGTAAATGTGTTGGAAGTAGTTCAGAGAAGGTTTACTAGACTAATACCAGGAATGGGCAGATTGTCTTATGAGGAAAGGTTGGACAGGCTAGGCTTGTATCCGCTGGAGTTTAGAAGAGTAAGAGGCGACTTGATTCAAACATATAAAATCCTGAGGGGTCTTGACAGGGTGGATATGGAATGGATGTTTCCCCTTGTGGCAAAATCTAGAACTAGGGGTCACTATTTAAAAATAAGGGGTCTCCCATTCAAGACAGAGATGAGGAGAAATTTTTCTCGCAGAGGGTCGTGTGTCTTTGGAACTCTCTTCCTCGAAAGGCAGTGGAAGCAGAGTCTTTAAATATTTTTAAGGTAAAAGTAGATAGATTCTTGATAGCAAGGGGGTGAAAGGTTATTAGATTAGAGATACAGCACTGAAACAGGCCCTTCGGCCCACCGAGTCTGTGCCGACCATCATCCCCCCCATTTATACTAATCCTACACTAATCCCATATTCCTACCAAACATCCCCACCTGTCCCTATACTTCCCTACCACCTACCTATACTAGTGACAATTTATAATGGTCAATTTACCTACCAACCTGCAAGTCTTTTGGCTTGTGGGAGGAAACCGGAGCACCCGGAGAAAACCCACGCAGACACAGGGAGAACTTGCAAACTCCACACAGGCAGTACCCGGAATCGAACCCGGGTCCCTGGAGCTGTGAGGCTACAGTGCTAACCACTGCGCCACTGTGCGTTATCGGGGGTAGGTGGGAATGTGGAGTTGAGATTACAATCGGATTGACCATGACCTTATTGAATGGCGGAGTGGGCCACCTAGGGAGTGTATGGTCTGTGCCCCAGGCAAGGGGAGACCCAAGTGAGCAGCCTTTTTGACAGAGCCTGATATTAGGTCCAGTTATGATGAAGGAAATAAAACATGTGGGTATTAGTTTTGCTGGAGGAATTTATGGAAATGAAATGAGGGTATTTACCAATGTGAGGATGATTTAGATGGGCCTAAAGGCAAGGTGCAAGTTGAAGCTCAGGAGAAAAGACCACGAGTATCTCAGAATCACACAGTCACCTCTCAGATATACCCCAATTTTCCAACACATAGACTGGACCAAGGAATGGGTTAGTTTTAATCACAATTGGGAAGGTTTTGTACCACGTCATGCACTATGAAATAGTCCCAGTCATTCTGAACTTGACTGATGTGGACTGCTCGATTGGTGCCCTGTAAAAACTAGAGTTGTGTGTGGAAATGATGCAGACCTTAGTGAAACAACAGGGATTGAAAAATCAGAAGGACTCTTAAGTTGTGGTAGGTCAATTGGAATTGGATGGGAAATCAATCAACTGAATCAATTAAGGGGGTGGGACAAAAGAAGCAAAGTTCAATTACTGACAGATTGTCAATTTTTAATACTGGCACGTTGGCGATCAGTCACCTCAATCTGCTTGCACTGTCCATCGAGATATAGCAGATCCAGCAAAAAATGAAAGAGATTCTGTACAGGACAAACGAAGGGGAGTTGAAATTGGCTGAAGAGGGCAGGGCCATGACAATACATCGGCCAGATATTGTTAGGGCAATAGAACGCCACGGAAGTATCGTTAATAAGTTAATTAAGGAAGATCGTAATGCGTTGGATGAAGCAGCCCAAAATTATGTATGTGTAATGCATGGGTCATGGTTAATTGAACAAGCCAAGGGTGAAGTGGAAAAGATTGCGAAGGGAAAGGCCACCTCATGGTTAATGGATGAACATTTGGAAGCCTTAGTCTGACCACTTGTCAGTTTAAAGGGCTGATTGAAGTTCACCCCGTTGGATCTAATTTTACTCTCGGTCTATGATCACTCCTAAGCAATCTGCAGTCATCTCAGATTGACCACTGAGGGGTAATTGCATGATTTAAACTGTTATGTTTAAAATTCCCAGTAAAAGTGTTGGATTTAGCCTGAGTTTATGTCAATCATGATTTTCGGTCTCCAAACTTAAGAAAGAGATAAAATCACCTACAATGGGTTAGTGTTGACAGGAACGGGATAGCCCGGACAGCAGGAACAGGTTAGTTTGGGCAAGAGTGAGTTAGTTCGGACAGGAACAGGTTAGTTTGTGTAAGAGTGAGTTAGTTCGGACAGGAACAGGTTAGTTTGGGCAGGATTGTTGGTTTGGACAGCAGCAATAGGTTAGTTTGGATAGCAAAAATGTGTTAGTTTGGACAGGAATGGGTTAGGTTGGACAGCAAATAGAGGTTAGTTTGGACAGAAGGAGTGAGTTAATTTGCACAGCAGGAATGGGTTAGACAGGACAGCAGGAACTGGTTATTTGCACAAGGAAACAGGTTACTTGGACAACGGGAACAGGTTAGTTTGAACAGTAGGAATAGGCTAGTTTGGACAGGAACAAGTTAGATTGGATAGTAGTAATGAGTTTGTTTGGACAGGAACGGGTTACTTTGCACAGGAACGAGTGACATTGCACAGCAGGAACAGGTTAGTTTACACAGGAATGGGTTAGTTTGCACAGGAATGAGTTACATTGCACAGTGGGAACAGGTTAGATTGGACAGCGGGAACAGGTTAGATTGGACAGCGGGAACAGGTTAGCTTGGACAGCAGGAGTGGGTTAGTTTGGACAGGAGTTGGTTAGATTGGACAGGAAACGAGTTACGTTGCACAGCGGGAACAGGTTAGCTTGGACAGCGGGAGTGGGTTAGTTTGGACAAGAAACGAGTTACGTTGCACAGTGGGAACAGGTTACTTTGGACAGGAGGTAATTAGATTGACAGCAGGAACAGATTAGTTTGGACAGGAGCGAGTTAGATTGGACAGGAACAAGTTAGATTGACAGCAGGAACAGGTTAGTTTGGACAGGAGCGAGTTAGATTGGACAGGAACAGGTTAGTTTGGACAGGAATGAGTTAGAATGACAGCAGGAACAGGTTAGTTTGGACAGGAGCGAGTTAGATTGGACAGGAACAAGTTAGATTGACAGCAGGAACAGGTTAGTTTGGACAGGAGCGAGTTAGATTGGACAGGAACAGGTTAGTTTGGACAGGAATGAGTTAGAATGACAGCAGGAACAGGTTAGTTTGGACAGGAGCGAGTTAGATTGGACAGGAACAAGTTAGATTGGACAGGAACAAGTTAGATTGACAGCAGGAACAGGTTAGTTTGGACAGGAGCGAGTTAGATTGGACAGGAACATGTTAGATTGACAGCAGGAACAGGTTAGTTTGGACAGGAGCGAGTTAGATTGGACAGGAACAGGTTAGTTTGGACAGGAATGAGTTAGAATGACAGCAGGAACAGGTTAGTTTGGACAGGAGCGAGTTAGATTGGACAGGAACAAGTTAGATTGGACAGGAACAAGTTAGATTGACAGCAGGAACAGGTTAGTTTGGACAGGAGCGAGTTAGATTGGACAGGAACATGTTAGATTGACAGCAGGAACAGGTTAGTTTGGACAGGAGCGAGTTAGATTGGACAGGAACAGGTTAGTTTGGACAGGAATGAGTTAGAATGACAGCAGGAACAGGTTAGTTTGGCCAAGAACGGGTTAATTTGTGAGGCAGGAATGGGTTATATTGAGCAGCCGGAATAAATTAACTCGTGCAGCAAGCACAGGCCAGCATCACTGACGTGTCTGCCCGTTCCCACAATGCTCCAGCTGCCACGTATGAGCAGGTGTGGATCCGGGTCCTGATCTTGAGCTTCCTGTTGGAATAATAGATCCTGAGTACTGGTAGCAATGGGTGGTTCACAGAGTGTGGAAATACCTGGTGGAGGCAGCGAGGGATATCATGTTCTTCGTGTATGTAATTTTGTTAAAAGTGTCAGTCCATCTCTCGTCTTCCTTATAACTGGTGCCTGCTGCGCTGCTCGGAGTGGCGAGTTGTCGATATCAGTCCTTATGCAAGGCCGGGGATTGGGCCGCGGCCTATTCCTGCTTTTAGCCACTCCAGCGCTCAGCTAAAGGACGATTCACTCGTTAGGTGGATTTTGTGAGTTTTATTGTATCTAAAACAGTAGAGAACAATCTAAAACCACACGGCTTGCCTTAAAAAAAAATACAAAACCTTAATTTGTTTGAAGATTAACTTTTTTTTCTCTCTCTCTGCACAAGTGTTTTTATTTCTGGTCCTCACCCTTAGAGAAAATGGACTGTTTGAGGCTGTACGTTGTTTTTCTCTTGGAGTCTAGTTTCATGCCAACCTGTACGCTCACGCCTGATTCAAAGCGAAACCAAAGCAGAGTATGCTAAAGGTACACGATACTGTAGATCAGTTAGCATCTGTAAAGAGAAAAGACAGGTTGATGGTTGGAATTAATTGCCATTTGTCAAACTCTTGATCTGACACGATACTTTTTTTTTTAAAAAAGTGGACCAAAATGTATATTACTGTATTTCTAAGTTAAATTAATTTGCTTTGTTTATTTTTGTATTAATGTTGGGAAAAGTTGAAATATGGCTTTGTTTTTATGTCTTAATGTCATAGTGTACCTTCATTACAAATGGTTTGGTTGGCATCCTTCCATCTATGAAAAATGATGTACATGTAGCAAACAACCTGTTTAGGTGGGATGTCTTCTCTTGATGCACCTTTGCTGATGGCTGTGAAGGCCAATCCTTGAAGCAGATTTTGACACAGGTGCTGCATGTGAAGCTGCCAAATGGTGGTGCTTGTTGCCAAGCTGCTGTAGCAACTGGGTGTCATGGTAGTGCACACCAGTCCACAGGCTGTGTCACCATTTCCATCTTTCATCAGCTAGTGACTCCCAGGAGCGATAGTCAATATTTAGGGCCTTCATGTCACGCTTGCAAGCATCCTTGAAGTGGAGCTTTGGGCCCTGGCTTCCTCATTACAAATATGTTGCTCAAATATACAGAGTAACTGTGCAGGGTATTACTAGGGAAATCATTGGATTGTCTTGTAATTATAGTTTGTAGCTTGTTTACCTTGTCAGTTTTAGTGGTATCCATGCTCACTGCAATAGATTTAGACCAAACTGGTGTGTGTTCAGTTTAGAAATAGCATTTCTCTGTACTTTATTTCCTCCCCCCTTCCCTCAATTGACAAGCACCAGGCTTGCTTATATATTAATGATTTATCTTGAAAATCATTATTGTGCAGTGTTGAGAAAGAAATCAAATAGATACATAAAATTTGATCATAATTGTCTTTAGCATATTTTGTGTTCTGTTTTGTAGATTGTGAATTTTATCACATTGCTTAACATCCCTACTATCTACACTCCAGCTGTTGCCCTTTGTGTTAAATGCAAAGGAAACTTTCAAAAAAAAGCTTGGTATTTCTGTCTGGAATTGAACTTGGAGCCTGAAATTTACAAGCAATTTAAGGACCTTTTGAATTGTAGAAATTTACTAAAAGCTATAATTGCTTAGCTTATCAGCGTATTTGAGCTATAGCTTTAAAGAGACAGGTTGGGTTAACTGCTAACTATCTCAACCGTGCTGCAGACCCTATGCACCCATTAGCAATATTGCTAATGTTTTACATTAAAAGTGATCTCTTATTACCATTTACAAATAAAACTCTTTTCTCGTCAGTTTAGGTTTTGTTTTATTGAACAGTTTATACCATGAATAATGTGAATTGGGGAACTGATGTGGCGAAGCTACTCAGTAGAATAGTGTAAAGAAATTGTCATTTTGTATCTTTCAGGTTAATTCAATCTCTGAAATGTCCTGAATTAATTACCATCTCTACTAATCAGATTATTTTATTCTATATTTTATTGGGGCATTATAGGTTGGCATCCTTCCATCTATGAAAGATGATGGACACGCAACAAACAATCCATTTATTTGGGCTGTCTTCTCTTGGTGCACCTTTACTGATGGCTGTGAAGGCCAATCCTTGAGAGGCAGATTCTGCCACAAGTGCTGCACGTGAAGCTGCCAAGTTGTTTTTGATGTTGGAGCCTGTTGCCAAGTTGCTCTAGCAACTGGTCGTCATGGCAGTGCATGCCAGTCCGCAGGATGTGTCGCCATTTCCCTCTTTTGCCAGCTAGTGACTCCCAGTTGTGATAGTCAACATTTAGCGCCTTCATGTCACGCTTGCAAGCATCTTTGAAGCAGAGCTTTGGGTGCACAACTGGTTGTCTGGCCCTGGCTAACTCACCATACAGAAGGTTCTTGGGTATGCAACCGTCTTCATCCTGCGGACATGTCTGATCCAACGAAGCCGCCTCTGTTTGATTAGTGCCAACACACTTGGAAGCTCTGCACTTGAGAGGACTGCCACATTTGTGATTTTTGTCCTGCCAGGATATACCCATAATGCTCCGCAGACAGGGCAGATGGAAGGTATTGAGCTTCTTTCCTTGGTAGCTGTAAGTCATCCATGTTTCACAGCCATGCAGCAAGATGCTGAGAACACAGGCCTTAAACCATCAGCTTGGTCCTAAGGGTCAGCTTGGTGTTGTACCATGCGAGTTTTGCGAGTCGGCCAAAGGTGGTAGCTGCTTTCCCAATGCGTGTATCGAGCTCTGCATTAAGGGACAGATTGTCTGTCACCGTGGACCCAAGGTCACAGAATTTGCTAACCACTTCCAGTGGTGTGTGATCAGGGGTGGAAATGCAACACCTTGTCCCATGACTATGGTTTTCTTGATGTTTATAGTCGAGGAGAGCAAGTTATAGGCATGGGAGAGACAGTCCATGAGTATTTGTAGTTGAGTTTCTGTGTCTGTGACTAGTGTAGCATCATCAGCGTAGAGGAGTTCTCTGATCAGGATGTGATGTGTTTTTGTCTTTGCTTTCAGCCTTGATAGATTGTAGAGCTTGCTGGCTAACCTAGTGTGCAAGTAGACTCCTTCCATATCTGTAGGGAAGGCAAAGGTCAGGAGCATGGAGAAGATGCCAAACAAAATGGGGGCTAAGACACAACCCTGTTGCACTCCATTCTTCACTCCGAAACTGTTTGAAGTGTAGCCATCAAACTGTACAGTGCAGTGGATGTTGTCATGGAAGGAGTGGGTGAGGCTGAGGAGCTTTGGTGGACAGTCAATTTTTCCCAAAATCTTGTAGAGCCCTGCTCTTCTGACCGTGTCGAATACCTTAGTGAGGTCTACGAAAGTAAGGTAAAGGGGTGTACTGTGTTCCCTACACTTGCAGCTGGCGTATGGAAAAGATCATATCTACAGTAGATCTGCTGACGCAAACCGCGCTGTGCTTCAGCATACACTCGGTCTGCAAATAAATGGAGTCTTTTAAGTCTGACTTGGGAGTGCAGCTCACAGTGTTCAGCCCATTGGGACATCTATTTACTTCTGTCGGTGAGTACTTCATCTGCTGACTTCAGGGGAGCAGCTTTGGTGATGGCAGTGCCAAGCGCCCTCTTGATCCCTTCGTACATAGCTCGTAGATTTTCTTTGCATGCAGTTTGAATTTCTTGGCATTAGCTGATCCAGTGTTTGTTTCTGCAGTAGCTTCCTCTCCTTGCACGGCTGTCATGGCTACTTTTAGGTCATGCAGTGTCTTAGCTGTTGGGTTTATGTTGTACATCATGTAGGCTTTGTTTTTTTTTGCATCAATGACATCATCTCAGCTGAGTAGGTTTCAAACCAGCCCTTGTTGTGGGTTCTGCCTTTACCAAATGATGCTTCTGCTTCATGGATGATTGAGCTTAGTGACTTCCAAGCTTCATCGATGCCAGCATTGGTGCTTCCCATTATGGCTTTGGTGGGTAGTAAGCATGCTAGCGACCGTATGAAGTCCTGGTATTCGCATCATTGCTTTTGCAAGGGATGTTGATGCATGGCTAGCCGTCATGTTTGGAGTTGTGGAACTTTCTGGGTTGCACCTTCACTCAGCTGCTGATGAGAGTGATCAGTGTCATAGTCTGTGCGGATGTGAAGAACATTGCGCAGATTGCTCTGGGCATTATAGATGAATGAAATACCATCTGCTTTTGTTGTAGTGGGGAAACTTGATGCTGCAATCCATCATCTCAACATAACTTCATTGACCTGTTGCTAAGCCCAGTTTACAGTACATGTAGGAATTTAACATCCATGAACTTCAACAGCTCAGTAAATGTTTCTGTAATTTCAGTGGCAAAGACCAGTATTGCAGAGAGAAAGGCTGATTTGCTTGGTATCTGTTTGCAGCCAAGTTCCCTACACTTATTATGAACATTTGCTTGCATCTATACAGTGCCTTTTTTAATGCAGAAAAATGTTCAAAAGTGTTTCACAGAAGCCTAAGGAAAAATAGACACCAAGCCAAAGGAGAGTTTAAGATGCTTAGTGAAGGAGGTGGGCTTTATGGAGGACCTTGAAAGGAAGCAGTAGTGATTTTAGGGAGGGAGTTCTTGACTAGGTGCTGAAGGCTTGGCCACCAATTGTGGGGCAAAAGAGCCTGTAGTGACAGGAATGGGAAAATCAGTTGGGGGAGGTGGTAATAAGACTGGAGAAGGTTACAGAGATGGGAAGCAATGAGTCCATGAAGTGTTTGAACCACGAGGACAAGAACAGTATTCATTAATTATGAAAGAACAGAAAAAAAATACACAGTGCTATTAAAGTTATTACTAGTTTTGGAACTTGATTTCAAATTAGAAGTCATAACAGTAAGAACCCATTTAGAAAAGAGATATTTTGCAACGAAATATATTCTTGACATTAGGGTTGAGGAACAATATACAAGAAGAGTAAAGAGAGCTGCATCGGTCTGTGCTCAGTCTTTACTGGGAATGATTGCCAGAAGTGGAAAATGTTCAGTTTTAGGAGCGCTGACATCCCTCGCAATGAACTCAAAACATTTTTCTTTCAAAAAGATGAGAAAAGGCTCATGCAGTAATCCATCTTGAGGATTTATATGGTATGCTATATCTAAAGTCAGTGATTTGTCACGAGATGTGCTCAAAAATCCTGCAACAGTAGGACTGAGAATCAGGCTGGCTGTATGAACAACTGATGTATCTGTTGAAATCTACTCCTGTGCTAGTAGAGAGCTTGCATATTGACTCCGTGTTATCACAATTAGTATTAAGTGCTTTTTAGGGTGCCAGAAGTTTTAAGCTCGAGCTTCATTAATATCAGAACTGCACTGCAAAAATGGATACAAGTAAAATAATCTCATACTTGCATTTTTTATTTTAAGGCACATTTAACCAAACCTTTTGGCAGCATGTCAGCCCATTTTTTATTAATCTCTCCACTTGGCAAAATCATGCTTGTCATGGAGGTTGCCATGGATGTCATGCTATAAAAGATCACTAGCCTCATTTGTAAGCTGTCTCCCTCCCTTATTGGATTACTTCTACATCTGTGTTGGCATAGCAGCTATAAATGTTTTGGTGTCCCCCTGTTGATTGCACTGAAATAATTTAATGATTTTAGCTGATTCACCTACAACCCTGCAGCTTTTTTCTCAAGTGCTTGAACATGGGGAGGCGGTGTACTGGTAATGTCCCTGGACAAGCAATCCAGAGGCCCAGGCAAAAGCTCTGGGGGCATGTGTTAAAATTCCACCATGGTGCAATTAAAAGCTAGTCTAATGGTGACCATGAAACCATTGTCTATTGTTGTACTAATGTCCTTTAGGGAAGGAAATCTGCTGTCCTTACCTGGTCTGGCCTACATGTAACTCCAGACCCACAGCGATGTGGTTGACTCTTAAATGCCCTCTGAAATGGCCTAGCAAGCCAGTCAGTTCAAGGGCAATTGGGGATGGGCAATAATTGCTGGCCTAGCCAGTGACTCCCACATCCATGAACAAATTAAAAGTAGTTGTCTTGCAAGTTTTTGCCTGTCTGTTCTAAAGCTCCTTGTTCAAATTGTTCCAAGTTGGCATCTGACGACCTCTTAGCAGTGAAACAGCTGCTGCTAAAGTCAAGAATCTGGGATGCCTTCCATGATGCGTTACCCTGCCTTGTCGTCCTTCATCTCCTTATTGTCTTGACATGTTTGACTACCCAATCCTTCTCCTTCACCTCTCCTCCTTTTTCCAGTTTCATGGCACTGTCCTTGCATGTTTGCATTCTCACCTATATGAATGCAGCTGCTTCAGCAGTTACTTCTCTTTCCCCTTGACTGCATTCATTCTGTCATACAACTGTCAAATATCAGATATGGATGAGCTGTGGTTTTCTGTAACTCAAATTTGGGAAGACCAAAGCCATCATGAGATTGACCGATTTTCTAAATACAAATTACGTAAGGGGAAATGAGGATAGTTGGGGGGGAAAAAGGCATTGAAGTGGATGATCAGCCATGATCGTATTGAATTGCAGAGCAGGCCGATGGGCTGAATGGCCTACTCCTGCTCCTATGTCTGAAACTGTCTTAAATAAAGGCCTGCTACCTAACTGGGATCCGACGACATGGGTCGGGTCGGGCCGCTCTTCCGTGTCCAGCTTTCGGGCTCGGGTCGGGCCGGGCTGGGGACACACGGTAAGTGCTCTGCCAGTAGGTATTGAAAATAAAAAGCTTACCTGAGCTGGGAGTCTGGGACAAAACTGAGTCTGCGCAGTGAGCAAGTGATGTCACTTAAACGCCTGCTCAAGTCGGGAAAAAGAACCTGACCCCCTTCGATTTTTCCCCGAGCCCGACACGACCACCCCTTTACTTACTTTCCTGACACACGCTGCAGCTTCCTGCTGGTTTGGTGTGATGACGTCATAGTGACGTCACTCGCTCACTGCGCAGACTCCGTTTCGTCCTGGACTCCCAGCTCAAGTAAGATTTTTAAAAAAACTTTTTAAAAAATACTTTCCAACAGAGCACTTACCGTGTATGTAGGGCCCGACCCAAACCTGATGCATGTCGGGTCCAGTCGGGTTTGGGTCAGGTAGCAGGCCTCACTATGACGTCATCACGCATACGGTGGAGCTTCCCAGTCGGAAGGTAAGTAAAGGGATGCTCGGGTCAGGGTCTAGTTGGGGTCCGGCGCAGGGCGAAATTGGAGGGACTTGGGCCAGGTTGGGCTTGGGCCCACTGTGGATCTGTCGGGTTCTTTTTCCTGACCTGAACAGGCCTTTAGTCTCAAACTCTGTTCCTTGCTAATGTCTTCAAAACATCCCTGGAGACTCCCTCAGACTGAACCAGATAGAGGTCTACCCTGGCATTCTGTTTGATGCTGAACTGAGCTTTAAATTCCTCATCCTATCTAGCATTGCTACTACTGTATTTCCATTTCTGCAGCTAACCCTGCATTTGCCGTTACCTTAGCCCTTGTGCTGCTGAAACCTATATACACCTCCAGAACCAATTTACAATAATACTGTTCTTCCTGGTTACCCCACCATGCTCCATCTTCCATGTTTCAGAACTTGTACCAAATTCTGCCCTGTATTAAGTCCTGGTCACCATTCACCCTCGTCCTTGCTGAACTACATGAACTCTCTGCACTCTAATCCTCTCCTATACTCTTCCTCTGACTAGTCTTCTGTCTTGGTCATTTATTTTGCTCCACCATTGGTGATAGACTCATCAGCTGCTGGAACCCCATCCTTCTAAACCTTCATCTTTGAAAATGGGTTTTGAACAGTCTTGAGGTGTTGAAATTGAAACATAAAATGCTGGAAATGCATGGGTCATTTAGTATCAAGAAAATAAATCAATGGCATTGTGGGTATGTATACATCATCAGAACATAGAGGGTGGCTGGGAATATAACTTCCAACATTTAAAGAATTAGAAGTAATTACATTTTTAAGACAAATTTGATAAAATAAGCAACTTCAATTAGGTGAGTTGAAGTTAATCACATGTTTTAGACAACAAAAGCAGTTTGGATCTGTTGGTTAGCAGTGTGGCGACAAACACTTAGTGTTTCATGGTGAAAGCGCCTTGAAAAATTGACGTTTTAGGTGATGAATTAAATACAAATATTTTATCAGCAAATGCTTCTGCTTTTCTGACGGAACAGTATCTGAGATATTTGGGGTGCTAATTTGGAGTGTTAAGCTAAGTTTTGCTTTTAGAAGTTTTTGCACCCCAGCAATAGTTACATCTTGATAGGAAGATACTTGTGGCAGGAGAAGGAGAATCCTTTAAATGATTCTGTTAAGGGAAATGCATGGTACACTGTTAAAACATTAGGAGAAGGAATTATTTGTTTCCTGTCTGTATCTTAAGTAGAGTTAAGGGGTTAGGGGGCAAATCTATTGATCTCATCAATCTTAAGCTAGGGAGGAGAAAAAAACTGAGCAGTGATCCTCAATCCGGTCACTATGGTGTGGATGGGATCACGTAAAGAATGGTCATGTGGGCAAAGTCCCACCACTTGTGAAACCAAACTCCTGTAGGAGTCTCTGCCTTGAGAGAAATAGGCTCGGGAAAATAAATTAGATGAAATATTTGAGAAAATAAAATGCAGCTTGGAATTGATGTACATTTTATGTGGGGCAGTTTTCTATGCAGCAGTTAGTTATATATTGTGATACTACACTACATTTGAACAACTATATACTCCCCTCCATCACTTGTGTATTTATGTTTGTGTCAGCCTTGGGTATGGTGGGAGAATCATCACCTTAGTCAGAAGGCTGAGCTGGGGGTTTCTTTTCAGCAGGTTACAAAACCAACTCATTTTCAACACTCTACACACCCCAACTGAACTAAAACAATATCTCAGAAGAGAAACCACCTCCTGACCCTCAAATCTTGACACATCACTTTTCTGTAAACATCTCCCCCAAGTTACCAATGTTTCTGTTTATTTATCTTAAGGCATTTGATATCCAGCAAAGGTTTGTGTCCTTTCAGTGAACTTTCAACAAAAAAATAAGTCCAGGGTCTATGAAATCTTCAATCTACCAAAATGAATCCATTTCCACCCTTCAAATGAGTCCTCAAAAAAAAAGGAAGCACTTTCATAACAACTTGCATTTATATAGCGCCTTTCATAACTTCAAGGTATCCCAAAGCACTTCATAGATGATGACGTACTTGAAGTATAGTGACTGATGTAATGTTCCCAGATGGAAAAAGCTATTTTGTGTACAGGAATCCCACCAACAGCAGTTGGTGGGACCTTTTATGCAAAACTGAGAGGGCAGACAGGGCATTGATTAACGTCTTATTCAAAGGCAGTGCCTCTTGACAATGTAGCACTCCCTCAGTACTGCACTGAAGTGTCAACGTAGGTTATTTGCTCAAATTTCTGAAGTGGGGCTTGAGTTCAGATCTTCTCATTTCAGGGGTGAGTGCATCACTGAGTCAAATCAATGCCTAATGATACCAGGGGACTGTTCCTTTTTAAATCCAATCAGTATGTAAGAAATTTTAACAAAGCAAGCAAACTGATTGCAGTTTCGATTCAAGTGTTGGCTAGGTTTGCATCGTTAACTATACCAAATGGATTTTTGTTAGAACCCTAAACATTCTGAACTCTGCCAGACTGAATTGACTCATACCTACTGCAGACTCTAATCTGAAACCCAGATGAATTTTGGATTTCTTGACAGGAAAACAGTTGTGCTATTTGTGAATTGCACGTCTTTTTATATACCTATATATCAAAACAAGCCATTACTACCTCAGTAGTGGACTCCCCATCCCACCTTGTGGGAACCAACTGAAAAATATGGGATTAATTTGCAAAGAACATTTTATTTTTCTTCAGATCATGAGTTGGACTACGTGAATCATAGGAGTGCAAGCCAGGAAGAGGTGGTATTCACATTTTCCTCCATCTGTCAATAGAAATAAGGTAGTTTTACAAACCGAGGGATGCTTGTATCAAAGTTTAGATGAACATTGTGGCTGTGCATTTAAGCACTAAAAATCCCATTGGTGTGTAAAACCAGTATTGCTAACCTTGGCATTCTGTGTACTTCCAGAAGCACTCTTGCTCTCCGGTCGTCTTTTTTTTTTGCTCTCCTTTCCTGTTTGTTCTCCCTGTCGCCTTATACCAGCAAACATCTTTACTTTGAAGTGAGACTTCACTCCGGATTAACTCTCACTGATATCTTGATGTGGCAAAAGAATGCCCAATTACCAACATTCAGCCTTATTATGGACCCCTGTATATAAATAGGCAGACTGCAATCCTCCCGTCTCGCCTAGTAAGTAGTATAATCATGGTTCTTATTTTTTTTCATTTGTAAAAGCAACACCAATAATAGAGCATGGAGTTGCAGACATGGTGCCACCTTCAATTATCTTCCCAGGAGTTGGTGATCTGATGGAGGTTTCATATTGTCTTTTTCAGCTCCTCCTAGATTTGTCTGTTTCCGATCATGTCCGTCTCTCATTGTTTTCAAAATATTGACTATCTGTTCCTTCCACAAATGCCCACTGACCTAGTGTTTCTACCTTTTTTTAGTTTTTGCTTTAGATTTCCAGCGCCTATGGTATTTTGCCTTGTATGTGTCACAACTTGCATTGTGCAGGGGAAATATGGAGTGTGGGGACAGTGTGGTATAGCAAGCGGATTGTCAGCCCTCCCCCAGCCAAAGGCAAGAATATTTTGCACTAGCTTTTCCATCTAAAAGATTTGCTTTTTGATGACAAAGGCAATTAAAGAACAAATTTTGAATTGTTTGTCTTGATTTACTATATTTATGTTCATCTGGTTTCCAGTGTCCTCTGGAAGGTTGGAAGTTTTAGCGTGTGTTGGTATCTCTGGATTAAGAGGTGGACTTCCACTGGGGGCAATGGAGAAGCGATCACCATGTTGGCATCTGATGTTGAAGTCTTGGGGTTCATTTGCAGCGCGTACAGCCCTTTTGAGTGCATTTAGGAGGTGGTGGCATAGTGGTATTATCACTGGACTAGTAACCCAGAGACCCAGGATATTGATCTGGGGACATGGGTTGGAATCCCACCACAGCAGAAGGTGGAATTTGAATTTAATAAATAAATCTGGAGTTAAAAGCTAGTCTAATGGCCATGAAACCATTGTCGATTGTTGTAAAAACCCATCTGGTTCACTAATGTCCTTTTAGGGAAGGAAATCTGCTGTACTTACCTGGTCTGGCCTACATGTGACTCCAGACCCACAGCAGTGTAGTTAACTCTTGCATGCCCTCTGAAATGGCCGAGCAAGCCACTCCGTTGTACCTAACCGTTTATGAAGTCAATAAAAAGGAATGAAACCGGACGGACCACCTGGCATCGACTGAGGCACCGGAAACGACAACGGCAAACCCAGCCCTGTCGACCCTGCAAAGTCCTCCTTACTAAAATCTGGGGGCTTGTGCCAAAGTTGAGAGAGCTGTCCCACAGACTAGTCAAGCAACAGCCTGACATAGTCATACTCACGGAATCATACCTTACAGACAATGTCCCAGGCACTGCAATCACTGTCCCTGGGTATGTCCTGTCCCACCGGCAGGACAGACCCAGCAGAGGTGGCGGGACAGTGGTATACAGTAGGGAGGGAGTTGCCCTGGGAGTCCTCAACATCGACTCTGGACCCCATGAAGTCTCATGGCATCAGGTCAAACGTGGGCAAGGTAACCTCCTACTGATTACCACCTACCGCTCTCACTCAGCCGATGAGTCAGTACTCCTCCATGTTGAACAGCACTTGGAGGAAGCACTGAGGGTGGCAAGGGCACAAAATGTACTCTGGGTGGGGTCTTCAATGTCCATCACCAAGAGTGGCTCGGTAGCACCACTACTGACCGAGCTGGCCGGGTACGAAAGGACATAGCTTCTAGACTGGGTCTGCGGCAGGTGGTGCGGGAACCAACACGAGGGAAAAAACATACTTGACCTTGTCCTCACCGATCTGCCTGCCGCAGATGCATCTGCCCATGTCTGTATTGGTAGGAGTGACCACGGCACAGTCCTTGTGGAGACGGAGTCCCACCTTCACACTGAGGATACAGTCCATTGTGTTGTGTGGCACTATTGCTGTGCTAAATGGGATAGATTTCGAACAGATCTAGCAATGCAAAACTGGGCATCCATGAGGTGCTGTGGGCCATCAGCAGCAGAATTTTACTCAACCACAATCTGTAACCTTATGGCCTGGCATATCCCCCACTCTACCATTACCATCAAGCCAGGAGACCAACTCTGGTTCAATGTAGAGTGCAGGAGAGCAGGCCAGGAGCAGCACCAGGCATACCTCAAAATGAGGTGTCAACCTGGTGATTCTACAACCCAAGAATACTTGCATGCCAAACTGCATAAGCAGCATACAATAGACAGAGTTAAGTGATCCCATAACCAACGGATCCGATCGAAACTCTGCAGTCCTGCCACATCCAGCTGTGAATGGTGGTGGACAATTAAACAACTAACTGGAGGAGGGTGGCTCCACAAATATCCCCATCCTCAATGATGGGGGAACCCAGAACATCAGTGCGAAATATAAGGCAGAAGCATTTGTAACAATCTTCAGCCAGAAGTGCCAAGTTGATCCATCTCTGTCCCCTCCTGAAGTCCCCAGCATCACAAATGCCAGTCTTCAGCCAATTCGATTCACTCCGTGTGATATCAAGAAACGACTGAAGGCACTGGATACTGCAAAGGCTATGGGCCCTGACAATATTCAGGCAATAGTACTGAGACCTGTGCTCCAGAACTTGCCGCATCCCTAGCCAAGCTGTTCCAGTGTAGCTACAACACTGGCATCTACCTGGCAATGTGGAAGATTGCTCAAGTCCTGCCTTTTTGTGTACAGGACCGACAAGTCCAACCTGGCCAATTACCGCCCCATCAGTCTACTCTCAATCATCAGCAAAGTGATGGAAGCTGTCATCAACAGTGCCATCAAACAGCACTCGCTTAGTAATAACCTGCTTAGTGATACCCAGTTTGGGTTCCGACAGGGCCACTCAGCACCTGACCTCATTACAGCCTTGGTTCAAACATGGACAAAAGAGCTGAACTCCAGAGGGGAGGTGAGAGTGACTGCCCTTGACATCAAGGCAGCATTTGACCGGATATGGCATCAAGGAGCCCGAGCAAAACTGGAGTCAATGGGAATCGGGGAAAACTCTCCACTAGTTGGAGTCATATCTAGCACAAAGGAAGATGGCTGTGGTTGTTGGAAGTCAATCATCTGAGCTCCAGGACATCACTGCAGGAGTTCCTCAGGGTAGTGTCCTAGACCCCAACCATCTTCAGATGCTTCATCAATGACCTTCCTTCAATCATAAGGTCAGAAGTGGGGATGTTGGCTGATGATTGGTGCTGAATATTGCACATTCGCGACGACTCAAATACTGAAGCAGTCCAAGTAGAAATGCAGCAAGACCTGGACAATATCCAGGCTTGGGCTGATAAGTGGCAAGTAACATCTGCGCCACACAAATGCCAGGCAATGACCATCTCCAGCAAGAGAAAATCTAACCATCTCCCCTTGACGTTCAATGGCATTACCATCTCTGAATCCCCCACTATCAACATCCTCTGGGCTACCATTGACCAGAAACTGAACTGGAGTAGCCATATAAATACCGTGGCTACAAGAGCAGGTCAGAGGCTAGGAAACCTGAGGCGAGTAACTCACCTCCTGACTCCCCAAAGCCTGTCCACCATCTACAAGGTGCAAATCAGGAGTGTGATGGAATACTCTCCACTTGCTTGGATGGGTGCAGCTCCAACAACACTCAAGAAGCTCGACACCATCCAGCACAAAGCAGCCTGCTTGATTGGCACACCATCCACAAACATTCACTCCCTCCACCACCGACGCACCGTGGCAGCAGTGTGTGCCATCTACAAGATGCACTGCAGCAATGCACCAAGGCTCCTCAGACAGCACCTTCTAAACCTACGACCTCTATCAACTAGAAGGACAAGAGCAGCAGATGCATGGGAACATCACCTGCAAGTTCCCATCCAAGTCTCACACCATCTTGACTTGGAACTATATCTCTGTTCCTTCACTGTCGCTGGGTCAAAATCCTGGACTTCCCTTCCTAACAGCACTGTGGGTGTATCTACCTCACATGGACTTCAGCGGGTCAAGAAGGCAGCTCACCACCACCTTCTCAAGGGCAATTAGGGATGGGCAATAAATGCTGGCATAGCCAGTGACACCCACATCCCATGAATGAATTAAAAAAAAAATTATGTTGGGGTTGTGGATTTCACTGTTTTTGTGTGCGTGTTGGTGTCTCTGGCCAAGGCTTTTTAGTTGTGATGAGGGATTCTGTGGTAGTGTTGCTGGCCTTTGTGGTGTATTCTTCAGTGTTCATCCTGTCTGAGGTGGTGAGTCCCTGAGAACTCTGTACAGGCCTTGTAGCTTACATTGATTACAGCCAAGCCCACTCAGATGGAGCTTAATCCCACTACATTTACCTTCTCCATCTACGACCTGTTGTACGTCAGCAACAAATATGCTTCTCGTGTTCCTTTTGGTCTGTAACTTAAAATCTGATGATCTTAATCCTGAACTTTAAAACATTTTTTTTAAATCATGCTTTGCTTTCTGATACTTTCAAGTTGCACGTCATCAAGTATTAACATCAGGGTGCCTGTCAGGTATAAAGGAAAACAGATTATTTTGACATACTTAACCATCTGAGACCTCTTCAGTTCAGAGATTAGTGGAGCACTGCCCTGGTCGGAGTCAGGAGCACAGCAGGATGCTGAAATGGAGCAACCCTTTTAAGTAGCTGATTTCCTGACCAATAATTCTTCTGGTTTCAACACAGAGCGAGCTTCTGCAGTAGCAACCCACTGTGTCCAAATCAGAAACCAGTAAATTCCCTGTGACAGCTGGGACAACTTGGGATTGTGTCAGACTAACTAAAAAGTTGGAAAGCATATGGGTGCTGTAGTAGTGAGTGAGGAACAAGCCAAGATTCACTACTTGTTCTGCTTAACAGACTGCAGCAACTCCCTATGTGGAGGAGGGAAAATTGGAAGGGAGATCTTATCCAGCAGTTGTTTGCAGTTGCTGGGGGTTGATTACATAGTGCACTGGGAGCAAGTAGACTACTATCTTGGCTGTAGTCCAGCTCTTCCAAGTAAGCATGCCAGAATCTATTTGTGCAAAGTTCTATTTTGAGTTTTACTTGTCTTATGGATTTCCAGTCTTAATTTTGAGATGGTATGTGCTGATTTGTTGTACATTTGGATGAATACAAGGAATTTCCTGAAACAACTTTGCAGTACTATTAAATATTTAATTTATAATGTTTTGTACACTTTAAAAAGTAATTTATCTCTTGCTTTCAGGTTCAAGAAAATTCTCCAGGCCACAGGGCTGGATTGGAACCTTTCTTTGATTTTGTTGTTTCCATTGGAAATGCTAGATTGGTAAGCAGTTTATTTTCTCATGGAGTGAGCTACAATTTTGCTACTGAACTTGTATGAAATAGAAAAGTAATGTTTATTTTTTTTATCCCAATGCACTTTGTTGAGAAGTATTGAAGAATCATCTATGGTAAAATATATTAATTGGGTTAAATACTAGTTGAATGGTGAGTTCTAAATGTAAAA
Source organism: Heterodontus francisci (assembly GCF_036365525.1). Classification (NCBI taxonomy): domain Eukaryota; kingdom Metazoa; phylum Chordata; class Chondrichthyes; order Heterodontiformes; family Heterodontidae; genus Heterodontus; species Heterodontus francisci. The sequence continues at coordinate 69,378,501 of NC_090377.1, read as the reverse complement.
TAAATGCTGTTTTTGCTCCGGTTTCTCTCCTGCAGTGTTCAGAAATGGATTTTCTGAGAATGTTTCAGTTTATAGCTTGTGTGTCTATGCAAGAAATTCTTTTTATTGTAAATCTAGCTTCCAATTTTAATGAGATTTCAATATCAGATCTAAGAATTTAGTAACTCCATCTCACAATTAAAGCATTAGTTATTCAGATATATAATAAAGTTCTTGTTTTTGCAGGTGTTTATTGTTTTGAAATTGTAATGGAAAATGTTTGAACAAAAGTGGTGATTTTTAATGCATAGCTTTGTGCATTGGTATATGAATGCTAAAATTGTGTGAATGCAAATGCCTTGCATCCCATATAGTCTTGACTGGTATTCTAAAGTGTCTCTTTTTTTTTTTCTAGAACATAACTTTCAGATGGGTTAGTAGAGTACAGTTGGCTTTGGGTTTGTAACCTGAAAGCAGGTGAAACACAGTCTGCATTAACTTCATTGAGCACCTTGCAGAGACTATGTGGCAGTTGTCTTATAAGATGATGCAGAATCAAGCAACACCAGGCCTCTACTGTTCTAGTCAGGAGAAATGTTTAATCAGGTGTGATTACATCTGGAATTAACCCTAATTTGGTTTTGGGCAAATCATGTGATTTTAGCTAATGTGAAAATCCACACTTTGATCCCAGAGATGGTTAGTGCCATATGAGAATTCCTATTCTGCATCTTCTGAAGTAGCTGGTTCCTGAGTAGAATCACAGAATTGCACTAGCATCTATTTGTTTTATCCCCAAGATAAAATATTGGGCTCTGTTCTCCCATGTTGCATTTCCTATCATCAAATTTGATCAATTCTTCAGTTCCAGCACCAGTATGTAAATTGGTCTCTGTGGCCTTTTACAGTATGCATGTTAAAAATAATTTTTACTTGCACAACTCATTTTCTATTTTGGAATTTGAGACATGTAATTGACACTGGCCAACACATTGTGAAACAATCACAAAGTTGTCCTCTTTGTCTTAGTTACTGGACAGTATGCTACAGGTCTATTTACAGGTTCAATGCAGGTCTTTCCAAAGCATGACCACTTTCGCCAGTCCAATCATCTTCATTCTGAGGAAGCAATGAAGGAAACTCCAAAAAAACACAGCTGGCAGAAATGCAACAGTAGAAAGACAAAGGGAGTTGAAGCATTAGTTCAGTATAAATGTTTGGCACAGCAAGACCTATTGTTCAATAATTGTCATGACTATATTTGTGGTGGTAGGAGCTGCAAGAAAGTATTAGTGAGGCAGCTACCACCTTGAAGCAATTTTTCCTGGTTGCAAGGAAGGTTGATGTTACTTTGCCTGTATACTGATCTTAGTACTTTGGAGTTCCGTCAGGACCTTCGCTGCAAGTTTCGCTCAACTCTGCATAAAGGACTGTCGCATTGGGAATGTAGGATGTACGAGAGATTAGATTGGAATGTCCTAGAGTTAAGCTTCACGGAAAACAAGTCTTCCTCATATGTTGATGCCCACTTAAAATGGGTCTACAGACCAAGAAACTCTATCTTAAGCCTTTCTAACCGTCAGTGTATTTCCCCCTTTACTCCAAAGACTGTCATGGAAACATGACTACTGGTTGAACGCCCGCAGCCCATGTCCTCTCGGAAAACATCTCTCTCAATTAAGATCATTGCCACCTTGAATTTCTTTGTATCTGGATTATTCCAGGTGTCAGCAGCAGCTGATCTTTTTCCCTGTCGGTCAGGCAGCTGGTCACTGATGCTCTAATAGGAAGGGCTGCACAATTCATATCCTTCCAAATGGAAGCTTGGGAGCAAAAAATTGAGAGACCTATTTAGTTCTACAGACTGGCAGGTTTTCACAGGTGCAAGAAGCAATTGATGTATTTACCATAATTTTATAAATAGAGATGCTGTTCATTCTGTTAAGGTCCAGCTAATGTGCAATATCAATTAGCTTCTCTTATTTTTTCAAGAAAAGGGGGTGGTGGGTTGCCAGATGGTTAACTGATAACCTGGGCTATTTTCTGATCTACTTTATTGAGGTGAGGTTTGGGAGAAATGAACAAAGGTCAATTTTGGAAGCACTTCAGTAGTGTTAGAATTCATTGTGTAAATTTAAAATATATTTCCTATGTTTTGCCTTCAGAATCAGGACAATGATACCCTGAAAGACCTTTTGAAGACCAATGTGGAGAAACCAATTAAAATGGTCGTCTATAGTAGCAAGACACTCAAATTGAGAGAAACTACAGTCACTCCCAGCAACATGTGGGGTGGCCAAGGCTTGCTGGGTGTCAGCATTCGTTTCTGCAGTTTTGAGGGAGCTAATGAAAATGTGTGGCATGTGTTGGTAAGTAAATTGTACTATGGAGGTTGGGTTGTGGGGGGTGGGGGGGGGTGCGGGGTGGGTGTGGCATTGGTTAAGGGGTAATTGGTTTTTGGTTGATGGCCAGTATTAAAACTATGCAGTGGTAAATATTTAGTATTGCATTTTCTATCTGGGTGGCAAAGAAAACTTATCAAAGTTACTTTTGTTTTAAAATCAGTTTTAAAGTTTTTGACCTAAATTATTTAAATAGCTTTTTTTATTCAAAAAGCAAATTTAAATATGGTTCCCTCAATTATCTTTGGCAACAATTTTAAAGTTTTTTGCAGGTGGATGGAGAGAGCAGCCGTCGAAAAATTTAACAGCTTAATTATCACATATGGAAGTAATCATGAGCAATTGCTTGTATTGTGATTCATAACAAATACATAACAGTTTAAACTTATTGGAACAATTTCAAGTTAAATGTTTTTTTATTTGCTCATGGGATGTGGGTGTGGCTGGCAAGGCCAGCATTTATTGCCCAACCCTAATTGCTCTTGAGAATGTAGTGGTGAACTACCTTATGGAACTGCTGGAGTCTGTGTGTACATAATTCCACAGTGCTGTTAATCAGTGCGTTCCAGCATTTTGACCCAGTGATGATCAGTGATTATATTTCCAAGTCAGGATGGAGTGTGACTTGGAGGGGAACTTGCTAGTGGTGATCCCATGCGTCTGCTGCACTTGTTCTTCTAAGCGGTAGAGGTCATGGGTTTTGGAGGTGCTGTGAAGAAGCTTTAGCAAGTTACTGCAGTGCAACTTGTAGATGGTGTACGCTACTGCTGCAGTTCACTACCAACAGAGGGAATGAACGCTTAAGGTGGTGGATGGGGTGCCAATCAAACAGGCTGCTTTGTCCTGGATGGTGTTATGCTTCTTCAGTGTTGTGCACTCATCCAGGCAAGTGGAGCATATTATTTCACACTCCTGACTTATGCCTTGTAGATGGTGGAACGGCTTTGGGGAATCAGGAGTTAAGTCATTTGCCACAGAATACCCAACCTCTGACCTCTTGTAGCCACGGTATTTAGGTGACTGGTTTAGTTAAGTTTCTGATCAAGTGTGACCCCCAGGATATTGATGGGATATTTTGCAATGCTGGTGCCGGGGTCAAGGATGTCATTGAGGCGGGAGGGTGAACAGCCAGCAGTTGTGGAGCATATCGGTACCATCCACATAGGTAAAAAGAGGAATGAGGTCCTGCAATCAGATTTTAGGGGGCTAGGAATCACTTGCAGTGGCTTCTCTTCCTGCTCCCAGATCATTACCTCTGGTGTCCCCCAAGGATCTATCCTTGGCCCCCTCCTGTTATGTGTCTACATGCTGCCCCTTGGTGACATCGTCCGAAAGTACGGCGTTCGTTTTCACGTGTATGCTGATGACACACAGCTCTATCTCATCAACATTTCTCTCCATTCCTCCATTGTTGCTAAATTATCAGACTGCTTATCCAACATCCAGTAGTGGATGAGCAGAAATTTCCTCCAGTTAAATATTGGGAAGACTGAAGCTGTTGTTTTTTGATCCCCACTCCAACTCCATTCCCAAGCTACCAACTCCATTCCTCTCCCTGGCCTCAGCCTGAGGTTAAGCCGGTCTGTTCGCAACCTTGGTGTCACATTTGACCCTGAGATGAGCTTCCAACCTCATTCGTGCCACCACGAAGACTGCCTATTTCCACCTCTAACTTAGCCCCCCTCTCAGCTCATCTGCTGCTGAAACCCTCATTCATGCTTTTGTTACCTTTCGACGACTATTGCAGTGTAATCCTGGCTGGTCTCCAACGTTCCAAACTCCGTAAACTTGAGGTTATCCAAAACTCTGCTGCCCATATCTTGTACCAAATCCTGCTCATTGACCTACATTGGCTCCCAGTCAAGCAACATCTTGATTTTAAAATGCTTATCCTTGTTTTCAAATCCCTCCATGGCCTTGTTCCTCCACATCTCTAATCTCCTCCAGTCCCACAACCCTCAGATATATGTGCTCCTCTAATTCTGGCCTTCTGTGCATCCCTGATTTTAATCGGTCCGCCATTGGTGGCGTGCCTTCAGTTGCCTAGGCCCAAGCTCTGGAACAATTTCTGGCTCACTGGGAACAACTCCAGCGACCTTGCCTCACCGACTTCTTGTCTGGGGTTCCAGCGCTGGGCCTGGGTGCGAGGCCTCTGCAGTACCAGCAGTAGCCACTGCTCCAAGTGACCTCTGGCTGGCAGCTCATGGAGTCGGAACCCCATCTTTAAAGGGACGGGGATCCCAGCTCGTGTATCTTTAATTGAAAAATACCAGATGATCGCTTGGGGGGGCGGTGGGGGGTGGTTGCTGTGCATATCTCAGAATCACTGAATTGCTTCAGCACAGAAAGAGGCCATTTGGTCCATCGTGTCTGCACCGGCTCTTCGAAAGAGCAGTTTACTTAATGCCATTCCCTTGCTTTCTCCCCGTAACCCTGCACATTCTTCCTTTTCATATAAGTCCAATTCCCTTTTGAATGCTTCTATTGAACCTGACTCCATCGTGCACTCAGGCAGTGCATTTCAGACCTTAACCACGCGTTGTAGACAATACCAAGCAATGTAACTGCACCTTTTTTGTTCCTTAGCTCTAACCAAACTGATTCTGTCCTGGACACCTCTGGGACATCCTTTTTCTCAAGCACTGCAATGTTCTCCTTGATCAATACTGCCACCCCTCCCCCTTTTTGCCCTTTCCTATCTTTCCTGAACGCCTTATATCCAGCAATATTCAATACCCAGTCTTGCCCTTCTTTGAGCCAGGTGTCTGTTATAGCCACAACATCATATTTCCACATGTCAGTCTGCACCTGTAACTCACCAATTTTATTAGCAATACATTGTGCATTCACATACATGCACAATAACCCTTATTTAGCCTTTTACTTGCTTCCTTACTCTGACCCCACCTAATAACTTACTATTCCCTACACTAGTGCTATCTGTGTCTCCCAGTATTCTGTGCACCATGGTATTCCTCTCTGATATTTCCTCTTGTTTCCCACACCCCTGCCAATGCAGATGCGGGGCACCCCCAGCCTTTTCGGCTCGGAACTCCACCTCTACACAAAATCCAGCCCAGTATCTCCTTTTATGGCTTGGTGTCATACTTAGTTTTATGATGCTCCTGTAAAGCGCCTTGGGACGTTTTATTGCATTGTAAATATAAATAGCGCTATATAAACATGTGGTTATTATTGCTGGATCTGGTTCTAGGGAATGAGGTGAACAAATGGATGGAATGTCAGTGTGGGAACATTTAGGGGACAGTGATCATAGCTAACCTAAACCTTAAGATACTATGAAAAAGGATAAGGAACAATCTAGAGTTAAAAAAATAAATAAATAAATAATTGAGGGAGGACCAATTTCAATGGGGTGGCAACTAATCTGGCCCAGGTAAATTGGCATCAAAGCTTTGCAGGGAAAACTGTATTTGGACAATGGGCTGCCATTAAAGAAGAGATGGGTGAACGGTAGGGCAAACAAAGCCAGAGCTCCCTAGATGATGAAGGAGCTAGAGAGCAAAATGAAGCAAAAGAAAGATGCATATAACAGATTGATCATAAAAGTGAGAACCAGGCTGAATATAGAAAGTTCAGAGGGGAAATTAAAAAAAAAAAGAAATCCGAGCAATCGAGAGAGGATGAAAAGGGACTGGCAGTGACCATAAAAGGTAATCTAAAGGTCTTCTGTAGGAATATAACAGTAAAAGGAGGGGTAAGGCCGATTAAAGACCAACAAGTGGATTTACACATGGAGGCAGAGGCATGGCTATGGTACTAAATGAGTACTTTGCATCTGTCTTACCAAGGAAGATGATGCTGCCAAAGTCGTTGTGAAAGAGGAGTAGTTGAGACATTGGAACAGCTAAAAATTGATAGTCGATATTAGAAAGCCTGGCTGTACTTAAAGTTAATAAGTGACGGAGACTGGATTAGATGTATGCAAGGATACTGAGTGAAGTAAAGGTGGAAACTGTGGACGCACTGGCCATAATCTTCCAAACGTCATTAGATACAGGGTGGTGTCAGAGGACTGGAGAATTGCAAATGCTACGCCCTTGTTCAAAGATGTAAGGATAAGCCCAGCAACTATAGGCCAGTCAGTTTAACCCCGGTGATGGGAAAGTTTTTAGAAATGATGATCTGTGACAAAATTAACAGTCGCTTGGACATACGTGGATTAATTAAAGAAAGCCAGCATAGATTTGTTAAGGGCAAATTGCGTTTAACTAATTTGATTTAGTTTTTTGATGAGGGTAACACAGTTGATGTGGTCTGCATGGACTTTCAAAAGGCATTTGATAAGAGTGCCGCATAATGGGCTTGTCCGCAAAGTTGAAGCCCATGGAAATAAGGGGACTGTGGCCGCATGGACACAAAGTTGGCTGACTGACAGGAAACCGAGAGTAATGGTGAATGGTTTATTGAAGTGGAGAACCGTTTATAGTCGGGTTCCCCAAGGGCCAGTATTAGGAATTTTCTTGATCTGTATTAATGACCTAGACTTGGGTGTGCAGGACATGATCTTAAAATTTGCAGATGACACACAAAAAACTTGAAAGTGTTGTGAAATAATCTCCCTGCTCAGCATAGTGGGGAAAGTCTTCTCGAGTCATTTTAAACAGACTCTAGAAGCTGGCTGAGAGTGTCTACTCTGAGGCACAGTGTGGCTTTTGAGCAGAGAGATCCACCATTGACATGCTGTTCTCCCGTCGCCAGCTACAGGAGAAATGCAGTGAACAACAGATGCCCCTCGACATTGTTATCATAGATCTCACCAAAGCCTTTGATCTCGTCAGCAGACGTGGTCTCTTCAGACTACTAGCAAAGATCGAATGTCCACCAAAGCTACTAAGTATCATCACCTCATATCATGACAATATGAAAGGCACAATTCAGCATAGCGGCGCCTCATCAGACACCTTTCCTATCCTGAGTGGCGTGAAACAGGGCTGTGTTCTCGCACCTACACTGTTCGGGATCATCTTGTCCCTGCTGCTCTCACATGCGTTCAAGTCTTCAGAAGAAGAAATTTTCCTCCACACAAGATCAGATAGGTTGTTCAACCTTGCTCGTCTTCGAGCGAAGACCAAAGTACGGAAAGTTCTCATCAGGGAACTCTTCTTTGCTGACGATGCTGCATTAACATTCCAAACAGAAGATTATCTGCAGAAACTCATAGACAGGATTACGGCTGCCTGCAACAAATTTGGCCTAACCAACAGCCTCAAGAAAACTAACATCATGGGACAGGATGTCAGAAAAGCTCCATCCATCAATATCAGTGACCACGCTCTGGAAGTGGTACAAAAGTTCACCTACCTAGGCTCAACTATCACCAGTAATCTGTCCCTCGACGCAGCAATCAACAAGCGCATGGAAAAGGCGTCCGCTGCTGTGTCCAGACTGGCCAAGAGGGTGTACGAAAATGGCGCACTGACACGGAACACAAAAGTCCGAGTGTTTCAAGCTTGTGTCCTCACTCAGTACCTTGCTCTACGGCAGCGAGGCCTGGACAATGTATGTCAGCCAAGAGCGACGTTTCAACTCATTCCATCTTCGTTGCCTCCGTAGAATCCTTGGCATCAGGTGGCAGGACCGTATCTCCAACGCATAAGTCCTCGAGGCGGCCAGCATATACACCCTACTAAACCAGCGGAGCTTGAGATGGCTTGGCCAAGTGAACTGCATGGAAGGTGGCAGGATCCCCAAGGACGCATTGTATAGCGAGTTCGTCACTGGTATCAGACCCACCGGCCGTCCATGTCTCCACTTTAAAGACGTCTGCAAACGCGACATGATGTCCTGTGACATTGACCACAAGTCATGGGAGTCAGTTGCCAGTGATTGCCAGAGCTGGTGGACAGCCATAAAGACGGGGCTAAAGAGTGGTGAGTCGAAGAGACTTAGCAGTTGGCAGGAAAAAAAGACAGAAGTGCAAGGAGAGAGTCAACTGTGTAATAGCCCCGACGACCAATTTTATCTGAAACACCTGTAGAAAAGTCTGTCACTCTAGAATTGGCCTTTCTAGCCACTCCAGGCGCTGCTCCACAAACCACTGACTACCTCTAGATGCTTACCCATTCTCTCTCAAGACAAGGAGGCCAAAGAAGGAGACAGGTGTGCAGGACACAATCTTAAAATTTGCAGATGACACAAAAAACTTGGAAGTATTGTGAAATAAAAACAAAGTGCTGGAAATACTCAACAGGTCTGGCAGCATCTGTGGAGAGAGAAGCATAGTTAATATTTCAGGTCTGTATAACAGATGCTGTCTCCACAGTGTTCCGAAGAAGGGTCACTGACCCAAAACGTTAACTCTGCTTCTCTTTCCACAGATGCTGCCAGACCTGCTGAGTGGTTCCAGCATTTCTTGTTTTTATTTCTGTCTCCACAGATGCTGCCAGATGAGTATTTCCAGCACCTTGTTCTGTGGCATTTGTCATTTAATCTGAAATAAAAACAAAGGCAAAGTGAGTGCTAATAGTTGTATTAAAAGTCAAAGTACTAGTCCAGAGAGTGTTAATGGCAGAATAATTAATGTCCAAAAGCAAAAACTTGAGAAACAAGTTTACGACAGGCACATGGTTAAAAATACAATTTAAAAAAAGGCAGTGATGCTCTGAAATTATTGAACTCCGTGTTGAATCCTGAAGGCTCTACAGTGTTTAATTGGAAGATGAGGTGCTATTCCTCGAGCTTGCGTTGAGGTTCACTGGAACATTGCAGCAGGCCAAGGACAGAAATGTTGGCATGGGAGCAGGGTGGTGAATTAAAATGGCAAGCAACCGGAAGCTCAGGGTCATGCTTACAGACTGGGCGGAGATGTTCTGCAAATCGGTCACCCAATCTGCATTTGGCCTCCCCAGTGTAGAGGAGACCGCATTGTGAGCAGCCAGTAGTGTACTAAATTGAAAGAAGTTCAAGTAAATCGCTGCTTCACCTGGAAGGAGTGTTTTGGGAGTTGGATGGTGAGGAGAGAGGAGGTAATAATAAAAGGGCAGGTATTACACCTCCTACAATTGCATGAGAAGGGGACAAGGTGTCAGGCATGATGGAGTGGACCAGGGTGTCGCAGAGGGCAGGATTCACAGTATTTTGCTTTTATTTTAGAAGTATTGTGAACTGTGAGGAGGATCATGATAGACTTCAGGAGGACATAGATCGGCTTGTGGAATGGGCAGGGACTGATGCAGATGAAACTTAATGCAAAGAAGTGTGAAGTGATACATTTTGGGAGGGCGAGGAAAGGCAATATAAAATAATGGATACAACTCTAAATGGGGTGCAGGAACAGAGGGACCTGGGGATATATGTGCACAAATCGTTTAAGGTGGCAGGGCAGGTTGAGAAAGCAGTTGATAAAGCATATGGGATCCTGGGCTTTATAAGTTGAGGCCCAGAGTACAAAAGCAAGGAAATTATGGTGCACCTTTAGAAAACACTGGTTCGGCCTCAGCTGAAGTATTTTGTCCAATTCTGAGCACCACACTTGAAGAACATGAAGACATTGGAGATGGTGCAGAAAAGATTTACGAGAATGGTTCCAGGGTTGAAACCCTTCAGTTATGTGGATAGATCAGAGAAGCTGGGGTTGTTCTCCTTGGAGAGGAGATTTAAGAACTGTTCAAAATAATAAGGCGTCTGGCGGGAGAAACTGTTCCCATTGCTGGAAGGGTCAAGAACCGGAGGACGCCATTTTAAAATGATTGTCAAAATAGTGATAGTGATCACAATTCGGTTAGGTTTACCTTGGCGATGGGCAAGGACAGGTATATACCGCGGGGCAAGAATTATAGCTGGGGGAAAGGAAATTATGATGCGATTAGGCAAGATTTAGGATGGGGAAGGAAACTGCAGGGGATGGGCACAATCGAAATGTGGAGCTTATTCAAGGAGCAGCTACTGCGTGTCCTTGATAAGTATGTACCTGTCAGGCAGGGAGGAAGTTGTCGAGCGAGGGAGCCGTGGTTTACTCAAGAAGTTGAAGCGTTTGTCAAAAGGAAGAAGAAGGCTTATGTTAGGATGAGACGTGAAGGCTCAGTTAGGGCGCTTGAGAGTTACAAGCTAGCCAGGAAGGATCTAAAGGGAGAGCTAAGAAGAGCCAGGAGAGGACACGAGAAGTCATTGGCGGATAGGATCAAGGAAAACCCTAAGGCTTTCTATAGGTATATCAGGAATAAAAGAATGACTAGAGTTAGATTAGGGCCAATCAAGGATAGTAGTGGGAAGTTGTGTGTGGAATCAGAGGAGATAGGGGAAGTGTTAAATGAATATTTTTCGTCAGTATTTACAGTAGAGAAAGAAAATGTTGTCAAGGAGAATACTGAGATTCAGACTACTAGGCTAGATGGGATTGAGGTTCACAAGGAGGAGTTGTTAGCAATTTTTGGAAAGTGTGAAAATAGATAAGTCCCCTGGGCCAGATGGGATTTATCCTAGGATTCTCTGGGAAGCCAGGGAGGAGATTGCAGAGTCTTTGTCCTTGATCTTTATGTCATCATTGTCGACAGGAATAGTGCCGGAAGACTGGAGGATAGCAAATGTTGTCCCCTTGTTCAAGAAGGGGAGTAGAGACAGCCCTGGTAATTATAGACCTGTGAGCCTTACTTCGGTTGTGGGTAAAATGTTGGAAAAGGTTATAAGAGACAGGATTTATAATCATCTTGAAAAGAATAAGTTCATTAGCGATAGTCAGCACGGTTTTGTGAAGGGTAGGTCGTGCCTCACAAACCTTATTGAGTTTTTCGAGAATGTGACCAAACAGGGTAAAGCAGTGGATGTGGTGTATATGGATTTCAGTAAGGCGTTTGATAAGGTTCCCCATGGTAGGCTATTGCAGAAAATACGGAAGTATGGGATTGAAGGTGATTTAGAGCTTTGGATCAGAAATTGGCTAGCTGAAAGAAGACAGAGGGTGGTGGTTGATGGCAAATGTTCATCCTGGAGTTCAGTTACTAGTGGTGTACCGCAAGGATCTGTTTTGGGGCCACTGCTGTTTGTCATTTTTATAAATAACCTGGAAGAGGGTGTAGAAGGGTGGGTTAGTAAATTTGCGGATGACACGAAGGTCGGTGGAGTTGTGGATAGTGCCGAAGGATGTTGTAGGGTAAAGAGGGACATAGGCTGCAGAGCTGGGCTGAGAGATGGCAAATGGAGTTTAATGCGGAAAAGTGTGAGGTGATTCACTTTGGAAGGAGTAACAGGAATGCAGAGTACTGGGCTAATGGGAAGATTCTTGGTAGTGTAGATGAACAGAGAGAGATCTTGGTGTCCAGGTACATAACCTGGGTAGCAACTTTCAGGGATTTAATAGGGTTGTTAAGAAGGCATATGGTGTGTTAGCTTTTATTAGTAGGGGGATCGAGTTTCGGAGCCACGAGGTCATGCTGCAGCTGTACAAAACTCTGGTGAGACCTCACCTGGAGTATTGCGTGCAGTTCTGGTCACCGCATTATAGGAAGGATGTGGAAGCTTTGGAAAGGGTGCAGAGGAGATTTACTAGGATGTTGCCTGGTATGGAGGGAAGGTCTTACGAGGAAAGGCTGAGGGACTTGAGGTTGTTTTCGTTGGAGAGAAGGAGGAGGAGAGGTGACTTAATAGAGACATATAAGATAATCAGAGGGTTAGATAGGGTGGATAGTGAGAGTCTTTTTCCTCGGATGGTGATGGCAAACACGAGGGGACATAGCTTTAAGTTGAGGGGCAATAGATATAGGACAGATGTTAGAGGTAGTTTCTTTACTCAGAATAGTAGGTGCGTGGAAAGCCCTGCCTGCAACAGTAGTAGACTCACCAACTTTAAGGGCATTTAAGTGGTCATTGGATAGACATATGGATGAAAGTGGAATAGTGTAGGTCAGATGGTTTCACAGGTCAGTGCAACATCGAGGGCCGAAGGGCCTGTACTGCGCTGTAATGTTCTCATTCTAATTCTAAAAAAGAACCAGAGGTGACATGACGAGAGTTTTTGTATGCAGCGAGTGGTTAGGATCTGGACTGCACTACTTGAGTGTAGTGGAGGCTGATTCAATCATGGCTTTCAAAAGGGAATTGGATAGTTATCTGAAGAGAAAAAATTTGCAGAGCCATGGGGAGAAAGTTGGGAGTGGGACAAGCTGAGTTGCTGTGAGAGCTGGGATGGTCATGATGGACCAAATGGCCGCCTCCTGTGCTGTAACCAGTCCATGATTCCATGAAGCTTGGAGGTGGTTTGTCTCTCTTGATGATGATCATTGGCTGCCACTTGTGTGGCATGAATGTTAATTGTCATTGATCAGCCCAAGCCTGAATGTTGTCTGGGTCTTGATGTTTGCAGGCCCATGCTGCATCGTTATGAGGAGTTGCAAATGGTACTGAACACTGCAATCATCAGTGAACATCTCAATTTCTGACCTTGACTGGGGGAAAGTCCTTTGAAGCAGCTGAAGATGGTTGGACCTAGACACTGCCTTGAATATTTCCTGCAGTGATGTCAGGAGGCTGACGTGATCGGTTTCCAGAACCATATCCAGCTTCCTTTTTGTGCTAGATATGATTCCAGCCAGTGGAGAGTTTCACCCTGATTCCTGTTAACTTAAATTTTACTAGGACTCCTTGATGTTATGGTCCAATGCTGCCTTGATGTCGAGGGCCCTCACTCTCACATGACCTCTGGCATTCAGCTCTTCTGTCCATGTTTGGACCAAGGCTGTAATGAGGTCTGGAGTTGAATGGTCCTGGTGGAACCCAAACTGAGCATTGGTGAGTAAGTGCTGGTTGATAGCACTGTCAGTGACACATTTCCATTCCTTTGCTGATTGAGGGTAGACTGGGTGACAATTGACCAGATTGGATTTGTCTTGCTTTTTCTGGACAGGGCATACCTGGGCAATTTTCCACTGTTTGGTAGATGCCAGTGTTGTAGCTGTACTGGAACAGCTTGGCTAGATGCATGGTTAATTCTGGAGCACAAGTCTTCAGAACCATAGCCAGGATGTTGGAGCCCATAACCTTTGCTGTATGCACATGGAGTGAATAGAATTTGCTGAAGACTGGCTTCTGTTATAGTGGGGCCTCAGGAGAAGGCAGAGATGGATTATCCATCTGGCAGTTCTGGTGGAAGATTGTTGCAAACATGGCAGCCTTGTTTTTTTGTACTCACTTGCTGGACTCTGCCATTATTGAGAATGGGATGTTCTTGGAGCCTCCTTCTCCTGTTAGTGTAATTGTCGTCCTCCATTTATGATCAGCTGTTGAAGAACTCCAGAGCTTTGATCTGTTGGCTGTGGAGCTGTTTAGCTCTGTCTATAGCTATTTGCTTTTTTTCATGCATGTAGTCATGTGTTGTAGTTTCACCAGGTTGGTACCTCATTTTTAGTTACACTTGATGTTGCCCTTGACATGCTTTCTACACTCTTCTTTCTACCAGGGTTGGTCCCCTGGTTTTATGGTAATAGTAGAGTGAGGTATATGCCAGGCCATGAGGTTATAGATTGTGGTAGAATATAAGTCTGATGCTGAGTTTTGAACTGCTAGACCTGTGAATTCATCCTGTTTAGCATGCTGGTAGCGAAACAGAAAACATGTCTCCACAAGGACTGTGCGATGGTCACCCTTATCAATATTGTCATGGACAGATGCATCAGTAACAAGTAGATTGGTGAGAACGAAGTAGAGTAGGTTTTCTCTCATGTTGGTTCTCTCACCACCTGCCAGAGGCCCAGTCTGGCGGCAGTATCCTTCAGGTCTTGGTCAGTAGCGGTGTTAAGGAACCAATCTTGGTGATGGACATTGAAATCCCCCTAACAGGCTACATTCTGTGCTCTTACTACCCTGAGTGCTTCTTTCAAATGGTGTTCAACATGGAGGCGTACTGATTCATCAGTGGAGGGAGGGCATTAGGTGGTAATAAGCAGGAAGTTTCCTTGACCGTATTTGACCTGATACCATGAAAGTTCATGGATTTCGGAATCCATGTTGAAGACTCCCAAGGCCACTTTCCTCCAACTTATAACACCATCGCCACCTTTGGTGATGGAGGAGTCTGGGATGTTGGCTGAAATGTATGGTTCTGAGAGTATGACTGTCGGGCTGCTGTTTTGACTAGTCTGTGGGACACCTCTCCTAATTTTGGCGCAAGTCACCATGTTGGTGAATAGGACTTTTCTGGGTTGACTGAGCTAGATGTGCCTTTATGTCCTGTGCCTACGTTGATACCGGGTGGTCTGATTTTTATTGTTGTAGTTTTATACAATTGAGTGGCTTTCCAGGCTATTTCAGAAAGCAGTTAAGAGTCAACTACATTGCTATGGGTCTGGAGTCACACACAAGTCAGAGCAGGTAAGGATGGCAGACTTCCTTTCCTAAAAGACATCAGTGAACTAGTTAGATGGGTTTACAACAATCAGTAGTTTCATGATCACTGTTACTGATGCCTTTTTTTCCAGATCTATTTAATTAGCTGAATTTAAATTCCCCAGCTGCTGTGGTGAGATTTGAACTTGTCCCCATATCATTACTCCAGGGCTCTGGATTACTAGTCCAGTAGCATAATACGGGTACAGTAGCATACTAGTTCACTTTTATTCAGAATTGCAGCATTTATAATTGCATGGAAATACTGCAGAGTTAGAATATAACAAAAAATCTTGTGTTCATATCTTGTGCCCAAAATATGTCGAGTGCTTAATGTATAATTAATTACTTTAAATTAATTACTTTGAATTGCAGTGACTAGTTTCGTAGGCAAATCTGGCAGCCTATGCAGCGCGTAATCCCACAAACAGTGAAATGACCAATTAATCTGTTTGGTGAAGTTACGGGCGGCATGTTTGCCAGTTTTATTTTTACAGTTTACTGGCAGAAGTAGATTTGTTTTTGTATCATTTTATTTGCTCAAAAGTCACTGAACAGACGTAAGGTCTTAAAACAGCTTCCTCCAATTAGTTACTTGTCATCTTTAGCTGCTGCTTCAGAATTTAAGAAAGTTAACACCAAAATTGAACTTTAGTATGACAAACAAAATAGAAATTTAGTAAAGTGGGCAGGTAGTCCATAACTGGTATTTTTTTTCTACTACTCTTAGCTGCAAACCTGGTGAATCATCTTCACTCTGGTAATGAGTGTGGGATACAAATACAGTACCGCAATCTAAGCGGAGAACTCAAAATTCATAGTGCAATTGTGTTTTAATTCATTAGCCTTTAGACAAAACGGCTGGAGAAAGAAAACTAAACAATGGACTTTAAGCTAAATAGTGGATGCAGTAAATAAAACTTACCTTGATTTACTATTGTAACCAGAGACCGCGAAGGATGCTTATATATCTTATCTCCACATTTAAAAAAAAAATTATTTAAAAGCTAATAAAATTTAGCATCCACTGAGATTCACAGGCCCCCTTGATTTTCATATTGTAATTTTTAACCATTTTCACTTTTTTAAACTAATATTTTGTAAATTAGTTTTTATTGATTATACTTGGTTCCCTCATGATTCACAAAAATTAACAAACTTACTGTAATCTGCAAAGTAATTTTAATATTTTTTTTTGTATTACATGTTGACAATGCACTCCAGTTTACCTGAAAGCAAGTTATAGGCCCACAATGAGGCAGGACAATTTTCTAAAGGAATGAAGGAAAATGAATGAATTCATCCACATTCATGCAACTCTACTTCTGTCTATAATTATCTCTGACCTTTGCCATTTCCATGGTACAGCCTCCATATTTGCACACTCAAGTCTGAGAGACATAAACTGTTATCTTCCATCATTTGCTGCTGGTTGTCATTGACAGTGCTATCAAGTAGCACTTACTCAGCAACAACTTGCTCTCCGATGCTCAGTTTGGGTTCCGCCGGGGCTACTTGGCTCCGGACCTCGTTACAGCCTTGGTCCAAACTTGAACAAAAGAGCTGAATTCAGGAGGTGAGGTGAGAGTAATTGCCCTTGACATCAAGGAGCTTTAGCAAAATTGAAGTCATTAGGAATAAAGGGGAAAAGTCTCCACTGGTTTGGAGTCAAACCTAGCAAAAGGAAGATAGTGGTTGTCGGAGGCCAATCATGTCAGCCCCTGGACATTGCCCCGAGGAACTCCTGCAGCAATGTCCTAGGCCCAACCATCTTCGGCTGCTTCATCCATGACCTTCCCTCCATCATAAGGTCAGAAGTGGGGACGTTCGCTGATAATTGCACAGTATTCAGTACCATTTACACCTTCTCGGATACTGAAGCAGTCAGTGTCCACATACAGAGTTGGACAACGTTCAGGCTTGGGGTGATAAGTGGCAAGTAACATTCTCGCCACACAAATGCCAGTTAATGACAAGTCAGGAGTTTGATGGAATGCTCACCGTTTCTCTGAGTGCAGCTCCAACAACACTTGAAGCTCGACACCATTCAGAACAAAGAATCCCACTTGATCGGCCATCCGCCAGCTCAAACATTCACTTCCACCACCACTGGTCCACCTTGGCACTAGTGTACACCATCTGCAAGATGCACTGTAACAACTTGCCAAGCCTCCTTCGACAACGCCATCCAAACCCATGACCTCTACCAAAGAGAACAAGAGCAGCAGACGAGTGGGAACACCACCATCTGCAAATTCCCCTCCAAGTCTCTCTCCATCCTGATTTGAAACTATACTGCTGTTTTTTCACTGGGTTAGAATTCTGGAACTCCCTTCTTAATAACGCTGTGGGTGTACCTGCACTAGATGGACTGCAGAAGTTCAAGAACGCAGCTCACCACCGCCACCACAAGTAATTAGGGATGGACAACAGATGTTAACCTTGCTAGTGACAGTAGCATCCCATGAATGAATAAAAAAAAAACAACTCGAGCATTCCGTGCACAACTTGCCGAAGCATCAATCATTAGATAACACTGGACCACTTCTGTACTAGCGTTCTTTGTTCTCCTCAGCCGTAACTGCCCACTGTTTCAGTATCTTACTGGAGAAGAAAAATAACCCAGGCCTCTTTTTATTTTTTTAACCTCATAACCAAATGCCTCCATAAACCCATTCCCTCTCCCCTCCACTATTGCTTCAAGTACCTAGTCCAAAGGACTTGTGGATTTTGTCTGCAGGTTAAAGGCTAGTAGTGCAACTGCTTCCATTGCATTCTCTCCCCTTTGCTCCCAGATCTCATCTGTCTGCACGTTTTCTCCCATCTTTTCCATGTTCATCTCAAATGAGACCAACTCCTGCTCCCTCACTTCTCTCAACTCCTGACTATCCAATTCTTTCCCTGGCACATATGCTAGCTGATATTGTCAACAATTGCCTGCCCTCGGCAGCATCCTTTTCCAGTTCAAAACTGGAATCCTCACTCCCTGTCAAAAGAAATCAGCATTTCTGACTTCATTGGTTAATGCCCCAACTCCAGCTGCCTTTTCTTCCCTCAGGTCCTTGAACATGCCAGTGCTGTTTTTATCTGTCTCTTGACTCCCTGCGCAATTTCCTCCCAACTTCTCGGTACCTAAAATAGCTCTAACCAAAGTCACGAATTATCTGTGCTTGTGACCATAGTGCTTTATTCCCCACTTCCCCACCCCTCAACAGCCTTTGCTGTTTGACTTTTTATCATTCAAAATGGTCAACCATGCCATGGTCCTCCAACATCTCCTCTTCTCCATTGTCCAGCAAGGTTCCACTCTTGCCTAAGCAAATGCCTTCTCTTCCCACCTCACCTCTGGCATTCCTAAAAGCACCTACTCTTGATCCACTCCTCTTTCTCTTCTACATTCTGCCTCTCAGCAATTTTAATCCTCGGGGATACGGTCACTGTTCATGTGTATACTGATGATGCCCAGCTTGACCCCTCCATTACCTTTTGATAGCTCAAGTGTCTCTGTACTATTGGGCTGCTTGTCGAGCATCCAGTCTTGGGTGAGCCATAACAACTTGCAAGCTCAATATTAGGAAGATTATTTGCAACTGATCTAAGTCTTTGTTACCTCCATGATCTCTTTCCTGGTCACCCATCTGCCTCCCTCCATAAATTCCAAATTGTCCAAACACATTTTTTAATGTTCCACAGCAAATCCCTCGCACCCATTGCCCTGGATCAGGGGTCGGCAATAACAAGAAGAGCCATTTTAAAAAAAAAAAAATGTAGTCCAAAACAATATGCCAATAATAATGAAAAACAAGACAGACACATTTCAACAACATTTAAAGA
Organism: Heterodontus francisci; assembly: GCF_036365525.1. NCBI lineage: Eukaryota > Metazoa > Chordata > Chondrichthyes > Heterodontiformes > Heterodontidae > Heterodontus > Heterodontus francisci. Next base: position 69,359,947 of record NC_090377.1, on the reverse strand, counting down.
TTTTTACAAAAACATTAAGTATACTTGAGAAAGTATTATTCAATGTTTAATAAAAGTTTTAAAAATGAACCAAGCCATTTAATTAACAGCAAAATGGATTTGATTGATCCAAGTCGGGAGACGCATGAGACCTTGATAAACTGTAGGTTGCAGATCTCTGCCCTAGATCTTGTTGACTTATTTGATTCCCTGTTCTCCACATCACTCGTTTAAAATCCTCATCTTTAGATCCCTCCGTGGACTTGATTTGTAATTGATTTGAATGTGTAGTCTTAACTATTTCAGGATAGAGTTTCAGCTGGAGCTTTGCTAACGTTTAGAGGTGAGCGGCACTAATAATTTTCATCAAAATTCCTGCAGACAATTATGAGCATCTTAAGTACTGAAGTAAGCATGCTGACCTTTGTTTTGTGACATTTGTTAATTCAGGCAAAATCCATCCTTTAACATGCAGCTATGACAGGCCACTGAAACAAAATGTAGTTTGTATTTTGCACAAAACTTCATTTGTTTGCTAAGTTAATGAGTTATTAATTTTAAGATTATTGGAACTAAATTATTTTAACTGTTATTTGGAGCAATGAAAACCTTTTTATATTGTACGTTGTAGTATTTTTAATGTGTCTGCAAATTCCCTGTTTAGGTGGACTGACGATGCATCTTGGTGAGATTTCAGCTAAAGCATGAACAGGTTTTGGAGTAACAGATTTTAGCTTTGACGTTTGAAGGATAATTTAAATTGAAATGTTAACATTGCTGTTTTATTTGCCTAATCATTAATGTGCTTATTTTTTTAACTAGGAAGTGGAACCAAATTCACCAGCTGCACTAGCTGGTCTTCGACCTCATACAGACTATATAATTGGAGCAGACACAGTCATGAATGAGGTATTTTGAGCACAGTATATGGTTTCTAGTTAAATATACAAAACTTGTGGAGTTTAGAAAGTGTTTACTTTTTTCAACCAAAATTTCAGTATTCTGACACTTAAATGATTTTCTGTAAGCACGCAACACCATAAGGATTCTGCAGTGGTTTGAAAAACTGCACATATATGGTCTCGTATATCAGGACTGAAATTTTCCTTGTTTTCTGTAGAAAGCATTTTGAGAAATAAATTTTGAGTTAAAAATCATATGTCTGTTTCAACTTATGAGATGATGGGAATGCAGACATCCCCCTCAAAATACCCCATATTTTTCTCCTTGTTTGTAAAAGAGGGACAAGTTTATATACAACACCACTTATGCTGACAATACCCCATCTTGATCAGACTTCTAAAGCTGTAACTTGCTTGAGAGGTTCACATAAAACAAGAGAGTAAGTGTTTCTGTAACTTTTTTTTTCCTTTTGTTTTATTTAAACCCTGACAGATGGTTTCCTTTTAAGTTAAATACTAATGTCTGAAGCTGTGAATGCTTTTTTTGTTGCTGTGTATTCCAGGATTTTTTGGCACTTTGAGACTGTTTGCTGAATGCATGTACAATTTGTTTACATGAGGTTGCCATAAAAATTCATAGTATCTGATGAGAAGCATCAATTACTTAAATACAGACCACCAAATACTTGTGGATAATGGTTAATGCAGCTTATTGTCAAGGTACCTTTTTTAAGTTGTGGTGGTAGGATAGTTTTGTTTAATTGAATGGTCGTGTAGTGCATCCTGTGTCAGTGAAATGTTGAGGTGCCTGCATATATTAGTATAGAGAAGCCCATTTGGTTATGCTAATAGCGCATTGCATTCCAATATTAATGTTCTAACTGAATTGTAAATATCTTGCATAAAACTTAAGGACAGATGTAGGATTTGTGCAGGAAATACTACAGTGCACTAATTTAAGATCTTTATCAACTTACTTTGTATGTTTTTGTATGTGCATTGAATGGATCAATAAAATAGTGTTACTGATACATTGTTTTTTCCCCCCCTAGTCTGAAGATCTCTTCTCTCTGATAGATACCCATGAAGGGAAACCTTTGAAGCTGTATGTCTACAATACAGACACCGATAACTGCCGGGAAGTAGTTATCACACCAAATACTACATGGGGTGGAGAAGGCAGGTAAGATGCAAACTCATTTTGATGAGGCTAACAATGCAAATCTGAAATAAAACCAGCAAATGCTGGACCTAAGTACCCTATCCATAGCATCTGGACTGCACTGTGGGTGTATCTACACCACCTGAACTGTAGTGGTTCACGAAGACAGTTCACCACCACCTTCTCAACTAGGGATGGGCAAAAAATGCCAGTGACACCCACATCCCGTACAAATAGAGGAGAAAAAAGGCTTAGCATTATGGTCAAAACCCTTTTTCCATGTAGTTAACACATTTTGGGTGGACTGAGGATATCTCTTTTTTCAAATGCTGACAGACCTGCTAAGTAATTTCAGCTTTTAGTTTCTTCCTGTTTTTAATATTTGTCATCCAGAGTTTGATAAATAATGTATACAAATTGTTTTAAGCCTAGGATGTGGGATTGGATATGGCTACTTGCATCGAATTCCAACCCGTCCATTTGCAGAAGGTAAAAAAATAAATCTTCCGGGACAGCAACCAGGTACACCAGTCAGTGCGTTAAAAGATGGTTTCACAGAGGTAATGTTTGATTTGTTTTATCTTGAAGATTCATTGAAGGGAATATTTGCTTTGTGTGCAGTTGAAAAGTTTTAATAGTTTTACTTTTGTGTGGAATTGAAAAATGTGATGGGCCTTTAGATAGGTTCCGAGTGCATGTTACATTTTCACTTCACATTTTATTGGAAGACAGTTACTAGGATTTCAGAGAAGTTGATTGTTTCAGTTCATGAAAAGGTGTACATTTCCAAAAAGTTTGCAGACATTAGTTTTCATTTTAATTTTGAAAATTAATGTAATTTACACTTTTAAACAGTCATAAACAAGGACTTACACCAACAGTTTACAAAGTATTTTAAAGAAAAGTTGACAGACCTCATTGGGAGATTTACTTGCACACCAGCTCTTTATACAGTCATACCTACGTTTCTGGCGATTTAAAATCCTGTTTTACAATCTTTTTCTCTTAAAATCAATCTGTTGGTGTTAATTGCATTTTTTAAAATGAGAACCTGCATTCAATAATTCTGCCCAGTCTTGCTGAAAATATCCTTCCTGTGCTTCTGATCAGTCTACAAAATTTGTTTTTCTACTCTACAAATAAAAATTTGGAAAGCTTTCACTGTTCTATATCTGTTTTCAAGAGCATAATAGCATAAAACAGTTAATATGCTAAAGATGACTTGAGTATTAGAAATATTGAGCTGAATCTTAAGTACATGGAGATGTGCGCCATTGCGATATTTCGCGTGGCAGCTGGTTAACATGGAGGGGCCTGAGAGCCCGCTCTTATGACGTAGAGGGGGCGGGTGCTTTGACCCCGGCAACGGCATCCGGCACCTCTGCGCAGGTGCTGCCGCCATTTCGTAAGGGCTTCAAGCCCTTGAGTTTAATTTTTATGGGTCCCGTTGCTCTAAAAATTGAAATAAAATTTTAATGTCACTTTGAATCTCCTCTCCCACCAGCCCCACTGAGTACTCAATATATAATTAACCCTATTCCCCCCCCCCCCCCCCCCCAAAACAAACTTTTTTATTATGATGCTGAACTTAGTTATCTTTGACCCTCAACCCCTTCCCATCATCTCCACAGCCAATAATAGGAGGTTGCCCCACTCCCCCTGCCCTGAAAATGTCACTCCACCCTGAAATATCAAACTTAAAAAAAATTTAAGTTTTTTTAAAAAATCAAAATGCAGAAATTTGACATTCCACAAATATAAAACTGGTTCTTCAGGGTCAGTGAGGATATTCAACAGTAATTATGAACTTAGTGCGCTGTTTAAAAACCCAGTTACACCTCCGTCAAAACGACCTAACATTTTCAAGGGTTTTTACAGTAAGGCTAATAGTGTAAAAGGGCAGGTTGTCATCAGTTCACTGATTTCTATTTGGTTGATGTCTGGGAGGACTTCAGTGCACCCTATGGGAAAGTGTAGAATCATGGATAGCAACTTCTGAATTTTTGCATTTAACTGTGCATGTGGGGACTCCAGAAATTGCTGTCAGTTTCAGAGGAGAGCAACTTTTGCCATCTTTATAACTGCAAAATCTGGGCCATTGTGCTCACTAATATGGCAGTGTACTTTTAGATTTTGTACTGTTGTATTTTAGGTTTGAGTTCATTTATTTTGTATGATGGTTAGATGAGCACTGCTATCTTTGTAGGTTCAGCTGTCTGCTGTTACTTCGCCGTCTACTGCAACCAGCCTCCAGCAGGGATTATCAGGACTTGCACTGGGTACAGTTGCCCCTTCTGTAAACAGTGTTCTTAGTACAGGTATGAACTAATAGCGTTTACACAAGTATTGGCATTTATTAAAGAAGGACTTCACTCTCTGATACTTTCATTTAAAATCTCCTCCACCCAAAAAATCTAAGGGATTGTTAAATGCCCACCCTCCAGATAGTTCAAGTAGTGCACTTCTAAAAGGAGCTTCTGGACTCCACATCATGTTGAGTTCCCTAATTGGAAAAGAGCCACTCGGATGGCTCAACCCTATGAATATAGTTGCAGCTGTTTGTGTTATCTGCGTGGGGATTAGCATGGTTCCCATTCCCTTATTGCACATCATTGCTCAAGTACAGATTAAAAGCTTAAAACATTGGGAGTCCAGCCACACTGATAATGAGTCTTTCTCTTGCTGTTAAATTTGGATCTGCTTTAGATATATTCTCTAGTTCAGTGGCATCAGTCAGTCTGTAAGTGGTCTGACCATCTTTCTTTTATGGAATTGACTCACCTGTTATATCTACTTGCATGAGAGAATAACCTTTTTTGGGGGTTTGTGATGGGAGTATATCTCCTTTTCCCCCTGAACTGGATAATGTGGCTTTCATATGTACTTCAATAACTCCAAAGCCAGACCAAGCAACCACTTAGAGATGAAACTCAATGGAGCTGCTTTATTTCACAGCTCATTATAACAGTTATTCGACATGTTAATCAGATTCACTTTGTTCAATGGGTACAACTTTCCACAACAATATAAATATAATGAACACACTAAACAACTCCACATAAGTGTATTGTCTTGCTTGACAAACTAACTTGTGTCTATTCTCCCCTGCTGCAGCCTTTTTTGCTGCCTGACAGCCGCAAGCATTCTGTTTCAAAATCCTCTGCCTGACTGCCTGTGTCTGTGTCTTTACCTCACAGTTCACAGTTTGCAAGAGAAGGCCTGCCACATCTGATGCTGCGCACCCGCCAGACCTACTGCAAGCACCCAGGGCTAGCAACTGCCCAACATAATAAGTGTGAGGTGTTTCAGTTATCAAGACAAGCTATCAACTTGCTTTTTACAGTCTGAGGAAACATCAAAGCCAGCTTACGAGTAACTTTGCCTATTGTCTTGGGCCATTTTAATTTGTGTGTATACGTTTTGCTTTAAAATATTACGTTAGTTAAGGTCAGAAAAGAACAAGTCGTAGTAAATGGATGTTTTTCAGACTGGAGGATAGTAGATGGTGGTGTTCTCCAAGGTTCAGTGCGAGGACCACTTTTTTTTTTGCTATATATAAATGACATAATCTTTGGAATACAGAGTAAAATGTCAACATTTGCCGATGATACCAAACTTGGAGTTGTGGCAGAAGTGAGGGTGATGCAAATCGACTTCAACAGGACATAGGCTGGCAGAATGGGCGAGCAAGTGGCAGATGGAATTTAATGCAGAGAAGTTTGAGGTGATGCATTTTGGCAGAAGGAATAGGGAGAGGCAATATATACTTAATGGTACAGCTCTAAAAGTCCCTGCACAGAGGGACCTGGGGGTTCATGTGCATAGATCTTTGCAGGTGGCAGGACATATTGAAAGAGTAGTTAGCAAAGCATATGGAATCTTGGGCTTCATAAATGTAAGTATTGAATGCAAAAGCAGGGAAGTTATGTTGAACCTTTTATAAAGTTCTGGTTAGGCCACAGTTGGAGTATTGTGTCCAGTTCTGGTCGCTACACTTTAGGAAGGATGTGAGGGTCCTTGAGAAGGTTTTTAAAAATTTGTTTATGGGGATGTGGGCGTCACTGGCCAGGCCAGCATTTATTGCGCCTCCCTAATTGCCCATGAGAAGGTGGTGGTGAGATGCCTTCTTGAACCGCTGCAGTCCATGTGGGGTAGGTACACCCAAAGTACTGTTGGGAAGAGAGTTCCAGGATTTTGACACAGCAGAGGAGATTTACCAGAATGGTTCCAAGGATGAAGGATTTTAGCTGCAAGGTTAGGTTGGAGAAACTGGCGATGTTCTCCTTGGAGCAAAGGAGATTGAGGGGAGATTTGTTAGAGGTGTACAAGATTATGACCGGGTTAGATAAGGTAGGCAAGGAAAGCTGTTCCTATTAGCTGATTCTACAAGAATTGGGGGATACAGATTGAAAGTTTTGGGTAACATATGCAGGGGGAAGTGAGGAAGATCTCTCTAACACAACAAGTGGAAGTAACTTGCAACTTGCTGCCTACAAGATTGTCTCCACTTCCACCAATCAATGATTTCAAAGGAAATTGAATTGGCACTTGTAGTACTGTGGGGTTAGAGCAGTGAAATGGAACTGACTGGATTTCTCTACAAAGAGTTGGCATGGACTCTCGCCCCATGGCCTCCTTCTGTGCTGTAATAATGACTCCAAGTCTTAATTTAAAGTAACTCTTTTTCTTTCTTTTCCCCAAATCTTTTCTGATAAAAGTTATGAAAAGGACCCATCAGGCACCTCATCAGCGTGGGCCTTTTCAATATTTCTCTCCACGGCCAGAAGTGCAAAAGCTGAAGCATTTTCTCAATGGTAAAACTATCTTTGGGGAAAATTTTGAAAGTATTCTTCCTTTCCCCAAGTGATGATCCCCTTTAATGGAATAGTTCACTACTATAGGCACTGTGAAGATTGGCTTGTTCTCATCTGTTTCACTAAAGTTGGTGCATGGAATGGAAAACAAAGGACTGCTTGGACAGCAAACCAAAATATTTCCACTATGGGAAAATAACTTGATTTCTTTGCTTTTCTTTGAGTAAGAGCTCTTAATGAACACAATGTAAATATTCTAATGAGATCAAACATTGCTGTTCTACTTTATAACACAATATACATTTAGAGAAACATTTTTAGCATATTCATAATTCAGCATAGTTTGATCAACTGAGTTCTTTTCATGTATTTTTGACTCGTTACTCCCAGTTTGAAATTTATGTATGTTATTAAATGACTTAAATCAGTTTGTGAGCTGCATTTGAAGATCTCATCCATTGCGTGAAACTCGAGATTACAGTGTAATAGAATATTTTTGGTAGCTTTATCAGTGCGTTAGTTACAGGCAAAACTACTCTTAACATTCGTGTCACAGTAGTCATAAGGTTTGTTTAGTATAATGGTAAGCTTTAGGGGAAGAAAAGTATACTTGTGTCAATAAGCCATAATGTTATACACTCCCAATTAATGACTTCACATAGCTTCCACCACTACCAGTGCTACTAGCACTTCATCCACTTGGATTATCTCTACAGAGGCAATGTTGGAAGGACAAATTTTTCCAGCTATAGTGCTATGTGCTTTTCAGTTTGAAAAGACAATACAAAAATATAACATGTCACTTCAGTGAAATTTTAGCAACTATGCTGTTTGTATTGCACATCACCTAGAATCATAGAATGGTAACAGCACAGAAAGAGTCATTCAGCCTGTCGCATCAATGCCAGCTCTCTAGCTACTCAGCTAGTGCCACTTCCCCACCTTTTCCCTGTAGCCCTGTGATATTTTTTTCTCTTTGGATTATTATTTAGTTCCCTTTTGAAAGCCACGATTCAATCTACCACCACCACATTCTGTGCATTCCAGATCCAAACCACTTGCAGTGTTTTTAAAAAAAGAAAAGCTTTTCCTCATGTTGCTTCTGGTTCTGTAGCCAATCGCCTTAAATTGATGTCCTCCAGTTCTTGATCCTTCCATCAATGAGAATAGTTTCTCCCTATCTACTCTGTCCAGACCCCTTTATGATTTTGAACACCTCTATCAAATCTCCCCTCAACCTTCTCTAAAGAGAACAGCATCAGCTTCACCAGTTTGTGCACATCACTGAAGTCTCTCATCCCTGGAATCATTCTCGCAAATCTTTTCTACACCCTCTTCAATGCCTTTACATCCTTTCTCAAGTTGTGGTGCCCAGAGTTGCGCACACTGCTCCAGTTGAGGCTGAACCAGTGTTTGTTTTTATAAAGGCTCATCATAACTTTCTTGCTTTTGTACTCTATGCCTCTATTTAGAAAGCCCAAAATCCCATATGCTTCATTAATTGCTTTCTCAACCTGCTCTGACACCTTCAGTAATATGTGCCATATACTCCAGGTCCCTCTGCCCCTTCACCCCCTTTAGAATTGTATCCTTTTTATTTTGTATTGACTTTCTTCGTTCTTCCTACCAAAATGTATCACTTCACACTTCTCTGCATTAAATTTCATCTGCCACATGTCTGTCCATTCCACCAGCTTGTCTGCGTCTTCTTAAGTCTACCACTATCCTCCTCACAGTTCACATTTCTTCCCCCAAGTTGTATGTCATCTGCACATTTTGAGATTGTTACCAGCATACCAGAGTCTAGGTCATTAATATAGATCAAGAAAAGCAGTTGTCCTAATACCGACCCCCTGGGAAACCCCACTGTATGCCTTCCTCCAGTAAGGAAAACAATTGTTCACCACTACTCTCTGTTTCTTGTCACTCAGCCGACTTTGTGTCAATGCTGCCACTATCCCTTTTATTCAAAGGCTTCAACTTTGGCAAGCCTGTTATGTGGCATCTCATCAAATGCCACTTGGAAGTCAATATGCACCACATCCACCCTCTCTGTTGCTTCATTGAAAAACTCAATCAAAATAGTTGAGCACAATTTGCCTTTAACACTTCCATGCTGGCTTTCCTTAATTCATCTACATTTGTCCAAGTGACTGTTAATTTTATCCCAGATTATCTTTTCTAAATGCCTTCCCACCACCAAGGTTAAATTGACTGGCCTGTAGTTGCTGGGTTTACCCTTGCACCTTTTTTGAACAAGCTTATAACATTTGCAATTCTCCAGTTCTTATTAAATGCCTTTGAAAAATCCATATAAACACTGACCGCATTCCCTTCATCAACCTTCTCTGTCACTTCAAACAATTCTATTAGATTAGTCAACATGATCGGCCTTTTACAAATCCATGCTGGCTATCCTTAATTAACTCAAACCTCTCCAACTGTTGATATTTTCCCTGATTATAGTTTCTAATACCTTACCCACCATTGATGTTAAACTATCTGGTCTGTAGTTGCGACGACTGTCCTTGCATTCTTTCTTGAATAAGGGTGTCACATTTGCCACTCTCGAATCCTCTAGCACCTACCCCATATTCAGGGAAGATTGGAAGATTATGGCAGGCGCTTCTGCTATATTCACCCCCAATTCCTCTAGCAACCTGGGATGAAAGCCATCCAGACCAGGTGACTCATCTACCCGAAGCATAGCCAACCTTTGTAGTTAGCCCCTCCCCCCCCAAAAATTTTTTTATCCTATCCATTGCCTCTATTCTCTCTGTTTCTACTGATATTTTGTCAGCCTCCATTTCCTTTAATGAATACTTTGTATTAGTGTTCACTGAGTATATTAGACTTGCTCTATGCATATATTACCCTCTCTGTCCCTAATAGGCCCCACTCCTCCTTACTACTTGCTTACTGTTTACATGCCGGTAGAAGATCGTTAGGTTCTCTTTTATGTTGACTGCCATTCTATTCTCATATTCTGTTTGCCAGTTCTATTTTCCTCTACACCTCTCCTCTCAGCCTATTGTATGTGGCCTGGTTCTCACCTGATGAGTTCAACTGACTTGCATCATACACTTTTTTTGTTTCATGATCAACTCTATCCCCCTCGTCAACCAAGGAGTCCTGTTCTTGGTTCACTGTTGTTGGAATGTTCTTAGCCTGTACCTCTTCCTTTAAAGATTGTTCTGATGCAGATCTTCCCGTCAGCCTTTGGTTCCATTCTATCCTGGCTAGATCCCTTCTCATTGCGTTGAAATTAGCCCTCTTTCAATCTAGACATTCTACCTTATTTTGTTCCTTGCTTTTCTGCATTACTCGTCTAAACCTTTATGATATTTTTATTTTATTTTTATTTAGAGATACTGCACTGAAACAGGCCCTTCGGCTCACCGAGTCTGTGCTGATCAACAACCACCCATTTATACTAACCCTGCAGTAATCCCATAATCCCTACCACCTACCTACACTAGGGGCAATTTACAATGACCAATATGATCACTCTTGCCCAAGTTATCCCCCACAGATACTTAGTCCACTTGGCCCACCTCATTTCCCAGCACGAGATCCAGCAGTGCCTCTTTTCTAGTTGGGCTGAGAACGTACTGATCAAAGAAATTCTACTGAACACATTTTGGAAATGCCTCCTCCCACTTATCCCTTACTCTAAAATTATCCAAATCCATATTAGAGTAATTAAAGTCCCCCAATATCAAAGTACTTGGCCCAACCATCTTCAGCTACTTTATCAATGATCTTCATCATAAGGTCAGAAGTGGGGATGTTCGCTAATGATTGCTCAATGTTCAGCAGCATTCGCGACGACTCAGATACTGAAACAGCCCATAATCCAGGTGCAGACATGGACGACATCCAAGCTTGGACTGATAAGTGGCAAGTAACATATGTACCACACAGGTGCCAGGCAATGACTATCTCAAACAAGAGAGAATCTAACCATCTCCCCTTGACATTCATTGGTATTGCCATCACCGAATCCCAAACTATCAACATCCTGGGGGTCACCATTGAAACGGAACTGGACGAGCCACAAATGCTGTGGCTACGAGAGCAGGTCACAGGCTGGGCATTCTATGGCGAGTAACTCGCCACCTGTCTCCCCAATGCCTGTCCACCATATACAAGGCACAAGTCAGGAGTGTGATGGAATAATCTCCACTTGCCTGGATGGGTGCAGCTCCAACAACACTCAAGAAGCTTGACACCATTCAGGACAAAGCAACCTGCTTGATTGGCACCCCATTCATCACCTTCATTCACTCCCTCCACCACCAACACACAGTGGCAGCAGTGTGTACCATAAACAAAATGCACTGCAGCAACTCACCAAGGTCCCTTCGACAGCACCTTCCAAACCTGCGACCTCTACTAACTAGAAGGGCACGGGCAGCAGATGCACGCTAACACCACCACCTGCAAATTCCCCTCCAAGCCGCGCATCATCTAACTTGGAACGATATTGCTGTTCTTTCACTGTCGCTGGGCCAAAATCCTGGAACTCCCTCCCTGACAGCACTGTTGGTATACCTGCACCACAAGGACTGCAGGGGTTCAAGAAGGCAGCTCGCTACCGCCTTCTCAAGGGCATTTAGGGATGGGAAATAAATGCTGGCTTAGCCAGCGACGCCCACATCCCCCAAACGAATTGCAAAAAATCGCCACTTTATATAGATCTTGCACATCTGCAGACTTTCTACGCGCACACTTCTCTTCCTTTTTCCCCCCCCCCCAAAATGGATTCTGTCTTTGTCCCTTCAAGATCATCCTCCCTTTCCTGCACTGCAATGCCTTCCCTAATCAGGACTCTCACCTGACCTCTTTCCTTCTCTATCTTTTCTGAACACTTTTTATTACCTTGTATATTAAGTATCCAGTCCTCGCCACATTTCTGTTATTGCCACTACATCATATTTCCATACTGCTATTTGTGCTTGTAGCTCACCAACCTTATTCACCACACTTTGTGCGTTTACACACATGCATTGTAATCCTGTCTTTGCATTTCTTGCAGTCCTCAGTTCACTCCCATCTAATACAGAACTATTCCCTTCTCCAGTACTGTCTAACACTCTTACTCTGACCCCACCTAATAATTTGCTATTTCCTACTCCAGTGCTGTCACTTCCAACTCTGTGTACCTTGGTATTCCCTTCCCGTATTTATCTCCTGGTTCCCACGCCCAAGTGGCCTATAGAATACACCCAGTCGTGTAATGGTACCTCCTACTGTGTCTTAGCTCTAACCAAACAGATTCGATTGTTGAAGCCTCTAGGACATCCTCCCTCTTCTGTACTGTAATATTCTCAATCAATACTGATGCCCTTCTTCCCTTCTTTCCTTCCCTATCTTTACTGAACACCTCATATCCAAGAATATTTAGTACCCAGTCGTGCCTTTTTATTTTGAGCCAGGTGTCTGTTATTGCTGTTATACTCGTGGCTCCCTGCACCTGCAGCTCACCAACCTCATTTACCACTCTCCGTGTGTTCACATACATACACTATAAATATAATTTTAGACTTCACTGCATTCTCTGTTACTCTGACCCTACCTAATACCTCTGGTATTACCTGTCTCTCCCAATTCTTTGTGCACCTTGTTTTCTTCTCTTATGTTACCTCCTGGTTCCCACCCCCTTGCCAAGTTAGTTTAAATCCTCTCCAGTCGCACTAGCAAACCGCCCCGCAAGGATGTTAGCCCCAGCTCTGTTCACGTGCAACCTGTCAAGCCAGTGCAGGTCTTATCTCCTACCCGCACCCTCCTGCCTGGAACCAGTCCCAATGTCTCAGGATTCTAAAACCTTTCTTCCTGGACCATCTCTCCAGCCACGCATTCATCTGCTGTATCTCGCTATTTCTATACTCATGGCATATGGCACTGGGAGTAATCTGGTGATTACTACCTCTGAGGTCCTGCTGCCTAAAATCTGCCTGCAGGACCTCATCCCTTTTTCTACCTATATCGTTAGTACCGATATGGACTATGATGGCTGGCTGTTCACCCTCCCCTCTCAGTGCCCTGCAACTGCTCAGTGGCATCCTTGACCCTGGCACCAGAGGCAATATACCATTCTGGATTCTCAGAATCACCACAGAGTTGATGGGGGATTCCATCACTATTGCTTTCCCAATCTTCCTTCTGCCACCACCCCACCCCCTCTCCTTTCCATGCAGCTGAGCCAGCTGTGGTGCCTATTCTACATATAGTGTACTACTGAAAGCTTACACTGCTGTATTCTATGCACTGAACCATCAATACAGTTTTCCAGCTCATTATAAAGAGTAATGACTGCTTAAGCATGCATATTAACAGTGTAAATTTTGCCCATTTCCAGCAGCAGTTATTTTGGGAAAATATTGCAATTTCTACCTGTTGGATTTATCTAGTGCATGACTAACACATTTCTGAGCAAATATCCTGTGCATTTTATAAGAAAACATTGTTTTCCATATTTCAGTGTCTTTTTAATCAACTTAAAATTTTCCTTTTAAATTTGTAAGGTGTTCCAACAGTTCCATTGTTGCCTTCATCTGTGAATTCATCCCCAGCTGCAGTACCAACAAATATAAATGTTGATCCTACCCTACCTGGTAAGTCACTAATTATCGGATAATCAAAATTGGTGTGACACTGGTGGGAAATTTGATTTCCACCTAGATGTTAATTTACTTTATTGTATTTCAAAGGAAAAAAAACCGCCAAAATGGAATGGCGATGTACCTTGTAATGTACTGCCAAAATGTACCAGGCTGTAAACTACGACTGACTGAATACAATAATTTAAAATGTAGACTTCTTGGTGAAATTATTAGTCTCATATGCACATATTTATGACTAATGCATCCTTGAAAATATTTTAACTTAAACACCCCCATGCCCACGGTCTAGCCAATAGTACAAGCTCCCTGGTATCACTTAAATAGACTTAATGCACAGTGAGTCCCAGCGCCCCCCCCCCCCCCCCCCCCGCGCACCATCTTCCTCCTCCCGCCCCCCGCATCCCCCCCTCCCAGCGGCATCATCCTACACCTGTGTAGGGACCCTAACAACCCCACTGCCTTGTGGGCGTCTCTGGAGAGACCAAGGCTAAGGGAGTAAACCCTAACAGATAATCCGGAGCAGAACCCCGTAGGCGGTCATGTGTCACCTTTGGCATGTTTCCGGCAGTTCCTGCAGCCATACTGGTGCCAAACGTCGTGCTCTGCACTCCTTTGGACCCCACCAGAAAGGCTGAGAGAGGGGTTTTGATGACTGGGCAACTCTCCACCTCCATAAATTCGCCCAGGCATGCGCCATGGAGAGGTCACTCCATAGTTGCCTCACAGCGACTGAAACAACACGGAAGGCAGCAGTTACGAGTTAAGTCCAGATAAATTGGCGTAGAAACTGGGCGCCACTGGTTGCCTTTGTTGGTGGGAGAGGTCATTGCACCTCACTGGACAGCTACCGCCTGCCTCAAACCGGGCAGCCCCCGGTCAATAAGGTTCTGTCCCGCCACAGTCTACCTGCTTCAATGGGTGCTTGGAGCTCAGGGTCATTACCCGAAAGGTGGACTGATACACCGCACCAAACAACACGAAAGAAGGTACCAGCCCTTCGCTTTGCAAGCTGGAATGTCAGAACTATGTCTCCTGGCCTGTCAGAAGACCTTACACAAATCAACGATTCTCGGAAGACCGCCATCATTAGCAACGAGCTCAGTAGACTCAATGTAGACATTGCAGCACTGCAGGAGACGCTCATCCCCGCGAGTGGATCTCTAGCAGAGCAAGACTACACCTTCTTCTGGTAGGGCAGGGATCCTGAAGAACCAAGACCGCATGGAGTGGGCTTCGCCATCAGAAACTCCTTGCTCGGCATGATCGAGCCTCCCTCAAATGGCTCGGAACGCATACTGTCCATCCGACTGCTCACCACCTCTGGTCCAGTACACCTACTCAGCATCTATGCTCCAACACTCTGCTCCCCACCTGAAGCTAAAGATCAGTTCTATGAGGAACTCCATAACATCATTAGCAGCATCCCCAACACCGAACACCTATTCCTGCTGGGGGACTTTAATGCCAGGGTTGGGGCCGACCATGACTCATGGCCCTCCTGCCTTGGGCGCTATGGCATTGGAAGGATGAATGAGAATGGGCAGAGACTGCTTGAGTTGTGTACCTATCATAACCTCTGCATCACCAACTCGTTCTTTCACACCAAACCCTGTCATCAGGTTTCATGGCACCCAAGATCGCGTCGTTGGCACCAGCTAGACCTCATTGTCACAAGGCGAGCCGCCTTAAACAGTGTTCAAATCACACGCAGCTTCCACAGTGCGGACTGCGACACCGACCACTCCCTGGTGTGCAGCAAGGTTAGACTCAGACCAAAGAAGTTGCATCATTCCAAGTAGAAGGGCCACCCGCGCATCAACACTAGCAGAATTTCTCACCCACAGCTATTACAAAAATTTCTAAATTCACTTGTAACAGCCCTTCAAAACACTCCCACAGGGGATGTTGAGACCAAGTGGGCCCACATCAGAGACGCCATCTATGAGTCAGCTTTGACCACCTACGGCAAAAGTGCGAAGAGAAATGCAGACTGGTTTCAATCTCATAATGAAGAGCTGGAACCTGTCATAGCCGCTAAGCGCATTGCACTGTTGAACTACAAGAAAACCCCCAGCGATTTAACATCCGCAGCACTTAAAGCAGCCAGAAGCACTGCACAAAGAACAGCCAGGCGCTGCGCAAATGACTACTGGCAACACCTATGCAGTCATATTCAGCTGGCCTCAGGCACCGAAAACATCAGAGGAATGTATGATGGCATTAAGAGAGCTCTTGGGCCAACCATCAAGAAGATCACCCCCCTCAAATCTAAATCAGGGGACACAATCGCTGACCAACGCAAACATATGTACCGCTGGGTTGAATACTACCTAGAACTGTACTCCAGGGAGAATGTTGTCACTGAGACTGCCCTCAATGCAGCCCAGCCTCTACCAGTCATGGATGAGCTGGACATACAGCCAACCAAATTGGAACTCAGTGATGCCATTGATTCTCTAGCCAGCGGAAAAGCCCCTGGGAAGGACCGCATTACCCCTGAAATAATCAAGAGTGCCAAGCCTGCTATACTCTCAGCACTACATGAACTGCTATGCCTGTGCTGGGACAAGGGAGCAGTACCCCTGGACATGCGCGATGCCAATATCATCACCCTCTATAAAAACAAAGGTGACCGTGGTGACTGCAACAACTACCGTGGAATCTCCCTGCTCAGCATAGTGGGGAAAGTCTTTGCTCGAGTCGCTCTAAACAGGCTCCAGAAGCTGGCCGAGCACGTCTACCCTGAGGCACAGTGTGGCTTTCGTGCAGAGAGATCGACCGTTGACATGCTGTTCTCCCTTCGTCAAGATACAGGAGAAATGCCGTGAACAACAGATGCCCCTCGATGTTGCTTTCATTGATCTCACCAAAGCCTTTGACCTCGTCAGCAGACGTGGTCTCTTCAGACTACTAGAAAAGATTGGTGCCCACCAAAGCTACTAAGTATCATCACCTCATTCCATGACAATATGAAAGGCACAATTCAACATGGTGGCTCCTCATCAGAGCCCTTTCCTATCCTGAGTGGCGTGAAACAGGGCTGTGTTCTCGCACCCACACTTTTTGGGATTTTCTTCTCCCTGCTGCTTTCACATGTGTTCAAGTCCTCTGAAGAAGGAATTTTCCTCCACACAAGATCAGGGGGCAGGTTGTTTAACCTTGCCTGTCCAAGAGCGAAGTCCAAAGTACGCAAAGTCCTCATCAGGGAACTCTTCTTTGCTGACGATGCTGCTTTAACATCTCACACTGAAGAGTGCCTGCAGAGTCTCATCGACAGGTTTGCGGCTGCCTGCAATGAATTTGGCCTAACCATCAGCCTCAAGAAAACGAACATCATGGGGCAAGACGTCAGAAATGCTCCATCCATCAATATTGGCAACCACGCTCTGGAAGTGGTTCAAGAGTTCACCTAACTAGGCTCAACTATCACCAGTAACCTGTCTCTAGATGCAGAAATCAACAAGTGCATGGGAAAGGCTTCCACTGCTATGTCCAGACTGGCCAAGAGAGTGTGGGAAAATGGCGCACTGACACACGGAACACAGAGGTCCGAGTGTATCAGGCCTGTGTCCTCAGTAGCTTGCTCTATGGCAGCGAGGCCTGGACAACGTATGTCAGCCAAGAGCGACGTCTCAATTCATTCCATCTTTGCTGCCTCCGGAGAATACTTGGCATCAGGTGGCAGGACCGTATCTCCAACACAGAAGTCCTCGAGCCGGCCAACATCCACAGCTTATACACACTACTGAGTCAGCGGCGCTTGAGATGGCTTGGCAATGTGAGCCGCATGGAAGATGGCAGGATCCCCAAAGACACATTGTACAGCGAGCTCGCCACTGGTATCAGACCCACCGGCTGTCCATGTCTCATAAAGACGTCTGCAAACGTGACATGAAATCCTGTGACATTGATCACAAGTCGTGGGAGTCAGTTGCCAGCGTTCGCAAGAGCTGGCGGGCAGCCATAAAGACGGGGCTAAAGTGTGGCGAGTCGAAAAGACTTAGTAGTTGGCAGGAAAAAAGACAGAGGCGCAAGGGGAGAGCAACTGTGTAACAGCCCCGACAAACAAATTTCTCTGCAGCACCTGGGGAAGAGCCTGTCACTCTAGAATTGGCCTTTATCGCCACTCCAGGCGCTGCTTCACAAACCACTGACCACCTCCAGACGCTTATCCATTGTCTCTCGAGATTAAGAGGCCAAAGAAGAGTTCATTTACTTTTAGTTACCATGTAACTTGTTTCTGCAATCTGAAAGTCATTAGTTTATATTTTAACTGCAGTTCATAAGTGACTTAATTTCTAAATGGTTGATAATGTTATAATTGGTCATCTTTTGAGAGTTAAATACATTTTAAATGTAATGAATGGGGATAACATCAATGAGTAAGACATGTTCTGTGTTTCTCTGTCTATATTTGAACAAAATTTTAATTGGAATGTAAGTCTGTTTTGCTGAAAGAGGTACCATACATGTAGCATTCTTCAGCTAATAGTATTGTAGACAATATCCCATCAGCTGATATTATATATACTTGTCAATATTTACAGGTCTAATGCCATTACCAAGTGGACCTCCTAATTTAGCCAACCTACCAAACTTTAATATCACCCTTCAAAACCTTGTTCCAGTGACCTTATCAGGAATAGGTGTGATACCTCCACCCACTGGTATGTTTTATAAAGAATTGTAAATTTCCTTTATCCAATCTGAATCACATAAAATTGAGCTATTATCATTCTGGTTAATAATTCTGGATAATTTTAAGTGGGAAGCATTTTAGAATAATTTGATGATTTCTGTTTGTTCCTTTCCACTTTTTAAATCTGCATCTGAAGGCTGCTGGGCCTTTGCTGGTGCTGATCTTGTTTAAGTCACTAGGAGGTTTAATAGGATAATTTTCCTTTCCACCCCCCCCCCCCCCCCTCCTTTCAACCAATGCCAAATAATCTGAAATTCTGATTATGGGAAAATACTATACTACAGGACAGACCCACCAGACGTGGTGGCATAGTTGTATACAGTGGGGAGGGAGTGGCCCTAGAGTTCTCAAAAATTGACTCTCAACCCCATGAAGTCTCGTGGCATCAGGTCAAACATGGGCAAGGAAACCTGATGCTAACCAACTACTGGCCTCCCTCAGCTGCAGAGTCATTGCTCCTCCATGTTGAACACCACTTGGAAGAAGCACTGAGGGTTGCAAGGGCACAGAATATATTCTGAGTAGGGGACTTCATTGTCCATCACCAAGAGGGGCACAGTAGCACCACTATTGACTAAGCTGGCCGTGCCCTGAAGGCCATATCTGCCAGACTGGGCTGGTGGTGAGAGACCAAAAGAGGGGAAAGGTTATTTGACCTCGCCCTCACCAATCTACCTGTCACAGATTCTTCTGTCCATGACGCTATTGGTAAGAAATGATCACTGCACAGTCCTTGTGGAGACAAGGTCCCGTCTTCACACTGATGATACCCTCTGCTGTGTTGTGGCACTACCACTGTGCTAAATGGGATAGATTCAGACTAGGACAAGCAGCTCAAAACTGGGCAACCATGAGGCACTGTGGGCCATCATCAGGAGCAGAATTGTATTCAACCACAGTCTGTAAACTCATGGCCTGGTATATCCCTCATGCTATTAACATCAATCCAGAGGATCAACCCTGGATCAATGAGGAATGCAGGAGAGCATGCCATAGCAGCGCCAGGCTTATCTAAAAATGAAGTGCCAACCTGGTGAAGCTATAAGATAGGACTACAAGCATGCTAAACAGCAAAAGAAGCGTGCGATAGACAGAACAAAGCAATTCCACAACCAACAGATCAGATCAAAGCTCTGTAGTCCTGCCACATTCAGTCATGAGTGGCAGTGGATAATTAAATAACTAATTGGAGGAGGACACTCCACACCATCCCCCATCCTCAATGATGGGGAAGTCCTGCATGTTAGTGCAAAAGACAAGGCTGAAGCATTTGCAACTATCTTCAGCCAGAAGTGCCGAGTGGATGATCCATCTCTGCCTCCTCCTGAGATCCCCAGCAATGCAGATGCCAGGCTTCAGCCAATTTGGTTCACTCCACATGAGACCAAGAAATGGCTGCACTGGATACAGCAAAGGCTATGGGCCCTGATAACATCCTGGCTGCAGTACTGAAGGTTTGTGCTCCAGAACTAGCTGTGCCCCTAGCCAAGTTGTTCCAGTACAGCTACAATACTGGCATCTGCCCAACAATATGGAAAATTGCCCAGGTATGTCCTGTCCACAAAAAGCAAGACCAATCCAATCCTGCCAATTACCATCCAATCAGTCTACTCACAATCATCAGCAAAGTGATGGACGGTGTCATTGACAGTGCTGTCAAGTGGTACCAACTCAGCAACCACCTACTCACCGATGCTCAGTTTGGGTTCTGCCAGGGCTACTGGGCTGCATCTCATTGCAGCCTTAGTCCAAACCTGGACAAAAGAGCTGAATTCAAGAGGTGAGGTGTGAGTGACTGCCCTCGACAGCAAGGCAGCTTTTGGCCGATTAGTGGCATCAAGGAGCCCTAGCAAAATTGAAATCAATGGGAATTAGGGGAGAAAACTCTACTGGCTGGAGTCATACCTAGCAAAAAGAAGATGCTGGTGGTTGTTGGAGGCCAATCATGTCAGCCCCAGGACTTCACTGCAGGAGGTCCTCAGGGCAGTGTCCTAGGTACCAACCATCTCCGTTGTTTCTTCAATGACCTTCCCTCCATCATAAGGTCAGAAGTGGGGATAGTCGCTGATGACTGCATAGTGTTCACCATTTGCAACTCCTCCTACTGTACCAGTCTGTGCTCACATGCAGCAAGACCTCGCCAGTTTTCAGGCTTGGGCTGATAAATGGCAAGTAACATTCACACCATACAAGTGCCAGACAGTGATCAGCTTCAACAAGAGAGAATCTAACCATTTCTCCTTGACGTTCAGTGGCATTACCATCACTGAATCCCCAACTATTAACATTCAAGGGCAGCAAACACATGGGAACACCACCTACAAGTTCCCCTCCAAGTGTCAAACCATCCTGACTTGGAAATCTATCATTCCTTCACTGTTGCTGAGTCAAAATCCTGGAACTCCCTTCCTAACAGCACTGTGGGTGTTCAAGAAGACAGTTCACCACTGCCTCAAAGGCTCTTGGGGATGGGCAATAAATGCTGGCCTTGTCAGCAGTGCTCATTTCCCATGAACAAAGAAAAAGGTTGGTGTGTCAGCACACATGCAGCATTATGCTGTTACTTTACATAAAAACTGCTTTCTATTTTCAGCCTCTTTTTAAAAAAGACATTAAATTTTTACTTTTAAACATCCATGTGACAAACTTCATTCTCTGAATATCAAATTCAGTTGCATTGACACTGTGCTGCACACAGCCTTTTCAAAATTAGAATGTCTAAAACATGAAGTAATTGTGATGTTTTTCTCCTAGGTCTTTCATCAGCTGCTCAGCTGCCGCCACTAACTCTTCCTGGAATGCCCCCTCTGACATTGCCCACCATGTTTCCCTCACAATCATCCTTGATTACTGGGGCAAAGGCTGGTCTAACTGAAACGATTTCAGCCACCTCTCCAGGAGTAGGTGGTTTTCATGTTTCTTCCTCTGCACTGCCTGCTGAACAAACCCCTGCCCTCATTTTGAATACTGCAAGTGTTTCCATGACAACTGCTGACATCCAGGCAACTGCATCACCTAACGCAAAAAATGAAGAACCATCTTCTGTTTCCACAGACGCACAAGCTTCTGAGTCTTAACTGCAGACCTTTTCAAAAGCAGTTGTTGTATTTATTCAGCTGCAGAAAGCTTGTTCTGAAATTAAAACATTGTAAAGGATAGAGTGGCATGATCACAATTGTACATAATTGTAAGGATGAGGTATATACATAACCTTTAATACAATTGGATGGTTTACTACATTGTTAAACGATGGGGTTACTTTTGATGTAAATGGAAAATAAATTATTTTATCAAGTACAGATTCAATTACCTCTCTTCTTCCCCTTCCCCGCCCCCCCCCCCCCCCAAGCTTTGGTTTGTTTCTGGTACAGCATGTGTGCTGTTCAGTTACTTATTTGTTGCATCTATAGGTGGTATCTTATCTGTAATTGTTTATAGATTGTACAATTTGCAGATCACCAGTTCAGTACTTGCTGTATGATTAAAACACCCCACTGTTTTAAATGATAGTTGAAAGGAAATAATATAGGAGAAAATTTATGAAGTCCAGTAGGTGTCACTGTGAACATAATGGGGAATATATTTGAAAGAGATGATCTAGCAATAAATTCTACTGGAAAGCTTGTCCTAAATTCTACTGGAAAGCTTGTCCTGAATTCTTTTAATTTAAAATTCTTCTCTATTTTTCAGAATAGATGAAAAATTCTATTTTTAAAACAGCTACCTGGTCAACTCTTGTGTGCCAAAATCCAATTTTGCTTTTGTCTGTATAACCTGGAAATCCTTTTGACTTTGTCAGGATCTCCATATGAGTGGTATGGAATGAAAAATATAGTTGAAATTCTTGAATGTGAAGTACTAACAGATTGAGCATTTGGTATAAATGTAATCATGTGAAATGTTTTAAACATCAGTTTAATGCCATTTAAAATGTTGCTGAATAGCACTAAGTTACTGTCACCTCTACAAAAAAGGGTTGTACAGTAGAATTGAGAAGGCAAGAACAAAACATTGAAGGAGCTTTTTATGTCAGGCAGTGATCAAGAAATTCATTTGAAAATGTTGTGGAAGTAGGATATTGGGCTGATTTAGTACTGAGATAAAATAGAAAATGTCAGTGACTAATCCTAAGCATTTTCAAGCCAAGCTTTTCTATTTTATCTCAACCTGCTTGTTCTGGCTAAGATATAACAAACCTGTCAGTTTGATCAAGATTTGAGGAGATTTTGGGAGAGGTAGGTTAACTTGTATCAGAGGAGCAAGGCTTTGAGGTGAGTGGAACAGACTTTTGGATTGTGAATCTTAGTTAGTATTGCCTGCCTGTTTTGAGTTGTTGAAAATGTGTCCAACTAAGGCCAGGAGCTAAATAAAGTAATCTAATATTTAGGCTGAGGGAGGCAGAGCATTTCTGGAAATGATGCAGTAAAGTTCTGTTAATGTTTTGGTTGAAATAGGGTGGAGTAAAAGCATAGGCACTGGAGAAGAAAGGGGAAAACAGGTATTTTAAGGAAGTGAGCAGAATGCAAGACAGTTTTAGTATTGGTCAAGAGCAGGATGTTGATCTAAAAATGAGTTATGTTATAATATGAAATAAAAACCTAGTTACCGGTTTAAGGAACAAAATTGTATTTATTTATTTTCCTAGTGTCCTATTCCAAATAATGCTTGATGTTTTACTTTTTAATTGTGCTACTTGGCATGAATATTCTTGACCTTTTATTTAAGTATAGTGTTCCACTATAAACTGAATAGGAAGAATGCTAAAAACATGTTACAAAATGAAACCTAGGGTAGCAGAATTCTGTGGATAGACATTTGTCTGATCTGCCCACAGATAGATAGATATTTAAATATGAACAATTATTTGTATTTATAAATTAGTGATAAAATCTATACTGAAGCAACTCTTTGTATTAGAGGATACTGCAGGCACAGTTTCAGTGCAGTACCTGCTTCAAGAGTGGTACAAACTAACAGCATCAAGTAATACAAATGACTGCACCATTTGCAAACTAGAGAAAACCCAACTTCTGCACATGGATACTTAAGAACACCTGCAGTACTCAACGGGTGTCTGAATGTCAGAGAAATTTAAGTGTCTCTTTTTTACTTCATTTTGAATTATATAAAATTGAACTACAGGAACATTTTTATCATCTTTGATCTTAATTCATTGCCTGTGTCAATGTATTTGTTTAAAATGTAAAATGTTATAATCTGGATTCAACTGTCCACCTGAAACTTTAGAATGAATTAACTTTACATATTTAAAATACATTGTGAAAAAGTAATGCATTGCTAAATCAACACATGCAATTTAAAAAAAAAAAATCCATTAGAATGTATTTAGTGATCACCTGTGGATATTTGAGTTAATGAGTTATTTTTTTTTAAGAATAGTGTGCCTTTTCCTTTGGAGAAGGATTTTGAGAATTGACTGCAAGGTAAGCTAGGTTTTGAACTTTTTTGCAAACCAAGTCATAAGCAAGTAATTTTAATTTCTTGGGCATACTGTTGTAGGCAACATCATTCTTTTACAGTTATATTTTTAAATTGTTCTAACTTTTAACTACTTCATACACAGCATATATGTACAAAATTGACATTTTTATATTAAAAATTTAGTTCAGCACCACAGTACTTAACATAACTCCAACTGCGTTATCTTGTAAAGACACTTCGCAATTTGGGCATTTATTTTGAGTGGTTCTGCTGCAAACCTTTTATTAATGGTATTATCATTTGAGTGTTCAAAAATTGCCTTTTACATGACCAAAGCATTTCTGATTTTGTAGCTTTTGGTGTGGAAAATTTGTCCCAGATCATTTTATGTCTCCTTTATTGTTCAGAAATGCCTTCAGAGGCAATGTATTGAATCTAGTACCATTGTCATCAGAGGTGCAGAAAACCTTGCTTTTTGGGACCTCCTTAAAACCCACCTCTGAACAAGATTTTGGTCATCTCCCCAAATATCTTTTCCTTTTGTCTTGGCATCCACTTCAGTCCAGTCATTGCACCTATAAAGCTCCTTGGGACATTTTTCTATGTTAAAACTCTCATTTGTGTAGCATCTTTATTGACTGCCTCCTGAAATGTACTGTTGGTGGTCAAGGTAAATGGCAACTTTATGTAAGTGCATGTCTGATACAGTACCCATGCTTTTAACCTAACCTGTCCAGGGACTTCAATGGGGAGTAAAAGGGGCGATGGGTAAAACTGGCATCAAACCTGCCCCATTTCCACTAGGCAGGTTAGATTAATATCTCGGCTGATATCTTGATTCTGGGCGCACACGCAGCCGGCCACACCAGCTAGCAATAGGTCTTGTCCAGTGCTGACCAGCACAGTCTATTTAAAGATGGGAGTATGCCATTCATTTCCTCAGTTAGATCATGGCAGCTTTGTTCCATATCCATTGATGTCCCTACCTAGCAAAAATCTATCAGTCTTGAAATCTCTAATTATCCTACCATCCACAGCCTTTCGATGGAAAGTATTCCAAATTTGTTTCCATCAGGTAATGTCCTGGCCAAAATTCCAAAGTTGTGATAACATATTGCTCTTGAGTAGACCCTGAATGCATTAAAGTTCAAAAGAAACAACTTCCTGAGCATTCAAAACGCTGTTTTAGTAAATGCTGTGGCATTTCTCACTAAATTGGAGGATACACTGTTTTCATAGGAGTATTATGCCATGTCCTGCATGATCTCATATTCTGCAGCAAGGTGGAGCTGTATGTAGTTGAAATTTCTCAAGACCACAAGGTTTAATCCAGAGAGGGATTCAGCCAGGGCACCCTGTGACAAGGGTGGTCATTAAATATTCAGATGTGAGGTAAATATATATTTTTTGGATTCAGTGGCATCAAGCACTTCTGTAAGCAGTCTGTGCATCTGATCTTTACAAAAGTTGACACGATATGTACCTGAAGGACTAAAGATAGTATCCTCTTGTGACCCGACCTAAATGTTTGTGTCTTTTGCAACTGTGCTACTTCAATAATTCAAACTGAGAACACATTTAACAGAAGGTTAAATGTGCATTGTTGTTTCCTAGTAAAATGTTAGAAGTTCCTAGTAAATGGAATAGTGGTTAAGATTGGATTGCCTAATTGAGTTACCAACTTATCTTCATGTACTGAAAGGAAGAACTTGCATTTGTGTAGCACCTTTCATGACCTCAGGCCATCCCAAAGCACTTAACAGACAATGAAGTACTTTGGAAGTGTTGTCACTATTAGTGTAGGAAATGCTGCAGCCAATTTGTACGCAGTAAGCTCCAACAAACAACGATGTGATCAGATTTTTAAAAATATTTTTTGAGGGATAAATATTGGCCAGGACCCTGCTCATGCCTCTTCTCTTTGAAATAGTGCCTTGGGCTCTTTTACATCCAGCTGAGCATAATAAAATGAGGTGCTTCCCCACATCAATTCCTGCCTTTCCCATTCTTCATAAGTTTCATATTCTGTCTTTTCCCTAAGGATGAAAGAAGGTAGAAAACACACTTCATCTCCAATTCCAAAACCCTCTGAAGGCAACAACCCTGCATTGAGGTTCTCTTGGCCCTGCTCAGTTACCTTCAAGACCACTGGTTGCCAGCAGTATGAATGACCTTCAGTATATACAGCTCTTCTGCTATAAAGAACTGATGTACAAAATGTAACCAGATGCAACGAAATAGATCCAGTACTCTGTGCCCAAATCTCAGTACAATAAGATCATGGTTCTTGCAATTGGTCTTCCTAATGGAACAAAAACTACTGTTCATAGAAAAAATATTTAGTGGAGTGTACACCTTTTTGGTGCATGTTAGTTTTGGATTTTTCCTTTATTTTTACATACACAATGTAATTGAGCTATAGTATGGTGAGAAGAAATGGATTTGCATCAGAAATGTCTTGAATTACTTTACATGCAACACATTACTTTGAGATGCAGTCATTGCTTTATTAGCAAAGCCAGCAGCCATTTTGCACAAGGCAAAGATCTACAAACAACATGAGTTAAATGACTAATCTATTTTTAATGATTGAAAGAATATTGGCAAAAGTGGCTAAAAGAACTTGCTCCTCTTTAACTAGTGTCATGGAATCGTTATCATTGATTTAAATCACAGAATCATATAGTTGAGACTTCAGTTCAATGTCTCATTATAAGAAGCATCTCTAGTGTAGTACTGAAGAGGTGCTGCATTGTGAATATGTTGGACCAGATTCTGTGCACAAGAACTGCAGTGGGGCTTCACCCGCCAAAAGTCTGATTGCAAAGCAACATTGCAGTCAACTTGGTCAACATCCTGGGAAAGCGAGTCCTAGAAGATCTGCTCTTAGGTGAGTACCCTGTAATGTACTTTGAGTTTGTTTCAAACAATACTTTTACATGCTGTTCTGATAAAGGGTCTCTCCTAAATGGTTTTTCCCCCTCTGTCTTGAGATGTTGAGGGACTTGCTGTGTATTTCTGCATTTTAAAAATTCTAATTGCAAAAAAGGCAAATGGATCTCTTGTGGCATTACTCACACTTGGTCAGAGGAGATGCTGTTTTAAATACAAGCTTGCTAAGCTGTTCTCCCTCCAGGAGAGTGAGATGTTCACCCTTGCAAGAGATTTTCAATCTCTCTGCCCCCATCAATTTTCAACACTTGTGTGTCTAGTCTTTCCCTACTAAATAGTATTTTGTCCTATTTCCTTAAGTTATTTTAAGCTGTAATTTTATAGTGAACCGTACATTCTTCTGAAAATGTATTGGTAAATGGGGTGGGGGGACTACTTCTTTGCCTGTTAAGAGCTGTGGGAGTGCAATATCTCCTGAGAATTTGCATAGGGGAATGGGTATCTAAGACATAGGTTGGATCTGGAGGTCAGCATCAGGAGCCTTTCAAACTGGTTAATTTGTTGGGTGTGGAGTGAGAGTTATATGGGGTAAGGAAGGTTGTACCAGAAATCCAAGTTGTTCAGAAGTACAGCAGTGTGTGTTTGTGGAAGAAAGAAATGAGCTATGAACCAAGTTTATGCAAATTTATTTTGCATGTGATGTGATGAGCTATCATGACAGCTGATTTTTGCTGAAATTTGGGGTTTTTGGAGAATGTAATTAGAAAGAACTAATAGAAATTTGGGAAGAAATGTAGTACCTTATCACATTTTCAGGGTGTCCCAAAGCACTTCACAACCAATGAGTTAATTTTGAAGTTTTCTTCGGTTGGCAAATAGGCAGCAAGTTCCTACAAATAACAAGATGAATCGGCTGAGGGAGGCATATTTACAACACTGGGAGAACTCAGTTATTTTTTCCTGAGTAGTACAATGGGAGCCTTATCCAATTGGAGATTCCTTTGATAAATATATCTGATAGATGGCTTTTCCAGTAGTGCTGTTCTGAAGTGTTGGGGCTTGAACCCACAACTTCTGACTCTCAGGTGTGTGTGCTGCCAACTAAGCCAAGCTGCCATATGAACAATGGCTGCAGAATGGTTGAATATTATTTCTAAACAGCTGACAGTCCTAAAAACAACATGCTACTTTACTACCACGCATGTTTTCTGGAACTGTAGAAAGCTGAAGCTTTCCAGTGTTTCTAAACTTTGTAATTCATTGACACTCCATGGCTGGAGACTCTATTTTGCAAGGACCACTTTGCATGTGTGGAGTCCAATTTTCTGTAAAGTAACTGAAGCCATACAAGACTGACAATAACTAGAGCACTTGTGGTGGGAGCTCTATGAACCCTTGGTTGTACAGATGTTTAGAGAAATGAGATGCAGCCGGCTATCTTAATCATAATGTACTCATGAGATGTGCAAAATGGACCATTCCTGATGGATCGATTGGATGAAAAAAACATTGGATTAAATCCAGGACTTTCGGTAAAATAACTTGGCCAACAGCCTAAATGGAGAGTTTTGCAGCCAGCATTTAATTTTTTTGTGTATGTAATATCATAAAACATTTTTCAAAATAAATATCTCTTGGGAGAACCTGCAAAAAATTAGAAAATATTCTGTGCTCACAATCTATTCAGAATATCTCATTGCAACTTAGTGATTGTCTGTGCTTTTGCACTACAATAGTGGGGGTGAACTAGAGCCCTGTGGCAGTGGAAAAAGTCACAAAATTAACCTACAGTTTTAGGTTACTTACCAACTGGGGGGAACCAAGCTATGATTGGATCTAAAACGCAGCTTGGATTTTGCTGAAGCTAAGATGAGAAACGGGCTGATTTATTTCATCTAGTCTTCAATGCTTCCTCAACCCAGTCATCAGACTTGACTTGATGTCAGAGTGCCCCGAATACTGATCCCTGTGCCCACAGACCTAAACTTGGGGGCAGTCCATTGCAGGTGCATAACTTCCAGGGCAAGTCCGGAACTACAGGCGTTTATATGTGCCTCCAATTAATAATACCTCCATCTCCAGAGCTCTGCTCTAAAATATTTTGGAACTAGAAGGCCTTCAACTTTATCAAATTTATTCTCCAGAATCAAGATATTGGATATATTGCTTGATCCTGTCAGATTGTTAAGTGAGGTCATCTTGCAATGCAGGCAGGAACCAACTATGAAAACAAAATATGCATAACCCTAGCTAGGGACTCACTTCAAGTCCCTATAAGGAGAAAACCCAGTCAAGGAGAAACTGAGTAACTCCTTACTATGAAGGATAGCAGAGCCAGATGCACTAGTACAATAGGCATTCACTCTATCACTCCAACACTGATGAAAGATCAAAGCATCTGGTAAAGGAAAGTCCAACCTACAGTGACAGTGGGCACTCAAAAGAAGGAAT
Organism: Heterodontus francisci; assembly: GCF_036365525.1. Lineage (NCBI taxonomy): Eukaryota > Metazoa > Chordata > Chondrichthyes > Heterodontiformes > Heterodontidae > Heterodontus > Heterodontus francisci. Next base: position 69,330,980 of record NC_090377.1, on the reverse strand, counting down.
TAGTCAAGTGACAAGTTGATACCCAGTATTTACAGTACAAGGAAGAGGAGAGGAGGGGGAATAGTTTAAAAAAAAAAAAATTTAGTGAGAAAAGAGAAGCAGGGCCATTTGAAGCCCAGCCAGTGTTATTGTTTGTGGCAGAAACTATGTCATCAAGTAAATCAGTAAATAAAGAGCTGTGTGAACAGTAAATGATTAGGACTACTTGTTCATATGGAGGGTAAACACTGGTATGGATGGCCCATTTCCATTTTGTAACTTCTATGCATTAAACCTTAATATGGCAATGTATACCTCCTGTAAGACACATGTAATCAGAATGTACTATAGTTTCATTTTTTTTTTAAAAAGGAACTCTAAACAGCTGAAAATAGTTTTTAAAAAACCTAACACATTCAGTAGTTGTGAGATGTTGCCCATATGAAATTGCTGAAAATCTGCACAAGGCATATAAAATATAAAGAGTTTCATGCCTTCTCAAAATAAATGATAATAGGAACATCATTAATGAATGTACATGTACATAGGTTTTAAAAATGTATTTGGGCTCCGTTCTTATAATGTGGCAATAGTTTCTGTTTATGGGTAATATTTGCATTTTCTTAAATTTCTGGCTAATCATTGCTTTATCTGCTCCAAGTTCCCCACGATTGTACTGATACCAATTACCAGTGATTGTCCAATACTTCTAAACTAATGGGCCAAATGGTCAATTAATGATTTTACAGCAAAGGAGTTATGAAGTGTTTTTGAGGTTATGTGATGGTCACTGTTGGGAAATAGAACTTGACAGCAGTTGGCCTGTAGCTTTAGATAGTAAGTTTAATTTTTGAGTAATTATTTTCTTTGCCTAGTTGCTTCACTACGTTAATTGTATCAGTGCTGTGACCATTTCGTCATCATCTGTTCCTGTATCCAGCAATATTTGGAATGCTTGGAAACTAGCACAACAATATGGAAGATTAGTGTATAGTGTAAAATTTGATACGTGATTTATGCAAAAATATTGATAATGATTCTAGAAAGTGTCTTATCTTTAGTACAAGTATTTAAAAGTTGACCCTCTGTTACGACCAGGTGAGAAAGGTGTCTAGGGGTCTTTTACTGTTTTCACCTGGTCTTATTGTAACAGGGTTTGATTTTTAAACAGTGTTATGAGTGCCCCCTTGGTGGATCCTTGTTCACCACTTTCCAATTATAAGGCAAAGAAATGAGCACACCAGCTTTTCTTGGGTTTAAGGAAGAAAAGTGAAATTTGTGAAAACTTGAACTCTAATTCGGTTAACATCTACGGATATACGACGTGCCCACGCTAGCATGCAAATAGGGACAGAAAAGAGCAGAAGAAAAATAAAGTTGAGAGGTTTGAGGCAGTCTCTGAAGGGGGTTTCTTGTTACTGTTTGTGTTTCCAGCTTGCCGTCGAGTCCCAGATTGTAGACAGCTCTTATTTTTTGTTGGGGCCCAGTATTATTCGTAAACCTCGTTCACATAGGAGACTTTTCTGTCTTTGAGCTCACATGTCTTCAATGGGTCTTCTGTGCTTTGAGAAAGAGATGGGAGCAGACAGGAGAGAAGTGTTCTCAGTCCAGGAGCAAACCGCTTTCTGAGTTTCTTTCTCTCAGCATGTTCAAATTCAAAAAATTCCAACAGTCAGTTAGTCATGTGACTAAAACTGGTCTGACCACTTCTTCTGTGTATTGAGGAAGCAAGGACTGGGTCCCATGTTCCAACACTGTTTGCTAGCATGCACATGTCTTTCCAGTCAGTGGCTTGGCAATTCCTTGTGATGGGCCCTATTTTCTTCCCAGCCACAATTTTAAGTTTTAGTGTTCATGTGGCAAAATAATGTGTGCCTCAGTCTTGGCTTGTGGGGGCCTGCATGACACCTCCAGTTGCATCTTTTACAATAATGAGCATAAACTAAATTTGTCAATTCATTATTTACAAAGTCCTATTTTAAGCAATAATTAACTATTGCTCACCAATTAATTTTTCTGATTAAAATGGTACTGAAGTGATAATTGCATTGAACATTGGATTGAAGATCAGTGCAGATGCTGCATTACATTGTTTTGAAGAGGAAAAAGCTAAGGATATTAATTTTTAATGGCTACATACATTGTCAAAGAGCATAAATTTTTACTCAAAACCTCCATGTTTTCCAAATGGGCAAAGAGGTACTAGGACACTCGTGCCATTAAAGAGAAGCATGTTGTCTTGTGATCATCCTCACCTGATTTATTTGTGCTCCGATCCTTTAGATATTTTTCTTTTATTTAACAATGGTTTCCTGAGACAAATGAACTAATGAAAAACTTATTTTCATTCTGCTTGTCTGTTTTTATATGTTTTCTGTCAATCAGACATTGTGACACTTTCAAAATCTTTTTGCATTTTTAGAGATTGCCAACTTTTCAATTTTGGCAGATCACAAATATCAGCCTCTAGTTTCAAAATTTTTAATTATTGGATGCCTGTATTTTGGTAAACCCATATCTCTGGTTCCATATTACAAAAGCAATATACTATGGATGCTGGAAATCTGAAACAAAAACAGAAAATGCTGGAAATACTCAGCAGGTCAAGCAGCATCTATGGAGAGAAAAATAGAGTTAACATTTCAGGTCTGTGACTTTTCTTCAGCAGCTGCAGCAGCTTTGGTCAATTTTAATACCTAGTTTCAAATCTGCACACCTTAGCATGAATTTATATGCCCAAGAGTACTTGGTCATGAAGATTTAGTTGATCCTTCCCTGAAACATGACAGGAAAGGTTATTAGGGAGACTGCACTATTAAGTGGTATTGATTTATTCTTATAACTGGGAGATAATGGAGGAGCCTATTACCTATAATCTTCTAATAAAGCTTCAAAGCTTCCTGGTGAAAGCATGGAAGACTCATTGGGTCCACATAAAAAGCATTTCTACCATATTTCAATTTATGACTAGGCTTCAAAGAAGATCCATTTATTTTTCTGCTATGAAGTTATAGGTCCTGCCAGTTGATTTGAATTTAATTTTCATAAGTTTGTGCATTTTCCCGTTGAAACGTCCTAACCATGAAAGACAATCTTGCTAATTTTGTCTATGGCAAGAAAAGAAACTGTATCAATGGATATATTGCTCTGATTCAAAGTACTGGTCAATGATCAGAGGCGATCAGAAAAATTAGGGCTATTTGTCATCAATAGTGAGAAAAAAAATGTCTGGCCAGATACTATCCAATGTTCCTACCAATTGCACGACAGGGACTCCTGGACAATTTTTTAGGAAACACTAGCCCCTCTGAGTTGTTGGAAGGGGTGGACTAGAGTAGATGAAGAACAAATAATAATAATTGCCACCACCTTTGGTGATTATCATTCTCGTGTTTCAAATTACTTTCTTCTCCACGTACCAATATTTACAACTTCACCTCAAGACTTTGTTTTTGGATTTAGAGGGTAGGTAATGGCTTCCGGACAGTGGTGACACCAGGAAGCATGCGGAAGTTTCCTAAGGTAGACTGCCCTCTGAAGTTCCATCCTTCCCCGTGGAAAAAGTGCCCGACTTCTCCTCAGTACCTCCCCCGATAACACGAGATTAGGAACTCACTGTGGGAATTGCAGGCAAGAAGCTGTACCCAACCACTATATAGAATGCACTTAGACCATCACGCAAATTTTTTAAGTTCTTTCATGGGATGTGGGCTTCGCTGGCAAGGCCAACATTTGTTGCCCATCCCAAATTCCCCTTGACAACTGAATGGCTTGCTAGGCCATTTCAGAGGGCAGTTAAGAGCCAACTACATTGCTGTGGGTCTGGAGTCGCATGTAGGCTAGACCAGGTAAGAATGGCAGATTTCCTTCCCTAAAGGACATTGGTGAACCTAATGGATTCTTATGACAATCGATGATAGTTTCATGGCACCATTACTAAGACTATCTTTCAATTCCAGATTTTTTTTTATTAACTTGAATTTATTAATTAACTGTATTTAAACCCCACCAGCTGCTGTGGTGGGATTTGAACCTGTGTCCCCAGGGCATTAACCTGGGCCTCTGGATTACTAGTTCGGTGAAATTACCACTACACTGCCTCCCCCAATATTGGTCACCATCCATCCCACAGATCAGGTTGACAAGTCAATAGTCAATCTAAAGGATATCTCGAGTTTTAAAACTTTACATAAAAATTAAATAGAATATACAACACAGAATCAGGCCCGACAGCCCAACCAGTCCCTGTCAGTGTTTATGCTCCACTCAAGGCTCTTCCCATCCTTTCTCATGTATCTCTATCTGTGTAAACCTTTTTTTCCTTCTCCGTCATTCTTACCTATCTTCCCTTTAAACGTACTATACCATTGGCTCAACTACCCACTGTGGTAGCAAGTTCCAGAGTGTCTCCGAAGGAAGTTTCTTCTGAATTCCCTATTTATTTTTCTTGGTGACTATCTTCTATTGATGGCCTCTAGTTTTGCTCCTCCCTATGAGTGGGAACACTTTTGTGCACTCCCTCAAAATATTTCAAAATTTAAAAAAAACCCTATTATGTCACCAACACCACCGCCCCCCCCCCCCCCCCCCCCTCTCTCTCTCTCTCTCTCTCTCTCTCTCTCACACACACACACACACACACACACACACAAAAGAGACCCAGGTTGTTCAAACTTTTCTAATAGATACAACCTCACAGTTCCGGTATCACCCTTGTAAATCGTTTTTGCACCTTTTTTCTAGTGCTCTTTAGGCACTAGAACTGTACACAGTGCTCTCAAGTATGGTCTATTACATTATCCTATTACACCAAATGTAAATCTGTTTACCGGTTCATATATTTGTGCTGATTGCTTTTTTGTTTATCTAGGAAGGTTGCCAAATACTTTTGTAAGATTACATTCATTTACAGTTGATGAGAAACTTGTTGCAGCTCATTTCACCCATCTGAGAGGAGAAAAATCATAGTAGGACTAAAAGTCAGTGCTCTGTTAATGGTTGCATTATATCTTCACATTTTAATCTTGCCAAAGTATTTTCTACATTAGTCAGTATTTAATATAATCTAGTCTTTATTTAGCTTGATACAGTGATGGTAACTTACAAATTTGTCCCATTTAGTATAAAAAGCTAATGAGCCGTATTAAAGACTTTCTTTAGAATAAATGTTCCATTTAAATTGCTAATTCCCTACAAGATGAGATGTATTTTTATCCAAATTCTGCAAAAGATACAAAACAAATATTGGTAGGAAATAGGTCCACCTTACCTACCACTGGCCGTGAAATGAAGATCACAGGAAAAGGAGAGTACTAAAATGGGTATCCTACAGTTATGATTTGCTGATCTCCTCCATGGATGGGAATTGGATTGGAAGGAGGGATGGTCTGAATCTGCAGGCTCAAGAGCCAAGAACAGACTTCTGCTTGGCCTGTGCTTTCCACTGGCAGATCCAACTTTCGCCTCTGGCTCTGAGGGTAATGAATGAAGGAATATCACACATATAAAGAGACTGCAAGGAAGGGTTGAGGAAGTAGGTACCTTACCTGGGCAGTTCTGGTCCTCGTTAAATGTCTCCTTGCACTAACGGAGTCCTGGGGTTCATGAAGGTGACAGAGCCACCTCCATCCTCAGACTTCACTGCACTTGGTGGGTCTCCACCTATTGACCCTGAACAAACTGTCCCTTCTGCTCCTTATTGCCATGTGCAGGACGTGCAGGTCTAAGTTGCTAAAGTTTGCAGCCAATTTTTTCGTTCTGGCTGCTATCTATTGTTGCGACCGAGGTGGGAGGATTGCACTGTCTCTAGTTCCACTTCTCCACAGGTCACAACATATATTTAAATGTTTACCCAGTTACCAATATGGTCAATTATATACTCTATTTCAGAATAAAATCCACCAACCAGGTTTCTTTAATAAACAACAAAATTATCAATTTGTTATAAAACAAGACGTATTCAGTAGAGATGCAAAGTATTAACACACAGATTGAAATATAAAAGTTCTCTTCTAACTTAGCCTAACACACCCCCACATACACACCGGTTAAAGAAAATTAGAGGTTTACATTGCAGGTATTCTTTTTTTACAAAGACAAAAAAAAAATACTTTGGCAAAATACTTGTTAATTCTTTAGCATAGGTAGGTGGTAGGGAAATATAGACAGGTGAGGATGTGGTAGGAATATGGAATTAGTGTAGGATTAGTATAAATGGGTGGTTGATGGTCGGCACAGACTCGGTGGGCCGAAGGGCCTGTTTCAGTGCTGTATCTCTAATCTAATCTTGAAGGAAAAGGATAGGATGTGGAATGATATCAGTTGTCCCTTTTCTGATGTCCTAAATACAAGTGGACGGTTGTAACTGGGATCTTTTTAGAGCAGTTCTCTTTAGGCGACGTCAAGGATTAGTCTGGCAGGTTTTCCAGCATCAGCGGTTTCAACTATCACACACTGGATACTCAGGGTTTCTCGGAGGTGGAGAAAGGATGAACTGGTCTTCTCTTTTAGCAGGCTGACCCCCCAACGCCCCCCCACCCCCCGCCAACTGAGTCAAAACAATCCCAAAAATGAAACCAACTCTTGATCACCATAAATCCTGACATGTCACTTCTCTGTAAACTACTCCCATAGTCAGAAGGCACCTGCTGTTTACTTGGCTGAAGACATGTGACTTCCAGTAAGTGTTTTTAAACAAAGTCTCAAAGTCCTTCCAGTAACCATTTAAAACAAAGTCCAGCATCTATGGAATCACTCCAGTCCGCCAAAGGAATCAATTTCCACAATCTTAAAACACAAGTCCTCACAAAAATATGAGTACTTTCATAACACTGTTAAGTCCAGGTTGCACACTTCTACCTTAGCTCCTTTAAGTAGGAGCTTGTTTTATATTTTGTTGTTGCACTAGGTAACTGCCTCTCCTCCAGGCATTTTCCAGCCCCATTCACCCTCCCTACTCCCAACCTCCCCAGAAAATCTAAGATTTCAAGCAGCATTTACACAGCTTGTACTCCTCCACCTATGGAAACTGGCTGATCCATAAATTTAGAATGAGATCAATGCCTCAAGCTAAATACAGGTGCAAGTTCCACGTTGTTGAATTTTGATGGTGCAATGGTGTCGTTTCAATATCAGGCACTTGAAGACCAACGTTAACAGTCTGGAGAAATACCCCCAGCTTGTGTAAAATTGAAAAAGATTTTTAAAAAAAAGAACTGAATCACAATGGTACTCTATGCCCCTATTAATAAAGCCCAGGATACTGTATGCTTTATTAACTGCTCTCTCAACCTGTCCTGCCACCTTCAATGACTTATGCACATATACGCCCAGGTCCCTCTACTCCTGCACCCCCTTTTAGAATTGTACCCTTTTATATTGTTTCTCGTTCTTCCTACCAAAATGAACCACTTCACATTTCCCTACATTGAACTTCATCTACCACATATCCGCCATTCCACCAACTTGGCTATGTCCTTTTGCGGTTCTACACCATCCTCCTCACAGTTCACAATGCTTCCAAGTTTTGTATCATCAGCAAACTTTGAAATTGTACCCTTTATGGTCTAGGTCATTAATATATATCAGGAAAAGTAAGGGTCCCAACACTGACCCCAGGAAACTGCACCAAAAACCTTCTTCCAGCCCCCCAAAAAACCCATTAACCACTGCTCTTTGTTTCCTGTCACTTAGCAAATTCTGTATCCATGTTGCTACCATCCCTTTTATTCCATGAGCTATAAATTTGCTCACAGGTGTGGCATTGTATAAAATGCCTTTTGAAAGTCCATATACACCACATCAATTGCATTGCCCTCATCAACCCTTTCGGTTACTTCCTCAAAGAAACTTGCATTGCTGTGGCTGGACATCCAATTGTGGTTTACACTTATAGCATTTAAAGCCATGTATTGTAACATAATGTTGCTTCGCTTGACCGTAGCTTCTAACCTCTTGGTGTTCCTTATAGTGAAGTAAAACAGAGCTATGTAGGGAGCTGAAGCAAAAACATTGGTCCCAGCCTCAAGCAGAAAGAAAGTGGAAAATTAGGAGGCCAGCATCAGGATAGTAATTTGAAAAAAAACTCTTATACATAAAAGTCTTATATGGATGGCAGTTTGCTTGAATACTTAACAGTCTTTGGAGCACTTTATCCTGCAATGTGCCTTTAAAAGCAATCAGCTGTATGGTTTCAAATTCCAAGATTTCAATATTTGAAAAAATGTATCTAAATACTTGATAGGCATTTTATTTTTATGCATTGATCAATAATAATCAAATCTTGCTCAATGTCTAAATTATTCTTTACAGTAGTCCTATTGACTTTGCATAAATCTCCAAATGTTTAATCTGAGCCAGGTTTTATCCTGAAGCTACCTTCAGTGACATTTGTTACGACCAGGTGAGAAAGCGGTTTAGGGTTCCCTTTCAGCCTTTACTTGGTCTAGCTGTAACAGGGTTTAATTTTAAACACCCCATGTTTTTAGCAACCCCTTGGTGAATCCTTATTCACCGCTTTCCAATTATTAGGCAAAGAAACCAGCACAAACAGGCTTTCTTAGGTTTAAATAAGAAAAGTTTAAATTTATTAAACTTGAACTTGAACTCTAATTTGGTTGATGCCAATGGATACATGATGTGCCCACGCTAGCATGCATGTGTGATGCATGCAAATAGAGACAGAAAAGAGCAGAAGAAAAATAAAGTGAAAAATTTTGAGGCAATATCTGAAGAGTTTTTGTTACGGTTCTTCGAGCTCACTGTAGAGTCCTTGATTGTAGGTATGATCTTGCTTTTAGTTGGGGCCCAATATTCTTCTTAAACCTTGTTCGCTGTAGGAAACTTTTCTCTCTTGGGGTTCATGTGTCTTCAGTGGATTCAGAGGCTTGTGAGAAAGTGATGGGAGCAGACAGGAGAGATCTTCTCAGTTCAGGAGCAAACAGACTTTGAGTTTAAACTGTTTGTAAAATTCAGAAAACACAGGGTTGCCAAGCAGGTTAGTCATGTGACTAACTGGTATTACCACGTCTTGGCTCTGTGGATTGTATCACCTTAGCAGGGCCTGGAATGCTCCTCTTACAAACAATACCTGGTGATCAAGATCCATTGTGGGTTGAATGTGTCAGGGAATGGTTCTTTGTCCTTCCAATCACTGTCTGTTAATATGCAAATGTCTTTTCCAGCCAGGGCTGATCTGTTTAACAAGTCCTTTCTTCACTCCAGTAACAGTTTAACATCAACGTTCATGACAAAATTCATGTTCCTCATTCTTGGCAGGTGGGGGCCTAGCCTGATACAATCTATGATTCTATTAAATAAAACTAAGCTTGTTTGTATTCATAATGTTAGTTCCCTCAGTACTCATTTTCCAAACCAAACAAATGAGTTCTGGCTAGAGCTGGAAGCAACAAAGGAACAGCAGTAAAGAAGAAAAAGAATGGGCTGAATTTTAGTTTGATGGTGCGGGTCATGGCTGCAGCTGTTTCCTTTTTGAGTTAAGCAGCTGGCCGTATGCGAGCTCAAGGCAGCCAGCCAATTAAGCAATGCATAGCGCAGGGTCTGACAATTAAACAGCATGAGGGTTGGGGGCCATCCAATTCAGGGCCCAAGGTGGCAACGTGGGCAGTAAGGTCGGCGTCACCTGACACCATGGCAGCTGCTGGTGGGATTTTAAAGGGCTGCCAGCCCTGCATCCGTTACTGCCTGAGCATCGGACATCTTCCTGTTCTGTCATCCTGTATTGTCTTGTTCCTGTTGCCCTGCTACTGCTGGCCTGAATTGTCCTGCTACTGCTGCCTTCAATCATCCTGCTACTGCAGCAGCTGCTGCTTCTTTCACTGAAGACTCAAAGCAACCAAGGAGCTCACCAGAAGGCACCGCCAAAAACAGCAGAAGGAAGACCCCAGCTGGCCCTAAGATTCCGTGATGCTGCCCTGTAGTTTTTCCTCCAGGTTGCAAGGGCAAGGTGGGAGGTCCTCTTCCCAAGAGACAGGAGGAGGCGAGGGCCCCACCCGACCTGGATGGAGATTACAGAGGAGGTCAGCAACCATGGAGTCACCCCCAGAACCTGGAACCAGTGTTGAAAGCATGTCAATGATCTCATTCGGTCCACCAAGGCGAGTTCGCCACATCTCTCCTCTCTTTGGGGCTTGTATGTGGTAACGTGAGAGAGTTGGCTTGGTGCTGAGGAAGTGACCACCCACAACAAGCAAAACCCTCGCTGGGCCATACTCGAGGACTCCACCAGATCGATCAATGCAGATGAATCACATCTTCAAAAGGCTAATGGCCTGCACGATCGCTTCAGTTGACCAGCGGCAGGTGTTGAACCTCTCGTCTAGAGGTTCTACTTTAGGTCGGGTAAACGAACCCTACCCAAACCCGACCGTACCACCATGGATCCGAGCCCGACCCGGCCCGAGTCTCTCCACTTTTGCCCCAAGCCCGACCAGACCCGACCCCGCCCCGACCCTACCCGAGCCCAACCCAACCATCCATTTACTTACTTCCCGACGGAACCTCCATGAAGCTGCCGCACATGCGTGATGACATCATAGTGACATCACTTGCTCACTGTGCAGACTCAGTTTCGTCCCGGACTCCCAGCTCAGGTAAGTTTTTATTTTTTATTTTTAATACTTACCGGCACAGCACTGACCCTGCGTGTCCAGCCTGACCCGACCCAAGCCCGAAAGCCGGAGTCTAAAAATGAGCCCGAACGGAGCTGAACCCGACACGTTGTCAGGTCCCATCGGGTTCGGGTCGGGTAGCAGGCCTCTACTCTCCTTTGCATTCATGTTGTGGGTTGCACACAGGTGAGTAGCCGTGTCTTTCGTGGGTAGCCTTGTCTCCAAGTATCAATTCCTGAAGGCACACAGGAAGCCGGAAAAGCTGTGGGACCTGGGACTGTCTGAGTATGTATATCTTGTGGCTGCTTCCCAGGAAGCGTGTACGCACCTGAAGAATCTGCTTTCGGTGATTGCAGAATCGTTGTACATTGAACTAATCGAAGCCCTTCCTGTTGATGAAGGCTGCTGGCTAGTCCAGGGGAGCCTTAATGGCCACGTGCAGGCAGGCAATGACCCCTTGTACCTGGTAGAATCCAGCAATAGCTCTAAACCCAATGGACCACTCTGTCTGATTTTCCAGATCAGTGCGGCATTGCACATAGTTACTGGTCCTCTTAAGAATGGCACTGGTCCACCAGACATCCCATACCAGTGGTCCTGAATATCACCATGGCTCTCAACTTCTATGCTTCTGGCTCTTTCCAGCGATCCACTGGGTACTTATGACAGATCTCCCAGTGTGGACCCCATCGATGCATCAAGCAGGTGACCAAATCTTGGCCTGCAGCATGGCATAGAGATCAGTGACAGCCTCCCTGGAGAGCCATTGTCTTTGCTGACACTGTCGCTCAGACATTTGGAGAAAGTTCAGCCTTGGGTGGTATACTCGCTCCTGGGGATAGGCTCTTCTGCGTACATGTGGCTGTTGATGTGCCCCTCTGCATTGTGTCCACCTCAAGGTTGAACCTCTTGACGGTTGTGAAATTAGTGATGTGGCCCCTCCACTGCCTGGAGCTCCCTTCCTCTTGGGTGCCCCTTCTTCTCAATGGGGGCCATGGGCCTGGGTGAATGAGGCCTATGGCTTTTGACCTGTCTCTGAATCCTTGGCCTTCTACCCGGATGGCCCCCATCACTCCCCTTCCCCACCAGCCTCCTAAACCTGTCCCTGAGTCCTTTCCTCGGGGCGTGCCACTGCCCCTCTGTGACTCTGGCCACACAGCCCCACACTCCTGGCACCTTCTCCCCCCTTCTGTCAACGTCTGCCAGTGCACTTTGTGCACCACACTTACTGCCACTGCACGCTGGCTCTCCTGATGTCTTTGTTAGAGAGCCAGCACTTATCCCCCGCTTCCTTGCAACTCCCTGCCTCACTTTCGCCTCATTTCACTCGGGGCTCCAAAGCCCTGTGGTCCCCATGCACCATTGATAAAATCCAAATCACCCTGTAACATTTCAGTTAATTGGCCTTTTAATTACCTCAATTGTTGTCCTGCCGCCTCGATCTCAGAAGTCCATTCTCCACAGTTCTTGCTATTGGTAAAATTCTTGGTCTGCTCCCATTTTACGGCTCCCCACCACCACCCCCCCCCCCCACCGCCACCTCCACCTCCAAACTTGCACTTAGTGACCCAGTAAAATTCCAGCCAATAACACAGATTTGAGGCCAATGAAAAGAGACAGAGCAGAATCTTAACTGCTAAGGGAGGCAGGTTCAGGTGGAGAGTTAAATACCCTAAAGGTGATATTGGGCAGGGATCCCGACGACATCCCTCCCACTTCTGGCTGTCACCCGGGCGGGTATGCAGGTGAGTGGAGAATCCGTTTGCAGCTGATAGGTAAGTAATTGTCATATAGAAATAAATGATTAACTGCTGTTTTAACCAACTATTCTGGCTTTAACAGCCAGCACAACTATTTCTTGAGCTGTCAGCAACTTGCTGGGTCAACCAGGTGCGTGCACAGCGAGGAATGCTTCTTCAGTGAAACTAACAGACTGGGAAGGCTATAAACAGTGAAGCTGAAGAGCTCCAGCTATGTGCAAGGTGACTGGCTGGTGCTCACAGCAGTCTGTCAGAATGTGCTTTCACTGCTTGACAGATGATTGCCAGCTTCTTGGAAGTCAGTTCACATGTCTTGCCCTTCATTCGCTTTGAGCTGCACTTCCCTGCTGTCAGCCTTCATTGCAGCATGGGAGCAGCTTATGCAGCTCCACCTTGCACCTCTGATGAAGAGGAGCAGCACCAGCAACACCAACAGCACCACGAACAGCACAAGCAACAACAGCAGCAGCTGCCTTTTCAGCTATGTTCCATTGCACAGGGCAGAGGGAATGGACACAGAGATCCAGCTCCAAGGAGGTGAGAGCCTGCACAGGCAGAGGATCAACTCTCTCGACATGCCTGAGCACCAGTGCCTCAAAAGGCTCAGGTTTTAACGGCAGGTCGTTGCAGACATCAGCAGCCTCCTGGACCAAGACCACCTTGCCAGTGGACCAGGTGGGCACACATTGCCAGTAGCCATCAGGGTACCTGTCACTGGAGGGACAACCCCAACCCCCCGCCCCTTCTTGGACCTCTGCCCCTCCCCAAAGTTGTGTACTCTCTTCTACAAGGAGAGAAAGCGGAGAGTTATGAGTGATAGAAATGGATTGTGTGGAGACGAGGGAAGGACAACATTTATGAAGGGTGACTGCGAGGCATGGATGCGAGAGGGTAATAGGATGAGGGTAATTGGAAGTGTTGGCTGCTCAGACGGGGATGTGAGAAGGTGCCTGGAGAGAGAAGAATCAGTGCAGCTGCAAGATGTGTTCTGAGGAGTGCTGTGCAGTAGAATGCTTGGAATGTTAGAGTGGGGCTTGGCACCTGAACGTTATGCCACTCACCTTTTCTACCCTCGTGAGGTCTTGGATCTGTTTGGTGCCCTGTCTCCAGGTTGGAGGGATTACACTTCTGCTGTTGACTTCCTCAGCTAGTTCCATCTACGCCTGCTTGGTTTACGAGGCTGACCTCTTCTTCCTGTCCTTGGGAAAGATCACTTCTCTGCAGCCCCTCACATTCCACAGCAAGACCTCCAGGTAAGAGAAAGAGACCTGAGGAACAGCCTTCCCAGGTCTCCTCTCCATTCCTGTGGTTGCTGCAGCCTCAGGAATCCATGTCCAGTTGAGCCTTCCTGACTCCTGCCAGGATTCCTTTAATTTGCAATCCTTCCTTTGACAGATTTGACACGTCATCCCGCCTGCCCTCTGATTAGCCTCGAAACCCAGAAAGGGGATGCTAATGCTGTGGCTCAGATAAAGAGCCACGGCAAAGTCCGCTGTGGAGCCTGATGGGTTCCTGACCTGTTTCAGCAGGGACTATCAGTTCAAAATTCTGCAAACAGTGTCAGCACAAGGTGGGTGAGAAGGAGAGACAATACCTTTGTGAACTGGCAGAGAAATAGATATTGTCAGCTAGTCCAGTGAGTGAGGAAGGAGTTTATTTAACCTATGATCTGCTGGGAATAGTTTAAAATTTGATATCAAATTGGAACTAATTAAAGAAGGGAGTGACAGATAGCTTCATCAGGGCTTTTGAATTATTGGCAAATCATTATATGTAGAGCAAAGAAATTTGCTGGTATCTTCAATTCGTGGGAAAGCACCCATGACACTTTTCTCACAGTAATATTGCACTATTTTTTGTTAACTAGCATTAAAGGATCAGTTTCTGAATATGAATGCTTGATCAGGAGTGTAAGGCCTGAAATAGTTAACTGACCTCATGAGCATCAGGGTCCTGACAATTAAATAGGTGGCCAGAATCCTGCCATTAGTCAGCCAGAGGGGGAGGGAGCAGACTCATCTTTGACCATGTACACCAGTGCATCAGAGATATCAGTGATATACTGAGCCAAACACTTAGAACAACCAGTTGTTTACCTAAATCACAAGATACTGCCACAAGAGAAGAACTATCTTCCAATGAAAAATAATGTTTAAGCATTGTCCGGGTGCTGCAGAAACTCTAATCTTACTTATATAGGACTGTACTTATAGTATATTCTGACTTCAATTCCTTTGTACAGTTATAGACAACTCATGACAAAAGTATGTGTTTGTTGTGATGGTGCATGCCCTGCAGAATACAATATAGTCACACAAAATCATCATGGGTGCCCCAGATGGGAATACTAACATGCTGTTATGGCAGGAATATATGCAGATTTAATGCTGAGAAGCATCATGTTGGCAGCGCTCACAGGATCCAGCAAAAAAAAGTGGTGGGGATATGGGTGCAGAAACCGTGAAATGGTAGAAAATAAAACATTTTTTCCCAGTCATAGTTATGCTATAGTCACAAAAAGCTCGAAGGAGGAGCAAAGCCACTTGCAAACAAAAATTGGAAATCCTGCAGCAGTTTTCTAGTGGGAAAATGATGGAAAATAGGGTAAATGGTGTAAATGTTTAAAAAAAAGAACAAATACATTGTGTCTCTGGGGTTTTCACTAATCTCCTGCTGAACAGTCATTCAAATCCATGACTAGGGAGTATTTATGAGGCATAATGATTTAAATTAAGGTATTGGTTGCAACCTTCAGAGAGATAGACATTAGCTCCTAGCGTTGGAAAGACTACAAGAAGAAAATATTATTGCCTATATATTGTTTAGTTCTACTTTTATGAGATTACAAGTTGATTGGGAAAGAGAAGAAATATTATAGATGTAAGATAGCACATCAAAGAATAACCTTTTGCACCAATTACACAGTAGTTACTTTACAAAGGTTAAGATAATATGCTATACACAGTACATCTACTGGTTTTATTGTGTTCTGTAAGGAGCAATTTTTACTAATGAATGAAACAGTAACAAACTATATAGGCACTATCGTTTTTTTACATCCTTGTATTCTATTTAACATATTTCTATTATATATAAATATATGACTAATTTGGAAAATTTAATGTAGACTTACTCAGATGACATTGTCAAAATGATGTGCTTTTAGCAAATATTCTGGACAACAGAGCACTAAAAGCAATCAAAGTTGCGGTCCCACAAATTGTTAATTTGAAAGTGCTGTAAATATCGAACACAGCTAAGCTGTATTTGATTGAGCCCAGTGTGCAAAGGATACCCCACTATCGGCTAGCTGTGTTGTAATAATTGTTACAGTTATTCATAGCCAAAAGAGTCTTATATTGTGAATTCTCAGTTTAACATTAACTTAAATATCTGAAGGATAAAGGGGTATATATTGACTGAGATGATTAAATCCTCTGTGGAATGTTATGTGCTACATGGAATATGGAAACATGACAAACTGGACAGCTTGAATAGGGAAGTTGTAAGTATGAATAGGTACAGTATTTTGGAGATTTGCTCAATGAACTTTGGGGATCAGAAAGAAACATGTAGAACTTTCCTATTTTCCTCCTTCAATCCATAATTGTACATGGTCAGTTGAGGATGTGGGTTTGATGAGCAAAATGGCTTTTACTCATTTCATGCTTCTTAACATCACATTTCTTTAAACTACAGCAAATAAATGTTACGGACAGAACTGAGGGAGAACTGAAACCCCAGTTCTTTTCCCTTTACCGTCCATAATCAGTATGTTTTTGGCAAGGAAGATGTGTGTGTTTCATAACTCCTGAGTGTGTGGCCAATTTGAATAACCAGCAGCACCCTTTTCATGGGTTAAAATAAAGAGGATTATTTCTCTCGCTCTCTTTCTCTCTTTCTCCTTGATTGTCAGCAGGTCACGAAGTCAGTTACTTGTAGTGTCATTATTAGAAGGCTGGTTTTCTGTACTGGTGGACTTGAAAAGGAACAGGCTTGGAGACCTAAAGATGTTACAGCCTCCTGTTCTTTTAAGGCATGCTGGTTCTGCCTTTTGTTGCTGTCTGTTCAGCTGGTGGTTTGTAAACTGACCAGTTTCTCCCTGGTGCTTGGACTAATAAGATCCGTTATCTGTGTTTAGTTTCAGTCATATGACCACCTGATCAATGCTCTTATTTTCCACCCAGAATGATTTGAAGTTTGAAGCCATGGCTACACAATAGGGGATGGATGGTGGCCATTCACACCTACTTATGAGTTAACTGGTTTCTTAATGTTCTCTTTGTTAAGTTTCAAGCTCGGAGACAGTGAGTCTAATAGTCCATAGATAGAGTTTTGGGTAGGACAACAAATTGTAGGAGATATGAATTCCATAAATGGTTTTGTCTTGGTATGCTCATTCAAGAGAGGCACTCCACCCATGGTTATTCAATTGTAAAAGTCACCTGGCCCTCAGCAGCCATCTTATACAGCCCTTTTAATGTCCATTGTCGTTCATTGTTTAAAAAAAAGAAAATACAGTTCCAGAAGATTCTATGCTGGATACAGTCCATGTTTAAAGTTAACAATAGGACATGCCTTGATTGAGCATGGCATAAATGTATAGAGTTTTCATCACCCACAGAAGGACTGAAGTCAACAACCAACATGTATCCAGTGACCTGTCCTGAACTAAGTCTCAGTCATCCATCACTCTTTTCCTCACTGACCTTTATTGGCTCCCAGTGCTTAAGTTTACTTTATTCAAATTCTTTATCCTTATTTACAAATCATTCCATGGCTTTTGTCTCTCCCGACCACTGCAACTTTGGCCAGCCCTTGTCCCAGTCCATGCCCTTTAGTCCTTTCATTCTAGCCCCTGTGCATCTCACTTTCCCATAACAGAAGCAAATGAAGGTCATTTCCACTCTATGCCTCAGAGATGAATGTCAGATGGTGTGAACCATTCACAGTCCAGCAGCAGTGACTATGAGAACAATTTGAATTTATATAGCACCATTAACACAGCAAAATGACCCAAAGTACTTCACAGAGGCATAATCAAAAAAACATGGATGCCAAGCCAAGAAAAGAGCTATTCAGAGGGGAAGCCAAAAGCTTGGTCAAAGTTCTGGGTTTTCTGGAGGCCTTTAAAGTGGAAGAAGGATGTGAAGAGTCAGAGGGGTTTAGGGATCCAATCATTGGCTGTGGGACATAGCTGACTCGGGGCACATGAACCTATAGTGAGGCAAAAGGAGCAAGGTGTGCACAAAAGGCCAGAGTCAGAGAAACTGAGCATTCAGGGGAGGATAATAGGGCTGGAGGAGATTACAGAGATAAGGATAGGGATGGGGGGTAAGACCATGGAAGAGATTTAAACATAAGGATGAGTATTGTAAATTTGAGGTGTTGTGAGACTGTGAGCCAGTGGAGATCAGTGAGACAAGGGTGGTGGGCAAGTGGAACTAGCTCCAGGATAGGATACTAACAGCAGAGTTTTGGCTGAGCTGACATTTACAGAATCACAGAACAATACAGCACAGAAGGAGGCCATTTGGCCCATCATGTCTGTGTGGCTCTTTGAAAGAGCTGTCCAATTGGTCCCACTCCTTTACTCTTTCAACATAGCCCTGCAATGTTTTCTTTCTTAAGTATTTATCCAATTCCCTTTTGAAAGTTACAATTGAATTTGCTTCTACCACCGTTTCAGGCAGTGCATTCCAGATCATAACAACTTGCATAATTTTTTTTAAAATCCTCACCTCCGCTCTATTTCTTTTACCACCTACCTTAAATCTGTGTCCTGTGGTTACCGGCCCAACTGCCAGTGGAAACAGCTTTCAAAAGAAGGTGGAGGATGGCAGGCCAACCAGGAGAGTAGTCAAGTCTGGATGTAATAAAGGCATGGATGATAGTTTTAGCAGCGGAGGGGTAGTGGAATGTTATAGTACAGTAGTTACTGGTAATCCAGAGGCTTAGACTAATAATCCAGAGAGCACGGGTTCAAATCCCACTAATTAAATTCAGTTTACAAAATCCAGAAATAAAAAACTGGCACCACTAAGAAGTGAAGCTGTCAGTTTGCCATAAAAATCCCCTGGTTCGCTAATGTCCTTTAGGGAAGCAAACCTGCCATATTTATCCAGTCTGGCCTATATGTGATTTCAGTTCATCATGAATGTGGTTAACTCTTAATGGCCTTAGAAATGATCTCGCAAGTTACTCAGCTGTATCAAAACACTACAAAGAATAACAAGCAGCATTGTGGGAGCACCATCACCACCAGGACTGCAATGATCCACGTAGAAGGCCCACCACCAGCTTCTCAGGCCAATGAGAATGGGCAATAAATGCACTGTTGTTAGCAACACCACCTCTCAAGAATGAATTTAGAAAATGGGCTGAGGTTGGGGCAGCAACAGGTGATGTTATGGAAGTGCAATTTGGATGGTGCCACCCATTCATCCCTGGAGCCCAGCGTGAGGATACCTTCATTTGTTTGTCTTATCTAAACTTTAATTTGGATCATTCCGTAACATGGGAGGGCTGAAAATCAATTTGGACATATTGAAGCAGGAAGTTGTGTGTAAGATGGGCTGGTTTTTGGAGGCAATTGCACATTTTGATTTGCAGATTTTGGAGAGAAACAATAGCTCGGAGATGGGGTGGCAGTTTGCAAGGACAGTGGGTTTTTTTGAGCAAAGGTATGATTGTGGTGGTTTTGAAAGAGAAATGAACACTGCCTGAGGAGAAAGAACCATTTACATGTCAGCTGGAGGTCAGTAGTTTAGTGTGAATGGGGTCAAGGGAGCAGGGGATGGACTTAGAAAAAACAGGGAGAGAAATGGAAAGAGAAACTAGAGTGTGATGGAGGTTCAGGATGATACAGGAAAGTCTGAGGGGTGGTTTGGCTAGGTGAGAATGGGGAAGGAGGGGTAAACAATGAAGCCAGTTGAATGGATTGTCTCTAGCTTCTTGCATTGTTGTTAGAGGTGAAGGTGAATCGGGCAGGAGAGAAAGGTTTAAGGAGATGTTTGGTAGTGGAGAAAAGAAGTTCAGGATTAGCTTGGCTCTCAGGCATGAACCTGGAGAAACAAGCAGTTTTGGCAGAGAGTGAAGCCTGGTAAAGTTCAATGTGATTCAGCCAGAAAGCACTCATCTTAGTTTATAACCATACTCCTTGGCGGTCAGAGGATATGGAAACATTGGACTCCACAATATATTCAAAAAACAGTAATAGGGTAGGGTGTCCTATCTTAGTCCTTTGGGATGAAGACAGGAATGTAGTTAAGTTAAATATGGAAACAGTCACAACCAATTCCAATCTAGATCTCTGATTTACATATTACATTATTACAGGAATAGGAGTACTTGGTTCTGATGCAAGGTCATTGACCTAAAGCATTAACTCTGTTTCTCTCTCCACAGTTGCTGTCTGACCAGCTGAGTGTTTCCAGCATTTTCTGTTTTATTTCAGATTTCTAGCATCTGCAGTATTTTGCTTTTGCTGTAGGAGCACTTGGGCTTGAAGCAGGTCTATTTTAATAAATATTGTTCTATGCCAGGGATTCTATCTAATATAATTTGATCAGTATTTGTACCTAATATTGTGTTCTGTGTAATGTGTAGCATTGCGCAGTGGA
Source organism: Heterodontus francisci (assembly GCF_036365525.1). NCBI lineage: Eukaryota > Metazoa > Chordata > Chondrichthyes > Heterodontiformes > Heterodontidae > Heterodontus > Heterodontus francisci. The sequence goes on along the minus strand of NC_090377.1, from coordinate 69,310,991 downwards.
CAAGTGTTCCATCAAAAATGGGCAAACTGTGCAGAATCCCCCATCGCCACAGTCATCACTTTAGAGTAAGCCATGTAGTTGTGCACTAGACTCGTACCAGGTCCACATTAGGACTACTGAATAACTCACCAATGAGTCCATGATCTAGCACATTAATTTGATTATTGCCAAACAATTTACAGGTGCCTACATAGATCAAGGGAGTTCTTTGGGGTAGAATGGACACATTTATTCACAGGCTGCTGTTGTCATGTGGTTAGGACATCATGGGCGTGGATGAAGACTTCACTCACTCTCTCAATTAAGGTAACTTGCAGGAAACAGCTGTAAGAATACATTTACTGCTTGTATGAAACTTGCTAATCTGCTCAAGATACATGTTAACATTTTATCTAGAGTAACCTTGAAAGACCAACTGAAAACCTTATCATTATTTGGGTATGCGCAGTCCATAGATCACATAAATGATGGGACTTCGATGAGGATCAGATGAAGGAAGCTCACTAAATACAAACAGATCAACAAATTAGGAAGGCCAAGAAACATCTTCTGTGTACAGGAGAAGACTATCCAAGCCGGTTAGGGCTCTTTTTGGTTATAGTAGCAGCTTCTCAGTAGAATCCAAGGATTGCCACACAACAAACCACATTTACATAGGGCCAAATGTAACTGCATATGGGGGGGGACACACAGCAGGCAATTGATGCTATATCACCGTATGCGTTACTGGCCAAGATGGAACCATGGGTTTCAAAACATACTATCAGAATGTAAATGTAGGGAGATGGATCCTACTGTTTTGACCCTTTGTGGCTTGGCTTACATCCCGTGTTTATTAAAATATTATTTGAAATCAAGTTCTAATTTACTATCCAAATTTATGCAAGTTGCAAGACTGCAACTTAAACCATCCAACTGCAGCCTGGCATTTGATTATGTTTGTTTTCTAAAAACTAATGCATTTTCCTTAAAAACAAATGACTTAATGGTCCTTAGTTCTTGACCTGGACATTTCTACTTAAAATGTCTGAACTCCATCTGGCTTTAAAAAAATGGCTGTTGCATCTTTTCATGCTGTTCCATTTAGATTTGAATTAGAACATGGGAATGGATGTAGAATGGTACAGTCTCTCATTCCTTTAGTCAGGTTCATTTAGGCATTTATTTAATAAATACCTTCAACTGATGATAAAATCTGAACACCAATAGGTTATAGAACTCAACAGACAACTAATAGAGACATTAAATTAACTTACGCCTAGATAGAGCAATGACTCCCTGAATGTGCATCATTTGTGGTTGACAGCTCTACATATCTTGTATGTGGTGCTCCTTTATACACAAAATGTAGGAACTTAGCTTGGGAAAATGGGATGCATGCGAATTAAGTTGAATTTTCATCTCCTGCATTAGTGTGTACCATTACAATTTACAATGAAAATTGTGAAATAAAGTATTAGCTGCTTGCTTATGTGAGAAATAACAGCATGTAGACTAATACCAGCTTTATTTTCTGTGCTTGAATAATGATTTCACAACCTGAATAAAACATTGTGTCTCGTGAGAAAATAATAACTCAGATATGAAATCTGTAACATGGGCTCCACCTATTGGTGCACTGCACATCATACAGATATTCACAAAATCCACAGACTAAATGAATGCACAAAAATTGTTAAAGTTATTTAATTTATATTGAAAACTTATAAAATTCATTTGTGCTGTGGGACGAGAGATTTTATGGATTTAGTATCTGTGAAAGAGCTATCCTAACCTGTTCAATGATGTTGGAGAAGTTGTTCTTTAAATCTCTATCCTACTCCAATGCCTTGTCACCATTGTTCAGCAGGATGAGTCTGTACTCACCTGGTTCCATTCTTAACTATCTAATCGTAGCCAAAATATCACTTCCAATGGCTTCTCTTCCTGCTCCCACACCATTATCTCTGGTGACCCCAAAGATTTATCCTTGGCCCCTCCTATTTCTCATCTACATGCTGCGTCTTGGTGACATCATCCGAAAACACCGCGTTAGTGTTCACATGTATGCTGACGACACCCAGCTCTACCTCACCAACACCGCTCTCAACTCCTCGACTGTCTCTAAATGATCAGATTGCTTGTCTGACGTCCAGTACTGGATGAGCAGAAATTTCCTCGAATTAAAAATTGGGAAGACTAAAGCCATTGTCCTTGGTCCCAGAGACAAACTCTGTTCCCTAGCTGCCGACCATCACTCTCCCTGGTAACTGTCTGAGGCTGAATTAGACTGTTTGCAACCTTGGCGTCATATTTGATGCTGAGATGAGCTTCTGATCACATATCTGCACCATCACCATCTGCTTATTTCCGCCTCCACAATATCACTCAACTTTGTCCCTCCCGCAGCTCATCTGTTGCTGAAACCCTCATTCATGCCTTTGTTACCTCTAGACGACTATTTTATCGCACTCCTGGCTGACCTCCCACATTCTATCCTCCGTAAAATTGAGGTCATCCAAAACTATGCTGCTCAGAACCTAATTGCACCAAGTCCTGTTCGCCCATCACCCCTGTCCTCATTGACCGACATTGGCTCTCAGTTAAGCAACGCCTCAATTTTTAAAGTTCTCATTTTTTTTTCAAATCCCATCATGGACTCACCGCTTCCAATCTCTGCAATCTCCTCCAGTCCCATGATAGTCCAAGGTATCTGCTCTCTAATTCTGACCTCTTGTGCAACCCTGACTTTAATTGTTCCATCATTGCTGGCCATGCCTTCAGGTACTTAAGCCCTAAGCTCTGGAATTCCTTCCCTAAACCTCTCCGTCTCTCTTTCATCCTTTGAGACTCTCCTTAAAACCTACCTTTTTGACCAAGCTTCTGGTCATCTGCCCGAATATTTTTTTATGTGGCTCATTGTCAAATCTTGCATGAAAATGCTGCTGTGAAGCACCTTAGGACACTTTATTCAGTTAAAAGTGCTATGTAAATACAAGTTGTTGCTGTATATACATTGTAGGGATTTTTGTAGTCTTTAAAGCTGGTATTTAAACCAGTGAAAAGCAGAGCCCAGTATAATCAGATTGAAGAACATATGAAAACCTATTTAAATAATTAAATTTTATTGAAAAAAGACACAAGAAATATACACAGAAATTGCCTGTCATGGCATATGATTTTGCTGCAACACATAAAATTATAAATCAAGATAAAGATGAAGAATTGAGAATCACACAGTTAGGTTCCAAGGTTACATTTTTCATTGGATTGCCATGAAATTGAATATCATGAGCCAGCAACTGAAAGTAAATTTAAAAATCTTACTAAAACAAGTATGTGTTCTTACAATGGAAGTAAATCATAGTCTTGATTTAAACAGATTTTAGCAAACAATCAATTTATTATACCAAAACTCAAAATATAAAAAGAAAGCTCAGTGTTCTATTCGAGAAATGTTTTAAATAACAGCTCAGTAATATCAGCCTTCTTCTGAGGTCCCCAGCAACACAGATGCCAGTCTTCAGCCAATCCGATTCACTCCACACAATATCAAGAAACTGCTATGGGTCCTGACAATATCCCGGCTGTGGTACTGAAGACTTGTGCTGCAGAAATAGCCGCACCCCTAGCCAAGCTGCTCCAGTACAGCTACAACACTGGCATCTATCAGACAATGTGGAAATTTGCCCAAGTATGTTCGAGTCACAAAAAGCAGGACAAATCCAACCCGGCCAGTTACCAGCCCATCAGGGTTGGCAATGGCAATCTCCAATAAGAAAGAATCACTCTCACCCCACTTCTTGAGTTCAGCTTTTTTGTCCATGTTTGGACCAAAGCTGTAATGAGGTCAGGAGCCGTGTGGCCCTGGCAGAACGCAAACTGAGCATTAGTGAGCAGGTTTTTACCAACTAAGTGCTGCTTGATGGCACTGTTGACGACACCTTCCATCACTTTGCTGATGATCGAGAGTAGACCGATGGGCCAGTAACTGGCTGGGTTGGATTTAGAGTCATAGAGTTATACAGCACAGAAAAAGGCCCTTCGGCCCACTGTGTCCACGCCAGCCATCAAACCTCCTTAGCCTTATATGCTATGGCGTTTCAAGTGCTCATCTAATAAATTCTTAAATGTTAGAGTCATGGCGTTAGCACAGAAACAGGCCCTTCGGCCATCGTGTCTGTGCTGGCCATCAAGCACCTATCCATTCTAATCCCATTTTCCAGCACTTGGCCTGTAGCCTTGTACACTATTGCATTTCAAGTGCTCATCTAGATACTTCTTAAATGTTATGAGGGTTCCTGTCTCGACCACCCCTTCAGGCAGTGTGTTCCAGATTCCAACCACCCTGTGGGTGAAAAAGTTTTTCCTCAAATCCCCTCCAAACCTCCTGCCCCTTATCTTAAATCTACGCCCCCTGGTTATTGACACCTCCGCTAAGGGAAAAAATTTCTTACCATCTACCTTATCAATGCCCCTCATAATTTTGTATACCTCTATCAGGTCTCCCCTCAGCCTTCTCTGCTCTAAGGAAAACAACTCTAGCCTATCCAGTCTCTCTTCATAGCTGAAATGCTCCAGTCCAGGCAACATCCTGGTGAATCTCCTCTGCACCCTGTCCAGTGCAATCACAGCCTTCCTATAGTGTGGTGCCCAGAACTGTACACAGTATTCCAGCTGTGGCCTAACTAGTGTTTTATACAGCTCAATCATAACCTCCCTGCTCTTATATTCTATGCCTTGGCTAATAAAGGCAAGTATCCCATATTCCTTCCTAACCACCTTATCTGCCTGTGCTGCTGCCCTCAATGAACTATGGACAAGTACATCAAGGTCCCTCTGACCCTCCGTACCTCCGAGGATCCTACCACCCATTGTATATTCCCGTGCCTTGTTAGTCCTCCCAAAATGCATCACCTCACAGTTCTCAGGATTAAATGCCATTTGCCACTGCTCTGCCCATCTTACCAGCCCATCTATATCGTCCTGTAATCTAAGGCTTTCCTCCTCACTATTTACAACACCACCAATTTTTGTGTCATCTGCAAACTTACTGATCATACCTCCTATATTCACGTCTAAATCATTAATGTGCACTACAAACAGTAAGGGTCCCAGCACCGATCCCTGTGGTACACCACTGGTCACAGGCTTCCAATCGCAAAAACAACCCTCGACCACCACCCTCTGCCTTCTGCCACAAAGCCAATTTTGGATCCAATTTGCCAAAGTGCCCTGGATCCCATGGGCTCTTACCTTCTTAACCAATCTCCCATGCGGGACCTTATCAAAAGCCTTACTGAAGTCCATGTAGACTACATCAACTGCTTTACCCTCATCTACACATCTGGTCACCTCCTCGAAAAATTCAATCAAGTTTGTTAAACACGATCGCCCCCTGACAAAGCCATGCTGACTATCCCTGATTAATCCCTGCCTCTCCAAGTGGAGATTAATCCTGTCTCTCAGAACTTTTTCCAATAGTTTCCCTACCACTGATGTTAGACTCACTAGCCTGTAATTACCTGGTTTATCCCTACTACCCTTCTTGAATAATGGCACCACATTTGCTGTCTTCCAGTCGTCTGGCACCTCTCCTGTGGCCAGAGAGGATTTAAACATTTGTGTCAGAGACCCTGCTATCTCCTCCCTTGCCTCACATAGCAGCCTGGGATACATCTCATCTGGGCCTGGGGATTTATCCACTTTTAAGCCCGCCTAAACCGCTAATACCTCCTCCCTTTCAATGCTAATTTGTTCAAGTATATCACAATCCCCCTCCCTGATCTCTACACCTACATCGTCCTTCTCCATAGTGAACACAGATGAAAAGTAATCATTTAAAACCTCACCTACATCCTCCGGCTCCACACACAGATTGCCACTTTGGTCCCTAATGGGCCCTACTCTTTCCCTGGTTATCCTCTTGCCCTTAATATACTTATAAAACGCCTTGGGATTTTCCTTTATCTTGCCCGTCAGTGTTTTTTCATGCCCCCTCTTAGCTCTCCAAATTACTTTTTAAGTACCCCCCTACACTTTCTATACTCCTCTAGGGCCTCCATTGTTTTCAGCCCCCTGAATCTTTCATAAGCCTCCTTTTTTTCCCTTATCCAATCCTCTATATCCCTTGACATCCAGGGTTCCCTGGACTTGTTGGTCCTACCCTTCACCTTTACAGGAGCGTGTTGGCCCTGAACTCTCACTATTTTCTTTTTGAATGACTCCCACTGGTCTGATGTAGACTTCCCTACAAGTAGCTGTTCCCAGTCCACTTTGGCCAGATCTGTTTTATTATATTGAAATCGGCCTTCCCCCAATTCAGTACCTTTATTTCCGGTCCATCTTTGTCCTTTTCCATAACTATCCCTGAAACGCTCCCCCACTGACACTTCTACCACTTGTCTGGCTTCATTCCCTAGGATTAGGTCCAGTCCTGCCCCTTCTCTTGTAGGACTTACTATGTGCTGGCTCAAAAAGCTCTCCTGTATGCACTTTTAAGAATTCCACCCCCTTTAAGCCTTTTGCACTGAGACTATAGTTGAAATCCCCTACTATTATTACCCTATTATTTTTACACCTCTCTGAGATTTGCCTACATATCTGCTCCTCTATCTCTCCTTGACTATTTGGAGGCCTGTAGTACACTCCCAGACAAGTGATTGCCCCCTTTTTGTTTTTAAGTTCTACCCATATGACCTCATTTGAGGAGCCATCTAAGATATCATCCCTCCTTCCTGCAGTAATTGACTCCTTGATCAATAGTGCAATGCCACCTCCTCTTTTACATCCCCCCTGTCACGCCTGAAGATTCAATATCCCGGAATATTGAGCTGCTATTCCTGCCCTTCCCTCAACCATTTCTTTGTGGTAGCAATAAATCAACGCCCTCAATTCATCTGCCTTACTTAGAAGACTCCTTGCGTTAAAATAGATGCAATCCAGCCTTGTATTATTCGCTTGTGCCTTAACAGGTCTATATTTGCTCTGCCTTCCAGACTGACTTAATTTTTCATATATTTGACTGTGCATCACCCCCTACTATAGCTCCACTCTGTATCCCATCCCCCTGCCAAATTAGTTTAATCGCCCCCAACAGCACTAGCAAACCTCTCAGCAAGGAAGTTGGTCCCGTTCCGGTTCAGGTGCAACCCGTCCAACTTGTACAGGTCCCACCTTCACCAGAATCAGACCCAGTGATCCAGGAAACTAAAGCCCTCCCTCCTGCACCATGTCTTCAGCCACGCATTCATCTGCTCTATCCTCCTGTTCCTATTCTCACTAGCACGTGGCACTGGGAGTATTCCAGGAATTACAACCTTTGACCTGCTTTTTGTGAATAGGACCTACCTGGGCAATCTTCCACATTGCTGGGTAGATGCCAGTGTTGTAGCTGTACTGAAACAGGTTGGCTAGGGGCATGGCTAGTTCTGGAGCACAAGTCTTCAGTACTATTGTCAGAATGTTGTCAGGGCCCATAGTCTTTGCAGTATCCAGTACCTTCAGCCATTTCTTGATATCATATGGAGTGAATTGAATTGGCTGAGATGTGTGGTGCTGTTCTACGTTTCTGTAAATTCTGGTAAAATTAATCAATGAAAATGAAGTAAAATAAAGTTTTGATTTAATCCTAAATTGAATCAGCAATCCTAAACAACTGGAAGTATTCTGCTTTTCAGCCTGTGCTCATGATCCAGAAAAGCTAAACACTGAGCCCCATTTCTCTTTAAAAATGTATTTCTTAAATATTTATCCTTTTAATCCCTTTAAAATTATGGATTCTATTTCCACCACAGTTTCTGGTAGGTCATTCGATATCCTAGCAACCCTCTGTGTAAAAAATAATTCTCACACCCTTGTCATTATTCCAATAATTATCTTAATTTATGCTCTCTGACCACTGATTCATTCACCAATGGAAAATAATATTCACTTATTTAGCTAATCAAATCTCCTCCTAATTTTAAACACTTCTGTCAGAACTACTTAATTTTGGCTTCCAGTCAAAAGACCTCATTGTCCGTACTTCCTCCTCATAACTAAATCCTCGCATCCTTGTTATCATCTTAGTGAATGTCTGCTGTACACTCGCCTTGACTTTGACATCCTTTGGGGGAGCACCCAAAACTAGACACAAGAGAGCGAAAATTTCCTCTCTTTCCACCTCCGCTACTGTGCCAGGTGCCCGGTGTAGCACACCTGACATGTGTTGTACATCTGAAGACCTAGAAACACACAAATCTCCTGCCGAGGCCCACCTTTGGCTAGATATTGTACTGGGATCTGGAGGCCAGAATTCTGAGTTACCGGGGAAGAGAAATTCATGAGATATTATATATTATCAAGAATCAGAATTGCTTGGTATTAAACAGAAAAGCTTGCATAGATTTACAGTTAATATGCAGAGCTGAAGAGCTGAAAGGGAGAGTGGAACAACCAAGGAATTTTAGAGCTGAATTCCCTCAATCATTCAAAGGACTGGGAAAACTAAAAACAGCATACCACATCACATTAAGGATGCAGAACCATTGTATTTATATCCACTTAGAAAAGTTCCACACACACTCCTAGAAAAAGTTAAGAAAGAAATCGAGTTAATGAGCGAACAGGGAGTCATTTCACCTGTTACAAAGCCTACAGGATGCTGCTCAGGTATGGCAGGTATGCTTCCAGTGAAGAAATCAAATGGGTCTATTTGAATTTGTGTAGACCCTATGCAATTAAACAAGGCAGTAGAGAGAGAAATACATCCAATGGAATCAATAGATGAGAATCTGGCAAAGCTAGGGAAAAGCATGATGCTAACAACGGATTTTGGCAAGTACCTTTGGATGAAGAATCTAAACTATTTACAACTTTTATAACATCATTTGGAAGATTCTTTTTTAACAGATTTCCTTTTGGAATTACTTCAGGACTGGAAATTTTCCAAACAGCAATGTCCAGAATCCTGGAGGGATCAGATGGGATCATCTGTCACATGGACAATATGTTGATCCATGGTACAAGTCAGCAGGAACACAATGCGAGAGTGCAAGCAGTGTTGCAGAGACTGCAGGAAGCTGGTTTGACATTGAATGAGAAATGAGTCTTTTCACAACGAATGGTGCGATTTCTAGGTCATATTATTGATTGAATCATAGAGTCGTACAGCATAGAAACAGGCCCTTCGGCCCACCGCGTCGATGCCAACCATAATGCCTATCTATACTAATCCCACCTGCCTGCATTAATTTCATATCCCTCTATGCCTTGCTCATTCAAGTACCTGTCCAGATGCCTCTTAAATGTCGCCACTGTTCCTGTCTCCACCACCTCCTCAGGCAGCTCATTCCAGATACACATTATTCTTTGTCTGAAAAATTTACCCCTTTGATCCCCTTTAAACCTCCTCCCTCTCACCTTAAATCTATGCCCTCTAGTTTTAGTCACTCCTACCATAGGAAACAGACTCTGGCTATCTACCCTATCTATCCCACTCATAATTTTATATACCTCTATCATGTCCTGTCTCTGCATCCTTCGCTCCAGGGAAAACAGACCCAGCCTATCCAATCTCTCTTTATGACTCAAGCCCTCCAAACCAGGGAACATCCTTGTGAATCTTTTCTGCACCCTCTCTAGCTTAATCACATCTTTCCTGTAGTGCGGCGAACAGAACTGCACACAGTACTCCAAATGCGGCCTAACCAACGTTATGTACAACTGTAACATGCGTCCCAACTCTTGTACTCAATGCCTGGGCCGATGAAAGCAAGCATGGCATATGCTTTCTTCACCACCCTGTCTACCTGTGTTGCCACTTTCAGGGAACTATGCACTTGCACCCCAAGGTCTCTCTGCTCAACAACACTCCCCAGGGCCCTGCCATTCACTGTATATGTCCTGCCCTGGTTTAACTTCCCAAAATGCATCACTTCACACTTGTCTGCTTAAATTCCATTTGCCAATCCCTTGCCCACTTTATTGATATCCTGTTGTAACCTTAGACAACCTTCTTCACTGTCCACTATACCACCAATTTTGGTGTCATCTGCAAACTTACTAATCATGCCCCCTACATTCACATCCAAGTCATTAATATATATGACGAACAACAAAGGGCCCAGCACCGATCCCTGTGGCACACCACTGGTCACTGGCCTCCACTCTGGAAAAACAACCCTCCACTACCACCCTCTTCCTCCTGTCACCAAGCCAATTTTGTATCCAATTGGCTAGCTCACCCTGGATCCCATGTGTTGGAACCTTCTGGAGCAGCCTACCATGCGGAACCTTGTCAAAGGCCTTGCTAAAGTCCATGTAGACAATGTCCATCATCCTGCCCTCGTCAATCCTCTTGGTCACCTCCTCAAAAAACTCAAATCAAATTTGTGAGACATGATTTCCCAAGCACAAAGCCATGCTGACTATCCCTAATCAGACCATGCCTTTCCAAATGCAAATAAATCCTGTCTCTCAGAATCCCTTCCAATAACTTTCCCACCACTGATGTAAGGCTCACAGGGCTGTAGTTCCCTGGCTTATCCCTGCTGCCCTTCTTAAATAAAGGCACAGCATTAGCTATCCTCCAGTCTTCCTGTACCTCACCTGTGGCTAACGATGATACAAAATCTCTGCCAGGGCCCCAGCAATCTCCTCCCTTGCTTCCCATAGCATCCTAGGATACACCTTGTCAGGCCCTGGAGATTTATCCACCTTAATGCGCTTCAAAACCTCCAACACATCCTCCTTTGTAATGTTGATATGCTCCAGGATATCACTGTTCCCTCCCTTGAACTCATTAGCTTCCATGACCTTCTCCACAGTAAATACAGACGAGAAGTATTCATTTAAGACCTCGCCCATTTCCCGTGGCTCCACACATAGATAATCACACTGATCCTTAAGGGGACCTACTCTCTCCCTAGCTACTCTTAATCTACTTATAGAATCTTTTAGGATTCTCCTTTATTTTATCTGCTAGGGAAATCTCATGGCCCCTTTTCGCTCTCCTAATTTCCTTCTCAAGTGTACTCCTACATCCCCTATACTCCTCGAGGGACTCGCTTGATCCCAGCTGCCTATACCTGACATATGCCTCCTTCTTTGTCCTGACCAGACCCTCAATATCCCTCGTCAACCAAGGTTCCCTAAACTTGCCAGGCTTGCCCTTCCATCTAACAGGAACATTCTGGCCCTGAACTCTTCCTATCTCACTTTTAAAAGCCTCCCACTTGCCAGACATCCCTTTACCTGTAAACAGCCTCTCCCATTCAACTTTTGAGAGTTCCTGTCTGATGCCATCGAAATTAGCCTCCCAATTTAGGACTTCAACCTGAGGACCAGTCCTATCCTTTTCCATAACTATCTTGAAGCTAATAGAGTTATGGTCACTGGTCCCAAAGTGCTGCCCCACTGACACATCAACCACCTGCCCAGCCTCATTTCCTAAGAGGAGGTCGAGTGTAGCCCCTTCTCCAGTACGGCCATCCACATACTGCTTCAGAAAACCATCCTGGACACACTTAACAAATTGTTCCCCATCTGATCCCTTAGCACTAAGGCAGTCCCAGACAATATTAGGGATGTTAAAATCACCTACTATTCCAACCCTATAATTCCTACACCTATCTGTGATTTCCCTACATATATCCTCCTGCAATTCCCTCTGACTATTGTGGGGCTATTGTATAATCCCATCAAAGTGATCACCCCTTTCTTATTTCTAAGTTCTCCCCATATGGCCTCGCTGGACGTTCCCCCCGGGATATCCTCTCTAAGTACTGTCGTGATGTCCTCCCTAATCAATAGTGCAACTCCCTCTCCTCTCTTACCTCCACCTCTGTCACGCCGGAAGCATTGGTACCCCAGAACATTGAGCTGCCAGTCCTGCCCAATCCTCAACCACGTTTCCGTAATAGCTACAATATCACAATCCCATGTACCGATCCATGCTCTGAGTTCATCTGCCTTACCTATAAGGCTTCTTGCATTAAATTAAATGCAGTTTAGCCTACCAGACCTTCCACACTCCCTGTCCTGCCCCTGCCCGGCCTGCCTACTGGACTTGCTTGCTTTAACCTCTACGTTTGTCTCAACTATCTCATCGGAGAGACGACTACTTTGGGTCCCACCCCCCTGCAAGACTAGTTTAAACCCTCCCGAGTAGTACTAGCAAACTTCCCCACAAGGATATTGGTCCTCTTCCAGTTGAGATGCAACCCGTCCTTCTTGTACAGGTCACCTCTGCACCAGAAGAGATCCCAATGATCCAAGTAGCTGAAGCCCTCCCACCTACACCAGCTCTTCAGCCACGCATTCATTTGCCTTATCCTCCTATTCCTACCCTCACTAGCACGTGGCACAGGCAGTAATCCTGAGATTACAACCCTAGAGGTCCTGCTTTTTAACCTTCTGCCTAACTCCCTATATTCACTTTGCAGGACCTCATCTCTCTTCCTGCCTATGTCGTTAGTACAATATGGACCATGACCTCTGGCTGCTCACCCTCGCCTTTCAGAATGTCCTGCAGCCGCTCCGAGACATCCTTGACCCTAGCGCCAGGGAGGCAACATAACATCCTGGAGTCTCGTTTGCGGCCACAGAAACGCCTATCTGCACCCCTTACGATAGAATCCCCTATCACTATAGCTCTTCCACCCCTTTTCCTCCCCTGCTGTGCAGCAGAGCCCTCCTTGGTGCCATGAACTTGGCTGTTGCTGCTTTCCCCTGGGAGGTCATCCCCCCCAACAATATCCAAAGCGGTATATCTGTTTGAGAGGGGGATGGCCACAGGGGACTCCTGCACTACCTGCCCTCCCCACTCTCTCTCTCTCTACCCCCCACTCTCTCTCTCTCTCTGTACCCCCACTTTCTGCCTCTGTACCCCTCCCCCACATTCTCTCACTGAGCCCCAACTCTCTCTCTGTACCCCCCCACTCTCTCTCTTTGTAATCCCGCCCCCCCCCCCCCACTTTCTCTCTCTCACTGTAACCCCCCCATCCCTTTTCTGTCTGTGTGGCCATTACCTCCGGTGTGACCACCTCACTAAACGTGCTATCCACGATGTCCTCAGCATTGCGGATGCTCCACAGTGAATCCACCTGCAGCTCCAGCTCCATAATGCGGGTAGCCAGTAGCTGCAGATGGATACACTTCCTGCACACATGGTCGTCAGGGACACTAGAAGCGTCCTTGATTTCCCACTTAGCGCAGAAGGAGCATATCACGGGGCTGAGCTCTCCTGCCATGACTTACCCTTAGGTTAATTAGTTACTCCCTGAATTAAAAAATACTAATTACACTAGGGGCCTTGTTCTACCCACTCCAATCTAAAGTCCTTAAAAAAAAACACTTTAGTAGTACTCACCTTATCACCAGAGGTTTTTTTTTCAACAAAAATATTTCCCCTTTTTTAAAAAAAGATATTTAAATGCACTAACAGCTGCTACTCACCAACCAATCACCTTGCAACTCTCCTCTGATGGCACTGTTGGCTTTTTTTTTCAAAACTCCGGCGCGCTGGAAGAGCTCCTCTCCGCTCCTGGAAGGTAAGAGACTGGGCCTCAATCCTCGGGTTGGATTTATAGGCTCCGCTCTCGGTGTTCTCCCCACAGGTCCGCTCCGCTCCCAGAAGGTAAGAGATTGATAAGGCATCAGAGCAGATCTTCAAAAGACGAATGTCATCAAAGACTTTCCTGAGCCTAAAAGAATCTGTATCCACCCCACTCTCTGTACCCCCACTGTTTCTCTGTACCCCCCTCTCTCTCCGTACACATCCCACTCTCTCTCTCTCTGTATCCCCAAACTCTCTCTCTGTACCCTCCCCACTCTCTCTCTCTCTACCCCCCACTCTCTCTCTCTCTCTGTACCCCCACTTTCTGCCTCTGTACCCCTCCCCCACATTCTCTCACTGAGCCCCAACTCTCTCTCTGTACCCCCCCACTCTCTCTCTTTGTAATCCCGCCCCCCCCCCCACTTTCTCTCTCTCACTGTAACCCCCCCCCCCCCCCCCACTCTCTCTCTCTCCCCTTCCCACTTTTTCTCTACCCATTGTTGGGAACGGGAACAGTTGCTTTTGAACTTCGGACAGATTTGTGGTTTTCTGCTGGACTTTTTTTTTTAAATGGAATCCGCCAGAAAACCATGAAGTTGTCCAAAGTTCAAAAGCACTATTCTGCTTCAGCATCTGTCAGCAATGAAACTGACACTTGCAGTGTTTTTTTAAAGCTGGTCTGAAGAAGTCAATGGGAAATTTCTCATCCGTGAAATTACCAGTCATGGACCCCAAAATTTTTACCATGGACACTGATGTCTGTGTACGGACATGTTGCCAACCCCTGACTGCAATGAGATGCTGCTGCCTCTAGATGCTCTTCCCACCTTTCCTGTCTTTGACCGCCATTTTTCGCTTTTGCTTTCTTTAAGTATTCAATGGGGTCTGCTACTTTTGAGATTGGACTCTCCTCGAGTGACAACACGGCTACATTTTTCAACCTCTGTTTGCCTGTTTAAGATCATCCCTCGACTGCAGATGATCCAAGAGAGCGTTGTCATCCACTCTGACCATGATCCTCTCTCTAATAAATTCTGCCCGCAAACTGCTGTATTTGCAATCTTCAGCGAGCTTATCTAAGTTGTTGGTAAATTTTAATCATTTTTCAATAAATTCATTACAAAGGTATTCTGCAAGTTATTCAGCAATCACCTTATTACAATTTTACTCATTTTCTAACAGATGTTAGGCCTTTTATGATATAGTCGTAAACTTTTATAACAATATTATCAATTTTCACAGTAGAACATGAAATGGTTTTACATATTTTGCTCATTTTCACTTCTATTTATAATGTTAAAATGTATATTTTATGCACTAAATTTGATGATGGAAAACTTGATGGCAATAATAAAGGAGGATTTTTTTAATACAATTCCCAATGTGGTATATTTAATATAAGCAACTGTGTGTTTTAAGCAATTACAACAAGCAAAGTCTAGAAATAATAAATCTGTGTAGAAAAAGTTTCAAATCATTACCTGCAGAATTTAGTAAAATTAACATTCAATGAAATAGTCATCTAGATTGTAAATAATAGTGGTTCATGATAAACAATTTGCCATAAATAGTCCAACATTCAGAGCACAAGAAATTCCTATTAGATAAAAGCACAAGTTTTTTTTAACCTTAAGTGCCAAAGTAAGAAGTGATGACTGTAACAAGTACATGAAAGAATGAATTCATAGAGTGGGTTTATCATCTGACATTCTCTATAACATATTTTTGGATATCCTGTACGAGGTTATAATCTACTAAAATTACTTAGAACTAAAATTCATCATTACAGTTTGGTGGGGCGGTGGATGTGGGAAAGGCAGTGTGTCCATGATTTACAGCATAATTTTTCTCCCCAGTCATTCTCGGTTAAATTTCACGGCTTGTTCCCATGATCAGAGCTCAGTGATGCAGAAAGTGAAAGGAATACTATGATGAAGCTCTTAAAGAGGTTACAGAGATATATACACTGATAATTATTCCTTTCAAAGATGAATAAATTTCTTGTAATTCTTTAAGTAGCAAGAGGTGCCTAAGTTGCAGACCTTTTCACTACTTGTGAAAAAACATAATTAAGTAACTTCACTTGCTGTAGTTTTATAGCAGAACCTGGTACTTAAAAGCTTAGACAGATGTGGATTATAACTTAACAATAAGAAACTGCATGTGGAAAACACAATACATGTACGATCACCTAATTGGTCTTGAATAATACTTTACCAATAAAGTCATCAGTTTTAGACCTTTATCACAAATTTATCATATTGGAACCTTTACTGTGCTTATAGAAAAAATACATTTCAGTGTAGATTAACAAAAGGCATTGAAGTGTTCTTCCTCTTTGCAGAATAATATCTGAGGAACAAAAACAAACTGATCCTCATCACAGTGAGGACATTTCCTGACATTTAGCCCGCTGTCTGTCACCTCCTATCCTATTACAGTTATGGGATTATTACTTTTAACTTAACAATATCTTTAAATCCTGTAATTACAAATGAACAATTGTTAAATAAAGAAATATATTAAAATGCATTAATCATTTTGCTATTGTGAAAAGGTCACAGAGCCTCCTTCCTTTTCTTTGAATGTCTTTCCCATTCAGGCGTGTGTGACAAGCTGGAAGATGAATGCTTTGAGTCAAGGTGTGAAATTCAAATATTGTACCAATAATTTATTTTGATGAATGCAATCATCCTTATACTATTGGAAACAAATATGCTTTAATTAACATTTCTTAATGATGTAATTTAAAGGAGGACATGTCCAAAGAGCTATTGACAAAAACGGTTTGCAAAATATCACCCTGTGAATTTCTGTGATGTTTTCAGTCACTTGGTAAAAGTTTTAGCTAGCATAAACTTACAAGAGGAGATCAGCCTGATCTGCTGGTGTTATAATCCAATGACCCGTGTATGGTAAGCCATGAATGTTATGACTCAGTTTTGTTTCCGGTACATTTTACTTGCTCTCACCTTAAAAGGCAGCTAAACTGAGCTTCTGGTCACTTGCCATTTTAATTGTCTTGAGAATTGGATATAGGAGACATGTTCAGAAGTTGGGTCTTCCATAGATATCGTCTTGGGTGCAGTGGTGTCAAGTCACTCCCATAACCAGTCCAAGTGTCCTACTTTTGTGGGAGTTGACTCACTACTTATACAATAGCATGACCCCCTTGTATCACCTTGTGATCTGAGCAAGGTATTTCTGTCTTACAGGTAGGTATTTTATCACTTTCTCCAAAGGCAAAGACTTGAGGTGAAACCAGATACAAATTATTAACTTGCTTTATTTCTCAGTAAGATGGACTTACAGAACAGGCATTATGATTGGGCTCACTTATTTCAATTGGCACAATGTTGCAAAATAAAAAACACATCATGCTAGCCCAGTCCGTGGGACCTCTTAGATTACTTGACAAACAAGATGGCTTCAAACCATCCTCCAGCATTTTAAACCTCTTTGTCTCAGCCAACTTCACAAGACCTTCACATATTTCTCTTTTACAAACTTGATAGCCCCTGCAAGCTTCTTGTTTCAAAAATAACCATCTTTCCGCTAGCCATAACATATAGAGTCATAGACAGATACAGCACTGAAACAGGCCCTTCGGCTCACCGAGTCTGTGCTGACCATGAACCACCCATTTATACTAATCCTACATTAATCCCATTACCCTCTCACATCCCCACCTTCCCTCAATTCTCCTACCACCTACCTACACTAGGGGCAATTTACAATGGCCAACTTACCTATCAACCCACAAGTCTTTTGGCATGTGGGAGGAAACCGGAGCACCTGGAGGAAACCCACGCAGTCACAGGGAGAACTTGCAAACTCCGCACAGACAGTACCCAGAACCGAACCCGGGTTGCTGGAGCTGTGAGCCACTGTGCCACCCAATATCTTTTTATATCTGTTTACACAACCACACAGGGAACAAAGGATTTTCCAACAAAGTGTGTGTGAATTGATTTGTTTTTACCTAGACAAACTAACAAATTACTTATTCTTTAGTCTCCAGTGAAAACAACTTCATTTAACATATTAAACATCCTTCATCAGGTACTTTCTTTAAGCTTGAGAGAATGCACCTTTTAAAAATGATTAAAAGTAACACTTTTTCAAATTCTTTCTGTGGAAAAATGATCAAAAGATCCTGATCCTGATGGGGGATGATATCAAAATATGTGTATGATACAAAATTGGAGAATTAGGTGTACTATAAATGATTTCTGGAGGACATAGACATGTTGGTGGGAATTTGATATGGAGAAAGGTGCACTGGGAAAGTGAGTAAGGAGAGGTCATATATATTAAATGGTAAACATTGTAAGGAATTGAGCAGCAAAGATTCAACAATTCAGATATACAGATCTTAAAAATTAAGAGGAGAAGCTGATTAAAAGAACTAAAGGAAAGCTTATGAAATCCAAGGCTTTATAAATAGTGGTAACAGAATACAAAAGCATATCGATTAAGTGCTATAGAAATTATTGTTAAGTCAGTTAGATTATTGTATCAATTTTTAGGCAATTTAGGAAGGATAAAGATTCACTAAGACAGAAAGTTCAGAGGGGAAGTGAAAAAAATTAATACAAGAAGCAAAAAGAGTGTATAAGAAGACACTGGCTGCTAACATAAAACGGAATTCAAAAGCCTTCAATAGGCATATAAATAGTAAAAGGAGGGGTGCGGTCGATTAAGGACCTAAAAGGTGATTTACAAATGGAACAGAGAGCATGGCTGAGGTACTAAAAGAATACTTTGCATTTGTCTTTATGAAGGAAGATGATGTGCCAAAATCATAGTGTAAGAGAAAGTAGTTGAGATACTGGATGGGCTAAAAATTGATAAAGAGGTATTAGAAAGGCTGGCTGTACTTCAAGTTGATAAGTCACCAGGACTAGATGAGATGCATCTGAGGATACTGAAGGCAGTAAGAGTGAAAACTATAGAGGCACTGGCCATAATTTTCCAAATGTCCTTAGATACAGGGCTGGTGCCTGAGGACTGGAGAATTGCAAATGTTACACCCTTGTTCAAAAAAAAGGTTTAAGTATTAACCCAGCAACTACAGGTCAGTCAGTGTAACTTCAGTGGTGGAAAGTTTTTAGAAATGATAATGCAGGATAAAATTTACAGTCACTGGACAAATGTGAATTAATTAAGAAATGCCAGCATGGATTTGTTAAAAGTAAATCATATTTAACTAACTTCATTGAGTTTTTGATGAGGCAACTGAGAGGGTTGATTAGGGTAATGCGGTTGATGTGGTGTACATGGTCTTCCAATAGATGTTTGATAAAATACCACATAACAGGCTTGTCAGCAAAGTCAAAGCCCATGGAATAAAAGGGACAGTGACAGCACAGATACTAAGTTGGCTGAGTAACAGGAAACAGAGTAGTGGTGAATGGTTGTTTTAGAGACTGGAGGATGGTATATAGTGGGTCTCCTCAGGGATTGGTATTAGGACTGCTGCTTTTCTTGATCTATCTTAATGGCCTGGACATGGGTGTGCAGTGGACAATTTCAAAATTTGCTGATGACATCAAACTTGGAAGTATTGTCAACTGTGAGGAAGATAGTGATAGACTTCAAGTGGACAAGCTGGTGTAATGGGTAGACATGGCAAATGAAATTTAATGCAGAGAAGTGTGAAGTGATACATTTTGGTCAGAAGAATGAGGAGAGGCAATACAAAATAAAGGATACAATTCTAAAAAGGGTGCAGGAGCGGAGGGATCCTGGGGGTATATGTGCACAAATTGTTGAAGGTGGCAGGGTAGGCTGAGAAAGTGGTTAATAAGGCATACGGAATCCTGGGCTTTATAAATAGAGGCATAGAGTACAAAAGCAAGAAGTTATGATGAGCCTTTATAGAACACTGGTTCAGCCCAACTGGACTATTGTGTCCAAATCTGGGGACTTTAGGAAGGATGTAAAGGCATTGGAGAGGTTGCAGAAAAGATTTAGGAGAATGGTTCCAGGCATGATAGACTTCAGTTACATGAATAGATTGGAGAGGCTGGGACTGTTCACCTTAGAGAAGAGAAGGTTGAGAGGAGACTTAATAGAGGCGTTCAAATTTATGAGGAGTCAGGACAGAGTAGATAGAGAGAAACTATTCTCAATGG
The DNA here is from genome assembly GCF_036365525.1 of Heterodontus francisci. NCBI lineage: Eukaryota > Metazoa > Chordata > Chondrichthyes > Heterodontiformes > Heterodontidae > Heterodontus > Heterodontus francisci. Next base: position 69,291,338 of record NC_090377.1, on the reverse strand, counting down.
CGGAAGAGTTGAGAATGAGAGGACACGGATTTAAGGTGAATGGCAAAAGAACCAGAGGTGGCATGAGAAAAAAGCATTTTTATGCAGTGAATGGCGAGGATCTGGAATGCAATGCCTGAGATTGTCGTGGTGGCAGATTAAATCATGGCTTTGAAAAGAGAATTGGATAATTATCTGAAGATAAAAGATTTGCAGGGCTATGGGGAAAAGGAGGGGAGTGGGACTACCTGAGTTGCTCTTGCAGAGAGCCAGCACTAACATGAAGGGCTGAATGGCCCCCTTCTGTGCTGTAATCATTCTATGATTCTTTGATACAAGAGAAAAATACTGTAGATGCTGGAATTCTGGAATAAAAACTGAAAACACTGTAAATACTCATCCGGTCTGACAGCATCTGTGGACTGAGCAACAGAGTTACCCTTTCAGGTTGCTTCTCTCCACAGATGCTGCCAGACCTGTTGAGTATTTCCAGCATTCACTAAGATAATACTAGGAATGAGCAGTTTTAGTTATGGGAGATTAGAGAAAGTGAGGCTCTTTTCATTAAAACAATAAAGTGTAGAGGAGATAAGATAGTGTTCAAAATTACAAAGGGTTTTTGTAAGGTAAAAGGGAAAATAAAATTTCTATTGGTCAGTGGGTCTGAAATTAGAGACCATAAAATTAAGATCATTAGCAAAAGAATGAAGGGAGAGTTTGGGCAATTTTGTTTATTGTACAGAGGGCTGTTAGCTCATTAAATGAGCTACCATCAATTCTTCCTACTAGAGTGAATAATCTCACACTTCCCCACATTATGCTCCATCTGCCACTTCCTTGCCCACTCACCTATTCTATCTATGGCTGAAAAATTCATTAACGGGCCTACCTTGCTTCCCTGGGAGCAGGCAGTGGCCAGGGCTACTACCTGCATCACCCACTTGGCATTCTTCATTCAGATGCACGCATGCAGCTGCGCCTGAACATGTTTCATTGGCACTATGGGGAGACCAAACGCAGAACGCTTTGTGGAACACCACCACTCAGTCCGCAAGCATGACCCCGAGTTTCTGCTTGTTTGCCATTTTAATTCACCACCCTGCTCTCATGCCCACATTTCTGTCCTCGGCCTGCTGCAGTATTCCAGTGAAGCTCAACGCAAGCTCAAGGAACAGCACCTCATCTTCTGGTTAGGCACTTTACAGCCCTCTGGACTCAACATTGAGTTCAACCATTTCAGACCATGACTGCCATTTTGATTGTTTTTTTTTTACCATGTGCCGGTCTTGAACTAGTTTTCCATATTTTTGTTTTCGGACAGAGTTGTTCATTATTCTGCCATGAACACTCTCTCAAGTGCTTTGTCTTTTACTACAACTATTACTACACCCTTTGCCTTTTGTTCCTTGATATCTTTGTTACTTAATCTCCCCTGCCCTCAGCCCTATTTCCCTTTTGTTGTTCTTGCACCCCCACGTCGCACTTTCACTTGCTCAAAGCCTATTACGTTTCTAATCTTTGCCAGTTCTGACGAAGGGTCATTGACCTGAAACATTAACTCAGTTTCTCTCTCCACAGATGCTGCCAGACCTGCTGAATATTTTCAGCACTTTCTGTTTTTATTTCAGACTTCCAGCCCCTGCAGTATTTTGCTTTTATTTCATTGGTGCTCCCCTGACATCACACAGCCCAACTGGCTGATGTGATGCCAGGATTCCAAAATAGGACAGCGCAGGTCCTGGCAACGTCTGCAGTATCCACTCCTGAAAAAAGAAGTGTGAAGCAGCAAGATGGGCCCTGCAGTAGTGTTATTTAAAGTGATAGGCCCCCTGATTGCAGGTAAGTAAAGTTTATGGAGCTTTTGCCATTGGAAAGTTTCTGAAAGTACTCTGGAGAGTTGTTTGAGGTGTTTTGGTCCATTCGCCAGACAGTGTTGCTGCATTCTCTAAGCGATGGCAGAGGAGTTGGTGGCCTGTCCACACAAAGGCTGCAACAGGTATGGGGGACAGCAGTGACAGTGCCTCTGGCTCTGCAGCACACCGGGGAGATGGAGCAGAGGCTGTGGAGAGAGCAAGCTCCACTTCATGCCCTCTGCCAAGTTGGAGCCAAAATCCTTCATGCTCCTTGATAGTGACAGAAGGCTGTCAGGCAGACCAGCCAATGCACCCAACATCTCAGTGTGCATGCCCATTCAGCACTCTCCTGCATGCTACCCGGTAAAGGTCCTCATCTGAGCCCTCTGCAGCAGTACTTGTCTGTTACTTGTCCTCCAGTGAGCTGGCAAATGAACTATCCTTCACCCCTGGCCTGCTTTTGCAGCCCACATATGCCTGTTGACTCACCATGTGCTGATCCCACTCTATACTAGCCTCCAACGTAAGTACAGTGCCAGTGTTTGAGCTGGTGGCTGCAAGTGTCAAATTAAGTGACGGGGCTTCACCATTACAGTTGTGTTGTTGCTCTATCACCCTTTCTCCTTGGGCTGCTATGGCTGGGCTGGCATCAGTTTTCGGGTGTCTGAAGACAGGAACGCAGAAGGGGAATGTTAGTGTGAGGAAAGTGGGGTGGGTGGGTGGGAAGCAAGAGGTCATGGTCACACCATCTGCAGCTTGCTCAGCATGCCAGATAATAGGATGAGGGTGAGCTGGGAGTTGAGAAGAGCCACCCTCAATCGTCTCAGCAACATCGGATGCCACAGATCCAGTCACAGCCCGCTCCATGATGCAGAGAACCATCTCCTCTGTAGGACTCAGGAGATGCAGGCATTCTTACCACTCTCTGGTTCAGCTCTGCTCTCTTCCATTGTGTGCCTCTTCGTCTTGCAAGAGAGAGGGCAGAATGTTAATGCTTGTGTAGCACTGTGTTTGAGTGATGTGCCTGCCACAGCTGAATAACTGGAGGTACATGGACACATGAGAGGTAGCTGTGAGGCTGGCAGCACTGTGAGGGTGAGTTGGAGTACCTGGATTTAGGCCTGAGTGCCATACAGTGGTGTGGGTTTGGAGCATTGAGCAACTTGAGAGCTTGGTGTTATGGTCAGTGAGAGATGTCAGTGAAGATGCATTCACTGACATGGATCAGATGTGTGCTGTCACTTGACCTCTTGCGGCACTGCCGCCAGGTCCTCAGATCCAGACTCTGGTGGCTGATCTTCTTTGCCACATGCTCCCACTCCCTTCTCAGGGTGGTCCTTGAGGGTCTCCTGGCGCCCCAGGGACTACGGCATCTCTCCTCCTGCCCACCTGCACCACGAATGCTTCCAGCAACACATCCCTCTGTGCACCCTGGGTTCAGTTTGTAAGAATTTCAAGTGCAGCAATCTTTCTTTTCCATCTTCACTTTAAGAGGCTTTAAGAAAAAGCTGGCTGCCTGTACAATGTGGTGTATAGAAATTCTGCTGGCACCTCTTTTTTTTTGTGTGCCAAGCTCACTGGCAGCATTCAGAAGAGGGGACCAGTGCTAGAGGTGCAGGAACTTGCGCCACAATCATTCAGGCGAGGTTTGTCAGCTTTCAATCCCATTAATATATCCAGTACTTTTCCTTCACTACTATTAATTACTTTAAGTTCCTCTCTCTCATTAAACCCTTGGTTCCCCACTATTTCTGGTATGTGATTTGTGTCTTCTAGTGTGAAGACAGACACAAAATATTTGTTTAATGTGTCTGCCATTTCCTTATTCCCCGTTATAATTCTCCTTGTCTCAGCCTCAAAAGTAACCCATGCTTACTTCTGCTACTCTTTTCCTTATTATATACTTGTCGAAGCTCCTACAAGCAATTTTTATATTTCTGATTAGTTTACTATCATATTCTATTTCTCCCTATCAATTTTTTTGGTCATTCTTTGCTGGTATCTAAAATTCTCCCGATTCTCAGGTCTGCTGCTCTTCTTGGCAATATTAAAAGCCTCTTCTTTAATCTAATACTACTATCTTTAAACTCTTGAACTACGAAAATACAAACATACAAATTAAGAGCAGGAGTAGGGTGAGTGTGAGTGTTGGCTGCTCAGATGGAGATGTGAGTTGCCTGTCGAGAGAGGAATGAATGGAGCTGCATGGTCTGTTGTCTTGAGGTGTGCTCTGCAGGAGAATGCTAGGAAAGTCAGAGTGTGGGGATTGGCACCTAAAAGTGTTATGCCACACAGCTGTCATGCCTTCCTGAGGACCCAGATTCTCTTGGTTGCACTGTCTCCAGGTTGAAGGGACCACATTCCTGCTGCTGTCTTCCTTGGTCACTTCCATCCCCACCTACTTTTTTTTGAAGAGGTTGTCCTCTTTCTCCCATCCTTGGGAAAAATCACTTCACTGCAACCCATCAGCACCCACTGCAGGACCTCCAGTAAGAGAGAGAGAGCTGGTGAAAGGGGGGGGGGGGGGGGGCAGCTTTCCCAGGTCTTCTCTCCATCCCCATGGTTGCTGCAGCCTGAAAAATCCAAGTGCTGCTGAGATTTTCTAACATGCTGTGGTCTCTTTAACTAGAAATCCTTCCATTGACAGAATGGATGCGTCATCCTGGCCACCCTCCATAATTGGTCGGAGAGCTTGGAGACAGGATCACAATTGGTTTGCTCTGGTAAAGAGCAAACGCTGGGTGCGCTCTGCAGAGAGTCAGGTTTCAGACCCAAAAGTGGTCCTGCTATTGTGGCAGGCACTAAAGTGGTATAATTCCATCCAGAATTTCTGAATCCAAAGTAATAGCAGAGAATTGCATCTAAACATATCAACCAGTGAATTTGTATTTACATGGAGTAATTTATTCTGCAAGCATGCAAATTATATTTAACAGTCTTAACCAGTGTTCTAATGAATAATCTTCGATTAGTACTATTGGCTGAAACAAAAGTAACTGTTTAATTTTACATGATTGACAAATAGTTATCTTTGTGAAGTGCTGATTATAAAGTAAGCAGGTGAAGCATAATTAGCAAGATTGAGTAAATTATTATTGGTGTACAGGAGGTGAAACTTTTGGAGATGAATGAGTAACTTTAAAGTAGCGAACAGTCCCCAGCATTTAAACTATCCATGTTTAAATCGGGCAATTGTTTAAACTGAGCAAATAGGGCAAATCATTTGCCATTACCATTATTGCCAATTACAAAATCACTGCTTACAGCGTGTTAAGCATGCCAGCAAGTTCTGACAGAAACCAATGTCCAGTGAATAGTTCACAACTCCTAATGGTGCAGTTACCTATTGCACTACTCGGTTATGGAATCACACAGGGAATTCAGCTGAAGAGATTCAAGGTTATTCTAATCTTGAAGTGTAAACTGTCCACCATGTATTGTGGGCAAATCGCATTTGCACCAATGTGCCTGCTATAAATATGGGGACTGTGTTAGAAATTGATTAATGTCTCATAATAGCTATATAATAGCTATAGTTAGGCTCAGTAACATGCATTTTTATTTTCCCAACGCAATATCGCCCTAGTCCTCCCGAACCTAAAAGCAAAATACTGCGGATGCTGGAAATCTGAAATAAAAACAAGAAATGCTGGAATCACTCAGCAGGTCTGGCAGCATCTGTGGAAAGAGAAGCAGAGTTAACGTTTCGGGTCAGTGACCCGAAACGTTAACTCTGCTTCTCTTTCCACAGATGCTGCCAGACCTGCTGAGTGATTCCAGCATTTCTTGTTTTTATTCCTCCCTAACCTATCCAGTTGAAATAATTTGCTCATGTTAAACTCAAATCTAGTGCATTCATTATTTTATTAACTTTGATCAAATCACCTGAACTTCTCTAAAGCATACAAACTCAACTCATTGAGTGTGCAATATGTATATATTATATATATGTATATGGCCTGGCATATCCCCCACTCTACCATTACCGACAAGCCGGGGGACCAAGGAAGGAATGCCAGGAGCAGCAGCAGGCATACCTCAAAATGAGGTGTCAGCCTGGTGAAGCTACAACCCAGGACAACTTGCATGCCAAACAGCATAAGCAGCATGCGATAGACAGAGCTAAGCGATCCCACAACCAACAGATCAGATTTAAGCACTGGAGTCCTGCCACATCCAGTTGTGAATGGTGGTTGACAATTAAACAACTGACAGGAGGAGGAGGCTCCACAAATATCCCCATCCTCAATGTTGGGGATGCTCAGCACATCAGTGCAAAAGATAAGGCTGAAGCACTTGCATCCATTTTCAGCCAGATGTGCCGAATGGATGATCCATCTCGACCTCCTCCTGAGGTCCCCAGCATCAGCCAATGCGATTCACTCCATGTGATATCAAGAAATGGCTGAAGCCACTGGATAAAGGCTATGGGCCCTGACAACATTCCGGCAATAGTACTGAAGACGTGCTCCAAAACTAGCCGTGCCCCTAGCCAACTTGTTCCAGTACATCTACGACACTGGCATCTACCTGGCAATGCAGAAAGTTACCTAGGTATATCCTGTGCACAAAAAGCAGGACGAATCCAATTGGGCCAATTACCGCCCTATCAGTCTACCCTTGATCATCAGCAAAGTGATGGAAGTGGTCATTGACTGTACTATCAAGTGGCACTTGCTCAGCAATAACCTGTTCACTGATGCTCAGTTTGGGTTCCACCAGGGTCACTCAGCTCCTGACCTCATTACAGCTGTTTCAAGCATGGACAAAAGAACTAAACTCCAGAGATGAGGTGAGAGTGACTGCTCTTGACATCAAGGTAGCATTTAACAGAGTATCGCAGCAAGGAGCCCTAACAAAACTGGAGTCAATGAGAATCAGGGGGAAAACTCTCCGTTGGGGGGGTCGGAGTCATACCTAGCACAAAGGAAGATGATTATAGTTGTTGGAGGTCAATCAACTCAGTCCCAGAACATCACTGCAGGAGTTCTTCAGGGCAATGTCCCAGACCCAACCATCTTCAGCTACTTCATCAATGACCTTTCGTCCATCATAAGGTCAGAAATGGGGATGTCCGCTGATGAGTGCACATTGTTCGGTACCATTCGCGACTCCTCAGACACTGAAGCAGCCCATATCCATATTCAGCAAGACCTGGACAACATCCAGGCTTGGGCTGATAAGTGGCAAGTAACATTCACCCAACACCAGTGCCAGGCACTGACCATCTCAAGCAAGAGAGAATCGAACCATCTCCCCTTGACATTTAATGACATTACGATTGCTGAATCGCTCACCATCAACATTCTGGAGGTTACCATTGACCAGAAACTGAATTGGAATCGCCATATAAATACCGCGGCTGCAAGAGCAGGTCAGAGGCTGGGAATTCTGTGACGAGTAACTCATCTTCTGTCTCCCCAATGCCTGTCCACAATCTACAAGGCACAAGTCAGGAGTGCGATGGGGTGGTGGTATTGTCACTGGACTAGTAACCTAAAGACCCAGGGTATTGCTCTGGGGAAATGTGTTCGAAACCCACCACAGCAGAAGGTGGAATTTGATTTCAATTAATAAATCTGGAATTAAAAGCTAGTCTTTAGACGATGGCCTTGAAACCATTGTTGTAAAAACCCATCTGGTTCACTAATGTCCTTTAGGGAATGAAATCTGCTGTCCTTACCTGGTCTGGTCTACATGCGACTCCAGACCCACAGTAATGTGGTTGACTCTTAAATGGCCTACCAAGCCACTCAGTTGTATCTAACCGCTACGAAGTCAATAAAGAATGAAACCGGACAGACCACCCAGCATCAACCTAGGCACTGGAAATGACAATGGCAAACCCAGCCCTGTTGACCATGCAAAGTCCTCCTTAGTATTACTTGGGGGCTTGTGCCAAAGTTGGGAGAGCTGTCCCACAGAGTAGTAAAGCAACAGCCTGACATAGGCATACTCACGGAATCATACCTGACAGACAACGTCCCAGACACTGTCATCACCATGCCCAGGTACATCCTATCCCACCGACAGGACAGACTCAGCAGAGGCGGTGGCACAGTGGTATACAGTTGGGAGGGAGTTGCCCTGGGAGTCCTCAACATCGACTCCAGACCCCATGAAGTTTCCTGGCATCAGGTCAAACATGGGCAAAGAAACCTCTTGCTGATTACCACCTACCGCCCTCCCTCAGTTGATGAATCAGTACTCCTCCATGTTGAATATCAATTGGAGGAAGCACTGAGGGTGGCAAGGGCACAGAATGCCCTCTGGGTGGGGGACTTCAATGTCCATCCCCAAGAGTGGCTCGGGAGCACCACTGCTGGCCGAGTCCTAAAAGACATAGCTGCTAGACTGGGTATGTGGCAGGTGGTGAGGGGACCAAGAGGGAAAAACATACTTGACCTCGTTCTCACCAATCTGCCTGCCGCAGATGCATCTGTCCATGACAGCATTGGTATTTTCCAACAGCATTTCTTTCATTGCATGTACATATATTAAAAAAAGACATATGAAAGATAATTGAATTTGTTCATAAAATGAGGCGCTCAATTTTAGAAATAGGTTTCACCTGTTAGAAAAGTGGGAGTTATAGTTTTCACCTTCCTCCTGTTCAACAATACTTAGAACTTTAAAAAATACTGCAAATCAACTATTGCTGAAATTACAATATATCCTCCTGTTATGCCAATAGCAGAAATGCTAACTCAAGGCTCATTATCCATCACAATACCGTTTCAAACTGTCAGCATGTGCTTAAAAAGTTATTTTTTTCAGTCCGAGTACCATCAAAATCTAGCTCAACTCAGGGTTGCATGCATCTCCCATTATTGGGTCCAGCTCCTGCCAAAATGCCTGTATATCTGCTCTTATTACTATTCCTGTGGAACTGTGCACAAGGAAATGCACCAGTGTGGTCTTAAGTTACTGGTCCGCATTTTTCCCTCCATGTTGAAGTTGGTGGTATCCAGTTGATGCCTCTCCCAAACTATATTGGAAACTCATTAGGAAATTGTAGACATAAACCTGTGGCCCAGTCCTCTGGCACATATAAGCGGTCTATCTATTTATTTCAGATTTCCTGCACCTGCAGTATTTTGCTTTTGTATTGTTACATGCAGTCCTATTTCAGTCAGCTTGGGCTGAATTTTAACCTGCCAGGATAGGTGGGTTTCTGTGTAGGAGGCACAGGAACTGTTGGTATGTTGGGAAGCCAGCAGGAACCCATGACAACCACATTTAACTCAAATGTATTTGTTAGTGCATTTGAAAACACTGTGGGTCAGGCATGTCTGACATTTACAGATGTTAAGTGCTCAGATGTTAAGGTTAAAGGGATCAAGGGATACGGGGAGAAAGCACAAACACAGTACTGAGTTTGGATGATCGTATTGAATGGCAGAGCAGACTTAAAGGGCCGAATGGCCTACTCTTGCTCCTATTTTTCTATGCTTCTATTAACTGCAGTTTTAAACCTTGATACCGTCTTTAACTGAGTGCTTGGGTTTCCAGTGCTTCCTGGAACTTGTCAACTTGAATAAGGCAAGAGGACAGTGGGAGTTGAAGGGCTATGCAACTGGCAAGCAAGGAAGCCTTTAAACACTGAAGTATGACAGCTGCTTTCTTGTCTGAGTGAAAGGGTTTTGCTCACAGGACTTGTTCTGAGTGTGTGCTTTGTTACGATCAAGGCGGGAGCAACACACTGTTAATTCAGTCCCATCAACCCACAGGTCGCAGCATATTATTAAGCTTACACCAAATGGGAAAAACAGCCAAATTAAACACTGTAGTATCCCCACAATGAAACAGACCAAACCAGGTAACTTTAGATAAAAAAAACGAAATCTTAATTTGTTGTTAATAAATAGTTAAACACTATTAAGACAAACCTATGTCCAAAGACCTTATAACTTCTCAATTTAATCCAACTCTTGCATTCACACATATGCATTCAAAAATAACAATTAATTGATTTTTCAAAGTGTACTTTTTAAGATTAGCTGTCTGTTAAGAATGAAATAAATATTTAAGTTTTTGCATTTTATGTTCCTGGTGAATGGTCATCTTCACATCAGAAGACTCTAAGTTCACTCTAAGTCTTCATCCGGATTTGATGAAAATACTCTGTTCTTGATAGTCAATTCGAAAAGCTCGGCTGCAGTAGCATTAAAAAGTTCTTTCAAGATGAGCACAGCAATATAAATAATTTGTTGAAAAAGAAAAGCTTTTCTTCCTTACTAAGGGAATTAAGTTGGCTTGTAGCTTTGTAGAATTTTCTTGAGAGAGAATGAAACAACTCCTTTCTTCAGATCGCCTCGCTGGAAAAGTCTCTCCGAACTAACTGCTTCCAGCCGGTTTTTGCCAGTTCTACACACAACCAAATGGACATATCATACCACGTGACCTCTCTATCTTGCTTTTGCCCATGGTAACATGTCTCTCCAGAATGTTCTCCTCCATTAAAGATGCACTGTTTTTAAGAGTCTTAAAGGCATACACACTGTTTTTAATCAGAGAAAAAATAAGTCAGTGACAGTTTTTACTGCTTTGAGGGTGATTTCCAAGACTTGAGGTCATTTCTGTGACCTTGGGAGTTTTTTGTCTTTGATCTGTACTTCCCTGTTGTCAGTCTTCACAGCAATTACTATCTTGAACTTTTGATGAAGAACATGAGCAGCAGCACCAACAGTCTTCTCAACCATCTGCTGCTCCACAGGACAGAGGGGGCAAGCGTAGAACACCGGATGAAAGGCCACTGACTTGAAACATTAAGTCTTTCTCTCTCCACAGATGCTGCCAGATCTGCTGAGTATTTCCAGCATTTTCTGTTTTTATCATGCGTCCGAGAACTGTGGTGCAGTCTTTGCACTTTGACCCTCCATTTGTCCAATTACTGGTTCAGTTCTGGCACTTCTGGAATGCCTCCACTCAAACCCTCGCAGAGTTCTTTTAAATAGTGGAGCTGAAACTGAGTGCAGTGGTTATCATGCCAGTTCACTCCAATTGCTTGGAAAACCTGGAGGTCAGGTGCAAATGCCGTGGCTGAGTAAAAAAGCCACTGAAAAGTGTGCTGCTGAAACTTTCAGATTCCTGACGTGCTGCCAGCTCCCCACTATGAACGGGTTGGAATGTTAAAATCCAGCCCCTTGTGCTTCTCAGTAGTACGACTGTGACATTGGTGATTTTGGAGTCAACCTGTAAACAATACTGATGGCTGTGTGGAATATGTATAACCACACTATTACTACACAGTAGCAGCACAAGTGGTATTTTCCATTAACAGGATGCTGCCGTCAAGCCAAAAAGAAGTTTTACCTGCCACACAAATGAGTAATGTGGTATATGTATTCCAGTGCCAGTGCAATTCCAGTTATGTAGGCCATACACCCCAATGACTGGCAGATTGTATCAAACAGCACATCCCTTCAGTTGTTCACAATAGGCACAGTACTGACTGTACTCAACCAGCTGTACTTGCAAAACTCAGAAAACAATGTCTAACTTTAGCTGTGATTCCATGATTGAACGGCACTTACTGAACAAGCCCAAGTGTGCGAAGAATTTCATGAACAACCAATTTATTATCTGTTGGGCTCACTTACACTTGCTAGAAGGCAGGGACCTGTCCTCTGCAGGCAAAAGGAACATGTCAAGGCGTTGCACCTTTTTTGAATTCAACAAAGCATGGGGGACAATAGTTTCCTGGTGCATTCTCCATGGCAACGCCTCAACCAGAGTTGACTTGCCAACCAATCAGCACCCTTTTCTCATGCAGTATAAATTGTTGTTCCCTTTGGAATTTGGCACTCTTGCATCTTTCCTGATGAGCGCAAGATGAAAAACATCAACAGCATGGCTCTTTTTTCCGTAATACTCAAATATGTATATTTTCAAAGTAAAAAGGAAGAAGGCAAAGACTTTCTTGATCACCAGGGTTGATAGGCAAACTGACCATAATACTGTGAAGCTGCTGTTGAGATACTGGACTGTAGTACAAATTGGCTTTTCCACAGATGACTGATTCACTCTATGGGCACAACATATGATAGCAGCACTTAAGATTTGCTTAAAAAGTGTGATTGGATAACCAGAAAATCTATCTTGGAATATTTAATTTGTCCAATCAGGTTTATTGATTTTTCCCTTCAAATGTCCTTAAAGAATTATTTTTCAGCATCTGACAGTGTATCTCTCATAGCCACTCAGGACTGGAACTGGGTAGACGACAGAGATAATAGACTCTTAAGTATTTCCCTCAGGGAGGCAGCACGTTGCACAAGATTCCTTAAAGCAGATCAATGGTCGCAGGCCTTCAAAATGACAAAAATAGATGGGGAGTATAGGCAAATTTGTATGTTAGCAAGAGAGATTAAATAACAAAAGAAATGACGGTGCAAGGAAAAAGTGGGTGGTAATGAGACAACTAAAGAATCAAAAAATGGGTCTACAGGAGCTGTAAATGACAAAATCCTTGCAATCAGTTGCTGTCCAAAAAAATGGGAGCAGTGGTTATAATCCGAAATTGTTGAACTTGATGTTGAGTTTGGAAGGCTGTAAAGTGCCTAACTGAAAGACGAGATGCTGTTCTTTGAGCTTCCGTTGCACAAAGCGAATCACTATCACAGACCTTCCCTTTCGTTCTTTTTTCTCATCTCCCCTGCCTCTGTAACTGCTGACATTTCTAATTTCTTCCAGTTCAGACGAAAGATCAACCTGAAACATTAACTCTATTTCTGTCTCCACAGATGCTGCCTGACCTGATTATTTCGAGCATTTTCTGCTTTGACTTCAGATTTCTTGTACCACAGCAGCTTTGTTAGTTATGTTCATATTTGTTTTGCCTCTTTTTCATGTCTCCCTTTATGGTTATCTAGAAAGAATGTGATTGGTCAGTTTGTTCCCATATAACCTGAAAGAAACATTGCTGATGATAGAATATACATACAAATGAAGTAAAATCGATGCTAAGAAGAACATTACTTAGTTGCTATATGTTCTCAAGATTTGTCACCGTGGTTTACATCCAGCTCATAGCATTATAAAAATGAAGAAAACAAAGGACTGGCTGGTTTGGCTTTGACTTTTATAAAGTAACAGAACTCTCTCCAAGTTCAATCTAATCTACACCAGAGATTAATAGTCTTATCCCAACTCAACAGTAAAAATGGTATTATGAGGAACAGTGAATAACATTTTTTAGCTGGGAAAACTGAACTGATGTTAAGGCTCAATACAGACTGGAAATTGAAACCATATTCTATATCACCTATGTAATAAGAATTCATAGCCATGCTAAGCATGTGGTTTCCCCTGAACAGATCAAGCTAAGTTTAACCTTTACTGTGTGCGCACAGTGCTTAAAATACATATTTACTTAGACTTAGCCTGACTGAAATAGAATTTTGAATGTTTATTACTGGTTTTGGTTACACACTACAGTATCAGCAGCACCTTTTTATTGACCGTTAACATTTTATTTACAGTGAAAACAAAGTAGCTTTCAACAACAGCAACACAGGCAACAGCTTAATTATACAACATTAACAAAGCCTAAATGATCAAATTTTGTTTTGTTTCAGAGTGTACTAATTACATACAGGCATTCTATAGTATGGATGTAAGAACAAGCAGTAAACTGTACTAAACAGCAAGATTTTGTATTACTGAAAATGTTGTAATTTGTACAGCACAAGGCAATTGTTCAGAATTTAATGTTTCACATCATATATACCTAGACAGCGAAGAAACCAATAATCCTGCAAACATGTTACCTCACTTGTATTTCCACTTTTTCCTTCCAAAATTGCTGAATAACACTCAAATTATTTTGTCAAACAGGTCAAGGCTATCAGTAAAATGGCCTATCCTTCAAAACTACAAAACTTGCTTAAGATGGTCTTATTTAATGCAAAATTAAGCCTTTACAAACCTCAGTTATGTGAATAATGTATGAAGGCCATATTCTAACAAAAACACCAATGCCACCTAGCAGCAATGGTAAGCTCCATTATTGGAATTAGAGGTTCCATTAAGAAAACTAAACAAATAAAGCCAGATTTTTATACAGCCTGTACAGAATTAAACTGCTGTAACTTAAGAACAAGGTTAAGTATAATGAAATCATTTACAATATAAAACAATGCTATTTTACTACTATCCTGCACAGTACATTCTATAGTTTGATCTATAAATACACCAGCTGCTCATAGTAGCTTCACGAAGCAAATGTTCTTGTGCATTTTTAGGTTTTACAAGAGCTACTACAATCACTCTTCACATAATTTTATTTTGGTGGGCTGTTGTAGTTCTTTGTGCTAAAATCATTTGTTCTGGCCTTATTTTCAACAAAATCAGTATTAAGTATTAAAAAATAGTCCCAAAGTGACTCATTAGGCTACTATATACAGTGTTCCCAAAAAAGCATGAGAATGAACAGTTTTCAACTTCTGAACACAAAGGCTGCTTGATGGGAGTACCGAGTTTTACGGTGTGCAGTATTTTGTATCAAGTGCAGCTCATTGTTGCCCATGGTTCAAATTCATTTTGAAATAAATCAAAAGATTCAAAAATTGGTACATCTCATTCCACGGCCTCCCCCTTTCTCTCAATTCCCCCCAACCCCAGAAAAAAAACTTCAAGTTATGTCATTCAGCTGCAAATTAACTTGTAAATAAGTTCTACAAGAATTGTCCATCTGACTAAAAGAAATCTTAATAAGAAACTATGCTTGACATAGGTGAAATAGGAATTGAGGCTGGCCCTGGCATATGTAGATTTCCTGAAGAATTTGACCGGCGCATATGAGGGAGAAGGTAGGCATCATTAGCCAGCAGATGCACATCAAAGCGATCTTCTTTACGATAAGCTAGACAACGCCTAATGAAAGCCTGGAACAGAAGCATTAGATTTTATACCAAATGAACTTTGATAATTTGTTAAAACAATCAGAGAAACAAATCATCCATTACCTAATAATATGTTAACATAACACTGGGCATAACTACCTTTGCTTCATTGCTAACAACTGGTTTAACGGGAAATTGGACTTCAGTAGCTTTTAATATTGTGTTTTCCTGCAAGATATCTTGCTGTGACTGGTTGTGGCCAAATGGCTGAAAAAACAGAACACTTCATATTAGATACATTTTCTCAAAAAACAGAAAACAAACACACCTGAGTTTATAAAACAAACTAAATGAAAGCTCTCACCTTACGACCATAGAGACACTGGAAGAAGATAACGCCTACAGACCAGACATCCACTTTGTTAGAAATTTTGGGTGGCTCTTTTCCTACAACAAAGCACTCAGGAGGCAAATACCTATCAAAAGTTTAAAAAAATTGCTGTCATTATACAGTTTGTGCAGATAAAAATTGAAGACTTTTCTAGTAGGGAAACATTACTAAGTTATGGTTTAATGAATATTGTCCTCCATGGCACAGATAATTAAACAAATTGGGGTGAAGTTTACACTTTGGGCACAATGGGGCAATTTGGATCTAATTGCGCTGGTTTGGTTACAATGCAAGTGCCCAGTAAAATGCATTTGCATGATCACAAATCTAAAATTTCCCATGAAGCAGCGCAACAAGTCAGCATATTGAAATGTAATTACTTATTTTGTTTTCTCTGCATTAAGAATATTCATTGATGTATTTTAAAAAAAACAGCATTTTTAGTAAGTCTAGTCTTCCACCTGTGAGTAACCAGATTTTAAATTACTGAAAATGATTTGAAAAAACTGTACTGAACCATTTACAAGTTTCGTTAGTACACACTACTCAGTTTCTCAGAAAATCAAGTATATGTTTTTTTTAAAAATATGAAAACCTTTAAAAACTCTCCTTGGAAAGCTGCAGAGGAAACTTGCCACTCATTAATTCGATCTGGGGGCGTGGCCAATTTTATGGATGGGGCTGAGGTTGGGCACATTTATTGTTAAACCAGCATTAAAAATTCATGCTCGAGTTTCAGTAATCTTTTGCGCTGGTTCGGACGATTTCAAATGGGTTGCACGGTCAAAAAAAACCCATATGCCAAATGAGAAATATTAATTTCATCTGTTGGAAAGTTACATTAGACTTACAATGGAAAAGAAATCCTACAGTAACTTTAAAAAAAATAGCAGCTACCACAATTTGCATCTGAAACACCTTTTCATATTCAAAAGATCCACCAGGAGCCAGAGGTTTGAGCAGCATGGACCCAGAACAATGGCTTGCTTTAAGTGATTGCATTACCTAAAATGGCTTCATTAATACAGCAGTCAAGGCAATCCTAACATACTGACTTTGAAAGAGCAAATCCTCTCCAATTGTAAATTGGCATCCTGGGGCATGTGGAGCCAATTCCTAACCTTGAATTTCATTAGAAGGTTCCAGAAAACCTGAAGCAGCCATGTGACCATCTATCCATCTCAGGAGGAAGCTGGTTTTGTTTCCTTTGGACAAAGAGGACAAGCAGAAACTGAGACTGCAGCAGCATACAAAGCTGTCGTCTTCCCTTTCTCTCTCTCTCTCTCTACAGAAAACATCAAGTTTGAAAACCGCCTGAGACTGGACCCTCCAAGCCTACGGACTGCTACAGCCAGAGACCAGGGGAAGAGAGCCAACTACAATTCTGCCTTCAAGAAAACCCTGAGCAAAGTAGGCCAACCACAAAGTGCACTTTGACCAGTGAGGACTTCAAGAATACAGCTTCATGCAGAGGACTACCAGATCATCCACTTCAGAGACTGTGTATTTAAGTTCCATTTATTCTGGGCTTTAATCCAACCACCAAATCTATTTTCCCTCTGTAATCTATTTGTGTGGGTGTGATTCTTGTGTGAATGTGTGCGTGAATGTGTAGTGTAGCTGTTTTTAGTATTTTTTTTAAAAATCGGGGTTAGAGTGTTAAGTATAATAAACTTATTTCTTTCTTGTTTGAACCCAAGAAAACTTGTCCGTTTGGTTCTTTCACGATTACAGTAAAGGTAAAACACTCATGGAGCACAACCACTGTTTACAATAGGGATAAACCCTGTTGCGGTCAAATAAGAGGAAGGGCAAGAGGACAGCCTGAGACCACCCCCTCTTCTGGCTGCAACAGAAGTTTGCAGGCAAGAGTCTGGGATTGTAACCCAAGGACAAAAAGAAATTGGAAATGGGAAACCAAATTGATCCCTGTTAAAAAATTTTTTAAACAATTTCAATACAGGTTTTCTTGTGTTTCACTGCTAGAATACTAAGATGTCCACACACGAGGCCAGTACGTTCCTAAGCCAGGGTGAAGTAACTTGGGATAGGTTAAAGGCCCTGTCCATTGAAGAGTTCAAGAATGTAGCCGGACAGTTAGGGATTACCTCCCAGGCAAAAGCTAAGAAATCCGAAATCCTAAGACTTGTGGCCAACCATTTTTCACTTGAACCTGAAGACTCAGAGATAGGGTTAGACTCAAAAACAGACAGGGTAATGTTAGCTAAAATAGAATTCCAGGGACAAAAAGAGCAGACAGTATCAAGAAAGGGAAAAAGAGAGAGCTTTCCAGGAGGAAAGAGAGCTAAGGCTTGAATTAACTAGGGGGCGATCCAGTACATCCAGTGAGGCTAGTGAGAAAGCTACCCCTAGCTCGTGACTGTGTGTTGAACTCTTAAAATTCTCCAGTTGATTCCAAAGTTCAATGAGGGGGAGATGTGGAAGCATTTTCTGTCACTTTTGAAAAGCTTGCAAGACAGCTGAAATGGCCGGCTCAGAGCTAGACGCTGTTGTTACAAAGCAAGTTAACAAGAAAAGCCCACGAGGTTTATTCACTGTTGCCAAATGAAAGTTCATAAGATTATGAGATGACTAAAAATGCTATCCTGGGGGCATATGAGCTAGTACCGGAAGAAATTTCAAACCCTCTGGAAGCAACCTGACCAAGCTTACTTCGAGTTTGAAAGAGTTAAGCAGCTTGCTTTTGACCAGTGGATAAGAGCAATTAAGGTACAGGCCACATATGAAAACTTCAGAGCGGTGATCCCTCTCAAGGAATTTACTTCCCCTTTCTATTAAAATCCATGTAGAGGAACATATGGTTCAAAGAGCTAGGCAGGCCACAGTTCCGGCTGATGAATTCACCCTTGTACACAAGTCCTTATCCCAAGGGAAACCCTTCCCTCGTTACCCCCACAAACCCAAAAAGCAGAAAAGGTAGGAGGGTGATGGGAGCCCAAACAGCCCTGGGCGAGAACGGAAAGCTGGACACACAGGTAGCCCTCCTCAAGTCAAAAAAGACGGTGCTGGGAGCAGGAGTGAGACCTGAAGACCTGTACGTTTCCACTGTAACAAGGCAGGTCACCTTGGAGCTGACTGCTGGAAATTACAGGGAAAACCTGCAGGATTAATCAGGGAATACCAGACCAGTGCAGGAGATGGGGTTCTGATGGAAAGCACAGCAGATCAGGCTGAGGCTTTAACTGCAGCAGTAAGACCCAGTAAACATACTGCTGTGGATGTGGGAAAACGTAACAAAATCCCTGAGTGCACATGTTCCATGGAGCATCAGTGACTGACCTGTTGAAAGGATGCGCGAGTTCAGTGGCAGCTGAGTAGTGGCTAGAAGGATCAGCCATTGAGTACAGCTGTGTTGTGAAACAGGCAAGTTGAGAGCTACTGAAGCAAGGGATTGAAAAATTGGTGGGATTGAACAGTGTGAGCCCAGATTGGAGGGCACTTATTCATAGGGTCTCTCCAAGGTCCACTTCATATAGTGCATGAAGCACTTTGGGTCTGGGAGGCTTAGAGCCCTCAGTACCCCAAATCTCAATGGATCTTATGCACTCAGAGTTTGATTCCTTCAGTGAGGAGGAGATTGGGAGACAGAGACAGGTTGAGTCACATCGAGCAGGGCTGCAACATCCAGAGGTGCACCAGCTCATGAGGGTGCAAGGGGAATCAGACAAGGAGGGGACATAGGCCTAATTATGCAGTCTCCTGTTCACAGAAGGCCATACCCAGCTGAAAGGGTCTACAGACACAGGCCCTACCTCATGCAGATGTTGGAGCAGTGTCTCTGAAGACTGCATCTGTCCAGGCAGGTGGTAGTGGATGTGTGTGGAATGCTGGAGGAGGAGTTGAGACCAATGGGATGTGGTGGCCACCCATTGCCTGTGGCAGTGAAGATGACTGTACACTCAACTTTTAAGCTTCAGGATCATTCCAGGGATCTTTTGGAGACATCGGAGAGATATTAGAGTTAGCAGCCCATTGTTGCATCAAGCAGCTAACTGATGCCATGTACCAGACGGCAGGGCAATACATAAGGTTTCGCACTGATCAGGGCAGTCAGGCCAAGAGGGCAATACAATTCGGTGCCATCGCTAGATTTCCTCAGGTACATGTGGCCATCAAGGCTCCTGCGGAGCACCTAGGAGCCTTCGTGAACAGGAAGAAGCTCCACTCGCTGAATGTTCACAGTCCATGATCACATAAGGATCTTGCATGTATGTGCACAGTTCCTAGGAAGCTGCCACAACTTTTTCATCCTTAGACAGTCCCAGGTGCCTCAGCTCTTCAGGACATCCTAATGCCATTGTGGATGTATACTAGATGACAAGGAGTACACACTAAATACATGGCTCCTTACACTTGAATGGAACCCCAACACTGAGGCAGAGGGGACATACAACTGCTGCCATGTGACTTGGTCTTCTGACCTTTCGAGAGCTCTAGATCAAGGACAGGGAGCAGGAGTTGACTGAAGGTGCAACTTGCTATCACTCGTCTCTCCCGCAGGTCCCAGAGTGGATAAGAAAACGGCAATGGCTCCAGCAACACGAAACCTCAGAGGAGAATCCACCATCTGAGCAGAAAGTGTCACATCAGTCCAGCACACCTTCCACCAGAGCAGATACTCTCATGTCAGTGGCCACTGATGGACGGTTAGTAAGGGTGGCACCAGCTGATGAGCACAACACAGACGCGCAATTGCAGCTAATGGAGGCAGTGATAACTGCGGCCACTCGCCATCGGAGTCGTGAGGAGGGCCCAGCGATGCTCAGCTTCATGCAGCTGGTAAGCCTCGGGAGTCAGCATCAAAGCGGTAGATGCTGCTGGCAGCAGCAAGAAATGTGTGGACATCTGTCAAAGTTTCCAGAAGCGGTTAGCTCTCATGTGCATACAATGGAGTCCATCCATACCATGAGTGGTGCCGTGTCTCTGGCCTGTGTGTGCATGCCATTCTCCACTGAGTGCGGCAACCCGCACGGAGAGCCACATGCAGCATACCACCCAGTGGATGCAGGAGGTGTGAGCTAACCTCCATGGTTTGACCTCATATACACCCAGGTCCCTCTGCTCCAGCACCCCCCTTTAGAGATGTACCCGCTATCTTATAGTCTCTTCATGTTCTTCCTACCAAAATGAATCATTTCACATATCTTCACATTGAACTTCATCTGCCACTTGCCCACCTATTCCATCAATTTGTCTCTGTCCTTTTGAAGTTTTACACTATCCTCCTCACAGTTCACAATGCTTCCAAGTTTCGTATCATCCATAAATTTTGAAATTGTGCCCTCTACACCAAAGTCCAGGTCATTAGTATATATATCAGGAAGAGCACGGGTCCCAACACTGACCCCTCCAGCCTGAAAAACATCCATTAATCACTACTCTCTGTTTCCTGTCAATTTTGTATCCATGTTGCTACTGTCCCTTTTATTCCATGAGCTTTAACTTTACTCACAATCCTGTTGTGTGGTTACTGTATGTTAGATAGGAGCAGACCAAGAAGGACTACGAGGAATATAAAGACAGGTTTACAGTGCACTTATGCAAATGCATAAAGTGTGGTTGATAAAGTTAGTCAACTACAAGCACAAATAGTCATATGGGAATATGATGTAGTGGCAATAACTGAAATGTGGCTTAAAATGGTGAGGACTGGGCACTTAAAATACAAGGATACAAAGTGCTCACAAATGACAGGGAAGGAAAAAGGGAGTGGGTGGCAGTTTCCATTAGGGAAGACATTGTACTGTTGGGAAGGGAGGATGTCCTTGAGGGGGCAATGACTGAATCCATTTGGTTAGAGTTGAGAAGCAAAAAGGATATGATCATACCTCTGGGGGTATTCTATAGGCCTCGAAATAGCGAGAGAGATAGAGGAGCAAATCTGCAGGGAAATCACAGATGTGCAAGAATTATAAAGTGGTGTTACTGGGGTACTTTAATTATCCAAATATTGACTGTGATAACGTTATAAGGTTAAGGAAGGGGCAGTATTTCTGAGATGTATTCATGAGAACTTCCTTGACCAGTATGTTCTCGGTCCAACTAGGAAGATGGCATTGCTGGATCTGGTGCTAGGGAATGAGGTGGGCCAAGCGGGACTGTGAGGGAAAACTTGGGTAAGAGTGATCATCGAATTATAAAGGTTTAGATTAGTAATGGAGAAGGAACAATCTAATGTAGAACTTCTAAATTGGAAGAGGACTAACTTCAATTGGATGAGGGATTGGGGGGATCTAGCCAGGGTAAAATGGAACCAAAGATTGACAGGAAAAACTGTAACAGAACAATGGGTGATCTTTAAGGAAATGATGTTTCAGGTACAGGCGCGGTATGTCCAACAAGGGCAAAAGGGAAGGGAACCAAAGTCAGGGCTTCTTGGATGATGAGGGCAATATGACGAAACAAAAACAAAAAAAGCACGTGTTTGATGCATGTCAGGTGAATTCAAGCGAGAACCAGGTCAAATACAAGAAGAAGAGAGAAGTGAAGTAGGAGGCGGCTGGGACCTATTAGGGACCAAGAGGGTGATATATGCTTAGAGGTGCAGGGCATGGCTAGAATACTTGATGAGTACTTTGTATCGGTGGGTACTAAGGAAGAGGATGCAGATAAAATATCGGTAGAAACGGAGATAGTAGAGGTAATCAATGGGGTGAAGATTGATAGGGAGTATATACTGGAAAGGCTGGCTATGCTTGGAGTGAATAACTGGCCTGGTCTGGATGGCTTGCATCTCAGGTTGCTAAAAGGAAATGGAGATACTGGAAGGGCTTGCCATATTTCCAAACCGCTGCCTACGATGGTGGTGGAAGAGGAGACAATAAATGATTTCAAAAAGAAACTGGATGGGAACTTGAGGGAAATAAATTTGCAGGGCTACAGGGATAGAGTGGGAGAATGGGACTGATTGAATTGCTCTACAGCGAGATGGCATGGACTCAATGGGCCAAATGGCCTCCTTCTGTGGCGCAATGACTCTATGGTTCCACAGGCTTCATTTGTTACACTGCTCTCTGTCAGTGTCAACTTCTGGACCAAACAAAAGGATAATTTCAAGAGTCATGCTGCATGAACAAATCTATGAACATAAAGTTTCTGCTGTAGGTATCTTAGCATTCTCAACCGATCTGTGCTCTCCAACTATAGCCTCATCTTTATCTGCCCATTGTTCTCTAAGTGTTTCACTGTTTCTCAAACTCAGTCTACATCCCTTGAGTGTGGTTTCTCACAGCACTGAGATGATCCTGGACAAAATCATAAATGACATACCCTGAATGCAACCCTGATCTGTTATATCTCATTGTCCTGTCAACAGTGTTTGATATAATGGACCATAATCATTATTCTCTGTGAACCCTCCTCTGTTGTCCAGCTGTGTTTGAATGCCCTTGCACAATTCCATTATCCTTCTGAACAGTGTTAGCTCATCCCCTCAAGGTTTTTCCCTTGGCCCTCTCCTCTTCCTCATATATGTGCAGCCCCTCAGCAATATGATCCACAGGCATGGCGGTTAGCTTCCACATATATGGATGGAAACAAAGATGTGCATTTATACAGTACCATTCACGACCTCAGGATGTTCCAAAGTGCTTTACACCTAACTATGTACGAATTTTTTTTTTTTTTTCTGAAGTGTAGCCAGGAAACACAGCAGCCAATCTGTACACCGCCAAGCCCCACAAACAGCAATGTGTTAATACTTGCTCTCTCTCTCTTCCCCCCTCCCCAATGCCCATCTTCCTGATCAGAAAGGCCAGAACCCAGTATTAACTTCACTCCCTTGTCACTGATCCCATTTCCAATTCCTAGTCACTGGCTCCATGTCCCCAATATAATTACATTTAAACTTCTTGACCTTAGGTTTTACTCTACCCCATCTTTGCAATCTCCTGCAGCATTATAAGTCCCCCAGTTCCTCCATCTCTGGCCTTTGGTACATTAATCCCTCTTTTCACTCCACTACTGATGGCAGCACCAGCAGGTACCTTGGCCTACTCTTTGGAACTCTGTTCCTTCTTCACAACCAAGATACCTTGGTTGGTGAGCAACTGCACATCTCAACTAATTAGGCAATTAATAGGTGCCTAAACTAGGCCTGGAGCATCTAACACCGTTGGTCCAACTACGCACAAAATCCATACCAATTTGACCAAATCTTTTCTGGACTTCAGGTTTATGCAACAAAAAGCAATTAATTTTAGCCTAGAAACTTGGGTGCGGGATAAATATTGGTTAGGAAACTTTGGGAACTCCATTGCCCTTAGTTGATTCATTCCATGGGACTTACGTTCACCTGAGGTAGTAGACGGGGCCTCAGCTTAAGTCTCCTCAGAAAGACTGTACCTCTGACAATATCAACCTAGATTAGGAGCTCAAGTATCTATAGTACAATGGGTTACATTAAAAGGTGCTATACAAATACAAGTTATTATAAGGTAATTTCATCTCCACAAAACATCCTTATTTTTTGAAATCTACCCAGACATTCTATAACTAAGCATATAATAAAAGAAATCTTCTTAAATTAAGAATAAATCTTTCAACAAAATAAGGTTAAAATGTAATTCAGGATGGTAGATCTATCTTGACTCGGTCACATGCAACATCAATGCAACAATTTTTTAATAATCCTGTATGGTGTAATTCTAAAGAATCAAAACTATTGCTGTAATTACTCAATTTTTTTTTTAAAAACCTCAATCTTTTAATGAAACTTTTAGAAGCTAGGACCATGATGTGGCATTTATTATAAACGTTATGAAAACAAAAGAGAATTTGGAAATTTAACAACTTCAATTGTATCAACCGGGGTTACTTGATGGCAGTACATTTCAAACATCATTTTACCATCAAGAGCCATATCCAAATAGGAACCCCAAGCTGTGAATGAAATGACATTTCACGAACACTAATCTGAAATAATTTGTCGAGTTTACCAGTATGTTCCAGCTCCTTGAGACGTCAGATCCATTCCATCTACTGCATTATAATTATCATCATCCATAATTTTTGATAAGCCAAAATCAGTTATTTTTATTTCTCCACATGCAGTTCCATCAACCAAGAGGATATTACCTAAATGCAAAATGAAATACCTGTGTTACCTACATTTTATTTGACTAAAAAAAGTTTTTTTTATTTGTCTGGCTTCAAGCTCATGTAGTGACCAAAAATATAAATCTTTAAAATGGGTCTTCCTAATTATCAGCAACGTTAAGGGTAATAAATGAGCTACTTCAACAACAGCAGTCTAATTTGGTGGTGACACATAACTCAATGTTGTGACATCACACATTGCTCTTTTCTAGTGTCATCATGGTGTTTACAAACAAACACATTGGTCAAAAAATGTCACAACAAGCCCACGATTTGTTCAGAACGCCATATACAATAGTGCAGCCCATTTACAGGAATGCTGTAATAAAAGGAAATGAGCAGCACAGTTACCTCACTCTCCCAGTACCTTGACTGCAATGCAAAAGCAGTTAAAGTCATTACAAGTTTCCCCTGATCATTTATCGACAAAGACAGATGTTGTACCGAGTCAGCCTCGGAAGGTCCCAGGTTTGGTTCCTGATCAGTGTGTGGTTGACTGATATCAGGCGAAACAGCAATGAAGAATTTACAACTGGCATGAGCAACCCCAGGTGGGCAGCAGCACCTTGCATTTAGATAGCACCCTTAACACAGAAAAATGCTTCGAGGTGTTTTGAAGAGGAGGGAGGGAAACAATAGAAAAAATAAGGGAATGGACAAAAAAATCCAGACTGCTATCCATTGCCTCATGCTGGAATATAAAGCAGTGATGTCCCTGATGGTCAAATAGCTGACTATTATTCACTGTCTAAACTTGTACATTAAAAATGGCTGCATGTGCATTATAGTGGAGGGCTACCAGCATAAGCTGCTACATTTAGGCAAGGAAGGACAAAAAAATTAAAAATATTAACATTAGAAAATCATCAACATTATTAAGACTCTGTAGGGCATCAAAACAAAGTCCATCACACAATCCATCTCAGCATTCATTTGTTTCACTTCCTGTATGGAATATAGCGTTGCACATTTTTGCAATTTATTTGACATCAGTTTCTACATAAATTGCATTCATTCTAATATTTTAATTTATTGATAAGTCATTCCAAAAACCACAAATAGCATGTCTAATTACAAGTCAAAAGACCTCTGACATCTGAACATGTCAGTTCACAAGTCAGAATAACTGACACAGTAATGAAACTTACCAGGCTTTAGATCATAGTGTATAATAGGAGGCTTGATCTCATTTAGATACCGCAATGCATTTGCTATCTGCATTACAATGGATCTTGCTTCCTTCTCAGACATCAGTTTGTGCTGCTTCAGATAGAAGTCTAAATCATTTCCTTCACAGTATTCTAACACTGTACAAAATCTAAGGAAAGACAATTTACATTTTATTACACAACTCCTTCACCAGCACATTATGCAGATTCCCTGCTTGACACAATGTGATTTGCTTGGTCTATTTTAACGACAACACTTAAAACTGTTCTTTGGCGGTTGGTCACGTAGCACAAATTTCCCACAGCTTACAGCTACACCAACATATATCTGCCATATTTTTAAGACTGATGAAGATGACCCCCCTTTCAAATAGGTCTTCCTAGCTGTTACCAACTAACTGGGGCTAGTGGCAATACCAGGAAGTTGTCATCTACAAACTTTCCCCATTATTTTGTAGTGACATCATGATGCAGTATCGTGACGTAACTACTCTATGCATCTGTACTGCCAAGAAGTCAAACCAGCTGTCCAAAATACAAGAAATATTAGACCTCCAAAAAGCAGAAGTTTGTAGGCAGAATGGCTGCATTTTATAAAATAAATGCGAAGGAGCTGCTTAGTTAATGCACTGAGACCAAGGCTGCAATGTAAAAGCACTTTAAGTAGTTCTGTTGAAGTCTTAGTAAAACTGCAAGTATTAGCTTTTTGCAGGAGACAGTTGGATTGTAAAAGGGGGGAACCAAATTGCTAACCTAATGTCACTTTATTGTCATTTTGAAGATGGTGAACTTCCAATTTGCCACACATTGCTCAGTTTTGACAGTCCACAATATGTTGAATAGCAGCACGGGAGGATGGATAAATATTGAGGGTTCAGATGAGGTCCTCAAAGCAACAAAAATCTCTACACAGTATGAATCAAAACTTGACACACTTTTTTTTTACACTGGCACTTTTGTATTTCGGGTTAAGAAAAAGCAATACCTGTGCTGCATCCGACCTATGTTTTATTTGCTAAACCACAGGACTTTTGTATTTTATGCTTCTAGATTCAAGCAAAACAGATCTGGCTTGTTTTTATATGGCCTTACATATTTGAGCTGCCACCTTTAATAACGTGTTTATCTGTACATCAAGGCCCTCTACTCTTACAATCTGATCATTCAAGATATATTACCTTTCCCTGGTCTTCTTTCCAAACTTATTCACACTTATATATATTGAACTGCAACTGCCCATCCTATGTCCTCCTGTAGTCCTTTGCATTCATCAAAAGTTGTTCTCTTAAGTTGGCAGCATTGGAAATTCCAACATTGTTCCCTCAATTTCCAAAGCTAGGTTATGTACACGTTAAATGTAAGTAGTTTGTCAGAGAAAAAAATAAAAATTTTTGGCACCCACCCTACAAAACTTGTAAATCAATAAGTATGCATTGCAACTTTTCTTCATTTACATCATAACTAATGCTAATGGGGTACAGTTTCCACTCTGGGTGCAGAGAAACAAGTAAAAGTTGCACCAATTTTGAGAAGTTATTTTTCCTCGAATTTCTGATCAAACTCTTTTACGTATCACCAAATGCAA
This sequence comes from Heterodontus francisci, assembly GCF_036365525.1. NCBI lineage: Eukaryota > Metazoa > Chordata > Chondrichthyes > Heterodontiformes > Heterodontidae > Heterodontus > Heterodontus francisci. The sequence continues at coordinate 69,264,399 of NC_090377.1, read as the reverse complement.
AATCTGCCATGAACCAGTGCATTGTTTTAAAAATTAATTTAATTTTTTCCCCCTTTAAACATATTGAGATATATTTAAGAGTGCTAACTAGGTGTAATTTGATTAATAGAGCTGAAAATGGGTTTATCACTTTTTTAAATCAATGTCAACCCACCACCTTTTTAAAAAATTCATTCATGGGATGTGGGCGTCGCTGGCTAGGCCAGCATTTATTGCCCATCCCTAATTGCCCTTGAGAAGGTGGTGATTGATGAGCTGCTTTCTTGAACCGCTGCAGTCCATGGGAGGTAGGTACACCCACAGTGCTTTTAGGAAGGGAGTTCCAGGATTTTGACCCAGTGACAGTGAAGGAACGGCAATATAGTTCCAAGTCAGGATGGTGTGTGACTTGGAGGGGAACTAGCAGGTGGTGGTGTTCCCATGCATTTGCGGCCCTTGTTCTTCTAGTTGGTAGAGGTGGCGGATTTGGAAGGTGCGTTGCTGCAGTGCATCTTGTAGGTGGTACACACTGCTGCCACTGTGCATCAGTGGTGGAGGGAGTGAATGTTTGTAGATGGGGTGCCAATTAAGCGGGCTGCTTTGTCCTGGATGGTGTCAAGCTTCTTGAGTGTTGTTGGAGCTGCACCCATCCAGGCAAGTGGAGAGTGTTCCATCACACTTCTGACTTGTGCCTTGTAGATGGTAGACAGGCTTTGTGGAGTCAGGTGGCGAGTTACTCGCTGTAGGATTCCTAGCCTCTGGCCTGTTCTTGTAGCCACGGTATTTATATGGCTACTCCAGTTCAGTTTCTAGTCAATGGTAGCCCCTAGGATGTTGATAGTGGGGGATTCAGAGATTGTAATTCCATTGAATGTCAAGGGGAGATGGTTAGATTCTCTCTTGTTGGAGATGGTCATTGCCTGGCACATGTGGCGCGAATGTTACTTGCCACTTATCAGCCCAAACCTGGATATTGTCCAGGTCTTGCTGCATTTCTACACGGACTGCTTCAGTATCTGAGGAGTCGTGAATGGTGCTGAACATTGTGCAATTATCAACGAACATCTCCACTTCTGACCTTATGATTGAAGGAAGGTCATTGATGAAGCAGCTGAAGATGGTTGGGCCTAGGATACCTGTGAGAAACCCAATTTTAAATGACTGAAAAAGCCTTAAAAACTATACATAATCATTTTCTCGTTATATTAGGGTACAGTAGTAAGATTCTTAAATTAAAACAATGATATTCAAAATGTTTAAAACCTTCTTATTAGTGTCTTTCTGCTCCTCAAAGACCAGTAAACGAACACAATTAGCAGAAACGCCAAATGGCAATTAATTCATCCTTTGGGGGTTGGCCTTTGAGGCTTTGGCCAGCTTCTACTGCGATTTTTTAAAAACTAGCACAAAAGATCGTGGGAACTCTCGTTGTGATCATAATTTGCGTTTAAAATTCCATAATCTTTTGCAGCATTTATGCCTATTTCGGGCGAATGGTGTAAAACAAAAAGCGCAACGTAACAGAAACTCCAGGCCAATATGTGGGCTTTGCAAAGACATGTAACAAACTTCACTGGAAATCTGCAGTTGCTTGAACTGAACTGCTACTACACTAATAAATGCTGTGCTGTAACAGAATGATTACCAACTGGAATCCATAAGGATCAAACCCAATGTTATTAAATTCTCTTTAGCAAAACACTATGGCGGGGTTTTGATTTATTTTAAGTGCAAAAAGGTAATACCTTCTTAAAGATATTTATATTTTTCCTGTTTTATTCAACATGCACCATCAAGGATAGACAAATTGCATACAGGCCTCTACCAATGCCTTGATAAAACTGAATCACGCTATTAAAACGTAATTTCATTATAGTAGAACCTTCAGCATCCCACACGGAGAATATCAAACTGGCATTAAAGAAATTCAAATGGGATCTGTTAAAGCAATTCTAAACAGAATACTTTGGCGCCTAGAAACTGAAAATTTTGAAACTTTGAATTATATCTTCCTATTAGTTTACCAGTAAAATTATGATCTTTGAGGTTAGCCTCGAGTTATTTTCCCCTTTAGTCTGACTACCCTTACCAGACTGGTTCTACAACTCAGCCTTTCCTTAATATATAAAGATATATTTACATATAGGAACAAAAAATGTAAGCCATTGATTTCAGCTTGTATCATGGCGACCTGTTGCTTTTTCAAAGAATGGAAGATACACATTCTGAAATCATGACGCAATATATACTTACGTGTCTGTATCCAGGGAGAAATAGTCATACAGCTTAACTATCCTGGGATGATCCAGTTCTTTGTGTATTCGGTATTCTCTACATGCATGCCTAAAACCAACAATTAAAATAGTGCATATAACTCTACTTCCTTCTGAAACTACAGAAAATTCTGTTTGCAGTTTTAAGGATAAAGTCATACTTGTGATAGTTTTCTTTCTTTTCTTCCCTCCAGTTTTTATTTAGTTGATGGATCTTCACTGCTGCATACCGCTGTTCAATCAAATCAAAGGCCTAACAAAAATATTAAAACATTTTACTTACAAATGAAGTTTGATAGCCTCTTAATTAATGGGATTTCAAAATAATATATGCAAACAAACTTCTTTCAGGGCTTCAAATAAATCTTTTTAGAAGAAAAACAAACCTCAATTACACCATTCATGGGAAGCATAAAAGGTTTTGAAAGGTGTACAATACATGTTGAAAGGCCTAGGATGAGCTATCTTATTGAGACTTACTATCTATTAATTTTACTTGCTAATAATGAAGGCCATAGTGTCAAGCCATCTTACTCAAAAGGACATTCTCAGGAATGCTCCCACACAATTGCACCACAGAGTTGGGATGTGGATCTGTTCCTGCGATTTATCAAGCAGTAATTTTTATCATATAAACTGCCCACGGTGACAAGCAGAGCCAGGTATTCCACACAAAAAGAGTTAAGGGTACTGCAAGACCTAAATTCTACCAGAACAAATTGCACAGCTTAACTAAGAGGCATTGTACTTGCAGTATGGATAGTGAATTGGTCCAACTTTAAGCAGCACTGAATCTTAGCTAGGCAAGCTGTGAACCGAAGCCCAGAAATACATGGAACGTCATGAAGTCTATGAATGGCCACAGAAAGAGGAAGGTGGATCAAAAGTAACTCTCAAGCAATATTATAAGAGCTATTGATACCTACAACTATGCCAAAACTAGAGGAAATGTGTTTGTTACATGGCCACAAGATGGATACTATTCAGCGGTTCCTCTTGGAACTGCAGCTTTAAAAGATCTTATGCCGAGCATAGTTTTTCAGTATCTAGTTAATTCACTTTAACAGAGTTCCCAAGTGTTCCTTGCCTTGAACTACATAGGGTGAAGAACTGATGCACAGCCAATTCCCTTTCAGTTGGTGGCCTATATGATTGCATCTGGTGAACAAGCAGCAGATTAGAGTGGCTCAGGTTCATCCACTTATGTTGTGCATCTTAATGCCACACCTGATACTTTCTGCCGGTACTGCAAATTATACACAACGGATCATGATTTACAGTCACAGGGTGATGAAAATCTCTTTCACACAACTATTCAATCTCCCGAACATAAAGAAAAGTAGAAAAAGTGTCTTCAACCCTGGTAGCCCCTTAGAATTATTAAATGTAATGTGATATAGCACAGCTCCATACAAAGAAAGGGAACATGTTAAGGGTGAATAAAGCAAGAATTCAAACTCCTCAGATCCTTCCAGGAACTGTGACAAAGACATCACAGACTCATTTCAAGCCAGACACTGCAGTGCTGGAGCAGAATGGAGGAGGGGCAACTGAGAGATCAATGATTCCAGGAAATCATCAAGAGACAAACACATGGTCCAGATATGGATCCCAAACTCTATCCCTGACAGACTCTACCTACTTGACTGCAGCGAGTTTAGGTGCATGTTGACAGAACCAAAGGTTATGGACCCTCAAGCGTGTTCAAGTGTCCCACTGGAGTTTACCTAGCATATTGGGATTGTTTCCCCAATAGAGGACTGAGATGATTCTCGCTGGCTCAGTCTTCAAATAATGCCCGTCGCAGCTTTCCTCCAAAGTCGGAGATACTAACTTAACCATAAGATGAAGAAACTCCCTTCAGCATGGTGGATGGGGTTTCACAGGGCCAATGGCAAGGTGCCAGCTTCCTTGATATCCTCTATGTTCAAGTCCAGTGCCACTCACCATGTTCACAGACAACCAACTACGACATGGGAAATACACAGCCCTACATCAGGGGGTTTAGCAGAGGTATCCTCACCTTGTGATTGATTATTCCTGTTACTCGATCACTCTTCGCTTTTACCCAGTCTTTCTTCCATGAAATGAGTTCCCTTTTCCCCAACTGAAACTACCTCATAACTTGGTTGCGAATTTGGTTTAGTGGAGCAGAGGAAACCTTGTACTGCATATCTAGGAGTTCCGATCTCCACATCTTGACAGAACTATTGCTCAGAACCAGCAACAAGTTTCACATTAAGAAAAACACGTTTAATTACATAATTAAGTTTTATATAGAAACAATAGTAGTGGTGTTGTAATACAGGGGTCCAGGTAACAGTTTTTTTTTTTTGGGGGGGGGGGCGCGGGGGGTGGGTGAGGGCTCAGTAGCAAAAAGGCTGAGAATCCCTGGTCTATTGCCTTACTGTTCAAGTTTAATTTGAAGTAGTCTTCCAGATTTACACTATTTTCTATCTTAACTACCTCTAGGATATCCCATCTTAGCTACATCCTTTCAAGACTGAAATGCCCAAGTTTCTTCACAGTCTGTGGGTCTTCTTTGTTTTGTCTTCAGGGCTTGAATGTCTCACTTGTGTCTCAGTTAACAAAACTGGATGCAGCAGTCATAGTATGGCCTGACTACACTGTACAGTTTAAGTGTTACTCTCTCTAAATCATACTCTACTGCTTTGGCTATATAGTTTAACATTTTATTTGTTGTGTTAGTTGCAGAACACCATTCACACCATTCTAAGGAGTACTTGTGTTATCCTATGATGCTTTCTATGTCCATACATTTGTCATGGCATTCATCTGCTACCATACTCGAAGTGGGAGGGAGAGAGGAGTATCAACAAGTTTGGTCAACCCCTCTCGGAGTTTGCAGCATTGCCCAATTTGACTAATCTGCACTGAGGCTCTGAATCCAATCATTGTTTTAAAAGAAAAGCCAAACCTTGTTTGCCAAGGTCTGAAGTACATGCATCATTTGTGAATTTTACCAGGATTCAGCCCATTGCTGGTTGTCTTAATGTCACCTTTGGGCAGCACAGTGGCGCAGTGGTTAGCACCGCAGCCTCACAGCTCCAGCGACCCGGGTTCAGTTCTGGGTACTGTCTGTGAGGAGTTTGCAAGTTCTCCCTGTGACCGCGTGGGTTTCCGCCGGGTGCTCCGGTTTCCTCTCACAGCCAAAGACTTGCAGGTTGATAGGTAAATTGGCCATTGTAAATTGCCCCTAGTGTAGGTAGGTGGTAGAAGAATTGTGGGGATGTGGTAGGGGATATGGGATTAACGTAGGATTAGTATAAATGGATGGTTGTTGGTCGGCACAGACTCAGTGGGCCGAAGGGCCTGTTTCAGTGCTGTATCTCTAAATAAATAAAAAATAAACCTAATATATTGTCATAAATTAATAACTAAGCATGCACATTTTATGTTTTGCCTTTATGATGGAGTCCTCCAATTTTTAATTCAATATTTGCTGAACATGGCTAAGTTGCACAATTTTGCTATACTATAAAATGTATTAAAAATGCATCCAAATTCAAAGTAAGAGTTAAAATAGCTGACATGCCAAACAATTAATTTGAGTCTTCATAGAAAGTTTCTAATAAACCTTTGATATGTATTCTAGGACAAAAATAATGAGGCACTAAGTTAGTAATGTTGCAAATGCGGTTACGCAATACATCGTTAATACATTATACATGTGGCTTTGATTCTCAAAACTCAATTCAGCCCAAAAGAGACAAACTCAAAGAAAAATGCAGTAACCAACAAAAACGGTTTCTCGATGTGGGACTTGAGATGAACACCATTTATTTGTTGAAAGATATTTATCCCAACGTCAACTTAGAATATTTGAGATTTAAATATAGATTTTCTACAGGTTTGCATATGTGAATAGATATGATATACCGTGGCACACAAATACAGCCTTGGTTAAATGAACACTTTCAGATACACAATTAGTGTGGTCATTTAAGCACAGCCCAGGTATGTGCACAGATTCTCAACTTAAGTCATTCAATAAGTGTACATGATTTTTCTTAAGCAGTTCATTGTTCCAAGCAGAATACTTCACAGAAAGGAAGAGGAATAAACCATTCGGCCCCCTCGAGACTGTTCCGCCATTCAAATTGTCATGCTAGGCCCCCACCTGCCAAGAATGAGGCACATTAATTTTGTCATGAACATTGATTTTAAACTGTTACTGGAGTGAAGAAGACTTGTTAAACAGATCAGCTGTGGCTGGAAAAGACATTTGTATATTAACAGACTGTGCTTGGAAGGACAAAGCAACCATTCCCTGACATTCAACCAACAATGGACTTTTGATCACCAGACGTTGAAGGTGGGGGAAACTCGCATTCCAGGTTGACTGCTTTCTATGCTCTGGCACGCATTCCTTTCGCTTGGGACACAAACTCAGTGACATATTGAAAGTTGCTGCACTTTTACTTCTATATAAATGTTGCAATTCTGCTGCTATGCATTTGGAATCACATTGTTCCAGAACTTGTATTGAGGGGAAAACGGGCAAGAAAATCCAAGGAACCTCCACAAGTCAGCATTATAATGTCCTCATGAATACAAGAGAATGGTGTAATGGGGCTGAATCATATTGGCAAAAACAGAATGCTGCTGACCCAAATTCATTGGTTAGTAAATACAATGTAACTGATAGCTTTAATAAACCTTAATCTATGATGATAGTCTAAAATTCCTTAACAAAATCGATGTTGCATTTGCAGTTTTAAAAAGTATCGGGAAGACACAGTAAAAGTTATTATCTTTCAATTACATATTAGAAAGTCATTAACTGTTTTTATTTCTGCGAATTGGATTAAAGGACAAGTTTTACAGGTATGTCAAACAGCAGCAACTGCAATGTGCATTATTTACTATCCAGTTTGAGGGCTGGTAACCTGAGTGGCCAATATAATTTGAAAGTTGTCTGTACCATATTGTCTGTACATTACGTTAAAAGTGTGCCTTTCCTAACAGGTAAGTGATTTGGCTTGGACATAAATTGGTTAACTGGAGTACAATCTTACAGATAGCGACTAAACATTTTATAACTGAATAATACATGCAGTAACAACTGCTCGACTTTTTGCAGAAAAGCTTTTTTGTTGTTAATTACCTTGTTGGAGCTGAATCTGAATCAACACTGATAAACTGAGATATCGACATAAGTGAATTTGAGAATTGCTTTATTGGAGGAACTGAAGGGTGCTCTTTATTTGTAATTGTGTTTATCTAATTTTGTCACTAGCTTTGGTGAGCAAATGACATTTAGTCTGTCAGAGATTCTGTTGTTTCTGTATTTTAGAATCCAGGACCTGTCAAGATGAATAAACTAGTATTGCCTACCTACCATTTAATCTCTGTCTCTTCCTGTCCCACTCTGCATTTTATGTACATGTTTCTTCTGAAGTACTATCTGCTCCATCATATAAAATTCTCCTGATTTGGAGATCACTACCCTTTTGTTGACTCCATTTTCAGACATATTACAAGCAGGTGGAGAAGTTGCACAAACATTGACCATCACGGGTTAAGTTGTCTTGTGACAAGAGCAGTGTGAGAAATGGTCCATCTTCCTATTTTTTTTTTTAAACTGTCTCGCCTCAATAACCACAATAACAATTCTCTCCTTGAGTTTCATGATTTATTGGATGAATCTGCACCCGACAGTGTGAATCTACAGAGGTCATCCGATAACATCCATCTACCGCCCCGTGATATGGTGTAGCTAGCTTCATTCTATCAACAGAAGTAATTTGCATCGACACTGCGTGCTGTTTTGCTAGCTAATACAGCTGTGCTGCTCTCCATTGATACCTATATGCTTAGCTACTTTATTTATAGGAAGGAATGTGTTTTGAATAGAACTGTGTTTTGATGGTATTAGATTGGTCATACACTTGATATACAGATCAATCGCCCCATGCCTGTGGCTGGGTCAATAATTTTGTCAAATATTCATGCCTATCACAGGTAAACAAGCTTTGGGGAGTCAGGAGGTGGGTTACTCATTGCAGAATTCCCTACCTCTGACCTGCTCTTCTAGCTACCATATTTATGTGGCTGGTCCAGTCCAGTTTCTGGTCAATGGTAAACCCCCTTCCCACCCCAGGATGGTGATAGTGGGGGAATTCAGCGATGGTAATGCCATTGAATGTCAAGGGGAAATGGTTAGATTCCCTGTTGTTGGAACCAACTAGAGAACAGGCCATCCTAGACTGGGTATTGTGTAATGAGAAAGAATTAGTTAACAATCTTGTGGGGAAGAGCGACCATAAAATGATAGAATTCTTCATTAAGATAGAGAGTGAGAGAGTTGATTTCGAGATTAGGGTCATGAATCTAAATAAAGGAAACTATGAAGGTATGAGGCGCGAGTTAGCTATGATAGATTGAGGAATGTTACTTAAAGGGTTGACAGTGGTTAGACAATGGCTAGCATTTAAAGAGCGCATGGATGAATTACAACAATTGTTCATTCCTGTCTGGCGCAAAAATAAAACCGGAACGGTGGCTTAAACGTGGCACACAAAATAAATTAGGGATAGTATTAGATCCAAGGAGGAGAACTATAAAATAGCCAGAATAAGCAGCAAACCTGAGGATTGGGAGCAGTTTAGAATTCAGCAAAGGAGGACAAAAGGATCGATTAAGAAGGGGAAAATAGAGTATGAGAGTAAGCTTGAAGAGAACATAAAAACTGACTGTAAAAGCTTCTATAGATATGTGAAGAAAAAAAAGATTAGTAAAGACAAATGTGGGTCCCATATAGTCAGAAACAGGGGAATTTATAATGGGGAACAAAGAAATGGCAGACCAATTAAATACATACTTTGGTTCTGTTTTCACCAAGGAGGACACAAATTACCTCCCAGAAATATTGGGGAACATAGGGTCTAGTGAGAAGGAGGAAAACTGTATAAAATCAGTATTAATAGGGAAATGGTGTTAGGGAAATTGATGGGATTGAAGGCAATAAATCACAAGGGCCTGATAAGCTACATCCCAGAGTACTTAAGGAAGAGGCCCTAGAAATAGTAGATGCATTGCTGGTCATTTTTCAAAATTCTATAGACTCTGGAACAGTTCCAATGGATTGGAGGGTAGCTTATGTAACCCCACTATTTAAAAAAGGGGGTAGAGAGAAAACAGGGAATTATAGCCGGACATCAGTAGTGGGGAAAATGCTAGAGTCCATTATAAAAGTAATAATAGCAGAGCAGTTGGAAAACAATGACAGGATCGGACAAAGTCAACATGGATTTACGAAAGGGAAATCATGCTTGACAAATCGACTGGAATTTTTTTTGAGGATGTAACTAGTAGAATAGATGAGGGAGTACAATTGAATGTGATGTATTTGGACTTTCAGAAGGCTTTCGATAAGGTCCCACCTAAGAATTTAGCATGCAAAATTAAAGCACATGGAATTGCGGGTAACGTACTGACATGGATAGAGAACTGGTTGGCAGACAGAAAGTAAAGAGTAGGAATAAACGGGTCTTTTTCCGAGTGGCAGGCAGTGGCCAGGGGGGGGACCACAGGGATCAGTGCTTGGGCCCCAGCTATTCATAATATATATTAATGATATAGACGAGGGAATTAAATGTAACATATCCAAGTTTGCAGATGACACAAAGCTGGGTGGAAGTGTGAGCTGTGAGGAGGATGCAGAGAAGCTCCAGTGTGATTTGGACAGGTTGAGTGAATGGGCAAATACATGGCAGATGTAGTACAATGTGGATAAATGTGAGGTTATCCACTTCGTGGCAAAAACAGAAAGGCATATTATCTGAATGGCAACAGATTGAGGAAGGGGGAGGTGAAGCGAGACCTGGGTGTCATTGTGCACCAGTCATTGAAAGTAAGCATGCAGGTGCAGCAGGCAGTTAAGAAGGCAAATGGTATGTTGGCCTTCATAGCGAGACGATTCAGGTCCAGCAGCAAGGATGTCTTGCTGTAATTTTACAAGGCCTTGGTGAGACCACATCTGAAGTATTGTGTGCAGTTTTGGTCTCCTTATCTGAGGAAGGATGTTCATGCTATGGAGGAAGTGCAGCGAAGGTTCACCAGACTGATTCCTGGGATGGCAGGACTGACGTATGAAGAAAGATTGGGTCAATTAGGTTTGTATTCGCTAGAGTTTAGAAGAATGAGAGGGGATCTCATAGAAGCCTACAAAATTCTAACAGGACTGCACAGACTAGATGCAGGAAGGATGTTCCCAATGGTGGGGGAGTCCAGGACCAGGGGTCACAGTCTACGGATAAGGGGTATGCCATTTAGGACTGAGATGAGGAGGGATTTCTTCACCCAGAGAGTGGTGAACCTGTGGAATTCTCTACCACAGAAAACAGCTGAGGCCAAATCATTAAATATATTCAAGAAAGAGTTAGATATAGTTCTTAGGGCTAAAGGGATCAAGGGATACGGGGAGAAAGCGGGAACAGGGTACTGATTCTGGATGATCAGCCATGATCGTATTGAATGGCCGTGCAGGCTCGAAGGGCCGAATTTTTTTTAACCAGCCTGTTGTGAGGCTTCTCATAGAAACATCCACAGATTTTTGCAGTATCCAGTGCCTTTAGCAGTTTCTTGATATCACGGAGTGAATCTAATTGGCTGAAGACTGACATTTGTGATGCTGGGGACCTCAGGAGGAGGCCGAGCTGGATGATCCACTCGGCACTTCTGGCTGAAGATGCTCACAAATGCTTTAGCCTTTTCTATTGCATTGATGTGCTGGGCTCCTCCATTATTGAGGGTGGGGCTATTTGTGGAGCCTCCACCTCCAGTTAGTTGTTTAATTTTCCACCACCATTCACAACTGGGTGTGCAGGACTGCAAAGTTTTGATCTGATCGCTTGGCTGTGGGACCACCTTGCTCTATCACATGCTGTTTCCATTGTTTGGTATGCAAGTAGTCCTGTGTTGTAGCTTCACCAGGTTGACACCTCATTTATCGGCTGCACCTGGCATGCTCTCCTAGAATTTACTAGAATAGTGCCAGGGAGGAAGGATTACGCCTACATGGATAGAAGCTGGGGTTGTTCTCCTTAGAGCAAAGAAGGCCAAGAAAAGATTTCATAGAGGTGTTTAAAATCATAAGCTTTAGATGGAGCAAAGGCGAAACTGTTTCCAATGGCTGAAGTGTCAATAACCAGAGTACACAGATTTCAGGTAATTGGCAAAAAAACCAAAGGCAGCATGGCAAAAAGCCTTTAAAAAAAAATTAACAAGTGGTAGGATTTGGAATGCAGTGCCTGATGAGGTGGTTGACAGAGATTCAACAGCAATCTTCAAAAGGGAACTGAATAAATACTTGGAGAAAAAAAATTGCAGGGATATGGGGAAAGAGCAAGGGAGTAGGACTAACTGGATTGCTTTTCCTGGAGTTTGCCCGGACCTGGTGGGCCAAATAGCCAACTTCTGTGCTGTACTATTCTATGATTTGAAATAGAATCAGTGGCAAGGGAAGAGAGCTTGTGGTGGGGTGCTAAGGGGAGAACTTGGGGAATGGGGTGAAGGGAATTTTTCTTTCTCAGGGAAGACACTGAAGGAAGTGGAGTTGGAAGTAGGTAGATATGGGCAATGAGGGATATAAAAGAAATGGTCAGAGATGATCAGTGATCAAAATAGCAGTAGTAGAGTGGTGATGGGAGATGCCAAGTTTGAGAGGGTGGCTGTGAATGAGTTTACATGTAGGCAAAGATATATGGAAGGAAGAGGGCAATGAGTTCAACAACAAGAGGGTGATAGCAGCTGAGATGGAAATTGAAATCAGTCAGTGTAGAGGCTGTCAGAAGAAAGGAGGGAATATATCTGTGAAAAATAGCTACGCTTAAAAGTTTGAGAGAGAATCATTCTATTATTTGGCTAACTTAAATGTTTCTGTTGAATCCTGGAAAACTGTGCACACTGTACACGCTCAGACTGTCCTGGGCAGAATTTCAGGATTTTTGTGGAGATCGAGCCCTTCAAGTAAAATCTTTAATGAAGGTATCAAAAAACACTGAAGAATTCAGTGGATAAAATTACTCATGTTTTTTTGTGAAATAGGTCATTTAAAAAAAGTTGTTTAAACCCTTATTTTGGAGATTGGAGATTTAAATTACTCTGGAAAAATGGCACATGAAAACATTTTCAGTATTTTAAGCAATATGTGGAAACCCACTTCCCAGATTAAGCAATCACATGACATTTTCTCACTATGAAATAGGAGTTAGTGTATTTTTGAGCATGCCATTTTTAACACTGAAAATACCTATCAAAGGACCACTTAAATGACTAAGTCAAGCAGGTACTTCATATCCCAGGTACCAAGTTAATATATAACTAACCAGTCAATCTCCTATGGTAGCGCACACAGTAAGATGGCTACTCTTACCTTCTGTTATTTCCATGCGGCTGTTTTTTCTCTCTCTCGCTCTCTTCTTCCCCCACCTCCACCCCCACCCCCAAACTCTTCTTCTGATTCTCTTCCCTTTTCTGAATGTCTTTTTTCCCCTCATGAAGTGGGGGGAAAAGGTGGGAAAAGGAGCTGCCTACAGCATTTGGGCTAAGGTTGTGGGACAAATGTAGCCCTCAGCAGCTCCTTTCCCAACCACTTCGCTAATTATTCATGATTGTCTACTTTCCCCAATTCACCGTGCATTTCCTACACTTTCTCCTTCCCACTATGGGGTCCCCTTTCTACCACCTCCTCCCCCCACCACTAATCCCTACCTCCACTCATTTAAATAGCTCCCTGAACTCTTGGGTTCTGCAGTCATTCACCATATCCTTAAGCCCTCTATCCAGTCTGCTCCCTCACTCATTTGCTTCCCATGTCAGTAGATGGCGAGAGACCAGAGTGCTCACATCCTTAACCTGTTTGTTTCAAAATTAAATTTGTTTAAAAAATAAATCAAATTAGACTGGGGAAGCAGACTGTCTCTCATAAGGATTAGCAGCCATAACCTCTCAGTGAGAGCTAGCACTTGGACAAGTATCAGCTTATCAAAGAAAATCACAAAGAAAGTTAGGTCTTGTCTCACTAATCTACTTTTTTTTTTTAAAAGGATGTCACTAGCATGGTAGATAAGTGAGTGTCTGTGGATATTGTCTATATCCACTTCCGGAAGGCATTTAATAATGTTCTGCATAAGACATTAGCAGCAAAAATGTGAACACGCTGAATTGGAGGTAACCCTGTGACTTGAGTCCATAACTGGCTGAGAGAAAGAACACAGAATCAGAAAAATGGAGCATCCTCTGATTGGTGGGATGAGACAAATGAAGTTCCCCAGGGATCTGTACTGGGCCTCAGCTTTCACCATATTTATTAATGGCTTGAATGAAATAGAGCTGCATATCAAAGTTTGCAGATGACACTGAGTTAGGAAGCACAGTATGCTGTGTCGATGGAAGCTAAAGATTAAGTAAGCCGACAAATCTGTAGCAATTGGAGTTCAACATGGGGAAATGTGAGGTCATCCTCTTTGCATCAAAGAAACACAATTAAGAATATTTCCTTAATGGTGAAAGGTTTGGAGTTGTGGAGGAGCAAAGGGATTTAGATAGCAATGCATAAATCACAAATCTAGTGCACAAGTTCTAAAGTAATCAAAAAGGTAAATTGTTGGCCTTTTATCTCAAATGGGTTGGAATTCAAAAGTGAAGGAATTATGCTTCAGTTGCATAGAGTCTTCGCTAGACCCAATCTGGAATACTGCTTCAGCTTTGGGCATCATACCTCATAGGAAGATACACTGGCCTTGGAAAGGGGTACAGTACATACTTATCAGAATTACACCAGCACCTTATATTATGACCGGATGCATAAACTTGGCTTGTATTCCCTTGAATTTATAAGATTGAGGAATGATGTAAGTCAATTTAAAATTATAAAAGGATTCAATAATGTAGATACAGCAAAATGATTTCATCTGGTGGGGGAATCCAAAATAAGGGGTCAGTAGTTTAAAATTACAGTGAGGTAATTTAGAAGTGAAGTCAGAAAGCATTTTTTTAGGCAAAGTGGAAATCTTAAACTCATCCACAACTTCTTAAGGCAAAGCCATTGAAAATTTCAAGAATGAGATTGATAAAGACTTTTGTTAGGCATTGGTATCAGGGGTTCATGAAATAAAAGGCAGGTAAAATGGAGTTGAAGTACAGATCAACCACGATCTAATTAAATTGTGCCACAGGCTCAAGAGGGATGAATAGATTTCACCTGTTCTTAGGCTCCTCTCAAATGTGTAATTACCTTTGTCAACAAAACACTGATGAGATAATTAGTTGGTTTCAAAATTAAACTGTATTGGAAAATTGAACTATTAGCATATATTCACATTTGCTCTCTACAAACATAAGAAACAGGAATGGTAGTTGGCCAAATCATCCCTTGAGCCTGCTCTGCCATTTAGTAAGACCATGCTTGATCCTCAACCTCAACTCCATTTTCCTGCCCAATCCCCACATCGCTTGACTTCCTTTTTTTTGGTCTCTAAAAACTATCAATCTCAGCCTTGAATATACTCAACAAAACAGCATCCACAGTCCTCGAGTCTGCACTGAGTGTCGCTAGAGGGCAGAATGTAAAGAAGGGAGTTTGGTAAGTGAGGGACTTCGGGAAGGAGGGGACCTATAAATTAATTAAAAAAATAAATTTGTCTGCACTGAAAGCTACTTTGAGTGCACAGATTGTAAAGTGGGAGTTGGTGCGTGAGGGAATTCAGTGAGGGAGAGGCTCCTTTCTTTTTCTACCTTGTTCAGCCTCCAGTAGTTGCGCCTCTCTTCGGTACAGGGGAAGAAGCCCATTGGTGAGTAACTGGTAAGTTTTTCTACTTCTAATTGTAATTGTAATAAATAGTTTTTAAAGTTACGGTATGACAGGTCAGCTCGGCCAAGTGGAATGTACATCGTGCGGTATGTGGAAAGTTATGGACGTACCACGTGTCCTGGACGAACACATCTGCAGGAAGTGTCACCGGCTGGAGAAGCTTGAGCTCCGGGTTTCGCTACTTGAGCGGAGGCTGAAGTCACTGTTGTGCATCCGCGAGGCAGAGGCCTACGTGGATAGCACATTTAGGGAGGTGGTCACACCGCAGGTTAGGAGCATGCAGGCAGAGGGGAAATGGGTGACCGCCAGGCAGTCTAGGAGAACCAGGCAGGCAGTGCAGGAGTCCCCTGAGTCCAGATTGCTTGCTAATCAGTTTTCCATTTTGGATACTGGCGAAGGCGATGGTTCCTCAGTGGAGTGCAGCCAGAACAAAGTCTGTGGCACCACTGGTGGCTCAGCTGCACAGGAGAAAAGGAAAAAGACTGGACGAGCAATAGTGAAAGGGGATTCGATAGTCAGGGGATCAGACAGGCGCTTCTGCAGCACTAAGCGTGACTCCAGGATGGTATGCTGCCTCCCTGGTGCCAGAGTCAAGGATGTCATGGAGTGTCTGCAGGACATTCTTGACGGGGAGGGTGAACAGCCAGAGGTTGTGGTCCACATTGGTATCAATGAAAAAGGCAGGAAGAGGATGAGGCACTGAAAGCAGATTTTAGGCAGTTAGGAAGGAAATTAAAAAGCAGGATCTCAAGAGCAGTAATCTCAGGATTACTCCCAGTGCCACATGCTAGTGAGCATAGGATTAGGAGGATTGATCAATTGAACATGTGGCTGGAGAATTAGTGCAGGAGGGAGGACATCAGATCCTGAGGCATTGGGACCAGTTCTGGGGCAGGTGGGACCTGTACAAGATGGATGGGCTACACCTTAACAGGATCGGAACTAATATCCTCGCAGGGAGATTTGCTAGTGTTATTGGGAAGGGTTTAAACTAGCTTCTCAGGGGGATGGGAACCTGAGGGGTAGCTCAAATTCGAAGACAGTAAAGCTGGTAACAGGAAGTAGAAAAGTAGCGTGACATTAGAAGGCAGGTGAAACAAAGGCAAGCATCAACTAGGCTTAGAATGCAAGTAGACAAGGTTAAGGGCACTCTACCTGAATGGATGCAGCATTCGCAACAAGGTAGATGATTTAAAGGCACAAATAGAAGTAAATGGGTATGATCTAATTACCATTAAGGAAACGTGACTACAGGGTGACCAAGACCAGGAACTGAATATTCATGGATATTCAACATTTAGGGAAAAAAGGAAAACGAGTTGGACGTTGCAATGATAAGGGATGGATCAGTACATTAGTAAGGGAGGATCTCAGATCGGAAGAACAAAATGTGGAATCTGTTTAGGTGGAGCTAAGGAACAGTAAGGGCAGCAAACATTGGTAGTTGTTGTTTATTGGCCACCAAACAGTAGTGGTAGTGTGGGGTATGGTATTAATCAGATTAGAGAAGCATGTCGCATGGATAATACAGTAATTATGGGTGACTTCAATCTGCACATAGACTGGGTAAACCTAATGAGCACAAGTTTCTGGAGTGTGTTGGGGATGGTTTTCTAGAGCAGTATGTTGAGGAACCGACTAGAGAACAGGCCATTTTAGATCTAGTATTATGTAATGAGAAAGGGCTAATTAATAATCTTGTAAAGGAACCTGGTGCTGCTTCACAAACCACTGACCACCTCCAGGCGCGTATCCATTGTCTCTCGAGATAAGGTGGCCCAAAAGAAAAAGAAAAGGAACCTTTAGGGATGAGTGACCATAATATAATAGAATTTTACATTATATTTCAAAATGAGGAAGTTCAATCTGAAGCCAGGGTGTTAAAGTTGAACAAAAGAAATTATGACGGTATGAGACACAAATTGGCTGAGGTGGATTGGGAAAATACATTAAAAGGTATGACAGTGCATAGACAATCAATAGTCTTCAAAGAATTATTACATATTTTACAGCAACTATACATTCCTTCAAGACACAAAAACCCCAAAAGAAAAGGTAGTCAACCGTGGATAACAAAGGAAGTTAAGGATTGTACAAAATTAGAAAAGGCCTATAAAGTTGCCAGAAATAGTCGTAAACCTGAAGATTGGGAGGATTTTAGAATACAGTAAAGGCAGACCAAGAAACTGATAAAGAAAGGGAGAATAGAATACAAAGGTAAACTAGCAAAAAACATAACCGATTGTAAAAGCTTCCATAGGTATGTAAAAAGGAAACATTTGGCTCAGACAAATGTGGGTCCATTACAGGCAGAGTCAGGAAAAATTATAATGGGGAATAGAGAAATGGCAGAGAAGCTAAATGAATACTTTATATCGGTCTTTACTGAGGAAGATGCAAGAAATCTCCCAGAATTAGAAATCCAAGGGATTAGGCAGAATGAGGAATTGAAGGAAATTCGTATTACTAAGAAGGTTGTATTGGAGAAATTAATGGGGTTGAAGGTTGATAAGTCCCCAAAACCTGATATTCTACATCCCAAAGTGTTGAAAGAGGTAGCTATGGAGACAGTAAGTGCATTGGTGATCATCTTCCAATCTTTAGACTTTGGAATGGTTCCTGCAGATTGGAGGGTAGCAAGTGTCATTCCACTATTTAAGGAGGAAGGGAGAGAGAAAACAGGGAACTACAGACCTGTTAGCCTTACATCAGTAGTAGGGAAAATGTAGAATCTATTGTAAAGGATGTGATAAATGGACACTAGGATAATAATGATCTGATTGGGCATAGTCAACATGGATTTATGAATGGAAAATCATGTTTAATGAACCTGTTGCAGTTTTTTTGAGGATGTTACTAACAGAATTGATAAAGGAGAGTCAGTCGATGGACGTGGTATACTTGGATTTTCAGAAGCTTTTGATAAAGTCCCCCACAGGAGGTTGGTTAGCAAAATTAAAGCACATGGGATAGGAGGTAACATACTAGCATGGATTAAAGATTAGTTAACAGGCAGAAAAGAGAGATTAGAAATAAACAGGTCATTCTCAGGTTGGCAGGCTGTGACTAGTGGGGTACCGCAAGGGCCCCAGCTGACACAAAACTAGGCGGGAATGTGTGTTGTGAGGAAGATGCAAAGTGGCTTCAAAGGGATTTGGACAGACAGTGAGTGGGCAAGAGCATGGCAGATGAAATATGTGGAAAAATGAGGGGTTTCCCATTTTGGAAGGAGGAACAGATGTGCACAGTACTTCTTAAATGGTAAGAGATTAGAAAGTGTAGATGTACAAAGGGTCCTGGGTATCCTCGTCAATAAGTCACTGAAAGCTAACATGGAGGTGCAGCAAGCAATTAGGAAGGCAAATGGTATGTTAGCCTTTATCATAAGAGGATGAGTGTACAGGAGTAGAAGTCTTGCTTCAATTGTATAGAACCTTAGTTAGACCGCGCCTGGAGTACTGTGTTCAGCCATAATTGTATTGAATGGTGGAGCAGGCTCGATGGGCTGAATGGCCTATGCTATGTTCCTATGCCCAAAATTCCAAAGAATCACAACCCTCCGTCTGTAGATATTTCTCATCTCAGTCCTAAATGGTCAATCCCTTATCTTGAGACAATAACCCCTAATTTTAGACTGTCTAGCCAAGGGAAACAGCCTCTCAGCATCTACTGTGTCAAGTCCTCACAGAATCTTATATGTTTCAATGAGATCACCGCTCTTTCTTCTAAACCCCAGAGAGCATAGACCCATTCTATTCAATCTCTCATCGGACAATCCTCACTTAGCAGGGAATTGTTAGGGAGTGTCTGTAAATAGCTCAGTTAGTGCACAGCTGTTAAGGTGCATTTTTGAATAGCTGGAAATTAGGAAGATGTAAAATAAAAGTTAAAATTTAAGTAGCTACCTTCTAATTAATTAAGACGCGAAAGCAGAAGGGAAGTAAGAAGCTGATTCTACTGTTCTGTTTCATTTTTAAGCAGCAAGGTTTATTGTATTACCAAAGCTTAAATTAGCACAGCAAGTGCTGGTGAGGAAAGACATTAATGGAAAAAATTAATTAAGAAAATAATTAATGAGGTATTTAAAATACAATCAGGATGGCAGGGCAGATGATGTATTGCAGCTGCAGTATGTGGGAGCTCATGGACACCAACATGTTCCATGGCAACCACATCTGCAGCAAGTGTCAACGGCTCGAAGAGCTTCGGTTCAGTGTAGATGAGCTGGAGGACGAGCTACAGACACTGTGATGCATCAGGTAGGGGGAAAGTTACCTGGACACTTTGTTCCAGAAGGCAGTCACACCCCAAAGGATAGCGTCTTCTGATTTGGTCAGTGGTCAGGGACAGGGGTATGAGACTGCAAGTGAGGCAGGTAAGGGGATTGAGAAGGCAGAAGTGGAGGAGCCTCAGCCCTTGCAGTTGCCCAACAGGTTTGAGGTTCTTTCAGCTTGCATAGATGAGTGTGAAGGTAGCAGGGCAGATGAGCAAACTGACCATGGCACTGTAGTACAGGAAGCCATGCAAGCTGGGGGAGTAAATAGGAATGCAGTGGTAGCAGGAGATAGCATAGTCAGGGGTACAAACACAGTTCTCTGGGTATAAGAGCGAGAGTTCAGAAGGCAGTGTTGCTTGCCCTGTGCTAGGGTTCAGGACATCTACTCTGGGCTGGAAAGAAACTTGCAGTGGGAGGGGGAGGATCCAGTTGTCGTAGTCCATATGCGTACCAACAACATAGATAGAACAAGAAAGAGTTTCAGCATAGGGAGTATGAGCAGCTAGGGGCTAAATTAAAAAGCAAAAACTCAAAGGTAATAATCTCTGGATTATCACCTGAGCCATAAGCAAACTGGTATAGGTCAATAAGATTAGAGTGGTGAATGCATGGCTCAAAGACTGGTGTGGTAAAAATGGGTTTCGATTGATGGGGCACTGGCAAAGGTGGGAGCTGTACCGTTGGGACGGTTTTCACCTTAACTGTGCTGGGTCCAGTGTTCTGACGAGTCGTATAACTAGGGGGGTAGACAGGGGTTTAAACTAAATAGTGGGAGGAAGGAATCACATGGGAGGAGATGTGGTAAATCAAAGGGAAAAAAACAAGGTAATAGAGCAGGGTAGCGATTTGGGTAATGATAACCAAAGAGTGGCAGGAAGGGACAGAGTGCACAAAAATTAGACTGCACCAGCAGATAAGGCCAAAGATTACAGAAATATTAAAAAGACAGAGATAAAGACTCTATATCTGAATGTGCGCAGCATTCGCAACAAAAATGAATGAATTGTTAGTACAGATAGAAATAAATATGTATGACCCGATAACCAATACAGAGACATGGTTGCAAGGTGACCCAGACTGGGACGTGAATATTGATGGGTATTCGACATTTTGAAAAGATAGGAATCTAGGAAAAGGTGGTGGGTAGCTTTATTAATTAGGGATGTCATTAGTAGAGTAGCGAGAGATGACCTGAGCTCAGAAAAACAAGGCGTAGAATCAGTTTGTGTAGAGATAAGAAATAGGAAAGGTAAGGTCACTTGTGGGAATAGTTTATGGGCCCCCTAACAGTTGCTACACTGTAGGACAGAGTCTCGAGGAATAAATGGGTCGTGTAAAAAAGGTACTGCAATAGTCCTGGGTGACTGAGCAAATTGTTGGAGCTGCGGGCTGACAAGTCCCCGAGTGCTGATAGACTTCATCCTAGGGTCTTAAAAGAAGTGGCTAGTGAGATAGTTGACGCATTTGTTTTAATTTTCCCAATTCCCTAGATTTGGGGATGGTTCCATTCGATTGGAAAATAGTGATTGTAACTCCTTTATTCAAAAAGGGAGGGAGACAGAAAGCAGGAAACTACAGGTCAGTTAGCTTAACATCTGTCATAGGGAAAATGTTAGAAGCTATTATTAAAGACGTTGTAGCAGGGCACTTAGAAAAATTCAAGGTATTCAGGCAGAGTCAACATAGTTTTGTGAAAGGGAAATCATCTTTAACCAATTTATTGGAGTTCTTTGAAGAAGTAAGAATAAATGGGAACCGGTAGATGTATTGTACTTAGATTTCCAGAACGCATTTGGTGAGGTGCCACATCAAAGGTTATTGCGGAAAATAAAAGCTCATGGTGTAAGGGGTAACATATTGGCATGGATAGAAGATTGGCTAGCTAACAGGAAACAGAGAGGAGGCATAAATGGGTCATTTTCTGGTTGGCAACATGTAACGAGTGGTGTGCCACAGGTATCGGTGCTGGAGTCTCACCTTTTTACAAATTATATAAATGACATGGTTGAAGGGACCAAAAGCATGGTTGCTAAACTTGCTGATGACACAAAAATCGGCAGAAAAATAAGTTGTGAAGAGAATATAAGGAGGCTACAAAGGGATATAGATAGGTTAAGTGAGTGGGCAAAGATCTGGCAAATGGAGCATAATGTGGGAAAATGTGAAATTGTCCATTTTGGCAGCAAGAATAAAAATGAAGCATATAATCTAAATGGTGAGAGATTGCAGAGCTCCGAGACGCAGAGGGATCTGGGTGTCCTTGTGCATGAATCGCAAAAGGTTAGTCTGCAAGCACAGCAAGTTAGGAAAACGAATAGATGTTATTGTTTATTGCGAGGGGAATTGAATACAAAAGTAGGGAGGCTATGCTGCAGTTATACAGGGCATTGGTGATACCACATCTGGAGTACGGTGTACAATAATGGTCTCCTTATTTAAGGAAGGATGTAAATGTGGTGGAAGCAGTTCAGAGAAGGTTTACTAGACTAATAGCTGGAATGGGCGGGCTGTCTTATGAGGAAAGATTGCACAGGCTAGGCTTGCATCTGCTGGAGTTCAGAACAGTAAGAGGCAACTTGATTGAAACATACAAGATCCTGAGGGGTCTTGACAGGGTGGATGTGGAAAGGTGGTTTCCCCTTGTGGGAGAATCTAGAACTAGGGGTCATTGTTTAAAAATAAGGGGTTGCCCGTTTTAAGAGAGAGATGAGGAGAAACTTTTTCTCTGAGTGCCATGAGTCTTTTTGTCTGCTTCCACTGTCTTTTGAGGAGAGTCTTTGAATATTTTTAAGGCAGAGGTAGATAGATTCTTGATAAGCAAGGGAGTGAAAGGTTATCGGAGGTAGGTGGGAATGTGGAGTTGAGGTTACACCAGCCATGATCTTGTTGAATAGCGGAGCAGGCTCGATGGGCCGAGTGGCCTACTCCTGCTCCAAATTCGTATGTTTGTATATTGGTATGTTCGTATGCAATCTACATGTAGATTGGGCGAATCGGATTGGCAAAGGTAGCCGAGAAAATGTGTTCATAGAGTGTATACGGGACAATTTCTTAGAGCAGTATGTTCTAGAGCCAACTAGCAAGCAGGTTATACTAGACCTGGTAATGTGCAATGAGACAGGATTACATCCATAACTTCATGATAAAGGAGCCTCTGGGTGACAGCAATCATAACATGATAGAATTTCACGTTCAGTGTGAAAGGGAGAAGTGTGGGTCTAAGACTAGTATTTTAAACCTAAATAAAAGTAATTACAAGGGTATGAAGGCAGAACTAGCTAAAGTGAACTGGGAAACTAGGTTAAAAGGTAAGATAGTAGCGATGCACTGGCAGACTTTTAAGGTGATATCTAAAAACTCTCAGCAAAGATTTATCCCAGTGAGAAAGAAAGATTTTTTTTAAGAATGCATCATCCATGGCTAAATAAGGATGCTAAGGATAGTATTAAATTAAAAGAAACACTGTACAAATCTGCAAAGATTAGTGATAGGTCAGAAGATTGAGCAGATTTAAGAACCAACAAAGAATGATGAAAAAATTATTAAGAGGGAGAAAGTAGAGTATGAGAGAAAACTAGCTAGTAATATAAAAATATAGTAAGGGTTGATTACAAGTATTTAACTAGGAAAAGAGTAACTAAAGCTAGAGTTAGTTCTCAACAGACGGAGTCTGGGGAATTGATAATGGAAAACAAGGAAATGGCAGAGGTGTCGAACAGGTATTTTATGTCTGTTTTCACTGTAGAAAATCGGTCAAAGATACTTTAAAATCAAGAGGTGAAAGGGAGGGAGGAACTTAAAACAATCACCATCACCAGGGAAAAGGTGCTGGGAAAACTATTAGACCTAAAGGCTGACAAGTCCCCAGGACCAGATGGCCTAATATGTTACTCCTACACCATGTGCTCTTATTGTGTAGTAACCTTTGATACGGCACCTTATCAAATGCCTTTGGAAATTAAATACACCACATCTACAGGCTCCCCTTTATCCACCTTGCTTGTTACATCCCCGAAGAACTTTAATAAATTAATTAAACACGATTTCTGTTTCATAAAACCATGTTGACCTGTCTGATCCCATTATGATTTTCTAAGTATCCTGCTATAACCACCTCAATAATGGATTCTAGTAATTTCTCTATGACATCAATTTCAAACTTCATATTATGGTCACGCTTCACTAGAGGCTCCTTTACGAGATTATTAATTAGCCCTTTCTCATTGCACAATACTAGATCTAAAATAGCCCATTCTCCAGTTGGTTCGACAACACACAGTTCTAGAAAACCATCTCGTATATATTTCAGGAATTCGTCCTCCACAGCATTAGTGCTAATTAGGTTTACCCAGTCAATAGGTAGATTGAAGTTCCCCATGATTACTGTAGTACCCATGTTACATGCACCTCTAATTTCCTGATTTATACCATGCCCTACATTACCATTACTGTTTGGTGGCCTATTAAGAATTCCTACCAGTGTCTGCTGTCCCTTGCTGTTTCTCAGCTCCACCCAATCTGATTCTGCATCTTGATCGTCCAATCTAAGATCCTCTCTCACCAATGTACTGATCGCATCCTTTATTAACAGTACTGCCCCACCTCCTTTTCGCCTATCCTTCCTAAATGTCGAATACCCTTGGACGTTCAGTTCCCAGCCTTGGTCATCTCCATAATGGAAAATAGATCTGGCCTGTTTACTTCCATTTGTGCTGTCAATTCATCAACCTTATTGCAAATGCTGCGTGCATTCAGATAGAGTGCCTTGAATTCTGTCTTTTTTTTTTATTATTTCGCAACCTCTAGCCTTATCTGCTGGCGTACTCTTAAGTTTATATGCTCTGTCCCTTCCTGCCACACTCAGATTATCAATTCCCTTATTGCTACCTTGCTCTCTTGCCTTGTCATCTCTCTTTATCACATCGTCCCTCAAGATCCCTCGTCCCCACTATTCAGTTTAATGCTCTTTCTACCACCCTAGTTATACGACTCACCAGAACACTGGTGCCAGGATGGTTCAGGTGAAGACCGTCCCGACGGTACAGTTCCTGCTTTCCCCAGTACTGGTGCCAGTGCCCCATGAATCAAAACCCCTTGCTCCCACACCAATCTCTGAGCCACACATTTAACTCCCTAATCTTATTTACCCTACTTCAATTTGCTTGTGGCTCAGGTAATAATCCAGAAATTTGAGGTTCATTTTAATTTTTTTTTAAATTTGTTCCTCGGATGTGGGTGTCGCTAGCTATGCTAGTATATATTGCCCATCCCTATTTGCCCTCGAGGTGGTGGTGGTGAGCTGCCTTCTTGAACTGCTGCAGTCCATGTGGAGTAGGTACACCTACAGTGTTGTGAGGGAGTTCCAGGATTTTGACCCAGCGACAGTGAAGGAACAGCAGTATAGTTCCAAGTCAGGATGGTGTGCAGCTTGGAGGGGAACTTGCAGGTGGTGGTGTTCCCATGCATCTTCTGCCCTCGTCCTTCTAGGTGGTAGAGGTTGCAGCTTTGGAAAGTGCTGTCTAAGGAGCCTCGGTGCGTTGCGGCACTGCATTTTGTAGATGGTACACATTGTTTCCACTGTACGTCGGTGGTGGAAGGAGTGCATGTTTATGCATGGTGTGCCAATCTTGCCGGCTGCTTTGTCCTGGATGGTGTCAAGCATCTTGAGTGTTGTTGGAGCTGCACCCATCCAGGGAAGTGGAGAGGTCTTGCTGCATTTCTACACAGACTGTTTCCGTATCTGAAGAGCCACAAATGGTGCCAAACATTGTGCAATCAGCAACGAACATCCCCACTTCTGACCTTATGATGGAAGGAAGGTCATTGATGAAGCAGCTGAAGATGGTTGGGCCCAGGACACTACCCTAAGGAACTCCTGCAGTGATGTCCTGGGACTCAGATGATTATCTTCCAACAACCACAACCATCTTCCTTTGTGCCAGGTATGACTCCAACCAATGGAGAGTTTTCTCCGATTCCCATTGACTCCAGTTTTGCTAGGGCTCCTAGAATGCCATACTCAGTCAAATGCTGCCTTGATGTCAAGGGCAGTCACTCTCGCCTCATATCTGGAGTTCAGCTCTTTTGTCCATGTTTGAACCAAGGCTGTAATTAGGTCAGTAGCTCAGTGGCCCTGGCGGAACCCAAACTGAGCGTCACTGAGCAGGTTATTGCTAAGCAAGTGCCGCTTGATGGCACTGTTGATGACACCTTCCATCACTTTACTGATGATCGAGAGTAGACTGATGGGGCAGTAATTGGCCAGATTGGATTTGTCCTGCTTTTTGTGTACAGGATGTACCTGGACAATTTTCTACATTGCCGGGTAGATGCCATTGCTGTAGCTGTACTGGAACAGCTTGGCTAGGGATGCGGCAAGCTCAGGAGCACAAGTCTTCAGTACTAGTGCCAGAATGTTGTCAGGGCCCATAGCCTTTGCAGTATCCAGTGCCTTCAGTCGTTTCTTGACATCACATGGAGCGAATTGAATTGGCTGAAGACTGACATCTGATGCTGGGGACTTCAGGAGAAGGCTGAGATGGATCATCCACCAGGTACTTTTGGCTGAAGATCCTTGCAAATGCTTCAGCCTTATCTTTTGCACTGATGTGCTGGGCTCCCCCATCATTGAGGATGGGGATATTTGTGGAGCCACCTCCTCCAGTTAGCAGTTTAATTGTCCACCACCATTCACGATTGGATGTGGCAGGACTGCAGAGCTTAGATCTGATCCGTTGGTTGTGGGATCGTTAGCTCTGTCTATCAGATGCTGCTCACACGGTTTGGCACACAAGTTGTCCTGGGTTGTAGCTTCACCAGGTTGACACCTCATTTTGAGGTATGCCTGGTGCTGCTCCTGGCATGCCCTCCTGCACTCTTCTTTGTCATGGAAGGAGTGGATGAGACTGAGGAGCTTCGGTGGACAGACATTTTTTCCCCAAATCTGCTGTGTCAAATACCTTACTTTTGTAGATCTCACTAAGGCAAAGGGGTATATACTTGGTTCCCTATATTTCTCTTGCAGCTGGCATATGGAGAAGATCATATTCACAGTAGAAATGCTGACATGGAAACCACACTGTGCTCCTGGGTACACTCAGTCTGCAAGTATGGCCCGAGCAAAAGCTTTCCCTAGGATGCCAAGGAATGAGATGCACGCATCTCATGTGGAACAGAGCCTACTTTCCAGTAGAGAAGGAGGACGACTGTTTCTCCCATGCCTGTAAACTTGTTCTCCTTGACTATAAACATCAAGAAAACTGTGGTCATGGGACAAGGTGTTGCAACTCCACCCCTGATCACACTAAATAAAACCCCACTGCAAGTGGTTAGCAAATTCTGTTATCTTGGGTCCATGGTGACAATCTGTCCTGTGATGCAGAGCTCAATACACGCATAGGAAAAGCAGCTACCATGTTTGGCCAACTTGTGAAATGCACATCGGATAGACCAAGCTGATGGTTTATAAGGCCTGTGTTCTCAGTACCTTGCTGCATGGCTGTGAAACATGGACAACTTACAGCTACCAGGAAAAGCAGCTCAATAATTTCCATCTTCACTGTCTGTGGTGCATTATGGGTATATCTTGGCAGGACAAAATCGCAAATGCGGCAAACCTCTCAAAGGCAGAGTTCGCAAGTATGTTGGCACTCATCAAACAGAGGCGGCTTTGGTAGATTGAACACATCCACAGGATGGAAGACGGTTGCATACCCAAGGACTATCGGTACGGTGAGGTAGCCGGGGCCAGACGACCAGTGGGGCGCCCAAAGCTCTGCTTCAAAGATGCTTGCAAAAGTAACGTGAAGGCCCTAAATGTCGACTATTGCACCTGGGAATCACTCGCTGGCGAAAGAGGGAAATAGCGACACATCCTGTGGACTGGTGTGTACTGTCACAATAATCAGTTGCGGCAGCAGCTTGACAACATGTGCCAATGTCAAAAACAATTCACAGCATCACTTGGCAGCTTCGTGTCCAGCACTTGTGGCAAAACCGGTCTCTCAAGGTTGGCCTTCACAGTCATCAACAGAGGTGCACCAAGAGAAGACACCCCACTTAAATGGATTGTTTGCTGTGTGTCCATCAACTTTTGTAGATGGAAGGGTGCTGACCATTTCTTTAAATGTTCACCATTGCTCATGTACCAATTTGCCCCTCATTCCTATATAATTGGCTTTATTTAAGTTCAATACTCTCATCCCTGTTTCCCCATCTCCACTCTTGCCCTCAAGCTTAATACACTTGCTGAAGTCCATAAAACACAGAAAATTACAACAGATACGTAATGAATTAACTGTCATTTTTCCTCTCACCTGCACAGTTTTCAAACAAAATATTACCTGAATAAAGTTTTTGAAATTTGTCCTGTAGTGTTTGTCTTCAAATTATTTTGAAAAACTGAGCAGAAACAATTAGGAGCTAAAGGAGGAGTATTCCATCTGTACAGCTGACTGAATGGTACTGATGCATCCTGGGGATTCCAAATTCAGCTCTTGGATTCAAAGCTCTGGACAAAAATAAATCCAAACCCAGTCTCTTGGACCTTCAAGTAATAACTAATGAAGGCATTAAAAGACACAAAATACAATTCCATGGATAAATTTAATCATGATTGTGAAACTGTGAAAAGAAATTAAGAAACTATTATAGCCATTAGAAATTTCAGTATTGAGGGGGAAGAAAAGCCAAATCAAATATTTTCAGACAAATAATACTCACCATAAAATGGCAGCTATTCTATGACAGGCACTGAAAGGGCATATCACAGCATCACCTACAGGCATAATATGCATTTCAGATATTTGTAATGGGTTTAAACCATCGGATCATGGTTGAAGAAGGTATTTTCAATGTTAAACGCATGCCTCGTGTATCAAATTTGATACACAATTACTCAATCTCCCATGGCATTGCACGCAGGGACAAGGCTTGGGTTAGACGGGAGGGGATAATTGAATTGGGGTACGAAAGGATTACAAAACTGGAAACCAGAAGGCAAGGGTAGAGCAGGGTCAGGAGGAAAGACGAACGTCCACCAGGTTAGTGAGGGAAGGTAGAATAGCATTAGAGGCTGGGAAGGAAATTGGCGGGGGCGGTTGGGGGGAGGATTTGGCAAACGGTAAGAGGTCGTGTGACAATTAAACACCTGACTTGGGAGAAGGGGTCATGGAACTGGAACCAATTATACTGATATAAATAACAATGTCAAGATAGACAGAGCTAAGCGATCCCATAACCAACGGATCAGATCTAAGCTCTGCAGTCCTGCCACATCCAGCCGTGAATGGTGGTGGACAATTACACAACTAACTGGAGGAGGTGGCTCCACAAATAAACCCATCCTCAATGATGGGGGAGTCCAGCACATCAGTGCGAAAGATAAGGCTGAAGCATTTGCAACAATCTTCAGCCAGAAGTGCCGAGTTGATGATCCATCTCGGCCTCCTCCTGAAGTCCCCAGCATCATAGATGCCACACTTCAGTCAATTCGATTCACTCCATGTGATATCAAGAAACAACTGAAGGCACTGGATACTGCAAAGGCTATTGGCCCTGACAATATTCCAGCAATAGTACTGAAGACCTGTGCTCCAGAACTTGCCGCGCCCTTAGCCAAGCTGTTCCAGTATAGCTACAACACTGGCATTTACCCTGCAATGTGGAAAATTGCCTAGGTATGTCCTGTCCACAAAAAGCAGGACAAGTCCAACCTGGCCAATTACCGCCCCATCAGCCTACTCTCAATCAGTAAAGTGATGGAATGTGTCATCAACAGTGCCATCACGCGGCACTTGCTTAGCAATAACCTGCTCAGTGACGCTCAGTTTGGGTTCTGCCAGGGCCACTCAGCTCCTGACCTCATTACAGCCTTGGTTGAAACATGGACAAAAGAGCTCAATTCAAGAGATGAGGCGAGAGTGACTGCCCTGGACATCAAGGCAGCATTTGACTGAGTATGGCATCAAGGAGCCCGAGCAAAACTGAGGTCAATGGGAATCAGGGAGAAAACCCTCCTAGCGCAAAGGAAGATGGTTGTGGTTGTTGGAGGTCAATCATCTGAGCTCCAGGACATCACTGCAGGAGTTCCTCAGTGTCCCAGGCCCAACCACCTTCAGCTGCTTCATCAATGACCTACCTTCAATCATAAGGTCAGAAGTGGGGATGTTTGCTGATGATTGCACAATGTTCAGCACCATTCATGACTCCTCAGATACTGAAGCAGTCAGTGTAGAAATGCAGCAAGACCTGGACAATATCCAGGCTTGGGCTGATAAGTGGCAAATAACATTCGCGCCACACAAGTGCCAGGCAATGACCATCTCCAACAAGAGAGAATTTAACCATCTCCCCTTGACATTCAACGGCATTACCATCGCTGAATCTCCCACTATCAACATCCTAGGGGCTACCATTGACCAGAAACTGAACTGAAGTAGCCATATAAATACCGTGGCTACAAGAGCAGGTCAGAGGCTAGGAATCCTGAGGCGAGTAACTCACCTCCTGACTCCCCAAAGCCTGTCCACCATCTACAAGGCGCAAGTCAGGAGTGTGATGGAATACTCTCCACTTGCCTGGATGGGTGCAGCTCCAACAACACTCAAGAATCTCGACACCATCCAGGACAAAGCAGCCCACTTGATTGGCACCCCATCTACAAACATTCACTCCCTCCACCACCTACGCACAGTGGCAGCAGTGTGTACCATCTACAAGATGCACTGCAGCAATGCACCAAGACTCCTTAGACAGCACCTTCCAAACCCGCGACCTCTACCAACTAGAAGGACAAGGGCAGCAAATGCATGGGAACACCACCACCTGCAAGTTCCCCTCCAAGTCACACACCATCCTGACTTGGAACTATAGTGCCGTTCATTCACTATCACTGGGTCAAAATCCTGGAACTCCCTTCCTAACAGCACTGTGGGTATACCTACCCCAAATGGACTGCAGCGGTTCAAGGCGGCAGCTCACCACCACTTTCTCAAGGGCAATTAGGGATATGCAATAAATGCTGGCCTAGCCAGAGACGCCCACATCCCTGTGTGAATAAAAAAAAAAGAAAAGGAAAAAGTAAAATGTGGTGGAAGAGCAAGTTGAATTATTTTAAAAATGAGTCAACTGAAGCAACTAGGGGCTTATCATTTAAAAAGGGACAGTGAATTATAAAGCAGTAAGATTGATTTGTATATGTTAACCAGGGGTACAGGAACACAAAAGCCCTGGGGTTATATGTGCACAAGTCGTTGAAGGTGGCAGAGCAGGTTGTGAAAATGACTTAAAAAGGAATACAGGATCCTGGGCTTTATAAACAGAGGCAGAATGCAAAAGCAAGGAAGTTATGATGACTCTTTATAAAATTTGGTTCAGCCTCAACTGCAGTATTGTGTCCAATTCTGGGCACCACACTTTAGGAAGGTGCACCACATTTTTGAGAGGGTGCAGAAAAGATTTACGAGAATGGTTCCAGGGATGAGGAACTTCAGTTACGTGGCTAGGTTGGAGAAGCTGGGGCTGTTCTCCTTGGAGAAGAGATTAAAATGAGATTTGATGGATGTGTTCAAAATCACAAGGGGTTTGATCAGAGTAGATAGGGAGAAACTGTTCCCATTGGTGGAAGGATCCAGAACCAGAGGACGATTTAAGGTGACTGGCAAAAGAAACAATGGCAACAGGAGGAAAAACATTTTTACGCAACAAGGAGTTGGGATCTGGAATGCACTGCCTGACAGTGTGGTGGAGAGATTCAAATTGAGGCCTTCAAAAGAGAATTGGATAAATTCTGAATAGAACGAATTGCAGGGATATGGGGAAAAGGCAGGGGAGTGGGACTAGGTGAGTTGCTCTTGCACAGAGCTGGCACTGACACAACAAGCCAAATGGGCCTCCTCCTGTGCTGTAACCATTCTATGATTCTGATTGCTAGGTGTGTATTTGGAGCCATCTCAACCCCAAAGAAGTTTGCATTGCCGAAGAAGGATAACCACTAGTTGGCTGTTAGACAATTGAGAAGCATGAGTTTGTCCTCACTAGGTGAACAGCAGGGGTTCCTCAAGTAGAATGGGTGAATAGCACAACTCAACATAAGATGCACAAGTGCACTGACACTGACAACATAGACAGTAACCATATCCTGCCAAACAAGTGATTCTTCCATTTGCAAATATGGAATTTAATAAGATACGTGCTTCTCGGCAACTCAAGCATGTGTTAACATGCCCAGCCTTGGTCATTTTTTTATTTTAGCAGCTGTCACCCAAGTGTTAAAATTTTGACTCTGCATCAGCATTTGCTTTCAGCACCTTGGAAGGACATAAACAGGGCAGCAAGTATTGTGACAGCCACATCAATGCTCTAGATATTCATATCCATGCTCTTGATATCCACGTTCAATGCCAGTAACAGGCTTATTCAAGATCCTCATGTTTAGTGTAGCACATAGCTCGCCCTCTCTGCAGGAGATTTTTCTTTGTGCCACAAACTCACCCACAGCTTGGTTTTGGATCTTGCACATGAATCAGAAGGCCTTCCATAGTATTCCTATGAATTCTAAACCATGCAAGAAAGAACATACATCTTTGCATTTTCTAATCAATACACTTATGGCTCCTTTGAACTGTGAAAGCCCACAATACTTCAATTTAGGATACTCAAGAGTATTATCATTCTTCCTAGTTGCACTGTACATTCCAAATGAATGTCTTTGTTTCATTATAGCTTTTCAGTAGGACACAGAAATTTGCATGACACTTACAAAGAAAGTACAGCACAGAAACAGGTCATTCAGCCATTCAGGTTTACGCTCCACATGAGCCCCCTCCCACTTGAGGTGTTATCATGTGGAACTACATTCCATATATATCTCATTAAAAATCTTGTATATAACACACACTTCCAGTACACATTAACCTAATTCCTTGTATCATGCAGTTATAATGGTAACCCATGTCAAAATTGCCGCAAAGGGAAAACCCTAGGTCAGGAAAAGACTTATTAACTTTCACCTTCACAGATTCTTTGTGATCCTACTGAATCAAAGTACTTTTTGAGTAAAGAAAATCCACCATGTGTCTCAGTAACTGAAATTTCTAATGTCAAAATGAACTTTTAAACAAAGTAAAAAATATTACATATTTCACAACCTTTTCATGCCCCAATTGTTGATTATTAGAATGTTTAAAATAACATGACTAAATTTATCTACTGAATTTAGTAACTTTCGATAGCTTCATTTAAGGTTTTACTTGAAGGCCTCAGTCACTACTAAAAGCCTGGACTTAGAAATGTTATTTCCGCCCAGTTCTTAGTTGAAAGGCAAGTCCTGTAGGTTATGTGTGTAATATGAACAGTTTTCAAGGATTCATACGTAACATGTAAGCTAACCAAATGATAGAATGGTTCTCTTTCAGCCTTTAACAAAAATTATCTGGTTGTTTTTGAACATTATTCAATTAAGCTACAGAATAAAATTTCAAAAGCTTGAGGTTAAATTTATATTGAGTTTATTTTGAACAGAACATTCATGTTTGCACTGAATGATAGAGAAATGTAACAGACTGGTTGCACTTCTGTTATTGCTCGAGTTGATGTCTGAATTACAATTAATTTCAGAAAGCTTATTAGCTTAAGAAAAACTTTCTTTCCCCATCCTAATTGGAGTTCTTTTAATAAACAAAGTAGTTGAAATTAGAGAGGTAAAAATCCAACACTTGATCATCACCTTTGTTTTGTTGTTAGCTAGGAACTATAATGATTCTAATTACTGATACCTGTGAGAGGGAAAGAAACAGACAGAGATACATAGAGTAAGAGCAAGTGAGAATGCACAAGAGAGCCAGGCAAAATGTTTTTTAAACTCAGGTTTGATTAAGAAAAAACAATGAATTTTGAAAGCAAGCAGCACTAATGATCCCTGATTATCACCTGTTTCCTTGATGGTTAGAAATGAGCAGGAATCAGACGGAGTGGGGGTGAAGAAGGTGGGGAAGGAGGCAGAGACTTCTACAAACCAAGCACATTTAATGTTTGCAGAGAATTTTAAAGCAAGTTACACTGCCAAACTTAAGCCCACTACAAGTGCTGTCAAACAGTCCACTCACCCCAGTTCTGTTTTCCGACTGATTCCCACTACCCCTACCCAGTAATAATTTTTAATATATCCTTCTTTTGCAAGGTATCTATTTTTGATATTAAATTGGGGGCTGGGCACCCCCACGTAGATCATCAAATAAGCGTAAAGGTTGAGCGAGACCTGGTGTGGGCTAGGATAAGGGCAGAAACTTTTTTGAATGAGCTGAAGCTTAGGAAGGGTACAGGATGGGAGACCAGACAGTACAGCATTAGAATAATCAAGTCTGAAGGTGACAAAGTCATGAGTAAGGGGTTCAGCAGCCTAGATGGGCTATACTACAGAGACGCGGTCTTGGGTAAGGCAAAGGAATCAATGGAAAGGGTACAGAGTTTGTGGTGGGAGCTGAAATGATGCCTTCAGTCTTCCCAGTGTTTAACTGGAGTACAGTGCAACTCACTCAACACTGGATATCAAACAAGTCATCTGTCAACAAGGAGGTAGTGAAGGATTCAAGCGAGCTAGCTGTCAGCATACACATGGTAACGTGGCCAAGGGGCAGCATGGACATGAGAAGTAGCAGGGAGCAAAAGATAGGTTCTCATGAGACTCCAAAGGCAATGGTTTGGAGGTGAGTCGAGAAGCCATTGCCAAAGATGCTCTGGGTACAACTGGATAGATGAGTGGAAACAAATTAATACAATCCCACTGAGCTGGACAAAAAAGGTATTGGAGAAAAGTGTGGTTCACTGTGTCAATGGCTACATAGTGGTTTAGTAGGACAAGGATAATGCACCACAGCCACAATCACAAGAGACTATAATTTCTGACTTTGATTAGGAATATTTAAGTGCTGTAACATTGGTAGAAATCTGAATGGAGAAATTCAAACATGGAATTGCAGGAAAGATGGGCAAGGATTGGAGATAAGACACAATATTCAAAACCTTGGAGAGAAAGGCCAGCTTAGAGATGGGGTAGTATATTGCAAGGACAGAGGTGTCAAGAGTTCTTTTTTTGAGCAGCTAGTAATGACGGCAGTATTAAAAGTGTGAGGGGCAGT
This sequence comes from Heterodontus francisci, assembly GCF_036365525.1. Taxonomy (NCBI): domain Eukaryota; kingdom Metazoa; phylum Chordata; class Chondrichthyes; order Heterodontiformes; family Heterodontidae; genus Heterodontus; species Heterodontus francisci. Next base: position 69,229,896 of record NC_090377.1, on the reverse strand, counting down.
AACTGAGAAGAACCCATTTATGTCAGTTAACAAGGTGGTCACAAAGGGAAGTTGGGTGGACAGTAGTTTAGCGGAAATGGTTCAAAAGAGCAGGGGGTGTTTTTCCAGGATAAGATGATCTCAGAGACAGCATGGGGGAGATAGAGCAGAAACCAGAGCAAGATGCCTGTTCAGAGCTAGGAAGGGAAGGGAAAGGGGGAGCCAGATGAACTGCTGGTCTCAGTCTTACTTATAAAGAAACCCATACTCCTCTCACTTGTTTAAGGGTGGAGGTGCAGAGGTGAGTGGTTGAATTGAGTGGAGGAAAAGAACTGGAGGTTATTTTTGCACTCCTGGACAGTTCTGGAGCAGTTTTCAGTTTTGGCAGAGGAAATGTAGCCTGATAGAGCTTGGCGTGATCCAACCCGATTTGATGACATATGGCTAAACTAGTGGTGTGCCAGACACATTCAAGTATACAACTCTTGGATTTGACGCAGTGGTGAGGGCCACAGGAGGGAGAATGACTGGGATGGGAAAGCTAATTTTGTTTGGGTTAAGTTGGGGGGCGTGGGTGGAAAGAGAGCAGGCAGAGAAACAAGGGGTTCAAAAGTAGAAACGATATGTTCTTCACAGAAAGAAAGACAGACTTGAAAGTTATGTAACGCTTTTCATGACCTCAGGACATCCAAGGAATTTTACAGCCAATTACGTGTAGCTATTGTTATATTGCAGGAAATATGGCAGCCAATTTTGCACACAGCAAGTTCCCACAAACAGCAATGTGATAATGACCAAATAATCTATTTTAGTGATATTAGATGAGAGATAAATATTGACCAGGACACAGAGATAACTCCCTGCTCTTCTTCAAAACAGTGCCATGGGATCTTTGGCGTCCAGCTGAGGGGGCAGACAGGGCCTCGGTTTGACATCTCATCCAAAAGATGGCATCTCCCAAAGTGCAGCACTGGAATGTAACCCTAGATTTGGTGTTCAAGTCTCTAGAGTGAGACTTGAACCCACAACATTTGACTCAACATAGCAGGAAGTGGATTTGGAAGGGAGTAGTGAATTGTAGATGGCAAAGAATACAAGGAGGTGGAGGTTGGAGATGGCCTTGTTTATTATAGAGACCATAGGAGCAGACAAGCTATGCAAGAGGTCAAAGTTGAGGGAGTGGCCTGAGTATAGGGAAGAGAGGTTATAAAGAGGGAGGTGTACAGGGAGGAGGTCAATGAATTAGAGGAAAACAGACATGGGGAGTTGATTGTAGAGGATGAGTAGCAGTTAATGCTGAGGCTGAGGATGAAAAGGAGAGGGGCTGTGGGGAGAAGGGAAGAAAGTGCAATAATGGGCCCTGCAGAGAATGTCAGGAGAGGCTCAGAGTAGCTGTGGACTATTCTAAAAAAAATCAGTACACATGGCGCCTTCATGTTACAATATCTATTTAATCAACTCTCAACCTACAAGTGCAAAACTTCATAGGATCAACAACCCTACAATGCATTCTAAAAATTTGCAGTACACAGGAAAGCATGCAATTTAGAAAGTACTATAGAAACTATTTCTGTACTATATCTAGAACAAACACAACTCAAGAGTGTGCTATATGCAGGACAGTGCACAGCTTTAAGAGTACTATATAAAAATATGGAAAAGAGGTTATACCATCTAACAGAATGGAGCATCAGTGTCACCAATTTACTTTTCAGCCAATGCGACCAGAACCCTCCATATTAAAAAAGGGACACTCATTTACAGTTGTCACTACAGTGGCCAGAATTATGGAATTCTGTCTAAAGAACCAAGAAGAATCCAAGTATATCATTTAATAAAAGTTAAATTCTTATTTGCTCACTGCAAATCAGTGGCCTTAGCTTATCCCCTATATTATAAATATGCCTTTTTTAATAAAACAGCATAGCCAACTCAGCAAAAGCAGCATGACAGGAGATCTGGTAGAACCATTAAATGTTTTGTGCAGTGTGCGCATTGGTATACTGGACACACTTCCTACATGGCAATAGCATCCCAAAATGCTCAAACTTGAGCAATCCCACAGGAGCTCTCTTAATTGCACAAAAATAAACTGAAATTTCTTCTATAATCATTTGAAATGCAAGTTAACACAAAAAACCCAGTGAAGAGCAACAATGAAGTGGTGGTTAGGGGAGAAAGAGACAAGGAGGAAGAGAAATTCAATAAAATTCAGTAGAATGTTCCAGAAAATGTTGCTCCTCAGACTAGATATTCTCTTTTTTCCAGGTCCACAAAATTCTGCCAAAAATGGCCTCCTTACACAACATATTTGACAGCTGATATCCTGTGCTGATCTGATCAGCACTGGCATTCTTTGTTCCTGAATAACAATCTTAGAATTTTTACGTAAATTTCAGTATAGGCTTGGTCTACTAAACAGAAAGAACCTTATTACAATTACAAATGGCTTTGACATTAAATATTCTCAAGAAAAACCCTAGTCACAGAAAAAACAACTCGAGTTCTCGCACTCAGCATACAATCAGAAGGAATTAAACTACACATTGTTTCAAGCATGAATGCCACAGCAGCACAGCATATGGCTTAGAAATCCTGGCAAAGGACAGTCGTAAACAGATTTAGTTGGTGTTTTTTTTAAATTAATGTTTTCTCAGAACTTTGCAGATCGTGTTTAAAGAATAAAGTTCAGATACAAAGAAAACATGGCAGGTTGGTTGCAATTATCTTTCCACCTGAACACCCAGGTTAAAATCTTTACCAGAACGATGGGATGAAAGTCTCGTCCCTTGTCTGACCGTAAACGATCTTCCTGAGGAATTAACGTAGTCAGTTTCAACCCAGTTCCCATTGGATGTGTGTGCACACATCACAGAAAATGCCTATACATCAGTATCGGCACTAACCTGGCAATTTCATGAAGAGCATAAAGTAATTCTCATGAAAAGGAAGGTTCATAGTGTCATACAATTGTGTGACAGTTACTGAATAAAAGCCAAGTATCACCCCACAAACGGAGGAACCAGCAATGAGTAATTGGATGAATTAATCACGCAAATAGATGTAAACGGGATGATATAGTCGGGATTACGGAGACATGGCTGCAAGGTGACTAGGGATGGGAAATGAGCATCCAGGGGTGTTCAGTTTTTGTAAGGACAGACAAAAAGCAAAAGGTGGTGGAGTTGCATTGCTGGTTAAAGAGGAAATTAACGCAATAGTGAGGAAAGATATTAGCTCGGACGATGTGGAATCTGTATGGGTAGAGCTGAGAAACGCTAAGGGGCAAAAAACGTGAGTGGAGATTGTATATAGACCCCCAAACTGTAGTGTTGATGTTGGGAATGACGTTAAACAGGAAATTAGAGATGCATGTGATAAAGGAACATCTGTAATTATGGGTGATTTTAATCTGCATATAGATTGGGCAAATTAGTCACAATACTGTAGAGGAGGAATTCTTGGAGTTTATACAGGATGGTTTTCTGGACCAATACATTGAGGAACCAACTGGAGAACAGGCCATCTTAGACTGGGTATTGTGTAATGAGAGGGGAATAATTGACAATCTAGTGGTGCGAGACCCCGTGGGGACGAGCGACCATAATATGATAGAATTCTTCATCAAGATGGAGAGTGACGGAGTTGATTCTGAGACTAGAGTTCTGAATCTTAGTAAAGGAAACTACGAAGGTACGAGGCACGAGTTGGCTATGACAGATTGGGAAACGTTACTTCAAAGGATGACGGTAGATAGGCAATGGCAAACAGTTAAAGAGTGCATGGATGAACTGCAACAATTGTTTATTCCTGTCTGGTGCAAAAGTAAAACGGGTAAAGCAGCCAAATCATGGCTTACAAGGGAAATTAGAGAGCATTAGATCCAAGGAAGAGGCATATAAATCTGCCAGAAAAAACAGACCTGAGGATTGGGAGCAGTTCAGAATTCAGCAAAGGAGGACCAAGGGATTGATTAAGAAGGGGAAAATAGAGTACGAGAGCAAGCTTGCAGGGAACATAAAAACTGTAAAAGTTTCTATAGGTATGTGAACAAAAAAAGAATGGTGAAGACAAATGTAGGTCCCTTACAGTCAGAAACAGGGGAATTTATTATGGGGAGCAAAGAAATGGCTGACCAACTAAATGCATACTTTGGTACTGTTTTCACAAAGGAGGACACAAATATCATACCAGAAATGTTGGGGAACACAGGGCTGAGTGAGAGAGAGGAACTGAAGGAAATCAGTATTAGTAGAGAAATGGTGTTGGGGAAATTGATGGGATTGAAGACCGATAAATCCTCAGGGCCTGATGGCATGCATTCCAGAGTACATAAGGAAGTGGCCCTAGAAATAGTGGATGCATTGGTGGTCATCTTCCAAGATTCAATAGACTCTGGAGCAGTTCCTACAGATTGGAGGGTAACTAATGTAACCCCACTATTTAAAAAGGGAGGTAGAGGGAAAGCAGGGAATTACAGACCAGTCAGCCTGACGTCGGTAGTGGGGAAAATTCTAGAGTCCATTATCAAAGATTTTATAGCAGAGCACTGAGAGAACAGTGGTAGAATCGGGCAGAGTCAGCATGGATTTACGAAAGTGAAATCATGCTTGACAAATCTACTATAATTCATCGAGGATGTAACAAGTAGAGTTGATGAGGGGGAGCCAGTGGATGTGGTTTATTTGGACTTTCACAAGGCTTTTGATAAAGCCTCACAAAAGAGATTAGCGTGTAAAATTAAAGCGCATGGGATTGGGGGTAGTGTATTGCAATGGCTAGAAAATTGGTTGGCAGACAGGAAACAAAGAGTAGGGATAAATGGGTCTTTTTCCGAATGGCAGGCAGGGACTAGTGGGGTACCGCAGGGATTGGTGCTAGGACCCCAGCTATTCACAACATACATTAATGATTTAGACGAGGAACCTAATGTAATATCCAAATTTGCAGATGACACATCTCATGGAAACCTATAAAATTCTAACAGGACTTGATAGGGTAGATGCTGGAAGGATGTTCCCAATGGTGGGGAGTCCAGAACCAGGGGTCACAGTCTAAGGATACGGGGTAAACCTTTCAGGACTGAGATGAGGAGAAATTTCTTCACCCAGAGAGTGGTGAACCTGTGGAATTCGCTACCACAGAAAGCAGTTGAGGCCAAAACATTGTATATTTTCAAGGAGTTAGATATCGCTCTTTGGTCTAAAGGGATCAAAGGGTATGGGGCAAAAGCGGGAACAGGTTACTGAGTTGGATGATCAGCCATAATGAATGGTGGAGCAGACTTGAAGGGCCAATTGGCCTACTCCTGTTCCTATTTTCTATGTTTCTATGTAATGAGAATTTCCATGCAACACCTTACTCACTCTGTGGTTGCCTCCCAATAGCATTCATTTGCTCATGTCCTCCAAGAGTAAGTAGAGAAAAGGAACAGTGACTAAAATGATACTGGCAATATCAGTAATAAGACATGTATGCAGATGAAACACCAGTTTTTCCAGCAGCCACCGATAAGACAGGCTATATTTTGAGCATAACTTTGCAGGAACCTACCTGGATGTATCAAAGGAAAGGAAGCTGAAATAGCAAAGAAGTTGTGGAAGCAAAGGTGAGAGACTAGGGAACCAGTGAAAAAAAAGACAGACTGAAAATACTGGTGTTATGAACAGGTGAGGAAGGTCAAACGGCTCCCCTCTTATCCCTCCTTGTTTGACTGCAACAGGTTTATTTCTTTTTTGAAGTGGATACACTTGCCATTGCAGTGTGTGTTTAACTGTGTACTTGCCAGATCATAAAAATACCAATCAGACAGGTTTTCTTGAGTTTAACAAAGAGGTTAGGCTTTATTGTACTTAAACCAATTGAAGTAAAATAATAAAATATGCTCCAACTTTCTCTCACGCACACACACAAAAATAGGTTACAGAGTGGGGAAGGATAGATAGGTCAAATTAGAGTCCAGAGAAATAAAAGGGGCATTCAATCGGTGGAGGTTGGTGACTCAGCTGGCTTCAGGCTGAATTCAGTAGTCGTGCGACTTTCCTCTGGTGGTCCTAAGGCTTCCAATTTGAAGATGTGGATGGCTGATTTGGTGGTTATCCTGGGAGGTAGTAATGTGGCTGATTTCCTTCAAGGAGTCTCTGTCTGCAGCAGAGGTATCCCTGAGTAGTCAGTCAGCAGGCAGGGTTCGAAGCTTACAAGGTGAATTGGAGAGAAAGGAAGGAGGGATCCCACTCTGGTCTTCCCTGTTCAGCATCTAGCTGCTTGTCTCGCTACTGCACAGAAAACACCAGCTTAAGCACACAGAAGGTGGGCCTGTCACATGACCATGACCCAGTGATTCAAGCATGGTGTGCATTCCCTCTTGTAACTTAATCAGTCCATGTCTTGGAATTTCCTTCTCACAGCAAGGATTTCATTGTTCAAGTGATTAGGTTTGAGTGGTTCGACTCTACCACTTCAATATTCAGGTAATGGTCTTGACACCTTGCTAATGGGAACAGGATAGGTAGTTCACTCAGATTGCCCAGGTCATTATCCTTGATGGGTCTGTGCAGACAGACCATCTCCATCTCAATGCATTGGAATGTGGAAAGTACAGTGATGCAAACTGGGGTGGCCATCTTTTGCTGCCAGCATCGAGTCACCTCTTTGAATTTTTAAAAAAACAGACATTAGGTTTCCAGCCAGTGGATTAAAAATCATCAATCGGCATTGCTAGTGTCATGAAAACGTGCTAAAAGAATCAACCTGGTAGCTGCCCAACAGAGCAGCACAAAGATAAAAACAGTGAACAGCCACGATGTGACTTTCCTTCTAATGATAAAATTGAGAGAATACTAAGAAAAGGATACATACTATCTCTATGTCTGGTGAGAAAACTAAACAGAATCAATTCTTACAAAACTCAAAATATTACAAGATGTAAGAAATAACATCAAGTGGCAAAAGAATTAAGAAGGATTCCTAAATCAAGCCATTTATCAGGGCGAAATCATTTAAAAATGAAGAATGCTGAACTTTGAGCCATAAAGGTTTGAAGATTCTTAAATTAAAGGGTACAATAATGTATTCATACCAATTCCATCAGGTAATGTTATATACAAAAATACACTTTGCCTAGCCAACCAAACACAGCTAGTAGAATAGTTCATTTTTATGATGAAAACCTAGTGTTTTACTGAGTAACTCAAAACAGAAGTCACAATTTTGAAATTCTCAACAATCTCTAATGTTCTTATTGACATGCGCATACCTTATATACTTCACTGAAGCCACCTCGTCCCAGTAAGTGTAGTAATAAATATCTATCATTCAATGTAGGATGATCTTTGAATCTAAAAAAAAAGATTAGTCTGGGTAAACAATCGGATATCAACCAAATATTCCAGAAACAATTAACTATTTTTTGTACAGGTGGACATGATGAAAGATGTTGACATAATCAAAGTTTTCAGATGGTTGAAACTAGATACTGTACACTGAACTATATACTCCTGATGTTTTGTTGAAGATAGCGCAAGATAAATTAACATATCCAGATATGATTAATCAAGTCAGCATTCTACTTCAAAAATTTAAAACTCCATCAGTTGAGTAGATTTTTTTGTTAGTTAGTCAAGTAGAATGGTAGCAACTGCTCTTTTGAAGTAAGAAAGTGCAATACTGCAGGATAGTAACAAAATTGATGTCAACAAGTAGAGGGCTGATGATGCAGTCAAGGGAAGAGGTGGGCTTCATTGATTGGAAAAGGGGTGATTTGTGGGAAAAGCTATGGAAAAGAGGTGGAGTGGAGGGACAATTTGGAAGAAGGAACTAGGTGCAGAAGTAGAGACACAAGTGGGATTCCCTCAGTTTCAGAAACAAAGTTAGTAATACATTTCTTGCATTTAAACTGTGAGGAGCAAACAGGGTGAGCAATGAGGAGAGATGGAGGAGATTGGAGCTTCTTCCACTCAACAAAATCATTTTGGAGCACTGGGCAGATTTAGCCAGGGAGAAGAAATAGTAGTAAATATTTAGATGTTCAAGCTATATCTGGCAATGAACTTCCAGGTTAGACATGCACCAGGTACATTTAAGATTATAGTTTGTGATTTGAGGCCACTGAGCTGGCGCTTGTAAAAGAGACACACTAGGGTGATTAACTGTCTGGAATTGAGGCAGTTCAGGAGGAATCAATGGAGGTTTCAATATTTTGCAAGCAGAGGACCAAAAAAGGGGAAAATTGGGAGTTCAAGAGAGTTCTGTTAAGGGAGTTGGAGGTAATTTATTTTTAAGAGCAAAAAATGACGGTAGTGGAGTTTGGTCTGTCACTGTCATGTGTATACGGAGGCAAATGAGAAAGTGATCCAAGAGGTCTATCAGAAATGGAGATCTCAAGGCCACAAGTGAAAGGCATGGCAATGTGCATAGCAAGGACAGTAAATGTGGAGGGTGAATAATGTTGAATCGTAAAGTCAGACCAGCAATCTGAATCGAGATGAATTAATCTTCTACAATGGATTTTCATTCTTTGCTTAGGAATAATAAAAACAAGGTTTAAAAGAATGGTTTTATCCAAAAACGCATATATAATTTGATCTCGTGTTTATGGGATTGACTTCGTATGATTTGATGGGCTGTCTACTGAAGAGGTTTGCTACATGTATACCAGAAAATTTTAAAAACTTTAGAAAGTAGCATTGTTCACCAATACACCCTCGCAAAAGAGCAGTAACAGAGGATATTTGGGAAATTTGCAAAGCATTGCAAAATGTTACTACAAGGATATAGTCACGAAAATCATAAAAATACAAATTAGTGCAAATTTTCAAGATTTCGATCCAAAATTTAGAAAACGTACTTAGAAGTAGCCATTCAAATGATCTATTATACATCTTTTGATCCAACCAGAAGGTTGCCAATAAAGAGGACTAAGTGCCCCTTTTCGAAGGGACAGCACCAATACTCTAACAAAAAACGAAATGAGCTATTATAAATGATGATTCAACAATCAGGTCTATCATTTCTCAATTATATAAGTTTGTCATTTAACTAAGGTAAGAATATTGTGAAATTTTAATAAGATTTGTACTCTATTGATTCTGTAATGGGCAGGGGGTTGGGTGGGGTTGGGGTGTAGCCAACTGAGTCAGTGTAAAATTAATAACTTCCTTAAAGTCAAGAATGACATATCTTTATTCATTCAGTTTTAATTCCTGAGACTTCAAAGTTATTATTTCTGCCTTTTGATTTTGGTTGGTTAGTTTACAGGCGTATTAACAGAAAGCCAGATCCCATCATATGCATTTTCCATAGTAAAGCAGATAGTAAATATGACTGATGCATGGATAGTTTCCAGTTAGGATTTTCAAAAGTAATCTGGAACATAATGAAAAGTTAATAACAAAACTTGGGAAAATTTGGTGAAGCATTGGAGGTACGGAGTGAAGTGATAATTGACACATAGTAATTTGGAAGTACAGAAAGTTCTTCAGTCATTTTAAATAGGTAACCACCATTTCTTTTAAAATTATGAGGACAAACTCTGATAGAATGCAACATTCATGAACACTTCAATTTTTAAATGTGGCCTCTTAAGAAACGTCTAGAAAGGTATTCTGTCAAGTTTGGCGAAAATCAGGGAGAACATTTTCACATTTTTTTTGAGGTGACAAACTGAAGTTTAAGAATAGACAAAAAGCGAACCTGGTGTCGGACAAGAAAGCAAACTTTGGTCAAAACAAAGTTATTATTCTTGATTGCCAGGATTTGCAAGTGCAAAAATTAATCAGCAAGTCCATGGGTATTTGCAAAAACAAAAGCTGGATTAATGTTTCAGGTCAGTACCTTGAATTGGAAACTGAAAGACAGGAGTTAAAGGAACCAAACAAAAGCCTTGGTTTGTGTGGTGGTGGGAGAACAGGTGGAAGTTGGTTACATTTTGGGGTTTTTAAGTTTAGATATTTCTCTCAGGTTTAATTTCTCAGACCATTCCTGTAGGAGGGCCCTCACACCCTATAGACAGAAGTGTGCCTTTACATGCCCAATATCTAGGTAATTTGTAAGGATCGTAGGGGCTGAACTATAAGATCTTTTTTACAATATTTTGCCTTAACGGTTAAATTGTCTTCACATGGATTTTGCTTGACCTCAGAAGCTGGAAGAATAAACCCTTCACGAAACAGTGGTTTGCACTACAAACAGATTTATTCAACAATAAATGGTTATGTGAACAGTAACGTGACACATTAAGTTTACTGTAATTATAGTTTTAACTATCCTTATTTGGAAGGAGAAAACAAGCACACATCTCTATTGCATTAAATTGCAATGTTACCAGGACCAGAAACCAAAGGGATGAATTTTCAGGGCTCCCAAAGTCAGGAATGGAGACAGGGGGCCCCGAAAATACTGGTATAGGGAAGCATGTCAATTTCAAGGCACTGATCCTGGCGCTGGCAATAATCACCAGGGCAGGGATAGAGCGGGACAGGAATCCTGCTCTCCTCCCCATTGACACCAGTGAAATTTGCTCAAAAGCTCGTTTACAGCTTATTGAAGGGGGAAGGTGCAATATTTAAAGTGGCGAATTGGTTTTGTCAGTTTCTGAACAGTTATGGGGAGGCAGGTGGACAGTGGGGAGCCAGTCATGGCTGTCCCAGGGTATCACCCATAAGACAGTCAGCAGGGCAAAGGGGGGGCTGGGCACTTGGTAAGCAGGTGCCCTTGGCGCTGCACAGGTGGTAGGGAGAGTGGGCACTCTGCGTCAGAGCTCTGAAAAGGGTTGGAACCCCCATGGCATTCCGGGGACGGGAAAGAAGAGCAGGCGGCAAGGTTGTCAGGGACAACGGGATGTCCACCTGCCCAGAAGGAAAGCTGCAGCTGGCAATGGGGGCACAAGTGTCAGATTTTGGGCCCAGTGGCGATGAGGAGCAACACCCTTTGCAGGAAGGGCAGAACCCTGGGCAGCATGAGCGCACGGGAGAGGAAAGGACAGGAACAGGAGGATCGACCACCCAAGATGGAGCTACCTGGAGATGACTGACAACCAGTGCTGATGTGGTCTGCGTCTCTCCAGGCAGATGGTCATGTGCCCTTATCACTGAAAACTTTACAGCTCACAGCACTGGTCACCATGCCTAGCCAGTGGCTGCCAAAGTCACTGTGATCTTGGAACTTCATTTCTGGTTCCTTCCAAGAATCAGCTACAAACCTTAATGTCATTTCAAAAGCAGCTGCATACCACTGCATCTCGCTGGTCACTGATGCCAAGATGCAAGAGCAGGACAGCACATTCATTTAATGACATACACAGCCTCACAGGGACAGAGAATGTTGGGTTTCACCTCCACTGCTGGATTCTGACCCAGAAACAGTACCAGCTCCTCTTTCCCGCCTCCGCAATGCAAATTCAGCCAAAAATATCTATTCTGGGATTATGGATATTCGGACAAACTGGGCCATTAACTTTGGATGGACCTGAATTTTAAACCCAATATATACTATGATGCATGATATGAGCAATTTGAAACATGATATTATGGCAAGTGCTGGCTCCCAAACCTTTCCACCACTGGGGGTTGGCCTCAGTGCATGTCTGGTTCTGTTGCAGGCTAATTGATAGAGATCGTCAGCCATGATTCCTCAACCATTCCATTATTGTTGGATCATGCAACTACTGGAATGGTCAAAGGCAAACTAGATGGACCTTGGTATTTTTTCATCCAGCATTTCCTATGTTCCTTCGGATAAAATGCTTAATTTTTGTCACGGGAGGAACAGCGATAATGGGCTAAATGTTCACAAAAGTTTTTTTTTTAAACAAAGCTAGACAGAGGTGAAAACTGATTGATAATGTGCAAGGAGAATCTTAGTGAGACATTAAAACCAAAAGGCATGAAAATAGCCTAGAAAAAAAGAGCAAATGCTAGAAATCCAAAATAAGAAACTTAATTCTAGTATCTGTTTTATTTCAGATTTCCAGCTTCATTAATCTTATTATTTCCATTGTTTGACTTACTGCTGCTTCTTTTCCTGGAATGTCAGTCTTAAAGTCCTATTGCTCTCCAGCATAAAATCTCATTTGTCTCTCTTATCCTGTTCACCATCTCTGTTGCCCTTCACCATTTTTGTTTAAAACTATTTGCCAAAATCTATTTTCACGACTGTATCCCTTTCCTCAGCACCTGCCTCCAGCTTTGACTTATTCCATGTGGATTCCAGCTGAAGTTTCGTCCTTCCTCTTTCAGATCCATTTGTGATCACCAGCCTGGAAATTTTATTTACCTTTCAGCATTTCACACAATACACTCTCTCTCTTGTCCCATGTGTCATACATTAGCCCTCTCTCTCTTCAGCAGTATTGTTATTCGCGGTTAATTTTGCAGCATCCTTGCCTCTATGTCAGATATTAAACCAAGGCTCGTTTGCCCTACCATGTCATCATTTCAAGAGCAGGAGATGAATTCTCCCCAGTATTCTGGCCAATATTTGTCCCTCAACCATACTAAAATGGATTATCTGTTATTTGATTATCACATTGCTGTATGTTGGAGCATGAGTTGGCAGCTGTGTTTCCTACATTACAACAGTTCAAAAGTACTTCATTGGCTGTAAAGCATCAGGGATGTGCTGAGGCCATGAATGGCACTGCATAAATGCAAGTACTTTCTTTCTATTGGCTGAATCAATGTTGTCATTCTCCTGGTTTTCAGTTCTGCATCATCCTTTGCCTCATCTGTTGCTTTACCAAAATTTGTTTTTCTTCCCATCAGGCAGCAAGGACTGGAAGGACAAATAATTCTCCAATGCCAAGTAATTACTGATTCCTAATGGTCCTCATTTTCTTGAAACCCCATTTAAACTCACTTGTTTACCAAGCCTTCCAACTTCCCCTTTTGTAATGCTAAATGATGTGTCCTCAGCAAAGGCCATAAGCCTCATACCTGTATGACCACATGATGCTGAGCTCTTCTTCTGTTACTTTGCTTCCATGCTTATTTTTTATTTGGCCGGGTCCACCTCCTGAATCTGACACCTTCTCCTATCTTTAGCCCTTTTGATCCCGTGGATAAAATTAATGCTCACCTTGAACGACATACCTTAATTAAAGACAGTCAACATAGGCACGTAAAAGGCAAACCTTGTCTGATGAATCTAAAAATTCTTTGTGAAAATAACACTGTACATTAATAAGGGAAATGCAGAGGATCTTCTATATGGATGTTCAAAAGGCACCATAAGGAGGTTGTTGATGCAATTAACACATTATAAATAGGAACATGGCAGCAAGGATCAGAAGTTAGTTAAAAATGGCTGAACGTTACAGTAGTTAATGAATGCTTGTTCAGACCAGAGATAGAAAAAGTAGTGTTCCTCAGGGCCCAGCATTGGGATCACTGTTCTTCATATAAATATGGATTTTGCTATTTGCTGTACTGTATTAAAATCTGCATACAGCACAAGAGAGCAAAGTTAACTGAAGACAAGTGACTTCAGAAGGACAAAGACAGATAAGCAAACTGGACAGATAAATTTCATAAATGTGAAGTGATGCATTTTGGGAGGAAAAACAAGGAAAGAACATATATACTAGGTGGTAAAATTTTAAAAAGGAATAGCAACTAATAGGCACAAATTCACAGATCTTTAAAAGTGAGAAGACAATTTGGATAGCCGTAAAAAAAAAAAAAGAGCTTCTGGAATCCTAGGTTTTATAAATAAAGGCACACACAACAAAAAACAAAGAGGCAATCTTAAACCTATATAACTCCTTGACCAGTCGAGAGTCTTTACTCTAGGAAAAATGTCGAGGCCATGGAAAAAGTGCAGAAGCGACTCACCAAAATAACACCAATTATGAGAAATTTTACTTGAGGTGGCTAGAAAAATTGGCCCTCTTCATTTGAACGAAGATGATTAAGAGAGCTGATATGTATTCAAATTTATGATGGGATTTTGAAAAGGTTCATAGGGATAAACTACTCCCATTGGTTAGTAAGTTGGTAACTAGCGAGCATAAAGCAGCATTTGTGGAGAGAGAAACAAGGTTACCATTTCAGGTCAATAGCCTTTCATCAGAACTGGAAAAAGTTAGAATTGTAAAAGTTTTTAAAGAAGTACAGAGGCAGGGAAAGGGCAGAAGCAAGAAAAAAGGAAATGTCTGTGATATTGTGGAAGGCAGGAGAGATTAAATGACAAGAGGGATGATAGTGTAAGGCAAAAGGGGATGGTATTGGGACAAGTTGAAAAAAAGGTCTAGAGGAGGTACAAATGGGAAAAGCATAATCATTGCTAACAGCTGTTATCTGAAAATAATGGGGGCAGTGGTTATGATCTGAAATTGCTGAACTCAATGTTGAGTCCAGAAAGCTGTCAAGTGCTTAATCGAAAAATGAGGTGTTGTCACTTTAGCTTGCACCGAACTCCAATGGAACAGTACGGGAGGCGGAGGACAGAGAGGCTGGAATGGAACAGAAAATTAAAATCACAGGCGACTGGAAGCTCTGTTCAGTCCACAAGCGTGACCCTGAGAGGTTCTGCAAGGCATGCATACACTAAACGTTTGGCCTGCTGGTTGTGAGCAGCAAATACAGGATACTGAAGTGAAAGTACAAGTAAATTGCTGTTTCACCTGGAAGGAATGGGACTCTGTAGAGTGGGATGAGGAGGGTGTTGGGGATGTTTAAAAAGACCCAGGATGCTGCAGCAGGAATGGTCCTTTTGGAATGCTTGGGGAATGGGGGTGAATAAAGAGAGATGTGTTTGATGGTGGCATCATATTGAAGGATGATCCATTGAATGTGGAGGCTGGTGGGGTGGAAGAAGAGGACAAGGGGAACCCTAATGTGGTTCTGGGAAGAAGTGCGGGAAATTGGATAGCCATGGTCAAGGGCCCTTGTCAGCCATGGTGGAGGGGCATCCTCGGTTGAGAAAAAGGAAGACAGATTGGAAAAACTGATACGGAAGATGGCGTCAGAACTGATATGATAGAGAAGGAGAAACTGGGAAAATAGAAAAGATCCGTATCATCTGTTCCAACAATACCACTTTCCATACCAGTGCTTCCAATGTTTTCCTATGGAGATGTAACACCTGCAGTTTTACTACCTCCCTTCCCACTGTCCAACGCCCCAAACACTCCTTGCATATGAAAAAGCGATTTACCAGCATTTATTTCAATTTAGTGTATTATACTCACTGATCACAACGCAGATTGGGTGACCACTTTGTTCAGTCGCAAGCATGACCCTGAGCTATCGCCTATCATTTTAATTCTCTGCCCTGCTCCCACTCCAACCTCCCTATCCTTGACCCCTAAACACTTCCAATGAAATGCAATGCAAGCTTGAGGAAAAGCACCTCCTCTTTTGATTTTCACAGCCTTCCAGACTCAATATTGAGTTCAACAATTTCCAATCATAACCACTGCCCACATTTTTTTTTCCTGGACAGTAGCTATTGGCAATGATTCTGCTATTCCCATTTACACCTCCTCTAGACCCATCATTTACTTAACTTATCCCATTACCAACCTCATTTTGTCTTGCACCATCATACCTTTTAGCATTTAATCTTTCCTGCCTTCCACCCCATTAAAGACCTTTCTTTTTGTTCTTTTCTCCCCTCTGCCCTTCCCCTGCTGCTATTTGCTTAAAACTTGTTATATCTCTAACATTTTCCAGTTCTGAACAAATATCAACCTGAAATGTTAACACTCTCTCTCTCTCCACAGATGCTGCCAGACGTTGCAGTGACCCTCCCCTCCAAGTGCTGCGGCTGCCAGCTCGATCGAAGTGGCCTCCCAGCAGCAGGCTGGGGGCTCCATGATCCAATGACAGGGCCGCGCGGATAAAAGACTGCAGTCCGCGAAGAGGCCTGCGGAGGTGGTTTCCCCTCCATCCTGGCGTCCCCACCAGCTTCTGGAGTCTTCAGTGCAGCCCAGTAAGGGCATCTCCACATTGAGGCGCCCTTGTGGTCCCCGATCTGCCTCTCTAGGTGCAGCTGCCATGGCTTCAGAGCTGCTGGCCCTCCGAATAATTCTGCCATCCTTAATACGATGATGTGGAGGCGGCCATTGGAAAATTGCACCACTGATCTCGCAGGCTCAGGGTCCTCATTTGGTCCCAACAGCAGGGTCCCAAAGCACATGGGAAAATCCAGCCCATTTATTTTAAGCAGAGGACTGAAAGAATTGCCCTAGTTCAAACAGAAAGTGATGGTAACAAAGTAACTTTCAAAAGGGAAGTGGATAAATATTTGAAAAAGAATTTTTTTAAAAATGTGAAATTCTATTTTTTCCCTCTCTGATCTCTTGCCTTCTCTCAAACTTTTCACTGAGAACTGCCACTGCGATAATAAGCGGTCTGTGTTTGTCCACTCTCTATCACTCTGATCTATCTTCTTCTGAACTTATAGCTCTCCATTTTTTCAATTCCAACCTACACTATCAAACTTGCTGACAAGCAGGTACTGTTGGCATATGACAGATTGCCGTCTACCTGGTTGAGATCCACTACTAATTATCTGACACTTCCTCTTATTCCTGTGGAACATGACCCATTAAACCATAGTCTCCCAGGCTGTCATCTTAACTATTCAGGAGATGTTTTCTCTAACCATCTTCAATCTTGCAATTTCCCAACACTCAACAGCCTGTTTCTAACTCCTCTCCAAGATACACAAATGCTGGTTTAGCTTACTCCTGTTAACACATTTAGTCCCCTCATATTTTGACTATTTATCAACATTCATAACTCTACGGATGCCCTCGACCACACTGGCAATTTCAATGTTTGTGATCCCAGTTGTTTCTTTTACCATGACGTACCACTTCCTTTCCAACCCTTACTAGCATGGTCTCTGAGCTCTCTGTTTCTACTTTGAACACCACAACCAGCCCCCATCCAGCATTACCCTCTTCTGTTTGGCTCAATTTATTCTTGCCGAGAAATTCCCTTTAACCCCACTCACTTCCTCTAAATAAAAGTGGGAAGCCCTCATAGTTACTGCTATGCCTGCCTTTTTGGAAGGTATATGGGACACTATATTCCAATCCTACAAAGGCCCTTTCCCTGACCTTCTCTGTTGCAGTGACTGTGTTACTGCTGCTTATACTCACAATTAGATCTCGAGAATTTCAGTGCTTACGTTTTCAATTTTCAACTATCTGTCACCTTCAGGTGGTCTCTCTCTAACTGTCCTTCCAGGCATTCTCGATCTCTTTTTCTGGCAATGATCTCTCCACAGACTTTACAAACTCAGATGTCTGCAACTACCTGGATTATGCATCTTTCCAGACTGCTGCTTTGAAAGCCTCTATCCATTTCTCGGTTTTTCCGTATCATTGTCACCACTGTGGTCACATTCCAATTTCTGAAATGTCACTTGTTTCACAGCTGAGTCCTCCCTTCAGATAGGGCTCTTGACAGAGTCTACCTCATTTTCCATCTTTGTTCTCATACCTTCTGAGATGATGGCAGGGTATCCTTTGTCCTCACCTTTCATCCTACTAGACTGCTTTTTCATCAGATCATCTTTCACCATTTACAAAAGCACATATTTCCTCCAGCATCACACTTCTCCCAATCCACGGTGGGAGTTGCAACAAGATTGCATGGGTAGACCTTGCATCGGAACAATGCTCTGGCAGGATTTCTACATCTGTGCTCGCCTGTCTTTCCTATTTGAGTGCGGTTGAATCTGCTGGATTACTAGCACTTCCATTATTTTAGTTTAAAGCAGTTGCAGTTATCTTTTGCTTGATAGGTACCTTCCTTCTTTTAATGCCTTTCTTGAACTCATCCACCAGTTTTCATCTCTTCAGCATTTAAAAAGAAAAACAAATTATCTTTCTTCCTTTCCCCTCCCCTCACCTTCCTTTTCTCTATTCAGTTCCGTTCCAATGAACCGTTTGCTTATCTTCCAGTTCTGAAAGTGGCTCCACACCCAAAATGTTTTTACTTTACAGATGCTGATAGACCTACTGTAGAACTTGAGTTCATTTTTTTCACATTAGCTAAAATTTAAGTATTTTGAAGCTATTTAAATGACTACTATTTTGGGCTTGTGTGATTAAACACTCATGTTAGAGGAAAAATCTGCAAGTTTTTTTGTTTGTGGTGGGGGGGAGGGGGGCGGGGGGCGGGGGAAGAAAGAATATTTTTTCTATTGAAATACATGCAAAAAACTAAGTATTAGCCTTGGCTGTTGTCAGAATGCTGTGGTTTTAAACCCCACTTCATGACCTGACCACGTAATCTAGGTTGACCATTTAGTGCAATTCCAAAGCAATGCTGCACTGCCAGAAGTGCCACCTTTTGAATGAGACATTAAACACAGATCAAATATTTGTAACCTTCAGGTGGACATTCAAGATCCTATGGCACTGTGAAGTAGTACAGGGGAGTTCTCCCAGTGTCTTCGCCAACTTTTATCCTTCAAACAATATCGCTAAATATCCGATCATCTATTTTACTGCTGTGTGCAAACTTTTCCTACATTACAAATAGCAACTACACTTCAAAAAATACTTCATTGACTGAAGTGCTTTGGAACATCCCGAGGTTGCGAAAAGTACATGAATCAAGAAAATTATTTAACATTTATTAACGTACTGTGAACTGTCTTCGTTATTTATTCTTTTAAGTTCACGTATGTGCAGATTTCGTACTCTCTCCAGGCGTTCAAGCTCTGCTTGAATTTCAGCTTCTTCCTGTTTACACCAAAGGGAAATAAATTTGAACATTGTTCAACTACTCAGTCATTCACACAACCAGCTTTCTTCTAGGCCATGTACCCACTACAGACGAGAATTTAAATTCATGAACAATTAACCAGCATCATGAATGAAATGCCAGCATAACTGGTACCAAAATGAATTACGACCCCATCACCGCTTATATGTATTTTCAAAAACAATTTGATAAAAGACCACACAAGAGACTAGTAGCTACTGTAATAGCTCCATAGCTTTAAGAATACGCTCACAAACCCACATGGACTGCAGCAGTTCAAGATGGTGGCTCACCAGCACCTTCTCAAGGGCAATTAGGGATGGGCAATAAATGCTGGCCTTGCCAGCAATGCTCACATCCCATGAACAATTTTTTTTTTATATAAAAAAAAGGACAGACCTGGTTAAAAAACTGACTGATTGGAAGGAGACCGAGAATAGGGATAATGGACAGATACTTTAATTGGTAGGATATCACTAGTGATGTCCTTCAAGGAATTGCACTGCGGCTTCAACTATTCACTGTATTCATTAACAATTTAGATGATGGGATAGAAAGCCACATACCAAATTAGCGAATACAATAGGCGGTATTGTAAGCAGGGTAGATGGAAGTGTAAAATTATAAAGAGATACTGATAGATTAAGTAAATGGACAAAATTGTGGCAAATGGATTACGATGTGGTCATCCACTTTGGATTTAAAAGGATAGAACTGGATACTTTCCAAATGCTGAAAGCTAGAAACAGTGGTGGTCCAAAGAGACTTGGGGGTCCAGGTACACAGATCATTAAAATGGCATGAAGAGGTCCAGAAAATGAGTCCTAAAGGCTTAATGGATCATGGCCTGATGGCCTTTGTATCGAGAAGAATGAAATACAGAGGGGTAGAAGTCTCGCTTCAGCTCCACAAAGTTCTGGTTAGACCACACCTGGAGTACTGAAGCAGTTCTGGCACTACTCCTTAATAAAGATATATTGGCCTTGGAGGGAGTGCAGCAAAGAGTTACTAGAATGATACCTGGACTCCAAGTGTTAAGCTATGAGGAGAGATTAAACAAACTAGAGTTTCATTCCCTGGAATTTAGAAGGTTAAGGAGTAATTTGATCAAAGCATTCAAGATATTAATGGGGAAGAGAGAAGGTAGATCGGCAGAAACTATTTCTGCTAGTTGGGGAGTCGGAGTCTAAGTCTATGGGGCATAATCTAAAAATTAGAGTCAGACTTTTCAGGAGTGAAAGTAGGAAACATATCTTCACGTAAAAGGTTATAGAAATTTGGAACTCTCCTCCACAAATGACAATTAGTGCTAGATCACTAATTTTACAACTGAGTTTGATAGATTTTTGTTAACCAAAGGTATAAAGGGAAATGGGCAAATGTGGGCATATGGAGTTAGGTCACAGTTCAGTCATCATCTCATTGAATGGTGGAACAGGCTCAAGGAGCTAAATGGCCTTTTCCTGTTCCTATGGGAGAGGAGAAAGCAAAGAATAGGAGTGAAAACAAATTGCTCAGCCTGTAACGATGTAGTTAAGCGGCAAGTTCAAGTAGGGGCTGCTGTTATCTGCTACACACATTAGGTAACAAGAAGGGTCGATGAGGGTAGTGCATTTGATGTAGTCTATATGGATTTTACCAAGGTTTTTGATAAGGTCCCACATGGAAGACAGACAAAAGTCCACGGGATCCAAGGCAAAGTGGCAAGTTGGATCCAAAATTGGTTCAGAGGCAGGAAGCAAACAGTAATGGTTGATGGGTGTTTTTGTGACTGGAAGGCCGTTTCCAGTGGAGTTCCGCAGAGGTCAGTACCATGTCTGAAGAAGGGTCACTGACTTGAAACGTTAACTCTGCTTCTCTCTCCACAGATGCTGCCAGACCTGCTGAGTATTTCCAGCATTTCATGTTTTTATTTCAGTACTAGGTCCCTTGCTTTTTGTGGTATATATCGATGATTTGGACTTGAATGTAAGGGGCATGATTAAGAAGTTTGCAGATGATACAAAAATTGGCTGTGTGGTTGATAATGAAGAAGAAAGCTGTAGACTGTAGGAAGATGTCAATGGACTAGTCAGGTGGGCGGAACAGTGGCAAATGGAGTTCAATCTGGAGAAGTGCGAGGTAATGCATTTGGAGAAGGCTAACAAGGGAAGGGAATATACAATAAATGGTAGGATACTGAGAACTGTAAAGGAACAGAGGGACCTTGGAGTGCATGTCCACAGATCCCTGAAGGTGCTGAACAAGTAGATAAGGTGATCAAGAAGGCATAGGGGATACTTGCTTTTTTTTTTTAAGCTGAGACAGAAAAAAAGAGATGAGACTGCATAAAACACTAGTTAGGTCACAGCTAGAGTGCTGTGTGCAGTCTGCTCTATAGGAAAGATGTAATTGCACTAGAGAGGGTACAGAGGAGATTTACGAGGATGTTGCAACAGAGGAGGCTGAGGGGAGACCTAACTGAAGAGTATAAAATTATGAGCGGTCTAGATGAAGTGGATAGGAAGGCCCAATTCCCTTAATTGAGAGGGCCATAACCAGGGGCATAGATTTAGGGTATAAGGTACAAGATTTAGAGGGGATTCATGGGAAAACTTTTTTCACCCAGAGAGTGGTGGGGATCTGGAACTCACTGCCTGAAAGGGTGGTGGGGTAGAAACCCTTAACATATAAAAAGTACTTGGATACGCACTTGAAGTGCCAGAGCCAGACCAAGAGCTGGAAAATGGGATTAGGCTGGATGGCTTCTTGTAGGCTGGCGCAGACACAATGGGCCAAATGACCTCCTTCTGCGCTGTAAATTCCTATGATCTGGACTTAGAGATTGCTGATGCTACCAAATTGAAGGATATGGCAAACTGTGATATAGGATATAGAATAGAAAGACGGACAGATAGGTAGTAGATACAGTTCAAAACTTTATTCTGACCAAAGTTTATTGCTTCATACTTGAGAAAGGAAGTACATCTTAAATAGAATATTTTAAATAGAATGGAGAAACTGGCATGCAAGTCATTAAAGGTTGTAGTTAAAATAAATATGGTCAGAAAATAGGCAAATGTAATCTTTGGTTTCGAATTTAGAGACAAAGAATACAAAAGCAAGCTGCCAATGTTCAACTTATTAACAGCTCAGCTAGGCCACAGTTGGAAGTACTGTGAACAGTTTTAGGCAGGAAAGCAACGGAAAAGGTGCGGCATAGACTCACTAGAATATTCCCAAAGATAAAGTATTAGTTATGAGAGAAACTTGAGAAGTGCAGACTCCTTGTACTACAGCAGAGATGACTGACAAGTGATTGGATAGATGTCTTCAAGATAATGAAACGTGATACAAGGTAGATAGTAACAAATGTTTTCTGTTGACTGGCAAGACAGTAATGAGGACACACTTTTAAGATTACCTCAAAAGAATGAGAGGGGAGGTTAGAAATGCCTTAAACATATGAATTTTCTGCTACAAACTACTACTGAAGAGCAAAGTCCATAAATATTTTAAAAAGGAAATTACACAGCCATTTGAAAAAATATTAAAATTAATTGAAGGATGCAATTTAGTATTACATTAGATAGCTCAAGTGGAGAAAATGCACGAAATTCTTGATGGACCAAATGGCTTTTCTCTGTGCTGTATTGTATTATAAAAGGCCCACATCTCTATCATAACATAAAAACTGTTGAAGAACTTCCAAATAATTACTTCTAAATTAAACAATTTTTCCTTTGTTGACATGAAAACATTGACACATTGACTTTTATGTATTACAAGAGTATTCCTTTAACTCAGAAGTTGCCCTAATTATAAATAATGAATCCACAACAAGAAAACACACCATCAAATAAAGATACCATCAAACCATCAATGGAGTGATGAGATTATTTGTAAAATCAAGAGCAAAGAAGTTGTCTTTCTACATCAAAAGCAGACCGAGGACAAATATTGCATTTCCTTTTATAGATTTTTCCCTATGTATTAAATAATTAAATTTTTGTATATAGCTAAGTTTGAAACTTAGACTTTTATGTGGTAGATTTAATACATCAGCTATTTGTTCGTGCAACTAAAACATGCTATGAAATGTCTTGTACAAGAAGCCAAAGGAAAACAATCAGTAAAATGCATCACTATCTGTTGCCATGTATCATCAATTTTTGGGGAGGAAAATAGTGAGAACATTGTAAATTACAGCCAAGTAAGGCAACATGAAAGTTTTAAAAAGAAAAAAAGGCTGTCTATTCGTAGTGTTATTTTAAAGGATATTTTAGCACCATTCATTTCAAATACAGAGAAGGAAAATGTTGTATTATCTTTTAAGTATGAGGTAATCCATAATAAAAACACGATTACCAAATGATAAAAGAGTGTCGGATGCAGCTCAGGAGGTAGCAACTTTGCCTCGAGTCAGAAGATTGAGAGTTGAGCCTATAATCCAGTATGCCACTCCAGCACAGTACCAAGGGAGTATGTATCGTCTGGAGTACCGCCTTCAGATAAGACGTTAAACTGATGCTTATCTGCCCTCACGGGTGGAGATATAAGATCCTATAGC
This sequence comes from Heterodontus francisci, assembly GCF_036365525.1. Taxonomy (NCBI): domain Eukaryota; kingdom Metazoa; phylum Chordata; class Chondrichthyes; order Heterodontiformes; family Heterodontidae; genus Heterodontus; species Heterodontus francisci. Next base: position 69,206,649 of record NC_090377.1, on the reverse strand, counting down.
ACTACTTTGAAGAGGAGCAGGGAGTTCTTTCCAGTGTCCTGCCCAATACTTACCTTTCAAGCAACATCACCAACAGATTAACTAATTGCTGATTTTGGGATCTTGCTGAGAACAAATGAGCGACTGTGTTTCCCTACATTACAATAGTAACTACATTTCAGAAGTACTAAGTTATTTGTAAAGCTCTTTGGAACACCCTGAGGCAGTGAATGGTGCTAAAAAATACAAGTCTTTCCTTTTCCTTCGAGCCTCATTTACTGCAGTTATGATTTTAGGAATGAGAAGAGAAAATAATTTTGCTGGTGGCACAAAATTAATGGTTTTTGGGTAGGTGTCATTATTGAGCTCAAAATTCCCCTCCTGTAAACTGCCTACTTCAACATGCTGCCTCACGACTGTGATGTTCCCACCAATCCTCTCAGCCCCTCCACTTAAAATTTATCAGAATCAACAGACCTTCTTAAGATGTCCTAATCTAAGTTTGAAGATCTCTTCCTGTTCATGGTACTCTGCTACTGTCAACCTAGGTAAAACAGGTTCAGAAAAAAATAAAAGTATTACCATTTAGATTATAAAATTGACTAGAAGCTGTTACAGGAAGTATTGTTGCAAAATTCAAAGTCTACTGTACATACAAAACAACCCAGACATAACTGGATACTAACAGCTCCAAGCTTTCTGCATTAAGTCAATTCTCAAAGGACCTGAGGATCATTAATTGTGCGTATGCAGTATTAGCTGCAGAACAATGCTTCTACACAAGTTCTAACAATTTAATGTTCTATTTTTGTAAGACAATACAGCATAATTAGTGTGAACAGGAAGTATTCAAGATAAGTATCAGAAATAGTATACCTCAATAATAAAGTTGCACTGTTTTTGGAAGAAGTAGCATGTATGCGTTATTTCCATAGGATATCAAAATATTGAGCATGGGTTTCTTTCAGTTGCATTAATTTAGGCTTTAACCTCAGCCTCTTAACATTCAGACAAGGATGTACACTGATATGTACTTACCATTTAAAAGAATAAAATATCTCAACATAAATCCTTTTCTTATGGCTTTCAATGTTAACCAGTTAATTCCAAGAAATTAAATGAACCACTTTAAATGAAAGGCAACAACTCAATCCTGGAACATTTACTTTCTAGCAACATTTCCTGCTACTCTATTCATCCCTTACTCAACTGGCATGTAAGGTAGCTGTGCTGCAAAACTCGTTGATTTCCTCAAACTCAGCTGCGACTCATCAGTTGTCTTACCAGTGAGGAAACAGAACAGTCCACATTAGGGTAAACTGCTGCACTGGTAGAGATGGCATGGATGTCAGAACTAATGGTATAAATTAGGTAATATAATAGACCATTTTATGGGAGCAATTCTTTGTCTAATTGATAGCATTCCCATCAGAGTCAGAAGGAGCAGGGTTTGAAAGTTGCTCCAGACAGTGTTGGTCAGTGGAGACCAGAGTTTCGACTCTGAATTCTGGGTTGACATCCAGCAGGATGTTCAAGTTTGATGTGTAGGTGACCTGCCACCACCACCGCAACCCCCCCACACCCCCACCTTCCCCCACTTCTTCATATGATTTGTGGGAGCTCAGGAATTTCCTGCAGTAAGTGACTTTAAAATATAAATAGGCCAATTCAAACGAATACTAAGACAAATGTGTATTTCACTTAAGTGGGCCCTACTGTAATAGCAATCCAATACTGCTCTCATGCCAATTTTAACGTAACTGCCACTAAATAGTATCATAACTAGGTGTACATTGTTACCATTGAGTATTTGAACAATCTCCAATAGGGATAGTAATGAGATGGTTCATATATGGCAGGATAAAATGAGCTGTATATTCAAGATTGCTCCTGTTTCATCTGATGCCAGATTAGAATCCAGGACCAGCATGTTCCTGTGAGGAAGAAGGATAACTTTGGCAAGTTTTGGGAACCTTGGATAACGCGGGATATTGTGAGCCTAGTCAAAAAGAAAAAGGAAGCATCCATAAGGGCTGGAAGGCTGGGAACAGACGAATCGCTTGAGGAATATAAAGACAGTAGGAAGGAACTTAAGCAAGGAGTTAGGAGGGCTAAAAGGGGTCATGAAAAGTCATTGGCAAACAGGATTAAGGAAAATCCCAAGGCTTTTTATACGTATATAAAGAGCAAGAGGGTAACTAGGGAAAGGGTTGGCCCACTCAAGGACAGAGAAGGGAATCTATGTGTGGAGCCAGAGTGAATCAGTATTCACCAAAGAGAAGGGCTTGGTGGATGATGAGCCGAGGGAAGGGAGTGTAGATAGTCTCAGTCATCTTATTATCAAAAAGGAGGTGGTGTTGGGTGTCTTGCAAAGCATTAAAGTAGATAAGTCCCCAGGGCCTGATGGGATCTACCCCAGAATACTGAGGGAGGCAAGGGAAGAAATTGCTGGGGCCTTGACAGAAATCTTTGCATCCTCATTGGCTACAGGGGAGGTCCCAAAGGACTGGAGAATAGCCAATGTTGTTCCTTTGTTTAAGAAGGGTAGCAAGGATAATCCAGGAAATTATAGGCCGGTGAGCCTTACGTCAGTGGTAGGGAAATTATTAGAGAAGATTCTTCGGGACAGGATTTACTCCCATTTGGAAACAAACGAACTTATTAGCGAGAGGCAGCATGGTTTTGTGAAGGAGAGGTCATGTCTCACTAATTTGATTGAGTTTTTTGAGGAAGTGACAAAGATGATTGATGAAGGAAGGGCAGTGGATGTTATCTATATGGACTTCAGTAAAGCCTCATGGCATACTGGTACAAAAGGTGAAGTCACACGGGATCAGAGGTGAGCTGGCAAGATGGATACAGAACTAGCTCAGTCATAGAAGACAGGGTAGCAGTGGAAGGGTGCTTTTCTGAATGGAGGGATGTGACTAGTGGTGTTCCGCAGGGACCAGTGCTGGGACCTTTGCTCTTTGTAGTATATATAAATGATTTGGAGGAAAATGTAGGTGGTCTGATTAGTAAGTTTGCGGACGACACAAAGGTTGGTGGAGTTGCGAATAGTGACGAGGATTGTCAGAGGATACAGCAGGATATAGATCGGTTGGAGACTTGGGCGGAGAAATGGCAGATGGAGTTTAATCCGGACAAATGTGAGGTAATGAATTTTGGAAGGTCTAATGCAGGTGGGACATATACAGTAAATGGCAGAACCCTTAGGAGTATTGACAGGCAGAGAGATCTGGACATACAGGTCCACAGGTCACTGAAAGTGGCAACGCAGGTGGATAAGGTAGTCAAGAAGGCATACAGCATGATTGCCTTCATCGGTCGGGGCACAGAGTATAAAAAATGGCAAGTCATGCTGCAGCTGTACAGAACTTTAGTTAGGCCACACTTAGAATATTGCGTGCAATTCTGGTCGCCACACTACCAGAAGGACGTGGAGGCTTTGGAGAGGGTACAGAAGAGGTTTACCAGGATGTTGCCTGGTCTGGAGGGCATTAGCTATGAGGAGGTGTTGGATAAACTCGGATTGTTTTCACTGGAACGACGGAGGTGGAGGGGCGACATGATAGAGCTTTACAAAGTTATGAGCGGCATGGACAGAGTGGATAGTCAGAAGCCTTTTCCCAGGGTGGAAGAGTCAGTTACTAGGGGACATAGGTTTAAGGTGCGAGGGGCAAAGCTTAGAGGGGATATGCGAGGCAAGTTCTTTACACAGAGGGTGGTGAGTGCCTGGAACTTGCTGCCAGGGGAGGTGGTGGAAGCAGGTACGATAGCGACGTTTAAGGGGCATCTTGACAAATACATGAATAGGATGGGAATAGAGGGATACGGACCCCTGTGCTGTACTGTTCTTTGTTCTATGCCAAGTAGGTGCCATGAGACCAAGTTTCAGGCAACGCCAGCCAGGATGTTAAAATCTTGTAAATAATAATGCAATGCTAAAAAGGTTCAGGTTTATTAAATGGACATTCAAATCCAAAAAAGTCTACAGGGGTTATGTTGCAGACATTTGAAGATTTTGAGAAAGAATAATCTGCTTAGATCATGAAATGTACCAGTACACAAGGGGGTGACATACTCACGTGTTTAGTGAAGACTGCTTGCACACAAATTTTCCTAAATCCCCATTAGCATCATGAAATTATGAGAAAGCATTTGCTTATTTTTTGTTCGGCATGACCCATTGCATACAACAGTGTGTAATGTAATAAGATTTTTCACAATGAAATATAAAAAGAAACTTACAACTGTGGAAGGTTTGGTCTAACAAAAGGATCATTTTCTGCACCATTTACAGCCTTTGCTTTGCGCTGTTTTAGCTCAGAGTTTGCTGCTGGGGTCTGAAAACTTTGAGTTGGTGGAGGCTTTCTCTTTGCTAGCAACTTTCTTTGTCGTTCTATTTCTTCCCTCTGTTGATTTATCCATTCCTGTTGTCTGTATTCAAAAGTAGACATTAAGAAAGATAATCTGCGAGCACATTTTAATAGTAGCGAACCTCCTCTGATGCTGCTCATAGGGAGCTAGAGGTTGTTTTATATTGAGAGTTTGTGTGTCTGGTAGTAGAGCTGCAGTGTAGGAGGACTTCAGTGGAGTTGGTGAAAGTTGGGGGATGAATAAAGAGTGTGAAGGCACAATAATAGTTGGGGCAGGGTAGAAGTGGGGGTTCTAGAAATAAGAACAGTAAGAAAGATATAAAACTAATTTTAGTATGTAGATTCAGTACATTTAAAGGTGCCAATGTGCAAGAGGGAGGCAGCCACTAGGAGTTTAGGTACAAAATATTGATGTAGTTTCTGTGCCACCAAGAGAAAGAGCATATGTTCTTGAGGGAAGAGAAGGATTCACCTGGGAAAGGAAAAGGGAAGTTACTAGTTAGAGGAGAGGGTGAAGGAAAGGCCATGTATAACTGAGTGATAGAATGCAAGGGGAGAAAAAGGGGAGGGGGAGGGAGGGAGAGAAAAAATTGAATATTTGCCATTCATACTTACTTTACAAGATTCTGAAATGCATAGCCATCAGTCCACTGTTCAGTGAATGAAGCACCATGTCGCACTGTAGTGAAATGCCCCAGACGCAGTCTGTCCTGCATACTCTTCTCTCTGCTAGATTGCTTCTCTTGCTTACTCTAAACCACAAGAATCATGTTAATAGCTTATCATTCCATTTTCAGTAAATTGTAATTTAAATACAATTAATTTTATTGCTCTTTCATCTGCTGCTTCTTGCAAAGATAGCCTCCAATAACAAAACTGAGTTAAAAATGCCATGCATAGGAACATAGGAAATAGGAGCAGGAGTAGGCCATTCAGCCCATCGAGCCTGCTCCGCCATTCAAACGAATCAAGGCTGATCATCTACCTCGACACCATTTTTCCCTACTATCGCCATATCCCTTGATCTCATTAGTATTCAGAAATCTATCTATTTCTGTCTTGAACATGCTCAATGTTTGAGCTTCCACAGCTCTCTGGGGTACAGAATTCCAAATATTTACCACCCTCTGAGTAAAGAAATTCCTCCTCATCTCAGCCTTAAATGGCCTGCCCCTCATTCTGCAACCAGGGTCCGAGACTCACCAGCCAGAGGAAAGATCCTCTCCAATTCCATCCTGATACACCCTGCAAGAATTTTGTAAGTTTCAAGGAGATCACCTCTCATTCTTCGAAACTCGAGAATACAGGCCCAGTTTCTACTATCTCTCCTCACAAGACAATCCTGCCATCCCAGAAATTAGTCTGGTGAACCTCCGCTGCATTCCCTCTATGGCAAGTAGATCCTTCCTTAGATAAGGAAACCAAAACTGTACACAATACTCCAGGTGTGGACTCACTGAGGCTCTATATAACTGCAGCAAGACATTGTTACTTCTGTACTCAAATCCCCTTGCAATGAAGGCCAACATACCAATTGCCTTCCAAATTGCTTGCTGCATTTAGTGACTCATGAACAAGGACACACAAGTCCCTTTGGACATCAACACTTCCCAACCTCTCACCATTTAAGAAATACTCTTACCTTTCTGTTTTTTCTACCAAAGTGGATCACCTCACACTTATTTACGTTATATTCTATCTGCCATGTTCTTGCCCATTTACTTAGCCTGTCCAAGTCCCCCGAAGCCTCCTTGCATCCTCCTCACAACTAACATTCCCACCTAGTTTTGTCATCAGCAAATTTGGAAATATTACATTTGGTCTCCATATCCAAATCATTTATATAGATTGTGAACAGCTGTGGCCCAAGCACTGATCCTTGCAGCACTCCATTCGTAACAACCTGCCATGCTGAGAATGACCTGTTTATTCCTACCCTGTGCTTTCTGTTAACCAATTCTCAATCCATAGCAGTATATTACCCCTAATCCCTTGTGTTCTAATTTCATTCACTAACCTCATCAAAAGCCTTCTGAAAATCCAAGTACACCACATCCACTGGTTTTCCTTCATCTATGCTACAAGTAACATCCTTGAAACACTTAACAGGATTTCCTTTTCATAAATCCATGTCGACTCTGCCCAATCATATTATATTTCAAGTGTCCAGTTATCAGATCCTTTATAATACATTTTAACATTTTACCTATTACTGATGTCAAACTAACAGGTCTGTAGGTCTCCGTTTTATTTATTTATTTATTTTATTTAGAGATACAGCACTGAAACAGGCCCTTCGGCCCACCGAGTCTGAGCCGACCAACAACCACCCGTTTATACTAACCCTACAGTAATCCCATATTCCCTATCACCTATTTGCACTAGGGGCAACTTACAACGGCCAATTTACCTATCACCTGCAAGTCTTTTGGATGTGGGAGGAAACCGGAGCACCTGGCGAAAACCCACGCAGACACAGGGAGAACTTGCAAACTCCGCACAGGCAGTACCCAGAATCGAACCCGGGTCCCTGGAGCTGTGAGGCCGCGGTGCTAACCACTGCGCCACTGTGCTGCTCTTGTGCTCCCTTCTTAAATACTGGGGTTACATTTGCCATGTTCCAATCTGCAGGAACCACTCCAGAATCTATAGAATTTTGGAAGATAACCACCAATGTATCCACTATCTCTACAGCCACCTCCTTCAGTACTCTGGCATATAGTTTATCTGGTCCAGGGGATTTATCAACTTTCAATCCAGTTAATTTTTCCAGTACTACCTCTTTATTGGTACTAATTTCTCTCAGCTCATTTTTACAAATCCCTTGGTTCACTAAAATTTCTGGGAGATTTTCTGTATTTTTCTCCATAAAGACAGACACAAAGTAATTGTTTAGTCTCTCCGCCATTTCCCCATTCTCCACCACAAATTCATCTGTGGGGCAATGCCTATGCATCAAACAAATAATATGTGATCACTGTTATACAAAATAACGTTTGTATATTTACTATAAAAAAACAAATTCTCAATATGATGGAGATGTACAGCAGTCAAGACTAGCACTCTAGGGTGGGATTACTTAGAAAATGAGGTACCCTTTTACACCTGGCACTATTTTAGCAATCAGGTAAATCAAGGTATCTTCTATCAAACCTAGTGAGAAGGAAATGTCAGGTGCACCAGGAATGTTCATTTATAAGAACAAAAACATACCTATAGAAACTGTACACAGAGATGGGAGTAGTTTATTTCACCAGGACAACTTGGGAAGGGAGTAAGCTTGATGTTTTATGTGGAGTTTAAATCAACAAAAGGAAAATCAAATTTCAGAAATCGTAAAGAAGGGTATGTCACAAGTTCAATAAAGTTAACAATAAAAAAACTCATTTTTTTTTAAATGTATAAAGATTGTCTTGTTACAACTTCGGCAGAACTGTGGCAGGCGCAGTACAGTGTATGGAAGTGAGAGGTCATTCACAGAATATTTTATAGATGGTGAGAAGTTAAGAACTGTGGAGGAGTAGGGAAATTTAAAAGCCAGAGTGTAGAAATCACTAAAAACTAGTTAAATAAAAGCAAAATAGTGCAGATGCTAGAAATCTGAAACAAAAACAAGAAATGCTGGAAATACTCAGCAGGTCTGGCAGCATCTGTGCAGAGAGAAGCAGAGTTTAAACGTTTCAGGTCAGAGACCCTTCTTCAGAAAAAAACAAAAACTAGTAGTCAGGTTCAATAAAAAAATGAAAAGGCAAATGGAATGTTAACCCTTATCTCAACTAAAGGGTGGAAGTTATGCTTCAGTTGTATAAAGCTCCGGTTAAACTGCAACTGGTGTACTGCATTCAGTTTTGGGCACCGCATCTCAGGAAGGACATTTTGGCCATGGACGGGGTGCAGCGCAGATTCACCAAAACAATACAGGGACTAGAAAGGTTATTTTATGAGGACAGGTTGCATCGACACTGCTTGCACTTCCTCATGTACAGAAGGTTAAGGAGATATCTAATTGAAGTGTTTAAGATGATTAAAGGATTTGATAGGATAGATAAAGAGAAACTATTTCTTCCGGTGGGAGAGTCCAGAGCAAAAGGGCAGAAACTTGAAATGCAAGCAAAGCAGTTCAAGGGTGATGTTAGGAAGCACTACTTCTCACAAAGCGTAGTGGAACAGGCTTGAGGAGCTGAATGACTTCCTCCTGTTCCTACAACATAATGTGTAAAATTATGGTTCTACTCATTATCTTACCTTTTCAATCAATAACTTTTTGCTCATTGTCATACACTTGTTTAACCGTTCTTTGTATTTTTCAAGCAGTTTTTGCTGTTCATCTATCTGTCTCCTTAGATCACAGTTAGCCTGCCAAAATGCCAAATAAATTTATTAAAATTACAAAAGTTATACTAAGATAAGGACAATATATTGCAAAATTTGAATTACAAATTCAAGAAAACTTGTGGCCAGGAAACGGCAATTATTGAAGATCCAAAACTTAAAAACATTTTGCATTACCCAAGTGTTGAAGTATGAATAGAATTATATCCTTCCAAAAAGTAAATTGAGTGAGAAAAGTCTTTTATTGCTCCAACACATACCATAACAATTCATTTTCCATTTCATAATGCTCAACAAAAGATAATCTCACATGGCATTAAATTTGGTGAAAGAATATGGGAAATGACTTTGTATCTTGCAGGTTTTTGATATTATAACTTGTAATGATGTTTCCCCCCTTGAAGGGCACTTCAATTTTAGCTAGCAGTATGTTAAATGCCTATGCTTTACATTTCTCCAGTTACCTAAACTTGGAGGAGGTTACTAACTGCTCATTAGAAAAATACAGACTTGCATTTATAATAGCACTTTCCACGACCACCAAACATATCAAAGCATTTTACAGCCAATGAATTAGCATTTTCAATACAGGTACAATATGCTGGGAAGTAGAGGTACCTGACCAGTGACCAGGAACTGATACCCATATTCTGCTTTCCAAAATGAGAGCCTTGGAAAAGATACAGACTATTTTGACATGTAATTGAACTTACGAAGTATGAATATTGTAGGAACATTCACCTATAGAGACAATGAACACTTTGTTCTAATTAGTTTGGGAGTGATGCAAATGAAGGAGCAGAGAACAGTATTAGTGGTGGGGGCACTTGACAACAATGCAGGTCATAGGGCATGACAGAATCCAGGTTGGATCGGTTTGTTTATATCGTCATGATACAATCTTATATATATGAAATCAAATGCAAAGTCACTTGTAGGTCTATTCGTAGCAGAGGTCAAATAACTGCTTGCATCTATTTCTGGTAGGGAAGAGAAACTCTATGATTCAGTATACCTTAACTTGCTTTTGATAAATTGTCACATAAAAAAAAGATACTGCATTACAAGTCAGTGCACATCAAGGGCATGATATGAAAGTGGATTTAGGAACTGTCAAAAGGAAAGAGGGCAGCGGCTTATCATAAAAGGAAGCTATTCTGCAACGATGGAAGCAATAAATTATATGCTCCACAGCCCCTCCTGCTCCTATAGTACATAAATACAACTACTTGTATTTATATTGCACCTTCAATATATTGGCCTGGATTTTGCATCGTTAGTGACAGCAAAACTGTGTTTGCTGCCATAACTCCTCTGAAATAGACTTTAACTTCTTGGAGACCCCGCATGCGCAAAATAACAAGGGAATACAGAGGTTGCTGTCAATGATTCTACGCTTCTCCAGAGGGTGTGCTGTTGAGGTTCTCCCAGAATGCAATCAATTAGAAATCACTGAACTGATGAGAACTTCCAGTTATGCTATTAGTCTTGCTAAAAACATGTTTGAGCGGCATATTAAGTTCATAACTACTCGAAACAGCCTCACTGGTCCTGAAAATGTCATTCTATATTTGTGGAATGTCAAATTTCTCTATTATGATAAAAAATTCTGCATATTTAACTTTTTTTTTTTAAAAGTTCATGATATTTCAGCTTCTCTTTTAACCCCATTTATCTCTATCTGTAAAATTTAAAATTAAAAGTGAAGGAATTCAGTGATTTCTACTTCTTGGTTTGTTCTGAGAATATTTCAATATTCTCTTGATGACATCACTGTTGCTGGACACTTGAGAGATCCCTTTGACATCGTGGAAGTGGAAATCCAAACCACAGATATTGTTAGATCTTTGTGGGCAGCTTTCTTCAACATCACCAGCAAGCAGTTACTTCGTGTTGACTGTGAAAACCAGCCCATTAAGACAGTGGCGCAGTGGTTAGCACCGCAGCCTCACAGCTCCAGGGATCCGGGTTCGATTCTGGGTACTGCCTGTGCGGAGTTTGCAAGTTCTCCCTGTGTCTGCGTGGGTTTCCTCCCACATGCCAAAGACTTGCAGGTTGATAGGTTAATTGGCCATTATAAATTGCCCCGAGTATAGGTAGGTGGTAGGGAAATATATAGAGACAGGTGGGGATGTGATAGGAATATGGGATTAGTGTAGGATTAGTATAAATGGGTGGTTGATGGTCGGCACAGACTCGGTGGGCCGAAGGGCCTGTTTCAGTGCTGTATCTCTAAACTAAACTAAACTAATCTTCACAGGAGTATAAGACGACAAAAATAGACACTGAAACAAGAGACATTCAAAAATAGGACCAAAGGTTAGATCAAAGAGGAAAGCTTTAAGGAGTTCCTTACAAGGAGGGATAGAGGTGGAGCAGTAGAGAGGTGGTGAGGGGATCTCAGAGTTTAGGGCTGAGATGGCTGAAGATATGGCCGTCAACCCTGGGCCAAAAGTAGAAGTCGGGAATGGTCAAAAGACCAGAGTTGAAGCAACACAGAGCTCGGAGGATTGTAAGAAGTCACAGAGATGGGGAGGGACAAGTCCACGGAGGGACTTGATCATGAAGGATGACACTTTTTGAAAAACGTAAACAAGGTTTTGGTAGGCTGGGAGCCAATGTAGGTCAGTGAGCACAAGGCTGATTGGTGAACAGGACTTGGTGTGAGTTACGATATGGACAGCAGAGTTTTGGACAAGCTTAAGTTCATGAAAGGTAATGGGCTGCGGTACAGGGCATCAGCCAAAATATACATTGTTATGATCACCTAGTTTAAGGTTTGTATTAATTTTCTAGAGGCAACTTTTAATTTGTGAATTGAATTTTTTTTTAAATGCAAGATAAATGAAAACATCTGGTTTGAGAAGCTGGCAAACAAACATAGGGTGGTTACAAATCAAAGGATGGCCAATGTTTATTTAGTATCATAATGGGAAGTGTGCAGATCCTAAACAATGGAACCTCTCAGAACTTTTCGATGGAGATGGTGTGTCTGCAGCTGCCTCAATCAGGGCTTTAAATTATTCATATGATTTTACAGAACAAAGAGAACATTTGGAGTTGCAAATAATTAGTTTAAATTGTTATCTGGGACATCCCATATGTACAGCATTGCTATGGAAATAGATGATGCAGGGGGTACCAGTTGGTGTTTTGATCTGTGTGCTTGCTGACACAGACAGTCAGTCAGTAAGCTGTTGGCTTCAGACAGGTTGTTGGTCATAGAGAAAGCAGTTGGCTTTTAGAAGTCAGTTGGACTCAGGAACAAAGAGGCTATCATGAACCAGGGGTGTTTCCATTTTGAGGGAGGCCTGTGCTCCAGCTTGGGGGGGGGGGGGGTCCAGATTCAGGTAGTGATCTCATTCCTTGTAAGATAGCTGAGAAACTAAGGAATGAAGTGAATTCCTAAGAGCCGTGGTACACATTGGCTTGGTTCCAGAAGTGAACAAACCATCAAGATCCCGTAACATATAGGGGAACTCTTGGGTGGAAGTTACAGTCAAACAGGAGTGTTCTGTTGAGATTTAGGGTTTAAAGTATTCGTCTTTATATTCTGTTAAAATTTTAAGTTTAAAATATAAATGTTTCCAATGTATGGTAAGTTAGGACTGTTTTGTTTAACTCTTGTAAAGTTTTTGTTTAAAACGCAAAATCTTGTGCCATAATTCTTTCAGTAATAACTAGGAATTTGACTTTCTCTTTTTGAAAGTTAACAATCTCTAATGGGATCGTAACAACATAGAAATGGCACAAGGAAACTTAAGTTAGATAGGCACAGCAAAGACTAGGATAGTTATGTACTGGCTGTAAACAGACAATAGGGAGGAAACAATAAGTGAGCCCAAAGTTAAAGTCACAGGTGCCATGGTGGGATGAAGTTGCCTTTTAGATGGGGTGGAGTCAGCTTGCAGTACTAACAGACTGACATCCAGGTTCGAAGACTGATGTGGAGGACGAGAGTATCCAGGTGCTCTTTAAGGGGCAGAGTATTAGTGGATGCATTGCTGGAGGTATTTCCATGGAAGATGGCGAGCCAAAGAGAATCGAGACAAGTTGATTCAGAGATCCAGTAATTAGCAGTATACACAAAACAGATCCAGTATACCAGCAAAAAGAATAAATGGAATCAGCAACAATGGGAAGGTGAAAAGTGGCAGAACAAAGCATTCTGCAGCTGTGGAACAGATCAGAGCTAGCTCAGCAAAGAGTGAAAAATTCTCCAGAGAAAAGCATTCTCCAGACACAGGAGGTCAGATATTAGAACTGAGCCTGGATAGAAAACGGCAGTGAAGACGGAGGTCATTACAAGGTTCAAAAGCAGCGGAGAAATGGACTTTGGACCAAAAGAAGTGGGTTTCTGGCCAGGAGTCACAAAGCAGCAAAATAAGGTGGAAAAACCAGCAAAGGACTTAAGTACCATTGGTAGCTCAGCAGGTTAACAGTAGCAGCTGGAGGATGGGCTGTAGACAAGAAAATGTTACCGTAAAATTTGAAACTGAATAGCAGAGTCACACAGTCGAAAGTTACAATGTAGTCCACATGAATCCCATAGCACTGACGGCAGAGGAATTCAGGAGTTGGGAAATTAAATTTGAGAAGAATTTCAGCTGTTAAAAGGAGCACAGTGAAAACAAAAACATAAATGGCCTAAAAATGTAGTTGCAGTGCAAGCATTCACAGATGTTAAGATGCCAACCATGAGAAAATATGTTCTGTTGAAGGGTCACCGACCTGAAACGTTAACTCTGCTTCTCTCTCCACAGATGCTGCCAGACCTGCTGAGTATTTCCAGCATTTCTTGTTATTTCAGATTTTCAGTATCTGCAGTATTTTGCTTTTATTATATGAGAAAATATGGATTTGGAGAGACAATCAAGATCTTAGAGAGAGCTGACTAGTGGCAAATAGACTTCAATTTGGATAAATGCAAGGTGCAACATAATGGAAGTAAAAATAGGAGGCACAAGTATTCTGTGGCCCGACAGATTTTGCAAGTAGGAAACAAAGATCTAGGACTATCATTGCTCCTCAATGAAAACAGTGGGAAACAGCAATAAACAACAGAATGCTGGAATGTATGGGAAAAGTCAGCTAAACTCAAATTTCCAAAAATCACATCATGAGGAAAAATGGGCAATGCAAGTACTCCATGAATGGTGTTGAAAAGCTAAGGACATTGAAAGAGTCTTATCAGAATAGACAATCAACATTTCCAACCAATGCAGTGGAGCAAAAACCAACAGAATATTGAACTATAAAGCCATAGCAAGTAGAACAAACTGTCCATTGCTCTGACCAGACAACATCTTAAATATGGTCTCCAGTTCTGATCAAGGAGACATTCAAGCATTGGAGGTACTGCAGAGAATGGCAATGAGCCAGATCTCTGGTATCAGAGACTGAAGTTATGGGGAAGCATTGATTTGCTTTTCAGCCTTGAATGGATGCATCTGGAGTGCTAATGGAAGTATATAAGATAGAAGTACATAAGATAGTTAACAGTACAGAAATAGTAAAAGTAGAAAATTACTCAATAGTAAATTGTCCGAGTCAGACAAGAGCACACAGGTTCAAACTACTAAAAAGCAAATTTAAGATATACAAGGTTCTGTCATATTGTTACGACCAGGTGAGAAAGGTGTCTAGGGGTCCCTCTCAGCCTTCACCTGGTCTTACTGTAACAGGGTTTGATTTTAAACACACTGTGTTTTGAGCTCCCCCTTGGTGAATCCTTGTTCACCGCTTTCCAATTATAAGGCAAAGAAATGAGCACAAACAGGCTTTCTTAGGTTTAAAAAACAGTGAAATTTATTAAACTTAAACTCTAATTCAGTTAATGCCTACGGATACACGACATGCCCAGTCTAGCATGCATATGTGATATGCACATGCAGATAGGGACGGAAAACAGAAGAAAAGATAAAGTAGAAAGATTTGAGGCAATATCTGAAGAGTTTTTTGTTACGGGTCTTCGAGCTCACTGTAGAGTCCTAGTCTGTAGGTGGATCTTGCTTCTCGTCGGGCCCAGTATTCTTCTTGAATCTTGTTCACTGTAGGAGACTTTTCACTCTTGGGGTTCATGCATCTTCAATGGGTCTTCAGTTCCGTGAGAAAGAGATGGGAGCAGGCAGAAGAGAGGTCTTCTCAGCCTAGGAGCAAACAGCTTTGAGTTCAAAAAAACCTGCAACAGCCAGTTAGTCATGTGACCAGCTGGCTTACTCAGTCCTGGCCCTTGTGGATTGTCTTGTCCTAGCAGACTTTTGAATGTCTCCTCCACACACAATACCTGGTGATCAAAAGTCCATTGTGGTTTAAATTGGAGCAGGGAATAGCCCCTTTGTCCTTCCAAATACCGTCTGTCAATATGCAAAAACGTCTTTCCAGCCAGTCTGGCAGCCCTTGTAATAGCCCTTCTCTTTTTCCCCGCAACAATTTGAAATTTAATATCCAGGTGGCGAAATTAATGCGCCTCATTCTTGGCATGTGGGGGCCTGCATGACACACATAATTAAAACTATACTGTTGAAGGCATGGTTTGCTCAAATTACAACTAGATTTTTTTTGTCTTGAAATTAGCCCCAATCATGAGGCAACCTACACATTACTTATTACTAAGTCATTAACACCTGCCTTTTATTCCCCCAAATGTGAGAAAAATATAGAATCAGTTATCAATATGACTGGATGCTGTAGCAGTGCTGACTTATGAAGATTTCAGAAATTAAACTCATTATGCTCTTGCAAGATATAACTTTGCTATATCTTTGCAGCAAGATTTAGATTCACACTAACTTTGCCAGCAGTCAACTGTCCCAGTTTATTGGTTTTCACTGGATTATTTGAATATTAGTTCGTAAAGCCACCTGCATATAACACCAGAATATAAAATTAGCAGATCAAAGTGTTAACAGGATTACTTACCCTCAGCAAGTCATCTATTCTACCTTCTTTCTTCTCAAGGTCCAGATTCTTATTGCTTTCGAGTGCAGCCAATTTTCCCATGGTGAGTTCAGTCTTCATAAAATAAAGCATTAGTTATTACAATCAGAGTATGTGAAAAGTGCATAAAAAACAAGAAAACATTTTTTTTTAATTCAATGCTCGAGACCCTGCATATTTAATCTGTAAGTTATAACTAATCCATAATATAATAAATGGTGGATCTCTCTGCTCGAAAGCCACACTGTGCCTCAGGGTAGACTTGCTGAGCCAGCTTCTGGAGTCTGTTTAAAACTACTCGAGCGAAGACGTTCCACGGTAGTTGTTGCAGTCACCGCGGTCACCCTTGTTCTTATAGAGGGTGATGATATCGCCCATGTCTTGTGGTACTGCTCCCTCATCCCAGCATAGGCAAAGCAGTTCATGGAGTGCTGAGAGTATAGCAGGCTTGGCACGCTTGATTATTTCAGGGGTAATGCGGTCCATCCAGGGGCTTTTCCACTGGCTAGGAAATCAATGGCATCACTGAGGGGCGCGGGTGGGAGAGGTGAGGGGTGGTGGTGTGAGGGTCAATGCTATGGCCAGCTGCGATGTGGAGCTTCTTCTCCTGGGATCCGATCAAGGATTTTCCGTACGAGACCAGCAGGGGGGCTGAGGGTTGCTGGGCCTTAGGCATGCGCTTATCGTCGCCCCAGTCTGGGCACTGCGACTCCAGCTCAGACGTGACCCCGTAGCGGCTCTGGCATTAAACGAGCATTAACCGAAAAGAGTTGATGAGATAAGTAGAACAGTTTGAGGCAATATCTTGTTACTGTTTCTCGAGCTCGCTGTAGCCTTTGACTGAAGTTATATTCCTGCATTTCGTTGGGACCCAGTAATCTTCTTAAAACTTTGTCCACGTGGCAAACCTTTCCCTCCGAGTCTCACGTGTCTTCAATGATATCAGTTCTCTGAGAGATAAGCAGGCAGACAGGAGAGGTTATAAGTCTTGCTTCAGTTCCAGAAGAGCTGTTTACTCCATGAGCACACAGCTTTGTCTCTGTTCATGGTTGAGCCAAATTCGCTGCAGGCAGCCGCAATCCTGTCGATGAGTCTCTGCAGACACTCTTCTGTGTGGGATGTTTTGACCTCGTCAGCAGACATGGTCTCTTCAGACTACTAGAAAAGATCGGATGTCCACCAAAGCTACTAAGTGTCATCACCTCATTCCATGACAATATGAAAGGCATAATTCAGCATAGCGGTGCCTCATCAGATCCCTTTCCTATTCTGAGTGGCGTGAAACAGGGCTGTGTTCTCGCACCTACACTATTTGGGATCTTCTTCTCACTGCTGTTCTCACATGCATTCAAGTCTTCAGAAGAAGGAATTTTCCTCCACACAAGATCAGATGGCAGGTTGTTCAACCTTGCCCATCTTAGAGCGAAGACCAAAGTATGGAAAGTCCTTATCAGGGAACTCCTCTTTGCTGACGATGCTGCATTAACATCCCACACAGAAGAGTGTCTGCAAAGACTCAGCGACAAGATTGCAGCTGACTGCAACGAAATTGGCCTAACCATCGGCCTCAAGAAAATGAAAATCATGGACCAGGACGTCAGAAATGCTCCATTCATCAATATCTGCGACCATGCTCTGGAAGTGGTTCAAGAGTTCGCCTACCTAGCTTCAACAATCACCAGTAACCTGTCTCTCAATGCAGCAATCAACAAGCGCATGGAAAAGGTGTCTGTTGCTATGTCCAGACCGGCCAAGAGGGTGTGGAAAAATGGCGCACTGACATGGAACACAAAAGTCCAAGTGTTTCAAGCCCGTGTCCTCAGTACCTTGCTCTACGGCAGCGAGGCCTGGACAACGTATGTCTGACAAGAGTGACATCCCAACTCATTCCATCTTCGCTGCCTCCAGAGAATTCTTGGCATCAGGTGGCAGGACCGTTTTTCCAACGCAGAAGTCCTCGAGGCGGCCAACAGCCCCAGCATATACACCCTACTGAGCCAGCGGTGCTTGAGATAGCTTGGCCATGTGAGTCACATGGAAGATGGCAGGATCCCCAAGGATGCATTGTACAGCGAGCTCATCACTGGTATCAGACCCACTGGCCGTCCATGTCTCCGCTTTAAAGATGTTTGCAAACGCAACATGAAGTCCTGTGACATTGACCACAAGTCGTGGCAGTCAGTTGCCAGTGATCGCCAGAGCTGGCGGACAGACATAAAGGCAAGGCTAAAGAGTGGCAAGTCGAAGAGACTCAGCAGTTGGCAGGAAAAAAGACAGAAGTGCAAGGAGAGCCAACTGTGTAACAGCCCCGACAACCATTTTTCTCTGCAGCGCCTGTGGGAGCATCTGTCACTCTCGAATTGGCCTTTATAGCCACTCCAGGCACTGCTCCACAAACCACTGACCACCTCTAGGCGCTTACCCATTGTCTCTCGAGACAAGGAGGCTGAAGAAGATAGTAAAAATGTGAACTCAGAATTCCAAAAGGTACTACACCTGTAGGTGGCACTGTCAACTTAACATTACATGATAAATTAGAAACAATGAAACACCACACAACATTGTATGAGTGTTAATGGTAAATCAAATAAATCCTCCAATAAAGAGGGCAGCAGTACAGTAAAGGTGCAAGCAACCTGCTTTTAATTTAAAAAGCAACAGGAGGACCCCAAGGTGAACACAGAGTACTAAGCAAAACCTCAGAAGGGAAAGAGTGGAATAGTGAAAATAATCAGATGTTGAAGGATCAATAGAAGATACATCACAAATTCCATGAAATTCCAGCAGGATACAATTCCCCTCCTCCCCGCATCCCACAACAAATGTTGAGGAAATAACCACACACCACCCAAAACAAATTGAAGCAGCATATAAAATTTGTGGTAGGTGAAAATTGAAACTTCCAGTTTGATTGAAAGAGGTAGCAAAGGAAACCCCTACTTCTCTTATGAGAAGCAAGCTGCATTTCCTGTTCCAGCCCAATTCAGACAATACAGCCAAATTAGCATTTACCTGAGTAGTCTTGCAGGAGATAGAAATGAGTTTTGGCTGTAAAGTAGAGAGGTCCGCAAAAGCTAGTGCAGTAGGGGATGGACTATTTTGCCGAACCTAAAATAAAAAAAAATTGTACTTTACAGCATTGGACTTGGAACGATACTGACAATTGCAAAGTGCCAGGTTAAATGCACCAAGTGAAGTACATGTGGAAAAATGACTTTGGAATAGTGCTGAAAGTTAAATGAAATTGGAGAAAAAAGTAATTTTGGCTAGCTAAAAAAAAAATGAATGCTACCAGTGAGTTTTTGAATGCATCAATGTAAGCCAAGTTGCAGGTCTTAAATTGGGAAATCTGGACTAATTTACTTTCAAATTATCCACTATGCCCAGTCAAGGGTTAATTTGGTTGTGTTTTGTTCCGATTTTCAGACTGGGGTTTATATTTCAAAGGGTTACCATTGCTTCATCACTGAATAAAATCCGTTAATGCTTTTTGAAAAACCCAGTTTGAGGGGTGCTTATAAGAGGGCAGCTGTGGAGAGAGGGAGATTGGGTTATCAGATGATCCTGTCCTTTGGAGCTCCATCCACTGGCATCCCATTCCTTTCTCCCCACAATCTACCCTTGCCTCCAAGCAAGTTTAACATAAAAATTTAACATAGCGACAGTTTTTAAATTTCATCACCCCACTGCCCTCCTAACCTCACTATCCAACTTTAAACTGCAGCTGGTGACCCCGATACTACTCTTCCCAGGGAATATATACCTCTGGGATTTGAAAGCACGTTGGCTGCTAAATTTGGAATTGATCTCTTACTCTGGCTACTCCACAAGCTCCACTTGCTCAAAGCAACCTGTTTGCACTTAGGTTTCTGATCCATGTGCGCTCGACTTATGCCCTTAACCGGTCTATGTTCACATCTGTTGGCTGCCATCACCACTGGGACTGTTGCCCAGCCTCCAATGTTCTATTCTACCTTCAAGCCTCACTGCTTTGCCAGAGATTCTCTCAACCTCCTCCCATCTTTCACCTGTCCTCTGCTGTTTCACTGCTCAAGATCTCTCCCTTGTTGCTGCCTTCAATGACCTCACCAAGACCAAAATATTCAAAAGACCTCTGCTGCAGCCACTGATACAGGTTCCCCATTCACTCCCCTACCTCGGTGGACTCTTGACATGAATGCACAATAATCTGCCGACCTGCCAAACCTAGCTTGAATGCACTGAGCATTAAAGTAACCTTTACTATGTCCAAATCAATGTTCTAGATCTGGAACCTTTAGAGAGGGTGCAGAGGAGATTTACCAGGATGCTGCCTGGACTGGAGGGCATGTCTTATGAAGGTTAAGGGAGCTAGGGCTTTTCTCATTGGAGCGAAGAAGGATGAGAGGTGACTTGATAGAGGTGTGCAAGATGATGAGAGGCATAGATAACGTGGATAGCCAGAGACTTTTTCCCAGGGCGGAAAGGGCTATCACCAGGGGGCATAATTTTAAGGTGATTGGAGGAAGGTTTAGGGGAGATGTCAGAGGTAGGTTCTTTACACAGAGAGTGGTGGGTGCGTGGAATGCACTGCCAGCGGTGGTAGTAGAAGCAGATACATTAGGGACATTTAAGCGACTCTTGGATAGGTACATGGATGATAGTAGAATGAAGGGTATGTAGGTAGTTTGATCTTAGAGTAGGTTAAAGGGTCGGCACAACATCGTGGGCCGAAGGACATGTACTGTGCTGTACTGTACTATGTTCTAAAACAGTGGATGACAAGTACAAACCACAAATTCGGTTTTCCACAAGAAATCACATCAAACCCCATTCCCATGCTTCCTCCATGCTCACCAAGTTCCAGTATGAAGAGATCATGGATTTATTTGTCTCCAAGATCTAAACCATTTTTTCAGTTACCAATTCGCACTCCTCCCCTCTGTACACAACAAGCCTACACATCCCCAGTCACTTTGCAACTTTTCTCCAAGTTCATCACTTTCACAGTTTGACCTCCTGCTCCCTCAACCCCAATCCCATCCAACTTCAAACATCTCAATTACCTTTCCTGATTCTCCCCCATGCTTGTCAGCATAACTAATGGCTCATTTCACTTTGGCACCGTCTCTTTTTCTACGCTGCAATTACCATTCCTTAAAGAGTCACCCTATCCATAACTGTCCTTTCCTCTCCAACGTCATTGAACATGCCATAACTTCCCAGTTGCATGCCCACTTCTCTCATAATTTTATGTTTCAATCGCTCTGGCCTGTTTTTTGCCTGCTTATGACACCCAAACTGTCCTATTCAGTCACTGACATCTTCTGTAACCATGCTATATCGTCCCTCTTTATCCCCTCAAGAGTCCAGTGTTTGACAATATAATCCAGCTCTGCTGACTGTGTGGGTCCACATCCACAAACAGTTTCTCTTTGTGCAAAGCCCCAAGGGTCCATCATTGCTGCTTTCACTTCCTTACTTAAATACTGTGCCTAATCGACATCACTGGTAGGTACCAAACAACTTCCGTATATGCAGCTGACAACCAGCTCTACTGCACCACTTTCTGAGACCTGGTGAGAGCCTTTGTTGTCAGACTGCATGTTTGGCATTATGTCATGGGTAAGCCAGAATTTCCTCCAATCGGATATCAGGATGATGAAAGTCATTGTTCTGGGCTTCACAAAAAAACTCTGCTGCCTTGCCATGGTCTCCATCTTCCTCAATGGCTGCTCAATCAAGCTGAACTAGTCACTAACAAGACCATCTCTGACCTTTTACCCATCTCCAGTAACCTCCACATCTCTTTGCTTCCCCAACACTGGATCCTCTGCCCATTCCTCGCCCGCATTAGCATTAAGAACCTTATCCATGTTTGAGTCACTTCTAGGCTCTTTTCCAAATATTCTACTCTTGCTTTGACTTCCACAATTTTCAATTGGTCCAAACTTTTGCTGCCTATATCATGTTACTTGCCCATCACTTCTATACTAGGTCCTTGTTCCCCCAACACATTGAATTTAAAATCTTCATCCTTATCTGAAAATCCCTCAAGGACCTCACCTTCCCCCTTTTCTACAACCTTCACTGCTTTGCATCCCCTCCTGTGACCCAGTCCTCTGACTTTCTCCACACCCCTCCTCACTTCAGCTACCTCAACCCTGCTGACAGGAACTTTTTACCTTTAAAGGTTTCACCTCTTTGATCAAATCTTCAGTCTCTTCTTAATTCCCCAAAAGCTCAGCATCCATTCCTCCCTCCCTCCATGAAGTGCTGTGGGACTTTTTTGAACCTTAAATGTGCCACTTAAATACAATTCACTGCCTTCAGTGGAATTAATAGATATGGAACGCAAGATTCCTTCAGTGCTCAGAACAAGTAGTGCGAATATACAAATGGTTGCATCAAAAATCAGATGGGATAACTCTATTACCAGATGGCATTCATTTTCAGAGTTTGTTTCAAGCAGCTGGGAGAATAATTTACTCTGAATAGTCATTCTAGTTGCATGTGTCATAAATTATAACTTGTGTTGTACACTAATTGTGAAGCATTTCCTATCAGTAATTTAAATGATTAAATAGTTAGTAAAAATGTAAGAACTTTTAACTCAAATCATGCAAATAGACTGAAGACTTAAAAAAAAATATGCATGTTTGTTTTTTTTCCCCCATTCCAGGATAATTCAGTCATTTTACTCAAGTCCAAACCCATTTTCTTTACAGTTTTTTCTGCCGCTTTATACCACCATACATGTTTATGACACCTGTTCCTAGACCTCTTGTGCTCTTAACCAAGAAGGTATGCATAAATTATGTATTTATCTGCTTTTA
The DNA here is from genome assembly GCF_036365525.1 of Heterodontus francisci. Taxonomy (NCBI): domain Eukaryota; kingdom Metazoa; phylum Chordata; class Chondrichthyes; order Heterodontiformes; family Heterodontidae; genus Heterodontus; species Heterodontus francisci. The sequence goes on along the minus strand of NC_090377.1, from coordinate 69,184,205 downwards.
ATTTTTTTCCTCCTTTCCATTTTTAAGGAAATAATCATCCAGATAGCCCAGCTAATACCTAAAACTCACCAAGAATGAAAGTACTGTTTTTGTTTTGCCAAGAACAAATCTGTAACATTTTATACATATCTACAATGATGTCAAGACTTGCCGACAGCTTAAGTATGAGGAAGTTGCAAACTTACAGATGAAGTAGCAGAATGAGAGAAGGAATTCTGAGGAGATCGAATTGAAGGTGGTACACCTCTCACTGGACTGGTACCATTTCCACCGGTGTACTGGAAAATTTGAAGAAAATCCACTGTGTAATTCCAGTATTCTTTAAACATTCAGAAAACTAAATGGTCTCTATTAAAAACAGTATCTTCAACAAATTAATCCAATTTTAAATGAAACAATGCTGTTGTAATAACAAGTTCCTAATCATGCACGGCAAGTTATTTACTTTGATTAGCACAGAAAAACAGCAATAATGAAATGGTAAGCCAAGAACTCAAATTTATTGCAATTGGTCCAACTAGTTTTGGAATTTGAATTCTCTAGTTTTAATAAGGAGATCAAAACTGCAAATTTTGGAATATGCTAAGATAGCATCTAAAATAATTCATAAAATGCTTACATCAAAATAGTCACTAATTTTATGTCCTCTTCCACCGGCTTTACCTGAGCAAAAACAAGAAAAAAATGATCTGATAATATACAATTATATAAATACCAACTGAAACATGGCTTTCTTTAATTATCTTGTATGAGTTGTGAACAGACATTTATTCAACCCTTTACAAATTACTGAACTTCGTAAGACTGCGCCCTTTGCTCAGAAGGCACATATTCTCCAATACAAAAAAAAAATCTTACTTTAAGATAGATGCATGAAAAGCTACGCTACCATACTGTTTTTAATTATAATTGAAGCAGTCATGTTAACCTGAAGTTAGTCAACATCAATGTACACCTGGAAAACTGATAGCAAGTTAATACTGCCCAGGTCTCTGCCATTAGGAAGTGTGCAAGAACAGCCAAGCAACTAATTATGTTTTTGCTGTTTTGCTTCTTCCTTTGCTCAATCATTTAACTTAGTGTCTTTCTGTTACAAGTGTTCGTCTCTTCCCAGGGCAACAATCACATCTTCCACACAAGAGCTTCAAGAGCAAGTGCTGCGAGGATGGTGAAGCACAGGGAACAGTCAATGCGATCCTATGTACCTGTATGCACTCAAGCAAGGGTGGCTGAAGTAACATTAAGAGCAGGAATCCTGCGCGACTCCTCTCCCCTAACCTAAGAGTGCTGAGGTCAATTATGTTAGGCATTAATTTTTTTAAAAATTTGTTCCCAATAGAGCACCAGTATTTCTTCCTTCCGATTTAGGGAACTTGCTATGCTGTGTAACCATGTACCATACAATAACAACGTGCCAACGTCCCTGCCACTGTGGAAAGATACTGTTTGGATAAGCTTCTGTCCTTCAGCAAGAACACAGCACCAACATCTATATGGACATGATAGGAGAGAGACAACATTTCTAACTGTGAAGAGATGTGTGGGTCACAAGCATGTACAATTACATAGAATTTACAGCACAGAAAGAGGACATTTAGCCCAAATGATCCATGCCAGTGTTTATGCTCCACATGAGCCTCCTCCAATCCTCCTTTCTCTAATCCCATCAACATATCCTTCCATTCCTTTCTCCCTAATTTGTTTATCTAGTCATCCCTTACATGCATCTATGCTATTCATTCCTTTTGGTAGCAAGTTCCACATTCTAACTGCTCCCTGAATAAAGTCGTTTCTACTAAATTCCCTACTGGATTGATCCATTACCAGCCTATATATTAAGACACCTAGTTCATGTCTGCCTCGTGTGGATACCACCTTCTCTACATCTAGTCTACCAAACCCCATCATAATCTTAAAGACCTTTATCAGGTCACCTCTCAATCTTCCCTTTTCTGGAAAAGAGGTACAGCCTGTTCGATCTTTCCTGATCAGTTATAACATCTTGTGGTGGTATCCTTGTAAATCCTTTTTTGTACTTTCTCTGATGCCTCTACAGCCTTACAATCTTTTGGGCCTCCTTATCTCGAGAGACAATGGATACGCGCCTGGAGGTGGTCAGTGGTTTGTGAAGCAGCGCCTGGAGTGGCTATAAAGGCCAATTCTGGAGTGACAGGCTCTTCCACAGGTGCTGCAGAGAAATTTGTTTGTTGGGGCTGTTGCACAGTTGGCTCTCCCCTTGCGCCTCTGTCTTTTTTCCTGCCAACTACTAAGTCTCTTCGACTCGCCACAATTTAGCCCTGTCTTTATGGCTGCCCGCCAGCTCTGGCGAATGCTGGCAACTGACTCCCACGACTTGTGATCAATGTCACACGATTTCATGTCGCGTTTGCAGACATCTTTATAACGGAGACATGGACGGCCGGTGGGTCTGATACCAGTGGCGAGCTCGCTGTACAATGTGTCTTTGGGGATCCTGCCATCTTCCATGCGGCTCACATGGCCAAGCCATCTCAAGCGCCGCTGACTCAGTCGTGTGTATAAGCTGGGGATGTTGGCCGCTTCAAGGACTTCTGTGTTGGAGATATAGTCCTGCCACCTGATGCCAAGTATTCTCCGAAGGCAGCGAAGATGGAATGAATTGAGAACAGCCTTACAGCCTTACAATATGGAGATCATAACTGCACAGCACTCCAAGTGCAGTCTAACCAAGGTTCTATACAAGCTCAACGTGACTTCCCTGCTTTCCAATTCTATCCCTCTAGAAATAAACCCTAGTGCTTGGCTTGCTTTTGTTCATGGCCTTTGTCACTACTTTTAGCAATTTGTGTATATGTGCCCCAAGATGTTTCACTCAGCTAGTCTATATAGACTCATTTTCCAAGGAGAGCATGGGCTCCCGTCTTCACACCTCCTGACTCCATAAAGCCTGTCCACCACATACAAGGCACAAGTCGAGAGTGTGATGGACTACTCCATACTTGCATGGATGAGCCGCTCCAACATTCAAGAAGCTTGACACCATCCCTGGATCCCACTTGACTGATGTCCCATCCACTACCTTAAACATTCACTAGCTTCACCACGAGCACACTGTGGACCATCTTCAAGATGGACTGCGAATCTCGCCAAGGTGTCTTAAACAGCACCTCCCAAAACCCGCGACCTCTACTGCCTAGAAGGAGGAGGGGAACAGGCACATGGGAACACCACCACCTCCAAGTTCCCCTCCAAGTCACACTTTCTTGACTTGGAAATACATTGCCGTTCCTTCATCGTCAGTGACTCAAAATCCTGGAACTCCCTATCCAACAGCACTGTGGGAGTACCTACACCACCTGGACTGCAATGGTTCAAGAAGGTGGCTCACCAACACTTTCTTGAGAGCAATTAGGGATGGGCAAAAAATGCTGGTGTTGCCATTTTGCCCACATCCCATGAACAAATAAAAGAAAAATAAGGTTGATCAAGCATGACTTTCCATTTTGAAATCGGTTCTGACAACTATCTTTTTGGTGTCTACATGCTTTTCTATTATATCTTTGATTAACGATTCAAACATCCTTCCTACCTCCAACGTTAAGCTAAATGGTCTACAGTTCCCTGGAATTGTTCTCTCTGCCTTTTCAAAGAGAGAAAATCAAGTATGGGCGGCGCAGTGGTTAGCACCGCAGCCTCACAGCTCCAGCGACCCGGGTTCAGTTCTGGGTACTGCCTGTGCGGAGTTTGCAAGTTTAGTTTAGTTTAGTTCTCAGTGTCTGCGTGGGTTTCCGCCCGGTGTTCCAGTTTCCTCCCACAGCCAAAGACTTGCAGGTTGATAGGTAAATTGCCCCTAGTGTAGGTAGGTGGTAGAAGAATGGTGGGGATGTGGTTGAGAATATGGGGTTAATGTAGGATGAGTATAAATGGGTGGTTGTTGGTCGGCACAGACTCGGTGGGCCGAAGGGCCTGTTTCAGTGCTGTATCTCTAAATAAATAAAAAAATAAAAGTACTGTGTTCAAGTCCTTTAGCACTATTTCATTTTCAAGCGAATATATAGTGCCTCTGTTATCTCTTTCAGAACCTTTTAATATGCATGGCACAATCTCCCCGCTTTCTGTCTTAAATGTTGTAATAGCTTTTTTGATCTCTTCTAACATCATGACCACCTTGTTAGCAGCCTGCAAATACTGCGGAAATGTAACTCATTTTCTGTAAGGTTATCTTGTGCATTCTTAGTGGCCCTATCCTTACCCGTGATTTTTCTTGTATTATTGGTGTCTGTAAAATACATTATTTTTCATATTCCTTGATTTAAATTTTATAGTTCCACTTTGATATCCTAATTTTTTTTGACTTTTTCCTAACCTCTTCATATTCCCTTTTGCACTCCTCTTTTTTAATGTTTATGTATTTAGTGCATACCTTTTTTTTGTTTCAATTTTACCCATATCTCTATTAATGCATATTTCATTGTCTACTTTTTTTTTTTAAGCGAAATATATATCTCCTGAATTCTATTGACTGCCTTATACAATATTTCACACTGCATTCTATCAGTTTTTTCCAAATGTACCTTCCTTAGTTCCATTCTCATCCCCATAAAATTAGACTTTTTCAAATCTATTGCCTTGTTCTGTGTCTTTCTCAATCAATATTTTAAACCTTATTATGTTGTGAAGAGGCGATGTGTAGGCTAAACTAAACTGGCTGGGCCTGTCCAGGTTTTCAAACTACTGTCCATTAACCCAATAGGTTTTTGTCGATATGCAAAGAAACATATCAAGTAGTCTTAAATGTAGATTTTGTTGCATTCAGTGACTGAGTTGCATATTATTTCTGTTGCTGTACGCTAATAACAGCATTTTGCAATCATACTGTTTTCCTTTGGATAGCTGACAGTCTTTCAGAAATCAAGACAATTTCCTGGGAGTATGTCAATATTTGCACACGGTTCCTAATACAGAAAGGTATGAAAATCACTGGTCTATGTAAACAGCATCATGCAAATATGTTCCGATTCAACAGGAAGGTCGCAGATGTCACTCTTTCTGCAGATCTATACACTGCCTGTGCCAATCTTACATATGGCAACTAAAGTTACAACTGCTTGAATTTATTCAGCACTGCAATCCAAGGTCCTGGAGAAGGCTACTGCATTGTAAACAGCGTTATTCGTCAGCATATATAGCTGTTCAGTGCTTCAGAGGTATGCTCTAATCAATTCTCCACAGGATCAGGTAGTAATTTGTATACACTTGAAGGATTCCCTGCACTATGCACACATTTTACCGTAATTCTGTAGTACACATTACAAGATGAACAGCACACTCTCTGGGCATGCACAGCGTATACCCGTGTCTTTACCAAATTTCCAGGATCCACCCAAGCTTGCAAAATTCTTGTGCATAAGCTAAAAGGGGTGGGGAAGGAATAAAGCATTCTGGATATCGACTCGTATATTTACTTGAATTTAGACTCTTATCATTCAAGAAATTTCAGAGACAGAAAGACATTACCATCAGTCCAATAAAGTTGTGGAATATATAGAATGATGAATCGGAGATGGATATGCCTTGTGATATGGATTAGAATAGCAGCTACCCATGATTGATCTGCTGAATGTAACCAAGGTTATTGAGAATCATCTCGCTGACATATGCAATTTAAAGCATATATTTAAATGACAACCACATCAAATTTTGATTTCTAATTTTGTTTAGTCTGTGTGGCATTTATACCATAAGTTATATCAAATACCACATTTTAGACTTTCAGAAATCTCTAAATCTAAGAAAAATACTTTTCATGTCCCAAGTACTCATTTGAAAAATAGGAAAAATGCATACATCATGTGAAAATGTTTACCCTAGTTCTACTTCTCAGCTGGTCCATAGCAGTATAGGATTTTGACACTGGCAAACACTGTCAAGCAGTGGTAGTTGAAGATGTCACATCAGGAAGTGAAGCATGATTAACAGTGACACTGACTGATATTCATGCAATTGGTCAAGGGATGTCCTGGTTCATGTTTTATGGAGGGAACAATGTTCTCTTGACATAACTATTTCAAGTATTTTAAACAGGGTAAGAAACATTGGAACGCATGAGCACCATCGCCTTTCCTGAGGTATCCCAGGAATTTCCACAACAACGTTTTTTGAATGCTCAAGGTGAGGGAGAAACCAGTTTAGGTAACTCCCCAATAGATGACAATCTTCAACCCGAGATCAGCAAGTCTTTTCCTCAGGATAGACTCCATCTAAGCCATTTCCTGTCATGGTGAATTGAACGCATCCATCAAAATTTTGAATCAATACCTACAGCAAGGCAACCAATGCAATCCAGAAGGATGCCTGATATTTTCCATTCTTTTATTTGTCGTAATGGTTCGAGTAGCCGACAGAATCCTTGTTGGTGCATTAATATGCTTTACTTGAAGGCTTCAACATAAGGTGTAGCTACATGTTCCAAAGCAGATGCCTATTTGTCCTGCCTCAAGTGCAATACTCCTTTAATGGATAAATGCCTTGAAGGAATCAGTACCAAGCACTCTTAGGCAGAGAATATTTGAAATATTTGAGAAAACTAGTAGTTTTATTAACTGAATTTAAATTCCAGCCAGCTCCCATGGTAGAATTTGAGTTTCTGTCCCCTTGAACATTTGCTGGGGCGTCTGGATTACTAGCCCAGTAACACTGCCACTACGTCACCGTCCCCTATTTTCTGTTTTTAAGTTTGTGTTTAAATCGTTTTCAAAATTCATCCCATTTCTTCCATCTGACCTGACACCAACCCACTTAGCCTCTCTGTACTGTCTGACCAGAACCTCTTTCTAAAGGCCTGCTACCCGACCCGAACTAGACGACATGTTGGGTTGGGTCGCACTTCCGGGTCCGGCATTCGGGCTCTGGTCGGGTCGGGCCGGATCGGACACGCTCTATCACCACCTCAGGTAAGTGATTTTAATGCTAAGTTACTTTTTGGACTTTAAAGGTGGTTGTTCTACAGTTATTTTAAGCTTGCGCAGGTAAGGAACAAAGTGAAAACGGTAGGTAGGTTAACTGATGGTCTGGTCGGGCTCGGACTCTGACGGGGTTCTGTTGGGCTCGGGTCGGATCTCATTTGCAGACCCGAGCAGGTCTTGACCTCTTTACCCTTGCACAACCCCTTCCACTCTCAGCATTAATCCTCGCAAAACAACATTAAATGTGACTGCTGCTATATCTGACCTGACCTAGAATGGCCTCTTCTCAGTCACCTTATCTGAAATGGTTTGCGCTATAGCAGCATCTGATATGGTTCTAATTGACTGCTTTAAGCCTGATACTGAGCCACCACCCGCCACCCCCCCCCCAAAACAATAATGTCCGATCCTGCTTTTTTTCTAATGGAGGCTCAGCAAAACATTTGTGTAGCTGGTCCTTCTTAGTTTCACATTTGGGTTCCTGACATGTTTGAGTAAGGAGTGATCAGGAGAGGCAAAAGTAAATTTCTGTTAAAGTAAACACCTTATGCATGCGTCAGAGTTTTGAATGCGTCAGCCTGAACAGGCTGACAGCCCCCAATTCCAATCCTCTCTCTTCCTCACTTTCAGGAAGATGGAAGCAACTTTTTCCTCTATGAGCAAATAATTTTCTTTCTATACTTACAGTTGTGTACATTTGCAAGAACAGTGACATTTGTGCAATGTTATCGCATCTGCAAGTCAGAAGTTGTTTGTACTGACAATATCCCACAGTAGGAGTGAAGACTTGTGTAAAGGATTAGCTGTGTCCCTCACCTAGCTGTTCCAGTACAGCTACAACGCTGGCATCTACTCGACAATGTGGAAAATTGTCCAGTTATGTCCTGTACACAAGAAAGGGTAAACGCAATCCAGCCAAGTACCACGGCATCAGTCTACTTGAGATCAACAACAAATTGATGGAAGGTGTAGCCAACAGTGTTATCAAGTGGCATTTGCACAGCAATAACCTGCTCACCGATGCTCAATTTGGGTTCCATCCGGGCCACTCTGCTCCAGATCTAACTACAGCCTTCGTCCAAACATGGACAAAGGACCTGTATCCCAGCGGTCAGGGGAGAGTGACTACCCATGACATCAAGTCAGCATTTGACAGATAGTGGCATCAAGGAGTGCTAGCAAAATTAAAATCAATGGGAATGAGGGAGAAAATTCTCCACTGGCTGCAATCATACAGGAATGGATGTTGCAGGTTCCGGGATTTAGATGTTTCAGTAAGAACAGAGAAGTGGGTAAAAGAGCGGGGGGGTGTGACATTGTTAATCAAGGAAAGTATTACAGCGGCAGAAAGGACGTTTGAGGACTCGTCTACTGAGGTAGTATGGGCCGAGGTTAGAAACAGGAGAGGAGAGGTCACCCTGTTGGGAGTTTTCTATAGACCTCCGAATAGTTCCAGAGATGTAGAGAAAAGGATAGCGAAGATGATTCTCGACAGGAGCGAGTGTAACAGGGTAGTGGTTATGGGGGACTTTAACTTTCCAAATATTGACTGGAAATACTATAGTTCGAGTACTTTAGATGGGTCAGTTTTTGTCCAGTGTGTGCAGGAGGGTTTTCTGACACAGTATGTGGACAGGCCAACTAGGGGCGATGCCACATTGGATTTGGTACTGGGTAATGAACCCAGCCAGGTGTTCAATTTAGATGTAGGTGAGCACTTTGGCGATAGTGATCACAATTCGGTTAGGTTTACCTTAGCGATGGGCAGGGACAGGTATATACCGCAGGGCAAGAATTATAGCTGGGGGAAAGGAAATTATGACGCGATTAGGCAAAGATTTAGGACGTGTAGGATGGGGAAGGAAACTGCAGGGGATGGGCACAAACGAAATGTGGAGCTTATTCAAGGAGCAGCTAATGCGTGTCCTTGATAAGTATGTACCTGTCAGGCAGGGAGGAAGTTGTCGAGCGAGGGAGCCGTGGTTTACTCAAGAAGTTGAAGCGCTTGTCAAGAGGAAGAGGGCGGCTTATGTTAGGATGAGACGTGAAGGCTCAGTTAGGGCGCTTGAGAGTTACAAGCTAGCCAGGAAGGATCTAAAGGGAGGGCTAAGAAGAGCAAGGAGAGGACACGAGAAGTCATTGGCGGATAGGATCAAAGAAAACCCTAAGGATTTCTATAGGTATATCAGGAATAAAAGAATGATAAGAGTTAGAACAGGGCCAATCAAGGATAGTAGTGGGAAGTTGTGTGCGGAATCAGAGGAGATAGGGGAAGCGTTAAATGAATATTTTTTGTCAGTATTTACAGTAGAGAAAGAAAATGTTGCCGAGGAGATTACTGAGATACAGCCAACTAGGCTAGATGGGATTGAGATTCACAAGGAGGAGGTGTTAGCAATTTTGGAAAGAGTGAAAATAGATAAGTCCCCTGGGCCAGATGGGATTTATCCTAGGATTCTCTGGGAAGCCAGGGAGGAGATTGCAGAGCCGTTGTTGTTGATCTTTATGTCGTCATTGTCGACAGGAGTAGTGCCGGAAGACTGGAGGATAGCAAATGTTGTCCCCTTGTTCAAGAAGGGGAGTAGAGACAGCCCTGGTAATTATAGACCTGTGAGCCTTACTTCGGTTGTGGGTAAAATGTTGGAAAAGGTTATAAGAGATAGGATTTATAATCATCTTGAAAAGAATAAGTTCATTTGCGATAGTCAGCACGGTTTTGTGAAAGGTAGGTCGTGCCTCACAAACCTTAGAGTTTTTCGAGAAGGTGACCAAACAGGTGGATGTGGTGTATATGCATTTCAGTAAGGCATTTGATAAGGTTCCCCACGGTAGGCTATTGCAGAAAATACGGAAGTATGGGGTTGAAGGTGATTTAGAGCTTTGGATCAGAAATTGGCTAGCTGAAAGAAGACAGAGGGTGGTGGTTGATGGCAAGTGTTCATCCTGGAGTTTAGTTACTAGTGGTGTACCGCAAGGTTCTGTTTTGGGGCCACTGCTGTTTGTCATTTTTATAAATGACCTGGATGAGGGTGTAGAAGGGTAGGTTAGTAAATTTGCGGATGACACGAAGGTCGGTGGAGTTGTGGATAGTGTCAAAGGGTGTTGTAGGGTACAGAGGGACATAGATAGGCTGCAGAGCTGGGCTGAGAGATGGCAAATGGAGTTTAATGCGGAGAAGTGTGAGGTGATTTACTTTGGAAGGAGTAACAGCAATGCAGAGTACTGGGCTAATGGGAAGATTCTTGGTAGTGTAGATGAGCAGAGAGATCTTGGTGTCCAGGTACATAAATCCCTGAAAGTTGCTACCCAGGTTAATAGGGCTGTTAAGAAGGCATATGGTGTGTTAGCTTTTATTAGTAGGGGGATCGAGTTTCGGAGCCACGAGGTCATGATGCAGCTGTACAAAACTCTGGTGAGGCCGCACCTTGAGTATTGCGTGCAGTTCTGGTCACCGCATTATAGGAAGGATGTGGAAGCTTTGGAAAGGGTGCAGAGGAGATTTACTAGGATGTTGCCTGGTATGGAAGGAAGGTCTTACGAGGAAAGGCTGAGGGACTTGGGGTTGTTTTCGTTAGAGAGAAGGAGGAGGAGAGGTGACTTAATAGAGACATACAAGATAATCAGAGGGTTAGATAGGGTGGATAGTGAGAGTCTTTTTCCTCGGATGATGATGGCAAACACGAGGGGACATAGCTTTAAGTTGAGGGGTGAAAGATATAGGACAGATGTCAGAGGTAGTTTCTTTACGCAGAGAGTAGTAGGGGCGTGGAACGCCCTGCCTGCAACAGTAGTAGACTCGCCAACTTTAAGGGCATTTAAGTGGTCATTGGACAGACATATGGATGAAAATGGAATAGTGTAGGTCAGATGGTCGGCGCAACATCGAGGGCCGAAGGGCCTGTACTGCGCTGTAATGTTCTAATGTTCTAATACTGCCTCTGCAATCTGCCGCCTTGAGCTGCAGGATAAAGCAGCCCGCTTGATCGGCACCCCATCCACCACCTTAAACATTCACTCCCTCCTGCACCGATGCGCAGAGGCAGTGGTGTGTACCATACATAAGATGCACTGCAGCAACTCGCCAAGCATCCTTTGACAATACCTTGCAAACTCGCGACCCCTACCACCTAGAAGAACAAGGGCAGCTGATACATGCTAACACCACCATTTGCAAGACCCCCTCCAAGCCAGACACCATCCTGACTTGGAACTATATTGCTGTCCCTTCACTGTCACTGGGTCAAAAACCTGGAACTCCCTTCCTACAGCACTATGGGTGTACCTACACTAGATGTAATGTAGCGGTTCAAGGCAGCAGCTCACTACCACCTTCTCAAGGGCAATTCAGGATGTGCAACAAATGCTGGCCTTGCCAGCGGCACTCACATCCCATAAATAATTTTTTTAAAAAGCTTTACATGTTTGTGCGGCGATCTGATTAGTGCGTTCATCCATTAGGCTTTGAACTGGTCCAAGGTTAGCACAGACCAATCAGAAACATTGGAAGGCCTAAGTTAGACACACTTTTTAATTAACAGACACATCATCTATACCAGAGTTGCACAAATTTCGTCGAGGGCCACTTGTTTGCTTAACACTAAAATAAATATATATTGTTTTAAATCAGACGGCACAGTGGTGCAGTGGTTAGCACCGCAGCCTCACAGCTCCAGCGACCTGGGTTCGGTTCTGGGTACTGCTTGTGCGGAGTTTGCAAGTTCTCCCTGTGACCGCGTGGGTTTCTGCCGGGTGCTCCAGCTTCCTCCCACAGCCAAAGACTTGCAGGTTGATAGGTAAATTGGCCAGTGTAAATTGCCCCTAGTGTAGATAGGTGGTAGGAGAATTGAGGGAAGGTGGGGATGTGGTAGGGAATAGGGGATTAATGTAGGATTAGTATAAATGGGTGGTTGAAGGTAGGCACAGACTCGGTGGGTCGAAGGGCCTGTTTCAGTGCTGTATCTCTCTATGACTCTATCAGGGTGAAGCAGCAAAATTTTATGCCATCACTAGAACTAGTTGTAGCTTGAGAAATTTTAGGTAAAAAATTAATTTTGTTTAATTGAATATTGAAAGGAAGAGGGATATAGCAAGTGTGGCAGTTTAGGAAGAGAGATATAGCAAATTTGGGGTTTAGGAACAGACTGCAAGTCTTTTTCCTCTGATAGATATTACTTCAGTGCACTGTGCTTCACTGCCTCTGAACATTTGATTACGTCACAATTTTTCATTTAGAATGTTTGTAATGCCACAAATAATGTGCGGACCTTGCCAGGTTGATTAGTTGTCATGATAGTCTTCCACACTTCAGTCCAGTATTTGAGATTTCCTTCAGTTTCTAATTATTACAGTCCTTCTAGTTATTACCACCTCAGATGAAAGCTGCAGCACCCCTTAGTCTGACACCCAGATACCTGTACTTCCTATTTAACATGGAAGTTAAAAACTCCAAACTAGTCTTTCTAAGAGTTGAGTTGGGGGGTAAGGGGAAGGAAGCTTCTTTCTGATATCAATGATTTACCTATTTGGCAGCAGAAATTAGTGAGCTGGTAAAATTTGATAAAACTTCCCAGGTGGATGATTTTTTTTTTTAAATAGAAAAATAACCATTTGAAGTGACTACATCAACTCCCCACCTGCAAATTCTCGACTCTTTCACACATCTTTTACCTTGGCTATTATCGCTCTGGTTATCTGCCTTCCGCTTTCTTCCTCTCGCACAGTCAGATTGCTTCTTTTCCGGAGTCTAAAAGAAGAAACAGAAGTCACAATTGAACTAATACAAGCCTGGCATCTTAAATGTAAAAGCAAATTCCTTTTTCATGTCTAGGAACTTATACCTTGTATTGCAGTAAATTTTACAATTAAGCTCCAAAACACAAAATCTTGGGGGAATGCGAGATACAATTACTTGGAAAACTAGGCAAGGTTATACCATGGAGCTCTTCAGCTAGGACAAATATGTTGGTCCTACTAAACACATGACTGTCACTGTCCCCACTGCTTAGTGAATTAAAAGAACCTCGAGATGTAGTCCTGAACCAAATAGACCAGGAAGGCTTAAATAAAAGAAACATACTGCAGCTGCTGGAAATCTGAAATACTCAGCAAGTCTGGCAGCATCTGTGGAGAGAAACTGAGTTAACGTTTCAGGTCTGTGACCTTTGATCAGAATTGGCAAAGGTTAGTAATGTAACAGGCTTTGAACAAATGAAAAGGAAGGGGGGGGAAAAAGAACAACAAAAGGGAAGGTGCATGAGTAGAGTGCCTAATCGGAAGATGAGGTGCTGTTCCTTAAGCTTGCTTTGAGGTTCACTGGAACACTGCAGCAGGCCCAGGCCAGAAATGTTGGCAAGTGAGCAGATTGGGTGACTGCTTTGCGGAACACCTCCGCTCAGTCCTCAAGCATGACACCGAGCTTCCGGCTGCTTGCCATTTTAATTCACAACCCTGTCATATCAGCAGGTCTTCAGTGCACCACTGCATACATTAGATCACTGATACATTGCTTGCCAGATGTAATGACTTTATTAGTCTTCTGAAGGAAGGCAACCATCAGCAGGGTGGGGTTCTGTTCTTTTTCCAAGTGGCCACTTTCCCAAGAGTGCAGGTTCTCATTGACAGACCCCATGTCTCATGAGCTTAGTTCATAAATGTTATAGCATTTAATGGATTCTATTAAATTAATGTGTGCACATAACCATCAACACATCATCATGCAGGGCAATGTTGGGTGCTCTAGAAGCTGCCATGATGCTTTAATCCATCTAAAGTTTACAGTGCCACCATTATTTAAAGAAATATCAAGACTAGAATGATGGATCCTGGGGGACCAGGGATACTTACTCTTAATGCTATCAATCTGAAATCCAGAAGCTATAGCTGCAGGGAAATGTAATGAGGCACATGGCTCCAAAATATAGCATCCATAATCATGCTAAAACAAAAATTCTAAGTGTTTACAATACTCCACAGATATGTCCAGAGAAAGAAAAGAACTTGCATTTATATAGCACCTTTCACAGCCTCAGGATAGCCCGAATCACATCTCAGCCAATGAAGTACTTGAAGAGTTAATGTAGGGGATCTAGGATATATGACAACTTAATCTGCTTTAGTGATGTTGGTTGAGGAATAAATATTGACGAGAACATTTGGGAAAACTCCCATTTGTCTTTGAATTGTGCCATTGTATCTTTTACATCTACCCAAGAGAGAAGCAGCCTCATTTGGAAAATGGCACCACTGGCAGTGCAGCACTCCTTCAGCACTGCTCTGTAGTATGAACTTGGTTTATGTGCTCAAGGCTTGAAACACACTACCTTGTCTGAAAAGGTACCTAAAATGATTGTGACCTGCTGCGTGCTGCAGTTATGCTTTAAAGAAATGTCGCCTTGCAGCAAATCGAAGGGTCAGGAAGGTAATGAGGACCATGCTGGTAATGGGCCCATTGCTGAAGAGTTACCAGTTGTACAACAGTAATTGAATCCAACAACACTTAATAGATAATTTCAATTTAAAAAAAAAGTGACCCCACCACATAGACCCTGCTCAGGACATGTTATCAATGAACTGACGGACCAAATATCATGCATACTATTATCCTCTCCTTCACCTCAGCCATCAGGCATGCCTAGCCTTTCACTTTATCTTATTGATCTCTGCACAAAGTTAAGATCCAACTTCATTCATTTATTCCATTTTATTCTAATGTGTCTCGTTTGTTCTAACTTTAAAAAAAAAAGTACTTCCCTTTGGGACGGAATGTTACTACTGTACTTTATCTTTCAACTTAAATGGAGCAGGAATTAGTGTGACTGGATGGTTGATGTCACGGAGTGGTTTCTGGGATTTTACAAAATAAAACTTCCTTCTGAAGGCTCATAAAATTACTCTGGTGCTGCTGTGGCTCTCTGGGCCTGTACCCCTTCTAGCTCCGTGTAGTTTATTTCACTGGATGGCACTGATGGATGAGCCAATTTGAGAGTTCCTTTAACAGCGCATACTCTGCTATCCTCAGTTACTGGACTCTGATGCAATCTCGCCTGTGAGTACAGGTCACAGGATTATAATAAGTGTCAAACTCCTGGTTTAGTGTTACTGTTCTGATGATTTTCCAATGTGGTAAATCTAGAAGGGACAAACTCACAGGCATTGAAGCCCAAGTTATCTATAGCACCAATCGTTATATTCCTGAGACCACAAACCTGTGCTTAGGACTTGCGTTACGGCAGTTACCAAATGTTGCAGGTTGTATTCTGGTTCTTTGAAGCAGTCAAACACCACTATACAGATATGGCTAGCGAAGTCCTTTATATCGATAAACTGACGGTGCTTAAAAAGTAGCATTTGTCTGTATGCCCGTCTTGGATGGCACTAATTCTGTAACTTTAACTGGGGTTGGCTTTGAACTTTTTGCTCAACCAGCTACTTCCACCTTACCTTGCTTCTCCATTAGTGCGCCGTGTTACCCAGTGGGCCCTGTCACTTTAATCAGAGCCCCTGCCTGCATATATTCCTGTGCTAGTGTTTTCTGCAAATTGAATGAAGGCCACTGTGAGGTGATAGGCTGAGCATCCACCGGGCTTTCACAATGCTGTTCTTTGGAGGCACCTCAGGAACCACAGGGAAGTTTTGTGACAACAGCAACATAACCTCTACAGCAAGAGTGCTTGCCAAAACATTCTATCCTATGTTGATGTGCTGCATGGTAATCTTCTGATTGACAGGGTTCCTGAGTCTGGGACAATAATGAAAGATAGCAACAGTGATCTGGAGATGCAGGATAGTCTTCTATACAACCCTCTCTAGTGTTGCACTAATTTTAGGCTAGTAATTTGCAAGGTTATTTGCTCAAGGTGGGCTTGCAGAGGTGAGTTTAGAGAGAGGGATCCCTGCTAGCTGTTTGATTCTGCTGTCATTAGGTTTTTTTCTGCAAAAACAGATTGGTTAAGTGCTCCAAGTTTGAAGAGCTTTGATATTGCAAAGTAAATAGGCATCCTTCTCCCCAGATCATGAGTGATTGAGAATGCAAATACAAGTGGCTATGATTTTTTGATGCAAGTCCCATTATGACAATGTCAAGTGATCATTATGCATCCAAAATCAAGGGCTCCTGGTTGAGGTGAAAGTGTTACAACTATGCCATATCATCACCCTTGAAACAGCCACATTCAGTGTATCTATGTTGAAAACATCCTCCGTTAAACATTTTTGTATTAGTAGCGATAATGTCTATACCTGTGAAGCGGCGTTCATCTGCTCTGCTGCTTCTTCTCGGCCAACATGGACAGCAAACTACTAAGAATAAAGCTCTGCTCCAAAGATGAAACCTTTGTTTGCTGCACCTCCCTCAGCATCTTTCCTGGACTTGGGCACTACCATCAGCTGTCTTCTGCAGTGCACGGAATTCAACTTTTGTTTGCTGCTAATTTGCACTGCTCTTAAAATTGATGCTGTATAGGTATCGGACACACCCAGCACATCATAACTTCTATCTTGGAAACACTACATAATTATAAAACACCGTGCAAAATATTGCAAGGTTTGTACTTTATGTATCTGATGCAAAATGTCCTTATGCACTTTTCAGTTATGCTACAGTTGCTCCTGATCAGAAAATCAAACCTAATAAGTCTAGAGATTTTGCTGAGGCTTTACAATGTATTGTTTGACTATGCATTGAATACCATGTAGATCTTTGGCTACTATACATGAGAAAAGATATACTTGCATTGGAAGTGGTGCAGAGACAAGTGATAATTATTCCAACTGTGTAGAGGCTCCATCTATGAAGAAAGAAGCTTAAGCTCTGTAGTTCGGAGGGAAGATCTCATTAAGTTGGCTAGAGCTAGGTCCAGAGTTACATTCCTCATAACATAAGAAAATTAAAGGACGAGAAGGGACAGGATTGACAAAAAAAGACCTCACCAAGGACTCTGAAGTATTAAATGGTATTGAGAATGAGCAGTCAGAATATTACTTCAAGATAAATCAGACCAGTATGACTGGGAGACATATTTAAATTAGTGAAAAGCAAACTTGAAACGTTTGAGTAAAAAAAAACTCCATTCCTATGGTGATTAATTTGGCAGTAATTACCAATTACGAGCCAAAGACATTAATGGTGTAGAAAATGTATTTAGATTCTGAGGAAATATGACTTGGAATATTATTGTGATGAGCTTTATTGGACAAATCACCTTTTCTCATTCGTGAATTTTCTTGCATTCTCTTAGAATGGTCACAGCAGAGAAGGTCATTCAGCCCGTCATGTCTGTGCCAGCTCTGTAAGAGCAACTCTGCTAGTCCCACTCCCCTGCCCTTTCCCCGTAGCCCAGCAGTTCTTAATCTGTTAAGGTGCTTATTTAATTCCCTTTTTGAAGCCGCAGTTGAATCTGCCTCCACCACGCTTTTAGGCAGTGCATTCCAGATTCTAACCACTCACTTCGTAAAAAAAGTTTTTCCACAAGTCGTCATTGCTTTTTTTGTCAATCACCTTAAATTGTTATTCTCTTGCTCTTGACCCACCAACAGGTTTTCCCTTTCTACTCTTTCTCAACTCTCATGATTTTGAACACCTCCACCAAATCTCCTCTCCTCAAAGGAAAACAACCCCAGCATCTCCAATCTATCCACATAACTGAAGTCACTCATTCCTGGAACCATTCTGATAAACCTTTTATGCACCCTCTCAAGTCTTCACATCCTTCCTAAAGTCTGGTACCCAGAATTGGACACTACTCCCATGGAGGCCAAACAGGTATTTTATAAAGGTTCATCATAACTTCCTTGCATTTTGTACCCGATACCTCTATTTATAAAGCCCAGGATCCATATGCCTTTTTAGGCACTTTCTCAACCTGCTCTGCCACCTTCAATGATTTATGCACATATACCCCCAGGTGTCTCAGTTCCTGCACCTCATTCAGAATTGTACCCTTTAGATTATATTGCGAATTTCAATCCCAGGCTCTACCGCTGATCCTGTCCTTCAGTCTCAAGACCTAGCTTTATGCTCCTTCCCAACACTAACCGCAGACCCTGGCTCCATATCATCAACTGCAACCACAGGTAGGACAGGAAAGAACTACTTTATCATCGGTTTGGCACCATCTCATGAATGGAATGTAATTAATAAATTGATTGTTTCATTACCTGTGAATGGTATGATTTTAAAACACTTATTTGAAACCAGAGGGAAGTTTGTTAAATTTGAACATTATCATAAAATAGATAAGAAACCAGGTCAAGAGCACTGGCACTGACCGTATTCAACATTTTCCCTCCCAGCCTCACTACACACCTTACGAGTACCCAACAGTTCCTCTTTTTCTTAAAATAAAAACACAAGAGTCAAATTTAACTTCTCAGCCAGTTCTAAATTTTCTCCTGGATTCCCATGGTATTTAGTTTTTATTGGAAGCATTTGATGTGGAACCTTCGTGAGGAGTTCACAATCTACCTTATTTATGGAGGTTTGTCAAGCAGCACTATACCCTTCTAATCAATGCTATCTGCTTCATATTCTATTGTTACACAATCATGCACTCTTTCAGTCTAGCCCCAAGAATCATTTCCATTTATCATGACCTCCGGTTAATAGATACCCATGGTTGTTTGGGTCAAGATTCCCCTCCCCCTATTTTATAGAGGTACTAAAGTTGCTTCCATTCCTTCAGAATCTCTTCATATCCACTGATTTTTTTGCTGTAGCTAGAGGCCAACAAAATTCCTCCTTAGTCTTCAACTTTGTGCCATATGTTCCACTGTCTTTTTTTTCCATCTTCAGTTTCTTTGACTAATCAAGTACTTTTTCAATTTTAAAACTTTATAGAATAGACAGTAGTAGAAATAACAAGCCACTATTTTTCTCCTTAAATTATAAAATTACTTGCTAAAAGTATTTTCTCATCTTCAATTACTTCACCACATCTATTTTCTAACAATCTCCCTTTCATTCTTTCAATGTTACACTGTTGGAAAAAATACTTTAATGTGTGCAACATAATTTCCTACATTAATCTTTAATGCTCTCTGCCTCCTGTCAGAGCTTAGGTTAGTAGTAGGAAGAAGCACAAAGTCAAGTTTCAAGAAATGAAGGATAAATCCGGATCTAAAGGTTGAACTGGAGTCAAGTGAGGTTGAGGTCCTTAGGCCAGATGCTAGTGCTAGGATGCAAAGCTGTAAAGGTAAAATATTCAAACACAAGCAAGCAAAAAGAGATAAACACACTGTAAATCTTTATGAAAAGTGTTTGAAATACTTTCATTGAACGTTTGGCTGTAAAACTATGGAACATAACCTTCAAGCACTTGATGATCTTGGTCAAAAGGCAGAGATAACAATTTTAAATCTGGAGAAGCTCCCAAGGAACAAATGTGAAGGATCTGGTGATCAGGGCAGAATATAGTGCACTTTAGAGCACGCTAACCACATGACTTTAATACATTAGTAGTGTGCTTAGCAGGGATCAATCTGCTGAGAGAAAGCAGATGGACACAGATGAGATTCTTCAAAAAGAATGTTCAAATCTCCAGTAGCATTGCTCGGATTTAAAATTTAAAAAAAGCTTTTCTGCCACATCAATGCTCTTTTTCGCTTTGTCTTTTATTCTCTAAATCTCTCTATGCCTAAAACACTTCTGGCTTCATCTCTCTCCATCCAACTGACTCTCTTTCCATCAGGTTGTCCCTTCCCCCACTTTCCTCTTTCTCCTGCCCATCTTTCTCATATTATACATGTTCTTTTATGGATTTATTCAATTTATCTTTTTTAAAGCCCAGAGCACATTGCAGATGGTAATCATGAAGTAAGCTGGAACTGGGTACAAAGGGCAGAAACAACTGGGACCCATGAGGCAGGGATCATCCAGAGGCAGGTAAGCCATGCTATGGGCAGAGGAGGGGGAAAGCCTGCTCAGCAGGTGCAGCAGACGATTTATCATCATTCATCAGGAAATTATTGGAAACAACTAATAAACTAGCTATCAGAAAGTCATACATTAGGAACAGCAAAGCTGATTAGAGGTTAGCCATGGTTACATACATAGAATTATACAGATTTATGTACAATGTACAGCACAGAAACAGGTCATTCAGCCGAACTGGTGCATGCCAGTGTTTATGCTCCACACAAATCTCCTCCAATTATGCTTTATATAACTATCAACATATCTTTCTATTCCTTTCTCTTTTGAGTGTTTTAACTAGCTTCCCCTTAAATGCATCTGTGTTATTTATCTCAACTAGTCCTTGCAGTAGAGTTCCACATTCTAAATGCTCTCTGAATAAAGTTTCTCCTAAATTCCTTATTGGATTTAATAATGACCATCTTTTATTTTTGACCCCTGGTTTTGAATCCTGTACAAGCAGAAACATTTCTAGGTCTATGCTATTGGACCTCTTCATCATTTTGAAAACTTCAATCAGGTCACCTCGCAACCTTCTCTTTTCTAGAGAAGATTCCCAGCCTATTCAGTCTTTCCTGATAGGATATATCCTGTTGGTTCTGGTATTATCCTTGCAAATCTTCTTTGTATTTTCTCCAGTGCCTCTATATCCTTATAATGTGGAGAACAGAACTATGTTTAGTATTGCCAACTGCGGTCTAACCAAGGTTCTATACAAGTTTAACTTTTCAATCCGATCCCTCTAGAAATAAACTCCACTGCTTGGTTTGTTTGTTTATGGCCTTATTAACG
The DNA here is from genome assembly GCF_036365525.1 of Heterodontus francisci. Lineage (NCBI taxonomy): Eukaryota > Metazoa > Chordata > Chondrichthyes > Heterodontiformes > Heterodontidae > Heterodontus > Heterodontus francisci. The sequence goes on along the minus strand of NC_090377.1, from coordinate 69,163,562 downwards.
TACTACAGCTTCGGAATTTGTGTATTTGTACCCCTGTTAGATGCACATGGGATAACCAATGGCAAAAATAAATGTATTAAAACATATCGTTATAATGAATTAATGCAATGTATGAATAATTACATATTTTTAATTATGCCAGAGATTTAAAGGTACATAAAAAGTGCATTTCCCCACCCCACAATGTTCTAAATTCTTTCCTACATTGCTTTTTAAAAAAGTTTTTTTCCCCTTCTTATGAGGTCTCCCTGATTAAAAAGAATTCTCCAGCCATGACAAAACCTTCTCAAACAGCTCCCAGGTCTCACCAAGACAGTTTAGCATACTTTAAGCAGTCATCTGTGGAGCAACGCCAGTAGATCTTCATATTCTGATTTTCCCATCACAGCACACGTCAGATTGTAACACTGGAATGCAGGGTATGTCAGTGAAAACCTGGGCTTTGCTATTCCCATGATGTAGCCAATTGAAGCATTAACATAGCAAGTCATCTTGAACAGAATATCAAAGCAACAGGAAGCCAATTAACCAGCCCAGAAGAAGAAAGACACAGGACGACACTGCACAATTCCTTTGTCAATTGTTTTGAATTGTACAAGACAGTTTTCCATTTAGCTTGTAGTGTATCTCTGCATCATGTCTAGGTTTCAACTTGCTGGAACAAAAACTTACAAACAAAATATTAGTAAGTCACTAGCAATTTAAATTAGTTTTAGGCAAGGTCAACATTAACCAAATCAATTTCAGGTAGATAGTTACTGGGGGGTGGCACATAAACTGCACTCACAACGATGAGTGATATGCAGGTAGGATCTTGAAAATCAAAGCCACAAATTGGCCAGTGTGTCAGAACTCTATGAGGCGACAAAAGTTGACCTTGTATACGTTTCTTTTACAAATAAAAAAAATTTGGAAATCCACTGTTGGTTCATCAGCATCCATTAAAATACAAGTTAATGTTTTGTAGCAATCTTCACCTTTATTTCCTCTGACCAGCAGGTACCTGCAAAGCAGTTTCAGCATCTTGTTTATACTTCAAATTTCCTGTGTTTCCTTATTAACATAATGGCCCAGGTGTGCGTTTACCATCATTAGTCTTCCAAAACTGACAGCAACTTCTAAAGTCCACACATGTGCAGTTAAATGTGGAAACCTGGAAGGTGCTGTCACTGATTCTACGTTTTCCCATAGGATGCACTGTTGAAGTCATCCCCCAGGCTGCAATTAAGTAGAAATCACTGAACTAACGAGAACATGCCCTTTTACACTACTAGCCTCTAAAGAAAAACCCTGAAAAAGTTACACCTTGTTGATTGAGGTGCAACTGGCGGCGCAGTGGTTAGCACCGCAGCCTCACAGCTCCAGGGACCCGGGTTCGATTCCTGGTACTGCCTGTGTGGAGTTTGCAAGTTCTCCCTGTGTCTGCGTGGGTTTTCTCCGGGTGCTCCGGTTTCCTCCCACAAGCCAAAAGACTTGCAGGTTGATAGGTAAATTGGCCATTATAGGTAGGTGGTAGGGAAATATAGGAACAGGTGGGGATGTTTGGTAGGAATATGGAATAGTGTAGGATTAGTATAAATGGGTGGTTGATGTTCGGCACAGACTTGGTGGGCCGAAGGGCCTGTTTCAGTGCTGTAGCTCTAATCTAAACAGCATACTAAATTCATAATTACTGAACAACCTCTTTGACCCTGAAAATCCACAACTAAAAGATTAGGTTGTCAATTTTCACTATTATGGTAAAATAAATTCACATTTTTAAAATAATTTTTTTTTTAAAGTTTGTTTATATTTCAGTTTCCATCATAACCCCATGTTTATAGGAACATAGCAGTAGTAGTAGGCATCCAGCTCATCGAGCCTGCACCGTCATTCAACATGATCATGGCTAATCATCCACTTCAATGCCTTTTTCCCCACACTATCCTCATATCCCCTTATGTCATTGGTATTTAGAAATCTGTCAATCTCTGCTTTAAACATACTCAATGACCGAGATGCCACAGCCCTCTGGGGTAGAGAATTCCAAAGAGTCGCAACCCTGAGTAAAGAGATTTCTCCTCATCTCTGTCCTAAGTGGTGTTCCCCATATTTTGAAATAGTGTCCCCTGGTTCTAGACTCCCCAGCCAGGGGAACCTTCTTAGTTGCATCGACCCTGTCTATCCCTTTTAGGTATTTTGTGGGTTTCAATGAGATCATCTTTCATTCTTTGAAACTCTAGAGAATACAGGCCCAGTTTCCCCAATCTCTCCTCATAGGATAGTCTCGCCATCCCGGGAACAAGTCTGGTGAACCTTTGTTACATTCCCTCGATGGCAATAATATCCTTCCTAAGGCAAGGAGACCAAAACTGCACACAGTACTCCAGGTGCAGTCTAACCAAGGCTCTATACAATTGAAGAAAGACTTCACTACTCCTGTACTCAAATCCTGCTGTGATAACATACCATTAGCTGCCTAATTGCTTGCTGCACCTTTCATGTTAGATTTTAGTGACTTATTGACAAGGACATCCAGGTTGCTTTGTACATCTACACTTTCTAATCTCTCACCAATTAAGAAATACTCTGCAGATCTGTTCCCTCTACCAAAGTGGATAACCTCACATTTTTCCACATTATATTCTATCTGCCACGTTCTTGCCCACTCGCTAAGTCTGTCCAATCCCCTTGAAGCTGCATTACATCTGCCTCACAACACACATTCCCACCTCGTTGTGTGTCATCCACAAACTGGGAAATACTACATTTGGTCCCCACATCCAAATAATTGATATTAGGGCCCAAGCACTGAGCCCTGCAGTACTCCACTAGTCACAGCCTGCCAACACAAGTGTGACCGTTTAGTCCTATTCTCTGCTTTCTGCCTGTTAACCAATCCTTAATCCACGCCAGTAGATTATCTCCTATATCATGTGCTTTAATTTTGCTAACCAGCCTCCTGTGGGGGACTTTATCAAAAGCTTCTGAAAATCCATGTATACCACGTCCATCGACTCTCCTTTATCAATTCTGTTAGTAACATCCTCAAAAAACTCCAACAGATTTGTCAAATATGATTTTCCATTCATAAATCCATGTTGACTATGCCCAATCAGATCATTATTATCCAAGTGCCCATTTATCACATCCTTTAGAATAGATTCTAGCATTTTCTCACGACTGATGTAAGGCTAACAGGTCTGAAATTCCCTGTTTTCTCCCTCCCTCCCTTCTTAAATAGTGGGGTGACATTTGCGACCTTCCAATCTGCAGGAACCACTCCAGAATCTATAGAATTTTGGAAGATGATCACCAATGCATCCACTAGCTCCATAGCTACCTCTTTTAACACTCTGGGACGTAGAACATCAGGTCCTGGGGACTTAGCAACCTTCAGCCCCATTAAGTTCTCCAACACAACCTTCTTACTAATACTAATTTCCTTCAATTCCTCATTCCCCCGAATCCTTTGGATCTCTGATTCTGGGAGATTTCTTGTATCTTCCTTAGTGAAGACAGGTACAAGTAATCATTTAGCTTCTCTGCCATTTCTCTATTCCTTTTTATAATTTCTCCTGACTCTGCCTGTAATGAACCCACATTTGTCTTAAACAAACATTTCCTTTTTTACATTACTTACAGGAGCTTTTACAGTCCTTTTATATTTCTTGCTAGCTTACATTCATATTCTATTCTCCCTTTATCAGTTTCTTTGCCCTCCTTTGCTGTATTCTAAAATCCTTCCAATCCTCAGGTTTACTACTATTTTTGACTATTTTACAGGCCATTTCTTTTAATCTTATACAATCCTTAACTTCCTTTGTTATCCACGGGTGACTGCCTTTACTTTTGAGGTTTTTGTGCCTTGAAGGAATGTATAGTTGCTGTAAACTATGTAATATTTCTGTAAAGACTAACCACTGCCTATGTATTGTCACATCTTTTAATGTATTTGCCCAATCCACCTCAGCCAATTTGTCCCTCATACAGTCATAATTTCCTTTGTTCAAATTTAACACCCTGGCTTCAGATTGAACTACCTCTTTCAAACAATGTAAAATTCTATCATATTATGGTCACTCACTCATCCCTAAAGGTTCTTTTACAATATTAATTAGCCCTTTCTCATTATTTTTTTATTGAGAGATACAACACTGAAACAGGCCCTTCGGCCCACCGAGTGTGTGCCGACCAACCACCCATTTATACTAATCCTACATTAATCCCATATTCCTACCACATCCCCACCTGTCCCTATATTTCCCTACCACCTACCTATACTAGGGGCAATTTATAATGGCCAATTTACCTACCAACCTGCAAGTCTCTCACCAGTATCCAAAATGGAAAACCGATTAGCAAGCAAGATAGACTCAGTGAACTCCTGCACTGCCTGCCTGGTTCTCTTAAGACTGCCTGGCCATCACCCATTCCCTCTCTGCCTGCATGCTCCTAACTTGTGGTGTGACCACCTCCCTAAACATGCTATCCACTTAGTCCTCTGCCTCACGGATGCACAACAGCGACTCTAGCCGCCGCTCTAGTTCCGAAACCCGGAGCTCAAGCTTCTGCAGCCGGTGACACTTCCTGCCGGTGTGTTCCTCTACGACACGTGGTGTGTCCATGACTTCCCACATAGCACAGGATGTACATTCTACTTGGCCGAGCTGACCTGCCATACTGCAACTTTAAAAGCTTTTCATTACAATGAGAAATAAAATAACGTACCAGTTACTCACCAATCAACTTCTTACCCTGTCCCGATGAGAGACACAGCTACTGGAGGCTGAACAAAGGTAGAAGGAGCCCCTCCCTCACATACCAAACTCTCACTTTACACTCTGTGCACTCAAATTTATTTTCTTATAGTTCCCCTCCTTCTTGAGCTCCTTCAATTACCAAACTCCCTTAGCAGCTGTAAAATTTTAATTATGAGAGAAAAATTCAGTGTACTTTAAAAGTGAAGGGATTCAGTGGTTTTTACTTCCTGGTTTGCGGTCTATGAGAATACTCCAATGTGACTGGCTGCTTGCTCTACTCGATGAAATCACTGTTGCTAGACGCCTGGAGATCCCTTTCACTTGGCACCAGATTCAAACAAACATCAAGAAAGGGGAAATCCATGCCAGAGATCCCAGTTCTTTGTGGGCAGCTTTAATTGAGGTCAGTGGCAAGTAATGTCACTTCGTTGCTGACTGTAAAATCCAGGACTACATATTTGAAGAAAATGCTGATTTGTTCTGTCAAAAGTTTCTTAGAAGAAATCTGAACAGCAAATTTATTTTTTGCAATTACAATTAAATTGTGGCTTAAAAAGTGTAACACACATGTATACAGTGGGCCTCAAATACAATCTATGTGTTATGTCTTTCAGAATTTCTGCTGGGACAATACTATTGGTTATGCCGCTTCATCTCTCCACCCCCACTCAAAAAAAAGAGTTTCAGTCTTGTTTTCACAATTAAAAACCTAATTAAAAATAAAACAAACTTTTTCCCAAATTTAGAGAGCAGTATGCTATTGGACATGGGATTCTAATATACTGAAAACTGGCTAAGTTCTGTTACCCATTTATTGGGAACAAAATAAAATTGTGAAACAAGTTTTGAGGCTTTTGGAAATAAATCTGTACAGTCTAACAAATATTTGCCAACTGCATTTTAAAACTTTGCATCGATGCTATATGAACTTGTGAAGAAGCCTAGTTAATACGAAAAATTAACATTCCAGATGCATCCACTGATTAGCTTATACAAAGAGGAAGGTCAAAGGTAACATACACCATCATTATTTTTATGTCGTCTTTGTGGTTGGATATATGCAAATAAGCAAGAATCTAGACTGGAGAGTAACTTGAGAGAAAAAACAACCATCAGACAAATTTATCAAGAGTCAAACATGAAAGAAAGATGCAAAATTGTTTTAAGGCCCAGAATGTGGGTGACCATTTCCCAATAATGAAGGCAAAATGCCAACTATATTTTCTGATATTGTTTTATAACACAATATTCTTAAATAATCAGTGATTTGAAGCAAAATCACTAATAATGTAGGAAAGAGAACATTTAAGATCTCAACATTTTAAGTCTATTTCAGATCTAAACAGGTCTTTGCTGAATATTTTAATCTTGGCACTTTATCAAGTTGCTTGTAAAATGAGTTTGCTACTTGCCATGGCTTAAAATTTTGTGCCTATATACAATTAAAAAAAATCTCCCTTGTATATCCCTCAGCAAATGCATCTGGTTACCCAATTCCCTAACTGGGGTGCACAAGCTGGTGTTCTGCTCTCGGGCTTCAGCTAATGCAACTATGTAACGTGTTACTACGTGGAATGCCAACAGCAGCCCTCTGCCTGCAAGGTCATTCTCCTCAAACAACAGAGGTTAACAGTCTGAGCTACCATCTTAAACTTTAGAACATTTGAGTATCTCATGAAATAATCAATAAAGCTTTAACTCCAAAGTACAAACACTGACTTGTGATTCATGGTTACTTGTGGCAGGGAATGGGATGGGGTGTTAAATTACTATTCACATATACAATCAATAACAAGAACTCAGTACCAAAGTCACAACTAGAGGTGCGCCTTGCGAACCAGTATAAACTATCTTCTACCACTCATAGTACTGTAAACAATTAAAGTAGCATTAAGTATATGCTTTAAATGATTTACCACTATAAATCAAATTACACCAGGTTGAAAAAAACTATACAGGATTATAAACAAATAATGCCATAAAAGAATGACTATGACTGAAAATGCTGTGCAAATAGTAGGGAAAATGGCAAGAAAAATATTTAGATGCTGATAAACAAAGCCCTCCCGAAAAATGCTTAGTCAAAGCATGTCGCATTGCCATTAAAACTAACATTTTATGGCTGTTCGACACAAAGCTGTCATAGTAGTTTGTTTTAAATTTTATTAAAAATAAGTGTTTCTTGGTACACTTAACTACATTTACCCAGTATGTTTTGCCTTTCATTGCAGCAGCTTTTTCGGGAGCAGAGTGTGAGCGAGTGAGCAGCTGGGAAGGTCGGTTTGAAAGTAAATTTAATTTCCTTTTGTTTTTCGGCGGAGGCCAGGGGGCTGCTGGGTAAGTAAAACACTATATATTTGGGCGGTTTAAAATAACTTTCCTTTCATTGCAGCAGCTTTTTCGGGAGCAGAGTGTGAGCGAGTGAGCAGCTGGGAAGGTCGGTTTGAAAGTAAATTTAATTTCCTTTTGTTTTTCGGCGGAGGCCAGGGAGCTGCTGGGTAAGTAAAACACTATATATTTGGGCGGTTTCTGAACCCGAGACACCACACTTGTCGTGTCTCCCACCCGCCCTCCTCCTCTAACCAAAAAAAAAAGGACTCGGTGGGGTGTTTATAAGGTAAGGCTTTTTCGATTTCTCTGGTTTTATTGTGATTGGTAAAAACTTTTCGTTCCTTTTTCATTTAACTAAGTTAAGCTTAAGATTAAAAATGGCAGGAGATCTCAGACCCGTGTCATGCTCCTCTTGCTCAATGTGGGAGCTCAGGGACATGGCTGATGTCCCTGACTCCTTCATGTGCAGGAAGTGTGTCCAACTGCAGCTCTTGTTAGACCGCATGACGGCTCTCGAGCTGCGGATGGACTCACCTTGGAGCATGCGCGATGCTGAGGAGGTCGTGGATAGCACGTTTAGTGAATTGGTCACACCGCAGATTAGGATTGCTGAGGGAGAAAGGGAATGGGTGACCCAAAGGCAGAGAAAGAGCAGGAAGGCAGCGCAGGAGTCCCCTGCGGTCATCTCCCTCCAAAACAAGTATACCGTTTTGGATACTGTTGAGGGAGATGGCTCACCAGGGGAAGGCAGCAGTAGCCAGGTCCATGGCACCGTGGCTGGCTCTGCTGTTCAGCAGGGCGGGAAAAAGAGTGGAAGGGCTATAGTCGTAGGGGATTCGATTGTAAGGGGAGTAGATAGGCGGTTCTGTGGTCGAAAACGAGGCTCCCGAATGGTATGTTGCCTCCCAGGTGCACGGGTCAGGGATGTCTCAGATCGGCTGCAGAACATTCTAAAGGGGGAGGGTGAACAGCCAGTTGTCATTGTGCACATAGGCACTAATGATATAGGTAAAAAACGGGATGAGGTCCTACAAGCAGAGTTTAGGGAGTTAGGAGCCAAGTTAAAAAGTAGGACCTCAAAAGGTAGTAATCTCAGGATTACTACCAGTGCCACGTGATAGTCAGAGTAAAAATGAAAGAATAGTCAGGATGAATGCGTGGCTTGAGAGATGGTGCAGGAAGGAGGGGTTCAGATTTTTGGGACATTGGGACCGGTTCTGGGGGAGGTGGGACTATTACAAATTGGACGGTCTACACCTGGGCCGGACTGGAACCAATGTCCTTGGAGGTGCTTTTGCTAACGCTGTTGGGGAGGGTTTAAACTAATGTGGCAGGGGGATGGGAACCAATTGAGGTCAGTTGACAGTAAGGAGGTAGTAACAAAAGCCTGTAAGGAACTAGATAATGAAGTCAGTGTGACTAAGGGGAAGAGCAGGCAGGGAGCAGACGATGAATATAAAGGGACTGGTGGTCTGAGGTGCATTTGTTTTAATGCAAGAAGTGTAGTAGGTAAGGCAGATGAACTTAGGGCTTGGATTAGTACCTGGGAGTATGATGTTATTGCTATTACTGAGACTTGGTTGAGGGAAGGGCATGATTGGCAACTAAATATCCCAGGATATCGATGCTTCAGGCGGGATAGAGAGGGAGGTAAAAGGGGTGGAGGAGTTGCATTACTGGTCAAAGAGGATATCACAGCTGTGCTGAAGGAGGGCACTATGGAGGACTCGAGCAGTGAGGCAATATGGACAGAACTCAGAAATAGGAAGGGTGCGGTAACAATGTTGGGGCTGTACTACAGGCCTCCCAACAGCGAGCGTGAGATAGAGGTACAAATATGTAAACAGATTATGGAAAGATGTAGGAGCAACAGGGTGATGGTGATAGGAGATTTTAATTTTCCCAACATTGACTGGGATTCGCTTAGTGTTAGAGGTCCAGATGGAGCAGAATTTGTAAGGAGCATCCAGGAGGGTTTTCCAGAGCAGTATATAAATAGTCCAACTCGGGAAGGGGCCATACTGGACCTGGTGTTGGGGAATGAGCCCGGCCAGGTTGTTGAAGTTTCAGTAGGGGACTACTTTGGGAATAGTGATCACAATTCCGTAAGCTTTAAAATACTCATGGACAAAGACGAGAGTGGTCCTAAAGGAAGAGTGCTAAATTGGGGGAAGGCCAACTATACCAAAATTCGGCAGGAGCTGGGAAATGTAGATTGGGAGCAGCTGTTTGAAGGTAAATCCACATGTGATATGTGGGAGGCTTTTAAAGAGAGGTTGATTAGCGTGCAGGAGAGACATGTTCCTGTGAAAATGAGGGATAGAAATGGCAAGATTAGGGAACCATGGATGACAGGTGAAATTGTGAGACTAGCTAAGAGGAAAAAGGAAGCATACATAAGGTCTAGGCGGCTGATGAAAGACGAAGCTTTGAAAGAATATCGGGAATGTAGGACCAATCTGAAACGAGGAGTTAAGAGGGCTAAAAGGGGTCATGAAATATCTTTAGCAAACAGGGTTAAGGAAAATCCCAAAGCCTTTTATTCATATATAAGGAGAAAGAGGGTAACTAGAGAAAGGATTGGCCCACTAAAGGACAAAGGAGGAATGTTATGCTTGGACTCAGAGAAAATGGGTGAGATTCTAAACGAGTACTTTGCATCGGTATTCACCGAGGAGAGGGACATGACGGATGTTGAGGTTAGGAACAGATGTTTGATTACACTAGGTCAAGTCGGCATAAGGAGGGAGGAAGTGTTGGGTATTCTAAAGGGCATTAAGGTGGACAAGTCCCCAGGTCCGGATGGGATCTATCCCAGGTTGCTGAGGGAAGCAAGAGAGGAAATAGCTGGGGCCTTAACAGATATCTTTGCAGCATCCTTAAACACGGGTGAGGTCCCGGAGGACTGGAGAATTGCTAATGTTGTCCCCTTGTTTAAGAAGGGTAGCAGGGATAATCCAGGTAATTATAGACCAGTGAGCCTGACGTCAGTGGTAGGGAAGCTGCTGGAGAAGATACTGAGGGATAGGATCTATTCCCATTTGGAAGAAAATGGGCTCATCAGTGATAGGCAACATGGTTTTGTGCAGGGAAGGTCATGTCTTACCAACTTAATAGAATTCTTTGAGGAAGTGACAAAGTTGATTGATGAGGGAAGGGCTGTCGATGTCATATACATGGACTTCAGTAAGGCGTTTGATAAGGTTCCCCATGGCAGGCTGATGGAGAAAGTGAAGGCGCTTGGGGTCTAAGGTGTACTAGCGAGATGGATAAAGAACTGGCTGGGCAACAGGAGAGAGAGAGTAGCAGTAGAAGGGAGTTTCTCAAAATGGAGACGTGTGACCAGTGGTGTTCCACAGGGATCCGTGCTGGGACCACTGTTGTTTGTGATATACATTAATGATTTGGAGGAAAGTATAGGTGGACTGATTAGCAAGTTTGCAGACGACACTAAGATTGGTGGAGTAGCAGATAGTGAAGGGGACTGTCAGAGGATACAGCAGAATATAGATAGATTAGAGAGTTGGGCAGAGAAATGGCAGATGGAGTTCAATCAGGGCAAATGCGAGGTGATGCATTTTGGAAGATCCAATTCAAGAGTGAACTATACAGTAAATGGAAAAGTCCTGGGGAAAATTGATGTCCAGAGAGATTTGGGTGTTCAGGTCCACTGTTCCCTGAAGGTGGCAACGCAGGTAAATAGAGTGGTCAAGAAGGCATACGGCATGCTTTCCTTCATCGGACGGGGCATTGAGTACAAGAGTTGGCAGGTCATGTTACAGTTGTATAGGACTTTGGTTCGGCCACATTTGGAATACTGCGTACAGTTCTGGTCGCCACATTATCAAAAGGATGTGGATGCTTTGGAGAGGGTGCAGAGGAGGTTCACCAGGATGTTGCCTGGTATGGAGGGCGCTAGCTATGAGGAGAGGTTGAGTAGATTAGGATTATTTTCATTAGAAAGACGGAGGTTGAGGGGGGACCTGATTGAGGTGTACAAAATCATGAGAGGTATAGACAGGGTGGATAGCAAGAGGCTTTTTCCCCAGAGTGGGGGTTTCAATTACTAGAGGACACGAGTTCCAAGTGAAAGGGGAAAAGTTTAGGGGGGATATGCGTGGAAAGTTCTTTACGCAGAGGGTGGTGGGCACCTGGAACGCATTGCCAGCGGAGGTGGTAGATGCGGGCACGATGGAGTCTTTTAAGATGTATCTAGACAGATACATGAATGGGCAGGAAGAAAAGCGATACAGAACCTTAGAAAATAGGCGACATGTTTAGAGAGAGGATCTGGATCGGCGCAGGCTTGGAGGGCCGAAGGGCCTGTTCCTGTGCTGTAATTATCTTTGTTCTTTGTTTTCACATTTTTAGCTACAGAGCTACATTTAAATTCTTCCAGGTGGCTTGACACTTCACTAGTTCAAAACATCAGCTTACTGGTTTTAATGGCCTATTTAGATTAGGTGTTTGCTGCTAATGGCACAATTGCCATCAGTAGGAAGCCACTAATACAAATCTAGCAAAGATGCTGAAGCTGGTGCATCCCATCAAAGTGCATGGCTTTCAGCTTTACCTCCAATAGCAAAGGTGCCTCACAAGTTAAAGATTAGAAAATAAAACTTACCCCAAATCCTATGAAAAGTATACTGAAGGTAGCAAGTCGATTGTACCTCGAAAAGGAACCAGATTAACATCTATTGAAGGAGAGATTGAGGCTATAGAGATATTAACATTGCTTCAGTTTAGTCTCAGGGGCGGGGTAAGAGAAAGTAGCTTAGATGTTTTCAAGGAACAGCAGAGCAACATTTGATGTGAGAGGGAGGTTGAGTTCACAAACAGATCAGCATGATCTTATGGAATGGCAGAGCAGATTAGAGGGGTCAAATGGCCTACTCCTAGTTCGTATGTTCGGGATAAAATACTCACGTACAGATTCTCGATACAGCAAGTTTGATGGGGTCAAATGGCTTTTTATGTCCTTAAATGGGTAATGCACCCCCTCTCACCCAGACACTGCCATTGAAGCAGCTTCAAATCTCACTAGCTTGCAAGGATCTTTCCCAACCACTGGGAAATGTATTGGCTAAATTATACTAGTTGGAAAATGATTACAACTGCTGGCGCTACCCCACAAATAATTTTATCTGCTAAAATAAATGGTAAATGGACATAAAAAAATGATCTAAAACTATTCACAAACTTTAAGTGGATAAGAGGCCAGGCTATCTAGCGTGGGACTAGACACATAATGCAAATGCTCTGTGGGCCATCTTTGGTTAACAGAATTGATGCTCAAGAATGGCTTCAATATCACTGTTACAAATTTGGATCTGCTATAGAAACCATCATTGGTTCAGGAACAGCAATTGCTCTAAGTGGATCTTCGAACATGAAAGGTCACTGACCTGAAACGTTAACTTTGCTTCTCTCTCCACAGATCCTGCCAGACCTGCTGAGTATTTCCAGCACTTTTTGGTTTTATTACTTATATTTACAAACTAGCTTTCATCACCTGCGTACGCTGGATCAGAGATCCTGTTTTAAGCCTAATCCACAATTCTCAGCCTTGCAGTTTCAATAGAGTTAAATTTAACTTAACAGTAATAATTCTGACATATTAGACCAAGATCCCTCTAGCCAACCCCCAAAACATGACAGTTGCATTCAGGTTTCAATGCACAGATTTCTCAAAACGTACAGGTGGACAATCAAGACAATGGCCACAGAATTCATAATACAGTAAGGAGTATATACCAACTCACTTGCCAAATCAACTACTCTTGAAAATGAATAGCAATGTACTGTTAAGGGCATACAGAGCCACAGGGCTGGATTTTGTTCTCCCCCAGGCATCAGGTTCTGTGGCAGGATGGGCCAGAAGATGCCTTCAGGAGAGGGCCGCCACGCACCCAGACGTCGGGAGGGCCCAGTCCGAGATTACTGGCGGTGGCAAGGCCTCGTGGCAGCCCCCGTACCGCTCAGTGACAGGACCCCAATTTGAATATTTAAATAAGTTTAGTTTAGTTTAGATACAGCACTGAAACAGGCCCTTCGGCCCACCGAGTCTGTGCCGACCATCAACCACCCATTTTATACTAATCCTACACTAATCCCATATTCCTACCACATCCCCACCTGCCCCTATATTTCCCTACCACCTACCTATACTAGGGGCAATTTATAATGGGCAATTTACCTACCAACCTGCAAGTCTTTTGGCTGTGGGAGGAAACTGGAGCACCAGGAGAAAACCCACGCAGACACAGGCAGAACTTGCAAACTCCACACAGGCAGTACCCAGAATTGAACCCGGGTCGCTGGAGCTGTGAGGCTGCAGTGCTAACCACTACGCCACTGTGCCGTCCATAAATTAAAATGAATTAATGAAGTTCACGTCGCCGCCTGGTCGTGCTGCGATCTTCGACCTGGTGGCTGGAACTCCCGCGCCTTCGGATCCCTGCCCGGGGAAATGAGGCGCCACACTGGTGGGGAAGGGGGAGGTAGGTTTATTGGTGCAGTAAAGTTGGGTGGGGGGGGGGGGGGAAGGGGAGGTGAAATTAATGTCATGGGCGCAGGGGATAGTGGGAAGGGTTGCAGTTAAAAGTTTCTGCAGTTTCGGTGGAGGTGGGGTGGGGGGGAGGGGGGGGGGGTGTCAGATGGTAAAGTTAAGTGTTTTGGCAGGATGGAGGGCAAATAATTAATTCAATTGTTATGGGGGTGGGAGAGAAGCAAAAGAAACGTATTCTTGTCAATCTCCTCTGTACTGTCTCCAGAGCAATTATGTCCTTCATGTAATGTGGTGACCAGAATTGTATGCAATATTCCAGCTGCAGCTTAACCAGTGTTTTATACAGTTCCAGCATCACATCCCTGCTTTTTTATTCTATACCTCGGCCAATAAAGGAAAGCATACCTTAGGCCTTCTTTACAACTTTATCTACCTGTCCTGCCACCTTCACGGACCTGTGGACATGCACTCCAAGGTCTCTCACTTCTTCTACCCTTCTCAATATCCTCCCATTTATTGTGCATTCCCTCGCTTTGCTTTCCCTCCCCAAATGCATTACCTCACAATTCTCCGGATTGAATTCCATTTGCCATTTTTCCACCCACTCAACCAAACCATTGATATCATTCTGAAGTCTACAGCTATCCTCTTCACTATCAAGTGCATGGCCAATTTTTGTCATCTGCAAATCTCCCAATCATGCCTCCCACATTTAAGACCAAATCATTAATATATACCACAAACAGCAAGGGACCCAACACTGAGCCCTGTGGAATGCCACTGGAAACCGCTTTCCATTCACAAAAACATCCGTCAACTATTACCCTTTGTTTCCTGTCACTGAGCCAATTTTGGATCCAACTCGTCACATTCCCCTGTATTCCATGGGCTTTTATTTTTATGACCAGTCTGCTATGTGGCACCTTGTCAAATGCCTTTCTAAAATCCATCTAGATAACATCCACTGCACTACCCTCATCAATCCTTCCTGTTACTTCCTCAAAAAATTCAATTAAGTTAGTAAGACACGACCTTCTCTTAACAAATCCATGCTGACTATCCCTGGTTAACCCATGCCTTTTTAAGTGACAGTTTATCCTATCTCAGAGTTGATTCTAATAATTTACCCACCACCAAGGTCAGACTGACCAGCCTAAAATTATTAGGCCTATCCCTCGCACCCTTTTTAAACAATGGTATGACGTTCGTACTCCTCCAATCCTCTGGTACCTCGCCTGTATCTAGTGAAGATTTGAAAATGATCCTCAGAGCATCTGCTATTTCCTCCCTGGCTTCCTTTAACAGCCTGCGATACAATCCATCCGGCCCTGGTAATTTATCCACTTTCAAGGATGCAGACCCTCTAGTACTTCCTCTCTCATTATGCTCATCATATCTAATATTTCACGCTCCTATTTTACAACAATGTCTGTATCATCTCTCTCCTTTGAAAAGACAGGGGCAAAGTACTCATTAAGAACCTTGCCCACATCTTCTACATCCATGCATAAGCTACCTTGTACATCTCAGAATGGCCCTACCCTTTCCTTAGTTATCCTCTTGCTCTTAATGTACTGATAAAACATCTTTGGGTTGTCCTTTATTTTACCAGTCAATATTTTTCATGTCCTCTTTGCTTTCTTAATTTCCATTTTTACTTCATCTCTGCACTTTCTATACTCCTCTAGGCTTTCTAAAGTATTAAGTTTTTTTGTGACTGTTGTCATGAAAACCCTACATGCCAAATGGGGAATATTAATTTAATCGGTTGGAACTTTGCCTTAGACATTTGCTGGAAATTCTTAGAAATAACATTTTTAAAAAGTAAACTGACAGCCAAGATGGTGACTGCAATTTACATTTGAAACACCAGAAGACCAAACTGGAGACAACACGACAGACTCAACCTAGCCAGAATAAAATGGGGTGCTCTCTGATTAAATTACCTGAAATGGCCTCAGTCAAGGGCCATCGAAACCCATTGACTTTGAAAGAGTCAACCCCCACCAAGTGTGACTGGACAGCTTGAGGGGTAAAGCCTTGAATAACAGAGAAGCAACCAGAACGACCTCACTAAAACAGAGGGGTTTGTAAATGTCATGTAACTGCTTGCGCAGCTCTGGAGAGACTAAGCTTTGTCACTCAGAAAGCAAGGAGTAACTGAGAAGCCATCCACAGAGCAGCTCTCTCTCTCTCTAGTAATGATCCAGAGAAGACTTGACTGCAACTGGTAAAGCCTCCAGCCTACAGAGCACCACCAACAACAATTAGGGGACAAGGATCAAACCCCCTCTTCTGCCTTCCGGAGCCTGACAAGCAAGCCTGCAACCGTGCAGTGGCCCTGCGAGAACTTCAGGACTACAATTTCAACGGACGACTCTGGGACTGATATTCAGTCTTTAAATTCCGTTTATTCCAGACTCTACTCCAACCATCCAACTCTGTTTTCCCTTTGTAATCAATTTGTATGTGTGTGCGCGCGCGTGAATGCGTAGCGTAGTTTAGTAATTTTTAAACAGTTCAGAGTGTTAAGAGTAATAAATTTACATCTTTCTTGTTTGAACTCAAGAAAACCTGTCTGATTGGTTCTTCTGCGATTACATTAGAGGAACAGGAACAAGCGCTCACTGAGGTGGTAAGTTCAATCACTGTTAAAAAAGGATATTTCCTGTTGTGGTCAAACCAGAGAAGGGGCGAAAGGGGAGCCCGAGACCCCCTTCTTCACCTGGCCGTATCACTGTCATAAACTTTCTTTTTCTGCTTCATTTTACCCTGTATGCTTCTAGATAACCGGGGGCCCTAGATCTGGCAGGACCAGCCTTTTTCTTTGCGGGGACATGTCTACACTGTGCCCGTAGAATCTAGTTGTTTAATGCCTCCCACTGGTTTGCCATGATTTTCCTTCAAGTAGCTATATCCAGCCCACTTTTGCCAGATCACCCCTCAGCTTCATAAAATTTGCGTTCCCCCAATTTAGATCTTTTACTCCTGTTCTATCTTTATCCTTTTCCTTAATAATGCTAAATCTAACAGCATAATGGTCACCATCTCGAAAATGGTCACCCACTGCTACTTCATCCACTTGCCCAGCTTCAAGAACTGTGCCCCCTCTGTTGGGCTTGTTACATGTTGGCTAAAAAAGTTTGCTTGAATGCAGTTCAAGAATTTTGTGCCCTCTGTGCCCTTCATACGGTTTGTATCCCAGTTGTTATTAGGGTAGTTGAAATCCCCAACTATTGTTGCCCCACTGTTTTTGCACTCAAATTTGCCTACATATTTATTCTTCCATCTCCCTCTCACTATTTGGGGGTCTATAGTGTGGCTGCCCTTTTATTTCGGAGATCAATCTAGTTTAAACCATCCCCAACAGTACTAGTAGACCTTCTTGCAAGGATATTTGTCCCAGTCCTGTTCAAGTGCACACCGTCCTGCTTGCACAGGTCCCACCTTCCCCAGAACCAGTCCCAATGCTCCAGATATCTGAAGCATTCCCTCCTGCACCATCTCTCCAGTCACGCATTAGTCTGGTGCTTTCTCCTATTTCTATACTCACTAGCACATGGCCTTGGGAGTAATCCGGAGATTACTATCTTTGAAGTCCTGCTTGCTAATCTTTTTCCTAACTGCCTAAACTCAGCCTGCAGGACCTCATCCCTTTTTCTATCTCAATTGTTGGTACCAATGTGGACCATGACCTCTGGCTGTGCACCCTCATCCTCCAGAATGCTGTGCAGCCGCTCAGTCATATCTTTGACCCTTGCACCAGGGAGGCAACATACCATCCTGGAATCACGCCTGCAACCACAGAAACGCATGTCTGTTCCCCTAACTATAGAATCCCCTAACACGATTGCGCTCCTTGTCTTTTTTACTCCCTCCCTGCACAGCTGAGCTACCCATGGTGTTCTGGTCTCATTGCACTCTCCAAAGGAACCCTCTCTCCCATCGGTACTCAGAACTGAATACCGGTTAGAAAGTGGGATGCCCTCCGGGGACTCCTGCTCTATGTGCCATGTCCTTTTTTGTCTGGCAGCCACCCAGTCCATCTCTGCCTGTGCACTCTTAATCTGCAGGTGACCACCTCCTGAAACATGCTATCCACATATCCATCATCCTTGCAAATGCACCTCAATGACACCAGCTGCTCCTTGAATTCCAAGATTCGGCGCTCGTGTTTTCGAATTCGGTGGCACTTTCTGTACATGTAGTTGGCCAGCACATGGGTAGGGTCCTGGAGTCCCCACATGACGCAGGGTGAACATTTGACGGTGTGAGCAGCCCCGCCTTGCCTCGAATTATTTATTTACTGCATTAAAATTGGAAGTTCAATAACCACAATAAAATGGTTATAAATAGAACGAACAAACGGGTAACCACTTACCCACTGAGGAAGATACAAGAAATCTCCCAGAATTAGAGATCCAAGGGATTAGGGAGAATGAGGAATTGAAGGAAATTAGTATTAGAAGGTTGCATTGGAGAAATTAATGGGGCTGAAGGTTGATAAGTCCCCAGGACCTGATATTCTACATCCCAGATTGTTGAAAGAGGTAGCTATAGATTCTGGAGCAGTTCCTGCAGATTGGAAGGTCGCAAATGTCACCCCACTATTTAAGAAGGGAGGGAGGGAGAAAACAGGAAATTACAGGCCTGTTAGCCTTACATCAGTCGTGGGAAAATGATAGAATCTATTCTAAAGGATGTGATAAATTGACACTGGGATAATAATGATATGATTGGGCATAGTCAACATGGATTTATGAATGGAAAATCATGTTTAACGAATCTGTTGGAGTTTTTTGAGGATGTTACTAACAGAATTGATAAAGGGGAGTCGATGGACATGGTATACTTGGATTTTCAGAAGCTTTTGATAAAGTCCCCCACAGGAGGTTCGTTAGCAAAATTAAAGCACATGGGATAGGAGATAATAAACTGGCGTGGATTAAGGATTGCTTAACAAGCAGAAAGCAGAGAGTAGGAATAAACAGGTCATTCTCGCGTTGGCAGGTTGTGACTAGAGGACTACCACAAGCATCAGTGCTTGGGACCCAGCTGTTCACAATATATATCAATTATTTGGAAGTGGGGACCAAATGTAGTATTTCCCAGTTTGTGGATGACACAAAACTAGGTGGGAACGTGTGTTATGAGGCAGATGCAATGCAGCCTCAAGGGGATTGGACAGACTTAGCGAGTGGGCAAGAATGTGGCAGATGGAATATAATGTGAAAAAATGTGAGGTTATCCACTTTGGTAGGAGGAACAGATCTACAGAGTATTTCTTAAATGGTAAGAGATTAGAAAGTGTAGATGTACAAAGGGACCTGGATGTCGTCATCAACAAGTCACTGAATGCTAACATGCAGGTGCAGCAAGCAATTAAGGCGGCTAATGGTATGTTAGCCTTTATCACAAAAGGATTTGAGTTCAGGAGTAGTGAAGTCTTGCTTCAATTGTATAGAGCCTTGATTCGACTGCACCTGGAGTACTGTGTGCAGTTTTGGTCTCCTTACCTTAGGAAGGATATTATTGCCATCGAGGGAATGTAACAAAGGTCCACCAGACTTGTTCCCGGGATGGCGAGACTATCCTATGAGGAGAGATTGGGGAAACTGGGCCTGTATTCTCTAGAGTTTCAAAGAATGAAAGATGATCTCATTGAAACCTACAAAATACTTAATGGGATAGGCAGGGTAGATGCAGCTAAGATGTTTCCCCTGGTTGGGGAGTCTTGAACCAGGGGACAAAATTTCAAAATAAGGGGGAAGCCACTTAAGACAGAGATGAGGAGAAATTTCTTTACTCAGAGAGTTGGGAATCTTTGGAATTCTCTACCCCAGAGGGCTGTGGAAGCTCAGAGTATGTTTAAGCAGAGATTGACAGATTTCTAAATACCAATGACAAAGGGATTTGAGGATAGTGTGGGAAAAAGGCATTCACGTGGATGATCAGCCATGATCGTATTGAATGGTGAGGCAGGCTCAATGGGCTGAATGACCAACTCCTGCTCCTATGTTCCAGTACCGACTACTGGTATTTTAGCTTGTACTTAGTAGATGGACTTAAATGTTGGAGAAAAAATTAAAATCAGCAGAAAAAGAAAAGAACGCAAAAAAAAGCCACCAGATACTCACCAAATAGCTTCCTGTACCTCATCACTCTCTCTCTCCCCTCTCGCGCTGTTTGTCACTCTGAAGTCTCACCTAGCCAATCACCTACCTGCTTTCCCTGTGATGTTACAGCTTAAGTCGTGGGATTTATGTCAAAAGTAGGAGGGCCACTGTGCTAAGTAGAGGGACATGACACAGGTCTAACGGAGCCACGGCAAGTAGAGATGTTGGCGATAGAAGCAAATTTCCAAATAAGAGCTTTGCAAGTTGAAGTGTAGAAGATGCAGCTCCTTGTATAAAAGGGGCCATTGTGGAATGCATCCACAGTAAGAAGTCATGGTAGACACCAAGTGGCTAGACAAGAATTTATTCATGAATACTCACAAATGCAAGAAGTGCAAAATATTGACGCGGTTACAGCCAGGATTTCTGCAAACAATAATCCAGAGCAGTGAAGCAACAATTGAGGCTGATTAATTTAGATCCAAAATTTGACAGAATTTATCTCTAGGTAGAACCATGAAATAATGTCAGAGCTAAAAGGGCACATGATGTTCATCAATATTAACACGTTTTCTGAAAATAATGCAAAGAGAATCTGAAATCAGTGCTGCCATCTCAGCCATAATAAATTAGAAGAGCAAAATAGTGGGTTCCCCATTGGCTCAGGTTTTTTTTAAATTTAGTGAGCAGCTGAGCTGTATGGACAAGGAAGCTCCCAGATTCATCCCATGCTGCTTGATAATCTCAGATGAAGTAGCAGCGGAGGCATTTCAGTTGTTATCAGTATCACTGTAACCAGAGTTCGGATGACTGTCCAGAAACTCCTGCTATAATTCAGATGTTAAGTGAAGAAAAGATCAAGCTCAGCTGTGATACATCTGTGATAGTCTGTCATCACTACAGTTAATGTGCATACATAATAATACCCACTTGAATGAGGAACAGGAGGGCAATCAGCGAACAAAAAAAAAATCAGCATCTTCAAAAAAAAATTGATAAGGAAAAAAAATGCAAAAGGCCCACCAGCATTAAGATCAGAGATGGGGGTACTGGGCAGCACGAAAAGAAAACAATTGTTACAAGATAGTGGCACAATGGACGAGTACCACAGAACCAACAGCAAGCAATTTAGTCAAGGACACAAAAAGGAGTGTGCCAAGAATATGGCCTGGATTCTGTAGTCAGCGTCAAAGAAAGGCTGCTCACCTTGAAACAAATCTCAGAAATCTAGCAATCTCCGTGGCGAGAACTTTAATTGCAGTGATGTCATTAAGCTGTCCGAGCAGCCAATCACATGGAAGAATTTTCACCGACAGCCAACCAGGAAATGGACAGCACGAAAATCAAATCACTTCTTAAAAATTTTACACTGAGTGAAATAAATATTGAGACATACACACGGGGTGAAGATAGAAGCTGAAATATCATGAAAAAGCTATCTAGTTCATTAAAAAAAAAACTAGTAATTAATCTTAATAAGGACATTTAATATAAAAAATATTTTCAGGGCCATTAAAAACCCAGCTACACCTCACTGAATTAGGCTCAACTTTTAAAGGGTTTCTAACAGCAACATGAGAGCACAAAAAGTGAAATTCTCACCAGATCAATCGATTTCACTGATTGCCAGCTCTGGGGAAGTGGTTGGGGGGGGGGGGGGGGGGGGGCAGTGGTAGTGGCAGTGTCCACAGCACGGCGGAGCAATAAATAACCGTCCACAACTCCAAAATTCCCACACTAATCTTTGCTTGTGCTAAATCCTGAAGTTGCCAGCAGATACAGAGGGGCAAGGATGGTGAACACTGACAGTTCAAAACTTTTCTGCTTGCTATTTCATCTCTTCAGGCTGGGCAAGCTATGCTTTATTGAGAGGCAGAGAACATATATTAAAGAAGAAAGCAATTTAGTAAACAAAAACTCTTCTGCCTGTGGTTTTAAAAATGCTAGGAGTAAAATAGAGGAGGGTTTGGACTTTACAAAAGCCCTCATGGTCTAGCACAAGCTGTCAAGAGGATCCAATTCAAACCTGGGTATCTTTCAACACAATTCTCCAACTCTGTTCAGGATTAGATTAGATTAGATTAGATTAGATTAGAGATACAGCACTGAAACAGGCCCTTCGGCCCACCGAGTTTGTGCTGAACATCAACCACCCATTTATACTAATCCTACACTAATCCCATATTCCTACCAAACATCCCCACCTGTCCCTATATTTCCCTACCACCTACCTATACTAGTGACAATTTATAATGGCCAATTTACCTATCAACCCGCAAGTCTTTTGGCTTGTGGGAGGAAACCGGAGCACCCGGAGAAAACCCACGCAGACACAGGGAGAACTTGCAAACTCCACACAGGCAGTACCCGGAATCGAACCCGGGTCCCTGGAGCTGTGAGGCTGCGGTGCTAACCACTGCGCCACTGTGCTGCCCTGTTTACTGTGGTTATGAATCATATAATGAAGAGAAGAAAAGACAAATATTGTAAAGGGGGAAAAAAACAAAAAATATAACAATGAGAAACTGGGGAGATGTCTGTGAGAGAAGGTGAGCAAGAAGGTATTAAATCATGTGTCGTATTACAAAGTCAAGCCCAATAAAAATATTTTACTGTTTAAGTATCACAGGGTACTATGAATACAAAACCATGTGAATAAGCTATAGATATTTAAAGCACTAAAGGAACCTAACTGAAGTACTTCTCTCTAAATTGGAAGCTATTATTGTGTTATTTTCCTGACTGATGTCAGAACAGTATTTTTGATTAATAAGCATTGTGCAATGCCACTTTCCAAATTTGAATTCCAACCCCACAACCATAAGTGTAGTCTAAACAAAATGAAAAATTAAACTCCATACATACCTCTGATTCTTTGTCACTTAATGATCCAAGACTTCCAAAACTGTGGTTAGAACACTCATTATTTGTTAAAGCCTATTTTAAAAAGTAAACAAAAGATTAGTGAAAATCAGGATGTAAAATGAGAATTAAAGACAGATATATACCTCCATTTATCCAGTTATGCATATTTTGAAATTTGTGTTCTAATCAAGTAACTCTGTATACCTTTTATTAGTTTTAATGACTAAATGGTAACCAAATTTGTGATCAGAAGTTTAATATCGCATTTGTCTCAGACGTTAATCTGGAATTATTACTTCTGTTGTTTAGAAACGTGCTTTAATAGATTTATCTTTACACACTAATAAAATACACATGATAAATAAAAGTTACATAAATGGTAAATTAGCTCCATGCAGACTGAAATGTAAAGAACTGTTAAATTACACCTGGTTAAAGACCACACAGATAAGAACAGATAACCATAGCAATTTGCAAAGTCTGGCTCCAGATCATCTGGAGACCTATTTAACTTGGCTACATGAAAGGCACTGAAAGAAAACAAAAGGAGTGTGAATCAATCCTGGGTTGTACTTGAAGCCTATTGTTGGCGAACAACTGCTTTAGAGGTGTGATTCAAAATTAAAAGGACTAAAATCTCCCAACCATTTCCTCACGCTCTGCACTACTTAGCTGCTTTATACCTGATGCAGGCTTACAGCTTGCTTCTGGAACTGCTGACCTGACAACAGAAAGTTATGTGGAGATCCAAAATGGAGGGGCACGAAGTTCAAACCTCTGGATAAGGGCGGGAAAAACGTACCCAACGTCGTCCTCTTCCTGATGACCATCTTCGTGTGCGGCTGCATCAAGCTGTGCGTACAGCCCCAGTATACAAACATCAAGTGTCACTACATGCTGAGGTTCTATCTGCCCCCAGTGTTGCGAAGGATGGGTCTGGTCACATTGCTGTGTAATGCTCCATCCAATTGGACCGTGCCGTACCACCTATCCTTCGTGGAAAAGTTTCTGCAGGAAAACACCTTTGACCACCAATCCATCAGGCAGTGGTCTGCACGGAATGTCCTCAAGACCCTATGGGAAAAGGAGATGGTGTATTCTGTCGGATGGTTCCCCGAGCAGACTGCCAAAGTCATTTGGCAGAATGCCTCATCACCAGAACTTTCACACAAGCACCCAGACATAGCTTGGCTGGTGGTGAGAAGGGCACTCCCCGTCAGATCCTTCCTGAACGCCCGGAGTCTTGCCCCCTCCACACGCTGCCCTCCAGGTGGCTGCGGTGGGGAAGAGATAGTTGCCCACCTCCTTCTGGATTGCGTCTTTGCAAAGCAGGTGTGGAAAGAGATGCAGTGGTTTTTTGTCGAGGTTCATCCCAAGCAGCTGTGTAACACAGGAGTCTGTGCTCTATGGGCTGCTCCCAGGGACCCACGCCGAGATAAACATCAACTGCTGCTGGAGGACCATCAATTCGGTGAAAGATGCTCTTTGGTCTGCCCAAAACCTCCTGGTCTTCCAGCGCAGAGAGTTGTCCACGACCGAGTGTTGCAGAATGGCACATTCCAAGGTGCAGGACTACATGCTGAGGGACGCACTAAAGCTTGGGGCAGCCGCTGCAAAGGCTCAAATGGGGAAAGACCACTGTGTAAGGTCCTCCCACCAAAGTGAGCTGAGGGGCTGGACCCACGGGAAACTCTTCGGGGTGTATACACCAAATATGGGTTTGCTGTAAAATGTACATGGCATGTAATATGAAATGGAAGGGTTGTAAGGCAACTCACTCCTGTATTGAAGAAAACTGATTTCCTTTGCACTTTTTGGAATGTCAACTTGGTGCTGTTTTGAACTGTGTTGTAATGTATTTTAAAAACAGATTTTTATGAATAAAGTATATTTTTGGGAAAAAAAAGAAAATTATGTGCTACATCACAACCTATGACCATCAAGATAATGGCAAGCCTGAGCAAACCATATGTATATAAACTTTCATTCAGGGTTTAGTCCAAGATAGACTTTAGCATCCTAATAGGGTATGCATTTTGGAAAGTTAGGTGTTTAAAAAAAAACTGTTGTAAAGAGAAGCGAGTTAAATATTAAATCAGATGGTGACAAAGACATTTCCCCAAATTAAACAACAGACTGCACCTTTTGTCCCAACAATACCCTCTCTAAATTGTGAACTGCACCAGGCGTACCTTAGCTCCTGTGCTTCCACTTCCACTCCCAGTACTCACACCACCTGTAAACCTTGCCTCTAGCAACTCTTGCCGTCGAGGATCCAGGCTATGAAGTTCTTCCATCGCACCTTTAATTAAATGAAGTGTTAGGTTAAATTACTTTGCTCAAAAAGAAAAATCTTTTCTGTCACTACACTGACAAGTTTAGAAAACTAATCTTTGAGTATTGCTTCACAGAAAATATTTTAAGTATTGGATTAAGCTGTTAACCAAACAGAAACAACCAAGCAAAAAAAAGTGCAACTGTAAATAATTTGGGTGAATTGCTAGGCTATTTTCCCACACACCAAATTTTAGCCCCCCTTTAGCTTCTTAACCCATTTACTACTTCTCAGCTTTAGTGGTGTTTCACAATTGACCTGAAGTACATGTCTAAAGAAAAGTAATTAAACAAATTACAAGATGAAGAAACACTGCTCATCTCTTCCTGCTGCTCATGTTTTATCTGAAAACTAAAAATATAAGAGGCCAGTATTTGGGACGTACAGGTGCATCAAGCACCCTTCTCCTCTTTACAGTCCCCTCAATTGTGCACATAATTGAAAAAAAGTTGGGTTTGTACATAATATTGCGGTCTGGAACCAGACTCCATACATAGCTAGCCATAATCTTGAATGTTCACACCAGGTAGAGTTGCTATGAAATAGACTGCATAATTGAACAAAGCAATGATTCCTCACCCAGACCAGTTATTAGGCTTGGTCATAAAGTGGAAATAAGCCAACTAAAATTTTCCATCATAAATATAGATTACTACTTAGATTCGGAGGAAGGAGAATAAAAACATGCACTTTTAAACGTACTGGCCCTCCCAATGCAAAATCTTTGCTCATGTACAAACACCAGATTTAGGATTAAAGATTCAGCAATCATTTTCAGAAGCTATAAATTAATGTATGCTGCTTATTACAACTTGCAACACTAAATCACGCACACATTTAATATAAAAAGGAACGAAGAGCTTTACCTCACCACCACCTCTCGACCCTCCACTGTCTCCAATTTTGTCACATGACTTGTACTGGATGATCAGAAATTTTCTTTAACTAAATATTGGGAAGACCAAAGACACAACCTTGAGACCCTGCCACAAACATCGCACCTTAACCGCCAAAATTCACCCATCTCCCCGCTCAATGTTGGAGAATGAAGCAGATCCTTTACAACCTTGACCTACTTGATCCTGCACAAGATGGGCTTCCAATCACACAGCCGTTCCACCACCAAAACTGCTCAATTCCAACTCGAAGACATCTGCTGCTCTGACCCTCATCCATACCTTTGTTACCTCTAAATTTGATTATTCCAGTACTTGTCTGGCCAGACTTCCATTTTCCAGACTCCATAAACCTAAGCTCATCCAAAACTCTGCCGGTCATATCTAACTGGCACCAAGTTCTGTTCGCCCATCACCCATGTCATTGATCTACATTGGCTCTTGGTCCTACAACATCTTGATTTTAAAATTCTCATTCTTGTTTTCAAATACCTTCAGAACCTGGTTCTCCCGCCACCCCCATCTCTAAGGTCCTCGAGCCCTACAACGTTTCAAGATCTCTGCGCTCCTCTAATTCTGGCCTCTTCAGCAGCCCTCATTTTCATTGCTCTGTGAAACTGTGCTTTCAACTGCCTAGGCCCCAAGTTCTGGAATTTCTTCCTAAACCCCTCTGCCTCTGTAGCTCTCGCTTTTCCTTTAAGATACTGCTTAAAACTATCTTTTTGACCAAGGTTTGACACTCGTGAAGTGCCTTTGAAAATTATGTTTTCCTACGTTAAAGGCGCTATGTAAATGCAAGTTGTTTTAAATTGATCCAGATAATAGTGCTCCTCCAACATTAATGTCAACTACCAAAATCAACAGGTTTTAAAATAGACCCAAAATTTCTATTTCACAAAAGGTCTACACAAAATGTTTAACATACCTCATCAATTTCATCAAATCACATACAGCTAGCAGCATCATATGCAGCAAAAACTTTTCTCCTTCTCCTCGCCCATCAGCACTGTCTCAAAAATTTACTTGCAACAAAACTGCTTTTGAAAATTAATCAGATTCACTTTCACCTGTATGCATTTTACATCAATTCCCAAGTTAACTCAAACAGAAATCTAAAATCCATTAAAGAGTCTGATGAGCATTTGAGTTGGTTTCAATCCATGCCATCATGTCAAGAAAAAAGACAATTCTGATATTCAACAGACATAATTAGGAGGACAAAATTTTACCAATTCAATGGAAAGCATTAATATGTCACTGCATCATGAAGCAGCAAGTTGCATGGCAGAATAAAATGAATTTGCCACACTTAACCTGGATGTCAATGACCCCAAGAGCATGCCATAACGATCTTAGTCATTCCTTGCGCAAAGCTATGAACTGTAATTTCCTTCACCTAAACTCTAAACTGACTATCCTCTTCCCCAGCCAATCGGTACAAAATTGGGATCTGTAACACCTGTTTGGACGTCCGTGAAGGCACACACAAATACGTGGCTAATCGCACTGGACACCACACTGGTGAGGGCGTTAGCATGCACATGGTGATTGATTGGCTGCCGGAGGAAGACAGAGGAAGCAGACTGTGACGGCTGGTTGATTTATTCTGGCTGCTTCAATTTTACAATTGTTTGCTGTTTTTCATAGTTGTTTAAAGTTGCAAGAGACTATGAACATACGAATTAGAAGCAGGAGTAAGCCATTCGGCCCTTTGAGCCTGCTCTACCATTCAATAATTTCATGGCTGAACTGATGCTCCACATTTTCAACTACCCCCGATAACCTTCCACCCCCTTGCTTACCAAGAATCTCTGCCTTAAAAATATTCAAAGACTCTGCTTCCACCGTCTTTTGAGGAAGAGAATTCCAAAGACTTATGACCCTCAGAGAAAAAAATTTCTCCTCATCTCGGTCTTAAATGGGCGACCCCTAGTTCCAAATTCTCCCACAAGGGGAAACATCCTTTCCACATCCACCCTGTCAAGACCCCTCAGGATTTTATGTTTCAATCAAGTCGTCTCTTACTCTTCTAAACTCCAGCGGATACAAGCCTTGCCTATCTAAAGACAGCCTGCTCATCCCAGGTATTAGTCTAGTAAACCTTCTCTGTACAGCCTCCAACGTATTTACATCCTTCCTTAAATAAGGAGACCAGTACTGTACACAGTACTCCAGATGTGGTCTCACCAATGCCCTGTATAGCTGCAGCATAACCTCCCTACTTTTGTATTCAATTTCCCTTGCGATAAACCATAACATTCTATTTGCTTTCCTAATTACGCACTGTACCTGCATACTAACCTTTTGCAATTCATGCACTAGGACACCCAGATCCCTCTGCATCTCAGAGCTCTGCAATCTCTCACCAGTTAAATAATGCACTTCTTTTTTATTCTTCCTGCCAAAGAGGACAATTTCACACTTCCCACATTATACTCCATTAGCCAGGTCTCGGCCCACTCACAACCTACCTATATCCCTATGTCCTCTTCACAAGTTACTTTCCTACCTATGTTTGGGTCATCAGCAAATTAAGCAACCATACATTCGGTCCCTTCATCCAAGTCATTTATATAAATTGTAAGAAGTTGAGGCCCAGCACAAATCGCTGTGGCACACCACTCGTTACATCTTGCCAACCAGAAAATGACCCATTTATGCCTGCTCTCTGTTTCCTGTTAGCTAGTCAATCTTCTATCCATGCTAATATGTTGCCCCCTACACCATGAGCTTTTATTTTCTGCAATAACATTTGATGTGGCACCTTATCAAAAGTCTTCTGGAAATCTAAGTACAATACATCCACTGGTTCCCCTTTATCTACAGCACATGTAACTTCCTCAAAGAACTCGAATAAATTGGTTAAACAGGATTTCCCTTTCACAAAACCATATTGACGCTGCCCGATTACTTTGAATTTTTCTAAATGCCCTGCTATACATCTTTAATAACAGCTTGTAACATTTTCCGTAAGACAGATGTTATGGTAACTGGCCTATAGTTTCCTGCTTTCCGTCTCTCTCCCTTTTTGAATAAAGGAGTTACATTCGCTCTCGACAGGGAGTGGTGTGGCAGGGGCTTGATGGGAGTTTCTTCCTGACTTCAAGGCTTCTAGACAACCAGCTGCTCCCAAATAAGAGTACAGTAGTAGCCATTCCCCTTGAAATATAGTAGGACATGGAGAGTGAATTGAGGCCACGAAGAGCTGCTGCAAGAGGGAGAAGCCGTTGGAGCAGAGTGGTGCTAAGAAGGTCTCTTTGCAGGAGGCCACGTCCACCCAAGATGTTGAGAGCATAATTCTCCTACCTAAACCTCAGAAAAGAACAAGATGTGTGACATTTGCGTTTCAGCCTGGACATCCTCAATGATATCTGCCATCTACTGCAGCTAAATGGCAACCTCAGAGGACAGCATTGGCAGTGACTGCGAAGGTGACCATGGCCATGAGCTTTTATGCGCCTGGCTCCTTCTAGGCCGAAGTTGGAGATATTTGCAATATCTGAGTTTGCCATCTACTGTTGGATAAGGGAGGTCACAGGGCCTCTATTTCAACAAAGCTGAATACATTTCATTCTCTCGTGCCAGAGAGAAGCAAGCAAAGACGACATTCGAATTCCTAGGACTAGAGGCTTCCCCATTGCGGAGGGTGTCACTGACTGCACACACATTGCTTTGCAGATGCTTGATGTCGACTCTGCCCCATAACGGAACCGAAAAAGATTCTACACCCTCAAAATCCAGCTGGTATGTGACAACTGGCAGAGAAACATGCAGGTCAATGTCCAGTATCTTGGCAGCAGTCTTAATGCCTTCTTTCTGCAATTGTCAGGTGCATTTGAGCCACCACGGCAAACTAAAGGTTGTTTACTAGTTGACAAGGGATATCCACTGACCATATGACTGATGAATCCATTGTGCAAACCACACACGTACGTATCATGCATAAAATGAAAGCCATGATGTCACACAAAATGAGATCACTAGGGTGCTGAAACAACGTTTATGCTACCTGGACTGTTCTGAAGGAACCCTTCAGTACATGGCAGAGTGGGTATCAAGATTTGTGGTGGTCTGCTGCATATTGCACAAGTTCACTATCATGAGGGAACAGCCCTTGCAGACAGCTAGATGGTAGGCAGCTGAGGAACAGAAGCAGGCAACCTAAACAGCCCTTTCTATCGAGGCTGCCCAGCAAGAACTCACATGGGTGCAATACCAGTAAATGCAATGCCAATTCCCCATTCACCAGCAGTCTTACACCTCATCTTCCCTGCCATTGAACATCACCAACTCCACTTCGCCACAATGAGAGAATAAAAGCTATCCCAAAATAAAAATTCCAAATCAAATTTGTAAATTAAATTTGAAATTGCACACAAAAGTCAACTAATTACGCTTGTGCAATCCTTTCGTGTCTGTCTTTTGTGTGCCTTTATCCATCCTAGTGCAACATTTAGATTGCTGGCGGAAACGGAGATATTGGGAGTAAGCGGGATGTGAAGTTGAGGTTACAATCAGATTAGCCATAATCTTGTTGAATGGCAGAGCAGGCTCGAGGGGCCGAACAGCCTACTCCGGATTCGTATGTTCGTATTGGGTTCAGAAATGCGCTGGAGTTAGTCATCATTTAAAGGCTGGAAAGGATGGGCTCCAAGCTCCGTGCAAAGCCCTGTCTCAAGTTGGTGTTCGACTCCTCCATGCTCAACATTACACACACAGGCCTTTTTGACTGGTTTCCCAATGCACCAAGCATTCAAATGTACATACCACCAGCCTTCCTTCTGTAGGTTACTCCATTGAACCGCTCATGTGACTTTTGTGCAACCTTGCTCTCTGGCAAGCTGGCACCTGTACTATCCTTGCCCCCTGCCCTGGCTCAGGCCAACCGTGCTCGGTGTCTCACCATGTGCTGATCCCACCTCTGCTAACCTCCAAATTACAGGCAGTGTCTGTATCTATCTGTTTCTGAGCTGCGACAGTGCAAAATCAAGTGACAAGTCACTGCCTTCTTGCTGTACCGCCACTGCCTAGCCAGGTTGCAATGGATATCTGAAAGCAGAAAGGCATAAGGGTAAGATTGTGGAGCAGGGAAAGTGAGAGGTACATGCATACACTATCTGAAGCTTGTAAATGAGGGGGTGGTGGGTTGCAAGAAAAAGCATTAGTTATGAGGATATTGTCATCTTCGATGGTTTTAGCCCCATCACTGGCCATGGCCTCACCAATGGGCACTTCAATAATGGCCAGCACCATCGCCTCTATGGGGATCGGGACATGCCTGTGCCCCGTTTAGCTCATGCTGCCACCAGTTGTACGCCACCTTGTCCTACAAGAGAAAGGGAAGTGCATCAGTGAGTGTAGACAATCTGTTTGGCTGATGTGGTTGAACTAGCTGGCAGTATGTGCACGTTAGAAGATGTGGGTGTGAATTTTGCAGCAGTGCTAAGTGTGTGAGGATGAGGTAAAGTATATGTCAGGTAGGAGTCCTTACTGACAGATTGTTGGTAGGTGTAATGAATTGACCAGTGTCTGAGGCTAGTGGTCTAGTTGATAGGATATAGCATTTGAAGATGCATTCACAAACCTTAACCACTCATGTGAGGTCACTGAACTTCTTGCAGTTTACAGCCAGGTCCTCAGGGCATTGATCACCACAGCTATCTGCTCGTACTGCCTTCTGAGCCTGTGTCTGGAAGTTCTCCTGTGAATTCAGGGCATCTCTCTTACATTCCTCCAACACATCATCTGAAAACCTTGGAGCGCACTCTCTGCCATGTTGTGGTATAATGCAATGTTTCACAGATCAGATTCAGTTCCCGCACAGCTGCTGGTGCCTGCTCCAGCCACAAATCATCATCCCTTTAAGAGGTGCAGGCGAGCTTTAAGTGATGCTAGCCACTCACGATATTGGCATCCACTCAGGCGTCCAGCCAATCAACAGCAAGGTTAGTGCTGCCTGAACGCTGAAATCATTTAAAACAGCAGTTAGTGCGACGTTGGCGTGCTGCCTGCATTGCAGTTAATGGGTGTGGGTTAATCATGCATTGTGATCCCTATGCCAGTTTTTGGAGGCTGTAGAATTTAGCTCCCCCACCCACCCCGCCCCAGTCTTTGCCAGAACTACGATGATTGAATCATTGAGATAAAGCTCTCCATTTCCAACTACTTCCTTAAGAATCCCCTGTCACCCATCTATCACTGAAATCTTGACTTGCATCATAGTTGACTTCAGACTCAATTACTTCAATGCTCTGCTGGCTGAGCTCTCATGCTTCAGACATTGCAAGCATCAGCTCATCGAAAACTTTGCTGCCCACACCCTATCTTGTATATGCTCTAGCTCACTTCCCACCTCTGGCTTACACCAGCTACCAGTATCCCAATGTCTCAAACTTGAAGTTCTCATCCTGGTGTTTAAATTCCTCCCCATGTCTAAGCCAGTCCAGTCCTAGCCCCCACCCAAACTCTCTTCCTCTGACTTTGGTCTCTTGCACATTGTTCCTCTTTTGAGTTGCCTAGGCCCGTTGCCTTGGAATTCTCTCCCTGAACTACCCCAACACTCTCCTTTTAAAGCTCAGGGAAATTCGCTCGAGTGGTAGCACACTCACCTCAGAGTTAGAAGGTTATGGGTTCAAGTCCCTTTCAAAGAGCTGAGCATATAATCTAGGCTGACACTTCAATGCAGTACTGAGTGAGTGCTGAAATGCCATCAGTGCCATATTTTTGGATGAGATGTTAAACCGTCTCAGGTGGATGTAAAAGATTCAATGGTAAGAGACAATAATAGCAGGAGAGTTCTTCTCTGTGTGTTACCAACATTTATCCTTCGATTAAAATAAATAATGAGATTCTGGTCATGATCTTACCACCGTTTTTGGAACTTTCCTATACACAAATCTTGCATTATAGGAGTGACTACTCTACAAACACACCCAATTTGCTGTAAAGCACTTTGAGACATTCTGAAGTCATGAAAGACACTATATAAAGGCAACTTCTTTCTGTCACCCAAGCTCTTTGACCAAGCTTTTGGTTACTCTTCCCAATCTTTCCTGTTTCGGCAAGATACCTTTTTTTCTCCTGCCATTGAAGCTTTTTGGGATTTTTTTCTACATTGAAGGTGCCCTACAAATGCAAGTTATTGCTGAACTTGTCCAATCTTGACTGGTGCTAGAGAATTAAATTTTTTTTTTTCATATCAGAATACCCAACCATGTAACCTACTCCCATTCTGTCCAAAAACCCAGAATCTACTGTAACGGAAATCACACCTGTCGAATGGAAACATATTAATTTTGTCACATGGGACACTGCTTGAAACTTATTTACTAGACATTGCAAATAATTTGTTTAAAAAAGCAGAACTAACCAGCCGAAAACATGGTCGCACATTTGCATTCTGAGACGACGGGCTGGCTGAGACACATGAATGGTGAGACAATGGGGATGCTCCTTGATTCAATTAGCAAGATTGGTCTGGCAATAGTAGTGATCAACATCCTTTGACTTTCTAAAAGCTAGAACTCCACGCCCCACTGTGTGTATCTGGAAAGCTTTGAAACCCAACAACCCTCCAAGAAGCTGCTGTTTCAAACAAACAGATTGTGATGTGATCTACCTGCTAGCCAGACTGGGTTTTTTTTTTGAATTGTGCTTCACAGAAAGGAAACGGACAGCAACTGAACTGGCAAAAGTCTCTCTTGCTCTCTCTAGCAAAGTCCCAGGGAAGCCACGGTGGCAAATTAAACTTCAAGACTACAGACAAAGCCCGCTTTGGCCTTCTGGTACGAGAGGGGCAAGTCTGGAATTGTGCACCTGGCCCCAGCAAAGACTCCCAAGACCTTCACCTCAATCAAGGACACTACTGCAAGGACACCAAGTTGTTCCATTTATCACAAACTCTATTTCAACCCCCACCCCCCCTAATTCTTTCACCCCCACTGTATATATTTGTGTGTGTGCGCCTTTCGTATGCATGCAAGTGTGGTTGCATCGTGTATTTTAGTAATTTTTAACCGAGTTAGAGTGATAAGGCTAATAAACTTACATCTTTCTTGTTTCAACCCAAGAAAACCTGTCTGATTGGTTAATTTGCAATTGTAATGACAGTGCAGTGAGCAAGGGCTCACTGAGGTGGTAAGCTAAAAATCACCATTTTAAAAGATAAACTCTCAAACCAGAGAAGGGGCAAGAGGGGAACCTGAGATCCCTCAAGAGGGGTACCCAAGACCCCTTCCTCACCTGGTCGTAACACTATACATTGCTACAGATCAAAAAGAACTGGACCAATCCAAAAACAACTTCCCTACAAACTCCCCAATAAAGTGAATAGCGACCCATCAAGGAATGACAGGAAGGAATTATTGTTTGTGATGGATGCTATCATTTGAAGAATGAAGATGATCCCATTAGATAATCTTACTTTGTCATTTGGCGCTCTGGGAGCCATACCAAATAGGACCAGTTTAGGAGAGGGGCCCTAACTTAGTGGGCCAGGACTGCAGCAGAGGCAACTTAAATGGATAGACACTCCATCATTGTGACGGACCTTCCTGTACTACTTGGAGGCAAGGAATAGGGGGTTAAGGGGGCAGTTGGTATCAGTGAAACGGCACGTGGTTTATCTTTTCCATGGATGATCAGCCAGGAGTGGACCTTTTTGGCAAAGCAGAGGGGCTTAGTAGAACTTGATGTGATCAAGCCAGACCTGGCAATAAATAGCTAAACTAGTTATGCAAATAGCATTTTTAAGTGCGAGACTCTTAAAATGGAGGGAATGAAAATTTGGACACATAGTAGTCTGGAGAAGACTACCTGCCTATTCTCTCAAAATGATTTTTGCTAGTTTACATTCATATTCTATTCTCCCTTTCTTAAATCAGTTTCTTTATCCTCGTTTGCTTTTTTGTAAAATCCTCCCAATCCTCAGGTTTACTACTATTTGTCATATTTATAGACCTTTTCTTTTAATCTTATACAATCCTTAACTTTCTTTGTTAGCCACGGTTGACTGACTTTTCTTCACCATTGGCAGCCATGTGTTCAGCTGTCCAGGCCCCAAGCTCTGCAGTTTCCTCCCTATACCTCTTGGCCGCTCTACCTTACTCTCCAAGACACTCCTCAAAACCTCCCTCTTGGACTAAGCTTTCAGTCACTCATCCTAATTCCTTTGGTTCAGTGTCAATTTTCATCTGATTATGCCCCTGTGAAACGTCTTGCTATGTTAAGGGCAATATGTAAATGCAAGTTGCTGTTGCTGCCTCAGGAGACATCTTGTGGTCTGATCCTGAAGGTGTCAGACAATTACATTAGGAAGAAAGGAAAAATTGTCGATACAAGTTAAAATATATTTCAACAAATCCTATTTTACTGTCAAACCAGCTTCCAAACGAAGTATAAAAACTGAACTCAAAAAGGTAACAAGGAACCTTCAACATCCAACCCTCTCTTAAGTTGCTTAATGGGGAGGACTGGCAATATAGAAAAGTCAAAACTTTAGACTAAGGGAAGAAACAAAGACTAAAAAAAACCTATTGAGTAGCAGCTTCCAACCAAAGGGGAATTGAAACAGAACATTTTTTAAAAACCAAAGTTACTGCAATTCCCACCCGATATGCTTACTGCACAAAAGTACACTATTTACATACAAAGACAAAAATGTCAAAACACATCAGTTGCATGTGATACTGAAAATAACAACTCTAGCCCCTGCAAAACAAAGGATTGTTGTCAAACATTTTTTCACAAAGACAGTACTCCTGAACTCACAGGGTGAGCAATACCATAAACCCAACAGGAATCAATCTGCAGACTTCACCAATGGAACTCCACAAAACAAGACACACCAATTCACAAAAATTTCACAACTGTGACCTACAGACTGAAAAGTAATGCTGAATCCAGTCTGCACTGTACTGAAAACGTAGGGCATTTGTATTTCAATTAATTTTCCAGTTGACCTCCATGGTCTCAATTCCTCAGTACAGCTCATTTTTACTGAGTTGGCATAAAACCTGAAGTTCTCAATATCACATATTTGAACTGGTTAAATTCCTCTCTATACCAATAGTATAAAGAATTGACTGACTTAATTAAAAAAGATGGCTTTTAATTTAGGTGCTGACTGACCACTAATTTGCATAAACCAATGAAGGATTTAAGACTCTAGGGATAGCTTTTATCTGCATTATGCAGAATACTAAAATATTAACATTAATACCTAATCAGACTTCAGGCAGTCATCTTTGCAGCACATAGACTCGACAGATTAAGTGCCTTTTACTTTAAAATCTGGAAAAGCATGGATAGCATTAACTGCTGGAAACATTTTTAATGCATGCAAAGGCATTCATAATTATTTTCTATAGGCAACATTTATCAAAAATATAAAAAGATCATGATCAATTTTTGACATCAAAATGTCCAGTATCATATGGCATCGATGATATATAAATATTTGACAACTTAAGTCCCTGATATTGAGATACGTTTAAGCAGAGAAGGGAAAGAGCCGTATAAATGTAAGTACAATGTGGAACACAAAAGTCCGAGTGTATAAAGCCCGTGTCCTCAGTACCTTGCTCTATGGCAGCGAGGCCTGGACAACGTATGTCAGCCAAGAGCGATGTCTCAATTCATTCCATCTTCGCTGCCTCTGGAGAATCCTTGGCATCAGGTGGCAGGACCGCATCTCCAACACAGTAGTCCTCGAGGCGGCCAACATCCCCAGCTTATACACACTACTGAGTCAGCTGCGCTTGAGATGGCTTGGCCATGTGAGCCGCATGGAAGATGGCAGGATCCCCAAAGACACATTGTACAGCGAGCTCGCCACTGGTATCAGACCTACCGGCCGTCCATGTCTCCGCTTTAAAGACGTCTGCAAACGCGACCTGAAGTCCTGTGACATTGATCACAAGTCGTGGGAGTCAGTTGCCAGCAATCGCCAGAGCTGGCGGGCAGCCATAAAGGCGGGGCTAAAGTGTGGCGAGTCGAAGAGACTTAGCAGTTGGCAGGAAAAAAGACAGAAGCGCAAGGGGAGAGCCAACTGTGTAACAGCCCCGACAACCAATTTTATCTGCAGTGCCTGTGGAAGAGTCTGTCGCTCTAGTATTGGCCTTTATAGCCACTCCAGGCACTGCTCCACAAACCACTGACCACCTCCAGGCGCTTACCCATTGTCTCCAGAGACAAGGAGGCCGAAGAAGAAGAATTAGTTTCAAGAAAAAAAATCTGCCAACCAGGTTTCTTCAATAAAAAACAAAATTATTAAATTATAAAACAAGATTTATTCAATAAAGATGCAAAGCTTAACACACAGGTTGAAATATGAAAGTATAAATATATTCCCTTCTAAATAACCCAGCACACACGCCAGTTCAACAAAAAATAAAGAAGCTTTCTCTGCAGAGATCAACTTTACAAAAACAAAAAGACTTTGGTTAAATACTTGTTAATTCTTGAAAAAAAAAGGATGATATGAAATGCTCCAGATGACTTTCAGCCTGACATCCATGTACATGTGGATAACTGTCACGGGGATCTTTCTGGAGCACTTTTTTTCAGGAGACATCAAGGAGTATTCTTGCAGGCTTTTCGGGAGAATTACTGCGGCGAGTCGAAGAGACTTAGCAGTTGGCAGGAAAAAAGACAGAAGTGCCGGGGGAGAGCCAACTTTGTAACAACCCCGACAAACAATTTTTTCTGCAGCACCTGTGGAAGAGTCTGTCGCTCTAGTATTGGCCTTTATAGCCACTCCAGGCGCTGCTTCACAAACCACTGACCACCTCCAGGCGCTTATCCATTGTCTCCCGAGACAAGGAGGCCAAAGAAGAAGAATGTAGTATGATAATTACAGCAAACAAGTTAGGAGAAAACAAATAAAGAATAAGTTAATTTCCAAACAAGCAAATTCAACAATATGGATCCAAGCTAGCAGTGTAAATTAAGTGGAATAGTTACATTTATGTAGTCCTATTCCTAATTAACATTTTCTGTATTGCTCATCTTAAGGATGCTTGCGAACCTTTACATTCTAGATCTGATGAACCTAATATTTATCCTAGCTGGCCTAATTCAGAAATTGCATTTAAAAAAAACCAAACTCAAATCAGGTCATTAATGTTAGGAAAAACATTAACAGATTTACCTTCCACAGGTAATTCTAGATGAATGAATGATGGGTCAAATGGTTTTCACACCTGGAACCATCTTGTAATCTTTCCAATAGGATTTGGCTAGTAGCAATCACCAGTCATTAAATATGGCTCTATATCAATCCACTTCAAAATAGAGAAATCCTCTGGTATTGCCATTCTGGGAATGCCTGTTGCACGTAATTTGACAATATATTTTCAACTTTAACATGTATCTACTTTAATGCATTTTCTTAGCAGTTACATATTCAGTTCAACAGCTGACCAGATATGCCACAACATCCTGAAGCACCTCAGTTGAAAGTCTCACCAGCCCACAGAGCATGCCTTTTCCTTCCAAGTAATAAAGGGCCGCAGTGGCTTTGCCTGGAAGCTAATTCTACCCAGAGAAATCTTACAGTTTCGAAAATAGTTTAATTTCTCCATGGCCCAGAATTTCCTGCAACGGTGCGGATGGATAAGTATGCTATTCATTATGCCATTTCGTACTACGATCTTCCCTTTACATATGAATTAGGAGCAGGAGTAGGCCACTCGGCCCTTCCAGCCTGCTCCGCCATTCAACAAGATCATGGCTGATCTGATTGTAACCTCAACTCCACATTCCCGCCTACCCTCAATAATCTTTCACCCCCTTGCTTACCAAAGATCTATTTTCCTCTGCCTTAAAAATAGTCAAAGACTCTGCTTCCTCTGCCTTTTGAGTTTTGAGGATGAGTTCCAAAGACTCAAGACCCTCAGAGAAAAAAATTCTCCTCCTGTGTCTTAAATGGGTGACCCCTTATTTTTAAACAGTGACCCCTAGTTCTAGATTCTCCCACAAGAGGAAACATGTTTTC
Organism: Heterodontus francisci; assembly: GCF_036365525.1. NCBI lineage: Eukaryota > Metazoa > Chordata > Chondrichthyes > Heterodontiformes > Heterodontidae > Heterodontus > Heterodontus francisci. Next base: position 69,124,775 of record NC_090377.1, on the reverse strand, counting down.
CACATCCACCCTAAGAAGACCCCTCAGGATCTTGTATGTTTCAATCAATTTGCCTCCTATTCTTCTAAACTCCAGCAGATACAAGCCTGTCCACCCTTTCCTCATAAGGCAACCCGCTCATTCCAGGTATTAATGTGGTAAACCACTGAACTGTTTCCAACATATTTACATCCTTCCTTAAATAAAGAGACCAATAGTGTACATAGTACTCCAGATGCGGTCTCAGCAATACCCTGTATAACTGTAGCATAACCTCCCTAACCTTTGTATTCAATTACCCTCACAATAAATAACATTCTATTAGCTTTCCTAATTACTTGCTGTGCTTGCATGCTAACCTTTTATGATTCATGCACTAAAACACCCAGATCCCTTTGCATCTCAGAGCTCTGCAATCTCTCATCATTTAGATAATATGCTTCTTTTTTATTCTTCCTGCCAAAATGGACAATTTCACATCTTCCAACATTATACGCCATTTGCCAGATCTTTGCCCACTCACTTAACCTATCTACAACCCTTAGTAACCTCATGTCCTCTTCACAACTTATTTTCCTACCTGTCTTTGCGTCATCAGCAAATTTAGCAACCATACCTTCAGTTCCTTCATCCAAGTAATTTATATAAATTGTAAAAAGTTGAGGCACCAGCACTAATCCCTGTGGCACGCCAGTCATTACATTTTGCCAACCAGAAAATGACCCATTTATGCCCGTTTCCTGTTAGTTAGCCAATCTTCTATCCTTGCCAATATGTTAGCCGCTACATCATGAGCTTTTATTTTCTGCAATGACCTTTGATGTGGCACCTTATCAAATACCTTCTGGAAATCCAAGTATAGTACATCCACCGGTTCCCCTTTATCCACAGCACATGTTACTTCTTCAAAGAACTCCAATTAATTGGTTAAACATGATTTCCCTTTCACAAAATCCTGACTCCTCTGCCTGATTATCTTGAAATTTTCTAAGTGCCCTGCTATAACTTTAAAATAATATATCTTTAGTAATAACTTGAAACATTTACCCTATGACAGATGTTAAGCTAACTGGCCTGTAGTTTCCTGCTTTCTGTCTCTCTTCCTTTTTGAATAAAGGAGTTACACTGGCTATTTTCCAATCTACTGGAGCCTTCCCCAAATCTGGGGAATTTTGGAAAATTAAAACCAACGCATCAACTGTCTCACTAGCCACTTCTTTTAAGATCCTAGGATGAAGTCCATCAGGACCAGAGAACTTGCCAGCCCGCAGCTCCAACAATTTGCTTAGTACCACTTCCCTGGTGACTTGAGTCCCGCACTCCCATTTCCTGTTTTACAACTATTTCTGGAATGTTACTTGCAACCTCTGTAGTGAAGATCAATGCAAAATACTTGCTCTATTCATCTTATTTTCTGGATAAGTAATCCAAATATACCCATGTGAGCAGAATGGCAAAACAAGGACCTCAAAAATGACACAGCAAATGTATTAGTCTATCTGTATGAATGAACTAATTAAGCAGATCAATATTGGCATTACCAGAAAATCTCCTCGCTATATTTAACTTAATCATTTACAGAAAACGGTTTTGAAATATGTTCAGATTCAGCTTCTGCATTCAGTTTCCAAGATCATTCCAAATTAAGAGTTGTTTTAATTTACTATTTAGATGATAATTTAAACTACCTCCAAAGTCTCAGGTTAAACTAACAGATGAAATCATATCTCATTTTGCCAATTTCGCAGGCGCAAAACTGAGGGAAAGGTCCAACTTTGCTTGGGTCAAGACTTCAAACCTCTGGAATAGCCTAATGAGGGACTCAACGACAGTTAAAGAACCCAACTCCAAAACTGGTCAGAAATGCACTACTGCATGCTCCACAGTTTTTCTGGAGGTTGACAACAGAAAGATAAGTTTTTTTTCTTTTAAGCTTTCCTCAATGTGGAGCCTGGAGCAGCAGGCATACTCTTCTTGCTCCACAGCACTACAGCGGTCCGCTGTCAGCCCCTTGCTTGTCTCCCGCCCACTCCCCACCTCACCTTTTTTTTGCCTCACCCTAACAGATAGGACCTATTCAAGGAGTGTTGTTGCCTGCACTGTAGCTGGTCCAAACCAGTAATCTGCCTCAGGAGCCCCAACAGCTCACCAGAATTATTTGTATGAGGCCTGAGGCCCCATCTTGGATGCGCCTCAGGCCTCCAGCTACCTTTGATGATTCTGGGCCCAAAAACGGACCTAAACGATTTCTCGCTCACTGTCACTTTCACCAATGAGACATGTAGGCACTTTTGTACCATTCACCATGTACACAATGTACTCTAAAAGTACCAAACATTGACAAAGTAGCAGTTTGATATATTAAATCAAAGAAAAGCAGAGATCTTATTACACTTTAAACAAGCATTTGAACTCAAATTTAAATACATTCACCTGCGCCATTAGTTTGTAGTCTAAGTGACTGCGGCAAGAAAACGCAATCCAGGAAATTCACAATCACCAATGTTTTGACAGGAGGCGTCAGCAGGGTCAGAACTACGATCATCAGCTTTTCTCTGTTTTGGTGAGGGTACTGACAGAGCAGCACAGAAATCACAGAAAATAATCGGGCATGTATAATGGCATGCCTCACTTACATCACAATCTCTTTGGATTTTTGCACTAGAAAACAAACCCAAAGCTTGAGGTGAGCAGTTACAATGGTGCAAATCTCAAGGAAATTCTAAGCCAATGTTTTTCTTCTCCTTTATTTCAAGTATGAGAAATGGAGTTGAAATTTCACATTTTAACACAAAGATCATGCTAGTGTGAAGTGATACATTTTGGTAGGAAGAACATGAAGAGACTATAAAATAAAGGATACAATTCTAAAGGGAGTGCAGGGGCAGTGGGACCTGGGTGTATATGTGCATAAGTCATTGAAGGTGGCAGGATAGTTTGAGAGAGCGTTTAATGAAGCAGACAGCATCCTAGGCTTTATTAATAGGGACATAGAGTACAAGAGCAAGGAAGTTATGTTGAACTTGCATAAAACACTAGTTCGGCTTCAGCTGGAGTATTGTGCCCAGTTCTGGGCGCTGCACTTTCGGAAGGATGTGAAGGCGTTAGAGGGGGTGCAGAAAAGATTCACGAAAATGATTTCAGGGATAAGGAAGATATATTATTAAGACAGATTGGAGAAATTGGGTCTGTTTTCCTTGGAGAAGAAGGCTGAGAGGAGATTTGATAAGAGCATTCAAAATCATGATGGGTCTGGACAGAGTAGATAGACAGAAACTGTTCCCACTGGTGAAAGGATCAAGAACGAGGGGGCACAGATTTAAAAAGGTTGGTAAAAGCAAAAACGACATGACAAAGAACTTTTCGACGCAGCATGTTGTTAGGGTCTGGAATGCACTGCCTGAGAGTTTGGTGGAGGCAGGTTCAAGCAAGACATTGAAAAGAGAATTAGTTATATGAAAAGGAAGAATGTGCAGGGTTATGGGGTGAAGGCGGGGGAGCGACACTCGGTGAAATGCTCATTAGGAGAGCCGGTGCAGACACAATGGGCCAAATGGCCTCCCTCTACGAAGTAACAATTCTGTGATTTCTGTATCTGTATTTTCCATGTTCGCTATCACAAAATAGGTACCTTAAAAGGTAACTGAAATACACACAAATTTTTGTTGAATGCTCACTGTTATGAACCCTGGACCTTGCAACATGATTATGTCTTAAAGACAGTGATTTTTAAAAGTTCAAGATGGAGTCCAGGTCAGTTGACCTCACCTCCACTCTGCAAAAGGTTATCAGGACAACAGAGAGAACAAATCAAAGAATATCTTCTGAAGAACAGAGACTACAGCATTAACACCTGAAGAACAATGGGTTTAACCCTCCCAAACTTTTGTACATAAAACAAGGAGTCAGCCACTGAGAACATGCAAATTAAACCAGGCAGGTGTTAACACCTGTGGACAATGGAAAGGCCAAATAGCTTTGTGAAACTCAGACTACTGGTCTCTGCATTTTGGAGCAGAACAATAAACTATTCAATTTTCAGTCCAGATAAATTGAACATACTTTCTGGAGAAAAACAGGCTTTAAGGAAGGATCCATCAGGTTGCGGCTTCAAACATACTCTCAGAAGAGAGCACATCGGGGTGTGGCCTCAAAGCAAGTTGTTTGAGAAGACACCCAGCGGACGCAGAGGCGCAGCGAGCGAGAGAGATAGCGAGCAAGAGAGATAGCGAGCGAGAGAGATAGCGAGCGAGAAAGCCTGCTCTCTGAAGATATATAGCGAAAAGCTGTGGAAACTTGAACCTGCCTGACAGTCGAATCACATGGAGAAGTAAAGGGTCCACAGGATCACGAGAAATCACATTATTCACAGACGCCCAGGTTCAAGTGCTCAGAGAAGGGAGCACAGAAAATATTGACTTTTCAAAAGTCTGGGAGATCCAACCCATTGCAACTGGAAAGAGTTTGGGACTTGTAACCACAAAGGATATTGTCACCAAGAAGGATAGTGTAACGTTTAAGTGTGGTGTGAGATTTTCAAGTGTTGATTGAGAAAAGAAAAAAACCTTTGCTTATAATTTGGTGTGTCAGCTACTTATAAAGTACTATTTAGTCAACTAAAACATGAAATCCTGTGTAATTCGTTAAATTGATCAGGGTTCATATCTCGCATTTTTTCAGGTCAACAATCTGAGGTCATAACACTCACTCAGAAAATATAACATGAACAAATAGTATTTGCTAAAATCAAGTGTATATTTTTGAATTGTTTGTAAATGTTCACTACTTTTCTTATAAAATAAGGTTAGCCTTTGAGATCATTTTTGGTGGTTGCTCTTTTTAAATACACCTCAATTCTCAACTTCTATAAAGCATTTTATAAAGCAAAATGACATGATACATTTGCCAATTTCAGTAATTGTAATGATCCCTTTAAAAAGCAACAACTGAATGTCTGCATCAGTGAGAGAATACATTTTCCCTAGATTGAGAACTTAATGGTAAGTAACCCAGTCACACAGCAATAAGCAATCACTAAAGAGGTAAAATCCTATCTACCCTTCATGTTCAACCCACCACCTCCTCCCAGAAAGGGGATAGCACAAAATAAGTGTAATTATCTTTTTAGAAAGTAAATATTCAACTAAAAATTTATTTTCAACTTAGGTTGAATTAAGCCAGCCGATCCAAGACTCATAGTTCTTTATTCCCAAGAGGCAAGAGGTGAGAGGTGAGATTTGTAAGACATTGTTATTGCGAAGGACACTGGGATCCCTATAGATTGGAAATAGGCTAACATAACATTCACTTTCAGAAACGTGGCAAAGCAGATCCAGGTAGCTACAGGTCCATTAGTTATGTCAATTTTTATATGTGAATTGATCAGAATTGAACTTGATTACCTGCACATACTAGTAATCTGCAGTCAACATTAATTCAAAAGGACAGTTCCACCGGACTAATCTCTTGGATTTCAGGAAGTGATAGCCCAACCATTTAACAAAGTTCTGTGGATCCAAGGGGGTGGGGCACACCTGAAAATAGATAAGAAATTGGCAGAAGGATAGGAAGCAGCAGACAATTTTAGAGGAGTTATGTCAATGTGGTTAGAGGAGTGTGTTGACATCCAGTATCATGAACCAAGGTTGGGACCTCCACTGTTTCTAATTTGCACTGACAATTTGACTTCAGAAGTTCAATGTAAACTAGTCAAAATGTGCAGACAATACCAAGCCAGGAGCATTTGTTGAATCTGACAAGATTGCTCAAGCACTACAGCGAGCCAAGACAATATCGTATGAAATTTAATACAGAAAATTGTGAAGTACTGCACATGGGAAAGAAAAATGGGAGACATTTACTCCAGGCAATAATTAAGGCTGAACCAAGTATTTATAGAGGCCTGACCAATTATTTATAAAGTATAGCATGATGTCTTTGCTTTTCTGTTATACTTTATTTATAAACCCAAGTAACCTATATGCTTTTTAAACCACCGTATCAATTTTCCCCGTCACCTTTAAGGGTGTGTGTATATGGACATCAAGGTCTCTGCTTATCTACACTTTCTGAAACGGTGCCATTGAGTATGCCACCTTTCCATAGTCCTCTGAAAGTGCAAAACTTCACAGTTCTCCACAATGAACTTCACCTGCCTTGTTTCTACCCATTTCTCCATCCTGAAGCCTCGAACTATCACTACAATCTACTACTAAACCAAGTTTTGAATCATCTTCAAAATCCAACCCCCTCCCCCCCCCCCCACTCCCCCAGGACGTTTGAGGGCTCTCCGCTTCTTCCTTGAACAGAGGCCCAACCACTCCCCATTCACCACACCCTCCTCCGCCCGGCTGAACTTGTTCTCACATTGAACAACTTCTCCTTCGACTCCACTCACTTCCTTCAAGTAAGATGTGTTGCTATAGGTACCCACATGGGTCCTAGTTATGCCTGTTTTTTGTGGGATATGTCTAACATTCCTTGTTCCAGTCCTACTCAGGCCCCCTCCCCCAACTCTTTTTCCGGTATATTGATGACTGTATCGGTGCCGTTTCCTGCTCCCGCCCTGAACTGGAAAACTATCAACTTTGCTTCTAATTTCCGCCCTTCTCTCACGTTCACATGGTCTATCTCAGACACTTCCCTTCCCGGACTTCTCTGTCTCCATCTCTGGGGGTAGGCGGTCTACTAATATTCATTATAAACCCACTGACTCCCACAACTACCTCGATTACACTTCTTCAGTCCTGAAGGGTCACTGACAAGAAACATTAACTCTGCTCATCTCTCCACAGATGCTGCCAGACCTGCTGAGTATTTCCAGCATTTCTTGTTTTTATTACACTTCTTCACACCCTGCCTCCTGTCAGGACTCCATTCCATTCTCCCAATTTCTGTGTTTCCAGCGCATCTTCTTTGATGATACAACCTTCCACGATAGCACTTCTGACATGTCTTCCTTTTTCCTCAACTGCAGGTATCTCCCTCCCCCACTGTGGTTGACAGGGCCCTCGACCCATGTCCCGCACTGCTGCCTTCACCCCTTCCCCTCCCCCCCCCCCCCGAACCATGACAGGGTTCCCATTTCCACACCACTAGCCTCCACATCCAAAAGGATCATCCTCCACCATTTTCGCTATGTCCAGCGTGATGCCACTATCAAACGCATCTTCCCCACCCCTCCCCTCTCAGCATTCCAAAGGGATCATTCCCTCCGCGACACCCCGGTCCACTCCTCCTTTACCCCCAACAGCTCATCTCCTTCCCACACAATCGCAGGAGGTGTAACACCTGCCCTTTACCTCCTCTCTCTTCACTATCCAACGCCCCAAAAACACTCCTTTCAGGTGAAGCAGAGATTTACTTGTACTTCTTTCAATTTAGTATACTGTATTCGCTGCTCACAATGTGGTCTCCTCCACATTGGGGAGACCAAACGCAGACTGGGTGATCGCTTTGCGGGACACCGCCGCTCAATCAGAAAGCATGACCCCGAGCTTCCGGTTGCTTGCTATTCGACACATATCCCTGCTCTCATGCCCACACATCTGTCCTGGGCTTGCTGCAGTGTTCAGTGAACATCAACGCAAGCTCGAGGAACAGCATCTCATTTACTGATTAGGCACGTTACAGCCTGCCGGACTGAACATTCAGTTCAACAATTTCAGAGCATGATGGGCCCCCCTTTTTAGTTATTTTTTCTTTATTATTTCTTATATTTTATTTGAGTTTGTTTCATCATTCATTTTTTTTTTCAACCATGTGCCTACCCACTGTTTTTTTTCATGTTTGTGCTTTGGGCCAGGGCTGTCCGTTTTACTGTCAATTAACACCCTCTCTGCACTAACGCTTTGTCTTTCAGCACACCATTAACATAGCATTTGTCTTGGCTCATGACCTTCTGGTCAGTTACTCTCTGTGACCCTCGGTCCGATCAACACCTTGCCTTTTGTTAACTTGCCCCACCCCCGCTTTATTTGCTTAAAATCAATTCCAGTTCGAACATTTGCCAGTTCTGATGAAGGGTCACTGACCTGAAACGTTAACTCTGCTTCTCTCTCCACAGATGCTGCAAGACCTGCTGACTATTTCCAGCATTTCTTGTTTTTATTTCAGATTTGCAGCATCTGCAGTATTTTGCTTTTATCAAACTTTATAATGCTGCTCCCTATAGCAGAGTCTAGGTTGTTGTTAAAAACTGAAAAAGAGCAATGTACCCAAAACTGACCCACTACAAACCACCTTTCAGTCTGAGAAACATACATCACCATCTTTTGCTGATTGGCTCAGTGACAATTTCATACCCTTTCCACTTAATTCCATGGGCTTCCATCTCCTTAAGCTACCTGTGTGGCACTTTGTCAGATGCCTTCTAAAAGGTCCATATATACAATACCTTGATCACCCCTCCCTATTACCTCAAAAGAATTCAAGCTGTAAAGTCCTGCATTTATTGCTGAATCCATGATAAATGACAAATCCCCAATACAACTCAACCCACCCCCTCTAAATGATTTGCCTTTAACAAGTCCATGCTGGTCTTGAAATCAAGATAGTCAATCACTGTGTTTCAGCAATAAAGTCAAATAGGAATCGGAAATATACAACCAAATCAGTAGAGTACTAGTCAGAGGAACTAATATTCAGTTCACCAGTTACATCACAAGATATCAACTTTTAACACAACTGTGATTCTGAATCCTAGGAAATGTTGGTTGTCAGTTTAACTTCATGTTTTCAAAAGAAGTTACTCTGCATCTCCAAATGAGTTTCTTTTGAAGCCAAACTGGCAACCAGACTACAATGCACTGCATCGCATCATTTTCTACTGCTATAAATTTTGGTAGAACTGTTGGTCTATTAATCTTCTCGCACCAAGAGTCCTCAGGGTAGTACCTTCTAATCAGAATTCAACAAACAAGTGGAGATGACATTCTACCAACACATCAATATACAACCTCCATCCAGGCCAACTGCAGCTTTTACTGGCCTCCATTATACTTCCCAGAGGGAGTCCAATCTAATCATGTATTTATTGCCGAATGCATGATAAATGAAAAATCTCCAATGGAATTCAGCCCATACCCTCTATTTGTGCTTATAGTGGCCACAAAATAGTCTGGACACAAACTATCTTCCTGCAGCATCCCTTGTTATCTCAAACAAAAACAAGAAATGCTGGATTCACTCAGCAGGTCTGGCAGCATCTGTGGAAAGAGAAGCAGAGTCAACGCCTCGGGTCAGTGACCCTTCTTCGGAACTGCTTGTTATCTCAAGTTCACTAACTGAACCTTTATTAGCCACTTGTGTTAATACTTGAAAGAAAGATTTTCATACATGATCTGAGCATGCTGATTGATGTCTGTTAGTTCTTCGCAGTGTTGTCTGCAGTCAAGTAATTATGTTTGCACCCAGATACCACTTCTGCTAAGTTCCCATGGTGGTAAGAAATGACTAACTGTTGAACTATGAATGTCTCAACAAAGGTAATAAAAGCAATATTACTCTACAGGCACACCATAATTTCTGAAATTTGGATTTATCCCTGGTGATATTCCCTTCCTCCTCCTCCACATAAAATACATCAACTCCTTGCCCTTGTACAACCCAACACATAAATCAGCTAAATTTAAGTTATTCTGATGTTGTAATGCAAGTAAAACAGTATGTAACAAATGGGTATTTCTGTAAATTTGCAAATGATCTTTTCAAAATAAAACAATTACATGCTGAAAATGACCGATTACAGAAAGTCAGGCAGCACTCAAATCATGACAGCCAGTGTCAGATAGAACTAAGCTCCAGTTGTGCAAATGGTGCATTACCTTCATAGTCAATAACTTAACAACCTGCATTTTTATAGCACCTTTAAGAAGTAAAACGTCCCAAGGCACTTCACAGAAGGGTTAACAAAATTCGATACCAAGCCACATATGCTGATATCAGAACTACGACGAAAAGATTGGTCAGTCAGGTTTTAAGGTGGCGTCAAGGGAGAGGGGCGGAGTGCTTTAGGGAGGGAATCCCAGAATTTGGGACCTAGGCAGCTGAAGACACAGCCGCCAATGGTGGGGCAATGAAAATCAGGATGTGTAATAGGCCAGAAAACTTGGCTGTCATGGTGTTTAGCCTACTGCTCCTAAAAGGTCACAAAATTCTCTTTTGTTACATTCAGCTGCCCAACTGGGCAATCACATTCGAACAAGGGATACAAGAGGCCAAGATGGCTCATAACCTAGCAGAAAAGTTGGCAACAGGAAGGAACTATTTGTCAATAAGCAACTTCATCGCTCAATAAACATTTCTACTCAATGATGCAACTGCATACTGTTGCGGCCAGGTGGTAAGGGATGTGGATGGGTCTCACATTTCACCTCCAAACTGACCGCAGCAAGTGTTTTTGTTACTATGGTATTAACCCCTTGCATTTTGTGTGTCAAATAAACAGACAGTAACAGGTTTTCTTGTAGGTTTAAAACAGATGATTTATTGAGCAATATTCATTCCTGAAATTGTCACAACCACACACACACACACAGATAGAGGAAAAGGGGTAAGTGGTTTGAAGTGAGGTAGGTGTTCAGGGTTAACAGTAAACCTATTGAATCTTCTCTGAGGTCAATTTATCTTTTAAAGTTGCAGGCCTGGTTGTTTGCAGATTTTTCTGGTGGTTGAGATTTCAGTCAGGAGACAGTGATAACGCTCAGTTTACTGCTGTAACTAGTTGCAGTGTAGAATTCACAGCAGGGCTCCTTCTTTGGCTTTTGCTGGAACTCCCAGCTCTCGGCTGGACAAGCTTTAGTGATGTTGTTCTAATTCTCTCCCTCACTCTCCCTAGATCTACTTTTTAATGTGAAAGTCTTTCACATCTTGCCTCTTTGGGAGATGCAGATCCCCCTCGCTGTGGTGACCAACAATGCACCAGGATGTGGCTACTTCACCGCTTCTCGTTTCAGAAGAACCCATTCAATTCAAAAATGTCTCTTGATGGGTTCAGGATGGGTGTAACTGACACCTTTGTATCCTTTTGTCCTTAACAGAAAGTAAGACAGTTTGAATATACAGGGCCAGGTCATTTGACCTTCAGTGGCCATTTTTAGCTCACTGTCCACTTTTTAAAAGGAAAAGTCAATTTTTATAACTCTTCGGTTTGGTGTCTGTATTTTCATCACTGCACTTCATGTATGATGATATTAAATAAAGCAATTAACTGCCATAATTATGTTAATATGTATTCTGTATCACAGAATCAGTTATTTATGACACAGAAGGAGGCCATTCAGCCCATCGAGTCCATGCCGGCTCTCCACTGAGCTTTGCAGTCAGTCCCACTCCCCCACTCGGTCCCCGTGGCCCTGTAAATCTATTTCTCTCAGCTGGCAATCCAACTTCCTTTTGAGGTCACTGATTCTGTCCATTTCCACCACCTTTGTTAGCAACGAGTTCCAGGTCATTACCAGCCAATGCGTAAAAAAGTTCTTCCCTCATAGTCCAACTGCACCTTTTGCCCAAAACTTTGGATCCCTAATTCTTGTACTATTTGTTAATGGGGACAGCTTTTCCTTGAACTCATCTAAGCCAGTCATAATCTTGTACACTTCTATTAAATTTACCCTCAATCTCCTTGTTCTAAGGAGAACAAACCCAGCTTTGCCAATCTAAATGTGTAACTAAAATCCTCCATCCCTGGAACAATTCTGGTAAATCTCCTCTGCAAAGAACCTCACATCCTTTCTGAAGTGTAGTGACCAGAACTGGACGCAGTACTTCAGTTGGGGCCTAACCAGAGCTTTATAAAATTTCATCGTAATTTCCTTGCTTTTTTTTTTGCATTCAATGCCTCTATTTATAAAGCCTAGGATTCCAAATGCTTGACTAACCACTCTCAATATATCCTGCCACCTTCAAAGGTCTACGCATATGCACCCCCAGGTCCCTCTGTTCTTGGACACTCTTTAGAACTATGCCATTAAGTACATATTGCCTCTCCCTATTCCTTCTGCTAAAATGCATCACCTCACACTTGTCAATATTAAATTCCATCTGCCACCTCTCTGCTAGCCTATCTTTGTCCTGTTGCAGGCAGTTCATATCATCCTCACTGTTTGCCACACCTCCAAGTTTGGCGCCATCAGCAAATTTTGAGATTCTACTCTATTCCAAGATCCTAGTAATTTACATATAGCAAAAAAAGCAGTGGTCTCAGCACTGACCCTTGGGGAATACCACCGTCTACCATCCTCCAGTCTGAAAAACAAAGATTTACTACAACTCGCTGTTTTCTGACCTTAAACTACTTTTTTTTTAAAATCCAGTTGGACATTGTCCTCCTATTCCATGAGCCGCAATCTTGTTAACCAGTCTTTTATGTGGTACCTTATCAAATGCTTTCTTAAAATCCATACAACATCTACCTCATTCCCTTCATCAACCTTCTCCGTTACTTTATCAAAAAATTCAATTGGATTAGTCAAGCATGATCTGCCTTTTACAAATCTATGTTGTATATCTTTAATTAAATCAACCCTCTCTAAGTGCCCATTAATGTGTTTTGATATTTTCCCTGATTGTTTCTAAAACATTGCCCACCACTGATGTTAAACTACTTGGCCTGTAGTTGCTAGAACTGTCCTTACACTGTTTTACGAAAAAGGGTGTTACATTTTCCACTCTCCAATCCTCTGGCAGCTCTCCCATATCCAGGGAAGATTGGAAGACAATGGCCAGACCTTATGCTACCTCTATCCCCACTTCTTCAGCAACCTGGGATACAAGCCATCCAGGCCAAGTGATTTATCTACCCTATGCATAGCCATCATTTTTAGTACCCTCTCTCAACTTTAATCCTAATCGTGCCTCTAGTCTCTCTGCTTCTGATATTTTGTCAGCTTCCATTTCCTTAGCAAACACTGATACAAAATATACTAGTCTTGTCCTGTGCCGTTAAACATATATTACCCTCTTTGTCCCTAATACGCCCCACTCCTCCTTTTACTACTCACATGCTGGTAGAAGATCTTGGTGCTCCCTTTTATGTTGACTGTCATTCCATTCTCATATTCTCTCCTTGCCGGTCTTATTTTCCTCTTCACCTCCCCTCTCAACTTAGTGTATATGGCCTGGTTCTTGTTGAGTTCTTCTGACATGCATCACACCCCCTCTTTTTTTAAATTTCATCATCATCTCTATCTCCCCTCGATAATCAAGCAGCCCTGTTCTTGGTTCCCCCTACCTTTCACCCTTGTTGGAATGTTCCTAGCCTGCATCTCTTCCTTCAAAATATTGTTCCAATACAGCTCTTTCCTATCAGTCTTTGGTTCCATTCTACCCTGGCTAGATCCCTTCTCATCGTATTGAAATTAGCCTTTTTCCAATCTAGACCTTTTTCCAATCTACCTCATTTTGCTCCTTGCTTTTCTGCAATACTAGTCTAAACATTATGATACGGTGACCACTCTTACCCAAGTGCTCCGCCATAGACGCTTGGGCCACTTGGCCCACCTCACTTCCCAGCACCAGATCCAGCAATGCTTCTTTTCTAGTTGGGCTGAGAACATACTGATCAAGGAAGTTCTCCTAAGCACATATTAGAAATTCCTCTCCTTCCTTACCCTTCACTCTAAAATTATCCCAATTGATATTTGGGTAATTAAAGTCCCCCAATATCACCACTTTATAGTTCTTGCACATCTGTGAATTCCCTGCAGATTTGTTGCTCGATTTGGAGACCTATAAAATACCCCTAGTAACGCAAACACTCTTTTTGCTCCTCAACTCTAACCAAATGGATTTTGTCCTTGCCCCTTTAAGGACATCCTCCCTTTTCAGCACTGCAAAGTCTTCCCTAATCAGAACTGCCAGCCACCTCCCTTTTTTCCTTCTCTATCTTTTCTGAACACTTTATTACCTTGTATATTAAATGCCCAGTCCTCACCGGTTTTAAGTCACGTTTCCATTATTGCCACTACATCATATTCCCAGACTGTTATTTGTGCTTGGAGCTCACCAACCTTATTCACCACATTTTGTGCATTTACACACATGCATTATAATCCTGTCTTTGCATTCTTCATAGTCCTTCTCAGTCCACCTCCATCTAATATAGAACTACTTCCTTCTCTAGTACTAACACTCTCACTCTGATCCCACCTAATACTTTGCTATTTCCTACTCTAGTTCTATCTGTCTCTTCCAATTCGCTATGCACCTTGGTGTTCCTCACTTGTATTACCTGGTTCCCACAACCCTGCCAAGTTAGTTTAAATGCACCCCAACAGCACTAGCAAAGAAAGGAAATTTGTCCCAGTTCTATTCAGATGCAACCAGTCAGGCCTATACAAGTCCCACCTTCTCCCAGAACTGGTCCCAGGGCTCTAAAGCCCTCCTCTCCTGCATCATCTTTCCAGCCACACTTTCATCTGCACAATCTTCCAATTTTGAACCCACTTACGCATAGTACTAGGAGTAATCCGCAGACTACTATTTTTGAGGTCCTGCTTGCTAATGTCTTACCCAGCTCACTAACTCTGTAGGATCACATCGTTCTACCAACCTACAGCGCTGGTACCAATGTGGATCATGACTGCTGGCTGTTCACCCTCCCCCCTCAGGGTGCTCTGCAGTCATTCAGTGACATCCTTGACTGTGGCACCAGAGAGGCAATAGAGATTCATGTCTGTGGCCACAAAAATGTCTGTCTGCTCCCGACTATCGAATCTCCTATCACTATTGCTCTTGCAGTATTCCTTGTGCCCTCCTGTGCAGCTGGGCCAGCCATGGCCTTAGCTCTGGCTGCACTCCCCAGATGACACATCACTTTCCTCAGCATTCAGAACTGAATACCAGTTGGAGACTGAGATTAAAGGTCTGCTCGGGTCTGGAAAAACAAACCCAATCAGAACCTGACAGAATCACATCAGACCCAAGCCCTAGATGGCCAGAGTCCTTCCATTTGTTTTCCTGCGCACAACGCGACCTGACCACCGGAATGTTTACTTTACCTACCTTCCGACCTTCACTTTTTCCAGTTTGAAATACGTGCTGCAAGTTTATCCAATGAGCAGCTGAGATGCAGATTCCAGGAAGGTCCCGAGTGATTAATTATTATAAAATAGAGTATTTATATAAAAAATATAAAATGATCACTATCTGGACTCTAGTCTACACACATACAGTACAAGCCAGAGCCCGAAAGCTGGACCCGGAAGAGCGACCCGACCCATGTCGTCGGGTCCCGTCGGGTAGCTGACCTTTAAGTGAGATGCACTCAGGAGTTGTCTCCTGCACTACCTGCCTGTTTCTTCTGGACTCTGGTGGTCACTCA
Source organism: Heterodontus francisci (assembly GCF_036365525.1). Classification (NCBI taxonomy): domain Eukaryota; kingdom Metazoa; phylum Chordata; class Chondrichthyes; order Heterodontiformes; family Heterodontidae; genus Heterodontus; species Heterodontus francisci. Next base: position 69,109,474 of record NC_090377.1, on the reverse strand, counting down.
TACTCTTAAGCTGCGAGATGACTACATCTATATAACGTGCTATCCAAAAAGCACAAATTGTCAGCAAGAACTTTTACTCTGCTTCTCCAGTCTGTTACGCCCCTAGAATTCTGTTCTTGCTATATAAAATCTCAAAATCAAATGCAGTTACAAATCATCTGCTGGATCAAGGTTGTTGAATACGTATTAGCCAATAAGAAAACTTTCTGCCTTAAAACATCCCGTATAACTTCAAGTCTTTCTTTGCTCCCAGTTATTACCAGGGTCAAATCTGATATCCATGTTCTCATTAGTTCTATCTGTATCTAAAATCAGACACACCCATCTCAAATGTCTTTTTATCAAATCAGCTTTTAAAATCAAATTCATTGATGTATACCTTAAGTATGGTGCCTGAAATTATTACACAATATTTGACATTTTAAAACACGAAACTTGAACTAAAGTATTCAACTGTATACAATATTGTGTGAACAATTCAATTTATTTTGCAACATTTATGCAAGCTGACTAATTTAATCAACTCAAAACCTTATTATTAGTTGCACTGTTCAGTAGAATGCCAGTAAAAATAGCATAAACCAACAGGCGTCATATATCCTCTAAATTTTCCAGATCAATCAGAACGATATAGCACAGGAGGAGGATATTTGACTGGCTCTTTGGGAGACCTATCTAATTAGACCCATTCCTCCTCTTTCCTCATAACCCTGTAAATGTTTGCCTTTCAAACATTTATTCCATTCTCTTTTGAATTGTTACTATTGAATCTGCTTCCACCACCCTTTCAGGCACTATATTCCAGATCATAATTTAGATTAGATTTTTTTTAGATTAGAGATACAGCACTGAAACAGGCCCTTCGGCCCACCGAGTCTGTGCCGAACATCAACCACCCATTTATACTAATCCTACACTAATCCCATATTCCTACCAAACATCCCCACCTGTCCCTATATTTCCCTGCCACCTACCTATACTAGTGACAATTTATAATGGCCAATTTATCTATCAACCTGCAAGTCTTTTGGCTTGTGGGAGGAAACCGGAGCACCCGGAGAAAACCCACGCAGACACAGGGAGAACTTGCAAACTCCACACAGGCAGTACCCGGAATCGAACCCGGGTCCCTGGAGCTGTGAGGCTGCGGTGCTAACCACTGCGCCACTGTGCCGCCCTACTGGTTAAAAAAAAGTTTCCTCATTAACAGAAGAACTGGAGGCACAATCACTTCAAATCGTTTTTCTCCTGTTGATGACAATTCTGCCACTGGAAACAGTTTCTCCATATTTACTCCATCAAAACTGCTAATGATTTTGAACACCTCGAACAAATCTCCTCTGCGCTAAAGGAGAATAACACAGCTTCTCCACATAACTGAAGTCCCTCATCCCTGGTACCATACTACTACTACTATTTATATAGTGCCTTTTAACATAGTAAAATGTTTCAAGGCTTCACAGGAGCATTATGTTACAGACAGGTGGAAAAGGATGTGGGTGGTTCCCACCGTTCACCTCCCAACTGACTGCAATTGTGTTTTGTTAAAAATGGTGAGTTAGTCCCGGAGTGTTTTTAGGGTCAAATAACCAGACAAATGAGAGTTATCTTTTTTAACCAACGAGAAAACCTTTTTTCTAAACACAATTCCCAAAATGGTCACAACCTCACCCATGCACTCATTCACTCATACACAATACATAGTGAGAAAAAGGGCAAGTAGTTTACAGTTCAAGGTGAGATAGGTGTTCATGGTTTACAGTAAACTTGTTGAATCTGTTCAATAGGGCAGTCTCAAAGGTGCAGGCCTGGGGGTTCGTAGTCTTGGATTTGTTGAGATGTTGTAGATTTTCTGGTGTTAAAACTTCAGACTGGAGCTAGTGGTCACTTTCAGTTCTCTGCCGCAGCAAGTTGAAGTGCAGAATTAGCTGCAGGGCTGCTCCCTTGCTTGGCTGGATCTCTTTCACAGCTCCTGGCTGGACTGCTTTCTGAAGGTGTTGGCTTTATCACTCCTCTCTCTCCTTTTAAGGTAAAGATCCATCACATTAGCATTCCTGTTAGGAGAAACACATGGTCTTCTCCCCTAGTGTGACCACACAATGGACCAAGATGTAGAATCCATAGTTTTCGATTGATGTCTGGATGGGTACTATTCTGTTATGATGTGGCTACATCACACCTATTCATTCCGGTTTGAGCTGGGAGTCTATCTGTCTCCAGAACCTTTTGTGAGTTAATTCATATAGCTAAGAGGTCATCAATATGCAATAGTGCTCCTTTCAATATCAATTAGGGCAGCACAGTGGATAGCACCACAGCCTCACAGCTCCAGCGACCCGGGTTCAATTCTGGGTACTGCCTGTGTGGAGTTTGCAAGTTCTCCCTGTGTCTGCGTGGGTTTCCTCCGGGTGCTCCGGTTTCCTCCCACATGCCAAAGACTTGCTGGTTGATAGGTTAATTGGCCATTATAAATTGCCCCTAGTATAGGTAGGTGGTAGGGAAATATAGGGACAGGTGGGGATGTGGTAGGAATATGTAATTAGTGTAGGATTAGTAGAAATGGGTGGCTGATGGTCGGCACAGACTCGGTGGGCCGAAGGGCCTGTTTCAGTGCTGTATCTCTAAACTAAAAACTAAACTAAAAGGGTTCTCCAGTTAGCTATTTTAGACAAGGTCGATGAGTTCCATCGTTGCCAACAAGTTTGTAGATTCCAGTATTGGAATGGGTCACATGACCGCTATTCCATTTTTGACTGTTACACAGGTGTCACGTTCCTGTGGTTTTGTTCAGCATCTGGCTTTTTAAATTGATAATTCTTCCATTTCATAGTTTATTTCATCACTGTTCCTTCCATGCATGACAGTTATCAAACAAAATTTGACACCGAGCCACATAAGGAAATATAAGAGCGCTGTCCAAAGGATTCATCAAAGAGGTCGGCTTTAAGAAGCGTCTGAAAGGGGATGGGAGATAAAAAAGTGGAGAGGTTTAGGTAATTTAAGGCCGAGGCAGCTGAAAGCAGTCACCAATAGAGGATTAAAACAGGGGATGCACAAGGAACCAGAATTGGAGGAGCAGAGCTCTTGGAGGGTTCTAGGGTGGGAGGAGATTACAGAGATAAGGAGGGGCAAGGCCGATGAGGGATTTGAGAACAAAGGATGAGAATTTTAAAATTCGAGACATTGCTTAACTGGGAGCCACTGAAGGTGACCAAGCACAGGGGTGATGGGTGAATGGGACTTAGTGCAAGTAAGGACACAAGCAGCAGAGTTTTGGATGACCTCAAGTTTAAGGAGGATAGAATGTGGGAGACCAGCCAGGAGTGCGTTGGAATAGTCAAGTCTAGAGGTAACATAGAAAATAAGAGGTCATTTGGCCCTTCGAGCCTGCTCCACCATTCATTATGATCATGGCTAATCATCCAACTAAGTCGCCTGTAACAAAGGCATGGATGAGGGTTTCAGGAACAGATGAGCTGAGGCAGAGTTAGACGATGTTAGAGAGGTGGATATATGCAGTCTCAATGACAGCACAGATACTTGGTCAGAAGCTTATCTCAGGGATAAATATGACACCAAGGTTGCAAAGAATTTGGTTCAGCTTCAGACAGTTGCCAAGGAGGGGCTGGAGTCAGTGGCTAGTGAATGGAGTGAATGACTTCAGTCTTCCCAATATTTAAATGGAGGAAATTTTTGCTCATTCAGCACTGGATTTCAGACAAGCAGTCTGATAATTTAGAGACAATGGAGGAGTCGAGAGAGGTGCTGGTGGCGAGGTAGAGCTGGGTGTTATCAGTTTACATGTGAAAACTAATGCTGTCTTTTCAGACGTTGTTGCCAAGGGGCAGCATGTAGCTAAGAAATAGGAGAAGGCCAAGTATAGATCCTTCGGGAACACCAGATATAATGGTGCAGGATTGGGAAGAGAAACCATTGCAGGTGATTCTCTGGCTATGATAAGATGGATAAGAATGGAACCAGGTGGGTGCAGTCCCACCCAAGTGGACAACAGTGGAGAAGCGTTGGTGGAGGATGATATGGTTAACTGTGTCAAAGGCTGCAGACAGGTTGAGAAGGACGAGGAGGGCTAAGTTTAGTCCAGTTCTGATGAAGGGTCACTAACCTGAAGTGTTAACTCTGCTTCTCTCTGCACAGATACTGCCAGACCTGCTGAGTATTTCCAGCATTTCTGGTTTTTATTTCAGATTTCCAGCATCTGCAGTACTTTGCTTTTATTATATCAGAGGGGTAGCTTACCTTTGTTAGGCAGCAGAATCTTGGACGGAATCAAATTTATGGAAGAAGGAAGATGGGAGACCAATCAGGAGAGCATTGGAACTATCAAATCTAGAGGTATCAAAGGCATGAATGAGGGTTTCAGCAGATGAGCTGAGGTAGGGGTGGAGTTGGGCGATGTTAGAAGTGGAAGTAGGCAGTCTTACTGATGGCATGGATATGTAGTCAGAAGCTCACCTTGGGGTCAAATACAACACCAAGTTTGCAAATGGCCTGTTCAGCCTCAGACAGTGGCTAGGGGACAGAGTTGGTGGTGGGGACCAATGGATTTAGCTTCAGTCTTCCCAATATTTAGTTGGTGGAATTTTCTGCTCATCCAGTACTGGATGGTGAGTGTGTAGTAAAGCCTGGCTCGAGTATAAAATTAAAACCTGACCCAGGACCAACCCCACCACAGCCAACCCGAACCCGACCTGGGCCAGAGTCCTTCAGTTTTCTTTCATGCCCGACCCAACAATATCAAACACCAACCCGAAAATATCAAACATTTTATTAGTACAGAAAAAAAACCATGTCAAAACATAGATTGAAAAGAAAACAATACAAAAAACCCGACCACAGCCAATCCGAGCCCGACCCGACCTAAGCCCAAATGCTGAACAGAGTATAGACCCAACTAAAACCTGACTCGGGTATAAAATTTAAACCCAACCGTGGACCCATCCGACAACAGCCAAACCGAACCCGACCCAAGCCAGAGACCTTTAATTTTTTTTAATTGCCCAACCCGAACCCAACACATGTAGTCAGGTTTGGTTGCGTAGCCAGGCTTTACTGCAGATTGCGTAGTCCGGACTGCACGTTTCCCGCCTTGACGTTCTGAATGTTCATTTGAAGATTACTTCCCAGAGCAAGGCAGCACTGTCCACGTCCAGCCCGATGCAACCAGAGCCCGAATGCTGGACCCGAGAGAGAGACCCAACCCGACACGTCATCGGGTCTGGTCGCATTCAGGTCGGGTAGACACGCTTGAGACCCAACCCGAACCAGACGCACGTAGTCAGGTTTAGTCTAGTTCAGTTGGGTAGCCAGGCTTTAGTAGGTAGCATAACAAATTGAAGGGTTGAGATGTGGTGGTGAATTACAGCTGAGAGTCATCAGCGCACATGGAACCTGATGTTGCCAAGGCACAGCATGTAGACGAGAAATAGAAAAGAGATAAGGATTGATCCTTGGGGGACTCAAGGTAATGATACGGGAACAGAAGGGAAACTATTGCAGGTGATTCTTTGATTATGACTGCATTGGTAAGAATGGAATCAGGCTGTGTCCCATCCAGCTAGTAAATGTTCCTCTGCAGCATCTAAGGTCCTGACATCCTTCCTGAGGTGTTCATTTCTGGACAAAGCACAATACTTCAGTTAAGGCCTAACCAGTATGTTATAAAGATTTAACATAACTTTGCTGCTTTTGTACACTATTCCTGTACTAATAAGACCAAGGTTCCCATTTGCTTTTTATTTAAAAAAATCTTGAGTTTGCCCTGCTACCTTAAAAAATTTGAGTACATACACCTGTAACCCCTTTAAATTGTACTATTGAGTTCATATCACCTCTCCTCATCCTTCCTAATAAGATTTATCACTAGCTACTAAGAATTAGTTTTCAAGTGAATATCATCTACAAATTAGCTGTTGCATAATGTGCAATTCTCATGGCCATCACCCAAAAAACCTGACTTTTGGCGTATTTTTCACAACTTAAAAGTGAAAATGTTAGATGCAGGTTCATTTTTCTGCCATACTCCAAGTCAGAACGTAATATCTTTTTTTTAAATCCTTTTATCCTTTTTTTTTAAAACACAAAATATTTTTTCACTAATGCATTTCAGACTTCTAATGCACCAAAATTTAGGCAAGTTGGATACGTACAGAGGACAAAGATAAAACTTTACTTTAAATTACTTTATCAACTAGTTCATCCCATCTCTGTACAGAATCCACCTCATCATTGAAAAGCACTGCACTAGATCTCATTATAGACATTAACCTCCAAGCCAAATTACAAACAATAAATGATCAAATGAGTTACTAGTAGACAGATACATATATCTTATAATACTTAAGCTTTGGTAACTCTTCAGATAGAAGAAAAAATGTTGGCAATTCTTTTCTAAGTTGTAATTAATCATCTTAGAGTGAAGATTTTCTACTTTTCCCATCAACTATGGATGTCATCTGCATAAAAATTTTCAAAATCCAAGACAGACTACAAAGACTCCAGACAAAACTAAGTGATTTGAAAAGTCCCAACTCAAACATCAAAATAGTTAACAGAGCTTCATGAATTTAAATGTTTACTAGATTTAAAAGCAGTTGACAATCAGACATATCTGAACAAATCATTCAGCAATGTGTTTGAATTGTATAACTTCACTTCCCCTTCAAGTAAACTGCCTGAAATAACCAACTGGTCAAGCTGGGGCATGACTGCTGTGAAAGAAATTGGTTTTTAAACTCATGTACAATTAAAGGAGACAACAATGTGCTAATACTTAAAATGCTTCATTTTTATCAAAAAGACATGTTTGCTCTTTAGGCATCAACTTTGGTTAGCTTATTACAGCAATATAGTGCTCTATTAACCAAGACTATGGCTGTTAAATCATGGCGAGAACTGAAAGAACTGTAAATCTTAGTCATACCAGACTACAGTATGCTTGCCTGCACATTTCAGTGACTATTACATCATGGCAAATCCTCTGCACCAGTTACTACAGGGATACAGCACAATGCCCAGCAGAAAAGTTGTGAACTTCTTGACTGTATTCAAGGTAGTTTGCTGGCGCATAATGTTCTAGAACTAAGAGGACAGGCCATACTAGATTTAGTAATGAGCCAGACTTTTAGTTAATAATCTAACAGTAAGGGAATATTTATCTAAGTCATCAGAATATGATCAAATTTAATGATAAAATTAATGACTGTTCGATAAATATTCCTTTCCTTGGCGCAAACCATTGCTGCACAAGATGGAAGGCTGCCAAGGAAGGGAACATTTAACTAACAGTTATCAAAATAGGATCAAATTTAATGTTAGACTGGAAAAGGAGAACTTTAACAGTTACTAGGATTCTAGATTTTGGCAAGATTAACTTTAATGGGATGAGACAGAGACCAACAGCAAGCAAACTGGTCAAAACTTTTACTGGGTAAAACAGATGAACAATGGGAGGTGTTCAAATAATTTAGCTTAATATATGACATGTAAAATGGAATGGAAGGGTTGTGAGGCAACTCACTCCTGTATTCAGGAAAACGGATTTCCTTTGCATTTTTTGGAATGTCAGCTTGGTGATGTTTTGAACTGCGTCATAATGTTTTTTTTTTAAAGATTTTTATGAATAAAGTATATTTTTGGGGTAAAAAATTTAGCTTCATACAGGACCAATATATATCCTGAAGGGTAAATAGCTCTAATTAAATAAAACCACCATGGTTGACAACAGAGGAGCAAGAGAACATAAAACTCCAGGAAAGGGCATAGAAGAGTGCAAAGAATAATGTAAATCCAGGGGAGAGATGTATAAAAACACCAAAGAAAATAATAAAGGTAGTAAAAACTGCAAAAAGGACGATGAAAATAAACTTGAGAAACATTAAGATTAATACAAAAGTTTTTGCATTAGAAAATCAAGGGCAATCAAGGTAATATGGGCCCTTTAAAACAAATGGGGGTAATATTGTAAGGAATAAGGAAATGGCAAACTTGTTGAATTACTTTGTGCCAGTCTTCACAGTAGAGGAAGGGAATAATACACAACATTCCAGAGAAATTGATAATACATCAAGGGCTGGAATTCACAAAGGTTAACGTAAGCAAGAAAATAGCAATAGAAAAAATAATGGCATTAAAGACTAAAAGAAATCCCCAGGACCGGATGGCTTCCATCCCAGGGTTTTAAACGAATTAAATGATAAAATTGCTGATGTTTTAATCAATCTTCCAAAGTACTCTCAATTCTGGATTTGCCCCTTTAGATTGGAAAATTGCAAATAAATTATTTAAGAAAGCTGAGAGATAAACCAGGAAATTATAGTTCTATTAGTCCAACAACTATGGTGGGAAAGTTATTGAAATCTATAGTTAAGGACTGTGACTGAGCATTTGAGAACTTTGAGCTGATTAGAGAGAGCCAACATGGATTTGTAAAGCGTAGGTAATGTCCAACAAACTAATTGAATTTTGAGGAAGTAACTAAAGCAGTAGACAGGGAAATGTCCAAGGATGCCACTTATATAGAGCTCCGGAAATCATTTGATAAGATTCCACATAACAGACTGTTAGCTAAAATTAAAGCTTATGGAATTGAAGGCAAATGAATGACCTATTCAGGTAGCAGAAGAGAGTAGGGATAATGGGCATGTACTTGAATTGGAAGGAAGTGACTCGGGGTGTCCCACAATGTTCTGTGCTGAAGCATCAACCATCCACTATATTTATTAAAGACGTAAGACAGCACAATAGAGAGCCATATATCCAAGTTTGCCGATGGCACAGACATTGGTATAGAAGCAGTGTAGACAAAAGCCCAAAATTGCGAAGCAACATTGATATATTAAGTGGGCAAAATTGTGGTAGATGGATTTCAATGCAGATTAAGTATGATTTCATCCATTTTGGATCAAAAGTAGATTCTAGTATAATTAAAGAGTGAAAAGCTAGGAATAGTGGAGGTCTGGAGAGATGTAGGGGTCCATGCACACATCACCAAAATAATAGTAAGGTACAAAAAAAAAAATCAAAAAGGCTAATGTCTTTATAAATTAGAGGACTAGAATATACAAAAGGGGAGGAGATTTGCTACAGCTACACAAAGCCCTGGTTATTTCCTATGTGGAGTTATTTGTATAGTTCTGGGTATCGCACCTCAGAAAGGATATATTGGCCTTGGGAGAAGTACATCACAGATTCACCAGAATGTTACCCAGTGCCCAGGGTTAGTTTATGAGGAGAGATTACATAAACTAGGCTTGTATTCCCTGGAATATAGAAGGTTAAGGGGTGATTTGATTGAGGTTTTTACGATTTTGAAAGGAATTGATAGGACAGAGAAACTTTTTCCATAGGTGGGGGAGTCTAGAACAAGGGGACATGACCTTAAAATCAGAGCCAGACTAAAGGCCTACTTTAGGTCGGGAAAACAAACCCGACGGAACCACCGTGGACCCGAGCCCGACCCAGCCCGAGTCCCTCCACTTTTGCCCCAAGCCCGACCAGACCATCCGTTTCCTTACCTCCCGACTCGGAACCTCCACGAAGCTGCTGCGCGTGCTGCACGTCATAGTGACGTCACTCGCTCACTGCGCAGACTCAGTTTCATCCCGGAGTCGCAGCTCAGGTAAGTTTTTTATTTTTAATACGTACCGGCACAGCACTGACCCTGCATGTCCGGCCCGACCCGACCCGACTCAACTTGGACTTGGCCTGACCCGAGCCGAGCCCGAAAGCCGGAGCCTGAAGATGGGCCCGACCTGACCCCGACATGTTGTCGGGTCTGGGTCGAGTAGCAGGCCTCTAAGCCAGACCATTCAGAAAAGCTAGCAAACATTTCTTCACACTAAAGTGGCTGAGGTGTAGCACTCTGCCACAAAAAACAGATGCCAGATCAATTAATAATTTGAAATCTACGATTGATCAACTTATAATAAAAGGATGTGGAGAAAGGCAGGTGGATGGAGTTAAGATACAGAGCAGCCATAATTTCATTGAATGGCAGCAAAGGCTTGAGGGGCTGAATGGCCTATTCCTGTTCCTATCATAATTTGGGGTCAGGGTTTGCAATCCTGTGTGGCAATTCTGCCTCAGCAAATAAATGGATATACTATACATCTCAAACTTTTGATCCCTTACAAATGGAAAAAAAAATAAGGTAAATATTTACCCATGATCCTTAGCAAATCTACTTTCTAATAAGGTTACTGAAGAAATTTTAAGTACGTTGTAATGAAGGAACATGGGTGGTAGCAGACTGGGAGTGATTTGCAGTGATGTTCCGGGGTCAAGGTGGTTAACCTCCAATTTTTATAAACAACTTAGGTGTATGGAACAGCATTATATTGCAGGTTATACAAAACTTAGCAACATAATAGACAATGATTCAGGATAGTTGTGGACTTCAGCACTACACAGACAGGATGATTAAATGGGCAGAAGCATGGCAAATGAAGCTCAACGAAGAGTATGAAGTGATGCACTTTGGGAAGAACATGGAAAAACAATACACGATAAATGACACGATTTTGAAAAGTGGAGATGAGCAGAGAGACCTTGGCGTTCATGTTCACAAATCTGGAATTTAAAAAAGCTAGTCTAATGATGGCCATGAAACCGTTGTCAATTGTTGTAAAACCTCATCTGGTTCACTAATGTCCTTTAGGGAAGGAAATCTGCTGTCCTTACCTGGTCTGGCCTACATGTGACTCCAGACCCACAGCAGTGTGGTTGACTTTTATATGCCCTCTGAAATAGCCAAGCAAGCTATTCAGTTATATCTAACCATTACGAAGTCAATAAAAAGGAATGAAACCGGATGGACCACCCGGCATCAACCTAGGCACCAGAAACGACGGCAAACCCAGCCCTGTCGACCCTGCAAAGTCCTCCTTACTAACATCTAGGGGCTTGTGCCAAAGTTGGGAGAGCTTGCCCACAGACTAGTCAAGCACCAGCCTGACAGTCATACTCACGGAATCATACCTTACAGACAATGTCCCAGACACTGCAATCACTATCCCTGGGTATGTCCTGTCCCACCGGCAGGACAGACCCAGCAGAGGTGGCGGGACAGTGGTCTACAGTAGGGAGGGAGTTGCCCTGGGAGTCCTCAACATCCACTCCGGACCCCATGAAGTCTCATGGCATCAGGTCAAAGATCTAGCAATGCAAAACTGGGCATCCATGAGGTGCTGTGGGCCATCAACAACAGAATTGTACTCAACCATAATCTGTAACCTCATGGCCCGGCATATCCCCACTCTACCATCAAGCCAGGAGACCAACCCTGGTTCAATGAAGAGTGCAGCAGGGCATGCCAGGAGCAGCACCAGGCATACCTCAAAATGAGGTGTCAACCTGGTGAGCTACAATGCAGGACTATCTGCATGCCAAACTGCGTAAGCAGCATGCGATAGACAGAGCTAAGCGATCCCATAATCAACGGATCAGATCTAAGCTCTGCAGTCCTGCCACATCCAGCTGTGAATGGTGGAGGACAATTAAACAATTAACTGGAGAAGGTGGCTCCACAAATATCCCCATCCTCAATGATGGGGGAGCCCAGTACATCAGTGCGAAATACAAGGCTGAAACATTTGCAACAATCCTCAGCCAGAAGAGCCGATCCATCTCGGCCTCCTCCTGAAGTCCCCAGCATCACAGGTACCAGACTTCAGTCAATTCAATTCACTCCGCGTTGATATCAAGAAACGACTGAAGGCACTGGATACAGCAAAAGCTATGGGCCCTGACAATATTCCGGCAATAGCACTGAAGACCTGTGCTCCAGAACTTGCCGCGCCCCTAGCCAAGCTGTTCCAGTACAGTTACAACACTGGCATTTACCCTGCAATGTGGAAAATTGCCCAGCTATGTCCTGTATACAAAAAGCAGGACAAGTCCAACCCGACCAATTACCGCCCCATCAGCCTACTCTCATTCATCAGTAAAATGATGGAAGGTGTCATCAACAGTGCCATCAAGCGGCACTTGCTAAGCAATAACCTGCTCAGTGCCACTCAGTTTGGGTTCCGCCAGGGCCACTCAGCTCCTGACCTAATTACAGCCTTGGTTCGAACATGGACAAAAGAGCTCAATTCAAGAGGTGAGGTGAGAGTGACTGCCCTTGACATCAAGGCAGCATTTGAGAGTATGGCATCAAGGAGCCCTAGCAAAACTGAGATCAATGGGAATCAGGGGGGAAACCCTCTGCTGGCTGGAGTCATACCTAGCGCAAAGGAAGATGGTTGTGGTTGTTGGAGGTCAATCATCTGAGCAGGAGTTCCTCAGGGTAGTGTCCTAGACCCCAACCATCTTCAGCTGCTTCATCAATGACCTTCTTTCAATCATAAGGTCAGAAGTGGGGATGTTCGCAGATGATTGCACAATGTTCAGCACCATTCGTGACTCCTCAGATACTGAAGCAGTCCGTGTAGAAATGCAGCAAGACCTGGACAATATCCAGGCTTGGGCTGATAAGTGGCAAATAACATTCGCACCACACAAGTGCCAGGCAATGACCATCTCCAACAAGAGAAAATCTAACCATCTCCCCTTGACATTCAACGGCATTACCATCGCTGAATCCCCCACTATCAACATTCTCGGGGCTACCATTGAACAGAAACTGAACTGAAGTAGCCATATAAATACCGTGGTTACAAGAGCAGGTCAGAGGCTAGGAATCCTGAGGCGAGTAACTCACCTCCTGACTCCCCAAAGCCTGTCCACCATCTACAAGGCACAAGTCAAGAGTGATGGAATACTCTCCACTTGTCTGGATGGGTGCAGCTCCACCAACACTCAAGAAGCTCGACACCATCCAGAACAAAGCAGCCCGCTTGATTGGCACCCCATCTACTAACATTCACTTGCTCCACCATCGACGCACAGTGGCAGCACCTTCCAAACCCGCGACCTCTACCAACTAGAAGGACAAGGGCAGCAAATACATGGGAACACCACCACCTGCAAGTTCCCCTCCAAGTCACACACCATCCTGACTTGGAACTATATTGCCATTCCTTCACTGTCGCTGGGTCAAAATCCTGGAACTCCCTTCCTAACAGCCCTGTGGGTATACCTACCCCAAATGGACTGCAGCGGTTCAAGGCAGCAGCTCATCACCACCTTCTCGAGGGCAATCAGGGATGGGCAATAAATGCTGGCCTGGCTAGCGACACCCACATCCCATGAAATGAATAAAAAAATGTTTAAAAAGGTGACAGAGCAAGTTGATACGGTGAGTGACAAAAAGCATACGGGTTACTTGGGTTTATAAAAGGAGGCATAGAACTTCAAAAAACAAAGATCATGTTAGACCTTTATAAGTCACCAGCAAGACCTCAACTAGACGACTATGGGCAATGCTGGGCACCACACTTCAAGAATGTTGTAAATGCCTCAAAGGATACAGAGGAGGTTTATCAGGACATTACCAAGGATGAGGGACTTCAGTTATGAGGAAAGTTGAAAAAGTTAGGACTGTTTTCCTTGGAAGAAGGTTAAGAGATGACCCAAGAGGTTTTCAAGATGAGGTTTGGAGAGTTTTTCTCTATGCAATCCCTTTCCTCTGGTGAGTAGCTTATTAACCTGAGCTGAGTTAAAATCACTGCCAAAAGATGAAAAAGTTTTTCCACTCAGAAGTGCTGCGAACTGCAACTCTCCACCGAAAAGGTGGTGGAAGCTGAATCCATAAATAGTTTTAAAAGGGAGTTTGACAGATTCTGGAGGATGAAGAACTTTCAAGGTTATGTATAAAAAGGAAGGGTACGGGACTACACACAACTGCTCTTTCACAGAGCCAATACATGCATGACAGGCTGCAGGGCCTCCTTCTATACGGTATGGTTCTATGATTTTATGAGCATGATAACAACTTATACTTTGTCTGAAGTACCGGGAGCTCACACAGAAATTCTAACAGAACACAAGAACATAAAAAAAGAGAAGGCCAAATAGACCCTTGAGCCTGCTCCACCATGTAACATGATCATGGCTGATCCTCGACTTCAACTCCTTTCCCACCAATCCTCAGATCCCTTGATTTCCTCAGACTTCAAAACTTTTATCAATCTCAGCCTTGTATATACTCCACAACTAATCATCCACGGCCTTCTGAGGTACAGAATTCCAAAGATTCACAATCCTCAGTGAAGGGATTTCTCCTAGTCAGTCCAAAATGGTCGCCCCCTTATACTAAGAGCATACCCACTAGTTCTAGAACTCTCCAACCAGGGGAAATAACCTCTCAACATCTACCCTCTAAAATGTAGATTAAAAAATGAAACCATGCAAACGGAATAGTTAATTATTTGACATATCCATATACAAAAGTGAACATTTTAATTAATACATTGGTGAATGGTAAGGGTTTTCACTTTTTTCATGAACCACTACGTTTCTTTGTTTTTTGTCAAATGTATGGTCAATTTTTATTTAATAACAATCCTGTGCAGCACCTCAAGATGCTTTACCATGTTAAATACACTATATAATTGAAGCTCTGATGAATGGTCACAGACCTGAAAGGTTAATTGTTTCTCTCTCCACAGATGCTGACTGATCTGCCGAGTATTTCCAACAGTTTGGTTTATTTCAGATTTCCAGCATCTGCAGAATTTTGCTTTTGTGTATTATATAATTGAAGTTGTTGTGTTTGTGTACACAAATTTCAACAAAAAATACACTCCTTGAAAGAGGAATAAAACAAACTGCTAGGGTGAAAACATCAGATTCATCGGTGTTTTTAAAATGATAAAAGCACTTTAGTATTTTAGGAAGAAACTGTTATTTTCCCCTCTTGCTGATGCTGATTAGGTCTGTTCTATATTTGCAGCACTTTCATGTCTTATACTTCAAAAAAAAAAAAAAGTTGCAAGTACTGAAAATCTGGTCGTTGTTATTGAATTTGGGGTACTTAAACTGAAATTATATTATTTCTACTTTGCAACACTTAAGCTACAGTACAAATTCAGAGTCATGTACATCCAGGGAAGATAGTTTCATTAAACTGGAGTTTGACAGCACGTTTAAAAATGCACAGGGGGTCCCTCTGAACAATACTTAAACCTATCTTGATTTGACATAGATGTTTACAATGCAGGTGCTCATATGTCCTTTTCTAAAACTTTAAATTTTAAACAGGTGGGAGAAGAACTCTGTACAAGTATGTAAGCAGAGGTCTATGCTGGGCAAAACTGTAATTCAAGTCCGAGAGATGCTGCTTAGCTACAACCCATACCAGCCATATCTGCAGTGTAAACGCACAATAAAGGCTCTTTAGCGGTTTGAAAATACATTCCAAGTTGGACTCCAGCATCTACAGAGATGTTAAGTTTTAAACTGTACAAAAAAAAATGTAATGCAAATTCAAATTGTTTTTATTTAATATAGCATTGTTTACCAAATACCATCAAAGTAATCTCTCAGCTGCTACATCAGGTCAATCTTAAGGTGACATATGAGGTTAAAACTAGCAAGTTGCAGGCACTACTGTCTCGTGTCAACCATGGCTCAGTTGATAGCACTCAACTAGAAATCAAAGTTGAGAGTTCAAACCCCACTCCAGAGACTTGAGCACACAATTTAGGCTGATGCTCCAGTGCTTCGCTGCACTGTCAGAGGTGCCATCTTTCGGATGAGAAGTTAAACTGATGCACACCCACCACCCACAATCTGTCATCTCAGGTGGATGTAAAGGATCTATGGCACTATTACGAAGAAAAACAGTGGAATTATCCCCGGTACCCTGGTCAATATTTAACTCTCAAAATCAACATCACTAAACAAACAGAATACCTGATAATCACATTGTTGTTTGTGGGAGCTTGCTGTGCACAAAGTGGCTACCACATTTCCAACATTACAAAAGTGGCTACACTTTTGCTTGTAAAACGCTTTTTGGGATGTCCTAAGGTTGTGCAAGGTGCTGTATAAAATCAAGTTTTCTTTCTATTCACATTGCAACAGACACCAAAACGGTCTGAGAGAAGCAAAGCTAAAGGAATGTTGACAGTCTTGCATGATACCGGTAGCTTTGGTTTTCACTAAAATAAATGTTCATCGATTTAAATGAAAACATCTAATAAACTTTAGGCTGCATTTCTCCTCTATGTCAGATCATTTGGTGCAGTAATGCATTTCAGTCAGTGGTGCTGAAATGTACAAGGGAGAAAGAAAAATATCACTGATGCTTAAACTTTTGTGCAGCCTCAGAGGAAAATAAACACTTCGTTATTAGCAGGACTGTTACAGGCTGTTACACCCAGATACTATTTCCGTTTCATTAGACAATGCAGAGGTTACCAAATATAAAACATACCAGCTTCGAGAAGTAGGGCTGTATTAATAGAGTTAGATGAAGGAAGGATGGGAGGAGGCTCCAACAGAGCATGAATGCCAGCATGGACTAATTGGGCCAAATGGCCTGTTTCTGTGTTGTATATTCTATGCAATGCTACATTTTGGATTCCCCCAGAAGCAATAATTTTAAGTTTAACCTATCAAATCCCTTTATCATTTTAAGCACCTCAATTACATTAACCCCCTCAACCTGTTAAACCCACTAGGATAACAAAATCAACTTTATGTAACCAGTCCTCTTGATTTAAGCCCCTGTATCACTCTGATGAATCTACACTATGCCTGTTCCAACATATCCTTCTTCAGTTGCCCAAGCTGGATCAAAGGTCAAATATGGCCCAAGAATCATTGTTTGAATGCATCTCTAATTTATTAATATAGCATCCATGCAATTTCAACAGTTGCATCCCCAAACTTTATATCGGGTAGCGTATTTAAGCAAAAGGTTGTATGTTTTAAAAGTCAAAGCAAACAAGAGGAAAATGATACAAATTTTTGTGCTTTTAAACGTTATGGGTACAAAATAGTTTCTGGAAAGTCACAGTCAAAGAGAATTAAGCACAGCAGTATACACATTAAAAACATGAGCCAACAAGGTTGCACTGTATAAGTACTAGACAAATTCAGAATATAAAAATACATGTAACTTTAAGCAGCAAAATTCAGCAGTGAGCTTTTGGAAGCATAGGATCACAGGTAACAAAGTCCAACCTTGCTCAGAGTCAAGTCCTGTGGTGCATTTGATTACTTTCATTAACTTCATGGATGAAAGTGATGCAGTACCGGCTTCAGAAACCATTTTTTGCTGACAGCTCAAACTGATTGAGGCTGAATGCACAAGTTTCTACACAACTTATATCACAGCTGACTAGAGAATATAAAGAAAGTATGATGAGTAACTAAACAATTTAATTCAAGCCTACAGTAACTATCGCAGGTTCTGAATGATTATCACCAGTTCTGTTGTTGTTGTTTGGGAGGGAATTTTTTTATTTTAAAAAGCCCATATTCTTTCCACCCCAATCTTCATGCTTGGCATTTCAAAGATTGTACAGAAATCATTTACTGGATCATGCACTAACAAAAGCTTACCACTTACCGCAAAACAGTTTCACACCAGGCAATCAGCAAATCATTACTTGCACAGATACAAAAGTCACAATCCAGGATCACAGGTCATTACAATCTACATTCAAGTCCAACTTATGCAGCAGATTTAATTTTACAGTCTGGGCCTTGCTTCAATGATAGTACTCTTGCCTTTGTCAGAAGATTGTTCAAAATCTACTCCAGAGACTTAAGCACATAATCAGTGCAATACCAAAGGTGCAGTCTTTCAGACGGGATGTTAAACTGATGCTCTGTCAGCCTTCTCAAGTGGACATAATAAATTCCATGATACCATTTGAAAAGCAGGAGATTACTGCCAATATCCTGCCCTGCACTTATTCCTCAACCAACACCTCACCTGAAACAGATAATCTGGATACATATTTCATTAAAATAAAAGCAAAATACTGCAGATGCTGGAAATCTGAAATAAAAACAAGAAATGCTGGAACCACTCAGCAGGTCTGGCAGCATCTGTGGAAAGAGAAGCAGAGTTAACGTTTCGGGTCAGTGACCGAAGAAGGGTCACTGACCCAAATCGTTAACTCTGCTTCTCTTTCCACAGATGCTGCCAGACCTGCCGAGTGGTTCCAGCATTTCTTGTTTTTATTACATATTTCATTGCTGTTTGTGGGAATTTGTCATGCACATTTTGGTTTCCACATTTCCTACATTACAAGAGTGATTGCACTTCAAAAGTACTTCATTGGCTGTTAAGTGCGTTGGGACATCCTGAGGTAGTGAAAGGCGCCAAATAAATACAAGTTCCTGCATTCTGTCTCTCGTAATAATTCAAAGTTTCTTCTTGCGCTAAGAGTTATGCAACAATTTGAATTAAACAAAGTAACTAATCAAAATGGGAATTTAGTACCAAAATAAACCAACTTTCAATTGAGAGTAGCCAGTGCTGTGAAGCCC
This sequence comes from Heterodontus francisci, assembly GCF_036365525.1. Lineage (NCBI taxonomy): Eukaryota > Metazoa > Chordata > Chondrichthyes > Heterodontiformes > Heterodontidae > Heterodontus > Heterodontus francisci. The sequence continues at coordinate 69,091,069 of NC_090377.1, read as the reverse complement.
GATTACAAGTGCATTTTTAACCAGTCAAAAATGTCCCTTAATTGTACATGTAAATAACCAGCGGCTGTAAGCATTAGGCATTGCTTCAGGGAACGGATGTTTAAAAAATAGAAAAGCAAAATTTCAAAAAGGGACAAACTAGAGAAAGAAACAACAAACGATATAGAATTGCCTGTTTTGCCTGCATCTTTTTAAACTTTTTGAATCAGATAAAGATTGCTGATGTGTCATTCAGCTTACAGTGAACCATCTCAGCAGAGCAGATTCTATAGTCATCATTTACCGTTTATTTTCCAGTCATACCCTTCTCCCACTCTTGCAAGTTCATATTTTAAGCAACAGTATAAGGGATAGTGGACAACATCTATGCTATTATACTCCTTGGCTACAGAACAGTTAAGAGCTACCTGGGTTAGCCTCTGAATAACCAACTTTCTACACAAGTCAAGGTAATTTTTCTCAACTGGAGTGTAAGCATATAAAGCTGGTTCAGCACAATACAGAAAAGATACAGTGCATTTTTTTTTATTCCCTAACAACTGACCTTGTTATGTGTACTCAATCAAGCAGGCACATCTACATCAATTAATACTGGTACTAACTGTTACGACCAGGTGAGAAAGAGGTCTAGGGTTCCCTTTCAGCCTGCACCTGGTCTTACTGTAACCAGGTTTAAATTTTAAACACACTGTTTTTAGCTCCCCCTTGGTGAATCCTTGTTCACCGCTTTCCAATTATAAGGCAACGAAACCAGCACAAACAGGCTTTCTTAAGCTTAAAGAAAAGTTGAAATTTATTAAACTTAAACTCTAATTCGGTTAACGCCTACGGATACACACCGCACCACACACTCGTATGCATACGTGATACGCACATGCAAATAGAGACAGAAAGGGTTGAGGCAATATCTGAAGAGTTGGCGCCCAGTATTCTTCTTAGACCTTGTTTGCTGTAGGAGACATTCCTCTCTTGGGGTTCATGTGTCTGCAGTGGTTTCAGAGGCTTGTGAGAAAGAGATGGGAGCAGACAGGAGAGAGATCTTCTCAGTCCAGCAGCAAACAGATTTCTGCCCAAATTGTTCATACAAATTCAAAAACTCAGGTTGCCCAGGTTAGTCATGTGACTAGCTGGTTTGACCATGTCCATGTGTGTATTCGGCCATCTTAGCAGTCAACCTGGAATGAGAGCTCCCCCACCTTCAACATCTGGTGATCAAAAGTCCATTGAGGGTTGAATGTGTCAAGGAATGGCTGCTTTGTCCTTCCAAACACTGTTTGTTAATATGCAAATGTCTTTTCCAGCCACAGCTGATCGGTTTAGCAAGTCCTTTTTTCACTCCAGTAACAGTCATGACAAAATTAATGTGCCTCATTCTTGGCAGGTGGGGGCCTAGCATGACATAAGCAATGCAAAATACTTCACAGGTCCAACAAAATGAGAATTTGTGCACATGCAAATGAATGGCCAATCAGAAGCTATGAGAATTTAGACACATAAATTAGTACTGTATCTCTAAATAAAAAAAATAAAAAATGAGTTTAATTTCAAAAGGAATATTTAGCAATAGTTAATGCCAAAAAATTGGGAATTTTGAAGTGTTTATTTACCCAATGTGCAGTAGGGTGGGTTGCACGGTAGGTGCATTTTGTAGCAGAGCAACATTTTTGGGCTCATTTTATTCATTACTTTGGATGATTTTTCCATTCAAAGTTGGCAAAACTGAAACAGAACACTTGCTTTTCTATTTATTGCTCAAAAATAAGCATCAAGATTTTCTGTCCGGAAAACAGTAGTTCTGATAGTGTGACGTTCCCTTTACATAGGCCACAATGAAAGGCCTCTGCCCCAAACACTAAAAACCTTTACTACAATAGTATGACAGTTCCCATACCAGTCATCTTCATGGCTTCTCTGAAGACTGCCAAAACTTGCTATGAAAGGAATTGAACCAAGACCACTTTATTTTATACAAACTGAAATAGGAGACTTGTATCCCATTAGTCTGGGCTCACGTTTAAAGCCTGAGGTGAAGGCTATTTTTACAAATCCCCTCCCCAGTCACTTTTTCACTATTCATAACGAAGATGTCATCACATTACACAACAGTGCAAAATCCAAAGATACGATTCTTAAAAAGAATTGAGACCATATTCTGTGATATTCACAATCTAGATACAATCTAAAAGTTTCAGAGAATAATGAAAGTCCATATTGTTAGTATGCTACAAAGCTACGTAGTCAATACACAAGTGACTGCATACACAAGAAACTCAGGTTCAATTAGAAAAGATGTTCTGGTGGTAACTAGAGGTCCTTCTATCTTGCCCCTGATGTCTTCTATCACATAGATGAAAATGGTTACACATGGAACATCTGGTACTTTTAATGTTGCAATAAAGGTTACAATATTTTTTTTTTATAAAGGGCAAGGGCCTTTCTCAGTTCAGTCGCTATCCCGATAGCAGTCGGGGAAATGGCAGAGATTTTCCTGTGTCAGTTATACCTGAAGGAAAGCCATTGTCATCAGAATTTTTAGTGAAGCCGTCAGTTTGTTTTGGGATATCTACCTTTTGCGTAGACACTGACATTCATCTGCAGCTGTTTACAGGACTGGATTGGAAAACCTGTTTGGTTGGGAGCAGAGTGCCATTTTGGAGATTTGCCTGTACATTAGTAGTGTCAGCATTCAACATTTTGTACCTTTGGAGTTTTGGTTAGTCGGAGTTTTATCTCCTCACCGGTTCTTTGGACATGTTGGATTTAGCCTACACGTGAGCTCGCAGTCAACATAATTGCAGCAGAACGTTCACCACAGACCACTGGCAGGCAACCTTGAAAGAAAGCAAGGTCTAACGTTGTTAACACTGTATAATGTATAATTTGTATTGACTTCGATTTGACGGTAAATTAAAATACAAAAATAGGGCAAAATCTTGTTTATCGATTTTTTGTTGTGGCTGTTTGGGTTAACACGATTCTTCCGTTTGGTTGATCTCAATGTAACAAAATTAGGGGGTTGTCCGGGAACCGAATTAAGCTTTGACAGGAGTTCACTAACTTTCCAAAATTTAAACAAATATGATTTCACATTTTGTCTTGTTGTATTTATTGTGTAAATCAACAGGAGTACGACTGATGTTCAAGCATTCATGATGAAAGATGTGTCTCTCAGTACATTGCAACAGTTGAGAAAAGTTGAGTAGATTGCTGTAGCAGAGCATGTGGGCATCAGTGTAAGCCCAGGAACTAAGAAAGTTGAGATGTTCCAAGAATTGGCTAGTCACATGAAGTTCAAGAAAGAAATGGATGTTTCTATTAGTGTTCAAGTAGAACTAACTAGAATTGAATTGAGAAAACTCAAAATGGAGCATCAGTTCAAATTACGCAAACTTGAACTGAAGATGAAAAGTGATGCTGACACATAGAAAATTCCTCCTGGTTTTGATTTGACGAAGAATATTCGGTTGGTACCTATATTTAGTGAGGAGGGAGTAGAAGCATACTTTGTCTCATTTGAGAAAATTGCCAAGAGTTTGACTTCGCACAGTCCAATATTTTACAGGCTCCTAGAGGGTTTTCTTCGGGAAAGCTTTAGATGTGTACTCATCTCTCTCAGAAGAGCACTTGCACGGCTATGCCACAGTAAAGGCTGCAGTTTTTAATGCCTATGAGTTGATACAAGAGGCCTATAGACAAAAATTCAGAACTTTGAAAAGGAAACTGGGCCAAACCTATGTGAAATTTGCAAGAGAGAAGGATAGATATGTTAGATAGGTGGTATAGATCGATGAAGGTTGAACAAAGCTTCGAGAGCCTTAGGGAAGTAATTTTGATGGAAGAATTCAAAAATAGTGCCCTTTTGGGAATAAACGGTTCTTGGAAAGACATTGATTTTGAGAGATAAAGAAAGCTGCAGTAGTGGCAGATGATAATTAATTGACTCACAAGAACAGCAGTCACAGGCCCCAATTTGGAAACTTACACAGAAAATGGAGATAGGACGTTTAATGATGAAAAGAAATCTGGCTCTGCTGAGAAAGATGGCAAAGACATAGGCATTCCTCAGCTTAATAAAAGTCAAAATTCAGAGGGCAAGTTTGGTTCGAGGGGACCAAGATGCCAGTATTATCGTAAGAAAGGACATGTGAAGGGCGAGTGCTGGAAGTTGAAAAACAAGCTTGTCGCATTTTTACACTCAAATGATGTCCCTCCAGAAAATACTGTCCCAGCAGGTAAAGATCAGGGCAAGCAGGTAGTTTCTCTCACATTTACAGAGTGAATCAGGTTGAAGAAAGTTATAGAAATTTTCTATTTGATGAAGTGACCCCACATTCGCCTGGTAAGTAAGCAAGTCAATTGTTATCCTTCGGGATACAGGGGCTACACAGTCACTGATGTTGGCAGGAGACATGAATTTCCCTTCAGATAGTTCGATGAATGTAAAAGCATTAGTTCAGAGTATTGAAGGGAGTTATTTATCCCTTCCTTTGTATATGGCTGATTTAAAATGTGACCTAGTCACTGGTCCTATTACTGTTGCTGTCATTCAATGTTTACCTATTGAAGGTGTGGATTTTTTTTTTTGCTAGGAAGTGACTTGGATTGAGGATAAGGCATTGTTGTCTCCAGTAGTTTCAGTAAAGCCAGGTGAGACTGCTGAAACTGAGATTTTGCAAGAAGAATTTCCCGGTATGTTCCCAGATTGCGTTGTGACTAGGTCTTTTTTTTTAAATATTCGCTGGGGTATGTGGGTGTCACCGGCTATGCCAACATTTATCGCTCATCCATAAATGCCCTTGAGAAGGTGGTGGTGAGCGGCCTTCTGGAACCGTTGCAGTCCTTTGGGTGCAGGTACACTAACAGTGCTGTTAGGAAGGGAGTTCCAGGATTTTGACCCAGTGACAGTGAAGGAACAGCGATATAGTTCCAAGTCAGAATGATGTGAGACTTGGAGGGGAGCTTGCAAGTGGTGGTGTTCCCATGCATCTGCTGCCCTTGTCCTTCTAGGTGGTAGAGGTCGCGGGTTTAGAAGGTGAGGAAGGAGCCTTGGTGAGTTGCCACAGTGCATCTTGTATATGGTACACTCTGCTGCCAGCGTGCATCGGCAATGCAGGGAGTGAATGTTGGTGGTGGATGGGGTGCCAATCAAGCGGGCTGCTTTGTCCTGGATGGTGTTGAGCTTCTGGAGCTGCAGTCATCCAGGCAAGTGGAGAGCATTTCATCACAATCCTGACTTGTGCCTTGTGGAGGGTCGACAGGCATTGGGGAGTCAGGTGGTGAGTTACACACCGCAAACCTGCTCTTGTAGACATGGTATTTATATGGCTACTCCAGTTCAGTTTCTGGTCAATGATGACTCCCAGGATGTTGATGGTGGGGGATTCAACAATGGTAATGCCATTGAACGCCAATGGGAGATGGTTAAATTCTCTCTTGCTGGAGATGGTCATTGCCTGGCACTTGTGTGGCGCGAATGTTACTTGCCACTTATCAGCCCATGCCTGGATGCTGTCCAGGTCTTGCTGCATATGGACATGGGCTGCTTCAGTACTTGAGTCGTCACGAATGGTGCTGAACATTGTGCAATCAGCGAATATCCCCATTTCTGACCTTATGATGGAGGGAAGGACACTGATGAAGCAGCTGAAGATGGTTGGGCCTAGGACACCACCCTGAGAAACTCCTGCAGTGATGCCCTGTGACTGACATGATTGACCTCCAACAACCATCTTCCTTTGTGCTAGGTATGACTCCAACCAGCAGAGTGTTTTCCCCCAATTCCCATCGACTCCAGTTTTGCTAGGGCTCCTTGATGCCATACTCAGTCAAATGTTGCCTTGATGTCAAGACCAGTCACTCTCACCTCACCTCGAGTTCACCTCTTTTGTCCATGTTTGAAACTAGGCTGTAATGAGGTCAGGAGCGGAGTGGCCCTGGCGGAACCCAAGCTGAGCGTCACTTTGCTGATGATTAAGAATAGACCGATAGGGCAGTAATTGGCCGGGTTTGGTTTTATCCTGCTTTTTGTGCACAGGTCATACCTGGGCCATTTTCCACATTGCCGGGTAGATGCCAGTGTTATAGCTGTACTGGAACAGCTTGACTAGGGGCGCAGCTAGTTCTGGAGCACAAGCCTTCAGCACATTTGCCGGAATGTTGTCAGGGTCAGAACCTTGGCAGTATCAGTGCCTTCAGCCGTTTCTTGCCATCACGTAGAATGAATCGGATTGGTTGAAGACTGGCATCTGTGATGCTGGGGACCTCAGGAGACCGAGATGCATCATTCACTCAGCACATCTGACTGAAGATTGATTTAAATGCTTCAGCCTTGTCTTTTGTACTGATGTGCCGAGCTCCCCCATCATTTGAGGATGGGGCTGTTTGTGGGACCTCCTCCTCATTTCAGTTGTTTAATTGTTCACCATCACTGAATGTGGCTGGACTCCAGAGCTTAGAGCTGATCCACTGGTTGTGGGATCGCTTAGCTCGATCTATTGCACGCTGCTTCTGCTGTTCGGCATGCAAGTAGTCCTGTATTGTAGCTTCACCAGGCTGGCACCTCATTTAGAGGTGTGCCTGGTGCTGCTCCTGGCATGCCCTCCTGTGCTCTTCCCTGAACCTGGGTTGGTCCCCCAGCTTGATGGGAATGGTAGAGTGGGGGATATACCAAGCCATGAGGTTACAGATTGGGATTGAACACAATTCTGCTGATGGTCCACAGCACCTCATGGATGCCCAGTTTTGAGTTGCTAGATCTGTTCAAAATCTATCCCATTTAGCACAGTGGTAGTGCCACACATGACGGTGGCTCTCCTCAGTGTGAAGACAGGACTTGGTCTCCACAAGGCCTGTGCAGTGGTCACTCCTACCAATACGGTCATGGACAGATGCATCTGCGACAGGTAGATTGGCGAGGACGAAGTCAAGTAGGTTTTTCCCCCTCTTGTTGGTTCCCTCAATAGTGGTGCTACCAAGCCACTCTTGGTGATGGACATTGAAGTCCCTCACGCATAGTACATTTTGCGCCCTTGCTACCCTCTGTTTCTTCCAATTGCTGTTCAACATGGAGAAGCAGATTAATCAGCTGAGTGGGGGGTGGGGTGGGGTCAGTAAGTGGCAATCAGCAGGAAGTTTCCTTATCCATGTTTGACCTGATACAATGAGACTTCATGGGGTCCGGAGTCAATGTTGACGACTCCCGACTGTATACCACTGGGCCGCCACCTCTGGTGGGGCTGTGCTGCTGGTGGGACAGGACAGACCCAGGGATGGTGGTGGTGGTGTTTGGGACATTGTCTGCGAGGCATGATTCCGTGAGCATACTACGTCAGGCTGTTGTTGCTCAAATAGTCTGTGCCACAGTTCTCCCAATTTTGGCGCAAGCCCCCATATGTTAGTAAGGATTGACAGGGCTGGGTTTGCTGTTGTCGTTTCCAATGCCTAGGTCGATGCCAGGTGGTCCATCTGGTTTCATTCCTTTTCTTAGGCTTTGTAGCGGTTTGATACAACGGAGTGGCTTGATAGGCCATTTCAGAGGGCATTTGAGAGTCAACCACATTGCTGTGGGTCTGCAGTCATGTAGGCCAGACCAGGTAAGGATGGCAGATTTCCTTCCCTAACGGATATTATTGAGTCACATGGGTTTTTAAAACAATGATTTCATGATCTCCACTAGACTAGCTTTTTAATTCCAGATTTTTATTAATTGAATTCAAATTCCACCATCAAGGGATATGTCTTCGAGACTCACGGGTCTAAGCGAGATGGGAAGGATTCAGTTGTTGTGGAGTACAGTTTGGTTATGTGGTTGGCTGAAACCTCTCAAGGATTTAGATGGTGTTACGACCAGGTGAGAAGGGGTCGAAGGGCTCCCCTCTTTTCCCTCTCCTCGTTTGACCACAACAGGTTTAATTCTTTAAGTGGATATGCTTGACAATTCAGTGAGTGTTTAACTGTTTACATACTATGATCACAAAACTAGCCAATCGGACAGGTTTTCTCAAGTTTAACAAAAGAAAGAGGTTAGTTTTATTCTACTTAATCTGATCCAAGTAAAATAATAAAATACGCTCCAACTTTCTCTCTCACACACACAAAAATAGATTAGCGTCAGGAAGGACAGATTGGTCGAATTAGAGTCCAGAGAAATAAAAGGGGTATACAGTCTGTGGAGGCTGGTGACTCGACTGGCTTCAGGCGGAATTCAGTGGCCGCACGACTTTCCTTTGGTGCCCGAGGCTTCTGGTTTGAAGATGTGGCGCAGTGGTTAGCACCGCAGCCTCACAGCTCCAGCGACCCAGGTTCCGTTCTGGGTACTGCCTGTGTAGAGTTTGCAAGTTCTCCCTGTGACCGCATGGGTTTCTGCCGGGTGCTCTGGTTTCCTCCCACAGCCAATAGACTTGCAGGTTGATAGGTAAATTGGCCATTGTAAATTGCCCCTAGTGTAGGTAGGTGGTAGGAGAATAGTGGGGATGTGGTAGGGAATATGGGGTTAAAATGTAGGATTAGTATAAATGGGTGGTTGTCGGCACGGACTCAGTGGGCCGAAGGGCCTGTTTCAGTGCTGTATCTCTAAATAAATAAATAAAAAATAAAATGTGGACAGCTGATTTGGTGGTTTTCTGGGAGGCAGCTTTGTGACCGATTTCCTTCAAGGGGGTCTCTATCTGTTCTTTCCGGAACCTTCTCAAAACTCTATAGCTCCAGCCTCAGGCTTATGTAATTATTGAACATCAATCAGTGAACAAACTAACACAATCAAACACAGATCAATTAAACCATTGAACACTACAATCCACAGCAGGGGATATGCCTCAGTGGTCACAGTCAGCAGGCAGAGTTCGAAGTTTGCAAAATTTGAGTGGTTCGCCTTCACCAGTTTAATATTCAGGTTTCCAGTCAGTGGATTTAAAAAAAACATTTGACATAGCACGCTTTGCTGAGACAAGGATTTGGTGTTAAAGGTTCCAAGGCTAACAATGGTGAACTGCTTAGCAGATCTTCCTTGCTTGAAGTACAACAGGCGGACCCTGATTTGAGAAGCTTGTCCCAGATGGCACGTTCTGAAGCAGAGGTTGAAAAGGTCCCGGAGTGTTATATCAAAAATGGCATTTTGATGATGAAGTGGAGACCTCCCCAGAGGCAGCTGAGGAGGATTGGGCTAAAGTCCATCAAATTGCTGTACCTCCTTGTTACTGCAATGGGATTGAGAAATGCCCATGAGATTCCCATCGGTCATTTAGGTATTCAGAAGACCCAGGCTAGAATAATGGCACATTTTTATTGACCGACGTTGCACAAGGATGTGGTTGACTTTTGTAAAATTTGTCACGTGTCAGATGGTTGGGAAGCCACAGCCTTCGATTAAGCCTGTTCCATTAATATCGACACCTGCATATGATGAATCCTTTAGTAGGGTTCTTGTGGATTGTTTTGGATCCTTGCCCAAATCAGGTCATAAGTATGTCCTGACAATCATGGATTTATCCACTCAATTTCCAGAGGCAGTAGTGTTGAAAAAGATCACAATGCAAGTTGTGTTGAGGATTTGGCCCAGTTTTTCACGAGACATGGGTTGCCAAAAGAAATTTAGTCTGACTGCAGGGGCAAATTTCATGTCAGATGGTTTCAGGAAGTCATGTTTGAGTTAGGAGTGAAGCAGCTCAAGTCATCTGCTTATCATCTGCTGTCCCAAGATACTTTGGAGAGATACCACCAGACCCTAAAGAGTATGATTAGGGCATACTGTCCCGAGGATTGGGATAAAGGGATATCTTTCCTGTTGTTTACGACCAGGGACACGCCATTGGTCTATGACCCTGAGGTTAGGGGTCCCCTTAAGTTCATTAAGGAAAGATTTTTGGCACACGATAATGAAACTAACCTCCTGGATGTGTTAAAATTTCAGGGAAAGTTTTCAAAAGCTTGTGCAGTGGCTAAAGAACATCTCAAGGTTTCTCAGCAAGTGATGAAAGCACACGCAGTCAAAACAGCTAAGGCGCATAATTTTAAACCAGGGGACAAGCTAATCTTGCTGCCTTTGTGTGGCAAGCCATTGAAAGTTAGTTTTAGTGAACCCTACGGCATCAAAAAAACTAACAAACTATGTGGTTAGTACTAAGACAGCAGAAAGAATCATGTTAACATGCTGAAAAGACACTTTGAATGTGAACATAGTCAGCCAGTAGGCGTGGCACAGGTGACAGAGAATGTAGATGGTAATAATGATGTGTATGATGAACCGGATGAGGTGTCTAAGACTGAAATTTCTTCGACTGAGCCTTCTGCTGTGAAGCTGGCAAACAAATAAAAGTGGCAAAAAAAAAAAATCTGGACGAAATGTTACACTAACTCAGAGTATCAGAAAAAAATATATAACTGGCCAGTTGAAAGAGTTATAGAGACGTGTGTGTAGATAAACCAGGTTATACATCTCTGACTATTCATAATGTCAATGTAAGGGAAGATAAACCAATCAAAACAAAAACTCTACAGACTCAATCCAAGCAAATTAGCAAAAGGTCAGAGAGGAAGTTCAGTTCATGTTAGACAATGACAGAATTGAACCCAGTCAGTGTCGTTGGAGTCCCCCGATCATAATGGTACCAAAACTAAATGGTTCCCAAAGGCTCTGGATTGATTACCAAAAGGTTAATGGTGTCACTAAAACAGACTCCTATCAGATGTCAACACAAAGATTGTACTGCTAGGGTGGGGAACTCAGCCTCTGTTAGTAAGATTGATTTGCGGCAAGGATATTGGCAAGTACCCCTAACTAACCAAGCCAAGAAGTTTCTGCTTTTGTGCCACCAGATGGTCTGTTTCAGAGTTAAGTCATGCCATTCGGTATGAAAAATGCACCGGCAACTTTTCAGAGAATGACAAATCAAGTGACTGTCGGGCTGAATAATTGAGAGATATACCTTGATGACATTTTAGTGTATAGTGTACTTGGAGTGACCATCTGAAAGCTCTGGTGGAGAGGCTGACCAAAGCTAACCATGTCATAATCCTGGCAAATAGCGAGTTTGCCAAGGTCACTTATCTTGGACATGCAATCGGTCCATGTCAAGTGTTACATAACTGGGGGCAGGAGTAGGCAATTCAGCCCCTCGAGCCTGCTCCGCCATTCAATACGATCATGGCTGATCTCATCTCGGCCTCAACTCCACTTTGCTGCCTGCTCTCCATAACCCTTCAACCCAATACTAATTAGAAATCTGTCTATCTCCTCAAATTTACTCAATGTCCCAGCATCCACCGCACTCTGGGGTAGTGAATTCCACAGACTCACGATCCTTTGAAAGAAGTAATTTCTCCTCATCTCGGTTTTAAATCTGTTACCCCTTATCCTAAAACTATGTCCTCTCATTCAAGATTGCCCCACCAGAGGAAACATCCTCTTTACGTCTACTTTGTCAATCCCCTTAATCATCTTATATACCTCAATTAGATCTCCTCTCATTCTTCTAAACTCCAGAGAGTAAAGGCCTAAACTGCTCAATTTTGCTTCATAAGACAAACCCCTCATCTCTGGAGTTAATCTAGTGAACCTCCTCTGAACTGCCTCCAATGCAACTACATCCCTCCTCAAGTAAGGGGACCAAAACTGTATGCAATACTCCAGGTGCGGTCTCACTAATGCTGTTGTCACGAGAAGCCAAGGTTCAAGTAATAACAGACTTCCCTACACCCAAGACAAAGCGAGAAGTACTACGATTTCTTGGTATGTGTGGGTTCTACAGGGAATTTGTTCTCAACTTAAGCACAGTGGTAACCCCATTGACAAACAAGCTGAAGAAAAACATGAAGTCAGAATCATGCTAAATGGCATGAGAAGTTGAAGGCCATTTTGATAAATGAGCCAATTCTTGCAGACCCAAATTTTAGCAAGCCATTCAAGGTGGCTGTCAACGCCAATGATGATGCTGGTATGGAATGGCCAGTTAGCTACTTCTCTAAAAAGCTTAGTAAACATCAAAGAAAGTAGTCGACTATTGAGAAAGAAGCTCATACTGGCTCTTCAACAATTTGAGGTGTATGTTACAAACAGCAATGGGGAAGTACTAATCTATACAGACTACAACCTACATGTGTTCTTGGAAAAGTTTGCTTCACTGGAGTTTGATGCTGCAACCATTTGCACTAAACAGTGCATGCTGCAGGCAAAAACAATGAGATTGCTGATGCTCTGACAAGAGTTTAAATAATGAACGAAGAAAAGGAAAACTTTGATATGTGACAATTGTATAATGTTTGAATCATGCTGATCTTGATTGTCAGATTTGTTTTTGCTCTTAGAGTTTCCTTTTTCTCTGGGGTCCGGGGGGTGCGGGGGGAGAACGTGATGGAAGTCCACATTGTTAGTATGCTTATAAAGCTACGAAGTCAATGCACAAGTGACTGTCTACACAGGGAATTCGGGTTCAATAGGTATATCAGAGAATAGAAGGGATATGTCATGGTTGTAACTAGGTCCTTCTACGTTACTCCTGATGCCTTGTATCAGATAGATGAAAATAGTTACACCCAGAACATCTGGTACTTAAACATTGCAAGAAAGGTTACAATACTTTTTTTTTTAAAAGGCAAGGGCCTCTTTCACAGTTCAATCGTTATCCTGGGGGCTATGGTGGAGATTTTCCTCTTAGTCAGTTATATCTGAAGAAAATCCATAGTCATCTGAATTTTTGCCAATTAGTGAAGCTATCAGCTTGTTTTAGGACACCTACCTTTTGTGTGGATATCAACATTCACCTGCAGTTGCTAATAGTACTGGTTTGGGAAACCTGTTTAGGTGGGAGCCGAGCGCCATTTTGGATATTTGCCTGCAGGCTAGTAGTGACGATATTCAATATTTTCTGCCTTTGAAGTTTTGGTCAGTCGGAGATTCATTTCCTTGCCTGTTCTGTGGACATATTGGATTTAGCCGACATGTGAGCTCAGTCGACAAAATTGCAAATGAACATTCACCACAGACCACTAGTAGGCAGCCTTGCAAGAAAGCAAGGTCTACCCTTGTTTTTTTCTACTGTATAATGTATAATTCATACTGACTTTAATTTGACCACTAAATGAAACAAAAATGTGAAATCTTGATTATTGATTTTCTGTTGCGGTAGTTTGATGAACGCTATTCTCCTGTTTGGTTGATCCCAACATGGATTGTAACAATAAGTATTCAGTTTTACATTCTTAAGCCAAGAAAAAGCTAGAGTTGGGCTCCAGAACTAGCCACACCCCTAGTCAAATTGTTCCAGTATAGCTACAACACTGGCATTCATCCAACAATGTGGAAAATTGCCCAGGTAGATCATGTCCACAAAAAAACACAACAAATCCAATCCAGCCAATTACTACCCCAACAGTCTGCTCTCAATCGCCAGCATGATGCAAAGTCTTGTTCAGTGTTACCACGCAGCAGTTACTCAGCAACAAGTTGCTCAACAACATTCAGTTTGGGTTTCTTCAGGGCCACTCAGCTCCAGACCTCTCTACAGCCTTGGTTCAAACATGGACAAGAGAATGAATTTCAGAGGGGAGGTGAAGTAAGTGACTGCCTTGACATCAAGGCATTTGAAAGAGTGCAGCATCGAGGGACCCTAGCAATTGGGAATCAATGGGAATTGGGGGAAACTCTCCACTGGCTGGAATCATACCTAGCACAAAGGAAGATAAAAAAGAAATTGATATTTGTGTTCAAGTGCTGGAGCGGAACTTGAACCCAGAAACTTGTGACGCAGAGGCGAGTGCTACTAACTGAGCCACAGCTGACACGTATAGTTGTGGTTCATGGTGGGTAATCATTTCAGCCCAGGACATCGCTGCAGGAATTCTTCAGGGTAATGTCCTATGTGCAACCATCTTCAGCTGCATCATCAATGACCTTCCCTCAACACAAGTTCAGAAGTAGGGCTGTTTGCTCATGATTGCATAGTGTTCAGTACCATTCAGAACTTCAGATACTGAAGCAGTCCGTGCCTGCATGCAGCAAGACCTGGACAACATTCAGACTTGGTCTGATAAGCGGCAAGTAACATTCACGCCACACAAGTGTCAGGCAACGACAATATCCAACAAGAGAGAGTATTTTAACTATCTCCCCTTCACATTCAACGACATTACCAACGTTGAATCCCCCAACATCAATAACCTGGGGGCTACCATTAACCAGAAACTTAACTGGGCCAGCCATATAAATACTGTGGCTAGAAGGGCAGGTCAGAGGCTGGGAATTCTATGGCAAGTAACTCATCTTCTGACATCCCAAAGCCTGTCCAGCATCTACAAGGCACAAGTCAGGATTGCGATGGAAATCTCAGCACTTGCCTGGATTTGTGCAGCTCCAATACTCAGGAAGCTTGACACCACCCAAGACAAAGCAGCCCGCTTGATTGGCACCCCACCCACTGCCATAGACATTCATTCCTTCCACCACTGGCACACAAGTGGCAGCAGTGTGTACCATCTACAAGATGCACACTGCAGCAACTCGCTAAGGTTCCTTCAAGAGCAACTTCGAAACCCATGCCCTCTACCACCTAGAAGGACAAGGGCAACAGATGCATGGGAACGCCACCACTTGCAAGTTCCCAAGTCACAGATCATCCTGACTTGGAACTGTATCATCATTCCTTCACTGTCGCTGGATCAAAATCCTGAAATTTCCTTCCTAAAGCACTGTGGGTGTACCTACACCACATGGGCTGCAATGGTTCAAGGCAGCGGCTCACCACCACCTCATGAGCAATTAGGGATGGGGACGTTGCCAGCGACAATCACATTCCATGAACGAGTAAAAGAAAAACTAGACCACAAACTCCAATGGTTTTTGATTGAAGGTGACAAAACTACAATCCAAGTACAATACAACCCACAAACCACCTCTTTCTAATGTGGTGCGCAAATTGACAGATCAGTTTAAAACCTGTGCCCATCTTTTACTATTACTTCTGTACCCAAGTAGATACAAGCCAGAATAGATTGCAAATGCAGGGAAAAACAAAAAGTTCTTAGTCCATCAAAACAAAGGCAGATATCAAATACAGCATAACGGCAACTGCAAGCCCGACAGACTGCTTTAAATAGCTGCCATTTTGAAATGTCTATACTGCACATCCTAACTGACTATCCTAACCAAGATTATCCTCTACATACAAAAACAATCACATTTGAAAAAGATTGCAACGCTATTGTTGATCTAATTGGAAAAACAAAGGTACACAGGACTCCTAAACATTTTGATCTTTTCTTTTTATCACATATGATTAGATGCCAATAAGAACAGACAAGTTTGAAATAACCTAAAATGGACGTTGTTGCCTGCAGAGAATATGCAATAGGTTCCAGAGATAGTTTAGTTCATGTGCCCTCATACTGTAGAATATGCTGGTGCAGGGATTATTCATCGACTGCACTTTAACCATTACTTTGATAACCATTAGCTGGAGCGAATAGGATACTTAGGTGTATTTGCAAGATAACTACAAAACAAAGCATATTATTTTGTCCTCGTACAAGACCTTGGTTAGCCCTCAGTTAGAATACTGCATCCAGTTTTGGTCTCCTCAAAAGGCTGCTGATATTGAGGCTTTGGTAAAAGTTCAGGCAAGGGCCACTAGTTTCACTCTGAAGCATCTTAGCTACCCAGATGGGTATGGTATCGTAGCAGTTATGTCCATAGAATCATAGAAATCTACAGCACAGAAGGCAGTCATTCAGGCTTTTGTGCCTATACTAGCTCTTCGAAAGAGCAGCTGTGCTTAGTCCCACACCCCTGCTTTTTGCTCATCATCTTGAAAGTTCCTTATCAAGTACCTGTTCAATTCCCTTTTAAAATTATTAATGGAATCAGCTTCCACTGCCTTTTCAGGCACAGCATTCCAGATCATGACAACTCTCAGTAAAGGATTTCTCCTCATCGCCCCCCTAAATATTTGGCCTATGATTTTAAATCCATGACCTTTGGCTAATGAGACACTCACCAGAGGGAAGAGTTTTTTTTTTATTTAATCTATCAAAACCTCTCAACATCTTGAAAACCTTTACTGGGTCACCTCTTAACCTTATCTGTTCCAAAAAAAACAGCCCTAACTTTTCTAACCTCGTCTCATAACTGAAGTTTCTCATCCCTGGTAAAATCCTGGTAAGCCTTCTTTGTACCCTTTCTATAGGCCTTTAACATTATTTCTGATGTCTGATGTCCAGAATTGTCCATTATACTTCAGTTGAGGCACTTTATAAAGTTCTAGTATTACCTCTTCATTTTATATTCTGTGCCTTTATTTCGAAACCCAAGTAACACTTTTTTTAAATTCCCTTATCAACTTGCTCCACCACATTTTCAAGATTTGTGTACATGAACACCAATAACACAGCCCATCTACACTTTTCAAAGTCATGCCATTTATTGTGCACCAATTTTCCTTCTTAGTCCTTCCAAAGAGCATCACTTCACACTTCTCCACATCAAATGCCATCTGCCATGTTTCTGCCAATTTAACCATCCTGTCTATGTCATCCTAAAGTCTTCATCTATCCTCATCACTATCTACTACATTGTCAAGTTTTGTACCATCTGCAAATTTTATAATGCTGCTCCCTACACCAGAGTCTAGGCTGCTTGTAAAAATTGGAGTCAAGGACCCAAAACTAATCCTTGGGGAACTTCACTGCAAACCACCTCCCAGTTGAAAAACATTCATCCATCACCCTCTGTTTCCGGTCACTGAGTCAATTCTGCATCCAAACCGCCACGTTCCTCTTAATTCCATGGACTTACAATTTAACAAGCCCTTTGTGTTGAACTTTGTCAAATGCCTTCCAAAAGTCCATACATACAACCTTGATCAACCTTCTGTTACTTCAAAGAATTCAATCAAGTTAGTCAGGCAAGATCTGCCTTGAATAAATACCTCCCGACTCTCCTGGACTCCAAACTAAAGCTTATTTTGTCCCTAATAATGGTTTCCAATCATTTCACCAACGTTCAGTTGACTGGCTTGTAGTTTCCAAGTTTATCCTTCTCCTCTTTCATAACAAGTGCTATAACATTAGAAACCCTCCAGTTCTCCAGCACCACTCCTGTATCCAATGAGGATTAAAAAGATTCAATCGATTTCTACTTTTGCTTCTTTCATCAACTTAGGATGCATTCCATCCAGACCAGGTGACTCACTAACTTTCAGTAATACTCTTTTTTTTTTTATTAGTGTCTTCTCTATTACCATCCTGTCCACAAATACCCTCTTTTATTGTAGCCTTCATATCATCTGCTTTCTTTGCGAAAACAGATGCAAAATACTCATGCGAGAACACAAGAACAGAAGAAATAGGAGCTGGCGTAGGCCATTTGGCCCTTCAAGCCTGCTCTGCCATTCAGTTAGATCATGACTGATCTTCTACCTCAAGTCCAGCCTCCCACACTATCCCCCATCCCTTAATTCCCCCAGTACCTCAAAAAACCAACACTTGAACCCACTGACCTTGCAAACTACCGTGCCATCTCCAACCTCCCTTCCCTCTCCAAAATCCCTGAACGTTGTTGCCTCCCAAATTCATTCCCATCTTTCCCAGAATCCCTCCAATCAGGTTTCCGTCCCAGCCACAGTACCAAAACAGCTCACCCAAGTCACAAATAACATCCTATGTAACTGTGACAAAGGTAAACTTTCCCTCCTCATCCTTCACGACCTTTGACATGGTTGACCACACCACCCTCCTCCAATACCTCTCCACTCACACCCAGCTGAGTGGGATTGCTCTCACCTGATGCCATACAGCTGTATTTAATCATAGCCAGAGTATCAGTTGCAATGGCTTCTCTTCCTGTTCCTGCACTGTTACCTTTGGTGTCCCTCATGGATCTATCCTTGGCCCCCTCCAACTTCTCATCTACATGTGGCCCTTCGGCACCATCCAAAAGCACAGCGTTAGTTTTCACATGTATGCTGACAACACTCAGCTCTACCTCACCACCACTTCTCTCAACTCCTCCACTGTTGCTAAATTATCAGACTGCTTATCTGAGATCCAGTACTGGATGAGCAGAAATTTCCTCCGATTAAATATTGGAAAGACTGAAGCCATTGTTTTCAGTCCCCACTCCAAACTCCGTTCCCGAGCTACCGATTCCATTCCTCTATCTGGCAAGTCTGAGATTAAGCTGGTCTCGTAAACTTCCTTTGCACTCCCTCTCAGGCAAGTATGTCGTTCCTTAGGCAAGGGGACCAAAACTGCACACCATACTCCATGTGTGGCATCACCAATGCCCTGTATAATTATAGTAAGACTCCCTTACACTCATACTCCATTCCCTTTGTAACTAAAACTAATATACCATTTGCCCTCCTAATTGCATGCTGTACCCGTATGTTAACTTTCTGCGATTTGTATACGAGGACATCCAGGTCCGTCTAAATGCAAAACTTTACCAATCTCTCACCGTTCAAAAATACTCTGCCATTTTCTTTTTCCTAGCAAAGTGCATAGCTTCACACTTCATCACATTGTGTTCCATCAGCCATGTTCTTTTTCACTCACACAACCTATCTATATCCCTCTGCAGCCTCTTTGCGCTTCCTCACCGCTCACTTTCCCAACTAACTTTGCATCGTTAGCAAAGTCATTAATATAGTTTGTAAATAGCTGAGGCCCAAGTACTGATCCTTGCCGTACCCAACTATTTACAGCCTACCAACTCGAAAATGTCCCGTTGATTCCGACTGTTTTCTGTCCATTAACCAATACTCAATCTATGCTAATATATTGCCCCCCTCCCAATCCCATGAGTCCTAATTTTGCATGTGTGTGGCTCCTTATCAAATCCTACTTCATTTTCTAGAACCAGATCCAACGCTACTACTTTACTTGTTGGACTGGAAACAGAGAAAGTTCTTCTGTACACATTTCAGAAACACTGTTCCCTCCCTAACCTTAGCACTTTGCTTTTCTCAATCTATATTCGGCTAATTATAATACTAATACTACCACTTTATTTTTTGTCTCACACCTTTGAAATTTTCCAAAACATTTGCTTATCCATCTACTTCTCACTATTTGGAGCTCTATTAAAAAAATGCTCCCAGCAATGCAACAACTCCCCTCTGTTCCTTAATTCAAGCCAAATAGATTCACAGTCCACAGTCCCTGCAATTTTTGAGATTTTCTCATTTTACCGCTGCTCGTCTCTCTGACCCTCTGATTTCATTGCTGCTCTTTTCTGGTGTCCTTCCCCCCGCCACATTAGTTTAAACCCTTCCCAAAAGTACAAGTAATGTCTCAGCGAGAATATTGGCCCCAACTTTGTTCAGGTAAAACGCAATCTTCTTGAACACATGCACCCAGAACTGGGCCCAATGCCCCAAGAATTTGAAATCGTCCCTCCGTCCAGCTGCGCATATACCTGCATTATTTTCCTGTTTCTACAGTCACTAACATGAGGCACCGGGAAGTCCTGTTTTTAATCTTTTCTAGCTCCTGAAACTCTGGCTGAAGAACCCCTACACTTTTTATGCAGTATTTACAGCACTGAAACAAGCCATTTGACCCAGGCACTTCTGGGTTTTTATGCTTCACACAAATCTCCGCCCTTCCTCATCTAATTATCAGCATAACCCTCTATTCCCTTCTCCCTCATGTGCGTATCCAGCTTCTCAAAAAAAATCTGCACTATTCATCTCAACAACTCAGTGTGGTAGCGAATTCTATATTCTCAATACACACTGGGTAAAGAAGTTTCTCCTGAATTCACAATTTGATCGCTTGGTGGCTATCTTATATAAATGGTCTCCTGTTTTGCTCTTCCTCACAAGTGGAAAATCACTCCCTGGGCCTACTCTATCAAAACCTTTCATGACTTTAAAGATGGCAGAGAAAACAGCCTCAACCTGTTCATCCTTTTCTGATAGGTATATCCTCTGTTTTGGCATCATCCTTGGAAGGCTTTATTGCACCCTTTCCAGTGTCGCGATATATTGTTTACAGATGCAGATGAGGGAGTCATGTTGGCTCAGTTTTGTTGTGTCCATGTAGTACGAGCTCCCCCATCCCAACTCCTAGCACAGCATCTAGTGT
Organism: Heterodontus francisci; assembly: GCF_036365525.1. Classification (NCBI taxonomy): domain Eukaryota; kingdom Metazoa; phylum Chordata; class Chondrichthyes; order Heterodontiformes; family Heterodontidae; genus Heterodontus; species Heterodontus francisci. Next base: position 69,070,996 of record NC_090377.1, on the reverse strand, counting down.
TTGTTAAATAATTCCAGGGATTTCACCTCCACAATGCTGCCTAGAATCCATTGTGTGTGTTGGATAACTTGTTGTTGGGGTGAACGTCAATGGTAGTTCTTAAAAAAAAAAATTCAATAGTAACTCTGGATATATACTTGAAAAGGAAATGATATGCAGGGCTGTGGAGAAAGAGCAGGGATAGTGGGACTAATTGGATAGCTCTTCCAAAGACAGAGGCACAATGAGCACAAATGTACCAAACACTATAACAATGATTAGTAAACAAAATGAAGGATTCTTTACTGAAGAATAACAGGATTCTAAGACTACTCTTCAATACATGTGCTACCTGCTGACTAACACTGCTCCAACTACTGTACCATGTTTTACTTGCATCACTTCCTGTGATGATGCATACTGAACTATTTACATATTCAGTACTACATTAGTGTTAAAGCAATTAACGCAATATCACAACATCCCCCTTTCCTTAAACAGAAAAATTACATAAGTTATAAGCTATGTACATAATGAAATAGGATAATTGTGAACAGTATTTACATATGTATGGACTCTCATTAATTATTCAAGTGTCTCTGAAACATACCGGTGGTCTGCTGACTCGACCTGATCCGATAACAGTGAAACTTTGCTGAGATCTGGAATTGTCAATTCTTTTCTCTTGACTCATTGGTTTAGACTAACAATTACCTTGTACTTGAGTGTAGTATGTGTCAGCTTCCTTAACTCCGGTCTCAGAACTTGAATGTGAACGTTTTCTTGACGCTACAGAAGTGTTAGTTATGCTGTTGGATAACTCTCAGCTGGCATCTATTCCTTCTCAACATCGCTCCATTCGCATGACCGTGGCTCATTACAGATCTTTGACACTTCCACAGAGAACAATGTCTTCTCCTGTGGGTGGATCAGTCTGACTTTCTGTCCTCTATGAAGAGGAGGCAACTCCATGCCTGCATATTTGACATGTGTGACTTTCATTTTCTCTTGCCTTACCAATAATTTATCTTGGACTGACGACGGTCTGATCAGATGATGACTCGGAAGAGTTGTTCTGGCTTGCCTTCTGAACATGATCTCTGCTGGAGATAGTAATCCCATATTTAGTGGTGTTGCTCGTAGGTGCAACATTGCTACTTGAATGTCTTAGAGCAATGAACACTTCAAGATTAGTAACTTTCTGCTAGTCCATTTGAGCTTGGATAGTGTGGAGATGACATAACAGCCCACTTTGCACATGTCCTGGAATGGTATACCGGTGTACTATGGACTGTAACTCAAAACTAACTTCTCCAGGGAACCAAAAAGACTGAAAACTGTACTCATCGCGTTTGCTAATGATGCATTTGATGTATCCCTCAGTTGGCGAATGATGGGAAATTTGGAATCAATGGAGTTCGGAGGGAAACTCTCCAATGGCTAGTCATCCTTGCAGAAAGATTGTAGTTGTTGGGTGGCAAATCACCTCAGCCCCATAACATTGCAGGAGTTCCTCAAGAGCTGTGCCCTGGGCCCAACTATCTTCTGTTTCAATTAACTTTACTCCATCATTAGATTAGAAGTGTGGCTGTTTTATGATAGTGTTCAGCTTCATTCACAATTCCTCACTTAATGAAAAGTCTGTGCCTACATGCTGCAAAACCTGGACAACATCCAGGCTTGGGCTGAAGTGACTAGCAATATTTGTGCCATAGAAGTGCTGGGCAATGACAATCTCCAACGACAGAGATCCTAACCAACTCACCTTGACATTTAGCCACATCACCAAATTCCCCATCAACATCCTAGATGCTGCCATTGACCAGAGACAACTGGACCAGCCATACAGATGCTGTGTGTTCAAGAGCAGGTCAGAGGCTGGGTGTTCTGGGGCAGCTGACTCCCCTCCTGACTTCCAAAGCCTCTCTTTCACCACATACTAAGCACAAGTCAGAAAGGTGATGGAATACTCACTATTTGCCTCGATGGTTGAGTTGCAAAAACACTCAAGCAGCTCAACACCATCCAGGACAAGGCAGGCCACTTTATCGGCAGTCCAAACACACCCTCAAACATCACTCCTTCAACCAAAGGCTGGATGCATTAACTATCTAGGATGCTCTGCAGCAACTCGCCAAGGCTTCAACAGCATCACCCAAACCCGTAACTTCCACTACCCTAAAAGGACAAAAATTGCAGGTGCATAGAAACACTATCACCTGCAAGTTCCCTCTAAGTCACACACCATCCTGACTTGGACATGTATTAACATTCCTTCATTGGTCACTAGGTCAAAATCCTGGAATTCCCAGGATAACAGCACTGTTGGAAATACCTTCACTAAATGGACTGCAGTGGTTCCTGAAGGCAGCTTACCATCTTCTCCACAACAACTAGGAATAGGCAATAAATGCTGGCCTTGCCACATCACCTACATCCAGAGAAAAAGAGAGACTCAAAGAGCTGGGTCTATACTTTAGGGAAGTGTAGACTTGAGGGCAATTTGATCAACGTTTATAAAATAACGAAGGATTAGACTGCGTAGCTGAACTATTTCAACTGAATAGGTTAGGGAGGATCAGGGATCACATTACGCATAGGCAAAACCAGGTTAGATAACAGGAGTTTCTTCTTTTCCCAGAGAATAAGAAAAGAGAATAACTTGAACAAGTTGCAGGCTCACAAGATGAATGCTGATTTGCAGAACACCTTCAAACAAGACCTGGACCGGTTTCTGGTTGGGGCTAAGATTTCCCTGCACAAGAGGTGGGTGAGAGGCCTGAGGGGTCTCCTGGACAGTTTTCAATCTTATAAATGGTTTGTAGAATAATTTTCCAGACTTCCTTTTGTGTTTTTAACTGTTTATTGCTCGCCCAGGTGATCACATGACTTCTGGTGCGATGAGGAGCATATGTATTGTGAAGTACAAGGCATCACAACTGTACAGACTAGTAGATTTTTACTGGTCCAGTTATTTTTAATATGTTGATTTGCAAAATAAGTATTGCAATAGTTCCGTAACACCAATAAGTTCTGGAATTCATTTATTTTATCGATTTAGATAGGGTCATGTTGAAAATATCTTTGAATGCATTTAAATACAAGAGCCAACTTGCGTGACAAAGCCTCGTCAACCTGGAGATACTTGAAGCATTAGTTACAGAAAACCAATAGCACTCTTTATTTATCAAGCTTTGAGCTTAATTTGACTATCTATATGCTTTTATATTTACACAAGTTCCATAACTTTAATAGCATATTTACACCAAAGTCAGGATGAAAATAAAAGTTATACCTGCATATCATGCAATTCAAATATTAACCACAGAACAACTGACTTTGTTCTGCAAGCAATGCACAAGGCGGCACACTTTAGGGAAAAAGGTTCTTTATATACTTAGTTCTGAGGAAGGTGTGCAGCAACCACAAGTACCATTTTAGTCAGTTACGATTTCAGGATGTTTAAACTGCATCATCTACATAGGCAAATAGAAACATTAAAACCACAATTTTAAACGTATTAAAGGGACAAAACCCAATAGATTTAAGGATGTTTGAGGCAACGACACACAAATAGGCCACCTATTGTTTGTATTCACCTACACTTTTTGTGAAAACCAGAAAATAATTCTCAAATGCTACTGAAAAATACTGCTCCCATGTACAATATTCCAGATTTTGAATATGTGACTACAGATTAAAAATCACACCAAATGACCCTGTTCCATCTTTTTATTTTTTGGGAAAGGCTACTTGCAAATATCTGTATGGTATCCTTGAGTATTAAACGCTTTCTGCATTAAGAGTTTTGTTTTGGAAAAGGTAAATAGTACAGAGCATTGTGGCAAAAAAGTAAAGATGCACCAAAAGAATAAAAAGGAATCATTGTTATTTCAGATAAACAAAAATTAAATATTTATCCACTGAATTTTCTGTAGTCAATTAAGTATATTAAAGAATAATGTAGTCACCGTGCAATTGTCTTTTAAAAAATGACTTCACAAATATTTTCACATTTGCAATTCAAAAATGCATACATTAAAAATGCATACTCTGGAGTTGTTTAACTACGAGACTAAAATTCCAAACTGACCACAACATTCAAGCCTTTTCAGTAAACACGGATTTCTAAAACAACATCCAGAACACAAAAATCAAGCCATTTCTCTATGCCCCTATTTTATAGCATACTTAGTTTTGATATCAACTGTACCAACCTTCATTCAGCTTCAGATTTGGGTTTCTAGATGAAATTCAATGCCAGCAAGTCTGAAATTCAAACTAGCCGCTAAAACAACTTCAAGGTTTTGGACGAGCAGGCTCTTGGAATATTTTTGTATATGAGGGAATACAACCAATATTAGCCCTTTCAGTAGCATTTCCTACAAACAAATTTTATTCTTCGGCGGCTATCAATAACTCTCAATTTAATTCCACTTTGAACATTCAAAATTATACACATCTAATATATTAAAACTCATCTACAGTGTGCACTTGCTGCCCTTATGAAACTTATTTTCAGCGTATTTTTCAGTTACTGTTTTTGTGTAACAAGTATTGTGGAAAAAATCCAACGACAATATTTTACATAATGGCAAATGCTACATCAACTTTTGCATGGCACTAATTTCAGACTCCCAAGAGTAGGTGGTGCCATTCTGTCTCCCCAGTTCATCATCCATCAACCCCACCTCAACTTGAGACATTTGACTGCAATTCACCCATGTGAGCTTGATCTATATAAATATTAAATAGATTGAAAACTTTTGATAATGCCAGTAACTACTGTCCAATTTTTCCCTGATCTCTGTCACATTCTGAATGCTGTGAACCCCACCATGGAGCTCTCCTCTTTTTATCGCTACATATAGTCTTTTGCCTTGCTTCGCCAGTCCGACTCAGCCCTGCTCTCAAATTGTCACCCTACACCACACCCACTGTTTGCTGCAGCTCTAAAGTGCTCTTTAGAAGTTTTCAATTGACATTGCAACCCAACTTTGCCAAGTGTAGCAGCTTATCCCAGACATTGCGTGCTATCAGACAATTTTGCACACCAACTTTAGTTTCCCCCATAAATTTCAACTGCATCATTATTGTTTACACTCCAGGTCCAGGACTGTCTTTACAGTCACTGAAGTGCTCCCACCAACTTCGCCCTGTCCTGAGTGCCTCTGGATCTCAAGTGGAGTGGATGGTAGACTCTTTACAGTTCTCTGCCCCACAGAATTTCGACTTTGCCAGCTCTGTGCTGCTCTCTAATAAACTAGAACCACAGGCCCCATTTGCCACTCTGCCTTGGAAGAACTTCTCTTTTGCTGTCCTAACCCAACTCTGTCTTGCTCAATTTTAATTTAATCTAAACCTTTCATCTACTTAACCTCCATTTTTGTTTCCTCTGATCCTCAAAATAAATGCCGTTTCTTTTATTAAGTCACATTCTTGCTCTGTCATTGATTTTTCCAAATTTATTTAATCTATTTCCAGCTACTAATTTACTCATTGGTCTCCCAATCTGCATCATTCCATCTTGATTTTTAACTTTGTTACCCTGCCATTTCAAACTCTCTGCCCAAGAAATTGCTGTTTTATTTATTCATGCTCATTTTCTTCCACCCCTCCCCCACTTCCCTACCAGTACCATTCCCAACTGCTTTTGCAGCAACCAACAAGCCCACAAGGCATTCCCCTTTCCATTGGCAACAAGCCCAATTCATTCCCCATTTCCCAAGAAGGCAATTATCTGACAAGCTTGCAAGATTTTTTCTACCTTCATACTGGAAGCCCACTTCAGTTTAAATTTCTTCATGCATGCTTTTATTTATTTCGTTTTTCTTCTGAATGTCCAACTGAATTTATTTCCTATGAACATAACTCACTTTTTTCTACCATTCTGTCACAAGATTCAGTCAGCTAATTTCTTCCCCATGTTCACCTTGCTGCTTCAAGAAACTTGCAGACAAGTTCATGTAGTTAGAATTTCTTTCCCAATTACCACTATTTTTTATTTAACAAGTTTAATTAGCCTCTCAAATGAAATAACAATCAGATTGCTCCTTTTCTTCTTTCAGCACAAATCCATTATTTTTAATTCCACAAAACATGCTCCTCACTGACTCAGTGAGCAATATCGTGAGAGATTTACTAGAATAAAAAAAGAATTCAGTGTCCCATAGCGACACAGAACCTTTGACTTATCCAAATGCGCATCAAAAATACAGTCAGAATACAAGGGCTTGGTCACATTCAAATCCAACAAAGATTTGACTGCATTAAAGTAAACTATCCAAGATAATCCAACAATACAGTTAAATGAGTTCAAAATGAAGTGGTATTCATATTTTTGCATCCCCTGAATGGCAAGTTTCAATGTCACATGTTATCACACAGACCTGTGAAAAAAATCTGTCATTATTTACCTCATCATAATCCTTTAAAATCTTGAAGGCGTCCATCAGATCATTCCTTAACCTTTTCACCTCCAGCCAAAGAGCCCCAACTTGACAAGTCACTCTTCACAACTAACTCACTCATCCTGAGTAACCTCCTCGTGATTATAAACTGTATCTTTTCCATTGCTTCTCTCATCCACCTATGGCTTAAGGTCTTGCACAAATTCAACATCACCTTTATTTTTTTATTCTACATCTCAAGAAGAAAAATTATCTAGTTTGCCTTTCTTATATCACCATGAATGACCTGCTTATTTGCACAAATTGCCTGTTTCTCAACTCCATCTTACAATTTAAGGTGCATTGCCATCCTCCATTTTCTTGCAAAAGGTACCATTTTACACATTGTCCTCATTAAGTTGCATCTGTCATCTTCCTACCCACCCTGCGAGTTTAACTGCATCTTCCAGCAATCTTTCACAATCCTTGGCAAACACCACCTCCTCAGATTGTGTCACATCAGCAAATGCCAACAGTGTTCCCAAGTCTAGACCATTATGTGTACATTTAGTCCTGTGTATTACTCATCACATCTTACTCTAAATAGGAAGCTGCCTAACTCTACATTCTAGTGCATGGATCTCAAAAGATTCATTAACAATGTCATGAAGCAACAGCTAGAGCTGGGTGTATTTATAAAACAATTGACTATAAAACACAGCATATTTTGTCCTTGTAAAAAGCCTTGATCACGCCTCAGAATACTGTGTCCAGTTTTGGTCTCCTCACATGTTGGGTGAAATTGAGGCTTTCTAAAGGGTACAGAAGGCGGCACAAGGTTAGTTCCCAGTTTGAAGCATCTTAGTTATCAAGATAAGCTAAAAGAGCACAGACTCTACACTTAAGAATTGTAGGCGGGGTGATCTGATCACAATTTGTAAGATGATGAAGGGAATAGCTTGTGTTTGAATAAACAGTTTGTTCCAACTAGGTCGGCTAGAGAAGACCAGGGGTCACAATTTCAAATTACACAAAGCGAGAATAAAAGCAAAATATTGCAGATGCTGCAAATCTGAAATAAAAACAAGAGATGCTGGGAATACTCAGCAGGTCTGGCAGCATCTGTGGAGAGAGAAGCAGTTAATGTTTCAGGTCAGTGACCCTTCTTCAGAATGCCTACCTTGAAGAAGTTCTGCTCTTCTCTCCAATGGGATTTTCATTTGTCTTTTACCTTGTTCACCTTCATTGATTTCTATTTCCCTCCTGGTGTTTGATAAAGTGTCTACCAAAACCCATTTTCACAGCCACATCTCCTTCCTCAGTGACTGTCTCCAGCTCCGTCTTATTCCACGTGGATTCCAACTGAAGTTTCATCCTTCGTGTTTTGAATCCACCCAGGGTTATCGGTGCAACGTTCCTCGGACTTCTGTTCTCGCCGCAGCCCGAGATCCACACTCAGTGCCATGCGCCACATGTACACACTGGACCTCTCTCTCCAGAAGCACTGCCTCACCTTCTCAAAGCTGTTCTAGTCCACAGTTTCATTTCATCCTTCGTCTTGTCCAGTTCTGAAGAAAAGTCACTGACCTGAAACGTTAACTCTGCTTCTTTCTCCACAGATGCTGCCAGACCTGCTGAGTATTCCCAGCATTGCTTGTTTTTAATCACAAAGCGAGAATTGGGTTAAATGTCAGGAGCGATTTGATTGAGAGAACTGTGGACCTCTTGAAAAGGTTCATGTGGTGGACACAGATTCACTGAATTTCTTGAAGTGAAAGCTGGACCTGCTTCGAGTTGGGGTGGAGATCACCTCTTAAGTGATCAGGGTCAGAGTGATCTCACAGACTATTTGTGATTACTGAAGACATTCGCCCCCAAATTGGCCTGGGTTTTTAAATTTTTTGTTGCCTCTTCCAGGAGATTGCCTGTATGTCAGGTGAGAAGCAAAGTCTATATATTGTGATGCACAATGCATCAGAGTTGTGTGGAACAGGCTGGATGGACCAGAGGGTCCTTTCCTGCCTGTTCATAGGATCATTGGAAATAGGAGGAGTAGGCCATTCGGCCCGTGCAGCCTGCTCCGCCATTCAAACAGATTTTTTTTTATTCATTCATGGGATGCGGGCGTCACTGGCTATGCCAGCATTCATTGCCCATTCCTAATTACCCTCGAGAAGGTGGTGGTGAGCTGCCTTCTTGAACCGCAGCAGTCCATGTGAGGTAGGTACACCCACAGTGCTGTTAGGAAGGGAGTTCCAGGATTTCGACCCAGCGACAGTGAAGGAATGGCGATATAGTTCCAAGACAGGATGGTGTGCGACTTGGACAGGAACTTGCAGGTGGTGATGTTCCCATGCATCTGCTGCTCTTGTCCTTCGAGGTGGTAGAGGCCGCGGGTTTGGAAGGTGCTGTCGAAGGAGCCTTGGTGCGTTGCTGCAGTGCATCTTGTAGATGGTACACACTGTTGCCATTGAGCGTCGGTGGTGGTGAAGGGAGTGAATGTTTGTGGATAGTGGGCAGCTTTGTTCTGGATAGTGTCGAGCTTCTTGAGTGTTGTTGGAGCTGCACCCATCCAGACAAGTGGAGAGTATTTCATCACACTCCTGACTTGTGCCTTGTAGATGGTGGACAGGCTTTGGGGAGTCAGGAGGCGAATTACTCGCTGCAGGATTCCTAGCCTCCGCCCTGCTCTTGAAACCACGGTATTTATATGGCTACTCCAGTTCAGTTTCTGGTCAATGGTAGCCCCTAGGATGTTGATAATGGGGAATTCAGCAATAGTAATTCCATTGAATGTCAAGGGGAGATGGTTAGATTTTCTCTTGTTGGAGATGGTCATTGCCTGGCACATGTGGCGCGAATGTTACTTGCCACTTATCAGCCCAAGCCTGGATATTGTCCAGGTCTTGCTGCATTTCTACACAGACTGCTTCAGTATTTGAGGAGTCACGAATGGTGTTGAACATTGTGCAATCATGAGCAAACATCCCCACTTCTGACCTTATGATTGAAGGAAGGTCATTGATGAAGCAGCTGAAGATGGTTGGGCCTAGGACAGTACCCTGAGGAACTCCTGCAGTGATGTCCTGGAGCTCAGATGATTGACTTCCAACAACCACAGCCATCTTCCTTTGTGCTAGTTATGACTCCAACCAGCAGAGAGTTTTCCCCGATTCCCCTTGACTCCAGTTTTGCTAGGGCTCCTTGATCCCATACTCGGTCAAATGCTGCCTTGATGTCAAGGGCAGTCACTCTCACCTTACCTCGCGTTCAGCTCTTTTGTCCATGTTGAACCAAGGCTGTAAAGAGGTCAGGTGCTGAGAGGCCCTGGCAGAACCCAAACGGAGCGTCACTGAGCAGGTTATTGCTAAGCAAGTGCTGTTTGATGGCACAGTTGATGACACTTTCCATCACTTTACTGATGATTGAGAGTAGTAACTGGCCGGGTTGGACTTGCCCTGCTTTTTGTATACAGGACATACGTGGGCAATTTTCCACATTGTCGGGTAGATGCTAGTGTTGTAGCTATACTGGAACAGCTTGGCTAGGGGTGCGGCAAGTTCTGGAGCACAGGTCTTCAGTACTATTGCCGGAATATTGTCAGGACCCCGTAGCCTTTGCAGTATCCAGTGCCTTCAGTCGTTTCTTGATATCACGCGGAGTGAATCGAATTGGCTGAAGTCAGGCATCTGTAATGCTGGGGACTTCAGGAGGAGGCAGAGATGGGTCATCAAGTTGGCACTTCTGGCTGAAATTGTTGCAAATGCTTCTGCCTTATATTTCGCACTGATGTGCTGGGCTCCCCCATCATTGAGGATGGGGATATTTGTGGAGCCACCTCCTCCAGTTAGTTGTTTAATTGTCGACCACCATTCACGACTGAATGTGGCAGGACTGCAGAGCTTAGATCTGATCTGTTCGTTATAGGATCGCTTAGCTCTGGCAGGGGGATGGGAACCGAATGAGGTCAGTGGAGAGTAAGGAGGTAGTAACTAAAGCCTGTAAGGAACTAGATAATGAAGTCAGCGTGACTAAGGGAAAGAGTAGGCAGGGAGCAGATGATGAAAGCAAAGGGACTGGTGGTCTGAGGTGCATTTGTTTTAATGCAAGAAGTGTAGTAGGTAAGGCAGATGAACTTAGGGCTTGGATTAGTACCTGGCAGTATGATGTTATTGCTATTACTGAGACTTGGTTGAGGGAAGGGCATGATTGGCAACTAAATATCCCAGGATATCGATGCTTCAGGCGAGATAGAGAGGGAGGTAAAAGGGGTGGAGGAGTTGCATTACTGGTCAAAGAGGATATCACAGCTGTGCTGAAGGAGGGCACTATGGAGGACTCGAGCAGTGAGGCAATATGGACAGAACTCAGAAATAGGAAGGGTGCGGTAACAATGTTGGGGCTGTACTACAGGCCTCCCAACAGCTAGCGTGAGATAGAGGTACAAATATGTAAACAGATTATGGAAAGATGTAGGAGCAACAGGGTGGTGGTGATAGGAGATTTTAAATTTCCCAACATTGACTGGGATTCATTTAGTGTTAGAGGTCTAGATGGAGCAGAATTTGTAAGGAGCATCCAGGAGGGTTTTCTAGAGCAGTATGTAAATAGTCCAACTCGGCAAGGGGCCATACTGGACCTGGTGTTGGGGAATGAGCCCGGCCAGGTGGTTGAAGTTTCAGTAGGGGACTACTTTGGGAATAGTGATCACAATTCCGTAAGTTTTAGAATACTCATGGACAAAGACGAGAGTGGTCCTGAAGGAAGAGCGCCAAATTGGGGTAAGGCCAACTATACCAAAATTCGTCAGGAGCTGGGGAATGTAGATTGGGAGCAGCTGTTTGAAGGTAAATCCACATTTGATATGTGGGAGGCTTTTAAAAGAGAGGTTGATTAGCGTGCAGGAGAGACATGTTCCTGTGAAAATGAGGGATAGAAATGGCAAGATTAGGGAACCATGGATGACAGGTGAAATTGTGAGACTAGCTAAGAGCAAAAAGGAAGCATACATAAGGTCTAGGCGGCTGAAGAAAGACGAAGCTTTGAAAGAATATCGGGAATGTAGGACCAATCTGAAATGAGGAATTAAGAGGGCTAAAAGGGGTCATGAAATATCTTTAGCAAACAGGGTTAAGGAAAATCCCAAAGCCTTTTATTCATATATAAGGAGCAAGAGGGTAACTAGAGAAAGGATTGGCCCACTCAAGGACAAAGGAGGAAAGTTATGCGTGGAGTCAGAGAAAATGGGTGAGATTTTAAAAGAGTACTTTGCATCGGTATTCACCGAGGAGAGGGGCATGACGGATGTTGAGGTTAGGGACAGATGTTTGATTACTCTAGGTCAAGTCGGCATAAGGAGGGAGGAAGTGTTGGGTATTCTAAAAGGCATTAAGGTGGACAAGTCCCCAGGTCCGGATGGGATCTATCCCAGGTTACTGAGGGAAGCAAGAGGGGAAATAGCTGGGGCCTTAACAGATATCTTTGTAGCATCCTTAAACACGGGTGAGGTCCCGGAGGACTGGAGAATTGCTAATGTTGTCCCCTTGTTTAAGAAGGGGAGCAGGGAAAATCCAGGTAATTATAGACCGGTGTGCCTGACGTCAGTGATAGGGAAGCTGCTGGAGAAGATACTGAGGGATAGGATCTATTCCCATTTGGAAGAAAATGAGCTTATCAGTGATAGGCAACATGGTCTTGTGCAGGGAAGGTCATGTCTTACCAACTTAATAGAATTCTTTGAGGAAGTGACAAAGTTGATTGATGAGGGAAGGGCTGTAGATGTCATATACATGGACTGCAGTAAGGCGTTTGATAAGGTTCCCCATGGTAGGCTGATGGAGAAAGTGAAGTCGCATGGGGTCCAGGGTGTACTAGCTAGATGGATAAAGAACTGGCTGGGCAACAGGAGACAGAGAGTAGCAGTGGAAGGGAGTTTCTCAAAATGGAGACGTGTGACCAGTGGTGTTCCACAGGGATCCGTGCTGGGACCACTGTTGTTTGTGATATACATAAATGATTTGGAGGAAAGTATAGGTGGTCTGATTAGCAAGTTTGCAGACGACACTAAGATTGGTGGAGTAGCAGATAGTGAAGGGGACCGTCAGAGAATACAGCAGAATATAGATAGATTGGAGAGTTGGGCAGAGAAATGGCAGATGGAGTTCAATCAGGGCAAATGCGAGGGGATGCATTTTGGAAGATCCAATTCAAGAGTGAACTATACAGTAAATGGAAAAATCCTGGGGAAAATTGATATACAGAGAGATTTGGGTGTTCAGGTCCATTGTTCCCTGAAGGTGGCAACGCAGGTCAATAGAGTGGTCAAGAAGGCATACGGCATGCTTTCCTTCATCGGACGGGGTATTGAGTACAAGAGTTGGCAGGTCATGTCACAGTTGTATAAGACTTTGGTTCGGCCACATTTGGAATACTGCGTGCAGTTCTGGTCGCCACATTACCAAAAGGATGTGGATGCTTTGAAGAGGGTGCAGAGGAGGTTCACCAGGATGTTGCCTGGTATGGAGGGCGCTAGCTATGAAGAGAGGTTGAGTAGATTAGGATTATTTTCATTAGAAAGACGGAAGTTAAGGGGGGACCTGATTGAGGTGTACAAAATCATGAGAGGTATAGACAGGGTGGATAGCAAGAAGCTTTTTCCCCGGAGTGGGGGATTCAATTACTAGGGGTCACGAGTTCAAAGTGAGAGGGGAAAAGTTTAGGGGGGATATGCGTGGAAAGTTCTTTACGCAGAGGGTGGTGGGTGCCTGGAACGCGTTACCAGCGGAGGTGGTAGACGCAGGCACGATAGCGTCTTTTAAGATGTATCTAGACTGATACATGAATGGGCAGGAAGCAAGGAGATACAGACCCTTAGAAAATAGGCGACGTGTTTAGATAGAGGATCTGGATCGGCGCAGATTTGGAGGGCCGAAGGGCCTGTTCCTGTGCTGTAATTTTCTTTGTTCTTCTATGGCATGCTGCTTATTCAGTTTGGCACGCAGATAGTCCTGTGTTGTAGCTTCACCAGGTTGACCCCTGGTATGCCTGGTGCTGCCCCTGGCATACCCTCCTGCACTCTTCATTGAACCAGGGTTGGTCTCCTGGCTTGATGGTAATGGTAGAGTGGGAAATATGCCAGGCCATGAGGTGGCATATTGTGGTTGAGTACAATTCTGCTGCTGATGGCCCACAGCGCCTCGGATGCCCAGTTTTGCATTGCTAGATCTGTTCGAGATCTATCCCATTTAGCATGTTGATAGTGCCACACAGCATGATGGACAGTATCCTCAATGTGAAGGCGGGACTTCGTCTCTACAAGGACTGTGCGGTGGTGACTCCTACCAATACAGTCATGGACAGAAGCATCTGCGGTAGGCAGGTTGGTGAGGACAAGGTCAAGTATGTTTTTCCCTCATGTTGGTTCCCCCACCACCTGCCGCAGACCCAGTCTAGCAGCTATGTCCTTTAGTACTCAGCCAGCTCGGTCAGTAGTGGTGCTACCGAGCCACTCTTGGTGATGCACATTGAAGTCCCCCACCCAGAGTACATTTTGTGCCCTTGCCACCCTCAGTGCTTCCTCCAAATGGTGTTCAACATGGAGGAGTACTGACTCATCAGCTGAGGGAGGGCAGTAGATGGTAATCAGTAGGAGGTTACCTTGCCCATGTTTGACCTGATGCCATGAGACTTCATGGGGTTTAGAGTCGATGTTGAGGACTCCCACGGCAACTCACTCCCTACTGTAGACCACTGTTCCGCCACCTCTGCTGGGTCTGCCCTGCCGGTGGGACAGAACATATCCAGGGATAGTGACTGCAGTGTCTGGGACATTGTCTGTAAGATATGATTCCGTGAGTATGTTGCTTGACTAAGTCTGTGGGACAGCTCTCCCAACTTTGGCACAAGCCCCCAGATGTTAGTCAGGAAGACTTTGCAGGGTTGACAGGGCTGGGTTTGCCGTTGTCATTTCCGGTGCCTAGGTTGATGCCGGGTGGTCCATCCGGTTTCATTCCTTTTTATTGACTTCGTAGCGGTTAGGTACAACTGAGTGGCTTGCTAGGCCATTTCAGAGGGCATGTAAGAGTTAACCACATTGGTGTGGGTCTGGAGTCACATGTAGGCCAGACCAGTTAAGGACAGCAGATTTCCTTCCCTAAAGGACATTAGTGAACCAGATGAGGTTTTGCAACAATCGACAATGATTTCATGGCCATCATTAGACTAGCTTTTAATTCCAGATTTATTAAATTCAAATTCCACCTTCTACTGTGGTGGGATTCAAACCCATGTCTCCAGATCAATACCCTGGATCTCTGGGTTACTAGTCCAGTGATAATACCACTACGCCACCGCCTCCCCTGTGGATCATCTACTTCTACACCATATCCCTCGATGTTAGTATTCAATTGAACATGCTCAACGATTGAGCATCCATAGCCCTCTAGGATAGAGAATTCCAGAGATTCACCAGCCTCTGAATAAAGAAACTCCTCCTCATCTCAGTCTTAAATGGCCCGCCCCTTATTTTGAGACTGTGTCCCGTTGTTCTCGACTCACGAGCCAGAGGAAACATCCTATCCACATCCATCCGGTCACGCCCCTAAGTATTTTCTAAGTTTCAATGAGATCACCTCTCATTCTTTGAAAATCTAGAGAATACAGACCCAGTTTCTGCAACCTCTCCTCATAAGACAATCCTACCGTTACAGGGATTAGTCTGGTGAATCTCTGTTGCACTCCCCCTGTGGCATGTATATTTTTCCTTAGATAAGGAGAACAAAACTGTACACAATACTCCAGGGTGCAGTCTCACCGATTCAATTGAGCAATACATCTTTACTCTGGTACTCAAATCCCCTTGCAATAAAGGCCAACATACCATTTGCCTTAATTGCTTGCTGCACCTACATACTAGCTTTTCATGACTCATGAACAAGGACACCAAGGTCTCTTTGGACATCAACACTTCCCAACCTCTCACCATTTACGAAATACTCTGCCTTTCTGTTTTTTCTACCAAAGTGGATCACTTCACACTTATTTACATTATATTCCATCTGCCACGTTCTGGCCCATTCACTTGGCCTGTCCAAATCCCCTTGAAGCCTCCTTGCATCCTCCTCACAAATTACATTCCCTCCTACTTTTGTGTCATCCGCAGATCTGGAAATATTACAATTGGTCCCCATACCCAAGTCATTTATATAGATTGTAAACAACTGCGGCCCAAGCACTGATCCTTGTGGTACTCCACTAGTAACAGCCTGCCATCCTGAGAATGACCCATTTCTTCCTACTCTCTGCTTTCTGTCTGTTAACCAATTCTCAATCCATTGCAGTATATCAGCCCCAATCCCATGTGCTCTAATTTTGTTTACTAACCTACTGTGTGGGAGCTTATCAAAAGCCTTCTGAAAATCCAAATACACCACATCCACTGTTTCTCCTTTATCTGCACTACAAATAACATCCTCAAAAAACTCCAACAGGTTTGTCAAACATGATTTCCTTTTCAAAAATCCATGTTGACTTTGCCCAATCATATAATTATTTTCCAAGTGCCCAGTTATCTCATCCTTTATATTAGATTCCAACATTTTCCCTACTACTGACGTCAAACTAACAGGTCTTCAATTCTTCATTTTCTCCCGCTCCTTTCTTAAATAGTGGGGTTACATTTGCTATTTTCTGTTACTGCTCGCATCTTCATATCATTACAATCCAAGAAATTTCCTTTTGCTATTACCCTTTTTTTGTCCTCCAACTATCTGTTTTCATACAGCCACATTTCCCACAATTCTATGACCATTATGTCTTGTTGGTAACCTATATAATGTTTTTTGAAAATCCATATAAACCATATTCACTCCACTGCTTTTATCCATCAGGTCCTGGTTTTGTGATGCTATTTTGAATTTCTCTAAAAACAGAAACCCTATGTTTCTGAAATTTGTTACAAAAATGCTACTTTTTTCTGTCTCAGTTTTACTGTCACAATGTGTATATTTACAACATTCTAGTTAAAGCTTGTGTATAATTTCTGCTATTTCAAAGCCTTTGATACTTAAACTTACATTGACATTTCTGTGCCATACTGAGGGAGTGCAGCATTGTCAAAGATGCCATCTTTCAGATGTGTTGTTTTAATTGAGGCCAGGTCGGCCTGTTCAGATGAAAATGAAAATCCCATGACATAAGAGCAGAGTACCCTCTTGGCATCCTGGCCAAAGCTTCTCCCTCAAATACCACCAAAGACAAAGACACTGGTGATTCATTAAATTTGCTTTTTAAGGAGTTTGCTCTCTGCAAATTGGCCACCACATTTATCTAAATAACAACAGTGACTGCACCTCAAAAGCAATTTATTAGCTGTGACGCTCTTTCGGACAACCTGAGGACATGACAGTGTTTTACAAGTGTAAACTCTCTCAAAGTATCAGTCCACTTGGTAATACAATGAATTTAATGTTTCAATAATCTATATATTCTTGGCCAGAGCATTAGATGTGAATTTATGACGTGCCCATACATCATGCTCTTGTCTTAGCTGCAACAGTGGGAGATGGGGCAGTAAAGCCAACTACTTCACCAGCAATAGAAAAAGAAAATTTGAATTGCATAAGTAGCAAACAAATTTGCCACGTGCAGGCAAGAGCCCCCTTTTCACATCATTATTTTATACTTTTCCTTCCTCTTTAGATCACCACACACCTTGATGCCATTCCTCAACTTAAAAGGAACAAATGGAAAATTTCTTCCAAGGTAAGGCTTGCTGGCACTGCTCTTGGTCCAGACCTGATTAGCTTTGAAAAGGTGGCTAGAGTAGTGGACAAGAGAAATGTCTATGCATGTTATTTATATGGGCTTCCAAAAGACATTTGATAAAAGTCTCTAATGAGATGGCGTTAACTAAAGTTGAAGCTCATGGAACTGAAGGGGAATTAATGACCTGGTTTGGAAAATGGTTGAGTGGTAGGAGACAAAGAATAGGGATAATGGGCAGGCACTCTAATTGGCAGGATGTGACGAGTTGTGTCTCACAGGGATCGCTGTTGGGGCCTCAACTATTCACTGTTTATTTTGACTTAGATGATGGGATAGAGAACCACATAGCCAAGTGTCAACAGCTCAAACACAAGCAGCGCTGTAAGCTATGCAGATGAAGGCATAAAATTACAAAGAGATATCAATACATTAAGTGAATGGGCAAAACGGTGGCAAATGGATTTCAATGTAGGCAAGCGTGATGTCATTCACCTTTGAACCTAAGGATAGAAGGGGTACTTTCTAAATAATGAAAAGCTAGAAACAGTGGAGATCCAAAGAGACTTAGGCCTCCATATACATAGATCATTAAAATGTCATGGACAGGTACAGAAAATAATCAAAAAGGTTAATGGAATGTTGGACTTTACATCTCCAGGACTAGAAAAAAAAGGGGGTCGAGGTTTTGCTACAACTATACAAAGCCCCAGTTAAACCACACCTGGACTACTGTATTCAGTCTGGGCAACACACCTTAGAAAGGATATATTTGGTCTTGGATGGAATGCAGCACTGATTTACCAGAATAATATCTGGACTCCAAGGGTTAAATTATACAGAGAGATTACACAAACTAGGGTCGTATTCCTTGGAATTTAGAAGGTTAAGGGCTGATGTGATCAAAATTTTCAAAATATGAAGGGGAACTTATGGTGTCAGCTGTGGCTCAGCTGGTAGCACACTCACCTCTGAATCCAGAAGGTTGAGAGTTCAAGTCCCACTCCTGGACTTGTGCACAAATATTAAGGCTGATATTCCAATGTAGTACTGAGGGAATGCTGCACTGTTGGAGGTGCCGGCTTTCAGATGAAACGCGAATAGAGGCCCCCGTCTGCCCTCTGAGGTGGATGTAAAAGATCCCATGGCACTATTTCGAAGAATAGGGGAGTTATTCCTCCTGTCCTAGTCAATATTTAT
This sequence comes from Heterodontus francisci, assembly GCF_036365525.1. Classification (NCBI taxonomy): domain Eukaryota; kingdom Metazoa; phylum Chordata; class Chondrichthyes; order Heterodontiformes; family Heterodontidae; genus Heterodontus; species Heterodontus francisci. The sequence goes on along the minus strand of NC_090377.1, from coordinate 69,052,667 downwards.
CGCTCAATTAACAAAGAGAGATTACCTGGTCATTATCACTGCTGTGGGAGTTTACTATGGGCTGTTGCGCTTCCTATACTACAACAATAACTACACTACAAAAGTACTTCACTGACTGTAAAGTGCTTTGGGACGTCCTGTGGAAGTGAAAGGTGTTATATAAATGCAAGTCTTTTTTCTTTTAACTGACAGGCTAGATAGAGAGAAACTATTTCCATTGGTTGGGGACTAAGGGCATAGCCTAAAAATTAGAGCCAGCCTTCCAGAAGTGAAGTTAACAAATGCTTCAACATACAAAGGATGGTAGAAGTTTGGACCTTTCTTCCACAACTGCAGTTGATGGTAGGTCAACTGTTAGTTTTGAAACAGAGTTTGATGAATTTTTGTTAACCAAAGGTATTAAGGGAAATGGGGAAAAGTGGGTATATGGAGTTTGGGCACAGATCAGCCCTGATCTCTCTGAAGGCAGAATAGGCTCAATTCCTATTCCTTCTTATTTGCATTCTCGTAATACACTATCAAACAGCCAATCATCAATTTTCTCTTTTCTTTTTAAAAAGGAATATCATGATTTTGGTGGCACATGTTTACAGTAGTAATATGCCCAATGAGCAGAATTTTGCTGTCGGTTAAACCCAACGGAAGATAGTAACCCAACACCTTTTCCCCTCCAGACTGAGGGAATTAAAATCAAGATACCAAGTGCTCACGCACCTGCTGGTGTAGACCACCAGCGACAGCAGCCAGATTGCAGAAATAGCTAAACCTCCCCTCTATAAAATATTGAATGGTACCAAGAAACTGTTGAGATGTCCTTTTTGGATTTGTGGGGGTGATTAGGAAAGGTTCTCCCCTGGGAAACCGACTTACAAACTAAAGCAAATTCATCAGCCAGAACGGCCACTTGCCGGGCTCCCTGAACCCGCTGCTCCTCTACATGGGTCTTTATTGAGAATGGGAGAGAGCGTTTTTAAATTCCTCAAACAGGATTACTTTTCTGAGAGTTTCATAGCTGAGCTGTACTTTTAAAGCCCTCAGCCACCAGTCAAAAGCCAGCTGCTTACTTCATTCAAACTCCAGATAAGTTTTACCTGAAACAGAGCCTGAATCTGGATCCTGATTCTGGTACCGGAATCTGGAGTCTGACCTGAAACGTTAACTCTGCTTCTCTCTCCACAGATGCTGCCAGACCTGCTTACTATTTCCAGCATTTCTTGTTTGTATTTCAGATTTCCAGCATCCGCAGTATTTTGCTTTATTTTAGTGTTCAATTCACTGCCACTTCTCTTCCAGGAATGCCTACCTTGAAGAAGTTCTGCTCTTCTCTCCGACTAGATTTTCATTTGTCTCTTTTATCTTGTTCACTTTCATTGCTTTCTATTTCCCTCCTGGTGTTTGCCACGACCTTCTGGTCAGCTATTCTGTGACCATGTCCTATTTACACCTTCTCCTTTGTTATCTCTTGCCCCACCTCCGCTTTACTTGCTTATAACCTTTTACATTTCTAATATTTGCTAGTTCTGAAGGGTCACTGACCTGAAACGTTAGCATCTGTGGAGAGAGAAACAGAGTTGTCAGACCTGTTGTATATTTCCAGCATTTCTTGTTTTTATTCTACATAAGTCTGATTGGCTTGCTTTTTAAGGGTTCTAAACATTTAGCAATAGGCTTTGGGTACAAAGAACAAAACAGCACAGGAACAGGCCATTCGGCCCTCCAAGCCTGCACCGATCTTGATGCCTGCCGAAACTAACATCTTCTGCACTCCGGGGCCCATATCCCTCTATTCCCTTCCTATTCATATATTTGAAAAGATGTCTCTTAAACGTCGCTATCGTATCTGCTTCCACCACCTCTCCTGGCAGCAAGTTCCAGGCACTCACCACCATCTGTGTAAAAAAAATAGGGGAAAGAGAAAAAGAGAGGCGCAGGAGGGGGAGAAAGAAAGAGCCTTCCAAAAGGAACGGGAAGAGAAAAAGAGAGCCTTCCACAAGGAAAAGAGTGTGTATTCTGGAAAGAATGCGGAGAGAGTGAGTTAAGGCGGCTTAAGGGTACTAATTCATATCCCCGAGGATAGCATTTTTGGTCAGTTCATAATTTGATGAACTCTTATCTGGCAGTAAGTAATAAACCTCATGGGCTTTTCTGGTTAGTTTGCTTTGTAATAAAAGAGACTAGGTCTCACTTGGCCATTTTAGCTGCCTTGCTAGTTTCTCAAAAGACATGAAAAACCTTTCCACATCTTCCTCAATGAATTTTGGAATTAATTGAGCGAGTTTTAGCAATCTTGTACCCAGCCCCGAACTGCGCTCCCCCATACTGGCCATGATTTCACTGGGGTTACTTTGTCACCCCCTAATTAACTCAAGCTGCCTTAACTCTCTCTCTTCGCATTCTTTCCAGAATACTCTCTCTCTCTCTTTTCCTTTTGGAAGGCTCTCTTTTTCTCTTCCTGTTCCTTTTGGAAGGCTCTTTCTTTCTCCCTCTCCTGCCTCTCTCTCTCTTTTTCTTTCCCCTAATTCAAGTTTCCTTTGTTCCAATTCTATCTTTGCTAACAATACCCTGTTGGACTCTGCTTCTAAGCCAGTTTCTACTTCTTCAGATTCAAGGGAAAAATGGCTGACCACTAGCCTTGCGTGTTCAGACTTCCTAGCCTTGTCACATACAGTGACCCCACACTACTCAGCCATTTTTCTCAACTCTTCCACAGACAGTGCTTTTAACTTATCCCAAGTTACTTCACCCTGGCTTATAGAGCTACTCACTTCAATTCCAGACATGTCAGTATCCAATCACACACAACCACAAGAAAACTTGTAGTGGCATTTTGCTCTTTTTGATTGGGAACAATTTGGCTTCCTACTTCCAATTTCACTCGTTTGTGGGTAAAATTCCAGACACTGGCACCCAAATTTCTGTTATGACCAGGTGAGAAAGGTGTCTAGGGGTCTTTTACTGTCTTCACCTGGTCTTACTGTAACATGGTTTTATTTTTAAACACACTGTTTTGAGCTCCCCCTTTCCAATTATAAGGCAAATAAATGAGCATAAATAGGCTTTCTTCAGTTTAAAGGAGAAAGTGAAATTTATTAAACCTTAATCTTAAACTCTAATACGGTTAATGCCTACGGATATACGACACGCCCAAGCTAGCATGCACACATACAGATAGGGACAGAGAAGAGGAGAAAAATATAAGGTGAAAGGTTTGAGGCAGTCTCTGAAGAATTGGGTTTTGGTTACTGTTTATGTGGTTCCAGCTCGCTGTAGAGTCTTTGAGTGTAGGCAGCTCTTACTTTTCATTGGGGCCCAGTATTCTTCTTAAACGTTGTTCAACGTAGTAGACTTTTCTGAGGTTCTTGTGTCATCAATAGTTTCCAAAGTGAGTGTGAGCGAGATGAGAGCAGACAAGAGAGAGATGTTCTTAAACCAGGAGCTTTCTGATTTCAAACACTGTTTTCTCCAATCTAAAACTCACAGTTCAAACCTCTGCAATAAAGCGTGGCTACCCAACCCGAACCCAACCAGACCCGACAACATGTAGGGGTTGGGTCAGGTTGGATCTCTCTTCCGGGTCCAGCATTCGGGCTCGAACTGGGTCAGGCTTGACGTGGACAGTGCTGCCTTGCTCCAGGAAGTAATCTTCAAACGAACATTCAGGACATCAAAGCGGGAAACATGCAGTCCAGACTCCGCACTCTGCAGTAAAGCCTGGCTACCTGTTCGAACCCAACTACATGTGTCGGGTTCAGGTCGGGCCGGGCATTTAAAAAAATTAAAGGACTCTGGCCCGGGTCGGGTTTTAATTTTATACCCATGCCAGGCTTTACTCTGCAATAGTTAGTCATGTGACTAAAACTGGTCTGACCACTTCGATGTATTGGGGAAGCAACAACTGGGTCCCCATTGTTCCAACACTGTCTGTTACTATGCAAATGTCTTCCCAATCAGGGGCTTGCAATTTTAAGTTTTAATGTTAATGTAGCAAAATAATGTGTGCCTCAGTCTTGGCAGGTGGGGGGCTTGCCTGCCAATAAAGACTGACTGGACATAGAATTTAGAATGCAAAACATTTCCAAGAGTATGTAATAGAAGCCAGAACCAACAAGCTAGAGCTGGAACAATATTCAAATATGGGATTTCAACCATAATCTTAGTTAATTGAACCTTACCAATAAAACCTAGTTTCACAAATGAGTGAACAAACTCAAAATAAGGTCCTAAGACCTATGGTGACCTTTTTCCTCACTTGTATTTATTTGTAAACATAAAATTACAGATCTGAGATGCTGTGCCATAAAGCTGTCTGTGCTGAGCAACCGTATTTACTCAATGTTTCATACCAATGTCTAATTCACAAGCATCCCTTCAGAGTCAGACACCAAGTATTTCACCATAACAGGACTGGCTTTCCCTTAATAAGGCCAGATGTGCTGTATCATCTATACAATTCTTACTTTGAAGAAACTGATATCAGACTTCGATGGTCTGATGCTCAATCCCAACAAGACAAGTCAGCAATGAGATGGAGAACCTGCACTATACACCAACAAAAATACTGCCACCATCACTCATTACATTTCGACTTCTACAAAATCCTTCAATAGAAAAAGGCATTCCTCTGAATGCCCACTTAATTTAAAAAGTTGCATTGTAGACCTTCCTAAGAATATTACATTCCCCATAGGGATCAAAACCCCTAACTGCCATTAGCAGAAATGAATAGCATAAACCTCTCGATCACACAACAGAACTTTATTTTTGTCTTAGAAGGGTGACATCATCTTGGAATGAAATACGAGCAAGTGGCTAGAAAAGAAACTCTTGGAAATTATGCTAATTTTTACCCAGAGATGAGGATTTAAAAACAAAAATGAGAATTTTAAAATCAAGACGTTGCTTGACCGGGAGCCAATGTAGGTCAGCGAGCACAGGGGTGATAGGGGAACAGGATTTGGTGCGCATTAACACATGGGCAGCAGAGCCTCAGATAACCTCAAGTTTACGGAGAGGAGAGGTAATGAAGGCATGAATGAAGATTTCAGAAGCAGATGAGCTGAGATGGGGCAAAGTTGGACAGTGTAACAGAGATAAATATAGGCTTAGTGATGGCATGAATGAGAAATCGGAAGCTTATCTCAGGGTCAAATGTGACACCAAGGTTGCGAACAGACTGGCTTAAACTCAGACTGTTGCCAGGGAGAGGAATGAAATCGGTAGCTAAGGAATGGAGTTTGGAGTGGGGACCAAAAACAATGGCTTCAGTCTTCCCGATCCAGTTCCGGATGTCAGATAAGCATTCTGATAATTTAGCAGTGGAGGAGTCAAGAGAAGTGGTGATGAGGTAGAGCTGAGTGCTATCAGCACACGTGAAAACTAACCCCATGCTTTCAGATGATGTCATCGAGGGGCAGCATGTAGACGGGAAATAGGAAGGGGCCAAGGATAGATCCTTGGGGGACACAAGAGCAATGCTGCGGAAGCAGGAAGAGAAGCCATTGCAAGTGAATTTCTGGCTACGATTAGATAGATAAAAATGGAACCAGGTGACAGCAGTCCCACCCAGCTGGACGACAGTGGGGAGGCTTTGAAGGACGATGAAGTGGTCAACCGTGTCAAAGGCTGCAGACAGGTCAAGTAGAACGAGGAGGGAAAGGTTACCTTTGCCACAGTCACAAAGGTTATTTGTGACTTTGATAAGAGCTAGAGAAAGATTGGACACCTGTAGCGTAAAAACGACAAGTGTGGGAGTGGGGGTGGGGGGGCAACTGGGAACCAATATCTGACAGGAATTTATTCTGTTCATTCTCCACAAAGCATTCCCAACGATCTGTTACTTTGTAGTATATATAAATATGCAATGCATTTTCTCATTTCCCTCAATGTCAGGTATCACATCACAAGTTGGTTACACAGGTGTGGATTAAAAAAAAGTCAGAGATTGTAAAACATCAGATGAAAGAGGAATAGATTATAGTAAAATAAAACCTGCATGTTCTAAATCAATTGAGCAGCTTACAGGGATATAATATTCAGAAACTATGGAAAATAACTTCATTTTATACACATGTAATAATCTCAAATAAGAAAAAGAGTTTGAAGTCATTATATAGATACCAAATTAAACCAAAAAAAAACAAACATTCAATTCCCAGTTTTTAGTGTTTAATAGTATGTTTGGTTTCAAACACAGCATTTTAGTAAGTTGTTAAAAAAAAGTAAAATTATTTAGCGCAAACAATTTAATGTGGGAAAGACACACAGGTGCACAGATATTATTTTAATTCCTCTAAATGTTTCCTCTACCTTCCCTAGTGATGATTACACACATCCACACTGCCGCAATTTAAGGCAAGAGAGGATCCAATCCGAGAAGCAAAACAAAGGTGACTCCAAGATGATTATGCATTCTGTACAAAATATCCAATGGAGCCATGTGTATGTGCACCATGGAGAAACAATTTTTGTTTTATCTTTTATCGGTTAAAGCCAGAAACCAGGAACCCTAACTATACTAAATAATGAGGTTGAGGATTTTATTTTAAGAATTTTTTTTTTTAAATACATTTTAATATACAGCTAGGAGTTATACTATTTCTAAAGTTTGTCATATGATGTCCCATTATCTAAGCTGGAGCCTTCAAATACCCATCCCTCAAACAAATGGACATTCTTATTGGATTTGCCAAACTCAAATGCAAATATTGCAAAAGAGCTGAAGTGTCACTTGAGCCAAGTAGACAACTGAACAAAGTTCACCAAAAACAAAACTTTACCAAATTTATATCTAAACCATATCTACATTTTTTCCAGAAACCCAATAGTGATACACAAACTATCAGTAAATAACCAAGAGCCTACACAGTGGTGTCTTAATGTAATCAAGATTTAAAAGTCTGCATCAACTTTTTCTTTAAATATTTTAATAAAATGGTACATCTCTACAGAATTTTGCAGATTTGTTTGATTATACTTCAAAAAAAAAAGTTTTTTCCAACATAGCTTTGTGGCTATTTTGACACAATCACAGAAGAGTACACCACATGAGGCAATAAAATGCTTGCAATAAACACCAAAACAAATGGAAGATTGGAACACTCTCTCAAAGTTCTACTGATTTTGTTAAAAATGCTATAAGAAATTATTTGCTGCAATACAATAGTTAGCACATAGCGTGGGGAACAAATCTTGTCCAGATAGATGACTTAAGTGTCCTTTATGTCAACTTGGCCATGTGAGCCACATGGAAGATGGCAGGATCCCCAAAGATACACTGTACAATGAGCTCGCCACTGGTATCAGACCCACCGGCCGTCCATGTCTTCGCTTTAAAGACGTCTGCAAACCCGACATGAAGTCCTGTGACATTGATCACAAGTCGTGGGAGTCAGTTGCCAGCGTTCGCCAGAGCTGGCGGGCAGCCATAAAGGCGGGGCTAAAGTGTGGCGAGTCGAAGAGACTTAGCAGTTGGCAGGAAAAAAGACAGAGGCGCAAGGGGAGAGCCAACTGTGTAACAGCCCTGAAACAAATTTTTCTGCAGCACCTGTGGAAGAGCCTGTCACTCTGGAATTGGCCTTTATAGCCACTCCAGGCGCTGCTCCACACACCACTGACCACCTCCAGGCGCTTACCCATTGTCTCTCGAGATAAGGAGGCCAAAGAAGAAGAAAAAGATGATGTCAACTGGAAGGGTTTTTTTGAAATGAGATTGATCAGACGCAAACACAAAAGCAAAATATGACAGATGCTGATGAAAAGTCATCAGCTTGAAATGTTAACTCTGCTTTTCTCACTCGATACATTTTCTGTTTTTGTCAAACACAATCTAGTTTCTGTACTGTTAAAACACAAGAAAAGTCTGGATGGAAAAAGTCTATCCAGCTGAAAGCTCATCCTTTCATCCCTCCAGGAATGTTAGAAATTGAAGTGTGCCACGGATATCTTCAGCTTCAGTGATGTCCTACATGTTTTACATTCCAGAGTTGACTCTCACTAACCAGGATCTATAATAGCATAACCCAAGAGATGTAGCAAAGTACCCTCCCTTGACACCACGTCTTTCATAGAAACAAAGCACAGGAGGACAATCAGCCTATCACGCTTGTGCTGGCTCTTTGAGAGCTAACCAATTAGTCCACTCCCCTGTTCTTTCCCCATAGCCCTACAAATTTTTCTTTTAATGATATTCAACTTTTAACTATCCAATTCCCAGTTAAAAATTAGTGTATTGTATCTGCTTCCACCACCCTTTTAAACAATACATTCCAGATCATAACTCAGTGAATTTAAAAAAAACTCCATCTCCCCCTGGCATTTTTGTCAATTATCTTCAATCTGTGTCTTCTAGTTACTGGCCCTCCTGCTAAGGAAACAGTTTCTCCCCATTACTCTATCAAACCCCTCATAGTTTTGAGCATTTCTATGAAATCTCCAGTTACCTTTGCTGCTCTAAGGAGAACTACCCCAGCTTCTCCAGTCTCTCCACACAACTGGAATCCCTCAGCCCTGGTACTATCCAGGTAAATCTCATCTGCAAGCCCTGGAGATCCTTCCTAAAGTGTGGTGTCCTACTTTTGCTGAGGTCCAACCAGTGATTTATAAAGGTTCAGTACAATTACCCTGCTTTTGAACTCTATTCCCTTATTTATAAAGCCACAGACTTTTTTTTTTTTTAAAAACAGCTCCATCAACTTATCCTGCCACTTCACAGATTTGTGTATGCAAACCAAAGGTGACTATGTTACTGCACCCTGTAAAATTGTCCCATTTAGTTTATATTGCCTCTCATTTTTCCTACATGTTTCATACATATTATCATATGTGCTTCTCCAATCTTTCTATAACCAGACTATACACACTTCAGTGAAATTAGACCAAAATTAAACATTAAGCTGTTGTATTTCTCCGACAGCAAGTGAACAAAGACAGCAATAATTATGGTTGGAATTCAAATCAACACAACTTGCCTTCAAACAGTAATACAAAATAATGAACATGCTATGCTTCCCACAATAGTGGATCACCTTTAAAAAAAAACACTTCTCACTGCCCTACTGCACCTTAATCCTGTCTAGCAACTTTCTGTTTAAATTTTATCAATATAGTGCCTTTAACATAGTAAAGTATTCCAAAACACATCACGAGCAAAATCCTTCACTAGATAAAACAAAAATAATCAAGTGAGACAAAGAAGACGACAAGTGACCAGACACATGGCCAAAGAGGTAGGTTCTGAGCAGCATTTTGTAAGGAGCAGAGGTGGAGAGGCAAAGATGTTTAGTGAAGGAATTCCAAAGCTTAGGGTCCAGACAGCTGAAGGCAGGCTGTCCACGGTGGGGTGAAGGAAGTGGGAGATTCACAACAGGTCGGAGTTGGAGGAACGCTTACTTCTCAGGAGGATTGTAATGCTGAATGAGGTTACAGAGATAGGGAGGGGCAAGGCCATGAGAAATTTGAATACAAGGATGAGAAATTTAAAATTGAGCTGTTGGTGGGCAGGGCCAAAAACAATGGCTTCAGTTTTCCCAATGTTTAATTGGAGGAAATATAGGCTCATTCAAGACTGAATACTGGATAAACAAACAGTCTGACAACACCAAGAGGCAGTGGAAAAAAAACATGCATCAGTGTTTGTTTCTGTCCACATTTTATACCAGAAGGATGGCATGAGCTACCATGCTCCATTGCTCGGGGAAATCCTCAAAAATCTTAGAACAATGTAAAAGCAGAGACTCAGCAATGGTCTCTGCCCCCTTTATTCTTGATCTTTGCACCCAAATAGACACTCCGTAGGTGATGACCCAGGAAAATCAGCCCCATAAAGATTTCCTGTGCACTACTAGATCTTCTGCAGTATAGGCAAAGACCATATTGTTACCTTACAACTGTCTGTATAAAGCAAATTACTTCCATTCCTATCTGAACCTTAAAGTGGATACTGGTCTACAAAACATTATTGTATAATTCGGCATAATCCATAACTCACTATCAGACATGATACAGTTGATGGGTACCAAATAAGGAACGTTTTTCAGACTGCTGTAAAAAAAAAATTGTTGGAGCAAATAGTTGGGAGTGTTACTCTACATCCCACATTAATAGAAGATTGATAAACTTTATACAAAAATTAGTTTGGAATATAAATGCCACAGTTTACTAGTAGATTCCAATACAGTTCATCTAATAGAAAACCATTTAAGAACTCCTTCCCAAAATTACTGTTTAGTATTCCCACATATAATATTCACTGCTACTGGCTTCCAGCCTGCTTAAAGCATTTTTTTTTTAAGTTATTAATTAAATGTGTTTATTTGACTGAGATCACCAATCACTTTTTTGTTTTAAAATCACCCAATATCTAGCCTTCTATTATGGGAGTTTGGTGGGGAGGGAGGTTCCTAAAAGTGCATCTTGTAGCTACCTGATCTTGAGCAGTGCCCCAATTGTACAGGGTTCTCACAGAAAGGAGGCAAGGACACAAAATGAAACTAAATAAAGTTAACCATTAAATGAGCAAAACAAAGTTACTTATAATCACTGCAGTATTCAAGTGCGATGTTGTCACACACCATCAAAAGTAAATGCATTTTATGGCTCCACTGTTTTCTGATTATTCTTAATCATAACTTCTGACTAATAAAGTGCTACGATGCCATTGTAAGATATAGTAATAGTTTACACATAGCGTACTTCAATTTTATTCAATCACGGAGGGCTGTTGAACAGATTAAATTTTGCAAGAATTTCTCCTCAGCCTCCACTGGGACGATGGCGCATCCTCACTCACTTCCCACTCCTCAGACTCCATTGTGCTCATGAATCACCTGGTACTACTTCCTCACGACCATTAGTTTTCCCTGGTTGAAAATATCAGAGCTGGTGCCTGTGATTAAAGAAGGAAGTGGTGTGGGGGAGGAATTGGCATAGGTTGGAATAGATAATAGGGCAGAAGGTCTCTGCATGGAACTATAGGATGTGTTTCAGTCTGTCTTCATCTCCCTCATTCTCAGAGTAGGTAGTTGTGTCTGTGCTGTTCTTCCTCCTTCATCATCATCGTCGTCGTCGTCGTCATTGCCACCACAAGCGTGTGATCAAAGGTGCTATGAAATGGCATTTACGCAGAATAACCTGCTCATCAATGCTCAGTTTGGGTTGCACCAGATTCAATGAGCTCCAGACCTCATTACAGCTTTGGTCCAAACAGAGAAAAGAGCTAAATTCCAAAGGTAAGGCGAGAGTGACTGGCTTGACATCAAGACAGCATTTGACCGAATGTGACAAGGTGCCTTAATGAACCTAAATTCAATGGGGATCACGAGGAAAACTCTTCACTAGCTAGTGTCATACCAAACACAAAGGAAGATGGCTGTGGACGTTGTAGGCCACTCATTTCAGCTTCGAATATTGCTGCAAGAGACCCCATTCGCAGTGTCTTAAGCCAAACCAATGACCTTTCCTCCATCGTAAGGTTAGAAATGGGGGTGCTCACTGATGATTGCACTCATTCCATTGGCAATTCCTCAGATAATGAAGCAGTTCATACCCACAACATAGAGCGAGTGCATTAAAAAAAAAAGAGAAAAAGAAATCAACGGGTGATGCCACAGAAAAGCAGGTAAGTGATTGGCTGGTGCATATTTCTCTTTTTCTTTCTAAACTAGGGCATTCGTTTAAACTAGGAACTGGGAAATTAAAAATTTAAATCAGGGCAAGTATAACAGTAAACGAACTAATAATAGTAGTAGCACAGAGCAGGTCTGGAGGCATTCATTAAAATGAATAGTTTAAACAAGGTACTTACCAGATTCTAAAAGAGAGAATAGAGATTTTTCTTTTAGACCATGGATGGGCAGCTGAGACCTGTTGCTTTCAATTCCTCTGCCACGTGGGAACTTCAGGACATTCCTAGTGTCTTGGAGGACCACGTGTGTAGGAAGTGTCTCCAGCTGCTTGAGCAGGAGCTCAGGATTTCTGAGCTTGAGGGGTAGCTGGAGTCACTGTGGAGCAACAGAGCGGATGAGTTTCTTAGATCGCACATTCCAGGTAGTGGTACCCCAGAGGAGGTGAGAGTTCAGGCAAATAGATAGGTGGCCATCCAGAGAGAGTAGCAAGAGGCAGGAAGCGCAGGAGTCGTTGCCACTCTCAAACCAGTACTCAGCATTCGAGACTGCTATGAGTGACAACACCTTGAAGAGTGCAGGCCAGACCAAGGCACCAATGGGCAACGGGGTACACAGGAGGGGACAGCAAAGAGTAGAAATGCGGTCGTTCTAGGAGATGCCACAGTTAGGGGGACAGACAGGCATTTCTGTAACCGTCATCATGAGTCTCACATGGTGTGCTGCCTCGCTGGTGCCAGGGTAAAAGACATCACGGAGAGGGTGGAAAATATTCTGTAGGGCTAAACAAGTCAGCCAGAAGTTGTGGTACACATCGGGCACAATGAGAGAGAGAGCAGGTATTGAGGTCTTATGGTCAGACTTTCAGGAGCTAGGAAGGAAGTTAAAAAATAGAACCTCGAAGGTAATAATATCTGGATTACTCCCAGTGCCACACACTAGCAAGAGTAGAAATGTGAAAATAGCAAATCGATGCATGGCTTGAGGCATGGTGCAGGAAGGAGGGCTTCAAATTCTTGGGACACTGGGACCACTTCTGGGCAGAAGGCACCTATTCAAAAGGTTCAGGTTGCACCTCAACAGGACTGGGACCAAGGTCCTCGTGAAGAGGTTCACTGTGGTTGGGAAGAGTTTAAACTAAAGGCAGAGGGATGGGCACCAGCATAGTGAAGTAGAAAAGAGGAATAAGGTGCATAAAAGACAGAGTGTTGGATAGTGCTACAGAAGGAAGTAATACCATATTAGCTAGGAGCAGACTAAGGAGGACTACAAAGAATACAAGGGCAGGTTTAGATTGGAACTATGCAAACACACAAAGCATGGTGAATAAGTGTACTGAGCTACAAGCACAAACAGCCGTGTGAGAATATGATGCAGTGGCAGTAAAAGTAGTGTGACTTAAAAATGGTGATGACGGAGCTTTTACTATTTAAGACTACGTGTTCAGAAAAGATAGGAAAGGAAAAAAGGGAGTTAGGGTGGCAGTACTGATTAGGGAAGACACTGAAATATTGGAAAGAAGGGATAGCCTTGAGACAGAAAGGACAGAATCCATTTGGTTAGAGTTGAGAAGCAAAAAGGGGATGATCATGCTACTAAGGGCATTCTATAGGCCACCAAATAGTGAGAGAGACAGACAGAGGAGCAAATGTGCAGGGAAATCACAGAGATGTGCAAGAATTATACAGTAGTGATACTGGGGACTTTAATTACCCAAATATTGATTGGGATAATGTTAACAGTAAAGGGAAAGGAGGGGGAGGAATTTCTGAAATGTATTCAAGAGAACTTCCTTGACCAGTATGTTATCAGTCCAACTAGGAAGGCAGCATTGCTGGAACTGGTGTTGGGGGATGAGGTGGACCAAGGTGCCGGGGGGGGGGGGGGGGGGGGGACAATTTGGATAAGAGTGATCATCATAAGGTTTAGATTAGTAATGGAGAAGAGCAAGGAACAATCTAAAAGTAGAACTTCTAAATTGGAAGTAAACCCTGGCTCGGGTATAACATTAAAATCCAACCTGGGCCCAACCCGACCACAGCCAACCCAAACACGACCCAAGCCCTCTAATTTTTTTTGCGCCCGCTCCGACTCTCCTCCATCTGTTCCAGCAGTAGGCTATTCCTGCAGCTGGAATTGTGGAGAATCATGGGTAAGCCTGATCCCATGACTTCCCAGAAGCAGTGCCCAGCCCGACCAAAGCCCGAATGCTGGACTCGGAATTTCGACCCGACCGGAACCCAACACGGGTTTGAGTCGGGTAGCCAGGCTTTAATTGGAAGGACTAACTTCAATGGGATGAGAGATGATCTAGTCAGGATAAAATTACATCAAATACTGAAAGGAAAAAAAAAAATAAAGAGTTTAAAAAAAAACAGGAACGGATGATCTTAAAGGAACAGATATTTCACGTACAGGCTAGAAATATTCCAACAAGGAAGGTAGGGGAACCAAAAACAGGACTCGCTGGATGACAAGGGAGATAGAGAATATGATGAAACAAACAAGGGATGTATGATACATGTCATGTGAATTCTTCAAGCGAGAACCAGGCCAAATACAATAAGTTGAGAGGGAAAGTGAAGAGGAAAATAAGACCAGCAAAGACAGAATATGAGAAAAGAATGGCAGTTAACATTGAAAAGGAATGCAAACATTTTCTGACATGCAAATAGCAAGTAGTAAGAAGCAGGGTGTGACCTATTAGGAACAAAGGCAATATAGGTTTACAGCACAGGGCAAGGCTACATTACTTAATAAGTACCCTGTATCTATGTTTACTCAGAGGATGCTGACAAAATATTGGTAAAAGCAGAGATGGTAGAGGATGGAGTGAGAATTGATAGGCAGGATGTACTGGAAAGGCTAGCTATGCTTAAAAGTGGATAAGTCACCTGATCCGGATGGCTTAAATACCAGGTTGCTAAAGGATGTGCAAGTGAGATAGCAGACGGGCTTGCCTTAATCTTCCAATTTTGCCTAGATACGAGGGAGGTACCAGACGATTGGAGAGTGGCAAACACGACTCCCTTAGTCAAGAAAGGGTGCAAGGACATTCCTAGTAACTACCGGCCAGTTTCACATCAGTGATGGATAAGGTTTTAGAAACAATAATAAGGAAAAAAAACAAGCACTTGGAGTGGTTTGAGTTAATTAAGGAGAGCCAGCAGGGATTTGTAAAAGGCAGATCGTGCTAGATTAATTAAATTGATTTTTTTGATGAAGTAACAGAGAAGGTTGATGAAGGGATTGTAGTGGATGTTGTCTATATGGATTTTAAGAAAGTGTTAGACAAAGTACCCCCTAAAAGGCTGGTTAAAAAAAACTGACGCACATGGAATAGAAGGGTCAATGTCAGCTTGGATAAAATATTGGCTTCAGGACTGAAAACGAGTTGTGGCAAATGGCTGTTTTTCAGGCTGGGACAGAGGTGCTCCCCAAGGGTCACTGCTTTTTTTCATTATACACGCGTGATGTGCGTATTAAAATAAAGTTTCAAAATTTGCCAATGATATCAAACTTGGAGGTGCAGCAATCAGTGATGATTCAAATCAACAGGACACAGATTGGCTAGCATAATGGGCAGACCAGTGGTAGATGGAATTTAATAGAGATAAGTGCGAGGTGATGCATTTTGGCAGAAGGGATAGGGAGAGGCAATAGAGTAAATGGCACAGTTCTGAAGAGTGTAGAGGAATAGAGGGATCTGGTGCATAAATCTTTGAAGGTGGCAGGACATATTGAAAGAGTAGTTAGCAAAGTATACAAGATCTTGGGTTTCATAAATAGAGGTATTAAGTACAAAAGCTGCGAAGTTTTGCTGAACCTTTAGAAAGTTCTTGTTAGGAAACCACTAGAGTATTGCGTCCAGTTCTGGTCACCACACTTAAGGATGTGAAGGTCCTTGAGAGGGTGCAGAGGAAATTTACCAGAATGGTTCCAGGGATGAGGGAATTTAGCTACAAGGTTAAGTTGGAAAAGCAGGCGTTGTCCTCCTTGGAGCAAAAGAGGTTGAGGGGAGATGAAACATGTGCACAACATTATGACAGCTTTAGATAAGATGGACAAAGATAAGTTAGTTCCATTGGCTGATGGAACAAGGATTAGGGGGCACAGGTTTCAGGCAAGAGATACAAGAGTGATATGAGGAAGAACATTTTTTTTTAAACCAAGCGAGCAGCAATGACCTGGAACTCGCTGCCTACGAGGGTGATGGAACAGAGACAGAGAAAATCAAAAAGTAAATTGGATAGGCACTTGGCTGCAGGGATAAAGCAGGGGAATAGGACTGACTGGATTGCCCTACCAAAAGCCGACATGGACTCGATGGGCCGAATGGCCACCTCCTCTGCCATAATGACTCAATGAATGTAGTGGCTGAGCCAAACAGCAGATATTTAAGGGGAAGCTAGATACGCACATAAGGAGAAAAGGAATAGCATAACATTAGAAGATGATAAGTGGAAGGAGACTCATGTGGAGCATAGATCAGTTGGGACAAACGGCCTGTTTCTGTGCTATAGACTCGATTTAACATTTTTGTTGATGCAATGATCAGAGTACCACTCATATACAATTTACAGTAGAGGGGTGCTTTTGAAAATTAGTCTCCCCTTCCTACCATGGTACTGCAGTCTTCCATGGATTGATGTAATATCTCCAAATTCTAAATGTAATATCTCTAAATTTGCAGATGACACAAAACTGGGTGGGAGGGTGAGTTGTGAGGAGGATGCAGAGAGGCTTCAGGGTGATGTGGACAAGTTGAGTGAGTGGGCTAATGCATGGCGGATGCAGTATAATGTGGATAAATGTGAGGTTATCCACTTTGGTAGCAAAAACAGGAAGGCAGATTATCTGAACAGCTATAAACTGAGAGAGGGGCATATGCAGCAAGACCTGGGTGTTCTCGTGCACCAGTCGCTGAAGGCAAGCATGCAGATGTAACAGGTAGTAAAAAAGGTAAATGGTATGTTAGCCTTCATAGCGAGAGGATTAGAGTACAGGAGCAGGGATGTCTTGCTTCAATTATACAGGGCCTTGGTGAGGCCACACCTGGAACAGTGCAGTTTTGGTCTCCTTATCTGAGGAAGGATGTTCTTGCTATAGAGGGAGTGCAGCGAAGGTTTACCAGACTGCTTCCTGGGATGGTGGGACTGACGTATGAGGAGAGATTGAGTCAGTTAGGATTATATTCGCTGGAGTTCAGAAGAGTGAGGGGGGATCTCATAGAAACCTATAAAATTCTAACAGGACTTGACAGAGTAGATGCAGGAAGGATGTTCCCGATGGAGGGGGAGTCCAGAACCAGGGGTCATAGTCTAAGGCTACGGGGTAAACCTTTCAGGACTGAGATGAGGAGAAATTTCTTCACCTAGAGAGTGGTGAGCCTGTGGAATTCGCTACCACAGAAAGCAGTTGAGGCCAAAAAATTGTATGTTTTCAAGAAGGAGTTAGATATAGCTCTTGGGTCTAAAGGGATCAAAGGGTATGGGACAAAAGCAGGAACAGGCTGAGTTAGATGATCAGCCATGATCATAATGAATAGCGGAGCAGGCTTGAAGGGCCGAATGGCCTACTCCTGCTCCTATTTTCTATGAAGGGAAGAAATTTTCAAAAAAACTTACACCAGCAACATGTATACACACATACCTATTAAAAATCTTGATTATACCATCCAGTACAGATGCAAGTTAATGGAAAGAGTTACTGTTATACTAAATGATCATTTATCCACCTGAATAGCAGTACAAGTAGAAAGGTCGGTGTCGGTCACACGGGTCAGACAGTTTCTGGCTTCCCTTTTCTTGCTGCTGCAGTTTATAGTCATGGGAAGATAAACTCAGAAATCATGCATGCACTTCAGACTCACCTGAAGGATAGTTTCCTTCAAGTCAGCCTTTTCTGATTACTGATGTTCACTGAAATGAATGGGAGCCAAATTATGCTTTCATTCACCTCCTACACTACTCTAAATAAAGCACATATGACAAACAGGACAGCAAAATATACTGTCTTGAAATCACAGATCAGGTCCCAAGTGAGGAGACCAACTGATCTTGGAAGCCAAAAATTCAGGTAGCGATGGAGATTATCTTAAGGAATTTGATAGTCAAAGCAGATTATGCACTCAAAATCCAATTCCACATGACAGTATTATACATTATTTGGGGAGTTCCATTTCAGTTGCCTCTCAGGAATCCGTACTGGGATATCTAAACAGATTTATTAATTATCTAATCAAGGTATTTTAACTACATTGTTCAAGATTACATACAACAAATTAGATTGGAAAACTGAAGATGAGAGGTTTTGTCAAATCTATGGCTGATTTAATCAAAGGACTTCCATTCTTTCTCAATTCTGAACTTCAAAACCTTGTGCCACTGATTTCTCTTCAATTAAAGTCATCAAAAGTGTTAATTTGTCACAAATGCCTTGTGCAGATACGAGGGTCAGTTAAGATGAAAGATGCTTTGTCTCAATTTTGAGTAGAACTCACCAAACCAGATCTCATGCCTCCAAAAAGCAAGATTACATTTTATGTAACATTGTTCAGTTTCCATATTATGTAAAGTATTTTTAAAAAACAACACAATCTACTACCATCATCAAAAATTTAAACCAGCTCTGGAACCAGTTCTGATCAAGTATCTACACTGAAACATTAACCTGTCTTCTGTCTTTCAAGGTACTAATTAATGGACCTGCTACACATTCCTAACATTTTCTGCTTTATTTCAGTACTAGATATCTTCCCCCCCCCCCACCCACCCCAACTCCCCTTCCCAACACTTGACTTTTGTTAAAAATTATAGTAATTGCGGAATTCTAAAAACTGGTTCAGGTGCCAGAGGAGAAAGGTTTGGCCAAGTCTTATTTCAATTTCTGTACGCTATACGCTACCAAAATACAAAATTTAAAATTATCTACTTGGTGACCAAGTTCCACACACCAAAGTGGTAAAATTATATCCACAATTCACAACACAATGCATTCCCATCCGTGTTTTTATAAGCATGCAGTGTTACTTTATGGTCTACATGTGATATAATCAACCTCAAGCGGTTTCAAAATTTGACACTACTACTGATACTGGTCAAGAGACATTTAATAAGGGGGAAATTGTACTGAATAGTCAGCAACGAATGGTGTTAAAAAAGTATGTACTAAGGGGTACTAGTTAAACTTTAAGTGAAACTAGAAAAATGGGTATCAGATATAAAAATCAACTAAGAAAGCAAGTTCATGAAATTTAAGTTAGCTTTCGTTTGAGGATGGTAAAAGAAAGAAATGGAAGATAGCACTTATCTGTAATAGTTGTTGACAAAAACTTTGGCATAACTAGTTAGCAGATATGATTATAACACAATAAACTAGTTTTTAAAAATGAAATTAAAGTTAACTATTCCATATTTTAAGAGCTGTTTGGCCGGTATAGAAATATACAAACCACAACAATGAATGTGGACTCGGATTCCTGTATTCAAAATGGAAATGGACAGATTTCTGTTTCATCAAAATAATTTCACTACTTGGAAATATGTTGAAAATCACACAAATGGGCTCACTAACACTGTCACTAAGTTTATGGATGATCAACGATTGATTTCCAGCAAGTCTAGATGAACTCTCTATTTACATTTGGATCCACTAAAGATACAACATTATGCTTTTGGACAAAATTATACAAAATCCCCTGCTGCCACAGATCAAGAACAAACAATTCTTATAAGCATGGAAATACACAGGCTTAGGAGCAGGAAAGGCTAATAAGTATACTGAATACACTCAGTTTCTAGATGAAACCATGGGCAATGAAATCAAATAGCTGAAAATGGTAGTCATCCACACTTCCAAAACAACCTTATAAAATCCATAACCACAATTCTTTTTAATGAGTGTCTTTTGGACTTGCTGCAATAGGTGAAATGATAGTAATCACATGTATTGCTGAAAACAGACATTTTGTCAAAGCTTTTCGTCTTGTAATCAGGACAATCCACAAGAATACCAATGTAAGGGAAAGCAACAAATTGATACTGTATGAAAAAAACGTGCTGATTGGTTGGCAAGTGGACTTGATTGGTAGAGGCATTGCCATGGAGAATGCCTCTATCATTAGTTAACTGTCAAGCTTTGTTCAAAATTTAAATCAGGCAGCTTAACTGATTGGTCAAAGTACTGACCTGGGGAATGAACCAGCGAATGGCTCACTTATTTTGTTCAGCTGAAACAGACACAATGAGTGTACATGTTCTTTCTGTCTGCAAAGAAAGACAGCCCTGTCTATTAATATATGCAGCTTCCAAAAATTTGACCAACAGGTGAAGCTAGCTGTTTCACACTGCTACTATGCAGTAGCAACACGTGTAGTGCTCACCACCAACAGGATGCTGCCGTCGAGCCAAAAAGATGTTCTGCCTATCACACAAATGAGTAATGTGGCATATGAATTTCAATGCCAGTATGATGCTAGGTATGTAGGCCGTACGTTCCAAAGACTGGCGGATCTTGCCTCAATTGCATAGAACCTTGGTTAGACCGCACCTGGAGTAGTGTGCAGGTTCGGTCCCCTTACCTTAGGGAGGAGGTCATTGCCATAGAGTGCAATTAAGTTTCACCAGACTTGTTCCGGGATGGCGCGACTGTCCCATGAAAAGAGATTGGGAAAACTGGGCCTGTATTCTCTAGAGTTTCAAAGAATGAGAGGCGATATCATTGAAACCTACAAAATACCTAAAAGGGACAGACAGGGTAGATGCAACTAAGATGGTTCCCCTGGTTGGGGAGTCTAGAACCAGGGGACACAATTTCAAAATAAGGGGGAAGCCACTTAGGACCGAGATGAGAAGAAATGTCTTTACTTAGACGGTTGTTTCTCTTTGGAATTCTCTACCCCAGAGGGCTGTAAAAACGCAGCCATCGAGTATGTTTAGAGATTGACAGATTTCTAAATACCAATGACATAAAGGGATATGGGGATAGTGTGGGAAAAAGGCATTGAAGTGGATGATCAGCCATGATCATATTGAATGACGGAGCAGGCTCGATGGGCTGAATGGCCGACTCCTGTTCCTATGGACCGTATCAAACAGCATGTCTCTTCAGATATTTGCAATGTGAAAGGCACAGACCATACCCAACCAGCCCGTGCTTGCAAAACTCAAAATAGTGTCCAACCTTAGGTGTGATTCCACAATTGGATAACATTTGCTAAATAATCCTCAGTGTGCTAAAAACTACGCTGACAACCAATTTAAGATTACCAATTGGGCTCAGTGTGGCGCATTTGCACGTACTAGAAGCTACATATATTAATACATAGGGCCCTGTTCTTTGCAGACAGAAAGAACATGTACACACATTGCGCCTGCTGCAGCTAAACAAAGTAAGGGACAGTCTTTCGCTGGTTCATTCCTCAGGGTAATGACTTGACCAGAGTCAAGCTGCCTGGTGTAAATTTCAAACAAAACTTGGCAGTTAACTGTCAGTCACAATAAACTGGTGCATTCTCCAGGCAATGCCTCCACCAGAGTCCACCTGTCAATCAATCAGCATTCTCTTTTCATACAGTATCAATTTGCTGCTTTCCCTTACATTGGTATTCTTGCGAATTGTCCTGATGAGTGCAAGACAAAATGTCTGTTTTCAGCAATACTCAAGTTCTGTACTATTAAACAACTATTAGGAATTACATGCATTTTATTCTCTACATATTCTAAAGTCCAATATCTTCAAATTGACCAGATGAAAAAGCTTGGTTAGGGATGTCTTGAACATACTACTAAAGTGACCAATTGTGTTCCACCAGCAAGCAGCATGCAGTTATACATAATTAGAAGATGAAATACGTGCTACAACTGAATTTCTCTCACCGCTACTACCCTTGAAGTAACTACAGCATACTCTTCTTTCAAATTATCTATTTAAATTATAAGAGCAGTAAACTCCTACCTTTATTTGCATTATTTCAAATTATTGGATAATTCAATGTTTTAGTACATAAGTGATAACTTGAATTATCAGGAATCCACATGCAATACAGTACATTTTCAATCAACACAAAACATCTGAACTATATCATCTTTCCCACCCCACACCTCATCCAAGGAAGGAAGTAACGGTTTTCCAGCATTATGCATATTTTGTATCAGCAACAGATCAGTCAAAATTAACAGTAATATCAGGTACAGATTCATTGTTCTAAATTAACATGGGAATAGAGTGTCTTGGGAGCAGCAAATAGGCTATTAAGTATACAACAGGCATAGCTGTCTGGAAAACATTCAATTCTTGGATGAAATTGGGAGTAATGACATCAAATGGCTGAAAAGGAAAACAACTGAGGACATATTTTCAGATACTTCAACAACAAAAATGCAAACAAATATGCAGTTTTAAAACAGGAGGTAATCATGCAAATCAAGAAAATCAGAAAAATAGATTTGAACAATATTACTACTGTATCACAGGCTTCAACACACCAGAATTTTAAAACATACCTACACATATCTGTCAGTGTAAAGTCTTTTTGGCTCAACAATACTAAACTTCTTTAGCATAAATTGGATACTATGGCCCAAACTGCTGCAAAGTAAAGTAAAGCAAGACATTCTTCCCCAGAGGGCATTGCGTTTCAAAATATTTTCAGGCAGCATTAAAGCATATGAAATTATTTTAGTGAAGATAAAAGGACATGCTTTGTTGTTTCAATTGCCATTTGTGGTTCAATCGCAGTAGTTAATCAATTATTTTCTCAGAATTATAAAACTATGTCAACTTTTGCTAAGTAATTGTTTCCTTCCAAAGTGATTAAATACCAAATGATAGGAATACCGCTCTCAGTATGGTACCTAGATAGACATAATTGTTGGTGAAAAGGCTTAAACCCAATATTAAGTCAACAAATAAAAAGCTCCCACAGTATCCGGTGTGCTGAATATAGAGATCTGTCTTTCTAGATTTATAATGCAATTGTGTAACACAATTTTACAAAAACATACAAATAAAAATCATTCTGGCGACTCAGCAGTTGCTATTAGCTTTCATGCAGTAAAGGCTGTTGTTTCACTTACAATACATATTCTCGCTAATAAATTTAAGAATCCATGCATTTTCTAACTAGTAGCTAATAATTGCATTCTGGAACTTCACTTGTGGATATTTTCCAAATTTTAAATTCTTCTTTCCCTTCCATAAAACTATAATTATATTCTTATGCAAACCCAGAATGACTGCAAAGAGGTGCTTTACCAAGAAACGTGACTAGGGTCTGATCAAGCTAAGTATTTTAGTAGATTAACTGGTGTGTCCATTTACAGTAGTAAAGATCTAAAAATGCGATGGGATTTAAGTTTTAATAAAATTTGGAGGCCATTAGGTTTCGAAACCTTCTGCTTCAGATCGTGGGAAGGATGGCTGCAGTTGCCAAAAAGACAGTCTCCCTTTGATCTGACAATCCAAAATCTCCCCACGCTTTGCTGCGTTGTGCTTTCCATATTGTTTGATACCTTCCACTTACTGTAAAAAAAATCTCATCAGTGACTGGCATAGCCAAAAATGGCAATGGAGTTCAGCCCGCTTGTTACGTTTTCAGAAACAATTTACTTAACCTCTCCAGTATCATGTTGCAAATCAATATGTCAACCGCCAAAACTCGCACTGAAATAAGATCATGGGCTCCCCAAGTCAAGCCCTGACCCTCTTCATCATCTCTCGCTGAGGGGAGGGCACAACACAATGGAGTAAACATAACATGTTACAGCTCCAATAAAACCTCAGCTCCACTTTTTTTGCACTTCATAACCAAAGGTTTGTGGAGCCCGAAGATTTTTTTTTTAATATTCTGAAGCCGATACCAAACCCTAAATAAGTGAGCATAACATTCCGCCTCAGGGTTTCTGGCGTGTGCACCACACGACCAACCATTAGACACCTCATCTCGTGTACCTACTACCCACGGCCTCGGAGTAACCCGCCTGGGACCCGCAGCACTTGTGTGTCACCGCTTCACAAATGGGAGGACAAAAAAAACATTTCAAAAGACACCATAAACCATTAAAGAGAGTCGAGAGTTCAAGCCGAGTGAGTGTATGGAGTAAATTACCTTCTTTAGCCTTTACAGGTGCCGTGTTAGTCTGCAAAGCTCCCGGCGTTGGGGACGTGGAGAACTGGGACCAAGATGGCGTCCCCTCCAAACTTCCACCACTTCCACTGTTACTTTGGACACTCATCAAGCTACTTTGAGACAAAAAAACACACACAAAGTGTCAGCACCGACACAACGCCCCCCCAAAAAACCCTCAGCCAGCAGCAAACTGACGCCGACTCCACACCAAGCAGACCCCCGACAAGAAAGTGTTTTTTATAAAAAAAAAAGCCCAGACCCGCTGTTTTTTTTATACACACACACACACACAGATTTATATATAAATATATATTTTTTCGTGACAAACGTTCACACACCTCTGCAGTGCGTCTTCAAGTGGCCCCGTCACCTTCGCATCAGTTAAGCGTCACGCATCGTTTGTGCAAATACTATCGCGAGGTTCGTGCACCTCAGCGGAAAATAAAATGGCAATAAAGGCAAAAAGCCACAATAATAATAATAAATAATATTGAAAGGAGCAGCGGCCCGACCCGGCTGTCGGACAACAGCTGCCCCCGGCTCTTGGTCAGTGCCTCCTCCGAGCTTGACTTTAAACTTTCCGAGTAAAAGAGAAACCCCCTTGGCCCAGGGACAGGTTTCTAAGCTGCTGCTGTTCAAGGAAACTTCTCTCTCATTGTCTCACTAAACGTCAATAACTCTCAGGGCACCCGCCGCTCACTCCGCGGATTTAAAGCTTCTCATTAAAGGGGCTCCGGCTTTTACTCGGAAAACTATTTTGCGACAATGTCGCGCCAAATTCCTTTATCTGTTTGAAGAAAAAATGAAACTAAAGTAACTGAGCAGCCCCGCCCACAGCTGGATGTCATTCTGATGTGACGTGAACCTGGGCAACTCCAGGGAATGGGCAGCATAGTCAGATACACAATCTTGTTGGAAGTAAATCTTCAGTAAATGTTGTTTCTTTTGTGATAAAGTGGCAGTTTATAATTATCCGATTTTTTGGTACCTCCAGTAATATACCTATCATTCCATTTTCAAAAAAGACAATCACTACTTCATGCATGCTGAATTAAGGGCTACAAGAGCTGGGAAACTCGTATATTACAATATTTCAAACTTTACTTGGTATTTGGGAGTATGTGACAGCTTTATTTCAACTTGTCTACATGGTCTGTATTCAAACAGACATTGCCCATTTTCAAGAACAGCCACCTAAAATTTTCGTCACAATTATACCACATGCACATAATGACATATTTTCACTCTTTAGTTACATACTTCAGCATGATTTGCAACATTGGAATCACAGACAGTTGTACTGATCGGGTTAGATCAAGTTGGGTGGGAGGCGACTCATGTAACACCTGCATAGATCATTTGGGCCAAATGGCCTGCTTCTGTGCAGTAAATTCGATGTAATCCTATGCTTACCAAATCATAGAATCATAGAATGGTTACAGCATAGAAGGAGGCCATTTGGCCCGTCATGTCCGTGCCATCTCTGCAAGAGCAACTCACCTAGTCCCACTCCCTCGCCTTTTCCCATTGTCTTGCAAATTTTTTCTCTTCAGATAGTTTCCAGTTCTCTTTTGAAGGCCTTGGTTAAATCTGCCTCCACCACACTCTCAGGCAGTGCATTCCACATCCTAACCACTCACTCCATATAAAAAGCTTATCGTCATATCACTGTTGCTTCTTTTGCCAATCACCTTAAATAGATGTCCTCTGGTTCCAGATCCTTCGGCCAATGGGAACAGTTTCTCCCTATATACTCCGTCCAAACCCCTCATGATTTTGAACACCTCTATCAAATCCCCTTTTAATCTTCTCTTCTCTAAGGAGAACAGATCCAGCTTCTCCAACCTATCCACATAACTGAAGTCCCTCATCCCTGAAACCATTCTCATGAATCTTTTCTGAATTCTTTTTAATGCCTTCACAACCTTCCAAAAGTGCAGTGCCCAGAACTGGGCACAATACTCCAATTGAGACCGAACTAGTGGTTTATACAGATTTGTCATAACTTGCTTGTTTTTGTACTCTATGCCCCTATTTATAAAGCCCAGTATCTGCTTTATTAACTGCTTTCTCAACCTGTCCTGCAACCTTCAATGATTTGTGCATATATACCCCCAGTTCCTTCTGCTCCTACAACCCACTTTATAATTGTAACCTTGAATTTATATTGCTTCTCCTAGTTCTACCAAAATGAATCATTTCACACTTTTCTGTATTAAATTTCATCTGCCACTGGTCTGTCCATTCCATCAACCTGTCTCTGTCCTCTTGAAGTTTATCACTATGGTCCTCACTATTCACAATACTTCCAAGTTTTATGTCATCCTCAAATTTTGAAATTGTACCCTGTACACTCAAGTCCACATCATTAATATATATCAAGAAAAGCAAGGGTTCCAACACTGACCCCTGGGGAACCCCGCTATATCCCTTCCTCCAGTCAGAAAAACAACCATTCACAACTACTCTGTTTCTTGTCACTCAACCAATTTCATATCCATGCTGCTACTGTCCCATTTATTCCATGGGCCCTAACTTTTCTGACAAGCCTTTTATGTGGCATTTTATCAAATACCTTTTGGAAGTCCATGTACACCACATCAATTGCAATACCCTCATCAACCAGCTCTGTTACCCCATCAAAAAACTCAAGCAAGTCAGTTAAGCACGATTTGCCCTTAAAAAATCCATGCTGGCTTTCCTTAACTAATCCACATTTATCCAAGTGACTATTAATTTTGTCTTGAATTAATGTTTCTAAAAGCTTTCCCACCACTGAGATTAAATTGACTTGCCTGTAGTTGCTGGGTTTGTCCGAGCACACTTTTCTGAACAAGGGTGTAACATTTACAATTCTTCAGTCCTCTGGCACCGCACCTGTATCTTTGAAGGATTAGAAGATTATGGCAGTGCCTCTACAAATTCCACCCTTACTTCCCTAAGTGCATTGGATGCATTTCATCCAGCCCTGGTGACTTATCAACTTTAAATACTTCATTGTTTTCAATCCTGGAGCTGTAATCCTCATAGTCAAACCATATTTATCTTCTTTGAGGATGCAGCTTTGTGGTCTGTGATACATTATGAGTTTCATTGTAACTGTCGTGATACCTGAGCCATTTTGTGGCCCTAGCCTCAGTTACATACAACCAGCCAGTTCCACACACACCAAACTAGTGTTCCAAGGCAACCTCCTGGATTGGAGAGAAAAAGAAAGACTTCTATTTATATAGAACTATTCACAACTATTTACAGCCAATGAAATACTTTTTGAAGTGTAATCATTGTTGTAATGTAAGAAACACAGCAGCCAGTTTGTGCACAACAAGGTCCCACAAAAAGCAATGTGATAATGATCAGATAGTCTGTTTTTAGTGACATTGGTTGAGAGATAAATAAATATTGCCAAGAAACTGCTCTGCTCTTCTTCTAAGAGAGCCATGGGATCTTTTACCTCCACCTGAGAGGGTAGACAGGGTTTTGGTTTAACATTTCATCAAAAAAGGTGGTACCTCCAACAGTGTAGCACTCCCTGAACACTACAGTGGAATATGAGCCTAAATTATCTGCTCAAATCTCTGGAGCTGGGTTTGACCCCCTCAACTTTGGGAATAAGTGGCTCTTAAATAAAGTCAGCCCCATCTGTTCACCAAAATAAAAGTTAAACATTTTTTCTGACCATTTGTTGAGCATTTTTTTTTGTCCTTTCAATACCACTGCTTAGGCTACTCAACATGTTATAGGATCACAGTATGCAGATTAAAAGTGCCCTCACATCTGAAATAGGCAAGTTCTCTGACTGCCCTTCTCAGGACCCTATTCAAGGATGGCAGAGTGCCAGCATAAGCAAAGTGGCCTGATGTCATTTTAGGCTGCTATCATCCCATTTTCAGTGGGCACACAGTTAAAATCAGCCCCTGGTTCTGGAATTTTTGATCATTCTTCCATGGCGAGGATCTAGATAAGACTTATTTTAAAAGGTTCTTTTTAAGTTTATGCTTTCTTTAAAGTAGTTGAATTCATACGACATCAGGTTAGTATTAAGTTTCAGATGGCCAGTCTGAACAAAAATCCAAAATCTTGAAGATGATAAAAGATAATTTGTATTTCCAGCAACTGTTGACTTTTATTGATGATGTGACAATCGTATTAATTTGAACTCAGTAAGTATCATTACCAAATTAGTTTAGTGGACTTCGCTCTTTATGAAGGGTAGTCAGTTTTGACTAAAAGCTGGCACTGCAGTCAGCTTTTTCAAAAAGATACACAGATCACCAAAAACAGTTTGGCTTCTGGATTCAGAATGCTGCATAGACAGTCAGGCATCAAATGGCTGCAAAGAGAAGAGATTCTGTCCTGGAACTATTGGACAGAATGTTTAAGTTAAGTGAGACAACCCACAAGTTGGGATGGTGTCCCACAATCATCTTTTTTTCATGTCATTGTGCAAAGTCATACGGATTGAACTAAGTGACTGAGTATACCTATTCTGTACATTTCATCTTACTATGGAATAAAGTAACTTACAATTCAAACCAAATATTGCCTCATCTAGTGTCAACTCAAAATCCAAAATCTTGAAGATGATGAAAGATAATTTGAGATTCCAGCAACTGTTAACATTCATTGATGGTGTAACAATCCTATTAATTGGCTAATCTTCATGCCTTTGGAGACATTGAAGAGATATGCGCAAAGTATAGATCAAAGAAGGAAGCTATTGTTACACTCCCAAGTTATGTTATCATGAAAGTCAACATAGAGTAGGGTGTATCACTTCCCATGATAGTAAAACAGTCAAATTGCTTAAGAGAATGATGAAACATGAGAAGGTACCTATGGCAGACCTGAATGCATAACACCTAGATATACAGGAAGATGATTGAATATACACAGCAGATCAGAGATGGATATGTGGGATTTACTAGCGGAGAAGTTGGGGTTGTAGTGTATAGCTGCAGTTATGAGAGTGGGTGTTAGGCTTTTGTAGCATTGGGGAGTTCTTGCATGTAGCTGCATTGTGTAGGGGGAAATATCTGTTGGGGTTGGAGGTTACTGGTAATTCCTGGGATCTGACCATTTTGTGGGTTGCCAGGGTTTGGCAGCTTTGGGAGGGTGTCAAAAGACATGACAGTATTGTGGCAGGAGGTCTCGGGTACTGGGAGCATTGGAGAAAGAATTGGAGTTTGTCAGCATGTGGAGGATCCAAGATATAGCAGCACTAGAAAGCGGGTTAGAATCTGGAGCACTAAGATTGATCCTAAATGTGTCCTGGAGACAATTCTGGATGCTAGGCCCACTAAAACAGAGTTTGAGGGATTAGAAACAAAGGAATCCCCCAAATCAGACAGCACCAGACAGGAAGTAGGCTTATCCAAGAGAATGTGATCTGGCAACCCTATTCTGCTGTTTTTAACCAGGTCCCTGTTTGCTCTCTCAGGGTGGATATAAAAGATCTTATAGCACTCTTTCAAAAAACAGCAGGGGAGATCTTTCTGATGTCCTAGCCAATACTTATCCCAAAACCAATATCACTAAAAACAGGTCTGGCCGTTATCACATTGATTTTTTTGGGAGCTTGTTGTGCACAACTTGACTGCTTTGCTTTCTGCATTACACCTGTGACTGCCCTTCACAAGTACTTCATTGGCTGTAAAGCACTTTGGGATATCCTGAGGTCATGAAAGGCGCTATATAAATACAATTCTTTCTTTCTTTTTGACCACTTCTGGGTTATATTGGCTGTAACAGTTTATAAAATTTGTTTAAAAAATAATTCTACCTTTTGATGTGTACAAACAAGCTGTGATTAATTGGAACAATTCCATTTTCTAACCATCAGTGAAACACAAGTGATAGTAATCATAGCCTTTGTGTGTTCCTGAAAAGCCCTCAAAATTTAATTTGTGGAATGACAGTAATCCCTTGTAGGGAAAAGTCAAAGTCCCCCAAGATCCTGAACCAATCCATTGGGTGAAAACCTTCTAAAGAGAAATCTGTGAAAGTGCTCATAAAAACTGAAGGCCATGAGTGGATTTAGTTAGAATTTCTCAGTGTTGATCATGAAACCTGGGGCTGTAGTAAATTAATAGACTGTCTGAGCGGCAGACTTCCTGCCGGAAGTTCTCATGCACTGGTCTACCAGTTGCAGGTATACGTAAAGGTGATGATGCCCGAGATATGCTGTAACAATTAATTAGCATATTGTGAATGCCCTCATTAACACTGACAGGCCGAATAGATAGCTGTATTCTTTGAAACTAAATTCAAAAACTTCTGGTGGCATCGTTGAATCATCACATGTAAGTATGCTACTTTCAGCTGTAAGACTGCCAGCATAGTGCCTGAATGATGTGTAGGAGTGTGACCATTTTATCCTTTTTTGTTTTATACAACAGTTCAGGCCCTGAGATCCAAGTTCAGGTGGACTCTCATTCCAATTTCTTAAGAACCACAAAATATCTAGAATAAAAACCCATTTGCTGATCTTAGGCGCAAATTAGTTAAACTAAACTGTTAGCATTCTGGGTGATCATCTCTCCAGATAGTGCTGCTTTCATGACTGAGTTCTGGAGATGGTCTGACTTGATCACAAACTAGATTTCCTTCAGTTAGTTTACAAAGTGAAGGGCATCGCCCTCTTTGACAATTTTGAGAACACAGACCTTCAACTTGATAAATGCTGAAGATGATCACCCATCCAAGAATCCACGAAGAGGGAAAATTTGAAAGCATTATCAAGAATTTGAGCCTTGGGTAGTGCTGTGTCGGAAGTTTCCTGAAGAAGAGAAAGCACCTGGTAATAGGATGGTCTGGTGCATGAGGTATTTTAAATCCAACTGGCACCATGAGTAACTCTCAGAATCTCTCTGTGTTGTATGAAACACCCCTGACAGGAACTCTAACTCTGGATGTCATTGCTGACTTGGTCAGTAGGTTTTGCTAATTTTCCATGAAGGAACCCAGCAATGCATCATTTGAAAATATTTTTCCCACAAAAACAAATCTGTAGTAATTGTTGATCCAGTTCCTTCAGGAAGTGATGCCGAACCCAACCAGGCTAATCTGAGAAGTGCAACAGCAAAGATCATAACCTTGGACCCTGAGATATGCCACCTAGAAACTGAACATTAGCAATAAATAGTACTGGGCATGAACAGGAAAAGTGTTGGTCTTAAATATGTAGCAACTGGATAGAAGCTAGCAGAAAGGGTGACAAAACAGATAGTAAGCTACAAAAGGAAGTATGAAAAGAAACTTGCAAGGGATATAAAATAAACACAAACATTTTTTACAATTACATGAGGAAAAAAGATGGAGGTCAGGAGCATTGTTGGCCCCTTAAAAACTAATAACAGTGATATTGTCAATGAAAATAAGGAAATGCCAGGTACGCTTAATAATTACTCTGTGTCAGTATTTATAGTGAAGGAAAAGGTCAGCATGCCAGACATCCCAAGGAAACTAATATTGAATCGGAGATATGGACTCATCCAAATTAATGTAAATAAAATAGTAATGAAGAAAATAATGGCACTAAAGAGTGACAGGACTAGACGGTTTCCATCCCAGGGTTTTATAGGAAGTGAGTGAGAACATTGCAGATGTCCTCATTTTAATCTTCCAAAGTTCTCTTGATACGGAAACCATTCCTTTAGATTAGAAAATGGCATATGTCACTCGCAATTTAAGA
The DNA here is from genome assembly GCF_036365525.1 of Heterodontus francisci. NCBI lineage: Eukaryota > Metazoa > Chordata > Chondrichthyes > Heterodontiformes > Heterodontidae > Heterodontus > Heterodontus francisci. The sequence goes on along the minus strand of NC_090377.1, from coordinate 69,021,226 downwards.
AAGGTGAGAGAGAGAAACTGGGGAATTATAGACCAGCTAGCCAAATATCTGTTGTCAGGAAATTTCTAAAATCTATAATTAAGGATGGAATGACTGAAAACCTTGACAATTTTCAGCTGATCGGAGAGAGCCAGCATAGATTTGTAAAGGGAAAGTCATGCCTGACAAATCTGATTGAATTTTTTGAAGAGGTGACTAAAGTAGTGGACAGGAGAATGTCTATAGATGCAATTTACATGGACTTGCAGAAGGCATTTAATAAAGCCCCTCATAAGAGACTGTTAGCTAAAGTTGAAGCTCGTGGAATTGAAGGCAAATTATTGACCTGGTTAGAAACTGGCTAAGTGGCAGGAGACAGAGAGTAGGGCTAATGAGACAGTACTTTAATTGGTAGAATGTGACTAGTGGTATCCTGCAAGCATCTGTGTTGTGGCCTTAACTATTCACTATATTTATTAACAACTTAAATGATGGGATAGAAAGCCCATATCCAAATTTTCCATTGACACAAAGATAGACAGCATGGTAAGCAATGTAGATGGAAGCATTACATTACAAACAGATATTGATAGATTAAGTGAATGAGCAAAACTGTGACAAAATGATTTCAATCTCGGCAAATTTGAGGTGATCCATTTTGGACCAAGAAAGGATAGAACAGGGTACTTCTAAATGGTGAAAAGCTAGAAGCAGTGGAGATCCAAAGAGACTTGGTGCTCCAGGTAGATAAATCATTAAAATGGCATGAACAGGTACAGAAAATAATCTAAAAGGCTAATTAAATGCTGGCATTTATATCTAGAGGATTGGATTACAAGAGTGTAGAAATTGTGCTTCAGCTATACAAAGCCCTGATTAGACCACCTGGGAGCAGTGTGAGCAGTTCTGGGCACCACACCTTAGGAAGGACATATTGACCTTGGAGGGAATGTAGTGAAGGTCTACTAGAATGATACCTGGACTCCAACGTTAAATTACAAGGAGAGATTACACAAACTGTAGTTGTATTCCCTGGAATTTCGAAGTTTAAGGGGTGATTTGATCAAAGTTTTCAAGATATTAAGGGGAACTGATAGGGTAGATTGAGAGAAACTATTTACATTAGTTGGGGAGTCCGGGACTAGGGGACATAGTCTAAAAATTAGAGCCAGACCTTTTAGATGTGAAATTAGGAAACAGCTCTGCATATTGTCATGGTCCTGTGTTTTTTTTTCTCTCTCTCCTCGGAAATATTGCGGTGTGCCTTTAAGACTGTAAAAGATCAGTGCATCTTTAAGGCAGAAAGTTCTGGAGGCTCAGTGAGCCCGAGTGCATTCTGGTTGCCAAGCAACAGCCACAGAGAAAGAGAGAGAGGACATGAGATTCAATGTTGCAGTTTGACTTTTGAAAACTGGCTAGCTGAGACTGGTTGGCAGAGAGAAACTGTTCTAGCAATAGAAGGAAGAAGCTGTTTTTATTTCTCTCTCTCAAGAACATCCTACAAAACTTCAAGCTGAATTAATTCCATAACAAAATAAGAAAAAAAAATTTTTCTTTCACCAACAAATTATTGATATCTGCAGTGCTCACCACTGGGAAAAAAAGGAAGTGTTAAATACTACAACAGCCGAACTGTTGAACCCCTAACTTTGGAAGGACCTTCTGTTTTCATCAGACCTTGGAAGACTGCAAGTGAACTTTGACTGTATTGTATTGTGAGACCATTCATCAGGAACATAATTTGCAAAGTCTTTTTTTTCTATTTTTTCGGTCAGCTAATTTAAAACCGAGTATATGTATGTGAATGTGGCAGTTAAACTTTTAAAAAAGAAGTTATAGGTCTTTAGGTATTGATTTATCTTAGTAGTGTTTAAGATTTTAGTTTTTTTAATAAATAGTTAATTTGTTGATACTTAAAGATACCTGGTTTGGTTCGCTTCATTGGGGGTTACTAGATTGTTCAATTGGGCTGAATTCTTCTGATTTGGAAAGCTTAAAGAAATATGATGCAACCTATGGAACAACAGGACTGAATTGACAGTGCATTGCTACAATTGCAATCAGAATCATATATTTTGATTGGGGGCTTGGTCCTGAGTGGTTGTAACATATTTTTAATTGGTGGCTTGTCCACAGTCGAATCATATTTAATTAAGCAGCTCGCATCTGGGATTAGAATCAGACTAATTTGGAGGGCTCGCATTTGGAATCGTATTAATTGCTTATCTCTGGGATAACATACAAATTGGGGTCTTGCGTCTGGCATCATTTGAATTGCTCTCACATCTGGGATCATATCAATTGGAAACTCGATTGTTGGGTTCCGAATCTAACGCCAATTACGAGAAAAAAGGACCAGGATTCTTGTACAATAAGGTACAGTCTATACCATTGTAAAGGCATTAGCGGTTGCGGCAGAGCTTTTGGGAAAGCAGAATGTTTCCCTCAGTGACTTGATAATTTTAACTAAGAACAAACTAAAAGAATTGGCAGCACAATTGGGATTAGAATTGAAATCAGGTGCCAAAAAGCAGAGATAATTGACATAATAGCCTAACATCTGGAATTAGAAGAAGAAGAAGGAAAAGGAAAAGATGAGAGACAAGAAGGTCTTAAGTCAGAGAGTAATGCAGTGGAATGGGCTAGGATTCAGTTAGAAATGAAAAAACTGGAGCTTCAACAGGAAACAGAAAAAGCAATAGCAATAAGAAAACTTGAATTGAAGGAAAGGGAGAAAGAGAGAGCATTTCGGAGAGAAAGTGGAAGAGAAGAGGGAATTTAAGTTAAAACAGATGGAACTAAGACAAAAGGGTAGTCTTAAATCCACAGAAAATTCGAGTCAGGAAGAATCTGAATTCAGCTCAGGACCCCACGAAAAGTTGTTTAAATTTATACAGGCTCTTCCTAAGTTTGAGGAAAAGGACGTAGAGACATTTTTCATATCTTTTGAAAAAATAGTCAAACAGATGAAATGGCAGAAGGAAAGCTGGACACTTTTTATGCAAAGCAGGTTGGTAGGCAGAGCTCATAAAGTTTATGCCATGCTTCCTGAAGAGGCTTCTGCAGATTATGAGATGGCAAAAAAGACTATTCTCACTGCTTATGTGTTAGTCCCTGAAGCTTGCCGTCAGAAGTTTTGGAACTTACGGGGATCGGCTGGGCAGACATGTAGAATTTGACAGGGTGAAGCAAATTAATTTTTATCGTTGGATACGGGCATTAAGGATGGAAACCACAAATGAGAACCTTTGACAGTTGATTCTCTTAGAAGAGTTTAAAAACTCAATTTCTTCAGTAATGAGAACTCATATAGATAACCTGAAAGTTTTGAAAGCTAGGCAAGCAGTGGAAATTGCTGATGATTTTGAGCTTGTGAATATGCCAAAACCTTTTGTCTGTCACCTCCATAAACCTGAGAAGGATAGCAAGTGGGAGAGTGAAAGGAAGGCAAGTAGCCAGGGACAAAAAGATACTGCTGGGAATGCCCGAGGATCACCTCCTCAGCTCAGCAAGAAAGGTGCTGAGGATAGAAGTTAGCAAGCCAAAGTGTTATCATTGCACAAACCTTTGTTCAGAATGCTGGAAATTGCAAGGAAAACCCACAGGACTTGTTAGGGTACACAAAGCTAGTGCGGAGGAAAAAACTCGCGACTGAGAGTATAGCTTTAATGACAGCTGTAAAACCAGATACTAAAACTAAAAGGAGTGTAGAGGTTAAGAATAAAATACCCAAAAGTTATAATGATTTTTTTGTCAAAGGGGAGAGTAACTCCATATCCTATAAGTGAGGCAGAAAAACATATCATTATACTCAGGGACACAGGAGCAACCCAAACACTCTTGCTGGTGAAAGATATAATGTTTCCACCAGAGAGAGCCTTGAAGGCTAAAGTTTTAGTTAATGGGATTGGCGGGGATTATATATCTGTATCTTTATATAAAGTATGCCCAGTGAGTGACTTAATATCTGGGATAGTAACTGTAGGAGTTGTCCATAGTTTTCCAGTAGCGGGAATTGAACTACTCCTAGGAAATCATTTGGCCGAATTGAAAGTATCAGTTTCTCCTATAATTACAGAGAAACCAAATGAAATTAAGAAAATAGAGCAATTAGAGGAACAAGTTCTGGGAATATTTCTTGCGTGTGTAGTCACCCGAGCATTGGCGAAACAGGAGATAGGAAACACTGTCGGAGGTAAAAGTGACACCACAAAAAGATAGCCAGGTATCTGGAACCTTATTTGGGGATTCAGATAATCCAAATGAGATGTTTAACAGATCTTCTATCTTTGCACTACAGCAAGCTGATCCAGAGATGTACTGAATGGCACATACAGCTCAGACAGAAGGTGAGGTGAAAGGAGTTCCAGAAGGCTATTATGTAGCAAACGGGGTTTTGAGGAGGAAATGGATACCACCTCACAGACCTGCAGAGGAAGACTGGACAGTTGTTGAACAGATAGTGGTACCATCTAAATATCTCCAAGGATTATTAAGGTTAGCACACGACATTCCTTTTGCAGGATAGGGGAATTTGGAAGACCAAATCACACATAAGCCAACATTATTACAGGCTAGTTCTGACAAGAAATGTGAGACAATTTTGTAGGACATGCCATACATGTCACATGGTGGGAAAACCACAACCTACCATAAAACCGGCACTACTAGTTTCCATACCCGTGATTGAGGAACCATTTAGCAGGGTATTAGTAGAATTTGTAGGACCCTTGCCAAAAACAAAAGCGGGACATCAATACATACTTACTATCATGAATATGGCTACTCGATTGCCAGAGGCCATTCCTTTGAGGACAATTACTGCTAGAATAGTAGTAGAAAAGTTAACCCAATTCTTTACGAGATATGGGTTACCTCTTGAAGTTCAGTCAGATCAAGGTTCTAATTTCATGTCTAGGATATTTCAAGAAGTCATGGGCAATTTGGGGATTAGACATTTGAAATCTTCAGCATATCACCCACAGTCACAGGGAGCTTTAGAGAGATTTCACCAAATTCTCAAAACAATGATTAGAACAAACTGTCACAAATAGCCACATGTCTGGGATAAAGGACTAGACTTTCTTTTATTTGTCACAGAGACTCACTGAATGAGTCTACAGGCTTCAGTCCTTTCAAATATGAAGTAAGAGGTCCTCTAAAATTTATTAAATACAGATTCTTGGGACAAAAGAATGAATCTTCGATACTGGACTGGGTATCTGTGTTCCGGGAAAGGTTCACGAAAGCTTGCGGTAAAGCAGTGGATGTGGTGTATATGGATTTCAGTAAGACGTTTGATAAGGTTCCCCACGGTAGGCTATTGCAGAAAATACGGAAGTATGGGGTTGAAGGTGATTTAGAGCTTTGGAACAGAAATTGGCTAGCTGAAAGAAGACAGAGGGTGGTGGTTGATGGCAAATGTTCATCCTGGAGTTCAGTTACTAGTGGTGTACCGCAAGGATCTGTTTTGGGGCCACTGCTGTTTGTCATTTTTATAAATGACCTGGAAGAGGGTGTAGAAGGGTGGGTTAGTAAATTTGCGGATGACACGAAGGTCGGTGGAGTTGTGGATCTTGCCGAAGGATGTTGTAGGGTACAGAGGGACATAGATAGGCTGCAGAGCTGGGCTGAGAGATGGCAAATGGAGTTTAATGTGGAAAAGTGTGAGGTGATTCACTTTGGAAGGAGTAACAGGAATGCAGAGTACTGGGCTAATGGGAAGATTCTTGGTAGTGTAGATGAACAGAGAGATCTTGGTGTCCAGGTACATAAATCCCTGAAAGTTGCTACCCAGGTTAATAGGGCTGTTAAGAAGGCATATGGTGTGTTAGCTTTTATTAGTAGGGGGATCGAGTTTCGGAGCCACGAGGTCATGCTGCAGCTGTACAAAACTCTGGTGAGACCGCACCTGGAGCATTGCGTGCAGTTCTGGTCACCGCATTATAGGAAGGATGTGGAAGCTTTGCAAAGGGTGCAGAGGAGATTTACTAGGATGTTGCCTGGTATAAAGGGAAGGTCTTACGAGGAAAGGCTGAGGGACTTGAGGTTGTTTTCGCTGGAGAGAAGGAGGAAGAGAGGTGACTTAATAGAGACATATAAGATAATCAGAGGGTTAGATAGGGTGGATAGTGAGAGTCTTTTTCCTCGGATGGTGATGGCAAACACGAGGGGACATAGCTTTAAGTTGAGGGGTGATAGATATAGGACAGATGTTAGAGGTAGTTTCTTTACTCAGAGAGTAGTAGGGGCGTGGAACGCCCTGCCTGCAACAGTAGTAGACTCGCCAACTTTAAGGGCATTTAAGTGGTCATTGGATAGACATATGGATGAAAATGGAATAGTGTAGGTCAGATGGTTTCACAGGTCGGCGCAACATCGAGGGCCGAAGGGCCTGTACTGCGCTGTAATGTTCTAATTCAACACTTTAAAGCATCCCAAGCTAATGTGAAAAAATAGGCAGACAAGAATACAAAAGCCCGCAATATTCAACCAGGGGATGAGTACTAAGGTTGTTGCCATTGCAGGGAGAACCATTAAAAGCATGGTTCAGTGGCCCATATAGAGTGATCAAAAGAATGGGTAAGGTCGATTACTTAATTGACACTCCTGACTGCCAGAAGAAGAACCAGTTGTGTCACATCGATATGCTAGACCTAAACCTGACGGGTCAACCTGATTTTGTATAGATTATAGAAAAGTCAATGTGGTAACGAATGCAGACTCCTACCCAAATTCTCATTTAGAAGGCTGTATTTTCAGAGTGGGCAACATAGAAACCTAGAAAATAGGAGCAGGAGTAGGCCATTCGGCCCTTCGAGCCTGCTCCACCATTCATTATGATCATGGCTTATTAGCCAACTCAGTAGTGGATAGTGATGAGGATTGTCAGAGGATACAGCAGGATTTAGATCGGTTGGAGACTTGGGCGGAGAAATGGCAGATGGAGTTTAAGCCAGACAAATGTGAGGTAATGCATTTTGGAAGATCTAAGACAGGTGGGAAGTATACAGTAAATTGTAGAACCCTTAGGAGTATTGACAGGCAGAGAGATCTGGGCATACAGGTCCACAGGTCACTGAAAGTGGCAACGCATGTGGATAAGGTAGTCAAGAAGGCATACGGCATGCTTGCCTTCATTGGTCGGGGCATAGAGTATAAAAACGGGCAAGTCATGCTGCAGCTGTACAGAACCTTAGTTAGGCCACACTTAGAATATTGCGTGCAATTCTGATCGCCACACTACCAGAAGGATGTGGAGGCTTTGGAGAGGGTACAGAAGAGGTTTACCAGGATGTTGCCTGGTCTGGAGGGCATTAGCTATGAGGAGAGGTTGGATAAACTCGGATTGTTTTCACTGGAATGACGGAGGTGAAGGGGCGACTTGATAGAGGTTTACCAAGTTATGAGTGGCATGGACAGAGTGGATAGTCAGAAGCTTTTTCCCAGGGTCTAAGGGTCAGTTACTAGGGGACATAGGTTTAAGGTGTGAGGGGCAAATTTTAGAGGGGATGTGCGAGGCAAGTTCTTTACACAGAGGGTGTGAGTGCCTGGAACTTGCTGCCGAGGGAGGTGGTGAAAGCAGGTACGATAGCAACGTTTAAGAGGCATCTTGACAAATACATGAATAGGATGGGAATAGAGGGATACGGTCCCCGGAAGTGCAGAAGGTTTTAGTTTAGACAGGCATCAAGATCGGCGCAGGCTTGGAGGGCCGAATGGCCTATTCCTGTGCTGTACTGTTCTTTGTTCTTTGTTTGTTCTAGTAGCCTGTTCCCGCTTTCGCCCCATACCCTTTCATCCCTTTAGACCCAAGAGCTATATCTAACTCCTTCTTGAAAACATACAATGTTTTTTCCTCAACTGCTTTATGTGGTAGTGAATTCCACAGGCTCACCACCTCTGGGTGAAGAAATTTCTCCTCATCTCAGTCCTGAAAGGTTTACCCTGTATCCTTAGACTATGACCCCTGGTGCTGGACTCCCCCACCATCGGGAACATCCTTCCTGCATCTACCCTGTCAAGTCCTGTTAGAATTTTATAGGTTTCTATGAGATCCCCCCTCACTCTTCTGAACTCCAGCGAATATAATTCTAACCGACTCAATCAGTCCTCATATGTCAGTCCCGCCATCCCAGGAATCAGTCTGGTAAACCTTCACTGCACTCCCTTTATAGCAAGAACATCCTTCCTCAGATAAGGAGACCAAAACTGCACACAATATTCCAGATGTGGCCTCACCAAGGTCCTATATAATTGCAGCAAGACATCCCTGCTCCTGTACTCGAATGATCTCGCTCTGAAAGCCAACATGCCATTTGTCTTTTTTACCGCCTGTTGGACCTGCATGCTTACCTTCAGTGACTGGTGTACAAGAACATCCAGGTCTCGCTGCATATTCCCCTCTCTCAGTTTATAGCCGTGTCCGTGTCCATGTCCAAGACACCAAGTGTCTTAAAGAGACAAATGTGTTGGAGGGATACTGTCAAATTCCTTTGACACCCCAAGATAAGGAAAAATCAGCTTCTGTTACACCGGGCGGTGTTTTCCAGTATCAAGAGATGCCACACAGGTTAAGGGGTACTTGAGAAACTTCACAGAGAATAGTGAACCCAGTAGTGGCCAGTGTTCCTAGCTGTGCAGTTCACCTGGCTGAAGTGATTGACAACAGGGACACTTGGAAGGAAAACACGAAACAACTGGGAGACTATGTTTGGAAGGTTGAAATGGGCTAATTGGGACAACCTTTGTAAAATTAAAAGCCAAAAATGTTTTGATGGAATTTATTGCTGTAGTCTTATCATTTTAGAAAATTGTATACATATTTCGGGGAAAAATACTGTTATCTCTGATGCTTTGTCACTGATTTAACCATGTTAACTTATGCAGATAGCGATGATATAAAGAGAATGCTGTAAATTATTAGTAGAGTGAATGGTGTGTAAAAGCAGGAAAATAATGTTAATGTTTTTTCAATTTCTATTTTTTGCATTGTAATGAAATGCATTTCGGGAATGGCGTTTCAGTTCATCAGGGGTAGAGGTGTCAAGGTCCTGTGTTTTTTTTTGCTCTTGGAAATATTGCGGTGCACCTTTACGACTGTAAAAGATCAGTGCATCTTTAAGACAGAAAGTTTCGGAGGCTCAGTGAGCCAGGGTGCATTCTGGTTGCCAAGCAACAGCCACAGAGAGAGAGAGAGGACACGAGATTCAATGTTGCAGTTTGACTTTGGAAAACTGGCTGGCTGAGACTGATTGGCAGAGTGAGACTGTTCCAGCAATTGAAGGAAGAAGCAGTTTTTCTTTCTCCCTCTCAAGAACATTCTACAAAGCTTCAAGTCGAATTAATTCCATAAAAAATTGAGAAAGAAGCTTTTTTCTTTCACAACAAATTATTGATATCTGCTGAGTCATCGCTGGGTAAAAAAAGAAGAGTTTAATACTTTTGAACCCCTATCTTTGGAAGGACCTTCTGTTTTCATCAGACCTTGGAAGACTGCAAGTGAACTTTGACTGTGTTGTATTGGAAGACCATTCATCAGGAACATAATTTGCAAAGACTATTTTTCTATTTTTTCAGTCAGCTAATTTAAAACCGAGCATATGTATGCAAATGCTGCATTAGATTTTTAAATAAGAAGTTATAAGGTCTTTAGATATTTGTTTATCTTAGTAGTGTTTAAAATTTAAATTTTTTAAATAAATAGTTAATTTGTTGATATCTAAAGATACCTGGTTTGGTTCACTTCATTCAGGGGTTACTAGGTTGTTCAATTTGGCTGTTTTTTTCCTGATTTGGAAAGCTTAAAGAAATATGATGCGGCCTATGGAGCGATGGGACTGAATTGACAGTGCATTGCTCCCGCCATGATCAGAATCATATATTTTGATTGGGGGGGCTTGGTTCTGAGTGGTCGTCATGATGTAAAGGGTAGTAGAAGTTGGGAACCTTCCTCCCCAAATGGTAATTGATGTTGGATCAATTGTTAAATTTAAAATAAAATTGTTAGATTTTTGTTAACCAAAGGTATTAAGGGATATGGGGCAAAGGCAGATTTATGGCGTTAGGTTACAAATCAACCATGATCTCATTGAATGACGGAATAGGCTTGAGGGGCTAAATGGCCTACTCCTATTCCTATCTTCCTCTGTTCCTAGAAATATAAAAAAAGTTACACAGTTGACATCTATGTCTAAAAAATTCTAGATCAATAATTCTAGTGCACACATCCTGTATTATGAAATTGTGGAAAAAAGGATGGTGATGATGTTTGAGAGCAGGATGGGTGAAATAGAAAGGGTCACAAATGCAGCCACTGAGGTCTTATACTATAACATAATCCAATGTTATGAGTATGCCTAGTTTGTGATGATTTTATTAAACATGTGATCTGGCCATCTTGGTGTCTGTCTTTCTTTACAAGTGCTTCCCATTATATTCCCAATATACAGATTTTGGCAACAAAAGGGATTAAAATGCAAACATTTTTGCAGAAAATGGCAGTAGAGACCATGATGAACAAAGTAAGGTAGCTCCCAGTGACGTACCTGCTAGGATGGTGAAGATTTTCTGTTAGATTATGTTGAGCTTAATTGTTTCTGAAAACGTGTGGCTGAACTCAGTTGAATGGATTCTTCAGGGTCATAGCATCCATCTGTTTCAACAACCGACTACACCGGCTTTGGTGAGTTTGTTCTGATTAGGCTGACTTAGATTCTGTCTCACTGTTAGAGACAGCCACAGTAAAGTGTTTACTGGGTCACTGTTACATTTGAAAATGGGACAAAATGGCTGCGCCCACAGAATACATCAGAAGGATAGGAACGTATGATAGAGCTTGAGAACCATTCGGTAAGTACACTGAAAGAATTAACATGTTCTTCAGAGCTAATGATATTAGAACTCGAAGGTGAAAGTGAAGAGGCCCAGACTCAGAATAAGGCAATTCTTGAGTACAAGAGTCACAGGCCTGAAACATTAACTCTGTTTCTCTCCACAGATGCTGCCAGACCTGCTGAGTATTTCCAGCACTTTCTGTTTTTATTTCAGATTTCCAGCATCCAAAGTATTTTGCTTTTATATAAGCAATTTTGCTAATGGAGATTGACCTGGTAGTGTATGGTACACTAACAAACCTTTTTGCTCCCAACAAGGCAAAAGAGGTGCCATTCAAAATAATTGTTGGAGGAACATTTTAATTCTAAGCTGCTAGAGATAGTGGAAAGTTACAAATTTAGAACCAGAAACCAGAGAAGTAGCGAAACAGTTGGCAAGTACATTGTGGCACTGGAGACTTTATCATTATATTGCAACTTTGGTACATTCTTAGACTATGCGTTACAAGACAGATTCGTGTGTGGATTGGTGGGTGAAAGCATCCAGTTGAAGTTACTAAACATACAAAACCTCACACTTGAGCTAGAGTGTAAGGTTGCAACTACCATGGAGATGGCATCAAAGAATGCTCAGGAATTTCCTCCTATGCATGTGATTAGTATAGATCCTGTCCACTGTGAGAAGGCTTCCGCCAAGTCTAAATTGGGGAGACCTGATCAGAAGAGTGCTGTTGATAAAGGTTTAGTGAGTTCTTATCACTGAAATGGCAACCACACAGCACAGGCATGTCAGTACAGAAGTGCCAAATGCTTTAATTGCCAAAAGATAGGCCATATTGCAACTGCTTGCCAACCGACGACCAAAGCAGGAAAGAGAACTATTTCCATTAATAATTGAAAGCAGTGACATAATAAGGGTGGAGTTTGCAATTTTGAAGTGAATCCAGAGTGCTTAAGTGAAGAGGAGCTCGGGTGTACAGCAATTATGCTACTAGCAATCAATCAAATGACAGAGACTTTTGGACACTGGTGTTAGTAAATTAACAGTACATCAACATATACAACAATACAGCTGCAGATTGCTCCATTAGGAGTAGAGACAAGTATGAGAACAAATTAAGTGATGTACCTCTAACTGAGAGCACAGTTCAGTTGAAAAGCTACTCTGGTGAAGTGTTAGAAACATGTGGACAAATGGAATGCAATGTCCAATATAAGGGCAAGTCCCTCAAGTTACCCATTGCTGTAGCAAGATATGCCAACAAACGAACGCTAATGGGCAAAGACTGGCTTCGTAAGCTAAAGTTGGACTGGAAGCATGTTTTCCAAGTTGAAACAACCAAGAAGCTTGATCAGCTATTGAATAGTTACAGGAACATTTTCGAGGATAGTTATGAAGGTATAATCGGTGTGAGAATGAACATCCAAATTAGGCTTGATGCAAAACCAGTATATTGCAAGGCTAGGCCAGCTGTTTATGCCCTCAAAACCCAGGTTGAAAAGGAACTAATGAAGCTAGAGAGGAATGGTGTGCTCGTGAAAACTGACCACAGTGATTGGGCAATCCCAATTGTACTAGCGCCCAGGTCAGACAAAACCGTGAGGCTATGTAGGGACTACAAAGTCACAATCAACCAGGAGTGGATGATGACCAGTATCCACTACTGACCTCTCATGATTTGTATGTGGGAGCTAGCAAGATCCAAGCTATTGACGATGTTGGATTTGTCCCATGCTTATGCATAGCTCAATGTGGATCCAGAGAGTCAACAGTATCTCACAATAAACACACACATGGGGTTAAACTCCTACACAAAGCTGCCCTATGGTGTGAAATCATTTCCAAAGATCTTCCAAGCTACAATGGGTAAGATTTTGCAATGAGTGCTGCATTGCTTGTGTCATGCTCACGAGAAGTGCAGCAATGAAAATACAGAATCCAAAAAAATTGACTTTTCCTTTAAAAAAGTGGACAATGTGCTGCAAAATGGCCACCAAAAGTCAAATGACCAGGCCGTTTTTCAAATTATCTTACTGTCTGTTAAGGACAAAAGGATACATTGCAAGCAGAGAGGTATCAATTACACCCATCCTGAACCCATCAAGAGACATTTTGGAATTGAATGGGTGCTTCTAAAACAAAGAAGGTGTGAAGTTGCCACATCCTGGTCTATTGTTGGTCACCACAGGGAGGGAACTCTGTGTCTCCTAACAGATGCAATATGTGATAGATTTTGACCTTAAAAAGTAGCTCTCTGGAAAAATCAGAACAAACAACACAAAGGCCTGTCCAGCTGAGAGCTGTGAGAAATCCAGCAAAAGCCAAAGAAGGAGCCCTGCTGTGAGTTCTACACTTCAACTTGTTGCAGCAGAAAACTGAAAGTGATTATCGCTTCCAGAATGCAGTCTCACCCCAGAAAAATCTACCAACAACTCAGGCCTGCAACGTTAAAAGAGAAATTGTCCTCAGGGAAAATTCAACACAGGTTTACCATGAACCCTGAACACCTACCTCACTTCAAACCACTTACCCTTTTCGTCTCTATCTATTCTTGTCTGTGTGTGTTTTTTTGTGTGTGTGTGTGGGTGCATGCGAACAAGTGAATGCATGTGTGGGTGTGGTTGTGCCATTTCAGGATTGAATATTGCTCAATAAATATTTAAGCTTCTGTTTTAAACCTAGAAGCAAAACTGTTGCTGTCTATTTGACAAGTAAAACACAAGGGGTTAAAACCCGAGTAACAAAAACACTTGGTGTGGTCAGTTGGGAGGTGAACAGTGGGAACCAACCATGCCCCTTACCACTTGGCTGTAACACTTGTGTAATCAGGACGATGTATTGATCGTGACTGCAACAGAGGAAGAGAATCTTCAAGTGTTGTATGAAGTGTTAAAAAGGCGCAATGATCACAATGTAAAGTTGAAAAGGAGCAAGTGTGTTTTTGTGCAATCGGAGGTAGTGTACCTTGGCTTGAAAATCAATGAAAAAGGACTGCAGCCAGTGAAAGAGAAGATAGAGGCAATAGTTAATGCACCAAAGCCAAAGGATGTGTCTGAGCTTAGATCTTTTCTAGGTATGGTCCAATATTACTTGCAATTTCTGCCAGGGCTCTCAACGGTGTTAGCTCCACTACTTGAGTTTTTGAAGAAAGATGTGAAATGGGAATGGTCTAAAGCACAACAAGATGCTTATGATGCATGTAAGAGAAGCTTGACCAGTGATGCACTACTTGTTCATTACAACACAAATCGGTGACCTGAAGCTAGCATGTGATGCTTCAAACTATGGAGTTAGAGCAGTGATCAGTCATGTCATGGATGTTGGTCAAGAGAAGCCTGTAGTGTTCGTGACACATACCCTGATCAAGAGTGAACGTAACTACACGCTGTGACAGACAAGCGGCACAGTGGTTAGCACCGCAGCCTCACAGCTCCAGCAACCCGGGTTCAATTCTGGGTACTGCCTGTGTGGAGTTTGCAAGTTCTCCCTGTGTCTGCGTGGGTTTTCTCCGGGTGCTCCGGTTTCCTCCCACAAGCCAAAAGACTTGCAGGTTTGTAGGTAAATTGCCCCTAGTATAGGTAGGTGGTAGGGAAATGTGGGGATGTGGTAGGAATATGGGATTAGTGTAGGATTAGTATAATTGGGTGGTTGATGGTCGGCACAGACTCGGTGGGCCGAAGGGCCTGTTTCAGTGCTGTATCTCTAAACTAAACTAAATAGTAAGTGATGTGCATGGCTTCCGCTTTTTACCACCCAACTGACTGCCATCATGTTTTGTTAAAATTGGTGCATTAGTCCCTGAGTGTTTTAAGGTCAAATAAACAGACAAATGACATGTTTTCTTGTAGGTTAAAAAAGGAAGATAACTATTTTAAACAATTCCCAAAATGGTTGCAACCTCACCCACGCATGCATTCATACACATAGCGTACACGAGAATAGATAGATAGAGAGAAACGGGTAGGATGCAATTAGAGTCCAAGGTGATGTAAGAGTTCATGGTTTACAGAATACTATTGAATCTTCTCAGGAGGAAAGTCTTTTTTTAAAGAAGCAGGCCTGGGTGTTTTCAGTCTTAAACTTGCTGGGGTGTTGTAGATTTCTAATGGTTAAAACTCAACCCAAAGTTGATGGTGTGAATTTGGTTTACCTTCACAGATAGAGAGTCTCAAAGTCACCTTGTAATTTCTCTGCTGTAGTGGTTGCTCAGTTCTTGTTCAGCAGGATTCTTCTGCTTAGCTGGATCTCTCTCATAGCCTGTGGCTGGAAATTGGCTTTCAGTGGTCTTGGCTTGATCTCCCCTCTCTCTCCAGTGGGCTACCTTTTAAAGTAAAAATCCATCACTTTCAGTCTCTGTCAGATGTTACAGGGCCCTCTCCCTTGGTGTGACCACACAATGGTCCAGGATATGGAAACCATGGCGATCTATTGATGTCTGAATGGGGACCATTCTGTTATATTGATGCTACTTCATACCTATTCATTTTGGTTTGGGCTGTGAGTCAGTCTGTCTCCAGAACCCTTTGTTAGTTCATTCATGTCGATAGGCGTCATCAATATGCAATGGTGCTCCTTTCAATTTCAATCAGTTCTCCTCAGAGCTACTTCAGATGAGGTTAACAAGTTTCATCCTCAACAGACGGAGGTGCGTATTGTCAATACCGAGGGATCACCTGATCGCTACTCCATTTTTTCTGTGGCACAAGAGTCCATATTCTTGTGGTTCAGTTTAACAGTTGACATTTTATTTTCATAATTCCTCCAGTTCATTGTTTATTTCATCATGGCTCCTTCCGAGCAAGCCACAATATATAATAATACTTATTATAAACAACATTGCCACATAACAAGGGAGAACATTTTTCATAACTTTGTGATATTTTCATCAAAAATTTCAGGACACGAAATTCATATGCTGGAGGTCATGCTAAGGAAGTCGATCACCCTCCTGGGGATGTCGATCACCCTCCTGCAGCTGCTTCCTACATGGACGGCGTGGTATGCACCATTGAGAAAAGCACTAGTGCGGGTGTCCCCTATGTGCGCAGGAAGCAGCTGAACTAGTGCGCTCCTGACGTCACACAGCCCTATTGGCTGATGTGATGTCCTTTGTCCTAATTTGGACCACGCAAGTCCATTCAATGAATTTGTACATGGCTCACCAAAGATCAAATGTTCAGCTGGAAGAGGGCCCAGCACTTACATTATCAACTTGCAGGTAAGGTGAATTTGAAGAACTTTTGCTACTGCTGTGTTAGTATCTGCGTTGGCGGCTGCGAATGTGAAAACAAGTGATGGTCTTTTTAAAATTAGCAATCAATGAAATCAATCGATCTGGTGAGAACTTCCACTTTTCTGCTCTTATGTCACTGTTAGAAACCCCATAAAAGTTAAGTCTTGTTCAATGTAGTGAAACTGGATTTTTAACAGTGATGTAAGTAATCACTACTGCTGAGTAACCAAGCTGGCCCTGAAAAAATAATTTTCTATTTGTGGAATGATGTTAAATGTCTCCATTATGATTAATTACTAGATTTTTTAAACTAGATTTTTACATAATTAAAAATTATTTTAAAAAGTTTTTTCATGATATTTCAACTTCTACCTTAACCCCATGTGTACGTCCCAAACTTTATTTCGCTGCCTGTAAAACTTTAAAAAGTGATTTGATTATTAGTGCTTTTCATTTCCTGGTTGGCTGTGTGTGAGAATTCTTTATTGTGCTTGGCTGCTTGGACAGCTTGGTGACATTACTGCAGCTGCAATTAAAGAAATCTGCAATCCACCCCACATCGAGAGAGGTAAATTACTCACAACAAGAGATCACTAGATCACAGCTTTCTTTGAGGTCAGCGGCAAGCTCCCTTGCTTCGCTGCTGACTGTGTAATCTGGGCCAATGATCTTCTCCTTGAGTGCATTAGACTTGAGTGGCCTGTGTCCCCCTTCAGGTTACCTAGCATATGTAAAAATGTCATATTTCAGAATTGGAATTAGCCATCTTCTCACTTACATTGAAGAGGTTTTTTTTAAACTTGATTTCTGTGTCCAAGTTAACATATTTCAATAAAATATTCAACCCATAAATAGATGAAAATATACATAAACAAAATCAAATTATTATCTTCATATTGCATTCTCATGCATTGATGTAATTGTGGTGTAATCGCAATTTTAGAAGTGGATATATTGTACACCTGAGGCTTGCTGCCTCAGAAAACTTTCATTTTTGACTCAACTTACTTTTGTGCCAATTTTAGAAGTGGGTATATTGGAAAAAGCACAAGTGTCAAAAATGAAAATTTTCTAGGGAGGTAAACTCCCAGGATCCCTTCTAAATATACAGTATGCTATATGCTATACAAAATGCACACTGTACATTTAGAATGGTCTGGGAGTTTGTCACCTCAAGACAAAGTAATCATTTATGACGCTTCACTAGTGCTTTTTAGAACATGTAGCAGCAGAATATAGTATATTCTTCATACAAGATAATGCTTTTTGCTGAACTAAACAGAATACTGTAATGGTGACTCTAGTATGTTATGGTAATCTTTAGCAAACTGTAGACATTTCCTTGATTTTTTTCAGGTTGTTTCTTTCTACAACAATGAACTTTTTAAAATTTCAGGATGGGTCCTCCGACCCATTTTCTCCCACTTCCACCATAAAACTACCACAAATTATCACCCCTAGCTA
Source organism: Heterodontus francisci (assembly GCF_036365525.1). NCBI lineage: Eukaryota > Metazoa > Chordata > Chondrichthyes > Heterodontiformes > Heterodontidae > Heterodontus > Heterodontus francisci. Next base: position 69,003,714 of record NC_090377.1, on the reverse strand, counting down.
TCACCCCATTAACTCTCTGCCCCCCACCCCAGCCCCACTTGAAGTGAAGGCCATGGCCACTTTGTATAATGATCTGATTAGTACTTTGGAGGTTCTGTTCAGAATTATATTGCTATTTTCACTTAGCTCATCAATCAGTACAGTTTTGGACAACGAACATAGATTTCCCAATGGGAATCCCTCTATTAGTTTGTTATGAAAAGGAGGAAGATAACAAGATGGATAAGACTAGATTGGAGGCCTTCAGAGTAAGCCATCACAGTGGACATGTGTCCCCTACACACAGAAACCCACATGCTAAGGTTTACAGAACAAGAAGATCTTAAACTTTGTGGACCGCCACTGCCTCAGATGGCTGTGCTTTGCCCCTAGAAGCTATCAGAGAGAGATATCCAGTGCTGACTTTCAGCAGGTGGACAGCATTATCTGTGTCAGTCAAGGTCACCACTACTTTTAATTCCTTTGACACTGGATACTTCCAAGCAACATCTGGTGACCTTTGTCACTTTAATAATCTATAATGTCACCAATGCTCTATTCAAGAGGGCCACAGAATTTCTATCCTTCTGAATAGAACCAGAGAAACAAAGAGAACTACAAACTGGCAGGGTTACCACAGATGCAAGGAGCAATTGACAGACACACGTGGCACTCAAACCACCTCCATTTTACAAATAGGAAAGGTAGTTCTTTGTGTTAATCTGTTAATTGTGTATCATTGGTTTGATTATATGCAGGTGAAGGGTATTAATTGGGGTCTTAGTTGAACACTTACAAGCGGACACTCACTGAGACTGGTGGAGGGTTTGAGTGAGGAGCTACATGTTTGTAATCTTTTTACTCTGCACAATAAATGTGAAACTGAGTAAAGATACACTCCAGCATTATCATTCCATAAAACGTTTTCTGGAATTTAACATGGTAGCAGAGGATGGTTGCCTAAAGCTGAAGTTTGGAAACCAGGATTTTTTTTTAACATAGGAAACTAAAATCTCACGGGCTATTGTGGAAAATATGGCAGAAACCAAGTGTAAATTGTCAGGGTATGATTACCCTCTGATGTTCTTGGACTCTGAGTCATATGACTAGTGGAAGAATGAAGTGGATATATGGACACGGTTTACATCTCTACCAAAGAGGAAACAGGTATGGCCTTGGCGTTGTCACTTCCTACCAAAAGTAAAATCAGAAGTAAAGCATTTTGTGAACTGGATGTTCATCAGTTGGATACTGATGAAGGGTTGGATCTTCTGTTAGAATCTTGGATGAAATTTACAAGAAAGATTTAGTGAATATGAGGCATGGTCAGACTTTAATAGATTTCAGAAAAAAGATGGTTATTCAATGGAGGAATATATCATGGACTTTAACAGACTGTATAGAAGATTGAGGGAATTCAATTTGGAGATCCCTGGTTCAGTGCTAGATTTTAAATTGCTAGATTGTGCTAGGGTGTTGCATATGGACAGGCTCCTGGCTCTAACTGGGGTTCGGTTCTTGGACAAAGACTCACTGTTGGATCAAATGTCTGCTGCCTGAAAGAAAGTCCCGGGGAAACAGTCATTTCCTGCAGCCCTGGTAGAACAAGCAGGGCATTCTGCGGTGACACAAAGAATGGAGGACTCAATGTTTACTAGATTTCAAAATAGTCCAGATACTGGAAGCGGGCATATGTACAATGGAAGAGTTAAAGACAGGAGGAATGAGGATGAAAGCACCTTTAGCAGGTCTAATACAGTGGAAGACAGAATTGGAACAGCAATCATAGGCGAATGAATCCCAGGAATGCACAAGGAATAGTTAATAGGTGCTTCAGATGTGACTCAAAGTCTCATTATGCAATGAACTGACCTAAGCGGAGGGGCAGAGTCCTCGAAATAAAACATGACACAGAGAATTCTGAGGCAGAAGAGGAAGATACTGATGAATCTGAATGAATTGTACTAGTCACAAGGAGTTTTAGTCCTGTGATGAATGTGTTAGTTGTGGATTCATTCAACTGTGTCAAAACTTGCATGCACAGCTGAATGGGAAAGAGGTTTCAGGTTAATAAACAATATTTGTTACGGACCTCAAAACCAGTTACATTTACTAATTTGAGTTAGCAAATTTTTCCTTGTGGAATCTGATGAAATACATGAAATCCTGGTGTCAAAAGCTTAGGACAGCAAATAACACAAAGCCAAGTCAATGTGGGCAACCATTTTATGATGAACATTGTGAGGTCTTATAGCAGCTGTATTAGATAGTGCTTGCACGTCGACAGTATGTGGAACTGATTCTTTACAATGTTATCTGGATTCACTCAGTAGTGAGGATCGATGCAAGGTTAAAAGGAGTATAAAAGTATGACTAGCTTTAGGTTTGGTGATGACAACATATTGAAGTCACTGAAGAGAGTAGTAATTCCATGTAAGATATCAGTACTGATGTGGTCTCTCGTGAGATACCTTTACTGTTGAGTAAGCCTTCAATGAAAAGGGCACAAATGAAACTTAATATGGAGCATGATCAGGCAATTGTTTTTGGGAAGTCAGTGAATTTGCAGCTTACCCAGTCAGGGCATTATTGTATCCCCTTAATAAAACCTGATGTTTCCAGTCAGTGTTAGAGAAGTATTAATGGCATCTAGTGTTAAGAATCAGAGAGATAAAAGGCAAATTGTCTTAAAGTTACACAGAAAATTTCCTCCCCCTTCTTGTCAGAGATTAAAAACCCTGCTGAAGGATGCAGGTGTGATTAATGAAGAGTATATGAAAATAATATAAGAGATTAGTGAGAAGTGTGAAATCTTTAAAAAGTATCGGAGGACACCATCACATCCTATTGTAAGCCTTCCATTAAAGGTGACTTTAATGAGGTAGTTGCCATGGATTTAAAGATATGGGACAAAGACAAGAATATTTTCATTCTACATTTTATGGACCTAGCAACTAGATTTAGTCTTTCTACAAAAATAAATATTAAGGACAAAAGGGTGCTTAAAGACAAAATTATGGAGAAATGGATAGGGACTGGACTTGGGGCACCAGCTAAGTTTCTGACTGATAGTGGAGGGGAATTTGACAATGACGAGTTTAGAGATATGTGTGAAAACATGAACATTATGGTTATGAATACTGCAGCTGAAAGTCCTGTCAGCAATGTGCTTTGTGAAAGGAATCATGCAGTGGTTGATGAAATGTTACATAAAATCTTAGCTGACCAGCCAAACTGCAAGTTTACAACTGCTCTGCCATGGGCGCTTCATGCAAAGAATTCGCTTCAGATAGTTGGAGAATATAGTCCCTATCAATTGGTCTAGGGAAGGAATCCCAAATTGCCTTCTGCACTGTGAGACAGTCCTCTTGCTCTAGAAGGTATTACAATTAGTTTCATTTTTTCTACATATTTGAATGCTTTACATGCAGGAGATAGGTTTTCATCAAGGCTGAGGATTCTGAGAAAATTCACAGAGCTCTGAGGCATCATATAAGGCCATCTGATGTGGAATTTAGTTCAGGAGATTTGGTGTATTATAAAAGAAGGGCCCTGTTAAGGTAATCAGTTGTGATGTTAAGACAGTAGTTATCAAGCATGGAAATCAAACTGTTATGGTTCATTCTTCACGATTAATCGGGTTTGATTTCAAAATCTCAGAATCTGAGCAACTGATAAAGGGAAAAGAGATACCTTGTACCTCAAATAATCATGTGTTTTGTGATGAAGGTCCTGAGGCACAGAATATGGTAGATCAAGAGTTGGATAGTAATATGACCGATCATGATGATCAGGAAAATATATATCGCATCCAAAGGCCAATGGCTCCAAGTAGTTACTCAGGTGACATAAATTCCAGAGGGGTCTAATAAATGGAGGGATGCAACAATTGTGGGACGTGCAGGAAAATCTACAGGCAAGTTTAAATATTGGTTAAATATTCAGGATGATGGCCAAGAAGCAAGGTCCATGGACTGGCAGAATGGAGTGAAAGAGTGGAGGGTAAGAAAGCGCAGTGCAATTTCTAATAGTGGGTCTGGAAGTGACTCTTGCATGAGGAAGCTATCACGTGCTGGAGAAAGAGCCTCCGATAAAATGTGAGGGAGATCTTCTAGCAGTAGTTCCGAAAGACATCAAAATGCTAATAGAGGGTGTAGTTTGAACAGATTCCACAATGAAGCGAAGGCTAGAGAGCAATCTCGGAATATAACTGGAAGCAGAAGTTCTCATGACCATGAAGTTTTAGTGTCCGCTAATAAACTTGAGGATAAACTAATAAGAGAAGCAAAACATAAGGAACTAGAGAGTTGGAGAGAGTTTGGATCGGGGTTGATTTCAAAATTTATTCTGAGATACCAACGGGACAGCCAGCCTTGTCACATAGATGGATTTGTATTGAAAAAGTCCTTCCCAGTGGAATTTATAAGGCGAAAGTGAGGCTTGTTTAGAGGGGTTTTGAAGAGCGACTGGATCACACCAATGTTAGAGTGGACTCCTCCACAGCTGGAAAAGTAATCTTGAAAATCTTTTTGGTTCTTTTGGCCACATATTCATGGGAGTGTAGATCCATTGATATAAAAGCCACATTTTTGCAAGATGATACTTTTCAGAGAGAAGTGTATTTGAAACCACCTAAAGAGGCAGCAGATGCAAAAGGAAAATCGTGGAAACTGAATAAAAAGTGTCTATGGCCTTAATGATGCTTCCAGGGTGTAGTATTTCTCGGTGAGATCTGTTTTGTTGAAAATTGGTTTGTGTTCAACTAAAAGCAGATCCTGCAATATTTTATTGGTATAAAGGGAAACTTTCAAGCACCTTCATGATGCACAATGATGACTATTTATGGGGTGGTACTGTGGATTTTGAGAAATATATTATTAATAAGATTAGGGCAGAATTTAAAATTGGGAGTCAGGCTTGTGGGGCATTTAAATATATTGGTTTAGATATTAAGCAGACTAAGTGTGGAATAAGTTTGAATCAACAATCCTATTTAGAGTGTTATTCCTTTCCTGGTTAATCATGTTAGATCATCACAGAAAGATGATGATATATCTAAAGCAGAGATTAAGCAATTGCAAAGCTTGGTTAGTCAATTAAACTGGTTGTGCTCTCAGCCTAGGCCTGATGCTAGTTTTGATGTGCTGGAGTTAAGCACAATGATGAAACATCCAAAAATTGGGAATGTTTTAAGGGCAAATAAAACATTGAAAAAACTACATCTGGAGATATGTGTACTGAAGTTCCTATCCTTAGGTGACCCAAAGAACGTGAAGCTAATAATTTTTAGTGATGCTTCACATGCTAATCTTGCTGATGGGTATTCGAGTACAGCTGGCTTCATAATATTTCTGATGGAGGAAAATGGGAAATGTTGTCCATTAGCTTGGGAGGCTAAGAAAATAAAGTGAGTCGTTAAAAGCACTTTAGCTGCGGAAACACTGGGTCTTGTGGAGGCAGTGGATATGGGGTTCTATTTGTCAAATATGTTGGGTGAAATTCTGAAAAAGGGACATATTGAAAATAGGATACCCACTGACTGTTTTGTGGATAATCATTCTTTGTGGTACAGTGTACACTCTACAGAAAGTATGAGTGAGAAAAGACTACCTATTGACCTTGCTGGATTGAAACAAATGCTGGAGAGAAAGGAAATCTGCAAGCTTAAATGGGTAGATGCAAGTCATAAGCTATCAGATTGTTTCACAAAGAAATGCTAGTCCAAAGAAATTGTTAGGCGTGCTAGAGGAGGGACATCTCACAATGTAATACTTTGTACCTAATATGGAATTTATTTTGATTTATTTTGAAATGTTCTTTGAGCATGTTAATACTTTGTGCATAATATGGAATTTATTTTGAAATGTTATTTGAGCATGTTGCAGGTGAAGGGTGTTAATTGGGGTCTTAGTTGAGCACTTATAAGCAGACACTCACTGAGACTGGTGGAGGGTTTGAGTGAGGAGCTACATGTTTGTAAGATTTTTACTCTGCACAATAAATGTGAAACTGAGTAAAGATAGGCTCTGGCATTATCCTTCCTGAACAAGCTTTCTGGAATTTGACACTTGGAGTGGTGGAGATTCTACTGCAACCTCCCACCATACAACCTTAAGACCCTTGCTTCAGTGCCCAACAGTTGATTGCTTCTTGCTCTGACTTCAACCAGTGACACCTCCACAATGCATCAGGGAATTTGGGAGCCCTTTCTTCTTTCCTTGAGGTTTCTGCTCCTTCAAACATCATGAAATCTTTACTGCTCAATAAGTGATGTTCCCCTTAAACTATCTTCAGCTTTTTAAAGGCTACACCAGAATTGAATTTCCCTCTATCATAAGACAGATACCCTGTTGGGAATGTGGGCAGTCAAGTGGGCAGGTGTAAGTTCCTTTCCACCTTCAATTTATCAACAGGAGGAAAATTCAGTCCTTCATGTTAAAGAATTTACAGTGAATCTGAAAAAGGCACCAAATGATTGTGTAAGGAGTGTAAAGTATCATTTGTTAACAACATTTCAAAAGGCCAGGGAAGTATGTGGAAAACTTTCCTCCTGACAAAGACAAATCTAAACTTAATACCTTCTTTCTAATATATTGTGATACATTGTTGCATATATTGTCACAGAACTGTATTTATTTTCTCCTCGGATTAAAACAGTGTGACTTTAAGACTCTGTTAAAACAATGTACCTTTAAGACAGAGAGAGAAGTTTCAGATTTCTGAGAACAGTGTGCCACAGCTGCATTTGTTACCTAGGCAATCGCAGGAGAGTGAGGAGGTCACACGGTATAATATTTCAATTTGACTGTGTAAAAACCAGCTAAAACCAATTTTTGAGAGACACCAGCAAAATGTGCTTACTGGAGGAAAGAGCTGTCTATTTCTCTCAGCAGAAATTCTACAATGAGCTGCAGGCCATGTTAATTGCCTGAGGAAAAAACCCTTTGAAGGGACCATTGATATTGCTGGAGATTGCAAAATTCCTTTTCTTTACATCCAAACGAAGAGTCTTGCATCAAAATTGACTCTCTCTTGACTTATTGTGTTTTCTGGAATTCGCAGTAAAGTTTTTACCAAAAGACTGCCAATTTTTAAAAATTCAAGTAGACCTATTGCTGTGCTCATTGTTGAAAGAACTGTTTGACGCCTGATGCAGCCAAAGTGCTTTGAATGCCTATCTATTGAAGGACAATGTCATCAAATTCGCATGGAGACTTTGAGTGGCATTTGATTATTTTTACACTAGGATACCTCACCCATCAGGAACGTAACCACAAAGACTAACAACCCAGTTATTTATTTATTCTTAAGAAGCAACTAATTTTTAAAACATAATTTTTTAGAAGAAACTGGTTAATCATTGATTTTTGAGTGTATGTGTGTGAATGGGGAGTTAGGTTAAAATAAGAAGTTATAAGGTCTTTAGACATAGGTTTATCTTAATATTGTTTAAAATTTAGCTTTTAATAAATAGTTAATTAGTTGTTGTCTGAAGATACCTGGTTTGGTCTGTTTTATTCTGGGCGTTACTAGAGTGTTTAATTTGGCTGTTTTCCATTTGGGTGTGAAAACTTTAATAACTTGCTGCCACCTGTGGAGTGATGGGACTGAATTGACAGTGCGTTGCTCTTGTCTTGATCGTAACACTACACAAACCGTAATTTCCCTCTTTTGAATATAAGTGTAGTGAATGATTAGTTTCTCAGCCTCAAGAAATTGAAATGATTGTGGCCTTTGGGATATACAATGAAAAAGTTTGTTTTCTGTAGATTCTTCTTCATTTTTAAAAATAGTAAAACATAGACATTTTTATCCTTCCCGTTTTCTGGTCTTCTTGTGTCACACATCGTCAATGGTCAAGAAGGGGAGTAGCAATCTATTCTCAGTTCTTTGCTGATGGTTGAGAGCTGCCTGACAATGATTTCTCCCCCTGGCTTTCCCTCCTGGACCGTGTAAGGAATGGTCTACCTTCCATTCAGCACAGAACCACAGAAGCATGTAGAAGGCCCCCTCCAGCGCAAACCCATATCTCAACACTTTAACATGCAATATCATTGCACTTCCTTCCTGATCTTTTATTTTGAAACACTAACTGGCTAATTCTCAATTGACAGAGCAAACAAAAAGACATGAACCTTTCAGTTATGTTACTTTATTAATATAATCCAATAACAAAGCATATGTGAATTAGAAGATTGATTCATTCAAACATGATCTATCACACCCTTCATACCAGAAGAAGTAAACTTGACTCACTTACAGGTGTAAAATTCTTTCTCCATGTTCACTTCATGTCACATATCTTAATAAGGGATATGATTTTTTCCATTCACTAGTTTTAGTCGAAAAGTCGTTGTGAGCATAAAAATGTTCTCTGATTTGTAATCATGTCCATTTTTTTTACTAAAGTTAATGTTGGGCAGAAAATAAGTCTAATTAAAGTAGTTAACCTAGGTTACCATGATTATTAAAAGCTAAATATCACAGTGACAGACAATTTAACAAATGTAATGAACTAATTTTTTTCCAGCTTTCAAGACTCTGCAACCTGATCCTTGCAGCATCTTCTATCAAGCTATGACAGTATTGTGAGCCCTTTTTAAAGTGATCACAATGAGTCCAGAACAAATGGACATAGATACGTGATTAAATGAAAAAGGTTTAGGACAGAGAGCAAGAGAAACATTTTACACAAGAGTTTCTGAGGCTGTGAAATGCACAGCCAGAGTTAATTGTTGAAGTAGAGACTATGTCAACTTTTAAGAATATGTTAGATGGATGGTTAGAGGAAAGGGGAACAAAGGGATAGGGGAACAGTGTGGGCACAAGGGATCAGGACTACTGCTCTTGTGAAGAATAACACCAAATGGACTGGTTGGGCCAAACATCCTGGCTCTTTGTTGCAATTTTGATGTAATTCTATGTAACCTTTGGACTATACACTGCTTAAATACTGAAGCTGGTTTTATTTCTTCCCACAGGGAAAATTATTGATCATTTGCAATGATGACACCCCAAAGGAATTTAAGGTACATATATCTGGACAAGTAAGTGAATTTTCAATTTTGGGCAGCTAACTTCTGTGGCTGTTTTTTGTTTAAGGCAATAGAATTTATTTTTGTTTTTTTTTTATTTGTTCATGGGATGTGAGCATCGCTGCCTAGGCCAGCATTTGTTGCCCATCCCTAATTGCCCTTGAGAAGGTGGTGGTGAGCTGCCTTCTTGAACCGCTGAAGTCCATCTGGGGCAGGTACACCTATAGTTCTGTTCGGAAGGGAGCTCCAGGATTTTGACCCAGCAACAGTGAAGGAATGGCAATATAGTTCCAAGTCAGGATGGTGGGTGGCTTGGAGGGGAACTTGCAGGTGATGGTGTTCCCGTGCATTTGCTGCCCTTGTCCTTCTAGGTGGTAGAGGTCGCGAGTTTGGAAGGTGCTGTCTAAGTAGCCTTGGTGCCTTACTACAGTGCATCTTGTAGCTGGTACACACTGCTGCCACTGTGTGCCGGTGATGGAGAGAGTGAATGTTGTGGATGGGGTGTCAATCAAGCGGGCTGCTTTGTCTTGGATGGTATCAAGCTTCTTGAGTGTTGTTGGAGCTGCACCCATCCAGGCAAGTGGAGAGTATTCCATCACACTCCTGACTTGTGCCTTGTAGATGGTGGACAGGCTTTGGGGAGTCAGGAGGTGAGTTACTCGACGCAGAATTCCTAGCCTCTGACCTGCTCTTGTAGCCACAGTAGTTATATGGCTACTCCAGTTCAGTTTCTGGTCAATGGTAACTCCCAGGATGTTGATAATGGTGGATTCAGTGATCGTAATGCCATTTAATATCAAGGGGAGATGGTTTGATTCTCTCTTGTTGGAGATGGTCATTGCCTGGCACTTGTGTGGCATGAGTGTTACTTGCCACTTATCAGCCCAAGCCTGGATATTGTCCAGGCCTTGCTGCATTTCTACACGGGCTGCTTCAGTATCTGAAGAGTCGCAAATGGTGTTGAACATTGTGTAATCATCAGTGAACAGTCCCACTTCTGACCTTATGATTGAAGGAAGGTCATTGATGAAGCAGCTGAAGATGGTTGGGCCCAGGACACTACCCTGAGGAACTCCTGCAGTGATGTCCTGGAGTTGAGATGATTGACCTCCAACAACAACAACAACCATCTTCCTCTGTGCTAGGTATGACTCCAAACAGCGGAGAGTTTTCCCCCTGATTCCCAATTGACTCCAGCTTTGCTAGGGCTCCTTAATGCCATTCTCGGACAAATGCTGCCTTAATATCAAGGGCAGTCACTCTTATCTCAACTCTTGAGTTCAGCTCTTTTGTCCATATTTGAACCAAGGCTGTAATGAGGTCAGGCGCTGAGTGACCCTGACAGAACCAAACTGAGCGTCACTGAGCAGGTTATTGCTAAGCAAGTGCCACTTGATAGCTCTGTCAATGACACCTTCCATCACTTTACTGATGATCGAGAGTAGACTGATGGGGCGGATTTTGGCCGGGTTGGACTTGTCCTGCTTTTTGTGTACTAGACATACCTGGGCAATTTTTCACCTTGCTGAGTAGATGCCAGAGTTATCACTGTACTGGAACAGCTTGGCTAGCGGCACAGCTAGTTCTGGAGCACAGCTCTTCAGTGCTATTGCCAGAATGTTTTCAGGGCCCATAGCCTTTGCAGTATCCAGTACCTTCAGCCATTTCTTGATATCACGGGGAATAAATCAAATTGGCTGAAGACTGGCATCTGTGATGTTGGGGACTTCAGGAGGAGGCCGAGATGGATCATCCACTCGGCACTTCTGGCTGAAGATTGTTGTAAATGTTTCAGCCTTATCTTTTGCACTGATGTGCTGGGCTCCCCCATTGTTGAGGATGGGGATATTTGCGGAGCCACCTCCTCCAGTTAATTGTTTAATCGTCCACCACCATTCACGGCTGGATGTGGCAGGACTGCAGAGCTTACATCTGATCCATTGGTTATGGGATCGCTTATCTCTGTCTATCGGATGCTGCTTATGCTGTTTGGCATGCAAGTAGTTCTGGCTTGTAGCTTCACCAGGTTGACACTTCATTTTGAGGTATGCCTGGTGCTGCTCCTGGCACGCCCTCCTGCACTCTTCATTGAACCAGGGTTCGTCCTCTGGCTTGATGGTAATGGTAGAGTGGGGGATATGCCAGGCCATGAGGTTACAAATTGTGGTTGAGTACAATTCTGCTGCTGCTGATGGCCCACAGCACCTCATGGATGCCCAGTTTTGCATTGCTAGATCAGTTTGAAATCTATCCCATTTAGCACCACGGTAGTGCCACACAATACAATGGAGGGTATTCTCAATGTGAAGACGGGACTTTTTCTCCACAAGGACTGTGCAGTGGTCACTCCTACCAATGCTGTCATGGACAGATGCATCTGCAGCAGGCAGACTGGTGAGGACAACTTCAAGTATATTTTTCCCTCTTGTTGATTCCCTCACCACCTGACGCAGATCCTTTAGGACTTAGCCAGCTCGGTCAGTAGTGGTGCTACTGAGCCACTTTTGGTGGTGGACATTGAAGTCTCCCACCCAGAGCACATTCTGCGCCTTTGCCACCCTCAGTACTTCCTGGAGTGCTTTTCTACACAGAAGAGTACTGATTCATCAGCTGAGGGGGCTGTTAGGTGGTAATCAACAGGAGGTTTCCTTGCCCATGATGCCAAAAGACGTCATGCGATCCGGAGTCGATGTTGAGGACTCCCAGGGCAACTCCCTCCCCACTGTGTACCACTGTGCCGCCACCTCTGCTGGGTGTGTCCTGCCAGTGGGACAGGACACACCCAGGAATGGTGATGGCGATGTCTGGGACATTGTCTGTAAAGTATGATTTGGTGAGTATGACTATGCCAGGCTGTTGCTTGACTAGTTCGTGGGACATACGAACATGCGACACTCAGCCCTTTGAGCCTGCTCCGCCACTCAAAAAGTTCATGGCTGAACTGATTACTCCACATTCCCACCTACCCTGATAACCTTCCAGCTCCTTGCTTATCAAGAATCTATCTACCTCTGCCCTAAAAATATTCAAAGACAATTCTCCCAATTGTGGCACAAGCCCCCAGATGTTAGTAAGGAGGACTTTGCAGGGTTGACAGGGGTGGGTTTGCCATTGTCGTTTCCAGTGCCTCGCTCAATGCCTGGTGGTCCATCCGGTCTTCAATGGTTTCCGAAATTGGTGACAGCGAGATGAGAGCAGACAGGAGAGAGGTGTTTTCAGTCCAGGAGAAAACAGCTTTCTGATTTCAAAATCCCTGTTGGAAGTTCAAATTCAAAAATCTCCAACAGTCAGCCAGTCATGTGACCAAACTGGTCCGACCACATCTGTTTGTCTATTCAGCCATCTTAGTAGTTAACTTGGAATGCTTCAATGTCTGGTAATCAAAAGTCCATTGTGGATTAAATCGGAGCAGGGAATAGCTCCTTTGTTCTTTGAAGTACTTGTCTGTTGATAGCTAATCTCTCTCTCCAGCCAAAGTCTCTCATTGTTTCCTAAAGCAAGTTCTTTCTTCACCAACAATAGTTTAAAATCAATGTTCATGTGGCAAAATTAATTTTCCTCATTCTTGGCAGGTTGGGGGCTTGCCTGATAATGTGGAATGGATGTTTCCTCTTGTGGGAGAATCTAGAACTAGGGGTCACTGTTTAAAAATAATGGATCGCCCATTTAAGAGAGATGAGGAGAAATTTTTTTTCTCAGAGACTTGTGAGTCTTTGGAACTCTCTTCCTCAAAAGGCGGTAGGAGCAGAGTCTTTGAATATTTTTAAGGCAGTGGTAGATAGATTCTTGATAAGCAAGGAGGTGAAATGTTATTGGGGGTAGGCAGGAATGTGGAATTGAGGTTACAATCAGGTCAACCATGATCTTATTGAATGGCAGAGCAGGCTCAAGGGGCCTGCTTCTCATTCGTATGTTTGTATGTTCTTTAAAGAGATGTTTCAGGTACAGGCTCGGTACATTTCAACAAGGGTGAAAGGTAAGGGAACCAAAGCCAGGACTTCTTGGATGACAAGGGAGATAGAGAATATGATGAAAAAAAAAGATGATGTATGATGCTTGTCAGGTGAATTCTTCAAGCAAGAGCAGGGCAAATACAATAAGCTCAGAGGGGAAGTGAAGAGGAAAATACGGCTGGCAAAGAATGAGAATAGAATGGCAGTAAACATAAAAGAAAACCCCAAAATCTTCTACCACTTGTAAATAGTAAGCGGGCAGTAAAGAGGTGGAGTGGGGCCTATTAGGGACAAAGAGGGTGATATATGCTTGGAGGAGAAGGGCAAGGCTAGAATACTTAATGAGTACTTTGTATTAGTGTTTACTAAAGAAGAGGATGCTGACAAATTATCAATAGAAGTGGAGATGATAGAAGTAATGGATGGGGTGAAAATTGACAGGCAGGATGTACTGGAAAGGCTGGCTATGCTTAGAGTGGATAAGTCACCTGGTCCGGATGGCTTGAATCCCAGGTTGCTAAAAGACATGGGGTTGGAAATAGTGGAAGGGCTTGCCATAATCTTCCAATCTTCCCGAGATATGGGGGACGTGCCAGATGATTGGAGTGTGGCAAATGTGACACTGTTATCCAAAAAAGGGTGTGAGGACAATCCTAGTGACTATAGGACGATCAGTTTAACATCAGTGGTTTTTGAAACAATAATCAGGGAAAAAGTCAACAGGCACTTAGAGAGGTTTGAGTTAATTAAGGAGAGACAGCACAGATTTGTAAATGTCAGATCGTGCTTGACTAATCAAATTGATTTTTTGATGATGTAACAGAGAAGGTTGATGAAGGGAAAGCAATGGACGTTGTCTGTATGGATTTTCAGAAAGCCTTTGGGAAAGTACCACATAAAAGGCTGGTTACCAAAATTGAGGTTCATGGAATAAGAGGGTCAGTGTCAGTTTGGACAAAAATTGACTTAAGGATAGAAAACAGTTAGTCGTGGTAAATGTTTGTTTTTCAGACTGAAGGATGGCAGACGAGGTTCAGTGCTAGGACTACTGCTTTTTTTTGTTATACATAAATGACTTGGATATTAGAATACAGAGTAAAATTGCAAAATTTGCCAATGGTACCAAACTTGGAGATGTGGCAGACAGTGAGGATGATACCAATCACCTGTAACAGGACATAGGTAGGCTGGCAGAATGGGCAGACATGAGGCAGATGGAATTTAATACAGAGAAATGTAAGGTGATGCATTTTGACAAAAGGGATAGGGAGCGGCAATATAAACTAAATGGTACAGTTTTGAAGACTGTAGAGGGACAGGGGTACCTGGGTGTTCATGTGCATAGATTTTTAAAGGTGGCAGGACACATTGAGAGAGTAGTCAGCAAAATATATGGAATGTTGGGCTTCATCAATAGAGGTATTGAGTACAAAGGCAGGGAGATAATGCTGAACCTTTATAAAGCTCTGATTTGGCCACAATTAGAGTATTGCATCCAGTTCTAGTGATTACAGTAACAACAAGCATGCAACCCAACCTGTTAAATTTCTGAGTATTGTTATTGTATTCTAGGAAATTATGCACAATTACCATTTTACATTTTAATGTTGTTATGCTGGTGCTTCTATATTCTTTGTTAAGTATTTTTTTTGAGGACGTATATTTAAATTGTGGAGATAGATTTGTGGAGAAGGCTGAAGATTTCAAAGAAGCTGGACTTTGCTTTGTTGTTGACAGTTCATTGAAAGGACACTTGACTGAAAACACTTACTGGAAGAATCAAGGAGTGCTACTAGAGACCACCTGTCACCAATTAAGATAAATGAACAACGGGAACCTTGGAATAAGGGGAGATGTTTACAGAGAAGTAATAGGTCAAGATTTATAGAGGTCAGGAGGCTTGACTCTTGAGATACTGTTTTTGGTTTCGCTTTGGACAGTGTGTTGGGGTGTGAACTGTTTTGAAGACATTCGGAGAAAACCAGCCAAGAGAGCAGTCACCATCAGCACCCTCTTCCATCACTTTGAGAACTTCCTGAGAATCAACTGTAAAAAATAGAGAAACTGACGCTGCATTTCTCCTGGAAAGCCTGCCAAACTGATCTTCAATGTCGCCTGTAAAGAGCTGTTCTACAAAGATCTCAGTGACAGCCGTCTATGTGTATTTGGGATGCCAAACCAAAAAGGGATGACTGCCATCTTTCCATATCTTCTCTTTTTTTACCTCAAGAATTATCAAGTTTTTTTTGTAACACAGCTGTAAAGAGAAAATCTCTATTTTTTGGTGAACCGGTGAGTGTGTGTGTGTGTGTGAGGGGTTAAGGTAAAAATGGAACTTTCATATTTCAATCTGTGTGTTAATGCTTTGCTTCATTACTGCTTAAGTCTTGTTTTATAATAAACTGAAAATTTTCCTGTTTATTAAAGAAAACTGGTTGGTGTATTTTATTCTGGGATAAAAATAGTCTATAATAGACTGTATCAGTAACTGGGTAAACATTTAAATACATGTTGTGACCTGTGGAAAAGTGGAACTAGAAAAAAAAGTGCATTCCTCCCGCCTCGGTCGCAACAATGTGTAAGTTCAGTAAGTGGGGGTTGAGTGTGGTGTACGTTGGCTGATTGTATTGTGATAGCTAAGCATTTGTGTACTGCTATACTGCCTCTCTGCTGGGAGGTGTAAATAAATTTTTAACATGGCTGCTCCCAGTAAAGACTTCATGTAGATTTATTCTGTGAATACACAACACACCATACTTTTGTAAGGATGTGAGGATCCTAGTGAGGGTGCAGAGGAGATTTACCAGAATGGCTCCAGGGATGAAGAGTTTTAGCCACAAGGTTAGTTTGGAGAAGTTGAGATTGTTCTCCTTGGAGCAAAGGGGATTGAAAGGGAGACTTGATAGAGGTGTACAAGATTCTGACCGGTATGGATAGGGTAGACAAAGAAAAGCTATTCCCATTAGCTAATGGTGCAAGGACTAGGCAACACAGATTTAAGGTTTTGAGGAAGAACTTCTTTACGCAGTGAGTGCTAATGACCTGAAATTCGTTGCCGACGAGAGTGGTGAAAATGGACACAGTGAATAATTTCAAACCGAGGGAAATAAACTTACAGGGCTATGGGGATAGAGGTAGGGAATAGGACTGATTGGATTGCTCTGCAGAGAGCCAGCATGGACTGGATAGACCGAATGGCCTCCTTCTGTGCCGTTATGACTCTATGACTCTATAACATTCGACTGAATGTGGCATGAAGGAGACCGAGCAATAATGAAGTCAACGGGAATCGGGGAAAACTCTCTGCTGGTTGGAGTCATACCTTGTACAAAGGAAGATGGTTGTAGTTCTTGGAGGCCAATCATCTCAGCTCCAGAACATTTCTGCAGAAGTGCCTCAGGGTAGTGCCTAGGCCCAACCATCTTCAGCTGCTTCATTTGTATCACACAAGTGCCATGGAATGAGGATCTCCAACAAGACATAATCAAACCATCTCTCCATTATTGATCAAAAACTTAACTGGATCAGCCATATAAATACTGTGGCTATAAGAGCAAGTCAGCGGATGGGAATTCTGTGACAAATAACTCACCTCTTGACTGCCCAAAGCCTGTGCGCCATCTACAAGGCACAAGCCAGGAGTGTGATGGAATACTCTACACTTGTCTGGATGAGTGTAGCTCCAACAACACTCAAGAAGCTCAACGCCATCCAGGACAAATTAGCCTGCTTGATCTGCTCCCCATCCACCACCTTAAACTTTCACTCCCTCCACCACCAGTGCCCAGTAGTAGCCGTGTGTACCATCTACAAGATGCACTGCAGCAACTCGCCAAGGCTCCTTCGACAGCACTTTCCAAACCCGTGTCCACCAGAAGAACAAGGGCAGCAGATACATGGAACCACAATCACCTACAAGTTCCCCTCCAAGCCACACATCTTCCTGACTTTGAACTATATTGCTATTGCTTCACTGTCGCTGAGTCAAAATCCAGGAATTCCCTTCCTAACAGCACTGTGGGTGTACCTACACCACATGGACTATAGCGGTTCAAGAAGGCAGCTCACCACCACCTTCTCAAGGGCAATGAGGGTTGGGCAATAAATACTGGCCTTGCCAACGATGCTCACATCCCAAGGGCAAATTTTAAAAATTCCAGACGTGAGGTAAGTTTGACTGCCTTTGACATCAAGGCAGCATTTGACCAAATAGGGCACCAAAGAGCCCTAGCAAAATTAAATTCAATGGGAATCAGTAGGAAAGCCCTCCACTGCTTGAAGTCATATCTTCTACAAAGGAAGATGGTTGTGGTTGTTGGAGGCCAATCATCTCAGACACAGGACATCACTGCAGGAGTTTCTTGGGGCAGAGTCCTAGAGCCAACCATCTTCAGCTGCTTCATCAATGATCTTCCCTCCATCATAAGGTCAGAAGTCGGGATGTTCACTGATCAGTGCAGAGTGTTAAGTTCTATTTGCATTTCCTCATATAATGAAGCATTTCCTTCCCCATTGCAGCAAGACCTGGACTATATTCAGGCTTGGGCTGATAAGTGGCAAATAACATTCACACCACACAAGTGCCAGGCAATGACCATCTCCAACAAGAGAGAATCAAACCACCTCTCCTTGACATTCAACAGCATTACCTTCATTGAATCCCCCCACTATCAACATCCTGGGGGTTACCATTGACCAGAAACTGAACTGGACCAACCTGTGTCCACTACTACTTAGAAAGACAAGGGCAGCAGTTGCATAGAAACACTAGCACCTCCAAGTTTCCCTCCAAATCACACATCATCCTGACTTGGAAATATATCATGGTTCCTTCATGTCATTGGATGAAAAACCTGGAACTGCCTACCTAACAGTGCTATGGGAGTACCTTCACCACATGGACTGAAGCGGTTTAATTAGGCAGTTCACCACCAGCTTCTCCAGGACAATTGGGGATGGACAATAAATGATGGCCTTATCAGTGATACCCACATCCCATGAATGAATAAAACAAAAACAGAGGCAGCACCACCTAACTGGTGGGACAATCATGATGCGTATCCTTTCCTTTATGAAGCAAATGGAGATCACCATCATTGGAGTAGCCATGACCTAGGCTGTGGCCAGCAGTGGGCCTGAAACCATTGATAGTATGCCTTCACATACCACTTCCTCTTCATTCCACAATCTCTTCTGATTTACTAGCTGCAGCTCGTGTAATCTTGCTTTCCCCACCCTCCCCTCAGTACAACTCTACCCTTTTGCTTTTCTTCTTTCAGATACTCAATAACTGCCACCTAGCCAGGCAGTGGTGAAACAGCAAGAGATGGAAGAGCAGGAAGACAGTGATAAAGAAAAAACACCACCACTTGCTCTCACACTCACAGCCACCAACTTGGTACTGACTCTACGCATACTTTAGCAGGTCTCTTAGAGGCAGGATCTGCATGTGGAGAGACATAGGGCACAAGATTCCTACAGGCAGGGCAGGGGACAAGGACAGCTCGCCAAAGGGTGAGCTCGCATATGAGTTCTGCTGCAGAGGACTTCAAAGCAATTTGATGTGGCAGGCTACAGAAGAAGGCCTTTGGGCATGCACAATGAAATGCTTGATGCATTGGCAGGCCTGCCAGAAAACCCATGGTCAATGTCAAGGAGCATGGAGGAGTCCAGCACCAAATTGGCACAAAGCGTGGAGCCCATCCTTTCCAGTGGTGGAAGTGGTGGCCAACTCCATTAGCTCATATGCAACGCCTGATGGCTGATGTCTCAGTTTCCATTATAGCACAAGCAGAAGCTGACCAATATCTGATTGCTCAGTAAAACACAGACCAAATTCATGCAATCTCAGCTTGCTGTCACATAATTTCAGATTGGTACCATCATAGCTGTGGATACCAGTGTGCGAAGAGACTTGCAGTGTCTCACCGTGGTCCAGCAATCTGTCCTCCATTACATTGCTAGGATTGTTGAGATGACGCTCCATAGGAGTGGCAGTGGCACTGTGCACCATGAACCTGCTATCCTCTCTCAGGATGACAGCATTCATGCTCCTACTCTGCCACTCCTCCTGTGCTCTTGCTGCAGACCATCCCAAGAAAGAATTTAAAAAAAAATCTGAACTGAATTCTTTGCATGAATTGCCTATGCCAGGGCAGTTGTCAACTTGCAGTCTGGTTAATCAGATAAGATTTTATGGAGTATTTCATCGATCACCACAGGATTCCTTTCACAAATTCGAATTTGAACACACCTTATTTAATCTTCTGAGGGAGCTGACTAGCCACTGATAAGATATTCAAGAAGATAAAGCTTTGAAAATATTTTTCCCTGATTGAAAATTATGGTACATCAATCCAGCCTGACATATTGTAATCTACAGGTGGCATTTCCATTATCTCAACAGCACATGAAACATCAAAATGACATCTTACAAACTATTTGGTCATTTACCTATTGTTATCCCTATAACATTTAATCCCACTCTTAATCAGACAGTTACCTAGTTCTTTTGGAGGGAGTCCATTTCACATATCTCATACTCTGTGGAGTTGGAAATTATTAACCTTGCTTGACACCTCCTAATTTTATATTTATGCCCTCTTGTTCAATATCCATAGTCCAAGTTGAGTATCTGCTTAATTCACTGTGTTTGCAAAGTAGCAATCAGCAAATTAAACAGAATGTTGATCTATCTAAATCAGTAAAGTACAAGTCTATGGTCATCACACTGTAGCTGTACAGTACACCACAGCTACCTTGACTACACTTCCTCACACCCTGTTTCCTGTACGTACTCCATCCCATTCTCCCAGTTTCTCTGTCTCCGATGCATCTGCTCTGATGATGCAACCTTCCACAACAGCGCTTTTGATATGTCTTCCTTTTACCTCAGCCGAGGATTCCCCCCCACTGTGGTTGACAGGGCCCTCAACTGTGTCTGACCTATTTCCTGCACTTCTGCCCTCACCCCTTCCCCTCCCTCCCAGAACCACGACAGGGATCTGCTAGTCCTCACTTTTCATCCCAGCAGCTTCCACATACAAAGGATCATCCTTCGCCATTTCCGCCACCTCCAGCGTGATGCCACCACCAAACACATCTTCCCTTCCCCTCCCCTGTCAGCATTCCAAAAGGATTGGTCCCTCCGCAACACCCTGGTCCACTCCTCCATCACCCCTGACACCTCATCCCATTCCCACGGCACCTTCCCATGCAATGGCAGGAGGTGTAATACCTGCCTTTCTATCTCCTCTCGCCTCACCATCCAAGGCGCCAAACACTCCTTCCAGGTAAAGCAGCGATTTACTTGTACTTCCTTCAATTTAGTATACTGTATTCACTGCTCACAATGCGGTCGCCTCTACATTAGGGAGACCAAACGCAGATTGGGTAACCGCTTTGCAGAACACCTCTACTCAGTCTGAAAGTATGACCCCGAGCTTCTGGTTGCTTGCCATTTCAACACTGCCCCCCTGCTCTCATGCCCACATTTCTGACCTTGGCCTGCTGCAGTGTTCCAGTGAACAGCAAAGCAAGCTCGAGGAGCAGCACCTGATCTTTCGATTAGGCTCTCTACAGCCTCGTGGACTGAACCTTGAGTTCAACAATTTCAGAGCATGATTGGCCTTTTCTCATATTTTTCTATGTTTTTATTATTTTATTTTATTTTTTAACCATGTGCCTGTTTTTTCATGTGAACAGAGTTGCTCATTACTCTGCCATTAACACTCTCTCTGGACTAATGCTTTGTCTTTCACCATAAGCATTAACACGCTTTTTCCTTTGTCCCATGTCAGCTTTGTTATTTAATCTCTCCTGCCCACTGTCCTGTCACACACCTTCCCTTTTGTTCTCTTTCTTACCAAACCCCACCCCCCTTCACTTGCTTAAAAACAAATTTTTTTCTCACAGTTGCCAGTTCTGATGAAAGGTCACAGACCTGAAATGTCAACTCTGCTTCTCTCTCCACAGATGTTGCCAGACCTGCTGAGTATTTCCAGCACTTCCTGTTTTTGTTTCGGATTTCTAGCATCTGCAGTATTTTGCTTTTATATTATTATGTACAGTACACCAGTTAGGCAGCATCTTTAGTACTCCATTCAGTTCTGGTCCTTGAGTCAAAACAGAAACACGCCTGGAACATTTTCAATGCTAATACCTAGGGCTGAATTTTCAATCCGGGTTCGGGAGCCCGACTCCCCTATCATTTCCGGGTCCCGACCCTGCACCGCATCAGTGTCAGTGATGCGACGTGATTTTCATATGCAAAGCCCCTAATTAACACAGAGACAAGTTTGGCACCCAATTAGAGGTGCTGTGAGTGGCCTCCATGCGGGACCTAGTAACGGAGGGTGATTTTAAAAGGCAAATGGCAGCCATGACTGGGCTTGCCGTTGCCTGAAGGTTTGGAGCAGCAGGGAGCTCAGAAGGCCAGTGCTGGCCTGGGCAGGTGTCCCCAGGTGGCCCTAGACTTTTTAGATGCCTCCCTTGAGAGACACAGTCTCCAAGAGGAGAGATGTACTTTTCCACAGGCCAGAAGAAGAAATCCTGCAAGTGAGACCAAAGTGCCATGTATGGAAGTGGCCACAGAGGTTAGAAGCCAGGCAGTCACAAGGAGGATGTGGGTGCAGTACAAAAACACTTCTATGATTTGTAAAGATCTGGAAAGGTGGATGGCAACCGACACCCAGGTGAAAGGCCTCTGACTCTGTATAAACCAGAATACACATGAACTGAGCAGACTCAGTGCCCATAGTTCTCCTTAACACTGTCAGATCAAGTGGCCAGTTGCACGACAGAGATGTCAGCAACCCTCACATATGCAGTGCAATTGAGCAGGAGGCATCACTGAGGAACGCAACATCTCATTTGTATGTCATACTGGAATGGGTGAGGGAGGGCAGCCTTCTCATAAATCTGTCTCTCTTCATCCCTGTAGGAGAAATGTGTGCGTATTTCCAATGTGCTTTCTCGGATTGTGGCGGTGTGCCACAGCTCCACACACTGACCCCCCATGAAGGTGGCAGTGTTGGACATCATGAGGGTGCCATTGCGTCAAGCTATGGGTGATGGCAAGACAGGAGGTCATCCAGAGCAGGGTCATTTGATAGCTCAGTCTAGAGATGAAGGGCATGGAGGTCACTCCTGTCCAATGTACGCTGTGGCTATACAACTGCTGTTGTCTTTGGGGTTGGTTGTGTTGAGGCCCTTGCACAGTTGGCCAAGTTCTCAAGACTCAAGATGGGGCGGCACAGTGGCGCAGTGGTTAGCACCGCAGCCTCAGAGCTCCAGCGACCCGGGTTCAATTCTGGGTACTGCCTGTGTGGAGTTTGCAAGTGCTCCCTGTGTCTGCGTGGGTTTTCTCCGGATACTCCGGTTTCCTCCCACAGCCAAAAGACTTGCAGGTTGATAGGTAAATTGGCCATTATAAAATTGCCCCTAGCATAGGTAGGTGGTAGGGGAATATAGGGACAGGTGGGGATGTGGTAGAAATACGGGATTAGTGTCGGATTAGTATAAATGGGTGGTTAATGGTCGGCACAGACTCGGTGGGCCGAAGGGCCTGTTTCAGTGCTGTATCTCTAAATCTAAAAAAAATCTAAACCACCTTCTAGTGTTTTCCACAGGGCCAGTCGCGGGAGGGTGGGGGGTGGGCAGGGTGGGGAGCAGAATGTAACAGCCAGTCATTGCCAGCCTCCTTGGCGGGTAGAGATATCCCTGAGGCAGAACCGTCACATAAATCCTCTGCACCTTTCACCAGCACAGACACACTCACCTGGGTTAGGCCTCAATCTAGCTTAGAATGGGGAGCACTGGGTAAACTGCACCTCATGAGTGAGCAGGAGGAGAAAGGTGAGACAGATTCAGCTGTGGGCAGTCCCCCTCGGAGGACGGAGGACCGACATAGCCATTTTCCGTTGGGCAGAAATGCTGGGCTTCAGGTGTCAGACACAAGGAGGATCTTCCTGGAGCATCAGAGGCAGGTGAATTCCCATATGTCAGAGATCCCTGAGGCATTTCGGAGCCATGGGTAGACAATGGAGGATTCCATGCAGCGCCTGTGCTCCATGATGACGCAGGGTTTTGAACACATGAGCTCCTCCATTGAGAGTGGTCAACCTCTGGGCCAGCCATATGCGGCACCACTCTGAGTGGATGCAGGAGCAGCACACTGACATGCACAAAAAGAGTGAGACTCTTTGTACCATTGACTGCTCAGTGTCGCTGATGGCACATGTCAGCTGCATCCCAGCTGATGGCCTCATCCAGCATGCAAGGGCCCCATGAAAGGGCTGAGGCTGTTGAAGAGGTTGATGAGGGGTCCACTCCTCAGGAGGCATCATCACCAGCCTTTGCCTCCTTTGCCCTGCCGACAGAGGAAACATTCATGCAGCAAGCCCCTGTGACAGAGGCTGCCTCTGCAATGATGCAGGCAAAGATACCTGTGGAGGAGCCCCCAAGGGCACTTGCATGATGAGAACGGAAGCCACAGGCATCTCAGCCATGAGCAGAGAAAAGGGAACAGGCTGCCTCTACCTCATCCTCAGCCACAGGGGGAGCACCCCATAGAAGCGGACCGGAACAAAAGGCACCATGTTGTTAGATGCACTTTAGGGGTCACTTGGATGATAATGAAAGGCTGGGCATGGGGAGTGGGGGGCATGGCAGTGCCATGGTCTGTGTTGGGGGAGATTGTTGGCGGTGGAGACCCCAGTCTCAATCAATGCGGGTGGTGAAGGGATTAGTCAGATTGGTGTGCTTGCTGGATAGTTTTTATCTCTGATAGATGAGTGACAGAGTCATCTGTCATAAGGGCTGGGAGCCGTCAAATGAAAGATAGCTGAATTAGCGTGGCCCGTGCAGCCATGCCAGCCTGCTGATTGCTGTGAGCCCTTGCTAGGATCGCCTCGGCAAACTTCCTCCAATGCCTGGGCACCAGGCTCTTCTACAACACCTTCTTTATCCTCCTCTTCCTCCTCCCCATCCTCCTCTGAGGATGAGTGGTGTTCCAGGTCCTCTTCTTCATCCAGCTCCAGACCTCTTTGAATCATCATGTTGTGCAGCGTGGAGCAAATGACAACAATACAAGATGCTCTGGCTGGCTCGTACTGGAGGGCATCACCCAAATGGTCAAGGCAAAGGAAGTATATCTTCATGATGCCAATGGTCTGTTCCATGCATGTCCATGTTGGTAGGTGGCTCTGGTTGTAGCACCTCTCAGCTTCTGTGGCTGGGTATCAGACTGGCATTAGGAGCCACCTCTTCAGAGGATAACCCTTACCACCTAGCTGCCATCCATGGAGTCTGAATGTTGGCCTGAAGAGGTGCGGCACCTGTGATTCTCCAAGGCTAAAGGCATCATGACAGCTTCCCAGGAACCAAGCGCAGGCCTGCAAGATGTGATTCTTGTGGTCACAGACCAGGTGGACATGCAATGAGTGGAAGACCTTTCTGTTCAGGAATCTAACTGGCTGGTTTGTCAGTGCCTTGCTGGCTACATGGGTGCAATCGATGACCTCGTGGACCGAAAGGAATCCATCGATAGCAGCAAAGCCCAAAGCCCTCTGTGCCTGCCCGGACCCATCTGTCTCAAAATGGAATATGCCATTCGATACATGCCTGCTGACATTATGAGCTGCTGACTGGGAAATGGAACCCAGGTCCATAGCTGATCCCTGGAATGACTCAGTTACATAAACATTCAGAGCAATGGTGACCTTGACAGTTGCAGGTAGACTGGCATGGATGCCGCGAGGCATCGGGTCATTTTTGACTAGAGCAGAAATGTCCGAGACCAACTGCCTGTCTCCTACAGCACAGGCGTTCTGTCATTTGCAGGTAGCTAACCCTTGGGCTGTGCAACCAATGTCTTGGGTAGAGCCTTCATCTCCCTGCAGCCCCTGTCTGTGCTCCTCCGGTGTCCTCCAGGTGGATAGATCTGCTGAAGCATCTCCTCGCTACTCTGTTCAATGTCAGAGTAGCCTGTTGCCATCTCAACTCCCTCACTTGCCACTTGTTGTTTCACCAGGACTTCCTCTGCCCATCTCTGATGCGCAAGTGATGCCAGCAGCTTCACGTCCCTCTCAAGAGTCCAACTACTCATTGTTCACAAATACAAGCTTCTCAGAACTAGTGATGGCAACTCTGCGGCACTGGTCGAGCAGCTTAGTTTATCTCCCATCTCTAACTATTAACTATTATCACTCATGGCTCCCCACAGTGTTCATGACACCCTCCGTTTTCCCCCATGCCTCTGTATAGGAAATCTAAAACTGCTGCTCCAATGACTGTTAATGAGCTCCAAAACAAGCTCAATAATCTGTTAATTGGAGATGTGTGCGTTGCCGGCTCCCCCCACCCCCACTCAATCTTCATTTCTTCTCTGTGAAAACAAGTTCAATTCTGTGAGTCTGTGTAACCTAGAGCTCTCAGTCTTAGAATCATCATTCATCTGCTAACTCTCTCCAATGCACTAATGTTTTTGAAGGTATTGCATACAATATTACAAACATGACAGTACAACTATACAGCATATAAATAATTTATTTCAAATTACCTAGAGCCCTCAAGATATACCTGATTAGTTTGCTAATAATAGCTTTGCCTTTACTGTACGCTTTCAGTTAATGGTCACTAACCAAACCAAATCCTTCTCCATTTCCACTGTTGTAAATAGACATCCCTGCATATTATACACATTTAATTTTTCCTGATTCATTGTGCACTATCTCAAATTTTATGCTTACTATTGCGTATTAATCTTTTGTACAGCACCCTCTTAGAAATCCAAGTATACTACATCTGGTGGTTCCCCTTTATCTACCCTATTAGTTACATCCTCAAAAAAGTGTAATAAATTTGTCAAACCTGATTTCCCTTTCATAAAACCATGTTGATTTTGTCTGATCGTATTATGAGTTGCTAAGTGCATTTTTAAGACTTCTTTAATAATAGATTCCAGCATTTTCCCAATGACTGATGTTGGGCTAACTAGCCCTGTTTTCTCTCTCCTGCCTTTCTTGAAATAGTGGTGTTTAATAGAAGTGTACAAGATTATGACAAGCTTAGGTGAGTTAGATCAGGAAACGCTGTTCCCATTAACAAATGGTACAGGGACTAAGCAACACAGATTGAAAGTTTTAGGCAAAAGATGCAGGGGGAATATGAGAAAGCACTTTTTTGCATAGCGGGTGTTAATGACCTGGAACTTGCTGCTAACAAGGGTGGTGAAAGTGGAGGGGATCAATGACTTCAAGAGGAAGTTGGATGGCCACCTGAGAGAAATAGACTTGTAGGGCTATGGGGATCGAGCTGGGGAGTGGGACTGACAGCATAACTCCATGGAGAGCTGGCATGGACTCAATGGGCCAAATGGCCTCCTTCTGTGCCGTAAATGACTCCAGGACTCTCACTATTTTGAAAACCTCGTTGCGATTTTTCTGAACCTTCTCTGTTTCAGTGGGGTTTGGGTGTACTGGGGGGCGGGGGGGGGGGGGGGGGAGGGGGGTGGTGGGGAGGAGCGGTGGGGGGAGGTGGTAAATGTGGGGGGAGTCACAATTGTTCCAGCCTTTCTTCTAAAATATATAACCTCTCATTCCTGGAACCATCATGTGAATCTTTACTTTTACTCCAGCTCTGGTGCCTAACCAGTGATTTATAAAGGTTTAGCACAACTTCCTTGCTTTATATGCCCTTTTAACAGCTTTCTCAACTTGCACTGTCATCTTCAAAGACTTGTATACATTCAAGCTAGGTCTCTCTGTTCCTATACCCCATTTAGTAGTGTATCATTTAGTTTATATTTCCTCTCCTCATTCTTCCTGCCAAAATGAATCTCACGTCTTTGTGTTAAATTTCATCTTCCATGTGTTTGCCCATTTCACCAGTTTGTCTACGTCTTCCTGAAATCTGTTACTATCCACCTCACTGTTGGCTACATTTTCAAGTTTCAGTTTATCTTAATATATATCAAAATGAGCAGTGGTCTCAACACCAATCTCTGGGGACACCACTGCACACTTCCCTCCAGTCTGAAAAACAACTGTTCACCACTACACATTGCTTTTTCAATTTCATATCCACACAGCCATTTCCCCTTTAATTTTGTTAACAAGTCAATTTTGTGATCCTTATCAAACATCTTTTGAAAGTCCATGTACACAACATCAACCGCATTACCCTTATTTCTGTTACTTCATCAAAGAGCTCAAAGATGTTAGTCAAATACAATTTGCCTTTAACAAATCCATGCATCTTCATTTGTTAACCCATAATTTTCCAAGTGCCAATTAATTTTGTCCTGGATTAATGTCTCTAAACATTTCGCCACCACCGACGTTAGGCTGATTGGTCTGAAATTGCCAGATTTATCCATCAACCTTTTTTTGAACAGGGGTGTAACAGTTGCAATCCTCAAATCTTCTGGCATTGCTCTCTTTTCTAATGAGGATTGGAGGATTGTGGCCAGAGCCGCCATTACTTCCTTCCTTCAGCAACCTAGGATGCTGCCCAACTGGACTGGGTGACTTTTCTACTTTGAGCACTGCCAACCTTTTAAGTACATTCTCTTCATTCATTTTTATCCTATTTCTCTTTTAACGTGGCATTGGCAGCAGCTTCTTCT
The DNA here is from genome assembly GCF_036365525.1 of Heterodontus francisci. Taxonomy (NCBI): domain Eukaryota; kingdom Metazoa; phylum Chordata; class Chondrichthyes; order Heterodontiformes; family Heterodontidae; genus Heterodontus; species Heterodontus francisci. The sequence goes on along the minus strand of NC_090377.1, from coordinate 68,976,121 downwards.
TTAGTGAAGACAGATATAAAATATTCATTTAGTATCTAAACCATGCCCTCTACCGCCATAAGTATTTCGTATTTGGTCTCTAATCAGCCCTTTTGTTATTTATATGTTTGTAAAAGACTTTTGAGATCCCTTTTATGTTAATCGCTAATCTATTCTCATACACTCTCTTTTCCCCTCTTCCCTGCACTCTTTATATTCAGCTGGGTCCTCTCCTGATTATGAACCCAAATTTTACCATAAGCTTCTTTTTCCTGCTTCATTTTAATCATCCAAGGAGTTCTAACTTTGGATGCCCTTCCTTTACCCATTGTGGGAATGGGTCTAGTCTGTAACTGAACTATCTCCTATTTGAAGGCCTCCCATTGCTTATTTACTGTTTAACCTGCCAATCTTTGCCAGATTGTGGGCCAGATCCTTTCTCAACTCACTGAAATTAGTTCTCCTGCAGTTGAATATTTTCGCATTTGATTTTTCCATGTCTTTTTCCAAATTTGCTGATGAGACAAAACTGGGTCAGAGGGTAAGTTGTGAGGAGGATGCAGAGAGGCTTCAGGGTGATTTGGACAAGTTGAGTGAGTGGACTAATGTATGGCAGATGGAGTATAATGTGGATAAATGTGAGGTTATCCGCTTTGGTAGCAAAAACAGGAAGGCAGATTATTATCTGAACGGCTATAAACTGAGAGAGGGGAATATGCAGTGAGACCTGGGTGTTCTTGTACACCAGTCGCTGAAGGTAAGCATGCAGGTGCAACAGGCGGTAAAAAAGGCAAATGGTATGTTGGCCTTCATAGCAAGAGGATTCAAGTACAGGAGCAGGGATGTCTTGCTGTAATTATACAGGGCCTTGGTGAGGCCACACCTGGAATATTGTGTGCAGTTTTGGTCTCCTTATCTGAGGAAGGATGTTCTTGCTATAGAGGGAGTGCAACGAAGGTTTACCAGACTGATTCCTGGGATGGTAGGACTGACATATGAGGAGAGATTGAGTCGGTTAGGATTATATTTGCTGGAGTCCAGAAGAGTGAGGGGGTATCTCATAGAAACCTATAAAATCTTAACAGGACTTGACAGAGTAGATGCAGGAAGGATGTTCCCAATGGTGGGGGAGTCCAGAACCAGGGGTCATAGTCTAAGGATACGGGGTAAACCTTTCAGTCCTGAAATGAGGAGAAATTTCTTCACCCAGTGAGTGGTGAGCCTGTGGAATTCACTACTACAGAAAGCAGTTGAGGCCAAAACATTGAATGTTTTCAAAAAGGAGTTAGATATAGCTCTTGGGTCTAAAGGGATCAAAGGGTATGGGGCGAAAGCGGGAACAGGCTACTGAGTTGGATCATCAGCCATGAACATAATGTATGGTGGAGCAGGCTCGAAGGGCCAAATGGCTTACTCCTGGTCCTATGTTCTATGTTTCCATGTTTCCTTAGCTACTCTAATCTTAATGATATTGTGATCACTGTTTACCAAATGCTCTTCCACTGAAACATGCTCCACTTGCCCCACTTCATTTCCCAGAACTAGATTCAGCAATAACGCAAAAGCAAAATACTCTGGATGCTGGAAATCTGAAATAAAAACAGATCTACTCAGCAGATCAGGCAGCATCTGTGGAGTGAGAAATGGAGTTTTAAGTTTCAGGTCGATGACCCTCCATCAGAACTGCTTCCTTTCTCATTGGGCTGAAAGTATACTGATCAAGAAAGTGCTCTTGTACATATTTCAGGGATTCCTCCCCCTCTTTGCCTTTCATACGGTTACTTACCCAGTCTATATTAGGATAACCAAAGCCCCTTTTCCTTTTAATAACATGTAGCTTAATTTTCATTACCAAGTCTCACTACCTTTTGAAAATTTATTCCTACAACATGCATTCTTAATTGTGCACTCTGTGATTTCCTGACAATATTCAATGAAGTTATTTGTAAATTCAGCTGGAGTCATCTAGGATACTTCTTGCTGATGGATGGGAAATTAAATTGATGACTCAACATTTGTCACTTGCTGGTCAATTACAGAGCAGCATTTGGACAGCCTAAGACTAAGTGATTTTCTGCTTTTATTGTTTGGAATTGGTACATGGCATGGAAGACCTGACAAATGGAAGCAAATGCAAAAAGTATAAATGGCACACAACGCCTCCACCCTCTGAAAAACTACTTCAAATTCATCAAAATATTCGAATCCTATGACCGACACATTGAATTTGACATGAAAGTTTGCTTCAGCTGAGAGCAAACCAGGACTTGTACTTTAAAAGTACAAAGTGTCTTTAATTAAAATTTTTTGCAATGTCTGGACAGGTACTTGAATGAGAAAGGCATAGAGGGATACGGAATTAATGCAGGCAGGTGGGATTTGTATAGATAGGCATTATGGTCGGCATGGACTCGGTGGGCTGAAGGGCCTATTTCTATGCTGTACGACTCTATGACTCTACAAACAGTTATTTTATAAAGGACAAGTTGGGACTATCTTTCTTTGAACCGACATTCAAGTTAAAGCAGTTCTGGGCACATGCTACTCTAAAAATTAGAGCGCTATTGAAAGAGTGGTCTGGACTTATTGCTGGAGTAATTAGCATTGTCTGTAATAACAGTCCCCTTACCAATTCTCTTAATTCTGTGTATTAGTTCTCTCAGTTAACTCAAAAAGCTGTTCTTGAATTTGATCCCAAATTTCAGTTTAGAATTTGGCTTCTGCATAAAGTTTAATTGCAGTCTCCAATGCAATGCAGAAAATTACTTGTTAACTTTGATTTGAAAAAAGTGATCAGGAAGAAATTATTAATTTCTACTGTAACAATTCATTGAGTGGATTATCTGAAATTATGAAAATTGCTGTTGGCATGAAACCTCAGGCGAAATTTAGCATTTAACTGGTGTTCCATGTAAAAATGAGGTGAATCTTTTCCGATGTCATGAAATCCAACCTTTGGCAAGCAAGCTTATCCGGTAACTATCTAGAATTATGCATTGATGAAAGTTTCAACTTCAATTTTTCTCTGTCCATTACTAGGCTGAGCATCATAAATATCTATAATATTCCTTCTTTTAGATTCTAATTCTAAATACCAATTATGCAAGCTGAAGTGTTGATCATTCAAGCACAATGGTCTAATATGGTAAAAAAGTATTTTGCTCAGGCTTTATGGATGAAAGTAGGCTTTTGGCCATATTCTAAATAAAAACTGCCTTCTATGTAGCAGCAAAGAAACTTCCTGTAGGATTTCTTTGATCGTTATAAATGTTGTTCCCTTTTAATTTGACTAGTAATGCATGATCAATCTCCTTGATAGACTCCTGGCAGCATGTTAATAAGAGTATTTATTTGAGCCACTCCTTTGAGACAAGTTTGTTTTAAAGGTGCTTAGAATGTGTCTATAACTTGTTGTGGGGACCAAAAAATTAGGATTAAAAGGTGGAAGTAGAGCAAAGCCTTGATGTATATTATTTATGGAGAACTACAGAACATTTATCTCACTAATAAAATATTGCATCAGAGGAAGCTATTCTCCACTCCTGCAATACAATGACTTATTTTGTAATAAAAACAAGAAATGCTGGAAATACTCAGCAGGTCTGGCAGCATCTGTGGAGAGAGAAGCAGAGTTAACGTTTCAGGTCTGTGACCCTTCATTAGAACTGATTCAGTGATCTCTTTTTCAGAACCACTCATTCAGCACAACCTCCTGTCCTGGGGAATGATCTGGTGTTGGAGACATACATACACCATCAGTGTTTTTTTAAGCTGGCAGTCAGTATCTTAATCCAATTGTCAGTATTTTACAAAACCACTTCCTGGGATTGGAAGTTTTCCATATCAACAAGTCAGATTGTTTAGCTGGTGAGATCGAAGGCCATTAGGAACATTCAATCTGCCAATATTTTCTCCTGTTGCTAGTTACACATGAACCTGAAGCAGAAATGTCTCCAGATGAGAACAGAATAAACAGTGGCAGTTAGGATGTTTTTATAGATATGCGTTTGATTCAGGTGTTACAGCCACGTGATGTGGCTGGGTGGTTCCCACTGTTCAATTCCCCACCTGACCACAGCAAGTGTATTCATAATAAGAGTTTACCCCCTTTGTGTTTTATTTTTCAAATAAACAGATAGCAACAGGTTTTCTTGGTTAAAAACAGAAAGTCAATTGTTTATTGATCACTATATCTTATCCCAAAATTGTCACAACCTCATTGACTCATGCACTTGCTCACACATATACACAAGAAGAAACAGATAGAGGAGGGAAAGAGGTAGATAGTTTTTTTTGGGGGGTGCGGGGGTGCGAGAAGGGTTACGATAAACCTGTTGAATTCTCTTGAGACTCAAAGTCCAGATAGTTGCAGGCCTGTGATGATTGTAGATTTCTCTCATGATTGAAGGTTGTGTTGAAGATGGTGGGTAACTTCCAGCTCTCTCTCTCTCTCTCTCTGTGCTACGTAATGTAGATGTCGGATTTTTTGCCAGCAGGGCATGTGCTTTCTGGCTTTCTGGAATGCCAGCAGTCACAAGTAGCTTCACCTTCAGGGTCAGTCTCTCCTCTCTTTCTGGCTGTCTTTTTTTTAAAAGGTAAAACTGCCATTTCTCACCTCCTGTTAGGAAACACTCTGGTTTCTTCCCCATGGTGTTCGCATAATGGCCCAGGATGTGGCTACTTCACACCTCCTTTGTTTTAGAAGAAGATATTCAATTTTGGAATGTTTATGATAGGTGTGAGATTGGTTTCATTATCATCTTTTGGCTTTGAAGATTTGTCCTTTATCTTCATCAGACTATTTGAATATACAAAAGGTTAATCCTTTTTGCTTTGGCAGCCAATTTGGACCATTGTTCACTTTTTTAGAATAAAGGTTCATTTTTTAAAGACAAAGTCCATTTTTTCATAACTCTTCAGAGTTACTCCGTGAATGTTGTATCATTGCACGTTCAATGTGCGTGACACAGGCATTTATTTTAAAACAAAAATTATTTTACAACCAGCCCAGCACAACACTAGATTCATAGGTATGAACAGTTGGGGAATTATCTGAGAACCAAAGACAACATCTTTGTCCATCAGTGTTAAAATACTTTTTTTTTAAATTTATACATTCATGCATGTGGGCATTGCTGGCAAGGCCAGCATTTATTGCCCATCCCTAATTGCCCTTGAGGAGATGGTAGTGAGCTGCTTTCTTGAACGACAGCAGTCTGTGGGGCGAAGGCACTCCTTCCAGGATTTTGACTCAGAAAAAATGAAGTAACAACTATAAACTTCCACGTCAGGATGGTGTGTGATTTGGAAGGGAACTTGCAGGCGGTGGTGTTTCCATGTACCTGCTGGCCTTGTTCTTCTAGGTGATAGAGGTCGCAGGTTTGGAATGTGCTGTTAAGGGAGCCTTGGCAAGTTGCTGCAGTGCATCTTGTAGATGGCATACATTGCAGCCATGGTGCGCTGGTGGTGGAGGAGGTAAATGTTTAAACGGATGGATGGGGTACCAATCAAGCAGACTGTTTTGCACTGGATGGTATTGGGCTTCTTGAATTGTTGGAGCTGCACTCATTCAGGCAAGTGGAGAGTATTCCATCACATTGCTGACTTGTGCCTTGGTGGATAGGATTTGGGGAATCAGGAAGTGTGTCATTCACCTTAGAATACCTGGACTCTGATCGGCTGTAACCACATTTTTTGTGTGCCAGGTCCAGTTAAGTTTCTGGTCAATGGTAACCCCCAAGATGTTGTTGATGGGGGATTTGGTGATGGTAATGCCATTGAGTATCAAAGGCAGGTGGTTAGATTTTCTCTCTCGTTGGAGATCGTAATAGCCCTGCACTTGTGTGGTACAATTGTTACTTGCCACTAATTAACCAGGACTGTTGACCAGGTCTTGCTGCATGCAGGCACAGCCTGCTTCATTAGATGAGGAGTTGCGAATGGAAGTGAACACTGTGGGGTGAATTTTACAGACCCCCCGACATCGGGGTTGTGGGGGGAGGGGCTGAAGGCCCACCACAGACCTCGACGCCAGGAAGGCCCAGCCCAATATCACCAGCGGAAGCGAGGCCTTGTGGCGGCCCCCCCCACCATTCGGTGACGGAAGCCCAATTTAAATATGTTAATTAATTTAAATAATGGAATAAATTACCTTTATGCTCCCACTGTCTGTCCTGGTGCAATAATTGTGCTCGTGGCTGGCACTTCCATGCCTTCAGATTCCCATCTGGGAATCCGAGGCGGAACACTGGTGGGGAGTGGGGAGCAGGTAAGTTTCTCTGTGCAGTGGCATGGGTAGTGGGGCCACAGTCATCTCATTGGTATAGGTGATGGTGAGATCGGGTAAAGTGTAATGTTGATGCACTTTGTGGGGGGAAGGTCAGGTGCACAAGGTAAGTGTTTTGGGTGGGGGAGAGGGCAGGTAATTAAATCTATGGTTATTGGGGAGGGGGGGGGGAGAGTGGTAAGATCAATTTATTTAATTTTATAAAATCAATCTGTCTTTAAATATTTAAATTGAAAGGTAGGGCTTAAAAGGCAGCTGTCGTCATTGCTAGGATGGACTGCCTACCGTTCTATGTCATCGGGGTGGACGATCCACCCCAGCTATTTAAATGAGCCGCTACGTATAATATCGCGGTGGCCCTGTGACCTGCGTCCAGCAGAGGCGGGCCGCCATTGTTTTCTTCCGCCTAGCCCTGTGTAACCATTAGTAAACACCCCCAATTCCAATGGAGGGAAAATCATTGATGAAGCAGCTTAAGATAGCTGGGTCAAGGGCACTGCCATGAGAAACTCCTGCAGCTGAGATGATTGGCCTCCAATAACTGCAATCTCAATTTTACTAGGTCTCCCTATTGCCATACATGGTCAAATGCTGCCTTGATGTCAAGGGCAGTCACTCTCACCTCACCTCACCTCTGGAGTTCAGCTCTTTGTTTGAACAAAGGCTATAATGAGATCTGGAGCCGAGTGGTCCTGCCGGAACCCACACTGATTATTGGTGAGCAGGTTATTGGTGAGTAAGTGCTGCTTGAAAGCACTATAAATTACACCTTACATCACCTGATGATGATTGAGAGTAGACTGATGGGGCAGTAATTGGCCAGATTGGTTTTGCCCCACTTTTGATGGATAGGTTATAACTGGGCAATTTTCCACTTTGTCAGGTAGATCGCAGTGTTGTAGCTGTACTGGAACAACTTGGCTAAGGGTGCAGCTAATGTTGGAGCACAAGTCTTCAGCATTATAGCTGGGATGTTGTAGGATACATAGCCTTTGCTGTATCCAGTGCCTTCAGCAGTTTTGTGATATCATGTGGAGTGAATTGGTTGAAGACTGGCTTCTGTGATGGTGGGAACCTCAGAAGAAGGCCGAGATGGATCATTTATTTGCTACCTCTTGCTGAAGATAGTTATGCTTCAGCCTTGTCTTTTGCACTGACATGCTGGACTCTGCCATTGTTGAGGATGGGACGTTCATGGTGCCCCCTCATCCTAGTAGTTGCTTAATTGTCCACCACCACTCACAACTGGATGTGGCAGGATTGCAAAGACTTGATTTGATCTATTGGTTGTGAAATCCCTTATCTGTCTAGAGCATGCTGTTTTCACTGTTTCGCGTGCCTGTAGTCCTGTGTTGTAGCTTCACCAGGTTGAGACCTCACTTTCAGGTATCTGGTGCTGTTCCTGGCATGTTCTTCTACACTCCTCATTGAGCCACTATTGGTTCCCTGACCTGATGGTAATGGTCAAGTGGATATGCCAGGCCCTGATGTTACAGATTGTGGTGGAATACTGCTGTTGCTGCTGTTGGCCCACAGTGCCTCCTGAATGCCCAGTGTTGAGTTACTAGATCTGTTCTGAATCTATCCCATTTGGCTCATTGGTAAAGCTACTAAACATGATGGAGGGTGTCTTTTTTGTGAAGATGGGTCTTCATCTCCACTAGAGTGGTCACTCCTACCAATACAGTCATGGACAGATGCATCTGCAACAGGTAGATTGGTGAGGATAATATCAGATAGGTTTTTCTTTGGTGTTGCATCTCTCACCATCTGTGTATCCTGTGGGACAGCTCTCCCAAATTTGCACCAGTCCCCAGATGTTAGGGAGGATGACTTTGCAGGATCAATTGGGCTCGATGTGCCTTTGTCATGTTTGCATCCAATGCCTCTCTTTAAATATTTAAATTGAAAGGTAGGGCTTAAAAGGCAGCTGACGCTATTGCCGGGATGGATCGCCCACCCGTTCTATGTCATCGGGGTCGGTGATCCAATGATATCGAGTGGCCCATTTGGTTTAATTCTTATTGTACTTTTGTTTTGTTGTACCTTGTTTGCAATGGTTTGATGCAACTGAGTGGCTTGCTAGGCTGTTTAAGAGAGCAGTCTACAGACATTTGCTCTAGGTCTGGAGTCACATATAGGCCAGACCAGGTAAGAATGGCAGGTTTCCTTCCCTTAAGGACATCAGTGAACCAGATGTGTTTTTACAATGATCCGATAGCTTTATGGTCAAAATACTGATACTAGCTTTTTATTTCAGATTTATTTAATTAACTGATTTCAAATTCACAAACTGCCATGGTGGGATTTGAACTCATGTCTCTGGATTATTACTCCAGGCCTCAGATTAAATTACTAGTCAAGTAAGACAACCACTAGTTCAACAATTTCAGACCATAACCTCTGCCCACATTTTGTTTCCTTTATCCTTGCAGATTCCAGTTTATGTCTCATTTTTCCCATGCTTTTGCTTTCAGATGGCAGCTGTTCATCATTCTGCTATTCATCTTTTGTTTCTTCACTTGTCCCATTACCACTCCCTTTGGCCCTGCACTCACAACTCTTGTGCCATTTCATCTCTCCTGTCTTCCACCCTATTGCAGACCTTTGCTTTTGTTCTTTTTCCACTCTCCCATTGCCCCCTCCCCCACATTACTTAAAACCTATTACATTTCTAACTTTTCCCTGTTCTATTCAAAGGTCATTGACCTGAAGCATTAACTCTATTTCTCTCTCCACAGATGCTGCCAGAACTGCTGAGTATTTCCAACATTTTCTGTTTTTATTAATACAACTGCTATGCTACTGTACCCAATGGTATAGTCTCTGTAGAATTTTAAAATTGGATCACATGAAAGGTTTGGCTGAAGAAAATCATTCAGCTTCTTTGACTGCACCTCTTCAACCCTAGCATCTTCCCATTACAGCAGCTTGTTGTCTTGGTGTTAACCACTTTTCCTAGAAACCTCTTGATCATCCTTTATATAAAGGAATATAAATCTATGCCAGCTCTTTCGGAAGCAATCCAAAATTAATTCTATTGCCCTATTTTCTCCCCAAAGCTCTGTATTTTCCTTTGCTTCAAATGTTCATCTGTTCCTAAATGTGCAAGAAAAGTGAGGTTTTTGCCTTAATTCCTCCTAATGTTAAAACATTCCATACTGTAACAACTTGCAGCATAAAGACGTTTCACTTAAGCTCTGCCAGCACTTATGGTACCACCTTCCTTCCATCGAACTCTTTAATGATTTTGCCTCCACTGCTGTATCTAGAAGTCTATTTAATGTTTTGATTGCTCATTGTGTACAGAAAGACTTTCTATCAGTCTTAAATTAACCTTTACTAGGCTTGAACCTGTGTCTCATCATTCTTGTTCCAATTGAAAGTAATATTCCAAATTTGCTTTTTCCATATCCTTAACTATTTTGTATGCCTCTATAAGACAGCATTTAGGATGGCTCTTACTCAGTTTTTCTTCATAAATCAGAATTTTACACACAGCTTTAAGAACCACTCCTAAAGTCTTAGCAACTGGTAAAACTACTTTAGATTGCAGCTCAATTGACTCTTCTGATGGTTCATCAAGTTTATTCAGTGAGTAGTTGAGCCACATCGATGAAATGCACTCATAATGATCTTCCCCTGTGTGATGCTGTAAGACAGAGCACACCATCAGGCCAAGAAAAGAATACTGTATACAAATAAAAATTGAACACAGACTTATCATTAACATATGACTGATAAAACAGATACACAGATTAATTTTAAAAAACTTCATTTCTAAAATATCATTATCAATTATTACAATTAGTCATTCTAAATTATTCACATTAGCACATAGTTTTTGAATGATCAAACAATGTTCTTCTCTACCCTCCTATTTTGGCTTGCTAACAGAACTGTGATAGTATGGAAAATTTTAACTATACCAAGATAGACTGGACTTGGATGTAGGGAACACAATTAACAGAAAAGTAGGATGTAGTAGCTTAATATCTGTCGTTGGGAAATTGTTAGAATTCATTATTAAGGAAGTAATAACAGGACATTTAGAAAGTCAAAACGCATTCCATCAGACTCAGCATGGTTTTATGAAGGGTAAATCGTGTTTGACTAATTTGCTAGAGTTCTTCGAAGCTGTAACAAGCAAAGTGGATAATGGGGATCCTCTAGTTGTAGCTTATCTGGACTTCCAGAAGGCATTTGATAAGGTGCCGCACAAAAGGTTAATACACAAGGTACGTTCACACGGGGTTAGGGGCAATTTATTAGCTTGGATAGAGGATTGGCTAACCAACAGAAAACAGAGAGTCAGGATAAATGGGTCTTTTTCTGGTTGGCAAGATGTAACTAGTGGGGTGCCACAGGGTTCGGTCCTCAGACCCCAACTATTTACAATCTATATAAATGACTTGGATGCAAGGATAGAACGTACTATAGCCAAATTTGCAGATAACACTAAAATAGGTGGGACAGTAAGTTACAATAAAGAAATAAGAAATCTACAAATGGATATGGATAGATTAGATAAATGGGCCAAAATTTGGCAGATGGATTTTAATGTGGATAAGTGTGAGGTTATCCAATTTGGTCAGAAGAATAGAAAGGCAAATTGTTATCTAAATGGAGAGAAACTTCAGAGTGTTTCATTGCAGAGGGTGTCCTTGGGCATGAATCGCAGAAAACTAGTTTGCAGGTACAGCAGGTAATAAGGAAGGCAAATGGAATTTTGCCATTTATTGCTAAAGGAATAGAGTATAAAAGTAGGGAAGTATTGCTGCAACTGTACAAGACATTGGTGAGACCACACCTGGAGTATTGCGTACAGTTTTGGTCCCCTTACTTGAGAAAGGATGTAGTTGCATTGGAAGCAGTTCAGAGGAGGTTCACTAGATTGATTCCAGAGATGGGGGGCTTGTCTTATGAAGAGAGATTGAGCAGGTTAGGCCTTTACTCTCTGGAGTTTAGAAGAATGAGAGGAGATCTAATTGAGGTATATAAGATGATAAAGGGGATTGACAAAGTAGACATGGAGAGGATATTTCCTCTTGTGGAGCAATCTAGAATGAGAGGTCATAGTTTTAAGATAAGGGGTAGCAGATTTAAAACAGAGATGAGGAGAAATTACTTCTCTCAAAGGGTCGTGAATCTGTGGAATTCACTACGCCAGAGTGCGGTGGATGCCGGGAAATTGGGTAAATTTAAGGAGGAGATAGATAAATTTTTAATTAGAAATGGGTTGAAGGGTTATGGAGAACAGGCAGGAAAGTAGAGTTGAGGCCAAGATGAGATCAGCCATGATCGTATTGAATGGCGGAGCAGGCTCGAGGGGCTGAATTGCCTACTCCTGCTCCTAGTTCTTATGTGCTTATGTTCTTATGTTCGACGTACAGCAAGAAGGACTGTAAAACACTTCATGACGACAGACAGGTTTGTAGAATGGGCAAACAAATGGCAGATGCATCTTAATTTGAATGAATAAGATAAAATATTTTGGAAGAATAAACTATGAGTGGCAGCCCACACTCAAGTGGAAAAATGTTGACGGTCATGGATAAACAGCAAGACTCACAAATTCAAATATATAATTCCATGAAAGTCCGAGTGTTGGTAGAAAAATCCATAAAAAAGACCAGCAGCATTTGCATATTATAAGCAGAAAACATTATAAAATTATATTAAAAAAATTGGCTCAACCACAGTTAAAGTATTGTGTGAAGTTTTGGGCACTCCATTATAGGAAAGCCATTAAAGCCACAACGACTATACAACATAGATTCATCAGGATGGTGCTGAGGGTAGGAAACTATAGTTATGTGAAGAGACTTGAGTTATTGGAACTATTTCTACTGGATTAGAGAAAGATAGATGAAATGCAGTAAAGGATTTGAAAATTATGAAGCGTTTTGATAGTGTGAATCGGGAAAGTCTATTTCCTTTGGCTGGAGAATCAATGGCAACAGGTCACCAATTCAAAATGGTCACTAAGCCTCAGGAGAGAGGTTAGGAGAAATTCTATGTCACAGGGAACAGTTGAGGCACAGACCACGATACCTTTTAAGGAAAAATTGAATAAATATTTGAAGCAGAGGAAGATGAAGAGAGAAAGGAGTGGGAGTTTTGGGTTGCTCTGGCCAAGACAGAGCACAGACACAATGGGCCGGATTTTAAATTCTTGATATGCAGGGGGATACTGTTGCACAGGGGAAACACAAAAGTGAATGCAATGCGTCTGTTAGTGGCTTTTCAACTCACCCACTGCTTTACCATATTATTTCTGGGTTTCCTGACCAATGAGCTTGAGCGGGTGTGATGACAACCCACATGAGTAGATTTGAATTCCAGTATTTAAAAGGAAATTGCAAACATGAAATTTGATGGATTCTGGGGTTGAGAGCAAAACACAAGCAAGTGTCAGAATGGAGTGCACACGTTTAAAGGCTGCACCTCGTTTTAGTGATGCCTTCTTGGGTGTGGTACTGGGGGCTGTAAGCGCCTGCAGGGAGATACTGCTTCCTACTAATAGGAGGAAGAATCTCACCAATGAAACCAAGAAGACATGGCTTGAGGTAGCAAAAGAGGTTGACAGCAGGAATGTGGTCCCAAACTCCTGGATTCAATGCTGAAAGCGGTCTTATGACCTAGGCAGGGCAGAAAAGGTAGTGCAGTGGCACATTCAACTATATCCTGATTTGTGTATCATCCCAACCCCCTCACTATCTTCTCAAGCCTAGTCCTGCACATCACCCCTTACACAACTTACCTTGCAGGTGCACCTATCTCTCTTTATGCACTTCCTCACATTCCCATCTGCCCATCCACTACTGACATTCACCCACATCCCTATGCAATTTCATGGCTCTCCCTCATAGTCACCCTCAACAAGTGAACACATTACATTACTCTCACTCATAGATTTCTTCTCTCCCTCCTTGCAGGAGAGCACAGAACTCGAGGGAGAGGCAGAGAACTGGAGGTGGCCCTCCAGCTGCCTTGCAAATTACAGCTGCAAATCAGGAGGAGCTGGATATCGGCAGAGTCTCAACTTGCCTGACCATTGGAGATGGGGCCTCCTAGCTACCTGGTGACAGAATTAAATATCAGATAGCCACATAGCATCGAACACTCACATGTTGACTTGATGTCAGCAACGACTGAAATATGATCATGTGCATAATAACCACTTAAAACCTTCTTATCTTGACAGTTCAATTTCATGTCTTTAATCTCCCACAGGGTCTTTAAGAGGAGGTGGTTCAGGAGGACAACGGCAACTACTCACTCACTTTAAAGGTGCTCCATCACATGACTCATGCAGACTGCATCAGCTCAGATACTCACACTTCAGTGAGACCAGTAAGGCAGATAGTGACTCGTAAATCAAAAGTGAACAAGAGCAGATGGTGGAGACAGGGACAGCAGTGCAGAGTCCATGTCAGAGGGTGCAGGATGCTCCGAACTCTGCTCATCTGGATGCAGATGTTGTACCTTAGGGACTATTGATGAACAGGATACTTCTAGAACAGCTTTTATAAAAAGATTTAAACTTTTCTTCGAAAAGTGCACTGAATAAAAATGTAATGATACAGGGTATGGATGGGGGTTGTGTGCCCATCACATTGTATAGAGTTAATTTAAACTGTGCTTTAGTAAACTGATCTATTATTGTTGGTGTGTCTGAACTACCCATTAATCAGGTTTATTTTATATTAGGAAATTATCTCGTGGGAGATAAGGTTTTTCCATTTTCTAGAATGGTGGGCAAGAGTACGAGAACTCTTCCTGTAGGTAAAGACCCCTCACCTATTTGCAGTGTCCTTGGGCCAGAGAGTAAATTAAGTAAAGACACAGATGTATCTACCCCACTAATGGACTTTGCAGAGGCAGCAAAAGTACCTAGATAATTTTGAATTAAAAGTGCCTCCCTCCCCCCAGGAAGGACTGAAACTTCAAACTAACTCTGAAGGGTTAATGAGACCTGGTGCCTTCCAATGTTGAGACAACACATGGTACAAGAGCAGGAATCCAGGCCAATGGACAAATTACAAGAAACAATTGGAATCCCCAAAGTGATTGGGATGATACTATTCACGAGTTGCATGAAAGAATCACAATGCTGGAACAGAAAGTGGAAGGCCAAACTGAAGAAGCTATCGACCGCACTCTCAGAGTTTTAAAAAAGGATCGTTATGATTGAGATCAAGAAAAACTGAAAGATAACAAACTGTTTAAAAACTAGATGGAACAAGAATATCAAACATTTCTACTCAAACATAAAAATCACTTAAACAACCTTCTTAAAGTGGCTTATCAAAGTTTGACCAACAAAAGAATGAGTTGTTTGCACAGAAAGAAGCAATTTTGAACATGCTATCTCAAAAAGAGTTGAATGTTTGAGTCTGGGGAATGGACATAAAAAATAAAGATATGCCTGCAGTTAAGCAGAAGGAAGATGGTGTAACCGTGGGATTAATTGGGATATTCTTTTCGAACTTAAACAATGTAAAACGTGGAAATATGGAAGAGGAATCTGAACAGACTGATTCAAAGACTGAATATGAAAATTCACAGGTGGATAACCATGAGGAATCTCCACTTGCAGAATCCACATCTACTGGCATGCAAAAGCAAGAGGGACTATCAGAATCATCATTTACCTAGGGACATGGTAAAAAAATTGGTTTTTCACATATAGAAGAAAACAACTTTCTGGAAACACCATGAGAAAAAACATTAAGTCTTAACTGGATCATGGTTTCTGTACAGATTCAGCAAAGGAATGTTGTCAAGGTGGACTATCTTGTGGACAATGGGGAAGACTGCTATGTGTATTGCATGTGTTAAGGTAGTATTTAAGTGTATAGCATGTTATAAGTTATTTTATTCTTACTATGCTTACACATACTATGGTGATGAACTTTCATTTATTCCTAGGGGAAGGTGTTATGACCACCTGGTTCATGGTTTGTATTAATATTTTAGATGTCACTTTTAGTTTTGGGGAATTAAATGTGTAGCTGTAAGAATTTTAGTAGGTTTCAGACCCCTCAAGATTTAAAGGTCAAAGATCTCTCCATGAGTGCTTACAGAGACAGAGTTAGAGAGGTGAGAGCCATAAAACAGGTGGAACTGTTTAGGTGGATGTTGGAACCAGAAAGTCTGGAAGAGGTTGCTCTGTCATTGTTAGCAATATCAATTATTGATGTGGGTATCAGGAATCAAAGAAATGTTTTGGGAGTTGGAGGTAATTAACTTAAATTGCCATCTGGGACATCCCATTTATACCATATTGCTATAGAGATAGATGATGCAGGGAGATGCCTTTGGTCAGTTTTTTTAAAAATCTCTGTGCTTGCTGACAGACAAGCAGTTGGTCACAGAGAAAGCAGTTGGCTTTGGGAGCAGCTGGGCTCTGGAGCAAAGAGGCTATCAGGAAGCAGGGGTGTTTCTGTTTGAAGTAAGGCCTGTGCTCAAGCTGGGAAATCCAGAGTCATGAGGTGTTGAAGGAGAACTGGAGGATTTGCCTAGCCGGATGCCAGAGGGATAATCCCCAGGAGATCTCAAACCTCAGAAGACAGCTGACAGATTAAGGAAAATTGAAGTGAATTCGTAAGAGCTGTGGTACACTTTGGATTGGTCCCATGAGAAGTGAACAAGCTGTCAAGATCCTGTAATGTATAGGGGAACTCTTGGGTTGGAAGTAACAGTCAAACAGGAGTGTTCTGTTGAGATTTAGAGTTTAAAGTATACGTCTTCATGTTCTGTTAAGATTTTAAGTTTAACGTATAAGTGTTTCCAAGTTGTAGTGTTAAGTTAGTAGTGTTTTGCTTTGTTTAACTCTTGTACAGTAAAGTTTTTTGTTCAAAATGCAAAATTTTGTGGCATAATTCTTTCAGTGATAACTGGGAATTCAACTTTCTCTTTTTAAAAGTTAATGGTCCCATAACACTATCCAATACTCTCACTTTATTCCTCTTTTCTACTTCTATATGCTGGTGCCAATTCCCTTACCAATTTAGTATAAACCCTCCCCAAACACGCTAGTGTACCTCTCCACAAGGACATTGGTTCCAGTCCTGTTGAGGTGCAACATGTCTCTTTTGAATAGGTGCCTCCTGCCCCAGAACTGGTCCCAATGCCCCCAAATTTGAAGCTCTGCCTCCTGCACCATGCTTCAAGCCACACATCGATCTTCCCTGACTTATTTCTACTCTCATTAGTGCAAGGCACTGGGAGTAATCCAGAGATTACTAACTTTGAGGTCTTACTTTTTAACTTCCTTCCTAGGTCCTGCAAATCTTACCATAGGACCTCAATACCTGCCCTCTCTATGTCATTGGTACTACTGTGTACCACAACTTCTGGCTCACTCTCTTCTCCTTACAGAATATTCCTCTTTATGATGTCCTTTACTCAGGCATCAGGGAGGCAACACATCTCTCTGACAGTAGAGCACTCCCTTGTACTGCATTGGAGTGTTAGCCTAGACTTTTGTGCTCAAGTCTCTGCAGTGGGACATGAACACACAACCGTCTGACTCAGAAGTAAAAATGCTACCAATTGAACCATGGCTGACACGTTCTGAAGGTGACTTGGGACATCTTGACGATGCTTTAAGGTGCTATATAATTGCAAGTTTGTTCTTTCTTACACTCTAATTCATTCAAAGGGTAGGAGAATAAATCCATCAAAATGCAAGACCAAAGTCATACAAATCATACAACAATGAAAGATAGGAAATGGGCACTAACCATAAGAACAATATCATACTCACTTGAATAATATACAATAAAGGTTAAACTTTCCCATTCTCAGTTCCTGGAGAAATTGTGAAATGAACTGTAGCAAAATAGAATAGCCTTTTCTTCTTTGAATAAAAATACTCTAGTATTGTTTAATATGAATTTTTCCAAACAAGACTTGCTCAGAATTTGGTAGAAGGGGATTCTCAAAATGAAGTTCCAAGTTGTTCTCTTTCCGATGTTCTTTCTAACAGCTAAAACGTCCAGCTTATGTACTACATTTCCCTTTGAAGACAGACAGCTTTGGCAAAAGAATATAATCTCCATTATCTACCATAATAGTAGGGATCCCTTATGGATGATGGAAATCGGCTAAATAATCAACAGTCCCAAAATGTTAGTCTGACGCCTATGGTACAACAAGGTCATAGGCATAGAAATAACACAAGTACAATACAAATAACAAGCTTCATCTTTTTGGACTACAAAGAGGCTTTATGTCACAAAGGGAAGTTGTGCAACTGATGTAATATTTTGCATGATGTTTAATGGGGATAAATGTAGTGTGGAAAATGGAGCTTTATTTGGTCATGAGCTTCACAGCACCACTCACACAGAATAAAATCAGACTCAACCTGATATAAAAACAATGTTATGAAACCCATAAGAAAAATTAATATGTGAACATACTGATGAGATAAACTTGAATAAAATGATACTCTTGCAACACAATTATGGGTAACATAGTGGTTATTGTTACTAGACTAGTAATCCAGAGGCCTGGACTAACGATCAGCGATTATAAGTTCAAACCCCACCATGGCAGCTGGGGAATGTAAAGTCAGTTAATGAAATAAATCCGGAATAAAAAGCTAGCATCAATAATGATTGACCACGAAATTATCAGATTGTTGTAATTGTTCATTATTACTCTTGAGAGAATAAAATATGCCATTCTTACCTGGTCTGGCCTATATGCGACTCTGGACCATAACACTCTTAACCTACCTCTAAAGCTGTATCAAACTGCAACAAGAAAGACTGATAAGAATAATACCAAACACCTGGTATTGACCTAGACACTGGAAATGACAAAGGTACACCCAGCACAGACGAACCTGCAAAGTCCTCCTCACTAACATCTGGGAACATGTGCCAAAGCTGGGAGAGCTGCCCCACAGGCTAGTCAAGCAACAGCCTGACATAGTCATGCTCATGGAATCATACCTGTCAGCAAATGTCCAAGAATCTCCATTCCCACCCTGCGTATGTCCTGTTCCACCAGCAACACAGACCCACCAGAGGTGATGACACAGTGATATAGTTGGGAGAGAAAGGCCCTGGCAGTCTTCAACATTGACTCTGGATCCCATGACATCTCATGGCATTTGGTCAAACATACGCAAGGAAACCACCTAGTGCCCTCGCTCAGCTGATGTATGAATACCACTTGGAAGAAGCACAGAGTGCAGCAAGGCCACATAATATACTCTGGGTGGAGGACTTCAATGTTCATCACTAAAATGGCTTGGTAGCACCACTACTGGCTGAGTCCTGAAGGACATAGTGGCCAAACTGCACCTGCAGTAGGTGATGAGAGAACTAACTCAAGGGAAAAACCTACTTGACTCATCTTCACCAACCTACCTGCTGCTGATGCATCTGTCCATGACAGTATTGGTGGGAGTGACCACCACATAGTCCTTGTGGAGGCAATGTCCCATTTTCACACTGAGGATACCCTGCATTTTGTTGAATAGCACAGCCACTGTGCTAAATGCTGGGCATCCATGAGGTGCTGTGGAGCAGCAGCAGAATTGCATTTTACCACAATCTGTAAACTCATGACTTGGCCTATTCCTCACTCTACCATTACCACCAAGCTAGTGGAGCAACCCTGATTCAAGAGGAGTGTAGAAATGCATGTCAGGAGTAGCACCAGGCATCCCTAAAACTGAGGTACCAAGATGGTGAAGCTACAGCACACGCATACTAAACAGCAGAAGCATTATGCTATAGACAGAGCTAAGTAATCCCACAATGAATCAGATCAAAACTCTGCAATCCTACCACATCCAGTTATGAATGGTGGTCGACAATTAAACAACTAATGCGAGGATCAGGCTCCATGAACATGCCCATCTCAATGATGGTGGAGCCAAGGACGTGAGTGCAAAAGACAAGGTTGAAGTATTTGCAACGACTTTCAGCCAGAAGAGTGACAAACAGCAAGTGATGCCAGATCGATTGTTAATTTTAAACCTGAGATTGAGAGATTTTTGTTCTCCAAAGATATTGAGGGATATTAAGGTGCAGGCGGAGTTAGGTCGCATATAAGCCATGATCTCAATGAATAGCAGAACAGGCTTGAGGTTTAAATGGCCTACTCCTGTTCCTATGAGTGGATGATCCATCTTGGCCTCCTCCTGAGGTCCCCATCACCACAGGAGTCATTCCGCAGCCTTTCAACTCATAAGAACATAAGAAATAGAGTAGGAGTAGACCATACAGCCCCTTGAGTCTGCTCCGCCATTCAAATGGCCATGGCTGATCTTCTGCCTCAACTCCACTTTCCCGCCTGCTCCCCGTATGTCTTGATTTCCTGAGAGACCAAAGGTCTGTGTATCTCAGCCTTGAATATACTTAACGATGAAGCATCCACAATCCTCTGAGGTGGAGGATTCCAAAGATTCATAACCCTCTGAGTGAAGAAATATTTCCTTATCTCAGTCCTAAATGATCAATTCCTTATCCTGAGGCTCTTCATGTTCTAGATTCACCAGCTAGGGGAAACAACCGCTCAGTGTCTACCCTGTTAAACACCTTCAGAATCTTGTATTTTTCAATGAGATCACATCTCATTCTTCACAGCTCTAGAGAGTATAGGCCCAATTTACCCAGCCTCTTATCATTGGACTAACCTGTCCTCACAACTAAAACCTCTCTTCCTGGTATCATCTTCATGAATTTACATTTTACCCTTCTCCATCACATTGACATCCTTCCTGAAATGGTGTGTCCAAAACTGGATACAATATTCTCACAATGGCCTAATCAATAATTTGTACAGATTTATCTCTTTGCTTTTGTTCTCCATGACCAACTTTATAAAATCTACAGAATCACATGTGCTTCTTTTTAAAGAAAAAACAGTTTTATTACCTTGCCCTCCCATTTTTGAAGATCGGTGTATCCGAACCTTTAAGTCTTTCTGCTTGCCTACTTCTTTTAATGTTTCACTACTGACTGCATATTTCCTCTCCTCATTCTTCTTCCCACGTTCACCACTTCATAATTCTTCTCAAATAATTTCATCCAGCATGTATCTGTAATCTATTGCCCCGTCTATCTCCTCCTGAAGTTACATACTTCACTTCATAGTATGCTCCCTATTTATATGTCACCTTCAAATTTTGATGTGTTCCCCAACTCCCTGATATTCGAGTCCAAAGAAGTTGTATTTTTGGAAAAACAATAGTCCCAACACTGACCCTTGGGGGACACCACCGCTTGCATCCATTCAGATTGAAAAATCACATCTCCAGTTTGAAAAATGTACAGTTAAAAAAATGTAAATCACATAACAGCAGTGCAGTTATTTATGGTGACTTAAGGGATTGCTTTTTTCAATAAATATTTAGAAGTTAGGATGATAAAACTTTTTTTATGAATACTTGTCATAATGTCTAGTAAAGGTGTAGCATTAAACTATGTGAACCATAATGCCCCAGGTTCAATTCCCAATCTGTGCTGAACCAATTGATCTCAGTCATTATAGCAGTTGGAGAGTTCAGAATCCTGGGCTGGGAGGCAGAAAGCATTTCCATTCTTGATTTTCACCAAGTGACTCCTGCTGCAAAGCATGTATGTGTGCAAGTGTTAAGCATGAACAATAACAAGTTTGACTGCGTCACCTGCCACAGTCAAATAGACTACTGATACTGTCAATCTTTCTTGTTCGAGCCCAGAAATTTGGGGAAAGTAATGAGGGTTTCCAGTTCCGATAGAATAATATCCCGGTGGGAGTCAGTGCTTTCAGGAAGAAGTTGGGAATTAACAACCTTTTAAATCTGTAAAAGAAACTAATGCATCAAAACCAGCCCATAAATCTTACACCAACAACTAACAAGATAACGGAATCAATCATTGAGAACAAACTTGAGGATTACCTATATGAGGACAAATGAACTCAACATTGTTTCAGAATGGAAAGATCCTGCCAGACCAACCTCTAACCTTTTTGAGAACCCAAAGAGTGCAGAGTCCCTACTGTTTCTAATTTACATTAATGACCGTGGGCTGGAGTTTAATATGCAGATGTTCTGGGAACAGGGGGGTTGGGGCAAGTGATAGCACATGGGAAACCCAGAAATATGTGAAGTGTGTTGTCAGTGGCTTTTTAACACACCCACTTCATTAACATTGGATTTTCTGTCTAATTTGCATCACCAGGCATGATGACGACCCACATGAAGCAATTATAACTCCAGTATTTAAAGAGACACTCCAAACATATAAGTTAAAACAGTTGGACTTGGGAAGGAGGGAGAAGGAAGTGTTGCCATCGAAGGCAGATAGTTAAAGGCTGCTTCCCATTTCACCAACGCCTCTCTAGATGTGCTACTAAGGACTATGGGGACACAGATTGAGATACTGTTCCCTACTAATGGGAGGAAGAAGCTGGCTGGGGAAACCAGGACGGCATGGTTGGAGATGGCAGATGAAATCAGCAACAGGAACCTAGTGCCACACTTCTGCATCCTATGCAAGAAGTGGTTCAATGACTTAAGCAGGGAAGGAAAGGTGAAAGCAATAGCACATTTACTCCAACCCGCTCACCCTACCTTCTCAACCTATCCCAGCACATCTCTCCTCACACCAACTTATATTTCAGGTGCACACTTCCCTCTCTGTCAGTGCACTTCTTCACATCTCTATCTATTCATCAACCACTGGCACTCACATTCATCCTTATGCAATATCATGCCTCTCCCTCACAGTCACCCTCATCAAATGCTCTCCATTCATCAGGCAAATATGTGCCATTACTCTCACTCAGGTCTCTTCTTCCCCTCTTAGCAGAAGAGAACAGAGAATACCAGGGAGAGGCAGAGAACCAGTGGTTGCCCTCCAGTTATCTCGCAAGTGACAGCTATTGAGGAGGTGGTGCTGGAGATCAGCATAGTCTTAGCATAGTCTTGGCATAACTGGCCGTCGAAGATGGGGCATGGGGGTCTCTAAGCCACCTGATGACAGAACTAAATATCAGCCAGCCACATGATATACAACACTCAGTCATGTTGACTCGATGTCAAAAGACAGTAAAATATGATCATGTGCATAGTGATAACTTCAAATATCATTGACAGTATTCATTCACACCTTTTATCTCCCACAGGGCTTTTGCACATCCAGCAGGAGGTCGTTGACCTCACAGCTGCTGGCTCCTCAGAGCAGCTCAATCCCTCTGAGATAAAAACAAGAAAATGCTGGAAATACTCAGCAGGTCTGGCAGCATCTGTGGAGAGAGAGGCAGAGTTAACGTTTCAGGTCAGTGACCCTTCTTCGGAACTGGCAAATATTAGAAATGTCAAAGGTTATAAGCAAGTAAAGCTGGGGTGGGGCAAGAGATAACAAAGGAGAAGGTGTAGATTGGACAAGGCCACAGAATAGCTGACCAAAAGGTCATGGAGCAAAGGCAAACAATATGTTAATGGTGTGTTGAAAGCCAAAACATTAGTACAGATAGGGTGTTAATGGACTGAAGATTGAACAGCAGCAAGTACAAACATGAAAAAAAGTGGGTAAGCAAATTGAACAAACTAAGATGAAATGAAATAAACATACAAAAAAAATGTAAAAAATGTAAAAAAGAAAAAATAACTAAAAATAAAAGTAAAATGGAGGGCCCATCATGCTCTGAAATTATTGAACTCAATGTTCAGTCCGGCAGGCTATAGTGTGCCTAATCGGTAAATGAGATGCTGTTTCTCGAGCTTGTGTTGATGTTCACTGGAACACTGCAGCAAGCCCAGGATAGAGATCTGAGCATGAGATCAGCGGGGAGTGTTGAAATGGCAAGCAACCGGAAGCTCAGGGTCCTGCTTGCGGACTGAGCGTAGGTGTTCCACAAAGCGGTCACCCAGTCTGCGTTTGGTCTCCCCAATGTAGAGGAGACCACATTGTGAGCAGTGAATACAGTAAACTACATTGAAAGAAGTACAAGTAAATTGCTGCTTCACCTGAAAGGAGTGTTTGGGGCCTGGGATAGTGAGGAGAGAGGAGGTAAATGGGCAGGTATTACACCTCCTGTGATTGCAGGGGAAGGTGCCATGGGAAGGGGACGAGGTGGTGGGGGTAATGGAGGAGTGGACCAGGGTGTCACGTAGGAAACGATCCCTTTGGAATGCTGACAGGGGAAGGGAGGGGAAGATGCGTTTGGTAGTGGCATCACACTGGAGGTGGCGGAAATGGCGGAGGATGATCCTTTGGATATGGAAGCTGATGGGGTGGAAAGTGAGGACAATGGGAACCCTGTCCCGGTTGTGGGAGGGAGGGGAAGGGGTGAGGGTAGAGGTGCGGGAAATGGGCCAGACACGGTTGAGGGCCCTGTCAACAATAGTGGGGGGGAATCCTCGATTGAGGAAAAAGGAAGACATATCAGAAGCACCGTCATGGAAGGTAGCATCATCAGAGCAGATGCTTCGGAGACGGAGAAACTGGGAGAATGAAATGGAGTCCTTACAGGAGGCAGGGTGTGAAGAAGTGTAGTCGAGGTAGCTGTGGGAGTCGGTGGGCTTATAATGGATATTAGTAGACAGCCTATCCCCAGAGATGGAGACAGAGAAGTCGAGGAAGGGAAGGGAAGTGTCAGAGATGGACCATGTAAAGGTGAGAGAAGGGTGGAAATTGGAAGCAAAATTGATAAAAGTTTTCCAGTTCGGGGATGGAGCAGGAAACAGCACTGATACAGTCATCAATGTACTGGAAAAAGAGTTGGGGGAGGGAGCCTGAGTAGGACTGGAACAAAGAATGCTCGACATATCCCACAAAAAGACAGGCATAACTAGGACCCATGCGGGTACCCATAGCAACACCTTTTACTTGAATGAAGTGAGTGGAGTTGAAGGAGAAGTTGTTCAATATGAGAACAAGTTCACTTACCCTCTGAGGGTGCACTGTCCCAGGACCTATGCAAACCATGCAGCAGCTCAGATGCTTGTACTTCAGTGGGACCAGTTAGAGAGATAATTGGGTTTTCACATAGTGACTCACACTTCACAAGTAAGCAACAGCAGATGGTGGAGTCAGGGACAATGATGGAGTGTCTGTGTTGGAGGGCACAAGCCTCTCAAAGATCTAGTCAGCTGGTTTTAGCGGCTGTATCCTGGGGAACATCGATGTAGAGGAAAATCATTGAGCAGCATCAAAGATTGTGCAATGTACTGAAAAGCATTCCAAGCTCAATGTCCAAGATTACAGACAGATTGGAGGCATCCCCATCAAGCATGAGTGGGATGCTTTTACAGGCCGTTGTGATGATGTCTTCTTCCGTGGATAGAGCGGCCAACAGCATGGCGCATCAAACGTGGCAATCAAATGACCGCATACAAGCCTTCAGCAAGGACTTGCACACTCTGGCTACCCAAGCCTTGGCATTTCAGCGCCCCACCGATCTACAGCAAAGTGTTCTCCAACACAATGGCAGCAGAGAAGTGTGGCTTGCCGATGAGAGGGATGATGGCAAAAGGGTACATGGAAGTGGGGACTTTGCTCAAAGCGCTTTCATTTCTCACCCATTACTCCACCCCCTTCATTCAATACCTGACATGTCGCCTCGTGCCCCTAAAACCATCTTCCCCTGCACAGGTACAGGTGCAGCAGTGTGTGGAAGGTCTCCAAACCCAGAGGATGTTGGCCAAGAGCAGCTCAACAGTCACAGCAGGGATGTGAGCAGTAGTCTCAGCTTCTGCTGAAGGTACAGGGGTTGCACCACATAGAAACAATAGGAAAAGGAAAAGTAAAGATTTGTAGTTACACAAGGGTATGCATATGGGCATGTTACACATTTTGTACTGTTAAGTCTTGTTTGCTCATTCGACGCACATAAAATAGTTTTGCACCAATTTTCGGTGTTGCCCATTCTTTGTTGCTGGCCTTTTCAGTTGTTTGATGACAAATAGGAAGACCTGAATTGATGTGACCAGTGGAGAGATGTGGAAAGGATGCTTAGTTTTTGCAGGACTGCTTTGTGTTAGTGGTATTGTGAGGGGAGCGGTGGGCTGGCTGTGGGAAGACAAAAGTGGCTTTTGCATGAGGTTCTCAGATGGGTGCCCTATTAGACCTAAGTGAACCTCACAATAATCAGGGAATCCTGACTAGCAGTGGCCAGATTTTGTGTTGGAGGCGGGTCTCCTGGCACCAGGCTGAAAAGGCAGGAGAAAGCCCACCTCTGCCTTTTTGCGCCCACCACCCCCCACTCTCCAGAGCAATCCTCTGGTCATTTTGAATCTAAGTTTCACGAGCTGGGATCTCCCTCCCTTTAAAGACAGGTATCCACCTCGAAGAAGAACTGCCAGCCAATCAGAGTGCCAGCAGTTCAGCAGTGCTACCGGGAGCGATGGCCATTGCTGGTACTTCAGAGGCCTTGGATACAGGTCCAGCGCTGGAACCCCGGACCTCACGTAAGTGAGGTGGGGTCGCCGGGGCAAGTCTGGAATGTCCAGGTGAGGGGTAGGGGGTTGGAGGGGTGGTCATGCAGTCCAGGGAGAAGAAGGTCGTGGGCAGTAAAGTGGTTCCTGGTGGGGTTCCTCCGTGGGGCACAGATTGCCACAGAGGAGAGATTCCACCCCACTCCCCCCAGGCCTGCAAGGAATGCGCCTTGCAATACAAGGCATCCTCCCCCCATCACTGGTAAGATCCCAGCCGCAGTGGGAAGAGGCCCTTAACTGGCCGTTAATAGGCCACTTAAGAGCCTCCATTGGCATCTGGGCGTGAGGGCTGTCGTTGGCCTCTCCTGCCCTTGCTAAAATCGCTTGGCAATGGGCCCTCTGCCGCCCCCCTCCCCAACCCGTCCCAATTCTCCGTGCTCCCCTGCCTCTGACCCCACCTCAGGAAACCCATAAAATCCAGTCCAATGCGTGCCTCTGATGGTGCACTCCCTTTATCACCTCCCACCTCCTCATCTTCCTCGTTCACGGAATCCTTCAAAGAGGTTCTCTGCTCTGTGCCTTGATCCTCCTGAAGGTCCAAACCTCACTGCTGAGCAATGTTGTGTAGAATGCAGCACACTATGACTATTCTGGAGACCCTGGATGGTGCCTACTGAAGGACAGCTGCAGATTTGTCCAGGCACTTGAAGCACATTGGCATGCTGATGGCTTGTTCGTTGGCACAGCTGGATGTCATATGGCATTCATCGTAGCACTCCTGGTCGTCATTCCTCGTGTTTCTGAGAGGTGTGATTAGCCACATTTTAAGTGGATATCCCTAGACTCCGAACAGCCAGCTGAAACACTGCTTTCAGATACGGACGTCTGGGAGGGTGGATTGCTGTATGACAAAAGCATCGGGCAACTGCCTGAGAATCTTGTGCACATCTGCATGAAGATCTTTTAGTGGACAACCAGCTGCACGTTGATGGAATAGATACTCCTGGGTAATCTATGGTTACCTTAATTGACACATGTGCAGTTGATGATGCTCAGCACCTGCAGGAAGCCAGCCAGAGACACAATTCCGGGCATCCGCTCATTTGGATTGGTGCCATCGTAGGCAAAGTTGATATAACTAGAGAACCTGGCAAACAAGCCATCAGTCACCTGTCTTGAGCATTTGAGGGTCGCTGACTGCAAAATCCTGCAGAAGAGACCTGGAAGAATCCAGAGGCAAAAAAGTTGAAGGCGGTGGTGACTTTGACAGCCACTAGTAAAGTGCAACCACCAGGTCTGGCTGGTACCAGGTCTTGTTCCAGCAGCCTGCAATAACTGCTACCATCTCACACAGCACCTGAGCCTCCTGAGGCATTGGTGTTCTGACATGCCAGGAAGCTTATCCTCTGCCTGTACACCCTGAAATGCAGGTACGGCCTCCTGTGAGCTACACGTCTCTGCTCATCCCCTCTCTAATGCGGAGCTACAGATCTGTGATCATCAGGCTGCGGCTTGCATTGTTGCTGGTGCTGTGGCATTCATCTTGTTCCTCGGCTGACATCTAATCTAAGACAGCATAAGCTCGATCAGATCAGAGCTCCAAAATGCAGATCAAACCTTCAAAGCATAGATGATACCTCCAGAGTGTTGAAGAAGCCTCCAAACTGTAAAGTAACCTCTCAGAAATCCTGTGAGAAAACCCTTTCTCACAAGCAGGTAAGAAAACCCCCATCAGTACTGAATACTTATTGAGAAGATGCTGCTAAGCCACCTGTGCTGTTCAGGAGGGAGTTCCTGGATTTTGACCCAGTGACAGTGAAGAAATGGCAATATAGTCCAAGTCAGGATGATGTGTGACTTGGGGGGAACTTGCAGGTAGTGGCGTTCCCAACCTAGGGGGTTGATGGTGCAGAAATCTTTGAAGGTGGCAGGACAGGTTAACAAAGCAGTTAATAAAGTATATGGGATCCTGGACTTTATAAATATAGGCATAAAATACAAAGGCCAGGCAGTTATGCTAAACATATATGAAGTACTCATTTGGTCCAGCAATTCTGGGCATCACACTTTAGGAAGAATGTGATGGCCTTGGTAATTTACTAGAATGCTTCCAGGGATGAGGATTACAGTTAATTAATAGACTGGAGAAGCTGGTGTTGTATTCCTTAGAGCAGCGAAGGCCAAGAGGATATTTGATAGAGGTGTTTAAAGTCATGCAGCATTTAGATACAGTAAATAAACTGTTTTCAGTGGCTGAAGGGTTGATAACCAGAAGGCACAGATTTAAGTTGATTGGCAAAAGAACCACAAGTGACAAGAGGAAAAACCTTTTTATGCAACAAGTGGTTAGGATTTTGAAATTCAATGCCAGATTACAGCAGCCTTTAAAAATTTATAGGTAAATACCTGAAGTAGAACAAATTGCAGGGGAAAGAGCAGGGAAGTGGAACTAACAGAATTGCTCTTTGAAAGAGCTGGTGCAGACTTGATGGGCCGAAGACCTTCTTCCGTCCTGCACTCGTCTTTGATTCTATGATTATTGGCATTTTCGCTGGCATAGCTTCAGCTCTCTGTTGCTGTTGTGTACTCACATTGCTCTGACTGGAAAGTTTCAGGAAATCCATAGACTCAGTTAAAATTCAAAATCCATCTCAACATCTCTCTAATTGAGCACGTGTTAAGTTGCAAGCTGCCTCTCCCCAGGGATTGCTCACACACAGCCAAACATGCTTCAGTAAAACCTGGAAATCAACAAGCTGGAGCCAGGTTCCCAACGCGCTGCCCATTTAGCCAGTTTTTTTAATCCTCACCTGCTCCCAAAACCCACACATTCCTGCACATTAAAATCATACCCTATGATTCAACAGTTGCAATGTGATCCAACTTTGCAAATGATGCCAAATTGGAAGTGGTAGGGAACAGCTGTTTCTGATACAGCAGTCAAGGAACTAAAGAAGAATCTAGACAACGTTTGCTAGTGGGCAGAACAATGGCAGACGAAATTCAATACAGATAAATGAAACCTGTTACACTTTGGAAAAAAAGTGGGACACGTTTAGTCAACTAAGTGTGTTCTGGGCGCCAAAGCATAAGGGAGAAACCCAAGCCCTGGAAATGATGTAGAGAAGGAACATGAGACTGATCCTCACTTTTTAAAAGAGGGGAATGTGAGAGAACCTTAAAGATGCATAAGAGTGGATTACAACAGATTAATCAAAGTATGATTTCAAGTTAAACCACAGCTGTAGAATAAGAAGATGCAAGTATAAACTTGTTAATGGCAAGTTCAGAACTACTGTTAGGAGTAGTGATTAATAACTGGAGCAGTCTCCTGAGTAGGATGAAGGGACAAAATCTCATCATCCAAGAAGCAGTTAGATGCTGTCATGAAGAGAATACAGGTTTCTACAGAAGGACAAACTCGTGGTCTCATTGGCATTTTTCTTTGTGTGCTATGAATGCAACTTACAAAACTTCCCTTTGGTAATTAGCTGGTGTAACAGAGTGGAAAGACAGAGGCCTCAAAATCAATCATTTGGTTGAAATGAGCACAAAGGCTTGGAACTGGACTGGATGTGCAATAGATTTTACAAGTAACAATAATTTTCAAGCAACAGTAATTTAGCAAATTATCATTAATCTGCATTTAAATGCCTGTTTATAAAAAGCAGAGCTGCCTGCAAGTAAACAGTGGTGAGTTCCACCAGCAGGAACCCAGTGATAACCAACATAGACCTATTGAATGGATATGGAGTGCTGATATACAGCTGTATGTGGCGATACCTTTTCCTGTTCTAAACATTGAGGGTTGTTAATCTCAAATAACTATGATGCTGCTACAGTTGTAATCTTATACATACGAACATACAAATTAGGAGCAGGAGTAGGCCACTCGGCCCTTCGAGGCTGCTCTGCCATTCAATAAGTTCATGGCTGAACTGATTACTCCATATTTCCACCTATCCCGATAACCTTCCACCCCCTTGCTTATCAAGAATCTATCTACCTTAAAAATATTCAAAGACTCTGCTCCCACCGTCTTTTGAGGAAGAGAATTCCAAAGGCTCACGACCCTCAGAGAAAAAAGTTCTCATCTCTGTCTTAAATGGGCGACCCCTTATTTTTAAACAGTGACCCATAGTTCTAGATTCTCCCACAAGGGGAAACAGCCTTTCCACATCCACCCTGTCAAGACCCCTCAGGATTTTATATGTTTCAATCAAGTAGCCTCTTACTCTTCTAAATTCCAGCAGATTCAAGCATAGCCTGTCCAATCTTTCCTCGTAAGACAGCCCATCCATTCCAGGTATTAGTCTTGTAAGCCTTCCCTGTACTGCCTCCAACGCATTTACATCCTTCCTTAAATAAGGAGACCAGTACTGTACACAGTACTGCAGATGTGGTGGTCCCCTCGCAATAACCAACAACATTCTATTAGTTTTCCTAATTACGTGCTGTACCTGCATACTAACCTTTTGCGAATCAGGCACTAGGACACCCCTCTGCATCTCAGAGCTCTGCAATCTCTCACCATTTAAATAATATGCTTCTTTTTTATTCTTCCTGCCAAAGTGCACAATTTCCCACTTTCCCACATTATATTCCATTTGCCAGGTCTTTGCCCACTCACTTAACCTATCAATATCCCTTTGTAGCCCCCTTATGTCCTCTTCACAAGTTACTTTCCTACCTATGTTTGTGTCGTCAGCAAATTTAGCTACCGTACCTTTGGTCCCTTCATCTAAGTCATTTATATCATTTGTAAAAAGTTGAGGCCCCAGCACAGATTCCCGTGGCACACCACTCATTACATTTTGCAAACAGAAAATGACCCATTTATGCCTACTCTCTGTTTCCTGTTAGCTAGCCAATCTTCTATCCATGCCAATATGTTACCCCCTACACTATGAGCTTTTATTTTCTGCAATAACCTTTGCTGTGGCACCTTATCAAATGCCTTCTGGAAATCTAAGTACAGTACATCCACCGGTTCCCCTTTATCCACAGCACATGTAACTCCTTCAAAGAACTCCAATAAATTGGTTAAACATGATTTCCCTTTCACAAAACCCATGTTCATTCTGCCTGATTACCGTGACTTTTTTCTAAATGCCCTGCTATAATGTCTTTAATAAGAGCTTCTAACATTTGCTCTAAGACAGATGTTAAGCTAACTGGCCTGTAATTTCCTGCTTTCTGTCTCTCTCCCTTTTTGAATAAAGGAGTTACATTCGCTATTTTCCAATCTAACGGAACTGATGGCTATATCGCTGATATTTGAGAGAATACATTCTGGCATACAGCACCTTTGAGAAGTTGTTTAAGTATCTTTTCCATATGCAAAAATTGGCACACAGCACAGTCAAGTATGTCAAACAAACTTTAATAGCCTCTTGCAGATACACTGTAGTACACAAAAGACAAATTGGATAGTGAAGAAATAAGGATAAAATATGCCAATACTTTAAAGGTATATAAGAAACTAACAGAATAGTGACAATTTTTCCACCTGGAGCAACACTGTTTAAAGGAGATCCATAAATTAAGATTGAAGATATCTATTTTAACATTTTATAGAGGGCTTTTGGTATTTGCATTGCACCCAAATACGGTGCATTGCGATTCTCTTTTTGCGGTTAACTTGGAGTCGTCGATCCATTAAATTTTGAACTTCTTTCAATCCAGCTGAAACGAATATATGTGCAATTTCTTCTGCCAAAAAACATGATTAATAAAAAACGATTATAATAGCAAGATACATATAATTAGCCGTCTGGTTAAAATAATTTTTGGTGCCTACAATTATTAAAGTTGTGGACCAGACAAAGAACTACTGTGAATAGGAACAGAACAGAAACCCACATTGATAGAAGATTTCTTCTTTATCTACATGCACCATATATATAGGGCCAATAAAACAAATGAAGTACTTTCTACAATATGAACATTGCCAATGTTTCTTCCCTTCCTATCACCCAAGTGGCTCTTCAGCTATCATTCTGAACATCACTTTAAAAAGGATAATGTATCAAATTCAAAAGAACATCTTGGGCCAAAATAAACACAAATAGAATGTAAAGATCATCTATAGGCATATTAACAGTAAAAGTGTTGTCAAAGGAGCAGTGGGGTCAATTAACAGCGAAAATGGGCATCTATTGGTGGAGACAGAAGACATGGCTGAAGTACTAAATGACTACATTGCATCAGTGTTTGCCAAGGAAGAGGATTTCTTAAATGGTGAGAGGTTGGGAAGTGTTGATGTCCAAAGGGACCTGGGTATTCTTGTTCATGAGTCAATAAAAGCCAGTATGCTGGTGCAGCAAGCAATTAGGAAGGCAAATGGTATGTTGCCCTTCATTGCTAGGGGATTTGAGTACTGGAGTAAAGAAGTCTTGCTGCAATTGTATAGAGCCTTGGTGAAACCGCACCTGGAGTATTGTGTATAGTTTTGGTCTCCTCATCTAAGGAAGGATATACTTGCCTTAGAGGGAGTGCAACAGAGGTTCACCAGACTAATCCCTGGGAAGGTGGGATTGTCTTATGAGGAGAGATTGCAGAAACTGGGCCTGTATTCTCTAGAGTTTAGAAGAATGATAGGTGATCTCATTGAAACTTACAAAATTCTTACAGGGCGTGACAGACAATGACCATCAGGGTAGATCAGGATAAGATGTTTGCTCTGGTTGGTGAGTCTAGTACACGGGGGCACAGTCTCAGAATAAGGGGAAAGCCATTTGAGACTGAGATGAGGAGGAATTTCTTTACTCAGAGGGTGGTGAATCTTTGGAATTCTCTTGAATGAGAAAGGCATAGAGGGATATGGAATTAATGCAGGCAGGTGGGATTAGAATAGATAGGCATTATGGTCGGCATGGACGCGGTGGGTTGAAGGGCCTGTTTCTATGCTGTACGACTCTATGACTTTGCCAAAGCTATGGTAAATGTGGTTGCCGGATCCAGATGAGATATAGATAAAGAGGTGCTCGAAAGGCTTAGACAGTACTAAAAGTAGATAAGTCATCTGGTTGGGATGGGACACATCCTAGGTTGCTGAGGGAAGTGAGGCTAAAAATTTCAGGAAAAAGGGTAAAAATAACACGGGTGAGTGTGCGCAATTGGGTGCGGGTGAGGGGTTAAATTGAGAAAATTTATTGAAGAAGGGATACACTTGCATTGGAGGCAGTTCAGAGAAGGTTCAATAGGTTGATTCCTGGGATGAAGGGGTTGCCTTAAGAGCAGGGCCCTACCAAATTCATGGTAAAATTTTACAAATTTCATGGTCACTGTTTTTTGAGAATCGTGAATTTCACAATTTCACATATTTAAATCATAAATTACATGGTGTCACAACAAACCATGAAAATGATCTATTTTAAACAAAAAAGGCAAAGGTTTCTGGTTTCAAATGGCATTTATTGTATACTCAAAAACTATGGTAAAAAGCTGACTATAAACAGGTCACATTCTTTACTCACTGAAGTCAGTGGTTGAACGTGAGCATGGAGCAACCTGCAACTGTCTCTTCATTCCGTCTCTGCGCTGTGAACACCTGTCCGTGTTTAGATACAACTCTCTCCGCATCCACAGAGTTTGTTGGAATTGTCCTCACAATGTATAGCAGAAACCTTCGGTAGGTAGTCCGGTTGTTGTTTATTTAAACTCAGCAAACAATCACCATTTTTCACATTACGTTGAATGAATGTCCACAGCTTTGGGTGATCAAGTTTTCCAATAGTATGTTGCCGCTTGCAAAAACATCCACAAGTTCCAATGTAAAAAGAAATAAAATTGTTGCTTGTTTATTTCCCCCCCACCCCCCCCAAGTTCCCTTTCCAGTAGCGTCAGATGCGTTCTTTCTGCTGCGATGGCTTTCGGACTGAGAGTGGCACTGAACTACTGCCTGCTGTGTGTGATCCAACGAAACACTGCAGCTTGTACGAAACAGTATACATCATCGGTAGGCAGAATTTGGCTTCTGAATTATTTCACTCGATGTACTGCAGTAATGGTTGTGGTGGTTTTTGATTTGCTCATTCTGGAATTCTCACCGTCTCGCTAGTACTTGAGACTGCTTCTCTCAAAACTGCACAGGAAGCCCTTCCTCATCTAGCAATCAGCGAGCTGAGTGTTGCGTCAATCAGTAAAACACGGGAAGTTTGTAAAATGGCCAATTTCACAGAGGACCCGAGATTTCACAGTCCATGACGCATTTTTCATGGCAATGAATTTGGAAGGGCGCTACTTATGAGGAAAAGTTGAGCCTATACTCATTGGAGTTTAGAAGAATGAGAGATGATCTTATTGAAACATGCAAGATTCTGAGGTGGTTTAACAAACTAGATGCTGAGAGGATGTTTCCCCTTGTGGCAGAAATCTAGAAATAGGGGACACTGCTTCAGAATTAGGAATCTCCCATTTAAAACAGAGATTAGGAGGAATTTCTTCTCTCAGAGGGGCGATAATTTTTGGAATTCTCTACTCCAGAGAGTAGTGGAAGCTGAGTCATTGAATATAATCAAGGCGGAGTTAGACAGATTTTTTATCTACAAGGGTCAAAGGTTATAGGAGGCAAGCAGGAAAGTGGAGTTGAGGCCATGATCAGATCAGCCATGATCTTTTTGAATGGCAGAGCAAACTTGAGGAGCTGAATGGCCTACACCTGCTCTTATTTCTTATGTTATTATGCATTAGGTAGCTGGTTCCAACCTGCCAACTTCTGTGTTTTACTGAGGCAAGACAAGGGGTGGGCAGCCAACCCACTTCCAAGAGGCAGGTTAGCATTTTAAATATGCTAATGAGGCTGGCAGCCTCTGAATTAACCTGCTTTACAGATTTTATGGTGAATGGCCAAGTCTCAGGGAGCTTCAGGGAGAACTACGTGCCTTTTTCAGCACCATCTGTAGGTCAGGAGAAGCAGGTATGCTTCCCTTGGTTGCCCAAGCTCCTCTCCATCAGATCCATCCACTGCACCTTTCCCCAGGGTCACATATAGACCCCAACCTGATCCTGTGGCCTGCTCTGGAGCGGTCCCTGCCCAACTGGAAGCCAAACCTGTCAATGAGGCTGACTTCTTGGCGGGTCACCTGACTGAGTTTTTTGATGATGTAACTGAGAGGGCGGATGAGGGCAGTTTAGTTAATAAAAGCAAAATACTGCGGATGCTGGAAATCTGAAATAAAAACAAGAAATGCTGGAACCACTCAGCAGGTCTGGCAGCATCTGTGGAAAGAGAAGCAGAGTTAACGTTTCGGGTCAGTGACCATTCTTCGGAACCCCCGAAACGTTAACTCTGCTTCTCTTTCCACAGATGCTGCCAGACCTGCTGAGTGGTTCCAGCATTTCTTGTTTTTATTTCAGTTTAGTTAATGTTGTGTACATGGACTTTCAAAAGACATTTAATAAAGTACCACATATTAGGCTTGTTAACAAAAGTGAAGCACATGGGATAAAAAGGGGCAGTAGAAGCATGGCTACAAAATCGGCTCAGGAATAGAAAGCAGAGTTGTGGTGAATGGCTGTCTTTCGGACTGGAGGAAGGTATACAGTAGAGTTCCTCCAAGGTTCAGTACTAAAACCACTGTTGCTTTTGATATACATTAATGACTTGGAGATATAGAGGACACAATTTTGGAATCTGCAGATGGCACAAAGCTTGGAAGTGTAGTAAACTGTGAGCAAGATAGGAGTAGACTTCAAGAGGACATAGACAGGCTCGTGGAATGGGCAGACACATGGAGGGTGAAATTCAATGCAAAAAAGTCTGAAGTAATCCATTTTGGTCAGAAGAATGAAGAGTGGCAATACATGCTAAATGGTACAATTTTAAAGTTGGACCATGAAGAGAGAGACATGGGTGTTTGTGCACAAATCTTTGAAGGTGGCAGAACTAGTTAACAAAGTAGTTAATAAAGCATATGAAATCCTGGATTTTATAAATAGGGACATAGAGTACAAAAGCCAGAAAGTTATGCTCAACCTATATAAAACACTAGTTTGGCCCCAATGAGAGTATTGTGTCCAGTTTGGGGCACCACACTTTATGAAGGATGTGAAGGCTTTGGAGATGGTATAAAAGAGAAATTTACTAGAATGGATCCAGCAATGAGGGATTACAGTTATGTGCATAGACTGGAGAAGCTGGGGTTGTTTTCTTTCGAGCGCAGAAGACTAAGATGATTTGATGGAGGTGTTTAAAACCTTGAAGGGGTTAGATAGAGTAAATAAAAAGAAAGTTTCCAATGGCCAAAGGGTTGATAACCAGAGGGCACAGATTTAAGGCAAAGACCTGCAGGTTGATAGGTAAATTGGCCATTAGCAATTGCCCCTAGTATAGGTAGGTTGTAGGGAAATATAGACAGGTGGGGATGTGGTAGGAATAAGTGTTCTTTTGGGCCTCCTTATCTCGAGAGACAATGGATACGCGCCTGGAGGTGGTCAGTGGTTTGTGAAGCAGCGCCTGGAGTGGCTATAAAGGCCAATTCTGGAGTGACAGGCTCTTCCACAGGTGCTGCAGAGAAATTTGTTTGTTGGGGCTGTTGCACAGTTGGCTCTCCCCTTGCGCCTCTGTCTTCTTTCCTGCCAACTACTAAGTCTCTTCGACTCGCCACAATTTAGCCCTGTCTTTATGGCTGCCCGCCAGCTCTGGCGAATGCTGGCAACTGACTCCCACGACTTGTGATCAATGTCACACGATTTCATGTCGCGTTTGCAGACGTCTTTATAACGGAGACATGGACGGCCGGTGGGTCTGATACCAGTGGCGAGCTCGCTGTACAATGTGTCTTTGGGGATCCTGCCATCTTCCATGCGGCTCACATGGCCAAGCCATCTCAAGCGCCGCTGACTCAGTAGTGTGTATAAGCTGGGGGTGTTGGCCGCTTCAAGGACTTCTGTGTTGGAGATATAGTCCTGCCACCTGATGCCAAGTATTCTCCGAAGGCAGCGAAGATGGAATGAATTGAGACGTCGCTCTTGGCTGGCATACGTTGTCCAGGCCTCGCTGCCGTAGAGCAAGGTACTGAGGACACAGGCCTGATACACTCGGACTTTTGTGTTCCGTGTCAGTGCGCCATTTTCCCACACTCTCTTGGCCAGTCTGGACATAGCAGTGGAAGCCTTACCCATGCGCTTGTTGATTTCTGCATCTAGAGACAGGTTACTGGTGATAGTTGAGCCTAGGTAGGTGAACTCTTGAACCACTTCCAGAGCGTGGTCGCCAATATTGATGGATGGAGCATTTCTGACATCCTGCCCCATGATGTTCGTTTTCTTGAGGCTGATGGTTAGGCCAAATTCATTGCAGGCAGACGCAAACCTGTCGATGAGACTCTGCAGGCATTCTTCAGTGTGAGATGTTAAAGCAGCATCGTCAGCAAAGAGGAGTTCTCTGATGAGGACTTTCCGTACTTTGGACTTCGCTCTTAGACGGGCAAGGTTGAACAACCTGCCCCCTGATCTTGTGTGGAGGAAAATTCCTTCTTCAGAGGATTTGAACGCATGTGAAAGCAGCAGGGAGAAGAAAATCCCAAAAAGTGTGGGTGCGAGAACACAGCCCTGTTTCACACCACTCAGGATAGGAAAGGGCTCTGATGAGGAGCCACCATGTTGAATTGTGCCTTTCATATTGTCATGGAATGAGGTGATGATACTTAGTAGCTTTGGTGGACATCCGATCTTTTCTAGTAGTCTGAAGAGACCACGTCTGCTGACGAGGTCAAAGGCTTTGGTGAGATCAATGAAAGCAATGTAGAGGGGCATCTGTTGTTCACGGCATTTCTCCTGTATCTGACGAAGGGAGAACAGCATGTCAATAGTCGATCTCTCTGCACGAAAGCCACACTGTGCCTCAGGGTAGACGCGCTCGGCCAGCTTCTGGAGCCTGTTCAGAGCGACTCGAGCAAAGACTTTCCCCACTATGCTGAGCAGGGAGATTCCACGGTAGTTGTTGCAGTCACCGCGGTCACCTTTGTTTTTATAGAGGGTGATGATGTTGGCATCGCGCATGTCCTGGGGTACTGCTCCCTCGTCCCAGCACAGGCATAGCAGTTCATGTAGTGCTGAGAGTATAGCAGGCTTGGCACTCTTGATTATTTCAGGGGTAATGCTGTCCTTCCCAGGGGCTTTTCCGCTGGCTAGGGAATCAATGGCATCACTGAGTTCCGATTTGGTTGGCTGTATGTCCAGCTCATCCATGACTGGTAGAGGCTGGGCTGCATTGAGGGCAGTCTCAGTGACAGCATTCTCCCCGGAGTACAGTTCTAGGTAGTGCTCAACCCAGCGGTCCATCTGTTTGCGTTGGTCAGTGATTATGTCCCCCGATTTAGATTTGAGGGGGGTGATCTTCTTGATGGTTGGCCCAAGAGCTCTCTTCATGCCATCATACATTCCTCTGATGTTTCCGGTGTCTGAGGCCAGCTGAATATGACTGCATAGGTGTTGCCAGTAGTCGTTTGCGCAACGCCTAGCTGTTCTTTGTGCAGTACTTCTGGCTGCTTTAAGTGCTGCGGATGTTAAATCGCTGGGGGCTTTCTTGTAGTTCAAAAGTGCAATGCGCTTAGCGGCTATGACAGGTTCCAGCTCTTCATTATGAGATTGAAACCAGTCTGCATTTCTCTTCGCACTTTTGCCGTAGGTGGTCAAAGCTGACTCATAGATGGCGTCTCTGATGTGGGCCCACTTGGTCTCAGCATCCCCTGTGGGAGTGTTTTGAAGGGCTGTTACAAGTGAATTTAGAAATTTTTGTAACAGCTGTGGGTGAGAAATTCTGCTCGTGTTGATGCGCGGGTGGCCCTTCTGCTTGGAATGATGCAACTTCTTTGGTCAAAGACCTGCAGGTTGATAGGTAAATTGGCCATTAGCAATTGCCCCTAGTATAGGTAGGTTGTAGGGAAATATAGACAGGTGGGGATGTGGTAGGAATAAGTGTAGGATTAGTATAAATGGGTGGTTGATGGTCAGCATAGACTCGGTGGGCCGAAGGGCCTGTTTCAGTGCTGTATCTCTAATGTAATGCAATTAGCAAAACAATCAGCAAAAGCATCTGATCATATACAACCTTTAGCGCCCCAAGGCTCTCCACAAGAGTGTTATCAAAAAAAATTTGACACCCAGCCACATCAGAAGATATTAGGCACATGGCAGATGACCAAAAGCTTAGTTAAAGAGGTAACTTTAAAGGAGCGTCTTAAAGGAGAAAAGAGAGGAAATGAGCCAGAGAAGTTTAGGGAGGGAATTCCAGAACTTAGGGCTTTGGCAGCTGAAGGCATGGCCGCCAATGGTGGAGTGACCAAAATCGAAATTAGAGGAATACAGCTATCTCGACACAACTTTTCAAAAAGACAGACAAAATGGGAAAGGAGGATGAGTAGCCCTCATAGTAAAGGATGACATAAGGACAGTAGTGAAAAAGGATCTTGGTTCAGAAGACCAGGAAGTAGAATCAGTATGGGTGGAGATTAGGAATAAAAAGAGTCAAAAAACATTGGTGGGAGTAGTTTATAGGCCACCTAGCACAAGGTATAGTGTTGGACAGAGCATTCAGCAAGAAATAATTGGAGCTTGTAACAAAGGCAATGTAATAATTGTGGGGTACTTAAATCTTCATACAGACTGGACAAATCAAATCGGCAAAGGTAGTCTGGAAGGTGAATTTGTAGAATTCTTTCACAACAGTTTCATAGAATCATAGCGTTATACAGCACAGAAACAGGTCCTGCGGCCATTGTGTCCATGCCTATCTATTCTAATCCCATTTTCCAGCACTTGGCCCGTAGCCTTGTATGCAATGGCATTTAAAGTGCTCATCTAGATACTTCTTAAATGTTGTGAGGGTTCCTGCCTCTACCACCCCTTCAGGCAGTGTATTCAAGATTCCAACCACCTTCTGGGTGAAAAAGGTTTGCCTCAAATCCCCTCTAAACTTCCTGCCCTTTACCTTAAATCTATGTCCCCTGGTTATTGACACCTCCACTAAGGGAAAAAGTTTCTTCCGATCTACCCTATCTATGCCCCTCATAATTTTGTATACCTCTATCAGGTCACCCCTCAGCCTTCTCTGCTCTAAGAAAAACAACCTTAGCCTATCCAGTCTCTCTTTACTCTCTTTATAGCTGAAATGCTCCAGCCCAGGCAACATCCTGGTGAATCTCCTCTGCATCCTCTCCCCTGCAATTACATCCTTCCGAT
Organism: Heterodontus francisci; assembly: GCF_036365525.1. Classification (NCBI taxonomy): domain Eukaryota; kingdom Metazoa; phylum Chordata; class Chondrichthyes; order Heterodontiformes; family Heterodontidae; genus Heterodontus; species Heterodontus francisci. The sequence continues at coordinate 68,936,276 of NC_090377.1, read as the reverse complement.
AGTGTGGAAACCAGAACTGTACACAGTACTCCAGTTGTGGCCTAACTAGCGTTTTATACAGCTCCATCATAACCTCCCTGCTCTTATATTCTATACCTTGGCTAATAAAGGCAAGTATCCCATATGCCTTCCTAACCACCTTATCTACCTGTGCTGCTGCCTTCAGTGATCTATGGACAAGTGCACCAAGGTCTCTCTGACCCTCTGTACAGCCTAGGGTCCTACCATCCATTGTATATTCCCTTGCCTTATCAGTTCTCCCAAAATGCATCACCTCATACTTCTCAGGATTAAATTCCATTTGCCACTGCTCTGCCCATTTTACCAGCCCATCTACATCATCCTGTAATCTAAGGCTTTCCTCCTCACTATTTACGACATCACCAATTTTCATGCCATCTGCGAACTTACTGATCATACCTCCTATATTCACATATAAATCATTAATGGACACTACAAACAGCAAGGGTCCCAGCACCGATCCCTGTGGTACACCACTGGTCACAGGCTTCAATCGCAAAAACAACCCTCGACCATCACCCGCTGCCTCCTGCCACTAAGCCAATTTTGGATCCGATTTGCCAAATTACGCTGGATCCCACGGGCTCTTACCTTCTTGACCAATCTCCCATGCGGGACCATATCAAAAGCCTTACTGAAGTCCATGTAGACTACATCAACTGCTTTACCCTCATCTACACATCTGGTCACCTCCTCAAAAAATTCAATCAAGTTTGTTAAACATGAACCCACCCCCCCACAAAGCCATGCTGACTATCCTTGATTAATCCCTGCCTCTCCAAGTGGAGATTAATCCTGTCCCTCAGAATTTTTTCCTGGAACAAAATGTTGGGGAAACCACTAGAGATAAAGCTATTTTAAATCTAGTGTGCTATGAGGAGGGTTTAATTTGTATTCGCATAGTAAAAGATCCTTTAGAAAAAAGTGATCATAATACAACTGAATTCCACATTAAGTTGAAAGTGACATACTCCAGTCCTAAATAAGAATCTTAAACTTAAACAGTTAAGGTAATTAATTATCAGCAGAGAAAAAGTATTGGAGAAACGTAAGTGACTAAAAGCCAACAATTCCCCAGGATCTGATGGCCTACATCCTAGAGTTCTAAAAGAGGCAGTTGCAGTGATAGTGGATACACCGGTTATGATTTTCTAAAATTCCCTGGATTCTAGAACGGTCCCAATGGAATGGAAGTGAGTAAATGTAACACCACTATTCAAGAAAGGCGGGAGAGAGAAAACAGAGAACTATAGGCCAGTTAGTCTGACATCAGTTGTAGGGAAAATGCTGGAATCTATTATTAAGGAAGTCTTAGCAATGCACTTAGAAAATCAGAATATGATCAAAGTCAACAAGGTTTTACAAAAGGGAAATCATGTTCAACAAGTTTATTAGAATTGTTTGAGGATGTAACTAGTAGGGTAAAACAAAAGGGCGGCACAGTGGCGCAGTGGTTAGCACCGCAACCTCACAGCTCCAGCGACCCGGGTTCAATTCTGGGTACTGCCTGTGTGGAGTTTGCAAGTTCTCCCTGTGTCTGCGTGGGTTTCCTCCGGGTGCTCCGGTTTCCTCCCACATGCCAAAGACTTGCAGGTTGATAGGTAAATTGGCCATTATAAATTGCCCCTAGTATAGGTAGGTGGTAGGGAAATATAGGGACAGGTGGGGATGTGGTAGGAATATGGAATTAGTGTTCTTTTGGGCCTCCTTATCTCGAGAGACAATGGATACGTGCCTGGAGGTGGTCAGTGGTTTGTGAAGCAGCGCCTGGAGTGGCTATAAAGGCCAATTCTGGAGTGACAGGCTCTTCCACAGGTGCTGCAGAGAAATTTGTTTGTTGGGGCTGTTGCACAGTTGGCTCTCCCCTTGCGCCTCTGTCTTTTTTCCTGCCAACTACTAAGTCTCTTCGACTCGCCACAATTTAGCCCTGTCTTTATGGCTGCCCGCCAGCTCTGGCGAATGCTGGCAACTGACTCCCACGACTTGTGATCAATGTCACACGATTTCATGTCGCGTTTGCAGACGTCTTTATAACGGAGACATGGACGGCCGGTGGGTCTGATACCAGTGGCGAGCTCGCTGTACAATGTGTCTTTGGGGATCCTGCCATCTTCCATGCGGCTCACATGGCCAAGCCATCTCAAGCGCCGCTGACTCAGTAGTGTGTATAAGCTGGGGGTGTTGGCCGCTTCAAGGACTTCTGTGTTGGAGATATAGTCCTGCCACCTGATGCCAAGTATTCTCCGAAGGCAGCGAAGATGGAATGAATTGAGACGTCGCTCTTGGCTGGCATACGTTATCCAGGCCTCGCTGCCGTAGAGCAAGGTACTGAGGACACAGGCCTGATACACTCGGACTTTTGTGTTCCGTGTCAGTGCGCCATTTTCCCACACTCTCTTGGCCAGTCTGGACATAGCAGTGGAAGCCTTACCCATGCGCTTGTTGATTTCTGCATCTAGAGACAGGTTACTGGTGATAGTTGAGCCTAGGTAGGTGAACTCTTGAACCACTTCCAGAGCGTGGTCGCCAATATTGATGGATGGAGCATTTCTGACATCCTGCCCCATGATGTTCGTTTTCTTGAGGCTGATGGTTAGGCCAAATTCATTGCAGGCAGACGCAAACCTGTCGATGAGACTCTGCAGGCATTCTTCAGTGTGAGATGTTAAAGCAGCATCGTCAGCAAAGAGGAGTTCTCTGATGAGGACTTTCCGTACTTTGGACTTCGCTCTTAGACGGGCAAGGTTGAACAACCTGCCCCCTGATCTTGTGTGGAGGAATATGGAATTAGTGTAGGATTAGTATAAATGGGTGGTTGATGGTCGGCACAGACTCGGTGGGCCGAAGGGCCTGTTTCAGTGCTGTATCTCTTAAAAAAAACCCAGTACCTGTAGCACACTCGGATTTCCAAAAGGCATTCAATAAAGTTCCACACAAAAGGCTAATACAAAAGATAAGAGCATGTGGAGTTGGGGGTAATATATTAGTATGAATAGAGGATTGGTTAATGAATAGGAAGCAGAGAGTAGAGATAAATGAGGGATTTTCATGTTGGCAGACTGTAGCTAGTGGGTGCCGCAAGGGTCTAAGTCATTTATATAGATTAAGAGACCAAGAATAATGTATCTGAGTTTGATGATACAAAGCTAGGTGGGAATGTAAGCTGTGAGGAGAATACAAAGAGTCTGCAAAGAAATATAGATAGGTTAAGTGAATGGGTAACAAGGTGGTAGATGAAATATAATATGGGAAGTGTGAGATTATTCACTTTGGTTGGAAGAACTGAAAAGCAGAATATTTTTTTTAATAGGCATGAAACTTCTAAATGTTAATGTTGAGAGAGATTTGGATGCACTCATACAAGAAACACAGAAAGTTAGCATGCAGGTACAGCACATAATTAGGAAGGGAAATGACAGGTTGGCCTTTATTGCAAGGGGATTGAAGTATAAAAATAAAGAAGTCTTGCTGCAATGGTATCGGGCTGTCGTGAGAACTCACCTGGAGTACTATGTGCGGTTTTGATCTCCATATTCAGGGAAGGACGTATGTACTTGGAATGGAGACGGTACAGCAAAGGTTCACTAGATTGGTTCCTGGGATGAGAGGGTTGTCCTATGAAGAGCGGCTGAGTACATTGGACATATACTCTCTGTAGTTTAGAAGAACGAGAGGCAATCTCATTGAAATGTACAAGATTCTGAAGAAGCTTGACAGGGTAGACACTGAGAAATTGTTTTCCCTGGCTGGGGAATCTAGAACACAGATGCAGAGTCTCAGGATAAGGGGATGGTCATTTAGGTTTGAAAACAAGAATAAAGTTAGGTGACATGAGGAAAAGTCTTTTGATGCAATGACTGGTTATGATTTGGAATGCACTGTCTGATAGGGTGGTGGATACAGATGCCTTCAAAAGGGCATTGAAGGAGAAAATAAAATCTATGAGGTAAGAACAAGAGAGTGGAACTAACTGAAAGAGCTGGTGTAGACTTGATGAGTCAGATGGCCTCCGTCTGTGCTGTATTATTCTATGATGCTATGAAAATGTATTTTTGTGATTCACAGGCTGGAGCAAGGTTTTAGCTTTGTAGCTTAAAATAGAAAAATATTAAAATCACTTCTTAACAATGGAATTCAAACACCAGTATAGAACTAAAACAAACTGGGCGACAAACTAATGCCAGCAATATAATGAGTGGGTAGACACCACTGATAAAGTAGCAGAGAATTATGGATTTGTTCCCTAATATTGCCAACAGTGATTTCTAGTCTATGTTGTTCAATAGAATCAGCAACATATGAATATTAAATCCTTCCACAGCTCAGTGTCCAGTATTCTTTCAATGAAGTTGCAGTTAAAACATTACCTTTGCGAAAGTATTCTGTTTTGAGCTAAATTTTCCTGTGAATGACATTCTTCCATCTTCACTAAAGGAATTTTGAACATGTCAACCAGTTATTTCTGGAGACAACAGGCAAGCAGCTCACACTACTTACTGAGGACTGTTAAAACATGTTAACATTTCTCAAATTAGACTAATTTCACTTTTATTATCAAACATTATATTTGTGATACAAGTAGAATATTTAATGAGAATATTAAATCATTTGTGACCTTGCCATGTGTGGGTTTTGCAGATCTCTTCACTTGGGGAATACATTTTGTATTATGTAACCCCCAAATGAGCATTCTCTATAATTGAAAGTTCTCTGCTAATGTTCATACCTTTAGTAAAGAAGTAAACGCAAGTACCATCTCCTCGAACATAAAAGTTTCCAAATAAGCAGCGACCTAACAACAGAGTTTAAACATTTACAAGTTTGAAATTAAACAAAATATTTGGGTAGCTTTTGCACACAAATGTTATTATCACATTTAAATAGCATATTCAAAATATTTCAGATTAAGTAATATTTTTCACTCACTATCCTTTAGTGGTCAATGGTTTATATAAGGTAAAACAAAGTTGAGAAGGTGAGACGTAAAATGTATTCTGACAAGGATTCCTTCCAATATAATTTTAAATTCGGAGTGTTCCTCTGATGGTCAGTCACAAATCCACCAGTTGCTGCATACAAACCATGAAGGACACAGATTTGATCCTGCAACTATGAAAAATTAGTGATCTCAGACCATACTTCTACAATTCACTTTTACACTCCTGGTGTAGGAAATTAAAAAAAAAAACAGTTATGGCTCTTGCGTCCATTATTACGCAGTGACCTTTGTTTGAATGGGGAGGGGGAAATGTGTGTCACTTAAGGACTGGATTGGGTTCAACAATGCCACCCCTATACAGTCAAATTAACCTCGATTGCTCAAACTCAATATGAATAGCTACATTGGTGGGGCTACCATTAAATGTGGAGCTGTGCACCAACATGAGCCAGTGGCTTGGCCAGAATTATTTAAAAAACAGCAGAAGCTTCTGCACCCTGATGTTTAACCAAATATCTCCTACAATATTTTTTCCAAGCAGTAACTCTGTAGCCAGCTCTCCCTGTCATGTGTGGTTCAGTGGATAAGTACACCATGGGTTGTGCAGTCAGCCAGACCAACGAGAAAATCCAATATTTTATCTGTGCTGGGGTAGCCAAGAGAGTTGGTGGGAGAACTACATGTGTTTCTGTACTACAGAGGGAAAAAAAAGCCATGAAACCTCTTGTAATCATTGTTCAGTCATTTCGGGAACTGCTTGTTGCAATGGACCTTCACTGTTGCATGTAATTATTGCAAATACAGAATGCTGAGTCCATGTGAAAAAACTGGAGATGGAGGCAAGAGGGAAAAGTGAAAACTTTTACTAGATCATTGACTGCTGTGATGTCAGAAGTCAGCTTTATGTATGGAACTTAATTGGGAAAGCAGAGGTAGCTAAAATACAGATTGTACACATACTGAGAAGATTGCTGCACCAGCTTCATTTAAAGACTGCAAGTCAGAAGGAATACAGCAGTGCTTTTTCAGAGATAAGAATGGACAGCTGGTCTTAGGAAAAAGAGAAAAATGTACCAGCAAATACTGAAGATGCGTGGTACTTCCAAATGTTTCCACACAAATCTTAAGACAAAACATAACACTGGCCAAAAGACAAACCTACCACCACCACCACTCACTGTGTCAGCATAATAACAGCAACAATTCTGACGGTTTCACCTGCTACAGCAACCTGAAAGGTGGCTTGTCGTACTGATTTCTTTAGAACTCATGAAAATAGTCTTCAAGTCAGTGCAGGCAAGCATGAGTGCAAGAGACAGTTCGTCATTCACAGTGTTAGATTCTCTGACCTTCGAAAGGCATTGCAAGCAAAAGGATTCATTTTGGCAAAGTCAGTAAACGGTATAAGGAAAAGTGATAGAGGATGGTCAGACAATAAGATTATGAGTGATAAGTTGTCTTTCAAGAAGATGGAAAATTCAGACTTTAGATGAATGGACTTCATTATCTGACAACATATGAACATAAATGGCCATGGGATGGGAGCAAACTTTTGAAGCCTTGGGTTGATTTAAGTTCACTGTTCAATGTCAGCTGAAAAATGTATCCGTTTACAAGAAGTAAAATCATATGATCACTCACTGTTGAATGGCATTGTGTGCATTCCAACTGACAGCTGAAGTATGATGGGTAGAATCCAGAAGTTGATTTTTCAAATACAGATGCAGATATTACTTTCATAATCCCTTCAACCGTCATGAAAAAGTTCTGTATTTTGCTGTTGGGGCATCTCGTAGGAAAGACTTTTCAGTGCAATTCTGAGACTAACATTGGGACATCAATGGTGTAGCGCCACTACAAATCTTAACTAGGCCGGCAGAAATGGTACCACTGAAGCAGCAGCTGGAACTTGCAATACAGGCACCTGTTTCACATTTACCTATCTCTGCTATGTCTAGCAACAATTTTCAGGTAATGGTGACATATTACTTTGTGCAGCAGCAAATTTTTGTCTTGATGGCCCTCTGGGATATTGTTTTCCGAAGAGCTTTTACATTGCTGCAAAGTAGGCAGCTACAACTCAAACATTGTAAGATTTTTTGATGATTCTTAGTTTTATATACCGTTTAAGTTAAACTATGACAGCGTGTTGGTTAATGGGTAAGTTACTGGCTAATAGATTTGTGGCTGATGGATTTGTTTTTAGTTAAAAACTTCGAATGTGGTGTTTTATTTAGTGAGTATATTGTTACTGTGTTCCAAAAGGATTGGAAGGATTATTGTTAGGGCAGTGGAGACAAAAATTCTGGAATTATTAAAGAATCAGATGCTTTGATAATAGGATTACATGAAAGCAAGAGCCTGATGGACAAATAACTTTCCTCACTTGCACTTACCTTTGTGAATGCAAGGATGTATGGCTGTGTGAGTGTTCTCATTCAGTCACTTAGTCTGAAACTAGTGATTTCAGAATGTGCTGAGTGATACTTGCTGAAGTTGACCAGAGAGGAATTATTCCAGTTCTATAGTTTTAAAAAAATGTTATGAGTAGTAAACAAAAATGTTTTGAATCATTTTTAGAGAATATTTATTGTGTATTTGGCCCTTAACATTTAGGGAGTCCCAAGTACAAACCCTTTATTACATGAAGGCAAATAGTGACCTCATTTCCAACAGCACAATATACAAGATTGAGTCCCCAAATTTTGGGATCATCCTAGTAAAATTTGCAGTCCAGCCCGAGTCACTACCCAGGAAAAGAAGGGAAGAAAACAAAGAGAAAATGAACACAAAGAGGTCATGTAACTGTAAACATCTAAAGTGACACACCTATAGTGTTTTTAAAAGATGAAATTACTTTTTAAGAAAATAAAATATTAAGAAATTACCTTTCTTTAATCTCAGCTGAGTCATATCATATCTACCATAATCCCGAAATAATATCATCCCTCCAGGTTTGAGTAACTTGCTCAGTCTACTTATAACCTTCTGCATCCTAAAGGCATGGAAATAAATCTCAGTTAAACTTGCATAAAGTTTGATAATTTAATTGAAATAAAAAGAAAGGCATTTGTATTTAAAGCATTAGCACCATTTAGTATCCAAAATGGTTATTTGTGTGATATTTAAAGGATGCAATTACTTGAATTATTGCTTTGAAAAAGTGGCAAGAATGTTTTATTGTCGTGAATTGTGTTCATGCCTGCCTGAATGACACGGCTAGGATCAGAATCTGTAGTTAGCTTCTATATGGTTTTGGAGGGGAGCAAGCAGGACAGGCTACTCTGCTCATTTTCAAGATACTGCTGGAGTTTTAATTCCTCTTTTTGGCCGAAACAAATAAAACAGTCCAAAAGCAAAATACTGTGGATGCTGGAAATCTGAAATAAAAACAGAAAATGCTGGAAATACTCGACAGGTCAGACAGCATCTGTGCAGGGAGAAACAGAGTTAACATTTCAGGTTGATGACCTTTCTGATGATAATAGAAACATGGGAATGGTATAATCATATTTTGAAGTTCAGATGAGAGTGATAAATTTCTCAAGGTTCTCTCTCGTTATAACATCACTTGAACCCTCAATAAGATTAACAATCTTATGGTTATTTCCAGGAATTCAAATTACCTACAGCCTATCATGCACTTATAATTCAACTTATATAATTCTGCTTTAGAACTACAAAATAAATGATCTCATTTATAATCTCTTTTAATCATATTCTTCTGTAGTGACAGCAGACATCATACTACTCCATGTGTTGAAATTGAGCATTGGGAGAAAAAATTGTCATTTTTGTTTTGAAGAATACTGTACTTTTATGGAATCCTCTAATAGGCCAAATTGGTAATATTCGAAGTGTTGCATTGCCTCCTTGAATTTTACAACGTTCTAAGCCGAAAATGCATCTTTGAAGTCCTTCCCAGTTGTTAAGACTACTTAGTGGTTAGAACATGCACATTTTGACCCGGCTGCAGTGCATTGGATACTTTTTACATGGAATGATGAACAAGATTCCCCAAAGATGCCTTCTACATTTTCCACATTGAGGCAAAGGGACAATTTGAGGAGCTAAGGCAACCCTAACTCTCCAGTGCCAAATACAACCATGGAAATACATAGCTGTCATAGTGATTGCAGTCGCTGCTACTCAATACACATGGTGAGAAGTGCAAAAGAAAATGCATGATCGGAAGCCCAAATGTAGGTGGCCTTAGCCAAGAACGAGTGCCCTACAATAGTCTTGTAGCAAAATGAATTTTGGCGAGGTTGCCTGAAGTGGATTTTTGTTGACTTATAATATTGCTATATTTCTACAATATGGCAGCAGCCTGGAATTCGTCCCACCAACAGTGCTTTGATGGTGGTAACTAACTATTCTGTAGGAGGATTGTTATATACAATTCCAAACACTGTGTACCATTAAGAGATGGCTCTTTGTGATACCTGAAGCTTCATTCCCTTCTCTTCCCTTTGCACATCAGGGGCCTTATCTAAGGTAGACAACAGGAAGCCTCTTATTCAAACATGAAAAAAGGCAGGCATCCACCTCAGGGTAGTTACTTTGTTGACAGCTGGTGGACCGAGCTCCCATCTCAGTAACTTAAAAAGGGAAAGTAGCAGAGAGAGTTGACAAAGGAACTCTGTCTGTGTCTTAGACACAGCGGGTGATCTCTGTTCTTGCAATGGCAGCATGAAGCTGTATATATTTAAAAAGTCAGATCCAGATTTTCTTTAGAAGCTTAGATGCAGAAGGTAAACCAATTTTCAGTGTTAATAAGTTGCATCTTTTTTTCTTGATCTGAACAGTGCAGGAAAATTAACTGTTCTTCCTGTGAGAACTGCATACTGTTCATTCGTATATTTTATGTAAATGAACTAGTTTATAATTTGAATAAATTAAGTACCTGTACATGAAATTATCACAAATTATGAAAAAAATGACAGGCAGCAAAAGACCATCTGATCCATCAAGTCTGCCCCACAGTCTCATGATTTAGACACACCCCTATCCATCATTAACCATGTAATCTCCTGGAAGAAACAAAAGACCATTGCCAATTAGGGGGGAAAATAAAATCTGGAAAATTCCTCTCTGACTCCCTTAAGCTTGTTTAGGAGGTCATATTGACCATAGTTATATTACCGAGCATTTCAAATACCTTTTATAAGATGGGATCTCCACCCCAAATAGGCACTGGCTTAGCTCTCTTTCAAAGATATGCAGAGAGTCAGCACTCATCACAGAAGCCGGCACCTTGTTCCATAGGTCTATTATCTATGAACTGCCTAACATCTAACGTAGCCCTGCCCTTGTATAATTTATATGTATGACTCCTGGTCTTCATCAATCTATCAAACTGAAATAATCTATCAGTAGGCACACAATCTTACATTTTAACTATTTTATGGATCTCTGTCAAATCACCCTGAAATCTACACATCTTTTAAGTGAACAGACGCAGCTTTTTAAGCCTGAGTAATTAATGCTGCTTGAGCTAGGAATAATTTTCACAGGCAGCTCACCATCACCTCCTCAAAAGCAACTACGGATGGGTAACAAATGCTGGCCTTGCCAGCGACACTCATATCCCATGAAAACATTTTTAAAAAATCCTCTGAAGCTTTCCAAAGTCTTAATATCAACCACCATATTTTTTAAAATATTCATTCGTAGGAGGTGGGCGTCGCTGGCTAGGCCAGCATTTATTGCACATTCCAAATTGCCCTTGAGGTGGTGGTGAGCTGCCTTCTTGACCACAGCAGTCCTTGGGGTGTAGGTATACCCACAATGCTGTTAGGAAGGGAATTCCAGGATACTGACCCAGCAACTGTGAAGGAATGGCAATATAGTTACAAGTCAGGATGGTGTGTGGTTCGGATGGGAACCTGCAGGTGGCGTTCCCATGCATCTGCTGCCCTTGTCCTTCTAGGTGGCAGAGGTCAGGGGATTGGAAGGTGCTGTGGAAGGAGTAAACTGGCATAGGTCAAATAAGATTGGAGAAATGAATGCATGGCTCAAAGACTGGTGTGGTAGAAATGGGTTCCGGTTCATGGGGCACTGGCACCAGTACTGGGGAAAGTGGGGGCTGTACTGTTGGGATGGTCTTCACCTGAACCGTGCGGGGACCAGTGTTCTTGTGAGCAGCATAATGAAGGAAGTAGAGAGGGTTTTAAACTAAATAGTAGTGGCAAGGGATCACATTTGGGAAGATGTGGTAAATCAAAGAGTAGAGACAAGGCAAGAGAGAAAGGTATTAATCTGGGAAATGATAAACTCTGTCCCTCCGCGACAGGAGGGACAGAGAGTACAAATCTATGAGTAAGTTAGCAGATAAGGCTAGAGGTTACAAAAATAATAAAAGGACAAAACTAAAGGCTCTGTCTCTGAATGCACACAGCATTCAAAACAAAACAGATGAACTGATAGCGCAAATAGAAATAAGTAAGTACGATCGGATAGCCATTACAGAGACATGGCTGCAGGATGACATTGAATGGGACCTGAATATTGAAGGGTACATGACATTTAGGAAGGACAGGAAGCCAGGAAAAGGTGGAGGGGTGACTCTGATAATTAATGATGGTATAAGCACAATAGGGAACGATGACCTAGTTTTAGGAAACCAGGATGTTTGGGTAGAGATGAGAAATGATAAAGGCAAGAAATCACTTGTGGGAGTGGTAGGACAGGGTATAAAGGAAGAAATCATGGAAGCTTATGAGAAAAGAACCACGATAATCATGGGGGATTTTAATCTACATATAGACTGGAAAAACCAGAAGGCAAAGGTAGCCTAGATGAGTTCATAGAATGTTTTCAGGATCTTTTCTTAATAACATCACGCTCTGCAGCCAACCAGAGAGCAGGCTATGCTAGACCTGGTATTGTGCAACGAGATAGGAATAATTAATAACCTGATAGTGAAGGCGCTCCGAGGCAGCAGCGATCAGTTTGAGGGAGAGAAGAGTGGGTCGAAGACTGGTATTTTAAACTTAAATAAGGGCAGTTATGAGAGCATGAAAGCGGAGCTAGCTAATGTAAACTGGCAAAGTAGGTTAAGGGATAGGCCAACAGAGGTGCAGTAGCAGGCATTTAAGGGGATATTTCAGAATACACAGAATAGATACATTCCAAAGAGAAAGAAAAATTCCAAGGAGAGGAGTAACATACGCTGTGGATAAAGGGGAGCCTATTGATGTACTGTACTTGGATTTCCAGAAGGCTTCTGACAAGGTACCATATAAAAGATTATTGTGCAAAGTAGGAGCTCATGGTGTCGGGGGTAGCATATGAGCATGGATGGAAGATTTTCTGGCTGGCAGAAAACAGTATGCATAAATGGGTCCGTTTCTGATTGGCAGGATGTGACGAGTGGAGTCCCACAGGGGTCTGTGCTGAGGCCTCAACTTTTTACAATTTATATCAATGACTTGGATGAGGGGAGCGATGGCATGGTGGCTAAATTTGCAGATGACACAAAGATAGGTAGGAAAGTATGTTGTGAAGAGGACATAAGGAGCTTGCAGACTAATATAGATAGGTTGAATGAGTGGGCAAAAATCTGGCAGGTGGAGTATAATGCGGGAAAATGTGAAGTTGTTCACTTTGGCAGGAAGAATAAAAAAGCAGAGTATTACTTAAATGGAGAACGACTGCAGAATTCCGAGGTGCAGAGGGATCTAGGTGTTCTAGTGCATGATTCACAAAACATTAGTAGGCAGGTACAGCAAGTAATAAAGAAGGCTAATGGAATGCTATCCTTTATTACTAGAGGAATTGAAAATAAAAGTAAGAATGTTATGCTTCAGTTATGTAGGGCATTGCTGAGACCACATCTCGAATACTGTGTGCAGTTTTGGTCTCCTCATTTAAGGAAAGATGGAAATGTGTTGGAGGCGGTTCAGAGGAGGCTTACTAGATTGATACCTGGAATGAGCGAGTTGTCTTATGAGGAAAGGTTGGAAAGACTGGGCTTGTTTCCACTGGAGTTCAGAAGCGTGAGGGGTGACTTGATTGAAGTATATAAGATCCTGAAAGGTCTTGACAAGGTGGATGTGGAAAGGATGTTTCCTCTTATAGGTGAATCCAGAACTAGGGGGACACTGTTTTAAAATTAGGGGTCGCCCTCTTAGGACAGCGATGAGAAATTGTTTCTCTGAGGGTCGTGCGACTTTGGAACTCTCTGCCTCAGAAGGTGGTGGAGGCTGGGTCATTGAATATTTTTAAGGTGGAGGTAGATAGATTCTTGTTAGGCACGGGAATCAAAGGATATAGATGGGAGTGTGGAATTCGAGACACAAACAGATCAGCCATGATCTTATTGAATGGCGGAGCAGGCTTGAGGGGCTGAATGGCCTACTTCTGCTCCTAATTTGTACGTTCATCCATGGTTAACTAAAAAAGTTAAAGGTAGTTATCAAAATTGAGAAAAAACTTATAATTGCGCAGAGATGGATAGCAGGCCAGAAGATTGGAAAGAATAACTAAGATTAACAAGGGGGGAAAAATTAGAGTATAACAGAAAGCTGTCTAGAAATATAAAAACAGATAGTAAGAGTGTCTATAGATATTTTTAAAAAGTTTTTTAAAAAGTGAGCATTGGTCGTAGAGAAAGTGAGTGTGGGAATTAATAATGGAAAATAAGAAGATGGCAGATGAATTGAACAGGTATTTTGTATTGGTCTTCACTATAGAGGGTACAAGTAACATCACAGAAATAGCTGTAAATCAGGAAATGGAAGGGAGAGAGGAACTCAAGAAAATAACAATCACTAGGGAAGTGGTTCTGAGCAAATTGCTGGAGCTGCGGGCTGACAAGTCCCCGGGTTCTGATGGACTTCATCCTAGGATCTTAAAAGAAGTGGCTAGTGAGATAGTTGATGCGTTGGTTTTAATTTTCCAAATTTCCTAGATTCGGGGAAGGTTCTATTAGATTGGAAAATAATGAATCTAATTCCTTTATTCAAAAAGGGAGGGAGACAGAAAGCAAGAAACTACTGCACAGTTAGCTTAACATCTGTTCTACGGAAAATGTTAGAATCTATTATTGAAGACGTTATAGCAGGGCACTTAGAAAAATTCAAGATAATCAGGCAGAGTCAACATGGTTTGAACAGGCACCCCAAGGTCCCTCTGACCCTCTGTACTCCCTAGGGTCCTACCATCCATTGTATATTCCCTTGCCTTGTTAGTCCACCCAAAGTGCATCACCTCACACTTCTCCGGATTAAACTCCATTTGCCACTGCTCCGCCCATCTCACCAGCCCATCTATATCAAAGAACAACGAACAGTACAGCACAGGAACAGGCCATTCGGCCCTCCAAGCCTGTGCCGATCTTGATGCCTGCCTAAACTAAAACCTTCTGCACCTCTGGGGACCGTATCCCTCTTTTCTTTCTTTTGGGCCTCCTTATCTCGAGAGACAATGGATACGCGCCTGGAGGTGGTCAGTGGTTTGTGAAGCAGCGCCTGGAGTGGCTATAAAGGCTAATTCTAGAGTGACAGGCTCTTCCACAGGTGCTGCAGAGAAATTTGTTTGTCGGGGCTGTTGCACAGTTGGCTCTCCCCTTGCGCCTCTGTCTTTTTTCCTGCCAACTACTAAGTCTCTTCGACTCGCCACATTTTAGCCCTGTCTTTATGGCTGCCCGCCAGCTCTGGTGAACGCTGGCAACTGACTCCCACGACTTGTGATCAATGTCACAGGATTTCATGTCGCGTTTGCAGACGTCTTTAAAGCGGAGACGTGGACGGCCGGTGGGTCTGATACCAGTGGCGAGCTCGCTGTACAATGTGTCTTTGGGGATCCTGCCATCTTCCATGCGGCTCACATGGCCAAGCCATGTTCCCATCTTATTCACGTATTTGTCAAGATGCCTCTTAAACGTCGCTATCGTACCTGCTTCCACCACCTCCCACGGCAGCAAGTTCCAGGCACTCACCACCCTCTGTTTAAAAAAATTGCCTCGCACATCGCCTTTAAACTTTGCCCCTCTCACCTTAAGCTTATGTCCCCTAGTAACTGACTTTTCCACCCTGGGAAAAAAGCTTCTGACTATCCACTCCGAACTTTGTAAACCTCTATCATGTCACCCTTCCACCTCCGTCGTTCCAGTGAAAACAATCCGAGTTTATCCAAGCTCTCTTCATAGCTAATACCCTCCAGACCAGGCAACATCCTGGTAAGCCTCTTCTGTACCCTCTCCAAAGCCTCAACATCCTTCTGGTCGTGTGGCGACCAGAATTGTATGCAATATTCCAAGTGTGGCCTAACTGAAGTTCCGTACAGCTGCAGCATGACTTGCCAATTTTTATACTCTATGCCCTGTCCGTGAAGGCAAGCATGTCATATGCCATCCTGACTACCTTATCCACCTGCTTTGTCACTTTCAGTGATCTGTGAACCTGTATGCCCAGATCTCTCGGCCTGTCAATACTCCTATGGTTCTGCCAACAGGACTACTATCGTCCTGTAGTCGAAGGCTTTCCTCCTCACTATTCACGACACCACAAATTTTCGTGTCATCTGCGAACTGACTGATCATACCTCCTAGATTCATGTCTAAATCATTAACGTACACTACAAACAGTAAGGTCCCAGCATTGATCCCTGCGGTACACCACTGGTCACAGGCTTCCAATCGTAGAAACAACCCTCTACCATCACCCGCTGCCTCCTGCCACTAAGCCAACCAATTTGCCAAATTACCCTGGATTCCATGGACTTTTACTTTCTTAACCAATCTCCCATGCGGGACCTTATCAAAAGCCTAACTGAAGTCTATAAAGACCACATCAACTGCACTACCCTTATCCATACCTTTAGTCACCTCCTCGAAAAATTCAATCCAATTTGTTAGACACGATCTCCCCCTGACAAAGCCATGCTGACTATCCCTGATTAATCCCTGCTCTCCAATTAGAGATTAATCCTGACTCAGAATTTTTTCCAATAATTTCCCTACCACTGATGTTAGACTCACCAGCCTGTAATTACCTAGTTTATCCCTGCTACCCTTCTTGAATAATGGTACCACATTCGCTGTCCTCCAATCCTCTGTTACCTCTCCTGTGGCCAGAGAGGATCTGAAAATTTGTGTCAGAGCTCCCGCTATCTCCTCCCTTGCCTCACATAGCAGCCTGGGATACATCTCATCTGGGCCTGGGGATTTATCCACCTTTAAGCCCACTAATACAGCTAATTTCAATGCTAATTTGATCAAGTATATCACGACCCCCTTCCCTGATCACTACACATACATCCTCCCTCTCCATAGTGAACACAGATGAAAAGCAATTTTTCAAAACTTCACCTATGTCCTCCGGCTCCACACACAGATTGCCTCTTTGATCCCTAATAGGCCCCACTTTTTCCCTGGTTATCCTCTTGCCCCTAACATACTTATAAAGCGCCTTGGGATTTTCCTTTATCTTGTCTGCCAGTGATTTTTCATGCTCCCTCTTCGCTCTCCTACACTTTCTATACTCTTCCAGGGCCTCCGCTGTTTTCAGCACTCTAAATCTGCCATACGCCTCTTTTTCTATCCTTATCCAATCCTCCATATCCCTTGACCTCCAGGGTTCCCTTGACCTGTTGGTCCTACTCTTCACCTTTACAGGAACATGCTGCTCATGAACCCTCACAATTTCCCTTCGAAATGACTCCCACTAGTCTGATGTAGACTTTCCTATAAGAAGCTGCTCCCAGTTCACTTTGGCCAGATTCTGTTTTACTGTATTGAAATCTGCCTTCCCCCAACTCAGTACTTTTATTTCCGGTCTCTCCATGTCCTTTTCCATAACAACCTTAAATCTTAGAGTTATGGTCACTATCCCCAAAATGCTCCCACACTGACACTTCTACCACTTGTCCGGCTTCATTACCTAGGATTAAGTCCAGTACTGCCCCTCCTCTTGTAGGACTCTACGTGCTGGCTCAAAAAGCTCTCCTGAATGCACTTTAAGAATTCTGCCCCCTTTAAGCCTGTTGCACTAAAACTATCCCCTCTAATATAGGGGAAGTTGAAATCCCCTACTAGTATTACCCTCTTATTATTGCACCTCTCTGAGATTTGCCTACATATCTGCTCCTCTACCAATGCCTGACAGTTTGGAGACCTGTAGTACACTCCCAGCCAAGTAATAGCCCCCTTTTTAAGTTCTACCCATATGGCCTCATTAGAGGAACCTTCTAAGATATCATCCCTCCGTACTGCAGTAATTGTCTCTTTAATCAACAGTGCAATGCCACCTCCTCTTTTACCACCCCCCCCTATCATGTCTGAAGATTCTATACCCTGGGATATTAAGCTGCCAGTCCTGCCCTTCCCTCAACCATGTCTCAGTAATAGTAATAATATCATATTCCCATGTGTTAATCAACGCCCTCAATTCATCTGCCTTACTAGTAAGACTCCTTGCATTAAAATAGATACAATCCAGCCTTGCATTATTTGCCTGAGCCTTAAAAGGTCTACATTTAATCTGTCCGGACTGACTTAGCCTCACATTTATATTTGATTGTACATCACCCCCTACTGTGCTTCCACTCTGTATCCCATCCCCCTGCCAGATTAGTTTAAACCCCACCCCCACAACAGCACTAGCAAACCTCCCAACAAGGATGCTGGTCCCGTTCTGGTTCAAGTGCAACCCGTCCATCTTATACAGATTCCACCTTCGCCAGAAACAGGCCCAGTGATCCAAGAATCTAAAGCCTTCCCTCCTGCACCAACTCCCCAACCATGCATTCATCTGTTCTAACCTCCAATTCATAAACGGAAGAAACCCAGAGATTATGTACTGCACTTAGATTTCCAGAAGGCATTTGATAAGGTGCCATATCAAAGGTTATTGCAGAAAATAAAAGCTCATGGTGTAGGGGGGTGACATATTGACATGGATAGAAGCTTGGCTAGCTAACAGGAAACAGAGAGTAGGCATAAATGGGTCATTTTCTAGTTGGCAAAATGTAATTGAGTGGTGTGCCACAGGGATCAGCGCTGGGGCCTCAACTTCATACAATTTATATAAATGACTTGGATGAAGGACCGAAGATATAGAACTTAAATTTGCTGATGACACAAAGATACGTAGGAAAATAAGTTGTGAAGAGGACATAAGGAGGCTACAATGGGATATTGATAGGTTAAGTGAGTGGGCAAAGATCTGGGAAATGGAATATAATGTGGGAAAATGTGAAATTGTCCATTTTGGCACAAGAATAAAAAAAGCATATTATCTAAATGGTGAGAGATTGCAGAGCTCTGAGATGCAGATGGATTTGGGTGTCTTAGTGCATGAATTGCAAAAGGTTAGCATGCAGGTACAGCATGTAATTAGGGAAGCTAATGGAATGTTATCATTTATTGCGAGGGGAAGTGAATACAAAAGTAGGGAGTTTATGGTTCAGTTATACCAACGAGAGAACAGGCCATCCTGGACTGGGTATCGTGTAATGAGAGAGGAATAATGGACAATCTAGTAGTGCGAGACCCCTTGGGGATGAGTAACCATAATATGATAGAATTCTTCATCAAGATGGAGATGACGTAGTTGATTCTGAGACTAGGGTCCTGACTCTTAGTAAAGGAAACTACGAAGGTATGAGGTGCAAGTTGGCTATGATGGATTGGAAAGCATTACTTAAAGGGATGATGGTGAATAGGCAATGGCAAACATTTAAAGAGCGCATGGATGAACTGCAACAATTGTTTATCCCTGTCTGGCATAAAAGTAAAACGGGGAAGGTAGCCAAACCATGGCTTACAAGGGAAATCAGAGAAAGCATGAGATCCAAGAAAGAGGCATATAAATCTGCCAGAAAAAACAACAGACCTGAGGATTGGGAGCAGTTTAGAATTCAGCAAAGGAGGACCAAGGGATTGATTAAGAAAGGGAAAATAGAGTACGAGAGCAAGCTTACGGGGAACATAAAAACTGACCGTAAAAGTTTCAATAGGTATGTGAAGAGAAAAAGATTGAAGAAGACAAATGTAGGTCCCTTACATTCAGAAACAGGGGAATTTATTATGGGGAACAAGAAATGGCTGACCAACTAAATGCATACTTTGGTTCTGTCTTCACAAAGGAGGACACAAATATCATACCAGAAATGTTGGGGAACACAGGGCTTAGTGAGAGAGAGGAACTGAAGGAAATCAGTATTCGCAGAGAAATGGTGTTGGGGAAATTGATGGGATTGAAGGCCGTTAAATCCCCAGGGCCTGATGGTATGCATTCCAGAGTACTTAAGGAAGTAGCCCTCGAAATAGTGGATGCATTGGTGGTCATCTTCCAAGATTCTATAGACTCTGGAACAGCTCCTACAGATTGGAGAGTAGCTAATGTAACCCCACTATTTAAAAAGGGAGGTAGAGAGAAAGCAGGGAATTACAGACCAGTCAGCCTGACGTCGGTAGTGGGGAAAATTCTAGAGTCCATGATCAAAGATTTTATAGCAGAGCATTGAGAGAACAGTGGTAGGATCGGGCAGAGTCAGCATGAATTTACGAAAGGGAAATCATGCTTGACAAATCAACTAGAATTCTTCGAGGATGTAACCAATAGAGTTGATGATGGGGAGCCAGTGGATGTGGTTTATTTGGACTTTCACAAGGCTTTCAACAAAGTCCCACATAGGAGATTAGCATGTAAAATTAAAGCGCATGGGATTGGGGGTAGTGCATTGCGATGGATGGAAAATTGGTTGGCAGACAGGAAACAAAGAGGAGGGATAAATGGGTCTTTTTCCGAATGGCAGGCAGTGACTAGTGGGATACCGCAGGGATCGGTGCTAGGACCCCAGCTATTCACAATATACATTAATGATTTAGATGAGGGAACTAAATGTAATATCTTCAAATTTGCAGATGATACAAAACTGGGTGGGAGGGTGAGTTGTGAGGAGGATGCAGAGGCGCTTCAGGGTGATTTGGACAAGTTGAGTGAGTGGGCTTATGCATGGCATATGCAGTATCATGTGGATAAATGTGAGGTTATCCACTTTGGTAGCAAAAACAGGAAGGCAGATTATTATCTGAACAGCTATAAACTGAGAGAGGGGAATATGCAGCAAGACTTGGGTGTTCTCGTACACCAGTTGCTGAAGGTAAGCATGCAGGTGCAACAGGCGGTAAAAAAGGCAAATGGTATGCTGGCCTTCATAGCGAGGATTCGAGTACAGAAGCAGGGATACCAGACTGATTCCTGGGATGGCGGGACTGATATAAGGAGAGATTGAGTCAGTTAGGATTATATTTGCTGGAGTTCAGAAGACTAAGGGGAGATCTCATAGAAACCTGTAAAATTCTAACAGGATTTGACAGGGTAGATGCAGGAAGGATGTTCCTGATGGTGGGGGAGTCCAGAACCAGGGGTCATAGTCTAAGGATATGGGGTAAACCTTTCAGGACTGAGATGAGAAGAAATTTCTTCACCCAGAGAGTGGTGAGCCTGTGGAATTCGCTACCACAGAAAGCAGTTGAGGTCAAAACATTGTATGTTTTCAAAAAGGAGTTAGATATAGCTCTTGGGTCTAAAGGGATCAAAGGGTATGGGGCGAAAGCAGGAACAGGCTACTGAGTGGATGATCAGCCATGATTATAATGAATGGCGGAGCAGGCTCGAAGGGCCAAATGGCCTACTCCTGCTTCTATTTTCTATGTTTCTATGTTAAGATCTTGAGGGGTCTTGACAGGGTGGATGTGGAATGTTTCTCCTTCTGGGAGAATCTAGGACTTGGAGTCACTGTTTAAAAATAAGGGGTTGCCCATTTAAGACAGAGATGAGCAGAAAGTTTTTCTCTCAGAGGGTCATGAATTATTGGAAGTCTCTTCCTCAAAAGGCAGTGGAAGCAGAGTCTTTGAATATTTTTAAGGCAAAGATGGATAGATTCTTGATAAGCAAGGGGGTGAAAGGTTATTGGGAGGAGGCAGGAATGTGGAGTTAAGGTTACAATAAGATCAGCCATGATCTTGTTGAATGGCGGAGCAGGCTTGAGGGGCTCAGTGGCCTACTCATGCTCCTAATTCATATATTCGATGAGCCTTGGTGAGTTCCTGCAATGCATCTAGTAGACGGTACACACTGCTGCCACTGTGCATCAGTGGCAAAGGGAGTGAATGATAAAGGTTGTGGATGGGGTGCCAATCAAGCGGGCTGCTTTGTCCTGGATGGTGCTGAGCTTCTTGAGTATTGTTGGAGCTGCACTCATCCAGGCAATTGGAGAGTATTTCATCACACTCCTGACTTGTGCCTTGTAGATGGTGGACAGGCACTGGGGAGATAGGAGGCAAGTTACTCGCTACAGAATTCCCAGCCTCTGACCTGCTCTTGTAGCCACAGCATTTGTGGTTTGTCCAGTTCAGTTTTTGGTCAATGGTAATCCCCAGGATGTTGATGGTGGGGAAATTAAGTGATGGTAATGCCATTGAACATCAAGGGGAGCTCTTGTTTGAGATGGTCATTGCCTCGCACTTGTGTGGCATGAATGTTATTTGTCACTTATCAGCTCAAGCCTGGATGTTGTCCGATCTTGCTGCATTTGGACACAGGCTGCTTCAGTATCTGAGGAGTCGTGAATGGTGCTGAACATTGCGCAATCATCAGTGAACATCCCCACTCCTGATCTTATGATGGAGGGAAGGTCATTTATGAAGCAGCTGAAGATGGTTGGGCCTAGGACACTACCCTGAGGAACTCCTGCAGTGATGTGCTGGGATCACCAACAACCACAACCATCTTCCTTTGTGCTAGGTGTGACTCCAAGCGGCGCTAAGTTTTCCCTGATTACCATTGACTCCAGTTTTGCTAGGGCCCCTTGATGTCATCCTCGGCCAAATGCTGCCTTGATGTCAAGGGCAGTCACTCTCACCTCACCTCTGGAGTTCAGCTCTTTTGTCCATGTTTGGACCAAGGCTGTAATGAGGCCAGGAGCTGAGTGGACCCTGGCAGAACCCAAACTGAGCTCAGTGGGCAGGTTATTGCTGGGCAAGTGCTGCTTGATAGCACTGCCAACCACCCCTTCCATCACTTTGCTGATGATCGAGAGTGGACTGATAGTGGTATTTGGCTGGGTTGGATTTGTCTGCTTTTTGTGGCTTTCATATGAAGGGACCAAATGAAGAAATGCAATCAGAATTCCCTGGTTGGTGATCCAGATGGCATCATATTCTAATTTTTAGAGTAGAGATACTTGCATGGCTTGTACAGTAACTGCAGAACAGCAGTGTAGGCAGAAAGTGCTGTCAATATTATAGCCTAATGGGTACATTACATGTGCACTCCTAACATCAACCTCTTTTTGTAGATACACCAGAAGAAGGGGAGCCAGAGACAGGACTGTACTTCAAGCAAGAGTTCACAATGCAGCCAGTCTCACTAACAACTCAAGAAAACATCATCCAGAGACAGAGACACTCACTGAGCTGATGAAGTAACAGAGAAGGTTGATGAAGGGAATGCGGTGGATGCTGCTTATGTGGATTTTAAGAAAGCATTTGATAAGGTACCACATAAAAGGCTGGTTAACAAAATAGAGGCTCATGGAATAGGAGGGTCAGTGTCCAATTGGATAAAAAATTGGCTTAAGGACAGAAAACGAGTTGCAGTAAATGGTTGCTTTTCAGACTGGAGGATGGTGGACAATAGTGTTTCCCAAGGGTCAGTGCTGGGCCCACTGTTTTTTTTTGCTATAATATAAATGAATTGCATCTTGGAATACAGAGTAGGATCTCAAAATCTGCTGATGATACCAAAATTGGAGGTGCGTCAAAAGCGAGCATAGATGGGCTAGCAGAATGGGCAGAGAGGTGGCAGATGGAATTTAATAATGACAAGTGAGAGGTGATGCATTTTGGCAGAAGGAATAGGGAAAGTCAATATATACTTAATAGCACAGTTCAAAAGAGTCAGCAGTAAGAGGGTCCTAGGGGTGCACATGCATAGATCTTTGAAGGTGGCAGGACATATTGAGAGAGTGGTTAGTAAAGCATATGGGATCCTGGGCTTCATAAATAGTGACAATGAGAACAAAAGCAGAGAAATTCTGCTGAACCTTTATAAAGCTCTGGTTAGGCCTCAAATGGAATATTGCATCCAGTTCTGGTAACCACACGTCAGGAAGGATGTGAGGGGACTTAAGAGGGTGCAGAGGAGATTTACCAGAATGGTTCCAGGGATGGTGGATTTTAGTTACAAGGTTAGGTTGGAAATAGCTGGGTTTGTTCTCCTCAGAGATTGAGGGGAGCCTTAATAGAAGTGCACAAGATTATGACAGGCTTAGATAAGTTAGCCAAGGAAAAACTGTTCCCATTAGCAAATGGTACAAGCACTAGGGGACACAGATTGAAAGTTTTGGGCAAAAGATGCAGGGGGAATATGAGGAAGCTTTTTTTTAAACACAAGGGTGGTAATGACCTGGAACTCGCTGCCCTTAAGGGTGGTGGAAGCGGAGACCATCAATGACTTCAAGAGGAAGCTGGATGGCCACCTGACAGAAATAGACTTGTCGAGCTACAGCGATTGAACCAGGGAGTGGGACTGACTGCATAACCCCCTGGAGAGCCAGCATGGCCTAGATGGGTCGAATGGCCTCCTTCTGTGCCGTAAATGACTCTATGGCTTAGACATTGATTGACAAAAGAGATTTACAGGGTGATGCATAAAGCAAGGATGAAGATGGGGTAAGACAGAACTGAAGAAAAAGACGACTCTGCAGTAGCACATTTCCTGCTCTATTCACAGTCTGCACTGCAAAGGCTACAGCAGCTTCTCCTCTGCCACCTATTAGTTAGCAGGATGAAAAAAAGACAAAGCAAATCACTTACAAAATATGGAGAGAACATAGCCACTTAATCTCATAAAATCTTTCATTATTCACTAATTCCAACACGGAATTTCTGCAGAGGCAACAAGAACACCAGAAAGTTAGGTTAACAATCACTCCCTAAAAAGCAAATCGATCAGTACCAACACCGTGCATAATTCAAACACCAAAATCTTAAATCAATGTAATTTCATTGCTATTTTTAACTGTCATAACGCACTTCAATTTCTGAGAACATAGTACAGATTACAAAATACTTAAATGGTAGCAAAAAGCTTTAATCAATCAGATACTTCAGGTAATAGAAGCTCTTGTGACTTCTGACAGCATATCAACTCTTCAATTATTAGTATTATTTTCCCAACCACCCATAATTTGATATATTGCACCTGGTTTGATATGTTATTTTATCCTCCTTCGCCTGGGACAGCAGGAATGAAATTGTGCCTTTCTGTATATGCAAATAGTTAAACAGACACAATATAAATTGTACTTTATAGATATTCACATTTTAAAGACTCAAGGTAAAGGCTTTTAATTTTCAAAATTGTGTTAGGCTAATTAAAAATATAATGCAATTTGTTCCATTTATTGTCATTACTTTTTATTCAAATCAGTATTATTTTTAATCGACTTCCATTCATTTATAAAAATCTTACATAGCGAAATTCTGTGGCCTTTTTTTAAAGTCACAATCAATATACATATTAACATGTAATAAAAACAGAAAATACTGGAAAAACTCAGCAGGTCTGGCAGCACCTGTGGAGAGAGAAGCAGAGTTAACGTTTCAGGTCAGTGACCCTTCTTCAGAACTAACCTGAAACGTTCACTCTGCTTCTCTCTCCACAGATGACGCCAGACCTGCTGAGTTTTTCCAGCACTTTCTGTTTTTATTTCAGATTTCCAGCATCCGCAGTATTTTGCTTTTATTTTACATATTAACATGTGTTGAGTTTGCAAGCCCCTATAAATGAGTACCATCAAAATCTCAGTACCATTGTAAAAACAGGAGATTCATTTTTTAAAACCATATAACTGCAGAATAGTTTATCTTGAGAAATGCATCATAATCAAATAGAAACATGATTAATGAAAGGTCATATTTAGCGTTGCTTTCTGGCTGTTTAAAAGAAGACGAAAATAGGAAATACCAGTAACTATTGGTGCATCAATTGCAAAAACTGAACATAAATAAATAGTGAGACTGTTATTTTGTTGCTGACATATTTTTATAAAACAAAGACTTTATAACTATGGCAGGAGATTTTGTGGGTGTGATAGCTACCTTCTTAAATTTTTCTTCTGCCTGATCACTGCTACTAGCATGAGCAATAGCTCGACAGTGAGCAGATAAAAGCAATCTTTTAAATGAAAAAGGCAAGTCTGCTACTGGGATCCAACCATGTGGTAGGGAAAAAAAAAAAATCACTGATTAATTTCAAATCCAATTGCACCTTTAGATAGATACCATACTCAAAGCACAGAGGTGAATTTCGTGTAAATTTAATGCCAGGAATGACATTTACATTAGATTGATTACTAAGGTTTTCAATTTTAAAAGCCATTGCTCATCACCTTTAACTGACCTTTGTGATCTCATTGGTTTTATTATATCGATAAAGTATTATTTATTATACATCTGTATTTGATTTCTGGTTATGGAAAAAGATAAATACTGCAATTTTACTATGGATGGCCACGTAGTATGAGCTGCAGATTTCCTCAAGAATCTACAGAAAGTGATGTATAAAAATAGCACTCAGATTTATTATTATGCTAAAAATCGTTTTGGTAATTTACAGTTTCATTTTAAATCTACTAAAATACCCTCCAATGCCAAGGCTTTGTTCTCATCCTGGCTTTTATCCAAGTCACATAATCATTATTTCAATTGCTGTCACACATCATCCTATATAACATACACCACAATCATCACCTTTTCATGCTTTGCTGGAAAAATATTTAAAGATATCTTCATGTGTTCTGCACCAGGTTGCAAACAAATGTGCAAATGTATGATAGTATAAATCGCTTTTTAAAAATAAATTCTAGTCTACGACATTTTTCCTAAGTATTCTCTTTTTGAAACAAATGGTTGTGAAATGAAATTAACTTCTAAAGTGTGATGTAGCATATAGGTTCCTCCCTAGTTTTGAAATGAAATAAACTCAAATGATAAATGAGCTGAAGATATTTGTCACGGCCTCTCACCTTTACCTACCTTTCTGGGTGAATAGAAGAAAGCACAAATACAAGAAGAATGACATCAATACTTTCATCTGGAAACGGGTAGGTGGCGCCTGCTTCATTACACAGATCATGAACAAAGGCATAGCATTGTGATGCATTGTACAAAGGGTGAGACTACAAAGTAATGAAAAATAAGACAAATAAAGAGTACGGCAACAACAACTAATTAGTCAGATTTAAATGACTGTTATTTATCAAGTCCATATTTCATTACCAAAATGTAGATACTACAATTAGAATCCATAGGAACATACAATGCAAACAAGTTGTGCCTTTTGTATGATTCCAAACATATAAATTAACTTAATCTGTTTCTCATTTACTTTACATCTTCCCATCTTTTCCCTTTTTATAAAATCAACACAAATCATATTGATTTACCCAAATTAAAAAAAAACTCATTTAACCTATAACCATGGCCAAAATAATGTTGGTCTAAAATGCCAGTTTATTTGACTAGCTACAATTACCGTTGATTATGTAAAAGCAAATTAGGAATTTTAAGCAATCTATACAAAAGGAAATGTAAAACAGAATCAGATGTATACCTTTACTAGCTCCACTGCACATGCTGAGAAGTCACAGCAATAAAGGAATGCACTGGGATTGCTGCAGTGAACAGAGAAAACAATATCAAATCTTATTTTCTTAAACATCATTCTACATAGGTTTCATATAAGTGCTGGAGATTTCTTTTCAATTTAAGGCATGCTCATTAAGCCAATGAACAGAGAAAAAAATGCAAAATGCAGTTTTAAAAGGTACAGCATTCCAGGTCACCATGAAGTTCATGTGATGAAAGTTTACATCCATAATTCCCCAAGGTTGCAACTATGTCATGGCGAGAGATACCAATTGGAAGATGTGTCAGCCTGGATCACTTATAGTGGTTGGCCACGTAGCAGCTTAGGTAAAGACCTGGGAAACAGGTTATCCACCTGTCCTGGATGATAGGTATCCAGGGGATAGCAGGGGATGATAGGTATCCCAAACAGATCAGTGAGGAGGGAAGGAAGGAACAAAAAGGATTTACAGATTAACTGATCAGGTACAAGAACAAGGATTTGATGGAAGAGGAGTAGCATTTCTGCTGGAGAAGGGGTACTAACTCATTTACACAGTCTGCTCCATTAATCCCTTATCTAAATTCCCTGATGTAATGTTCAGATCTCTCAAAATTGCCTTGATTTACTCCATTAACTCATATAGATGCAGCATTAAAATCTGCTCAGTGACAAGTATGCACAAAGGAGGAAGCTTGGTTTATTCTTTTAAATTTGAAGGTGTGATTTCACTAGATAACAGTCCAGTGCTCAAAAACCCACGTAACATATTTTGTAATAGTGAGGCACCCCAGTTATTCTTCTTGCTGAACAAGGAGCAGACTTCATAATAAATGAAATTCAATATACAGTAAAACCCCTCCTGTTTTGTGCTCCTAAATATTTAACAAAATGTATCGTTTGATTGTTTAAAGGTTATAATCCTCTTGTGATTTAGGCGAAAACCTTTTCTCCTTAGCCAGCAAATGTCAATCATGAAAAAGGGCTTATGATGTGTGCATACTGAACACAAAATAATCTTGCTGCCTTTTTATGGCACTGAGTTTCTGAACAAACAAAATCATCAGAAGCTTTATTTTGAGGCCGCACATCATTTAGCAAAGGAAACTCAAGAAGTACAATTCAATTGTAGATGTAGAACATGATCCAGGAGTGTTTTAAGACCAGTACATAGATTGGAAACAAGTACATAGATTGTAATTACACAATTAAAATGTCAATTCTCCCAAGGTGTATCACAAACCAGAGAATAATGGATCCAACAGAAGTAGACAATATACTGACACTAAAATAAGAGCACTTTCAGGTACTTTCTGTTCTTGTAATATAGACACTATCTTACCCTAAATCATCCGTCTCAGTATTGCTGCTACATTACCTAATAAATGCAGTTTGTATTATATATTTTAAAAAATTAGTAACAAGGACTAATAAGGTTGTGCAGCATCTAACGGGACCAATGCACTGCACCATGGACTGGAAGAATGCAGGTTCAGGCCCATGTTTCCACACATGGGGATCTCCTTTACTGCAAGACTTTGCCAAAGGAAGAAAATAAAAATTCACAAAGCAAAGCATTTTCCTGCCTTCAAACACAGGAACCGACAGAAGTCTATGAGTAAGGCACTGTCTGCTAGGGGATAGTGTTTAATGTGCGGAAGGAAAATATAAAATAAATACTTCTACATTCAACCTTCAGAACACACAAGTATGTTTTGTGACTCAATATTTAATCCCTAGAAATCCATCTTGGAAAATTTAATCTCTTATTTAAATTCAAATCATCTTTACTTGGGGAAGCAGAGTTTACTATACATCTGAATATAATGAGAATTAACAAGTACAAAAATTCACATGCTTCCCCCTTCAATCTTTTTTTCTACACCTATCTCCCATCTTATGCACTATAGCTCTAGAGCTGGCTGCTACAAAACAGAGAAGTACAGAAAATCTTGTTCTCTTATTTCCTCTCCTACCCCGTGGTGAAGCACCTGTCAGTTCATAACTCACCCCCATTAGATGTACTTTATGCAAGCAATATTAAATGGTACAGGCCTATTAACAGTGTAATAAAAATTACTGTATGGGACAACTGACACTTGTGTCCATACTTTATATGTGCATGTATATATGTGCCATTTATTTTGGGCATCAGAAGTATATCGCTGGAATTTTTATATCAGGGCTACAATATTACACCAGCCTTGCATTGCATTAAGAATTGCAACAAAATTAGAGACTTCTCAGTGACACTTCGGATGATATTCAGTTGTTTTGTGATGAGATTTTTCTTTTTTGTACGTTTCATCATTTAATAGTAAAATGGGGATTCCAACTCTAACCTGTTATATATTCTTTTTCTTATGGGATTAAAAAATATATTTTTCATGTTTTATCTTATGTCAGAGACAGTGAACTTGAGGGAACACAGAGGCAATTATGACACTGGAGACAGGCAGCAGAAATCAGAATGCAAGATAAATAAAGTGTCACGTAATAGACTTGTCAGCACAGCTAAAGCTCATGGAGTAACAGGGACAGTGGCAGCATGGATACAAAGTTGGCTGAGTGACAAGAACAGTAGTGGTGAATGGATGTTTTTCAGATTGGAGGAAGGTGTACTGGTGGTTCCTCAGTGGTTGGTATGAAGACCACTGTTTTTCTTGATATATGAGAAGTTGACATGCGGGATATGATATTATAGCTACGACTGAGACATGGCTGAAAGAAGGGCAGGAATGGCAGCTTAACATTTCTAGTTACAGGGTTTTCAGACGAGACAGAGGGGGTTAAAAAGGAGTGGGGCGGGGTCGCAATACTGATTAAAGAAACAATTATAGCTGTAAAGAGAGATGATGTGTTAGAAGGATCAAATGAGGCCATATGGGTTGAACTGCAGAACAAAAACAGGGGCAATCACACTACTGGGAGTGTACAATAGACCCCCAGTCAGAGGGAGATAGAACAACAAATATGTAAGCAAATCTCTGAAGTGCAAAAGCAATAGGGCAGTAAAGTGGGGAATTTCAATTACCCTAATATTAACTGGGATAAAATTAGTGTGAAAGGCACAGAGGCAGCAGTATTCTTAAAAATGCATTCAGAAGAACTTTTGTTTAAGCTGGTATGTAGCAAGCCCAACAAGCGAGGGGATGGTTCTGGACTTAGTTTTAGGGAATGAAGCTGGGAAAATCTGAAAAAATTCTGAGGGACAGGATAAATCTTCATTTAGAAAGACATGGATTAATCAAAGATGGTCAGCACGGATTTGTTAAGGGAAGGTTGCGTCTGACTAACATGTTTTGGAGAAGGTAACGAAGAGGGTTGATGAGGATAGTACATTTGATGTAGTCTATGGATTTTAGCAAGGTTTTTGATAAGGTCTCACATGAAAGACTGCTGGTCACAGAAGTAAAAGCCCATGGGATCCAAGGCAAAGTGGCAAGTTGGATCCAAAATTGACTCAGAGGCAGGAAGCAAACAGTAATGGCCGATGGGTGTTTTTGTGACTGGAAGGCTGTTTCCAGTGGGGTTCCGCAGGGCTCAGTACTAGGTCCTTTGCTTTTTGTGGTATATATCAATGATTTGGACTTGAATGTAGAGGGTATTAAGAAGTTTGCAGACGATACAAAGATTGGCTATATGGTTGATGATGAAGAAGAAAGCTGTAGACTGCAGGAAGATATCAATGGACTAGTCAGGTGGGTGGAACAATGGCAAATGGGAGTTCAATCCTGAGAAGTGCGAGGTAATGCATTTGGGGAAGGCTAACAAGGCAAGGGAATACACAATAAATGGTAGGATACTGAGAAGTGTAAAGGAACAGAGAGACCTTAGAGTACATGTACACAGATCCCTGAAGGTGCCTGGACAGGGAGATAAGGTGGTCAAGAAGGCATATGGGATACGTGCCTTTATTAGCTGAGGCAAAGAATATAAGAGCTGGGAGGTTATGCTGGAACTGCATAAAATACTAGTTAAACCACAGCTGGAGTACTGCGTGCAGTTCTGGTTACTGCAATATAGGAAAGATGTGATTGCACTTGAGACAGTACAGAGGAGATTTACCAGGATGCTGCCTGGGCTGGAGAATTTTAGTTATGAAAACAGATTGGATAGGCTAGGATTGTTTTCTTTGCAACAGAGGAGGCTGAGGGGGAGACTTAATTGAAGTGTATAAAATTGTGAAGACTCTAGATAGAGTGATAGGAAGGCCTTATTCCCCTAATTTGAGGGGTCCATATCAGCAGGCATAGATTTAAGACTAAAAGTTAGGATGTTCAGAGGGTATTTGAGGGAAAACTTTTTCACCCAGAGGGTGAAATCTGGAATTCACTGCCTGAAAGGGTGGTAGAGGCAGAAACCCTCATAACATTTAATAAGTACTTGGATATGCACTTGGAAGTGCCGTCGTCTACAAGGCTAAAGACCAGGAGCTGGAAAGTGGGAATAGGCTGGATGGCTACTTGTCGGCTGGCACGGGCATGATAGGCCGAATGGTCTCCTTCCGCGCTGTAAACGTCTATGATTCTATGATATATTAGTGTTCTAGACTTGGGTGTACAGGACCCAATTTCAACATTTTGCAGATGGCACAAAACTTGGAAGCATTGTGAACTGTGAGGAGGAGAGTGATAAACTTCAGGAGGAATGAGCGGATATGTGGCAGATAAAATTTCATGGAGAAGAGTGAAGGTACATTTTGGGAGGAAGAATGAGGAAAGGCAACATAAAATAAAGGGTACAATTTTAAAGGGGAATCAGGAACAGAGGGACCTGGGGGTGTACGTGCATAAATCATTGAAGGTGGCAGGGTAGGTTGAGAAAATGGTTAAAATAGCATATGGGATCCTGGGCTTTATAAATATGGGCATAGAGTACAATAGCGAATAAGTTACGATAAACCTTTATAAAACACAGGTTTGGCCTCAACTGGGCACTGCACTTTAGGAAGGATGCAGAAAAGATTTACTAGAATGGTTCCAGGAATGAGGGTTTTCAGTTATGTGGGTAGATTGGAGAAGCTGGAGCTGTTCTCCTTGCAGAAGAGAAGGTCGCAAGGAGATTTGATTGAGGTGTTCAAAATCATGACAGGTCTAGACAGTCTAGGGAAAAAATGCTCCCATTGGCAGAAGGGTCAAGGCGGCACAGTGGCGCAGTGGTTAGCACCGCAGCCTCACAGCTCCAGCAACCCGGGTTCAATTCTGGGTACTGCCTGTGTGGAGTTTGCAAGTTCTCCCTGTGTCTGCGTGGGTTTCCTCCGGGTGCTCTGGTTTCCTCCCACATGCCAAAGACTTGCTGGTTGATAGGTTAATTGGCCATTATAAATTGCCCCTAGTATAGGTAGGTGGTAGGGAAATATAAGGACAGATGGGGATGTGGTAGGAATATGGAATTAGTGTAGGATTAGTATAAATGGGTGGTTGATGGTCGGCACAGATTCGGTGGGCCGAAGGGCCTGTTTCAGTGCTGTATCTCTAAACTAAACTAAATTAAACTAAACTAGAGGACACCGATTTTTAAGGCAATAGGCAAAAGAAGCAATAGTGACATGAGGAAGGATACTGAGAGAAACAAGGGTGGAAATTGCAGAGGCACTGGCCATAATCTTCCAAACCTCCTTAGATACAGGGATGGTGTCAGTGGACTGCAGAACTGCAAATGCTGCACAACCTTGTTCAAAAAAGGGTGTAAGGACAAGCCCAGCAACTACAGGCCAGTCAGTTTAACCTCAGTAGTGAGAAAGCTTTTAGAAACGATAATTTGGGACAAAATTAAGTCATTTGGACAAATGTGGCTTAATTAAGGAAAGCCAGAACGGCTTTGTTAAGTGCAAATTGTGTTTAACGAACTTGCTTGAGTTTTTTGATGGGACAACGGAGAGGGCTGGTGAGGACAATGCGGTAGATGTGGTGTACATGGACACTCAAAAGGCATTTGATAAAGTGCCACATAACAGGCTTGTCAGCAAGTTACAGCCCATGGAATAAAAGGGACAGTGGCAGCATGGATACAAAATTGACTGAGTGACAGGAGACAGAGAATAGTAGTGAACGATTGTGTTTCAGACTAGAGGAAGGTATTTCGTGGGGCTCCCCAGAGTCGGTGTTAGGACCACTGCTTTTCTTGATACATATTAATGACCTAGACTTAGGCGGACAGGGCACAATTTCGAAATTTGTGGATGACACAAAACTTGGAAGTAACTGTGAGGAAGATAGTGATAAACTTCAAGAGGACATAGACAGGCTGGTGGAATGGGCTGACAAGTGACAGATGAAATTTAATGCAGAAAAGTGTGGTGATTCATTTTGGTAGAAAGAACGAGGAGAGGCAATATAAATCCAACGGTACAGTCTAAAGATGGTGCAGGAACAGAGGGACCTAGGGGTATATATGCACAAATCATTGAAGGTAGCAGGGCAGGTTGATAGCACGGTTAATAAAGCATATGGGATCCTGGGATTTATAAATAGGGGAATACAGCACAAGAAAAGCAGCCCGCTTGATTGGCACCCCATCTACAAACATTCATTCCCCCCACCACCGATGCACAGTGGCAGCAGTGTGTACCATCTACAAGATGCATTGCAGCAATGCACCAAGGCTCCTTAGACAGCACCTTCCAAACCCGCGACCTCTACCAACTAGAAGGACAAGGGCGGCAAATGCATGGGAATACCATCACCTGCAAGTTCCCCTCCAAGTCACACACCATCCTGACTTGGAACTATATCGCCGTTCCTTCACTGTCCCTGGATCAAAATCTTGGAACTCCCTAACAGCACTGTGGGTGTACCTACCCCACATGGACTGCAGCAGTTCAAGAAGGCAGCCCACCTCCACCTTCTCAAGGGCAATTAGGGATGGGCAATAAATGCTGGCCTGGCCAGCGATGCCCACATCCCATGAATGAATAAAAAAAAAGAATGAGGAAGTTATGATAAACTTGTATAAAACACTGATTCAGCCTCAACAGGAGTATTATGCCCAGTTCTGGGCACGACACTTTAGAAAAGATGTTAAGGCATTCGAGAGGATGCAGAAAAGATTCACAAGAATGGTTTCAGGGATGAGGAACTTCAGTTACGTGCGATAGGTTGGAGAAGCTGGGCCTGTCCTCCTTGAAGATTAACAGAAGATTTGGTAGAGGTGTTCAAAATCATGAAGGATCTGGACAGAGTAGATTGGGAGAAACTGTTCCCATTGGCCAAAGGATCCAAAACCGGAGAACACCAATTTAATGTGATTGGCAAAAGAACCAGAGGGAACATGAGGAAAAACTTTTTTAAGCAGAGAGTGGTTAGGATCTGGCATGCTTGAAAGTGTAGTGGAGGCAGAATCAATCGAGGACTTCAGAAGAGAATTGGACTCAATGGCTGAAGAGAAAAAAATTGCTGGGCTATGGGGAAAAAGGTTGGAAAGTGGGACTAGGTGACTCGTTGTTGCAGAGAACCAGCACAGACATGATGGACTGAATGGCCTCTTTCTGTGCTGTAGACATTCTATGATTCTATGAACTTCTTTACGCAGCATGTGGTTTGGATCTGAAATGCACTGCCCGAGAGTGTGATGGAAGCAGATTCGATCATGGCTTTCAAAAGTGAACTGGATAAGCACCTGAAGAGAAAAAAAATGCTGGACTATGGGGAAAAGGGTGGGGGAGTGGGACTAGCAGATCTGCTCTTGTAGAGAGGCAGCATGGACATAATGGGCCGAATAGCATCCTTACACGCTGTAACTATTCTATGATTCTGTATGAAATTTGGAACCTGGCAGGGGTGGGCATCCTATAGCGAATTCACTTTTTATTTGCAAATTTAAAATGCAACGGCTTGACTTATTTCTTGCTCCACCAGCAAAACCTATTTGAATTCCGCAGTGCTCAAATTTCCTGGGTTGTTCTTTATGCTGCTATTTGTGGATTTAGGTTTAATCCACTAACAGCAGCACAGAGGACAAACTTCAACCTTATGGAGTTCAAACAAGTAAAACCAGTGGAGCCAGAAGCGACAGCCGACATCAATGGTCAGAAAGCAAAATGCTACAATCATCAGAAAATTGAAACAAAGTGAAAATGCTGCAAACACTCAGCAGCATCTAAAGGAGAGAACAGATGTTAATCTTTCATAAGATGTGATTCAGGTGTGAACTCTTTGCCAGATCCTTCGTGCAACTCCAGAACCTATGTTGGAGCGAAGCAATTTTCAGCCAAGGGAAAGCATGTTCAGAGCAAAAGAGTAACAAACAACATTCCCCACACTTTTCCGATTGAAATATTTTCTTTTACACCTACCCGTTGTTTTTGCCCTCTCCACGTAGTCCAATTCCTCTTTTTTTTTTTTAGAGATACAGCACTGAAACAGGCCCTTCGGCCCACCGAGTCTATGCTGACCAACAACCACCCATTTATACTAATGCTACATTAATCCCATATTCCCTACCACATCCCCACCATTCTCCTACCACCTACCTACACTAGGGGCAATTTACAATGGCCAATTTACCTATCAACCTGCAAGTCTTTGGTTGTGGGAGGAAACCAGAGCACTTGGCAGAAACCCACGCAGTCACAGGGAGAACTTGCAAACTCCACACAGGCAGTACCCGGAACTGAACCCGGGTCACTGGAGCTGTGAGGCTGCGATGCTAACCACTGCACCACTGTGCTTAATTCCATCTTAGCCATAAGTCTCTTATGTCGTACCTTGTGAAATGTATTTTGAAATTCCATAGAAACCACATCCACTGCAGTTCATTATCCTGTTATTTTTTTCAAGGATTATTATTAGGTTGATCAAGCATACCCTGCTTTTTAGAAATCCATACTGATGGCCCAGAATAACTTATATTTCTCCAACTGTTGAGCAATTTTATCCTGTATTCTGGGCTGTAGCAGTTTACCAGCAACTGAAGAAAGACTAAATGGTCTATAATTAACTTGCTTATTCCCATTTTCTTCTTTGAGGGGATGAGGTGGGAGACAAAGGTCATATTTACCATCCCCCAATCCTCTGACAAAATGTTCTTTCTCCGCCACAGAACGAACCATGTAATTAATGGTACCAAATTATCTTTTGATGGGTCCAAGAATGAAGGCAAACTAGCTCAAGTGGGTCTATCCCAAATCATTTAACCGTGTTTGTTAACTGTTCCATTGAGAATTAGAATAGTGATTTGCATGCACACATTTTGTTTTGGTTCCCTGTAATTATAAGTACATTTTTTGTAGATAAATGTTTTCATATATGAAGTTAAGTCTAATCAGTAAGTGAAGAAATATTTGGATACCTGTTCATACAATACATTACATTGGTTTAACATACATTGAAAAACATATTTAATTTTATAATTTTACATTTAATGTCTTTGTTTTACTTACCGAATTTCACCCAGGATAGGAAAAACACAGTTCCCAGCACCACATCCAACCTGATGATAGCAAAACCAAGCGCAAATTTTTAGTTTTCACGAGCTTGTTTTAATTTTGTGTTTAACTACGAAAGCAAGGTACAAGTAGCATATGTACGATTTTATGTATGTGTAAAATCCGCATGGAGGTGGGCGAAGGTCCCTAAGTGGCCACTTAAGAGCCTTATATATAAGAAAAATACTGCGGATGCTGGAAATCTGAAATAGAAGCAAGAAATGCTGGAGGTACTCAGCAGGTCTGGCAGCATCTGTGGAGAGAGAAGCAGAGTTAACGTTTCAGGTCAGTGACCCTTCTTCAGAAAGGTTTTAAGCAAGTGGGGGTGGGGCAAGAGATAACGAAGGAGGTGTAGATAGCACAAGGTCACAGAGAATAACCGACCAGAAGGTCATGGAGCAAAGGCGAACAATATGTCAATGGTGTGTTGAAAGACAAAGCATTAGTACAGATAGGGTGTATATATATGTTAATTCTGAAGAAGGGTCACTGACCTGAAATGTTAACTCTGCTTCTCTCTCCACAGATGCTGCCAGACCTGCTGAGTATTTCCAACATTTCTTGTTTTTATATCACATAAGAGCCTTGATTGGCCTGGGGCGGGCAGGCCATTTATTGCCACCGCCGCCCTGCATAAAGTGGCAGCGGAGGCGGGAGCAGGTCGGGAAGGGCTCCCAGAGCCTTCCGCTCCATTTTATGCCAGCCCCCTGCTCTTTGGGGGGGGGGGGGGTGGGGAGGCATAAAAATAAGCCCAATGGCTCAGTGGACACAGTTTGAATCATACAGATATAGGATCCAATCCCTGGTCTATACTTTGATAGCTTATTTCAGGCAGGAAGCACAGCATTAACTTCAGCACCTTTAGGCTAGGCAAGAGGACTGACTAGAAATACCACTTTTGAATTCTATATATCTGCATATATCTGTATGTTATAAATGTTCCAGTGACCTCTGTTGGAAAGTGTTTGTGTGGAAGTAGGTCGAGGACAGGATTGGTTTTGGTAATCCACTGATAACTCAGACATGAAGAATAGCTGATCAGATAAAGCACTGGAGGGCTGTCGAATCATAAGGTAGCACCACTCGTACAGCAGCAGAGAAAAGGTCTAATATTAAATTTAAAATGTGTGGGCAAAATGTTTTATTTATAAGACCGAAGATTAATTGATAAGGACAACATTAAAATTGTTTAAATTAAAGTTTAAATGGGCAGAGAAAAAAAAAATAATCTGTGGACATACAGTATAAAAGTTACAATGTGATAGCCTGTATGAATTTACACAGCTGCATACTAGTGCACCTTAACTGGCGCTATCAAACTGCAGTGTTACAATCCATGAAAGAGGCACAATTGTACATGACTAGAACTTTTGGTTTAAAATAACAGCATATTAATGCAGAAATAACATAGATGTTTCTTCCTTTAACGTATTGTAAAGAATACTAATTATCAAGTCAAATGCACAGCACAGTATGCTGTCAATATCCATGCTTATTATATGTTGATTTAAAAAAAACAATTTTCTAGCTCTATGTTAAGATGGAAGTACAGGAATTGCTGTTGGTGCACTCTTGATCAGTGAAACTTCCCTGAAATATTAGTCCTTGTTGATGGATCATTAAGTAAAAATGCAAGTATTGTGTATTTTAATTGATTATTGGAATACAACAGGATAATAGTTACTCTGGTCAGTAGGTTATTAACTGTAAGTATACTTTTGTAAATAAAATAACTCATTTTCAGTGCTGTTCTATTGAATTAACAACTCTCATTCTTTGCCATTGCTTTGATGAGTGTAACTCAATTGTTCTTCCTGCTGGAAAACATTGAATTTAGAAATTGTGCTTAATCAATAAAATCTGAATATGAAACATGTTAGATACTTTAGTTTATGCAAATTAAAGTATCACTTATGACAGGAGACCTTAAACATGTACTTGTTTGATTCACATCTTTTTATTGGGCTTGAATTTTTTCTCTTCTCCTACTAATTTTGGATAGAATTACTAGCTTGGATTTACACAGGCTGCAAATAGCATACAAAGTAATGCATCCAAAAATAAGCAAAAAAAAATTAAATATTTAGAACCTGCTAATGACATATCCAAAATACATTACATCATGATGCACAAAAAGCTCACCCTCGTTTCAAAGATTCGATGGGAAAAATGTTCCATCACTAGTAAACCAGGCATGAACAAATAATAATTCTGATGTATAAAACAGCTACAGAACTAAAGTCAGAAAACTTTAAATGTCAAAAGGGAATGCAGAATGGCTGCATTTATGTTGAGATGGCTGTAAGTTACTCAGTTCCCCTCCCTCAGCTCTTTTTTCGGTACATAGATGACTGTATCAGTGTTGCTTCCCGCTCTCGCCCCAAACTGGAAAACTTTATCAACTTTGCTTCCAATTTCCATCCTTCTCTCACCTTTACATGGTCTATCTCCGACACTTCCCTTCCCTTCCTCGACTTCTCTATCTCCGTCTCTCGGGATAGGCTGTCCACTAATATTCGTTATAAGCCCACCAACTTCCACGACTACACTTCCTCACACCCTGTTTCCTGTAAGGACTCCATCCCATTTCTCCCAGTTTCTCCATCTCCGACGCATCTGTTCTGATGATGCAACATTCCACAACAGTGCTTCTGATATGTCTTCCTTTTTCCTCAACCGAGGATACCCCCCCCCCACTGTGGTTGGCAGGGCCCTCAACCGCATCCAACCCATTTCCCAAACCCTTCACCCCTTCCCCTCTCTCCCAGAACCACGACAGGGTTCCCCTTGTCCTCCCTTTCCACCCCACCAGCCTCCATACCCAAAGGATTATCCTCCACCATTTCCGCCACCTCCAGCATGATGCCAGCACAAAACACATCTCCCCTCCTGTCAGCATTCCGAAGGGACTGTTTCCTCCATGACACCCTGGTCCACTCCTCCATCACCCCCGACACCTCGTTCCCTTCCCAGGCACCTTCCATGCAATTGCAGGAGGTGTAAT
This sequence comes from Heterodontus francisci, assembly GCF_036365525.1. NCBI lineage: Eukaryota > Metazoa > Chordata > Chondrichthyes > Heterodontiformes > Heterodontidae > Heterodontus > Heterodontus francisci. Next base: position 68,897,241 of record NC_090377.1, on the reverse strand, counting down.
ACCTGCCCATTTACCTCTTCTCTCCTCACCAGCCAAGGCCCTGAACACTCCTTTCAGGTGAAGCAGCGATTTACTTGTACTTCCTTCAATTTAGTATACTGTATTCGCTGCTCACAATGCAGTCACCTCTACACTGGGGAGACCAAATGTAGATTGGGTGACCGTTTTGTGGAACACGTCTGTTCAGTCCGAAAGCATGACCCCAAGTGTCCGGCTACTTGCCATTTCAACACATCACCCTGCTCTCATGCCCACATTTCTGACCTTGGCCTGCTGCAGTGCTCCAGTGAGCATCAACACAAGCTCGAGGAGCAGCACCTCGTCTTTCGATTAGGCACTCTACAGCCTTATGGACTCATTCAGTTCAACAATTTCAGAGCATGAATGGCCTTTTTTTTTCAATTATTTTATTTTATTTTTAATCAAGTGCCTGTTTTGCATGTCGTGCTTTTGGACAGAGCTGCTCACTATTCTACCATTAACACTCTCTCTACTGTGTCTTTCACTGCAACCATTAACACACACTTCGCCTTTGTGCCATGACATCTTTGTTATTTAATCTCTCCTGCCCTTTGCCCTATCACACACCTTCCCTTTTGTTCTCTTCCCCACCACCCTGCTTAACTTGCTTAAAACCTAATACTTGTCTTACCTTTGCCAGTTCTGTTGAAAGGTCACATACCTGAAACGTTAACTCTGCTTCTCTCTCCACAGATACGGACTGACCTGCTGAGCATTTCCAGCACTTTCTGTTTTTATTTTAGTTTCCATGAACGTTTCTTATTTCTCAATTACTTCCTGCCTCAAATGTTCATTGTGCATGCTAAGTCTTTTCCCTCTCAATTTATACTGAACACTGTAACAGTAGTACCTGTAGATAAAGTACTTTAGTATCCAGTAAAGTATATAAAGCATAAGCATGGAAGGGAAATCTTAACCAGAAGGAAGTGAAGACTGAAAATGGCAAGGAAGGAACTTGCTGTAGCAATAAAATGATGAAAGAACAAATAATTAAAGTGAAAATAAAGTAAAATAAAAATTTAGAGGGAGAAAGACAGGAAAAGCTATGCAAATTAGCTTAACAAATAGCAAACTTATTGTATGATATAAAAACAGGCTTTTTCACCAGCTAATACTGCAATGCTGTCAGGTGTAATATATCATTGCAAATATCCCATCCTTTAGTTTTCAATTGCAGTGTGCAGCAATGGCTTTTATATTATTTTGGTCAACTGCTGTGCCATTTATTTACACGGTTGGCTTGTGCATTTTGCACCACCATCCCCCAGCAGATAGGACAATGTTATCTAATGATATTCTGTGACAGCACTGAGACCAACTGTATACTCCTACCGACACCACAGGTGAGATCACCCAACTCGGCGCACACAAAGCTGAGACTTTGCGGCTCTGTAGAGTTTAAAGGTTGTGCATTTATTCATCACCATAGGAGACTTAAAATAAAAAATCTTCCTTTTGCTATTTTGGGATTTCTCTGCACCAATTCTACTGCACCAATTCTGCAACTAAATAGTAGATTCAATAAAGTAGTTAGAGGGATTTTTTGCTCTGATTTTTATCTCCTTTCCTGTAAGAAGCACCAAAATTCTGCTTAGCACTCCTTCATTACACCATAGTTGGTAATGAGAAGTCATCATATTGGGATGAAACAATAGGAGATCATCTTGTAATTCTGTGGTAGAAAACATCATCACTCTGCTTTGCAATCATTGGCAAATCACCTTATTGGCAAAGTTTTTCTAGCTCTGAACCAGACTACCAGGTGAACTTAAAGGCAGCACAGGAGCAAAGTCTAGTTTGCAGAAATACAGATCACATCAATATGTAATGGAGCCATGCTAACTCTGGGCACCAACATCTGAAAACATCTTGCTCTCCTGTTTTAAGAAGAAAGCGAATTGGCAAAATGAGTTTAACAGAAGGGAAGGTAAAGAAAGGAGAGGCAAGAAAGCGATTTGCATAGTGACAACAGGACAGTAGAGTACCAGACTCTTGGAAATGTGTTGCTGCAGTTGTTCTGAGAATATATGCAATGGTAATTTATTTTTTGAAATTCATATGTTGACCAGAACATTACATGAACCTACTGAACATGGCTGAAAATTCAGATGGTGGCAATAAACATACAATAGCCTCTTAGTTTACCCTGTTTTGAAAAGATACCTCAAAAATTCTGAAGGTGAAATTGATACCAGGAAAATATCCTGGATTCTTCTGTCTGTCCGTCCTGTTTCTCTCTTGCTTTTTATGTTCCAAGTCTTTGCCATCGTTTGTTCTTGCTGTTCCTTCTACAGAGTTTGCTTTCTGTATTGTTACAGAATTTTCTTGTTTAGCATATGTCCTGTTAAAACCACCCAATTTTGCTTGTTCTGGACAAGTAGAATACTGTGTTTGCAAGGAGACATGAGGACTAAGTATGGAATTACTTGTTGGTTCTTTGACCCCTTCATTCCAACTGAGTGTTCTGTCTGGAAAGAGTTCAGGAAACTCTAGGAGCAACCATCTACGATCTTTGAAGAATTTATTTTGATGAGCTCTGTAGAATTCATCCCAGTAGGTACTGGCAGCTTTCTCATATTTAGCTGCAGCAACAAATTGCAGTAAAAGAGAAGAAAAATTAATCTATTAAAGACTGAAGACTGGTTTGAAATTGCAATTGCAAGACTAACGTATCTATGGAGCTGTAACACGGTAAATTTAAAAGCTTAAACCAAGAAAAACCAGAGCATTATAAGAATAGTGAAATATATAAAAGCCTATAAAACAGCTTTAAAAAATTAGATTGCATAAGTTACATTTTACCAGTTAGGAATACAACCTAAGTTATAAACTAGCATCTATCTTAGGAGATAAAGTCCTTTCCCTGATATTATCTACACCTTTACTTTAAGTACATTTTGCAACCAAATGACTTCAATCCAGACAACCGCATATTACCATCTCATTTAGAAATGCAGCATTTGTGGATCCAAAGGAAAATGATACAAAAATTACACAAACATTTCATATCTATGCAGAATAATGCATATGGCTGGATATCTGTGCACTGCCAGGGTAAACTGTTCCAGGATGTATACAAATCATAATCCCAGCAAAACATCTGCTGTACATAACATAGTTGAGCAGGTTTGTTATGAACTGAGCTAAAAAGCAAATATGTATGCACCAAAAATGACAATTCTGTTGATATTTTGCACTGAATAAACTTGAACAGTCAACAGCATATATGAGATGAATATCGCATGTCTGGTGTTACCTGATCTTAGCCAGGGCAGTAGTAAGGGCACTATAATAAATTGGGGCAGGGGAAAGTGAAGGAAGGGGGAGAAAAAATACTTTTTTTTCCACTCCTGATCAGCAATCGTACCGAACTGCATGTGTGCAGGTGTTGAGCGAGGACATGAGTGGGCTTGGCAACAATTTCTCACACCGTCATAGTCAAGTACCCAGCCAGACCAAAATGCCAAGGCCCACACATTTAAAAAAACATTTTGTTGAGGTTTCAGAGGACAGTTGGTCATAACCATTCTAGCAAGGAGCCTGTACTATCCAGGAGAGTGGAGGAACAAAATTGGTGATCAGAAAGATTCAGTAAAATACATCAATGAGGATCACAGGAAATAGGAGCAGGAGTAGGCCATTCAGCCCATTGAGCCTGCTCTGCCATTCAAACAGATTATGGCTGATCATCTAGCTCTATGCCATTTTTGCCCACTATCCCCATACCCCTTGATGTTGTTAATATTCAGGCTTGAACATGCTCAATGTTTGAGCTTCCATAGCCCTCTGGGGAAGAGAATTCCACAGATTCACCAGCCTCTGAATAAAGAAATACCTCATCTCAGCCTTAAATGGCCTGCTCCTTATTCTGAGACTGCGTCCCCTTGTTCTACACTCACCAGCCAGAGGAAACATCCTCTCCACATCTACCCTGTCACGCCCTGTAAGAATTTTTAAAGTTTCGATGAGATCACCTCTCATTCTTCGAAACTCTAAAGAATACAAGTCCAGTTTCTGCAATCTCTCCTCAAAAGACAATCCCGCCATCCCAGGGATTAGTCTGGTGAACCTCCGTTGCACTCCCTCTAGAGCAGGTATATCCTTCCTTAGATTAGGAGACCAAATCTGTACACAATACTCCAGGTGCGGTCTCACCAAGGCTTTATACAACTGAAGCAATACATCTTTGCTCCTGTACTCAAATTCCCTTGCAATGAATGCCAAACACTTTCAAAAAGTAAAATAGACATTATATTGTTACTTTTGTCAGATAATTTATTGGGATAATTCAAATGTTATACCTCAATGTCCAAATTAACCTGTATCTGGCCCATTTGAGAAACAAGGGAAACAAGCTTCTCCATAGAATGGTTCCTCCTTTGCACTCATGTCAGATTATTCTGTCATAAAATAGTGCCATTTTGGATCTATGTCTTCCACTTGTTGCAGCTGTAGAAGAAGATCCCTTAAAGTTCAGAAAAAATTCATAATTTACCTTGTTCTTCCAATGAGACTTGAAAGCTAGAATTTTCTTCAACTTTTTGTCGAGCAAGTTCCTCCTGTTCAGGTGTCCACTGGATGTGATCCCTAGAGAAAAAGGTAAATTTTCTTTTTTAAGGATTACAGAGAAAGCTACGCACTGTAATTATTTACACATTTTATGCTCTTCCCATGACTGGAATAGAAGATAAAAATTTGGAAATGTTTGGGGCTAGTTATTTACTGTCCTTTTTTCCCCTCAAAGTTTCTATGCATGGAAGTATAAAGATCCTTTTGTAAGAAATACCTAAAAGTAGGGGAGAAAAATAGCAGGTCCCTCCATACACAAAAAGAAATGCTAAATTAGATGAATCTCTTTCCTATTATGACTGAGGCGGCAGGAGTGCACTGTTTATTCTAGTTCCACTTCTCCACAGATCACAACATATATTTAAATGTTTTCCCACTTACCAATACAGTCAATGATAGACTCTATTTATATCCCAGAATAAAACACACCAACCAGGTTTAATTAATAAACAACAAATTATCAGTTTATTATAAAACAAATCCAGTAATGAAGCAAAGCATAAATACACAGATCGAAAATTAAAGTTCCTTTTCATTTTTTCCTTAGTTACACACACACAACCAGTTAAATGGAAAAAAAAGAGATTTACTCGAGCTCTAGTACAAAAAAAAAATACATTGGCCAAAAATACTAGCTAATTCTTGAGAGAGAAAAAAGATATGAAAAAATGTCACAAGTCCCTTTTGGTGTGGCATTCTAAATACGCATAGACAGCTGTTACTGGAATCTTCCTAGAACAGTTCTTGACAGGTGACGTTGAAGTTCAGTTTGGGCAGACTTTCCAGGGATAATACAATAACAGGAGTTTCAGGCAGTTTCGTACAATTGCTTCTCAGCTTCTCAAGAGATGGAAAACTGGCAGGCTTTTTCAAAGAGCTGGAACAAACTGAGGTGGGGATTTGCTCTTTTGGCAAGTGTTCTCCAACTGTCTTTTCAAACCATTGTCCATATCCCAACTCACTGTCCAAAGCAAAACCAAGACCAGTGTCACAAGAATCAAGCCTCCTAACCCCTATAAATCTTGACCTGTCACTCCTTCGAAAACATCTTTCCCCAAGTCAAAAACAACCCCTGCTGGGTAATTATTTGAAGACAGGTGCCTTTCAGTAACGGTTTATAATCCAGATGTCTCAGTGATCCTTGTAAAAAAAAATCCATGGACTCCTCTTTAGCTTTAAGCCACAAATCTTCTAAATTTAACAAAAAAAATGGAAGCACTCATAACATCTCCACCCTTGAAGGAATGAAACACCATTTTTAAATGTGTTTCATCACAAAGTGTGGAAAAAATAGGTGAAAACATTTTAAAACACATTTTCACTCTCATACTCATTTACTCTTTATCTGTAGCTTATACAGTCCTGCTGTGTACCATCTTTGCATTCAGATAACTCAAAGCAAAGTTAGATTCTGGTTAAAGCATCTGCAAAGTTGGCAAAGTTTATTACCAAATCAGCCAACTGTAAGTTTCTAGTTGTCCCAAGTGATCCTTCCAAGTGTCACTGTATACCAGCACATCATCAAGGTAAACTACAGAGTTAGGAACACTGGCTATCACTTGGTTCATCAGTGTCTGAAAAGTTGCTGGGGCATTTTTTAGCCCGAATGGCATCACTCAGCATTGGAAAAGACCGTCTGGTGTGACAAAGGCCGATATTTCTTTAGCTCGGGGTGTGAAAAAAACCTGCCAGTATTTAACAAATCTATTTTTATAGAAAAATGTGGCACTGCCCACTCTGTCAAAAGAGTCTTCCAAGCGAGGAACTGGGTAGGTATCTGCCTTTGTTACTATATTAACTTTTCTGTAGTCTGTGCAGCGTCTAGTTGAATCGTCAGGTTTAGGCACTAATACTACTGGGGAACTCCAGCTGCTTTGACTGAGTTCAATTAGGTGGTTTTCCAGCATGTGTTGGATTTTAGCTTTTACCTGGGCCTGTTTCTCTGCACTTAAACGATAAGGATGCTGCTTATAGGAAAGGATTCCCCTACATCCACATCATGTGTGGCTAAGATTGTACATCCTGGCTTATCCCTACAGACTCTTTTAAATGCTGTGAGCAGCCTTGTTAGGTCTTCTCATTGGAAATGTTATGCCTTTCCACAGCAAAAGAGTTTGGATGGCTCCTGTATCCCTAAGTATAACTATAGGTTTACCTGCCTCACTTGAGCAATAAGGAGTTACTTTTCCTTTTGACAAGAATTCCCTATAACTCTCAGGTATCTTATTCACAACCTCTGCACTCAGTGGTTTTTGTATTTAGCCTTACAGCTGCAGTCAGCTACAGCCTGATCTGCTGTACTCTCGGTCAGGGCCCCTTTCTCTACATTGGCTTTGCATACCCCAATAAGTCCCACTGGTTTACCTCGCAACTTCCAGCATTCTGCACGAAGGTATCCCACCTTGTGACAATGGTAATAAATAGGCTTGCGGACCTCACTTCCGCCCTCAGCACCTTCCTTTCTGGACTGAGGAGGAGATCCAGGGGCTTTCCCAGCTGTCCCTGGCTACTTGCCTTCCTTTCACCCTCCCACGTTCTATCCTTCTTGTGTTTTAGGGGTGACAGACAAAGGGTTGGGGCTTATAAACAAGCTTGTAATCAGCAATTTCTGATGCCTGCCTGGCTGTTGAATCCTTCTGGTTCTCTACATGGGTTCTTACTAACGGAGGGAGTGAATTTTGAAATTCTTCCAGGAGAATTAGTTCCCTAAGGTTCTAATGCATGACCTCTACCTTTAGTACCCGTATCCAACGATCAAAATTAATTTGCTTTCCCCTCCCAAATCTATCTAAGTCTGCCAAGACAATCTCAAAAGGTTCCGAAATTTCTGCCGGTACACTTCAGGGACTAACTCATATGCAGCAATAGCCTTTTCTTTTGCCATCTTATAATCCGTAGAAGTCTCCTCAGAAAGCACGGCATTAACTTCATGAGCTCTGCCCATCAAGCTGCTTTGCATAAGCAGTGTCCAGCTTTCCTTACGCCACTTCATCTGTTTGGCTATCTTTTGAAAAGAAATGAAAAGTGCCTCTACAATCCTTTCCTCAAACTTAGGGAGGGCTTGCACAAATTTAAACAGCTCTCCACTGGGTCCTGGCTGGAGTCAGAGTTTTCCCCACCAGAACTTTCACTGAGTGTACACCACCCCTTTGTCTTAATTCCATCTTTTTTAATTCGAATTCCCTTCCTTCTCTTTCACTTACTCTTTGAAATTCTAGTTCAAGATTTTTCATTGTCAATTTATTTTTCTTTTCAACTTTTCTCATTTCTATTTCTTTTTCTTTGTCAAGCTTAAGTAGTTCTATTTTCTGTTCCTACTCAAGCTGCTTCATCTGTAACTGAATTTTAGCTAATTCAACTGCACTGCCCTCTGGTTTACCACCTTCTTCTAATTTCAAACAGTATGCTATTGCTTCAATTATGTCTGCTTTCTTAGCTCCTGGTTTTAACTCTAACACCAACAGGTCTGCCAAATCCTTCAGTCTAACCTTGGTTAAGTTTCTCAAATCACTCGGGGATACACCCTCCTTCCCCAAAAATGTTGCAGCAACTGATAAAGACATTCCAGTAGAGTAAACATTAATCTACTGCACAAGAAGCCTGTTTTTTCCCCTTCTTTTCAATTATTATTACCCCACTTACAACTGCACGTCGTGGCATTGGGTTATCCCATCGAGCCACCAATTATATGTTATGACCGATGCGGGAGGAGTGCACGGTTTTTCTAGTTCCACTTTTCCACAGGTCACAACATATATTGAAATTTTTTCCCGACTTACTGATACAGTCAGTCAATCATAGACTCGATTTTTATCCCAGAATAAAACACACCAACCAGGTTTAATTAATAAACAATCAGTTTATTATAAAACACGTCTTAACCAGTAATGAAGTAAAGCATAAATACATAGATCGAAATATTAAAATTCCTTTTTTACCGTAGCCACACACACAAACTGGTTAACTGAAAAAATAGAGATTTACTCTTTAGAGCTCTAGTACAAAAAAAAAATACAACGGCCAAAAATACTTGCTAATTCTTGAAGGAAAAAAAGATATGAAAAGAGGTCAGGAGTCATTTTTGGTTTGGCGTCCCAAATTCCAGCTGTCACTGGAATCTTCCTAGAACAATTTAGTTTAGAGATACAGCACCAAAACAGGCCCTTCGGCCCACCGAGTCCGCGCCGACCACCAACCACCCATCCACACTAATCCTACACTAATTCCACATTCCTACCACATCCCCACCCGTCCCCACATTCCCCTACCACCCACCCATACCAGGGGCAATCTACAATGGCCAATTTACCTATCAACCTGCAAGTCTTTGGCATGTGGGAGGAAACCGGAGCACCCGGAGGAAACCCACGCAGACGCAGGGAGAACTTGCAAACTCCACACAGGCAGTACCCAGAATTGAACCCAGGTCACTGGAGCTGTGAGGCTGCGGTGCTAACCACTGCGCCACTGTGCCGTCATTATTGACCTGTCATTATTGACAGGTGACAATGAAGATCAGTTTGGGCAGGCTTTCCAGAGATAATACAATAACAGGGATTTCAGACAGTTTCTTACACTTGCTTCTCAGCTTTTCAAGGGATGGAAAACTGGCATACTTTTTCAAAGAGCTGGAACAGACGGAGGTGGGGTTTTGCTCTCTTGGCAAGTGTTCTCCAACTGTCTTTTCAAACCATTGTGCATATCCCAACTCACTGTCCGAGTTGAAACTAAGACCAGTGTCCCAAGAATCAAGCCTCCTGACCCCTATAAATCTTGGCCTGTCACTCCTTTGTAAGCATCTTTCCCCAAGTCAAAAACAACCCCTGCTGGGTAATTATTCGAAGACAGGTGCTTTCCAGTAACTGTTTATAATCCAGACATCTCAGTGACCCTTGTAAAAAAAAAAATCCAGGGACTCCTCTTTCGTTTTAAGCCACAAATCTTCAAAATTTAACAAAAAAATGGAAGCACTTGTAACATTCCATAAAAATAACAAATTGATACTATGACCGGGATTTTACCCTTGGCGGACAGGAGCCGTCCACCGTCTGAAAAGTCTGTGGCGAGCCCACTTCCGTCTGGCCTAGGGATCCGACCCGTCATTTGCGGGTCCCTGGGGTTCACTTGGTTTGAGGCGGGACTTCCACCCGCTTGAGGTAGGAAGTCCCACCTAATAGAGCTGCCGGCCAATCAGCGGACACGCAGCTCTGTCCCAGCAGCACCACCTGAAGCCCAGCTTCGTGAGGAAGATGTTGGGGAACCCCGGAATGCAAGTAGGTTTTTGTGGCCTCGCTGGGGGTGACCGGTTAGGCCCCGGTGAGCCAAGGGTGGCTGACTGGGGGGATGGGGAGGGCATGTTGGGGCTGCGGGGACAGCCCTCCGTCAGGCACAGGGTGCCCAATCATGAGGTCCCCCACCCCACCCCCCGCAGGATGTCAGAGAGCCGCCAGCTTTTAACAGGCGGCTTTTCTCGGGCCTTGCCGCCACAGGTAAAATCCCCATGGAGGCGGGCGAAGGCCCTTAAGCGGCCATAAAGTAGCCACTTAAGGGCCTTGATTGGCTTAGGGCGGGCCATTTTTAGCCGCCGCCACCCTGCATAAAGTAGTGCCGGAGGCAGGAAAGGGTCGGGAAAGGCACCACCCCCCCCCGAGTCTCCCACTCCATTTTAGGTCCCCCCCGCCACCTTCCCGCTGTTTGGGCGGGGGGAGGGGGCCCTAAAATTACAGCCTATCTTTTATTACATTTAATGAATGTAATGGAACAATGTTTGGACCTATGTGATTTAGCATTAAATTTCATTACTATACTGCAGAACCTTTTAACCATGAAAAACGTTGAATTTAAAATTCAAATTATTAACCTAATGAAATCATATCAGAAGCGCTCATCTTTAAGTTGTTCATTTCCATTTTGAACAAAAGAGAATTGACTAAAAATGTCATGAACAATTCATAAATGATATATCTTGAGATTTTATGTAAGCAACAAACACAATCTAAACATTCACTTACCACATATTATGTTCAAACACTCTGCTCGGATCAGATAAAATCCGGGATCCAAGAGGAGCAGTTGGTCGTCTACTGCTTTGGAATCTACATTGCAAGCCAAGTTTCCTCAGCAATGCAAAAGACACTGTGTGAAACAACATCACTTGTGACCTTCTCTTCATATTGATGAAATGTCCACTCCAAGGAATACAAATATATCGAATTGCTGAATTCAGAAAGATCCAAATAGATGATGATTAATGCAATGCAATAACTATTATGCTTTGAGGGGAAAAAAATCAGTGAAATGAAGAACGAAAAAGTGACCCTTCATCTCATTTTGAGCATTAGGCAGCAGTAAAGAGCAGACAAATGTAGTGACATTTTTGTAATGCCTAGTGCTATGTGCCTAAGGAATACTGTACTGGGGCAGGGGGCGTTAAAGACTTGATTTTTCTCCACTACAGCCCCAAATAATCTATTACTGGATTTTTTTTTCCAAAAAACAGATTTTTGTTTTTAGTAAGAGGCAAATATTTAAGGGAGTTGTTGTCCAACTCAAAATTTGACACTAGAGGAATGATTTACCTGAAGGTCAGGTAAGTGAGTGCTCTAACATTAGTACTTGTGTATAGTGCTGTCGTTGGGATGTACAGGAATGGTGACAAGAGATACACAGCTGGTGCATGTGTTCATTTAATTCTTTCACAGAACATGGGTGTCACTGGCAAGAACAGCATTTATTGCCCATCCCTAATTGCCCTTGAGAAGGTGGTGGTGAGCTGCCTTCTTGAACTGCTGCAGTCCATATGGTGTAGGTACACTCACAGTGCTGTGAGGGAGGGATTTCCAGGATTTTGACCCAGCTACAGTAAAGGAACAGTGATATAGTTCCAGGACAGAATAGTGTGTGGCAGTGAGGAAAACTTTCATGAGGGTTGTGTTCCCATGTGCCTGCTGCCCTTGTTCTAAGTGGTAGAGATTGTGGGTTTGGAAAGTGCTATTGAAGCAGTCTTGGTGAGTTGCTGGAGTGCATCTTGTAGATGCAGCCATGGTGCACCAGTGGTGGAGGGAGTGAATGTTTAAGGTCGGGATGGGATGCTAATCAAGCGGCCTGCTTTGTCCTAGATGGTATTGAGCTGTTGGAGCTTCACTTATCCAACTAAGTAGACAGTATTCTATCACACTCCTGACTTATGCCTTGCAGATAGTGTACAGGCTTTGAGGAGCCAGGAGGTGAGTTACTCAGCACAGACTACCCAGCCTCTGACCTGCTCTTGTAGTCACAGTATTTATATGGCTGGCTCAGTTATGTTTCTGGTTAATGATGATGCCCCAGGATGCTGATGATGAGGGAACAGAGGAAATAGGAGCAGGAGGAGGCCAATCGGCCATTCAACTAGATTATGGCTGATCTTCTACCTCAACGCCATGTAAGGTGTTGGTTATGGGGATGTAGTAATGGTAATGCCATTGAATGACAAGGGCAGTGAGACTCTCATTTTGAAGGTGGTCATTACTTGGCACTTGCGTGGCATGAACACTGCTTGCCAGTTAACAGCCCATGCCAAAATGTTGCAAATGATAGTGAACAATATTCAGCGCACACCCCCACTTCTGACCTTATGATGGAGGGAAGATCATTGGTGAAACAGCTGAAGATGATTGGGCCTAGGACGCTGACCTGAGGAACTCCTGTAGCAATATCCTAGAGCTGAGATGATTGGCCTCAAACAACTACAACCATCTTCCTTTGTGCAAGTTATGACTCCAGACAGTGGTGAGTTTCCCCCCTTCTGATTGACTTCAATTATGCTAGGGCTCCTTGATCCAATGCTCAGTCGAATGCTGCCTAGATGCCAAAGGCACTCACTCTCACCTCACTTCTGGAGTTCAGCCCTTTTGTCCACGTTTGGACCAAGACTATAATGAGGTATGGAGCCTACTGGTCATGACAAAACCCAGCTGAGCATTGATGAGGTCATTGCCAAGGAAAGGCAGCTTGATAGCACTGTCAATGACACCATCCATCACTTTGTTGATGATCAAGTAGAGTGATGGGGTGGTAATTGGCCGGATTAGATTTGGCGTGTTTTTTGTGAACAGGACATACCTGGCAATTTTCAACGTTGTCGGGTAGTTGACAGTGCTGTAGCTGTTTTGGAACAGCTTAGCTAGTGGCTAGTTCTGCAGCACAATTTTTCAGCATCACAGTTTTTGCTGTAGCCAGTACGCTCATCTGTTTCTTGATATCACATGGTCATGCAGGCCCCCACCTGCCAAGAATGAGGCACATTAATTTCGCCAAATGAACAGTGATTTTTAAACTGTTACTGGAGTAAAGAACTTGCTTTTTAAAAAAAAAGATCCTTGACTGGAAAGACATTTGCATATTTACAGACAGTGCTTAAAAGAGACAAAGGACCCTTCCCTGACACATTCAATCCACAATGGACTTTTAATTACCAGTCGTTGAAGCTAGAGGAGCTAGCATTCCAGGTTGATTGCTAAGATGGCCGAATACACAGAAGAGACCTGGTCAAACCAGTTGGTCACGTGACCACCTGCTGGCCAACTAGGGGAGTTTTAAATTGGAGAAACGGTGTTTGAAACGCAGAAAGCCGTTTGCTCCTGGACTGAAAAGACCGGCTTTGGAATCCACTGAAGACATATGAAGCCTGAGAGAGAAAAGTCTCCTACAGTGAACAAGGTTTAAGAAGAATACTGGGCCCCAACGAAAATAAAAATCTACCTACAAGCAAGGACTACAGCAAGCTCCAAGCACAGTAACAAAAACCCCTCCTCAGAGATTACCTCAAACCTCTCCACTATTTTTCTTCTGCTCTTTTCTGTCTCTATCTGCATGTGCGTATCGCATATGCATGCTAGCGTGGGGCGCAGCGTGTATCTGTAGGCGTTAACCGAATTAGAGTTTAAGTTTTAATAAATTTCACTTTTATTCTTTAAACCTAAGAAAGCCTGTTTGTGCTCATTTCTTTACCTTATAATTGGAAAGTAGTGAATAAGGATTCACCAAGGGGGAGCTCAAAACACAGTGTGTTTAAAAAACAAAACCCTATTACAGTAAGACCAGATGAAGGCTGAAAGGGAACCCCTAGACACCTTTCTCACTTGGTCGTAACAATATGAAGTGAATCTAAGTGGCCGAAGTCTGGTATCTGATGGTATGAACCTCAGGAGCAGGCTGGGACGGATCATTCACCTGGCACTCTGGCTGAAGATGATTGCAAACGCTTCAGCCTTGTCTTTTGCACTCACATGCTGGACTCCACCATCAATGTGGATGGGATGTTCATGAAGCTTCCTCCTCCCTTTAGTTGTCTCATTGGATAAGCCAGGGACTGCAGAGCTTTCAACTGATCAGTTGGTGTGGGATCACTTAGCTCTGTCTCGCCTATTGCTTCCACAGTTTAGCATGCAAGGAGTTCTATGTTGTAGCTTCATCAGGCTGGTATCTCATTATTAGACCTGCCTGGTGCTGCTCCTGGCATGCTCTCCTACACGCTTCATTGAACCAGGGTTGGTCCCCTGACTTGATGGTAATGGTAGAGTGAGGGATATACCAAGCAATGAGGCTATAGACTATGATGGAATATAATTCTGCTGCTGCTGATGGCCCATCCTGCCTCATGGATGCCCAGTTTTGAGCTGCTGGATCTGCTCAGCATCTGTCCCATTTTAGTATGGTGGTTTGTGCCACACAACACTTCATGTGTTCTATCTTGGAAGCAAAGGATAACCAGGAATATGCATATATGAAGTGCTGGAAAATTGTTAGTTGAGCAGAGAAAAAACAAGCGTGAGCATCAGATCACCACACCACCACATATGAGGAGAAAAGCTCCTCGAATATATGTTCTAGAAGGTGCTATCTCACAGGTTGAGAGGAACAAGAATATTCAGGAATAGGTGACTATTTGCAAAGGAGACAAAAATTTCTGAGCATCTGGATTTATCTAACAGATATGCAGTGCTTAATACCTATGAGGTGGACAAAGAAGGCAGCATAGGGAGGATAGCCTTGAGCAACATTGTACTGTGAAATAAGTGGCTAATCATGGAGAAAAGAGTTAAACCACCAGGAAAACAGGCGAGTGTTAGTTTTAGGAATTCTGTAATAAAAAGGCATAAGCAGTCTTTTCTGCAACCACCAAATGCTAGAAAGATCTTGTATTCATATAATATCTTTTACAATCACAGCATGCCCCAAATTCTTTGCAGACAACAAAATACTTTTGAAGTGCAGTCACAGTTGTAATGCAGGGAAACACAGCAGCCAAGCTGCACACAAGGTTCTACAAACAGTAATGAAATAATGACCAGATAATCTGTTTTAGTAATGTTAGTTGAGGAATTAAGTATTGGCCAGGGCACCACCAAGAACTATTCTGCTCTTTTTCGAAATAGTGCACGGGATCACCTCAGTTTAACGTCTCATCAGAAATACAGCACCTCTGAAGCACTCGCTCTGTACTGCCCTGCAGCGTTAGCCTAGATTTTATGCTCGGGTCTCTGGAGTGGGGCTGTATTGCTTTGCTGCCGTAAGGGTGAGGTACATAGCAGAGTAGGAGAGAAAGCATCCAGAATTCATAGATCATAAAAAAAATTTCACAACTTCAGTTAAAGCGTAGTGTAGGAAAAGCAACCAAATTGCACATAGCAAGATCCCACAATTATGAATGACCTGATAAGTTTGTTTTATTGATGAAGGCCGCGAGATAATTATTAGGTATTGGCCAGATCGCTGGGAGAACTCTCCTGCTCTTCAAAATAATGGTATGAGAGCTTTCACAGCCAACCAAGAGTGC
The DNA here is from genome assembly GCF_036365525.1 of Heterodontus francisci. Taxonomy (NCBI): domain Eukaryota; kingdom Metazoa; phylum Chordata; class Chondrichthyes; order Heterodontiformes; family Heterodontidae; genus Heterodontus; species Heterodontus francisci. Next base: position 68,881,832 of record NC_090377.1, on the reverse strand, counting down.
AGTTGAGTTTAACTCAGTTTAGCTCAGTTTAACATCTCATCTGAAAGACAGCACCTCCAACAATGCAGCACGTCCTCAGTACTACACTGGAATGTCAGCCTAGATTTTGTGCTCAAATCTATGCGGTAGAGTTTGAACCCACAACCTTCTGACTCAGAAGAAAAAGTGCTATAATCGAGCCACAGCTACCACCTATAGCAAACAAAAGACAATGAATAGGATGATGGTTTTATGAGGAAATTGAGGAGTAAGGTTTTAGAGTGAAAAACAAGATCTCAAAGATATTAATCTCAGGATCACTACTGGAGCCATGTGCTGAACATGGAGACAAACACAATAAATAGGTGTCTTGTGGGGAACGCAGTGGAATGAGGAGAGTAGAAACATTCAACTTTAGACAAGTAGGTTCTGAGGGGATGAGATATGAGCTAGAGAAACTGAACAGCAGAGTTAGAAATGAAAAACAGAAAAAAAGCTTTCTTAAAAATCTATTCTTGTGATTTGGCATCACTGGAAACATCAGCATTTATTGCCCAAACCTAGTTGCCATGGAGATTGCACAGGTGGGCCGTCTTTTTGAACCGCTGCAATCCATGGAGTAATGCTGCTTCCAAAATGCTATTAGGTAGGGATTTCCAGAATTTTGACTCAGCGACAATGAAGGAATTCAACTATGAATGGTGTATGACTTGAAGGGAAACCTGGAGGCAACAAGTGTTCCCATGTACCTATTGTCCTTACTGATCACCTCCAGGCGCGTATCCATTGTCTCTTGAGATAAGGAGGCCCAAAAGAATTGTCCTTATCCTTCTAGGTGATGGAGACACGTTTGGGAGATATTGCCCAAAAAGCCTTGGTAAGTTGCTGCAGTGCATCCTGGAGATAGCAAACAGTGCAGCCAAAGCATGTCAATAATGGTGCATGTGGCTGAAGTGTTAATCAGACAAGACTACTTTGTCTTTGATGACATTGAACAATCTTTTAAAAAGTAACTTTAGGATTTGTAATCAGATACATCTGAACATCAAATTTCCTTTAACAGTCTCACATTGACTGGATACTTTGCATATGATTAACAATCACACACAAACCTTTCCATTTATGGGTTGTACACCTTCTTAAAGAATTTGAGTATGTTCAGGACACACTACCCATGGCTTTGAAAATAATGACTGCCTCTCAAGAACTCTGTACATTAACTTATCAGTTTTCCAACTGGGATCTCCAGTTTGATAAATGAATTCTGCACAACCATCATTGGATTTCCTGAGCTGTTGATATACTGGTACACTGGTACACTGGTACACTGGTTCCGAAGAAGGGTCACCGACCCGAAACGTTAACTCTGCTTCTCTTTCCACAGATGCTGCCAGACCTGCTGAGTGAATCCAGCATTTCTTGTTTTTGTTTCACTATTTCTATTACTGTTTTCTACAAGTAAAGCACTGTTTTCCATTGAGTAGCTTGCATTTCAAAAATTAGGAGCTTGAACCACAGGATTGTGACAATATTTAGAGATTCTCAACAAAGGGTCGTGAAAACTGAGATACAGAAATGTAGATTGTCTGCATTAGGGTGTCTCCCAATGGCTCTGTGGTCTTTAAATATTTTAATATGGGCTATCTCCTTTCAGATATTGACCCATTCCAGGGGATCCCCTATCCTACCTCCCAAAGTCATCAGTTACTGGATTGAATTCCATTTGTCACTTTTCCATCGTCTCAACCAAACCACTGATATATTTCTGGAGTCTACGGCTACCCTATTCACTATCAACTACATGGCCAATTTCCCACATTTAAGTCCAAATCATTAATATATACCACAAACAGCAAAAGACCCAACACTGAGCCCTGTGGAACGCCACTGGAAATAGCATTCCATTCACAAAAACATCCATTGACTACTACCCTTTGTTTCCTGGCCGAGCCAATTCTGGATCCAACCTGCTACATTCCCCTGTATTCCATGGGTTTTTATTTTTCTGACCAGTCTGACATGTGGGACCTTATCAAATGCCTTACTAAAATCCATGTCGACCACATCCCCTGCACTACCCTCATCAATCCTCGTTACTTCCTCAAAAAAACTCAATTAAGTTAGTAAGACATGACCTTCCCTCAATAAATCCTGTGCTTCAGGGACACAGCACCGTGCCACGGTTAGAAATCTGCTGAACTCGCAAACAGCAGCTTCAAAACCAACACAATGTCTCAGGACTGCAACCCCTTCCTCCTCCACGTGATTTCAGGATACAACGCCGGAATCACAAACATTTCGCTCACCAACCCAGAATTACAGGTTGGGAAAAGCAACACATTCCAACGCTCACCTTATGGATAAACTCCTCCGAAACACCGGAAGTACAACCGCAAAAGGTCACAGCTGGAGGCGGAGCAATGCCTTCTGGGAGATGCAGGTTTTGAGTCGACAAACTGCAGAGAGCAACTACAACTCCCGGGAGGGTCTGCCGCCTTCCGATTCCCAGGCGCACGTTCTGCTGTCAATTAATCATTTCTGGGGCACTGGAAGAAAAGCGGGTTCGTGAGGTAGCTTTGTGTTAGCTGTGCTTCTATGCACTTGTCGAGCAAAGGAAGCATCAGATTAGCAGTTATAGTAAGTCCGACCTCTTTCATTCTGGTACAGAGCATGCGCCCGACCGCCTTTTTAATTAAAAAACTACTTTTTTTTTGCATGCTTGGTGTTATTTAATTAGAGGACAGTGATAATATCATAAGGTTTAGGTTAGCTATGGAAAAGGACAAGGAGCAATCTAGAATAAAGTAATTAATTGAGGAGGGCCAACTTCATTGGTGTGAGATCGGATCTGGCCCAGGTAAATTGGATTGACTGGCAAAACTTTAGTGGAATAATGAGTTGCCTTTCAAGGGGAGATGGTATGGGTAAAGTACATTCCTACGAGACAGAAAGGTATAGCAACTAAAGCCAGAGCTCTCTGGATAGTGAAAGAGATGGAGAGTAAGATGAAGTGTTAAGATGAAGACCTCTATCAACTCTCTCAACTTCTCTTCTCAAAGGGGAACAGCTTCTTCAATCTATCCACATAACTGAAGTCCCTCATCCCTGGAACCATTCAAGTAAATCATCTCTGCACCCTCACTAAAGCCCTCACATCCTTCCTAAAGTATGGTGTCCAGAATTGGATGTAATGCTCCAGTTGTGGCTGAACCAGTTCCTTGTTTTTGTACTTTATACCTCTTTTTTAAAGCCCAAGATTCTGTATGCTTTTTTAAACTGCTTTCTCAACCTGCCCTGACACCTTCAGTGGCTATGCACATATACCCCCAGGTCTTTGTTCCTGCATGCCCCTTCCCTTTAGAATTGTACCCTTTTCTCGTTCTTCCTACGAAAATATATCACTTTGCACTTCTCTGCATTATATTTCATTTGCCATGTGCCTGTCTAGTCCACCAGCCTCTCTACGTCCTCTTGAAGTCTATCACCATCCACTATGCTGTTCGATACGCTTCCAATTTTCACTGAAATGTTTTGCAGAAAGATTACAAAAAACAGTGGTGAAGATATTTATTGCTTTTTCTTTATCTTCGCATATTTTCCTTTTCCATTTTTTAAACTTTTGTCAATTTATTTTAACTTTGGCTTAAGTTTGTGTGTGATGTATATAATCTCCTAAAAGCAAAATATTGAAGATGCTAAAAATCTGAAATAAAACCAGAAAACACAAGACACTTGACACCAGGATGTTGCCTGGTCTGGAGCATTTCAGCTATGAAGAGAGACTGAAAAGGCTACAGTTGTTTTCCTTAGAGCAGCGAAGGCTGAGGGGGGACATGATTGAGAAATACAAAATTATGAGGGGCATTGATCGATTAGATAGGAGGAAACTCTTTCCCTTAGCAGAGAGTTCAATAACTAGGGGGCATAGATTTAAGGTAAGGGGCAGGGAGTTTACAGGGGATTTGAGGAAAAAAATTTTCACCCAAAGGGTGCTTGGAATCTGGAACACACTGCCTGAAGGGGTGGTAGAGGCAGGAACCATCACAACATTTAAGAAGTATTTAGATGAGCGCTTGAAACGCTATAGCATACAAGGCTACAGGCCAAGTGCTGGAAAATGGGATTAGAGTAGTTAGGTGCTTGATGGCTGGCACAGACACGATGGGCTGAAGGGCCTGTTTCTGTGCTGTATGACTCTATGACACTAGGTCCAGCAGCATCCATCAAGAAAACTTATTTCAGGTATAAATCTTTCCTCAGAACATTTTTTATTTGTCTGGGGAATGTGGGCATCGCTGGCTAGGCCAGCATTTATTGCCCATCCCTAATTGCCCTTGAGAAGGTGGTGGTGAGTCGTCTTCTTGAATCGCTGCAGTCCTTGTGGTGTAGGTATACCAACAGTGTTGTTAGGAAGGGAGTTTCAGGATTTTGACCCAGCGACAGTGAAGGAACGGCAATATAGTTCCAAGTCAGCATGGTGGGTAGCTTGGAGGGATTCCCACGCATCTACTGCCTTTGTCCTTCTAGGTGGTAGAGGTCGTGGGTTTGGAAGGTGCTGTCGAAGGAGTCTTGGTGAGTTGCTGCAGTGCATTTTGTATATGGTACACACTGCTGCCACTCAGTTGTGGAGGGAGTGAATGTTGAAGGTGGTGGATGGGGTGTCAGTCAAGTGGGTTGCTTTGTCCTGGATGGTGTCAAGCTTCTTGAGTATTGTTGAAGCTGCACCCATCCAGGCAAGTGGGAGAGTATTCCATCACAATCCTGTCTTGTGCCTTGTAAAATGTGGACAGGTATTGGGGAGACTGGAGGTGAGTCACTGTCTGCAGAATTCCTAGCCTCTGACCTGCTCTTGAGCCACAGCATTTATGCGGCTGGTTCAGTTCAGTTTCTGGTCAATGATTACTCCAAGGATGATAGTGGGGGATTCAGCGATGGCAATGCCATTAAACATCAAGGGGAGATGGTTAGATTGTCTCTTATTCGAGATATCATTGCCTGGCACTTGTGTGGTGCAAATGTTACTTGCCACTGGATATTGTCCAGGTCTTGCTGCATATGGACATGGGTTGCTTCAGTATCTGAGGAGTCACAAATGGTGCTGAACATTGTGCAATCATTAACAATCATCCCCACTTCTGACCTTTTGATGGAGGGAAGGTCTTTGATAAAACAGCTGAAGATGGTTAGTCCTAGGACAGTACCCTGAAGAACTCCTGCAGTGATGTCCTGGGACTGAGGTGATTGACTTCCAGCAACCACAACCATCTTCCTCTGTGTGAGATATGACTCCAATCAGCGGAGAATTTTCCCCCCGATTCCCATTGACTCCAGGTTTGCTAGGGCTCCTTGATGTCATGCTCGATTTAATGTTTCCTTGATGTCAAGGGCAGTCACTCTCACCTCACCTCTTGAGTTCAGCTTTTGTCCATATTTGGACGAAGGCTGTAATGAGATCAGGAACTGAGTGGCCCCGGCAAAACCTAAAGTGAGTGTCAGTGAGCAGGTTATTGCTGAGCAAGTGCTGCTTGATAGTACTGTTGATTACCCCTTCCATCACTTTGCTGCTGATGGGGAGTAGACTGATAGGGCGGTAATTGGCCTGGTTGGATTCATCCTGTTGTTTGCCCACAGGACATACCTGGGCAATTTTCCAGATGCCAATGTTGTAGCTGTACTGGAACAGCTTGGCTACGGGTGCAGTTAATTCTGGAGCACAAGTCTTCAGGACTATTGCCGGAATGTTGTCAGGGCCCATTGGCTGAAGACTGGCATCTGTGATGCTGGGGACCTCAGGAGGAGGTCGAGATGGATCATCCACACATTACTTCTGGCTGAAGATGAATGCAAATGCTTTAGCCCTGTCTTTTGCACTGATGTGCTGGGCTCCCCCATCATTGAGGATGGGGATATTTGTGGAGCCTCCTCCTCCTGTCAGTTGTTTAATTGTCCACCACCATTCAAAACTGGATGTGGCAGGACTGCAGAGCTTAGATCTGATCCGTTGGTTGTGGGATCACTTTGCCCTGTCTTTTGCACGCTGCTTCCACTGTTTGGCATGCAAGTAGTCCTGTGTTGTAGCTTCACCAGGCTGACACCTCATTTTTAGGTATGCCTGGTGCTGTTGGAGAGATACAGCACTGAAACAGGGCCTTCGGCCCACCGAGTCTGTGCCGACCAACAACCACCCACTTATACTAATCCTACATTAATCCCATATTCCCTACCACATCCCCACCATTCTCCTACCACCTACCTACACTAGGGGCAATTTACAATGGCCAATTTACCTATCAACTTGCAAGTTTATGGCTGTGGGAGGAAACTGGAGCAGCCAGCAGAAACCCATGCGGTCACAGGGAGAACTTGCAAACTCCGCACAGGCAGTACCCAGAACCGAACCAGGGTCGCTGGAGCTGTGAGGCTGCGGTATTAACCACTGTGCCACTGTGGCATACCCTCCTGCACTCTTCATTGAAGCAGGGTTGATCACCTGGCTTGATGGTCATGGTAGAGTGGGGGAATATGCCAGGCCATGAGGTTACAGATTGTGGTTGAGTACAATTCTGCTGCTGCTGATGGCCCACAGTGCCTCAGGGATGCCCAGTTTTGAGTTGCTAGATCTGTTTGCAATCTATCCCATTAAGCACGATGGTGGTGCCACACAACACAATGGTGGGTACTTTTAGTGTGAAGACGGGACTTCATTTCCACAAGGACTGTGTGGTGGTCTCTCCTACCAATGCTGTCATAGACAGATGCATCTGCGACAGGTAGATTAGTGAGAACGAGGTCAAGTATATTTTTCCCTCTTTTTGGTTCCCTTACCACCTGCCGCAGACCCAGTCTAGCAGCTGTGTCCTTTAGGACTCGGCCAGCTCAATCAGTAGTGGTGCTACCGAGCCACTCTTGGTGATGGACATTGAACTCCCCCACCCAGAGTACATTTTGTGCCCTTGCTACCCTCAGTGCTTCTTCCAATTGGTGTTCAACATGGAGAAGCACTGATTCATCAGCCGAAGGGGGACAGTAGGTGGTAATCAGCAGGAGGTTTCCTAGCCCATATTTGACCTGATGCCATGAGACTTCATGGGGTCCGGTGTCAGAACTGAAAGATATTGCAGCTGAACAGCATTTAAGAGGAAATAGAACAAGGAAAAGGGGAATGAGGGTGGACACATACGCACACACGCTCATGCACACACAGAGTAAAATACATAAAATGACCTGTAAGTTGCTTAGTGAAGCATCACTACCCCAGCATCAACCCATTCACCTTCCCATTCCCCATCTCCAGAAACCGGTACATCCATCTGACATTGGCAATACCTACTGTCAGCGAGATGGTGGCAGCTATAGTTAAGGTCCGAAGTTCTTAACGTCAATATTAAGGTCAGAGGGTTGCAAAGTGCCTAATAGAAAGATGAATTCCGTCAACTTCCATTGAGCTTCATTGGAACAGTGTAGAAGGCCAAAGATGGAGTGGGAATGGGACTGAGAATTGCTGTCTTTTGTGTTACCACTTTCAGTTATTGATATGCAGTCCCCACCACTTACAGCATGCACATTGGTGTTAATGTGGTTTTCCTACTATATGAGCTTGGCTTTTTGGGCTAGAGGGGACCACTGACAAAAGCATCTCCACAAGCACCAAGGTACACCTTGGCTAGTGGTTGTCAAATCCTTCCTGCATACTCAGACTCTCAGTGCCAATGCACTCTGCCTTCAAAGTAGCTGTGGTGAAGAGACTGTCGCCCATGTCCTTCTGGAATACGCCCTTGTAAAACAGCTCTGGAAAGAGATGCAGTGGACTTTGTCAAGGTTCACCCTTGAGCAGCTCTGGAGTGCAGGACTCTGCTTTGAGGGCTGTTCCCAGGGAAGCGTACAGAGATAAACATCAACTGCTGCTGGAGGACCATCAACTCCGTGAAAGACTGATCTGCCCGAAACCTGCTGGTCTTCCAGTGTAAACAGTTGTGGATGACCGAGTGTTGAAGGCTGGCACATTCAAGTTCTGAGGAATGCAGTAAAGCTTAGGCAACTGCCGCAAAGGCTCAATGGGGAAAAGCCACTGTGTAAGGCCTTTCCGCCCTAGTATACTGAGGGCTGGAAACTCTGAAAAACCCCTTGGGCTGTCTGCACCAGAGAATGTTTGACATGGAATGTAAATTACATTTTAAAATAACCTGTTATGTGTAGCGAGGAATCTCATGTACAGTATTGAAAGAAACTGGTCTAAATTGCACTTTATGTAATGTCAAATTTGAACAGTTATGTACTTTTACAAGTTTTCTGAATAAAGTATATTTTTGGAAAAAAAAATCTCCCATATAGATTCTGAAACCAGCGCAGAAGTGCTCCTTGACGAATCCATACTTACCCTCACATTTTCCTTTTCTGTCCCGATTGTAATTTTGATGCCAGTATACAGCTTTTCATCTGTTTCTTGAAATTGGCGACAGTAGATTTTGGAAGACTGAGGTGCTACATGATAACTTACTCATTTTGATCAGGAGGTCAGTTTTCATGCTGCGGCTCATACCTTTGCTCTTTCCAGTCATTTTTGCTGCTGATTTGCACAAGATGTAACCCGACTCTACTTATAGACTCCAAAGTATTCAAAGTAATGTCGCTTAAACAAGGTGCAAACTGCTGAGGGAACAGCTGCGCCTTCCTAAACTAGCCAGCATGCTTAATACGTTAAAAGCAGTTTGCATCAATTGCGCAGCATAGGCCATAAATGTGGGTGGTATAAGTGGTGGGCCTGTACTCCTGAGGTTTTTGCAGCTTGATTTTCTTGTAGCTAACATGCATTCACACTACAGTTGTTGCAATGCTGCAATTGTAATGAAATCTGGTGTTAGGGCCTGACTTGACCTAATACTACCTCTCCCGATTACTTCATGCATAAAAAGTTACCCTTTGGTTAATAAGAAATGTGGGCTTGATTATGGAAATGTAGGCTGAGGCATCTTCTTCATTAGAAACTATCTTGTTTATAATTTTAAAAAAATCTTTCACAGATCTGATCAACTGGGGAGAAACTGGATTTCCACTTCACTGTCAGATATGCTGATACCAAAATTGTATCTCGAGATCCATTAAAAGGACCCTCTGGGCAACAATCATGGACAGTTTAGTAATCAAACCATCTATAAAAATGTATGGTACAAGGAAGTCTACCAACATTTCATGTTTGAGGAAAAAAAATAACTGTTGCATTTTGTTTGCAAGATCTCTTGGTTTGTATGGAAATGAAGATGGTTCTGTGCACAGAAAAAACTTGACCATCCTCCGTCAGTTAGTATGTCAGGTGAGTTGTGTGTTAATATGTCAGGTCAGTGTCACATCAGTTAGTATTGCATGATCTATTTACTGTATGAAAGATTTTGTATCCAGAATGTGCTTCCTGTTTCTCACATTTGCATACATTTTATTGTCATACTTTGGCAGCAATAAGAAAATACAAATATGAAGAACAGAGGAGATTATTATTTTATAGAGCTGCTGAGAATTAGGAAGGGATGTCCAAAGTAGAAAGAAACATCATGTTTCCAGTGATTGAAAGGTCTCAAACTTGAAACGTAGGTGTAAGATTACATACATGATTTAGGAAAAAGCAGGAACTTTTTTCTTAACATTGAGGAGATTGTGAAGCTTTGAAATGCACTACTAGAGCTGCTAGTTAAGTAGAAACAATGTCAACATTTAAGAATAGGTTAGGTTGGTGCTTGGAGGACTGGTGAATAGAGGGATATCTGAAGAGGGCAGACACATGGGATTAGACAGCTGCCCATGGAAGATAAGCACCAACAGGAACTGGTTACACTGAGCAGCTTGGTTCTGTGTTGTAATTTCTACATAAGTAAAACAGAAGAGAATGTATCAATCAAAAGTAATTAAAGCAGTGAGAAAATCCTCAGTGAGAAACTACTAAGAATTTACAAACCAATCTTGAATAAAGTCAAGCGAATATACCAATAGTAATAAAAAAGGAACCAAATGAATTACTCAGTTACTCAGCATTTTTTGAAAATTTCATCTGCTGTTTATTCCCCTCAGCAACTGGAAATTTGAATATCCAAAATAAAGTTTTAAACAAAATAAAAACTTCAAAAAATGATTTACTTCATAGTGAAGTGGTTACATTTATCCATTGGAATTAACTTTTCATACCTTCATTAATATTTTTAGTGTAAAGCTGAGCTCCTTCCAAAAGCTGAGTGTTGGAGTTGATGTTTTGCCCAAAGCTTTCAGTGGTAGCCGAAGATGGATCCTGCAGTCTGGACATATTCAGAATGCACAAATTCTAGGATGCATCAGTACCATTTAGTTAGCCCGTCTCATCTCAAAAATAGACAGTGGTGGCCATTTATCATTTCACACATGGAAGTGCTTAGGCAAATAAATTCCAAAATGATCTCCAGCATAACACAAAAGGTTCTGAGAATATCAGCTTTTTCATTTATCATGAGTAAACTTTGAATTGGTTAGGTCTCTTGTAAATTAATTCATGACATGCCTTGATTTAAATAGCAGGAATATTTTTATAGTGAAATCTGTCCTGTCATGTCCAAGTGTCACTGTGTCAGGAGTGGACTGATTGATCGTAATGGGAAGTATAACTGACATTAAAGCAGTACAGTCCACATTTAGTGTAAAACATTTTTATTTTAACAAGTTAATGATCCGTCATTGCGCATTTCCGTCACGTGTGAGCATCACAACTTGTGTGCAAAATTTCTTGCAGTTTATTTGGCTTAAGTTTAAATTTGTAGTAGAAGTTCATTCATTTCTAAATGATGAAAGTGGCCAGGATAGTACTATGAAAACAAGCAAATCCTGAAAGACCAGTGAGGAGAAATGTAAACTAATCAAATTATTCTAAAAATTGAGCTGCAATTTTGAATTTCTCTCAGCTAAACTTCCACAACTAAATCCAAAAAATGGAATGTAAGCAACCCTTTAAATATATAATTCAGAGTAAAAAGCTTATCAAGTAATTTATCCTACATTGAACTTCCACCTCCCCCTCCCCCTCCCCCAGTACTGTAAAATGAAACTCCATTTTTCATCCCCTACTGTTCCGAATCCCCGAAACTCCTTCCATAGTGCTGCCAAACTACTAGACCATCCACTTAGTGCTACTAAATCACAGGGACCCCCGTACTGCTAATTTCTAGGACCTTACTTAGCCCTGCTTTTCTATTCTTTTATTGATGGCTACCCAAACAGTACTTTAGTACTCCCATCTGCAACCTACAAGTTCAATGATGACTCCTTGCTTTTGTTCATCTTTTAATGGCCTTACCTACTTGCACTGCGGTGCTTTCAAGACTGAGATCAATAGATTTTTGCTAAGTAAGGGTATCAAGGAATATTGAGCTAAGGTGGGTAAATGTATTTGAGGTACATATCAACTATGATCTTATTCTGATGAAGAGTCACTGACTTGAAACGTTAACTCTGCTTCTCTCTCCACAGATGCTGCCAGACCTGCTGAGTATTTCCAGCATTTCTTGTTTTTATTTCAGATTTCCAGCATCTGCAGTATTTTGCTTTTATTTATGATCTTATTCAATGTCTGAGCAGACTCGTGGGGCTGAATTTCCTGTCAAGGTTCCTCTGCTCCTCTCCCCCATTTTCAACTAAGGTCATTGTTAAGCACAAAGTTGCCTTTAAATTTGTCACTAATAACGAAAGAGTGAACTTGTATTGATGCAGTGTCTTTAATAACCTCAGAACATCCAAAAGCCAATGAAGTAATTTTGAAGTGTAGGGGGAAATTTTATGCTCTCCCACATGTTGGGTTTGGAGGTGGGGAGAGCTAATCTTTTTTAGTGATGTTAGAGAGATTAACATTGGCTAGGATACTGGGAGAAAGCTACTACTTTTCAAATAGCAGCATGGGATCTTTTAGATCCATTTGAAAAGGTGGACGGATCCTCGGTTTAACATTTCCTCCGAAAGACGGCACCTCCGATAGTGCAGTACTTTCTCAGTATTGCTGAAGTGTCGGCCTATATTATGTGCTCAAATCTCTCGAGTGGGGGGCTTGAGGCTTAATACATTCAAACATGGATTGTCCTTTGAGTTCCTGGTAAGGGGTTAGCAGTAATAAATTTTTATTTAATTTCGATTGCTTGCAATTCACATGTGCAAAACGGCAGATGAATTTTTTGGTCACTCCAGAATGGACTCTTTTTAGCATGAGATACAGTACTCATCACCACTTATCATCCTTGCTAACAATTGGCAATGAAAACAGGGCAACTTCTTTCACCTGGCCTTGGGAGATTTCACTCCTACATTGAGAATAGGAGACAGTAAATACAAGATATAGCCGATGATATAGGAGAAACTTTAAAAAGAATTGTATTATGAAACTATTTTTACTGAAGGCTTCCTACAAGTCCCTACTGTTTTGGATTGTGATCAATTTAATGAAAGAAATCTTTAGAAAAGGATTCAGTTTGATTAATTTGCTATCTTTCAGAAGACGACAACTTTTGAGTGTGTTTGGACAAAACAATCAAATGCACCAGTGGTTTATGAGAAAGGAAGGATTTACTTTGACAATTACAGACGTTGTTTTTGTAGGTAAGTCAAATGTCATTATAGAATAAGAAAAACATGACAAAATGTGCATTACATGTTACTTTACATAATCATTAAATTATAACGATGTAGAATATGGCTTAATACCACAACACAAACCAAATAGGGATCATCTGGAGCCCTGAATTATTACAGCAGCATGCTATTGACTAGGGTTGTCCAACATATGGCCTGCGGGCCAGGATCCAGCCCGCCAAAGGTTTCCATCCGACCCGCAGATGTAAACTATACCCGGGGCTGTTCCTCATCCTCGCCAGGGCTCCATCACTGGAGATGGGAAATTTCCCTCTGTTTCTTCTTTCAAGCCAGCCTTTTTAAAAACATCACGCTGACAGTTTCACAGCTGCTGAAGCAGGATCGTGCTTCCCAACCTGAGACAGATTTGGGGTATTTAGACTTTTTTAAAAAGCCTGCCAGAAAACCCCGAACCTGTCCAAAGTTGGGAAGCGCGTTCCTGCTTCAGCAGCTGTGAAACTGACAGCGAGTGTTTTTAAGCAAACTGACCAACCACAAAGCTTCTGTGCTGAAAACCCCCGCTCCCTGCAACTGTCAGACAGAGAGAGGTGAGGGGAACAGAGAGAGAAGGGGGGGGGAACCAAAAAGAGAGAGAGTGGAAAACAGAGTGGGGGGGGGGGGAACAGAAAGTGAGAGAGAGAGGAAAACACAGAGAGGGGGAACGGAGAGAGATAGGAGGGGAAGCATAGAGAGGGGGACAGAGAGAGACAGATAGAGAGAGGGTGACACAGAGAGAGAAAGGGAGGACGGGGTGGGGGGGGGACGCAGAGCGAGGACGACACGGTGAAATTACACAGAGGGGGGGGGGAACATGGGGAGAGAGAGACAAAGAGAGAGAGATCAAAATCACTCCTGACAGACATCTATCCAGAATACTCCACATCGCTACAAGTCTGCGGGCAGACATTGACTAATCGTGCAAGCAAAAAAATGCCAGGTATCTTACTAAATCAGTGTCCAACATAGTGATGACAAAGTAAGTCAATAAATTAATCTTCTTATTTAAAGCTTCTTCACAAAAATGCATTTCTTGTTGTTTTGATTAATTGTAAGTTAACTTTTTAATGCCTTTATTTTTCCAAAATTGTCTGTCCAGCTGTCCCATGTAAGACAAAAATTGTAATGTGGTCCACCACGCAACAAGGTTGCACAGCCCTGCTCTAGACAGAGCTAAGCAATTCTAAGCAAATCAGATCAAAGCACTGCAATCCTGCTGCATCCAGTCATGAATGGTGGTGGACAATTAAACAACTAACCAGAGGCTCCACAAATATCCCATCCTCAATTATCGGGGAAGCCCAGCATGTCAGTGCAAAAGACAAACTGAACCACTTGCAACCTTATTCAGACAGAGTGTCGAGTTGATGATCCATCTTGGCCTCCTGAGGTCCCCAGCATAACAGATGCTAGTCCTCAGCCAATTCAGTTCGCTCCACGTGATATCAAGAAATGGCTGAAGGCACTGGGTACAGCAAAGGCTACGGGCCCTGACAACATCCTGGCTGTAGTGCTGAAGTTCTGTTCTCTAGAACTAGCCGGGCCTCTAGCTAAGCTGTTCAATACAACTACAATACTCGCATCTACTCAACGAGGTGGAAAATTGCCCAGGTACGATGTCCTGTCCACAAAAAGCAGGATAAATCGGATCCGTCCAATTACCGCCCCATCGGTCTACTCTCAATCATCAGCAAAGTAATGGAAGATGTTGCCGCGTGCTGTCAAGCAGCACTTACTCAGCAATAATCTGCTCACCAACGTTCTGTTTGGGTTCCACCAGGGCCACGGCTTCAGACCTCATTACAGCTGTGATCCACAGATTGACAAAAGAACTGAATTCCAGAGGTGAGTTGAGGGTGACATCAAGGCAGCATTTGACCGTGTGGCATCAAGGAGTCCCTGCAAAATTGAAATCAATGGGAATCAGGCGGGATAGAGTCATACTTAGCACAAAGGAAGATGATTGCGGTTGTTGGAGGCCAATAATCTCAGCTTCCAAGGCATCACTGCAGGAGTTCCTCAGGGTAATGTCCTAGGCCCAGCCATTTTCAGCTGCTTCATCATTGACCTTCCCTCCGACATAAAGACAGAAGTCGTGATGTTCACTGATTATTGCGCAGTCTTCCGTACCATTCTCAACTCTTTATTTACTGAAGCAGGTCATGTCGCATGCAGCAGGACCAAGACACCATTCAGGCTTGGGCTGATAAGTGGCAAGAAGCATTTATGCCACGCAAGAGTCAGGCAATGACCATCTCCAACAAGAGAGAATCTAACCATTTCCCTTTTAGGTTCAATGGCATTACCATTGCCGAATTGCCCCACCATCAACATCCTGGGGGGGTTACCATTGACCAGAGACTTAACTGAACTAGCCACTGAAATACTGTGGCTACAAGAGCAGGTCAGTGACTGGGAATTCTGTGGTGAATAAATCAACTCTTGCCTCCCCAAAGACTGTCCACCATCTACAAGGCACATGTCAGGAGTGTGATGGAGTACTCTCCACTTGCCTGGATGAGTGAAACTCCCAACAGCACTCAAGAAGTTCAACACCATCCAAGACAAAGCAGCCCGCTTGATTGGCATCCCATTCACCACCCTCAACATTCACTCTCTCCACCACCGACGCACAGTGGCAGCAGTATGTACCATCTACAAGATGCACTACAGCAACTCGCCAAGGCTTTTTTGACAGCATCTTCCAAACCCACGACCTCGACCACCTAGAAGAACAGGGGCAGCAGATGCATAGGAACACCATCACCTGCAAGTTCCTTCCAAGCCATACACCATCCTGAATTGGAACTATATCGCTGCTCCTTCTCTGTCACTGGGTCAAAATCCTGGAACAACCTCTGTAACAGCACTGTGGGTGTACCTACATGACATGGACTATAGCCGTTCAAAAAGGTGACCCAGCACCACCACCTCAAGGGAAATTAGGGATGGGCAATAAATGCTGGCCTTGCCAGTGACACCCACGTCGCATGAACAAATTTTTTAAAAATTGCGTATTTCTGTAGAACATACATTGCAGCTGCAAATGCCTTCATTTATATTTTTGTTGTTGTGTCTCAGTACTGGCCCTCAGCCGACTTTGCTGTACGAATTGCCAAAACTTCACAAGTCTGAGAAGATTGAGGATGCACTACTTTGCGAGTCTCCTGTGGTGAGTTAATAATTTAATACCTGGAAAAATGAAGGGTTATGAAAACCTCCCATCAGTGCTATGGTATTCCTTTACCTGGACTTCGTAGAAACCTGTAATGCCATCTCAGACAAAATAAGGCAACTTCAATGTGAAAATAGGTTAAATGTTGTCTACTTATTAGCCCTACAGTAGTCATGTGGTGTTACTGGCCTTGAAATTCCCCAGTGGAATACTAGCATACAAATGTGTAATGCATTCTTCTGAGATTCATTTGCCCCTTATTTTAGTGGAGATGTTAACCGATTTAAAGGGTGAACACATCCACTAAAACAAAAAAGAGGAATTTTAGATGAATGCATTGAATATTGCATGGTTTTATTTCTAGGTTGTTCATTTATTTTCTCCTGGGTCAATTTTTTAAATCAGTTTTTAGGCTTCATTGATTAGTGGTTCTGACACACTAGCATGACTCATCATCAATATAACGTCATGAAGACCCCACCTGCCACGAATGAGGGATATTAATTTCGTCATATGAAACAGTAATTTTAAACTGTTGCTGGACTGAAGAGATCAGCAGTGGTTGGAAAAATTTGCATTCTAAGAAACAGTTGCTTAGGAAAAGACAATGGAACTGCTCCCTGATCCAAATAACCCAAATGGATTTTGATCACCAGACATTGAATGTGGAACAAGCCAGCATTCCTCCACCCCCCCCCCCCCCCCCCCACAAAACTGCGGGTGTCTGCTACGATGAAAGGAATCCACAAAAACGCAGGAGAGTTTGTTTTAGAAAAAACAACTAATCACATAACTAACCTGCTGGCCCAGGGTTTTTGAATTGTGTTCACAGGACAGTTTGAAGACAGAAACTGCTTTGAAGACAAAAGAGAAGGAAGGTCTCTCTCCCTGGCTTTCTCTCTCTCAAAGTTCCAGATCCACTGAAGCCACTTAACCCTCAAGAGAGAAGACTCCTGCATTGAAACAAGTTTGAAAGTGTGCACTGGGCCCCAACGAAATGGCAAGATTTAGCTCAAAGGACAGTAAATGAACCCCAGCTATTGCTTCAAACTTTTCCTCTTTATTCTTACTCCATTTCTGTCTCTATCTGCATGTGTGTTTATCGTGTATGCATGCTAGCATGGTCGCGTCGCGTATTCTTAGTAGTTTTAACTGAATTACAGTTCTAACTTACACCTTTCTTGCTTAAATCTTTGCCACTACAATTGGAGAGCAGTGAACAAGGATTCACTGAGGGGAAGCTAAAAACACTTTTAAAAATTAAACCCTGTTACAGTCAAACCAGGCAATAGCTGAGAGGGAACCCCTACACCCCTTTCTCACCTGGTCATGATAACATTTTCAATACCTTGAGTGGAAGTTTTAGAAGGAAGTTCCATTGTTGTATGTCATCCTCGTTTGGCCACTTGCGGAACCCTGCAACTATGAATAACTTAAAAGTCAATGTAAAGGAAAAAATATCACTAACAGGGTAAGTTGACAATAACTGTGGTAACGTTTATCCATTAGCTTCCAATATTGCTGTAGTCTCTTTATCTTACAATTTGTTTTCCGCACAAAGATCTTCCTATTTTTTATTGACTTTAATATATTTAAATATTTACATCCAAGTATCTGACTTTGGCTTTTTTCATGACTGCTCCGACAATGTAGCAGCCCATGCCAACCTACAGTAGAATTTTGATAACAAGTGGCACATAATGTTTGTGCCAAACAAGTGCCATGTAATGCCCATCCCAAACAAGAGAAAGCCCAACCCTTTCCCCATGACCTACAGTATCATCATTAACCAGTATCCTTCTGTCAGTATCTTTGGGAGGGGAGGGTCAGGGGTGGCACCATTGGTGAGGCATGATCTGAATAAGTGTAGAAAGGATAACATTTGTGAAGCTTTTATGGAGACAATCTTATCTTGAATTGGCCATTGTGCATTTTGCTGTCAGTAGTGATATTTAGTGTGTCTTTGTGCCTCTCTCCATTCCTTCTCAAAATCTGCCTTGGTCTTGTTCCCAACTTTTTGCCCTGTCTTTGGTCATGGAGGTCAGCATGATGCACGAGGTGATGAGGCTGCAAGAGACAGTTGAGTGGTGGAAATGTTCCAGCAAGATTGGTGAACATTTGACAGCAATATTATTTATTGACTTGATTTTCTCCTGCGTGCCCCATATCTCCAAAATCTCCTCATCCCTCCTCATACACCAGTAATGTCACCTAGTTGCCGCTCCATAATGTTCATATGTACTGTAATACTTTGTTTTGTTAGGATTCTTGCATTTGTTTGTACAAAATTACAGTATACGAGCATTAAATCTGAAAGCATTTTCATAATTTTAAACATTCTTTTACACATAAGGGAGAAATGTTACCCAAACCATCAGACCACAAACCATCAATCCTAGCTCTGACTGCAAACAACTGGCTCATTCGTATGTCTACTAAGACTGCAGAAATTCTAGAAAAAATCTACCTCTCATCTCAATGGAAATTCAGGTATTCAAACAGAGTTTGAACTATCATTCCTTATAAAAGATTTATTTCATGAAAGTGCAAGATTATTCCTATTTAAGTGGTGAAATAACAAAACAGTTTCAGTTTCATTATCCATTCCAAAATTTGCAGTGGTAGAATAGCTTACTTTTTTGTTCTAGGTACTTTCTTAGGCTAAATTTTATGCTGCTTTTTTCTTTCTATGTTCCATAAATACTTACAGAATTCTTCATTTGTGAGTGAATGAGAGGTGATCTCATTGAAACATGCAAGATTCTGAAGGGGCTGGATAGGGTAGATGCTGAGAGATTGTTTCCACTGGTTGGGGAATCTAAAACAGGGGGGCACAGTCTTAGGATAAGGGGCCGATCATTTAGGACTGAGATGAGGAGAAATTACTTCACTCAAAGGGTTTTGAATCTTTGGAATTCTCTACCCCAGAGGCTTGTATGCTCCATCGTTGAATATATTTAAGGCTAGGGTAAACAGATTTTTGGTCTCTCCGGGAATCAAGAGATATGGCGAGCGGGTGGGAAAGTGGAGTCGAAGCCTAAGATCAGCCTCGATTGTGTTGAATGACGGAGCAGGCTCGACGGGCCATATGGTGTGTCCTGTTCCTATTTCTTGTGTTCTTGTGCCAATTCAAGTACACACAGTCCAAATTTATCTCACAAACATACAGCACAAAAGGAGACCATTCACTTATAATGCCTGTACCAGCTCTTTGAAAGAGCTATCTAAATAGTCTAACTCCCCTGCTCTTTCCTCATGCTTCTGCAATTTACCCCTTGAAGTATATATCCAATTCCTTTTTGAGGTTACTATTGAATCTGCTTCCACCGCCCTTTCAGGCATGCATTGTAACTCGCTTGTCTAAAATACAATCTCCTCATCTCCCCTATTGTTCTTTTGCCAATAGCCTTAAATCTGTGTCCTCTGGATACTGACATTCCTGCCAGTGGAATCATTTTCTCTCTATTTACTGTATCAAAATCCCTCTCTTAAATCTCCCCTTAACCTTTTTTGTTTCAAGAAGAACAACCCCCAGCTTCCCTTCTTTCTCCACATAACTGAAGTCCTGCATCCCTGGTACCATTCTAATATATCTCCTATGGAAGGCCTTGACATCCTGCCTAAAGTGTGGTACCCAGAATTAGCCACAGTACTCCCACTGAGGCCTGGTGAGATATGAGTGAGATGTTCTTGGTCAATGATATCCAAGAAAATTGGACTAAGAGATCAAAAAAGATATAAAGACATTTAAGATAGAAAGGGGAAGATAATTGAGAAACAAATCAAATTGAGAGAGGGTAAAACTCCTGATCCAGATAGATTGTGACCTTACAAATTAAAAGAAGTTAGGGAAGAGATAGCAGAGGCATATAAAATATTTTTATAAAACAATTCATTAGAAAAGGGAACAGTGCCGGAAGTGCCAGTGCCACAGCTAATGTGATTCCTATATGTAAAAAGGGAGATAGAATGAGTTCAGGGAACTATATACCAGTTGACTTAACATTAGTGGCAGCAAAGATTATGGAATCTTTGAGTTAACGATCTAACAGAAAAACATCTAGAAACTGAAAATACAATAAAGGATACTCAGCATGGATTTCAACAGGGAAGGTAATGCTTGACCAACCTTATTGAATTCTTCAAAGAACTAACAAAGAGTAGACAAGGGTAGTGCAGTGGATGTAATATATTTGCATTTTCAAAAGGTCTCATGACTAAGGTCAGTGCATGTGGCGTTAGGGGACAGGTGGCAGAAAGGATAACAAATTGGCTACAAAAAAACTCAGAGTAAGGGTCAAGGACAGCTATTTGTACCGGCAAAAGGTGCGAAATGGTGTTCCACAGAGATGGGTTGTGGGGCCACTGTTGTTCACAATTTACATTAACGATTTGGACTTGGGGATTGGAAGTACAAGTCTTAAATTTGCAGATAACATCAACTTGGGGGGTGTAGTTAATACAAAAAAAGTGATAAAATACAAGAAGGCATTAATAAATTTGCAAGGTGGCTATTTAATTGACAGATTTCAGTACAGATAAGTGCGAGGTGGTGCATTTTGATAGGAAGATTAAGGAGGCGACATGCTGCTGGATAATAGTCTAATTGGCTAGAGGAGCAGAAGGATCTAGGACTACAGATACACAAATCACTAAAAGTAGCAACACGGGTCAATAAGACCATTAAATAAGCAAACCAAGCACTGGGGTTTGTTTCTAGAGTGATAGAACTGAAAAGCAAAGAAATAATGCTAAACTTTATAAAACCTTAGTTAGATCACACTTGGAGTACTCATGCACCAATTTGGTCTCCATAGTATAAAAAAGGATGTAGAGGCTTTGGAGAGGTGCAAACAAGATTTAGTATGTTAATAGTGGTACTGAGAGGTTTTAACTGTTGGGAATGACTGAGCAGGCAGGGGCTCTTTTCTCTAGAAAAGAGAAGGCTGGGAGGTGACCTGATCGAGGTCTTTAAAATGAAGAGGTTTGATAGGGTAGGCATAGAAATGTTGGTATAAAAACAAGAAATGCTGGAACCACTCAGCAGGTCTGGCAGCATCTGTGGAAAGAGAAGCAGAGTTAACGTTTCGGGTCAGTGACCCTTCTTCGGAACTAGAAATGTTGGTACTTGCAGGGGAGTCAGAAACTAGGGGCCATAAATATAAGCTAATAAATCCAATCGGGAATTCAGGAGAAACTTCTTTACTCAAAGAATGCTGAGAATGTGAAATATGCTACCACATAGAATAGTAGAGGCAAATAGTGTAGATGCGTTTAAGGGGAAACTAGATAAGTACATGAGAAATAAAGAACAGAAGGGTATGCCGTAAGGATTTGATGAAGAGGGGTGGGAGGAGGCTTATGTGGAACATAAATGCCAGCATAGACTAATTGGATCAAATAGCCTGTTTCTGTGCTTTCAACTTGATGTAATTTGAAGTAATGTGATGTTTGTACAATTAAATATAATTAACAGGTATTTGACTTGGGACAATACTCAAGAGACAATAGTAGCCAAGACTACGCAGAACAAAGTAACAGCTGTTGCTAGAGCGGTGAGTAGTGGGGATAATCTACTGGGGTGGGGCTAGTTTAACTGCTATATTGACATAAAACTACAGTGGATTTTGTGGGATTCTGCACTGGTTATTATGGCTAACTGCATAATTACTGAGAATATTTGGCATTTATTTTGAACACCCAACTGTTGGTTAACTTACAGGGCAAAATTTTGAAATTAGCCAGCAGCTGAAGGTAATTCTTTTTTTGCTTTCGCGCCACATGTTACTTTGTGCAGGTGAAAATTATCAGTGTTAGCAATTCTCCACAAAGCATTTTCAACCTATAATTGGAATATGCGCTCAATAAATGCCAAATGAAAACTAAAAATGCTGAAAGGTGAGGTGCTGTTCCTCGAGCTTGTGTTGTGCTTCATTAGAACACTGCAGAAGGCCAGGGACAGAAATGCCAGTGTGAGAACAAGGTGAAGAATTAAAATGGCAGGCCACCAGAAACTTGGAGTCCATTAATGTACAAACAATTATCAACAGTGGGCCCATGCAGGACAGTCTTAAAAAAGACCTTCCTGTTCGTTCCTATTATCTGCCCTAGGTGTTTTATTTAAACCAGCATTGGCACAACTCATTAATTGCATTAACTGTTGCAATTATTTTAGTTTCACAGAATTGTTACAGCACAGAAGGAAGCCATTTGGCCCATTTTGTCTGTGCTGGCTCTCCAAAAGAGCAGTTTACCTGGTGCTACTTCCTCACCCTCTCCCTGTAGCCCTGCACATTTTTCCTTTTCAGATAACAATCCAATTCCGTCATGACTGCCTCAATTGAACCTGCCTTCACTCTGACAGAGTGCATTTAAGATCCTAACCACTTGCTGCATGAAAAGGTTTTTCCTCATGTTGCCATTGCTCCTTTTTCAATTACCTTAAATCTGTGCCTTCTCGTTCTTGATCCTTCCACCATTGGGAACAGTTTCTCCTTATCTCCTCTGTCCAGACCCCTCATGATTTTGAACACCTCTATCAAATCTCCTCTCAATCTTCTCCTCCAAGGAAAACAGTCGGAACTTCTCCAATATATCCATGTCACTGAAGTTCCTCATCCTTGGAGCCATTCTCGTGAATCTTTTCTGCACTCTCTCTAATGCCTTCACATCTTTCCTAAAGTGTGGCGCCCAGAACTGGATGCAATACTCCAGTTGAGGCTGAACCACTGTTCTATGCAAGTTTAACATAACTTCTTTGCTTTTGTACTCTGTGCCCCTATTAATGAAGCTAGTATGATGTTTGCTGTATTAACTGTTCTGTCAACCTGTCTTGCTACCTTCAACAATTTAAGCACATGTACACCCAGGTCTCTCTGCTCCTGCACCCCCTTTAGAATTGCACCCTTTATTTTTTACTGTCTTTCCATGTTCTTCCTACCAAAATGAATCACTTCACACTTCTCTGCATTAAATTTCATTTGCCACTTGTCTGCCCATTCCACCAGCCTGTGTCCTTTTGAAGTTCTACACTATCCTCTCAACAGTTCATAATGCTTCCAAGTTTTTATCATCTGCAAATTTTGAAATTGTGCCCTATACACCAAGGTTTAGGTCATTAATATATATGACGAACAGCAAGGGTTCTAACACAGACCTTTGGGGAACTCCACTACAAACCTTCCTCCAGTCTAAAAGATATCCATTACTCTCTGTTTCCTGTCACTCATCCAATTTATATCCATGTTGCTACTGTCCCTTTTATTCCATGAGCTATAACTTGGCTCACAAGTCTGTTGTGCACTGTATCAAATGCTTTTTGTAAGTCCAACGACAGCATTACCCTGATTGACCTTCCCTGTTACCTCATCAAAAAATTCCAGCAAGTTAGTTCAACACTAGTTGCCCTTCACAAATCCATGCTGGTTTTACCTAATTAACCTGAATTTGCCCAAGTAACTATTAATTTTGTCCCGAATTATTATTTCTAGAAGCTTTCCCACCACTGAGGTTAAACGATTGACCTGTAGTTGCTGGGTTTATCTTTACACCCTTTTTTGAACAAGGGTGTAATATTCGCAATTCTCCAGTCCTCTGGCACCACCCCTGAATCTAAGGAAAACTGGAAAATTATGGCCAGTGCCTCCTCAATTTCCACTCTCACTTCCCTCCATATCTTGAATGCATCTCATCCGGTCCTGGTGCCTGATCAACTTTTAAGTACAGCTGGCCTATCAAATACCTCCTCCTTATCAATTTTAAACCCTTCAAGTAGCTCAATACCTCCCTTTTCACCATGACCTGCACAGCACATTCTTCCTTGGTAAATACGGATGCAAAGTATTCATTTAATACCTCAGCTATGCCTCCTGCCTCTATGCGTAAGTCCCTAATCGGCCCTACTCCACCTTTTATCAACCTTTTACTATTAATATAGAAACATAGAAAATAGGAGCAGGAGTAGGCCATTCGGCCCTTCGAGCCTGCTCTGCCATTCATTATGATCATGGCTGATCATCCAACTCAGTAGCCTGTTCCCGCTTTCACACCATACCCTTTGATCCCTTTAGACCCAAGAGCTATATCTAACTCCTTCTTGAAAACATACAATGTTTTGGCCTCAACTGCTTTCTGTGGTAGTGAATTCCACAGGCTCACCACTCTCTGGGTGAAGAAATTTCTCATCTCAGTCCTGAAAGGTTTACCCCGTATCCTTAGACTATGACCCCTGGTTCTGGACTCCCCCACCAAGGGGAACATCCTTCCTGCATCTACCCTGTCAAGTCCTGTTAGAATTTTATAGGTTTCTATGAGATCCCCCCTCACTCTTCTGAACTCCAGCGAATATAATCCTAACCGACTCAGTCTCTCCTCATACGTCAGTCCCGCCATCCCAGGAATCAGTCTGGTAAACCGTCTCTGCACTCCCTCTATAGCAAGAACATATGCCTATAGAAGACTTGGACTCCCTTTTATATTAGCTACTAGTCTTCATACTCTCTCTTTGCTTCTCTTATTTGCTTTTTTACTTCCCCTCTGAACCTTCTTTATTCTGCCTGGTTCTCAGTTGTATCATCCACCTGACATCTGTCATAAACAGACTTTTTCTTCTTCATCTTCATCTCTGGTCGGAATTTTATGTTGGGCAGGAGGGCCCGGCCACTGACCAAAAAGTCGGGAGCAAGCCCGCCTCTGCTGGGCCTCGGGAGCTACGTTAGGATTTTACACCCCCCAGGACCTTAATTGGCTGAGGCAGGAAGTCCCGTCCCCAAGAGCTGCTGGCCAATCAGCAGGCTGGCAGTTCTCTATCCCAGCAGCACCACTGGGATAAATAATAGCAAAATACTGCAGATGCTGGAAATCTGAAATAACAGAAAGTGCTGGAAATATTCAGCAGGTCTTGCAGCATCTGTGGAGAGAGAAGCAGAGTTAACGTTTCAGGCCAGTGACCTTTCATCAAAACTGGCAAAGGTTAGAAATGTAATAGGTTTTAAGCAAATAAAGCGGGGGTTGGGGAAAACAGAACAAAAGAGACAGAGGGTCAGAGAGATTAACTGACAAGGAGGTCATGGGGCAAAGGCAGAGTGTGCTAATGGTGTGGTGAAAGACAAATCATTAGTGCAGAGAGGGTGTTAAATGATAGAATAATGAACAGCCCTCGCCAAAAGCACAAACATGAAAAAAACAGTGGGCAGGCACTTGGTTAAAAAAAAAAATGAATGATGAAACAAGCTAAAATAAAATAATATAAAATAAAAACGGGCCAGTCCTGCTCTGCAATTATTGAATTCAATGTTCAGTCCGGTAGGCTGCAGTATGCCTAATTGTGAGGTGCTGTTCCTCAAGCTTGCGTTAATGTTCACTGGAACACTGCAGCAAGCCCAGGATAGAGATGTGGGCATGAGAGTAGGGGGTGTGTGTTGAAATGGCAAGCGACAGGAAGCTCAGGGTCATGTTTTCGGACTGAGCGGAGGTGTTCCGCAAAGCGGTCACCCAATCTGCATTTCGTTTCACCGATGTAGAGGAGGCCGCGTTGTGAGCAGCGAATACAGTATACTAAATTGAAAGAAGTACAAGTAAATCGCTACTTCACCTGAAAGGAGTGTTTGGGGCCTGGGATAGTGAGGAGAGAGGAGGTAAATGGGCAGGTATTACACCTCCTGCGATTGCATGGGAAGGGGACGAGGTGTCGGGGTTAATGGAGGAGTGGACCAGGGTCTCGTGAAGGGAATGATCCCTTTGGAATGCTGACAGGAGAGGAGAGGGGAAGATGCGTTTGGTGGTAGCATCATGCTGGAGGTGGCAGAAATGGCGGATGATCCTTTGGATATGGAGGCCGGTGGGGTGGAAAGTGAGAACAAGGGGAACCCTGTCATGGTTCTGGGAGGGAGGGGAAGGCAGAAGTGCGGGAAATGGGCCGGACACAGTTGAGGGCCCTGTCAATGACAGTGGAGGGGGACTCCTCGGTTGAGGAAAAAGGAAGACATATCAGAAGCGCTGCTGTGGAAGGTTACATCATCAGAGCAGATACATCGGAGACGGAGAAACTGGGAGAATTGAATGGAGTCTTTACGGGAGGCAGGGTGTGAAGAAGTGTAGTTGAGGTAGCTGTGGGAGTTGTTGGGCTTATAATGTATATTAGTGGATAGCTTATCCCCAGAGATGGACACAGAGAGGTCTAGGAAGGGAAGTGTTGGAGATGGATCATGTAAAGGTGAGAGAAGGCTGAAAATTGGAAGCAAAGTTGATAAAGATTTCCAGTTCGGGGCGGGAGCAGGAAATTGCACCGATACAGTCATCAATGTACTGGAAAAAGAGTTGGGGGAGGGGGCCTGAGTAGAACTGGAACAAGGAAAGTTCAACATATCCCACAAAAAGACAGGCACAACTGCCATGCGGGTCCCCATGGCAACCCCTTTTATTTGAAGGAAGTGAATGGAGTTGGAGAAGTTGTTCAAATATGAGAGCAAGTTCAGCCAAGCAGAGGAGGGTGGTGGTGGATGAGGACTGATTGGGCCTCTGTTCCAGGAAGAAGCGGGGAGTCCTCAAACCATCCTGGTGGGTGATGGAGGTGTAGAGAGATTGGATGTCCATAGTGAAGAGGAGGCGGTTGGGGCCAGGAAACTGGAAATTGTCAAAATGCCATAGGGTGTCAGAAGTGTGACGGATGTAAGTGGGAAGAGACTGGACCAGGGGAGAGAAGATAGAGTCAAGATAGGAAGAAATACACAATAGATACATACCAATGAGAAAGAAAAATTCCAAAGGGGGGACCCGCCATCCGTGATTAACTAAAACAGGTAAAGATAGTATCAAACTTAAAGAAAAAGCATATAATTGTGATGGGTGGCAGGTCAGAAGATTGGACAGAATATTAAAAACAGCAAAGATTGACTAAAAGATTGATAAGGAAGGTAAAATTAGAGTATGAGAGAAAGCTAGCTAGCAATATAAAGACAGATAGTAAGAGTTTCTGTAGATATTTTTAAAAAAAAGAGTTAACAAAGTGAACGTTGGTCCTATAGAAAGTGAGTCTGGGGAATTAATAATGGACAATAAGGAAATGGCAGATGAATTGAACAGATATTTTGCATCAGTCTTCACTATAGAGGATACAAGTAACATCCCAGAATTAGCTGTAAGTCAGAAAATGGAAGGGAGGGAGGAACTCAAGAAAATTACAATCACCAGGGGAGTGGTACTGAACAAAGTGTTGGAACTGCAGGCTGACAAGTCCTGTTGGACTTCATCCTAGGGTCTTAAAAGAAGTGGCTGGTGAGATAGTAGATGGGTTAGTTTTAATTTTCCAAAATTCCCTATATTCTGCTGGACTGGGAAATAACGAATGTAACTCCTTTATTCAAAAAGGGAGAGAGACAGAAAGCAGGAAACTACAGGCCAGTTAGCTTAACACCTGTCTTGGGGAGAATGTTAGAAGCTATTGTTAAAGACATTATAGCAGGGCACTTAGAAAAATTGAAGGTAATCAGGCAGAATCAACATGGTTTTGTGAAAGGGAAATCATGTTTAACCAATCTATTGGAGTTCTATTAGGGAGTTACATGTGCTGTTAATGAAGGGGGAACTGGTGGATGTATTGTACTTAGATTTCCAGAAGGCATTTGATAAAGTGCCACATCAAAGTTTTATTGCAAAAAATCGTGTAGGGGATAGCATTTTGGCATGGATAGAAGATTGGCTAGCTAACAGGAAACAGAGTAGGCATAAATGGGTCATTTTCTGATTGGCAAGATATAGCAAGTGGTGTGCCACAGGGATCTGTGCTGGGGCCTCAACTTTTTACAATTTATATCAATGACTTAGACGAAGGGACCGAAGGTATGGTTGCCAAATTTGCTGATGACACAAAGATAGGTCAGAAAGTATGTTGCAAAGAGGACATAAGGAGGCTACAAAAGGATATAGATAGGTTAAGTGATTGGGCAAAAATCTGGCAGATTGAGCATAATGTGGGAAAATGTGAAGTTGTTCATTTTGGTAGGAACAATAACGAAGAAGCGTAATATCTAAATGGTGATAGATTGCAGAGCTCTGAAATGTAAAGGGATTTGGGTGTCCTAGTGCATGAATCGCAAAAGGTTATTATGCAGGTACAGTACGTAATTAGGAAAGCTAATAGAATGTTATCGTTTATTGCGAGGGGAATTGAATACAAAGGTTATGCTGCAGCTATACAGGGCATTGGTGAGACCACATCTGGAGTGTTGTATACAGTATTGGTCTCCTTATTTAAAGAACGATGTAAATGTGTTGGAAGCAGTTCAAAGAAGGTTTACTAGACTGTTCTGATGAAAGGTCACTGACCTGAAACGTTAACTTTGCTTCTCTCTCCACAGATGCTGCCAAACCTGCTGAGTATTTCCAGCACTTTTTGTTTTTACTAGACTGATACCTAGAATGGGCGGGCTATCTTATGAGGAAAGATTGGACAGGCTAGGCTTGTATCCGCTGGAATTTAGAAGAATAAGAGGCGACTTGATTGAAACATACAAGATCCTGAGGGGTCTTGACAGGGTGGATGTGGAAAGGATGGTTACTCTTGTGGGAGAATCTAGAACCAGGGGTCACTATTTAAAAATAAGGGGTCACCCATTTAAGACAGAGATGAGGAGAACTTTTTTCCCTCAGAGGGTCGTGAAAGTTTGGAACTCTCTTCCTCAGAATTCAGTGGAAGCAGAGTCTCTGAATATTTTTAAGGCAGAGGTAGATAGATTCTTGATAAGAAAGGGGGTGAAAGGTTATCGGGGGTAGGTGGTAATGTGGCGAAATCAGTTCAGCCATGAATTTATTGAATGGCGGAGCAGGCTTGAGGGGCCGAGTGGCCTAATTCGTATGTTTGTAAATAAGTTCAGTGGGGCAGGAACAGGCTGAAACGATGGGTCTACCAGGACAGTCCTATTTGTGGATTTTAGGAAGGAGGTAGAAGCGAGCTGTCTGGGGTTGTGGGATTATGAGGTTGGAAGCTGTAGAGGGAAGATCTCCGGAGGAGATGAGGTCATTGACAGTCCTGTGGACAGTAGCTTGATGTTCGATGGTGGGGTCATGGACCAGGGGGAGGTGGTCACCACTGGGACTGCACCAGGCTACAGCAGCAGGAGGGACGTCAGCCTAGGAAACATGGTAACTGTCTGGGGCCTCGCTGGGGGCAATCGGCCAGACCCCGGTGTGGCAAGTGGGGTCAGTTGCGGGGGGGAGTGGGTGGTGTTGGGGGAGTGTTGTGTAGTGTGGATAGTTGGGCTGTGGGGGGAGTCCTCAGTGGGGCACAGGGAGCCCGATGAGGAGCTCCCACCCCCCCCCGCCCCCAAAGCCCGCAAGGAGCCGCCAGGTTTTACTTGGCAACCTCCCGGGGGACCTCAGCTGCCCACCCGCTGCCAGTAAAATACCAGTGGTGGTAGGAGGAGCCCCTTAAGTGCCTGTATATTGGCCATTTAAGGGCCTTGATTGGCCTGGGGTGGGCAGGCCTTTTCTTGACGCCACCGCTCGTAAATCTGAAGTGGGGGCAGGAAAGCGTCAGGAATGGCACCCTCTCCCACCTCCCACTGAATTTTATGACACACCTCCCCCTCCCCACCAGCCTGCTCCTGCGGGAAGCGGGGTGGGGTGCAAGATTCTGGCCCATATCTCTCTCATCATCCAGGGAGCTTTGGATTTGTTTGTCCTTCCTTTCCCCTTCGTGGGATACCTTGACTGTGCCTGAACTCATCTTTAAAGGCACCTCATTGGTCAGTTACTGTTTTGCCTGCCAACCTTCGATTCCAATTTATCTGGGCCAGATCCATTCTTACCCCATTGAAGTTGTCTTTCCCCCAGTTAATTATTCTTACTCTGGATTGTTCCTTGTCCTTTTCCATAGCCATCCTAAACTTTATGATACAATGATCACTGGCCCCTAATTGTTCCCCTATTGATACTTGATCCACTTGGCCCACCTCATTTCCAAGAACCAGGTCCAGCAGTGCCTCCTTTCTCATTGGACTGGAAACATACTGCTGTAGAAAATTCTCCTGAACACACTATAGGAACTCTTACCCCTCTCTGCCCTTTACATTACTACTATCCTAGTCTATATTCTGACAATTAAAGTCCCCCATTATAACCATTCTATAATTCCTGAACCTCTGTAATTTCCTTGCGTTTGTCCCTCTACATCTTTCCCGCTAGTTGGTGGCCTATAGACTACACCAAGCAATGCAGTTGTACCTTTTTTGTTCCTCAGCTCTAGCCAAATAGATTCTGCCCTTGAACACTCTGGGACATCCTCCCTCTCCAGCACTGTAATGTTCTCCTTAATCAAAACTGCCACCCCTTCCCCTTTTCTTCCTTTCCTATTTTTCCTGAACACCTTGTCTCCAGGAATATTTGGAACCCAGTCCTGCCCTTCTTTGAGCCAGCTCTCTGTTATCGCCACAACATCATACTTCCACATGGCTATCTGTGCCTACAGCTCACCAACCTGATTTGCCATGCTCTGCGCATTCACATACGCATCCATGCACAGTAGCCCTAATTTAGACTTTATTACTTTCCCTCTTACTCTGACCTCACCTATTACTTTACTATTTCCTACTCTAGCAAAATCTGTCTCTCCCAATTCTCTGCATACCTTGGTGTTCCTCTCTTGTACTATCTCCTCATTCCCACGCCCCTGCCAAGTTAGTTTAAAACCTCCCCAATCGCCCAGCAAGGAAATTTGTCCTAGCTCTGTTCAGGTGCAACTTGTCTGGCCTGTACAGGTCCCTTCTTCCCCAGAGCCAGTCCAATGTTCCAAGAGTCTAAAGCCCTCCCTCCTGCACCATCCTTCCAGCCACACATGCATCTGCTCTATCCTCCTATTTCTATACTCACTTGCGCATGATACTGGGAGTAATCCAGAGATTACTATTTTTGACATCCTGCTTGCTAATTTCTTACCTAGCTCCCTAAATTCTGACTGCAGGACCACACCCTTCTTCCGACCTATGTCGTTGGTGCCAGTGTGAACCACGACCACTGGCTTTTCACCCTCTTTCCCCCCCACCCCCCATCCTCAGGGTTCTCTGCAGCTGTTCAGTGACATCCTTGACCCAGGCACCAGGGAGGCAGAACACAATCCTGGATTCACATCGATGGCCACAGAAATGCCTGCCTATTCTCCTAACGAATCTCATCACCATTGCTCTTCCAGTCTTCTTTGTGCCACCTTGTGCAGCTGAGCCAGCCATGGTTCTGGCTGCACTCCCCCGATTAACCATCATTTTCTTCAACCTGTATTCAGTTGTGAATACTGGAGAGTGAGATGCACTCAGGGGACTCGTGCACTACCTGCCTGTTTCTTCTTCGCTGCCTGGCTGTCATCCATTCCCTCTCTCCCTGCATACACTTAAGCTGCAGGGTGACCACATCTATAAACATGCTATCAACGAAGCTCTCATCCTCATGGATGCACCGCAGTGATGCTAGTTCCAAAACCCAGAGCTCGACCTGCCGCATCTGACGATGCATCCTGCACATATGGTTCTCCAGGACATGGGAAGTGCAATGCCAGAGGTCGGAGCAGCCCGCTATTCCTCTATTAGATAATAAGCCTCGTTACTATTAATAAAGCTTGCTATAACTAATAAATATGCAAGTTTCAAGAGAGAAAAAAAGTAAATAAAAAAAAAAGAGAAAAAAATACCAACCAATCACTTACCTGCTCCCCAGTGACGTCACACTTGATTTTCTTTAGAATGCTGTCGGTCAGCTCTGAACCCACATACTATCTTTCTCTTTTCTCGTCTGCCGCTATGGTTCTGCTCCCTCAATGGCCCACTCTTTTCTAATCCACTGGTCTAGCTGCCTGTTCACCTAATTAATGCTTCCAGGCTTCAGCTCTCTCATCTCGATGCTGGTCTCTGGCTCCCTTTCTCAGACCACACCTTGCAAAAGGTCAGATCAGCACCTCCTCCCTCACTGCACCAAATTCCCACACTTACCAAATTCCCAAGCTTACATTCTATCTTGAGCTGCACTCAGTCACGAGCTGCTACCTTCGTGCCTGCTTACTTGTGCTATTAAAATAATTTTCTAGTTTTTAAAGCCAAATAAACAGATAAATTATAATTATACAGGTTGACTACTGTAGAGTTATAGCAGACTGTCCTTTTACACTGTTTTTATCTATAGCTAACAGTTTCATACTGATAGCAGCAATATGGGGTCCAATCAGATAATACCCTGTTTGCATTGCCTGGTGTGCAGGTGGCAGCATCTGCACTAGTAATTAAGTTAACTTCTGGTAGATTTAAAACATGTTCACAAGATTCAAAAGACCCCTTGGGAACTTCTTAAACACAAATTGACACAACACTGTGATGTCAAACCTTAAACGGCGTGATACTGCAGTGCCCCCTGGGGACATTCTCACCACTTCTCTTGAGTTACGTTGGCCCCTGGTTTAAATGTCAGAATGTCTCTTGCTCTCCAGTAATTGGATTGTTTTCTGATTGCCTTACGTTAAATAATAATTGTTACTATCTTTCAGGCTGGAATTCAACACTCTGTTCTTTTACATTTAGCTTTGTTCAGAGTTCTACCTCTTACATTTGTAGGAATGCTGGGTATTGACAAAAATGTAAGTCACTTTATTTAAAAAAAAAAGTTCTGTATGCTGTAATCTGTGAATTAATTAAATCAAAAGTTACTATCTTGCATATTTTCTGTCCTTGATTTAACAATGACCTGACTAAACCAATTTATTTAAATACGACATTCCATGAAACAGTGAAATCTGGACATTTGTCCTGTAATAAATAGCTTTGCTGTAGCCTGTATTTGTTCATGTGTAGCATCTTTTGCCACGTATAGGGTCAGCTGCAACTCTCAGCAGTTTGTGGCTAATCCCCTTTACACACAACACATTTGTAGTCACCTGATTTTATTTTTTGGGGATGGCCTACACACTCCCAACCTGTCCATTGTGGTCAGGCCTCGAGCCTAGCAGTTGGGCCTACCTGTCTGAGTCATTTCTTGGAAACGAATTGTTGTTTGGCCAATTCCTGCCTCCTCTCCATTTCAGTGGTTAGCCTTGAGTCCACCACCTTAGTCTACCCACATGCACCCCTCCCACATCATGACTTGCAACCCCTCACTTCATAACTTCTGACCCCCTACACCACTGAATTGTTAGAGAATAAACAAACTCTATTATACGATTGTACAGAATAATAATTGCTTGAGTGTCTTAGCAAAGTACGATCCTCTTTTGAGCTCAAATATGAAAGAGGCTTTTTAGATTAATGTAAGTGGTGCAATAGAAGCTTCACAGACTACGGTTTATTGGTCACGGTGTTAGAGAAGCAGCAGCTCTGACTCATGAGGAATGCCACGTGAGATCTACTAGTGGATCTGGAAGGGAAGTTCAGTAAATAGGGTACGTTTTCTATTGCACTCTTCCATCAGATGTTTAAAACATACAATATAAAACAGGAGGTTATCCAACTCACCATCAGCAATGCCACAGGAAATATGTTTGTTATATATTTAAAATATGGCACTTGCACACATTTCCTGTTTGACACTTACTCTGCTAACATGATTTCTTTGCCATCACTTTGTTGATTGGTTCAATGTAAAACAACAGCAAATCAGAACTGTGAAGAAGTTTGTGTGGAGAAGCCACTTGGGCTTTCCTGCCAGGTGAACGCCTGTTAAAAGAGGACTGGAAGCATTCAAGTTAGTTGTTTTACTTCTTGAGTGGGGTCAGGAGGAGCAGGAGTGCTCTTCTGTGCCCCACAAGGAATGTCTAGGCTTCCTCTGCCCTAAACTCCCTCGCACTTCCCTACCGCATGATGGCCGCCTCCCCCCAGAACTCCCGTCTCTACACTTGCCTCAGTACTTGCGGATTTTCCATAGGCCAGCAATTGTTTCCTGCTCATTTCCTGTCTTTTCCGAGAGAGGAATTGGCCAGGTATTATTGTGTTACTTGTTCCTTCACACAAAAGTACCAATCGCACACTGATGAATGATAACAAATACTTTAGGTTCTTTTATTATATCACAACCTTCCCCTTTTCTTTTAAGTTGAAAATTACACAATAAGAATAAATCACAGAACATAAACAGATTGCTGTGAATGCTATTTACATAAAAGTTAGACCTCCATCCATTTTTTAAAGAGTCCCTAAAACAAACAGGTTGCTTACTAATACACCCGGACCTCGTAATTGTTAAATCTCTTCTGAGATCTAGAATCATCGCTTTTGTGTTTTTGACTCGTCAATGTAGATGTATGGGTATCCTGCACTTTAGCATGTGCTGGTTGTCTTCATAGTGGTCTTCCACAGTTTCACTCTCGGACATCATCTGCAAACATGTTCTCGACACAATTGGAGTATTGAATGGGATGTAGTTGGGCAATTCCTTAATTGACATCTGTTTCTCCTCAGCGTCGCTCTGTTAGGTATTCATATGATCTTGGTTCATTGCAAATCTTAGACACCTCTGGGGAACCAGGTTCCTTCTGTTGGTGAATAACTCAAACCTTTTGCCCCACATGTAAACTAGGCAATTGTAGGATTAGTATAAAATGGGTGGTTGATGGTCGGTACAGACTTGGTGGGCTGAAGGACCTGTTTCAGTGCTGTATCTCTAAATAAATAAAAAATAAAAATAAATAAAAATTCTGCACCTGCATGTCGTTAGTATGTAGACTTCATCTTCTCCTGCTTCTCCAGTAGTCTTTCTTACACTGATGCAAATCTGGTTAAATAGTGACTTGGAAGTGTCGTCCTGATCTGCCTCCCGAACATGATTTTAGCTGGTGACAGTAACTCCAAGACTAATGGTGCTGCCCATAGATGCACCGTAGCAACCTGGAAATCTTGCTTTGTTTCCCTGTATTTCACAATAAGCGATTTAACCATATGAACCATTCTCTTGGCAAGACAGTTGGATCTAGGATAATGTGAAGAGGCTGTTACATGGTTTATACCCCACTTGGCGCACACATCCTGAAATGGTTTGCCAGTATATTGTGGACCATTATCTGATACAATCTCTTCCGGCATACCAAAAAGACTAAATATAGCACTCATCATATTCTCTACAGATATGCTCGATGCATTCCTCAACTGGATGTTGAAAAGTAATCTGTGATTAAGAGGAAACCATCACCATGAATGGTGAACAGATCCATTGCAATCCTCAACCAAGCATGCGATGGAACCTCATGTGGGTGTAGTGGTTCCTTGTGCTGGTTTGGCTGATGCACTTGTCATGCCTTGCACATCCTCACAGCTCTCTCGATATCTCAGTTAATCCCAGGCCACTAAACAGTTTCCCTTGCAGGCATCTTGTTCGCTCGATGTCCATGTGGGCCTGGTGCAATTACGACAATATATCCTGTTGAAGAGATTCAGGAATCAGCACCTCTCTTTCTTTAAATATTACTCCTCTTGAGATACCTAACTCGTCCTTATACGACCAAAGGGATCTTACATCCTTACCTCCTGTATCGTTTCAGGTCCAACATTGACAATAATTCACCACATTGCCTTCAGCAGTGGATCTTTGGCTGTTTCTTCTCTAAGCTGGTTGCACTCGTGCTGTCCAAAGTGCATCAAGTCAACATTAAGTATGCCTTTGACCTCTGTATCCATACTGTCAACTTGTAGGTCTAATGAAATATCCGCTGTTTTCTTCGGATTTGGCAATCGACTCAATGTGTCCAATGTAACCATCCTGTTCCTTGGTTTGTAACGAACTTCACAGTCATATTCTTGGATTTTGACTAGTAATCTTTGCAATCTAGATGGCACACATGTCCGAGATTTACGCCATATCATCTCTAACGGTTTGTGGTCTGTTTCCGCAATAAACCGCTTACTAAAAAGGTACGTGTGGAATCTCGTGATGCAAGTGTCTCACGCTCTGTGTTCGTGTAATTGTTTTGTGTTGGTGAGAGACATTTCAAATCAAATGCTATTGGTTTCCCTTCCTGCATAAGGAAAGCTCCTAGCCCTTTTTGTGATGTATCGACTTCCAAGACTGTTTCCTTTCTTTGGTTGTAGCATTGAGGAAGGCTTGTCTTATCTCACAATGATTGCTTAAGTGATTCAGATATGTGTTAGTGGTCCTCTTGCCACACAAACGGAACACCTTTTCTTAGCAGTTCTTTCAATGATGATGCTTTCTCGGCAACGTTGGGCATATAGGGTGCTAAGAAATTGATTAAACCTAGAGATCGTTGCAAATCTTCTCGGTCTTGGGGTGCAGGCATAGATTGTGCGTCTTCTATTTTGCTCGGATCAGGACATATTCCATTTCTAGAGTAAATCGAACCAAGGACGTTGATGTGGCTTACATTTATTTCACACTTCTTGCCATTAAAAACAAGATATTCCTTGTTAGCAGTTGCCATCAACACATGACGATTTCAATCATGCTCTTTCTTGGTACCCCATTGCTGCAGTGTCATCCACTAGACATACGTATTCTGGAACATTTTCAGTAATCCTGTTCATGTGCTGGAATAGAACCTGACTTGCAGATAAGCCAAACGGTAGTCTCTGAAAACAATATCTTCTAAGCGGAGTTCTAAATGTGGTTAGCTCCTGTGATCCTTCTGATAAATGCAGGGACCAATAACCATGTTTCGCATCGAGTTTGAAGAAAAACTTCGCTGCAGCAAATTTCAAGTTTAATTCTTCCAATGACGGAATTTTATGTGGACACCTGTTAAGTGCACAATTCAAACATCTTGGGTCTAAACACACCCGAATTGTATCGTCTTTCTTCAGTACACACGTGATAGAACTACAAAGTCAGTGTGCTGTTACACAAGACGAATAATGCCATTCTGTTCCATGTCATCCAATTCAGTCTTCTGCTTTTCCTGGATGTATACATCGCACTTCCTAGGTGGATCAATTGAAGGAATTGCATCTTAGATGCGAGACAGCATCACCTTTTAAAATACCCCACAGCATCGAACCTGTCTGGGTACTTCAGCTGTAAGTTATGGACTGACTCGATAGGGTTATTTCTAACATTTTCTTCCACCAATGGTGCATTGTTGATTTTGTGTATGGTCACAATATTGAGCTCACTACTCGTATAATCTCGCTACCAAACCGAAGCTGCAGGCATATCAGTTCTGCAATACTGTTAATTCCTTCAGAAGGAAATTCAACCCATAGTAAACCAAGTAGGAACCTGGACCATTTGTGTCTACCAGGTAGAAAACTTGCAATGACCATGTAGGCTTGGCATAGCTGCATTTTAATGTCAGTATACCGATACAGTGGATTGGTGACCCGTTTTAAGCTGTCAACCTGGCTGTCATAGGCTGTACATTGACTTCCATCGGTCAAGATATATGTCTTTTAAGATTCTTAATGGCAGAATGTTGCCACTAGCTCTGGTGTCTATCTTGGCTTTGATCGTGTGTTTGCCATACTTGTTTGAACAAATGATGTTGATTATAACAAAAGCCTTTAGCTGCATGACCCATTCCATGCATTGTGCCACATTAACGGTGTGAAAAGCCTGCTGGCTTTCACGATAAAGAGCTTTCTTCACAGCATCTTCCACCTGGTCTGTCCTATTACCAACCTCATGTATGTGTCTGTGCTTGCATTGACTTCTGGCGCAGTCCTTGTTGCTGCCAGTACGCTGCGCACACTTTTTATTTGACTATGGCTTTTTGTAGCCTCTGACTGCACTGTCATAGCCAGATTTCCTGCACTGACATGCCCAATGCTCTTTCAAGCCACGCACCTTGCAGCAGTCTTGAAATGCTGGTTAATTCTGTGGCTGGTGTAGGAGACTGGATCATCCATAGGATTTATTCTGTTTTGGTGCCTTGACCACTTCGCAAATATCCGTAGACACACCCAATGCTTGCATGTGCTGCCTACCTGCCTTCATATTTCTTGCCATCTTTCAACAAGGTGTCGATATCATGCCCTTTTTTTCCAGAAGGTCTCTCTGGAAGGTTTCGATTGATGTTGAGGCTATGACGAGCTCCATGATCCTCTCTGACAACTCGGCTTCAGAGAAATCACAGTCTCTGCCCTTGTCATGGCATTGGCTTACAGACTGACCAGTTGACTTCTTCGGCTGTGGTCTGAATGCCATTAATTCTAACTAGTGTATCCTGAACTTCACCTTCACGCAGAGTAGATCTTCTAGTGTGTTCCAGAGCTTTACCGGTTCTTTTTGATCCTTATCAGATAGACCTGATGTGTTAATTTGATTGAGTCCCACGTTTCCGTTGACTATTTTAATCTTCACTGCCTGTCTGTCAGGTTCAGTGACAGATAGATCCAAGAAACATAGCTCCATTCTCTGGCGCAAAAGTTTGAATTCGGATAAGACATCTGTGACCTTCCAATTCATGACTGGAAATTTAATAGTCATCATCTGATGCACCTTGCTTATCAAGGTTCCTACTTGGTTTACTATGGGTTGAATTTCCTTCCAAAGGAAATATTAACAGTATTGCAGAACTGATGTGCCTGCAGCTTGGGTTTCGCCACCCCAGCCTGGGGCTCTGTATTGCTGTGTCCTGAATCGCGTACTTTTTCTTTTGGCTCTGCCCATGAACCTGATTTCCGCGGGGCCCACACCACAATGCCCCAATGGCTTCACAACCTTTCAGCCCAATTCTGAAGTGACTGGAAATCTTTACTGACCACCATCCGGTTATCCCCTAGTCAGTTACTCACTGTTTTCTTGTTACTGATCCTTGAGGGTACTTCTACTCCCCGGTGTCATTTCTGTAGTGCTACTGTAGCATACCGCTCGTGTTGTCCCAATTTATTCTTTGTGACCTTTGGACTGTCTCCTCTCCGTGACCTCTGCAATGAAGCGACTCCGATCTTACTTTTGCAAGTGGTCTTTGAAAACACACAGCTGCTGCTATGTTGTGAATTTCAAAAACACACCTCTGCCATCATATTGTGTTACTTGTTCCTTCACACAAGTGCACCAATCACACACTGATGAATAGTAACAAATACATTAGGTGCTATTATTATTGAAGATTAACAACACTATATCCAAGTAGAGAAGAGCTCCTTATGCATGTATTACTAGGGATCAACACAACTCCAACTCCTTTGTCACATGCCTGCAGTGATGATGCGCATTCACTATTTACATGTTCCCCTAAAGTGATATCACAACAGGTACAATGGCTGTGGCCTCTTTCTGTACAGCACAGCTAGTAAATTAAGTGAGTGCAGTAGATTGCCACTGGAAACCTGCCGGCATTTAAAAGCCCTCTGAAACGCCGAGTTTTTTAAAGCTTTTAACGTGGTCCTCTTCCAAGAGGGCTTTCGGGGCACATAATAGTCTTTTCTGGCAGAGGTCAACATCCCCGTTAGATGGTCACTGTTTCGTTACAGTTTTGGCCTTCAGGTGAGCACCCCAGGTGCATCTTTGACTGTGTGGACAGCTGCCAGTGCTGTTCAAATTAAGGGACTGAGCCAACTTTGGAGGTCCTGAGTGGCTGCATTCTAGCTCTTATACCAGGATACAGAACTCTGTGGATTTTCAACATTGTAGGACCTATATGTTACTAGCACTCGGAAAAGGGCAAGTTACTCATGGCTGGTCAGTGCGGATGTCTAAAGGGCAACTCTGTATTTTACTAACCCCAGAGAATTCTTTGAAGAGGTAACAAAAAAGATAAAAAGAATGCAGTGGATGCGGTTTATTAGGACTTTCAAACAGCATTATAATTACTATATAC
Source organism: Heterodontus francisci (assembly GCF_036365525.1). Taxonomy (NCBI): domain Eukaryota; kingdom Metazoa; phylum Chordata; class Chondrichthyes; order Heterodontiformes; family Heterodontidae; genus Heterodontus; species Heterodontus francisci. The sequence continues at coordinate 68,842,317 of NC_090377.1, read as the reverse complement.
AAATTGAAACCTTATGAATTAATGGAATAGTATCAAAGGTAGCTGGTTTATTTTTATTTAGAGATACAGCACTGAAACAGGCCCTTTGGCCCACCGATTCTGTGCCGACCAACAACCACCCATTTATACTAACCCTGCAGTAATCCCATATTCCCTATCACCTCCCTACACTAGGGGCAATTTACAATGGCCAATTTACCTATCACCTGCAAGTCTTTTGGATGTGGGAGGAAACCGGAGCACCCGGCGAAAACCCACACAGACACAGGGAGAACCCAGAATCGAACCTGGGTCCCTGGAGCTGTGAGGTTGCGGTACTAACCACTGTGCCGCCCATACTGGTTGTATTGCAAATTGTAATCAAGGCCATGACAGAGGCTACATAAGGACATAGGTAGACAAGCAGAATGGACAGATCACTTGCAGATGCAATTCAATCCAAAAGATATAAAGTTACACATTTTGGAAGAATAGGGAAATAAAAAGATACTTTAAATAGTAAGATTTCAAATAAAGTAGAAGAGCCTTGGTGTACAGATAAACATTAAAGTTGGCATCGCATAAAAAGGAAAATGTACTTGCAAGCGTGGAATACAAAAGCAAGAAGTTAATATTGAACTTGTACAAGAACTTATCTCTGCCAGAGTTAGAGGGCTGTGTATGTTTGCATATCCTATTATAGGAAGGATATAAAAGCAATGGGAAAAGGGCAATGCAGATTCAGTATGATACTATCGAGGATGCGGCATTACCGTTATGAAGAGAGAATTGAAAAGTTAGGGTTTTTTTCCACTGAAGCTGTGAAAGGGTTACCTGAGGAGATTTTTAGGATTAAGAAGGGTTATTGTTATGATCCCCTTAGGGACCGTTAACTGGGAATTCAACTTTCTGTTTTTAAATTATTACTGAATTAAGTTGTTACTGAAAAAATTACGGCACAAGATTTCATGTTAAAACCAAAATTTTTACTGTACAAGAGTTAAACAAAGCAAAACACTACTTACTTAACACTACAATTTGAAAACATTTATACTTTCAACTTTTGGATTAAGGGAGGCTTCAGGGTAATTTGGACAAGTTGAGTGAGTGGGCAGATGCAGTATAATGTGGATGAATGTGAATTTATCCACTTTGGTAGCAAAAACAGGAAGGCAGATTATTATCTGAACGGCTATAAACTGAGAGAGGGGAATAGGCAACGAGACTAGCGTGTTCTCGTACATCAGCCGCTGAAGGTAAGCATGCAGGTCCAACAGGCGGTAAAAAGGACAAATGGTATGTTGGCCTTCATAGTGAGAGGATTCAAGTACAGGAGCAGGGATGTCTTGCTGCAATTATACAGGGCCTTGGTGAGGCCACACCTGGAATATTGTGTGCAGTTTTGGTCTCCTTATCTGAGGAAGGATGTTCTTGCTATCGAGGGAGTGCAGCGAAGGTTTACCAGACTGATTCCTGGGATGGCGAGACTGATGTATGAGGAGCGATTGAGTCGGTTAAGATTATATTGGCTGGAGTTCAGAAGAGTGAGGAGGGATCTCATAGAAACATGTAAAATTCTAACAGGACTTGACAGGGTAGATGCAGGAAGGATGTTCTCAATGGTGGGGGAGTCCAGAACCAGGGGTCATAGTCTAAGGATATGGGGTAAACCTTTCAGGACTGAGATGAGGAGAAATGTCTTCACCCAGAGAGTGGTGAGTCTGTGGAGTTCACTACCACAGAAAGCAGTTGAGGCCAAAACATTGTATGTTTTCAAGAAGGAGTTAGATATAGCTCTTGGGGCTAAAGGGATCAAAGGATATGGGGGGAAAGCGGGAACAGGCTACTGATTTGGATGATCAGCCATGATCATCATTAATGGTGGAGCAGGCTCGAAGGGCCGAATGGCCTACTCCTATTTTTTATGTTTCTATGTTAAAATCTTACTTGAAGACATATTCTATAAACTCTCAATCTCAACAAAACACCCCCGTTTGACTGTTACTTGCACCCCAAGAGTTCCCTCATACTTTACAGGATTTGATTTTTGATTTAGATTTGATTTAGAGATACAACACTGAAACAGGCCCTTCGGCCCACCAAGTCTGTGCCGACCATTAGCCACCCATTTATACTAATCCTACACTAATCCCATATTCCTACCACATCCTCACCTGTTCCTATATTCCCCTACCACCTACCTATACTTGGGGCAATTTATAATGGCCAATTTACCTATCAACCTGCAAGTCTTTGGCATGTGGGAGGAAACCGGAGCACCCGGAGGAAACCCACGCAGACACAGGGAGAACTTGCAAACTCCACACAGGCAGTACCCAGAATTGAACCCGGGTCACTGGAGCTGTGAGGCTGCGGTGCTAACCACTGCGCCACTGTGGATCTCGGCAGTTTGTTTACTTCTCCTGCGACTAGTCTAAAGTTTACCACGGCTGTTAGGAATTCACTTTTCCTTAATTTCTCAACTGTCTTCCAAGGTATGAGATTTCCTGGGAATTCTCCCACTAGTATCCGCTAGGCAATCCTCCAGTTCTCTTCCAACACCTCCCGAATCTGGACTTCCCACCTTGAGCATAGGCATGCCTCAAAACAGAAACACCCCAATACCCTATGGCCTCTTTACTCCTGAACCCAGCTGACTTCCAAAAGCCAACTGCTTTCTCTGTGACCAACTGCCTGTCTGTGTCCAACAGCTTTCCCAGAGCCACTGCCTGTCAGCAAGCACACAGATCAAAACACAAACAGGCATCCCTTGCATTATCTATCTCCATAGCAAGTGGTACACGTGGGATGGCCCAGATACCAATTTAATTATTTCCAATTCCAAACCTTCCCTTCGTTCTTGGAAATCATATGAATAATTTAAACCCCTGATTGAGGCAGCTGCAGACACACCAGCTCCATCACAAAGTTCAGAGAGGTTCCCATTTTGCTGGAGTTTTCATACTTCCCAATATGACCTTACTAAATAAACATGGGCCACCCTTTGATTTGTAACCACCCCAGGTTTGTTTGCCAGCTTCTCAAACCAGGTGTTCTAACTTTTCTTGCATTAAAAAAAAAAATTCCCAAATTAAAAGTTACCTCTAGAAAATTATTACACACCATGAATTAGATGATCGTAACACTATGATGAGATAAATAGTGAGAGATTATTTCTACTGGTCTACGAGATGGTAATGAAAGAGCACAATTTTGTTTTATTCTTTCATGGGATGTGGGCGTTGTTGACAAGGCCAGCATTTGTTGCCCATCCCTAATTGCCCTTGAGCACTGATTGGCTTTCTAGGCCATTTCAGAGTGCAGTTAAGAGTCAACCACATTGCTGTGCGTCTCGAGTCACATGTAGATCAGACCAGGCAAGAACAGCAGATTTCCTTCCCTGAAGGACATTAGTGAACCAGTAGGGTTTTTACTATAATCAATGACAGTTTCAAGGCACTGTTACTGAGACTAGCTTTCAATACCAGATTTTTAATATCTATTTTAATTTATTAATTATTTGAATTAAAATTCCAACAGCTGCCACGGTTAGAAAAAATCTTCTCACGTGTAGAGTATACAAACTGACAGATCAATAGGGTGAAAGGCCTGTCTCAGTGGTGTAGCATTCTTCTATTGTAGCTGTTAAAAATGTGTGACTGAATAATTTATTTAAACTGTTTCAGAAGTGTGGTGGGTTATATTTATACTTGGATACTATATTTTTCCAAATATTTGTGGTCAAAATTGGGGGTTGCATATACACTTTGGGAAGTATCGTCCTAGAATTAAAATTGTTTCAATTAAAATTAAATATAAAAATGAATTAGGATAGAGTTCAAATAGAATGCCAAGATGTACTACTCGTACTAATGTAATTTGTTAGACTGTTTTTAAATATGGTATTCCTCATCTCCTAGATTTTTGGAAACAATGTAACCGACGCCACTATTTCGCAGGGTTTACTCATTGTGACGTACAGCATGGGGTTGGTCAAGCTTTACAGTTTTCAGTGGATTATTGAGAAGGTAAAATGTATACTGAACAGTGCTGAATCTGTTGGACAAGAAGCCTGTTAATGAGAACAGCTCTGGTATGCAAATCAGTACCATTATTCAATTTTGCTTATTGCTGAAGTTGTCAAGTATGGTGATTTCAACAGAGGAAAAGTGAAGTTGATTGACTTTTGCTTGAAAAGCTGAAAAGTTCTAGAAGTATAGTGAGGTATTTAAGTATCGTAGATCAAGGGTGGGTTAAACAAACATAAACAAATACTCCTCTGAATTGGACTTTGGAATGGGAAGTACTTTCCAAGGAGAAAAATTAGACGTGCCAAAGAGATGAAACTTAGGTTTTAATGAGAAAGAGTAGATGAGGATAGGATGCCTGAAGATGGAAATTGACAACATCTGAGGAGATATGACATTTTGCATAATTACAGGCTAATCCCATTAGAATGCCAGATGTTTCTTTGATTTAATGTCTTATTGGAAGGATGTCACCTCTGACTTTGCAGTACTCCCTTTGTAATGCACTGGAGTGTCAACCTAGATTATGTGCATCAAATCCTGAAGTTCAGCTTGAACCAAGAGGCAAATATGCTACCAATTTAGCCAAGTTGTCATAGTATGATGATGTCTGATTCCTTTCACCTTTAACCTTAAGTTCTTCCTGTATTTTATTGCCACTACAATGGTTCTTCTCTGTTTCTTTCCAAATTACAAATATGATTCTATCTTTTCTTTCTCCCTAATTTTTCACCATATTAAAATCTGCACTGTTTCTTACACCTTCGATAATTCTATCCTGCAATTTTTAGACCTTTAAAATTTAAGCTAGGCATGCTAAACAATCTTGATGGTATCCTGTACTATGAGACTTGTCCTTTACCATAGATTCTCAATAATTTAAAAATCCCAATGCAGTAGAAAACATAAAGAATAAATTTGAACCTACGCAAAACAAAGCATTAACAGAGAGACTACTAACCATTGTAATTTTCATTACTTCTTAGGAAGTTATTTACGGAGCATGGTTATGTTGCCTTGTGTATTGTTTTGACTTAAGTGGTTTATAGTTTGTATTCCTTGAATAAAAGCTATAAGAAATCTGTTATCCGAATAATGTGCACAACTGTTTTGTAAAATTATTGTTAGATGGTACAATGTTTTTTTTGAAAACATACAACAGTCTCAAATGCAGAATATTGAAGTATTTAACACTGTAGTCTGAAATGTTCTTTAAGCATAAATATCAACATGCTTGTCTTTACACAGTTTACACAGAAAAAATATATTCTTGGACAAAACTGTGAATGGAACAATACAACTGGAATTGTGGGTGCAGCTCCATTTGGAATTCCGTGTAATATTAAAATAACAGGTATTTTTACGCAAAATCTTGTTATTTTTATTATCTAGAATTAGGATGCATTAGTAGCTGCCTATTAATGTAAACTTAAAACTTTATTTTCGCAGATTGTCCACCTGTTCTATTTGAGGTTTCTTGTCTTAAAAGTGCATTGCAGATTGGAGGACACCCCTGGCATTACATCATTACTCCTAATAAGCGGAACCAGGAAGGCACCTACCATATTTATTCTTTAAAGGATAAAGAGCTGGTAATGTATCACAGCTCTTCTGAATACTTCTTGTGCAACATGGCTTAGCAGTTGGGCAGTACATAGAGTAATTCCTAATATTTGCCTTCAAACAACCATGGAACCATAGAGGTTTAAAGAACAGATTCAGTTCACCTTGTTTCTTCTGGCTCTTTACTGGAGCAATCCAAAACTAATACTACTGCTTTCTCCCTTTAGCCTTGCATCCAACTTGCTTAAAGGATGCAGTGGCCTCTGCCTCAACCATTCTCTGTGGCAAAGCATTGCTTGCTCAAACATCCCTCTGAGTAAATACAATTCTCCTAACCTGTTCCTCCCTCTTGGTGAGAATTTTAAATTGATGACCCCCTAGTCAATGGGAAAGATTTTGTGCTGCCCTTGGAGGCAGGCACGGAGGTGGAGGGACAAACAAAATGGCAGGGGCTGCCGTTGCCAATGTTGCCCAGACCCCCTGCCATTTTGTCTGGGATGGGGAAGGGTGAGGACAGCTTTCTCACCCCAGGCCAATTGAAGCCCTTAAGTGGCCAATTAATGGTCACTTAAAGGCCTCTGCGCACCTCCATCTCAATTTTGTAGAAATGGAAGGGCCTGCTGCCGCGGGAAGGCGCTGCCAGATAAAGCTTGATGGCTTAGCGGGGTCGTGGGTGGGAGTCCCTCCTTTTGGGAGCAATCCAGGGCCCCGGAGGGCCTCCAAGCAGCGACCCACCTCACCCTCATCAACATCCACACCACCACCCCGACGCCTGACTGGCCCTGGCACCTCGACCCCCCCCCTCTCTCAGGGTCTTCATCACTTTTCTCCATTCGTAGGTACTTCAGGGCCTGCAGTACCAGCAGTGGCCATTGCTGCCAGTGGCATTGCTGGTACTGCAAAGCTGCTGACGTTCCGATCGGCCGGCAGCTCTGGAGGTGGGAGCTCGTCCCTTAAAGGGGCGGCGGCCACAGTGGCGGGCACTTAATAGTCTGCCCACTGTTACATTGCAATGTCGGCCCAATGGAGGGCCGAGTTGGGTTCTCCCCCTGCCTTCCGGCCTGCCGCCAAGACCCTCCACTAAAATCTGGTCCAATGATTCCCCAACCAGAGGAAATAGTCTTTCACTATTTATTTTATCAAAACTCTACATAATTTTAAAAATCTCTACTTTATCTCCTCGACCTTCTTTGTGCCATTGGAAATAGTCCCAGTATCTCAGGTCTGTGCTCACTGCTGTAATTTCCCATTCCTAGCATAATCCCAGTGAATTTAAATTGCATACTCTCTAGGGCTTTCGAGAATGGGATGCCCCCAAATCACACACAGCTCTCTTTGTATAAATTCATCATTACTCTTCATTGTTGTACTATATGCTCCTGTTTCTAAAACATGAAGTTCTGATGAACTTTTGTCATAACGTGCACTGTCAGAGAATTATATATTTGAATCCCCCAGTCTCTAGGTTCATCTACGCTGTTCAGTGTCTTTCCATTAAGTCATAGAGAGATACAGCACTGAAACAGGCCCTTCGGCCCACCGAGTCTGTGCCGACCAACAACCACCCATTTATACTAATCCTGCATTAATCCCATCTTCCCTACCACACCCCCCCCCCCATTCTCCCACCACCTACCTACACTAGGGGCAATTTACAATGGCCAATTTACCTATCAACCTGCAAGTCTTTGGCTGTGGGAGGAAACCGGAGCACCCGGCGGACACCCACGCGGTCACAGGGAGAACTTGCAAACTCCGCACAGTCCGTACCCAGAACCGAACCCGGGTTGCTGGAGCTGTAAGGCTGCGGTGCTAACCACTGCGCCACTGTGCCGCCCAAAGTGTATACTTCCATTCCTTGGTTTTCTTCCCAAAATGTATGATGTGTCACAACCATTTTAGATTGCATTTTCCTCTTGTCTGCCCTTTTTGCCAACATCTCTGCCTTCTTGAAAGCTTTTGCATTTCCATTTACTGTGTAACAAATCTTCTACTTTTGTGTTAGCAATTTTGCGATTGTGTTCCCTATACCAAATCCAAAAGTGGACCCAGAACTAACCCTGGATTACACCACTTCCGACCTTCTCCAATCCAAGCAAAATCCACTTGTTTCAACTTTTTGACCTGAATTTTACTGGCCCCATAGAGACGGGGTTGGAGGCGGGGTACAGGTGGAGGGGCCAGGAACATAGGGGGAAGCTCCCTAGCGCATTCCTGCCTCTGGGGGCCTTTCTCAGGGAGTGCTGGAACTGGGTCAGCTGCCTGCTCCATGGAGGTGAGCAGCCAATTAGTACAACTAATGGACCCACTTAGGGACCATTTTGCACAAGTGCTGGTAGTTTACCGATATTGGAGTGGTCTCCTGCCATGGCGGCAGACCAGGGAGCCATCGGACTTAAAGGCTCCATGCCTCAAAGACGGCCGCGGAGGTGAAATGCTGCAGCCCTGCCTGTAAATAATCCAGCGGAGGGATTTCTCTTCCAGCCCAATGGGTCTACTGGCTTGGGGCCTCTTTAATTTATCACTCCTGTGTCAGCAGCCAAGGGCATCTCCATGTTGAGGCAGTCTCGTCCTGCCTGCCTGCCTGTTTCAGCAGCGCCCACCTCTCCCAGTGGGGCTACTGGCCTGTTATCACTTCGGGCCCTCTTGATTGGGCCTGCAGCATCTGGAGCCTGCCTGCCTGCCGTCCTTAATAGAATGGTGAGCACGGAGGTGGTCAATTAGGAGGCCACCTCCTGGAAGGTTGCACCGGTGGGCATGCTGAGAACATGGTCTGACTCAGGCCCAACGTCAGGGTCCCAACACCCGCCAGAAAATTCATCCCTTTATTTCCTGTCTGGCAACTAACTTTCCATCCAGGATACTAAATTTACTCATATGCCTGAATTCTATTTTATTTTAACAAGCTCCTTGTGAAACACCTTTTGAAAATCTATATATACCGCCGCTCTATTCCTTTTATCTAGTCAGTTATTTCTTCAAGGTAAGCTACAGGAAATGTCATGTGTTTCACAATTCTTAGTGTGAAAAACCCACAGATTGTTGAGCTTCCAAGTTCTACGGAATAAAATTCTGGAAAAATAATTGTAATTCTTTATCGTATTGCAGTATTCTATATTCTGCTAAGTGATGACAAACTTTGACTAAAAGGAAGTTACTTCTAATTGTTTTGATTCTAGCAATTAAATCAAGATGTATTCTTTTCCCTCATCTGTCTTCTCAAATATAGTAGAGATGCACACTCTGTCCCCCTTCACCTAATTGTACTGCTAGCTTGTGGAAGTGGTAATATACTATGTATCTGCTAGTTCAGTACTACTTTTCAGCACCGATGTGAATGGGGAACCAGAGTCGTAGAGCCCATTTACAAAGCTCTTGGGTGTTGCCTTCAAACTATTTTAAATCTAAGATATGTATGTTACGGACAGAATTGAGAGAGACTGAAACCCCAGTTCATTTCCCTTTACTGACCATAATCAGTGTGTTTTTGAAAAGGAAGATGTGTGTGTTTCTTAACCCCTGAGTGTGTGACCAACTTGAATAACCAGCAGCACGCTTTTCATGGGTTTAAATAAAGAGGATTATTTTTATTCACACGTTAAACCCAAAAGTCTAACACTACGTCACTCAGTCAGCCCTCGCACACACACTTGAGAAAGAAAGTCATTAAAAAGGATAATGCACTTTTACAAATTGCAAACAAAAGAATAGTTCATAAGTCACGTGATTTGGCTCATCTTGGGGAAAAAGGAATGCGTTGCGGGCTTGCTGAAGAAGGCATTTTCATTTCTGAAGTATAGTTAGATGGATAGAAAAAGTATGGCACTGAAGGAGGCCATTCAGCCCATCGTGTCTGTACCGGCCGAAAAAAAACTAGCTGCCCCATCTAATCCCACCTTCCAGCACCTGGTCCATAGCCTCGCAGGTGACAGCACTTCAGCTGCATGTCCAGGTACTTTTTAAATGAGTCGAGGGTTTCTGCCTCCACCACCGTTCCTAGCAGTGAATTCCAGACTCCCACCACCCTCTGGGTGAAAAAGTTTTTCCTCATATCCCCTCTAATTCTTCTACCAATCATCTTAAATCTGTGCCCCGTAGTAAGTGACCTCTCCACTAGGGGAAGCAGGTCCTTCCTGTCTACTCTATCTAGGCCCCTTATAATTTTGTACACGTCAATTAAGTCACCCCTGAGCCTCCTCTGTTCTAAGGAAAACGACTCCAGCCTATCCAATCTTTCCTCATAGCTGCAACTTTCAAGCCCTGGCAACATTCTTGTAAATCTCCTCTGTACTCTCTCCAGGGCAATTATGTCCTTCCTGTAATGTGGTGACCAGAACTGTACGCAATACTCCAGCTGCGGCCTAACCAGCATTTTATACAGTTCCTGCATTATATCCCTGCTTTTGTATTCTATATCTCAGCCAATAAAGAAAAGCATTCCATATGCCTTCTTCACCACTCTATCTACTTGTCTTGCTACCTTCAGGGACCTGTGGACATGCACTCCAAGATCTCTCACTTCTTCTACCCCTCTCAATATCTTCCCGTTTATTGTGTAGTCCCTCGCTTTGTTTGCCCTCCCCAAATGCATTACCTCACACTTCTCTGGATTGAATTCCATTTACCACTTTTCTGCTCACTCAACCAAACCATTGATATAATTCTGGAGTCTACAACTATCCTCTTCACTATCAACTACACGGCCAATGTTTGTCTCATCTGCAAATTTCCCTGTCATGCCTCCCACATTTAAGACCAAATCATTAAAATACCATAAACAGCAAGGGACCCAACACTGAGCCCTTTGGAACGCCACTGGAAACTGCTTTCCATTTGCAAAAACATCCGTTGACGACTACTCTTTGTTTCCTGTCACTGAGCCAATTTTGGATCCAACCTGCCACATTCCCCTGTATCCCATGGGCTTTCATTTTACTGACCAATCTGCCACGCGGGACCTTGTCAAATGCCTTACAAAAATCCATGTAGACCACATCCACCGCACTACCCTCATCAATCCTCCTTGTTACTTCCTCAAAAAATTCAATCAAGTTAGTAAGACAACCTTAACAAATCCATGCTGACTATTCCTGATTCATCCGTGTCTTTCTAAGTGGCAGTTTATCCTGTCCCTCAGAATTGATTCTAATAATTTACCCACCACCGAGGTCAGACTTACCGGTCTATAATTATTTGGCCTATCTCTCGCACCCTTTTTAAACAATAGTATAACGTTCACAGACCTCCAGTCCTCTGGCACCTCGCCCGTGTCCAGTGAGGATCTGAAGATAATCCTCAGTGCATCCACTATTTCCTCCCTGGCTTCCTTTAACAATCTGGGATGCAATCCATCCGGCCTTGGCGATTTATCCACTTTCAAGGATTTCAGACCCTCTAGTACTTCCTCTCTCATTATGCTTATTGTATCTAATATTTCACACTCCTCCTCTTTAACTACAATGTCGGCATCAACCCTCTTTGTGAAGACAGAGACAAAAAACTCATTAAGAACCCTGCCCACATCTTCTGCATCCATGCATAAGTTCCCTTGTACATCTCTGATTGGCCCTACCTTTTCCTTACTTATCCTCTCGCTCTTAATGTACTGATAAAACATCGTCGGGTTTTCCTTGATTTTACCTGCCAATAATTTTTCATGTCCTCTCTTTGCTTTTCAAATTTCCTTTTTTATTTTACCCCTGCACTTTCTATACTCCTCTAGGCTTTCTAAAGTATTACGTTTTTTGTGATCGTCATAAGCTTTCTTTTTCTGCTTTAACTTACCCTGTAAGCTTCTAGATAACCAGAGGGCTGTAGATTTGGCAGTACCACCTTTTATCTTTGTGGGGACATACCTACACTGTGCCTGTAGTATCTTGCTTTTGAATGCCTCCCACTGGTTTGACACTGATTTTCCTTCAAGTAGCTACATCCAGTGCACTTTCGCCAGCGCACCTCTCAGTTTTGTAAAATTTGCCTTCCTCCAATTTAGAACTTTTACTCCTGTTTTAGCTTTGATATCCAGAGTCGTGTATCAAAGTCATTGCAGGATTCTCTTGAAGAGGTGAATTTTCAGCAGGTCATGAAGTTAGTTGCTTGTAGACTTCTTATTAGGAGGTTGTTTTTCTGTATTGGTGGACTTGAAAAGGAACAGGCTCGGAGACCTTAAGATGTTACAGCCTCCAGTTCGTGTAAGGCATGATGGTACTGCCTTGTCTGTTTGCAGTTTGTTACTTTTTGGAGTCTGCATTTTAAAAGATTTTTAAAAGGAGACCAACATGGCTACCCCACCATGTGACTTCTCTCAGTTTCTTTTCCAAATATGGTGGGGGTCTAGGTTGATTAACCCCATCCTGGTGCGGTACTTATGGCAGAACCTGCCTCTCAAGGATTGGCCTTAACAGCCATTAGCAAAGGTGCACAAAGAGAAGATACCCAACCTAAATGGATTGCTTGCTGCGTGTCCATCATCTTTCTTAGGTGGAAGGTTGCTAACCAACCAGTTTATTGTTGTAAGACATTCATTCTGAGGAGTGTGAAGACAATCACATTCTTTGTTTCAGGAGAAACCCATTCAATTCACGAATGTCGCCTGATGGTTTCAGGATGGGCATTGATGACACCTCTTAGTCTGGAAGGTATTCTTTTGTCCTTTCAGACAGTGAGTCAGTTTTTGAATACACAGGTCAGGTCGACTGACCTTTGGCAGCCATCTTTGCAGCCCATGTCCACTTTTAATGTCCATTTTAAACAAAAGGAAAATTCAGTTCCAGAAGATGCTATGCTGTATATAGTCCATGTTTAAAGTTATGAATAGGACATGCCTCTACTGGGCATGACACACAGCACAGTGAGAAAACTGCAGGCAAAAATGTTTTATTGTTAACCACACTGATTACAATAATACTAACTGCAATGTCATAATTTCAGTGTGTATTCTGACATTGCTTTTTTTGACTGAACCTTATGAGGGATATAAACTGTCAATTGCACTTTTGTCCAATTAGGCAGAGAATGGAATTCAGGAGATGCAATGTTGTTCATTAGACACTGATTGGATATATTTCCATCCAGATGATTCCGGAAGGATCATGCATATCGGACCGACGCAAATTAAGTAAGTTTATATAATTAGTTGCAGCCCTCATCAGCAAGTGGACTGGCTATGTTTAGAAGAGGCCCTGCATTTTCCTTCCAAAATACCACCCTGTCCTTGTAATTTGAGCAGCGGGTGAAGCTAGCTGTTTCACTCTGCGCCTATGCAGTAGCAACACATGGTGTTAGCCACTAACAGGATGCTGCCGTCGAGCCAAAAAGACGTCCTGCCTATCACACAAATATGTAATGTGATATATGAATTTCAATGCCAGTGTGATGCTAGTTATATAGGCCGTACGTTCCAAAGACTGGCGAATTGTATCAAACAACATGTCCCTTCCGTTGTTCGCAACAGGCAAGGTACAAGCCGTGCCAACCAGCCCATGCTTGCAAAACACAAAACACAGTGTCCAACATTAGATGTGATTCCGCGATTGGACAACATTTGCTAAATAATCCTCAGTGTGCTAAGAATTACGCTGACAACCAATTAAAAATTTTCAGTAGGGCTCACAGTGTGGCGCATTTGCGCATACTGGAAGCTACATATATTAATACACAGGGCCCTGTTCTTTGCAGACAGAAAGAACATGTACAAACATTGCGCCTGTTTCAGCTAAACAAAATAAGTGACAGCCATTCGCTGGTTCATTCCTCAGGGCAATGCCTTGACCAATCAGAGTCCAGCTGCCTGATTTAAATTTGAAACAAGGCTTGGCAGTTAACTGTCAGTTATCGTAAACAGGTGCGTTCTCCATGAGAATGCCTCTACCAATCAGAGTTCACTTGCCAACCGATCAGCACTCTCTTCTCATACAGTATAAAGTAGTTTTCCCTTACATTGGTATTCTTGCGGATTGTCCTGATGAGTGCAAGATGAAAAGCTTTGGCAATATTCTCTATTTTCAGCAATACTCAAGTTCTGTACTACCAAATGACGATTTATTTGTAAATTTAGAATAATTGAGATGTGAGACTAAATAAATGTCATTAGATAGATGGGGAGAATCAAGTCTTCAGGCAAGTTTCCAGATTTCACAAGCGAGATATCCAAAGATGAAAAATGTAAGATAAACTGAAGCCAAACTATAAGTAGGCCTATGTACTATTACAGCCAGCCACAGTCAAAATTAACTAGGAATAAGAAGCACATTTTTAGCTCGTTTCACCAGAGGAAAATAACAGGAAAAGGTACTGCCAGCAGCAGGAACATTTTGAAGAAAAAGCAAGACAGAGGGTGTTATATGTCATCACTTTGTTTTAGGTACCTCCCCCTAATCCACAATCAGAATGATTGCCAGTGTGATAAAAATATTGGTAACTTGTTGTGAGTTTTTTACTAAAATGAAGAAAACATATAAAGCTATTGAAGAATTTTAACTATCAATTGTTGGTTGATGTATCCCTCTTATTGTGCAAAGCATTTCCTTTACAATTTATAACATATAGATGGACATTCATTATCAATTTTGCTAACACTATGCTTGCCAGTGTGTTGCAGCTGACTGAAAAATCTGAAGACTTACAGAGATGGCAGGTTTTACGAGCCTTTACTATTTTTTCTGAGAAAGAAAGAAAGGTAATTAGTAGTTTATAAAATTTTTTCCACCATTAATCACATTGGTCCATTGTGAGATGGGGAATCTCCTGCTGAGTTCCGAGGGAAGTTCATGGAGATACCAACCTCCTTCCAGTTCTGCCATTGTCATCAGGTGTTATGGGCCTCCATGAGTCTATTCTTGGGGACTATGTAGGGGGTTTACTAGAATTCCTTGCTTTCCATGCCCAGCCAAGAGACAGAGGCAATGGGGAAATATGTTCATTTTTATTGTGCTTGCCTTTCCTCGGTGTAGTATGGGCAGGTTGTTCCATCACTTCCTCGGTGGCTAGGATAGGAGAGTTTATTTTTGTACAGGAATTTGAGTTTATGCATTACTATTGCCCCCAAGATGTTTGAAACCAGTCTGTTCCTCCTTTGGAAGAAGAATGCTGGGAAGTTTTGACTTTTGCACACTGTTTAGGAATATTCTGAACAAGCAACATTCCCTCTGATTTGGGGAAGTTAAGCTTTTATCCAAGTTAAGCTTTTTTACCCAGAGAGTCAGGCAAATTCAATCTTTTGGAAGATATAGGGGAGTGAATGAAATTTGGAAATTACAAAGCAAAATGCTGCTAATGCTGGAAATCTGAAATAAAAACAGAAAATGCTGGAAATACTCAGCAGATCTGGCAGTGGCTGTGGAGTGAGAGAAACAGAGTTAATGTTTCAGGTCTGTGACCTTTCATCAGAACTGGGAAAATTTAGAAAATGTAATAGGTTTTGAGCAAGTGAAAGGGGTGCAGAATGGGAAAAAGAACAAAAGGGAAAGTGTGGAGGGCAGGAGAGATTAAATGACAAAAGTATTCATGGTGCAAGGCCAAATGGAGTGTTAATGGGACAAGTAAAGAAACAAAAGATGTGCCTAGAGATGTGAATGGCCGAATAGTGAATAGCTGCTGTCTGAAAGAAGGGAAAAAAAGGAGAAATAAGAGACAAAGCCAAACGAGCGAAAAAAAAGAAACAAAATGGGGGCAGAGGTTGCAATCTAAAATTGTTGAACTCAATGTTGAGTCCAGAAGGCTGTAACGTGCCCAGTTGAAAGATGAGGTGCTATTCCTCAAGCTTGTGTTGAGCTTCATTGGAACACACTGCAGGAGGCCGAGGACAGAAAGGTCAGAGTGAGAGCAAGGTGGTGAATTAAAATAAAAGGAGACTACGAGTGTGGGTCATGCTTGCAGACTGAATGGAGGTGTTTTGCAAAGCGATCACCCAGTCTCCCCCACTGTAGAGAAGACCACATTGTGAGCAGTCAATACAGTATACTAAATTGAAAGAAGTACAAGTAAATTGTGCTCTCATCTGGAAGGAGTGTTTAGGGTCTTGGACATTGAGAAAGAATGAGTTAAAAGGGAAGGTGTTACATCTCCTGCACTTGCATGGAAAGGTACTGTGGGAAGGAGATGGGGTGCTGGGGTAACTGAGGATTGGACCAGGATATAGCAGATGGAACAGTCCCTTCGGAATTCTGAAAGGGGAGGGATGGGGAAGATATGTTTGATGGTGGCATCACACTGGAGATGGCAGAGGATGATCTGTCGAATATGGAGGCTGGTGGGTTGGAAGATGAGGACAAGGGGAACCCTATCATGGTTCTGGGAGGGAGAGGAAGGGGTGAGAGTAGAGGTGCATGAAATAGAATGAAAGTTGAGGGCTCTGTCAACCAGGGTGGAAGGGAATCCTCAGTTGAGGAAAAAGGAAAACATATTAGAAGCGCTAGTACAAAAGGTTGCATTATCAGAACATGTGCGACTAGACAGAGAAACTGGGAGAATGGAATTGAACCCTTACAGGAAGCAGGGTGTGAGGAAGTATAGTTAGGGTGGCTGTGGGAGTCAGTGCATTTATAGTGAATAGACCCAGAAATGGAGACAGAAAAGTCAAGAAAGGGAAGGGAAGAGTTGGAGATAGACCATGGCAAGGCAAGGGTTGAAGTGGGAAACAAAGTCGATGAAATTTTCCAGTTTAGGGCGAGAGCAGGAAACAGCAATGATACAGTCATCAATGTACTGGAAAAAGAGATGAGGGAGGGGGCCTGAGTAGGATTGGAACAAGGAATGTTCCACATATCCCACAAAAAGAACAGCTAGGACACATGTGGGTACACATAGCAACACCTTTTATTTGGAGGAAGTAAGTGGAGTTGAAGGAGAAGTTGTTCAATGTGAGAACGTTCAGCCAGGCGGAGGAGGGTGGTGGTGGATGGGAAGAAGCAGAGAGCTCTTAGACCATCCTGGTGGGGAATGGAAGTGTAGAGAGATTGGATGTCCATGGTGAAAAGGAGATGGTTGGGGCAGGAAACTGTTAAAGTGGCAGAGGGCATCGAAAGAGTCATGAGTAGGTGTGAAGAGACTGGACAAGGGGGAAAAAATAGTCAAGATAGGAAGAAGTCAGTTCGATGGGACAAGAACAGGCTGAATTGTTGGGCCTACCAGGGCAGTACTCTTTGTGGATCTTGAAAAGGAGGTAGAAGCAGGCTATTTGGGTTTGGGGGACAATGAAGTTGGAGGCTGTGGAAGGAAGATCTCCAGAGGAGATGAGATCAGTCGCAGTCCGGGAAACAATGGCCTGATGTTCGGTGGTGGGGTTTATGGTCCATGGGGAGGTAGGAGAAAATGTCAGAGAGTTGGTATTTGGCCTCTGCTAGGTAGAGGTCAGTTTGCCAGACAACAACAGCATCATCAGCAGGTTTGTTGACAATGTTAGGGTTATACCTGAGAGAACGGAATGCTGCAAGTTCAGAGGGAGATAGGTTGGAGTGACTCAGATGAGCTATTATGGAAGCAAATGTGGAAGTTATTCAGTGAACTTAATTGTACTTAAATTCTGTCTTGTTAAACAACTGAAATATCCAATTGAGAGCCATTCATGATTGATGTGGTTGTGCTTGAAGTTTCAGCATTGTTGTATTTTATTCTGTTAAGCTAAATTAATTTATGCAACTCTTATCAAAATGTATATATTGTATTGTTCACCCAAATCCTAATGGCATGTTGATTTTTCAAGTTATGTACATGCAAAACTTGTTCATGACAAAGCTGATTCATGATATACTGAAATATATTGAACTAACGTTTTGCCACTCTGGACAAGTGACTAAATGTATAAATTAATTTGAAAAGACCTGTTTAAAGCAGTTAATTTCAGTGATAGTATCTTTTCATTGAAAAGTAATAACAGTTAACAATCTGTATTGGAACAGGTCTAGTTGGATATTAAACAAGCTGTTTCTGTGGCAATCTGTAGTTAGCTCAGTAAGCTGATTGATGTCATCATAAATTATTTGTTGCATTAAGCAATGCTCTATAACAGATTAATTTACCACCAGATAATTCCCCTTTTCTGA
Organism: Heterodontus francisci; assembly: GCF_036365525.1. Lineage (NCBI taxonomy): Eukaryota > Metazoa > Chordata > Chondrichthyes > Heterodontiformes > Heterodontidae > Heterodontus > Heterodontus francisci. The sequence continues at coordinate 68,824,706 of NC_090377.1, read as the reverse complement.
TTCAAAATTCGCAAAGATTGTGCCAGTTTTAATGAATGTTCATATTAATCTGCCCCATTAAACATCCATTTATGTACTGCCAGGTAAAATTTTGGCATTAAATGTCAAGCTCAATAAGTGAAGGCTTGGCTGTTTCACCAGGTATAATCTGCCCTCTGAGTCCTATACCACCCATTTTTAAACCCTCCCCCTATGTATGTGAGGAATTTTATGGACAAATGTGAAATTACTGTGAAAGAAAAGAATCACATTTATAAAGCATTTTGCAACCTCCAGATGTCCTAAAGTGCTTTATAGCCAATGAAATACTTCAGAAATATAGTTACTATTATAATGTAGTGAAACACAGCATCCAATTTGCACACAGCACAAACAACAATTTGATAATCAAATGATCTGCTTATGGTAATGGTGGTGGTTGAGGGATAAATATTGGCCAGGATTCCTCTGTTCAATTAGTGCAATAGGATCTTTTACATGCACCTGAGAGGGAAGATGAGACCTTGATTTAATGTCTCCCAACAGTGCAACACTTACTTCAGGACAGTACAGAGCATGATCTTCGATTATGGGCTAACATTTCTGGAGTGCTATCCAGTGACTGCTGATGTATAGAGCATAGTGTGAGAACATGTTGGGTGAGACAATGTTGTCAACTGTGATATCCCTATGATAAAAGACTTGTACACAAATGTTGACCAATTGTGTGAGATACTGGAAGACAGTCAGCATGTATAGGATCATGCCCCAGCATGAGTCAGTGTCATCAGGAGGAAGATAACACTGTCATCAAAAAAAGTATGCAGGTTCAGCATGTAATTAGGAAAGCTAATGGAATGTTATCGTTCATTGCAAGGGGAATTGAATACAAAAATAGGGAGGTTATGCTTCAGTTTTACAGGGCATTGGTGAGACCACATCTGAAGTACTGTGTACAGTATTGGTCTCCTGATTTAAGGAAGGATGTTGGAAGCAGTTCAGAGAAGTTTTACTAGACTAATGCCTGGAATGAGCAGGTTTTTGTCTTATGAGGAAAGGTTGGACAGGCTAGGCTTGTATCCGTTGGAGTTTCGAAGAGTAAGAGGCGACTTGATTGAAACATAAGATCCTGGGGTCTTGACAGGGTGGATGTGGAAAGGATATTTCCCCTCGTGGGAGAATCTAGAAATAAGGGGTCGCCCATTTAAGACAGAAATGAGAATATTTTTCTCTGAGGGTTGTGAGTGTTTGGAACTCTCTTCCTCAAAAGGTGGTGGACGTAGAGTCTTCAAATATTTTTAAGGCAGAGGTAGATAGATTCTTGATAAGCAAGGGGGTGAAAGGTTATCGGGGGTAGGCAGGAATATGGAGTCGAGGTTACAATCATGATCAACCATGATCTTATTGAATAGCGGAGCAGGCTCAAGGGGCCGAGCGGCCTGCCCCTGCAGCTAATTAGCATGTTCATAAAGTTCAATGTCAGCCAAGACTCCAATCAATTTCTCTAACCCCACATTGACAGAATGTACCCACGTAACTATCCCAGTTAAGGGGAGCGCAATTGACCTACTTCCATGGTTCTGCCAACACTGCTTCATAACCAGCTTCTGGACCAGGTAGAATGCATGTTAGACTTACTCATAGAGAATAAGGGTCCCCCTGCAACACACTAGCTAGCAGAACTAACTTCATGATTTGTATTCCCTCCCATTGTGGGGAACTCTGCCTTCCCTACAATAAACATACACCTATGTGACATATATCCTAAACAGAATAATTCAGCATTTGTCTGGAAGTGGTGAAACACATGGAGGCTCAATCAGCACAATTTTGTACACAACATTAAGAAAACTGACCAGGAAGAGAATAAAGACCAACACAGGAGGCAGGAGGGGAATATGCCAAACATCAACCTACCTTAAAACAGACAAGGATAACAATCTAAACCACTACCTGAGGTAAGCAGGATCCCATTCCACAGCCAAACCCCAGGAAACTAAGGCCAAACAAATTGCTCCAACTGTTTAATATGTACTGCCACTGGTACGTGCACAGCATGACAATAAACCTAATGTTCCATTGTACTCTCCTGCAAGCACCATGAAATCAAAGTGTACTCTGATTCCAGAAAATTATTTCTATATGCTTATATAAATGTGTTTTTATGCTGGTAAAACTTATTGAGTAAGAAGCAAGGTACTCTAATATGGTGTATTAAGGATGTTCGCTCACTTGGGAAAGAGTTGTGAAAGTATAAGACACAGATGAATATTTAACTAAAAGGATACTGATGTTTAACTCTGTTTAAAAAAAAATGTTCCCCTATTCAAGGTGGAGAGCGCAGTAAGAGTGACAGCTTATGGCCGAGTTGTGAAAAAACGATTTTCTGGATTAGACGATGACCAGTATGAGGTAATTTCATATTTAGAATAAATTAACACATTGAATTTATTTTTTCTTTTTAACAGGCAACTCTTGAAGCTACTAATTAATTCTGGAATGGAATTTAGTTTCTGAGGCTCTATCTCAGTAACTTGTCTGTCATTTCAATTGAATACTTCAGCACTTTATCCAAATGTCAGATGTTCTCCCCTCAGGCTCCTTTCAGTTTAAAATGACCTTTATATCCTGCATGCTGTTTATTCTCATGAAATTGATTACTTTCTAAATCTGATTACCACAACCTTTTTTAATCTATACAATCTGTGTGAGCAGATTTATTTTTGTATATGAGCTTTGCTCAGTTTTGAATTTGGGTATTTTTCATTTTTGTTCCACAGGCATTGATGAGGAATTGCAGCTGGATTGAAATTAATATATTTTACTGCACAGCCCATAAAAAGTACTGTCAACAAAAGTACTGTCAACAGTACTTTTTATCACTTACTTTCCACTAACTTGCCAAAAATTAAATTAGATCAGATTCTATCCGTGAAGAAAACTCAGACATACAAAATTGTTGTTGCCTTTATCTGGCCAGTGCAAGTGATGTGGATTAAATAAAGTCATCTCACTAAATCCAGTCAGATTTATCTGTGTGCATACTAAGTAAATTGCCCTGTGTAATACTGTACTTTTGGTCCTGAAATAGCTGTTCTACGAATACACAAAAAGACATTTAGTAAGCAAGATGTTTTATTTTACATTCGGTTTTAGAGTAATGTTTTACATAATTGTTTTGGAAAAAAAATGTACTGCTCTTCAGTACAAAGCAGAGTGGTGAATACTGTACTGTAAACTTAATTTTAAATATATTGGATCATGATGGAACTTATAAATGTAGTCCAATTACTTAAATTAAGAAAAAAAGAACTTGCATTTATTATAATGCCCATCATAACCTCAGGACATCCCAAAATGCTTTGCAGCATTGACGTGAACTCACTGTTGTAATGAAATGTTGAGATTCCAAATAACTCAATGGGTTATTCTAATGTGGTGAATTATAAGGGATTAGTTGCTATTGTAAGTGAGCATACTGTTCATAATTCAGTTCAGATTAGTGGAAGGAAAACTGTATTTCCCAATGTCTATAAATATTTTATGAAATGAATCAAAGCAGCTCAATGCAGTTTGTAGTAGACATCAGTCCAAAACAAAGGTTCCCATAATTTGATTAAATTGCCAGTTCTCTACCCCTTTATATGTTCTTGTTAAATTTATCTGGCCACTGCGAGTGGAATGCATTAAATGGAGCCACCTCACGAGATCCAGTCAGATTTCACTGCAAACAGTGACACTCTGGTTTCATTTAAAATTGAATATCATTATGAATGTGCAGACATGTATGTGTATGCACCATAATTCTTCAATTTCACGGAGATTGGAGCTTCAAGTGCACGTGGCTTGTTTCACCAGTTGCACACATGTGCTGATTGCTTACTGCTGTAAGTTTACTATCATTTGAGTAGCCACAAAGTTGGCTTTAATGTATGTCTTGACAGCTTACTTCACATTCTCCTGCTTCCCCCACCCCAAACGCTGTTAGACCTAATTATGACAGATTCCAGCAACCTCCAATGCTTAAAAATCTCTCTGAGTCTTGTGGACTTCAGGATTCCCCCCCCCCCCCCCCACCATCCAAACTTCCAATTATCTTGCACACTGCTCAATCTGTAATTCCCTTCTTAGTGCTCATAAACCCCTAGACTGGATTCCGAGCACACCTTCATCTCATAACCACCACATTGCTCCAAGATTTTGAGAACTACACCCCAAAATGTGCCAAGTGGCAGGTGGAACAGTGCTAACTCTCGACCCTTGTTTGATGGCTGGTGAAGTGAACACTTGACAGAAATCTTTGCATCCTCATTGGCTACAGGTGAGGTCCCAAAGGACTGGAGAATAGCCAATGTTGTTCCTTTGTTTAAGAAGGGTAGCAAGGATAATCCAGGAAATTATAGGCCGGTGAGCCTTACGTCAGTGGTAGGGAAATTATTAGAGAGGATTCTTCGGGACAGGATTTACTCCCATTTGGCAACAAACGTACTTAGTAGCGAGAGGCAGCATGGTTTTGTGAAGAGGAGGTCGTGTCTCACTAATTTGATTGAGTTTTTTGAGGAAGTGACAAAGATGATTGATGAAGGAAGGGCAGTGGATGTTATCTATATGGACTTCAGTAAAGCCTTTGACAAGGTCCCTCATGGCAGACTGATACAAAAGGTGAAGTCACATGGGATCAGAGGGGAGCTGGCAAGGTGGATACAGAACTGGCTCGGTCATAGAAGACAGAGGGTAGCAGTGGAAGGGTGCTTTTCTGAATGGAGGGATGTGACTAGTGGTGTTCCGCAGGGATCAGTGCTGGGACCTTTGCTGTTTGTAGTATATATAAATGATTTGGAGGAAAATGTAGCTGGTCTGATTAGTATGTTTGCGGAAGACACAAAGGTGGTGGAGTTGCGGACAGTGATGAGGATTGTCAGAGGATACAGCAGGATATAGATCGGTTGGAGACTTGGGCGGAGAAATGGCAGATGGAGTTTAATTCGGACAAATGTGAGGTAATGCATTTTGGAAGGTCTAATGCAGGTGGGAGGTATACAGTAAATGGCAGAACCCTTAGGAGTATTGACAGGCAGAGAGATCTGGGCGTATAGGTCCACAGGTCACTGAAAGTGGCAACGCAGGTGGATAAGGTAGTCAAAAAGGCATACGGCATGCTTGCCTTCATTGGTCGGGGCATGGAGTATAAAAATAGGCAAGTCATGCTGCAGCTGTACAGAACTTTAGTTAGGCCACACTTAGAATATTGCGTGCAATTCTGGTCGCCACACTACCAGAGGGACGTGGAGGCTTTGGAGAGGGTACAGAAGAGGTTTACCAGGATGTTGCCTGGTCTGGAGGGAATTAGGTATGAGAAGAGGTTGGATAAACTCGGATTGTTTTCACTGGAACGACGGAGGTGGAGGGGCGACATGATAGAGGTTTACAAAGTTATAAGCGGCATGGACAGAGTGGATAGTCAGAAGCTTTTTCCCAGGGTGGAAGAGTCAGTTACTAGGGGACATAGGTTTAAGGTGAGAGGGGCAAAGTTTAGAGGGGATGTGCGAGGCAAGTTCTTTACACAGAGGGTGGTGAGTGCCTGGAACTTGTGGTGGTGGAAGCAGGTACCATAGAGACGTTTAAGAGGCATCTTGACAAATACATGAATAGAATGGGAATAGAGGGATACGGACCCCGGAAGTGCAGAAGGTGATAGTTTAGGCAGGCATCAAGATCGGCGCAGACTTGGAGGGCTGAATGGCCTGTTCCTGTGCTGTACTGTTCTTCTTTTATTGCAGGACGTGGGTGTGAGAATGGTTACTCTGGTTAGAACATCATACCTGCATGATATGGGAATAAATGAGGTAGAAATGGCACACTTAAACTGTTGCAAGGTAAAACTACCCAATTTCATGTAGACAGTCTAAGATTCCATGGCACAAGGTATAGTCCGTCAAATTGTTCCATATTTCTTGTGTGCCCATTCCAAATCTTCACACAAACTTACAGTTTTGCCATTGCATCTCATACATCCCCATGTTTCAAACAGAGAACACATTCAAGATGCCATGTATTATTGAAGACTTTGCCACACACTCATGTTGCAAGCTTCACACATCAAATCACTTAGATAACCTAACAACAGGTCATTTACTGACACACAGGTTGGACTGTACATGTTTATCACTGTGCAGGTGCTCTTTCAAATTAGGACCTCATAAGACTGCATGACAAGGGCCACTAATTTAAGGGAACATTTGCCAGCTGGATTCCCTAGGAGGAGGATACTGTAGATATCCTGACATATCAGGGCATGGAGCAAGTAGGGATAAGTGAAGCAGCAGATCTTCTGCAAGTTGATCTCCAATGTCAGCTTGCTGTTACGACTTGTATCTTTTCCCAGTCACATTCACACACAGTATTTTGCAATACAAGCTCTCTTTGAAGGTGTGTTGGCAGCCAGCATTCTATCATGGTAGTCTGAAAAGCATCACGCATAATCCTGTGTGCCTTATAAAAGCTACATACATCCCTGAAAATGCAGTTAGTGAGATGGCATAGCTCTGTGACAGATTGCCCTTTGTGGAGATCGTTGTCTCAGATTGCCAGGTAGGAAATATGGATCCTGGTGCAAGAATGGATACATACATTATACCTGAAATGCAAACACACTTTTTGATACAGATCAAACAGTAACAAGCAATAAGATCAAAGAAAATACAGATAAGTCATAAAGGAAAAAGTCTGTTACAATCAACATTGGCATGTTCTCACACCTTTAAGAAACCAACTCAAAGGTCAAGCCTTTTAAACAATTACTTAGTTGTTTAATCTGGGTGAACTGTGCTATGGGAGAGAAGGCTCCTCCAAGTCTCAAACTGCAGAGCATCTAAAGGTGTAATGAGGTTCATGTGGTCAGAGAAAACCTTTTAATTTATTTTTCAAAATCATGAATACAGCAAACTGGGCATGCAGGCATGTGACTAATAAACATTGTTAGAGAAACTGCCAAGTTTGTTTGTGAAGAAGACACTGAGACTAGGATGCTTTGGTGGAGATTGTTTATTGCTCGTCACAGAGCTTACTTCTGCACTTCTAACAACACCCACAGCCAGTGCTGGCTGGCTCTTCTTTATATATACACAGTTGAATACAATTAAAACACCCAACACTTGTTTACCCTATTATCTTGAACTACCAGGTATTTATCATCCATTAACAGAACCTCAGACCCTAACAAACATGAGCTCCTGACTACTCTAAGTATGCAATTTAACTTGAATGTATTTCTAATTGTCGTCATAATTTTCATTATTGAACTCATATTAAATGTATGGCATAAGTGAATTCTGAAGAGCCAGGAGTGGAAATTTTATATACCCATTAATAATGCTGATTGTAATTTAATGACTTTGGCACAGCTGAGTTAACTATTCAGCCTGATCAATGGACATAAATCAAGGTATAGTCTGAAACACATGGTTCTTCATGTTATGTCTTTCAGTACATTTGATTTTAAAATGCAATTGATGCTATTGGTTAGATGAAGAAATGTTAAGTATCTATTTGATCTTGTGGAAGAAAGTGATGTTACAGCAGAGATATGAATTATGCAAAAAACGTGCAAGTTTAACTGAGTAGTAGAAGTTATTATAAGATTACAAGAGACTGGAGTATTTACTACCATATATACTCAGCAGGCTAAATCCATGTAGAACAATGGCAGGGAGAGCCCTCTGTATGGATCATTAAAGTTATCAGTATATTGTAATTACAAATGAAGAATTCTTATCCCTTTACTGTATCTTTGCTTTTTAAGACCTTTAAAATGGTAGACTACGAAGATGAACTCGAACTGTTGACTGTTTTGACAGTAGCTCCAACAGAAACTGAAGGAAAGACTCATCTAGATTTTTACGACAACCAATCTGGCATCTTAATTAAGAGTGTTTCAATAAGGGAACCATGGGATGTTGTAAGTATGACCAATACATTGTCATTTGGTTTAACATATTGTTTGCTTGCTGCCTTGTTGAAGTGCCACAGAACTTTTAAGGTTTGTATTCATACCTGAGATTCTCCACACATGACAGATTGGTAGCTCAATGTTTCCATGGAATGGAGCCCAAACACTTCCTCATGGAAGCAGGGGAAAGGAGATGAAAGCTGTCAAGGAGCTAGTCCTCCCCACTTTTACTTAGCTCCTTGTGACTGATCAGAAGATTGTAGATTCGGGTCCTGCCACAGTTGCCAGCCGGTGCAGACACGATGGGCTGAATGACCTCTTTCTGTGCCGTAACTTTTCTATGGTTCTAGGGCACCCTAACGGAGGCCTGGGAGTAGCTTTGCCAGCTCATCCTTTTAACTGGGAATAGAGGATTGTATAGGCAGATGCAGAAAGGGCAAAAGGGAGGAAGAAACCTTCATATATTCTCACTTTGAAATTGGTTGCCAAAGGTGACATCTTCCCTTTGTTATTAGCTACTAATACCTTTGTTGTGAAGCATCTTAATGATATACCAATGGAACACCTATTTAATTCCACTTGAGGAACTCATGATACCACAATGAAGGTTATTCTCACTAAAATGTGTTTTTCTTTTTGTTTCCCATTCTATCTTCTGTTTATGTGAACAGTTACCTTATTTTAAGTATTTGGTTGCAGTGAGGATTATTACTAATATAGTGTGAGATTTTAACTAATTCAAAATCCACCCACTTGCACAGAGTTAAAATCAGGCCCATAGACTTTAATAATGTGCTTTGGTCATATGAGCTGTGTCACTTTCTGAAGAGGAACAATGGCAGCTTTCGAATCAACTAAGTGGGATTTAAGTCTGTATGGCAGTGTCAACCCCAAATACTACTTTCACAGCTGAATAAAGACTGGTAATAAAATTCACTCCACAGTTTAAAAAAGACAATGAAAATAAATACACTGTGTATAGGAATGGTATTGTGGAAAGCTACAGAGTAGATAGGATTCACAGAAGTAATGAGATGTAGCTGATTGTTACCTCGTCAAAATATCAAAACCTATGTCATTTAACACAGGTTAATACCTTGCAGTTTTTATAAACTATTGGGCTGTTAAACAAAAAGATAACAAAGGCTTGAGGAAGACCAACATTGCGAATTGATATTTTTACAAATACTACACATTGCAATTTCCAGTCATACATTCATAGATCACTATAGCACAGGAATAGGCCATTCGCATATCATGTCTACACCAGTATTTTTCTCCACGTTAATGTAATCCTACCCACTCTTCTCATATCCCCCTTACTCTTAAATTCTCTTTTTCAAGTAACTACATAATTCTTTTTTGGGGGAAATGATGGCCTTTGTTTCAGCAATGGTTTGTGGCCGAGAACGTCACATTGCAACCAACCACTAAATAAATATTTTCGAATTCCCCTTTAATTTTTGTAATTATCTTAAATTTGCACCCACTTGCTACCATCTCGCTGATGCTGAAAAACAAGCTTTACTTGATGATAACCCTTCATAATCCTGATGAGCTCTATTAAATTCCCTATTAACCTTTATAAACGAATAGCAAACTACTGCAGACGCTGGAAACCTGAAAACAAAGCAGGAAAAAGCTGGAAATGCCCAACAGGGTCAGGCAGCATCTTTGGAGAAACAGAAATCACTGAGTTGATATTTGAGGTTTTGAGGAAGGGTCTTATGATTTGAAACATTGACTGACTTCTGTTTCTGTAGAAACATAGAAAATAGGAGCAGGAGTAGGCCATTCGGCCCTTCGAGCCTGCTCCGCCATTCATTATAATCATGACTGATCATCCAGCTCAGTAGACTGTTCCCACTTTTGCCCCATACCGTTCGATCCCTTTAGACCCAAGAGCTATATCTAACTCCTTCTTGAAAACATACAATGTTTTGGCCTCAACTGCTTTCTGTGGTAGAGAATTCCACAGGCTCACCACTCTCTGGGTGAAGACATTTCTCCTCATCTCAGTCCTGAAAGGTTTACCCCATATCCTTAGGCTATGACCCCTGGTTCTGGACTCCCCCACCATCGGGAACATTCTTCCTGCATCTACCCTGTCAAGTCCTGTTAGAATTTTATAGGTTTCTATGAGATCCCCCCTCACTCTTCTGAACTCCAGCGAATATAATCCTAACTGACTCAATCTCTCCTCATATGTCAGTCCCGCCATCCCAGGAATTAGTCTGGTAAACCTTCGTTGCACTCCCTCTATAGCAAGAACATCCTTCCTCAGATAAGGAGACCAAAACTGCACACAATATTCCAGGTGTGGCCTCACCAAGGCCCTGTGTAATTGCAGCAAGACATCCCTGCTCCTGTACTTGAATCCTCTCGCTATGAAGGTCAACATACCATTTAGCTTTTTTGCCGCCTGTTGCACCTGCATGCTTCCCTTCAGCGACTGGTGTACAAGAACACCCAGGTCTCACTGCATATTCCCCTCTCTCAGTTTATAGCCATTCAGATAATAATCTGCCTTCCTGTTTTTGCTACCAAAGTGGACAACCTCACATTTATCCACATGATACTGCATCTGCCATGCATTAGCCCACTCACTCAACTTGTCCAAATCACCCTGAAGCCTCTCTGCATCCTCCTCACAACGCACCCTCCCACCCAGTTTTGTGTCATCAGCAAATTTGGAGATATTACATTTAGTTCCCTCATCTAAATAATTAATGTATATTGTGAATAGCTGGAGTCCTAGCACCGATCCCTGCGGTACCCCACTAGTCACTGCCTGCCATTCGGAAAAGGACCTATTTATCCCTCTTTGTTTCCTGTCCGCCAACCAATTTTCTATCCATCGCAATCCACTACCCCCAATCCCATGCGCTTTAATTTTACATGCTAATTTCCTATGTGGGACTTTGTCGAAAGCCTTCTGAAAGTCCAAATAAACCACATCCACTGGCTCCCCCTCATCAACTCTACTAGTTACATCCTCGAAGAATTCTAGTAGATTTGTCAAGCATGATTTCCCTTTCGTAAATTCGTGCTGACTCTGCCCGATTCTACCACTGTTCTCTAAGTGCTTTGCTATAAAATCTTTGATAATGGACTCTAGAATTTTCCCCACTACTGATGTCAGGCTGACTGGTCTATAATTCCCTGCTTTCCCTCTACCTCCCTTTTTAAATAGTGGGGTTACATTAGCTACCCTCCAATCTGTAGGAACTGTTCCAGCGTCTGTAGAATCTTGGAAGATAACCACCAATGCATCCACTATTTCTAGGGCCACTTCCTTAAGTACTCTGGGATGCATACCATCAGGCCCTGGGGATTTATCGGCCTTCAATCCCATCAATTTCCCCAACACCATTTCTCTACTAATACTGATTTCCTTTAGTTCCTCTCTTTCACTAAGCCCTGTGTTCCCCAACATTTCTGGTATGATATTTGTGTCCTCCTTTGTGAAGACAGAACCAGAGTATGCATTTAGTTGGTCAGCCATTTCTTTGTTCCCCATAATAAATTCCCCTGTTTCTGACTATAAGTGACCTACATTTGTCTTCACCAATCTTTTTCTCTTCACATGCCTATAGAAACTTTTACAGTCAGTTTTTATGTTCCCCGCAAGCTTGCTCTCGTACTCTAGAAATGCTGTTTGATCTGCTGAATACTTGCAACTTTTTATTTTTTGTTCCCTTTTAGTCTTGTCAGTTCTAGTGACCAAAGTCTTAACTTCATGTTTACTTCAAGTCTTTCTTCATAAGTCTTAACCCCTATCCCTGGTGATATCCATAGTGAACCTATTCTGTACCTTTTCCATTGCTTTTAGATCCTTCCTATGCACTTTATGTGTATATATAGCACAACCCCTCAAAGACATGCTGATGTGCCACATGCCATCCTCACTAAGAATATAAAATCTTGCAGTAAATGACCTTTTCCAACACGAGCCAGAATATATAGGTGTTTTATGTTAAAGTTCTTCCCTCCCTTACTCTTCTGAGGAACCTGACTCCTTGCTGAGGTACGGTTCCATAGGGACCTGTGGCCATCTGGTACCTCATCCCAGTAGCCATTATTCACGTGTGAGTGTTGGCAGTCTATTCAATTGCCGAGGCTACCGCAGCTGAACACAATCCTGTTCTCACGTGATAAACACACACGTACATTTCTGGATAATGATCAGTAATAGGAATGCTAAGCAATATTCTCATTGCAAGCCTAAAGGTGTTGTGACCACTTGCAGCTCTGCTGCCTTTGCCTCACCTGAAACTAATGCAACTATCCCAACACAGGTTGGAAATCAAATGTGAGACTTTCAATTTATGTGGCTTACCTACTTATTGGATTAACTTGGATAGCCAATAGGGGAACAAGGCATGGAAAAATGTGTGTGAGACTCCCACATACCCAGTTTTACAAGAATATTTTTTTAATTTGCAGACCTACAGTCATCAGTTATTCTTCGACAGAGATACCATAATACATATAGAACAGCTGGCACACCGAACATTTTGCTGTCATGTTTACAAAATGGATCAACATATGGCTGAAGTTGGAGATGGAAATAAGGATTGATGTATCTGAGTTTGTGAATCTGTTACTTACAATGAATGCCATTTGATCTGGCTTTTTATTTTTCTATTTACTTGATTTACTGCTACTGCACAACTGTAATTGGAAGATTTAAACTGATAGAAATGTCAACATTTTGGTTGGCAGGTGCTTTTTTAAAAAAAAACCTTTCAGTCAAAATAGCACTTTCTGCAAAAAAATATGTTGTGCTCGCAGGGTTATATAACCTAGAACTGCAAGACACCAATTACTTGGAGAATAACAGATGGCTGGAAATGTGTTACAAGCCTGTAACACTTGCAACGTTTGGATGGGATTCTAAACCAGAATAGCAAAGCTTGAATAGTTTATGCAGACATCTGAACTCTAAAAATGTGCCACACCTTTGGATGTTCCCATTGATCTTTGCAATGTATGTACAGCTTAACGAAGGGAGATTGCACCTTCTGTTATCATTGGTGAGCTGTATTACAACATTGCTTTGTATTATGTAATGGGGAGTTTAAGATGGATCCTAGAGCAGGGTTTCAGCTGTAAAGGAAAAGAAGGTTCACAGAAAAGCAATGCTGCTTTATGGAGAGCATTCTGGCACATGTTGTATAGCCTTACTGTGAAAACACTAACTTTAGAATCCCTTTTTTTAGGATCTTAAACATGGTAAATATTTTTTTTGGAAAATTGTGCAGTTTCTTACTTTACCTTGTGCCTATTAGAGGTTAATAGATTATAATTAAACATATTGGGCAGACCTCCACAAGTTTTTCATACATTTCTATGTAGAAGTTACAGTAGGACAAGACCAACCTCCAGCTCATTCTAAAAATGACTGTTTGTTTGCTTAAAAGTTTCCATTCCCAATTATACAAGTCTTAACTTGGTTGAAATTTATTGTATGCGCCTCCAAAAACTTCTTTTGAATAAAGAGGAGAAAATGTGCATTTTTTATAGCACCTTATCACATCCTTAGGCCATCATAAAGCACCTTACAATCAACAGATTACATTCAAAGTGCAGACACTTATTATTTGGGTAAATAAAATAGTTTATTCTCTAGCAAGCCACTTTGGTAGAATTTGTAGCTATGCAGGTCACATTTCAGAATTGCTTCATTACTGGCATAAATAGGAAATATCCACAAGATGCTTAACTGGGAAGGAGGGCAAAGGAAAGAGAGCATGGGAGAAGAAACAACAAACAAGTCATTTTTCAGCTAGTCTCTGTTATTCCATGTCCTTCACAGACAGTGCTATTGCATTCCCTGAGTTGTATTATGCACCAGTTCATTATAACTTGGTTGTGTTTTATCTCCATTTCTTCCCAATCTCCTTCAAAAAAGACGTAGGCCTTGGTATCCCCTGCACTCAGTAAATCACTGTCTTGTACTTTTCTCACTTCTGTCACATGCTCAGTAGCTTCTTTGGCACAAAATGAGTTGGCTCCATTCTGTGCTTCCCTCAAAAACAAGGGAGAATACTGCTTATTCTCGTTGAGAACTGATGAAATTCAATTCTCAGGGAACAGTACCGAAGTACGAAACAAATGCTGGAAATACACGGTAAGTCAGTCAAAATTTACAGAGAAAACATATATTTCGAGTAAGACCTTTTTGGAGGTGAGGAACTGGTCTACCCTTGGTATTATTTCTTTTAATGAATAACGGAAATAAGATCAGTAGTACATATTCTGGTACTTTATGCTTGCTAGTACAGTGAAAATCTGATAGTCACATTATCCAGTCAATAAAGTTTTCTTCACTTTTTTGTCACTTATAATTAATGTGGCAGAATAAACAGCTTGTTACAAAGCAAGGTGCTCTGATCAGATCTCACTTTCAAAATATAAGTGTTGAAACACTTTTTTTATTTTGTTAGTACATATATATATTAAAATATGTTGTGTGTTTGCTAATGATTCCATTAAAAGAATTTTAATAATTTGTCTTCTTTGATGTGGTACTGTATAGTTTGCTTCTAGACCTCCACTGATCACACTCTGAATTTCCCACTACAGAGTGTAGTTTGAACAGTCATTTGGCTCAGAAGGAGGCCATTTGGCCCATTGAGTCCATACCACCCCCCCCCCCCCCCCCCCCGAGTTTGCATCACCCATTGGACCTAAAAAAGATAAGAGTCTTGTGTTATTTTTTTTTCTCCTTGCGAAAATTGTGTGCGTCTTTAAGACTGTAAAAGATCAGTGCACTTTTAAGGGCTCTCCGGAGGCTCAGTGAGCTGAAGTGCATTCTTGTTGCCAAGCAACAGCCACACACAGAGAGGACAGAGCTTCAATGTTGCAGCTTGACTTCTGAAAACTGGCTGGCAAAAACTGGTTTGAGCAGAGAGAGACCGTTCCAGCAATTGAAGGGAGAAGGAGAGCCGTTTAAAACAATTTAAACTGAACGGAAAGGAGCTGTGTTATTTCAAGAAGATTCTACCAAGTCAAGCCAAATTAATTCCCTAAGAAAAATATGAAAAGATTTTCTTTCTTAAACACAGCAATACTGATACTTTGTTATCACTGAAGGGACAGTTTATGCTACAACTGCCGAACTGAAGTGCTGAATTCCTATCTTTGGAAGGACCCTTTTCTTCATCGGACCTTGGAAGACTGCAAGTGAACTTTGACCGTGTTGTATTAGAAGACCATTCGTCAGGAACGTAACTTACAAAGATTTGTTTATTTGTTTTATTTCTGAGAAAAAGCTACTTATAAAATCTACATTCTTTTAAAACCCGAACCACTGTTAATTTTTAGTATATGTATGCGTTTGCGTGAGTTAGATTTTTAAATAAGTTATAAGGTCTTTAGATTTTGGTTTATCTTAGTGTTTACGATTTTAGTTTTTTTACATAAATATTTATTTGTTGATATTTAAAGATACCTGGTTTGGTTGGCTTCATTCGGGGCTACTAGATTGTTCAATTTGGCTGCTACTTTTTTCTGATTTGGAAAACTTAAAGAAATATGCTGAGACCTGTGGAGCAATGGGACTGAATTGACAGTGCGTTGCTCCCACCGTGATCAGAATCATATATTTTGATTGGGGGCTTTGTCCTGAGCAGTTGTAACAGTACATGTTACATATTAAAATATGTTGTGTGTTTGCTAATGATTCCATTAAAAAGATTTGAATAATTTGTCTTGTTTGATGTGGTAATGTATGGTTTGCTGACATGCTTCTAGACGTCCACTGATCACACTCTGAATTGCCCACTACGGCGAGTAGTTTGAACATAGAGTAATAGTTATTTACAGCACTGAAGAAAGCCTTACGCTATGCTCTACAGAGACTGATACAGGATTTTAACTCTGGGGTTGGGAACCTGACGGCGGGACCATTTCTGGGTCCTGACCTCGTCCTAGGTGGGGGGGGGTGGGGGAGGGGTGGTAGTTGTCGCATCCCGTGATCATGGCTGAGGCAGGTTGCTAATTAGCCAGAGGGCATTTTGGGTGACCAATTCGTGGCGGTGGGTGCAGGAGGGAGGCATGACTTCCACAGTGCAGGGCCCAATTTAAAAGCAGCCATTACTGTGGCAGCTATATGGAAACGGGATGAAAGCACCAGTGCGACAGGAGGTGAGGCAGAGGCCAGGCACCCGGGGCATGGTTGCCCCTCACTTCTATTTGTGGTGGAACTGACTGGGGATAAAACTATCTTAGATCTAGTATTGTGCAATGTAGGAAGTTTAATTAGTAATCTTATCATTTTTTCCCAGAGGATTTTTTTACTGTAAGTTGAATTTCGTATTAAGTTTGAAAGTGACATAGGCCAGTCCCAAACATAAATCTTAAACTTAAATAAAGTCAATTACATAGCTTTGGGTTGATTGGGTAAATAGACTCAAAGTTATGGCGATAAATAGACAGTGGGAAACTTTTAAAGAAACAATTTTAAAAGTTCAACAAAAATATATTCCATTAAAAACAAAAAACAGGAAAGATCCAACCGTGGTTTACTAGGGAATTTAAGGAGAGTATTAGATTAAAAGAAGAGGCTTATAATGTTGCAAAGAATCATTGTAAACCTGAGGATTGTGAGTGTTTTGGAAACCAGCAAAGGGCGACCAAAATGTTGATAAATAGGGGGAAAAGTAGAGTGAGAGTAAACTAGCCAGCAATATAACAAATCTTGAGCTTTTAAATGTATATAAAAAGGATGAGAGTAGCCAGAGTAAACATTGGTCCCTCAGAGGCAGAGACAAGAGAAATTATCATAGGGAACGAGGAAATAACAGACATTGAACAAATGTTTTGTGTCTGTCTTCACGGTAGAAGACATAAATTGCATACCAGAAATAGAGGGTAACCCAGGGGCTAATAAGGTAATTAATATCAGCAGAGAAAATGCATTGGAGAAACTTAAGGGGCTAAAATCTGACAAATCCCCAGGACCTGATGGCCTACATCTTAGGGTTCTAAAAGAGGTAGTGGATGCACTGGTTATGATTTTCCAAAATTCCTTAGATTCTCGAACGGCCCAAGCAGATTGGAAGTTAGCAAATGTAACACCACTATTCAAGAAAGGAGGGAGAGAGAAAACAGAACTGCAAGCCAGTTAGCCTAACATCAGTCATCAGGAAAATGCTGGAATCTATTAAGGAAGTCTTAACATTGCACTTAGAAAATCATACTATGATCAGAAAGAGTCAACTTGGTTTTATAAAAGGGAAATTGTGTTTGACAGATTTATGAAGAGTTTTTTGAGGATGTTAATTAGTAGGGTAGATAAAAAGGGAGCCAGTAGTATACTTGGATTTCCATAAGGCATTCGATAAGGTACCGCACAAGGCTAATATCCAAGATAAGGGTGCATGGAGTTGGGGGTAATATATTAGCATGGATGCAGGATTGGTTAACAGACAGGAAGCAGACAGTAGGGATACGCATGGCATTTTCAAGTTTGCAGGCTGTAACTAGTGGAGTGCTACAAGCATTAGGGTTAGGGCCTCAGCTATTTACAATCTACATTAATGACTTAGACGAAGAGACAGAGAGCAATGTATCTAAGTTTGCTGATAGGAAGTTAATTGGGAATGGAAGTTGTGAGGAGGACACAAAGAGGTTGCAAAGAGATATAGACAGATTCAGTGAGTGGGCAACAAGGTGGCAAATGATGTAATAATGTGGGGAAGTGAGAGGTTATTCACTTTAGTAGTAAGAATAGAAAAGCAGAATACTTCTTAAAAGGCATGAAACTTCTAAATGTTGGTGTTCAGAGAGACTTGGCTGTACTCATACAAGGAATGCAGAAAGGTGGCACCCAGGTACAGCAAGCAATTAGGAAGGCAAATTGCATGTTGGTCATTAATGCAAGGAGATTGGAGTAAAAGAATAAGGAAGTCTTGTTACAATTTTATAAGGCTTTGGTGAGACCACATCTGGAGTACTGTGTGCAGTTTTGATCTCCATATTTAAAGAAGGATATACTTGCCTTGGAGGCCATACAGCAAAGGTTCACTGGATTGGTTCCTGGGATGAGAGGGTTGTCCTATGATGACAGGCTGAATAAATTGGACATAATCTCTCTGGACTTTAGAAGAATGAGAGGTGATCTTATTGAAACATATAAGATTCTGAAGGGGCTTGACAGGGTAGACACTGAAAAGTTGTTTCCCCTGGCTGAGGAATCGAGAACATGAGGGCACAGCTTCAGGATAAAGAGTAGATCATTTAAGACTGAGATGAGGAGACATTTCTTCACTCCAGAGCTTTGTGAATGTTTAGAATTGTCTATCCTGGAGGGTTGTGAATGTACCATTGTTGAGTATATTCATGACTAAGATTGACAGATTTTTGATTGCTCAAGGAATCAAGGGATATGGGGAGCAAGCAGGAAAGTAAAGCTGAGATAGAAGATCAGCCACGATCATACTGAATGGTGGAGCAGGCTCAAGGGGCTGAATGGTCTAGTCATGCTCCTATTTCTTAAGTTATTATGTTCACTGATGCTGATCTTGAAGTGCTCCTGGAGGCTTTGAGCAAGAGGAAGAAGGTCCCTCTTCTAGGGTAGCAGGAAAAGGTCACCCAGCTTAACAAAACAGCCTACAGAACATGTAAGCACCTGCAGTGTTGTCTAGAGGAACTGGGTGCAGTGCCACACAAAAGGTCTAATAACTTTTTTTCATTCTGGCAAGGTGAATGCAACATGAGACCCTGATGATCAACCTTTGGGTATTCAACTTCCAGCAGACACACCAGGCTCCAGCTAAGGAGCCTGACAGTGCATGCTGCTCCTGAAGATGGGAAAAATGTGTTACCAGGATACTTACTGGCCCCCTCAGCAAGACCCACAGCCCTAGTGTTGTTGAGCATCTGACAGCACTGACACATGCAGCAGGAGTGGCTCAGGGCCTGAACACATGAACTCCTCCATTGAGAGAGTGGCTAACCTCAGAGAGCCATTTCATCAGCACTCGGAGTGGATGTAGGAGCAGTGCACTGACATGCACAGAATACAACACTCTGTATCATGGACCAGACAGTGGCACTGGTGACACAAAAATACATGGAGTGGATGCCAGTTGCACCCCAGCTGGTGGTCCCCTCCAGCGATCTGGAGTGCCATCCAAGGGCTGAGGCATTCATCGCTGAGGATGAGCGAGCTTCCCCACAAGCACACGAGGCACCATCATCATGGTCACCCTCCTTGGTTCCTCACTGAGGGATCATCTATGCAGCAAAGCCCTGTGATGGAGACACCTCCTCATTGATGCAGGTGCTGCAGCCTCAGGATATGCCCCCACTGCACCTCCACGCTGCGGGCGACAGCTGCAAGCAGTCAAAACCAAGCAGGCTGCCTCCATCTTATTTGTGGCCAATGGGAAGCATTGCTTAGATGTGGCTGAGAGTGGAGGCCGCCACGTCAGTCAGAGCACTGAGTGGTTCACTGGGGTTTGTTTCACTTGTAAGTGTGCACCTTGTTACTTTTTGACCACACTGCAAATATTGACACATTCCTCCAGTCATGTGAGCTTTCATTCTTTAATGGTTAAATTCAAAATGAAGGGTGAAGTGGTGAAGGCAAGCAATGATCTTTGAAGGGTACAGTGAGACCACTAGACAATGTGCATCATTCATTGGCGGTAAGATTGGATCTATTCCAGGCTGCATCTTCAATGGAAGTCTTCTCATTGGCAGCTCAACGTTCCAGACCAGGCCGTCCCTGTGGGCTAGAAAGGTTCTGTTGAAATATGCCTGGATCAGATGTTGCCTGGCATTTCCAGCATCCTAATGAGATCTTCAAGTCCTGTGCCGGCCCCTGCCACTTCCCTGCATAGCTGGGGCACCTCTCTGCTCTGCATCTTCATCCTCCTCCTCTTCCTCTTCTTTCACTTCCTGCTCCTCCTCTTCCTCCAATGAGCTGTGTCATTCCAAGGCCTCATCCTCTTCAAGGTCCAGAGTTCTCTAGGGGGCCATGTTATGGAGAGCATAGCTGACCACCACAATGTGCAAGACCCTTTCAGGAGTGTACTGCAGGGCACCACCCGAAACCGCATCTTCAGAAGCCAGATAGCCTGCTCAGTGGTGGTCCTTGTGAGCAAGTGACTTCAGTTGTATGATCTCTGTGGCTGTGTCTCAGGGTCACGTAAAAGGGTGAGTAGCCATCTTTTTCAGGGATATCTCTTGTCACCTAGAATCTATCCATGAAGTTTGGGCAGTGGAATGAAAAATTGCAGCTCACTGGACTGCCAGATGATGAAAGCGACATGGCAGTTGTCAGGAAACGAGCACATGCATGCATGAAGCTCTTGTTGTGGTCACAGACCAGCTAAACATTGAGGGATTGGGAGCCCTTCCTGTTGATGAATCTCATTGGCTGCTCACTGGGCACCTTGATGGCCACATGGGTGCAATCGATGATGCCCTGCACCTGGGGGAATCCAGCAATGGAGGCGAAACCCAGTTCCCTCTGTCCCTGTGAGGCCATCTGTTTGTAATTGTATTTACTGGCCAGCTCTCACAAATAGGGCATCAGTGACCTGCGAGATGCAATGGTGTGCTGCCGCTTGAGAGATATGACCAAGGTCCGTTGCTGATCCTTGGAAGGAGCCAGAGGCGAAGAAGTTCAAGGTCACAGTGACTTTGACAGCTACTGGCAGGGCATGGCGAGCAGTGCTGTGAGATGTGAGGTCTTCCGCTATGAGGGCACAAATCTCAGTGACCATCTGCCTAGATAGGTGCAGTCTCCTGTGGCACTGGTTTTCCAAGATGTCCAGGTAGCTGCTTCTTTGGCAGTACAACCTATGCGGAGGGTATGGCCTCTGTTGCGTACCTGCGTTCGTTCCTCTCCTTTGCCCTCCTCATGCCTGTGGCTCTGCCTCTGCTGCTGAGGATGATCCTCATCACCACTCAATCCAATACCTGAGTATCTCAATCCAATGTCCAGATGTTGTCTTGCTCGCACTTAGCTGCACTCACAGTAATTTCTGGAGGCTAGACCAAGCCCCCCCACCACCTCCTTTATTGTCCCACAATCCCTGGAGGGTCACGATCCCCTCCACTGCCCACGCAGGCACAGTTCACTTGCTCCAGAACCTCTGCACACCAGATGGCACCTGTGTGTCAATGGCTTTGCATCTCTCAGCCATAGTCCCTTTTATGGGCCCATCTAATTTCATGGCACATCCATGACTGGCTCCCCACTGTCTTGTCGCCGCCACGCTCTTGGACTGTCCCTGATCCAGCATGCAACCTGTGCACCATGACCAAAATTCCAAAGTGGCCCATAACAAGATTAATTGGTTACTTTTCCAAATTGGCCGGGCTGTCAGGTCCCTCCTTTCCCCCACCTGAGAAAAATCGCTGGTCTGTTGCATTGCTTTCCTGTTCTATTATTCCATCACTTTAAACACAGACACGAGTTGTAATAACTGCAGAATCAGATCTTTGTCTTTAACAAGCTCGTGTTACACAATCCAACATGCGTACTCAGTCAAATCATACAACACAATTCCATTTATAAGATTCTTTATTACTGAGTTCACAATTCATTATAAGAACTCAGGCACCAAGCTTCATAGTTCCAGCCTGAGTAGAGCAAACAGTGGTTTGCTGTTGCAAACCACTGTTTGCTCTAAACACTTTATCAATTTTAACTTTGATCTCTACATCCCATGCATACTAATACTAAACTACAATACATTAAGACACACAATGCAACTTTCAGATAGTATGGAGCCAAGAAGATACATATATTCGTTAATCTCTCCCAATGATTCCATTCCAATGTTTATATGATCCACCTAAGCACTTTAATGACTTTATTACTATAAACAGTGACCGAGCATGTCCCAGACCCCCAAGACATAAATGAGTGACTTTCTTACTTTATCAGGTTCTCATCCTGAAAGCTGTTTGAACCCATTGTGTCCTGATCACACGAACGGTGAGGTACATTGAAATACACGGGCGGAGAGAGTGCACATTCCCAAGGCTGGCGGCAGGAACGGCAATGTGAAACAGGCACGCTGGCCAGCTGCGCTAATTTTCACACCCACCCATCTGCGCACTTGTCTCCATCAGGGCCTAAAAACCCAATGTCTGGTTAGACCAAATCTGGAGTACTGTGAACAATTCTTGGCACTACACCTTTGGATGAATAAATTGGCCTTAGAGGGACTGCAGGGTAGATTTACCAGAATGATATCTGGTCTCCAAAGTTTAAATTACCAGGCAATATTACAAAAGCTAGGGTTGTATTCCCTGGAATTTAGAAGTTTAAGGGGTAATTTGATCAAAGTTTTCAAGATATTAAGGAGAACAGTCAGGGTAGATCGAGAGAAACTATTGTTATGACCAGGTGAGGCAGGAGTCTAGGGCTCCCCTCTCAGCCTTTTCCTCATTTGGCCGTAACAAGGGTTTAAGTTTTAAAACACAGCGTTTTTAGCTTCCCCTCTTGCTCTCTGCTCTCTAATTGTAATTGCAAAGAAATCAACCAGACAGGTTTTCTCAGATTTAAACAAGAAAGGTGTAAGTTTATTAACCTTAAAACTCTAACTCAGTTAAAACTACTAAAAATACGCAATAAACATACATGCAAATAGAGACAGAGGAGGAGAAAAAATTAAGGGAGGTGGGGAAGGTTTGAAGTAGTAGATGGAAATTCAGTTACTAGTTTTGAGTTGGATGTAAAGTCTTTGATTGAAGTCAAGTCTTGCAGTTCCCGTTGGGACCCAGTGAA
This sequence comes from Heterodontus francisci, assembly GCF_036365525.1. Classification (NCBI taxonomy): domain Eukaryota; kingdom Metazoa; phylum Chordata; class Chondrichthyes; order Heterodontiformes; family Heterodontidae; genus Heterodontus; species Heterodontus francisci. The sequence goes on along the minus strand of NC_090377.1, from coordinate 68,802,024 downwards.
GACTTTCAAACTTGTTTCGCTGGTCTTCAGTCTTAAGTTACTTCCGTGGGTCCCTGGAACTTTGTGTGTGTGAGAGAGAGAGAGAGAGAGAGAGAGATAGATAGATGCTCTCTTGAAGTTCAATTGCAGTCTCTTCCAAAACTGTTCTGTGTCAGGCATAATTCAAAAAGCCCCAGGCTGGCCAGCAGGTTAGTCATGTGAACAGCTCATTGTTTGGAGCAGCCTCACCTGTGAGATTTGTGGATTCCTCCGAGTTTACCAGACACTCTCAGTGGGTCAGGGGGTGGGGGGTGGGGTGCGGTGGAATTTTGGTTCAATGACTCTCAATGTCTGTTGATCATCACCATTGACAAAACCCATCTGGCTAATTGAATCAGGGAATACTCCCATTGTCTCTCCATGCCATTGTCTTTTAGAATGCAAATGTGCAGCCATATTTTCAGCCACTGTTCTGTGGTCTTTTTAAGCAACTTTGTTCAATGTCCAGTAACAGTTCAAAAATAATGTTCCATATGACAAAATGAATAAGTCTCATTTTGGCAGGCGTGGTTTCCATCACACTATTTCCACTTGTTGGAGAATTTAGGACAAGGGGACAAAGCGTAAAACTTAGACCCAGGCTCTTCAGGAGTTTTAGGAAACACTTCTACACACAAAAGGTGGTGGATGATTGGAACTCTCTTCCACAAAGGGCAATTGATGCTAGATCAATTGTTAATTTAAAATCTGAGATTGCTAAATTTCAATTAGGGATATGGGTCAAAGGTGGATATATCAGACATGATATTATTGAGTGATGGAACAGGCTCAAGGGGCTTTATGGCCTACTCCTGTTCCTATGTGTGACCCAGTGGGTTAGGGTTATTCATGCTCCAACTGGCTGACAAGGAAACCAAAAAAAACTCCCCATTTTTATGGGCCTTGTCTAGCCCTAAATCCACTTGCCGCCAGGTCGGCCTGACAGGAAAGCAATGATGGCATCCCAGTCTAGCCACAGGTCCTAATGATATCATTTCAGCCTGATCTGCATATTTAAAACAGGATTCTTCTGCCTTTTTGGAGGTATCCTGTATGCCTGTTTAAAAACTATAGGTTAAAATTACATCCCCTGCCCCGATTTAAACTACCCACCTGCTCAGTTTCCGTTGAGCATCAGAGTTAAAATTGGGCCTTAAGTATGTGAACATGAGCAGTGCCACAGTGTACATTTTACAGTTGTCGTTCAACTTAACTAACTCATGTAAATAGTAAATATTAAATAATCACACTGGTGTACAATACTAAAATATATGTAACTGTGGTACTTTTTCTCCCTCCCAATGTGCACAGAAATTCTCTAGCCTTCTATCTTGGAATGCCTCAGATGGGCTTTCCAATTTGAACCATGCAGGTTGAGAAATACTTCCCAAAACAATCTGAACTAAGCAAATTTAAATAACAGTCTCTAAATAAAATCCAAAGGAGCAGCCAATTAAACATATCTGAATCAATCCCATAAGATATTTGCATTTGAACTTTGAATAGCTTGACCATTCCCTTGGATACGAGACCTAGTGAATTGTTGCAACTATTGTATGAAAATAAACTGAGGCATGTTTTTCTGTGAGTGAAGCTGACTTTTAATCCCTGTGACAATTAAGCAACTCAATACCATTCTACATCTTGTCAAAAATACTTTATTTTTGTCTCAGGGAAAACTACTTGTACGATCCTGACTGCTGCCCCATTTGAGATCGCCTAACTTAGCACAGATCACAAAGTGAACGGAGGACATTCTGCTCTGCACGGTTTGGTGCTATTGCGGATGGCGTCTTCATTCAATTGGCATTGGAGGATGAACTGCAATTTTAAGCACAAGAGTAAATTGTATGTAACATCTGAAGAATTTTCAGAAGTTACTTTAAAAAGCCCTTGATGGTTAATGAGAAAGGCAGAAACATGCTAAATGGAGTTGGAATAATAGTTCTAGGGTTAACTACTGCTTGAAAATAACTTATTCTATTTCCACAGAAACACAATACAATTTTCCAAGCTGCAACAAATTGAATAATCAAATTATTTCCTATGAAATACTGGCTCGTGGAAGCAATAGAGATGGTGGCCTGTACTTTACTTCAATATATTCTACAGGAATTCAATATTCTTTGGCTTTGCTCTTTCCTGTTCAGCAAATATATACTTTCCAGAGATGAACAACATTGAGCTAGTGATTGAAACGGTGGATGTAATTTCCAGGATTCAGAAGTTATTGCATGCGAAGATGGAACTTATTTTAAGGCAGGTGTGTTTCCAGCTCTTGCCCTAATCTTATCCCACAAACAGAAAGAAATAACCCTACAGAAAATTACTGCACTGCTTCTTTTCGGTCAAATTTATTTTTTTTGCATATTCTGGCAGTGAGAGAATATTCCCTGAGTATTGCGTGATTTATTATATTTTTGGCTTTCTGTTTTTGTGCAGTAGCATTTATAGTGGATCATTCATTATTTCTGTGGAGGTCATTTCATTGTTATATCATAAAAGTCCATTTATCACACCCAGAAAGCTCTTATTTTGTTTTTTCAGTCCACAGAACCTTTTCTTAGTTTGAAGCACTTGCAGTGATTTAGTCAAAGGGTAACAGCGCCGCATTATGGCAGAAGAGCATAATGGCACCCTATTTAGACAGTAATTGTTCTGAAAATGGAATAAATCCACAAAAACACTGAAAGGCAAATTTAGATAAAGTCAGAGAATTGTTGTTACAGTATATAATGCTTATCAATATTGAAATTTAAGATCTAACTAAACACGTTATAATCTTAAAATGATGTGCAAATGCTGGTGTCAGAATGGTTAATGCATTCATATGCAATTCCTTTATCTGCTATTCTTGTGGTTTCAAGGACAATGGCTCTGAAAACTAGACCAGCTGGTGACGAACTAGCTGTGAATCTCAGGGAGGGCGTGAGAAGAGAGAGTGAGAGACAGGAGAGGTACAGGGTTGGGTTTGAAAAGGTTTGACAGGGACAAAGTAGAAGGGGTTTTGGGAACTAGGGACAAGGCTCTGGAGATTGGGGCTCAAGGCAGTGAAAGAGAGTAATAGCTGGGAGAGAGAGAGAGAGACAGGACTGGGGAGTTAGAGAGATACTGAGGAATGGGGGTCAAGAGTTGCGGCTCGAGCAGAGACAGAGAAAGAGAGACTGTGTGTTGAGGATTAGGGCTCAAGCAGGGGACAGGGAGACAGGGGATTGGGAGTCGGTGGCTGAAAGCTTGGGGGCAGAGAGGGAGATGGAGTTGGCGGGCGGGCGGGCGAGGGGTGGGGGGTGCGGATCAGTAGAATTTCAGTGAGTTATTGCATTACTGTTGATTACAAGGGGAATCCAAGCATTACAAGTATTACTATTAGCTATTGGTACAGTTTCCGTGAGTTATTATTAGTCACTAGTGGAATCAAAGTTCCCCGTCTCTGATTTCAGCACTGCAAATCACTCCCCCACCTTCAGTTTCCCCTCTTCCTCACTATCAGTTTCCATTCTTCACTTGCTCAGGGGGCCTCCTGGTTTTCAGAACTTCTTGAATGGGCACAATGGGCTGAATGGTCTCCTCCTGTGTTGTATCATTCTATGATTCTATGAACAGCTGCAGACACAAAACCCCAAGCAGCTACAGGGAATCCAACCATTAAATGCAATAAATACAATAACATTCGCAGGCATCACATGATCAGATATTATGAGGTCAGAACAGCATATGACCAAACCTCCAGGGATGTTTCCTACCAGAAGGTGACAATCCATTTCCAGGCCATGCTTTCCCAATGGTGTACCGTCCAGTGGTTGTGACCATTGTTGGGAAAGTTGGGCCCTCCTTCATGCTTGTAACGGGCACTTGAGATTGTATTTGTGGTTTATTACCTGCCCCTAGGAATCTCCAGATGTATCAAATATCTGGGCTCAAACCCAGCTCCAAAGGCAATATTAATGAATTACATTTATTTCCAAATCGCAAACTTCATAATACTTTATCAATATGTGCAATTATTAGGCTTTTAATGTCTGGTTTTAAATAGCAATCATTACCAGGTAGCCCACATGATAACCAGTCTGCTCAGTTCAAAACTGGACATGTACTTTCTGAAAGAAGTCTGTTTGTTGACATTGGTGCAGTGTAGTAGACATAGAAACCAAAGTGATTTGTGGTTATTCTGTTGTTTACTGTTTTTTGTTGTGTGTTTAATTCAGATATTATGGTTCTTATACTGATTGATTGTATGTTGCCATGGTGACATGAATCAGTATGGTTGCAGTCGTAATCCACATCGAGCAGTCTGTGGTTTGAAAGCTTGCTGTTTATCATCAACGGTCACATATTTCTACAGGTGGGTGTTTGACATAATGATTCAATTTAAGATAACAAGGCAGATTTCTCACAAAATTAACCCTGGCGTTTGCTGGGAATAGTGTAAAGCTTTAGATTTGTCAAAACAATACAATCTTCAGCAACTCTGATTCAGCAAGTGATGATAAATCCTGCATTTAAATTACTTTATAGAGTAGGGACAAGAGTTAGTACTACTTAAAAATAAAGCACTTGTTTAGTATGTTAACATGGTCAGATACATGGCATTCAATGTTCCAGAGATGTATCTCCTTGACCAATATGTAAAAAAATCTCAATATTCACATACTTATTACCCATAAAACTCAAAAATATTAAGTAAAGCAGTATTACTGCACATTTTATCAGTATTCAGGTTAATAGTACAATTTTTCTTTTCACCCTGTGGTAGAGAAGGTTTAAGGGAAATTGGCAGGGGGATGGATACCAGCACACTTTTTTTATTCGTTCATGGAATGTGGGCATCGCTGGCTAGGGCAGCATTTATTGCCCATCCCTAATTGCACTTGAGAAGGTGCTGGTAAGCTGCCTTCTTGAACTGCTGCAGTCCATGTGGGGTAGGTACACCCACAGTGCTGTTCGGAAGGGATTTCCAGGATTTTGACCCAGCAACAATGACGGAACGGTAATATAGTTTCAAGTCAGGATGGTGTGTGGCTTGGAGGGGAACTTACAGGTGGTGGTGTTCCCATGCACCTGCTGCCCTTATCCTTCTAGGTGGTAGAGGTCGCGGGTTTGGAAGATGCTGTCGTTGGTGCGTTGCTGCAGTGCATTTTGTATATGGTACACACTGCTGCCACTGTGTGTCAGTGGTGGAGGGAGTGAATGTTTGTGAATGGGGTGCCAATCAAGTGGGCTGCTTTGTCCTGGATGGTGTTGAGCTTCTTGAGTGTTTTTGGAGTTGCACCCATCCAGGCAAGTGGGGAGTATTCCATCACACTCCTAACTTGTGCCTTGTAGATTGTGGTCAGGCTTTGCGGAAACAGGAGGTGAGTTACTTGCCGCAGGATTCCTAGCCTCTGACTTGCTTTTGTAGCCATGGTATTTATATGGCTACTCCAGTTCAGTTTCTGGTCAATGGTAACCCCTAGGATGTTGATAGTGGGGGATTCAGTGATCGTAATGCCATTGAATATCAAGGGGAGATGGTTAAATTCTCTCTTGCTGGAGATAGTCATTGCCTGGCACTTGTGTGGCATAAATGTTACTTGCCACTTATCAGCCCAAGCCTGGATATTGTCCAGGTTTTGCTACATTTTTGCACAGACTGCTTCAGTATATGAGGAGTTGCGACTGGTGCTGCATATTGTGCAATCAGCGAACATCCCCACTTCTGACCTTATGATTGAAGGAAGGTCATTGAAGCAGCTGAAGATGGTTGGGCCTAGGACACTACCCTGAGGAACTCCTGCATTGATGTCCTGGAGCTGAGATGATTGACCTCCAACAACCACAACCATCTCCCTTTGCACTAGGTACGACTCCAACTAGTGGAGAGTTTTCCCCCAATTCCCATTGACTCCAGTTTTGCTAGGGCTCTTGATGCCATAAATCGGTCAACTGCTGCCTTGATGTCAAGGGCAGTCACTCTCACCTCACCTCTTGAGTACAAGATGCACTGCAGCAATTCACCACGCCTCCTTCGACGGAACCTTCCAAACCCACAAACTTTTCCTTCTAGAAGGACAAGGGCAGCAGATGAATGGGAACACCACCACCTGCAAGTTCCCCTCCAAGTCACACACCATCCTGACTTGGAAATATAGCGCCGTTCCTTCACTGTCGCTGGATCAAAATCCTGGAACTCCCTCCCTAACAGCACTGTGGGTGTACCCACACCAGATGGATTGCAGCAGTTCACGAAGGCAGCTCACCACCACCTTCACAAGGGCAATTGTGGATGGGCAACAAATTCTGACCTTGCTAGTGATGCCCACATCCCATAAAAGAATTTAAAAAAACAAATATCATCTCTCAGGCTGTTGAGGAATTGTTTTGATGGTTTTTCTGATACTATTTTCTCCCGAGTGTGAAGGTTCTGGTAGTGCTCCTTTCAACAGTCTTGGATAGCTGCGTCATCTTTGAGAAGAGTAATGCTGTCTTCAGCTAAGAGGTGGGGAGGGACTATTTGTTATTTGACCATAGATTATCTTGCTGGCCTGAAAGAAGCTGTGCATATTGTGCAGGTCTGTGTAATGTTGAATTTCATTGGCCTTCCACTTATTCTTGATAACACGTATCATTCTCGGAGTTTCAGATTTGAGTAGTATGTATTCTTCTCATTTCTGCTGTATTGTAGGGTGATTTTGACACATGATGAAGGCTTGGCATTTCCAATCGAGAATTTTGCGTATTTCTTTATTGTTCTCATTGAACCAGTCTTGGTGCCTGCGAGATTCAAACCAGATGGTCTGGATGCATATCTCTTGGATCGCAGATTTGATTTTGTCCCAAAGTCCTTCCACACTGGTATCATTGGAACCTGTGAGAGCAAGATGGGAAGAAAGTTGCACCTGGAAATGTTCTCTTGTTTTTATATTCTGGAAAAATGTGCTTGTTGAATCTTCTCCTGGATTTCTTTGAGGATCTTCGGTGTTCAGGTGCCAGGCATATTCTCATGATGGAGTGTACATCCTGTGGCCTGTCCAGCAGTCGTTTGCACTCTGCATGGCTCGGGTGATGTGCACATCTTTCCTATCTCGGGCTTGGACAATGACATAGTCCAGGAGGTGACAATGCTTGGATCGGGGGTGTTTCAACATTCTCTTATATTTATCTTTCTGACAAAAGAATGTATTTGTGAGGGTGAGCAGAGGTTCAGTGCACTTGGTGAGGAGAAGACTGTTCGCATTTGAATTCCTCACTTCTTCTTTCCCGATGTGGATCTTCCAGACTGTGTAGCTGCGCCCAACTCGGGCATTAAAATCTCCCAGTAAAGTCAGTTTATCTTCTTTTGGGATGGTTGTCAATACAGAATCCAGATCTGCATAAAAGAGCTCTTTGGTTTCATCAGCAGAATCGAGTATGGGAGCATAAGCAATAATGATTGTGGCCCATAGGCAGCCACTGAATTGAAAGCGTAGGGTCATCCCGAACTGTTCGTTATTGCCACTAGGAAGTTCCTTAAGTATCTCTGTGATTCTACTTTTGATGGCGAACCTAACTCTGTGAATGTGACAATCCTCCTCTGGTTTCCCCTTCCAGAAGAAAAGTGTATCCTCCTCCTTCCTCTCTAAGATGGCCTTCCACAGGGAGTCACATTTCACTGAGAGCTGCAACATCGATGTTATATCTCGCAAGCTCCCGCGAAACTATGGCAGCTCTTCTTTCAGGGCATTCACTGTTTTGATTGACCATCAAGACACAGCCTGCAGACAACTTCAATGTATGGCTGCCAGTTCCCTCCATAACTCAACTACTGTTCAGATCTTGCCTCCTTTGAGTAGGCCAAACTCTGATCCTCTGTGCATCTCATGCGCCATTTGTAAAATTGGAAAAAGGTAGGAAAATGCTGTTTAACAGCCTCAATTGCCTGTCCCTGCTGATGTGTCTGCCACTGATCTATCCCATCACTCATATCTCGTAAAATTGGTCAGCAGTGGAAAGACACCAGGGAGCTGGCCCAACACGGGCCCATGCCATTTTACTGGCCTCACCCACCTCCATTTCTGCTGCCACGGGGCTGGTAAAATTCTGCCCACAGAATTATAGTACAAATACAGGAAGCCATTCTCCATATGTGCCTTTTTATTGTCAAAAGATTTCAGAATACTAACATTTTTATTCTGCATACAATACTTTGCAAACTGTTTGATCTACACAGATTTTAAAACTTCAAATGTCAAGTATGGTGGAGTCCTCATGAGTTGACCAGTTGGGTTCTATGACTTTGAATCCAAAGTGTGTTTTTTGAGACAGACCCGGATTTGAAAATGAAACTAAAAGCTTCAATGTTCTGGGAGGTTAGAACCAGGTTAAGAAAACAAACAGATTTTTTTTTCACCAGAGACATGTGACTGGAGCGCTCAGGTTTTAGAAGAGCTTTGCTGTGGAAGGAAGAAAGTTGTTGTTTAAAGAGACAAGCTGAGAGCTGCAGATTTTTGTGCTTCCAGAGAAGCTGCTTGGAATTGAAACAGAATACAAAGCAGAGGCTGGAATAGTTGCTTTAGAGGAGTGTGGACTGAGGGCTGACAATTGGTAAATGACTTAGGGCAGTTGTCTTTGGTGACTTAAAATTGATCAGTGGAACGACACCATCAGCATGGTTGTGGGTGAGGTTGAGACAGTTTGACAGATGACAAGACTGAACAAATAAAGGAAGGTTTGCATTGTTCACCTTTGTTAGGACCTCATTACATTTACATCTGTATCCTGGAGTACAGGAGTTGGAAAACTACCCGAGTAAGTTCCTGATTTTGTTGCACTGTGGAACTGTTCAGCACCATCTTGCTGATAAGCCTGTTTAGAGGATTAGTAAGGGCTATCTTTGTTGCATCTGCTAATCAATGTCTAACCTTTAAAATATACATACATGAATTGTGATTTAACTGTTAGTTCCTGTTTAATTTATGTTGCTTTTGGTTTCAGCGTTAAAGTAAAATTTATAAAAGTAAAATCTTGTCCGTTTGGTTTTTGTTTCCTAAATTGGGGTCAGTTGGTGGATTTGATTCTTTTGGTTAGTCGTTGGTCTCCACTGTGATCAAAACAAAATTGGGGGCTCGTCCAGGCTCTGATCGGTCTAGATTAGACTTTGAAATGGGTTCGCTGGAATTTTCCAAAGTTTAAACGAACAAGTTTTCACATTTACTTTGGCTGTGTTCAGTGTGAAAACCAATAGGCGTACCTTTGATGCTCAGGCCTTTTTGGAGCAGGGGAATTGTCTTAGTGCTTTGAAACAGTTGACAAAAGAAATCTGAAGGTTATAGCAGGGATCCTAAGGGTTAGTTTAAAATCAGGGGCTAAAAACGTAGAGATAATCCAGTATTAGCTCCTCAACTGAAGCTCGAGGAATAAAAGGATATTTCTGCTTGTATTCAAATAGAACTAGCCAAAATTGAATCAAAACAAGAAAGGGAAAGGAGGCAATTCAAACGAGAGAAGCTGAGAGTGGAAAGAGATAAAGAAAGACAAGAAAGAGTTTGGTGAGTGTGGATTTTAAGTGTTGTTATCTTTATAAAAGTCTGGTCTGCAGTTAGCAATTAACTGGGATTTACTCTCTAGATAAAGCAGGGTTAAGAAAGTAAAGTAAGTTTCTTACAGTCTTCAGCAGGGATTAACAGGCTCTACTGCCGAGTAACTGATTAGTTAAGCAGCTGACCAGTCAAATCTGGTTGCTGCATTTTTAGCTTCAAAAGGTATAAATGCAGAGGTCTGGGTGCAGCCTGCAAATGGTGTGCAGACTGCAAACTGAGTGTAGAGATTCGAGTTTGGTGAGTGGCGAGTTCAGTAAGGGGGGGAAGGGAGAAGGTGCTCCATTTTTCCACTTTTTTTCTTTTTTTATAAAACACTCCAGTAATTGGTTTCTGCTTCAGTGCAGTGGAAGAAGCTGTTTGGTGAGTACTTGGTAAACTATTCTACTTATAAGTCTGTAAAGTTAAGGTATGGCAGGGCAGCTCTGCTGAGTGTAATGTATAGCCTGTGGCATGTAGGAAGTCATGGACACACCATGTATCCTAGACAAACACATCTGCAGGAAGTGTCACTTGCTGCAGAAGTTTGAGCTCCGGGTTTTGTAACTCGAGCAACAGCTGCAGTCACCGTTATGCATCCGTAAGGCAGAGGACTATGTGGATAGCACATTTAGGAAGGTGGTCACACCACAGGTTAGGAGCATGTAGACAGATAGGGAATGGGTGACCGCCAGGCAGTCTAAGAGGACCGGGCAGGTAGTGCAGGAGTCCCCTGATATGATTTCACTCGCTAATCGGTTTCCCATTTTGGATTCTGGTGAGAGTTATGGTTCCTCAGAAGAGTGCAGTCACAGACAAGTTTGTGGAACCACAGGTGGCTCTGCTGCACAGGAGGGGAGGAAGAGGAGTGGAAGAGCAGTAGTGACAGGGGAATCGTTAGTTAGGGGAACAGACAGGCATTTCTGCAGCAGTAAACGAGACTCCAGGATGATGTGTTGCCTCCCTGGTGCCAGGGTCAAGGATGTCACGGACTGGCTGCAGGACATCCTTCTGGGGGAGGGTGAACAGCCAGAGGTCGTGGTCCACATTGGTACCAATGACATAGGTAAGAAGGGGAATGAGGTCCTGAAAGCAGATATTAGGGAGCCAGGAGGATTAAAAAGCAGGACCTCAAAAGCAGTAATCTCCAGATTACTCCCAGTGCCATATGCAAGTGAGCATAGGAATAGGAGAATTGAGCAATTGAACATGTGGCTGGAGAACTGGTGTAGGACAGAGGGCATCAGATTTCTGAGACACTGGGACTAGTTCTGGGGTGGGTGGCACCCGTGCAAAGGAGGGGTTGCATCTTAGCAGGACTGGGACGAATATACTCGCAGGGTATATTCTAGTGCTGTTGTGGAGGGTTTAAACTAAATTGTCAGGGGGATGGGAACCTGAGAGGGAGCTCAGATTGGAGGGAAGCAGAACTGGTAACTTGTCTGGGGTTTGGAAACCAGGAGCAAGTATTAGAAAGGAATACCAAAGGTGCACAGAATACTGAAGGAGATATATAGCACAACAGTAGGGAATAATATGTTATTGGGTGGGATCAGAGTAAGGGAGAAAGTAATAAAAAGTCTGAATCAGGGTTAATGTGTATGTATGTGAATACACAGAGTGTAGTTAATAAGACTGGTGAGATACAGGTGCAGATTGCCATGTGGAAATATGATGCTGTGGCTATAACAGTGACTTGGGTCAAAGAAGGGCAGGACTGGGTGTTAAATATTCCTGGATACAAGGTATTCAGGAAAGATAGGAAAGGGAAAAAGGGGGAGGGCTGGCAGTATTGATTAAAGAGAGCATTGCAGTGCTGGAGAAAAAAGGATGTCCCAGAGGGGTCGAGGACAGAATCAATTTGGCTGGAGCTAAGGAACAAAAAAGGTGCAGTTATATTGCTCGGTGTTGACAATAGGCCACCAGCTTGTGGGAAGGACTTGGAGGAACAAATTTGCAAGGAAATTACAGAGAGGTGCAAAAATTATGGGGTAGTTATAATGAGGGACATTAAGTATCCAAACATAGACTGGGATAATAGTAGTGTAAAGGTTAGTGAGGGGCAAGAATTCCTAGAGTGTGTTCAGGAAAATTTTCTACAATAGTATGTTGCTAGACCAATGAGAAAGAGGGCACTGCTAGACCTGGTTCTTATGAGGTGGGCCAAGTGGATCAAGTATCAGTAGGAGATCATTTAGGGGATAGTGATCCTTGTATCATAAGGTTTAGGCTGACTATGGAAAAGGACAAAGAGCAATCCAGGGTAAGAATAATTAACTGGGAAAAGGCCAAATTCAATGGGGTAAGAATGGAGCTGTAATGAATAAATTGGAGCCAAAAGCTGACAGCAAAACCAGTAAATGAACAATGGACTACCTTCAAAGAAGAGATAGTTCGGGCACAGTCAATGTATATTCCCTCGAAGGGCAAAAGTAGAGCAAACAAATCCAGAGCTCCCTAGATGACAAAAGAGGTAGAGATTAAGATAAAGAAGAAAAAGTGTGCTTATGACAGATGCCAGGTAGAAAATACTATTGAGAACCAGGCTGAATACAGAAGGTCCAGAGGGGAAGTGAAAACATGGGACAAAATCAATAGTCACATGGACAAATTTGAGTTAATTAAGGAAAGCCAGCATGGATTTCGTGAGGGAAAATCACATTTAACTAACTTGCTGGAGTTTTGTGAAGAGGTAACAGAGAGGGTTGATGAGAGGCTTGATAAGGGCAATGCTGTTGATGTGGTGTACATGGACTTTCAAAAGGGATTTGATACAGTGCCCACACAACAGACTTGAGAGCAAACTTGTAGCTCATGGAATAAAAGGGACAGTAGCAACATGGATACGAAATTGGCTGAGCGACAGGAAACAAAAGAGTAGTGGTTAATGGATGTTTTTTGGACTGGAGGAAAGTTTGTAGTGGCGTTCTCCAGGGACCCTTGCTTTTCCTGATATATATTAATGACCTACACCTTGGTGTACAGGGCACAATTTCAGAGTTTTCAGATGATACAAAACTTGGAAGCATTGCGAAATGTGAGGAGGATAGTGTAGAACTTCAAAAAGGACATAGACAAGTTGGTGGAATGAACAGACAGGTGGCAGATGAAGTTCAATGCAGAGAGATGTGAAGTGATTCATTTTGGTAGGGAGAACATGGAGACACAATAGAATAAAGGATATAATTCTAAAGGGGATGCAGGAGCAGAGGGACCTAGGTGCATATGTGCATAAGTCATTGAAGGTGGCAGGACAGGTTGAGAGAGCAGTTAATAAAGCAACAGTAGCCTGGGCTTTATTAATAGGGGCATAGAGTACAAGAGCGAGGAAGTTATATTGAACTTGTATAAGACACTAGTTTGGCCTCAGCTGGAGTACTGTGTCCAATTCTGGAGGAAAAACATGAGGGCATTGGGGAGAGTACAGAAAGATTCACGAGAATGGTTTCTGAGATGAGGAATTTCAGTATGAAGATAGATTGGAGAAGTTAGGACTGTTTTCCTTGGAGAAGAGAAGGCTGAGAAGTGATTTGATAGAGGTATTCAAAATCATGAGGGGTCTGGACAGAGTAGATAGAGAGAAACTTCCCACTCGTGAAATGATAGAGAACGAGAGGGCACAGATTTAAAGTATTTGGTAAGAGAAGCAAAAGTGAAATGAGGAAAAACTTTCACGCAGCGAGTGGTTAAGGTCTGGAATGCGTTGCCTGAGAACATGGTGGAGGCAGGTTCAATTGAAGCATTCAAAAGGGAATTAGGTAGTTATTTGAAAAGGAAGATGTGGCTTGGATTATGGGGAGAAGGCAGAGGAATGGAACGGAGGGAGTTGCTCTTTCAGAGAGCCGGTGTGGACATGTTGGACCGAATGGCCTCCTTTCGTGCTGTAATGGTTCTGTGATTTGTGAGTTTAAGCACAGGTTGGCATGGTCAAGGTTTAGTGCTCTTTACATGCTAATAGGTAGTGTTGGTGTTTTACCAGCTCTAGTCACAGACATTGCAAATTAAAGGCACCAGTAGGCTTTATACTTCTTGTACAGCTCGGATCATCTTACCTTTTATCACATTGACTTGCATAGTTATCTGGAGCCAAGTGGAAGATTCCCTGCCACTAGTAGCATGTCTACCTTTACAAGTTCCATTTGTGAGTCAGACTAGCTGGTCATTCATTCAGAGTCCTGGAGTACTGTGGAGCTGCCTGGTTCATGTACCGAGTAACACAGTCTGCCACAGAAGGTTGACAGCTCTGAAGTTTGACTGCCAGGGTTGTCACCTTGGAGGCATGTTGGTACCAAATGGGCCCCACCTACCCCTCCCTGCACCAAAATCTTCAAATCTATTCCAATTATTACTACAGGCAGCTATCATAGAATCACTGAATGGAGGCCATTTGGCCCAACATGTCCATGCCAGCTCTCTTCAAGTGCAACTCAACAATTCCCATTCCTCTGCCCTTTCCCTGTAGCCCTGCAAATTATTTCTCTGCAGGTGCTTATCTAATTCCCTTTTGAAAATGTACTTTCCCTTTTAAGGTTAACAATAAACATCTCAAATAAATCTATCCACTACAGGCAGTCTTTGTTTATACGAGCGCTGCCTGAGGCTTGATTCTAGTAAATGCATGATTGGACTTTGCACAGAGCATTTTCACACTGTCTTCTGAAAAACAGAATGAGCACAGTGATCTGCCGCATCTTTAAAAGGAGAAAATAATTCTTATTTTACTTTTAATAAATCTCTAAATGGTCTTCAATCTTTTAAATATAATGATCATGTAATTTTGCCAGGCCGTAAAGTAATGCCAAATTAACATTTGTTTTACTGATGAATAGGCATTCATATGTTATACTTTGCTTGTTTTATATTTGATCTGCTCAAAAATCTATGTAATTAGAAAGTAATTACACTTTCCCCATTAGTTCTCTGATAGTTGCAAAACCTCTTTCCAAGGCCAACTCTCTTCCAGCCCTTTATTTATAATGTATATCAGCAGTGAAGCCCCAAACTTCCACCCTCTATTATTTTGGAAGCCATTGCACAAGCTTTTAAAATGGTCACTTCCTTCCTGAATTTAAACAATTCCAAATCCAAGGAAATCTAGACAGCAAGCTTGCCATAATCTGTTCAATAATGCTATTTGTTAAAAGGTAATCCTCAGATAGTAGCTTCTGCATATAGGTTGTATTGTTTAAATAGTTCAACAAGAGTATTGAAAAGATAGTGGCAGACATGTTTGACTCAGTTTTTGATGGTGTTGTTACTGGTAACAGGTTAGACGACAAAGTTCCTTTTCAATACCATCTTAGACTAGACCCAATTTTGGAAGAAATCATTTAGAGAGCTTTTCTGTAGTTGTTCTTGCATTTTTTTTTTAAGCATTCATCAGGACCATAACTTTACCTGCCTTTGTTCAGAGGATGAAAATAACACTGGTGGATTGTAAAGAATAAAATTGCAGTTTAATTTTACTTTATTTTAGCCAATTCCATATTTGTGAATAAAGGCATGCTCCATCTTGCAACCAAAGAGGGTTTGTTATTAACTACAATTATGGACAATTTGACTTCAGAGAAAATTTCTTTTTGGCTTGTTCAACAACTCAGTGTTGCTAAATTGTCTTCCTGACCATCTTAGGTCGGCAGTGAAAGGGGCCAAAATTAATCTCATTTTTAAAATGAAAAATGGCGAGAGCTCTTTTATCAAAATGAATGAGTTGAAGAATACATGGTTTGATGTAATGTATAATAAGCATTTTCTATGTTTCTATGGGAACAGGTTATTGAATTGGATGATCAGCCATGATCTTAATGAATGGCGGAGCAGGCTCGAAGGGCCGAATGGCCTACTCCTGCTCCTATTTTCTATGTTTCTATGTATCAAAGCCACTGATTTTTGGTGCTTACAAAGTGTTATAGGAGCATTAGCAATGCTTTCTGATTCAAATATAATAATTATGGCTATATATTTATGGAAGTTATGAATCAGAAGTTTTAATTATATGTTTGTAAAGATATGCAATTAATTTTATGTCTTACCATTTTAAGTTAAAGATTGAGTGGAAGATGGTAGCAAAGATGCTTCAGGGAGCAGATCAGTAAGAGGCACATTGAGGTACTGAGGAGGTTTTGTGGCATTAAGAGGGGGTTGAAGAGATCAGAGTAGTATTGGGATGTTGGTGTGTACTTGAGAAGAGATTCTGTGGGTATTGAAACAGTGGGGTGGAGATTCCATGTTTTTTGGAATTTTGGGTTGAAAATGTGAAATGATAGAAGAGGGTGTTGGAGTAATAGGATGGTGGGAATGGACTATTGGAACAATGAGGATAAAGGTTGCTTGGTGTGGGAGGTGGATACATGGTTTCTTTCCTGTACTTGGAATATGCTCCTGCCCATTTCTGGCCAGCAGAGTGGACCTATGAACTGCTCCGAAGTCTCTGTCTATGTTAATACATCAAAATATTCCCCTCATCAAGCAGGTCTGACTTGTAGTAAAATACATTTTGATTTGAGTGTACAGCACTTTGGAACATTTCTAAGATATGTGATCAGGCACTACATAAAGGCAAGTTCTTTTTTTTAAAAGCCTTAACAAGGAAAAGTCGACTCTTCGTAAAACCAACATTTTCACTAATGTTAAGCAGTCAGCGTATCTTTTTCAGATTCTGATTGATCTGCTACCTTTCCCTGAATTTTCTGTTTTTATTTTATATCTCCCACATTTGTTCTTAATTATGCTGTATCCTGTTACTAGTACCCAGAACTAAAATCCCTCACCTGGTTATGCTCAATTGTTCAGGAGCGCTCTCAACCCACATGAAGTACTCCTACTCCCTCCAGCTCCACATAAAGGTAAGTTTAAAAAATGCACTTAGTTTGAGGTTGTATTAGGAAGCAAAAAAATGAACAGAGCAGGCCCGAATATTTCTCCACTCTGTGCTGTCCAATTTCACTGAAAGGTACTTCTTAAACAGACTTTAGCACACCCCCTCCTCTACATATTCAAGGGGCCGAATGCCTGTTTAAGGCAGCCACCTGGACTGCCTGAATGTTGTCCCAGGCCAATTAGGCATTGGATGTATTTCAAAGGCCCTGGGGTGCGAAACATAGTCACATGTAGTTGGTCATTTTTGCCTGCTTTCCACCTGGAAATAGACACAAGAACCAGTTTCTACCCCAATATGTTTAAGGCTCCCCAATGGCTGTGAGTTTATCAAATGAGTAGTTGAACCTGCCAGGTCAAGAAGGTCCCAGATTTAATTACTTCATTCTGTGCTTGATTATCTGTTCTCAGCCAGGTAACATTAGAGTGGCCTCAATTCCTAGATTATGGAGAGAAAAATTGGCCAGATTCCCTACTCCTGGTTACAGTCCAGCACCCACTGCTGGAAGTAAGCATTTATGGCCACAGAGTGAGGTCAGGATATGATTCTCATCCCCCATCCCCCATCCCCCAATGCACATTTCCCCCCACCTGCTGACACTCAGTCAAAATTGTATAAGTGAATAATGGTTAAAAGTGAGGTAATAGATGGCATCCAGTGTAGAACTGCAACATCCTCCAATAGACAAGAGAAGAAAAATATTTCAAACCTGTAGGTGTTAAATTGTAAAGTTGCTGAGGTGGAAGTTTGTGGTTGATTTAAAAAAATTAAATAATCAAGAATTTGCTTCTTGGATCACTTTGTTGTGAAACCTCCTCACAGATTGCCATGTGTAAATTTTTGTTTTCAAAATTCTCAATGCAGATTTTCACATGCCTGCAGCACATATTAAGAATTCAAGCAGGTCATTGTTTGTACATAATAGATAAAAATAATGGGATGCATTCATCATGTGAAAATCTGGGTTGTGACTGTAAAGATAAAGAATATACCTCAAATTGTGATGAAGCAATAGGGTAGATTATGCCCAATACAGAGAAAGAAGAAAAAACTTCTTGGAAGCAGAAGTTAAAATGTAACACTAACTTAATGTATCGTTACTGTTTTTAAGAAGATGTTAGACATGCTGAATGTCAGACTTGGGAAGTCCTCAACATCCAAATCATTCACATATAGGTTAAAAAGACAGAAACCAACCACATATTGCATCATTTGAAATATGAAAATACAGATACTATATCCCTATCAAATGTAACCAAAATGGAGCACTCTTTTAAAATTATCCAGGAAATGTCTTAGCATAAATATTCAGACCCTGCTGCTACCTTTCAGTAAAATGGCTTTGTGAGCTCAAATTGCTTTCAAGTTTTTGAAAAAAGTGACAAGAACTAAGGAGTTATTTTACAAATTGAAATCCACCTCTTTTAGGAAAAGTACAGTATTCTGTACTTAACTGCTTTCCTAAACTGAACTAGAATTCTCAAATATTAAATAAATTACCAGTGAAAGGGAAAAGACAGAATTCCATGACAAACTTTAAAAAAAATTTAGACATTTTGCAGAACTCCTGCACCAGTAATTGGATAAAAACTGTCCATGCTTGAAAGGCTGTCTATAACCTATTAAAAAAAAACTAATACAACTAAAACCCCTAAAGACAATAATACATGAAATACATGTTTAAAGCAAGGGGAGTAACTCCAGGTGTCTACCGTGTGTGAGCTTAAAAGTTCAAATGTCAGTCCATCTGGACCGATTCCCCCAGAGCTTAACAGTTGGTAGACTAAAAATAAAACCATAAACTTCAGTCACTGTTACACTGCTGCAAGACAAATCACAAATGCAAATCACTGTTGGACACCCAAGAGATTTCTTTGAGCTTGTTCCTTTGAACATTGTCAAATAGTGATTTGTAATACACCACCCACTGATCACAGATTGCATCTTCACCAACTAGAAAATTGACTTTGTCCAAAATTTCTTTGAATCATCTTTCTGTATTGTACATGTGGTCAGTTATTTCTCATTAGGCAAGTAAATTGCTCAGTTGCATTAGACCAGAACAGCAGCCCTGAAAGCATTTAAATAATATTGCTACTTAGAGATAACTAGCTGCGTATAGGGGACAAAACTTGTCTTGGCCTTTAAAAAAAGCTATAAATATTTTAAAGCATCATTGATTCTTTCCTCAGGTTGCTTGGGGCAACAATGTAGCAGCAAATAAAAGTAGCAGGCATAATAAGATTAGGTTTTACAGGGCTCCTGATGTCGGGCTCCATGGCAAGGGGTTGGGGCCTGGTGGGGGGGGGTGGGTGCCGGAAACTTGTTCCGGCAGTGGCCCGCCACAGAGCCCAACGCCAGGAGGGCCAGGCCCAATCTTCCTGGAGGCAGCGAGGCTCCGTGGCAGCGCCCCCCCACCCCCGCCACTAGGCAAAGGGACCTGGATTAACATATGGGCTAGATTTTAAAGCCTCTCCAACGCCGGGAAAGATGGCGGGGGACAGTGAAGATTGCAATGGAGGAAGCCCGCCACCAACCTCGACAGCAGCAGGCCCCATACCAATCTTGGCGATGGCGGCAAGGCTTCATGCGGCCGCCCCGCTGATTAGTGACGGGACCCGCATTAAACTATGTTAATGGATACTTACCTGTAATAAATATGCAGGCCACTGCGATTCTGCCAGCAGGTTGGTCTGTTCATTCGGACAACCAGCAATGCCAGGCTTTCGAATCCTCGTTCAGGGAAATGATGCGCAACTCCTGTGGGGAGGTGGGAGGAGGAACTTTTCCCAGTGCGGGAGGGAGGGAGTGGTGTCAAATTCCTTGGATTGGTTGGGGGCGTGATGGGAAGGGGTAAAAGACAAAGGGTCTGAACTTTGGGTGGGAGGAAAAGATCCTTTAATGACGGTAGGTATTCCAGGGGTTGTGGGGGGGGGAGCGGAGGAGGAAGGGGTGAAATGAAGTTTAATGCCATTGTGGGGTGGGGTGGGGGGTAGGGTGGGAGAGGGCATGGGAGACTTTTCAATTAATTTGTCAGCCGTTGCCAGCTCACCCGCCTCCTCCACGTCATTGAGGATGGGGTGGCCACTCCAGACATGGTAATGAGTCGCCACGTTTGGAATCGCAGCGGCTCCGTGTTGTGGGCCCTGTGTGTGTGGGCTGCAAATGTTTATGCCCGTTGCCTACTTCGGCAGCAGGGTTTTAAAATGCAGCCCATGGTAGTTAATTCAATACAGACATTTAAATATACTTACCTGCGATTGAACGGTCAGGCCTTGATCTTCAGAATGGCAGCCGGCTCTCCCGCGCCTTCACTTTCCTGTCTGGGGAAAGCAGGTGCCACAGTGGTGGGGAAAGGGGGAAAACGTGAGATTTTAAGTGATGGGGTGGGAATGGGGTCAAACTTTCACCATTAGTGTAGGGGATGGTGGGAAGGGGCGACCTGTAAACTTTGTTCAGTTTATGGGGGTTGGGGGGGGAGGTTATATTTGAAATGCAAGTGTTTTGGGGAGGGGGTGGTGGTGGTGGCAGTTGGGAAAGGGCAGAAACTTCATTTTATTGTTATTGGTGGATGGGAAAGGGGCGATAGAATTTTGATTTGAACTGTGGAGGGGTTGGTTCCCTTTAATAATTTAAATTAGCCAGCAGGACTGGCTGCCCTTTAAAAATGGCACCAGCGCCTGTGCACAGGCAGCTGATGGCATTGCCAGCGTCAGAGAGCCTGCCCCTTCAATGTGATTGGTGCGGGGGGTGGGGTGGGTGGAGAGGAGAATGGGCTGACCGGGGTATTTAAATGAGCCACCGCGTGGGTGATGGCAGCAGAATGCGTTGTATGACCCCCTCCATTTTCTTCCGTCCAGCCCTTAAGTGTAGAGGCAGAAAACAAAGTCTTTGGGCTAGTCATGGTGCAGTCCAGAACTAGAGCCTCCTGCTTGATGGCTTCTGAAATGGAAGTGTGGCTGCATGGACCGAGTGTGAAGAGGGTTGTTCTGTTTGTCACTCCAGGGCACATTATCCAAAGATAGCAGGGCAGAATGCCTGGCAGAAGATGGTGGCCAGATTCAACATTGTGCACATCATTTGCCAAGTACATGGCAAATGTTTTCATACCACAAAGTGTTTCCAAGCAATCATTTGTATATTTACTGCCGGCCCATAACATTTTCTCACTAACCTACAGCTCTTTCATTGCTAACCACACATGCCCATAGGACACATATTACAGTTGTAAATTACAACTGAAAGCATTCACATCTTCAAAGACCTGTAACACAACCTGGCTCAATAATGCATAATCACTTAATTACCCCCACAATCAGCTGCAGCTTCAGCATGCCTCCTTCAAATGTACATGTGCTCCTTCAACTTAAACATGTCAAGAATACTACCGTGCTTACACAACAAGATGGTACAAGGTACAAGGTGGGAAATCTGAACAGGATGGTTGAGAAATAATAAGCCCTTTATTCCCCTGGAGGAAGCCACCCTGTATAATCTATAAAAGCAGATTATAAGAGGGGAAGTTGTAACCTCAACCCCATGTGATGGGTCAGTATCATTGTTTTCTTATCTTGTTCCCCCTACCTTGTCACTCAAACATACACACATCCATCCAAACAAATTATAGGGTTACCATATTGTAATGTAAGATCTGTTGGAAAAGGACTCATTGCCACATTATACATTTTCCTATCATTGTAGATATGAAACAGCAGCCTATCAGCAGGCCAAGACAGGACCGCATCCAACAGCACTCTCTGCCCCTCTCACCATCATCTGTTGCAATTACCATGCAGCTGCAAAAATCCCAGAGGATACAGGTATTATTAGGTGAGTGAAAAGGGAAAGAGAAAAGATCGGATGTCCACCAAAGCTACTAAGTATCATCACCTCATTCCATGACAATATGAAAGGCACAATTCAGCATAGCGGCGCCTCATCAGACCCCTTTCCTTTCCTGAGTGGCGTGAAACAGGGCTGTGTTCTCACACCTACATTGTTTGGGATCTTCTTCTCCCTGCTGCTCTCACATGCGTTCAAGTCTTCAGAAGAAGGAATTTTCCTCCACACAAGATCAGATGGCAGGTTGTTCAACCTTGCCTGTTTAAGAGCGAAGACCGAAGTATGGAAAGTCCTCATCAGGGAACTCCTCTTTGCTGAGAATGCTGCATTAACATCCCACACTGAAGAGTGTCTGCAGAGACTCATCGACAGAATTGCAGCTGCCTGCAATGAATTTGGCCTAACCATCAACCTCAAGAAAACGAACATCATGGGACAGGAGGTCAGAAATGCTCCATCCATCAATATCGGCGACCACGCTCTGGAAGTGGTTCAAGAGTTCACCTACCTAGGCTCAACTATCACCAGTAACCTGTCTCTCAATGCAGAAATCAACAAGCGCATGGGAAAGGCTTCCACTGCTATGTCCAGACTGGCCAAGAGAGTGTGGGAAAATGGTGCACTGACACGGAACACAAAAGTCGAGTGTATCAAGCCTGCGTCCTCAGTACCTTGCTCTACGGTAGCGAGGCCTGGACAACGTATGTCAGCCAAGAGCAACGTCTCAATTCATTCCATCTTCGCTGCCTCCGGAGAATCCTTGGCATCAGGTGGCAGGACCGTATCTCCAACACAGAAGTCCTCGAGGCAGCCAACATACCCAGCATATACACCCTATTGAGCCAGCGGCGCTTGAGATGGCTTGGCAATGTGAGCCGCATGGAAGATGGCAGGATCCCCAAGGACACATTGTACAGTGAGTTTGTCACTGGTATCAGACCCACTGACCGTCCATGTCTCCGCTTTAAAGCCGTCTGCAAACGCGACATGAAGTCCTGTGACATTGATCACAAGTCGTGGGAGTCAGTTGGCAGTGATCGCCAGAGCTGGCGAGCAGCCATAAAGGCGGGGCTAAAGTGTGGAGAGGCGAAGAGACTTAGCAGTTGGCAGGAAAAAAGACAAAAGCGCAAGGGGAGAGCCAACTGTGAAACAGCCCCGACAACCAATTTTATCTGCAGCACCTGTGGAAGAGCCTGTCACTCTAAAATTGGCCTCTATCGCCACTCCAGGCGCTGCTTCACAAACCACTGACCACCTCCAGGTGCTTACCCATTGTCTCTCGAGACGAGGAGGAGGAGGGAGGAGGTGCAGAAAGTGGTGGAAGCTAGTCACCATCAAGGATCCTCCGTACTTTGGGAAATACAGCAATGCAGTGACATTGGGAAGCCATGTTGCACTCTTGTTGCTGGTAAATCATAAAGTAAACAAAAATTCTAGCTGTGCTGACCAATGCAACACAAAGTTGCTTCATACATCTGTAAATAACACCTAATCAACTGTACCTAATGTTTGCCTGATGCTACAGGTTGTCTCCAGGTGTTCTTGCAACAGATGGCACAGCTCATCAACCTGCTCTCTGCCAATCTGAAACATGTGGAGCCGGTTCCCAATGTACAATGCTAGGACTTGCAGGTATGTTGGTGACATTATAGCAGATGCAGGGAATCCAAATGTATTGCCCTTTAATCTGATGGACATGCTTTTTATGCCATTCTTTGTGTGAGAAAGTGATTATGATATCAGTTTTAAAACTGCCTTTATAACAGTCCCAAAGGATTCATTCTCATTCAGGTCAAAGAATTAAAACCTGGCTCGAGTATAAAATTAAAACCCGACCCGGGCCCAACTCGACAACAGCCAACCCAAATCTGACCCGGGCCAGAGTCCTTTAATTTCTTTTCATGCCTGACCTGACAATATCAAACATATTATTGAAACAGAAAAAAATTGTAGATTAAAAAGAAAATACCACTAGCTAATGGGAACGGCAATTAGCGGTGCAATTGGGAAATCTACATCAGTAGTACTGTGTCAGAGATTTCCCAAACTCTGCTAGAGTGCTAGAGTGCCTAAGGTAGACAAGATAAGTCAACAAGTGTGAGGATGAGCCACCCCCATTACTCTTGCATTAGCACAGAGTTCAGGAACCCAGACATGGTGCTGTCAGAGAGCATAACCAACTTTTGTCTGTTTTAGATCCTCTGCTATTTACTTCTTCATCTACAATATTGAGGAAGGAGGTACTTGTAGCATTTGTTGCATTCAGGTCCCTGTACAATTTGAATAGAGGGAAATTTCTAGCTTACAAACTTATGGAAATGACGCAGGAAGACTAGCTGGCCCATCAATACTGCCCACACCAAGATAGCTGGACCATCACGGCTAAACACTTCTTCCCTCTCCCTAACTCACATCTAAATCTACTAGGAATGGCAAAAAACATAAAAACCCTGGGCCAATGTGGGAAAACAACTCAGTAAATTTCCCCACCAATGCTCTGCTGCCCTGGCAGTTGAAAACCTGTCCAGGAGATTACATGGACCACATGTTACCTATAAAGAAACTTACCTTCTATATTACGCAATCTTTCTCAGTCAGGAACTGATTGAGCTCCCTCTTGAAGCCGCTGAGAAAGTCATCACCCACCACACCAGCTGACAATGTATTCCAGAGGCTCTAAATTCTCTGGGAAAAGAACCACCTAACACCCTGTCTATTCCTACGCATACATGGTTTGATATACTTTTTTTTTGTTAAGCTCATAGATGGTTTTCTCTCTGCACTGTTACTTGTCTGCTACTGTGAACCAATCAGTTTGCAAGTAATGGGGTAAAGGCTTGCTTTTGAAAATCAATTAACATTACTTCTACAGCCATTATAGCTTGTTTGAAATTATCTACATTTGGTGGGAAAATATTGCATTAATAATGCTACACTGTTTAGTGTCTTCAAAATAGTTTTGACATGAATTGAAATTTCTAGAGATAGCCAACTCTCTATTTACTCCCATGGAACAGAACACCAGCTCTTTGGGATCAGAGAAATACTTCATTCAAGGAACACAAGCTATTAGGTTGACTAATATAGACTGTACCAGCAGATTAATATGCCAGGGTGTTTTAATTCATTACTGTGAATGATTTAGAATTGATACTTGGATGGCCAGTGGTGATTATTCAACTACCCCTTCCCCCCGCTCTATATATACACACGAAAAAAAGTGTGCACAATGCCAGTTAACGTCTAGACTAGATACAACAAATATTAGTTCCATGCATTTTCATTTTTAATATTTGCATTTGAAACACTGGATTACCAAAACTAAGATAACTTGAGTATATGTTAGTCTCTCACCCACTCAGTAATGAGAATTAATTAAGTTGGATCCTGTGTTTTGGCTTATCTCCTAATTCCTAGTGGATTTTTTCCACAAGATCCATTGGTGTGGTCAATGACACTCACTTTCAATCATAATGTGGCAGCTTTCCAGATGTACATCACACAACAGCTACAACATGACTTTCTACATAAACAATTCCATCATGGAATTCCATGATAGACTATTTTTTTTTTGGTCCTCTTTCAATAACTGGGTAGATCTAATTCTTGAAAACTTAAGTTTTGTTTTTTTTAAGAAAAATCATCCACATACCCTGAGGAATTCCTGTAGTGATGTCCTGGAGCTGTGATGATTGACCTACAACAACCACAACCATCTTCCTTTGTGCTAGGTATGACTCCAACCAGTGGAGAGTTTTCCTCTGATTCCCATTGACTCTAGTTTTGCTAGGGCTCCTTGATGCCATAGTCGATCAAATGCTGCCTTGATGTCAAGGGCAGTCAGTCTCACCTCACCTTTGCAGTTCAGCTCTTTTGTCCATGTTTGAACCAAGGCTGTAAAACCTGATCCAGGCCCGACGCAACAACAGCCAACCCGAAAGCAACCCAGGCTAGAGTCCTTTAATTTTTTTTAATGCCCAACCCGACAATAACTAACATATTAATGAAATAAATTTTTTTTAGATTAAAACGAAAACAATACGAAACAAAACAGTACAGCCCAATCCGACCCGAGACCGCAGAATACAGATACGACCCGAACCCGACACATGTAGTTGGGTAGTGTTGGATCCCATTAGTTGCACAAAGAGAGACGAAGTCCGACTGTAGCTTTAAGAAACTTTATTGCAGTATTTAATTGTTACATCTTCAGAAAACTTAACAATGAACTGAACTAAAACTAAAAGCAACACATACACTGAACTAACCCTGAACTAACCTAAAACTAAAAGCAACACACACACTAAACTAACCCCCCTTTCGCGCCAAATCAAGCCTTATTATAGTTATTCAGACAAATCAGTAACACCTACTCTTTGTTCCCAATTGGTCTACAAACTTCTGCAGTTTCTTGGTGTCGGGGCCTGATTGGGGTACTGCCTTGTCACCTTCTCCTCTAGCAGTTTCTCATCCCCCTATCTCCTTGGACCGTTAGGCTGATTGTTATACAACAGGCTACTATTAGGCAGTCTGCAGCTGTCCTGTTAGTTTCTGCTTCTTAGTCTACTTCTACTGATAAGCTGCCTCTGCAGCCCTAAAGTTATGAAGTCATTTCTGATAAGCTGGCTCTGCAGCTCCAAGGTTAGTTTGTTAGTAGTACATAATTGATTAGTTCACTTTAAATGTCCCCAATAGTTCTGTTCCCACAGTCCTCCCTTTGATTCTTCAAAACACTTTTACGAATCATTCCCTTGATCCCACCTAGGTGCCTTTAATGGTCTCTATTTGGCTAGAAACAGCCTTCAACACCCAGAGGGGTCGCACTCAATACGTTGCCTGCTTGTGCCACAAGAGGGGCCCACGGGAGCTGTGTAAAGGCATAAGTTTTGCAGGGGCTTCAGTTACTTGTTTACAACATAAAAGGTGGTACACTTGTACAATTACAATTTCATTTAAGCATCACTGTTACATAATCAATTGTACAAACATAATACAATTCCATTCTTAGAGTACATTGATCATTCATTAATTCATTTTAAGTATATATGAAAAGGTTATACAATTACCCTTTTATGGCATAACTAATTGTCTCTCCTTTTAGAGAGCAAGTTCGAACACCAATTGCTTATCGGGTAGCTGTCCAACCTGTATTCATACATCCTCTTACATCGCCTAATTAATTTCTTAAGTTGCCAAATTAAGTAGGTCACATATAACACCATGATACCCAAAACCACTATCAGGACATGGGAGATAATTCTAAACCAGGGGTGTATCTGCATGTTTGACCCCCAGTTCCATAAGTTCTCCCACCAGGTAGAATCATTTATCTCGTCAATCTCATGTTGTAGCATCTTCGACTGTTGTTCCAGATTGTAGTACACTACAGCAATGACTTCTAGCTGCTGTCTCTTTTTACCCAAGCGTGTGGGCAATGGCTGGATAGTATATTCATATTCCTGGAGGTAATTTGCCAAATCCTCCTTAATACGTTCTGTCAAAGTTATCGTTTCTGTCTTTTGTTTATGTATCTACCAACTCCATCTTCCCTATTCGGGTTGGTATTTGTGGGTTGAACCAAAATGTACTGTTGCTCACCGGACAGGTCCGTTTACATCCATACTGGCACTCCTTCGCTGTGGTGGTTAAGCAATATCTCCCCTTTCCCATATAGGCCACATGGGTTAGCCCTGACAATGCTTTCCTAGTCTCCATGGTGCAATTTACAGTGGCATTAAATCCACATTTTGATTCTGCTGTTATATATATGACGACATATGACCACCTGGTTTTCCAGACTACACTCAGACAATGTTGTTCCAATTACCTCTTTTCCAATGTCCACAACATTTCCAGAACATAGGGTAATATATCATAGTATTTTATGTAATCTTTTCCCCTTATCACCACTATATTTTCTACTTCATGTAATTGTATCCCTAACTTATCTCTCAGAATTACAGATATTCCCAACACTACTCCAATACTCATAGATCCTGTATTTACACATTCCTGACCTTTCCATACCTTAAGTTTTCTGAGTTGGCACCTGGTAATTTTATCATTCGTGTGACTAGTTAAGTTCTCCGACTGGGTGTCATTTATCCCAACTGGCACCTGGCCCGCATCAATTTGCCTCAAATTTTCCTTCGTTTTTCTAACATTCACAAACTGTATGTATCACATGCACTTTCATTATTTGAAATATCGTGGACCTCCTTTACCTTTTCTATGATATCATTAATAGTATGAGCATGACCTTCTAGTACTCTCATCAGTCCTGTAATTAGTTCAGTTGCTCTGCATGTAACAAATCACATTTTCTTCCATTCCCGGTATCTCTTTGCACACCAGGTGGTGTTTATTTTGGAGTCTGTCATTTGCTGTTGACTTTATATACCTTCATTTGGGACCAGTGTTTCCATCGGCCCTTCCCTTTTACCATTACTTTGTCTCCCACAACAGGCACCTTCGTCTGTTCCTCTTTCATGTCTGTTTCTATAGAATCTCCTGCCTCAGCTCATACAGTTGCCTGCACAGCTCCTTCACAAATCACCCTTCCTGTCACCGTATTCATCAAATCCTTTCCTACTTTAGCTACACCACTCTATCCCTTTTGTTCCTTTTTCAAAACATCCTTCACTAGCTGACTAAGAGTTCTAACCTTCTGGTCCACATTTTCCAAATCTATAGTATTGACAATTGAAGTTCCCGTATTAAGGACTGTGGCTGCGTCATTCACTAAACTACGTTTATGTCTCTTTCCCTTTATTATTCCCTCATCACCAAATTCTTGTCTTAGCAATTGTTACAATAATACCTTGTACAACTTTCAGGTCTTCTCAGGGCACCAGTCAGGTAGCTGGATATCTGAGATATTCAATATTACTGGTACCAACTCAAGCTTTATATTATCATATACAATTTTATTAGTTTTTATTATCGCAAGTCCATTTTCTGGTCCTGCAGTTAAGGCAGGGCAAGGGAGACCAGTCACTTGTGGCTGCTGGGTCGTAACCTTGCTCGTCGGTAATTCGGATGTAGGGGTAACCGTGGGGGTTGATGATTCTTGTCCGTTTAATCTCACAACCTGGAATAGGAACTGTCCTTTTTTTATCTTAGAGCTTTAATATCTTGCGCTAGGGGGAGTTCGAGGATTGTCTGCACTCACTTTTGCTCTGTCTCATGCTTTCCCTGTGTTATTACTATTCCCAAATAAGAAACCTTTTCCTTCATTATCTGTGCCTTTTTCAGCTTAACTTTCACTCTGACCTTCTGAAGGAAGGTGGAATATCGATGGATTATTATAAAATCCCTGGGAGAGACACGTCCAGATGTACTGTTGTCCCTGGAACATAAACGCAAATTTATATTGACACTCTTGTGCCAACGGTATGGACCAGAACCCATTGCTAATGTCCAACACAGTAAACCACTTAGACTGTTTTTTTTTTTACTTTCTAAAACTTTGGGATTGTCCTCTTAAATATCAGATAAATTTCCCTTTGAGTGCTTTAAATAACCACTCATATCAATTAAATTTTGTTTATTGATTCCAATTTCTTATGCCCAGACTTGGTGGTATTTTTAGTACGTTAAAGACAGAAGTGCTTGCAACTATCTCTCCTTCTCAAGCACTTTGCCTCATTGATAAAGATACTGTGACATTTGATGTCTGCAATTAAGTTCTTAAATTCTCAAAGTTGCTGGATCTCTTGCTGCGGCATCAGTTCTCACATGGTCTTGGAACCTGCCGTCACCTGCTTAAAAAAAAACACAAAGAATCCATTGTGGCTCTGCCCCTGAGCTCAATGGGTTAATTTGTCCACTTATATCTGTCAATTTAGAAATTTAAAATTTAACAATGTCCAATATGTTTACATTTTACTCTCAGCAATGCAAAAATTGTGTGGTGGATTAAATGGAAAAAACAATAGCTGCAGCAGAGTTAATTTCTTTGCCTGTCTCCAAGGGGGCAGAGCAAAACATTCTCAGCTGCGTCACTTTACGTAACCTTTTTTCTGATCGAAGAGAACTACTCCATTTTAAACTTTTTTTCAATCCTTTTGGTATCCTTAGGGTTTGAAAACAACAAAATCATTAGTAACATTATCAACGTCAAAGGAAGGCATCTCCATCAGGAAAGACAGCATTTTAGATCAAACTGCAATTGTTTTCAAATTTTTAGCATTTTTTGTAAGAGGTTCCTAATGCTAGGATTTTTTATAACAAAGATGATTCCAAATTCCAATTCACTGCAATAAATATTTAAAAATCAAAACTGCCAATGTTATATGAACGAGTCTTGTGTCCGGAACTGAAGCCTCCTCCAAAACTTGACATAATAAACTTGAAAGTTCATTGTGGCCACAAATGAAATTTCCAGTTTTTCAACTTAACAGGTCAATTAACCTTAATCGTATAAACTGAACTCAGACTTATTAACTTATAATACTTATTAACTACACACAGAACAGAATAGCACGTACTTATTTTAAAAGATAGGTAAATTATGTCATTTTTCTTCAGGTGCCTTTTCAGATGACTGTAATAAAACCAAAAACTAAAGAAAAAGTTATTTAACATTCTTAACACAAAAGATTTAACACCAACTCCTTACACAAACTTTAAACAGGATTTCTTTCCTATATCTCCTTTGTTTATCCTTCTCTCCCTTAAACCAATATCCAATTCCTGACATTTGCTACTTAAACACAGTCAGTAAAACACGTCTTCAAGTTTAGACTGCAAAATAAAGCAATAGCAGAGTTTCCAATTAAAGCAGTGTTTTAAACTTCAAATTGGATTTTTGCCAGACATCTTCAGACCTTCAAGGCTGAAGCTTATCTCTTAGAAAATTGTTCATTGCCTTTTCACAGTTGCCAAACCAACTTTTAAAATAAAAATAAAACTTTAACTTAAAATATAATTCAATTTTATATCCCATTACTGGGTGCACAATCTTAAATTGAAATTAGTACACTCAACAATCACTTTTCTCACCCATTCAATTCCAAACAACTTAATAGATCCATGCTTTCAACATTAAAGCCAGACAACAAAGAGTTAACGACAGTCAGTTCTACAGAACACAAGTTGTACAGAACACAAGCTGTACATCCCAGGGACATTCAATTCATTCGTGGACGCTTCCAACATTCACACATTCAAATCAAAGACACAGTAACTTGTTTTTACTCTAAAACATAGTCCTTTATGTCACTCTGCCATAAACTTTGTCATGGAGCCCTTTATCGGCCAAGGACCATTGGGTCCGTTCTTTATCCTTACCCAAACTCTCTTTATATCTTCCAGGGACCACTGTCCCGTGGAGGTGCCATATTTTTGCCCAATTTCGGTGTATGTTTTAGCCAAATCAAACTGTTGCTCTATATATTATTTTAACTGCCGAAGTATTTCATCTTCGGAAACATCAAGTGGTGCCCGCCCACCTTTGACGGTAGTTGGTAACTGTTGATTGCCTTCGTTGGTCATTTTATCAATGCCGTAGGGTCGGTATAACCGGGTCGGTATATCTCGTCAAATACTGTCGGATATGAACTCGAGCCGGGGCTTCCTACGCGAAGCCTGTGGGGCTTTATAGCCGGGTCGGTATTACGCCAAATACCGCCGAATCAGGCGCCTGTACAGGGGGTTTCCGTTTTCCCCCGAGGTCTCGAGTCGCGGAACAGAAAGGTTCGGGATCGCGTGGTGGAGCTTAGACAATGGCCGAGGGCTTTTTTTTAAAACAAAGAGGAGTCCTTACCTCCGGGGCCCGATAAAGGTCCGATATCCTCCAGCGATCCTGCCGACTACGCCAAATTGTTGGATCCCATTAGTTGCACAAAGAGAGACAAAGTCTGACTTTAGCTTTAAGAAACTCTATTGCAGTACTTAATTGTTACATCTTCAGAAAACTTAATGAACTGAACTAAAACTAAAAGCAACACATACACTGAACTAACCTAAAACTAAAAGCAACACACACACTAAACTAACCCCCCTTTCACGCCAAATCAAGCCTTATTATAGTTATTCAGACAAATCAGTAACACCTATTCTTTGTTCCAAATTGGTCTACAAATGTCTGCAGTTTCTTGGTGCCGGGGCCTGATTGGGGTACTGCCTTGTCACCTTCTCCTCTAGCAGTTTCTCATCCCCCTATCTCCTTGGACCGTTAGGCTGATTGTTATACAATAGGCTACTATTAGGCAGTCTGCAGCTGTCCTGTTAGTTTCTGCTTCTTAGTCTACTTCTACTGATAAGCTGTCTCTGCAGTCCTGAAGTTATGAAGTCATTTCTGATAAGCTGGCTCTGCAGCTCCGAGGTTAGTTTGTTAGTAGTACATAATTGATTAGTTCACTTTAAATGTCCCCAATAGTTCTGTTCCCACAGGTAGCCAGGCTTTAGTGGGAAAGATGTGTTAGAATTTTATTCGGTACCTTGTGGGGGTATCTCTTTAAAAATTTAAATTAACCAGCAAATCTGGCTGCCCTTTAAAAGTAGTGCCAGCGCACAGGCAGCTGACGCCATTGCCGGCATCGGACAGCCTGCCCCGATTGGGGGCGCAGGCTGACCTGGGTACTTAAATGAGCTGCCGCGCGATAGATCGCGATGGCTCAGCGGCGCATCACCTACACATGTGGGCTGCCATTGGCGACGGGTGCTTAAAATCCAGCCCTATAAGTTGGTTCCCACCACTTGCGCTTGCCTAACTGCTTAATTGCCTTCTCTTAATTAGATATTCTGCGTCATCTTAATCAAATGTATCTGCGATGTGAATGTTCTTTCTATGATTGATTTAAGACTTAAGGACAAAGGTGGTAGGGTGTCCATATTATGTGACAGCTTTAAGGGCCTCATTCTGCATAGAGAGGTCTGCCTTAATTCTGTAATGTTGTAACCCTCATCATCTCACTCGATAACATTCAAACAACTGATCATGAATGGACTTAAAAGATTCTCCAGCTCTCCCTATACCCACATCCATCTTGTGGATAATTCTTGCTAAGTATTAGTTTCCTAGCCCTTCAACTGTTTCTCTGAACTTCAATTTTACTCCCTCTGATCATTGCCAGTCTATTTAATTTATCCTGATTATTGTAAAATCAGTTTCTCTATGGGGTATGCGTCAATGCCTTGATAATTTAAAATGTTCTCACTCTCCTGGCCACATTACCCATTTCATGTTGTTCTGTTGTCAGGTAGCTGAGCATGTCTGAGATCCATTCCTCAGTACTTCCACCATGCATTTTTGCATGTTATTTGCTTCAAAGGTAACAAATTACATCTGCACATTTACCAATATCCCAGTATCATGCCTCACATGCCATCCAATACAAGCTATTTCTGGACTTTCAGGTGATCTTATCGCAAGACCAAGGGTGGGGGAAGGAGGTATCTGTCACGAGATCTTTGCTTATTTCCCCCTGCATTGTCCCGATGCCTCAGGTAGCTGCCAGATCATGATCAAAAGAGGCTGTCTTAAAGAAAACTTTCATACGCAAGGGCACAACCATCTCCAAGAGAATGCTATCAAATTAGTAGTCTTATCTACATTTTCCTGACTTTCACCGGAAAGTTCTGGACTTCTTGGAAATTCTGCACTTTTTTAATGATCTAATTCTGCCAATGTTTGTTCCCAAAATTAACTCAGCCAGATTTAATTTCCAATTCCACTACCTACAATTCTATTTCATTTTTGAACCCTGGAGAAACTTTACTGTCTAATACTCATCATATCTTTAAAACAGAAATCAAACATTCCCATTTGATTCCAGACATTATCGTATTTTGTTTGTT
Organism: Heterodontus francisci; assembly: GCF_036365525.1. Lineage (NCBI taxonomy): Eukaryota > Metazoa > Chordata > Chondrichthyes > Heterodontiformes > Heterodontidae > Heterodontus > Heterodontus francisci. Next base: position 68,768,955 of record NC_090377.1, on the reverse strand, counting down.
TGTTCGTGGAGAGAGAAGTTCTGATGAAGGGTCACTGACCTGAAATGTTAACTTTGCTTCTCTCTCCACACATGCTGCCTGATCTGCAGAGTATTTCTAGCACTTTGTTTTTATTTCAGATTTCCAGCATCTGCAGTACTTTGCTTTTACCATAATTTGTTTGTTTGTTCTCATCTTAGATGACATTTTGGTTTCTTAAAAGTAACTTGTTAAATTAAGGTGGACTTTTGCATCGCAAAATTATCCCAAATTCAAATAACAGTGTTGCTGGGGCTGACAGGTTTTGTTAATGTTCAATTTATTTCTCCCCAAAAGAACCTTATTCCTCGATATTCATAGAAACCACCTCGACATTTTTGGTTGTTTTTTAAAATTTGATTATCCCCTTAACTTCAAATAAATTTCCCTTTGAGTGTTTGAAATAACCAATCAATTTAATTTTATCAGTTCCAATTTCTTAAGTTCAGGCTTGTAGCTTTAAAGTATGCTCTCAAGACGGAGACAGAAATGCTTGCAATCAGTGTAGCGGTAACTTCCATATTTCCCATTTTGTCTCAGAAGATAACTAACAAAAGTTTCAGAGCCTTTAGTCCAAACTGTCACCATGCTGTAACATTTGATGTCTGCAGATAAGTTATTAAATTCTTAAAGCTGCTGGATCTCTTGCTGTTCTTGCTTATACACCATCACCTCTTTAAAGAAAGACAAAGAATGCATTTGGCCCTGCCCAAGAGCCTAATGGGTTAATTTGTCTAAACATATCTGCCAATTTAAAAACTTAAAATTTCATACTATGCCCAAATTTCAACTGATGAACAGTCCCATCAGAAAAGACAGCATTTTAAACTAAACTTCAACTTTTTCCAACCCCCCCTCTTTTTTTAAATTTTTTTTTAGTAAGGTTTCGAGCCCAAGGTTTTTTTTTGGCAAAGCCATAATGATTCCAAATTACAATTCACACCAATAAACATTCAAAATTCAAAGCTGCCAATGTTATATGAGCAAGCCTTATATCCAGAATTAAAGACACACTCATACCTTGATATGACAACTTGGAAATTTATTGTGGCCACAAATGAAATTTCAGTTTTCCCAACTTAATGGGTTAGTTAGTCTTAATAATTCAAAACTTAATTTAGACCAATACTTACTAACTACTCATAGAAGAGAATAGCACACATTTTTTAAATAAAAAAATAAGAGATAAATTACATCACTTGTTTTATTCTTTCTTCAGGCACCTTTCCAAATGTCTAATAAAAATGAAGGTGAATAAAACTGATGAAAATGTTAGCATTCAGAGTTAAACAAAATCTTCAACATTCTTTCAACAAACGACTTAGTGTCAGCCTCTTAAAGAGAAAACACCACAATGCCACAGACTTTAATCGTTCAAACTGGCTGAGTCTGAAGCTTAAACAAAAACAAGAAATGCTGGAAATACTCAGCAGGTCTGGCATCATCTGTGGAGAGAGAAGCGGAGTTAACGTTTCAGGTCAGTGACCCTTCTTCAGAACTGGCAAATATTAGAAATGTAAAAGGTTATAGGCAAGTATAGTGGGGGTGGGGCAAGAGATAACAAAGGAGAAGGTGTAAATAGGACAAGGTCACAGAATAGCTGACCAGAAGGTCATGGAGCAAAGGCAAACAATATGTTAATGGTGTGTTGAAAGACAAAGCATCAGTACAGATAGGGTGTTAATGGACTGAAAATTGAACAGCCACATTCGCAGTATTTTGCTTTTATTTTAGTGTTTAATTCACTGCCACTTCTCTTCCAGGAATGCCTACCTTGAAAAAGTTTTGCTCTTCTCTCTAACAGGATTTTTGTTTGTCTCTTTTACCTTGTTCACCTTCATTGCTTTCTATTTCCCTCCTGGTGTTTGATAAAGTATTTACCAAAACTCGTTTTCACAGCCACATCTCCTTCCTCAGTGACTATCTCCGGCTCCGACTTATTTCACATGGATTCCAATTGCAGTTTCACCCATCATGTTTTGAATCCAACCAGGATTACAGGTATCTCCGAGAAATACACCGTTCCTCGGACTGCTTTTCTTGCCACATCCTGAGATCCACACTCAGTGCGATGCGTCGCCACATGCACACACTGAACCTCTCTCTCCAGCAGCACTGCCTCACCTTATCTCAGAGCTTGCGGCTGTTCAATTTTCAGTCCATTAACACCCTATCTGTACTAATGCTTTGTCTTTCAACACACCATTAACATATTGTTTGCCTTTACTCCACGACCTTCTGGTCAGCTATTCTGTGACCTTGTCCTATTTACACCTTCTCCTTTGTTATCTCTTGCCCCACCCCCACTTTACTTGCTTATAACCTTTTACATTTCTAATATTTGCTATTTCTGAAGAAGGGTCACTGACCTGAAACATTAACTCTGCTTCTCTCTCTACAGATGCTGCCAGATCTGCTGAGTATTTCCAGCATTTTGTTTTTATTTCAGATTTCCAGCATCCGCAGTATTTTGCTTTTATTTGAGTCTGAAGCTTATCTCTGTTCAGTACTTTTACAAAACTTCATTTAAAATAAAACACACCAAGTATCTTTAATCTAAAATGTAATTCAGATTTTTTTTTCTAATTTTTCCAATTGTGGATACTTAATCTTAGAGTGAAATGACAGACGCAACACATTCACAATTTCATAATTCCAAACAACTTAGAAATATTGATTTCATGTAATGGGTTATGAATTGAAAATACCAAAAATTTGTGTTATTTTCCCATTCCCAAGGAACACAGTTTCAACTACAATCAAAACAAGGCTCAAGTTTTCCCACAAAAATATGCAAGTATTAGAAATAAAATATAAGTAATAGACTCATGCTTTCAACATGAAAGCCAGACTGCAAAGGGTCTAAGACTTTTAGCTCTGCAGGAAAGGGCAAAAGCAGGCGCAGATCTGAATGAAAACAGAAAATGACTCCTATTGCTGTCTTACAGCAGTATTAACTATTGCTTTTTAAACTTATTTCCTTTCCTCCTAGCCATTTTCCCATCTACGCAATCTTAAAAAAGCATTTTCTCGGCACAGAAGCGGACAGCATTTACTATCAGCCTAAGTGATGGTTTCAACTCCTAGTTTTTTTCCTTTTTTTTTTACACTGTCTACTCAGCAGCTCATTTTGATCCTCACTATCGCTATTATCTTGTCTGGCTGCCACCACCGTGCCGGCGCTAACAACTGCCTGTTGCTTTCCCAATCTACTTTCAAGTTCTGAAATTTTTAATTTACAGTGAGCTTCTCTGTGGACTTGCATAAGCGTTTTTCGGAGGGTTCACGTGGAATCCTCCAGGCCCTGCCTAAGTTTTCCATTCTTTTCCTGAGATTTTTTAGATGTCTATTCCAAATCTTGCACTTCCTGTATGGCACTTCCTGGCTGGAAAGCAGTTATGCTCTGTTGCTGCACAAGAGTGGAAGACTGTTCCACCCCATTTCTAATTCTCGATTTCTTCCTGCTGTTTCTTGCAGTGCTTCTCATCTCTCTGAACACAGTAAAAGGCTGAATAGACCACCAACTTAGTCACTTTATTTGGCTTAATTTTCTTCAGACTTATTCGTTTCTGGGAAAAAATAACGACTTCAAAGGGTACCCTGTCCCCTTAGCCAGACACTCTGTCAACAACACTTGCACCTCTTCCATGCACACTTTATTTACTTTATCTTTATACACTGCGACTATACTTTTTGCAGCAATCGCTTGTTCTCTATTAGAGCATAGACGTGTAGACTATTGGCGTGTAAAATTACTTCCTCTCCCCATGGGGTTTCCCTCTCCGCTGCATGTATTGATCAGGCAGCCACTCCTGCAGTCCAATTAATTACAATGTCTGCAACGTCTTGTCCCATCTGGGTTGTTAATTTGTAAAAGTTCTGGGAGGTGCTGAACCTTATTTGGGTTCTTGGACAAGACAAAACAGTTGACAGATGGTAGTTTTGGTATAACAAATTAAGAGAATTTAAGTAACAAAGTTATACTTAACAACCAAAGAACAAAGAACAGTACAGCACAGGAACAGGCCATTCGGCCCTCCAAGCCTGCGCCGATCTTGATGCCTGCCTAAACCGACACCTTCTGCACTTCCGGGGCCCATATCCCTCTATTCCCTTCCTATTCATGTATTTGTCAAGATGTCTCTTAAACGTCGCTAGGGTATCTGCTTCCACCACCTCCCCTGGCAGCAAGTTCCAGGTACTCACCACCCTCAGTGTAAAAAACTTGCCTCGCACATCCCCTCTAAACTTTTCCCCTCGCACCTTAAACCTATGTCCTGACTCTTCCACCCTGGGAAAAAGCTTCTGACTATCCACTCTGTCCATGCCGCTCATAATTTTGTAAACCTCTATCATGTCACCCCTCCACCTCCGTCATTCCAGTGAAAACAATCTGAGTTTTTCCAACCTCTCCTCATAGCTAATGCCCTCCAGACCAAGCAACATCCTGGTAAACTTCCTCTGTACCCTCTCCAAAGCCTTCACGTCCTTCTGGTAGTGTGGCGACCAGAATTGCACGCAATATTCTAAGTGTGGCCTAACTAAGGTTCTGTACAGCTGCAACATGACTTGCCAATTTTTATACACTATGCCCGACCGATGAAGGCAAGCATGCTGTATGCCTTCTTGACTACCTTATCCACCTGCGTTGCCACTTTCAGTGACCTGTGGACCTGTACGTCCAGATCTCTCTGCCTGTCAATACTTCTAAGGGTTCTGCCATTTACTGTATACCTCCCACCTGCATTAGACCTTCCAAAATGCATTACCTCACATTTGTCCGGATTAAACTCCATCTGCCATTTCTCCGCCCAAGTCTCCAACCGATCTATATCCTGCTGTATCCTCTGACAATCCTCATCATTATCTGCAACTCCACCAACCTTTGTGTCGTCCGCAAACTTACTAATCAGACCAGCTACATTTTCCTCCAAATCATACTAGAAACAGCAAAGGTCCCAGCACTGATCCCTGCGGAACACCACTAGTCACATCCTTCCATTCAGAAAAACACCCATCCACTGATACCCTCTGTCTTCTAGTTCTGTATCCATCTTGCCAGCTCACCTCTGATCCCATGTGACTTCATCTTTTGTACCAGTCTGCCATGCGGGACCTCGTCAAAGGCTTTACTAAAGTCCATATAGAAAACATCCACTGCCCTTCCTTCATCAATCATCTTCGTCACTTCCTCAAAAAACTCAATCAAATTAGTAAGACACGACCTCCCCTTCACAAAACCATGCTGTCTCTCGCTAATAAGTTCGTTTGTTTCCAAATGGGAGTAAATCCTGTCCCGAATAATCCTCTCTAATAGTTTCCCTACCACTGACGTAAGGCTCACCGGCCTCTAATTTCCTGGATTATCCTTGCCACCCTTCTTAAACAAAGGAACAACATTGGCTATTCTCCAGTCCTCTGGGACCTCACCTGTAGCCAATGAGGATGCAAAGATTTCTGTCAAGGCCCCAGCAATTTCTTCCCTTGCCTCCCTCAGTATTCTAGGGTAGATCCCATCAGGCCCTGGGGACTTATCTACCTTAATGCTTTGCAAGACACCCAACACCTCCTCCTTTTTGATAATGAGATGACTGAGACTATCTGCACTCCCTTCCCTAGGCTCATCATCCACCAAGTCCTTCTCTTTGGTGAATACTGATGCAAAGTACTCATTTAGCACCTCGCCCATTTCCTCTGACTCCACACATAGATTCCCATCTCTGTCCTTGTGTGGGCCAACCCTTTCCCTGGTTACCCTCTTGCTCTTTATATATGTATAAAAAGCCTTGGTATTCTCCTTAATCCTGTTTGCCAATTACTTTTCATGACCTCTTTTAGCCCTCCTAACTCCTTGCTTAAGTTCCTTCCTACTTTCTTTATATTCCTCAAGTGCTTCGTCTGTTCCTAGCCTTCCAGCCCTTACAAATGCTTCCTTTTTCTTTTTGACTAGGCTCACAATATCCTGTCTTATCCAAGCTTCCTGAAACTTGCCAAACTTGTCTTTCTTCCTCACAGGAACATGCTGGTCCTGGATTCTAATCAGCTGACATTTGAAAACCTCCCACATGTCAGATGTTGATTTACCCTCAAACAGCCGCCCCCAATCTAAATTCTTCAGTCCCTGCCTAATATTGTTATAATTAGCCTTCCCCCAATTTAGCACCTTCACCCGAGGACTACTCTTATCCTTATCCACAAGTACCTTAAAACTTATGGAATTATGGTCTCTGCTCCCGAAATGCTCCCCCACTGAAACTTCAACCACCTGGCCGGGCTCATTCCCCAATACCAGGTCCAGAATGGCCCCATCCCTAGTTGGACTATCTACATACTGTTTCAAGAATCCCTCCTGGATGCTCCTCACAAATTCTGCCCCATCCAAGCCCCTAGCACTAAGTGAGTCCCAGTCAATATTGGGGAAGTTAAAATCACCCACCACCACAACCCTGTTACCTTTACATCTTTCCAAAATCTGTCCACATGTCTGCTCCTCTACCTCCCGCTGGCTGTTGGGAGGCCTGTAGTAAACCCCCAACATCGTGACTGCACCCTTCCTATTCCTGAGCTCCACCCATATTGCCTCGCTGCATGACCCCTCTGAGGTGTCCTCCCGCAGGTGATAGTTTATGAGTCACACAAGGCCTTTACTTACCGGAGCGTCTCCGACATAGGTTTACGCTCGTTCTGGTCTCTTTCTTCTGTAAAGCTATGTGAGAAACCGCTTCGGATGTGGTCTTTTTATCTTTCAAAGACTTCCTTTACCATATTTGGTAAAAGTTAATCAGTTACATAATTCAGTCACCACTTGTTACATAGTCTCGAGCTATATTCAAGTACAGCTTGTTCTTAAACTGAATTGCAACAAGGTTTACAATATGCAGACAACTTGATCAGTTTAAACTGTTCTTTGGTACACAACTACAATCAAAGAACACATACTGGCAGTTAACTCTTACTTTACGAAGCGCTGACGCAAAACATGCATCAGGCAGGGTACATAAAATTCATAATATGAAAGGATTTTAAAAATCCACATTTCTTACACTGTGAGATCTCCCTCTTGCACTGTCAGAGGGCCTTCCTCTGGTATGTAATTGGTTTCTGATGCAACAGTCACTTATGGACCCACCATCTGTACTTGCACTACTATGCTTATTATCAAAAATACTGTTCTGACATCAGTCAGGAAAATAACACAATAACAGCTTCCAATTTAGAGAGAAGTACTTCAGTTAGGTTCCTTTAGTGCTTTAAATATCTATAGCTTATTCACATGGTTTTGTATTCATAGTACCCTGTGATACTTAAACAGTAAAATATTTTTATTGGGCTTGACTTTGTAATACGACACATGATTTAATACCTTCTTGTTCACCTTCTCTCACAGACATCTCCCCAGTTTCTCATTGTTATATTTTTTGTTTTTTTCCCCCTTTACAATATTTGTCTTTTCTTCTCTTCATTATATGATTCATAACCACAGTAAACAGGGCAGCACAGTGGCGCAGTGGTTAGCACCGCAGCCTCACAGCTCCAGGGACCCGGGTACGATTCCGGGTACTGCCTGTGTGGAGTTTGCAAGTTCTCCCTGTGTCTGCGTGGGTTTTCTCCGGGTGCTCCGGTTTCCTCCCACAAGCCAAAAGACTTGCAGGTTGATAGGTAAATTGGCCATTATAAATTGTCACTAGTATAGGTAGGTGGTAGGGAAATATAGGGACAGGTGGGGATGTTTGGTAGGAATATGGGATTAGTGTAGGATTAGTATAAATGGGTGGTTGATGTTCAGCACAAACTCGGTGGGCCGAAGGGCCTGTTTCTCTAAATCTAATCTACACTTCCTTCATCTCCACTCTTTCACCCTGTTCTGCCAGTCTATGGATCTTGACCATCATCCTGAACATGCAACCAATATTTAACTTGCCAGTAGATTCTCCTGCATTAACCACAATTGTCACATCCCTCCATTGGCTAGATTCCTCTGGAATATATGTCACCCGAGTACCAACTCTGGGCAACTGACCTTTGGACGTGATAGCTCCGTCCTGTGTGTCACGATCACTCACATTACCACTATCTAGCCTTTGATCTACTGTATTCTGTTCCTCAGGACCTTCATCACAAAACATAAGAGCATTTGAGGTACAAGGTGCCTCGTTTACTTCTATCAGCTGCTCAGAGTCCAAGGTTTTGTAATTAATTCCAATTGATCTTGAGGAATGAACCTTAACTTTCTGGTTGCCATGTTTTATAAGTACTATCTTACCATCACAACCAATTATCTTAGCAGGGCCTTTCCATGCCCTATGACCTTCTCTTTTATAATTGATAATCTCCTGAATTAAATTCTGCCTCAGATGGTCATAAACAATGGCTCAGTGCTCTCCACATTTTCTCCGAGACCTCAGCCTTGATGAAAGTCCACTCCCTGCATGTAAAGCATTCAATGTGCAGAAAAAATGGAACTATTTGCAGTACCTTCTAGAGCAGGAGGACTATTGCACAACACAGAAAGCAATTTGGGATTTCACCCATAGACTAATTGATAGGGACTATATCTAGTTTTGTTAAGGGGATACAATAATGTCCTGACATGGTAATCTACAGATCCATTGACTTTCTAAAAACAATTGCCTTATTATACTCCATGTCAAACTTCCTTTGTGTCTTTTTCATAGAAGGTTCATTCAACAGCATACATATCTCACCAGGGACTATATCAGTACTACATGGAATTACAACTCTCTTTAATGACCACAATGTGTTGTCATCATCAAACCTAAAGCAAGCAGTCCTTAACCTTGCATCAATCTGCACTATTTAGTGAATCAAGATAACATTTTAAGCAACCTGTTCCACATAATGTTGACATGCAAGCACTATCTGGTACTGCATAGTTCAAGGAGTCAGTAGCTAACACATTCATCACCAGACTAAAACTCATTGTGACCAGTATAATCTTTTGGATTTATCATTATCTTCATCCTCTTCCTCAGTATTCTCTTGTCATGGATCACTTTGAGAACCCTGTCTCTCCACTTTGGGCAGTTCACTGCATAATGATACTTCGAGTCACTTCTGAAGCACCTAATAACTGTTCTTTGGGCACTCCTGGAATTCATTTGCTTATTATTGTTGTACAATTTTATCTTCTGCTGTATTAGCCGGATCTGCTAAAGGTGCTTCATCTTCATTCTGCCTGTCTTTAATCCTTCCATTGTATTGATGCCTGTGTCTAGTATCTGAACCATTTCAGATAGCTGGTAATCATTGACTCCTCTATTCTTTGTGTCACCACAGAATATCTCATTTGTTCCATGAAAGCTGAAGGAAATGACTGTTTCCCCAGGAATTTTTGCAAGGTGCCAGATATCATATCCAATAGTTCCGAAGAAGGGTCACTGACCCGAAACATTAACTCTGCTTCTCTCCACAGATGCTGCCAGACCTGCTGAGTATTTCCAGCATTTCTTGTTTTTATATCTTATCCAATAGGGCCTCCCTCTCTTTGAGAATTGAACACCAGTTAGAACCAGTAGCCTATCAATATGAGACACCTTATCACAATCTAGAAATTTAAATGCTAGTTCTAGGGATTCACAAGTTATATTTTGTGAACCTTTTCTACAATCCGTTAAAGTCTTTGATATATTCTACCGTGGAATGACTATCAGTTTTCCGAAATCTGTCAAATCCTGACCACGCCTCATCGGCATTTAACAGACCATCTTTCTTGTCCATATCATCCAAGAATTCTAATAGAAAGTCCAAACCTTCATCACTTTCCAACTTTTGGCATCCATCTCACAAAATAATTTACTTCTGATTTTACTTCTTGTAGGAAGCTACAATACCATGGCCATACCTTGTTTCCTCTTTGTTTGGGATGTGTCCACATACCCGCTTCATTCTCCCACTGATCATATGATTGAGACTCTGGGAACATCGGAGGGTAATCATACCCTGACATTTACACTTGATTACTCCCATCTTCCACAATGGCCTCTAGGATTTTAGTTTTCTGTCTGAATTTTTTTTTCTTAGTTTCCAACCTTCACCTTTAGGCAACCATTCACTGCTACCATGTTGATGCTACAGAAAGGCAGTTGGTGAAGGATAGAACTAGAGCTACTCTTTACACACTGTTATAAGCATTTATTTACAAAGTTAAATATTACAAGCACACACCTCCTAACACCCAAGCATCACAGTTTCTGTCTGTATCTCTTTTTAGGGGCACAAGCGAATCCCAGTTAATGCCCACCACCTGCATACAATTAAACACAATTAATATTCAATTAACACATGGTAAACACCGAAATATGTCTGATAGTAGCCTTTTTAATATAGCCATTTCATTAACATTTAACTTCTAGGTTTCCCACCCGATCAGTGTCAGTAAGCGTGATGATGACCCACATGATGTGATCTCACCTCCAGTATTTAAAGGGACAATTCAAAGATGCAAGTTGAAGAAGCTGGAGTTGGGAAGAAGAGGAGGAATGTCAGAAATCGGGTCCAGACGGGCAAAGCCTGTGCCCTGCTACTCAGATGCCTCCCAGGATGTGCTGCTGGGGTCTGTGAGGACCCAGAGGGAGATACTTTTCAGAAGCAATTGGTGGAAGATGCCTGCTGGGGAATCCAAGAAGGAATGGTTGGGGGTGACTGAAGAGATCAGCAGCAGCAGCAGCACAGCATTCCACTCTTGGATCCAATGCAGGATGCCATTTAATGACCTAATCAGGGCAAGAAATGTGATAGCAATGGCACATTTACCTACATCCTGCTGTGCATATCACCCTATCCCCTCACTCAGCTTTCTCAAACCTACTCCAGCACATCTCTCCTCATACCAACTTAACTTGCAGGTGCATACATCCCTCTCTGTCCATGCACTTCCTCACATGCCCATCAATCCATCCACCAGTGACATTCACCCTCATCCTTCTGTAATGTCATGCCACTCCTGCAAAGTCACCCTCAACATGCTCTTCATCCAATGTGTGAATGTATGCCTGAATTGACGGAGACCAATGGGGGGATGTGAAATCAATGCTTAGCTGTTAGCAGAATTGCTTTGTGTTAGTGGCATTCATGGTTGGGAGGGTAAAGAGTAGCTTCTGCATGAGGTTCTAAGATGGGTGCACAGGTGGAACCTAAGTAAACTTGCAATAATCAGGGCATCTTGGTGGCCTGTTGCGCATTGCTTCGTGCATGACTTTAATACAGTTCCAGTAAAATAGCTATTTAGCAATGTTTTTGAACAATTTAGAATGACTCCAGGCTAATCCTTAAATACAGCAACAACAAAATCACATATAACACAATCATTCTGTTACGGCCACTTGGTGCGATGTGGGTGGTATCCAATGTTGAGTTCCCTACCTGACGCAGCAAGTGTGTTTTGTTTTTAGGGTTTAATCCCTTGGTATTTTATTTGTAAAATAAACAGACAGCGGGCTGGATTTTAAGAGTCCGCCACCGACCTTGGCAGTGAGCTCAAAAAATGGCAGCCCTCTGCTGCAATCTCAAGCATGGCAGCTCAAGCAAAATACTGCGGATGCTGGAAATCCGAAATAAAAACAAGAAATGCTGGAACCACTCAGCAGGTCTGGCAGCATCTGTGGAAAGAGAAGCAGAGTTAACGTTTCAGGTCAGTGACCCTTCTTCGGAACTAGCAAATATTAGAAATGTCACAGGTTATAAGCAAGTGAGCCAGGGGTGGGGCAAGAGATAACAACGGAGAAGGTGTAGGTTGGATAAGGCCACATAGCTGACCAAGAGGTCATGGAGCAAAAGCAAACAATATGTTAATGGTGTGTTGAAAGACAAAGCATTAGTACAGATAAGGTGTTAATGAACTGAAGATTGAACAGCAGCAAGTACAAACATGAAAAAAAAACAGTGGGTAAGCAAACTGAACAAATTACAATGAAATGAAATAAACAAAAGAAACAAAATTGTAAAAAATATAAAAAAGAAAAAATAACTAAAAATAAAAGTAAAATGGGGGGCCCGTCATGCTCAGAGCATTTTACTTTTATTTTTAGTTATTTTTTCTTTTTTACATTTTTTACAGTAGGGTATCATTCACTGAAAGTAAGTTCACGCCTCAACTCTGTGGAGTACAGTTACGAGATCTTTACAAGAACGTAGTTAGGCCCATCTCCAATGGCAATTGAATTTTATGATCACTTGACTTCATTTGAGCCTAAACACCCCACCCACAAACAAGCTGTTCACTTTAGTAACGTTTTAAGAAATCTTCAATGAAAATGTTTTTAAGAACTGTACAAACCTTAGCGTAAAGCCTGACTACCCAACCCAAACCTGACCAAACCCAATTACATGTGTCGGGTTTGGATCGGTTTGGGTTTATATTCGATGTCCAGAATTCAGTTTCGGGTCGGGTTACGTTCGGGTTGGCTGTAGTTGGGTTGGGACTGGGCCGGGTTTTAATTTTATACTCGAGCCAGGCTTTACCTTAGCGTATCGCATTTAATCATTCAATTTCTTGCAACATTGCTGCACTTCTGTGGCACAGTGGTCTTACACTCAAAGCCTCTGCAACTTCCTTCCATGCCAACATGCTACCTTTTCCAGCACCCTACACTTACCAAGACATTGCTGATGCTTCTCCTTCACCTCATTGACGAGTGTGTTGAGGTCCTCATCAGTAAGTAATGACATCTCTTCCTCACATCTATTTTTTGCCCTGCTTGTCTCACTTCATCTGCTGCTGAAAACCTCATTCATGCCTTCGTTACCTCTAGACTTGACAATTGCAATGCACTCCTGGCTGGTCTCCCACATTCTGCCTTCCATAAACTTAAGGTTATCCAAATCTCTGCTGCCCATATCCTAACTTGCTCCAAGTCCCATTCACCTATCACCACTGTGCTCGCTGATCTACACTGGCTCCCGGTCAAGCAATGCCTTGATTTTAAAATTTCTCATTCTTGTTTTCAAATTCTCTGTGGCCTTGCCCCTCTCTATCTCGGTAATCTCCTCCTGCTTCACAACCCTCGAAGATATCTGCACTTCTTTAATTCTGGCCTTTTGAGCATCATTAATCATTAATGCTTCTATACATTGTCACTGTTTTGTTACTTAATTTATCTCTTAGCTATCCTACCCAATATGTCATCAATGTTTCCCTATATATCATAATTGTAAACTGAAATAAATACAAATATGTATTTTTAGTTCATGACATAAGGTGAAAATAGGAGTAAAAGTGAGACAGTCTTATCACTGATGAAAGTGATGCAGGATCTTGAGTGCAAATGATTGGTGTTGGGTGGAGATGTTGAAGCATTGCAACTTTGCACCTGCAAAAGTAAATGCAATGTAATAAGTTAATGGAACAACGTAATGTGATAGTTAATATATGGGTATACCAGTTTTTGATATAGATGTGGTTTAATAGAGGGCAAGTTGGGACTTACTCCACCTCACTTAAGTTGTTTAGACTTAAATGTCAACTGTCACTAAATACGTTGTGAGCTGAGACTGGATTTTAAATTTACATTTTTAGTTTTCTGCTTAAGATTGCATTGCAAATAGTTCGCTGTACATTATGTTTATATTAAATTCCAGCGGATACAAGCCTTGCCTGTCCAATCTTTCCTCATAAGACAGCCCACCCATTCCAGGTATTAGTCTAATAAACCTTCTCTGTATTGCCTCCAACGCATTTACATCCTTCGTTAAATAAGGAGACCAGTACTGTACACAATACTCCAGATGTGGTCTCACCGATGCCCTGTATAACTGAAGCATAACCTCCCTACTTTCGGATTCAATTCCCCTCGTGATAAATGATAACATTGTATTCGCTTTCCTAATTACGTGCTGTACCTGCATACTAACCTTTTGCGATTCATGCACTAGGATACCCAGATCCCTCTGCATCTCAGAGCTCTGCAATCTCTCACCATTTAGGTAATATGCTTCTTTTTTATTCTTCCTGCCAAAGTGGACAATTTCCCACTTTCCCACATTATATTCCATTGGCCAGGTCTTTGCCCACTCACTTAACCTATCTATATGCCTTTGCAGCTCCCTTATGTCCGCTTCACAAGTTTCTTTCCTACCTATTTTTCCTACCATACCTTCGGTCCCTTCATCTTCATAACAATTATATAAATTGTGAAAATGTGAGGCACCAGCACAGATCCCTGTGGCACACCACTCGTTACATCTTGCCAACCAGAAAATGACCCATTTATGCCTACTCTCTGTTTTCTGTTAGCTAGCCAATCTTCGATCTATGCCAATATGTTACCCCCTACACCATGAGCTTTTATTTTCTGCAATAACATCTCAGAGGGACAAGTACAGATGATATTTAAAAGGTTAAGTAATCATGAAACATTACTTTCAGAGACACAAGGGCGCTTATGAAAGACAATTTTAGGACATATGCCAGGAAACATTTCTTTTTTTAAAAAAAACTGCAATGGGATACCAAGAAAAGCATTTGAGACAAGGATACCAAACTCATTTAATAGCTTGATGCTGCAATGGGAAGCTGGTAGATTGAGTATTCCGGTAGGATGAAATGAAATGAAATAAAATGAAAAAGATCCTTACTCGGTGAGATGAAAAATTTGAAAAGATGGGAACACTAGATTTATGATTTGGATTCCTACATAGCTTGTGAATTCACAAAACAAGTTCAAAAATAATAGTTCACATTTTAAAATATCAAATATATTAAGCTGTACAATAGTAATTTCAGTCTGTTGTGTGAGAGCACACTTATAACGATGGTAACTGATCTACCCAAAGACAGCAGTGGTATTTATTGTTTCCTATTCCCACCCACCTTTTCCTATCTTCCAGAGATTGATTGCAGAGATGGGGGCAAAGGCAAAATTAACATATTGTTTGCCTTTGCTCCATGACCTTTTGGTCAGCTATGTGGCCTGGTCCAATCTACACCTTCTCCGTTGTTATCTCTTGCCCCAATCCCACCTCACTTGCTTATAACCTGTGACTTTTCTAATATTTGTCCGTACCGAAGAAGGGTCACTGACCCGAAACGTTAACTCTGCTTCTCTTTTCACAGATGCTGCCAGACCTGCTGAGTGGTTCCAGCATTTCTTGTTTTTATTTCAGATTTCCACCATCCGCAGTATTTTGCTTTTGAAATACTTCAGATGCTTTGCGAAGTGACACCTCGCGCATGCGCACCGTTATAAAATACTTTTAAAATACTTTCTACGTTACGTATGTCAAAAGTGCCATCTTAGATATAAAACAAGGTCATTTCCTGAAAAAAAATAACAATTCACGAAGTGTAACGAATGAGTTCTCAATTGCTTGCAATTCAGCAAACAGCTTCACTCCCATTCAAAACCATGCGCCGCCCACCTCTTACACAACTTTTCCTGGAGTTACTCCAACCAGTCGGGTTGTTGTTATCTCCGGAGCTACTCCGACCAAGTGGTACATTGCTCCTGTTAGAGTTATAACTGCAGTTCCCCCTTCAGAGCTGCGCCACTTTGGGAAGAGGCAAGCTTTGAGAAATGGAAAACTTCCGACAGTTTGTAGGGTTTCTGGTGGCCGCAGCGTTGCTGGGGACTCTCTCGGTCGTGTTTGTTTTGACTTGGGTGCTCCAGTGGAGAGGGGGATTGGCATGGGACCTGGGACTGCTTGAATTTAACTGGCATCCAGTCCTCAGTACCGTAGGATTCATCGTCATTAATGGATTCGGTATGTATAAGTCTCCACTCTTAGGGCTTAGTACCTGAGCCATACCGCTAGTATCTTTTTAAATTATAGATAGAGTGCTGGGCTGAATAATATAAACTGGGTAGCGACAGGGAGCAGATTTACTTGCTTCACACATCGCAATAAAATTGTTTATCGCGTCCCTTAGCGAAGCACGACGGTGTGTCCGAACTTTGAGGTCGATCGGCTCTTTGTCATAGAGCAAATACATTTCACTAAATATACTGTAACTTGTTCGGATCTTATTCTGTGATCCCATGATTTCATGTCAACGTCTCTGCGTTGTAAAATTGTGCAATTAAACTAGTGACATTATTTTGCCTTGTATCTAAATGAATGTTCGATCTTTAAAGGTTGAGCGATGTGAGTGAAGACGACAGATTATGGCAGCAATATCAATAGGCATCCTGCCTGGTTATCTCCCATTAGCTCACCATAGTTTAAAACTTTGATAAGCGGTAAAGCTTAAAACTTTGGTATTTCATCTATTTTGTGACTGTCAGTTTCAGGTGTTATAAAGATTTTCCTTTTGAGAAAAATATGCAGAGGTTAAGTAGTTGCTGAACATAAACAGTTGAACAGTAAGTGTAAAATTATCAAAACCGTTTTCCATCATTATAAATACCCATGTCACTTCAAAAATAGTAAACACAAAGTCAACTTATTGCAAATTAAGGTTAACACTTCTCAGGAGGAATTTGTACTTCCTTTACCTTCGTGTACATAGTAATCATCTTTTCTATATCAGAATTGAGACTTGATAAATGTATAACTAAATTCAATCATTTTTGTTTGGATAGGAGTCAGACATTTACACGTTTTCACTTGAATCAAATCTTACTATACTTAACCACTAAATAGGGTTTCATACATTACAGTCTTGTGCTTTGAACCAATGCTGGCCAACAGCAATAAAACCAATTTATTTCCAAATATCAGTTCCTGTTAATGGAGAAAAACCCTTCCAAAACCTGCTCTGATAATTATTTCAAGCAGAGGTGAAAGCCTGTCTTTCCATTCCTATATTTTCAACCAAATAATATGACTAATAAAGTAAAGATCCCTGTTATGACCAGGTATAAAAGGGGTCTAGGGCTCCCTCTCAGCCTTCACCTGGTCTTACTGTAACAGGATTTAATTTTAAACACACCATTTTTTTAGCTTCCCCTTAATGAATCCTTGTTCGCTAACTTCCAAATATAAGGCAAGGAAACTAGCCAAACAGGTTTTCTTAGGTTTAAAGAAAAAAGGTAGAACTTTATTAAACTTCAACTCTAATTTAGTTAACGTTTACGGATACACGACGTGCCCACGCTAGCATACATATGCGATACACACATGCAGATAGAGATAGAAAAGAGCAGAGGACGTAAAGTGGAAATGTCTGAGGCAATATCTGAAGATGGTTTTGGTTTACTGTTCTTCAAACTCACTGTAAAGTCCTTGATTGTAGATAGGTCTTGCTTTTTGTTGGGGCCCAGTATTCTTCTTAAACCTTGTTCGATGTCAGAGACTTTTCTCTCTTGGAGTTCATATGTCCTCAGTGGGTCCAGAGCTTGTGAGAAAGAGATGGGAGCAGACAGGAGAGGTCTTCTCACTCCAGGAGCAAACAGTCTTTCTGAGTTCAAACTCTTTGTACAATTCAGAAAAACCCAGGTTGCCAAGCAGGTTAGTCATGTGATTAGCTGGTTTGCCCATGCCAGTTTGTGGATTCTCTTGTCTTAACCAACCCTGGAATGTCTTTCTTACACACAATACCTGGTGCTCAAAGTCCATTGTGGGTTAAATTGGAGCAGGGAATAGTCCCTTTGTCCCTCCAAGCACTGTCTGTTATGCAAATTTCTTTTCAAGCTACAGTTGATCTGTTTAACAAGTCATTTCCTCACTACAGCAACAGTTTAAAATCAAATGTTCATATGGTGAAATTTATATGCCTGATTCTTGGCAGGTGGGGGCCCGCCATGACAATCCCACATTGGACTATGATGATGGAAAATTAATGTTACTCTGAATTTACATACGGAAGTCAAAAATATTTTCATTTCTTTTAGGTCTAATTGTTTACAGGCTGCCCTGGACGTGGAACTTCAGTAAGCCTCTTATGAAGTACATTCATTTTGGCTTCAATATTGTGACATCTGTTCTTATGGTCATTTCACTCGTGGCAGTTTTTGATTTTCATAACTCCAAGAGGATCCCTAATATGTACAGTTTACACAGCTGGATTGGGTTGGCTGCTGTTATAATGCATGCTCTACAGGTAAGTGATGATTCAGCCTAAATGCATACTGCCTTGGAATGAAGCATGTGTAGTTATTGCACCATTTAACATTAAGTGAATAAACAAAGTGTGGAGATAAATTAAGCTTACAACAGAACCATAGAAGTTAGGGTACAGAAGGAGGCCTGACAGCTAATTATATCTGAGTTGGTCTTTGCTGGACCAATCTATAACTATTCCCATTCCCTTAGATCTATGTCTTGCTGTTTCAAATAGTTATCCAATTTTCTCTCATAAATATGAATGGTCTTTGCTTCCAATACTCCAAGTAGCAAAGTATTATATGCTTTATTTATTGATACAGCACTGAAACAGGCCCTTCGGCCCACCGAGTCTGTACCGACCATCAACCACCCATTTATACTAATCCTACATTAATCTCATTACCCTCTCACATTCCTACCTTCCCCGTACCACCTACCTACACTAGGGGCAATTTATAATGGCAATTTACCTATCAACCTGCAAGTCTTTGGCTGTGGGAGGAAACCAGAGCACCCGGCGGAAACCCACGCAGTCACAGGGAGAACTTGCAAACTCTGCACAGGCAGTACCCAGAATCAAACCCAGGTCGCTGGAACTGTGAGGCTGCAGTGCTAACCACTGCGCCGCCCAACAAACTCCAACAACTCCAATGTAAATAAAATTCTTTGAACCTCTTTGCTCACTCTCAGTGACAATTTTAAATTGACAATGCCTTGGTTCTGATTCCCTAATCAGAGAGAAATAGGGGTGAATTTTAACCACAAAAATGGGCAGATTTGGGTTGGACAGGACATTAAAGCATTAAAAATCTGAATCCCAACCCCAACCTGCCCGCTTTTGGTTTTAGCAGTGGGTGGGGTTGGGGATGGGGATCATTGGCAACCAACCTGCTCCCAGGAGGTGGGTTGGCACTTTAACTATTACAATGAGGCTGTATGCCTCATTTCTATGCACGATTTTGAATTCAACTCTGGATGAGCGGGTTTTCCAAGGCTTGGGAAACCTGGCAGCTGCAAGAAGGCAAGGACTGTTGGATCCAGGAGCCAAGTGCCAACAGTCCATAGTTGGACAACTCCCCCAACCTTTCCAATCTCCCCTGACCTCCCATTTGTACCCCCCGTCCCCGACTGAGGCCTCGGACCTCCCAATCCCTCCTTCAGGTTGGATCTCCCAAGATCAGACCCTCCCTCACCCGCCAGTCGGGATTTGGACTTACCTGTTCCTTCCGCCTCTTATTCAGGCTGACTTTTGGGTGGTAAACCTTCAGTGATGTCACATGCACAGCATGTGGGGAAATCCTGAGTACTGGGTTTCCTGCGTGCTCCTGCGCTCCCCCAGCACCCCCCCCCCCTCCACAACCCAGTCCCCCACTCCCGGTGGGTCAAAAAGTTAAAATTCCCCTGCACCCACTCCCCCCACCCTGCAATAGTCTTTCTACTAACTTTTTATCAAAACTCTTTATAATTTAATACAGGTCTTTAAAATAAGGTTTTGAAATGGTGGTACCAATATGGGACCAAAGAGGAAATCTTCTTGTAGAGGCAGAGGGCATGGGTGAGGATAATAAATGAGTATTTTGCAAAAGGAGATGATAATGTCAATGTAAATGTAAAGGACAAAGGAGTAGAGAAATTGGCTGCACTAGAAATTGATAAAGGGGAGGCACTTAAAGGTTGGCAATGCTCAAAGTAGAAAAGTCATTCTGTTGGAATGGGATGCATCCTAGGTTGCGGGTGGAAGTAGTAGTGGAAATAGCAGGGATTCTTGCCTCAATCTATCAATCCGTTTGGATATGGGAGTGATACCAGTGTGTTAGAGGGTTGTAAATGTTACACACCTAGAAGTAATATTATTGCTCTTTTTGATATATATTAGTGACCTAGATTGGGGTATGGGAGGGAGGCATGATTTTAAAATTTGCGGCTGACAAAAAATTTGAAAACATAGCAAGGAGTGAGGAGGATAGCAGACTTCAGGAGAACATGGGGAGACGGGTGAAATGAACAAATGCAAGCCAGGTGAAATTTAATGCAAAGATTGTGGGGGTGATGTATTTTGGAGGGAAGAATGAGGAGAAGCAATATAAGCTAAATGGTACAATTTTAAAGGGCGTGCAAAGCAACCTGGAAGTTCACAAACATAAATCTTTGAAGGTGGCAGGATAGGTTGTTAAGGATGTTTCAAAAACATACAAGATCCTTGGCTTTATAAATAGAGGCACAGAGTACAAAAGCAAGGGTTGTGCTAAACCTTTTATAAAGTGATAGTTAGGCCCCAGCTGGAGTATTGTGTCTAATTAAAGCACCACATTTTAGGAAGTATGTCGAGATCTTGGAAAGGATGCAGAGGAGATTTACTAGAATAATATTGGGATGAGGGACTTCAGTTACATGGAGAGATTAGAGAAGCTGGGATTGTTCTTCTTAGAGCAAAGAAGGATAACCAGGAAGTCCTGGTTAGAACACATCTGGAGTACTGTGTGCAGTTCTGGATACCACACCTTTTAGTAAGGATATATTGGCCTTGGAAAGAGCAAATCACAGATTCACCAGAATGTTATCTGGGCTTCAAGGATTAAATTGAGGAGTGATTACATAAACTAGGCTTTTATTTCCTGGAATATAATGGGTAAAGGTATGATTTGATTGAGTTTTTTTTAGGATTTTGAAAGGAATTGATAGGATGGACAGGGAGGGTTTTTCCACTGGTGGGGGAGTCTAGGACAAAGGGACATAACCTTAAAATCAGAGCCAGGCCATTCAAGAAAATGTGATGGGTGGTTGAAGTGTGGACACTCTCTCCCACAAAAAGCAGTAAGTGCCAGCTCAAGTCATAATTCTAATTCTGAGATTGATAGTCTTTTGCTCGCCAAGTGGGGTAGATGGTGTTAGGATACAGACCAGCTATGATTTCTTTGAATGGTGGAACAGTCTCGAAGGGCTGAAAGGCCTATTCCTCTTCCTATGTTCCTAATAGAGGTTTTCAAAATTATGAAGGGTTTTGATAGAGTAAATAAGGAGAAACTTCCCACGGCAGGAAGGCCAGTAACCAGAGGGTGCAGATTTAAGATAATTGGCACAAGAACAAGAAGGGAAATTAGGAGAATTCTTTTTATTTAGAGTTGTTATGATCTGGAATGCACTGCCTGCAAGGGTGAAGGAAGTGGATTCAATATAACTTACAAAAGGGAAAAAATGCAGGATTATATGGTAACAGCAGGGGAGTGGGACTAATTAGATAGTTCTTTCAAAGTGCTAGCACAGGCACAATAGGCTGAATGGCCTCCTTTTTGTGTTATTGGATTTTTATGAAATCTCCTCTTAGCCTTCTCTGTCCCAGTGGAAGTGGTCCCATTAATTCAAGTTTGGCCTCATAATTATAGTTTTCCATCCTTGGTGAATCTTCACTTTATGCTCCCTGTTTTAATGTTTCTCTTAGGTGCTACCTAAGACTGTAGACAGTACTTAACCTCATTTAACTTTGTAATTAATGGTGGTTAAACTAATGTCAGTCTTATCTCACTGGATTGTTAGAACAGTACAGTTCTTAATGGAAGTTCTTCTTTGGAGACTTAATCGTAACATTAATTCAGATCCAGCATCATTTGTGGTTTTGGTTTTATTTATAATACTGAAAAATGCTAGGACATAGATGCCACTTCAGTTTCATGTCATCACCAACTGACATGTGATGGTGTTTTTCTCTGCATCCCTGTGGGGTATAAATAACCCAGAAGAGCTCTCTATATAAATGAGAGCATTTCTTCAAGAAATAATGTGCTGGAATACTGTATAACCTTTTATTGTATTGATTCAAAGTTTGTTCTACAAATATGAACGTTAGGATGTTGGCATAACCCTTATTTGGCATCCAGTTTACACCAGAACAGCTGCTTCTTCTATTCACACACTGCCAACTAGTCTCAATGAGTGAGCCTTTGGCTTAGTAGGCCTACAAATCCTTCCTCTCCTCTAAGAGTGAAGATACAAAAACAACAACTAGCCTCAGTTATTCCTTTCTTCTTCAGTTGCTGTGCTAAGATCCTGAGTATGCACTTTCATAGAATTATAGAAGGTGGCAATTCATCCCTTTTGTGTCTGTGCTAGTGCTTGTACTGGAACTATCTTTAAAATGAGAAAATCAGTGAGAAAATATTGTATTCAGGAAAATTCGAAGTGAAAAAAAAAGGTTTTATTTTAAACATTGCTAAATCTCTAGAAAACAAGCAATGGGCTTAAAAAGTAAGTCAAGCCATGTGACAGTGCACAATGATTTAGACAGTTCATGGACTTTTTTTTAAAGAGACTTATCAGAATTTCACTAAAGCCCTTGATAGTAGTTGTTGTCATCCCCAAGCAACTTAATTGCAATTATGATAGGATAATAACAATTGTTGGAATTTATAGAATTATAGAATAGTCCAGCGTAGGAGGCCATTAGGCCCATTAAGTCTGTGCCACCTCTTTCAAAGAGCTATCCAGTTAGTCCCATTCACCTGCTCTTTCCCATAGTCCTGCAATTTTTTATCCTTCAAGTATTTACCCAATTCCTTTTCTGACAGCTATTATTGAATCTTTATCCAGGCAGTGCATTCCAAATCCTAACCATATGTTGCATGCAGAGAAAAGTTTTTCCTCCTGTCACCTCTGGTTCTTTTGCCGATCACCTTAAATCTTTGCCTCTGGTTATCAACCCTTCAGCCATTGGAAACAGTTTCTCTTTATTTATTCTATCTAAACCTTCATGATTTTAAACACCTCTATCAAATCTCCTCTTAGCCTTCTCTGTTCTAAGGAGAACAACCTCCAGCTTCTCCAGTCTGTCTACCTAACTGTAATCTCGCATCACTGGAACCATTCTAGTAAATCTCTTCTGTGCCCTCTCAAAAGCCAGCACATCCTTCCTAAAAGTGTATGGTTCAGAATTAGACAATACATCAGCCTTGGTTGAACTGGTGTCATGTATAGGTTTAGCATCACCTCCTGGCTTTTGTATTTTATGTCTCTATTTATAAAGCTCAGGATCCCATGTACTGCCTTGTCAACCTTTCCTTCCACCTTCAAAGATTTATGCATAAATAACCCCAGGTCTCCCTTCGCCCACAATTCCCACCTGACCCTCCACCACCACAACCCCCAAAACTGCACCACCTAGCACGTGTTGTCTCTCCTCATTCCTGCTACCAAAATGCATCACCATACATTTATGCACTGGAGAATAGTTATGATCTTGCTTGTTGTAAACAATGCCTTGTGTGATTTGAGTCAGCTTTAAAGACTTCAGTTATAAAAACAGAAAGTGTTTCTCTCTCCACAGATACTGCCAGATCTGCTGAGTATTTCCAGCACTTTCTGTTTTTATTTCAATTTTCCAGCATCTGCAGTATTTTGCTTTTATTAAAGGATCAGTCTTCAGGGAACATAGGAACAGGAGTAGGACATTTAGCCCCTTGAGTCTGATCCACAATTCAGTGAGATTATTGCTGTGACCTAACTCCATATACCCATGTTTGCCCCATTTTTTTTTTTATTCGTTCATGGGATGTGGGCGTCGCTGGCCAGGCCAGCATTTATTGCCCATCCCTAATTGCCCTTGAGAAGGTGGTGGTACAACTGAGTGGCTTGCTAGGCCATTTCAGAGGGCATGTAAGATTCAACCACATTGCTGTGGGTCTGGAGTCACATGTAGGCCAGACCAGGTAAGGACAGCAGATTTCCTTCCCTAAAGGACATTAGTGAACCAGATGGGTTTTTACAACAATCGACAATGGTTTCATGGCCATCATTAGACTAGCTTTTAATTCCAGATTTATTAATTGAATTCAAATTCCACCTTCTGCTGTGGTGGGATTTGAACCAATGTCCCCAGAGCAATACCCTGCATCTCTGAGTTACTAGTTCAGTGATAATACCACTACGCCACCGCCTCCCCCTTAATACCTTTGAAGAACAAAATCTACCAATCTCAGTTTTAAAATTGACAATTGATCAAGTATCAATTGCTATTTGCAGAAGGGAGTTCCGAACTTCTACAACCTTTGCATGAAGAAGTGTTTCCTAATTTCACTCCTAAAAGGTCTGATTCTAATTTTTTGACTGTCCCCTAGTCCTAGACTTACCAACTAGCGGAAATAGTTTCTCCCCAATCTACGCTATCTGTTCCCATTAATAGCTTGAAGACCTTGATCAAAGCACTGCTTAAAATTCTAAATTCCAGGGAATACAACCCTAGTTTGTTTAACCTCTCCTTGTAGCTTAACCCTTGGAGTTCAAATATCATTCTAGTAAATCTACACTGCATTCCCTCCAAGGCCAGTTACCCAGAGGTGTGGTGCCTAGAACTGCTCAAGTACTCCAGGCATGGTCTAATCAGGACTTTGTATAGCTTGAAGCATGACTTCTATCCTCTTCTGTTCTATTCCTCTAGATATAGAGACCAGCATTCTATTAGCTTTTTCCATCTTTTTTGTGCCTGTTCATGGCAATTTATTGATCTGTGTATCTGAAGCCCCAAGTCTATCTGGACTTCCACTGTTACTAACTTTTCACAATTTAGAAAGTACCCTGTTCTATCCTTTATAAGTCCAAAACAGGTGACCTCACAAGTGCCCACATTGAAATCCATTTGCCACAGTTTTGTCCAGTTACTTTATCAATATCTCTTTTTAATTTTACTCTTAAATCTACACTGCTTACAATATCACTTATCTTTCTGTCATTGGCAATTTTGGATATGTGGCTTTCTAATCCATCAACTAAGTCATTAATAAATCAGAGTGTGTTTTGCCAGGGCATGCGTAAACTCTGGCGTCATCAGAGTGTGTCTGCAGATTTGCCAGCTTGCCAGGATCAACTCGCACATGCACACGTTGACGTCAGCACATACAGTGAAGTCATCATGAGCACTGTGACCATTCGGGAAGGAGGAAGCATGTGGGAGGGGGAGAGAGGGGGAGAGAGAGAGAGAGCAAGTGGACAGGAGAGAGAGAGAGGAAATGGTGGGGGCAACTGGTGAGAGAAACGGTGAGTCCAGCTGGGAGGGAGGGACTGAGGGGACAAGTGGTGAGTCTAACCAGGAGGGAGCGGGGGGAGAAGGAGCTATTGGGAGTGGTGGATTGCACTTTTCAACTGACTTTCAGACTACAATGTGCACTGTGTGGAATTTGCGAATTCAGAGTTTATTCGCTTTCCTGTGTATGATTGAGTCAATGACGCTGCATGTGCGAGTAGTGCACCATCTAGTGGTTACATTGTCAACAAACACGTTCTTACCAAAATACATCACCCTCTGTGGGAAAGCAATCCATTCTCCACAAACTCACTACATAGAGATTTCTCCCATACTTGCTCCTCAGCCTTTTAGTAACAATTTAAAATTGATTACCCTCATCAGTGACCCCCTCCCCAACCATAAGAAATATTTTTTCCCTGTTCACTCTATAGAAACCTTTCAGAATTTTAAAAGTATCTATTAAGTCTCTACTTAGCTTTCTCTGCTCCACTGGGCATAATGTTTTATCCCAAGTCTCCCTTTATATGCAATTACCCAAATCTGAAATCATGCTGATGAAGGTACACTGCATGCTGTCTATGCCCTTTCATGACCTTACTGTAATTCTTTTGGGCCTCCTTATCTCGAGAGACAATGGATACGCGCCTGGAGGTGGTCAGTGGTTTGTGAAGCAGCGCCTGGAGTGGCTATAAAGGCCAATTCTGGAGTGACAGGCTCTTCCACAGGTGCTGCAGAGAAATTTGTTTGTTGGGGCTGTTGCACAGTTGGCTCTCCCCTTGCGCCTCTGTCTTTTAATAGGATGCTCAAAACAGCAAGTGCTCTAACTGTGGCCTATCCATTGCCTGGTACAAGTTCATCATAACCTCTCTGCTTTTGTATTCTATGTTGTTATTTATCAAACCAAAAAACTTGTTTTTTAATGGTTTATCTACTTCGAATCATAGAATGGTTTCCTTCTGTGCTGTAACCATTCAGCCTGCCGTGTCCACAGCAGCTCTCTACAAGAGTAACTCAGCTAGTCCTACTCCCCTGCCCTTTCCCGATGGCCCTGCAAATTTTTTTCTCCAGGTAATTATTCAATTCCCTTTTGAAAACCACGATTGAATCTGTCTGCACCACAATCTCAGGCAGTAAGTTCCAGATCCCAACGTAAAAAAGTTTTTCTTCCTGTTGCCTTTGGTTCTTTTGCCATTCACCTTAAATTGGTGTCCTTTAGTTCTCGACATTTCTACCAATGGGAACAATTTCTCCCTAACTATTCTGTCCAGGTTCTTCATGATCTTGAAAACCTCTATTAAATCTCTCCTCAACCTCCTCTTCTGCAAGAAAAACAGCCCAGCTTCTTCAATCTATTCAGATAACTGAAGTCCCTCATCCCTGGAACCATTCTCGTAAAATATTTTTCTGCGTCCTCTCTAATGCCTTCACAGCCTTTATAAAGGTTCACCATAACTTCCTCGCTTTTGTACTCTATGCCTATATTTATAAAGCCCAGGATCCCATTTGCCTTTTTAACCGCTTTCTCAGCCTGCCCTGCCACTTCCAGCATTTATGCACACATGCCGCTGGGTCCCTTTGGTCCTGCACTCGCTTTAGGGTTGTATCCTTTATTTTATATTGCCTCTCCCCATTCTTCCTACCAAAATGTATCACTTCATGCTTCTCTGCATTAAATTTCATCTGCCACTTGTCCGCCCATTCCACCAGCCTATATCTTCTTGACGTTCATCACTATCGTCCTTACAATTCACAATACTTCTAAGTTTTGTGTTTGCTGCAAATTGTGTCCTGTACACACAAGTCTAGGTCATTAAGATCGATCAAGAAAAGCATTGGTTCTAATATTGAACCCTGGGGACCCCCACTATATACTTTCTTCCAGTCTGAAAACAATCATTCATCACTACTCTCTGTTTCCTGTCACTCAGCCAACTTGATAACCATGCTGCCACTGTCCCTTTCATTCCATGGGCTTCAACTTTGCTGACAAGCCCGTTAAGTGTCATTTTATCAAACGCTTTTTGGAAGTCCACACACACCACATCAGCTACATTACCCTCACCAACTCTCTGTTAGCTCATTAAATAATTCAATCAAATTAGTTCAACACAATTTTCCCTTACCAAATCCATGCTGACTTTCCTTTGTCTAAGTGACTGTTAATTTTGTCCTAGATTATTGTTCTAAAAGCTTTCCCACCACTGAGGTTAAACTGACCAGCTTGTAGTTGCTGGGCTTATCCTTGCACCTTATTTTGAACAAGGGTGTAACATTTGCAATTCTCCAATCCCTTGTATGTAAGGAGGATTGGAAGATTATGGCTAGTGCCTCTACAATTTCCACCCTCACTTGCTAGGCCAGATCTATTCTCACTTTCTACCCTCCGCGTGCATTTGATCCTGTGCGGTGACTTATCAACTTTAGGTACAGCCAGCCTTTCTAATACCTCATCTTTATGAATTTTTAACCCATCTAGTGTCTCAACTACCTCCTCTTTTAATACGACTTTGGTAGCATCTTCCTTTGTAAAGTCAGTTGCAAAGTGGAGGAAAATGTAGCTGGTCTGATTAGTAAGTTTGCGGACGACACAAAGGTTGGTGGAGTTGCGGATAATGATGAGGATTGTCAGAGGATACAGCAGGATATAGATCGGTTGGAGACTTGGGCGGAGAAATAGCAGATGGAGTTTAATCCGGACAAATGTGAGGTAATGCATTTTGGAAGGTCTAATGCAGGTGGGAGGTATACAGTAAATGGCAGAACCCTTAGGAGTATTGACAGGCAGAGAGAACTGGGCGTACAGGTCCACAGGTCACTGAAAGTGGCAACGCAGGTGGATAAGGTAGTCAAGAAGGCATACGGCATGCTTGCCTTCATCGGTCGGGGCATAGAGTATAAAAATTGGCAAGTCATGTTGCAGCTGTACAGAACCTTAGTTAGGCCACACTTAGAATATTGCGTGCAATTCTGGTCGCCACACTACCAGAAGGACGTGCAGGCTTTGGAGAGGGTACAGAGGAGGTTTACTAGGATGTTGCCTGGTCTGGAGGGCATTAGCTATGAGGAGAGGTTGGAAAAACTCGGATTGTTTTCACTGGAACGACGGAGGTGGAGGGGCGACATGATAGAGGTTTACAAAGTTATGAGCGGCATGGACAGAGTGGATAGTCAGAAGCTTTTTCCCAGGGTGGAAGAGTCAGTTACTAGGGGACATAGGTTTAAGGTGCGAGGGGCAAAGTTTAGAGGGTATGTGTGAGGCAAGTTTTTTACACAGAGGGTGGTGAGTACCTGGAACTTGCTGCCAGGCGAGGTGGTGGAAGCAGATATGATAGCGACGTTTAAGAGACATCTTGACAAATATATGAATAGGAAGGGAATAGAGGGATATGGGCCCCGGAAGTGCAGAAGGTGTTAGTTTAGGCAGGCATCAAGATCGGCGCAGGCTTTGAGGGCTGAATGGCCTGTTCCTGTGCTGTACTGTTCTTTGTATTCATTTAGTACCTGAGTCGTGTCCTCTGCGTCATGTGTAAATCCCCTTTTTGATCCATGATTGGCCCTGCTCCTTTTTTCACCCTTTTAACATTTATGTGCCTATAGAAGACTTTTGGATTCCCTTTTATGTTAGCTGGCAGTCACTTCACATACTCTCTTTGCTGCTCTTATTTCTTTTTTCCCTTCCTCTCTGAACTTTCTTATGTTCAACTTGGTCCTCATTTGAATTATCAGCCTAACATCTGTCATGCACACCTTTTTTTTTTCTGCTTCATCTTACTTTATCTCTTCTGTCATTCAGGGAGCTTTGGCTTTGTCTTACCTTTCCCCCTCATGGGGAATGTACCTCAACTGTACCCGAACTATCTCCTCTTTAAAGGCAGCCCATTGTTCAATTACAGTTTTGTCTGCCAATCTTTCATTCCAATTTATCTAGGCCAGATCTATTCTCACCCCATTGAAATTGGTTCTCCCCAGTTAATTATTTTTACTCTGGATTGTTCTTTGTCCTTTTCCATAGCCAATCTAAACCTTATGATACTATGAGCACTGTCGCCTAAATGTTTCCCTACTGACACTTGATACACTTCCACCTCATTCCCAGAACCAGATCCAGCAATGCCTCTTGCCTCATTGGACTCAAAACGTACTGATGTAGAAAATTCTGCTGAACACACTTTAGAAACTCTTTCCCTTTACATTATTATTATCCCAGTCTGTATTAGGATAATTAAAGTCCCCCTTTATAACTACTCCAGAGTTTTGCATCTATCTTTAATTCCCTTGCAAATTTGTTCCTCTGTATCTTTCCCACTAATTGGTGGCCTATACAATACACCCTCTGGTTGGCTCGATGGGCCATATGGTCTTCTCCTGCTCCTATTTATTGTTTTCTTGTGTTCAGTAGTGTAATGGTACCTCTATTGTTTGGCTCACTTTCAAGAAATTATATTTTGCAAACCCAAGTTTCTTTGTTCCTTCACACCCTTCAACCTTTTTTCATACAGTCCCATTGCTTGTTTTACCTCCCAAAATGCATAATTTCACTCTGATTTGCATTAAATTGCATCTGTCAATTGTTTGCCTGTTCCACTAATATATGTATGTCCTCTGGAATTCTTTTTCAGTCCTATGCACTGTTTTCTGAACACACTATATTTTTGTCAATGAATTTCCAATACTATGCCACCTATGCTTGAGTCCAAACCATCTATGTCTACATTATATTAGGATGATATATTGCGAGGGAGAACAAAAGTGGATCTAGTGCTGGCTGCTGAACTGCACTGCTTCCAACCCTTCTTTAATCCAAGCAACACCCATTAACTCTAACCTTTTGTTTCCAGCTTGTCGGACAATTTGCTGTCCACACTGGTTTGTAATTGTGTATACCATATTCAAGTTTTTCTTCTAATGTGCCTCTTGTGAATCATTTTATCAAATGCCTTTTGAAGATCTATATACATGACATTTTTTGCATTCCCTTTATCTGTAGAATCAGTAACTTAAAAAATGTCTATTAAATTTCTCAATTTAACAAGTCCACGCTGGCTGTGCTTGACAGTTGGTAACACTCTCACCTGAGTCACAAGGTTGTGGTTTCAAGTCCCGCTCAAGAGACTCGAGCATAAAAAAAAATCTAGGCTGACACTTCAGTGCAATACTGATGGGTCGGAAGTGCTGTCTTTTGCACGCAATGTTAAACTGAGGCCTGTCTGTTTTCTCAAACCTAAAAGATTCCATGGTGCTATTTTGAAGAAGAGCAGGGGAGTTATCCCCGATGTCTGAGCCAATATTTATCCCTCAATCATCATCCCTAAGACAGATTATCTGGTCACATTATCTCCTTGCTGTTTGTCGGAGCTTGCTGTGCACAAATAGGCTACCGCATTACCTACATTACAACAGTGACTACAGTTCAAAAACTACTCAATTGGTTGTAAAGTGCTTTGGGACATCCTGAAGTTTTAAAAAGCGCCATATAAATGCAAGTCTTTATTATCCTATGTACTCTAAATACTGACTAATTTTATTTGAATAAGGATGCTAAGAGTTTGCTCACAACTGTTTTAAACTAATGGTCTTTAGTTATCCAGTTTATCTCCCTCTTCCTCTTGAGCCAAGCTGTTACATTAGTTACCCTCCAATACCATAACACCATTTGGGTATCCAAGGAGGATTAAAAAAAATTGTTTTCACAGCATATGCTATCCCTTATTCTGACATTCTTCAGGAATCTTTAGGATTCATTCTTGGGATGTGAGTGTTGCTGGCAGGGCCATTTCCCATCCCTAATTGCCCTTGAACTGCTTGGCTTGCTAGACCATTTCAGAGGGCAGTAAAGACTGCACCACATTCCTGTGGATCTGGAGTCCCATGTAGGCCAGACTGGGTAAAGAGGGCAGATTTCCTCCCTTGAAGGACAATATAGTGAATCAGATGGTTTTTTCCGGCAATCTGGTAGTTGTTGTTATTAATGAGACTAGCGTTTTATTCCAGCTTTATTAATTTAATTTAAATTCCCCCAGCTGCTGTAGTGGGATTTGAACTCATTGGCTGAATTTTATTGGGGTACCGCGCTTCGCGGCGGCGACCTTTGAACTCAGCGGGGTGCCCGCATTCAGCAGCAGCAGCTGCCAAGGAGCCCCTGTGATATTTCACGCGGGGGCTCATTTAAATAGTGGGGGCGGAGCGCCTGCCCCCGATGACATGTGGGGTCTGCCGCTGTGTCCCCGGCAACGGCATCTGGTGCCACCACGCAGGCGCCGGATGCCATTTTTAAAGGGCTTTAAGCCCTTACAAATAATTTCAATGTTTAAAGGAAAAATATGGTTGAGTGTTATTAAACTTAAAAATAAGTGATGGAGGCCCTTCCCCAACCACTCCCCACCCCCCCCCCCCCCCCCATCCCCCCCATGGTCATTACCTGAACTTTCCCCCCCAACCTTCAATCTTTTGCCCTTCAACCTCTTCCCACCATCCCCACATCCAATTAAAATTGATTTTCCCGCTCCTCCATCCCTCCCACCCTGAAAATTCTATTGCTCCTCCCTCCCCACCAGGTTCTTGCCCGGAATTCCATGCGGAGTTCCGAAGGCACGCGGAGCACGAATGGCAGAGTAATATCAGTGTGGGACAGTCACCGCCCGCAGGTAAGTTTATTTGCATATATATATGAAGGGCTCGTGGGAGGCCGCAGTGAGGTGTGTTTCCCCTCCCCCCCCCCCCGCCGCCGGTAATATGCGGCGGGCCCTTGTCGACGTCGTGGGTTGAGGCGGGCCTCTCCCCTCATGATTTTACCGTACCCACCCCCCCCCCCACTCGCTGCCACAACTTGTGGCGTCGAGGGGCCAGTAAAATCCAGCCCCATGTCTCCAGTGCATTAGCCCCAGCCTCTGTAATGCTAGTCCAATAACATTACCACTATGCTAATGTCCCCCATTAGGGCCTGGTGACTTATCAATCTTGAATTATGCTAATATTTTTAAAACTGAATTATTTTCTAAAATGATCTGAAAATGTGTTTCTGTATTCTCACTTTTTTTTTAGAGATACAGCACTGAAACAGGCCCTTCGGCCCACCGAGTCTGTGCCGACCATCAACCACCCACTTATACTAATCCTACCCTAATTCCATATTCCTACCACATCCCCACCTGTTCCTATATTTCCCTACCACCTACCTATACTAGGGGCAATTTATAATGGCCAATTAACCTATCAACCTGCAAGTCTTTTGGCTGTGGGAGGAAACCGGAGCACCCGGAGGAAACCCACGCAGACACAGGGAGAACTTGCAAACTCCACACGGGCAGTACCCAGATTTGAACCCGGGTCGCTGGAGCTGTGAGGCTGCGGTGCTAACCACTGCGCCACTGTGCCGCCCTCTGTGATTTCTTCTTCTGTGATTTTTACAAACTAATGCAAATTATACTTTTAATACCTTTGCCATACATTCATCACCCTTAACCAGGTTCATCCCTTCATCCGAGTGGTCTGTTAAATTATTTTTTTCCATATTAATATACTTGTGAAAGTCCTTACTGTTTCCTTTTGTATTATCTGGTTTCCTTTTTCATATTCCCTCATAATCTTCCTTTTCATATACCCACTACAGTATTATATTCCTCTTGATTTTCTTCAATATTGTTAACCTGCATTTTATCTGGCTTCATAACTGCACATTAAACAGACAAATGTGACCTTTTTATGAACCAAACATAATTAAAGAAATGTTTAGAAATCTTATATTTATAAATCTTAAAACGCGAAAGGCAGATGAATTCATCACTCAGCACATCAAAGCCCCCACACAATCTTATTGTGGGTCTTTTGACAGCTCAATCACAAGGCCACCTAACTACCGTGAGCATCTTAATTACCAATAAGGAACGCCATTTCCAACCACTTGCACATCTACATTCTCCTACCCACTCTACTCATGGGAACATGTGAGTGTGTGACTGGACCAGCAGCATCCCATCATAGGCAGTTGGAGGCTGTTGTTCGAACCCTTTTGCCCCATCCCTGGGAAAAAATACCCCCTACCCAACACTCCAGTACCCAAACCAGCTCATTGCTCCCACACATCACATTTAGGATAATATTGCCACTTCTATCCAGCTGCACCTCAACTGCCTTGCTTCTATCTATCTTGCTCTCATCTCCGCTGTGCTACAGACAGTCTTCAACTGGTACCTAACTCCTCCACAGTCTCTCATCTGGTATGCTTGTGGCATTTGGCCAATCTGGCTATCTACTTCCAGATATGGCCAAGTCCTCCCATTGCTCCAGAATCATTCTGGGAGATAAGAATGATCCAAAACTTCTTTGTCAGCCATAAACTACTTCCTCAGATCTTCCCACCCACAGCTTCTGTCTCTAGCACAAGATGTGGTGATTTTATGGTCTGCTCTCTCCAAAATTGATGCCACCTTAACTCCCCCTCCTTCCATTCTCCAGTTTCTCCCCTAAAGTCAGTGAACTAATTTCCTCCATGAAACCTAGGGTTTCTAATCGTCTCCCAATGACTCAGAACCAGTTTACTCAACTGTTTCCTCTTGGCCCCATGCTCAGGGATGTTCTCAGCCTTTCCCTATAATCTGATATTTTCTCTACCTTTTCAAAACTCTTGTCATTACACTATTCCAATGAAAATATTCTTTAGACCTTGCCACTAACTCAAACCATATCTCTAACCTTCTCTTTCTCCAACAACCTTGAATGCAACTCCCACCTCTCATAAAATTCCTTTGAATCACTCCAATCCATTTTCCAAGCCACATACAGCACCAAGACAGCTGTGGTCCATCACAGTGTCCCTTCTAACCTTTACCTCTTTGCTACCTCAAACATTGTCAATTGCTCCATCCTCCTCCACCATCTATCCTTTGGGGTTCATCTTTAGGCACCACTCTAACCTGTCTTAATTTCCACCTGTTTCAAAACAGCCATTAATGATGGCTATCTGAGATTTGCCCCCCACTTCCTTACATGCTATCGCTTAGTTATTCTTATGCACTAGGTCTTGTTTTCATGCATAAGCCAGCAATACCCACCTCTACTTCTCTGCCACCACTAAGTTATTGCTGTCCACAATCTTTGCTTCTCTAGCTTCAGATTCTTTCCTATCCCCATTTCATTTAATCAGAGGGGAGACAATGACACAGTAAATCAAACACTTGGTTGCTAACTTTAGAAAACTAAATGGGCAGTCATTCATTATTCTTTTGTTTGATGAGAACCTCAAGATCACTCAAGCTGTGATCTAATTTCTTTCTAGGGCTTTTGTACATAAATTTCATACACCAGAAACCTTGTAAGAAAAAGACTTACTCCTCCAGAAAGCTGCCTGTTTGTCTCATAAAGATCAGCCGGCTATGGAAAATATTGAACAGATTGTCATATAACAATAGAATAACTTCTTCTGTTACTTACAGATAATAATAGGAGTGTGCACTTTTCTGCTGACCTTCACTCCTACATTCATCAAGACATTTTACATGTCAATCCATGTCTTTGTTGGTCTTTTCATCTTTGGAATGTCAATTACTGCAGCTGAAATGGGAATAACTGAAAAACTTATTTTCACTCTGTAAGTATAATCTATTGTTAAACAAATTGTTTAGAAAATGCCACAAATAATTGAACATATACAATAATAGGGCATTTGATCTACGGGGCATGTGCCTGCAGAACAGATTTTCATTTTATCTCTTTTGGTCCAGTGGGAAAATACCATTTCTAATCAAAGTAAACTGTGGTATCATTTCTCAGTTATTTAACAGCTACAATATTTTCCAGTAAATATATATCAATCAGTACAAACAGTTCTGTTTTATCATGTTTCCATACACAACTTTGGACTTCAAGTCATCAGCAAAATTAGTCTCTCTTGCAAAACCTATCTGAAATGGTAATGTATAGGAATGATATCAATCACTACAACATCAGGATGATCTTGTTTACTGTAATGCTTCTATTGTCTATTCAACATCCAGCCTCACTCAAATTGAAAATGGAGGGGTTAGATATTATAGCCTAATTTCTTTAATCCATATTCTGTTCAGCATGCTTCAGATCGGAGCATAGGATAACGGAAATTACCCTTATATTCTTTAGATTTTGTGAAAGTCTAATAAGTACAAAAGTAATTTGTACTCTTTTTTTAAAATCCCTATCTCTTTGAGTATATTTTAGCTTTAACAATATTAATATAAATAAACTAACTACATGCATTAAATAAAATGCTGATTCTGCAATAAACATCTGAAAAATCAAGTTTGGAATAATCAAGTACTTTACATATTTTTAATATCAAGTGATAAGTGTAGAAAGAAGGAATCATTTTTGCATGTGCAGAATATCTCACCTAGGAAGGTTAATTTAAAAGCAAAATCTGTATTCTTGTCTATCTTTTGTGTGGGGGTGGGGAGAAGAGGGAGTGTAATTATATTCCTTGATTTCACATGCTGGTCTTTCAATTCAGTAAAGGCTATTCATCTTCTTCATATATTTAAGATATTATGATTTTTAAATGAATATACTAATAGTTTGAAAAATCTGCATTCCACATGTTGTAATGTCTGGCTGTTACAAATGAAAAGAAGCTTTTTTAAAAAAAAAAATCAATATTTGAAATACTATTCTTTCTGCTCTTTTGTCTCTTCCTCTCCCCTTCCCAGCACCATTTACTATTTGCTGACTTAAAGGAAAAGCATTTTATTTGCAACAGTTTATGAATGCAGAAGTGTATATAACGTAACGTCATCTCTTAAGATTTGTATGCTTTGAAAGGTTCGGAATCCTGAATTTGGATAATGATGTTTCTTTGAACATTTTTAGAATATGAGCAGAGATACTTCAGCAAGAAGAGAGTTGCCGCTATTATCACTATACTTTCCCATTTTCTTTTCCAGGCGGTCGGGTAGTAATATGACACTCCCATATTCTCAATCACCTCCTGAGGCTATATTAGTCAATACCCTGGGAGTTTTCATTTTACTCTTTGGAGGATGCATCTTGTGGATTGCCACACGTCCAGGGTGGAAGCGCCCTCCAGAACATATAAAAGAAAACATAGGCAGTGAAGAAGGATCAATTTTAAACAAAACAAACGTTTCTACTGAAACCAATATGGAACAAGTTCCTGAAAGCGCAGCAAGATTGAAACACCTTAACTTGGAAGATGCGGGCCAGAGATCAACATTCTAAGAAATGAATTACAATTTTCTCAAATTCTAGTATTGAATACTTTGAGTGTTAAACAATAGTCATTCCATTTTTTTCAGTGTTAAGTGAACATGAGCAACCAAAACATTATATCCATAGCAGGGTGCTTGGGAGTTTGCCTTTCTGGAGCAAAGAGGGAAATTCTGACCAAAAAGAAATGCTTTGTTGAGACACACCAACTAAATATATGTATTAAAATCTTCAGACTTATTGTTGCTTTATATATTCTTCGTTGTTAACATTTAGATTTTATTCTCAATGTAATTCTTTGTGGAGACATTTATGTAGTTATGAATGATCAAAATATTGCTGTATGAAATCACTGTTTTTTGTTATGTGTATATGTGTGTTTGAAATATACAATGAAAAAGATGCTTTTCACACTTCATGATGGAAGTCAAATACATTTATCAGATGCATTATTTAGGCACCACTTTAGAATTTACTATTAAACTATTGTATTCAGTATTAATTATGATGCACTGTAGACATTGGCTCGTTCTATCTACCTATATATTTATATACAAATAAAAATTAGTACATCTCCCTTGGTGTTATTTATGTTGAGTCAATTCCTTTATTTATATATTTCATTTCTACCCCTTTACCATTTTAAAGCTTAATGCACAAAATAGACCATATGGAGCTGTTAGCTGTAAATTGGAAATCATGGATTTTGGGAGCACTGAGAAATTGTGCTGCAATTTAGCAGCTCTGGGATGGAAGTCTTTGAATTTGTTGTGCAGTTGCTAGTGTGTGTGGGGGGGGGGGGGGAGGTGGGTGTTCTTTGCTGAGGGGAAGTGTAGTTTTAGTTTTTTAGTTTTAGAGATATAGCACTGAAACAAGCCCTTCAGCCCACCGAGTTTGTGCCAACCATCAACCACCCATTTATACTAATCCTACACTAATTCCATATTCCTACCACATCCCCACCTGTCCCTATATTTTCCTACCACCTACCTATACTAGGGGCAATTGCTAATGGCCAATTTACCTATCAACCTGCAAGTCTTTGGCATGTGGGAGGAAACCCACGCAGACACAGGGAGAACTTGCAAACTCCACACAGGCAGTACCCAGAATTGAACCCGGGTCGCTGGAGCTATGAGGCTGCGGTGCTAACCACTGCGCCACTGACATATCCTGTTTATGGTGCAGAGTGGGGGTGGAGAATCTCATGTTTAGCAGCAGTGGTTTGTAACTAAGGAATCTCTGTAAATATTGACTTTAGTGTGCAGTGATTGGTTCCTGAACATATCTCTCTCTCTCTCTCTCACATCGAGGAAAATATAAACATTGATTGCTAATTATCAACCAAATACAGGTGATTATTGAAGCTTTTGAAATTTAACAAATTTTTCCACTTGGAAAAATTGGATCTTGTTGCACCTGTTTTCCATGTGGGAAATGGGGGCACAAAGCTTCAATTTAGGGGAGCAAGCTCCTGCAACTGAACAGTATTGGGAATACATCCAACACCCTATTGGTTCAGGTGCTGTAGAGGCGTCCTTCACTGCTGCAAAAAACAGTTGTCAGGCCCTTTGAATGTGCTTGTAAGGGGTACAACACCTGTTTTAGGACCCAATCCGGCTATTAGTTTGCCCTGAGTGGTACGGGGTCTGCTGGGGTCAACAAAATTTTTTTTTAAAAATGTATATTTATGTGGAGCCAGGAGGGGCAGGGCAATGAGAAAAACTGGAGGACAAATTTCAAAAATTGTATTCAAATAATTTTGATGGATAACTGAACAAAAATAAAATCCAACAGATCTGCTACAATGGTACTGATGCACATTTAAAAAAATAATTTGAGCATACTGCACAATCCAAATTCTATTAATTGCTCTCATAAGAAAGTTTACGCCCAGGCTTTTGGGAAAGGGTGTTTTTAACTTTACTGAAGACATTAAAAGACAGTTCACTTAATACATTTAATCACATTATTATGAAATATATAACTTCTTGAATTTTTATTGTGCTTAAATTTTTACTTTGGGCATCGATATTGCAGTTGCTGAGTAAAATATTGGCAATAAAAAATTTTCAGAAATAATTGTGTTAGTACAGCATCACCTGAATAAGCTGGGGAAATAGAGTATGAAAGTAAACTTATGAGGAACATAAAAAAACTGACTGTAAAATCTTCTATAAATATGTGAAGAGAAAAAGATTAGTGAAGACAAATGTAGGTCCCTTACAGTCAGAAACGGGGGAAATTGTAATGGGGAACAAAGAAATGGCAGAACAATTAAACACATGCTTTGGTTCTGTCTTCACAAAGGAGGACACAAATAACCTCCCAGAAATGTTAGGGAACCAAGGTTCTAATGAGAGGGAGGAACTGAAGGAAATCAGTATTAGTGAAAAAATAGTGCTGGGGAAATTAATGTGGTTAAAGGCTGACAAATCCCCAGGGCCCGATAATCTACATCCCAGAGTACTAAAGGAAGTGGCCCTGGAAATAGTGGATGCATTGGTGGTCATCTTCTAAAATTCTATAGACGCTGGAGCAGTTCCTAATGATTGGAGGATGGCAAATGTAACCCTACTATTTAAAAAAGGAGGGAGAGAAAAAACGGAATTACAGACCAGTTAGCCTTACATCAGTAATCGGGAAAATGCTAGAGTCTGTTATGTGACACCAGAACACCTGGAAAGCATAAACGGGATTGGACAAAGTCAGCATGGGTTTACAAAAGGGAAATCATGCTTAACAAATCTACTGCAGTTTTTTGAGGATGTAACTAGTAGAATAGATAAGGGAGAACCTTATAATAGATAAGTGGATGTGGTACATTTGGATTTTCAGAAGGCTTTTGATACAGTCCCACATAAGAGGTTAGTGTGCAAAATTAAAGCACATGGGATTAGGGGTAATATACTGGCATGGATTGAGAATTGGATGACAGAGAGGAAACAGAGAGTAGGAATAAATGGGTCTTTTTCCGGGTGGCAGGCAGTGACTAGTGGCGTACCGCAGGGATCAGTACTTGGGCCCCAGCTATTCACAATATATATTAATGACTTGCGTGAGGGAACTAAATGTAATATTTCCAAGTTTGCAGATGACACAAAGCTGGTGGGGGTGGGGGGGGGGGGTGGCGAGGTTGGGGATTGCGAGCTGTGAGGAGGATGCAAAGAAGCTCTAATGTGATTTGGACAAGTTGGGTGAGTGGGCAAATGCATGGCAGATGCAGTATAACATGGATAAATGTGAGGTTATCCACTTTGGTTGTAAAAACAGAAAGGCAGATTATCTGAATGGTGATAGATTGGGAAATGGAGAGGTACAACAAGACCTGGGTGTCCTTGTACACCAGTCACTGAAAACAAGAATTCAGGGCAAGCAGTTAGGAAGGCGAATGGTATGTTGGCCTTCATTGCAAGAGGATTTGAGTACAGGAGCAAAGATGTCTTACTGCAGTTATACATGGCCTTGGTGAGACCACATCTGGAGTATTGTGTGCAGTTTTGGTCTCCTTATCTGAGGAAGGATGTTCTTGCTATGGAGGGAGTGCAAAAAAGATTTACTAGGCTGATTCCTGGGATGGCAGGATTGACATATGAGGAGAGATTGGGTCGACTAGGTCTATACTCACTAGAGTTTAGAATGAGAGGGGATCTCATAGAAACCTATAAAATTCTAACAGGACTAGAGAGACTAGATGCAGGGAGGATTTTCCCGATGGCTGGGGAGTCCTGAACCAGGGGTCACAGTTTCAGGATACAGGGTATGCCTTTTAGAACTGAGATGAGGAGAAATTTCTTCACTCAGAGGGTGGAACCTGTGGAATTCTCTACCGCAGAAGGCAGTGGAGGCCAAGTCATTAAATATATTCAAGAAGGAGATAGATATATCTCTTAATGACAAAGGGATCAAGGGATATGGGGAGAAAGCAGGAACAGGGTACTGAATTAGACGAGCAGCCATGATCTTTTTTGAATGACGAAGCAGGACCAAAGGGCTGAATGACCTACTCCTGCTTCTATTTTCTATGCTTCTATGATGGCCATTTCATACAGTTACAAGGTAATGAATTTACACAGACTGTCCAATTTAATGTGGATACTGGTGTTTTTTTTTATTCGTTCATGGGATGTGGGCATCGCTGGCTAGGCCAGCATTTATTGCCCATCCCTAATTGCCCTTGAGAAAGTGGTGATGATCTGCCTTCTTGAACTGCTGAAGTCCATGTGAGGTAGGTACACCCACAGTGCTGTTAGGAAGGAAGTTCCAGGATTTTAAACCAGCGACAGTGAAGGAATGCCAATATAGTTCCAAGTCAGGATGGTGTGTGTCTTGGAGAGGAACTTGCAGGTGGTGGTGTTCCCATGCATCTGCTGCCCTTGTCGTTCTAGATGGTAGAGGACGCAGGTTTGGAAGGTGCTGTTGAAGGAGCCTTGGTGAGTTGCTGCGGTGCATCTTGTAGATGGTACACACTGCTGCCACCATGCGTCGGTGGTGGAGGGAGTGAATGTTGAGGGTGGTGGATGAGGTGCCCATCAAGCGGGCTGCTTTGTCCGGGATGGTGTTGAGCGTCTTGAGTGTTGTTGAAGCTGCACCCATCTAGGCAAGTGGAGAGTATTCCATCACACTCCTGACTTGTGCCTTGTAGATGGTGGACAGGCATTGCGGAGACAGGAGGTGAGTTACTTGCTGCACGATTCCCAACATCTGACCTGCTCTTGTAGCCACAGCATTTATGTCGCTGGTCCAGTTCAGTTTCTGGTCAATGGAAACCCCCAGCGTGTTGA
Source organism: Heterodontus francisci (assembly GCF_036365525.1). Taxonomy (NCBI): domain Eukaryota; kingdom Metazoa; phylum Chordata; class Chondrichthyes; order Heterodontiformes; family Heterodontidae; genus Heterodontus; species Heterodontus francisci. The sequence continues at coordinate 68,727,948 of NC_090377.1, read as the reverse complement.
TAGTGGGGGATTCAGTGGTGCTAATGCCATTGAATGTCAAGGGGAGATGGTTATTGTTTGAGATGGTCATTGCCTGGCACTTGCATGGCACGAATATTACTTGCCACTTATCAGCCCAAGCCTGGATGTTGTCCAGGTCTTGCTGCATATGGTCATGGGCTGCTTCAGTATCTGAGGAGTCATGAATGGTGCTAAACATTGTGCAATCATCAGTGAACATCCCCACTTCTGACCTTATGTGGAGGGAAGGTCATTGATGAAGCAGCTGAAGATGGTTGGGCCTAGGACAATAATCGAAAATGTTCATAGAAAAATGTGACAACAGGAAGTAATATTTCATGACAGGAAATACATGCAGACAGAAGATTTTTAAGAATTGCAATTCCCATATGAATAGATGAATCTTCTTACTCGCCCTTTAATCTTACTTCATTGTGCAGCTCAGGACCTAGAGGCCTTGGATGCCCATTTATATGGGTAGTAATTTGAGGTGACATGGATCCAGTGTAAACATAGTAAAATATGGATATGACAAAAACATCTTCTACATCATATTAATTATGAACTCCCACCCACCCCAGATGGAAGCTTGCTACATCCATCCATTTGCCCACCAGAAACGTGCATCATAGACTGTAACATGTGAAGGTGACAACAGGAAGATCAGCTCTAGTATGTTACTTGCATAACTGCAGTGATTTCAAGAAGAACTGAAGGCTGTCGAAAAAATGCTGAACAAATTGCTACCTTCATAATGATTTATCATTGATACTTTCGAAAAACCATTGAACATAAGAAATAGGAGTAGCAGTCGGCCATTCAGCTCTTCATGCCTGCTCTGCAAATCAATAAGTTTAGCCAATCTTTTACCTCAACTCCACCTTCCTGCACTATTGCTATATCCCTTGATTCCCTTAGTATCCAAAAATCTTTGCAATCTCTGTCTATAATATGCTCAATGACTGAGCATCCACAGTTCTGTGGAGTACAGACTTCCTAAGATTCACAATTGTAAGCTTTTTGAAAATACAAATACGCTACATCCACTGGTTCCTGCGTATCTACCCTGCTAATTACTACCTCAAAAAACTAATTTGTCAAGCACAATTTTAATTTTATAAATCCATGCTGACTCTATACAATCATATTATCACTTTCTAAGTGTCTTGTTATCAGGTCCCTAACAATGGATTCTAACATTTTCCCTACAACTGATGTCAGGCTAACTGGCCTATATTTCCCTGTTTCCTCTTTCCCTTTTGAATAGCTGTGTTACATTTGGTACTCTCAAATTCACAGGGACCATTCTAGAATCTAGGGAATTCTGGAAGATCAAAATGAATGCATGCAGTATCTCTGTCGCTACCACAGGATATTGGCTATCAGCTCCAGGGAATTTGTTGGCTTTCAGTCCCATTAATTTCTCCAGTACTATTTCTTTACTATTTTCTCTAAGTACCTCATTTTCACTAGACCCTTGGTTCCCCATCACATAATTGTTACAGTGCAGAAGGAGGCCATTCAGCCCATAGTGTCTGCACCGGCTCTTAGAAAGAGCTTTCACCTAGTTCCATTCCTCTGCCTTCTCTCCATAACTCTGCACATTCTTCCTTTTCATATAATTGTCTAATTCCCTTTTGAATGCTTCAATTGAACCTGTCTCCACCACACTCTCAGGCAGTGCATTCCAGACCTTAACCACTCGCTGCGTGAAAAAGTTTTTCCTCATGCAGCTTTTGCTTCTCTTACCCATTACTTTAAATCTGTGCCCTCTCATTCTTGATCCTTTCATGAGTGGGAACAGCTTCCCTCAATTGACTCTGTCCAGACCCCTCATGATTTTGAATACCTTTATCAAATCACCTCTCAGCCTTCTCTTCTCCAAGGAAAACTGTTCCACTTCTCCAATCTATCTTCATATCTGAAGTTCCTCATCTCTGGAATCATTCTGGTGAATCTTTTCTGTACTCTTTCCAATGCCCTTACATCTTTCATAAAGTGTGGTGCCAAGAACTGGATGCAATACTCCAGCTGAGGCCGAACTATTATCTTATATAAGTTCAACATAACTTCCTTGCTCTTGTACTCTATGCCCCTATTAATAAAGCCCAGGATACTGTATGCTTTATCAACTACTTTGTCAATCTGTCCTGCCACCTTCAATGACTTACACATATATACACCCAGGTCTCTTTGCTCCTGCACCGCCTTTAGAATTGTACCCTTTATTTTATAGTGTCTTTCCATGTTCTTCCTACCAAAATGAATCACTTCACATTTCTCTGCATTGAACTTCATCTGCCACATGTCTGCCCATTCAACCAACTTGTCCATATATTTTTGCACTTCTTCTACACTATCCTCCTCACAGTTCACAATGCTTCCAAGTTTCGTATAATCTGAAAACTTCGAAATTGTGTCCTGTACACCAAGGTCTAGGTCATTAATATATATCAAGAAAAACAACAGTCCTAACACTGATCCCTGGGGAACTTCACTACAAACCTTCCTCCAACCCAAAAAAACATCCATTAACCACTATTGTTTGTTTCCTGTCACTCAGCCAATTCCATAACTATGTTGCTACTGTCCCTTTTATCCTATGAGCTGTGACTTTGCTTACAAGTCTGTTGAGTGGCACTGTAGTAAAACGCCTTTTGAAAGTTCACATACACCACACCAACTGCATTGCCCTCATTAACTTTCTCTGTTACCTCCTCAAAAAACTACAGCAGTTTAGTTAAACATGATTTTTCCTCAAGAAATCCATGCTGGCTTTCTTTAATTAACCCGGATTTGTCCACGTGACTATTAATTTTGTCCTGAATTATTCTTGGAATAACTATGTTGCTACTGTCCCTTTTATTCTATGAGCTGTGACTTTGCTTACAAGTCTGTTGAGTGGCACTGTAGTAAAACGCCTTTTGAAAGTTCACATACACCACATCAACTGCATTGCCCTCATTAACCCTCTCTGTTACCTCCTCAAAAAACTACAGCAGTTTAGTTAAACATGATTTTTCCTCACGAAATCCATGCTGGCTTTCTTTAATTAACCCGGATTTGTCCGCGTGACTATTAATTTTGTCCTGAATTATTCTTTCTAAAAGGTTCCCCACCACTGAAGTTAAACTGACTGGATTGTAGTTGCTGGTCTTATCTTTACAACCTTTGTTGAACAAGGGTGTAACATTTACAATTCTCCAGTCCTCTGGCACCACCCCTGAGTCTAAGGACCACCCTCACTTCCCTCAGTATCCTAGGATGCTTTTGAACCTACCTCGAGCGGAGCAGAGGCAGTTGGGAGCTGGGAACACCATAAATACAGCCCGGGAATTGGAGCGCAGCTTAACCTACCTGGAGTGGAGCTGAGGCAGTCGCCAGGAGCCATTTCAGCTGCTGGAGAAACTGTGAAAAACAATTGTGACATCACAGGAAACTAGTAAGTTGATTGGCTGGTAAGTGCTTTGTGTAAGGGACAGTGTGTTACTAGCTAGGTTCAGACACCAGAGTTAAGCTAAATCTATAAAAAGAACTAGCACTTTGAAATAAAATAAATAAAATACAAAATAAAGAAAGAAAAGATAAAATAATTCAAATAAATACCTAAAACACATATCTGTGTAATTAAGAAAAGTGTAACTTTAGTTGTAGGAGGTACTAGCATTTAATAAGACAGTAAATTCTGCTATACATAGGAATTATTCTAAGTTAATTAAGAAAGTAATTAAAGTAAATTAACTAATAGCATAAGTAACAATGGCAGGACAGGTGTTGTGTTGCAGCTGTGGTATGTGGGAGCTTTTGGATGCCAAGGTGATCCAGGACAAACACGTCTGCAGAAAGTGTAAACAGCTTGAGGAATTCCTGATCAGGATTATTGATCTGGAAGCCAAACTACAAACACTGTGCAACATAAGGGAGGGGGAGAAATACCTGGACACTTTGTTCCGGAAGACGGTCACACCTCTTAGAACAGGGTCATCTGTTTTGGTCAGCAGTGAGGGATGGAAGTTGTGAGTGAGTGAGGCCGGTAAAGGGACCGAGCAGACAGTAGTGGAGGAGCCTCAGACTTTGCAATTGTCAAACAGGTTTGAGGTGCTCTCAACCTGTGTGGATGAAAGTGAGGTCTGAAAAGTGAATGAGCAGACTGGCCATGGCACTGTGATACAGGAAGTCAATCAAGTGGGGGGAGCAAAAAGGAATCTAGTGGTAGTAGGGGACAGTATAGTGAGGGGGATTGACACTGTTCTGTGCAGCCGAGAGCATGAATCCAGAAGGCTGTGTTGCCTGCCCGGTGCCAGGGTTCAGGATATCTGCTCAGGGCTGGACAGGAACCCGGTGAGAGGGGGAGGATCCAGTTGTCATGGTCCATGTAGGTACCAATGACATAGGTAGGACTAGGAAAGAGGTTCTGCATAGACAATACGAGGAGTTAGGCACCAAATTGAAAAGCAGAACCTCAAGGGTAATAATCTCTGGATTATTACCTGAGCCATGTGCCAATTGGCAGAGGGCGCATAAGATTAGTGAAATGAATACGTGGCTCGAAGACTGGTGGGAGAAGTGGGTTTCGGTTCGTGGGGCACTGGCACCAATACTGGGGAAAGTGGGGGCTATACCGTTGGGACGGTCTGCACCTGAACAGTGCTGGGACCAGTGTTCTAGCAAACCATATAGTCAGGGAAGTAGAGAGGGCTTTAAATTAAACAAGGGGTTATGGGGGGGGGGGGGGGGTGGTGAAGGATCAAGCTTGAGTAGAAGTAGCAAATCAAGGGGTGGAATCAAGGCAGGAGAGCAGAATAGTAACATGGGAAATGAAGGTCAGAGAATGGCAGGAAGGGACAGAGAGAAAAACCTAAGAACACACCAACAGTCAAGACTAGATGTTACAAAGATACCAAAAACACAAAACTAAGGCCCTGCATCTAAATGCCCATAGCATTCATAACAAAGTAGACGAACTGATAGCACACATTGATGTAAATAAATATGATCTGATAGCCATTACAGAGATGTGGCTGCAGATGACAAGGGTTGAGTCCTCAATATTGAGGGGTATGTAACATTCAAGAAGAACAGGAAGCCAGGTAAAGGTGGAGGGGTAGCACTGTTAATCAAGAATGGTATTGGCGCAATAGTTAGAGATGACTTTGGTTCAGGAGATCAGGATGTAGAGTCAGTTTGGGTGAAGATGGGGAATAGTAGGGGAAAGATGTCACTAGTAGGAGTGGTCTACAGGCCCCCGAACAGTAATCACAATGTAAGACGAAGGAGAAGAAGAAATATTGGGTGCTTGTGATAAAGGGATGGCAATAATCATGGGTGATTTTAATCTACATATAAACTGGAAAAATCAGATTGGCAATAGTAGCCTGGATGAGGAGTTTGGAGAATTCTTTTGAGATAGTTTCTTAGAGAAGCACATTCTGGAACCAACCAGAGAGCAGGTTATATAAGAATTGGATTGTGTAATGTGACAGGATTAATTAATGACGTCAGAGTAAAGGCCCTTCCAGGTAGCAGCGACCACAATATGATTGAATTTTACATCCAGTTTGAAAGAGAGAAGAGTGAGTCTAAAACTAGTATTTTAAACTTAAATAAGGGCAACTATGTGGGCATGAAAGCTGAGCTAGCTGAAATAAATAGGGTTATTAGGCTTGGAGATAGATCAATAGAGAAGCAGTGGCATATATTTAAGGGGATATTTCAGAATACTTAGAATAAGTATATTCCTACTATAAAGAAAAATTCTAAGGGTTAACTAAAGAAGTTAAGGAAAGCATCAAACTTAAGGAAAAGGCATATAATTGTGCAAAGATGAGTGGCAGTTCAGATGATTGGTCAGAATATAAAGAATAGCAGAGAACGACTAAAAGGTTAATCAGGAAAGAATTTAGAGTATGAGAGGAAGCTAGCTGGAAATGTAAAAATGGATAGCAAGAGTTTCTACAGGTATTTAAAAAGGAAAAGAGTTAGTAAAGTGGGTGTTGGTCCTCCAGAGAGTGAGAATAGGGAGATAATAAGGAAATGGTGGATGAAATGAAAAAATGTTTTGCTTCTGTCTTCAATATAGAGGATACAAAAAATATTCCGGCAATAGCTGTAAATCAAGAGGTGGAAGGAAGAGAGGGACTTGGTGGAATTAATATCACTAGGGAGGCGGTACTGACCAAACTGATGGAGCTGTGGGCTGACAAGTCCTTGGGTCCTGATGGACTTCATCCTAGGGTCTTAAAAGAGGTGGCTAATGAGGTAGTAGATGCGTTGGTGTTAAGTTTTCAAAATTCTCTAGATTTTGGAAAGGTTCCATCAGATTAAAAAGTAGCAAATATAACCCCTCTTTCAAGAAGTGGGTGGGAGGCAGAAAACAGGTAACTATAGGCCAATTAGCTTGATGTCTGTCATGGGGAAGGTGTTAGATTCGATCATTAAGGAGATTGTAGCTGGGCAGTTAGAAAAACGCAAGCTTTCGGGAATAGTCAGCATGGTTGTGTGAAAGGGAAATCATGTTTAACCAATTTGTTGGAGTTCTTTGAAGGAGTGACCTGTTCTGTGAATAAAGGGGAGCCTGTTGACGTACTGTACTTGGATTTCCAGAAGGCATTTGACAAGGTGCCACATAAAAGGTTATTGTGCAAAGTAGGAGCCCATGGTGTCGGGGGTAATATATTAGTGTGGATAGCAGATTTGCTGGCTGACAGAAAATGGAGAGTATGCATTAATGGGTCCTTTTCTGATTGCAGGTTGTGATGAGTGGAGTCCCGCAGGAGTCTGTGCTGGGGCCTCAACTTTTTACAATTTATATCAATGACTTAGATGAGGGGAGCGATGGCATAATAGCTAAATTTTCAGATGACACAAAGATAGGTAGGAAAGTATGTTGTGAAGAGGACATAAGGAACTTGCAGATTGATATAGATAGGTTGAGTGAGTGGGCAAAAATCTGGCAGATGGAGTAGAATGTGGGAAAATGTGAAGTTGTTCATTTTGGCAGGAAGAATAAAAAAGTAGTGTATTACTTAAATGGAGAATGACTGCAGAACTCCAAGGTGCAGAGAGATCTAGTTGTTCTATTGCAGGAGCCACAAAAAGTTTGAATGCAGGTACAGCAGGTAATAAAGAAGGCTAATGGAATGCTATCCTCTATTACGAGAGGAATTGAAAGTAGAAGTAAGGATGTTATACTTCAGTTATATAGGGCATTGGTGAGACCACATCTCGAATACTGTGTGCAGTTTTGGTCTCCTCATTTAAGGAAGGATGTAAATGTGTTGGAGGCGATTCAGAGGAGGTTTACTAGATTGATACCTGGAATGAGCGGGTTGTCTTATGAGGAAAGGTCGGACAGGCTGGGCTTGTTTTTACTGGAGTTTAGAAGAGTGAGGGGAGACACGATGGAAGTTTATAAGATCCTGAACGATTTTGACAAGGTGGATTTGGAGAGGATGTTTCCTCTTGTGGGTGAGTCCAGAACTAAGGGGCATTGTTTAAAATTAGGGGTCACCCTTTTAGGACAGAGATGAGGAGAAATGTTTTCCCTCAGAGGGTTGTGCAACTTTGCAACTCTCTGCCTCAGAAAGTGGTGGAGGCAGGGTCATTGAATAATTTTAAGGCGGAGGTACATAGATTCTTGTTAGGAAAGGGAATCAAAGGATATCAGGGGTAGATGAGAGTGTGGAATTTGACACACACAGATCAGCCATGATCTTATTGAATGGCAGAGCAGGCTCAAGGGGCCAAATGGCCTACTTCTGCTCCTAATTCGTATGTTCGTATCTCATCCGCTGGTGCTTTATCCACTTTAAGTACAGACAGCCTGTCTAATATGTCCTCCTTATCAATTTTAAACTCTTCAAGGATCTGAATTACCTCCTCTTTCACCATTGCTTGGGTTGCATCTTCTTCCTTGGTAAAGACAGATGCAAAGTATTAATATCTCAGCTATGCCCTCTGTCTCAATGCATAAATCCCCTTTAATGGTCCCTAATTGGCCCAACTCCTCCTTTTACCACCCTTTTACTTTTTATATGCCTGTAGAAAACTTTGGGATTCCCTTTAATGTTATCTGCCAGTCTCTTTTCATGCTCTCTTTGCTTCTCTTATTTGCATTTTCACTTCCCCTCTGGACCTTCTATATTCAGCCAGGTTCTCGATAGTATTTTCTACCTGACATCTGTCATAAGCACACTTTTTCTTCTTTATCTTAATCTCTATCTCTTTTGTCATCCAGGGAGCTCTGGATTTGTTTACCCTACCTTTCCCCTTCGAGGGAACATCCATTGACTGTGCCCGAACTATCTCTTCTTTGAAGGTAGCCCAGTGTTCAGCTACCATTTTTCCTGCCAACCTTTGACTTCAATTAATTTGCCCCGCTCCGTTCTTACCCCATTGAAGTTGGCTTTTCCCCAATTAATTATTCTTATCCTGGATTGTTCTTTGTCCTTTTCCACAGTCAGCCTAAACCTTATGATACAATGATCACTATCCCCTAAATGATCTCCAATGGATACTGATCCACTGGGCCCACCTCATTCCCAAGAATCAGGTCTAGCAGTGCCTCCTTTCTCACTGTACTCGCAACATACTGCTATAGAAAATTTTCCTGAACACATTCTAGGAACTCTTGCCCCTCACTGCCCTTTACACTACTACTATCCCAGTTTCTGTTTGGATAATTAAAGTCCTCCATTATAACTACCCTATAATGTTTGCACTTCTTTGTAATTTCCTTGCAACTTTGTTCCTCCACATCCTGCCACTAGTTTGTGGCTTCTAGACAATACCGAGCAATGTAACTGCACCTTTTTTGTTCCTTAGCTCTATCCAAATTGATTCTGGCCTCGACCCCTCTGCAACATCCTTTTTCTCCAGCACTGCAATGCTCTCCTTAAACTATACCATACCCCCCTGCCCCCCCCCCCCCTTTTCCCCTTTTTTATCTTTCCTGAACACCTTGTATCCAGGAATATTCAATACCCAGTCTTGCCCTTCTTTGAGCCAGGTCTCTGTCATAGCCACGACATCATATTTCCACATGTCAATCTGCACTTGTAACTCACCAAACTTATTAAATAACATTCACATACATGCACATTAAGCCTGATTTTGACTTTATTACTTTCTCCCTTACTGACCCCAACTAATAACTTACTATTCTTACTCCAGTGCTCCAGTGCTATCCAGTATTCTGTGCACCATGGTATTCCTCTCTGATATTTCCTCCTGGTTCCCACACACCTGCCAAGCTAATTTCAACACTCCCCAATAGCACAAGCAAATCGCCCCGCAAAGAAATTTGTCCCAGCTCTGTTCAGGTGCAACCTGTCCAGCCTGTACAGGTCCCACCTTCTCCAGAATTGGTCCCAGTGACCCAGTAATCTCAAGCCCTCCCTCCTGCACCATCTTTTCAGCCACGCATTCTCACTGTACTCGCAACATACTGCTATAGAAAATTTTCCTGAACACACTCTAGGAACTCTTGCCCCTCACTGCCCTTTACACTACTACTATCCCAGTTTCTATATTCACTTGCTACCTACCCAAGAGAATGAGTGAGCATGTCGGGGCACAAGGTTGCATCGGCTACAAACAAGCCATGCTGCTTATGTGTTCACCACTGCAAAAATGGAGCTCTACAGTAGGGGTGCTTAGATTGTCACCATGGGCAGCCCCTAACTCACAATGCCTCTGTTCTGTCATGCAGTTCAAGCTGAACAATAAGAACAAAGAGCTTCAGAGACTGGGGGACAGCTGGCTGCTTATGGGGATGAAGAAGGAGCCACAGAGGGTGCACCATCACATCATTCCCCCGTACCCTCCATCATTACAGATACTGTCACATTGGTGGGTATCCGTTTGTGGTTAAATTGGGCCACGCAGCCTGTTAAGCACATCACAGATGCGCCCAAGTAGTTGACAGAGGCTGTGACAGCTGAGGCCACTGGCAGTCAGAGAATTGCTGGAGGCCAAGCCCAAACTGAGCCCCAGGCTAATGATGTGCCTCTGATGTCACTCGTAACATGGGAAATGCTGCAGCTGCAGTGAGAGGTAAGGCAACATATGACAGAGATGCCAGAGGCCATGCGTACCCAAGAGCGGACGAAAGAGGATTCCATCCAGGCCTTGAGTGCTGCATGTTTGGCTTCCTCCATCAAGAAATTGGCGACTCTCATAGAGAGCCAGATCCAGCAGATCAATCATTGGCTCCTGCAGATGCACACAGAACTGCACACCATTGCACTATTCATGAGCTCAAGGCAGCAGTGGCAAGGTGAGAGGTAGCGAGTCACCTGGAGTCTCCAGCAGGTCCTCCTCCCTCTCAGGTTGGCAGGGATGTACAAGTGTTCCTTATAAGGGAGGAGGAGTAGCTGCCTCCCACATCTGGGGACTCCTCTCAAGATGCTCCTGGTGAGGGTAGTAGCCCCAAAGCCCCTCTGCCAGCGCCTCCATCATCACCGATGACAGTGAGGTCTTAGCATCTGTGCAAGAGGCCCTCAGTGTGCTGGGGGCCTCTAGGCTTCAGGTAGCCAGAGAGTGGCTGCTGAAGTCATCCCAAGCCATGGGGCAGCAAGGTCAGATGCCTACCTCCACCTCAGCTGACAGCACAGGAGGAGCACCACGAAGGAACGCCCAGAAAAGATTTAAGAAGAGCACCTAGATGCACTTGGGGTTCATGGGTGAATGTTTAGTTTACATTAAAGGGTTTTGTTTGGTCTCACATGGAATAAAGAAGTACAATTATGTCACAACATTGTCCTGCTTTCATTGATGCCCTTCGGGATGCCATTTAAATGCTGCCTCTCTGAAGGGGTTGAAAGCAAGGGACCGAGTCACAAGTATCAACACTTCAGCCTCGCAATGTGCACCTGGGCACAGGGCCATGGAGAGCAAAATGAAGGAAGGCTACAACAGGGCTGCATAAAGGTAAGGCTTTATTGTAGCAGCTGCAGAAGATAATGTCATGGCTATGGAAAAAGAGAAAGAGCAATCCAGGGTAAGAATAATTAACTGGGGGAAGGCCAACATCAATGGGGTAAGATTGGATCTGGGGTGAATAAATTGGAGTCAAAAGCTGGCAGGAAAACCGGTCGATGAACAATTCATCAACCTTCAAAGAAGAGATAGTTCTGGCAGTCAAGGTATGTTCCCTCGAAGCAGGAAAGTAGAGCAAACAAATCCAGAGCTCCCTGGATAATCAAAGTGCTAGAGATTAAGATAAAGAAGAAAAAGTGTGCTTATGACAGATGCCAGGTAGAAAATACTATTGAGAACCAAGCTGAATATAGAAGTGAGGAAGTGAAAAAGCAAATAAAAGAAGCAAAGAGAGAGCATGAAAAGAGACTGGCAGCTAACATTAAAGGAAATCTCAATGTTTTCTATAGGCATATAAATAGTAAAAGGGTGGTAAAAGGAGGAGTTGGACCGATTAGGGACCAGAAAGGGGATTTACACATGGAGGCAGAGGGCGTACCTGAGGTATTAAATGAATACTTTGCATCTGTCTTTAACAAGGAAGAAGATGCAACCCGGGCAATGTTGAAAGAGGAGGTAAGTCAGGCACTTGAGGGGTTTAATATTGATAAAGAGGAAGTATTAGATAGGCTGCCTGTACTTAAAGTGGATAAAACACCAGGGCCGGATGAATCACATCCAAGGAAACTGAGGGAAGTGAGGGTGGAAATTGCAGAGACACTGACCATAATTTTTTAGTCTTCCTTAGACTTGGGTGTGCTGCCAGAGGATTGGACAATTGCAAATGTTACACCCTTGTTCAAAAATGGGTGCAAAGATAAGCCCAGCAACTGCAGGCCAGTCAGTTTAACTTCGGTGGTGGGAAAGCTTCTAGAAAAAATAATTCGGGACAAAATAAAGAGTCACATGGACAAATGTGAGTTAATTAAGGAAAGCCAGCATGGATTTATTAAGGGAAAATCATTTTTAACTAATTTGCTGGAGTTTTTTGAGGAGGTAACAGAGAGGGTTGATGAGGGCAATGCTGTTGATGTGGTGTACATGGACTTTCAAAAGGTATTTGATACAATGCCCACACAACAGACTTGTGAGCAAACTTATAGCTCATGGAATAAAAGGGATGGTAGCAACATGGATACGAAATTGGCTGAGTGACAGGAAACAAAGAGTAGTGGTTAATGGATGTTTTTCGGGCTGGAGGAAGGTTTGTAGTGGAGTTCCCCAGGGATCAGTGTTGGGACCCTTGCTTTTCCTGATATATATTAATGACCTACACCTTGTTGTACAGGGCACAATTTCAAAGTTTGCAGATGATACAAAACTTGGAAGCATTGTGAAGTGTGAGGAGGATATTGTAGAACTTCGAAAGGACATAGACAAGTGGGTGGAATGGGCAGACAGGTGGCAGGTGTAGTTCAATGCAGAGAAATGTGAAGTGATTCATTTTGGTAGGAAGAACATGGAGTGACAATATAAAATAAAGGGTACAATTCTAAAGGGAGTGCAGGAGCAGAGGACCTAGGTGTATATGTGTTTAAGTCATTGAAGGTGGCAGGGCAGGTTGAGAGAGTGGTTAATAAAGCAAACTGTATTCTGGGCTTTATTAATAGGGACATTGAGTACAAGAGCAAGGTAGTTATTTTGAACTTGTATAAGACACTAGTTCAGCCTCAGTTGGAGTATTGCATCCAGTTCTGGGCGACGCACTTGGGGAAAGACGCGAGGGTATTGGAGAGAGGTAAGAAAAGGTTCACGAGAATGGTTTCAGGGATGAGGAATTTCCGTTATGAAGACAGATTGGAGATGTTACGACTTGGAGAAGAGAAGGCTGAGAGGTGATTTGATAAAGGTATTCAAAATCATGAGGTCTGGACAGAGTAGATAGAGAGAAACTGTTCCCACTCATGAACTGATTGAGAACAAGAGGGCAGAGATTTAAAGTATTTGGTAAGAGAAGCAAAAGTGGCATGAGAAAAATCTTTTTCATGCAGCGAGTAGTTAAGGTCGCGAATGCACTGCCTGAGAATGTGGTGAGGCAGGTTCAATTGAAGCATTCAAAAGGGAATTAGACTGTTATATGAATAGGAAGAATGTGCAGGGTTATAGGCAGAAGGCAGGGGAATGGAACTGAGGGAGTTGCTCTTTCAGAGAGCCAGTACAGACATGATCGGCTGAATGGCCTCCTTCTGCGCTGTAACAATTCTTTGATTCTCTGATAAGAAACGAGGATATATAAGGGCGTTTTGAGGTTCACTTGCACGTATCTCATGGCACTTTTCCTGCTGGCCTTGGGGTCCTTCATCTGGCACTGCCTGGCCAGTGTCCTCCTCTGCATCCTCATCGTTGGAGGAGGCAAAGCAATCCAGGATATCCTCAATGGCCAATGCATCCTCCTTCTGTAGTGCCAGGTTTTGCAGTGCGGACCACCATGATACGAGACCCTCACAGGGGTGTACTGAAGAGCTCCACCGGATCAATCCAGACACTGAAATCTCATCTTCAAGAAACCAATGGTCTGCTCATTGGTTGTTCGGGTTTTCTTGTGGTGGGTGTTGTGCCTCTCCTTTGCATATAAGCGTGGGTTCCTCATAGGTATCAGTAGCTATGTCCTCAGTGGGTAACTCTTGTCTTCTAGTATCCATCCCAGAGGCATGCAGGGGGCCGGAAAAGCTCTGGCACCTGCAACTGCCAAAGGAGGTAGGCATTGTGGATGCTTCCGGGGAACTGTCACAGACCTTCATGATCTGTTTGCGGTGCTCACATTAGTACATTGAGCGACTGGAAGCCCTTCCTGTTGATAAAGGCTTCTGACTGGTCTGCAGTAGCCTTGATGGCCACATGCATGCAGTCGATGACACCCTGCACCTAGGGGAATCCAGTGGTCGCCCTGAATCCAATGGACCTTTCAGCTTTACTGTTTGCATCAGTGCAGAAGCACACATAGTTGCCTGCCCTCTTGAAAAGGACATTGGTGACTTCCTTGAAGCACTGATGTGCCACAGACTGAGATCCTACATGTATCTCCAGTGGATCCCTGGAAAGATCTGGAGGCGTAGAAGGTCAGTGCCACAGTGACCTTCAGTGACACTGGCATCGTGTGTCCAACAATTCCCATGGGGCTCAGCTCATCGTGCATCATGGCACACAGATCAGTGAAGGCCTCTATGGCGAGGCGGATTCTTGGTTAACACTACCACTTGGACATCTGGACATAGTTGAGCCTTGGCTGGTGGACCCTCTCTGGAGGTAGCTTCTTCTGTGCACAGGAGGTTATTGGCGTGACACCCTGCTTCTCTGGTGACCCAACCCTGGGACTGACCGTCCTGTGGGCCCTGAGTTTGCTGATGACCCGTTGCTGGTGCCTGGACCTCCCTCCATCTCTGCTGCTCCTCCTCCTCCTCCTCCTCAAAGGAAGCCCTGAAGCCAGAGTGAATGAGGTCCCCAATAGGTTTCCTCTCCCTCTGTGCAAGGCCTTCACAACCAACGCCACCTTCTTTCCATCCGTTGTCACCTTGGATGAACTGGCACCTGCCCAATGGCACCCTGGTATTCTCCCCCGCAGTGATTGCACCTTTTCCCCCACTCCTCAGACTGATTCCTATTGCCCTCCCTTCTCCACCCTCACTGGCAATCAATGCTGCCTCATTCAATGGCTTCCCTTTGCAAGGAAAACTGAGCTCCTTGTCACCTCCTTTAACCAGGTGAAGCTCCGAAGGCCCTTGGTTCATGTGCACCACCAATTAAATGCAAAACAGAGAATAAAATTGCTTTCCATTGGGCTCTTAACTGCTTTAATTCCCATTGTATGGAGTGTGAAGTCTGCCCTTCATGTCAGCCGTCGACAGTAAAATATGGACAGGACGTCATAATGTCAGACTTCCGGTCCAATGTCTTCCGTCCTGATTTTATGCCCCTTCCAGACTCTCTTCATGTCCCCAAACTTCCCATAAAATTCAGCCCCAATGTCTTTGCCATTTCTTTATTACCCTTTATAATTTTTCCTGTCTCTGCCTCTAAGTGACCCACATTTGTATTCGCTAATCTCTTTCCTTTTTACAGACGTATAGAAGCTTTTACAATCTGTTTTTATGTCTCTTGCTAGTCTACTCTCGTTCTATTTTATCTTTCATTATCCATTTCTTGGTCCTCCTTTGCTGAATTTTAAAATCCTCCAATTTCTATCCTTTTTGACACGTTTAAAGTATCTTCCTTTAATCTAACACTGTCTTTAGCTTCTCTCATTAGCCATGGTTGGACCACTTTCTCCATTGGTCTTTTATTCTTTAAGGGAATGTATATTCATTGTGAATTATGAATTATTTCTTTAAATGTTTGCCATTGCTTATCTACTGTCATATCTCTTAATATAGTTTTCCAGTCTTCCTTAGCTAGCTCACTCCCTCAGACCTATGTAATTTGCTTTGTTCAGATTTAAGTGCCAAGTTTTGGATTTAACTAAATCACTCATAAATTCAATATAAAATTCTATCATGTTATGATCATTCTTCCCCAGAGGCTCCTTCACTATAAGATTATTAATTAACCCTTTCTCATTGCACAATTCTGATCTAAAATAGCCTGCTCCCAGTTGTTTCCTTGACATACTTATCTAGAAAATGATCTTGAATGAATTCCATGAATAGTTGCTTGGTAGTACAGAGCTTGAGTATTGCTGAAAAAAGAGACATGCTGTCAAAGCTTTTCATTTTGCACTCATCAGGACAGCCAGAAGAATGTCAAATTGTAAAGGGAGCAACAATGTATACTGGATGAGAAAAGGGTGCTGATTGGTTGGCAAGTCGACTCTGATTGGTTGGAGCGTTGCCATGGAGAATGCAACAGGGAACTATTGTCCCCACGCTTTTGTATAATTCAAAAAAGGCACAATGCCTGGACACTGTATGAATTTGTCCTCCACATTTTTACCGTAAATTTGGTTTGTCTACATGAAGAATAAAGTTTCCTACGACTACTGCATTACCTTTGTTACATGCATCTCTAATTTCCTGATTTATACTCCACCTGACACTATAACTACTGTTTGGGGACTGATAAATTACTCCCACTATTGTTTTCTGCCCCTTGATGTTTCTTAGTTCCACCCAAACTGATTCTAGATCTTGATTTTCCAAGTTAAAATCTTTTCTCTCTACCATCTTTATCGCATCCTTTGTTATCAGGGCTACACCAATTGTCTCCACCCCCGCCTCTTTTTCCATTTTGCCCATCTCTTCTAAAGCTAGAATATTTAGTTCCCAACCTTGGTCATTCTGTAACGATGTCTCCATAATGACTATTGAGACAATTAGATCAAATCCATTTTGTCTATCTATGCTATTAATTCATCTATTTTGTTGCAAATGCTTTGTGCATTTAGATATAGTGACTTTAGCTTTAACTTTTTTCTATTTTTCCCTGATATCACCTTAGTCTCTAATGCTCTATTATTTGTTAAACTCTGTCCCTTCCTGTCCCACTTTTATTTTATCCAAATTACTACTTTGCTCTACAGCCTTGACATTTATTACTGTTCTTGATTTTGCACTTTCCTGGATCTCCCACTCGACCCAGCTTTTTAGTTTAAAGCCCTTATCTACTGCCTTAGTTATTTGATTCACCAGGATACTGGTCCCAACAGAACAGCTCCCTCTTTCTCCAGTACTGGTGCCAGTGCCCCATGAATCGAAACCCCTGCCTCCCACACCATTTAACCTTCGATTCTATTTATGCCTATGCCAATTTCAGCATAGCTCAGATAACAATCCAGAGATTATTATGGGTGAAGTTTTGTGTTTTAATTCCAACCTTAGTTCTGCAAACTCTATCAGTTCCCAGTTCCACCTACGTCATTAGTTTCTATGTGGATATATTAAATAGGATGTTTGTTGCCACATACATGTTAACAAGGTCTTTCTCCCAAATAATATATAACATGCAGGTAAGCATTTTCAAACACCAAATTTTAATTTTCAAGTTCTATACATAGGTGCCTAATATGAGCAATTTTGTGCTGTTGACCATCTGTTACAAGACATTATGGGAAAGAACCCATTCAGTCTTATATTGCTACATGTCCTTTCACAATAACCATGACATTTTTAAAAAATTCTATCACAATGTTAATTAAACAGCATTTTACTTTAGGCACTGTATTTTCATAATTCATTATTAAAAAGCAAAACCACTTTCTCTATCCCGTGGTCTTTTCGAAGTAGGAACATAGGAACTTTGGAAATAGGAGCAGGAGTAAGCCATTTGGCCCCTGGAGCCTGCTCTGCCATTGAATCAGATCATGGCTGGTCTTCTGCCTCAAAGCCATTTTCCCACACTATCCCCTTATCTCTTGATATCTTTAATATCGAGAAACTATCGATCTCTGTCTTGAATATACTCAATGACTGAGCCTCCATAGCTCTCTGGAGTAGAGAATTCTAAAGAGTCACGTCCCTCTGAGTGAAGAAATTCCTCTTCATCTCAGTCCTAAATGACCTAGCAAAGTTGCTCTATATTAAGGAACTTTTCCAAGTGTTTCATTTATATTGAAAATAAATTGAAAGTAAGTTTTTAAAAAGAAAATTCAAATTCTTAATATATAGATATTCAAATCTTCAACTATCCACTAGTGTTGAAATATATATATATATATATATATATAATATATATATATAAGTTAATGAGAAATCCTGCATAGGGTGCATAATACATTAAAAACTGTGACCTCTCATGCCTGTTAACCACAGTACCTCCTGTTTTATGTGATCAACGACTTTGGGGACCATAAATAAATATGCTCACGGAAAAGTTTAATTCAAAAGTATTTATTTGCAGTACTGTTACAAAGGAAGAATGAATCACCATTACCTGATGAAAGAACAGATGTCTGTTTTAAACAATGGGACTCGCTCAGCCATATTTTTGGTCAACTCTTGGTCAATTCCATTCATGATTATCTGAAAGATACCCAAGAGCCATTCCTGCATTCCTCCACTATCTCAAGTCACTTACGATCTAATTATAGTTTCCTTCAACAAAGAACATCTGTTTACATGGTTATGACCAGGTGAGAAAGAGGTCTAGGGTTCCCTTTCAGCCTTCACCTGGTCTTATTGTAACAGAGTTTAATTTTTAAACACCCCGTGTTTTCAGCTCCCCCTTGGTGAATCCTTCACCGCTTTCCAATTATAAGGTAAAGAAAACAGCACAAACAGGCTTTCTTAAGTTTAAAGAAGAAAAGTTGAAATTTATTAAACTTAAGCTCTAATTCGGTTCACTACTATGGATTCACAGTGCATCCACGCTAGAATGCATACGCGATACACACATTCAAATAGAGACAGAAAAGAGCAGAAGAAAAATAAAGTGGAAAAGTTTGAGGCAATATCCGAAGGGTTTTTGTTGTGTTATGGTTCTTCAAGCTCACTGTTGCGTCCTTGCTTGAATGTAGATTTTGCTTTTCGTTGGGACCCAGTATTCTTATGCTCCCAGAAATGGGAGCAGACAGACAGGAGAGGCTGTGGCGAGCCAGCCAGGAGAGATCTTCTCAGTCCAGTCTGCTTTCTGCCCAAACTGTTTGTATTAATTCAAAAAACTCAAGTTGCCCCAGCAGGTTAATCATGTGACTAGCTGGTTTGACCATGTCCGTTTGTGTATTTGGCCATCTTAGCAGTCAACCTGGAATGCGAGCTCCCCCACCTTCAACATCTGGTGATCAAAAGTCCATTGTGGGTTGAATGTGTCAGGGAATGGTCCTTTGTTCTTTCCAAGCACTGTCTGTTAATATGCAAATGTCTTTCCAGCCAAGGGTCCATTGTGGTTTGAATGTGTCAGAGAATGGCTGCTTTGTCCTTCCAAACACTATCTGTTAATATGCAAATATCTTTCCAGCCAAGATCTGGCAATTTTTTAAAGCAAGTCCTTTCTTCACTTCAACAACAGTTTGAACTTTAATGTCCATGTGGCGAAATTAATATGCCTTATGCTTGGCAGGTGGGGGCCTCCATGACAATATTCTATTAACAACTGGTTTACACAAGTACAGCCTGAGTAAGATCACGAATGATAAACAAATAGATTATAACCTAGATTCATAGAATGGCAAAAGCACAGAGGTTGGCTATTCAGCCCATCGGGTCTGTGCTGGCTCTCTGGAAGAGCAACTCACCTAGTCCCACTCCCCCGTCTTTACCCTGTAGCCCATCCAATTTTTCACTTCAGATCATTATCTAAATCTCTTATGAAAGTCACGATTGAATCTCCCTCCACCACGCTCTCAAGCAGTGCATTTCAGATACTAATCATGTGCTGCATAAAAAAGATTTTCCTCAAGTTGCTATTGCTCCTTTTGCCAATCACATTAAGTCAGTGTCCTCTGGTCCTTGACTCTTCCACCAACGGGAACAGTTTCTCCCTGTCTACTGTGTCCAGACCCTCAAGATTTTGGATACCTTATCAAATCTCCTCTTATTTTCTCTTCTCAAAGGGCAACAGCCCCAGCTTCTGCAATCTATCCACTTTATTGAAGTTCCTCATCCCTGCAACCATTCTCATGAACCTTTCCTGCACCTTCTCTAATGCTTTCACAGCTTTCCTAAAGTATGATTACCAGAATAGGACACAATATTCCAGTTGAGGCCGAACCAGTGTTTTATACAGGTTCAGCATAACTTCCTTGTCCTTGCACTCTATACCCTATCTATAAAGCCCAGGATTCCACATGCTTTATTAATTGCTTTCTCAACCTGCCCTGCAGCCTTCAATGATTTGTGCACATATACCCCCAGGTCCTTCTGTCCCTGCATCCCCTTTAGAATTGTACCCTTTATTTTATATTGCCTCTCCTTGTTCATCCTACCAAAATGAATCACTTCACACTTTTCTGCATAAAATTTCATCTGCCACTTGTCCACCCATTCCACCAGCTTGTCTATGCACTCTGGAAGTTTATCACTATCTGTTTATATTTCACAATACTCCCAAGTTTTGTGCCATCAGAAAATTTTGAAATTGTGCCCTGTACATCAAAGTCTAGGTTATTAATATATATCACAAAAAGCCGTGGTCCTAACACTGATCCCTGTGGAACCCCACTATATATCTTCCTCCAATCCAAAAAACAATCATTCACTACTACTCTGTTTCCTGTCACTCAACCAACTTTGTATCCATGCTGCCACTGTCTCTTTTATTCCAAACTGCTTTAACTTTGCTGACAAGCCTGTTATGTGGTACTTTATCAAATGCCTCTTGGAAGCCCATAAACACCACATCAACCACATGACCCTCATCAACCCTCTGTTACCTAATAAAAGAATCAGGCAAATAAGTTAAACACAATTTTCCCTTAACATCCATGCTGGCTTTCCTTAATTAATCCACATTTGCCCAAGTGACTATTAATTTTGTCCCAAATTATCATTTCTAAAAGCTTTCCCACCACCGAGGTTGAACTGACTGGCCTGTAGTTACTGGGCTTCCTTACACCCTTTTTTGAATAAGTGTTCAACATTTGCCATTTTCCAGTCCTCTGCCCCCATGCCTACATCTAAGGAGGATTGGAAAATTATGGCCAGCGCCTCTGCAATTTTTCCCCTTACTTCCCGCAGTACCCTTGGATAGGTGAATTTGGACCTAGGCTCCCAAAGCTTTCCACCACTGGGAGTTTTCCTCACCTCAGTCTGCTGTCGACTAATTGCTATGATTAGCCAACAACTCCATTATTGCATCATGTGACTAACAGGATGGCAGAAGGCAAACCAGATGGACTGTAGTCTTCTTTCATCCAGCAATTCCTACGTTTCTAATTTCACAGTAAGTTTATTCCTTTTATTTCAGAAGATTTACAGTAAGCATGCATCTATAATTTTTTCCGAGCATTTCAATTTAACAGCAAACCCAAATTCAAACGGTTATCAGAAGGGATTCACCAGATTGTTACCAGGGCTCCAAGGGTTAAATTATGAGGCGAGAATACATAAACTAGGCTTGAATTCTCTCGAGTCTCCTATAAAAAGTTAAGGGGTGATTTTATTGAGGTTTTTAGGACTTTGAAAAGAACTGATAGGGTAGATCGAAACTTTTTCTGCTGATAGGAAGTTCAGGACAAGGGGACATAAACCTGTAATCAGAGCCAGGCTATTCAGGAGGGAAGTTAGGAAACACTTCTCCACACAAAAGGTGGTACCAGTGTGTAACACACTCCCACAAAGGTGGTAGATGTTAATATTAAATCTGAGATTGCTAGATTTTTGCTAGCAAGGTTATTAAGGGATATGAAGTCAAGGTGGGTGAATGGAGTTAGGATATTGATCAGCCATGATCTAATTGATTGTTGGAATAGGCTCAAAGGGCTGAATGACCTCCTGGTGTTCACATGTTCTTCTTTCATAGAAAAAAAATAAACGTTGGCACCTATAAATCTGTAAATAGATTACAGCCAATCTTGAAAAGCATTTATAAAATTAAAGCATTTCTCCCGTCTAAATGACACAATTCCTTCTCCAGATTGGCAACAAAACACTGGGACATATTTTCACTATGTCATGTGCAATGAAACGTTAAACCTATTCATAAAGATTGGGTTATTGATGCCAAACGCATATAACTAATGTTACACAATTAGCATACTTCTGTTCAGGCTTTAATTTGATCTCGAGATCTGAGATTGAAATTGATTCTTCTAAAACTAGGAGTACCTCAATGAAAGACATTTGAAAAAAGGAAACTTAATCTCATTCAAAGATGAGCCCAGTGTCCATAAATCCTTCTGACGCTATTGATTTGGTTATTACTTTGGTATGGTCAGATCCATATATTTATCATGGCATGCATCCATTACAAGTTTTGGGTCTTCCTTGCATGTTACCTCAGATACCGCAGTCCTGGTCACTCCTATAAGCAATGGAATTATGTTGATTCACTATTGCCCGTTTTGCATTTTGCTCTTCACCAGTACCTCAAAACGGACGAAAGCAAATCGGAAAAGAAAAATGGAGTGAAATATAAAATAGGCTGCCAATATGCTATTTGTCCTTTTTGCAATCCCTCGAAAGACCAATTTCACCCCTAGTATGTCTCAGCTTGTAAAAGAAAACTTTCTCTGATAAAATTTATTCTCCAGATGCTCCTATTTTTAGGGGCAAAACCAAACAGATACAATTACAGGTGGAAGGGAAACTTTTTTCCCCCTTGGACTGACATCCTAAGAGATAGTTCACAATACATACAGTCAGACTGCAGGATCTGAAAGAGTCACAGTTCTAGGCAAAAATGTCACATCCAATTCCAGTTTTTTGAAAGACCGATATCTTCAACAAAAGAAAAGTACGCAAAGGCACTAAAGGTAACTTTTACGTTTAATCATGTTATTGTGAAATATATCATTTGTCTTTTCAGGTTTACAATTTTATTTTGAACACTAGAAACTTCAGTTACTTACAAAAATATTTTCAAAAAGCATTTTGAGTGATTTGATCGGTTCACCTTCCCTTTTATTTTACTCGCGGATTATGGAATGATTTATATTACGATGTAGCCACATAACTGAGGTTAAAAATGTGATCAGTATCAGTGGAGGAAATTTCATAAACTGATGTATGCGATCAGCCAAGACTCAATAATCTCTTTGTCTGGTTTCTCAGGTGAAGTACAAATAAGCTTCGACAATAGATGAAGGGGCTAAGAATATTTACAAACAAAACATAGAAAGGTCAATTCACCTTCTTTCAGGTAATCTTCCAGTCAATCGGGGATGGTAGCATGGTGGTAATGTTACTGGACTATTAATTCGGAGGCCTGGACTAATGCTTCAGAGATAGGAGGTCAAATCCCACCAAGGCAGCTGGGGCAATTTAAATTCAATTAATTTATACATCCAGAACAAAATGCTAGTCTCGTTAATAATCATGAATTTACCAGATTGCCGTAAAAACTCATCTGGTTCACAAACGTCCTTCGGGGAGGAAATCTGTTGTCATTACCCAGTCTGGCCTACATGTGACTCCAGACTAACAGCAATGTGGCTGACTCTGAAATGGTCTAGCAAGTGAAGTGGGAGCCATTAGTAGATTTAGCATTAGAATGCATTAATAATCTTAGAAGAAACACTGTAGCTGTGAGGGACCCTTTGGCCAGATGGGATACTTGACCATTATTTCTGGGATTTTACAACTCAGTACTTAATTGCCTCAAACAGCTTGTGTAAACATGCTGTCCTTGCTTCACTAAGAAAAGAGGAAAGGGGAAATTAGAGACTAGACAAGCAACAATAAACCATGGGAACTAGCAGTGTCAAGGTTGGGGGATGAGATAACAGGAAACATTTGTTGGGGGGGGGGGGTTGCGGGGGGGCATACAATCCAGTTCATTGATCAAGTCGTAAACCTGGTATGCGTTGGTGGTAGTGTGATCGATGAATAATGACTATTGCATCCTATGAATGTGTACTGTAAACTCTATCATTGAGAAATTCTTTGGGTTACCAGAAGCTTCTCCCTTGCAAATGCTTGAAATAAAGTCTTTATTTGCTTTAATCCCGTGGACTCGAGAGTGGTTAGATTTTTCCACAACACAAGCCACTCAGTTCAAGGGCAATTAGGGATGAATAACAAATGCTGGTCTTGCCTGTGACGCTCACATCCTAAGAATGAATTGAAAAAAAAAAATCAAAAAATGGAGTTGTCAAAAAATAAATTGATGGCAGCCATAAATTTGCAATCCTACTTGCCTGAAGGAGCAATATAGGTAAACTATAAACCCTCCCATTAATTAACCTCACTCTGATTATTCTTAAGATTAAATAATTCATTCTGTAAGGTTTATATGCAAGACCTGCATGCTAAGAAATGGACGAATAATTTACTATTGTAGATTTTCCTAATTACAAAAGAAACTTATTTTTTCCCAGAAAGACAAAACAACACAACATAGTGTTACAACTTCCCTTAAAATGGTAAACAGAAATTATATTTAAAATCCAACAGAGAATCCACATAAATTAAAAGCTTGTAATCTTAACAAACTGCATCATAGGTAAAAGAGTAATTGAACAATGGGAGGCCTTCTAAGAGGAGATGGTTCAGGTACAGAGTAGACACATTCACATGAGGGGGAAAGGAAGGGCATCCAAAGTTCGAGCTCCTTGGATGACTTGAGAGATTAAAATGAGACAGAAAAAGGAGGCAGGCTTAAGACAAATGTAAAGTTCATAATAGAGTAGAGAATGAAGTTGAATAAAGAAAATACAGAGATCTAAAAACAGGGAATAAGAGTTAAAGAATAGATTAGTCACCAACATAAAAGGGAAGTCTTTTAGAAGCACAAATAGTAAAAAAGTGTAGTGTTGATTAAGGACAAAAAAGGAAATCTTGTGCAGGCAGACGACCAGTACTTTGCATCTGTCTTCACTAGAAAAGTGGATGCTGCCAATGCAGCAGTAAAGCAGGAGGCATTAGTGATATTGAATAGAATAAAAATTGATAGGAGGTGGTACTCAAAAGTTGAGAGTCCTCAAAATAGATAAGTCACTAGGTTACTGAGGGAAGCAAGGGTGGAAATTATGGAGGCTCTGGCCACAATTTTCCAATCGTCCTTGGATATGGAGGTGGTGCCAAAGGACTGGAGGATTGCAAACGTTACACCTGTTTAGAAAAAGGGGAGGGGGAAAACCTGGCAACTACAGGCCCGTCAACCCAACATCAGTGGTGGGAAAACTTAGAAACAATTATTTGGGACAAAATTGATTGGTATTTGGAAAAGTATGGGTTAATAAATGAAAGTCAGCAGGGATTTGCCAAAATAAAATTGGGTTTGACTAACTTGATCAAGTGCTTTGATGCATAGAAAGGGTTGATGATGGCAATGTGGCTGATGTGTAGATGGGCTTTCAAAAAGGTGTTTGATAAAGTACCACAATAGATTTGTTAACAAAATCAAAGCCCATGGAATTAAAAGGACACTGGCAGAACAGATACAAAATTAGCTAAGAGACAAAAAGCAGAGCATAGCAGTTAATGGTTGTTTTTCAGACTGGAGAGAGGTATATAGAGATGTTCCCCAGGGGTCAGTTTTAGGACCATTGCTGTTTTGATATAAATGGACTTGGGTATACAGGGCATAGTTTCAAGGTTTGCAGATGACACAACATTCAGAAATGTAGCAAACAATGAGGAGGTTAGTTTTTTAAAAAAAATTCATTCATGGGATGTGGGCGTCACTGACTAGGTCAGCATTTATTACCCATCCCTAATTGCCCTTGAGAAGGTGGTGGTGAGCTGCCTTCTTGAACCATTGCTGAAATGGGCAGACACATAGCCAATGAAATTTGACGCAGAGAAATGTGAGGTGATACATTTTGGTGGGAAGAATGAGGAGAGGCGATATGAACTAAATGATACGATTTTAAAGATACTGTGAGAACAGAGACTGGGGTTGGGGAGAGGGTGGGTATATATACACAAATCTTTGAAAGGTGGCAGGACGAGTTGAAAATGTTGTTTAAAAAAAGCATATGGTATCCTTGGCTTTAATAGAAGAATAGATTACAAAAGCAAAGGAGTTATGCTGAACCTTTATAAATACTGGTTAGGCCTCTGTTGGAGTACTGTGTTCAATTCTGGCTGCCACACTTTAGGTAGAGTGTCAAGGCCTTGGAGAGGATGCAATAGAGGTTTACTAAAATGGTACCAGGGATGAGGGACTTCAGATATGTGGAGAGACTGGAGAAGCTGGGGTAGTTCTCCTTAGAGCAGAGAGGGTAAGAGGAGCAAAATAATGCGGATGCGGGAAATCTGAAACAAAAATAAAAACAAGAAATGCTGGAAATACTCAGCAGGTCTGGCAGCATCTGTGAGAGAGAAGCAGAGTTAACGTTTCAGGTCAGTGACCCTTCTTCAGAGGAGATTTGGTAGCTGTGTTCAAAATCATGAAAGGCTTTGATAAAGTAAATAAAGAGAAACTGTTTCCAAAGGCAGAAGGGTCAGTGAGCAGCGAACACAGATGTAAGGTGACTGGCAAAAGAATCAGAAGTGACGTGAAACTTTTGTTTAAAACACAGTGAGTTGTTGTGATCTGGAATACACTGCCTGAAAGAATGGTGGAAGCAGATTCAATAGTAACATTCAAAAGGGAATTAGAGAAATACTTGAAGGGAAAAGATTTACAGGAGTTTGGGGAAAAAAGGGGAGTGGGACTGATTGCATAACTCTACTAAAGAGCCGGCACAGGCCCAAGCGGCCGAATATCCTCCTTCTGTGCTGTTTCATTCGATGATTCTATATATGTGCTTGTCAGTTATTAACTCTTGCAACAAAAAGACTTAGTTTTGCAATCTGCAGTTGTAAAGATCAGACTGATTGTCTTTAAAACGCAACAAATTACAGTCTTTATTTAAAAGTACATTTAATAATTGTACTACATTACAAAATAACAAATCAAGAAAAGAGTAATAATAATAATCAATTGATTACAACAGACTTTGTGCTCAAAATTAACCACCTGTGTATTTTTGTTCAAACTTTCAATTGTTAACAGATGATAATCTACTTAGGTAAGCCTCCCATCCTGCTTTTTTGTATATTCTTGCAGCTTCCACACAATCCTTTGCAGACAGGATCCCTCGACCCACAATGATGATGTCTGAGCCCTTGTTGTGAATCACTTCTTCAGGACTCAGATACTGTTGGCCCAGATTATCCGCTGAAAAGAAATGTGAGGCACAGACAGAACTTGTTGAATTAATTCTATACACCCAAGATATGGTTACAAATTTTCATATGTATAATACTGTTTAACTGGCAAACAAATTACTAGCTGAAAGAAACCTTTGTGCTATGGCTGCATCATCATATTGCATCACTAAACGTTCTGCAAATTCACACAGGTGCGGTTCTGATCTCAGTGATTTCTACTAATGGTTAAATATTTGCACCAACAGCTAGTCTCCTGTCTGTGGAAGTAGTGAATGGTACTATTAAGATTGGTTGGGGTGAGGGGGAGGGAAGAAGCAGTAAAAGTCCTCAACAATCTTAGTAAAACAATCTGAAACAGGGGTTACATAGCGAGGAAGAATGTATCAAAAACAAGAAATGCTGGAATCACTCAGCAGGTCTGGCAGCATCTGTGGAAAGAGAAGCAGAGTTAACGTTTCGGGTCAGTGACCCTTCTTCAGAACTGACAAATATTAGAAAAGTCACAGATTATAAGCAAGTGAGGTGGGGGTGGGGCAAGAGATAACAAAGGAGAAGGTGCAGATTGGACCAAGCCACATAGCTGACCAAAAGGTCACGGAGCAAAGGCAAACAATATGTTAATGGTGTGTTGAAAGACAAAGCATTAGTACAGATTAGGTGTGAATACACTGAATATTGAACAGCAGCAAGTGCAAACCTGAAAAAAAACCTGAAAAAAACAGTGGGTAAGCAAACTGAACAAACTAAGATGAAATGAAATAAATGCAAAAAAAGATTGTAAAAAATGTAAAAAAGAATGTAAAAAAAAAGGAAGAAAAAAACAACTAAAAATGAAAGTAAAATGGGGGGCTGTCATGCTCTGAAATTATTGAACTCAATGTTCAGTCCGGCAGGCTGTAGTGTGCCTAATCGGTAGATGAGATGCTGTTCCTCGAGCTTGCGTTGATGTTCACTGGAACACTGCAGCAATCCCAGGACAGAGATGTGAGCATGAGAGCAGGGGGGGGGGGGGGGGGGGAGTGTTGAAATGGCAAGCAACCATGACAACAATGTATGACAGTTAACCTAAGAATATCACAGAATTAGTAATACATTATTCATGGGCACAATTAGGAATTAACTATTGCACTGTGCACAGTTTTTAAAGAAGTTGGCACAATTTGCTTTCAACATACTGGCCAAACTATGAAACACTTATTTTGTTTTGATGCAAGCAATGTAACACAAGGGTCAATTGCTGGCAGACAGACTGACAATAGCCCAGCAGAGTTGTTTTCTGGCTCACTTTGAAGTGACTTCTTGAACAGCCTGTGAAGGGTTGTTGCCATTTAAGTTAAAAGAGTATTGTGTGTCACCAAGATGGTCGATAAGTTACCATTCCATTTGATTTTATTTTTCCTTGTTTTCTTTGTATGTACTAATAAGCTGGTACCAATTAGTTAATTCTAGTGATGCTTGGCACCCTGGGGTAATTCTGTAAAAGCCAAATACAGAACTGGCTGGCTTGAAAACTGGGCACTTTTGTGAAAATAATAGGACTATCTAATCTATTTATTCCTGTAAATAGATTATTTATTTTGTCATAAT
Organism: Heterodontus francisci; assembly: GCF_036365525.1. NCBI lineage: Eukaryota > Metazoa > Chordata > Chondrichthyes > Heterodontiformes > Heterodontidae > Heterodontus > Heterodontus francisci. The sequence continues at coordinate 68,699,701 of NC_090377.1, read as the reverse complement.
TTGACATCAAGAGATGCAACACATGGCCACCACTGGTGGCTGTTCCTTTAGCTGCCTAGGCACCAAGCTCTGGAATTCGCTCCGTAAACCTCTCCGCCTCTCTGCTCCTTTAAGATAGTCCTTGAAACCTACCTCTTTGACCCAGCTTATGGTCATCTGTCCGAATATCTTATGTTGTCAAATTCTGTTTGATAATACTCCTGTGAAGTTTTTTTAGGACGGTTTACTGCATTAATGGTGCAAAACAAATGCAAGTTGTTGAGACAATGCATCCATTTTAGCTGGAAAACTTTTTTAAAAACAGAAACAGGTTCTGATTTTAGTTCTTTTTCTAAGCGTGAAGAGCAGATGTGGCATATCCTATCCTTCCTTCCCTGCATGGGCTGCAGCTTTAGCAGACACTCAAAGATAGCTGAGGGTTTACATATTTCACATGGCTTGCCAAAGGGATAATTGCAGCACAGGGCATGTCCCTATCAAACGCTTGCAATAGTTTACTGGCAAGAGCACGGTTGAGGGGGTGGCGGCAGAGAGAAAGGGAAGTGATAAACATTTGTAACAAATAAATAAGTTGGTTCAGTGAAAGAAAGACAAAGTGCCGGAATATGACAGGATACATCCAAGCATCCTGAAGGAAATGAGGGGAAAAAGGGCCATAAAAAACTTTTGGACCATTGGATTTTGACAACTGTACTAACTTCAGGATGTACTGCAGCATCTTGCCAAGGCTTCAGTGGGAGCACCTTTCAAATTTGGAACTACCAACTCTTAGAAGGACAAGGGAAGTAGGTCCATGGAAACATCTCCAAGTTTCACACTATCCCAACATGAACATACAGTGCTTGTCCTTGTCACAGGCTGAAAATCCTGCAACTCCCTACCCAAACAGTACTGTGGTAATACGACCTCTTAAGGACAGATTGGGACAGGCAATAAATGCTAGTGATGCCCAAATCCTCAAGAATGATTAGAAAAAAAAGAGGCTACAGCACAGATTCACTAGGATGATCCCTGGTATGAGGACATATACATATGAAAATAAAAAGACTTGAATAATTGGGATTGCTTCCATAGGACAGCCTGAAGAGGTGGTTGACGCAAGAACCCTCACAACATTTAAGTATTTAGATGAGCACTTGAAACACCATAGCATACAAGTATACGGGCCAAGTGCTGGAAAATGGGATTAGAATAGTTAGGTGCTTGATGGCTGGCACAGACCTGATGGGCCGAAGGGCCTGTTTCTGTCCTGTATAACGCTAATACTATGACTTTATAACAGAGAACATTATGAGGTGATTTGATAGAGGTTATTTAAAATGATGAAGGGATTGGACACAATTACTGTTTCCAGTAATTAAAGGTGTACAGCTATAAAATTAGAAGAAATTTACGACAGAGAAGGGAAGCGTCAAAAAGATTTGAGAGGGTGTGGATGGTACTACTAAGGTTATTGATTAGTCACGTCAACAATAGGTTAGATAGGTGTGTGAAGGAAAGGGACATGAAACAATACAAAACCAGCGCCTGCACATGGGATTAGGACTACTGCTCGTGGAACCAACAGCCTGTTTGTGTATAATTTTGTGTAACCTTTAGCTCTCAATAATAGACAATTACCAATCTGTCCAATGTTAATAATTATAATTGATATATCATTTTTTGTTGGGTCCATACTGATTGGAAACCATTTCAGGCACACTGAATTGAACCCAGGGAGGGGCCAACCTCTGACACTACCAATATTAGCAGTTCAAGGTCCAATTCTTCTCCCTCAGGGGCTGAATTAAGCAAAAACTCAGTGCAATCAACACTGTAGCTGATAAGCAGGATAAAAAGATACATTAAATTTTTGTTCTAACACTGCAGGACACCAACTAATATATTTTTAAATCTGCTATGCCTTTGCAGTGCATTTCTGCTATATGTAAAAAAAATCAATGCAAACTTCACTTCCCAATTAAACAGTTACAAGTATAAAATACTTGCTATGAGCTGCAACTTCATATAATCCACTTCCACTACATTCTCTCTCTAAGACAAAGATTTTAATGACTAGCAAGAGGCTTCTAGCATTGCAATATACTGCACTTGAAGAGTAGTACCCTTACCTCCAATCTGCATCCGAACTCCCGGGGTCATGTTTATAAACTCTGATCTGCTGCTGATGTTTGAGTTAGATATAAACCCAATGACAAAGTCAGAATGCTCTTCAGCCAGTCTTACCTAAATAAACAAAAATATGTTTTAGAAGAGAATTTTAGCTTGAATTTTATCTCTCCTAATTTAGTAGTACAAATTCACAAGCTATCTCCATGGTTAAAGCAATAATCACAGCTGTGAGTAAGGATAAAATGCTAGAAGGAGCATCAAATGAAGCCATTTGGGTTGAACTGAGGGAAAAATGGGGCAATCACGCTGCTACTATAGATCCCCAGAGGGAGATAGTCAAGAGCAAATATGTAGGCAAAATGCAGAAACAAAAGGGCAGTAAAAGTAGGGGATTTCAACTACCCCAATATTAACTGGGATAAATTCAGTGTAAAAGGTATAGAGGTCACAGAATTCTTAAAATGTATTCAGGAGAACTTTTTTTAACCAGTGTGTAGTAAGCCCAACACAGGCACTTCTGATGGCAGCATGTATGATGTAGTCTACATGAGTTTTAGCATGGCTTTCAACAAGGTCCCACATGGCAAACTGGTCAGAAAAGTAGGGCTCATTGGATCCAAGGGAAAGTGGCAGGAAGCAAAGGGTCAGGGTCAATGAGTATATTTGAGACTGGAAGGCTGTTTCCAGTGGGGTTCTGTAGGGCTCAGTACTGGGTCCCGTGCTTTCCGTGGTACATTTCAATGATTTAGACTTAAATGTAGGAGGCATGATTAAGGAGTTTGCAGATGATATCAAAATGGGCCGTGTGGTTGATAGTGAGGAAGCAGGCTGTAGACTGCAGGAAGATATCAATGGACTGATCAGGTAGACAGAAAAGTGGCGAATGGAATTCAATCTGGAGCAGTATGAGGTAATACATTTGGAGAGGACAAACAAGTCAAGGGAATACACAATAAATAGCAGGATTCTGAAAAGTGCAGAGGAACTGATGGATCTTGGACTGTATATCTACAGATCCCTGAAGGTAGCAGGGCAGATAGTTAAGAAGGCAACAGGATACTTTGCTTTATTAGCCAAGGAATAGAATATAACAGCAGAGGCATTACCCTAGAACTGTATAAAGCACTAGTTAGGCTACAGCTAGAGTACTGCATACAGATGAGGCTGAGGAGAGATTTAATTTCGGTGCATATTATAAAGGGCTTAGATAAAGTTGATAGGAAGGACCTATTTACCTTAGCAGAGACACCAATAACTAGGGGGCATAGATTTAAGGTAACTGATAGGATTAAAGGGGAGTTGAGGAGTAATTTCTTAACCCATAGGGTGGTTGGGGACTGGAACACATTGCCTGAAAGGATGATAAGACACAGAAACCCTTGTTGCATTTAAGAAACACATGGATATGCACTTCAGGTGCCATAACCTCAGGGCTACAAACCAAGAGCTGGAAGGTGGATTGGCCTGGATAGCTTTTTTCAGCTGGCATGGACATAATGGGCCCAATGGCCCCCTTCAGTGCTGCAAATCTTTCTATGTTTGCAATTCGTGAGTGAAGCCAAAATTAGTGGCATTTGCAAAATCTTAAATATGACAGGAATGAAATAAAGTTAAGATTTGCTAAAATAAATCACTTAACTAAGACACTGAAAAATACAGTATTTGTAATGCTGGTCATGGCCACTGGAAATCTACAGTAATTTCTGTGACCAGGGTTTATGGAATCTTAATATAGAAAGTATTCCTAAACCGTTGGCTTTTTCCATTTATCCATCTCAATTTGGAAGCCATAATCAGGAAGAGATAATGGAATTATATCCTCCCATAGCCTCAATATAACGGAAGCCTTGATTTGTTGTGGAATGGTTTTGTGCTCAATACTATGTGGAAAGATCCTCAAATTCTACGTGTGGACTTCTTAGAGTATTGGGATATCTTTCTTGCATTGTATTTGGTAATAAGTCAGAATGATTTAATTACAGCTGCTTTGGTGTAGTCCCCAGTAGCCAGGGAACCTTTGGAGCTCATTTCGGCAATCAGCAAGCAGCCTCGGTTCAGAGGCATCCCAGCTTCTTTTAATCCTTTCACTACTCCAGGGCCAGGAACCACATGAGCATTCACAAAATCAGACCATAAAACAATTTTGTATACTCCACCTGGAGAACAAGAAGACATAAATTAACCAAACAGAGCACTTCTACACTGCAATAATGTTGATAACTCCCAATATTTGAGTCTGACACAGTAATGACACAATCAAACATAAACCTATCAGTCTGCGCTGCTTTGACACGAACATACATCCAGTTTTCTTGTTTCTCCCAATCTGCTGTGAGTACGGGACCTCCTTCATCAGGCATATAAATGCATTAAGTCACTTCAGTATGTGATGCAAAGGCACATTACATTGCGAGTTATCTCACACACTTGTTTCCATCCCACGTAAAACATTTCTTTCAAACAGAAGATTTATCAGCAGAAGAGTAATATACCACGTGATGCCTTTAACTTCCTATAGCACATTCACGAAGTCAATTCTGAAAACTGCCCGTGAAACCATTTGTTAGTAATTTTAGGAAGAGGTGGAAAAGTTGGAAAGGGGCAAAGAAGCTCCAAATTAATTCCAATAAACTTATCAATCATTTGTCCAGCATAATCCATGCAAATAATGACAGGGAGAATTCTGCTAACTTATGTTGAGACAAGTAAATTTAAGGCTTGAAAATGAAGAAAACACCACAAAAAATAACTTGCCCATCTCCTTTCTGGTGCCGACAAAAAGCATGAAGAATGACTGTAATCCCCTGTCTCCTCTACATGCTTCAGAAGTTGCAAGGCAGGGTTACAGCTCAATAATTTGAAGATATTGATAGATAAATCTCTGGGGAAGAAATTAGTGAATGCTTTGTATCTGTTTTCATAGTAGAGCAACAGGAAAAATACCAAAGGCCGAAGGGAATCTAAAAATAAGACAAGGGGAGGAATTTACTGAACATAACACAAGTAAGGAAAATGGTAATGCAGTAAATAATGGGACTTAAAATGGACAAATTGCCATAACATGATGGCTTTCACGCTAGGGTATTAAAAGAAACAGTTGGGGAAATTGCAGATGAGTTAGTTATAATTTTCAAAAGCTCTCTAGATTCAGGAGCTGTGACTTTGGATTAGAAAATTGTAAATGTTACTCCATTATATAAGAATGGAAAGAAAGAGAACCAGGAAACCATCAGTTGAGAGCAAATTATTGGAATTCATCATCAAGGACAGAACAACTGAGCACTTAAACAAGTATCAGCTGATCAAAGAGAGTCTGCCTGGATCTGTGAGTGATAGATCATGTCTAACTAATCAAATCGACCTTTTTGAGGAGGCCGGAGGGTTAAGGTTATGAATTCTGTCTATATGAAGTTCCAGAGTAACTTGGCAACATTCCAGAGATTATTAGTAAAAATAAAAGTGCTGGGATTTGGAGGTAACTTGTGAAAGGGATTGGGAGGTGGGAGACAGAGAAGTGTGATAAAAGAAACATAATCTGATTTGCAGGATGTGACAAATGGTGTTCCCCAGTGACCTGTACTAAGCCTCAGCTTTTCCCCAGAAAAATCAATGACTTGGATAAAGAAATAGAGAGCTGTATATTCAAGTTTGCAGATGACACTAAATTTAGGAAGGTTGACAAGGTCTTAGAGAGGGTACAGAGGAGGCTTACCAAAAATGAGGAACTTTAGTTATAGAACAGTACAGCACAGTACAGGGCCTTCGGCCCACGATGTTGTGCCGAACCTTAAACCTACTCTGAGATCAAACTACCTACATACCCTTCATACTACTATCATCCATGTACCTATCCAAGAGTCGCTTAAATGTCCCTAATGTATCGGCTTCTACTACCACTGCTGGCAGTGCATTCCACGCACCCACCACTCTCTGTGCAAAGAACCTACCTCTGACATCTCCCCGAAACCTTCCTCCAATCACCTTAAAATTATGCCCCCTGGTGATAGCCCTTTCCGCCCTGGGAAAAAGTCTCTGGCAATCCACTCCATCTATGCCTCTCATCATCTTGTACACCTCTGTCAAGTCACCTCTCATCCTTCTTCGCTCCAATGAGAAAAGCCCTAGCTCCCTCAACCTCTCTTCATAAGACATGCCCTCCAGTCCAGGCAGCATCCTGGTAAATCTCCTCTGCACCCTCTCTAAAGCTTCCACATCCTTCCTATAATGAGGCGACCAGAACTGAACACAATATTCCAAGTGTGGTCTAACCAGGGCTTTATAGAACTGCAGCATAACCTCGCAGCTCTTAAACTCAATCCCCCTGTTAATGAAAGCCAACACACCATACACCTTCTTAACAACCCTATCAACTTGGGTGGCAACTTTGAGCGATCTATGGACATGGACCCCAAGATCCCTCTGTTCCTCCACAATACCAAGAATCCTGTCTTTAAGCCTGTATTCTGCATTCAAATTCGACCTTCCAAAATGAATTACTTCACACTTTTCCAGGTTGAACTCCATCTGCCACTTCTCAGCCCAGTTCTGCATCCTGTCAATGTCCCGTTGCAACCTACAACAGCCTTCCACACTATCCACAACTCCAGCAACCTTCGTGTCATCGGCAAACTTGCTAACCCAGCCTTCCACTTCCTCATCCAAGTCATTTATAAAAATCACAAAGAGCAGAGGTCCCAGAACAGATCCCTGCGGAACACCACTGGTCACCGAGCTCCAGGCTGAATACTTTCCATCTACTACCACCCTCTGTCTTCCATGCACCGAGCTCCAGGCTGAATACTTTCCATCTACTACCACCCTCTGTCTTCCATGGGCCAGCCAATTCTGTATCCAGACAGCCAAATTTCCCTGTATCCCATGCCTCCTTACTTTCTGAATGAGCCTACCATGGGGAACCTTATCAAACGCCTTGCTAAAATCCATATACTCCACATCCACTGCTCTTCCTTCAACAACGTGTTTTGTCACATCTTCAAAGAATTCAATAAGGCTTGGGAGGCATGACCTGCCCCTCACAAAGCCATGCTGACTGTCTCTAATCAAACTATGCTTTTCCAAATAATCATAAATCCTGTCTCTCAGAATCCTCTCCACTAATTTGCCCACTACCGACGTAAGACTGGTCTATAATTCCCAGGGTTATCCCTATTCCCTTTCTTGAACAAGGGAATAACATTTGCCACCCTCCAATCATCTGGTACTACTCCAGTGGACAGTGAGGACGCAAAGATCATCGCCAAAGGTGCGGCAATCTCTTCCCTCGCTTCCCGTAATATCCTTGGGTATATCCCATCTGGCCCCAGGGACTTATCTGTCCTCATATCTTTCAAAATTTCCAGCACATCCGGGAAGATCTTAACATCAACCTGTTCGAGCATATCAGCCTGTTTCACGCTGTCCTCACAAACGACCAGGTCCCTCTCACTAGTGAATACTGAAGCAAAGTATTCATTTAGGACCTCCCCTACCTCCTCCGACTCCAGGCACAAGTTCCCTCCACTATCCCTGATCGGCCCTACCCTCACTCTGGCCATCCTCTTGTTCCTCACATAAGTGTAAGACGCCTTGGGATTTTCCTTAATCCTACCCACCCAAGACTTTTTCATGTCCCCTTCTAGCTCTCCTAAGTCCATTCTTCAGTTCCTTCCTGGCTACCTTGTAACCCTCTGGAGCCCTGTCTGATCCTTGCTTCCTCAACCTTAAGTAAGCTTCCTTCTTCCTCTTGACTAGCTGTTCCACATCTCTTGTCATCCAAGGTTCCTTCACCCTACCATCCCTTCCCTGCCTCATCGGGACAAACCTATCCAGCAGTCGCAGCAAGTGCTCCCTAAACAACCTCCACATTTCTGTCGTGCATTTCCCGGAGAACATCTGTTCCCAATTAATGCTCCCCAGTTCCTGCCTAATAGCATTGTAATTCCCCCTCCCCCAATTAAATATTTCCCCATCCCATCTGCTCCTGTCCCTCTCCATGACAATAGTAAAGGTCAGGGAGGTGTGATCACTATCACCGAAATGCTCTCCCACCGAGAGATCTGTCACCTGGCCTGGTTCGTTGCCAAGCACCAAATCCAACATAGCCTCCCCTCCAGTCGGCCTATCTACATATTGAGTCAGGAAACCTTCCTGGACACACCTGACAAAAACTGCTCCATCCAAACTATTTGCACTGAGGAGGTTCCAATCAATATTAGGGAAGTTGAAGTCACCCATGACAACAACCCTGTTACTTCTGCACCTTTCCAAAATCTGCCTCCCAATCTGTTCCTCCGTGTTTCTGTTGCTATTGGGGGGGGTCTATAGAAAACTCCCAACAAAGTGACTGCTCCTTTCCTGTTTCTGACTTCCACCCATAATGACTCAGTAGACAAACCCTCCTCGACGACCTCCCTTTCTGCAGCCGTGATACTATCCCTGATTAGCAATGCCACTCCCCCACCTCTTTTACCTCCCTCCCTATTCCTTTTGAAACATCTAAACCCCGGAACATCCATTCCTGCCCCTGTGATATCCAAGTCTCCGTAATGGCCACAACATCGTAGCTCCAAGTACTGATCCATGCTCTAAGTTCATCACCCTTATTCCTGACACTTCTTGCGTTAAAATAGACACACTTCAACCCATCATACTGGCTGCAACTTTGCCCTGTCAACTGTCTAACCTTCCTCACAGACTCTCTGCACTCTGTATCTGCCTGTTCAACAGCTACCCCATCCACTGATCCGTAGTTCCGGTTCCCATCCCCCTGCCAAACTAGTTTAAACCCTCCCGAAGAGCGCTAGCAAACCTCCCGCCCAGGATATTGGTGCCCCTCCAGTTCAGATGCAACCGTCCTTCTTGTACAAGTCCCACCTTCCCCAGAAGGTATCCCAATGATTCACATATCTGAAGCCCTCCCTCCTACACCAGCGCTGTAGCCACGTGTTCAGCTGCACTCGCTCCGTTTCTAGCCTCACTAGCACTTGGCACCGGTATCAATCCTGTGATTACTATCCTGTTCGTCCTGCCTTTTAGCTTCCAACCTAACTCCCTATATTCGCTTTTCAGGTCCTCATCCCTTTTCCTAGCTATGTCATTGGTACCGATGTGTACCACGATTTCTGGCTGCTCCCCCTCCCCCTTAAGAATCCTGTAGACTCGCGACCACAGAATCTCCTGTCTGTTCCTCTAACCATTGAATCTCCTATCACTATCGCTCTCTTATTCTCCCCCCCTTCCCTTCTGAGCCACAGAGCCAGGCTCAGTGCCAGAGACCTGGCCGCTGTGGCTTTCCCCTGGTAGGTCCTCCCCCCACAACCATATCCAAAACGGTATACTTATTATTGAGGGTAACGGCCACAGGGGATCCCTGCACTGTGCGCCTATTCCCTTTCCCTCCCGACGGTCACCCAGCTACCTTTATCCTGTAACTTAGGTGTCACTACTTCCCTATAACTGCTCTCTATCACCTCCTCAGCCGCCTGAATGATCCGAAGTTCATCCAGCTCCAGTGAGGAGCTGGAGTTGGGTGCACTTCTCACAGGTGAAGTCAGCAGGGACACAAGTGGTGACCCTTACCTCCCACATCCTGCAAGAGGAGCATGCAACTGCCCTAGCTTCCATCCCCTCTGCTCTAAATTGACACAGGGATTAAGTAAAAATAAAGGAAAACCTTACCTTACCAAACCCTCCACACAAGAGTCCTTTTTTTTGGTTAGAGGAGGAGGATGGGTGGGAGACACTACACGTGTAGTGTTTCGGGTTTAGCCACTGCCCGAATATATAAGTTCACGTACCCAGCAGTCCCTGTGTCCGCCGAATCGCTAGGTAAGTACTTTATAGCTCAACTTACCTTCCCAGCTGCCCCCTGGCTCGCACTCTCACTGCTACCGCTATTCAAAAAGTTATGTGGAGAGACTGGAGAAGCTGGGATTGTTTTCCTTAGAGAAAGGACGTTTAAGGGGAGCCTTAATCAAGGCATTCAAAATTATAAAGGGTTTTAATAGAGCAAGCATGGAGAAACTGTTTTCTCTGCCAAATGGATTAAAACCCAGAGGTTATGTATTTTAAAATAATTGGCAAAAGAGCTAGAGGGGAAATGATGAGAAATTACTTCATACGGAGGGCTGCTGTGATCTGGAATGCACTAGCTAAAATGGTGATGAAATCAGATTCCATAGGAACTTTCAAAAGGCAATTGGACACATGTTTGAAGAGAGCTAATTTGCATGGCTATGGGGAGAAAGCTGTTGTGTGGGACTCAATTGGACAGCTCTTTCAGAGCTGGCACAGAAATGATGGGCTGTAAGATTCTATAAGTTAGATGGTAAATTGTGTAAGTGGGAGCAAGAAGTTACAAAGGGACATAGACAGATTAAAATAGTGGACATAACTGTGGTCAATGTGAGGAAGTCAAAAAATCATCCACTTTTAATCAAGACCAACAAATTGGGATACTTTCTTAATGGTGAGAGGTGAGGAGCTGTGGAAGACCAAAGGGATTTGGACATCCATGCACACAAATCACTAATATCTAGTACGTAGGAAGAAAAAAATCATGTAATCAAAAAGGCTAATGGAAAATTACCTTTATCTCAAGAGGACTGAAATACAAAAAGGGAGGAAGTTGTGCTTCATTTGTATAGAGCCTTAGACCCCAGCTGGATTACTTCAGTTTAGGCATGAAATCTCAGGACTTTTGAGCTAGGCTATTCCTGCCTTCAAAAGACTGTAGATGCTGGGTCAATTAAAGTTGAAATTTTGAAGACGGAAATTGACATAGTTAGGTAAAAGTATCAAGGGATATGGATCAAAGGCAAGTAAGTGGAGTTGAGGTACAGAAAGCAAAAAACGAACTGAATGGCAGGACAGGCTTGAGATGTGGAATGGCCTATTCCTGTTCTTAAGGCACAAAATCCCAAATGTAAAAAGGAGGGCACAGCTTTCCTTCATAACCTAATCTTCAGCACTATTAATTCTAGGGAATTCTGGGCCATAATCTGGCTGGCCATACAATTCATGACCAGCCATGGAACTCAGAGCCCTCAAAACAAGCCTTTATACAGTCTGCTCTTCAAAAACACAAGAGAGGCTGACAGAGGTCCAGAAACACCTCAAAACAGCAATGACACTATCAATATAGAAAGTCTATTCCTCTCATAAAAGTCCCCAAATTGGCACAATGGAGAATTTTCAGGTACCGTCACCACAGATGGATTCCGAACCAGGCATGAGAATGTATCGCCACACTACTCCAACTTCTCAGTGGCAGAAAAATTTCACCTCGCCCAATATGAGCTATACCACTACCTCCAAGATCTGGCCATGCTTCAGAGACTGAAGGGTGAGTAAAGTTCCCTAGATAAGTACCCCCATTCCCAAGAAAACCCTTCGCTATCCTTTGCTTCATATTTGTCTCTAGGGCAATGACTGTTGCAGTCAGAAAGGTACACTGCTACATATAATCTGTTCATAAACCAAAAGTCAGTTATAAAGAATAGCTTGACAGGACTTTCGATTTCTGCCAACCTAGGTCTGCACCTATTGGGCCTAATTACCATAAAATGAACTGTTCTGAAAACATGCAAGCTAATAGATGCATTATTGCTAGCCTCTAGATGCAGTCCCCTTTAGAAATGAGGTGTGATGTCCCCCAAAACAGACATGTACAGGACACACCTGTGGGACAAATGCCAATATAAGAGATAATGTACATTTGGCGCCCACCTTTTCCACAGTACAAGTCTAAGATATGCTTTCCTAAATAAACACTATGCTCAGTCTGGAAGCTGTGCATTCACTAAGCTAGCATATTTATTTTTAAGGTGCAGAATGCTGCAATGAGACAAACTGTCCTTAATATGCTGCTTTTACCCCCATTTTACATATTTGTTTTCTTTAACAAAGTACTTGGAACCAGGATTTGTGTCTAGTAACTATTATGAAGCTGTTAGATAAATGTCAGTCAGATACCATCACATATTTTGACTGTTGAATGCCTTGAAACTGTGAATTCTTGTAACCTGGTCTTCAAAGCAGGTGACATTCTCCAGTGTTTCTGAGGAAAGGGGTTGATTTACAGCTCCTTGCCACTGCAATGAAATACAGTTTGCAATTTTCTGCTAGTTAGGCAGTATTGAGTGTTGTTAGGCCCAAGGCAAATCTTCATTTAGGTGCTTATAAGGACACACTGCAGTTTGCAGGGAATAAGGGCGTGCTAACGCTAGTGGACTTGAATACTGAGAGTTGTAAAAGAACAATCTGATGCAGCTCAAAAATTGTAACAATTACTCATTTTTGTCAGAATCAAAAATAAAATCAATGGACGTTTAAAAAGGCCTTCACAAGTGATTAAAAAAAAACAAAAACGCAATCTATCCTTGAGGTTAAGCTGTAATCTACTCAGTTACTTATAAAATAATGAATGCCTGGAAGTGACTATAACAACCATCACAGGCTTTTAAACACTTTAAAAGAATGACTCTATACCTTCGTACTGATGTTTAACAGTGTTCCCAATATCTGCAAACTTTCGATCTTCAAATATCAAAAATTCATGCTTGTCAGCAATTGCTCTTAGCTCTTTGAACACATCTGGATTAAAATCATCCAAGATATCAACATGTGTTTTCAAAACGCAGATCTCGCTACCCAGCGATTCAGCCAGTTGTAGCAACTCTTTTGAGTTTGTGACATCAGCAGCGAGACACAAATTGGTTTGCTTCTTTTCCATTATCTTAAAAAGTTGTGCTGTGATTGGGTGAATCTCAGGGAGCTGGGCACGAGCAGCATAGCTAATTACTTTATAGGGTTTTTTTGCAGATGCCCCATCCGGCTGGTTATTGAGCTGTTTTGCTGAACCATTCATCATTTTATTCACTGGTGGACAGTTTTTTCTTATGAATGTCTTGACACTTTCTACTATCTCACAGTCAATTTTGCCTTGGCCATTTAAAATTTCCAGTAATTTGGATAAAGAACAGACAGAGTGTAAACGTATCCCTTCCTCTTCTAATCTGGCCCTTCCTCCCTGTTCTCGGTCCAACACCACCACTGCATCAGTGACCTTTAATCCTTCCTTACGAAGAACTTCTGCTGTCTCCAAAACACTGGAACCACTTGTGACAACATCCTCGACAATAAGACAGGTTTCTCCTGGGATGACAGTGCCTTCCACTAGACGTTTTGTACCTGTAATTATAGGATGTTATTTTTGATAAATGTAAAAAAACAATGCGGTATTACAATTAAAACAAGTTAATGGATTTCAAGGCAAAATACACATCTAAAACGGTTTATTTCTTTCCAGACCAACATTTGGAAATGTTACACATTAAAAAATATAATTTATACTGCTGAATGACAAATTTCAGATTCTGATGATTGAAGATATCAGTTAATTTTCCAGGGAGATACAAACTTAAGTTGCACAAAAGACATTAAGCAAGAGCTATGCAAATAGTCATTATTCAACCCTACAAATAGAGCATTATTGCAAATAACTTCAGAAAGCAGTATGCTGTAAGTTTATAAAAGTAACAAGACGTAGATACCCTCGTTTTGATATGCCTGCAATGAATATTTGCAAGTGGCTTCAGCCAAAGGTGCCAAGTGGATGGTTTTATTCAGCCTCCTCTGGAAATCCCTACCACTGCAGTCACCAATGTCCAACCAATTTGGCTCACTTCACACATTATTAAGCAGCAGCTCAGAACAACGGACACAACAAACCCAAAACATTCTGGCTATGACTGAAAACCCGTGCACCAGAGCTAGCTAGGCATCTAGCCAAGCTATTCCAGTGCATTTATAACATTGACATGACCATGTAGAAAATTGCCTAGGTATGTCCTATCCATAAAATGTAGCACAAATCTAATGACTAATTACCACAATATCAGCTGCCCCTCAATCGTCATGTAAGCGATGGAAGATGTAATCTGCCATTAAGTGAAACCCACTCACGAATAACCTGTTTGCCAATGCTCAGTTCATGTTTCATCAGAAGCACTCAGTTCCTGACATTGTCATAGTCTTGGGCTACACAAAGACAAAGACACAAGTGTTGAATGTCAGAGGAGAGGTGAGAGTAGCTGCCTGGACAAAAAGCCAGCGTTCAACCAACTGTGGCATTAAGAAGCCTCAGCAAAACTGAGGTTAATGGGGGGAAAATCTCTCCAATGCTGAAGTCATATCTGACATGTAGGAAGATGCCAGTGCTCATTATAGGCAATCTTTGCAGCTCCAAGACATAGTTGCTACAAGTCCTCAGGGCAGCTCTCACACACCAACTATCTTCAGCTGCTTAATCAATGCCCTTCCCTCTGTTAGAACATCAGAAATGGAACAGGTCCAATAATGGAGCAGCCCATGCCAGTCTATAGCTGGACCTGACCAACATCCAGGCTTAGGCTGATAAGTGACATGTAACATTTGCTCCACAAGTGGCAGGGGATGACCATCTCCAACCCAAACACCTCACTGAGTTGCTTACCATCAATACTCTGAGGGTCACCATTGACCAGAAGCTTTACTACAAGACAAGGGCCAATGTGTATAATTTGCAACAAGAAATTCCTTCCCGTCCCTTCCACTAGCTACAAGCATCAAATCAGGAATATGATGGCGGGTGCAGATGCAAATACAATTAAGACAATTAACACCATCCATGATATAGCAGTCAGCTTGATCAGTGCTTTTCCTCTGTAACTGAATTTAATATCCACAACTGGCACACGATCGCTGCAGCATATGCTATTTGCAGGATGCACTGTAGCATGAAGAAAGTACACCACCATCTACTCAGGACAGCTAGGGATGACAATGAATTTGGCCTTGCTAATGCTGCAAGAACCTCAATAACAAATGTGCAGAAAAAATATTTCAAAGATCACAGATGAGTCTGCCATTTAGTCAACCTTAGCTCATCCATCCAGAATAGCCCTGAAGTCTCTTCAGCATCTAACTGTTCCTTAATTCATTTCAGAAATAGTACCTCCAGTACTCCTATAAGTCCATTCTATGTACTGATCATGTGAAGAATTTTTTGATATTAGTCCTAAATTGGCCTTTTATTAGTCTGAACTTTATTAGCCTGCCCTGCTGCCGCAATTGAAAGTAAACCTTTGGTTTTACCTTTTCCATGCCATTCAATATGTTTTCTATAGTTTATATACCTCTCTAAGGTCATCTCTCAGATGTCTCCTTTCAAGATGGTAAAACCCAAGGTTCTCCAGTCTTCCCTTATAACTCATATCTTTGATCTTGTGTTTCTCTCTGTAGGAGCATTAGAATGCTATCCTACAGCAAAACTAGACAGTACTCAAGGTGTGGTCTGGCCAGATCACGGTACAGTTTGATAATTATTCCTGAGTTCTATAGATATTTGGCCTCATAGTTCAACATTCTCTTGATATGGTTGACTGATGCTCTATATCAGTTGGACATCTTGATTACCAAGTTTACCAAATCCTAAGTCACTTTCAACTTTTTAACACCAGTATTGGCCACTTTTCTTTTCTATGTGCAGTATTTTATATGTGTGCACTTTCAATTTAATCTACTACTGTTCTGTTCATTTATATACTGTCATGAAGATCCCTACCTGCCAAGAATGGGACATATTAATTTCGTCATATGAACATTAATTTTAAACTGTTGCTGGAGTGAAGAAATGACTTGTTTTACAAGAAACAACCAGACATCTTGGAGGACATCTGCACACTAAGAGACAGTGCTTGGAGAGACAAAAGAATTGCTCACTGATTCAATTAACAGAGATTGGGCTGGGCAATACTGATCTACATCTTGTCGGGGTGGCAGACAGCACTACACCCCCTGCCCCCCCCCCCCCCCCGCCCCACCCACCACTGAGAGCTTTGGAATCCACAAATGCAGGAGTGGTTAAGCCAGCTGGTCACATGACTAACCAGCTGGTCCAGGCTTTTTGAACTAGACACAGGACAGTTTGGGGTCAGACTGCAGATTGTAACTGAACCTGGAACAAGATAGCCTCTCTCCTGGTTGGCTCTCTCTCGCTTTCTCCCAGGCCTCCGGACCCACTGAAGTCGCTTAGACCTCAAGAGAAAAAAAGACTCCTACATTGAAACAAATTGAAGCGTGCACTGGGCGCCAACGAACAGCAAGACTTTCCGGCAACCAAAGACTCCCATTGAACTTAAAGGACCATAAATGACTACCAGCTATTGACTCAAACTTTTCCCCTTTATTCCTTCTACTTTTTCTGTCTCTATCTGCGTGTGTCTTTGTCGCATATGCATGCTAGCATGGTCGCGTCACGTCCTCGTAGCCGTTAACCGAATTAGAGTTTAAGATAAATAAACTTCCACCTTTCTTGCTTAAATCTAAGAAAACCTATCTGATTTCTTTGCCTTACAATTGGAAAGCAGTGAATAAGGATTCACTGAGGGGGAGCTAAAACACGGTGTTTTTAAAATTAAATCCTGTTACCGCTAAACCAGGCAAAGGCTGAGAGGGAACCCCCAGACCCCTTTCTCACCTGGTGGTAATACACTGTGCAATTCATTCTGCAATTTCTAATCTATCTGATTCCAGTGTCCTTCCGAGGCCTCTGAAAATCTGACCAATTTGCTTTGAGTTTCTGAATCCACGTCATAGAGGCAAATTAGAAACAGTTGTGGCTCAGCCATCAATCATTGGGATGCTTGCCACCCCAACATGCTACCTCTAACGAGTACCAATTTCCTAACCTTCAACAGTTTTTTATCCATTCTCATGATTCGCATAGAATTCCCACAGCTTTCAGTTTCACCAACAGCCAATCATGCAAGACTTGGTCCTTTGAGGCGCAAAAACCCAAATGGAAAAGTGGCTAACAAGAGAAGTTAAAGTTTGTATTAGATCAAAGAAACAGGTTCATAAAGTTCCCAAAAAAGAATAAGCCTGAGGATTGGGAGCATTTTAGATTTCAGCAAAGGAGGACCAAGAAACTGATAATGAAAGGGAAAATGTAATATGAAAGTAAACTAGCAAGAAACATAAAAACAGACTGTAAAAGCTTCTATAGGTAGGTAAAAAGGAAAAGATTAGCAAAGACAAATGTGGGCCCATTACAGGCAGAGACAGGAAAATTTATAATGGGGAATAAGGAAAGGGCAGAGAAACTAAACAAATACTTATTGTCTGTCTTCACCGAGGAAGATACAAAAATCCTCCCAGAAACACTAGAGAGCCAAGGGACTAGCAAGAATGGGGAACCAAAAGAAATTAGTATTGGTAAAAAAGTAGTATTGGAGAAATTAATGGGACTGAAAGTTGGTATATCAGCTGGACCTAATAATCTACATCCCAGAGTGTTGAAAGAGTTGATGTAGAGGTAGTGGATGCATTGGTAGTCATCTTCCAAAATTTTATAGATTCGTGAACGGTTCCTACATTTTGGAAGGTAGCAATTGTAACCACACTATTTAAGAAAAGGAGTGAGAGAGAAAACGGGGAACTACAGACCTGTTAGCCTGACATCAGTAGTAGGGAAAATGCTAGAATCTATTATAGATGACATGATAACGGAATACTTAGAAAATAATGGTAGGATTGGGCAGAATCAACATGGATTTACATGTTTGACAAACCTGTTGGAGTTTTTTGAGAATGTATCTAGCAGAATAGATAAGGGGGAACCAGTGAATGTGGTGTATTTGGATTTTCAGAAGGCTTTTGATAAAGTCCCACACAAGAGGCTAAAAAATCAAATTAGAGGGGTAATATACCAGCATGGATTGAGAATTAGTTAAAGACAGAAACAGCATGCAGAAATAAACCCGTCGTTCTCAGGTTGGCAGGCTGTGACTAATGTGGTACCACAAGGGTTGGTGCTTGGGCCCCAGCTATTCACAATCTATATCAATGATTTGGATGCAGAGACCAAATATAATATTTCCAAGTTTGCTGATGACACAAAACTAGATGGGAATGTGAGCTGTAAGGAGGATGCAAAGAAGCTTCAAGGAATGTGAAGTTATCCACTTTGGTAGGGTAAACAAAAATGTAGAGTATTTCCTAAATGGTGAGAGATTGGGAAGTGTTGATGTCCAAAGGGACCTGGGTGTCCTTGCTCATGAGTCACTGAAAGCTACCATGCAGGTGCAGCAAGGAACTGGAAAGGCAAATGGTATATTGGCCTTCATTGCAAGGAATACAGGAGTATAGATGTCTTGCTGCAATTGTATAGAGCCTTGGTGAGACCACACCTAAAGTATTGTGTACAGTTTTGGTCTCCTTACCCAATGAAGGATGTACTTGCCATAGAGAGAGTGCAATGAAGGTCCATCAGAGTAATTCCTGGGATGGTGGTATTGTTCTATGAGGATAAATTGAGGAGGCTTGTCCTGTATTCTCTAGAGTTTAGATGAATGAGATGTCATCTCATTGAAACATACACAATTCTTACAGAGCTCGGCAAGGTAGATGCAGGAAGGATGTTTGCCCTGGCTTTGGGGGGGTGGGGGGAGGAGTCTAGAACCAGGGGACACAGTCTCAGAATAAGGGGTAGGCCATTTAGGACTGAGATGAGGAAGAATCTCTTCACTCAGAGGGTGGTGAATCTTTGGAATTCTCTACCCCATAGGCTGGCTGAGGCTCAGTCATTGAGTATGTTCAAGACAGAGATCGATAGATTTCTAGATATTAAAGTCACTAAGGGATATGGGGATAGTGCAGGAAAATGGCATTAAGACAGATCAGCCATTATCTAGTTGAATGGAGGAGCAGGCTCGAGGGGCCAAATGGCCTACTCCTGCTCCTATTTGCTATGTTCCTATGGTCAAATGCCCTCTACATCACTTATAGGGCTTTCCATATTGCATTTATTTGTCACTCTATAACTTCCTCAAAGAAATAAAGAACGTTGAACAGGCAGAATCTTGCACTTTGGAATCCACGCTGACTGCTATTTACAGACAAATTTCAATTTTACAAATTCACTATTTCTTCATGCATCTTTCAGGTCCAGCAAACACTTCTTAGCTTTGATGGCTTAACCCTTTGATGTTCTAACTACCAATCGTGGGCCAAATGTATCGTGTCAGCAGTCCAGCCCACATAATCCAGTGAGTTCCATTTCCATTTGACCGTATAGGCCTTATTTGTCATTTGCCTTGTTTCTATTTTTTGAGCCAAAATGTTTGGAATGGACCATTCTTAGCTTTGTTGCTTCCACTGGCAAACAAACTGTAAGTCAGAACCCCAAGGAGCGTCAGTACTATGGATTGTGGTGTGTGCAAATTAATGGGAAACTTTATTTAAACTTTATATATGACCCATGTAGTTCCACAAAATACACTCAAGCAGCACACGTACACAATCCACAGGTTTTTAAAAATCAAGTTTGGTGTTACTTATCACTACCTCTTGATTTATCCTACTCTTTTCAAAAAGCTGGTGGCATCCTATATTCCCTCCATCTTTCGGCAGCAGAGTTCAAATAACTTGTTTCACTTACACAATGATCAGTATACCTTTGATCAAAAGATTAAATTGAATAGTTTCCTTAATTTCCTTAGCAGCAATGAAGCAGGGTGGGAAGAAATGCTATCTAGGTAATTGTGGCATTAGTAGGCTTGCAATAAATATCCCTATTAAGCCCATTGCCAAGAGGGAGGAGTCAGAAGTGGAATATGTAAGTGTGTAGGATCATAAAACAGGAGGTTTTTTTTAATGAAATGAGCATTGCTGCTAATAGGGGCAGGCCATTTAAGACTGAGATTAGGAGGAATTTCTTTACTCAGAGGTTGGTGAATCTTTGGAATTTTCTACCCCAGAGGCTGTGAAAGCGCAATCATTCAGCATATTCTAGACAGAAATCATTAGATTTCTGGATACTGACACTGAGGGATAGTGGGGAAAAATGGCGTGGAGGTAGATGGTCAGCCATGATCATTTGAATGGCTGAGCCAGCTCGATGGGTCGCATGGCCTACTCCTGCTCCTATTACCTATGTTCTAACAAGGTTGGCGAAATTAGTCTCCAGTAGGTGCACTGGGTTAGGAAGGTTGGGGAGAGAGAGACAGAAGGACATAGCAGCTGGGGTTTCTGCTTTCAAGGAGGTGTGACAAGTTCCTTAGTGAGACTTCCAGAGAATTCTGAGCAAGGCAAAGGATAGCTACAACCTTATCCAAAACGGAAATAGAAGTCTGGAATGGCAGTAGGAGGACGGAGGAGTAGTGATCGGTTTTGGGTGGCGGGAGCACAAATCAAAGTATCAGAGGGGGGGAGAAATTAATGGTGCCATGACAGAATCACAGGAAAGGACCCCAAAAGCAAAGAAAGGGAAAAAGAAGACGGAGGGAATTCAGATTACATATGCATGGTGGCGATTAGGTCCTATTCAGGCCCCTTCCCCCAACTCTTTTTCCAGCATATTGATGACTATATCGGTGTCGTTTACTGCTTTCACCCCGAACTGGAAAACTTCACAAACTTTCCTTCCAATTTCCACCATTGTTACCTTCACATGGTTCATTCTGACACTTCCCTTCCTCGACTTCTCTGCCTCCAATTCTGGGGATCGGCTGTCTACTAATATTCATTATAAGCCCACCAACTCCCACAGCTACCTTGACTACAATTCCTCCTGTAAGGACTCCATTCCATTCTCAGCTTCTCTGTCTCCGTCGCATCTGTTCTAACGATGCAACCTTTCACAACAGCTCTTCTGACACGTCTTCCTTTTTCCTCAACCGAGGACTCCCCTAACGTGCTTGACAGGACTCTCAACTGTGTTCGACCCATTTTCTGTACTTCTGTCCTCACCCCTTCCCTCCCTCACAGAACCACGAGAAGGTTCCCCTTGCCCTCACTGTCCACCCCTCCAGCCTCCACATCCAAAGGAACATCCTCCGCCATTTCTAGCACCTCCAGTGTGATGCCACCACCAAGCACATCTTCCTCTCCCCTCTCTGTCAGCATTTCGAAAGGACCCTTCACTCCGTGACACTCGGATCCATTCCTCGATTACCCCCAACACCTTGTCCCCTTCCCATGCAATCGCAGGAGGTGTAACACCTGCCCTATTACCTCCTCTCTCCTTACCATTCCAGGTGAAGCAGTGATTTACTTGTACTTCTTTCAATTTAGTATAATGTATTTCTGCATTGGG
Organism: Heterodontus francisci; assembly: GCF_036365525.1. Classification (NCBI taxonomy): domain Eukaryota; kingdom Metazoa; phylum Chordata; class Chondrichthyes; order Heterodontiformes; family Heterodontidae; genus Heterodontus; species Heterodontus francisci. Next base: position 68,678,454 of record NC_090377.1, on the reverse strand, counting down.
GAGACCAAACGCAGATTGGGTGACCACTTTGTGGAATACCTTCACTCGGTACGTAAGCATGACCCGAGCTTCCAGTTGCTTGCCATTTTAATTCACCAGTCTGCTTTCATGCCCACATTTCTGTCCTTGGCCTGCTGCAGTGTTCCAGTGAAGCTCAACACAAGCTCGAGAAACAGCACCTCATCTTCCAATTAGGCATCCTACAGCCCTCTGGTCTTAACATTGAGTTCAACAACTTCAGACCATGACTGCCACTTTGGTTGCTTTTTTTTTTTAACCATGCACCAGTCTTCAACTTGTTTTTCATGTGTTTTCTTTTGGACAGAGCCGTTTATTATTCTGCCATTAACACTCTCACTGGACAAATGCTTTGTCTTTTACTACAGCTATTACTACTCCCTTTGCCCTTTGTTCCAGGACATCTTTGTCATTTAATCTCTCCTGCCCTCTGCCCTATCACAGACCTTCCCTTTTGTTCCCCACCCCCTACCCCTGCCACCTCTCACTTGCTCAAATTACATTTCTAACCTTTGCCAGTTCTGACGAAAGGTTATTCCTGAAACGTTAACTCTGTTTCTCTCTCCACTGGGTGGCACAGTGGTTAGCACCGCAGCCTCACAGCTCCAGTGACCCGGGTTCAATTCTGGGTACTGCCTGTGCAGAGTTTGCAAGTTCTCCCTGTGAACCGCGTGGGTTTTCGCCGGATGCTCCGGTTTCCTCCCACAGCCAAAGACTTGCAGGTTGATAGGTAAATTGGCCATTATAAATTGCCCCTAGTATAGGTAGAGGAATATAGAGAAGGTGGGGATGTGGTAAGAATATGGGATTAGTGTAGGATTAGTATAAATGGGTGGTTGATGGTTGGCACAGACTCGGTGGGCCGAAGGGCCTGTTTCAGTGCTGTATCTCAAAACAAAAAAAAAATAAGATGTTGCCAGACCTGCTGTGTATTTCCAGCATTTTCTGTTTTTATTTCAGATTTCCAGCATCCACAGTATTTTGCTTTTATTTAAGAGAGATATGTCCTGGTTGTCAATAAAAGACAGGAAGGAGGCAATACAAGAGACCAAAGTATTATGCTGTTAGTTTAGAAATTATCTACAATCACAATATACTATAGGAAAAGCCTTTTAGCCCATGATGGCTGGATCAGTGCTAGCTCTTTAATTGGTTCTGTTAACTTTAATCCCATTCCCAAGCACTTTCTCTGCATCCTTTCATTTTCTTTCTTTCAAATACTTAATCTAATTCTTTAAATAGTTATATACGTTGCCTCAATGGCCACTTGCAACAAACCATTCCATCGTTAAAGAGAACAGTACAGAAAGAATGTCTTAACTTCCCCCTTTAAATAATAATCCTGATGTCCATAAACCCTTGCTGCCAACCGATGGACGTAATGTTTCACTATTTTTGTCCCCTCAAAGCATTTTCTAATTTTGAAAACCTCTCTTAGATCCCTCTTTAATCTTCTCTGTTCCAGTGGGGGAAAAATTGAGAGCATTTCTACCGAATTGCTGCATTGCAGCAGCTTTTTCGGGAGCAGAGAGTGCGAGCGAGTGAGCAGCTGGGAAGGTCAGTTTAAAGTAAACTTAATTTCTTTTTGTTTTCGGCGGAGACCAGGGGGCTGCTGGGTAAGTAAAACCCTATATATTTGGGCCGTTTCTGAATCCTTCACGTGCAGGAAGTGTGTCCAGCTGCAGCTCTTGTTAGACCGCATGACGGCTCTGGAGCTGCGGATGGACTCACTTTGGAGCATCCGCGATGCTGAGGAGGTAGTGGATAGCACGTTTAGTGAATTGGTCACACCGCAGATTAGGATTGCTGAGGGAGAAAGGGAATGGGTGACCAAAAGGCAGAGAAAGAGCAGGAAGGCAGCGCAGGTGTCCCCTGCGGTCATCTCCCTCCACAACAGGTATACCGTTTTGGATACTGTTGAGGGAGATGGCTCACCAGGGGAAGGCAGCAGTAGCCAGGTTCATGGCACCGTGGCTGGCTCTGCTGTTCAGAAGGGCGGGAAGAAGAGTGGAAGGGCTATAGTCATAGGGGATTCGATTGTAAGGGGAGTAGATAGGCGGTTCTGTGGTCGAAAACGAGACTCCCGAATGGTATGTTGCCTCCCAGGTGCACGGGTCAGGGATGTCTCAGATCGGCTGCAGAACATTCTGAAGGGGGAGGGTGAACAGCCAGTTGTCGTTGTGCACATAGGCACCAATGATATAGGTAAAAAACGGAATGAGGTCCGACAAGCAGAATTTAGGGAGTTAGGAGCCAAGTTAAAAAGTAGGACCTCAGAGGTAGTAATCTCAGGATTGCTACCAGTGCCACATGATAGTCAGAGTAGAAATGAAAGAATAGTCAGGATGAATGCATGGCTTGAGAGATGGTGCAGGAGGGAGGGGTTCAGATTTTTGGGACATTGGGACCGGTTCTGGGGGAGGTGGGACGATTACAAATTGGACGGTCTACACCTGGGCCGGACTGGAACCAATGTCCTTGGGGGTGCTTTTGCTAACGCTGTTGGGGAGGGTTTAAACTAATGTGGCAGGGGGATGGGAACCAAATGAGGTCAGTGGAGAGTAAGGAGGTAGTAACTAAAGCCTGTAAGGAACTAGATAATGAAGTCAGCGTGACTAAGGGAAAGAGTAGGCAGGGAGCAGATGATGAAAGCAAAGGGACTGGTGGTCTGAGGTGTATTTGTTTTAATGCAAGAAGTGTAGTAGGTAAGGCAGATGAACTTAGGGCTTGGATTAGTACCTGGGAGTATGATGTTATTGCTATTACTGAGACTCGGTTAAGGGAAGGGCATGATTGGCAACTAAATATCCCAGGATACCGATGCTTCAGGCGGGATAGAGAGGGAGGTAAAAGGGGTGGAGGAGTTGCATTACTGGTCAAAGAGGATATCACAGCTGTGCTGAAGGAAGGCACTATGGAGGACTCGAGCTGTGAGGCAATATGGGCAGAACTCAGAAATAGGAAGGGTGCGATAACAATGTTGGGGCTGTACTACAGGCCTCCCAACAGCGAGCGTAAGATAGAGGTACAAATATGTAAACAGATTATGGAAAGATGTAGGAGCAACAGGGTGGTGGTGATAGGAGATTTTAATTTTCCCAACATTGACTGGGATTCACTTAATGTTAGAGGTCTAGATGGAGCAGAATTTGTAAGGAGCATCCAGGAGGGTTTTCTAGAGCAGTATGTAAATAGTCCAACTCGGGAAGGGGCCATACTGGACCTGGTGTTGGGGAATGAGCCGGGCCAGGTGGTTGACGTTTCAGTAGGGGACTACTTTGGGAATAGTGATCACAATTCCATAAGTTTTAGAATACTCATGGACAAAGACGAGAGTGGTCCTAAAGGAAGAGTGCTAAATTGCGGGAAGGCCAACTATACCAAAATTCGGCAGGAGCTGGGGAATGTAGATTGGGAGCAGCTGTTTGAAGGTAAATCCACATTTGATATGTGGGAGGCTTTTAAAGAGAGGTTGATTAGCGTGCAGGAGAGACATGTTCCTGTGAAAATGAGGGATAGAAATGGCAAGATTAGGGAACCATGGATGACAGGTGAAATTGTGAGACTAGCTAAGAGGAAAAAGGAAGCATACATAAGGTCTAGGCGGCTGAAGAAAGACGAAGCTTTGAAAGAATATCGGGATTGTAGGCGCAATCTGAAACGAGGAATTAAGAGGGCTAAAAGGGGTCATGAAATATCTTTAGCAAACAGGGTTAAGGAAAATCCCAAAGCCTTTTATTCATATATAAGGAGCAAGAGGGTAACTAGAGAAAGGATTGGCCCACTCAAGGACAAAGGAGGAAAGTTATGCGCGGAGTCAGAGAAAATGGGTGAGATTCTAAACGAGTACTTTGCATCGGTATTCACCGAGGAGAGGGACATGACGGATGTTGAGGTTAGGGACAGATGTTTGATTACTCTAGGTCAAGTCGGCAGAAGGAGGGAGGAAGTGTTGGGTATTCTAAAAGGCATTAAGGTGGACAAGTCCCCAGGTCCGGATGGGATCTATCCCAGGTTATCGAGGGAAGCGAGAGAGGAAATAGTTGGGGCCTTAACAGATATCTTTGCAACATCCTTAAACACGGGTGAGGTCCCGGAGGACTGGAGAATTGCTAATGTTGTCCCCTTGTTTAAGAAGGGTAGCAGGGATAATCCAGGTAATTATAGACCGGTGAGCCTGACGTCAGTGGCAGGGAAGCTGCTGGAGAAGATACTGAGGGATAGGATCTATTCCCACTTGGAAGAAAATGGGCTTATCAGTGATAGGCAACATGGTTATGTGCAGGGAAGGTCATGTCTTACCAACTTAATAGAATTCTTTGAGGAAGTGACAAACTTGATTGATGAGGGAAGGGCTGTAGATGTCGTATACATGGACTTCAGTAAGGCGTTTGATAAGGTTCCCCATGGTAGGCTGATGGAGAAAGTGAAGGCGCATGGGGTCCAAGGTGTACTAGCTAGATGGATAAAGAACTGGCTGGGCAACAGGAGACAGAGAGTAGCAGTGGAAGGGAGTTTCTCAAAATGGAGACGTGTGACCAGTGGTGTTCCACAGGGTTCCATGCTGGGACCACTGTTGTTTGTGATATACATAAATGATTTGGAGGAAAAGTATAGGTGGTCTGATTAGCAAGTTTGCAGACAACACTAAGATTGGTGGAGTAGCAGATAGTGAAGGGGACTGTCAGAGAATACAGCAGAATATAGATAGACTGGAGGGTTGGGCAGAGAAATGGCAGATGGAGTTCAATCAGGGAAAATGCGAGGTGATGCATTTTGGAAGATCCAATTCAAGAGTGAACTATACAGTAAATGGAAAAGTCCTGGGGAAAATTGATGTACAGAGAAATCGTGTTTTTGGGATCCTAAAGGGGGAGGGGGAGCAGCCCCAAGTCGTGGTACACATAGGCACCAACGACATAGGTAGGAAGACAGATGGTGATTTAAGGCAGAAATTCAGGGAGCTAGGGTGGAAGCTTAGAGCGAGAACAAACAGAGTTGTTATCTCTGGGTTGTTGCCCGTGCCACGTGCTAGCGAAGCGAGGAATAGGGAGAGAGAGGAGTTGAACACGTGGCTGCAGGGATGGTGCAGCAGGGAGGGTTTTGGTTTCCTGAATAATTGGGGCTCTTTCTGGGGTAGGTGGGACCTCTACAAACAGGATGGTCTTCACCTGAACCAGAGGGGTACCAATATCCTGGGGGGGAGATTTGCTAGTGCTCTTCGGGGGGGTTTAAACGAATTCAGCAGGGGGATGGGAACCTAAATTGTAGTTCCAGTGTGCAGGATGTTGAGAGTAGTGAGGTCAGGGATAAGGTTATAAGGACACAAGAGGGCACTGGCAAGCAAGAGCTTGGTTTAAAATGTGTCTACTTCAACGCCAGGAGCATCCGGAATAAGGTGGGTGAGCTTGCAGCATGGGTTGGTACCTGGGATCTCGATGTTGTGGCCATTTCAGAGACATGGGTAGAGCAGGGACAGGAATGGATGTTGCGGGTTCCGGGATTTAGATGTTTCACTAAGAACAGAGAAGATGGGAAAAGAGGGGGGGGGTGTGGCATTGTTAATCAAGGAAAGTATTACAGCGGCAGAAAGGACGTTTGAGGACTCGTCTACAGAGGTAGTCTGGGCCGAGGTTAGAAACAGGAGAGGAGAGGTCACCCTGTTGGGAGTTTTCTATAGACCTCCAAATAGTTCCAGAGATGTAGAGGAAAGGATAGCAAAGATGATTCTTGACAGGAGCGAGAGTAACAGGGTAGTGGTTATGGGGGACTTTAACTTTCCAAATATTGACTGGAAATACTATAGTTCGAGTACTTTAGATTGGTCTGTTTTTGTCCAGTGTGTGCAGGAGGGTTTTCTGACACAGTATGTAGACAGGCCAACCAGGGGCGATGCCACATTGGATTTGGTACTGGGTAATGAACCCGGCCAGGTGTTAGATTTAGAAGTTGGTGAGCACTTTGGTGATAGTCATCACAATTCGGTTAGGTTTACCTTAGCGATGGGCAGGGACAGGCATATACAGCAGGGCAAGAATTATAGCTGGGGGAAAGGAAATTATGATGCGATTAGGCAAGATTTAGGATGCGTAGGATGGGGAAGGAAACTGCAGGGGATGGGCACAATCGAAATGTGGAGCTTATTCAAGGAGCAGCTACTGCGTATCCTTGATAAGTATGTACCTGTCAGGCAGGGAGGAAGTTGTCGAGCGAGGGAGCCGTGGTTGACTAAAGAAGTTGAAGAGCTTGTCAAGAGGAAGAAGGCGGCTTATGTTAGGATGAGACGTGAAGGCTCAGTTAGGGCGCTTGAGAGTTACAAGCTAGCCAGGAAGGATCTAAAGGGAGAGATAAGAAGAGGAAGGAGAGGACACGAGAAGTCATTGGCGGATAGGATCAAAAAAAACCCTAAGGCTTTCTATAGGTATATCAGGAATAAAAGAATGACTAGAGATAGGTTAGGGCCAATCAAGGATAGTAGTGGGAAGTTGTGTGTGGAATTGGAGGAGATAGGGGAAGTGTTAAATGAATATTTTTCGTCAGTATTTACAGTGGAGAAAGATAATGTTGTTGAGGAGAATACTGAGATACAGACTACTAGGCTAGATGGGATTGAGGTTCACAAGGAGGAGTTGTTAGCAATTTTGGAAAGTGTGAAAATAGATAAGTCCCCTGGGCCAGATGGGATTTATCCTAGGATTCTCTGGGAAGCCAGGGAGGAGATTGCAGAGCCTTTGTCCTTGATTTTTATGTCGTCATTGTCGACAGGAATAGTGCCGGAAGACTGGAGGATAGCAAATGTTGTCCCCTTGTTCAAGAAGGGGAGTAGAGACAGCCCTGGTAATTATAGACCTGTGAGCCTTACTTCGGTTGTGGGTAAAATGTTGGAAAAGGTTATAAGAGATAGGATTTATAATCATCTTGAAAAGAATAAGTTCATTAGAGATAGTCAGCACGGTTTTGTGAAGGGTAGGTCGTGCCTCACAAACCTTATTGAGTTTTTTGACAAGGTGACCAAACAGGTGGATGAGGGTAAAGCCGTGGATGTGGTCTATATGGATTTTAGTAAGGCGTTTGATAAAGTTCCCCACGGTAGGCTATTGCAGAAAATACAGAAGTATGGGATTGAAGGTGAATTAGTGCTTTGGATCAGAAATTGGCTAGCTGAAAGAAGACAGAGGGTGGTGGTTGATGGTAAATGTTCATCCTGGAGTATAGTTTCTAGTGGTGTACCGCAAGGATCTGTTTTGGGGCCACTGCTGTTTGTCATTTTTATAAATGACCTGGATGAGGGTGTAGAAGGGTGGGTTAGTAAATTTGTGGATGACACGAAGGTCGGTGGAGTTGTGGATAGTGCCGAAGGATGTTGCAGGGTACAGAGGGACATAGATAGGCTGCAGAGCTGGGCTGAGAGATGGCAAATGGAGTTTAATGCGGAAAAGTGTGAGGTGATTCACTTCGGAAGGAGTAAAAGGATTGCAGAATACTGGGCTAATGGGAAGATTCTTGGTAGTGTAGATGAGCAGAGAGATCTTGGTGTCCAGGTACATAAATCCCTGAAAGTTGCCACCCAGGTTAATAGAGCTGTTAAGAAAGCATATGGTGTGTTAGCTTTTATTAGTAGGGGGATCGAGTTTAGCAGCCACGAGGTCATGCTGCAGCTGTACAGAACTCTTGTGCGTCCGCACCTGGAGTATTGCGTGCAGTTCTGGTCACCGCATTACAGGAAGGATGTGGAAGCTTTGGAAAAGGTGCAGAGGAGATTTACTAGGATGTTGCCTGGTATGGAGGGAAGGTCTTACGAGGAAAGGCTGAGGGACTTGAGGTTGTTTTCGTTAGAGAGAAGGAGGAGAAGAGGTGACTTAATAGAGACATATAAGATAATCAGAGGGTTGGACAGGGTGGATAGTGAGAGCCTTTTTCCTCGGATGGTGATGGCAAACATGAGGGGACATAGCTTCAAGTTGAGGGGTGACAGATATCGGACAGATGTCAGAGGTAGTTTCTTTACACAGAGAGTAGTAGGGGCGTGGAACGCCCTGCCTGCAACAGTAGTAGACTCGCCAACTTTAAGGGCATTTAAGTGGTCATTGGATAGACATATGGATGAAAATGGAATAGTGTAGGTCAGATGGTTTCACAGGTCGGCGCAACATCGAGGGCTGAAGGGCCTGTACTGCGCTGTAATGTTCTATGTTCTATTTGGGTGTTCAGGTCCATTGTTCCCTGAAGGTGGCAACGCAGGTGAATAAAGTGGTCAAGAAGGCATACGGCATGCTTTCCTTCATCGGACGGGGTATTGAGTACAAGAGTTGGCAGGTCATGTTACAGTTGTAAGGACTTTGGTTCGGCCACATTTGGAATACTGCGTGCAGTTCTGGTCGCCACATTACCAAAAGGATGTGGATGCTTTGGAGAGGGTGCAGAGGAGGTTCACCAGGATGTTGCCTGGTATGGAGGGCGCTAGCTATGAAGAGAGGTTGAGTAGATTAGGATTATTTTCATTAGAAAGACGGAGGTTGAGGGAGGACCTGATTGAGGTGTACAAAATCATGAGAGGTATAGACAGGGTGGATAGCAAGAAGCTTTTTCCCAGAGTGGGGGATTCAATTACAAGGGGACACGAGTTCAAACTGAAAGGGGAAAAGTTTAGGGGGGATATGGGTGGAAAGTTCTTTACGCAGAGGGTGATGGGTGCCTGGAACGCGTTGCCAGCGGAGGTGGTAGACGCGGGCATGATAGCGTCTTTTAAGATGTATCTAGACAGATACATGAATGGGCAGGAAGTAAAGAGATACAGACCCTTAGATAGAGGATTTGGATCGGCGTAGGCTTGGAGGGCCGAAGGGCCTGTTCCTGTGCTGTAATTTTCTTTGTTCTTTGAATACTAACTCTCATTAGTGATGATATTCTACTGAAGGGCATCCAAAACTGAATGCAATACTAACACTTACAATTTCAGCATCACTGCCTAGTTTTTATACTTAATGCCTTTATGTTGCAAAGCTAAGAATCGCATGTTCCTATTTTATCTGCATCCCACCCATTAAAGACCCCAAGATCTCCCTAATATAAAAGCAAAATACTGTGGATGCTGGAAATCTGAAAATAAAAACATAAAATGCAGGAAATACTCAGCAGGTCAGAGAGCATCTGTGCACAGTGAAACAGAGTTAACATTTCAGGTCGATGACCTTCCATCAGAACTGGGAATAGTTGAAAATGTAATAGGTTTTAAGCAAGTGAAAGGGAGGAGGGTGGAAAAAGAACAAAAGGGAAGGTCTGTGATAGGATGGAAGAGAGGAGAGATTAAATGACAAAGAGTTGGTGGCGCAGGGCCAAGGGAAGTGTGATTGGGACAAGTAAAGAAACAAAAGATGTGTCTAGAGGGGGTGTGAATGGCAGAACAGCTGCCATCCAAAAACAAAAGCAAGAGAAAAACCATCAACATCCTGGGAGTTGCCATTGACCAGGAACTTAACTGGACTGGCCACAGAAATACTGTGGCTGCAAGAGCTGGGAATTCTGTGGCAGAAATTCACCTCCTGACTCCCCAAAACCTATCTACCATCTACAAGGCACAAGTCAGAAACATAATGCAATACTCCCCATTTGCCTGGCTGAGTGCAGCTCCAACAACACTCAAGAAGCTCAACACCATCCAGGACAAAGCAGGCCACTTGACTGGCACCCAATCCACCACCTTAACAATTCACTCCCTCCCCCACTGGTGCACAGTGGCAACAGTGTGTACTATCTACAAGATACACTGCAGCAACTCGCCAAGCCTTCTTGGACAACACCTTCAAACCCATGACCTCTATCACCTAGAAGAACAAAGACAGCAGGCGCACGGAATCACCACCATCTGCAAGTTCCCCTCTAAGTCATACACCATCCTAACATGGAAATATGTTGTTGTCCCTTCACTGTCGCTGGGTCAAATCCTGGATCTCCCGCCCGAAAAGCACTTTTGGTGTACCTACACCACAAGGACTGCAGTGGTTCAAGGCAGCAGCTCACCACCACCTTCTCAAGACCAATAATGCTGGCCTTGCCAGCGTTGCCCACGTCCTATCAACAAATTTTTAAAAAAGTTTGACCAACAGGCATTTCTACTATCCATATATTTGCACCAAGAGGGGTTTACAGCTCATTATAGCATCAGAGTCATTATGGCACAGGAGGCCATTCAGCCCATCAAGTTCGTGCTGGCTCTCTGTAGAGCAATCCAATTAGTCCCATTCCCTATTTCCTCTGTCCTGCAAATTTATTTCTGCCAAGTGCCCATCCAATTTCCTTCTGAAATCATTCATTGTCTCTACTTCCACCACCCTCGTAAGCAACGCGTTCCAGGTCATTACCACTTGCTGTGTAGAAGAGTTCTTCCTCACATCCCTCACTGCATCTCTTGTCCAAAACTTTAAATCTGTGCCTCCTGGTTATACCATCAGCTAATGAGAACAGCTTTCTTTGTCACCTTATCTAAACCCGTCATAATGTTGTACACCTCTATCAAATCTCTTTTGCTCCAAGAACAACCTCAGCTTTTCCAACCTAACCTTGTAGCTAAAATGCCTCATCCCTGAAACCATTCTAGTAAATTTCCTCTGCACCCTCTCAAGGACCCTCACATCCTTCCTAAAGTGTGGATTACCAGAATGGGACACAATATGAACAGAAAAAAATCTCCTGCATTTATTCACATTAACTTTCTTCATATTTAGTCCATCAATGCTGGAAATTAAAACTGTATCCATGCAAACAGGTGAATATAGAATGAGCAGTATGTTGTGAACATATGGTAAACATTTAAAAATTGCAAAATTCTCTGAAAAGGCTGGGAATCACTTAGTAATGATATCCAGTTATCACAAAACATTCCAAGGAACAGTATTGTACAGAGAATGTACTTTGTGAAAGCAGCACCTAAAACATTTCATTCTTCTATTTATTATTTACTTATTTAGAGATACAGCACTGAAACAGGCCCTTTGGCCCACTGAGTCTGTGCTGACCAACAACCACCCATTTATACTAATCCTACATTAATCCCATATTCCCTACCACATCCCCACCTTCCCTCAATTCTTCTACTACCTACCTACACTAGGGGCAATTTACAATGGCCAATTTCCCTATCAATCTGCAAGTCTTTGGCTGTTTGAGGAAACCGGAGCCCGGCGGAAACCCATGCGGTCACAGGGAGAACTTGCAAACTCCACACAGGCAGTACCCAGAATTGAACCCGGGTCGCTGGAGCTGACCACTGCGCCACTGTGCTGCCCCAACTGCGTCACTGTGCCGCCCCACAGTTGACTTGTTGGAATATACAAATAAATCTTACTGGTTGAGGTACTCAAAGTAAATTTCCCCTCTCCCTTTGTATTTCAAGATCTCATCAAATAGTTTTGATTGAAAAAATGAAGATAACAAACTACATTGTGAAAAACGACAACTTGACTCACTATTTTATGTTGTGTTTTTGCAGAGCTACATACAATCCATATGACCATTTACAGCAAGTAATACATTGGAATAATCTGAAACGTTTTGTTTTATATTGCACTGTTACGACACTAAAAATATTCCACTATAAGATTCAAATGCAAAATAATTTAATTACCAAACCTTTAGATCATATGAAGCATTCAACTTTTAACCAGTTACTACATGGAACATTAACAGTCCTGAAATTGTTAAACTTCAGCATTGATCAGAATAATAGGCAGTACCAACTGTGCTATAATGTGAGTTTACCATAATCCTTTGCCTCCTTTCGACGAATAAGCATGGGGATTCCATTGGAAGAACAGATAATGGTTGCAAGAGGTAAAGCAGTGTATGGAACCCCACAAACAGAATTACATTTGATTCCAGCATTGTTTGCAGTTTGCCACAGGAGATCTGAAATCTGTAAGAAAAAAAAATTAATTTGTCAACTGTAATTACTGAATTAGCAGACATTTAGGAGCCGTAGTACATTTTTAACAGGGTCACAAAGCCAGAATTTAGATGTGTATGTCTTAATGATTATTGGAAGCAAAACAGTCAAGTTTATAGACAATACCAAAACAGGATGCAGGACTTTTATTATTCAATCATGTGATGTGGGCTTTGCTGGAAAAGCCAGCATTTATTGCCCATCTCTAATTGCCCTTTGAGAAGTGGTGGTGAGCTGTCCTTTTGAACTACTGCAGTCTGTGTAATAAAGGTACTCCCCTAGTGCTTTAGGCAGGGAGTTACAGTTTTTTGACCCAGCAACGAGGAAGGAACAGCCATATATTTCCAAGTCACGATAGTGGATAACTTGGAGGTGACAGTGTTCCCATGCAGCCGCTGCTCTTGCCCTTTTAGGTGATAGAGACCGTGGGTTTGGGCGGCGCTGTCAAAGCCTTGGCAAGTTGCTGCAGTGAATCTTGTAGGTAGTACACAATGTAGCCAGGATGTGCCAGTGGTGGAGGGAGTGAATGTTTAAGGTGATGGATGGGGTGGCTCAGGTATGGCCTGTCCACAAAAAGCAGGACAATTCTAATCTGGCAATTATCGCCCCATCAGTCTACTCGATCATCAGCAAAGTGATGGAAGATGTCGACAACAGTGCTATCAAGCAACAATAACCCACTCTCCAGTGCTTTCTTAGGTTCTGCCAGGATTACTTGGCTGCAGACTTAGATGGTGTCAAGCTTCTTGAGTGTTGTTGGAGCTGTACTCATTCAGGCAAGTGGGGAGTATTTCATCAAACTCCAGACTTGTGTCTCGTAGATGATGGAGAGGCTTTGGGAAGTCCAGAGGTGAGTTACTTGCTGCAGAATTCCCAGCATCTGACCTGCATCCGGCATGGACTGTCATTTGGAGTTGCAAATGGAACAACACTTTGCGATCATTAGTGAGTATCCCCACTTCTGAACTTATGATGGAGAGAAGGCCATTGATGAAGCAGCTGCAGATGGTTGGGCCTAGGGCACTGCCCTGAGGAATGACTGCAGCGATGTCCTGGGGCTGAGATGATTAGCCTCCAACAGCCAAAAACATCTTCCTTGTGCTAGATGTGACTCAAACCAGATGGAGAATTTTCCTCCTCATTCCCCTTGATTTCAATTTTACTAGAGCTCCTTGGTGCCACAGTCAGTCAAATGTTGCCTTACTGTCAAGGACAGACAATCTCACCTCAACTCTGGAATTCAGCTCTTTTGTCAACGTTTGGACGAAGGCTGTAATGAGGTCTGGAGCTGAGTAACCCTGGCAGAACCTAAGAAAGCACTGGAGAGCAGGTTATTGCCACTTGATAGCACTGTTGGCGACACTTTCCATCACTTTGCTGATGATCGAGAACAGACTGATAGGGCAATAACTGCCGGTTGGAATTGTCCTGCTTTTTGTGGACAGACCATACCTGAGCAATTTCCCACTTTTTTGGGTAGATCCCAGTGTTGTAACTGAAACATAACAGCTTGGCAGAGGTGTGGCTAGTTCTAAAGCACAAGTCTTCAGCACTTCAGCTGGCGTGTTATTCGGGCCTACAGCCTTTGTTGTAACTGTTTACACATTCACACCCAGCAGTCAGTCACAGGAGAAATACTGATAATGCAGCCAGATTCAGAACATTTAGAGTCCAATTTTTTGCAACTAATGAATGGTCCATATTGATAAAGGTAGCATTTACATTATAACTTTAAAGCAATGAAAAGCAGAATATTGTTTGCCATGATGAACTATCCTTCCATTCCCATACCAGGTATAGGGTCACAGATGAGAGGTGAGCACTATTCCTGTAGAAATGTCTGAAAAACCCCACCAGTAGAAATTGCTAGATTTGTGGGGCAATTTAAACAGAATTATCAGTAGGAGTGCACTGGATTGACCTGCAGCTCCTTCTCCCAGTAGCAATGCTTCAGTCCTTCAATCAGGACTTATCTCAGGAAATCTACAGTACTACAGATCCTAACTGAGAGTGGCACCACTGGGAGCAGCAAATAGGTGCCGCTCCACAAAGGCCAGGACCTACCCAACCGCCAGTTAAACCCAAATTAATAGTCATAACTCCACTAAGAGGAGGTGGCTTGGGCCTAAGCAATCATACACCAACGATGCGCGCTGGAAATTATACCTGGTTCATTAGAATCGGATGGGACACAATGACCCTCAAGTCGAAATAAACGGGCGACGATATTCCACTTTTTAGCACAAAGCTGCCGAACTTTACCGCCCGAACTCCATACAACTCGGACACCAGTAACTCCATGCTGCCCAAATCAAACCTCCCCTGCGCCTGCGCGCCACACCGCGCCGTGTCCTCTCTGCGCCTGCGCGCCACACCCTCTCTGCGCGCTGTGCGGGTTCCTTCACATTCAAAGACGAACTGCAAGATGAATTTAAAAGCAAAATACTGCAAATCTGAAATAAAAACAAGAAATGCTGGAAATACTCTGCAGGTCTGGCAGCATCTGTGGAGAGAAGCAGAGTTAACATTTCAGGTCAGTGACCCTTCATCAGAACTGGCAAATATTAGAAATGTAAACGATTAAGCAAGTATAGCGGGGGTGGGGCAAGAGATAACAAAAGAGACCCGTTCTGAAGAAGGGTCACTGACCTGGAACGTTAACTCTGCTTCTCTCTCCACAGATGCTGCCAGACCTGCTGAGTATTTCCAGCATTTCTTGTTTTTATTACAAAAGAGGTGTTGATAGGACAAGGTCACAGAGAATAACTGACCAGAAGGTCATGGAGCAAAGGCAAATGGTATGTTAATGGTGTGGTGAAAGACAAATTGTTAGTACAGAGAGGGTGTTAATTGACAGAAAACTTAACAGCCTTGGCCCCAAACACAAACATGAAAAAACAGTGGATAGGCACAGTAGAAACAAACTAAATTAAAATAAACTAAGAAAAAATAAAAAAATAACTAAAAATAAAAAGGGGGGCTTATCATGCTCTGAAATTATTGAATTCAATGTTCAGTCCTGCAGGCTGTACAGTGCCTAATCAGTAAATTGACCTGTACTAATGCTTTGTCTTTCACCACACCATTAACATACCATTTGACTTTGCTCCATGACCTTCTGGTCAGTTATTCTCTGTGACCTTGTCCTATCAACACCTTTTCTTTTTTTATCTCTTGCCCCACCCCCGCTATACTTGCTTAAAACCTATTACATTTCTAATATTTGCCAGTTCTGATGAAGGGTTACTGACCTGAAATGTTAACTCTGCTTCTCTCTCCACAGATGCTGCCAGACCTGCTGAGTATTTCCAGCATTTCTTGTTTTTATTACAAAAGAGGTGTTGATAGGACAAGGTCACAGAGAATAACTGACCAGAAGGTCATGGAGCAAAGGCAAATGGTATGTTAATGGTGTGGTGAAAGACAAATTGTTAGTACAGAGAGGGTGTTAATTGACAGAAAACTGAACAGCCTTGGCCCCAAACACAAACATGAAAAAAACAGTGGATAGGCACAGTAGAAACAAACTAAATTAAAATAAACTAAGAAAAAATAAAAAAATAACTAAAAATAAAAAGGGGGGCTTATCATGCTCTGAAATTATTGAATTCAATGTTCAGTCCTGCAGGCTGTACAGTGCCTAATCAGTAAATTGACCTGTACTAATGCTTTGTCTTTCACCACACCATTAACATACCATTTGCCTTTGCTCCATGACCTTCTGGTCAGTTATTCTCTGTGACCTTGTCCTATCAACACCTTTTCTTTTTTTATCTCTTGCCCCACCCCCGCTATACTTGCTTAAAACCTATTACATTTCTAATATTTGCCAGTTCTGATGAAGGGTTACTGACCTGAAACGTTAACTCTGCTTCTCTCTCCACAGATGCTGCCAGACCTGCTGAGTACTTCCAGCATTTTTTGTTTTTATTGCTGGATGAATTTTTCGTTTATGGCCATGGTCATGCTGCTGGAAGGGGGAGCGGGCTGCTACTTGCGTGGGCCAATTCACTGCCGTCAGGCAGAGGAGGCATCCTGAAAGCAGCGGTGGATGTGTTAGGTTAAGATGTTGGAAGTGTTGGCGCTACATTTAAATGGCTGCTATCACTTTTTTACATTGATCCAGCCATATAGAAGTCTGAATGGACAAGCTGCTACAGAGGGCCTGTCAAGGAATACCATCAATGTTCTTCGCTCGATCATAAGGTCAGAAGTGATGATTGTACAATGGTCAGCACCATTCGCAACTCCTCAGATACTGAAGCAGTCCATATCCAAATGCAGCAAGACCTGGACAACGTTCAGGCTTGAGCTGATAAGTGGCAAGTAACAATCTTACCACACAAGCGCCAGGCAATGAAGATCTCCGATAAGAGAAAATCTAATCACCTTCCCTTTACATTCAACGGCATTACTATCACTGAATTCCCCCACCTTCAACATCCTGGGGGTTACCATTGACCAGAAACTGAAACGCACCAGCCAAGTAAGTACTGTAGCTACAAGAGCGGGTCAGAGGCTGGGAATTTTGTGACGAGTAACCCACCTCCTGACTCCCCAAAGCCTGCTCACCATCTACAAGACACAAGTCAGGAGTGTGATGGAATACCTTTCACTTGCCTGGAAAAGTGCGGCTCCAACAACACTCAGGAAGCTCAACACCATCCAGGACAAAGCAGCCTGCTTGTTTGACATCCCCCATCCACCGCCTTCAACATTGACTCCCACCACCACCAACACACAGTGGTAGCAGTGTGTACCATCTACAAGATGTACTGCAACAATTCACCACACCTCCTTCGACATAACTTTCCAAACCTGCAACCTCTTCCATCTAGAAGGATGAGGGCAGCAGACGTATGGAAACACCACCACCTGCAAGTTCCCCTCCAAGTCACACACCATCCTGAATTCGAAATATATCACCGTTCATTCACTGCCGCTAGATCAAAATCCTGGAACTCCCTCCCTAACAGGACACTGGGTGTAACTGCACCAGCTGGACTGCAGTGGTTCAAGTACGCAGCTCACCATCACCTTCTCAAGGGCATTTAGGGATGGGCAACAAATGCTGGCCTTGCCAGCGACACCCACATCCCATGAAATGAATTTAAAAATCCTTAGTGGTCCCATGGCCTCCCTGCAGATTCTCCTCCAGGCTGCTTGGGCAAGGTGGTAAGTCCTTTTCCCCAGGGATGGGAGGAGGCTACCTGCCCACTAGACCAAGCAAGCCTGAATGGGGGAAGATTGCAGCGGAGGTCAGCAACTGTGGAGTAACCCCCAGAACCTGGCTGCAGTGCCGCAAGTGGGTGAATGACCTCATGCGATCAGCACAGGAGGCCACACACTAGGGGCTGATATGTGGCTTTGCATGAGAAAAGGAATGCCAGTCACTGGTCATGCAGTATCTCAGTGAATGTCTCTGGTCCATCAGACCTGGCTCCTGCTTCTAAGTGGCCGCATACAGGGGGCATTCCAGTGGCACCATTGTGGTCAGAAAGGCAGCCACCTGCTTGGGGGTTCAGTGTCTCTTTGTCGGGTGACTAACAATGTTCATCTATGTGCTTTTAAGAGAAGACATCCCACAATGCGAAGGAAATCGTGAAGATTGGCGGTGGCATCCCATTCATCGCAATCCTGATCTCTTTGGAGGAAGAGGCACTAGAACGTGAAGGACAGCATGGAGGCCGTTCCATCATTGATGGTGAGACAGGAGCGGAGATACTGCATGGATAAGCATAAGAGCCTCCGGTGAATATGAGGCATAGTGCTCATGTGTCCACCACAGGTTAAATGGAGCTCCACACTAGGAATAGTGTGAAGTGACTGATAGAATGCACATTACCCTCTAATTAATCTTCTCTCTTACACAGGGAAAATACAAGAGCAGACAGCTCCAGAGACTGGGAGATGGCTATCCAACTCTGAGGAGGAGGAGGAGTAGAAGGAGCCTCAGAGGATGCACTATCACATTGTTCCCCTGTGCCCTCCAACCAGTCAGACACTCTCATGTCAGTGAGTATCCATTCGGGAGTAAATCTGAGACCACAATCTAGTGAGCACGCCACACAAGTGCCCAAGCAGCTGACGAAGTCTATGACAGCCGAGGCCACCAATACTTAGAGGACTGTGGGAGGCCAGGGCAATGCTGAGCCTCAGACTGATGACATGTCTGTGGAGTTGTCAGCAAGGTGGCAGATGCTGGAGCTAAAACATGACATGAGAGAACATCTGGCAGAGCTTCCAGAGACTATGTGCACCCTGGCACAGACGGTGGAGGAGTCTGTCCAAGCCATGAGTGTCGCCATGTCTCTGGTGTGTGTGCGCTTAGCTTCCTCCATCGAGAGATAGGCGAGCCTTATGGAGAGCCATATCCAGAAGACCACACAGTGGATGACGGAGATGCACGCGGATCTGCATGCCATTACCACCCCCATGAGCTTTGTGCAGCAGACATTCAATTTTGGATTTTTTTCTAGAAAAGTATATCAATACATGAGAGTTTTTATTTAAAAAAGGTTTATATTGAATATTATTTCAAAATACTCAAGAAAAGACTATACAGCCAATGAAAATAAATAGAAGTTGTATTTATTGATTGAAGCAAAACATCTGAAAACAATAATCCTTTGTGCCCAACGTATTTCTTTTAACAAAAATAAGGGTAAGACAAAATGTCTAAATAAAGTTACAAAATCACTTAAAGTTAAGAAAGACTGAAGTAACTTGCTGATCAAAACTTTTGCTTTTTTAAATCAATCCATACATAGTTTCAGGTACCTAACTATAACTGCAACTATAAATTGAAATTGTCTACATCTTTAGTCCATATACACATACATTATACATAACAAAGTGGTATACATACACATTGTGCATTATTGTTTTATTAACAATAGCAGTTTAAATACAGAATGCTGCATGATATTCTGCCATATTAAAAATATGTTAAGTAATAAAGTGTTAATTGTCCTAATGTCAACTGCAATATCCAAATGCTTCCTATATTAAAAAAGCCAGATAATAATTAAACTCCATAGTATTACTCAAAAAAGTTTTCAGATGTTTTTATGACCAATGATGCATCTCTGATAGCAAGGAATGAATCAAATAGTAAAGTGTAATTGTCCTAACAACAACTGCAATATTCCAATGCCTCTTATAATAAAAGTGTCAAATAATAAACTCTCTAGAATTACCCAAAAATGTTTTCAGGCGTATTTGTTATGACCAATGCAGCATCTCTGATCACAAGGAATTAATCAATGTTATAAGCACTATGTCAAATTCAAACTAATTTGCTTTGTTGCAAAAAAGAGAAATCAGCTGTATGAGATGGCTACCTGGAATGTTGGGAAGTGAGGGGAGGGGCGTAAAATCGAATGGAAGGTGGGGGCCTCCTCCAGCCGCCGCTGGTATATTACCAGCAGTGGACAGACATTTCAGCACCTGAGGAGACCGCCCAGTAATATCTGGTGGCCTCCTTGTGGTCTGGGGGCGGTGGGGGGGGAAAGGGGTGGCCTCCTGATCGGACACCCTGTGCCCCACAGAGGGCTCCCCCAGCAGCATGGGCCGCTCCTCCTAAATCAAACCCCCCACCCTACACCCTGACACCCACCCTCTTGTTGGGGCCCAGCCGATTGTCCCCGGCAAGGCCAGACCTCCACTCACCTGTTTTAGGGCCGGCATCCATGCTGATTTCTCTCACTGGGTGCAGTCCCAGCAGTGACCTCTGCTCCTGGTGGTGCTGTTGGGATTGAGGAACTGCTGGCCCTCTGATTGGCCAGCAGCTCTCGGAGGGGCAGGAGGCCTGGGGCACGTAAAATTACAGTGTGGATTCCAGATCAGACAGAGGCAGGCTTGCCCCTGAAATTTTTTGCCGGTGGGTGGGGCCACCGCCACAGGTAAAATTCCGGCCAATGGTTCCAGTTTGGTGTTTGCTTTTAAAAGGCTTTTTAGCAGGGGCGGTACAGTGGTTAGCACCGCAGCCTCACAGCTCCAGGGACCTGGGTTCAATTCTGGGTACTGCCCGTGCGGAGTTTGCAAGTTCTCCCTGTGACTGCGTGGGTTTTCGCCGGGTGCTCCGGTTTCCTCCCACAGCCAAAGACTTGCAGGTTGATAGGTAAATTGGCTATTGTAAATTACCCCTAGTGTAGGTAGGTGGTAGGGCATATGGGATTACTGTAGGATTAGTATAAATAGGTGGTTGTTGGTCAGCACAGACTCGGTGGGCAGAAGGGCCTGTTTCAGTGCTGTATCTCTAAAAAAAAAGGACAGACCTTGATCATAAACACATCTTTTTGGAAGTGAACAGTAAGCATTTTCCAGTCATGCATGACTGAAAAGCAACTAATTTTCCCCTCCTCTTGTCCCCATCCTACCTTTACCCTATCCTTTTCTATCCCTCTCCTTTCCCCTCTTACCTGGCTGGGAACAAATACCTTTCTGCCCACTACTGCTACTTGACCTGAATATTGCATTTGGTCTTGACTGCCTGTGTGCAAAACAGGAAAAAAAATTGATTTGTTCTTTTAAAAAAAATAGCCATCACTGTATTGATATAGTACTTCACATTCATGTATTTTCACGAGTCAACATGACTATAATATTTTAGTGAAGGAGGACAGAACTGGCAATATCAACAAGCAGGTTTGGAAACCAAATGATGCACCCCAATCTTATTATTGAAAGCTAAGCCCAGACCAGGGGGAAATTTTATGCTGGTGGCGGGGGCCTCGACGTCGAGGGAAACCAACGTGAGATCTCCGTGTCACATCTTCTATGGGAGGCCCGCCGAATTTTTCGTGCCAATCAGGCACTTAACTGGACAGTGGCGGGCTTTTCATAGGATTTAGGACCCCGTTGCCACAAGTCCTGCCCTTGGAGAGCTGCTGGTCAATCAGAAGCCAGCAGCTTCAGTGCCACCATGGAGGCAGTAGTTGCTGCTGTAGCTGCAGCGACCAGACACTGAGGAGCAACACTGGAACCGGGCTTAAGGTAGATCAGAGTGGCAGGGGTCTCACAGGGTGGGGGTCGCAGGGGAGGTGGGAAGGGGGTTGGTAGCAAGGGCAGGAGGTGGGCCCTCAACGGCCCCCCCCCCCCAACCTCCTTCCCAATGCCGGGTCCCTCATTCAGACAATAAGTGCCTTTAAATGAGGGACCGCCCCCCCCCCCCCACCCCTACCCAGAGCCAGGAAGCAGCCCACATGGTTTTTCGTACCATGTTTCCTGTGTGGCAACAGGGCCGCTCACCGCGTGGGTAATTGCAACTGCGGCGGGAAAGGGCCCTTAATTGGGGTTAATTACCCAGTTAAGTGCCTCAATTTGCAGTGGAGCAGGAAGGCCATTCATAGGCCATCCCACCCTGGACTATATTTCGGCGGAGCCCCCCCTCACCACCATCCCACCCGATTTTATGCTCTCCCTGCCTCCAAACCCACCGTGGGGGAGAGCATAAAATCGGGTGGGATGGTGGCAGAGGTATCAGAGGGAAGAGGGAAGTCTTGTCCAGGGATCTTTATTAGGGTTTGTATTTTGAATTAATAAGAAGAAACATCAACAAGTTCCAGACTATTCAATGTCGTGTACAATAGCGGTTGCAGATGGACGATCCAGTATTGTAATGGGGATTATTGCATTGCTGGAAGAAAGAACCCCTTCGAAAGGTCAAATAAATAGGAACAAATTAGAATAAGCATATGATATAATTATGCAAACACCTTTCAAATTATGAAATAAAAGACTAAGCACATTGTATGACATTTGTTTTTTAGTTGTCAAGCTGCCTCAGGAAGACTTTCTTGCTTATCACCATATTTTGGGGGTAAAGTAGTGTTACTTTTAACATTTTTATTTCAATCAAAATAGTAATAAACCATTCATAATATACTACTGAGCCTGTGGCGTGGCTCACACTGAGACCAATGGCAATTCTTCTAAAAACTCATTGCACTTATTAAAGCTTTTAAGACTTTTACTAAGCGGAATGCTTTGTTTCAATAAAAAAGAGCGGGGAAAGAAATTAAGTGTAGAATGGGGCCAAGAAAGAGAGCTGGGAAAACAGAGGAGAATTAAGCTATTAAAAAGTAAAGAAACGACTGAGTATTTTTTTTTTAATTCATTCATGGGATGTGGGCATCACTGGCTGTGCCAGCATTTATTGCCCATCCCTAATTGCCCTTGAGAAGGTGCTGGTGAGCTACCTTCTTGAACCGCTGCAATCCATGTGAGGTACGTACACCCACAGTGCTGTTAGGAAGGGAGTTCCAGGATGTTGACCCAGCAACAGTGAAGGAACAGCAATATAGTTCCAAGTCAGGATGGTGTGTGGCATGGTGGGGAATTTGCAGGTGGTGGTGTTCCCACGCATCTGCTGCCTTTGTCTTTCTAGGTAGAGTTCTTGGAAGGTGCTGCCTGCGTAGCCTTTGTGAGTTGCTACAGTGCATCATGTAGATGGTACACACTGCTGCCACTGTGCGTCAATGGCGGAGGGAGTGAATGTTTGTGGACAGGTTGCCAATCAGGCGGGCTGCTTTGTCCTGGATGGTGTTGAGCTTCTTGAGTGTTGTTGGAGCTGCACCCATCCAGGCAAGTGGAGAGTATTCCATCACACTTCTGTGGACAGGCTTTGGGGAGTCAGGAGGTGAATTACTCGCCGCAGGATTCCTAGCATCTGACCTGCTCTTGTAGCCACAGTATTTATATGGCTACTCCAGTTCAGTTTCTGGTCAATGGTAACCCCCAGGATGTTGATAGTGGGGGATTCAGCAATCATAATGCCGTTGAATGTCAAGGGGAGATGGTTAGATTCTCTCTTGTTGGAGATGGTGATTGCCTGGCATTTTTGTGGCGTGAATGTTACTTGTCATTTATCAGCCCAAGCCTGGATGTTATCCAGATCTTGCTGCATTTCTACACGGTCTCCTCCAGTGTCTGAGGAGTCATGAATGGTGCTGAACAATCATCAGCAAGGATCCCCACTTCTGACTTTATGATTGAAAGAAGGCCATTGATGAAACAGCTGAAGATGGTTGGGCCTAGGTCATGACCCTGAGGATCTCCTGCAGTGATGGCCTGGAGCTGAGATGTTTGACCTCTAATAACCACAACCATCTTCCTTTGCGTTAGGTACGATTCCAACCAGTGGAGCGTTTCCCCCTAATTCCCATGGACACCAGTTTTGCTAGGGCTCCTTGATGCCATACTCGGTCAAATGCTGCCTTGATGTCAAGGGCAGTAACTCTCACCTCACCTCTTGAATTCAGCTCTTTTGTCCAAGTTTGAACCAAGGCTGTAATGAGGTCAGGAGCTGAGTGGCCCTGGCAGAACCCAAACTGAGGACCACTGAGCAGGTATTGCGAAGCAAGTGCCGCTTGATAGCATTGTCAATGACACCTTCCATCACTTTACTGATGATCGAGAGTAGACTAATGAGATGGTAATTGGCCAGGTTACATTTGTCCTGCTTTTTGTACAGGGCATACCTGGGCAATTTTCCACATTGCTGGGTAGATGCCAGTGTTGTAGCTGTACTGGAACAGCTTGGTTATGGGCACGACAAGTTCTGGAGCACAGGTCTTCAGTACTATTGCTGGAATGTTGTCAGGACCCATAGCCTTTGCAGTATCCAGTGCCTTCAGTCGTTTCTTGATATCACGCGGAGTGAATCGAATTGGCTGAAGACTGGTATCTCTGATGCTGGGGACTTCAGGAGGAGGCCAAGATGGATCATCAACTCGGCACTTCGGGCTGAAGATTATTGCAAATGCTTCAGCCTTATCTTTTGCACTGATGTGCTGGGTCCCCCACCTCTGAGGATGGGGATATTTGTGGAGCCACCTGCTCCAGTTAGTTGTTTAATTGTCCACCACCAATCACGGCTGGATGTGGCAGGGCTGCAAAGCTTAGATTTGATCCATTGGTTGTGGGATTGCTTAGCTCTGTCTATCGCATGCTGCTTACACAGTTTGGCATGCAAGTGTCCTGGGTTGTAGCTTCACCAGGTTGATACCTCATTTTGAGGTATGCCTGGTGCTGCTCCTGGCATGCTCTCCTGCACTCTTCATTGAACCATGGTTGGTCTCCTGGCTTGATGGTAATGGTAGAGTGGGGGATATGCTGGGCCATGAGGTTACAGATTGTGGTTGAGTACAATTCTGCTGCTGTTGATGGTCCACAGTGCCTCATGGATGCCCAGTTTTGCATTGCTAGGTCTGTTCGAAATTTGTCTCATTTAGCACGGTGGTAGCACCACACAACACGATGGAGGGTATCGTTCATGTGAAGGCGGAACTTCATCTTCGCAAGGACTGTGCGGTGGTCACTCCTACCAATACAGTTTGAACTGGCAGTTAGTAAGACAGTTTGAACACAGACAGAGGACACAGACACAGCAGTGGTGTTCAGACACCTGAAAAAGAGCTCTCAACCAAATTAAACTGAAGGAAGAGGATTTTTAGTGGGCTTAATTATTATCTCTCAAAATTCTAAACCATCAAGACAAGACAGAGATCTCTGGTAATTTAAATTGAAGAAAGGAAAGTTAGACTGTGACAATCTTTTATCCCTCAAAAACTCAAAATTCAGATTGATTCTATCAAAAGTGTTCGTAAGTTGTTAATTGTTGAAATTCATCGCCGAAGAAGAAAGCATCACCTCCAGTTGAAGTTAGACTACAGACTGTTCCACGTGGAAGAACTTTTTCCCTATCGAATGGCTGTGAGGACTTCGAGCTACATTGGACTGTAAATTTGCAAGTACTCTAATTTTTTCTATTTTAAATGTTGTTTATATTTTCATAGTGGTTAAGAATTTAGTTCTTCTAATTAAAGAGTTATTTGTTGATTTCAAGACACCTGGTTTGGTTAGCCTCATTCGGGGGTTAATAGATGGTACAATTTGGCTAGCCGATCTGTGGAACAACAGGATTGAATTAACAGTGCGTTGGTCCCACCACAATCAGAATCATATATTTTGATTGGGGGCTTTGACAGAAGTGGTCGGTCGTAACAATGGGGAACGCTGCCAGTCATTACAACCACAAATTCCGGGCCATACTGTCCCTCAGAGGACAGCTTGAGACACGACACAAACATGGCAGGTGAACTTAGTTATAAAAAGCACCAGCCTAAAGGAACAATAACAGGCATATTTAATATGCTACATTATTTTTCACGGATAGGTTGACCAAATATTTTATGCTAACCTGGGGTTCTCATCATTAAGACATTAACTGTGGCAATAGTTACTCCAAACTCATGTTGGTTAAAATATTTAATTTATTACTCACAATTTTATGTAATGGCATTTGTTCTATTATTTCAGCATATTGGAGGTCAGCATTTTGTGTTAACATCGATTACAGCACATGTCAAAGCAGTTTTGCCATATTTACATAACTTTCAGAGATTTCCAAAATAATGGGGCGGCACAGTGGCGCAGTGGTTAGCACCGCAGCCTCACAGCTCCAGTGACCCGGGTTCAATTCTGGGTACTGCCTGTGTGGAGTTTGCAAGTTCTCCCTGTGTCTGCGTGGGTTTCCTCCGGGTGCTCCAGTTTCCTCCCACAGCCAAAAGACTTGCAGGTTGATAGGTAAATTGACCATTATAAATTGCCCCTAGTATAGGTAGGTGGTAGGGGATTATAGGGACAGGTGAGGATGTGGTAGGAATATGGGATTAGAGTAGGATTAGTATATATGGGTGGTTAATGGTCGGCACAGACTTGGTGGGCCGAAGGGCCTGTTTCAGTGCTGTATCTCTAAATCTAAAAAATCTAAAAACATTACATACATATGATGGCTAATTATGTTACCGCAACAACATGGTACATCTTGTGTGAACTTTGGGAATCTTACTTAAAGGGCCAGGATTTAACCATAGGGAGCTGATCACTGACTGAAAAGTCGGTGGCGAACCCGCTTCCGCCTCGCCTGGGGATCCGACCCGTATTTTGCAGGTTCCCGAGCTTCAATTGTTCTGAGGCGGGACTTCCACCCGCTTGAGGTAGGAAGTCCCGCCTAATGGAGCTGCCGGCCAATCAGCGGGCCGGCAGCTCCGAGACCCAGCAGTGCCATCAGGAGCAGTGGCCATTGCTGGGACTGCAGCCCAGCTAGAAGTAAAGATGCCGGGGAGCCTGGAAGGCAAGTAAGTTTTGGTTGCCTCGCCGGGCGTAATCGGTCGGGCCCCGGCGAAGCAAGGGTGGTCGGTTGGGGGTGACGCTGAGGTGGGGGGGGGGGGGTTAGTGAGGGCCCGATCATGAGGGTCCCACCCCAGGGGTCAGGTGGCTTCTCTCGGGTCTAGGATGCCCGCTTGCCAGATGTAAAATCCATGTGGAGGTGGGCGAAGGCCCTTAAGTGGCTGTTAAGTGGCCACTTAAGAGCCTTGATTGGCCTGGAATGGGCAGGCCGTTTTTCGCTGCCGCCACCCTGTGTTAAGTGGCGGTGGAAGCGGAAGCAGGTTGGGAAGGGCTCCTGGTGCCTCCTGCTCCATTTTATGCCACCTCCCGCCACCATCCTGCTCTTTGGGGTGGCATAAAATTCCGGCCAAGATGTTTGTATCATTCATCCCTGTAACATTAGGGCTTTAATAAAATCCCATATCAAGTGAGGTAAGGAACTCTTAAGAGTATTTTACCATAAAGAACAATACCATTGTGATAAGGCCACTCATCATTCTGCCATATAAAACTGCTTGCATGAAGAAAATTGCTGAATCGTGGACAAATCCTGACATGTGAAAGGCATGGTTTGTTTTGCTACTTTAGTCTCTACACTGAAAGAAAAACATCTCTTTATGAATTATATCTGTTCACTATCTCAGATTGTATTGTTGATATAATTTAATTCAACAATCTCGCAAGCTGAAATGATTTTCTTACAAAACCACCAGAAAAAGAATAGTAAGAGCTTTTTAATTATACTTCATTCAGCTCTAAATATTTGTAAATAAGGAACATTTTAACAAGGGCCAAATTGAAAATAAAGTGGATGGCCACTACCAAAGACTGCCCATTTTTCTCTTGTACAATAGGTCTATGTAGTCTTAGCTGGTGGTTTTTTTCATATTAGATGTGTTTACCTGAGTAAATTCTATGGCACAGGTGAAATCTGTGAATTTCTGATGTTGCTAGTTATAAATCATTGATTGTACTGTTAAAAATGTTTAATAATTTAGTTAAGCTGTTTCATTAATCTTGATTTTACTAAATGTACCACCAGTCTGATGGTTGGTTATGGTTACCTTCACCAGCTTAATAGATAGTAACAACAGGGGGCAATCATTGACATGTTCCAACTGTTGATGTATGATATTCATTTAATATTAAATTAGATTGAAGGACTTTGTTGCATTTTGTAGGTACCTTGGTTTGCTCATATTTGTCTCCATGCTGTTATTACTCATTGAAGCCTGTAGTGCCATTGGGTTGGGACAGTCTTCTCGCTTGTGTATTGCTGAAAATGTGGGGACCAAGTTCCTTTTTCTGGTAATCAATTGGTGATTGCAGTGCTGAAATTAAGATCAAAGTATTATTATGGGAGGAATGTGATCATTTAAATATGCAACATAAAGCTGATAGCATTGACAATAGAAAAAACAAAATACATTGCTTGATCGCTGATTTTTACTGTTCTGTTCATACAAATTACGAAATCCTTTGAGAAATAACTATTTCCAGCAACATCTTACATTATTGCTCTCTTTGCAAGGAAGATTACAGAGTGTTCTTGATCTACCACAGGAGACTTATGCTGAAAGTTAAAATACTCCTTTTGCTAATAATTTACAGGGTGCCACTGTTAC
The DNA here is from genome assembly GCF_036365525.1 of Heterodontus francisci. Taxonomy (NCBI): domain Eukaryota; kingdom Metazoa; phylum Chordata; class Chondrichthyes; order Heterodontiformes; family Heterodontidae; genus Heterodontus; species Heterodontus francisci. The sequence goes on along the minus strand of NC_090377.1, from coordinate 68,650,695 downwards.
TATTAATTATACATAATCTGACTATATAGAATATTAGCTTACAATCAGTCCTATGATGAGCACTATCTGTTTCCTAAGACTAAAGTCCTGATCTTGACAGGGGTGGGACCACATAAAGCACTATCAGGTCTCCTGCCTCTCATCTGCTAAAACTGCTCAACATTCCTGGATTGTCCTGGAATACAAAAATAATCCCCAGCTTACTTTCTCTACTTACTGCAAGCCATCTTCTTAAACCCCTCTTCCCTGCCTGCTCCACCTTCACCTCCAACAATAAGTGCATGGAGCTCAGGGACTTCTTTGTCACTAAGATTGAGACCATCTGATTAGCAGCCTCTGCCAGTTCCCTCCATTCCACTAGCCCACCCGGCCAAACTTCCCTCTAAAGCTCGCCCCTGCCTTAGCCCTGAACTAGCAGTTTTCTCTCCTATCAAAATCACAGATGACATCCTATGTGACTGTGACAAAGATAAACTATCCCTTCTCGTCCTTGTCAACCTATCTGCAGCCTTTGACACGGTTTGCCAAACCATCCCCCTCCAATGCCTCTCCACGGTTGTCCAGCTGGGTGGGACTGCTCTCACCTGATTCTATTCTTAATTATCTTATCGTAACCAGAGTATCACATGCAATGGCTTCTCTTCTTGCTCTTGCATCGTTACCTCTGGTGTCCCGAAAGGATCTATCCTTGTCTTTCCCCCATTTCTTATTTACGTGCTGCCCCTCGGGCGATGTCATCCAAAAGCACAGGGTTAGTTTTCACATGTATACTGATGACACCCAACTCTACCTCGCCATCCCCTCTCTCAACTCCTCCACTGTTGCTAAATTATTAGACTGCTTGTCTGATGTCCAGTACTGGATGATCAGAAATTTCCTCCGATTAAATATTGGGAAGACTGAAGCCATCGTCTTCAGTCCCTGCTCCAAACTCCGTTCCCTAGCTACCAACTCCTTCCCCCTCCCTGGCAACTGTATTAGACTAAACAAAACAGTTCGCAACCTTGTTGTCATATTTGATCCCAAAATGAGCTTCTGATCACATAAGTACTCCATCTCTAAGGCTACCTATTTCGACATCCGTAGCATCGCTTGACTGTACGCCTGGCTCAGCTCATCTGCTGCTGAAACCCTCATCCATGCTTTTGATACCTCTAGAGTTGACTATTAAAGCATAATTGTGACCAGTCTCCCACATTCTACCCTCTGTAATCTTGAGGTCATCCAAACCTCTGCTGCCCATATCCTTACTCACACAAAGTCCTGTTCACCTCTCACTCCTATGCTTGTTGACCTACTTAGCTCCCAGTCAAACAATACCTTGATTTTAAAATTCTCATCCTTGTTTTGAAATCCCTCCATGGCTTCCCTCCTCCCTATCTCTGTAATCTCCTCCAGCCTCACAACCCTCCTAGGTTCATCTAATTATGGCCTCTTGAGCATCCCCAATTTTAATTGCTCCACCATTGGTGCCTGTGCCTTCAGCTGCCAAGGCTCTAAGCTCTGGAATTCCCTCCCCAACCCTGTACCTCTCTTTTTTCCTTTAAGATTTTCTACCTATTTGGTCAAGTTTTGGTCATCTAATATCACTTTATGTGGCTCGATGTCTAATTTTGCTTTATAATGCTCCTGCTAATTGCTTTGGAATGTTTTATTACATTAAGGGCACTACATAAATATATGTTGTAGCTGTTGTTGTAGTTGTTGTTGCAGGTTTTCCCACCTAACAGGCAGCTAGCCTGCCAAACAGACTGGTTGTCGGGTGGGAAATCTAGATAATAACTTTGAAACACGCCCTGTAGTTAATATCTACAGGCCGTTTGGGAACCCTATATCTCCGTGGTTACTGTCTATAACTCTTTCACCTACTCACTCTGAAGACACGCCTCAGTAAATATTGGGACCAAATTGTTTTTAAGATGCTGTATAGAATGGAAGCTGTAAAAACGAGGTATTCAGACTACTCATTCCAGTCTTAGTTAATCGACATTTTCTTGTCTTTATTTTTTGAGTCCAAATGTAGCTTTGTGACTCAACACATTCTACTGTAGTTTGTATAACAGAAAGACCTCTTCCTTACTGATACTGAACACCAACTCCCTTATAATTTCTCCTCTTTTCCTGGACTACAACTTCACTATTGGACACCAAACTATCATTTCCCAGACTAACCTCTTTTCTACTGGAGATCTCCCCTCTCACCACCACCCTCCCCCCATCTACCTATCCAGTTGCTTCCCTTGCTACACAGCACAATTCTATCTTTTCCCCTAGGTACAGTATCAATACATGACTAGATCATTTCTGTTTGTCCCTGTCCCACTGAATTCTCTTATTTTGACTCTTACATTCCCCCCTGTCTAGTACCTACTTCTATATCTCTTCCTTTTCTGCCAATTGAATGAATTATGATTTTCTGGGTCCACGTTCTTTTTGCTATGGACGTACAAACTTCTTTACCTCCATCCTTCCAACTGTGGGCCCTCTGCTTCTTATTGAATAGCTGTTGAAATAGTCTTCATCCATCACCACTCTCCTCTATCTGGCTGAACTTGTTCTTATATTGAATAACTTATTTAACTGCATTCACTTCCTCCATATAAAAGATGTCACAATGGGAACCAACACAGGTCCCAGCTATGCCTCTCTTTTGTAGAATAAGTTTAACATTCTTTGTTTCAATCCTTCGACATTAGGGAGACCAAATGCAGATTAGGTGAACATTTTGGTGAACACCTATATTCTGTCACAAGTATAACCTTGAAGTCCCTTTCACTTTCACTTCAATTCAATATCCCACTCCCATTCTGATCTCCATGTCTTTGTTCTATTGAAATCCATTGCAAGCTCAAGCTATTTATCTTTCTGCTAGTCACTTTTTAAACCTACGACCTTAATATTGGACAACCTTAACTATAACTCAAAATTTCTTTATGGCAGGAAATACTGGCAATGTGGGATGGATCTATTGATGATTTTTGGGAAGGGGGGCAAGTTGGTGCTTGGGGTATAGATCCTTTTTTGGAAAACTGTGCTGATAGGACATTTTGCATCCTTCATGTTGACCTGCTTTTTTATTCTTGTCAGGATTCTGTTCAACATCCCAGCCCTTCTTGTTTAACTTTCAGACTTGCCTTATCCATACTATATATTTGCATTACTACATTATCTATTGCAAACATGCCTCATCATGATTGTACATGTGCGCATTTGACATCAGACTAAGTATGGAGTATTTTGTATCGTTGTCTAGTAAAATGTTGGGGCTCCAAATAGAATCTTTGCAAAGGGTCACCATAAGGCAGGTGCCACCCTTGTATTAATATTGGTTGAAGTGTCACACACAAGACAAATGGGAATCAAACAGGGATAATTAAGTGGGTGAGCAGCAGGCTTATTTTTGTGGTGTTGGGGGGGTGCTCCTCAGGAAATGAATTAAAATTTCTAATGAGTATAATATGGTGCAAAAAATAAATAGGATACAAGATCTGCATACCATTCAAAAACCTTTGTTGAATGTCAAGGATCTGTTTGATATCACGAATCCAAGCTTGCCAGATTTCAGTGTTTGGTGCCTGTAAGATGAATCGCTTAGCACTTCCATGGGATATCAGAGCAAACTTGCAAAGTTCATTGTCCACGTTATCCTCAATTTTTAGGTTATTCATCTGAAATAGATCAGACAAATGAACTGCTGTAAAGGTGAACAAATTAGAATCAGAGGGAGGCAGTTCAGCCCATCATGCTTGTGCTGGCTCTTGAAAGTGCTAACCAATTAGCCCCATTCCCCTGGTCTTTCTCCATAGCACTGCAATGTTTTTCCTCTCAAGTATTCATCCAAATCCCTTTTTGAAAGTTACTATTGAATCTGTTTCCACCTCCCTTCCAGGTAGTGCATTCTGGATCATAATATGTTGTGTAAATACATTTCTCACCTCACCCCTAGTCCAGAGTTTATTTTACTTCAGGAGCAAAATTTAATCTGCAGGTCGTAGCAGGATTCCTCAATGAGACATTACTAATGTAATATGTGAACCTTGTAGCAGTTCCCATAATAGCTTGATGAGTAAAGACACTGCTAGGTGTAATATAGATTAATATACCAATTAAATCTCCAATTTGTACACCCCAAAGTTTAAGGGTATGCAGGCAGACAGTGAATGAGTGGCCACCAACCAGTCAAGAAGCACCAGGCAGGTACTGCAGGAGTCCCCTGAGTGCATCTCACTCACCAACCAGTATTCAGTTCTGAGCGATGGTTCCTCTGGAATGAGAGCTACTAATTGAGCACATTTGAATCTGTCTTTACCAAGGAAGAAGATGCTGCCCAAGTCATGGTGAAAGAGGAGGAGGTTGAGACACTGGATGGGCTAAAGATTAATAAAGAGGAGGTATTAGATAGGCTGGCTGTACTTACAGTTGATAAGTCAACAGGACCTGATCAGATGCATTCGAGAATCCAGAGGGCAGTAAGGGTGGAAATTGCGGAGGCACTGAACATAATTTTTCAATCCTGCTTAGATATAGGGGTGATGCCAAAGACTGGAGAATTGCAAATGTCACATCTTTGTTCAAAAAAAGGTGTAAGGACAAACCCAGCACTATAGGCCAGTCATTTTAACCTTGGTGGGATTTTGTTCTTCCCAGGCATTGCGTTCCGTGGCAGGGGGTGCCTGAAGATGGCTCTGGATGAGGCCCACCACGGACCTTGACGCCGAGACGGCCCGACCCGATGCTCCCAGCAGAGGCGAGACTCCGTGGTGGCCCCTCCACCCCCCCACCCCCACCGCTGTGTGATGGGACCACAATTTAAATCGTCAAATGAATAAAATTGTTAAATTGAAATAGACTTGCTTGCGATCTTGCGGGCCTGCCACGATCTTTGGCGCGGCGGCTGGCATTCCCGTGCCTTCAGATTCCCATCCGGAGAAATGTGGCGCCACACTGATGGGGAGGTGGGAGAAGGTAAGTTTGTCAGTGCAGGGGAGAGGGAACGGGGTCAAATATAGTAATGGGCTTAGGGTATGGTGGGAAGGGTTGAATCTTAAGCTTTTTGCAGTTTGGGGGGAAAAGTCAGATGTAACAAGTAAGTGTTTTGGGGGGAAAGGGCAAACAGTTATTATAATTGTTATGGGGGGGGGGTGGGAAAGGGGTGTTAGAAATTTATTTATTTAATTTTCGGGGTAGGACTTTAAAAATTTACATTGGGCGGTAGGGCTGGCTCCCCTTTAAAAATGGCGCTAGTGCCTGCGCACAGGCAGCTGAGGCCATTGCTGGGGAAGAACAGCCTGCCCCCTCCACGTGATTAGGAGGGGAGGGGCGCGGCTGCCCCAGCTATTTAAATGAGCCACCACGCTTGAGATTACGGTGGCACTTTGGCATGCGGCCCGCTCTTTTTTGTGCTCTCCACCAAGATTGGCGGCAGGCCATTAAAATCCAGCCTGATAATTCGGGACAAAACTAATAGTCACTTGGACAAATATAGATTAATTAAGGAAAGGCTGCATGGATTTGTTAAGGGTAAATTGTGTTTAATTAACTTGCTTGTGTGTTTTGATCAGGTAACAGAGAGGGTTGATGATGGGAATGAAGTTGATGTGGGGTACATAGACTTGCAAGAGGAATTGATAAAGTGCCACATAGAAACATAGAAAATAGGAGCAGGAGTAGGCCATTTGGCCCTTCGTGCCTGCTCCACCATTCTAAAAGATCATGGCTGATCATCTAATTCAGTACCCTGTTCTCGCTTTCTCCCCATATCTGTTGATCCCTTTGGCATGAAGAAATATATCTATCTCCTTCTTGAATATATTTAATGACTTATCCTCCACTGCCTTCTGCGTTAGAGAATTTCACAGGTTCACCACCCTCTGAGTGAAGAAACTTCTCCTCATCTTGGTTCTAAATGGCATACCCCGTATCCTGAGACTGTGATCCCTGGTTTTCCCAGCCATTGGGAACATCCTCCCTGCATCTAGCCTGTCTAGTCCTGTTAGAATTTTATAGGTTTCGATGAGATCCCCTCTCATTCTTCTAAACTCTAGTGAATATAGGTCTAGTCGACCCAATCTCTCCTCATACGTCAATCCTGCCATCCCTGGAATCAGCCTAGTAAATCTTCTTTGCACTCCCTCCATGGTAAGAACATCCTTCCTCAGATAAGGGGACCAAAACTGCACATGATTCTCCAGATGTAGTCTCACCAAAGCCATGTATAACTGCAGTAAGCCATCCTTGCTCATGTATTCAAATCCTCTTGCAATGAAAGCCAACATACCATTCGCCTTCCTAACTGTTTGCTGCACCTGAATGCTTGTTTTCTGGCTTTACAGATGATACAAAACTTGGAAGGGTTGTGAGCTGTGAGGAGGATAGTGATAAACTTCCAGAGGACATAGGCAGGCTGGTGGAATGGGCGGACAAGTGGCAGATGAAATTTAATGTAGAAAAGTCCTGGCCATCGCAGTAATTTTGGGGCGGCACAGTGGCGCAGTGCTTAGCACCGCAGTCTCACAGCTCCAGCGACCCGGGTTCAGTTCTGGGTACTGCCTGTGTGGAGTTTGCAAGTTCTCCCTGTGACTGTGTGGGTTTCCACTGGGTGCTCCGGTTTCCTCCCACAGCCAAAGACTTGCAGGTTGATAGGTAAATTGGCCATTGTAAATGCCCCTAGTGTAGGTAGGAGAAGGTGGGGATGTGGTAGGGAATATGGGATTAATGTAGGATTAGTATAAAATGGGTGGTTGTTGGTCGGCAAATAAATAAATTATTCATTTTGGTAGGAAGAATGAGGAGAGGCAATATAAATTAAAGGGTACAATTCGAAAGGGGGTGCAGGAGTAGAGGGACCTGGGGTGTATGTGCACAAATCATTGAAAGTTGCAGGGCAGTTTAAGAAAGTGGTTAATAAAGCATACAGGATCCTAGGCTTTATAAATAAATACTTTATAAAGTACAAGAAGAAGTAAGTTATGACAAACCTGTAAAAAACACTGGTTTGGCCTCAACTGGAGTATTGTGTCCATTTCTGGGCACCCCACTTTAAGAAGGATCTTAAGGCATTAGAGAGGGTGCTGAAAAGATTCATGAGAATGGCTCCAGGGATGAGAAACTTCAGTTACATAGAGAGATTGGAGAAGGGTGGTGCAGTGGCTAGCACTGCAGTCTCACAGCTCCAGCAACCTGGGTTCGGTTCTGGGTACTGCCTGTGCAGAGTTTGCAAGTTTTACCTGTGACTGTGTGGGTTTCCTCCCCCATGCCAAAGACTTGTGGGTTGATAGGTAAATTGGCCATTGTAAAAAAAATTTGCCCCTAGTGTAGGTCGGAGAATTGTGGAGATGTGAAAGGGAAAATGGGATTAATGTAGGATTAGAATAAATGGGTGGTTGATGGTCAGCATGGACTCAGTGGGCTGAAGGACCTGTTTCGGTGCTGTATCTCTCTATGACTTTAAGCTGGGGCTGTTCTCCTTGGAGAAGACAAGATTAAGAGGACATTTGATAGAGGTGTTCAAAATCATGAGGGGTCTGAATAAAGTAGATAGTGAGAAACTGTTCCTATCAGCCAAAGGATGCAGAACCAGAGGACACCAATTTAAGGTGATTAGCAAAAGAAGCAACAGCGACATGAGGAAATTTTTTTTAATGCAGTGAGTGCTTAGGATCTGGAATGCACTGCCTGAGAGTGTGGTGGAGGCAGATTCAATCGAGACCTTTAAAAGAGAATTGGATAATCAGCTGAAGAGAAATAAATTGCAGAGCAATGGTGAAAAGGTGGGGGAGTGGGACTAGATGAGTGGCTGTTGCAGAGAACTGGCACAGACACGAAGGGCCGAATGACCTCCTTCTGTGCTGTAACCATGCTATGATTCTGAGTTAGTTGATTTCAACTCGGGCAGCTTTTGGGAAGATACAATTTGTATCCCAGGTCATGAGAGTGGCAGAATCATGCAGTTTTGAATAGGATCGGGCTTGGTTGTAATGTACTCCATGATGGGCTAGTCTTCTGATACTCACTATCTGGACTTGCACATGAAAAGTGTCGACTCCGGCTAAGTATCCAGTAGAATTGTATCCTAGCTAAATTCGCACTTTCAGAGGAGGAAAATTACTAAAAAAAAGTCATTTCTAATTTTGTTCACATTTAAAATGATAATACAATAGTCCACACACAGCCTGATTAATGCAAATTAAGTTGCTGCTATTCTGATAATCCAAATTATTAAACTGAAACTGTTCTAAAATAGGACAATGTCTCCCTTAAGTACAAATGTCATCACTGCAATGCAAGTTGTATAATTTGGTTATGTGACAAGCTAAATAAAAAGAATTTATGTTGGAGAATGTTATTATCTTTAATTGAGTGGCTGGTTATAAAACTGTAGGCTCCTTACTTACTGCAAATTGGTGCTTACTTACTGCAAAATTGTGTTTTGTGTAGACAAGACTTCTGGAAGCTGTTTATGATGAGTGTATTATTTTAGTTAAATGACTAACTGGGCATATTTCTCCACCTGTTGGCATAGTGGAAATACTGCCTACACACATCAATTTGTGTAATTTCCTCTTTTTAAAATTTGTTCATGTGATGTAAGCAATGCTGGCAAGGCCAGCATTTATTGTTCGTCCCTAATTGCGCTTGAGAAGGTGGTGGTGAGCTGCCTTCTTGAACTGCTGCAGTCCATGTGGATACCCACAGTGCTGTTAGGAAGGGAGTTCCAGGATTTTGACCCAGCAAAAATGGAGGAAGGGCTATACTGTTCCAAGTCATAATGGTTTATGACTTGGAGGGGAACTTGCAGGTGGTGGTGTTTCCATGCATCTGCTGGCCTTGTTTTAGAGGTTGGGGGTTTGAAAGGTGCGGTTGAAGGAGCCTTGGCGAGTTGCTGCAATGTATCTTGTAGATGGTACACACTGCTGCCACTGTGCGCTCATGGTGGAGGGAATGAATATTTAAGGTGGTGGATGGGGCGCCAATCAAGCGGGCTGCTTTGTCCTGGATGGTGTTGAGCTTCTTGAGTGTTGTTCATCCAAATTAGTGGAAAGTATTCCATCACACTCCTTATTTGCACCTTGTAGATAGTGGACGGGTTTTGGGGAGTCAGGAGGCGAGTTACGCGCTGCAGAATTCCCAGCCTCTGACCTGCTCTTGTAGCCACAGCATTGATATGGTTGGTACAGTTAAGTTTCTGGTCAATGGCAACCCCCATGATGTTGATGGTGGGGGATTCAACGATGGTAATGCTGTTCAACATCAAGGGGAGGTGGTTAGATTCTTTCTTGTTGGAGGTGGTCATTACCTGGTACTTGTGTGGTGTGAATGTTACTTGCCGCAGAGCAGCCCAAGTTTAATTTTTGTCCAGATCTAGCTGCATGCGGACATGAACAACTTCAATATCTGAGGAGTTGTGAATGGTACTGAACACTGTGTAATCAGCAGCAAACATCCCCACTTCTGATCTTATGTTGGTGGAAAGGTCATTGATGAAGCAACTGAAGATGGTTGGCCCTAGGAGACAACCCTGAGGAACTCTTGCAGCGATGTCCTTGGGCTGAGATGATTGACCTACAACAACCACAACCATCTTCCTTTGTGCAAGGTATGATTCCAACCAGCAGAGACTTTCCCCTTGATTCCCGTTGACTTCAATTTTGCTAGGGCTCCTTGATGCCACGTTCAGCCAAATGATGCCTTGATGTCAAGGCTAATCACCCTTACCTCACCTCTGGAATTCAGCTGCTTTTTCTGTGTCTGGAGCCAAGTGACCCTGGCAGAAGCCAAACTGAGCATCAGTGTCCCTCATTTGCTGTACAGGTAGGTTTAGGATGGTACTACCGCTCCTAATACATTTATTGCCATTGGGTGGGAGGGAAATTCAGTTCTGCTGCAGCCAGTTAAAGCACAGCGTTAAGGCCTGGCTACCCCACCCGAACCCGACGAGACCAGCTTAGAGACACCCACACAAGAGGAAGTAGTTGATGAGTCAGAAAGGCTGCCAGTCACTAAAATACTGAGCACTAGTAAGAATGTGGACCTGGGAATGGATGGGCAGGGAATCAACTCCAGTGAGTTGTGCCTCATGCGAACCACACCAGGGAAGTTCCAAGTTTTGGATCTGTCTAAATTAATCTTTGTGTCCTCAGGCTAAGCAAACAAAGGACGTAAAAAAACATCAGGAATGGTAAATGCATTCAACTGCTATCCAGTGGCCCCTGCTAGAAATTCCATGTCATAGATGGGAGAACAGTACTCTGATATGATGCTTTCCATTGTTGAACAGAGTGTCAAACCATGACTGTCCAGGCTCACACATTAAGAGTGACCATTTGGGTTAGATAAGGGAAAGCTGTCAGTACCCATACAATGATTAAAATTACATAGGTTTTTATCACCATATTAAAAAAAATAAAATCTGTTATATTCTGATCCCACTCTGTGGGCTGATTCTGAAGAACTGAGCATAATTATACTGCAATCTTTATTTACTCCTTTGCATATTACCTTAATGCTCTGCTTGAATTGATACCTTGGTGTTGAGGAACCCTTGTTCAGTAGTTCACTGAAGATTAAAATCTGCTCAAAGAGGAAAACTCGTCGCTCCTTACTTCGTGACAGAACTCCAGAATCTTGCTCTATCACGAGGAATGTATCCTGTTGTAGCAGTTTCCCCTGTGCTGTGAGTTTGCTCTGGAAGTAATAAATAGTTCAGAACTGATTCAATTCTGTCGAGCATCATTTTACCATTTTATGTTCAAAATATAAAGGATTTCTGCACCTATTTCTAAAATAAGATTAATATTTCTTCTTTCCTTTTTGGGATTCTACTCCTCAACATGCATTCACCAATAGGGATGCAGCAGACATGTCATCTCATATTAGGCCTCCACCAGTGCTTCTCCGTTAAAAAGTGACGTAAAAGCTGCTCAATTGATTGTTCATTTCTGGGGTGAGGAAAGAGAAATGGCAGGTTGGTTCATATCTGGTGAAGATGGGGAATTCACTGCTACATGGAACTATTTGCACAAATCCATATGATCGCAGGAAGATTGGAATGTCCTGGCAAAGATAGTGGTGGAAGCAGAATCCATAATCTTTTAAAAGGAAAATAGTTAAATTTTAATGAAGTAAGCGATATGAGGAAAGGGCAGTGGAAGCAGAATAGCTCTTGTAGAGATCTGGCACAGGCACAATAGGCCAAATGACCTGAGGTGCATTGGGTGGGAATCTGCTAATGCTTGAGAAACCTGGAAGTGATTTCAGCATGTCTATTTATCGTGTTTTGACGCAGGCATGTCATTACAATTTTACTTCCGGATTTGGTGTCATATGCACAGCAACACACGTGGTGTGGATCCACAGGACACAATTTCAACTGGAGTATTTAAAGGCCCAATCCAAAGATGGAATTTGGAGGAGTTGGAGATTCCAGAGACAGGAATTACAGAGTATGGACTCTGGTTGCTCATTGACTGTGCCCCACTTTAATGATTCCTCCCTTGGTGTACTGCTGGGACAGCAAGAAGTTGGAGAAAGATATTCTTTCCCAGCAACAGGAGGAAGAAACCTGCTGCTGTTACAAATAGGCATGGCTGGATGTGTCCCAGGAGGTCAGCAGCATGAGCATTGTGTCATGCTCCTAGCTTCAGTGCAAGAAGCTTTTAATGACCTAATCTTGTTTTTGTACTCTTTGCCTCTATTTATAAAGCCCAGGATCACAAATGCTTTACTAACCACTTTCTCAACCTGCTCTGCAACCTTCAGTGATTTGTGCACATATACCCCCAGGTCCCTTTGCTCCTGCAACTCACTTTAGAATTGCGTTCTTTAATTTATATTGCCTCTCCTCATTCTTCCTACCAAAATGATTCACATCATACTTTTCTGCATTAAATTTCAACTGCCATGTATCTGCCCATTCCGAGGAGCCTATGTCCTCTAGAGGTTTATCACTATCCTCCCCACAGTTTACAATACTTCCAAGTTTTGTGTCATCTGCAAATCTTGAAATTGTGCCCTGTGCACCCAAGTCTAGGTCATTAGTATATATTAAGAAAAGCAGGAGTCCTGACACCGACTCCTGGGGAATCCCAATATATACCTTCCTCTAGTCTGAAAAACAACCGTTCACAACTACTTTCTGTTTCCCATCACTCAGTCAATTTCGTATCCATGCTGCTACTGTCCCTTTCATTCGTTGGGCTCTAACTTTGCTGACAAGCCTGTTATGTAGCACTATATCAAATGCCTTTTGGAAGTCTATGTACACCACAACATTGAGAACAACATTGAAAATAGGATCAGGTGTAGGCCATTGGGCCCCTCGAGCCTGCTGCACCATTCAATCAGATCATGGCTGATTTGATTGTGGCCTTAACTCCACTTACTTGCCTGCCCCCATAACCCTTGACTCCCTTGTAGATCAAATATCTGTTTAACTCAGCCTTGAATATATTCATTGACTCAGCCTCCACTGCTTGCTGGGGAAGAGAATTCCAAATACTAATGCCCCTCTGAGAGAAGAAATTTCTCCTCACCTCCATCTTAAATGAGAAACCCCTTAATTTGAAACTGTACCCCTTAGTTCTAGATTCCCCCACAAGCGGAACCATCCTCTCAGCATCTACCCTGTCAAGCCTCCTCGTTTCAATCAGATCACCTCTCACTCTTTTAAACTCCAATGACCATAGACCAAACTTGGTCAATCTTTCCTCATAAGACAAATCCCTCAACCCAGGCATCAGCCTAGTGAACCTTCTCTGAATTGATTGCAATACAAATATGTCCCTGCTTAAATAGGGAGACTTACACTGTATGCAGTACTCTAGGTGCGGTCTCACATTTTCCCACATTATACTTAATCTACCAAATTTTTGCCCACTCACTTAACCTATCTGTATCCCTTTACAATGCCCTCTACAGTTGTAGCAAGACTTCCCTACTTTTATACTCCATCCCCCTTGCAATAAAGGCCATCACTCCATTTGCCTTCCTAATTACTTGTTGTACCTGCATGTTGACTTTTTGTGATTCATATACAAGGACACCCAGGTTTTTTTTATTCTTTCATGGGATGTGGGCGTCACTGGCAAGGCCAGCATTTGTTGCCCATCCCTAATTCCCCTTGAATTGAGTGGTTTGCTAGGCAGTTAAGAGTCAACCACATTGCTGTAGGTCTGGAGTCACAAGTAGGCCAGACCAGTTAAGGACAGCAGATTTCCTTCACTAAAGGATATTAGCAAACCAGATGGGTTTTTATGACAATTGATGAAAGTTTCATGACCCATTACTGAGAGTAGCTTTCAATTCCAGATTGTTTTTACTAATTAATTACATTTAAATTCCACCACTTGCCATGGCAGGATTTGAACCTGTGACCACAGGGTGTCAGTCTGGGCCTCTGGATTTCTAGCCCAGTGACATTACCACTACGCCACCATCTCCTTCTGCACTGAAGCATTATGCAGTCTCTCTCCATTTAAATAATATTCTGCTTTTCTATTCTTCCTGCCAAAGTGGACAACCTCACATTTTCCCACATTATACTTCATCTACCAAATTTTTTCCCACTCACTTAACCTACCTCTTAACTTAACTTAATTTAATCTTCCTCACAACTTGCTTTCCTACCTATCTTCATATCATCAGAAAATTTGCCTACAATACAGTCAGTCCATTCATCCAAGTTATTGATATATATCCTAAATAGTTAAGGCCCCAGCACTAAACCCTGTGGCACTCCACTAGTTACAGTTTGCCATCCGGAAAATGACCCTTTAACCTGACTCTCTCTTTCCTGTTAGTTAGCCAGTCCTCTATCTATGCTAACGTATCACCCCAATACCATGAGCTCTTACCTTATGTAGTATCCTTTATGTGGCACTGTTACAACCAGGTGAGAAAGGGGTTGAGGGGTCCCTCTCAGCTTTCACCTGGTCTTACCCTAATAGGGTTTAATTTTTAAAACACTGTTTTAGCTCCCCCTTGGTGAATCCTTGTTCACCGCTTTCCAACTATAAGGCAAAGAAACCAGCACAGACAGGTTTTCTTAGGTTCAATGAAGAAAAGTTGAAATTTATTAAACTTGAACTTAAACTCTAATTCGGTTGACGCCTATGGATACACGACGTACCCACGCTAGCATGCATATACAATACACACATGCTAATAGAGACAGAAAAGAGCAGAAGAAAAATAAAGTGGAAAGGTTTGAGGCAATATTTGAAGAGTTTTTGTTATTGTTCTTCGAGCTCATTGTAGAGTCCTTGATTGTAGGTAGATCTTGCTTTTCATTGGGACCTAGTATTCTTCTTGAACCTTGTTCGCTGTAGGAGACTTTTCTCTCTTGGGGTTCATGTGTCTTCAATGGATTCAGAGGCTTGTGAGAAAAAGATGGGAGCAGACAGGAAAGATCTTCACAGTCCAGGAGCAACCAGTCTTTCTGAGTTCAAATTCTCTGTGGCTAGTTCAAAAAACCCTGGAACCACCAGTTAGTTATGTGACCAGCTAGTCTAACCATTCCTGGATTGTATCACCTTAGCAGTCTCTGGCATGCTCCTCTTGCACACAATCCCTGGTGATAAAGGTCCATTGTGAGTTGAATGTGTCAGGGAATGGTCTTTTGCCCTTCCAAGCACTGTCTGTTAATATGCAAATGACTTTTCCAGACATGGCTAATCTGTTTAATAAGTCATTTCCTCGCTCCAGCAACAGTTTAAAAATCAATGTTCATGACAAAATTAATGTGCCTCATTCTTGGCAGATGGGGGCCGAGCATGACAGGCACCTTATTGAATGCCTTTTAGAAATCCAAATACACTACATCTACTGGTTCTGCTTTATCCACCCTGCTTGTTACATCTCAAAGAACTCTAATAAATTTGTCAAACATGATTTCCCTTTCATAAAACCATGTTGACTCTGCCTGATCGCATTATGATTTTTTAAATGTTCTGCTACTACTTTCATAATAATGGATTCTAGCATTTTCCTGATGTCAGATGTTAGGCTATCTGGCCTATAGTTTCCTGCTTTCTGTTTTTTCCCCCCTTTCTTGAAAAGATGTGTTACATTTGCAGTTTTCCAGTCTGCTGGGGCCTTCCCAGAATTTAGGGAATTTTGGAAGATTACAACCAATGCATCCACTATCTCTGCAACCACTTCTCTTAAGGCCCTCATCAACCCTCTCTGTTACCTCATCAAAAAACTCAAGCAAGTTAGTTAAACACAATTTGCCTTTAACGAATCCTTCCTGGCTTTCCTTAACCAATTGACATTTGTCCAAGTGCTATTAATTTTATCCCAAATGATCATTTCTAAAAGCTTACCAGGTTAAACTGACTGGCCTGCAGTTGCTGAGTTTGTCCTAACACCCTGTTTTGAACAACGGTGTAACACCTGCAATTCTCCACTGCTCTGGCACCACGCCTGTATATAAGGAGAATTGGAAGATTATGACCAGTGCCTCTGAGATTTCCACCCTTACCTCCCTAAGTATCCTTGGATGCATCTCATCCAGTCCTGGTGACCTATCGACTTTAAGTACAGCTAGTCTATATAATACCTCCTTTTTATCAATTTTTAGCCCATCCAGTGTTTCAACTACCTCCTCTTTCACCATGACTTGGACAGCATCTTATTCCTTGGTAAAGACAGATGTGAAGTACTCAATTAGTACCTCAGCCTAATGCGTAAATCCTTTTTTAGGTCCCTAATGGGTCTCATTCCTACTTTTACCACCCTTTGGCAGCTGAAGGCACAACTGCTAATGGTGGAGCGTTTAAAATCAGGGATGCTCATGAGGCTAAAATTGAAGGAGTTCAGATACCTTGGAGGGTTGTAGGGCTGGAGGAGATCGCAGAGGTAGGGAAGGGGAAGGATATGGAGGGATTTGAAAATAAGAATGAGAATTTTAAAATTAAGGCGTTGCTTAATCGGGAGCTCATGTTGGTCAGTGAGCACAGTTCTGATATGTGAACGTGACTTGGTGTGAGTCAGAGCACAGGTAGCAGAGGTTTGGATGACCTTAGGTTTACGGAGGCCAGCCAGGAGTTTATTCAAGTCTAGAAGTAATAAAGGCATGGATGAGGGTTTCAGCAGCAGATGAGCTGAGACAGGGGCGGAGACTGTTATGACCAAGGCGGGAGGAGTGCATTGTCTTTCTTTAGTTCCACTTCTCCACGGGTCACAACATATATTTAAATGTTTACCCAGTTACCGACGCAGCCAATTATATACTCTAGTTTTTATTTCAGAATAAAATCCACCAACCAGGTTTCTTTAATAAACAACAAAATTATCAATTATAAAACAAGACTTATTCATTAAAGATGCAAAGCACTATCACACAGATTGAAATATGGAAGTTCCCTTTTAAATCAGCCCAACACACACACAGGTTGTAGAAAAAATAAAGAAGTTTTCTCTGCAGAGATCTCTTTACAAAAGAAGACAAAAGATACTTGGGCCAAATACTTGTTAATTCTTGAAGGAAAAGAATAAGATATGGAATGATATCAGTTGTCCCTTTATTCTGGCATCCCAAATACGCCTAGATAGCTGTCACTGGGATCTTTTTAGAGCAGTTCTCTTCAGGCAATGTCGAGGATTAGTCTGACAAGCTTTCCAGGAGAAATGCGGCATCAAGGATTTCAGCTATCACACACTGGATTCTCAGAGTTTCTTAGAGAGGTGGAGAAAGGATGAGCTGGGTGCTTCTCTCAGCAGGCTACAATCCCAACTGACTCAAAACCATAACCAAAATGAAACCAACTTTTGACCGCCATAAATCTTGACATGTCACTTTTCTGTCAACAACTCCCCCTAGTCAGCAAGGCTCCAGTTGTTTATTTAGCTTAAGACATGTGATATCCAGTAGGGCTGTTTTAAAACAGAAAGCTCAAGACCTTCCAGTGACTTTTTTTGTAAGAAAAACAAAGTCCAGCACCTTTGGAATCACTTCAGTCTTCCAAATGAATCCATCTCCACAATCTTCAAACATCAGTCCTCAAAAAATATTTAAAAATGGAAGCACGTTCATAACAAGACATAAATTGCTATTGATTCATTGTGACTGGTCAATAAACTGGAATATCCTGCCTAACATCATTGTGAAAGGACCATAGCCTCAGGGATAGCAGTGGTTGAAGGAGAAGGTCCACCACCACCTTCATGGGGAGCTCAGGTGGCAATAATTGTTGCCTCTCTAGTCATGCTCACATAATAAAAGGAAAATAAAAACATTCTCTTCTGGATTAGATGTCTCAACTTTACTAAGTTCAAGAGAATAAGAAGCAACTTGAGGAAAACACTTTACCCACATTTTAGATTACATTACTAACAGTCGTCTGCTTAGATTTGTGCAAGTGAAATTTGAGAAGCAACACAGCAAACGCTGTACACAAAAATATTATTTGTTCTATTTGCCATTTTCATTATGGAAGTAACACTATGCAAAATGCTTTCATTTTACTTTTCTGCGAAACAACAATTTAAACAGAAATGTTTACTGAGATTTAGATTTTCAGCCCAGAAACCAACAAATACTATGCTTTAAAGAAATGCCTACAATGTTGGGGGTTGCATCCTATCTAAGTCCTACATATGATCATTATTTTGGAAAAAGATTCATCCTTATTAGTAGCAGCCCAAAACAATTTTATGGAGCTTGAACATAAGTGGTAAGGCAGTCCCCTTCATATGAACCATTGCACCAAGTTTCTAGCTGCTTGCCAAGTAGATAATAAAGATTTCACGGCGGAAAAACTAAAAGCTGGTGCTCCAGCTAATACTTTTTGAAGTAAACTACCTGTATGCTTGACTGACCCCCTACCCCCACCCCGCCCCCAAGAAACACACTGGAACATTCTGTCTCACTCTCCTTACTAGAAAGATGACCTGAGATATGCTAGTGCAATCTGAACCTTTTTCACTTTATGGATATAGAATTCTGGTATTGTTATGCACCAGTGAAATAATAATACAGGGAGAAGGAAAGGGGAAAAAACTTACCTTAAAACCCTCAAGCCTTCCCAAATTCATCATATCATTGCAACGTTTTGGTACATGGTACATTACATCAACAGCTTTCTGTCAACAAAGCACAAGTCAATCTTAGTTTCTGGTGATGTCATTTTTTGCAGATATAAGTATTTTAGCATAATAGTTTTGGAATCCATCCAATAGATTTACTTTCAATTCTACATGTTTGTGTCTTTTTACTTAGCTCTATTTTTTCCTATAAATTGCAAAATGATAATATTAAAATGATATTGGAAGATATTTTAAAAATAAACAGTGAAGTTGAACACACATGTTCCACTAAGCCAAAATCTAATATGACAGTGCCATGGAATGGAGATTATTTTACCTTGTCCTTTAAGTATCCCCATTTCAGTTTATCAATTTGTCTTTGTTTTAATTTGAACTGTAGTCAATGATGCACATAATGGTGCTTTCAGTTAACAATAATTTCAGAATTTAATGTTATGTGGCTGCCAAACTTCCAAGAACTTTCACTAGTTGAGTGCCTTTAATATAATTAAATATCTGCAGGTGCTTCACAAGGAGGAATGAACACCAAGCAGAAGTTGAGATAAAAGCAAAATACTGCGGATGCTGGAAATCTGAAATAAAACAAGAAATGCTGGAACCACTCAGCAGGTCTGGCAGCATCTGTGTTGAGGGCAGAAGTTGAGGGCTGAGTTAAAGGGTGTGCCTGAAGGAGGCTTTGAAAAGGTGGGTTATGAGAAAGCTTTTGAAGGTGGGTAGTAATACAGCAAGATTGTAGGAACAAAATTGCCTAGTGCAGGTATTTGATAGTTGAAGCGCTAGTACAACTTTGCCAGCATTGTCTACATCCCAAGAGCAAAATAAAATTCTCCTCTCTGGATGAACTTCCTCAATTTTACCAAGTCTCAATGAAATAAGAAGCAACTCGAGGAAAGAAAATTGATGACACTGCACCATATTTTTGATTACTTTTTTAATATCCATCTAGGGGGAAACATACAGTCAACAAGAGTTGAAAGCCTGGAAAGTGCAAATTAGGAAGTTGTAGTGTTGAGGCTATGAAGACATTTATAAACAAGGACAAAGATTTTGAAATCAACATGCTGGGGAAAATGTCCCTTTGGAGGTTGTTGAAGACAGAATTATAGATAAGCAAGATATAGATGATAGGATACAGTCAGTGGATTTCTGGATAAGTTGGAATTTACATTGGACGTGATCAGGAGACCAACGAGGAGAGTTGGAGAAGTTGAACCCGGAGGTGACTGATGCATAGGTCAAAGTTTCAGAATTGGTGGTCCTTATGATGCACTGGATGTGGGTTTTGAAGCTGAGCACAGGATCAAACTGTATTCAAAGGATTTGCACTGTTAGGTTCTACACTGTTGCTTAGGAAGAGGGATGGAGTTAGGTGCCAAACTGCAAAGATTCTGGTGAGAGTTTAATAGAATGGTTTTGGTATTGCTAATTAGCTGTAGCACATTCTGGCTCACCCGCAACTTAATGTCAGCATTGTAGCAGTCATACAGCCGAGGACGGTGGCAGAGAGGTAAAGCTGGGTATCATCAGCGTACATGTGGAAATTGATGCCATACATTTTGAACAATACTGCCAAAAGCCAGCATATAGTTTAGGTATAATAGGAGCCAAGAATGTAACCAGAAGTGACTGTGTGGGCGAGGAAGGAGAAGCCATTGTAGATGTATTGGTTGCAGTGGTATAGTCAAAAATGACCCATGATAGGATATTGGAAATGGACTATGGGGTAAGATGGAAAGCCTGACTAAAATGAAGGTCACAGAGAAGGCAGGACAGATAAGGCACTGCAGGACACACTCACACAGAATATTTAGCATCTTTTTGATGCTGTGAAAACCAGACTGAAGAGATTCAAACAGAGTGATGAAAAAGGTGGGTACAAATTTGTGTGGTGAAGATGCATTTGATGACCTTAAGAGGTTAGATATGCAGTGATAATTAAAAACGATGGAGGGGTCAAAGTGAGCATTTTTAGATGAGAGGTATATTTGATGGGCAAGGAGAAATTCCTGAAGAAACAAAGCAGTTAATGATATCAACAAGTTTTAGGCTGAAGGGATGTAGTTGAATGTTTAGGGAAAAAAACTCACCTTAAAGCCCTCAATTTCAGACCTTAAAATATTTAAATAGTGTTACGACCAGATAAGGAGGGGGTCTCAGGCTCCCCTCTCACCCTACCTCTTATTTGACCGCAACAGGATTTATTCCTTTTTAAACAGTGGATGTGCTTATAGGAACATTGGAAGATAGGAACAGGAGTAGGCCATTCAGCCCCTCGAGCCTGTCCCGCCATTCAACGAGATCATGGCTGATCCGCGGCCTAACTCCATATACCTACCTTTGGCCCATATCCCTTAATATCCTTGCTTAACAAAAATCTATCTCAAATTTAAAATTAACAACTGTTCTAGCTTCAACTGCTGTTTGTGGGAGAGAGTTCCAAACCTCCACCACCCTTTGCATGAAGAAGTGCTTCCTAACAGCTCTCCTGAACGGTCTGGTCCTAATTTTTAGATTATGCCCCCTAGTTTTAGAATCTCCAACCAATGGAAATAGTTTATCTTTATCAAACCTGTCTTTTCCTGTTAATATCTTGAAGACTTCAATCAGATCACCCCTTAACCTTCCAAATTCTAGCGAAAACAGGCCTAATTTGTGTAATCTCTCCTCGTAACTTAACCCCTGTAGTCCAGGTATCATTCTTGTAAACCTACATTGCACTCCCTCCAAGGCCAATATATCCTTCCTAAGGTGTGGTGCCCAGAACTGCTCACAGTACTCCAAGTGGGGTCTAACCAGGGTTTTGTACAGCTGCAGCATAACCTCTGTGTCTTTATATGCCAATCCTCTAGATATAAAGGCTAGCATTCCACTAGCCTTTGTGATTATTTTCTGCACTTGCTTGTGGCATTTTAAAGATCTATGCACCCGAACCCCAAGTCTCTTTGGACATCGACTGTACTTAACATCTTCCCATTTAGAAAGTACCCTGCTCTATCCTTTTTTGGTCCAAAATGGATAACCTCACACTTGCCCACATTGAAATCCATCTGCCACAGTTTTGCCCACTCACCTAGTCTGTCAATATCTCTATGCAATTTTATGCTATCATCTAGACTGTCTACAATGCCGCCTAACTTTGTATAATCAGCAAATTTGGATATATGACTTACTATGCCATCATCTAAGTCGTTAATGAATAATGTGAATAATTGAGGCCCCAACACAGATCACTGCGGGACATCACTAGTTACATCCTGCCAATCGGAGTACTTACCCATTATCCCCACTCTCTGTCACCGACCACTCAACCAACTTTCTAACCATGTCAATAATTTGCCCTCAACTCCATGGGCTTCGACCTTAGTTAACAGTCTCTTATGTGGGACTTTATCAAATGACTTCTGGAAGTTCATATAAATAACATCCATAGACACTCCCCTGTCCACTACCTTAGTCACCTCTTCAAAAAATTCAATGAGATTTGTCAGGCATGACCTTCCTGTCATGAATCCATGTTGGCTGTCCCTGATTAACTGAGATTTTTCTAGGTGTTCAGTCACCCTATCCTTGATTATAGACTCTAGCAACATGCCCACCACAGATGTCAGGCTAACTGGTCTGTAATTTCTTTGGTTCACCCTTTCACCCTTCTTAGAAAGTGGAGTGACATGTGCAACTTTCCAATCCAGAGGGACCACTCCTGAATCAAGGGACCTCTGAAAGACTATAGTTAGGGCATCTACAATGTGCTCCCCTACTTCCTTTAACACCCTCAGATGGAAACCATCAGGTCCTGGGAATTTCTCACTCTTTAGTTCCATTAATTTCCTTGTTACTGATGATTTACTTACCATTCACGGCTGGATGTGGCAGGACTGCAGAGCTTAGATCTGATCCATTGGTTATGGGATCGCTTAGCTCTGTCTAGCGCATGCTGCTTATGCAGTTTGGCACGTAGACAGTCCTGTGTTGTAGCTTCACCAGGTTGACACCTCATTTTGAGGTATGCCTGGTGCTGCTCCTGGCATGCCCTCCTGCACTCTTCATTGAACCAGGGTTCGTCTCCTGGCTTGATAGTAATGGTAGAGTGGGGGATATGCCGGGCCATGAGGTTACAGATTGTGGTTGAGTACAATTCTGCTGCTGCGGATGACCCAGAGCACCTCATGGATGCACAGTTTTGCATTGCTAGGTCTGTTCGAAATCTATCCCATTTAGCACGGTGATAGTGCCACACAACAAAACGGACAGTATGCTCAATGTGAAGGCGGGACTTCGTCTCCACAAGGACTGTGGGGTGGTCACTCCTACCAGTACTGTCATGGACAGATGCATCTGCAGCAGGCAGATTGGTGAAGACGAGGTCAAGTATGTTTTTCCCTCGTGTTGGTTCCCCCACCACCTGCCGCAGACCCAGCCTAGCAGCTATGTCCTTTAGGACTCGGCCAGCTCGGTCGGTAGTGGTGCTACCGAGCCACTCTTGGTGATGGACATTGAAGTCCCCCACCCAAAGTACATTTTGTGCCCTTGCCACCCTCAGTGCTTCCTCCAAGTGGTGTTCAACATGGTGGAGTACTGAGTCATTAGCTGAGGGAGGGTGGTAGGTGGGAATCAGTAGGAGGTTACCTTGCCCATGTTTGACCTGATGCCATGAGACTTCATGGGGTCCGGAGTCGATGCTGAAGACCTGTGCTCCAGAACTTGCCGCGCCCCTAGCCAAGCTGTTCCAGTACAGCTACAACACTGGCATCTACCCTGCAATGTGGAAAATTGCCCAGGTATGTCCTGTACACAAAAAGCAGGACAAGTCCAACCCGGCCAATTATCGCCCCATCAGCCTACTCTCAATCATCAGTAAAGTGATGGAAGGTGTCATCAACAGTGCCATCAAGCGGCACTTGCTTAGCAATAACCTGCTCAGTGACCCTCAGTTTGGGTTTCGCCAGGGCCACTCAGCTCCTGACCTCATTACAGCCTTGGTTCAAACATGGACAAAAGAGCTGAACTCAAGAGGTGAGGTGAGAGTGACTGCCCTTGACATCAAGGCAGCATTTGACCGAGTATGGCATCAAGGAGCCCTAGCAAAACTGAAGTCAATGGGAATTAGGGGGAAAACCCTCCGCTGGCTGGAGTCATACCTAGCACAAAGGAAGATGGTTGTGGTTGTTGGAGGTCAATCATCGGAGCTCCAGGACATCACTGCAGGAGTTCCTTAAGGTAGTGTCATGGGCCCAACCATCTTCAGCTGCTTCATCAATGACCTTCCGTCAATCATAAGGTCAGAAGTGGGGATGTTCGCTGATGATTGCACAATGTTCAGCACCATTCGTGACTCCTCAGATACTGAAGCAGTCCGTGTGGAAATACAGCAAGACCTGGACAATATCCAGGCTTGGGCTGATAAGTGGCAAGTAACATTCGTGCCACACAAGTACCAGGCAATGACCATCTCCAACAAGAGAGAATCTAACCATCTCCCCTTGACATTTAACAGCATTACCATCTCTGAATCCCCCACTATCAACATCCTAGGGGCTACCATTGACCAGAAACTGAACTGGAGTAGCCATATAAATACCGTGGCTACAAGAGCAGGTCAGAGGCTCGGAATCCTGAAGCGAGTAACTCACCTCCTGACTCCCCAAAGCCTGTCCACCATCTACAAGGCACAAGTCAGGAGTGTGATGGAATACTTTCCACTTGCCTGGATGGGTGCAGCTCCAACAACACTCAAGAAGCTCGGCACCATCCAGGACAAAGCAGCCTGCTTGATTGGCACCCCATCTACAAACATTCACTCCCTTCACCACCGACGCACAGTGGCAGCAGTGTGTACCATCTACAAGATGCACTGCAGTAATGCCCTAAGGCTCCTCAGACAGCACCTTCCAAACCCGCGACCTCTACCAACTAGAAGGACAAGGGCAGCAAATACATGGGAACACCACCGCCTGCAAGTTCCCCTCCAAGTCACACACCATCCTGACTTGGAACTATATCGCCGTTCCTTCACTGTCGCTGGGTCAAAATCCTGGAACTCCCTTCCTAACAGCACTGTGGGTATACCTACCCCAAATGGACTGCAGCGGTTCAAGAAGGCAGCTCACCACCACCTTCTCAAGGGCATCTAGGGATGGGCAATAAATGCTGGCCTGGCCAGTGTCGCCCACATCCCATGAATGAATTTTAAAAAATTACTTACGTTAATTGTATTAAGTCCCTGTCCCCTATCGGCTATTAATTGTTTTTGGACTTCCGGCAAGTTAGCCTCCTTTTCAACTGTAAATACTGAGGCATTATTGTTCAACATGTCTGCCATTTCCCCATTATCAATGACAATATTTCCAGTTTCAGCTTTTAGTGGGCCTACATTGCTCTTGATCATCCGTTTTCCCTTTATGTAACTATAAAATTTCTTCTTATTGATTTTGATGTCCCTTGCAAGTTTCCTTTCAAAATCTCTTTTAGTAGCTCTTATAAGCTGCTTTGTGGCCCTTTGCTGGTCTTTGTATTGAACCCACTCGGCCGGATCTGTGCTGCGTTTTTGCATTTTTGTAAGCCATTTCATTTTGTTTTGTGCTATCCCTAATCTCTTTAGTTGTCCATGGCTGTTTTTTCTGTGAAGTGGAGCTTTTTCCTCTCAGGGGTATATACTCACTCTGTATTTCATTAAATGTTTCTTTAAATATTCTCCACTGTTCTTCAGTCGTTTGACCCATTAACAGATCTTCCCAGTTTACTGTGGACAGTCTCTGTCTCATCCCAGTAAAGTCAGCCTACCCAAGTCTAAAATTCTAGTAGCTGATTCGTGCTTTTCACTTTCAAATGCTACCTTGAATTCGATCATGTTGTGATCACTATTTGATAAATGTTCACGCACAGTTAGGCTACGAATTAAATTTGGCTCATTACTCATAACTAAATCTAATATTGCCTGTCCCCTTCTTACATCTAGGACATATTGCTGTCGGAAACTATCCCGGACACATTGCAGAAATTCACTACCTTTCGACAGGGGCTCGTCTGCCTCTCCCAATCTATGTGTATGCTAAAATTCTCTATTAATACTACTCTGCCTTTGTTACACACTTGCCTAATTTGTGCATTTATACAATCTAACACCTCAGAACTGCTACCAGGGGGTCTATACACAACACCCATTACAGTTTTAGATCCTTTTCTGTTCCTCAATTCCACCCATAAGGTCTCCACTGGATGCTCTCCCATCATTATATCCTCCCTCACCAATGAGGCGATATTATTTCTAATCAGTAAGGCTACTCCACCCCCTCTGCCATTTTTCTTGTCCCTCCTGTAAACTTTATAACCAGGTATTTTTAGTTCCCAGTCCCGACAATCCTGCAGCCACGTCTCCGCAATGGCCACCACATCATAATCTTCCATTTGAATTTGCACCTGCAGTTCATCTAGTTTATTTCTTACACTCCATGCATTTGTATATAGAACTCTTATCTGGGCTATACCCCCTAACCTGTCCCTTAGCACTGATGCTTTATTTGCCTGTTTATTATTTCTCTCTTCTGGTTTAACCAGTATACTTCTTGCAGTTTGGTAACAATCAGCCTCACCACTAACCTGCACTCCTACCTTCTCCTTTAACTTCCTGTTTTTCCATGCAACTGAACCCTCCCCCCCACTATTTAGTTTAAAGCCCTATCTACAGCCCTAGTTATACGATTCGCCAGGACTCTGGTCCCAGCATGATTCAGGTGGAGCCCGTCCCATCGGAACAGCTCCCTCCTTCCCCAGTACTGGTGCCAATGTCGCACAAATTCGAACCCATTTCTCCCACACCAATCTTTGAGCCACGCATTTACCTCTGCAATCTTATTGACCCTTTCCCAAGTTGCTCGTGGCTCAGGGAGTAATCCGGAGACCCTAACTACTCATATTCCCTCAGCAGAACCTCTAACCTCATTCTACCTATATCGTTGGTACCTACATGGACCACAACAACTGGATCTTACCCCTCCCACTCCAAGCTCCTCTGCAGCCCAGATGAGATATCCCGAACCCTGGCACCAGGTAGGCAACAGAGCCTTCGGGACTCTCGATTCTGGCCACAGAGAACAGTGTCTATGCCCCTAACTATAATATCCCCGATTACGACTACATTTCTCTTCTCCCCCCACTTGAATGGCTCCCTGTACCACGGTGCAGCCTCCCTACAGTTTCTGCTCTTGTCCACACAGGGAGCAAGAATCTCGAACCTGTTGGACAAGGACAATGGCTGAGGTTCCTGCAACACTACCTCCTGGATCCCTCTACCTGCCTCACTCATAGTCACACCCTCCTGTCCCTGACCACTGGCCGAATTCACGGTAGTTAATCTAAGGGGTGTGACTGCCACCTGAAACACAGCGTCCAGGTAATTCTCCCCCTCCTTGATGTATCGCAGTGTCAAAGCTCAGACTCCAGCTCATCAACTCTGAGCCGGAGTTCCTTGAGCAGCCAACACTTGCTACAGATGTGGTCACTGGGAACCACAATGGGGTCCACCAGCTCCCACATCATGCAGGTACAACACATCGCCTCGCCCTGCATCTCTATTTTATTTCAATAGATTTTAATTTGTTTTTTAAATTTCCGACTGGTCTTTAGTTTTTAATCTGTAAAATATTTCTCCTATTCACCTTTAATCTGAAATCAACTTAGAATAGGGAGTTCAAATTAGCTGTTACTTACCAACCAATGAATTTACAGTTTTCCTGTGATGTCACTCTTTGTTTTTTTTCACTCTGTTTTTACTCCCTTAAATTTTGCAAAAATTAGATTTACACTAGGTACCTTGATTCCCCCCCAAAAAACACTACCTACTATATTAAAAAGAACTGTAGACCTTTCTCTTTAGTTTAGTTACTTACCGAGCTATTTAGAGTTATTCCTTGAAAGCCGTTACTCACCAACCAAACACCTTGCAGCTTTCCTGTGATGTCACTGTTGACTTTTTTTTTCAAAACTCCAGCGCGCCTGGACTGCTCCTGGATGGTAAGCCGGCTCGCTGAATGAACTCTCTCCCTCTCTCTTTGTGCTCCGGCTCCCCTCTCGCTGTTTCCCGCTCGCTGAATGCTCGCTCTGTCTCCCAGTCTCTTTGTGCTCCGGCTCCGCTCTCGCTGTTTCCCGCTTGCTTACCACCTCAGTGAGTGTTTTACCTTTTACCTTTACTGTGATCGCGAAAGAACCAATCGGACAGGCTTTCTTGAGTTTAAACAAGAAAAAGGTAAGTTTATTATACTTAACACTCTAACCCCAATTTAAAATAATTAGAAATAGGCTGCACATTCACACATACATTCATATGAGAATCACATGTACACAAATAGATTACAGAGGGAAAAATAGATTTGGTGGTTGCATTAAAATCCAGATTAAATGGAACATAAATACACAGTCTGTGAAGTGGATGATCTGGTAATCCTCGGCTGAAGCTGTATTCTTGAAGTCCTCGCTGGTCAAAGTGCACTTTGTGGTTGGCTGGCTTTGCTCAGGGTTTTCTTGAAGGCAGAATTGTAGCTGGCTCTCTTCCCCTGGTCACTGGCTGTACCAGACTGTAGGCTTGGAGGGTCCACAGTCGCAGACGGTTTTCAAACTTGATGTTTTCTGTGGAGAGAGAAAGAGAGAAAGGGAAGTATGCAGCTTTCTGCTGCTGCACACTCTGAGTTACTGCTGTGGGTGTAACAAAACTTCTGTTTTTTCAGAGCTGGACAGATGCTCACAAGGTTCTCTCAAGCCCCTTTGTTTTTAATGAGATACAAGGTTCAGAATTGGCTCCATAGTTTCCAGTATGCCAATATTTACACTTGGAGGGGTTTGCTCTTTCAAAGTTTATGTGTCTGGATGGGCTTGACAGCCATGCTAATGAAGCAATCCTAGGTAATTCAAATACTGAGAGCAAGCCATTGTTCTGGGTCCAGGGCTCCTCAGATTTCTGTCTGCAGTTGGGCCTTTGACCGTGCAAAAAGGTAAAGGTTACTGTAGGAATTTTTCCATTAAAAGTCTAATGTCAATTTCCAACCGATGAATTAATGGACTGAATTTTACTGGCACGATGCACATCGCGTGGTGCGCTTTGAAGTCGATGGCCTGTCCGCACTGAACGGCCGCCACAGAGCCCCTGCGATATTATGCACGGGGGATCATTTAAATGGAGGGGGCGGAGCGGCCACCCTTGATGATTTAAGGGGTTGGCCGCCGCATCCCCAGCAACGGCGTCTGCACCACCGCGCAGGTGCAGCGCCATTTCTAAAGGGCTTCAAGCCCTTCAGGACAGATTTAAATATTCAAAGATGCCAGTCCATAAAAATTTCAAAAAAGATTTGTCCACACCTGCAATCCCCTCTCCCACCCCCACTGCATAAATACTTAATTTTATGCCCTATCCCCCCCCCAAAAAAAGTGTTCTCACTCATGACCTTTCCCCCTGAACTTTATTCCCTTTGGCCCCAAACCCCTTCCCACCATCCCCACAGCCAATAAGGATTGTTTTTCCTGCTCCCCATCCTGATAATTCTACTCCTCCCCCCTCCCCACCAGTGTCTCGCCTCGGAACTCCATACGGTGCACATCGCACTCTGTACGGAGTTCCAAAGGCGTGCGAGTTGCGGCCGGCAACCGTAAAATCGGCGTGGGTAAGTTCAGGTAAGTTCAGCTGCATTTTAATTAACCGCATTTTAATTAACCACATTTTAATATTTTAATGAAGGCCCCGCCGAGCCGCACCGAGGCCTTGCTGCTGCTGCTAATATCCGGCGGGGCCTTCTTGGAATTGTGGGTCGTGGCGGGCCGCTCCCGCAAGCATTTTACGGGCCTCCCTGTCATGACCCATGACGTCGAGGGGCTGGTAAAATCCAGCCCAATATTTCTCATTTGGCATATGGGGTTTTCTTGACAATAGGATTAAATTTAAATCAGTTTTAACATATTCTTGTACAGTTAATGTGACTTACATATAAATATATGTATAAACTAAAATTCTTGTCACATCTTCTCACCACTGAGTGGTGCAGTTGCATGAGTCTGCCTGACAATTTCACAGGTCAGCTTTATTTTTCATTTTTTTCCATTGTACTTATTTGTTTTCATTTATTTTTCATTTCATGTTCCCTACCCTGCTCTGCAGCTCCACTGATGTTGCCCCCCGCATCCTGCTATTCTTGGTGTTCTCTCCCCTTCTTTGTTGCCAATGTTGTCAATCTTTCCTTGCACTCATTGGGTGCCCTACTGTTTTATGTAGACTCCCCAGTCTTTCCTGGCCTTCCTCTGCTGCTCTATTTTTAGAGCCTCTTGCTGTCTAGCTCCTGGCTAGCTCGACTGCCCTTTCTGGATTCTGCCTTTCTCCTGACAAGCCTAGCCATCTCTTCTAGGCCGCAGTCTCTCCTGCCTTTTCCCCACCACTCCATTGTTTTTAAAATAATTAATTTTGACACCAATTTATCTTCATACTCCATTGCTTATTCACAGCCTATTGCCCATTAAATGTCCACTGTTAATATTTGATTTAGTGGCAGCCAAACTTGATAAAATTACCCCTGTATGTCCTGTCCACCAAAAGCAGGACAAATTGGATCTGGCCAAGTACCACTGCAGTCTACTCTCAATCATAGAGTCATGACGGCACATAAAGAGGCCATTCAGACCATCGAGTCCATGCCAGCACTCTGTAGAGCAATCCAGTCAGTGCCATTCCCCTGATCTATCTCGATAGCCCTGCAAGTTTATTTCCCTCAAGTACCCATCCAATTTCCTTTTGAAATCATTGATTGTCTCTATTTCCATCACCCTCGTAGGCAGTGAGTTCCTGGTCATTACAACTTACTGTGTAAAAAAGTTCCTGGTTACACGCCCTGCATCTCTTTCCCTACTTCTTGTACCATCAGCTAATAATAGCAGCAGCAAAGTGATGGTAGGTGCTATCATGCGGCACTTACTCAGTAACAATCTGCTCACCGATGCTCATTTTGGGTTCCACTAGAACCACTTGGCTCCAGACATCATTATAGTCTTGGTCCAAACATGGAAAAAAGAGTTGAATTCCAGAGGTAAGGTGAGAGTAACTGCCCTTGACATCAAGGCAGCATTTGACTGAGTGTATGGCATCAAAGGGCCCTAGTAAAATTGAAGTCAATGGGAATTAGGGGGAAATTCCCCACTGGCTGGAGTCATACCTCGCATACCTGAGGCCAATTATCTCAACCCAGGACATCACTGCGGGAGTTTCTTGGGGCAGTGTCCTAGGCCCAACCATCAATGACCTTCAGAAGTGGAGACATTTCAGATGATTTCAGAGTGTTCAGTGCCATTCATAACTCCTCAGATAATGAAGCAATCCGTGCCTGCATGCTGCAAGACCTGGACAGCATTCCGGCTTAGGCCGATATATGGTATATAACACTCATGCCACACATGTACCAGGCAATGACCATCTCTAACAAGAGAGAATCTAATCATCTCCCCTTGATATTCAATGGCATTACCATTGCTGAATCCACAACCATCAACATACTGGGGGTCAGCATTGACCAGAAACTGAACTGGGCCACCACATAAATACCGTGGACTACAGGACCAGGTCAGAGGCTAGGAAATCTGTGGTGAATAACTCACCTCCTGACATCCCCCCAAAGCCTATCCCGCATCTACAAGGCACAAGTCAGGAGTGTGATGGAATATTCCCTACTTGCATGGATGAATGCAGCTCCAACAATACTCAAGAAGCTCGATGTCCTCCAGGACAAAGCCACTGCTTGAATGGCACCCATGCACCACCTTTAACATTCACATCCTCCAGCACCGATGCACACTGGCATCAGTTTGCACCATCTACATAATGCATTGCAGAAACTCGCCAAGATTCCCCAAACTCTACCACCTAGAGGAATAAGAACAGCAGGCACATGGGAAGACCACCACTTGCAAGTTCCCCTCCAAGTCATGAACCATCTTGACTTAGAAACAAGGACTGCAGCAGTTCAAGAAGGCAGCTCACTACCAGCTGCTCAAGGACAATTAGGGATGCGCAATAAATGCTCGTCTTGCCAGTGATGACCGCATCCCATGAGAGAATATTAAAAAAAGTTAAGATACAGATCAGTCATGATCTAATTGAATGGCGGAACAGGCTCAAAGGGCTGAATGGCCTATTCCTGTTCCTATGTTTTTAACAGGCTGAATGGACAATTTAAATAATTTAAAAGCATTGAAAAATTGTGGTCTCTGCTATCTGCTCGGTCACCTCTTGCCACTGGGGCTCAGTGACTTATTCACCTTGAGTTCTGCTAATTTTTTCAGAATTTAATTAATTACTTTTACACTAACTCCATTCCATTAAATTGCCCTATTTAATTTATCAAATTTATGCAAAGACAAATGCAGTAAATGAATGCTAATTATTTACTTAATAAATTTGCATGGGTGTTCCTGTCATGTGACAGGAGATCCACTGTTACTATAACAGTCAATCTAAGAAAACAGGTTTTACCGCAATTTCTGAACATTCGAGCCCAGCTTGTTCACTGTATTTAAGGAAATCCTGCAACAAGACAATTTTCTTCCATTAGTGAATATTTAGTGCTCTGCGTAATTAACTTTATTGCGTGGTGATAACATGGATCAATGTAACACATAAAGCACACATGCAGAAGTTTGTCTTGATTGTACATATATTTTATCCTCTTGTGTATGTAGTGTTTTGGTGCTAGTATCCGCCTTGCATTTTATCTCTCTATCCTTTCTCTGTGTTTGAAAACAAAATGTAAAGTGTCCATACCTCAAAATAAAAAAATTATTGTGTACTTCAAAAAAAAGACTTCCTCGTGATCAGGATCCTGACTGCAACAAGATACAAAACACAGTGCTTGTTTTGTAATCCCTTTAAAAGAACATAACTTCACTGGGTACACAATTAATCTTGTGTCATACAGTGCCAACCGAGAAAGAAGCTTCCATGCTAGGATGCAGGCATAAATGCCTAGGAATTAGTTGATGGTACCCTCCTCTTACAGATAAAATGGGTGCCTAAACATCTAATTTGTGTGCCAGGAGTACACAGGTCACTATATTGGTTAAAGTTCCAGTATAGGCATCCAGGACTTTTGCCTGAAATGGCTGTTAGGCAATTTACATATGCAAATGGAGGACCCCTTCCCAGAATTGGGCTGCCCTGCTGCATTCATGTCTATTGGAAGCCTAACCAGCGGTCCTTAAACGTACTGCTGGTGCTCGGTTCTGAAAAAGGTATGGATGAACATGGTCTAATTCAATGGCTTGAGAGGGTGAATAGCCTATTCTGTTCCTATGTTTCTATGTTATCAATTGGAGAAATTCTCACCTTGAGCAGCAGCTGGTATTTAGTTATCCTTTGTATCGGTTTGATGAGATAGTCACTCAGGCTAAACTTCTCACCTAAATCCAGTTTTACCTCCTGAAAAAAAAAGCAAAAAATGTGATACCTATGTAATATCTGATAATTTTATTTCTGCTGAGCTACCACCAGATTTCAAAAACAACTGTGCTGCTGGATATTCTAATGGTTCAATGGATAGGTGCCCATATAGTGTCATATTAAACTATACAGACAGGTACATTCTATAATAAAAGCAAAATACTGCAGATGCTGGAAATCTGAAATAAAAACAAGAAACGCTGGAAATACTCAGCAGGTCTGGCAGCATCTGTGGAGAGAGAAGCAGAGTTAACGTTTCAGGTCAGTGACCTTCATCAGAACTGATGGATTCATTGTCTGAAGAAGTTCTGATGAAGTCACTGACCTGAAATGTTAACTCTGCTTCTCTCTCCACAGATGCTGCCAGACCTGCTGAGTATTTCCAGCATTTCTTGTTTTTATTTCAGGTACATTCTATAGTAATTTTCTCACATTGCACTGCCAGGAGAATTCTTGTGTACCAGAAGTGCGTACTGGAAACTCTGGGGGTGTGGGCTATACCTGACCTTAAATTTAATTTAAATTAATTGTTCGAAAACTGTACACAGTTTCCGCCCAAATTTCCAATCTGGTGAGACTCCCTAAAAAGTACCCCTTAGGCTTCACCGCTGGTCTGTGCTAAGTGACCTCATGTTTTGGTTGGTATTGAGGGAATTATAATTGGTCAGAGTCTCTGGGCAATGGAGAGGAAATTAGTAACCAATATTCATTCTCCTGATTGCTTTCCATTGAGCACTTCTAGAATAGAAGGTATACTTGTACGGCGATTGAATGAGGCCAGGATTGGGGTTGTTGATGTTCTTCCTCAAGGGATGAAAAGCTCATCAACATCACTCTGGCTCATACATGAAGAATAAATATTTAGTCTAGGAATACTGGAGGGTTGCCATGCACATGGAACTATTACACAGCATCAGTCATTTCAGTTGTCCTGTCTTCATGAGACACGGAAAAGAAAACAAAATAAACTGCTAATGTGGTTTAATTGTTTGGAAACAAAACATCAGTTTGTCTCTTTAAATAGTGAATATATTAAGAAAGAGTATTTTGAAACTTACATTAGAATACTATTTTATACCTTTCAATAAATTTCTTTAAAAAAAATATTCCCCCTCCGCTTTACATGAGGCTAATTCACATGCCAAAATAAACAGAAAGAAAAATCAACTCTGAAGAAACTAATCGTCTCTATAAACAGAAAATTTCAGTCAACATAATTAACTGTGTTCCTCATAGGTTAATAATTACTGTAAACCACTGGTCTCCAATTGCTGTTATTTATCTATATTACTGTGAGAAAAAAGACAACCAATTGCACACCTCAAAGTAGGCATCATATTCAATCACAATGTATTCAGATTTCGGCTTGTTTTGACAGTACACCACATACATGTCTAAGCGTCTTTCCTGCAAAAACAAAATGCAAAGCTTAATAACTAGGTAGCCAGTGTTATGGTTTCTTACTCAATCACCCCAAGGTGTAATGCATTTCTATCCACCCCTAATGAAAGAGTGTGTAAATATCCTGGTACTGAGCAGTACATACTATGATCTTCAGTGTGTCACGAAAGAGTGATAAGATACTAACAATCTAATAATCAAAATTACACTACATACTATTGAGCTGACTGTGAAAAACATTCAGAATTTTATAGACCCTTTAATGTAGTTATTAGAATAGTCACTGACGATCAGTACATAAGATTATTGCTTACAAGCTTTCTATTACTTGCCACCTGTTTAGAGTCTAAGCAAATGGAATAATAAAGTACTTCATATGACATAGAACCAGAGAAGAATACAGCACAAATGGAGGCCACTTAGTCCATCATGCCTGTGCTGGTCCTTTGCTAGAACAATTCAAACCTAATCCCACTACCCTGCTCTTCCCGTCAAGCCCTGCTTCAAATATTTATCCATATTTCCTTTAAATAATGCAATGGTTTCTGCCTCAACCAATCCCCATGGCAAGGCATTCCATTCATAGTTATAAAATCATTACGACACAGAAGAAGGCCATTCAGCCCATTGAGTCCATGGTGGCTCTCTGTAGAGCAATCCAATCAGTCCCATTCATCTGCTCTATCCCTGTAGCCCTGCACCTTTATTTCCCCCAAGTGCCCATCCAATTTCCTTTTGAAACCAGTAATTGTCTCTGCTTCCACCACCCTCATAGGCAGCAAGTTCCATGTCATTATCACTTGTTGCGAAAAAAAAATTCTTCCTTATATCCCCTCTGCATCTCTTACCCAAAAACTTAAATCTGCATCCCTTAGTCCTTGTACCATCAGCTAATGATAGCAGTTTTTCTTTGTCTACCTTATCTAAACCTGTCATAATCTTGTACACCTCTATCAAATCTCCCCTCAATCTCCTTTGCTTCAAGGAGAACAATCCCAGCTTCTCCAACCTAATCTTGTAGCTAAAATCCCTCGTGCCTGGAACCATTCTGGTAAATCTCCTATGCACCCTCTCAAGGACTCTCACATCCTTCCTAAAGTGTAGTAACCAAACTAGATACAATACTCTCGTTGTGGCTGAGCTAGAGCTTGATAAAGGTTCAGCATAACTTCCCTGTTTTTGTACTCTATACCTCTATTTAGGAAGCTCAAGAACCCATATGCTTTTCTAACTACTCTCTCAATATGTCCTGCCACCATGAAGGATCTATGCTCATTGATCCTAAGGTCCCTCTGCCCCTGTACACTCTTTAGAACTGTGCCATATTGCCTCTTCCTATCCCTTCTACCAAAATGTATCACCTCACACTTCTTAGCATTAAATTCCATATGCCACCAGTCTGTCCATTCTGCTAGCCAACCTATGTCCTGTTGCAATCGATTAGTATCATCCTCACTGTTTGCCCACATCAACTTTGGTATCATCAGCGAATTGTGAAATTTTACTCTGTGTTCCAATATCCAAGTCATATAATACAAAAAGCAGTGGTCCCAACACTGACCCTTGGGGAACACCACTGCCTACCATCCTCGTGTGAAAAACAACCATTTACAACAATTCTAAAATAAAAGCAAAATACTGCAGATGCTGGAAATCTGAAATAAAAACAGAAAGTGCTGGAAATACTGAGCAGGTCTGGCAGCATCTGTGGAGAGAGAAGCAGAATTAATGTTTCAGGTCTGTGACCTTTCATCAGAACTGGCAAAGGTTAGAAAAGAATTAGGTTTTAAGCAAGTGAAGGTGGTGGGAGTGGGTGGGTGGTGGTGGGGAAGAGAACAAAAGGGAAGGTGTGTGATAGGGCAGAGGGCAGGAGAAATTAAATAACAAAGCTGTCATGGGACAATGGCAAAGAGTGTGTTAATGCTTGTGGTGAAAGACAAAGCATTAGTCCAGAGAGACTGTCAATAGCAGAATAATGAGCAGCTCTGTCTACATGAAAAACAGGCACATGGTTAAAAAAATATATAAAAAGCCAGTAATACTCTGAAGTTATTGAACTCAATGTTCAGTCCACAAGGCTGTAGAGTACCTAATCAAAAGGGGGTGGGAATGCGGGTTTTGAAATGACAAGCAACCGGAAGATCGGGGAACCGGACTGAGCGGGGGTGTTCCACAAAGCGGTCACCCAATCTGCGTTTGGTGTCTATATTTGGAAGAACAAACACAGATTGGGTGACCGCTTTGCGGAACACCTCCGCTCAATCTGAAAGCATGACACCGAGCTTCCAGTCGCTTGCCATTTCAACACCCACCCCTGCTCTCATGCCAACATTTCTGTCTTTAGCCTGCTGCAGTGTTCCAGTGAACATCAACGTAAGCTCAAGGAGCAGCACCTTCCCTTTTGTTCTCTTCCCTCCCGCCCCTTCACTTGCTTAAAACCTAATTCTTTCTAATCTTTGCCAGTTCTGATGAAAGGTCACAGACCTGAAACATTGATTCTGCTTCTCTCTCCACAGATGCTGCCTGACCTGCTGAGCATTTCCAGCATGTTATGTTTTTATTTACCACAACTCGGTGTTTTATGTACCTAAACCAATTTTTTATCCAAGCTGACACTGACACTGACCCTCCTATTCCATGAGCTTTAATTTTGTTAACCAGCTTTTTATGTGGTATTTTGTCAGGCGCTTTCTTGAAATCCATATAGACAACATCCATTGCAGTCCCTTCATCAATCTTCTCTGTCACTTCATCAAATTTCAAGGAGATTAGTCAAGCACGATCTGCCTTTTACAGATCTGTGCTGGCTCTCCTCAACTAACTCAAACCTCTCCAAGTGCCTTTTGATTTTTTTTCTTGATTATTGTTTCTAAAACCTTACTCACACTGATGTTAAACCTGTAGTTACTAGGAATAACCTTACACCTTTTCTTGAATAAGGGTGTCACATTTGCCACTCTCCAATCCTCTGGCACCTGCTACGTATCTAGAGAAGATTGGAAGATAATGGAAAGCCCTTCTGCTATCACCACTTCTACTTCCTTTAGAAAGCTGAGATGTAAGCCATCCAGACCAGGTGATTTATCCACTCTAAACATAGCCAGCCTTTCCAGTACATTCTGCCAATCAACTTTCACCCCATCCATTACCTCTACCATCTCCACTTGTATTGATATTTTATCTGCATCCTCTTCCTTAGCAAACACTGATACAAAGTACTCATTAAGTATTCTAGCCTTGCCCTGCACCTCAAAGAATACATCACCCTCTTTGTCCCTAATAGACCCGTAAAGAATATTTTCCCAACGTCTCTTCTCACTCTGTTAGTGATATTTTTCAAATTCATGACTCCTTATTGCTGACCCCCCAACCAGAGGAAACATTATTTTCCTATTCATTATGTCAAATCCCTTCATAATTTTAAATATTTCTATTCAATCTCCTCTTAGCATTCTCTGCTCAAGTGGACATAGTTCTAGTATCTCCAGGCATTCTTTATTATTTCAAATCCCTAGCATCATCCTGGTAAATCCACATTATACAGTTTCTACAGCTTTAATTATCTGCCTGTAATGGTTGCCTAAAACAGCACACAGTGCTCTAACTGTGGTCTAACCAACATCAATGGGGTTTCTGCCACACTTCTGGCAAAGTTACAGAGGTGGAGTGAGAGAGAATCTGCGGAACCCTGGCCATTGCTTTTACAAAAACCAAAGGGGCCATGAACTACCTGAATTCCCATTCCACCAGTAGAACTGTGATGGGTTGGACTTCCAGTCTAACCCCAACTGTGGGAAATCCCAGGCTCAGCATGTTGTTGACTAAATCCAGCCTGCAATAGGCTAGTTGTGCTGGGGCGTTCATAAAACTGGGATGTATAGAGAGCTGGTACCTACTTGAGGATTTAAAGACCTTCAGCAGCTTAAAGGCACACAGTGACAGAAAAACAGCCACGGAGAAAATGACAGCAACAGCTAAATAGAGTGCAGCTCATTTCCCTGAAGTTAATCTTAAAATACTATTTACAGAGGTGCATCAAAGGAGGAATTCAAAATTTGGGGTGAGTGGCAGGAAACCAATTCCCTTAGCTCCTCGAGCCACCTAGGCTAGTCATGCAATGCAGGAAGATGTTTAATGACCTGACAAGGAAAGAAAATCTTGCATTTATATAGCGTCTTTCACAACCTCAGGACATATCAAAGTGCTTTACAAACAATGAAATACTTTTGAAGTCTTGTCACTTATAATCACAGAAGTGAACATAGGTGTTAGCCATGGCTTAGTTGGTAGAATTCATGCCTCTGAGGCAGGAAGATGTGGGCTCAAATCCCACTCCAATACTTGAGCACAAAAATCAAAGTTGACACTCAAGTGGAGTATTGAGAGAGTGTTGTACTGCTGGAGATGTTGTCTATCAAATGAGATGTTAAACCAAAGCTCTGTCTGCCTTCTTAGATGGATATAAAACATCTTGTGGCACTATTTCAAAGAAGTGCAGGGGAATTATCCCCAGTGTCCTGGCTAATATTTATCCCTCAATCAACATCACAAAAACAGATTATTCAGTCATTATCACTTTGCTGTTTGTGGGAGCTTGCTGTGCGCAAATTGGCTGTTGCATTACAACAGTGTCTACACTTCAAAAGTACTTTATTGGCTATAAAGCACTTTGAGATGTCCAGTGGTTGTGAAAGACACAACATAAATGCTAGTCTTTTTCTTTTTAAGTAAACAATGCGGTAAATGTGCCAGTCAATTTGTGCATGGCAAGTTCCCACAAACAGCAATTAAATAAATGACCAAATCAGCTGATTTTTATGTGTTAGTTGAGGGATAAATATTGATCAGGACACTTCTTTGAAATAATGCTGCAGCACCTTTTACATCCACCTGTGAGGTAGATGGTTTATCATCTCATCCAAAAGACGGTACCTGCAAAAGTTCAGCACTCCCTCAGTACTGTATTGGTTTGCCAGCCTAGATTATGTGCTGAAGCCTATAGAGTCAGACTTGAACCCCCAACCTTCTGGCTCAGTGGCGAGAGTGCTGCCAATGAGTCACAGCTAATTAGAGCGGGAAAGGTGTGAGATGAGCTGGCATGAGTTCTTTATCAGTCCCTCTTTGCTACTGTAGCACTCATTGTCCTCACAGTACTCAGTCACTACTCTATAGGGTTACAAAATGCACCATTGGTTCATGGTTCCATTCTTCTCCTATATCCCATCTGAGTATACACCTTTTGAGTATGCCAGCCCATTGCCCAGTCTCTAAAATGCCTTCACAAATAACAAATGTAGGCAGTTAAGAATACTCTTTGAAAACTTACTCCCCATGTCCTTGTTTCCTTCCTGTTGCTGTCATTCGCTAGTGTTTCAATGACACCCACGTGGTTTTCACACTATCTGTATTCTTCTTGAAGGAGCAGACTCTGCATAGTGCAAAGGAAAGGCAGCAACAGAGGATGTCCCCCTGACGTTCATGTACTGACTCCACATGATGAAGAAGTGTTGTCATTGTTGGCTTGGCTTATACTATAGGCAACGGAGTAGTGGGAGGTCCTTCAACCATATCCCTCCCACCAATCTGCAACAATCTGACAATCTGTAGCTTTTTTCGGTTTTGTAGTTGGAGCACAGCCAGTTTTCTTATAAATACGAGAGTTCATACTTTAATTCGTACCCTGACTCAACTTTTGACCCGTTGTTTCCTTCCAAAGGCCAAGCAGCAGCAAGCAGCAAAGAGGAGAAGGAGGAAGAAAAAGCACTAGGTTCCTGAACCACTGGGCACATCACCACATCCTTAACTCAACTCATTATTTACCTTTTTGTTCTTACTCATCAGCCCATAGAGATCCATCTGGGGCAAAAGACATGGTTCACATTGGTACATAGGTGGTGGATGGGGTGTATGCTACTCAAACTCACCTGATGTCCTCATATATAAACATATATCCAACAAGGGTTACTGGATAGTGATTAGAAGGAGTTTTGCAGGACCCCTGGCTAATTTCGCCCTCCTTAACTGGGATGTTGAGGTGAGGTGTAACACATTTATGCCAATTTTGGCACATTCTTCCAGGTGATAGAAGGAGAAGTGTAAAGTTCTGAAATGTGTTCCAATTCAGCACTAAATGGCCAAGTTGCTATTGTTGTTCAAAGCTCTGATGAAAACTGAAATAACTTACATGTTTGATGAAGAGCTCTGCCAAATGCTCTGGTTCCTGAAGGCAATTTTCCAGTTCTCCCAAGAAATAACTACAAAGAAATATGAACAGTCACCATTCTACAAATTTGTCTTAGTGGGTGCATATTTCTCAATTACAACTTTGACTACTGAAGAGCACAACATAATCAATTGTGTTAACTACTGAAGGACTGTAGAACATTCTTTGCATTACGCTATGCAGTATTTACTGTAGGCTATACTGGTTAGAGAACAAGCCTGCGGTGAATCAACATAGTCTGCATAGTGCTGCTTGAAGTGCTACAATACAAATGAATTTTTCCCCCATTGGGTCTGAAATTCCCCTATAATTCAGCAAAGCTGCTGTTAACTGGCTAGCTAACATGGAACATGGAGCTCCCCACAGTTGGAGATTCAGTCTAGTTGCACAACATAAAAATGTTCCTGATCCCAGGATTTAGGATGTGAATAGGGGACATCCATGAGGCAGGCAGAAGTTCCACCCAGCCCCCAGAACCACCTCTTAAAGCCCACAAGAGGAATTTTGTTGCGCTGTGTCAGTTACATCAAGTCTACAGCACAAAAACGGGTCATTCAGCTCAGCTGGTCTATACACCACAAGAACCTCCCCATTAACCCCTCTTCATCCAACTTGTTCTTGCATTTGCATACCTCCTTATTCAAACCCACAGTGATTGAACACTATGCCAGAACAATGCCATTTTTACTAATAGATGACATAAAATTTGGAAAACGAGTTGGGGGAGGGGGCTTGAGTAAGTCTAGAACAAGGAATGTTCGACATATCCCACAAAATGACAGGCATAACTATGCAGGTACCCATAGCAACACCTTTTACTTGAAGGAAGTGAGTGGAGTTGAAGGAGAAGTTTGAAGTTATGGTAAACTTGGTTTGGCCTCAACTAGAGTATTGTGTTCAATTTTGGGCACCACACTTTAGAAAATATGTGAAAGCATTAGAGACGGTGCCGAAAAGATTTATGAGAATAGTTGCAGGGATGAGGCACTTCACTTATGTGGATAGATTGGAGAAGCTGCGACTGTTTGCCTTAGGGCAGAGAAGATTGAGAGGAGATTTGATGGAGGTGTTCAAAATCATGGGGGGTCTGGACAGAGTAGATAGGAAGAAACTGTTCCCATTGGTGGAGGGGTCGAGAACCAGGGGGCACCAATTTAAGGTGAATGACAAAAGAACCAAAAGCAAAATGAGGAAAAACTCAGTTTTTCTGAAATCAGTTCCGAAGAAGGGCCACTGACCCGAAACGTTAACTCTGCTTCTCTCTCCACAGATGCTGCCAGACCTGCTGAGTATTTCCAGCGTTTCTTGTTTTTATTATATGAGGAAAAACTCATTTACACAGCGAGTGGTTAGGATCTGAAATGTACTGCCTGAGGGTATGTTGGAGGCAGGTTCAATAGTGGATTTCAAAAGAGAATTGGATAATTATCTAAAGAAAAAAATTGCAGGACTACAAGAAAAAGGCAGGGGAGTAGGACTAGATGAGATGCTCTCGCAGAAAGCTGACATTGACACGATGGGCTGAATGGCCTCCTTCTGTGCTGTTATCATTCAATGATTATTTTGCATGTTAATTTGTATTTTACTTTTGCTGAATTTCATTTTAGAAAATGTATTGACAGCTGGTCTGATAGCCAACACAGAGATGTGGTTGCAAGGTGATCAAGGGTGGGAACTGAATATTCTGGGGTACTTGACATTTTGGAAGTACAGGCAGAAATGAAAAGGAGGTGGGGTAGTTCTGTTAATAAAGGATAAGATCAAGACATGGCTCGGAAGGTTGAATGTAGAATCAGTTTGGATGGAGATAAAAAATAGCAAGGGAAAGAAGTCATTGATGGGAGTAGTTGATTGGCCCCCTAACAGTAGCTACACTGCCGGACAGAATAGAAATCAAGAAATAATATGGGGTTGTTAGAGGTACTGCAATAATCGTGGGCAATTTTAACCTTTATATGGATTGAACAAATCAAATT
This sequence comes from Heterodontus francisci, assembly GCF_036365525.1. NCBI lineage: Eukaryota > Metazoa > Chordata > Chondrichthyes > Heterodontiformes > Heterodontidae > Heterodontus > Heterodontus francisci. Next base: position 68,608,589 of record NC_090377.1, on the reverse strand, counting down.
GATAAAGGAGCCTTGAGGGCAAAGTCATAGAGTGTATTCGGGGCAGTTTCTTAGAACAATATGTCATGGAATCAACCAGGGAACATGCTATTTTAGATCTGATAATGTGCAATGAAACATGATTAATTAACAATCTCATCATAAAAGAACATCTAGGGAAGAGTGATCATAACATCACTCATAATTTCATATTCACTTTGAGGGTGAGAAATGTGGGTCTGAAACTAGTGTCTTAAACTTAAATAAAGGCAATTACAGAAGTATGAAGACAGAGTTGATCAAAGTGAACAAGGAAAATAGATTAATAGGAAAGATGGTAAATAACCAGTGGCAGTCATTTCAGGAGATATTTCATAATTCCCCAAAAAGATGTATTCCATTGAGAAAGAAAGATTCCATGAGAAGGATGAACCATCCGTGGCTAAGGAATTTAAGGATGGTATCAAATTGAAAGAAAAGGCATATAACGTTGTGAAGATTAGTGGTAGGTCAGAAGATTGGACTGATTTTAGAAACCAGCAGAGGATGACTAAAGCAACTTAAAGAGGGAGAAAACAAATTATGAGAGTAAATGAAAAAGAAATATAAAAACAGACTGTAACAGTTTCTAAAGTAAATAAAAAGGAGAGTAGCTAAAGTAAACATTGGTCCCTTAGAGGATGAGACTGGGGAATTAAGAATGGGAAACAAGGAAATGGCAGAGACTTTACACACATATGTTGTATTTGTCTTCCCGGTAGAATACACCAAAAGTATCTCAAGAATAGTAGAAAATCAGGGGGTAAAAGGGAGGGAGGATCTTAAAACAGTCATGGTCACTAGAGAAAAGGTACTAGGCAAACTAATGGGACTAGGCTGACAAGTCCCATGGACCTAATGGTCCTCATCCCAGGGTCTTAAAAGAAGTGGCTGCTGAGATACTAGATGCATTGGTTGTAATCTTCCAAAATTCCCTAGATTCTGGAAAGGTCCCAACAGATCAGAAAACTGCAAATATAACACTCTTATTCAAGAAAGGAGGGAGACAGAAAGCAGGAAACTATAGGCTAGTTAGCCAAACATCTGTCACTGGGAAAATGCTGGAATCCATTATTAAAGTAGTTGCAGGACATTTAGAAAATCACAATACAACCAACAGAGTCAACATGGTTCTATGAAAGGGAAATCATGTTTGACAAATTTATTAGAGTTTTTTGAGGATGCAACAAGCAGGGCGGATAAAGGGGAACCAGTAAATATCATGTATTTGGATTTCCAAAAGGTATTCGATAAGGTGCCACATAAAGGGTTACTGCACAAGATAAGAGCTCATAGTATTGGGGGTAATATATTAGCATGGATAGAGGATTGGCTAACAAACCAAAAACAGAGTCAGGATAAATGGGTCATTTTCAGGTTGTCAAACTGTAACTAATGGGGTGCCACAGGGATCAGTGCTAGGGCCTCAACTATTTACAATCTATATTCATGACTTGGATGAAGGAGCCGAGTGTATTGTAGCCAAATTTGGTGATGATACAAAGATAGGTGGGAAAGCAAATTGTGAGGAGGACACAAAGAGTCTGCAAAGGGATATAAATAGGTTGTGAGTGGGTAAAATTTGGCAAGTGGAGTATAATGTGGGAAAATGTGAGGTTATCCATTTTGGTAGGAAAATAGAAAAGCAAAATATTTTTTAAATGTAGAGAGGCCACATAATGCAGTGGTACAGAGAGATCTGAGTATCCTCATATATGAAACTCAAAAGGTTAGCATGCTGGTACAGCAAGTAATTAGGAAGGCAAATGGAATGTTGGCCTTTATTCCAAGGGGGGTGGAGTATAAAAGTAGGGAAGTCTTGTTACAACTATACAGGGTGCTGGTAACAGCACACCTAGAGTACTGCATGCAGTTTTCATCTCCTTATTTAAAGGAGGGATCTACTTGCATTGGAGGAAGTTCAGAGAAGGTTCATTAGGTTGATTCCTGGGATGAAAGGGTTGTCATGTGAGGACAGGTTGAGCAAGTTGGGCAAATACACATTGGAGTTTAGAAGAATGAGAGGTGATCTTATTGAAACATCTAAGATTCTGAAGGGGGCTTGACAGGGTAGATAAGGTCGCCAGAAAAAGTGGTAAGCCTGAGGATTGGGAGCAATTTAGAATCCAACAAAGGAAGTCTAAAAAACCAATAAAGAAAGGGAAAAGAGAATATGAATGCAAGCCAGCTAGAAACATAAAGGCGGATTGTAAAAGCTTCTTTAGGCATGTGAAAAGGAAAAGATTAGCAAGGACAAATGTGGGTCCATTACAGGTGGAAACAGGAGAATTTGTGATGGAGAATGGGGAAATGGCGGAGAGACTAAACAATTACTTTGTGTCTGTCTTCACGGAGGAAGACACAGAAAATCTCCCAGAAATACTAGGAAAGCAAGGAACTTGTAAAAATGAGGAACTGAAAGAAATTAGTATCAATAAAGAGGTAGTATTCAAAAAATTAATTGGATTAAAAGTTGATAAATCCCTTGAACCAGATGAGCTACATCCCAGAGTGTTGAAGGAGGCGGCTGTAGAGATAATGGATGTATTGGTGGTTATCTTTCAAAATTCTATAGATTCTGGAAGGGTTCCTGCAGACTGGAAATTAGCAAATGTGACCCCACTATTTAAGAAGGGAGTGAGAGAGAAAATGGGGAGCTACAAACCTGTTAGTTTGATGTCAGTAGTAGGAAAAATGTTAGAATCTATTCTAAAGGATGAGATAACTGGACACTTGGAAAATAATGATATGATTGGGCAGAGTCAACATGGATTTGTGAAAGGGAAATCATGTTTGAAAAACTTGTTGGAGCTTTTTGAGGATATTAGTTTAGTTTAGTTTAGAGATACAGCACTGAAACAGGCCCTTCGGCCCACCGAGTCTGTGCCGACCATCAACCACCCATTTATACTAATCCTACACTAATTCCATATTCCTACCACATCCCCACCTGTCCCTATATTTCCCGACCACCTACCTATACTAGGGGCAATTTATAATGGCCAATTAACCTATCAACCAGCAAGTCTTTGGCATGTGGGAGGAAACTGGAGCACCCGGAGGAAACCCACGCAGACACAGGGAGAACTTGCAAACTCCACACAGGCAGTACCCAGGATTGAACCCGGGTCGCTGGAGCTGTGAGGCTGCGGTGCTAACCACTGCGCCACTGTGCCGCCCCTTGTAACATAGATAAGGAGAACCAGTGGATGTGGTGTATTTGGATTTTCAAAAGGCTTTTGATAAGGTTCCACACAGGAGGTTAGTAAACAAAAGTAGAGCACATGGGATTGGGGGTAATATTCTGCTACAGATTGAGAATTGTTTAACAAACAGAAAGCAGAGAATAGGAATAAACGGGTCATTCTCAGGATGGCAGACTGTTACAAGTGGGGTATTGCAAGGATCAGTGCTTGGCCCACAGCTGTTCACAATCTGTATGAATGATTTGGATATGGGGACCAAATGTAATATTTCCATATTTGCTGATGACACACAACTAGGTGGGAATGTAAGTTGTGAGGAGGATGCAAGGAGGCTTCAAAGGGACTTGGACAGGATAAATGACGTGACAGATGGAATATAATGTGAATAAGTGTGAGGTGATCCACTTTGATAGAAAAAACAGAAAGGCAGAGTATTTCTTAAATGGTGAGAGGTTGGGAAGTGTTGCTGTCCAAAGGGATCTGGGTGTCCCTGTTCATGAGTCACTAAAAGCTACTATGAAGGTTCAGCAAGCAATTAGGAAGGCAAATGGTATGTTGGCCTTCATTGCAAGGGGATTTGAGTACCGGAGTAAAGAAGTCTTACTGCAATTGTGAGACTGCACCTGGAGTATTGTGTACAGTTTTGGTCTCCTTATCTAAGGAAGGATATACTTGCCACAGAAGGAGTGCAACGGAGGTTCACCAGTCTAATTCCTGGGATGGAGGGAGTGTCTTATGAGGAGAGATTGCAGAAACTGGGCCTGTATTCTCTAGAAGTTCAAAGAATGAGAGGTGATTTCATTGAAACTTACAAATTTCTAACACAGCATGACAGGGTAGATGTGGATAGGATGCTTCCTCTGGCTGGTGAGTCTACAACAGGGTTGTCCAACATACGGCCCATGGACTGGATCCTGGGACCGTTCCTCAGCCTCACCATGACTGGAAATTAGAAATTTCCATTTGTCATCTTCTTACAGAGCTGCCTTTTTAAAAATATCACACTGTCCGTTTTACTGCCGACAGCTGCTGACATCGGGAATTGCCGTTTCACAACAGACTTGGGGTTTTCCGGTGGGTTATGACTTTTATTAAAACCATCCGCTGCGTAAAAAAGTGCTTCCTCATATTTCCCCTGCATCTTTTGCACAAAACATTCCATCTGTATCCCCTAGTCCCAGAGGGGAGTGGGCAGGGGGCAGCGGAGACTGAACGAGACACACATGCGGGAAGAGTAGGGGGAAGGGGTCAAGGTCTCTCCTGAAAGATGGACATCTATCCAGAATACTCTGCATTGCTACATCAAGTGGGCGGGCAGAGATTGACTACATATGCAAACAAAACTAATGCCAGGTATGTCACTAAATCAATTTTCAATAAAGTGACGAGAAAATAAGTTAATTAGTCTTCTCATTCACAAAAATGCACATTTGTTGTTGTTTGTATTAGTAAGATAAAATTTTAATGCCTTTATCTTTTGAAATTAGCTCACCAGCCCACCGGGCTGAGCATAAATCATAATGCAACCCTTTGCCCGAAAAGGTTGGATAACCCTGGTCGAGAACCAGGGGACACAGTCTCAGAATAAGGGGCAGGCCATTTAAGACTGAACTGAGGAGGAAATTCTTTACTCAGTGGGTGGTGAATCTGTGGAATTCTTTACCCTAGAGGGCTATGGAAGCTCAAACATTGAGCATGTTCAAGACAGAAATCGATGGATGATCAGCCATGGTCGGTTTGAATGGCAAAGCAGGCTCGCCTGCTCCTATTTCCTTTGTTCCTATGTAATATATTCAAGACTGAGATAGATAGATTCTTGAACTATAGGGGGAGTCAAGGGTTATAGGAAATAGGCGGGAAAGTGGAGTTGAAGCCAAGATCATATCATGATCTTACTGAATGGTGGAGCATACGCAAAGGGCTAGATGGCATTCTCCTGCTCCTACTTCTTATGTTCTTTTCCTCTTATGGTTTTATTATTTTTTAAATGCTTTATTTATCAAAATAGCTGAAAACTATTAGTCAGAGAGAGCTCCTTCATTCTTCAGATTCAAATCCATAGAATACAGGGCTACTACTAGAAAATGGAGTGCTTACAAAGTTATCCATTTACAATAACAACAACAACTTGCACTCAGATAGTGTCTTTAGCATAGTAAAATGTCCCAAGCCACTTCACGGGAATGTTGTCAAACAAAATTTGACACTGAGACACATAAGGAGATATTAGGGGCAGAGCTTGTTCAAAGAATTAGCTTTTAAGGGGTGTCATAAAGGAGGAGAGAGAGATAGAGGGTGGCGAGGTTTACGGAGGGAATTCCAAAGTTTAGGGTCGAGGCAGCTGAAACTGCAGCCGCCAATGGTGGAGCGATTAAAATAGGGGATGTGCAAGAGGCAGTAATTGGAGAAGCGCAGAAATCTCAGAGCATTATAGGGCTGAAGGAGATTACAGAAATGGAGAGGGTGAGGTCATGGAAGAAGTTAAAAACAAGGATGAGAATTTTAAAATTGAGCGTGTGCTAGCCAGACGAAGAGTCAATGCAGATCACCGAGCACAGGATGATAGGTGAACAAGATTTGATGCGTGCTAGGATATGTACAGCAGAGTTTTGGATCAGCTCGTTTATGCAATGTGTAAGACAGGAGGCCGACCCAGAGTGTGTTGGAATAGTCAAGTCTAGAGGTAATATCGGCATTGATGGGGTTTCAGTAGCAGATATGCTGAGGTCGGGGTGGGATTGGACGATGCTATGGAGGTGAATGTGGGCAGTTTTGCTGATATGTGGTTGGAAGCTCATTTCGACACCAAGGTTCAAACTCAGACGGTTTCCAGGAAGAGGATGAAGTTGGTGGCTAGGGAGTGGAGTTTGTAGCAGGGGTCAAAGACAATAATTTTGATCTTCCCAATACTTAGTTGAAGGAAATTTCTGCTCATCCAGTACTGGATGTCTGACAAGAAGTCGAACAATTTAGAAACTGTGGAGGGGTTGACTGAAGTAGTGGTGAGGTACAGCTGGGTAGATGAGGAACCTGCCATGTTTCTCGGATGATGTTGCCAAAGGGTAGAGTGTAGATGAGAAATAGAAGGGGGCCAACGATAAATTCTTGGAGGACTTCAGAGCTAATTGTGCAGGATCAAGAAGAGAAGCCATTCCAAGTGATCATCTGGCTACGACGAGTCCTGTTTATTTGAAATGGAGATTCCTTTCATTTATAAGCTCAGTGTATAAAAAGGACTGTGAGCTATTTCCCTGTATTTGCATTTAAATGATAAATATAGAATACTACAGTTTACTAATGAATAGGAATGATCTTACATCCATACAATGATTTTCATAAAATGCACATAACAATGTACAACAGTACTTTCACATAAGTTCATGTGCTTTGCATTGTCATCACTAATTAAGGTCCCTTTATACTGTTACGATCAGGTGAGGCAGGGTAGAAGGACTCCCCTCTTTTCCCTTTCCTTGTTTGACCACAACAGGTTTATTTCTTTTTGAAATGGATATACTTGACAATTCAGTGAGTGTTTAAATATTTACACACCATGATCATAAAAAGAACCAGACAGGTTTTCTTGACTTTAACAAAGAAAGAGGTTAGCACATATATAATATATATATTATATATAATACATAATTATACATTACATACTACATATTATATAAGAGGTTAGCTTTATTGTACTTAAACTGATCTAAACAAAATAAAATACACTCCAACTTTCACACACACACACTCAAAATTCACACACACACAAATAGGTTACAGAGTGGGGAAAGATAGATTGGTCAAATTAGAGTCCAGAGAAATAAAAGGGGAATACAGTATGTGGAGGTTGGTGACTTGGCTGGCTTCAGCCTGAAATTGGTGGTCACGCAACTTTCCTTTGGTGGTCCCGAGGCTTTGGGTTTGAAGATGTGGATGGCTGATTCAATGGTTCTCCAGGAAACAGCAATGCAGCTGATTTCCTTCAAGGGGTCTCTGTCTGCAGCAGGGATATACCTAGGTGGTCACAGTCAACAGGCAGGGTTCAAAGTTTGCAAGATGGATTGGGAGAGAGAGAGGAAGGAGGGACCCCACTTGGATCTTCTCTTGTCAGTGTCTAACTGTTTGTCTGGCTGCTGCAGAGAAAACACCAGCTTAAGCACACAGATGGTGGGCATGTCACATGACTGTCACTCAGCCATTTAAGCATGGTGGTTACCAGTGTGTACTTCTTCTTGCAACTTAATCATACCATGTCTAAGAATTCTTTTCTCACAACCAGAGTCCCATTGTTCAAGTGATTAGGCTTGAGTGGTTTTTCTCCACCAGTTTAATATTCAGATGTTGGCCTTGATGCCTTGTTCATGCAAAAAGGATAGGTAGTTCACTCAGATTCCCCAGGTCGTTGTCCTTGATGAGTCTGTGCAGATAATCTGTCGCCACCTCAATGCATTGGTATGTGGAGTACAGTGAGGTTAACTGGGATAGTTTTAGTGTGAAAGGAATGGATGGAAAAGAATTCTTAAGGTGCATTCAGGAGAATTTTTTTTGGCCAGTATGTAGAAAGTCCAACAAGAGAGGACGTGGTTCTGGACTTGGTGTCAGGAAATGAAGCTGGGCAGGTGGAAGGAGTGGCAGTGGGAGAGCATTTTGGTGGTAGTGATCATAATTCAGTTAGTTTTAACATAATTATGGAAAAGGACAGAAATAGAACAGGAGTTAAAGTTCTAAATTGGGGTAAGGCCAATTTTACTAAGATGAGAAGTGATTTAGCAGAAGTGGACTGGAAACAGCTACTTGAAGGTAAATCCGTGTCAGAGCAGTGGGAGACATTCAAAGGGGAAATTCAAGGGGTTCAGAGTTAACATGTTCCCAGATAATAATGGGTGGGACAGCCAAATCTAGAGCCCCCTGGACGTCAAGGAGCTTATAGGGTATGATAAGGCAGAAAAGGAAAGCTTATGTCAGACGCCAAGAACTCAATACTACTGAAAGCTGAGAGGAGTATAGAAAGTGGAAGGGTGAAATCAAAAAGGAAATTAGGAAAGCAAAAAGAGGGCATGAAAGAATATTGGAAAGTAAAATTAAGGAGAACCTGAAGATGTTTTATCGATACATTAAGAGTAAGACTAAGGAAAATACTAAGGAGAGACTAAGGAAATAACTAAGGAAAGAATAGGGCCCATAAAAAAACAAGGTAACCTATGCGTGGAGGCAAAAGATGTGGGTGTGGTTCTTAATGAATACTTTGCGTCTGCCTCCACAAAAGAGGGGGACCGATGCAGACATTGTAGTTAAGGAGGATGAGTGTGAAGTATTGGATGTGATAAACATAGGGGGCCGGCTGTGGAACTATGCTGGGAAAGTTTTAAGATCTTCAGAAAAAGGGAAGAAAACTGGCAGAGAAATAGTGTGAGAAAAAAATAAGGAATTTCCTTCTTAAATTATTGATTTGTTTCTTTAGCAACAACTATACGAGATGGCTATCTACATACTTGTTGTGCCAGTCGTAGATCTGTTGAACATTTCCAAAAACAATCTTATCTCTTCCTTTCATATCATCAGGAATTCCTTTCTCTTCCATTTTTTTCATGAAACCCTAAAATATCAGATGTGCGCAGAAATTGGTATCACAACTAAAGTCTCCTGTATCCATGCCATGCTAGTATATAGCTTATTACAATTCCTCACCAAATGCTTGAACTCAAATGAATAAAGGCCCCAAAAATCTTCAGGCCAGCATACATGTAGCAGACCAGGTGCCACTGACCTCTGCCCCTATCTCTGCTAGAGTCCTGGGCTAGATCTCGGCGGCGAGCTTCAAAAATGGCAGTCTGCCCATGCGGACCGCACGTCACAGAGCCACCATGATATTGAAGGAAGTGGCTCATTTAAATGGCTGGGGCGGACCGCAGGCACCCTGATGACGTGGAGGCAGTCCGTCCCCTACAATGGCGGCAGACGCCATTTTCAAAGGGCTTCGAGCCCTTCCATTTAATTCAAATTTTTAAAGAGATAGTGTATTAAAATTGATTCAAAAAATTAAATAAATGTTTCTAGCCCCTCTCTGACCCCGCCCCAATAATCATAGAATTCATTCCTTGCTCTCTCCCTGCCAAAATACTTGCCTTGTGCACCTGACCTTCCACCCCCAAAGTTTATAAACTTTTAATTTCATCCCTTCCCACTATCCCCTACACCAATCAGATGAGTTTGACCCTGCTCCCACACCTCCCATACTGAAATACTTACCTGCTCTTCCCTCCCCACCAGTGTCCCACATCAGATCCCTGGATGGGTATCCAAAGGGGCAGGAATGCTGGCCTCTGCTGGAGGTATTTTCCGGCACCATCCCCCCCCCCAACCGCCACATGCATAGGTGGATGACCACTTGGTCTCCCTCCAGATGTTTAGCCTCTGCAGTTGATTCACCCCTTTCATAAAAGGTTCAATCAAGCATTTTACATGGCAAGAATTCTGGAGTTTCCAGGCCAGAGAACTTTGTGGCCCCACTTTGTCACTGACCTGGCCGCTGGATTCCTTCTGGCATCCTGATCACTGGACAGATGGGATTGGGAGCCAATTTCATATGGGGGAATGCCTCTCCACTGGCCCTATCTCCTATTACATCATGGGTCATGTGGGAGGTGGACAAAAATTCTGCATGCCTCAGGCCCATGTGACTAATACTGGCCTGGGCCTGGGCCGCATGTAAAATGAAGGAAATCCATTCTTCAATTTATTTTCTGGAATTTACATCATCAGAATTTTGAGTACAAGGGCTGGCTCTTGGGTGTAGGGTGAAAAGTTTCTGTCAGTCAAGACAGTCAAAAATAAAATTAGAAAACATTTTGGCCTGCTAGCAGGTGCCAGCAACAATATCCTGTGGGAGGCCTTCACAACATGCCACAGAAGAACTCCTCCCTTCTTTCTGTGGGATTACCTGGCTGAAGCCTCCAGTACTTAACTGATCCCAAGTCTGGAATATTGGTTGGATTCAGGGGTGGGGTGGGGGAACAAGGAGGGCACCTGTGTTGCGGGTGGAAGTCTTACCCCACCGGAGATGCACCCGAATCAGAACATTTAGGCTCCCAATTTAGCCAACTGGATGAGAGAGCCTCTCACAGTGACTATTACTAAGCTCATTTCACTGGTATTTTAATTAGATCCAACTCATCTTACCTCTACCACAGCTCCTAAATCTTTCACATAAACATTTTCAGTTTGAACAAGTTCATTTAGGACATACCTGTAATAAGATAAAAGAGGTTATGTACTGATAACTAAGAATACTGTTTCAAACATAGGAATAGGAGTAGGCCATTTATCCCCTCGAGCCTGTTCCACCATTCAATGAGATCACAGCTGATCTGTGACCTAACTCCATATACCTACTGTTGCCCATATCCCTTTATACCGTTGGTATATATCAATCTCAGATTTAAAATTAACAATTTGATCCAGCATCAACTGCCATTTTACAAAAGAGAGTTCCAAACTTTTATTACCCTTTTCCTGTTGAAGCATTTCCTAATTTCACTCCTGAAAGGCCTGGCTCAAATGTTTAGGCTATATCTCCTGGTCCCAGATTCCTCAACCAGCAAAAATATTGCTCTCTATCCACCCTATCAGTTCCCCTTAACATCCTGAAAGCTTCAATCAAGTCACCCCTTAGTGTTCTAAATTCCCAGCAGTACAACTCTAGTTTAGCCTTTGAAGTCCAGGTATCATTCTAGTAAATTTATGCTGCACTCCCTCCATAGTCAATATATCCTTCCTAGGGTATGCTGCCCAGAACTGAACACAGTACGCTAATGTAGTTGACTCTTAACTGCCCTCTGAAATGGCCTAGCAAGCCATTCGGTTGTACCAAACCAGTACAAAAAGTCCCTGTGGAAATATTTTCAAAACTAGAACGGCAGTGGTTCAAGAAGGCAGTTCACTACCACTGTCTCAAGGCCAATTAGGGATGGGCAATAAATGCTGACCTTGCCAATGACACCCATATCCCATGAGTGAATGAAAGAAAAGGTGTGGTCTAACCAGTGTTTTGTATAGCTGCAGCATGTCTTCTAACCCCTTGTATCCTGGTCCTCTATATATAACGGCCAGCATTTCATTATCCTTTTTCTACCTCTCTCTGACATTTTAATGATCTATGTACAAGGACCCCTTAAGTCTCTTTGGACCTCCACTGCTTCTTGCCTTTCACTAGGTAGAAAGTATTCTGATTTATCTTCTTGACACCCAAAGTGGATGACCTCACACTTGCTTATATTGAAATCCATTTGCCATAGTTTTGCTCAATGCACTAATCTATTAATATTTCTTTGGTATTTTACTTTTCCATCTACACTGCTTACGATACCACTAATCTTTGTGTCATCAGCAAACTTGGGTATGTGGCTCTCTAACTGATTACTAAATACAGTGAATAGTTAAGGCACAAACACTGATCTCTTTAGGATGCCATAGTCACATCCTGCCAATTAGAGTACCTGCCCATTATCCCTACTCATGTCTCTTGCTGCTCAGCCAATCTCCTAACCAGGTCAATAATTTGCCCTCAATTCTGAATTTCAACTTTATCTAGTAATCTTTTATGACGGATTTTAGCAAATGCCTTCTGGAAGTCCATATAAATAACATCCATAGACATTTCCCCTGTCCACTATTTTAATCACTTCTTCAAAAAAAATCAATCAGATTTATCAGGCCTACCCTTTACAAATCCATGCCAGCTCTCTGATCAGCTGAAACATTTCAAGATGTTCAGTCATTCCATCCTTAATTATAGATTCTCGTAATTTCCCGACAACAGATGTTAGGCTAAGAACATAAGAACTAGGAGCAGGAGTAGGCAATTCAGCCCCTCGAGCCTGCTCTGCCATTCAATACGATCACGGCTGATCTCATCTCGGCCTCAACTCCATTTCCTGCCTGTTCTCCATAACCCTTCAACCCATTACTAATTAAAAATTTGGCTATCTCCTCCTTAAATTTACTCAAAGTCCTGGCATCCACTGTACTCTTGGATAGTGAATTCCACAGACTCACGACCCTTTGAGAGAAATAATTTCTCCTCATCTCTGTTTTAAATCTGCTACCCCTTATCCTAAAACTATGACCTCTCGTTCTAGATTGCCCCACCAGAGAAAACGTCCTCTCTATGTCTACTTTGTCAATCCCCTTAATCATATATCTCAATTAGATCTCCTCTCATTCTTCTAAACGCTAGAGAGTAAAGGCCTAAACTGCTCAATCTTTCTTCATAAGACAAACCCTTCATCTCTGGAATCAATCTAGTGAACTTCCTCTGAACTGCCTCCTATGCAACTACATCCCACCTCAAGTAAGGGGACCAAATCTGTGCGCAATACTCCAGGTGCGGTCTCACTAATGCCTTGCACAGTTGCGGCAACACTTCCCTACTTTTATACTCTATTCCTTTAGCAATAAATGCCAAAATTCCATTTGCCTTCCTTATTACCTGCTGTACCTGTATACTAGTTTTCTGCAATTCATGCACGAGGACACCCAGATCCCTCTGCACCGAAGCACTCTGAAGTTTCCCTCCATTTAGATAATAATTTTCCTTTCTATTCTTCCGCCAAAATGGATAACCTCACACCTATCCACGTTAAACTTCATCTGCCAAATTCTGGCCCATTCACCTAACCTATTCATATCCATTTGTAAATTTCTATTTCTTTATTGCAACTTTACTATCCAACCTATTTCAGTGTCATCTGCAAATTTGGCTATAGTACCTTCTATCCCTGCATCCAAGTCATTAATATAAATTGTAAATAGTTAGGGCCTGTGGCACTCCACTAGTTACATCTTGCCAACCAGAAAAGGACCCATTTATCCCGACTCTCTGTTTTCTGTTGGTTAGCCAATCCTCTGTCCAAGGTAAGAAATTTCCCCTAACCCCATGTGATCTTACCTTGTGTATTCACCTTTTGTGTGGCACCTTATCAAATGCCTTCAGGAAGTCCTGATATACTACATCTACAGGATCCCCATTGTCACTTAACTTGTTACATCTTTGAAGAACTCCAGCAAATTAGTCAAACATGATTTAGCCTTCATAAAACCATGCTGACTCTGATGGATTGCGTTTTGACTTTCTAAATGTTCTGTTATTACTGCTTTAATAATGGATTGCACGGTAGTTGTTGCAGTCACCGCGGTCACCTTTGTTTTTATAGAGGGTGATGATATTGGCATCGTGCATGCCCTGCTCAGCATAGTGGGGAAAGTCTTCGCTCGAGTCGCTTTAAACAGGCTCCAGAAGCTGGCCGAGCGTGTCTACCCCGAGGCACAGTGTGGCTTTCGAGCAGAGAGATTGACCATTGACATGCTGTTCTCCCTTCGTCAGCTACAGGAGAAATGCCGCGAACAACAGATGCCCCTCTACATTGCTTTCATTAAACTCAGCAGACGTGGTCTCTTCAGACTACTAGAAAAGATCGGATGTCCACCAAAGCTACTAAGTATCATCACCTCATTCCATGAAATATGAAAGGCATAATTCAGCATAGCGGCGCCTCATCAGACCCCTTTCCTATCCTGAGTGGTGTGAAACAGGGCTGTGTTCTCGCACCTACACTGTTTGGGATTTTCTTCTCCCTGCTGCTCTCACATGCGTTCAAGTCTTTAGAAGAAGGAATTTTCCTCCACGCAAGATCAGGTGGCAGGTTGTTCAACCTTGCCCGTCTAAGAGTGAAGACCAAAGTACGGAAAGTCCTCATCAGGGAACTCCTCCTTGCTGACGATGCTGCATTAACATCTCACACTGAAGAGTGTCTGCAGAATCTCATCAACAGGTTTGCGGCTGCCTGCACCGAATTTGGCCTAACCATCAACCTCAAGAATACGAACATCATGGGACAGGACGTCAGAAATGCTCCATCCATGAACATCAGCGACCACGCTCTGGAAGTGGTTCAAGAGTTCACCTACCTAGGCTCAACTATCACCAGTAACCTGTCCCTCGATGCAGAAATCAACAAGCACATGGGAAAGGCTTCCACTGCTATGTCAAGACTGGCCAAGAGAGTGTGGGAAAATGGCACACTGACACGGAACACAAAAGTCCGCATGTATCAAGCCTGTGTCCTCAGTACCTTGCTCTACGGCAGCGAGGCCTGGACAACGTATGTCAACCAAGAGCGATGTCTCAATTCATTCCATCTTCGCTGCCTCCGGAGAATCCTTGGCATCAGGTGGCAGGACCGTATCTCCAACACTGAAGCCCTCGAGGCGGCCAACATCCCCAGCTTATACACCCTACTGAGTCAGCGGCGCTTGAAATGGCTTGGCCATGTGAGCCGCATGGAAGATGGCAGGATCCCCAAGGACACATTGTACAGCGAGCTTGTCACTGGTATCAGACCCAGCAGCCGTCCATGTCTCCGCTTTAAAGACGTCTGCAAACGCGACATGAAGTCCTGTGACATTGATCACAAGTCGTGGGAGTCAGTTGCCAGCGATCGCCAGAGCTGGCGGGCTGCCAAAAAGGCGGGGCTAAAGTGTGGCGAGTTGAAGAGACTTAGCAGTTGGCAGGAAAAAAGACAGAAGCGCAAGGGGAGAGCCAACTGCGAAACAGCCCTGATAACCAATTTTATCTGCAGCACCTGTGAAAGAGTCTGTCACTCTAGTATTGGACTTTATAGCCACTCCAGGCGCTGCTCCACAAACCACTGACCACCTCCCAAGACAAGGAGGCCAAAGAAGAAAAAAGAAGAATAATAGATTCTAACAATTTCCCAACGACAGATGTTAAACTAACTGATCTAGAGTTTCCAACTTTCTGCCTCCCTCCCTTTTTGAATAAGGGCCTTATATTAGCATTTTTCCAATCCACTGGAACCTTTCCCGCATCCAGGGAATTTTGGAATATTATAACCAATGGATCCACTATCTCTGCTGCCACTTCATTTAAGACCCTAGGATGTAGGCCATCAGGCCCTGAGGACTTGTCTGCCTTCAATCCCAATAGTTTGCTCGGTACTTTTTCCCTAGTGATGATGATTGTTCTTAGTTCCTCCCTTTCTATAACCTCTGCATTTCCTGTTACTATTGGAATGGTACTAGTGTCCTTCACCGTGAAAACTGAGGCAAAATACTGATTTAGTGTCTCCGCCGTTTCTGTGTTCCCCAGTATTAACTCCCCAGTCACATCCTCCAAGGGACCAACAGTCACTTTAGCTACTCTCTTCCCTTTTGTATACTTATAGAAGCTTTTGCTATCTTTTAAAATATTTTGAGCCAGTTTTCTTTCATAATTTACCTTTGCTCTTTTTATTACTTTTTTAGTAACCCTTTGTTGATCTTTAAAAGTTTCCCAATCTTCCAGCCTGCCACTGGCCTTTGCAATATGTCATGTCTTATTTTTTGTCTTTATGTTATCCTTAACTTCCTTGCTTAGCCATGGATGTTTTTCCACCTCTTACAATCTTCCTTCCTCTCTGGAATATATTTTAATTGGGAGGAATTGAATATCTCCTTCAACATCTGCCACTGCTCATCAACTGTCCTACCTTTTAGCCTTCCTGCCCAGTCCACTAGGGCCAAATCTGTCCTTATGCCTATGTAATTCCTTTAACTCCAGAACGCTAGTGTGGGACTCCAGTTTCTCGCCCTCAAACTGAATTTGAAATTCTAGCATGCTATGATCACTCTTCCTTTTAGTGGTGTTACTAGTTACTAGTGGTGTACCGCAAGGATCTGTTTTGGGGCCACTGCTGTTTGTCATTTTTATAAATGACCTGGAAGAGGGTGTAGAAGGGTGGGTTAGTAAATTTGCGGATGACACGAAGGTCGGTGGAGTTGTGGATAGTGCCGAAGGATGTTGTAGGGTACAGAGGGACATAGATAGGCTGCAGAGCTGCGCTGAGAGATGGCAAATGGAGTTTAATGCGGAAAAGTGTGAGGTGATTCACTTCGGAAGGAGTAACAGGAATGCAGAGTACTGGGCTAATGGGAAGATTCTTGGTAGTGTAGATGAACAGAGAGATCTTGGTGTCCAGGTGCATAAATCCCTGAAAGTTGCTACCCAAGTTAATAGCGCTGTTAAGAAGGCATATGGTGTGTTAGCTTTTATTAGTAGGGGGATCGAGTTTCGGAGCCACGAGGTCATGCTGCAGCTGTACAAAACTCTAGTGAGGCCGCACCTGGAGTATTGCGTGCAGTTCTGGTCACCGCATTATAGGAAGGATGTGGAAGCTTTGGAAAGGGTGCAGAGGAGATTTACTAGGATGTTGCCTGGTATGGAGGGAAGGTCTTACGAGGAAAGGCTGAGGGACTTGAGGTTGTTTTCGTTGGAGAGAAGGAGGAGGAGAGGTGACTTAATAGAGACATATAAGATAATCAGAGGGTTAGATAGGGTGGATAGTGAGAGTCTTTTTCCTCGGATGGTGATGGCAAACACGAGGGGACATAGCTTTAAGTTGAGGGGTGATAGATATAGGACAGATGTTAGAGGTAGTTTCTTTACTCAGAGAGTAGTAGGGGCGTGGAACGCCCTGCCTGCAACAGTAGTAGACTCGCCAACTTTAAGGGCATTTAAGTGGTCATTGGATAGACATATGGATGAAAATGGAATAGTGTAGGTCAGATGGTTTCACAGGTCGGCGCAACATCGAGGGCCGAAGGGCCTGTACTGCGCTATAATGTTCTAATGTTCTAATTCTAATTCTTAGAGGATCCTTAACATTAATTAATCCCACCTCATTACATAATACTAAATCTATAATAGCCTGCTCCCTGGTTGGTTCCACAACATATTGCTCCAAAAAACAATCTCTAATACATTCGATGAACTCTCCCTCGTGGCTACCCTTGCCAATTTGATTAATCCAGTCTATACGCATATTAAAATCACCCATGATTATTGCCGTACCTTTCTTACAAGCCCCCAGTATTTCCTGGTTTATACTGTGCCCCACTGTGGAACTACTGTTTGGGGACCTATTGATTACTCCCACTCGGGACTTCTTTCCCTTGCTATTTCTTATTTCTACCCAGACTGATTCTACGTCTTGATCTCCAGTGCCTATCTCATTTCTCACTACAGCACTGATCTCTTCCTTTACTAAGAAAGCTACACCACCTCCTTTTCCTTCCTGCCTATCCTAGCTGGTCTATAATTCCCTGTTTTCCCTCTCTCACCTTTCTTATATAATTGAGAAACATGTGCAATTTTCTATTCTAAAGAAACTGTTCCTGACTTGAGAGAACATTGGATGATCATAGTTTGTGCATCTGCAACACTCTCACTTATTTCCTTTAAAATCCTGTGATGAATACTATCTAGTGACTAGTCAAACTTTAGTGCCGTTATTTTCCTCATTACTGTTAATTTTATTGTTAATTTTTGTGCACCCCCTTCCCTGATTCAGTATTAGTTTCCTTGGGATGTCCGGCATGCTATCTTCTTCCTCAACTGTATGCAAAGTAATTATTTCATATGTCTGCCATTTCCTTATTTTCATTTATAGTGTCACCATTATCAGTTTTTAAGTGGCTCACATTGCTTTTAACCACCCTCTTTTTCCTAAGATAATTGTAAAGGTTTTTTGACATCCTTTGCATGTTTTTTTCATCGTCTCTTTTTGTACCTTTGTGTTAAGTTGATGATGTTCATTGTCTACAAAGCTGTGAAGGTGAACTGCAAAGGATGGATTTTCCAGGAAGCATAGCAATTTCATAGTAAGATGACGTGTGACAAATACAGAAGAACTAGGGAAGTATGAGAAATGTACCCTTTCACTTGAAAATGAAACATGTCGAGGAGATTGGAGTAAAAATAGAAAATGCTGGAAGTACACAGCAGGTCTATGTAAATGAAGACAGGTCCATGTTTCGGGTAGACACCATCTGTTTTGTTTTTAGATTTTCAACCAAATGGCCTCCTTTTGTGTTGTAAACTTCTTTAATTCCATGTCTCTATGAAATTACTGCCTGCCAGAAAATGCATTGGGAAACAAACATGCACGTTTCCAGTAGGGCAGAGCCTTCTTTCTTTCTTTCTCTTTGGCCTCCTTGTCTCGAGAGACAATGGGTAAGCGCCTGGAGGTGGTCAGTGGTTTGTGAAGCAACGCTTGGAGTGGCTATAAAGGCCAATTCTAGAGTGGCAGACTCTTCCACAGGTGCTGCAGATAAAATTGGTTGTTGGGGCTGTTAAACAGTTGGCTCTCCCCTTGCGCTTCTGACTTTTTTCCTGCCAACTGCTAAGTCTCTTTGACTCGCCACGCTTTAGCCCCGCCTTTATGGTTGCCCGCCAGCTCTGGCGATCGCTGGCAACTGACTCCCACGACTTGTGATCAATGTCACAGGACTTCATGTTGCGTTTGCAGACGTCTTTAAAGCGGAGACATGGACGGCCGGTGGGTCTGATACCAGTGACGAGCTCGCTGTACAATGTGTCCTTGGGGATCCTGCCATCTTCCATGCGGCTCACATGGCCAAGCCATCTCAGGCGCCGCTGGCTTAATAGGGTGTATATGCTGGGGATGTTGGCCGCCTCGAGGACTTCTGTGTTGGAGATACGGTCCTGCCACCTGATGCCAAGGATTCTCCGGAGACAACGAAGATGGAATGAATTGAGACGTCGCTCTTGGCTGACGTACGTTGTCCAGGCCTCGCTGCCGTTGAGCAAGGTACTGAGGACACAGGCTTGATACACTCAAACTTTTGTGTTCCGTGTCAGTGCGCCATTTTCCCACACTCTCTTGGCCAGTCTGGACATAGCAGTGGAAGCCTTTCCCATGCGCTTGTTGATTTCTGCATTGAGAGACAGGTTACTGGTGATAGTTGAGCCTAGATAGGTGAACTCTTGAACCACTTCCAGAGTGTGATCGCCGATATTTATGGATGGGGCATTTGTGACGCCCTGTCCCATGATGTTCGTTTTCTTGAGGCTGATGTTTAGGCCAAATTCGGTGCAGGCAGCCGCAAACCTGTCGATGAGTCTCTGCAGACACTCTTCAGTGTGAGATGTTAAATGCAGCATCGTCAGCAAAGAGGAGTTCCCTGATGAGGACGGCGAGGGAGCAGTACCACAGGGCAGAGCTACTCCTGATTTATCACATTCAAATTGTAACAGTTGGAAAATCTACCCCTCCATCTCTTTGCAATCATTGAGCCAATAAATAAAGTAGAGTAAGATCATATTTGAAGAGTCTGGAATTTGGTACAATACCAGCTATAAACATTATGTTAGTTTTATGCCACTATTTGAAGTTATAGCCAACTATATCTACACAAGACATATTCATAGATTTTTAGGCAGGATATCAAATCTTATACAGATATTATTTAATATTTCATTTTTTTTCAAAGATTATAAAGAATATTGGCTTACTTTCTGCCTTTAAGTGCTTTGGCCTGTTTTTTTTCATCAGGATCTCCAGGTGACATTGAAGAATTCATTGAATTGAAACTAAGGTGATCTTTCAAATTACCTAAGAGACAACAGCCTGGTTCCAGGATCTAGAAGAGAATAAATGTTGACATGAGAAATTTGTATGTTTTTAATAAAATGTGGGCAATAATCATTTGTATGAATACTGCATGAGGCTAAATTGGATAGCCCCCGAAAATGGCACAGGAGTCGCATGAATGATTACTCCACACCCATTAGAATGTAATGCAGGCAGCATGACATCTTCATGTTGCCTGCTTATTCTAATGATTTTTACGTGCAACCAGATCAAACCACATTGTTCATTGGCTGCACACATCAGCAGGGGGCCCAATATTGTTATTTGCTAACAATACTTAAAGATAACTTGCACCTCTTAAATGGAAGGTGCATTGTGGCTGCTGAAGGTGCTGATATCATTGGGAATAGTGCTGTGCAACAATTAACAATGGCTGACCATTGGAGAGAGTTTATACCAAGGTTTTCTGACATTACACTGGAGGTCTTGATGGAGAAGGTGGAAAGGTGGAGAGATAACCTTTATCCACGGGAGGTGGGGTGGAGCAGGGGTTGTGGAGATGTTGCAGGAGGCCCTCCAGACACAAAATGAGAAGGCAATGGAAACAGACAGCCACGGAAGTCAATGCCAGGAGTTTAGCCCCAACGACTTGGATGCCGTGCTGCAAGAAGTTTAATGACCTCACAGGAGTCGTCAAGGCCAGTGAATGAGTCTTTAAATACCATAGCCTACGAACTGCATCACTAGCCTCAGACACTGAGGCTTAGATAAGTTAGGCAAGGAAAAATCAGGCTTAGATAAGTTAGGCAAGGTAAAACTGTTCCCATTATTACAGCCAGGTGGGTGATGGTGTGGCTTGTTCCCACTGTTCACCTCCCAACTGACCACAGCACGTGTTTTTGTTACTAGTATTTTAACCCCTTGTGTTTTATTTGCCAAATAAACAGAGAGTGGCTAGTTTTTTTGTAGGGAAAAAAAGATAGCTATTTATTTTAAATAAATCCCAAAATAATCGCATCATCACTCACGCACACATTCACTCTCACATGCACTCTCAAAAGAAGATAGATAGAAAAGTACAGGGTAAGAAGTGTTCAGATTCAGGTTGTAAAAGTCTGTTGCTTCAGGAATAACCTATGATATCCCCTTCGGAAGGTGAATTTTAAAGTTGCAGGCCTGTTTTCTGGTAGTCTGGTATTCGTGGGCTTTTGCAGTCTCCTGATGATTCACATTGGGTTAAAGATGGTGCTGATGTCAGAGGTCAATTGTGACTGGTAGAAAAGTTGCTTTTGCAAGGGCACTCTCTTGTCTCTACTGTAGCTAGCTTTTAACTCTCAGTTCAACTGTATTGGCTGGAATCGATCTCTCTCTCTCTCTCTATTAGCCTTGCTGGAATTCAAAATGACTTTTTTGTTGTTGTACTGTGAGAACAGAGGACAGACCAGACTAATGTTGTCTCTAGTCCTGTCCTGAAAAGACTCCCCACTTTGTTCCTCAAAACGATTACCTTTTAAGGTGAATTTTTTTACAAGGGTTGGCTTCCTCCATGTGGATTCAGGTTTCAGTCCTAGCTGGACTATATAACAGCCTTGATAATGGCCCCATTCTGAGGAGATGAGGGTCATTCCCACTCCATTGCAATGGAAGTTATTCAGAGATGAGAAGTCTGCAAAAGGGTTTTGTCTCATTTTGCTTGAGCATGGCTCGCATCCAGCTGTGGTTATCTGTCGCATTTTCATGCAGTTGGGGCTTAATTGGTTTTCAGTTTTAATAAACATGGATATGGATTTGAGGGCAAGAGATGCTGAGGGTCATGTGTCTTGCCCTCCATTCTGTTGACAGCACATGTACCAGTCTCTTTAAAATTGTTCCAATTTTTAAAAATAACTCTTCAGTTTGGTTCTGTATTTTAATCGCTGCACTTCTTGTGAGCGTGACACCATTAACTGATGATACAAGGACCAGGGAACACAGATTTAAGGTTTTGGGAAAGAGATGCAGGAGGAACGTGAGGAAGAAATTTTTTTACGCATGAATGGCAATGACCTGGAACTTGCTGCCCATGAAGGTGGTGGAAGCGGAGACAATCAATGATTTCAAAAGGAAAATGAATGGGGATTTGAAGGAAAACTTTCAGGGCTATGGGGATCGAGCGGGGTGTGGGACTGACTAGATTGCTCTCTGGAGAGCCAGCATAGTCTCAATGTGCTGAATGGCTTCCTTCTATTCCATGAATGACTCTACGACTCGATGACTGCTCAATTTGCCACATCCTCATCACTCACCCACAAACAACTTCAATCAATCAGGACTCATATCAAATATTCATAGACGTCACCTCACCCTCACACACTTAGCATTTTTGCAAGCCTCACACGCACATCTTGCAGCTTGCACATACTGCCAGCTATTCAACTATGACAGCAACATCATTCAAACAGATTGCACAACACTCAATAACACATTTCACTCTCACTTGTCGGAAAAGGTGGCGCACAACCTGAGGCAGCAGGAACTAACCGGAGCAGGAGAGGGGTACCTGCACCTTTTAACCTCCATGGAGTAAATAGTGTTAGCCATTGCGAGAAAAGTTATTGCTGAGCCCGTGGCCACCGCTGAGGCTGAATCCATTGAAGATGATGGTATCCTCATACCTCATCCTCCTTCTCATGTCCCACAAACCCTCTCATCCCACACTCTCTTCTGATGTACAAGCTACAGATGGTGTAAGCATGCCTTTTTACTTTACCCTCTCTTCTCTTCACAACCTTAACCTTGTGTCCTTTTATTTTTCAGATACCCAAGAACTGCAACCTGCCCAGGCAGTGGAGGAAGACCAAGAAGACAGTGTTGATGAAGACATGCTGTCACTTGATTTCACCCTTGAAGCCAACAGCTCAGATATTGACAGAGCATATATATTAGAAGATAGCTTTGAGGCGGGATCTGCATGTGATGAGACACTGGGCGGCACAGTGGCGCAGTGGTCAGCACCGCAGCTTCACAGCTCCAGTGACCCAAGTTCAATTCTGGGTACTGCCTGTGTGGAGTTTGCAAGTTCTCCCTGTGTCTGCGTGGGTTTCCTCCGGGTGCTCCGGTTTCCTCCCACATGCCAAAGACTTGCAGGTTGATAGGTAAATTGGCCATTATAAATTGTCACTAGTATAGGTAGGTGGCAGGAAAATATGGGGACAGGTGGGGGTGTGGTAGGAATATGGAATTAGTGTAGGATTAGTATAGATGGGTGGTTGATGGTCGGCACAGACTCTGTGGGCCGAAGGGCCTGTTTCAGTGCTGTATTTCTAAAACTTAAAAAAAAAGTGCACTGCAGCCAGAGCAGGGGGCCAAGGGTGGTGCAGGTGCCAGCTTGCCAGAGAGTGAAGTTGCACACAAGTTCTGCTGCAGAGGACTCAGGTGAGGACTTTGATGGGCCAGGCTGCAGAAGAAGGCTTATAGATATACACAACCAAATGCTGGGTGTATTGGGAAGCCTGTCAGAAAGCCTGTGGTCAATGTCATGGAAGATGGAGGAATCCGGCACCAACTTGGCACAGGGCTTTGTGCAGAGTTTGGAGCCCACCTTTTCCAGCATGGAACTGGTGGCCAACTCCGTAAACACGCTTGTGGAACTAACTATGATGCAGCATCTGATGGCCAATGTATCAGCTTCCATAGCAGCAAAAGCAGCTTTCACCAAAGGTCTGAGTGCTGCAGTGGAAGCTCAGACTTCCACCACACAATCTAAGTTTGCTACCATGCAAGCTCAGACTGCTGCCATTTTGGTTGTAGATAACAATGTTCCAAGGTGTTTCCAGGGTGTTGCAGCAGTCTAGCAATTTGGCTTCCAACAGATTACAAGGATTGCAGAGGTGTCACCCTGGGGAGTAGCAGTGGCTCCATGGAGCACGAGCCTGCTGTCCTTTCTCAGGACAACAGCATTTGTATTCCACCTCTGCCACTTTGCCAGTATCTTGCTGTTGCCTTTCAGCCAGTCAGCCCAAATTGCTGCTATTCATTCTGAGATGGTGCAGGCTGCAGCTAGGCTTCCTAGGCCTAGAGTTGCTCGAGGTCGTCCTCCAAGGCCATCTGCCGTCTCCTTCACCAAACGTCTGCAGCCTTCTACCAACCATGCTGCAGCCACTGGGTTAGCACAGTGTCAGAGCACTAGGACAGACAAAGGCACACAGAAGACTGGTACTAAGGGAAAGCAGAAGGGTGATTAGTTTGATTTTGTATGCATTATGGCATGATTTAATTTATAAATTTGGTTTGGAATGTCCATTTTATGTTGGCTTTTAGTTTTTATTGTGGCTAAATGGATGCTGTAATAAAGAACAAAGAACAAAGAACAGTACAGCACAGGAACAGGCCATTCGGCCCTCCAAGCCTGCGCCGATCTTGATGCCTGCCTAAACTAACACCTTCTGCACTTCCGGGGACCGTATCCCTCTATTCCCTTCCTATTCATATATTTGTCAAGATGTCTCTTAAACGTCGCTATCATATCTGCTTCCACCACCTCCCCTGGCAGCAAGCTCCAGGCACTCACCACCCTCTGTGTAAAAAACTTGCCTCGCACATCCCCTCTAAACTTTGCCCCTCGTACCTTAAACCTATGTCCCCTAGTAACTGACTCTTCCACCCTGGGAAAAAGCTTCTGACTATCCACTCTGTCCATGCCGCTCATAACTTTGTAAACCTCTATCATGTCGCCCCTCCACGTCCGTCGCTCCAGTGAAAACAATCCGAGTTTTTCCAACCTCTCCTCATGGCCAATGCCCTCCAGACCAGGCAACATCCTGGTAAACCTCCTCTGTACCCTCTCCAAAGCCTCCACGTCCTTCTGGTAGTGTGGCGACCAGAATTGCACGCAATATTCTAAGTGTGGCCTAACTAAGGTTCTGTACAGCTGCAACATGACTTACCAATTTTTATACTCTATGCCCCGACCGATGAAGGCAAGATGCCGTATGCCTTCTTGACTACCTTATCCACCTGCGTTGCCACTTCCAGTGATGGTCAGCAACCAAGAAAAAGTAAGGTGTGAGACTGTTGATGAATGTGGAATTAGGGTTTAGCCTACTGGTATCACCCTTGAATTAGTTCTTCACCTACGGCCCAGGCAGAAAGTGGCTGTCAAGGTTGCAGCCTCCCTTCCTGTTCCTCCTCTTCCATGTTGTCTTCTTCCTCTTTATGCTCCTGCTCCTCAGCTTCTTGCCTGATAAATGGTGGCAAAGGCTGTTCTCTCAATGATGGCAAGGTTGTGCAGCATGCAGCAGACCACAACAAATCTTGACCTGCTCACCCAAGTACTGTAGGTCTCCTCCAGAATGGTCCAAGCAGAGGAATCGTTGCTCAGCATACCAGTGCTCTGCTCTATCACATTTCCTGTGGCAGCATTGCTCTCATTGTATACTTGCAGTGCACATGTGCGTGGGTTGCAAACAGGAATCATGAGCCATGTCATCAACAGATAGCCCTTGTCACTCGGTAGCCACCATTTGGTTTGCCATAGTGGCTGAAGTACAGCTGGCACAGCAGACTGCTACACAATGAATGCATCATGACTACTGCCAAGACCTGCATGATGCATTGCCTGTGGTCACATACCAGCTGCACGTTGAGGAAGTGAAATCTCTTTCAGGTACCTAGCAGAGTAGACATCTGGTGCACACAAAGCCATGTGCATGCAGTCAATAGCACCCTGCACATGGGGGAGCTTACAATCCTTGCAACTCTTTCTACTCACTCTGCCTTCTTCTCTCTGGCAAGAGGGAATTAAATGAAGTTATCTCTCTTTGAATAGAGAGTCTCAATGACCTCCCTAATACAACAGTACACTGCAAACTGTGAGATGTTGCTAACATCTCCAGTACCAGCCTGGAAGGAGCCAAACGCATAATAATTCACAGCTTTGGTCACCTGCACAGCCACTCTAACATTGCAGTTGTGGCTGCAGCAGTTGGCAGATTTCAGTCAGGACCTCCTTAGTGAAGCACAGACATTTCAAACATTGTTGATGAGGTTCAGGTGGGAGAATTGCTCCCTGAACATCATGGGTGGGTATGGCGTCCTGCTGAGAGCCTTCTTCCCCCTCCTCCTCCCTCTTCCAGCAGTTTGTCCAGCTCTGGGTGACCTCTGCTCATTCTCCCAGTCATGCTCAATTCCACGAGGAAGGTCGACCAGTGTACCCATGACTGGGAGCAACTGGTTTGTGCAGAAGCCTTGAAAAAAGCAAGTACTTCAGCATCTACCACACCACTCCCTGTAGACTCTTGAAACTTGAAGCAACCATGGAAAGCACCAAAAACGTGTAGAACTGCAGCAACCACCAGAAGAAATAAACCAGCAACTAGTCTGTAAGCAGTTGGTGCTCCCTT
The DNA here is from genome assembly GCF_036365525.1 of Heterodontus francisci. NCBI lineage: Eukaryota > Metazoa > Chordata > Chondrichthyes > Heterodontiformes > Heterodontidae > Heterodontus > Heterodontus francisci. The sequence continues at coordinate 68,582,540 of NC_090377.1, read as the reverse complement.
TAAATAGCATGGATGGGAGGGTCCTTCATGTTGTTTAACGAATATTCAACTGTACGTGGTTAAGAGAGGGTGTCAGCTGGAGCTTGGAGCTCCAAAATGTCAGCGCTGGTGTCAAATCAGTGGTGCACACAGATTGACGTCATGATTTGTCTGCTCTGCACACTTCTGGCAGATGATTGGAGGGTGGAAAATGTTATTCACTTGTTCAAGAAAGGGAATAGGGATAACCCTGGGAATTACAGACCAGTCAGTCTTACGTCGGTGGTGGGCAAATTATTGGAGAGGATTCTGAGAGACAGGATTTATGATTATTTGGAAAAGCATAGTTGGATTAGAGATAGTCAGCATGGCTTTGTGAGGGGCAGGTCATGCCTCACAAGCCTTATTGAATTCTTTGAGGATGTGACAAAACACATTGATGAAGGAAGAGCAGTGGATGTGGTGTATATGGATTTTAGCAAGGCGTTTGATAAGGTTCCCCATAAGGTTCTCATTCAGAAAGTAAGGAAGTATGGGATACAGGGAAATTTGGCTGTCTGGATACAGAATTGGCTGGCCCATAGAAGACAGAGGGTGGTAGTAGATGGAAAGTATTCAGCCTGGAGCTCGGTGACCAGTGGTGTTCCGCAGGGATCTGTTCTGGGACCTCTGCTCTTTGTGATTTTTATAAACGACTTGGATGAGGAAGTGGAAGGCTGGGTTAGTAAGTTTGCCGATGACACAAAGGTTGCTGGAGTTGTGGATAGTGTGGAGGGCTGTTGTAGGTTGCAACGGGACATTGACAGGATGCAGAGCTGGGCTGAGAAGTGGCAGATGGAGTTCAACCTGGAAAAGTGTGAAGTCATTCATTTTGGAAAGTCGAATTTGAATGCAGAATACAGGCTTAAAGACAGGATTCTTGGTAGTGTGGAGGAACAGAGGGATCTTGGGGTTCACGTCCATAGATCCCTCAAAGTTGCCACCCAAGTTGATAGGGTTGTTAAGAAGGCGTATGGTGTGTTGGCTTTCATTAACAGGGGGATTGAGTTTAAGAGCTGCGAGGTTATGCTGCAGCTCTATAAAGCCCTGGTTAGACCACACTTGGAATATTGTGTTCAGTTCTGGTCGCCTCATTATAGGAAGGATGTGGAAGCTTTAGAGAGGGTGCAGAGGAGATTTACCAGCTTGCTGCCTGGACTGGAGGGCATGTCTTATGAAGAAAGGTTGAGGGAGCTAGGGCTTTTCCTATTGGAGTGAAGAAGGATGAGAGGTGACTTGATAGAGGTGTACAAGATGATGAGAGGCATAGATAGAGTGGATAGCCAGAGACTTTTTCCCAGGGCGGAAAGGGCTATCACCAGGGGGCATAATTTTAAGGTGATTGGAGGAAGGTTTCGGGGAGATGTCAGAGGTAGGTTCTTTACACAGAGAGTGGTGGGTGCATGGAATGCACTGCCAGCGGTGGTAGTAGAAGCAGATACAGTAGGGACATTTAAGCAACTCTTGGATAGGTACATGGATGATAGTAGAATGTAAGGTATGTAGGTTGTTTGATCTTAGAGTAGGTTAAAGGTTCCGCACAACATCGTGGGCCGAAGGGCCTGTACTGTTCTATGTTCTATGTTCTATGTTCTAACTTGATTGTCAAAATTAGGCTATTTGACCCCATAGGAATGTTCATTTTTGAAATGAACTCAGGTTCAACATGTTTAAAGGATAATCCTCAAAGGTCCAGCATCATCTGTGCCACCTTGACAGATGAACACCAATAAGTCAAAAAAAGGATTAATAGAAGAACTAATTCATTGTGAATTAAAGAGCCAGAGGAGGTGCCAGAGGATTGGAAAGTGGCAAATGTAACACCCTCATTCAACAATGGGTATAAGGATATTCCCAGTAATTGCAGGCTGGTCAGTTTAACATCAGTGGTAATAATGGAAAAAGTCAACAGGCACTTGGAGAAGTTTGAGTCAGTTAATGAGAGCCAGCATGGATTTGTAAAAGGCAGATAGGCAGATCATGCTTGACTAATCTAATTGAATTTTTTTGATGAAGCAACAGAGAAGGTTGATGAAGAGAATGCAATGGATGTTGCATGGATGGATTTTTAGAAAGCGTTTGACAAAGTACCACATAGAAGGCTGGTTAATAAAGCTGAGGCTCATGGGGTAGGAGTGTCAGTGTCAGCTTAGATACAACAAAATGGATTAGAGTCATAGAGTCGTACAGCATAGAAACAGGCCCTTCGGTCCACCGCGTCCATGCCAACCATAATGCCTATCTATGCCTGCATTAATTCCATATCCCTCTATGCCTTTCTCATTCAAGTACCTGTCCAATTGCCTCTTAAATGTTGCTACTGTTTCTGCCTCCACCACCTCCTCTGGCAGCACATTCCAGATACCCACTATTCTTTGTGTGAAAAATTTACTCTTTTGATCCCCTTTAAACCTCCTCCCTCTCACCTTAAATCTATGCCCTCTAGTTTTAGTCACCCCTACCATGGGAAACAGACTCTGGCTATCTACCCTGTCTATGCCTGTCATAATTTTATATACCTCTATCATATCTCCTCTCAGCCTCCTTCGCTCCAGGGAAAACAGACCCAGCCCATCCAATCTCTCTTTATAACTCAAGCCCTCCAAACCAGGCAACATCCTTGTGAATCTTTTCTGCACCCTCTCTAGCTTAATCACATCTTTCCTGTAGTACGGCGACCAGAACTGCACACACTACTCCAAATGTGGCCTAACCAACGTTATGTAGAAATGTAACATGACGTCCCAACTCTTGCACTCAATGCCTTGGCCGATGAAGGCAAGCATGCCATACGCCTTCTTTACCACCCTGTCTACCTGTGTTGCCACTTTCAGGGAACTATGTACTTGCACCCCAAGGTCTCTCTGCTCAGCAACACTCCCCAGGGCCCTGTCATTCACTGTATATGTCCTGCCCTGGTTTAACTTCCCAAAATGCATCACTTTGCACTTGTCTGCGTTAAATTCCATTTGCCAATCCCTTGCCCACTTTCCCAGTTTATTGATATCCTGTTGTAACCTTAGACAACCTTCTTCACTGTCCACTATACCACCAATTTTGGTGTCATCTGCAAACTTACTAATCATGCCCCCTACAGTCACATCCAAGTCATTAATATATATGACAAACAACAGAGGGTCCAGCACCGATCCCTGCGGCACACCACGGGTCACCAGCCTCCAATCTGAAAAACAACCTTCCACTACCACCCTCTGCCTCCTGTCACCAAGCCAATTTTGTATCCAATTGGCTAGCTCACCCTAGATCCCATGTGTTCGAACCTTCTGGACCAGCCTACCATGCGGGTCCTTGTCAAAGGCCTTGCTAAAGTCCATGTAGACAATGTCCATCGCCCTGCCCTCGTCAATCCTCTTGGTCATCTCCTCAAAAAACTCAATCAAATTCGTGAGACATGATTTCCCACGCACAAAGCCATGCTGACTATCCCTAATCAGACCTTGCCTTTCCAAATGCATATAAATCCTGTCTTTCAGAATCCCTTACAATAACTTTCCCACCACTGATGTAAGGCTCACCAGCCTGTAGTTCCCTGGCTTATCCCTGCTGCCCTTCTTAAATAAAGGCACAACATTAGCTATCCTCCAGTCTTCCGGTACCTCACCCATGGCTAACGATGATACAAAAATCTCTGCCAGGGACCCAGCAGTCTCCTACCTTGCTTCCCATAGCATCCTACGATACACCTGGTCAGGCCCTGGGGATTTATCCACCTTAATGAGCTTCAAAACCTCCAGCACCTCCTCCTTTGTAATGTTGATATGCTCCAGGATATCACTGTTTCCTCCCATGAACTCACTAGCTTCCATGTCCTTCTCCATGGTAAATACAGATGAGAAGTATTCATTTAAGACCTCGTCCATCTCCTGTGGCTCCACACATAGATTACCACACTGATCCTTAAGGGGACCTACTCTCTCCCTAGCTACCCTTTTATTCTTAATATACTTATAGAATCTTTTAGTATTCTTCTTTATCTTATCTGCCAGGGAAATCTCATTGCCCCTTTTTGCCCTCCTAATTTCCTTCTTAAGTGTACTCCTACATCCCCTATACTCCTCGAGGGACTCACTTGATCTCAGTTGCCTATACCTGACATATGCCTCCTTCTTTGCCCTGACCAGACCCTCAATATCCCTCGTCAACCAAGGTTCCCTAAACTTGCCAGCCTTGCCCTTCCATCTAACAGGAACATACCGGCCCAGAACTCTTCCTATCTCACTTTTAAAAGCCTCCCACTTGCCAGATTAAGAACAGAAAATAGCAAGTCACGGTAAATGGTTGTTTTCAAACTGGAGGATGGTAGAACCATAGAACCATAGAAAAGTTACAGCACAGAAGGAGGCCATTCAGCCCATTGTGTCTGCGCTGGCTGAAAAAAACAGCTGCCAAATCAAATCCCACCTTCCAGCACCTGGTCCATAGCTTTGCAGGTTACAGCACTTCAGGTGCATGTACCTTTTAAATGAGTTGAGGGTTTCTGCCTCCACCAGCAATCTGGGCAGTGAATTCCAGACACCTACCACCTTCTGGGTGAAAAAGCTTTTCCTCACGTCCCCCCAATCCTTCTATCGATCACCTTAAATCGGTGCCCCCTGGTAGTTGACCTCTCCACTAGGAGAAACAGATCCTTCCTGTCTTCTCTATGTAGGCCCCTCAAAGAAGGTAGTTGGTAGGGAGTGGTGTTCCCCAACGATCAGTGCTAGGACCACTGCTTATTTCAATGTATATATGAATAATTTAGCTATTGGAATATAGAGTAAAATTTCAAAATTTGCCAATGATACCAAACTTGGAGGTGTGGCAAACAGTGAGGATTATACTAACCGACTTCAACAGGACATAGATAGGCTAGCAGAATGGGCAGACAAGTGGCAGATGAAATTTAATGCAGAGAAATGTGAGGTGACACATTTTGGCAGAAGGGATAGGGAGAGGCAATATAGACTAAATGGTACAGTTTTAAAGAGTGTACAGGGACAGAGGGATCTGGGGGTTAAAATGCATAGATCTTTGATGGTGGCAGGACATACTGAGAGAGTAGTGAGCAAAGCATATTGGATCTTGGAATCCCTAGAGCAGGGCGATTGTGCTGAACCTTTATAAGGCTCTGGTTCGGCCACAACTGGAGTATTGCATCCAGTTCTGTTTACCACACTTTCAGAAGGAGATTTACTAGAATGGTTCTGGGGTGAGGGATTTTAGCGACAAGGTTAGGTTGGAGAAGCTGGGGTTGTTCTCCTAGGAGCAAAGGAGATTGAGGGGAGATTTGATAGAGGTATTCAAGATTATGGCAGGTTTAGGTAGAGTAGATAAAGAAAAGCTGCTCCCATTAGCTGATGGTACAAGGTCTAAGGGACACAGATTTAAGGTTTTGGGCAAGAGGTGCAGAGGGAATGTGAGGAAGAACATTTTTATGCAGTGAGTGGTTCCTGGGAGTTGCTGCCAAAGAAGGTGGTGGAAGTAGCGACAATCAATTATTTTAAAAGGTAATTGAATGTGCACCTGAGGGAAACAAACTTGCAGGGCTACAGGACAGTGTGGGGTGATGGGACTGACTGGATTGCTGTACAGAGAGCTAGCATGGACTCAATGGGCCGAATGGCCTTCTTCTATGCCATGATGATTCTATGATCCCATGACTCTATGAGGATAAATACTGGCCAGGATTCCAGGGAGAATTCCCCTGCTCCTTTTTGAATAGCGCGTGGAATCTTTTACGTCTACTGAAAAGGCATTTCGCATCTCATCTGAAAGATGGCACCTCCAAGAATGTAGCACTCTCTCAGTACTGCACTGGAGTAGCAGCCTAGATTATGTGCTCAAGTCTCTGAAGTGGGACTTGAACTCACAGCCTTCCAATTCAGGGGGCGAGAGTGCTATCACTGAACCTCGGCAGACACAGTAGGTAATTTGTTCTCTCATTTCAGATACTTCCAGTAAACATTCACAAAGGAGGTACTGGGTGGAACTGTATTCTTGCATACACAAGACAAGGATGATTGGTTGTTATCCATGATTAGTGTAGCTCGTCCACCTGGCATCTTTACAGGCCAATCCCTGAACAGGAAGAGGGTCAGTGGTCAAACCGCCAACTTCCTTACGAGAAAACCAACAAAAGTTTTCAGACACTTCTGATTGGTCAGTTAGGAAGTCTGTGAGAGGCAAGCCTGACCAAAAAGTACAAGTAAGTATTCCATCCACGAACTACAATAATGTAGCTTTTTTTTTTATTGTGACCTTGGGCAGGATTTTGACTCTACCTGTCATTCAAATTCAGCCTGTGTGTTATTGTGTTATTGTTAATGTGTGATAACATCAATGCTTAATATGAAAATCATATTCCAGGGAGCAAAATATATCCTGGAACTTAAACAGAATTTTTGCTTCGTGAGAAATTAATGGAAACAACATTGTGATTCTGTAACAAACAGTATGCAAAGAAAACTACAAGATTGGAAAGGAAAGGAGTACGAATACTGCAGCAGTAAGCCATATAGAACAAAAGGTCACAGGTTTGATTTCTGGTTTGTGCTGATTTAGCTGTGGCAGCAGCTGGTGTGCTAGAAATGCTCTCAACTTCCCCGAATTAGGGCAGGGAAAATGAAAACAGCCAGGGTTTTTACTCTTGATAGATGTCCTTTACTCCTCTTGGGAAACATTGCATAGGAATAAGCCTACAACATTCATTGTTGAGGATCTCAAATGAAAAATGGTCACTCGAAAGAGATAGCAGAGGGTTGCCAACTCATGTAGAACCTTCAGGAGAGGAGAGATGAAAATTGGTTTAACAAAGGAAGAAGTTTTACCAGGAGTGAAAGTAGGGAAAAGAAAAGTAAAACAAATGCACAATCTGTCACCAATAATGCATTAGCAGAACAGGGAAGAGGGGAGAGAAAGTAAAGGTTGTATTTGTTGTATGATCGCTGTAAGAGTGATGTCCCTTTAAGAATTCAGTATGCTAATGAGCTAAGTACCAGGATGTAGTCATGTGACTAGTCACTCTGCAACTGTAACACCCTAGACAAAGGTTCTGTATATAATTTGCTCCACAGGAGAAATGCTGCGAACAACAGATGCCCTTCTACATTGCTTTCATTGATCTTTGACCTGGTCAGCAGACTTGGTCTCTTCAGACTACTAGAAAAGATTGGATGTCCACCAAAGCTACTAAGTATCATCACCTCATTCCATGACAATATGAAAGGCACAATTCAGCAAAGCGGCGCCTCATCAGACCCCTGTCCTATCCTGAGTGGCGTGAAACAGGGCTGTGTTCTCATACCTACACTGTTTGGGATTTTCTTCTCCCTGCTGCTCTCACAAGCGTTCAAGTCTTCAGAAGAAGGAATTTTCCTCCACACAAGATCAGGTGGCAGGTTGTTCAACCTTGCCCGTCTAAGAGTGAAGACCGAAGTACGGAAAGTCCTCATCAGGGAACTCCTCTTTGCTGACGATGCTGCATGAACCTCTCACACTGAAGAGTGCCTGCAGAGACTCATCAACAGGATTGCGGTTGCCTGCAATGAATTTGGCCTAACCATCAGCCTCAAGAAAACGAACATCATGGGACAGGATGTCAGAAATGCTCCATCCATCAATATCGGTGACCACGCTCTGGAAGTTGGTTCAAGAGTTCACCTACCCAGGCTCAACTATCACCAGTAACCTGTCTCTCGATGCAGAAATCAACAAACACATGGGAAAGGCTTCCACTGCTATGTCCAGACTGGCCAAGAGAGTGTGGGAAAATGGCGCACTGACACAGAACACAAAAGTCTGAGTGTATCAAGCCTGTGTCCTCAGTACCTCGCTCTACGGCAGTGAGGCCTGGACAACGTACGTCAGCCAAGAGCGATGTCTCAATTCATTCCATCTTCACTGCCTCCGGGGAATCCTTGGCATCAGGTGGCAGGACCGTATCTCCTACACAGAAGTCCTCGAGGCGGCCAACATCCCCAGCATATACACCCTACTGAGCCAGCGACGCCTGAGATGGCTTGGCCATGTGAGCCGCATGGAAGATGGCAGGATCCCCAAGGACACATTGTACAGCGAGCTCGTCACTGGTATCAGACCCAGCAGCCATCCATGTCTCCGCTTTAGAGACATCTGCAAACGCGACATGAAGTCCTGTGACATTGATCACAAGTCGTGGGAGTCAGTTGCCAGTGATCGCCAGAGCTGGCGGGCAGCCATAAAGGTGGGGCTAAATTGTGGCGAGTCGAAGAGACTTAGCAGGTGGCAGGAAAAAAGACAGAAGCGCAAGGGGAGAGCCAACTGCGTAACAACCCCAACAACAAATCTTAACTGCAGCACCTGTGGAATAGTCTGTCACTCTAGAATTGGACTTTATAGCCACTCCAGACGCTGCTTCACAAACCACTGACCACCTCCAGGCGCTTACCCATTGTCTCTCGAGACAAGGAGGCCAAAGAAGAAGAAGAAGAACATTGTTTCGTTTAACTGTTAATAAACCCTCTAGAGATCTTCAACGAATTGGAATCCAGGAACCTCATTGTTTTGCTTAAGATAACACAAAAAACACATGACAATATTTAAGGCAACATTTTAAAAGAAATAATATGTAACGTACTCAGGCAAAATTTTCCTCTGCCATGTTTCTAAATATTACCTATAAAATGAATGCAATGCAAAGAAAATATAATGTCAATCTCTATTACCTGTTCTGCTTCTGGAAACCACTGCACCCAAGCTTCCTCCATGGCTTTTCATGCAAATGGTTCTATACACAGATTTCCTCCAATGGGAGGGGATGACGTCCACCATGAATACCTGACGTTACTAGTTTGCTATTTTGCTGCTATATGTCTTTTTGAATAAAAAGTGGTTTTGCTACCTCAGTACTTTGGGTAGAATACTGTTATTCCACACCTAGTGCTAGAGGAAGCTTCAATATTGTGTTAACCTGCACCTCCACCCGCACCCAACTCCCCCCATTTTGTGATGTGATGTATTTGGAGGTGAACATGAGGAAACAATGACAAGCCCCCTCGACAACCACTGATGTTATTTATCTGGCCCTATTGAGCCATCAATAACAGTTTCCCTATCACAGAGCAAGAATTACCCCTCCTCCGACCATGCAACTACTCCATCCCATCTACAATAAAAATTGATTTCTCACAGTCAAACTGGCACTCACATCCAACTGTACTATCATTCTTCATACAAACATTTGTTTTCACTGTTTCTTCACTTGCTGCTTTGCATGATGGTGTTGCCCTTAAACCAATGCCCTCCAAGGCATTGGAGGTATGAGACTGCTTGGGGTGCTTCTGTCATCACAACCATGACATAGCAAACTCATTCACAGTGTGGCACATTTGCATAAATGTGAAAATGATCTACCTGCAAATCACAGCTTCCAGCAGGCATAATAGGATAGGCATAATAGGATTTCACAACTTACCAGATCTCATCAGAACCTGACCACATAAAAATCCCATTCCCACTGCCAAATTTTAAGCCCACTCCCTTTTGATCTGCTCCTTTAGGGTTGTCGCTACCTCTAAGACACATTTAATGCCCAGACTTCCTCTTGGTTGGTCCAATAAAGCACCTGCCCATGTACAGCTGGTGCACACATAGGATATGCAAATCAGGTCCCAAGAGGAAGATCAGGCATGGAGATTGTGCCCCTGGTGCACTGTCCAAATTATTCTCAGACAATGCCAGGAGAAGACTATTGGTTCACTGCTTTGCAATAGGATTGTTAAAAATACAAGTTCGTTAAGCTTCTACATTTATCTTCAGGTCTAACACATTGTACAGCGAGCTCGCCACTGGTATCAGACCCACCGGCCGTCCATGTCTCTGCTTGAAAGACGTCTGCAAACGCGACATGAAATCCTGTGACATTGATCACAAGTCGTGGGAGTCAGTTGCCAGCGTTCGCCAGAGCTGGCGGGCAGCCATAAAGACGGGGCTAAAATGTGGCGAGTCGAAGAGACTTAGTAGTTGGCAGGAAAAAAGACAGAGGCGCAAGGGGAGAGCCAACTGTGCAACAGCCCCGACAGACAAATTTCTCTGCAGCACCTGTGGAAGAGCCTGTCACTCTAGAATTGGCCTTTATAGCCACTCCAGGCGCTGCTTCACAAACCACTGACCACCTCCAGGCACGTATCCATTGTCTCTCGAGATAAGGAGGCCAAAGAAGAAGACTAATATAGATAAATAATCTAATATTTGTTTTACCAGATTAATTCAGAACAATATTGACAGATAGAGTGCAAACTGAAGTTACAGAATAAAATTTGATTTAAAACAGACACAGACAGCTTATCATGAAGTAAATCCTATTTAGAAAAAAAGCATGAACTACCAGGCAAAATATTTAAGGGATACAAAAAAACCTAAATTTATCCATGCCACCTTTGCAAACACAAGACAAGGAAACATTTTCAGTTCAACACTTGAGGAAAAACTTACCATGAACAGTTTCAAAATTTAGACACAATCGACTAGATGTCCAGTCAATGTTCAATCTGGAGAGAACTACAGCAGCAGCAACAGTTAGTCTGTTACAACGGAGTGCCTTTTTAAAATGACCACTGTCGGAGAGGGAACGGGAGGAAACATGAAGAATAATTAGTGGGTTTTATGGATTATCCATAGCAAATATTATTCATTAGATTACATCATTGGCTGGGAAAAGGGCGTACTGTTTTGCGTGTATTTTGCATGCTGCTTATCAGTTTACAGATTGTATCAAGTGTAAAGAACATTCATAGAATACATATTATAATCAACAAGTTACATAATGCAACTGCATGCAGGATAGAATCAAGTGCCAGCTATTTTCAGTGGTAGCCAATTATATAACGAAAGGTCACACTTAAGAGATGACTTTCACTCTCCCCAGTCAGCAGGAATGGAGCAGGGGGAGCAGTTAAAAAAGGAATAGATCCATTTCTCGTTCCATTCCCATTGATCTGCTATTATAACTGGTTTAGGTTCCCATTGGACTTGGGAGATAGCTTCATTAATAAATGCAAATTGAGGTCCTTTAATGAACATAGAACCGTGATGGAATTTTAAGCTGCTCCTAATTTGGCCAGACGAATCTTTCAAGGCCCACTATGATAAGTTTAAATAAAGCTTTCCTTGGTGGGGCCCAGAGGAACGCAATTACTTCTCCGGGCTCCACAAGGTAAGTCTGTGCCTCTGCTACCCCAAGCTGCCCCATCTAGCTATGAGACCCTCACAACACTGCCTCTTCCCATACTTACTACCAGCAGCTTTCTCTTCATGCCAAACTTCATCCCTTTCTGCCAGAAATTGCTGAGCAGCTGACAGGAGGCAGCTGTCAGAGGCAACTGGAGGATTCCCAACCCAAGTTTAAATCAGCCCTTTATTCTGAGGCCCCCTGCTTTAAGTGCAACCAGTCCCAGACACATTCCCAAGGTAATTTACAATCTCATGCTGCTATGCATAAATCCTCATATTCTTTTCACACTTTACAAGATTCTAATAACTAAGGTGATGACCTGAGCAGCATTTTATGACTTCTCAGAATGGGTGAACATAAGAACATGAGACATGGGAGCAAGAGTAAACTAGCTGACCCATCGAGCCTGCTCCGCATTCAATACTATTATGACTGATTTTCTGCCTCAACTCCACTTTCCCGCCCGCTCCTCATAATCCCTTGATTTCCTCAGAGATCAAAAATCTATCTATTCCAACCTTGAATATATTCAATGATGGAGCATTCACAACCCCCTAGGGTAGAGAATTCCAAAGATTCACAACCCTCTGAATGAAGAATTTCTCCTTATCTCAGTCCTAAATGATCAACCCTTTATCCTGAGGTTGTGCCCCCATCCTCTAGAATCCCCAGCCAAGGAAAACAACCTTTCAATATCTATGTGGCCTGGTCCAATCTGCACCTTCTCCTTTGTTATCTCTTGCCCAACCCCCACCTCACTTGTTTATAATCTGTGACTTTTCTAATATTTGTCAGTTCCGAAGAAGGGTCACTGACCCGAAACGTTAACTCTGCTTCTCTTTCCACAGATGCTGCCAGACCTGCTGAGTGAATCCAGCATTTCTTGTTTTTCTTTCAATATCTACCCTGTCAAGGCCCTATAGAATCTTGTATGTTTCAATGAGACCCCCTCTCATTCTTCTAAATTCCAGAGAGTATAGGCCCAATTTACCCAGCTTCTCAGTGTAGGATAACCCTCTCCAGGAACCAATCGCCTCCAAGGCAACTATATCCTGCCTCAGACATAGGGACCAAAACTGTGCATGGTGCTCCAGATGTGGTCTCATCAAAGCCCTACTCTTTGCATGGATGTTGTTCGTTGATGCACTGTTACCAATAGAGTCTCTGTCCCTTCCTCTCCCTCGCCATTCATAGAAAAACAGAGAAACATAGAAAATAGGAGCAGGAGTAGGCCATTCGGCTCTTAGGGCCTGCTCCGCCATTCAAAAAACGTCTTGGCTGATCATCTAATTCAGTACCCTGTTCCTGCTTTTTCCCCATAACTCTTGATCCCTTTGGCATTAAGAAATTATCTGTCTCCTTCTTGACTATATTTAATGATTTGGCCTCCACTGCCTTCTGCGGTAGAGAATTCCATAGGTTCATCACCCTCTGAGTTGAGAAATTTCTCCTCATCTCAGTTCTAAATGACATACCCCGTATTCTGAGACTGTGACCCCTGGTTCCGGACTCCCCAGCCATCAGGAACATCCTCCCTGCATCTAACCTGTCTAGTCCTGTTAGAATTTTATAGGTTGCTATGAGATCCCCTGTCATTCTTCTGAACTCTGGTGAATATAAGCCTAGTTGACCCAATTTCTCCTCATATGTCAATCCTGCCTTCCCAGGAATTAGCCTAGTAAATCTTTTTGGCACTCCCTCCATGGCAAGAACATCCTTTCTCAGATAAGGAGATCAAAACAGCACACAATACTCCAGATGTGGTCTCACCAAGGCCCTGTGTGCTCCTATGCTCAAATCTTCTTGCAATGAAGGCCAACATACCATTCGCCTTCCTAACTGCTTGCTGCACCTGAATGCTTGCTTTGTACAAGGACACCCAGGTCTCGTTGCATCTTCCCCTTTCCCAACCTATCACCATTCAGATAATAATCTACCTTTCTGTTTTTACAACCAACGTGGATAACCTCACATTTATCGACGTTATACTGCATCTGCAAGCATTTGCCCATTCACCCAACGTGTCCAAATCACATTGGATTGTCTTTACCCAAATCACTGCACTACTCTATGGCCTTGCCTTTTCTCTTTAAATTTCTCCCCCCATCTTTTAGTTTAAAGCCCTATCCAGAGCCCTAGTTATACGATTCATCAAGACACTGATTCAAGCCCAGTTTAGTTGGAGCCTATCCCAACAGAACAGCTCCTTCATTTCCCAGTACTGGTACCAGCACCAATGAATTAAAACTCCTTATTCCCATGCCACTCTTTAACCTACACTTTTAGTTCTCTAATCTGCTTGACCCAATGCTGTTTGGTGCATGGCTCAGGTAACAATCCAGAGATTATTACCTTTGAGGTTCTGCATTTTAATTTGGACCCTAACGCCTCAAACGCTCTCAGCAGAAGATCATTCCTAGTTCTACCAATGTCAGTGGTTCCTACATGGACCACAACAACTGGATTCACTCGCTCCCACTTCAACTTTGTCTCCAGCCCCAAGGAGATGTCTTTAACCCTGGCACCAGGCAGGCAACACAATCTTTGGAATTCCCTGTTGCAGCTGCAGAGAACAGTATCTATTCTCTTGACTATATTGTCCCCTATCGCTACCACTTTCCTCTTCACTTACCCCACTTGAATGGCATCCTGCACCATGGTGCGATGAACTGTTTGTCCATCCCCCCTGCAGTCCTTATTCTCAACCATACAGGAAGCAAGTACCTCATACCTGTTGGTCATAGTCAGGAGTTGAAGCTCCACCATCACTACATCCTGGATCGCCATACCTGCCTGACTTACAGTCACACCCTCTCCTGTCCCTAACCATTGACCAACTCTAAAGTTCTACTTAACCTAAGGGGGTATGACTGCCTCTTCTAACAAAGTGTCCTGGTAACTCTCCTCCTCCCTGATGTCCCACAATATCTGCAGATCAGACTCCAGCTCAACAACTCTGAGCTGAAGTTGCTTGAGCTGCAGAAACTTACTGCAGGTATGGCTGTCTGGGATTGCAATGCTTTCCACAAACTCCCACATGTTGCAGATACGGCACACCAGATGCCCTGCTATATCTGTCTAACTTTGTTTATTTATTTATACAAAAGCAAAATACTGCGGATGCTGGGAATTTGAAATAAAAACAGAGAATGCGGAAAATACTCAACCAGTTAGGCAGCATATGTGGACAGAAAAATAGAGCTAGCTTTTCACATCTGTGATCTTTCATCAGAACTGTGAAAAGTTAGAAATGTGATAAGTTTTGAGCAAGTAAAAGGGGAGGGGGTAAGAAGAGCAAAAGGGAAGGTCTTTGATAGAGTGAAGGGTTGAAGGAATTAAATAACAAAAGGTTTCACAGTAGACAGCCAAAAGGAGTGATAATGGCACAAGTAAAGAAAATAATGTGTCTCATGAGGTGTGAATGACAGGATAGCAGCATTCCAAACACAAAGTAAGAAAGAAACAAAAGGGGGAAAAGAAACAGCAAAAAAACACGAGAAAAGAAAAAAAAGGGGCAGAGGTTAACTAAATTCTCAACTTTGACACTCAGTTTATGAAGCAATCCTTTTACAAAGACTCTGTACTCCACACTCTGTAAATACTGTCTACTTATATACAGAGCTTATGACTCACACCCAAGTTACAAGTGCTACGTCAGCTTCCTGACTGGGTGGTCGGGAGGAAGTGCAGATTGAAGTATTCCAGGGATTTGTGTGGGGTCCCTTACTATTTCTAATCTAAATTAAAGATTTGGATTTAGAAATTCAACACTGGTCATATTCACAGACAATAATAAACTAGGAGGGGCAGATGAATCCCAAAAAGCAGCTGTTGAGTTATTGATTTCTCAACACTAATGTACCAAACAATCTGAGGCTGAATGGTAAGTTGAATGAAGGACTCTTTATTACAAAATAACAGACTTATAGGTGAGGTCTAAGATACACGTGCTTACTGTTCACTGACACTGCTCCAACTACTATATCACATGTTGGCTTACATCACTTCCTGTGATGATGTTGTTACGACCAAGGTGGGAGTAATGCACTGCTAATTCAGTCCCACTACTCCACAGGTCACAGCATATGAGTAAAGTTTCCCACCTACCGGAGAATAGCCAAATTAAACACTCTATTTGTCCCCCAGAATAAAGCACACCAAATCAGGTTTCTTTATACAACAACAAAATTAACTATTTATTCATAAACTAAGTCTTAAACAATAATGAGATAACTCTATGTGTGAAAGGATTCTTTTCAAACTTCTTATTCTTCCTAACTCTCATGCACAGACACATACGTACAAAAAAATGTTTAACCGGGGAAAAAGGATGTTTTGGTTTACAGCTGTTAATTAGGAATAAAAAGGAAAAAAAATGATTGAGTTTATCACATTCTGGTAGGATGTTTCTGGCAAAGTGAGGTTCCTAGAGTCAAATAGTCAGATGCCACTCCAAATCTCTCCAGGCGAATTTGTTGAACAGTCTGTGATAAATAGGCATTCAAGGCAATTCGTTTGCAGCAGGCTTCACACAGATCTTTCAGCAAAGGGGTAGCAACAGGTCTGCTTGAGTTTTGAAATAGCACTCTAGCAATAGAAGCTTTCTTGAGATTTCAGGATCTCCTAAAACACAAGTGGCAACAGGAATCACTCTTGAGGCAGAGATTCTTCATAGACTAGAGGCAATAGGAATCTGCTACCTTTCAAATGCAGGGGCTACCTCTCTGCAAAGCAGTCTTCCTCCACAGAGAGTAGCAACTCCGCTTTTCCTGGGTCTTTTTCTCTCTCTAAGGGGTCTTTTCCTCTCTCCAGGCAGACCACAGCCACACCTCAAATGTAAGATTTCTTTCCAAGAGATGCAAATCTTCCTTTACAGAGGTCTTTTTTCTCTGGTCTGCAAGCAGGTACCAGCCAGATTTCACTGTATCCTGCTTGTCCAGCTCAGGGGTCTTTCACAATGCAAAAGTGAAACCAAAACTTCAACAATCAAGTCATGTGATCTGTCATTTCCCTTTGCTGTGTTGTTTGGAAACAGGTGCCTTGCAGTCTGTTTCACTCAGTTCAAACACCAAGTTTCAGCAATCAATTTTCACAGAGAAAAATCCTTTTTCTCAGTTTTTAAAAACACACAAAATTCTAAGCTTTCAATAAAAAAACTCTTGGAACAATGTATACTAAACTATTTACATATTCAACAGCATGTTAACTAATACGCAAGCAGTTAAAGCAATATCACAACATCCCCCTTTCCTTAAATGGAAATCTCATAAATTACAAGCTATGTACATAATGAAATAGGTTAGTTGCTAACAATATTTACACATGTTGTTGAAGAATATGCCAAAAGAATATGTACAAACATTGCCACTGGTTCAGCTAAACAAAATAAGTGACAGCCATTCATTGGTTCATTCCTCAGGGCCATGCCTTGACCAATCAGGGTCAAGCTGCCTGGTTTAAATTTCAAACAAAGCTTGGCTGTTAACTGTCAATCGCCGTTAACTGCTGCATTCTCCATGGCAACACCTCTACCAATCAGAGTTCACTTGCCAACCAATCAGCACTCTCTTCTCACACAGTATAAAGTTGTTGTTTTCCCTTACATTGATATTCCTGCAGATTGTCCTGATGAGTGCAAGACAAAAAGCTTCAACAACATTCTCTATTTTCAGCAATACTCAAGTTCTGTACTACCAAATGACTATTTACACATGTATTGACTCTCATGCTCATTAATCAAGTGCCTCTGAAATGTACAGGTGGTCTGCTGACTCAACCTGATCTTGTAACTGTGAAACCTTGCTGAGATCTGGAATTGTCAATTCTTTTCTCTTGACTCGTAGGTTTGGACTGACAATAACTTTCTACTTGAGTGTTGTACGTGTCACTTTTCTTAGTTCCATTCTTAGGACTTGAATGTGAACGTGTTTTCGACGCTACAGGAGTGACAGGCATGACGTTGTTAGATAACTCTCTTAGCTGACATCTGTTCCTTCTCAACATTGCTCCGTTTGGGGCAGTTACTTCATATGACAATGGCTCATTACAGAATTTTGACACTTCTGCAGGGAACCATGTCATCTCTTGCAGATGGATCACTCTGACCTTTTGTTTGATCTGTAGAGGAGGTAACGCCACACCTGTACGCTTGTCATGTGTGATTTTTATTTTTTCCTGTCTCGCCAACAGTTTGTCTTTGATTGACAATGATCTTATCAAGTGATGACTCAAAAGAGTTGTCTTGACTTGCCTTCCGAACATGATCTCTGCTGGGGATGGTGATCCTGTATCTAGGGGTGGTGCTTGTAAGTGTGAAATTGCTATCAGGAGATCTTGATTAGTTTCTCTGCATTTCAGAATTAACGACTTTACTGTGCACAACATCCTTTCTACCAGGCCATTTGACCTAGGATAATGCGGAGATGATGTAACATGATTTAAAACCAACTTTGTGCACCTCTTGAAATGGCTTACCAGTGTACTGTGGACCGTTATCCATTGCTATCTTCTCCGGGGAACCAAAGAGAATAAAAGTAACGCTCATTGTGTTTGCTACTGATGTGGTTGACTTATCTATCAATTGGCGAACGATTGAAAATTTGGAGAAGTAGTCGGTGATGAGTAGAACGATAAAAGGTCAGTGGCTATTCTTGACCATGGATGAGCTGGAACATCATGAGGTTGAAGTGTTTTTTTCTGTTGGCTTGGTGAATGCTCTTGGCAAGCATCGCACATCCTCACTGCTTACTCTATTGATTCTGGTCCAATAAACTGTCTCATGTGCAAGTCATCTGGACTTTTCAATGTCCATGTAACCTTGATGCAATTGTGTAAGGATATCTTGACAAAGCGTTTTCGGGATCATCACTTGTCTTCCTTTAAAAATGAAATGGCCAAAAGGTGCTGTGGTCTTTGGAAGTCTCTTCTTGGAGCTCTTCATGTTTCTTCTGTCCAAATCATATTAAGTCAATATTGTACACATCTTCTAGCTCTTTATTGATTTCATCTACTTGGACATCTAGCGGTATGTCTTCTCAATTCTTGGAATTGGGTAGTCTTCTCAGTGTATCAGACGTAACCCTGAGGTTTCTAGGTTTAAGTTGAACCTCACAGTTGTTCCCTTGCACCTTAATTAATAGCCTTTGTAGTCGAGGTGGTGCACTGGTGAGTGTTTTTTGCCAAATCGTTACCAATGTCGTGATCTGTCCTGACAACAAAGCATTTGCCAAAGAGTTATGTATGAAATCTTGTAATACTGAATACTAGTGCTAATGTTTTTCATTCTACGTTCAAATAGTTTGCCTGAGTGGATGACAAACTTTTGGAACCAAATACAATTGGTCTACCTTCCTGTAATAGACATGTTCTGAGACCCTTTTGCGAAGCATCTAGCCCAAGTGTAGTATCTTTTCTTGGGTCGTAATATTGCAAATATGCTTCTGTAGGAAGAGACTGTTTCAGCGAATCAAATGCATACGGATGATCTTCAAGCCACAAAAATGACGTATCTTTCCTGAGAAGCTCACGCAGTGATGATGTTTTCTCAGAAAAGTTCGAGATATACGGTGCTATAAAGTTGAATAAACCCAAACATCTATGTAAAGCTTCCTTGTCTTAGGAGTAGGCATTGTTAGTATATCCTCAACCTTACTAGGATCTGGTCTTAGCCCTGTGTTAAAGTAGATTGAGCCGAAAAAGTTGATGTGGCTCACATCAACAGCATACTTTTTGCTATTAAACACAATACCTTTGCTTCTGGCTGTTTCCATTAAGATGTGAAGATTCTTGTCATACTCTTCTTTATTAATTCCCATGACTGCTATGTCATCTGCTATGCAAACACATCCAGGAACATTTTCAGTGATGAAATCCAGATGCTGTTGGAACAGGTCTTGACTTACTGACAGACCAAATGGTAAGTGCAAAAAGCAAAATCTTCCAAATTGTGTTCTGAAAGTTGTTAGTCCCTGTGAATCTTCAGAAAGGTGGACTGACACCCCAGTATCCAGTGAACATCAACGCAAACTCGAGGAACAACATCTCATCAACCGATTAGGCACACTGCAGCCTGCCAGACTGAACATTGAGTTTAATAATTTCAGAGCATGACAGCCCCCCATTTTACTTTCATTTTTAGTTGTTTTTCTTTTTTCTTTTTTACATTTTTTACAACCTTTTTTTTGCATTTATTTCATTTCATCTTAGTTTGTTCAATTTGCTTACCCACTGTTTTTTTTCATGTTTGTACTTGCTGCTGTTCAATATTCAGTCCATTAACACCTTTTCTGTACCAATGCTTTGTCTTTCAACACACCATTAACATATTGTTTGCCTTTGCTCCATGACCTTTTGGTCAGTTAGGTGGCCTTGTCCAATCTACACCTTCTCCTTTGTTATCTCTTGCCCCACCCCCACCTCACTTGCTTATAGCCTGTGACTTTTCTAATATTTGTCAGTTCTGAAGAAGGGTCACTGACCCGAAACGTTAACTCTGCGTCTCTTTCCACAGATGCTGCCAGACCTGCTGAGTGGTTCCAGCATTTCTTGTTTTTATTTCAGATTTCCAGCATCCGCAGTATTTTGCTTTTATTTTAGTGTTTAATTCACTGCCACTTCTCTTCCAGGAATGCCTACCTTGAAGAAGTTCTGCTCTTCTCTCCGACGGGATTTTCGTTTGTCTCTTTTACCTTGTTCACCTTCATTGCTTTCTATTTCCCTCCTGGTGTTTGATAAAGTTTCTACCAAAACTCATTTTCACAGCCACATCTCCTTCCTCAGTGACTGTCTCCAGCTCCGACTTATTCCACGTGGATTCCAACTGCAGTTTCACCCATCATGCTTTGAATCCACCCACGACTACAGGTATCTCCGAGAAGTACAATGTTCCTCGGACTGCTACTCTCGCTGCATCCTGAGATCCACACTCAGTGCTATGCACCGCCACATGCACACACTGGACCTCTCTCTCCAGCAGCACCGCCTCACCTTATCTCAAAGCTGTTCTACTCCGCAGTTTCATTTCATCTTTCGTCTCATCCGACACATTAACAAAAAACTTTTTTTCTTCCTTTCAGGTGTCAAGGAACGCAAGCTCCAGCAGCTGATGGGGACGAATGCTCCTCCAGATCCTCTTTCTGCTTCAGTTCCCTCTGACCCCACCCCTTCTGATCTGACCCCTTGCCATGCATTCACTATACCCTCTGACCTCCCCATCTCTGATGCTGAACGTTCTGTACTCAGCAATGGTCTCAGTTTTATCCCCTTACGCCCCCACCTCAATGAATTTCGCGCTCGGCATGACGCTGAGCTCTTCTTCCGTCGCCTCCGCCTCCGGGCTCACTTCTTTGACCAGGAGTCCTCCTCCCGACCAGCAGACCCATTCACCCGCCTCCAGCATTCTCCCTCTACCTGGACCCCTCCCCCTGGCCACTTACCCGCTCTTGATCTCTTCATTGAAAACTGTCGGCGAGACATTGGTCATCTCAATTTCTCTGGCCCCCTCACTCACTCTAACCTGTCCTCCTCTGAACTTGAGGCACTCCGTTCTCTCAGGTCTAACCCCGACATGGTCATCAAACCTGCAGACAAGGGTGGTGCTGTTGTTGTATGGCGTACCGACCTCTACCTTGCAGAGGTTCAACGCCAAGTCACAGACACTTCTTCCTACCTCCCTCTGGACCATGACCCCACCACCGAACATCAAGCCACCATCCAAAGGACTGTCACTGACCTCATCTCCTCTGGAGATCTTCCCCCTACAACTTCCAACCTCATAGTCCCGCAACCCCGGACAGCCCGCTTCTACCTCCTTCCCAAAATCCACAAGCGGGACTGTCCCTGCACACCCATTGTGTCAGCCTGCCCCTGCCCCACTGAACTTATTTCTTCCTGTCTTGACTCTATCTTTTTTTGTCCATTGGTTCAGTCTCTTCCCACCACATCCGTGACTCTTCTGACGCCCTACGTCATTTTGACAATTTCCAGTTTCCTGGTCCCAACCGCCTCCTCTTCACTATGGACGTCCAATCGCTCTACACCTCCATCCCCCACCAGGATGGTTTGAGGGCTCTCCGCTTCTTCCTGGAACAGAGGCCCAACCAGTCCCCATCCACCACCACCCTCCTCCGCCTGGCTGAACTTGTTCTCACATTGAACAACTTCTCCTTCAACTCCACGCACTTCCTTCAAGGAAAAGGTGTCGCTATGGGTACCCGCATGGGTCCTAGTTATGCCTGTCTTTTTGTGGGATATGTCGAACATGCCTTGTTCCAGTCTTACTCAGGCCCCCTCCCCCAACTCTTTTTCCGGTACATTGATGACTGTATCAGTGCCGTTTCCTGCTCCCGCCCCGAACTGGAAAACATTTTCAACTTTGCTTCCAATTTCCACCCTTCTCTCACCTTTACATGGTCCATCTCTGACACTTCCCTTCCCTTCCTCGACTTCTCTGTCTCCATCTCTGGGGATAGGTTGTCTACTAATATCCATTATAAGTCCACTGACTCCCACAGCTACCTCGACTACACTTCTTCACGCCCTACCTCCTGTAAGGACTCCATTCCATTCTCCCAGTTTCTCCGTCTTCGACGCATCTGCTCTGATGATGCTACCTTCCATGACAGTGCTTCTGGTATGACCTCCTTTTTCCTCAACCGAGGATTCCCCCCCCACTATTGTTGACAGGGCCCTCAAACGTGTCCGGCCCATTTCCCGTACCTCTGCCCAAAACCCTTCCCCTCCTTCCCAGAACTGTGACAGGGTTCCCCTTGTCTTCACTTTCCACCCCATCAGCCTCCATATCCAAAGGATCATCCTCCGCCATTTCCGCCACCTCCAGCGTGATGCCACTACCAAACGCATCTTCCCCTCCCTTCCCCTGTCAGCATTCCGAAGGGATCATTCCCTCCTCGACACCCTGGTCCACTCCTCCATTACCCCCACCACCTCGTCCCCATCCCATGGCACCTTCCCCTGCAATCGCAGGAGGTGTAATACCTGCCCATTTACCTCCTCTCTCCTCACTATCCCAGGCTCCAAACACTCCTTTCAGGTGAAGCAGCGATTTACTTGTACTTCTTTCAATGTAGTATACTGTATTCGCTGCTCACAATGTGGTCTCCTTTACATTGGGGAGACCAAGCGCAGACTGGGTGACCGTTTTGCGGAACACCTCCGCTCGGTCCGCAAGCAGGACCCTGAGCTTCCGGTTGCTTGCCATTTCAACACTCCCCCCTGCTCTCATGCTCACATCTCTGTCCTGGGATTGCTGCAGTGTTCCAGTGAACATCAACTGGAAGCTCGAGGAACAGCATCTCATCTACCGATTCGGCACACTACAGCCTGCCGGACTGAACATTGAGTTCAATAATTTCAGAGCATGACAGCCCCCCATTTTACTTTCATTTTTAGTTATTTTTTCTTTTTTACATTTTTTACAATCTCTTTTTTTTTTGCATTTATTTCATTTAATCTTAGTTTGTTCAATTTGCTTACCCACTGTTTTTTTTCATGTTGGTACTTGCTGCTGTTCAATATTCAGTCCATTAACACCTTTTCTGTACCAATGCTTTGTCTTTCAACACACCATTAACATATTGTTTGCCTTTGCTCCATGACCTTTTGGTCAGTTAGGTGGCCTTGTCCAATCTACACCTTCTCCGTTGTTATCTCTTGCCCCACCCCCACCTCACTTGCTTATAGCCTGTGACTTTTCTAATATTTGTCAGTTCCGAAGAAGGGTCACTGACCCGAAACGTTAACTCTGCTTCTCTTTCCACAGATGCTGCCAGACCTGCTGAGTGGTTCCAGCATTTCTTGTTTTTATTTCAGATTTCCAGCATCCGCAGTATTTTGCTTTTATTACCCCAGTATCCATGTTTTGCATCCAACTTCGAGAAAAACTAGGTTCCATCAATTCTTAATTCTTCCAAAGTAGGAATTTTGTGAGGACATCTTTTGAGTGCTCGGTTTAACCTTCTAGGATCTAGACAAACTCTATGGCATTATTTTTCTTGAATACAGTGGTTATAGAGCTGCACCAATCAGTATGTTGCAGAACACGGCGAGTAATCCCTTGCCATTCCATCATGTCAAGCTCAGCTTTTAACTTGTCCTTGATGTGGACACTGCACTTGTGTGGTGGATCTATGGAGGGAACTGTGTCATCTTTCAAATGAAGAACAGCATCTCCTCTAAAACTGCCCACAGTATCACATATGTCCAGGTACTTCTATTGTAAATCCTGAATGGATTCAATGGGGTCACGTTTACCTTGGTTCTGTAGCAATGGCACATTACCGATCTCATGAATCGTCACAATTTGGAGTTTACTGCATGCTGGTAGTCCTGCTACTGCTGGACCATTGGTGTCAACAATATAGAAGACAGTATGTTAACTAATACTTAAGAAGTTAAAGCAATATCACAAAAGCAGCCCCAAGAACTACAAAATGAATTGGACAGAATATGTTCAGGGATGGTAAAAATGCTACGCACGTTGATGTGGACAGGCATAAAGCACTGTATGTGGGGATAAAAATGGGGTTAAAACAACTGAATGTGAAGTTGAAAGATCATGGGGTAGGTTTGGCACTTAACATGTCCAATTACTGATTCGAAGCAATCTGCTGAACTATATAGCCAAAGTATAAGGCTGATGACTAACGGCAGAGAATGGAAGGAAAGGAAAGCAACAGAGTTGTGATGTTGAAAGGCAAACAAGATAGTAAATGGTTGAGAAAAGGCAAATCTGATACACTACTTCAAATGAAATCATGGCAGTCATACAAGGAGATGGAGATTTTTTTATTCTTTCATGGCTTGTGAGTGTCGCTGGCAAGGCCAACATTTGTTGCCCATCCCTAATTGCACTTGAGTGTTGCATTGTTCTGAATGTATAAGATCAAAGACCAAACAAGATACTGTGGTTATCTTCTAACTTTTAAAAAATTGACTTAAAAACACAACAGTTTTTATTGAAAAGACAATCGTGACTTCACATACAATCTTATTCTGGCAAGAACAACTGAAGAATAAGAAGGTTCCTCTCCTCTGATGTCTTGTTCCAATGTGGCATGTGGTTCTCCTCCTCACCATAATGCTATATTTGGGTTGTGTTGAATTATAATACTAAAGAATTTTTTTATCAGTTCCTCAGGCCTTGTTTCCTATTTCTACAACTGTTACCATTGTTTCTTATCAGTTCCTCAGATCTCATTTACTATTTCTGCAACAGTCAGCATTGTTTCTTGTCAGTTTCTCAGATCTGTAAGTTTTTAGAAACACCAACAACTTATTTTTATACAGTGCCTTTAATGTAATAAAATCTCCCAAGGTGCTTCACAGGAGCACTATAAAGCAAAATTAGACAGCAAGCCACATAAGGAGATATTAGGGTAAATGGCCAAAAGCTTGGTTAATGTGTTTTAAGGAGCACATCAAAGGAAGAAAGAGAGGTAGAGAGATGGAGAGGTTTAGGGAGGAATTCTTTCCTCCACCCACACCTCCAATGATAAGTGCAAGGAGCTTAAGGACTTTTTTGTCACTAAGATCAAGACAATCCGATTGGCTGCCTCTGCCGATTCCCTCCCTTCTACTAATCCACCAGGCCAAACTTTCTCTAAAACCTTTCCTCTCTGCCTTAACCCTGAATTTGTAACTTTCTGCAATTTCTGTCCTATCTCCCCTCCTCTTTGAGTTCATCTTGTCCGTGAGATCTATCTCCTGCTTCCTCTATCCCCATGCTAACTGATATTAATAAAAGTTCTCTCTCTTCAGGTACTGTCCCTCTCTCCTTTAACTCTACCATCGTCAACCCTGTTCTCAAAAATAGCAACCCTTGATCGCACCACACTTGCAAACTACTGCCCCCACTCCAACCTCCCCTTCCTCGCCAAAGCACTGGAGCATGTTGTCACCTCCCAAATCCATTCCCATCTTTCCTGGAACACCATGTTTGAATCCATCCAGCCAGGTTTCTGCCCCTGCCACAGTACCGAAACAGCTCTAACCAAAGTCACAAATGACATCCTATGTGACTGTGACAAAGGTAAACTTTCCCTCCTCATTCTTCTAGACCCACCTGCAGCCTTTGGCACAGTTGATCATGCTATCCTCCTCCAACACCTCTCCACTATCATCCAGTTGGGTGGGACTGCACTCACCTGGTTCCATTCTTATCTATCTAATCGTAGCCAGAGTATCACTTGCAATAGTTTCTCTTCCCATTCCCGCACTGTTACCTCTGGTATCCCTCCCTATCCTCAGCCCCCTTGGCAACATCATCCGAAAGCACAGCATTGGTTTTCACATGTACACTGATGATGCCCAACTCTACCTCACCACCATCTTTCTCGACTCCTCCACTGTTGCGAAATTATTAGACTGCTTATACAACATCCAGAACTGGATAAGCAGAAATTTCCTCCAATTAAATATTTAGAAGACTGAAGCCATTGTCTTCAATCCCTGCTCCAAACACCATTCCCTAGCTACCAACGCCATCCCTCCCCCTGGCAACTGTTTGAGACTGTTCGCAACCTTGGTGTCATGTTTGATCCCAAGATAAGCTTACAACTTCAGATTCATGCCATCATTAAAACCACCTATTTCCACCTCTGTGACATCATCTGATTTCACACCTGCCTCAGCTCATCTGCTGTTGAAACCCTCATTCATGCCTTTGTTACCTCTAGACCAGGGGTGTCCAACCGATTTGTGTGAGGGGGCACGCTATAACGTTTGTCCAACATAGGGGGCTGGTGAGCAAATTTCGGCAAGATAATGGTATTAGAAATTTATTTTACTATTAATCAAAACCATAAAAAATGTGCATTTTTGTGATCAAGCTTTATGAGAAGACTAATTTGTTAACTTACTTTCTCATCACTATGTTGAACACTGATTTCGTGAGCGACCTGGCAGAGTTTTTGCTTGCAGAAGTACACAATGTCTGTCCACATACTTGATGTAGCAATGCGGAGTATTCTGAATAGATGCCCATCTGTCAGGAATGATCTTGATCCCACTCTGCTTCTCTCTCTTTCTGTCGCTCTCTCTGTCTCTGCCTGTGTCTGTGTTTCTGTCTCTGTGTGTCAGTTTCTCTGTATCTCTGTCTTTCTCTCTCTCTTCCCCCCTCCCTCAGTGACCCTTCCTCCTCTCTGTGTCACCCCTCCCCCACCGGCTGCTCCTGGGGTCTGGTTAACCCAGCACCCTGCCCTTAGGTGCGGGACTGGGCCCTGCCACCTCCTCTGGCGGCTCCTCTTCAGTGACAGTGGCAGAGATGAAGAACCCAGGGCCCAAGGTCCAGGCTGGGTCTGTATACAAGCAGAACCAGTGCTGGACCTGGGATCCGAGCTCAAGGTTGGGAAGGCCACACTGGTAATGGAGTTTGGGTGGGAAGCACCAGCAGACATGCAGCTCAGCCCGGCCACCGTCATCTTACTAAAGAAGCAAGAAAATGGGCAGCACAGTGGTGCAGTGGTTAGCACCGCAGCCTCACAGCTCCAGTGACCCGGGTTCAATTCTGGGTACTGCCTGTGTGGAGTTTGCAAGTTCTCCCTGTGACTGCGTGGGTTTTCGCCGGGTGCTCCAGTTTCCTCCCACAGCCAAAGACTTGCAGGTTGATAGATAAATTGGCCATTATAAATTGCCCCTAGTATAGGTCGGTGGTGTGGGGATGTGGTAGGAATATGGGATTAGTATAAATGGGTGGTTGATGGTCGGCACAGACTCGGTGGGCTGAAGGGCCTGTTTCAGTGCTGTATCTCTAAATAAAATAAAAATAAGGTACTGAAGAGCATCCACCATCTTGGAAAGGAGCTGCAGTGAGGCATCTCTGCCATGTCAGTAAAGGAGCTGCAGCCTTTGTCATTCACTGAAAGTTTTGATGGGCCAGAAGAAGCCAATGGCAGATTTCCAGTGGAAATTTTTCATCCTTGGTGGGCCAGATGGAAACCTTTGGCAGTCTGGTTTCTGGCCCGTGGGCCATACGTTGGACAACCCTGCTCTACACCAACCTTATTTCTTTTTTTTTGGAGTGCGTACGTGATTTCTTTAAGTGCTCTGCCCCTTAAAAAATTTTTGCATGGTCGCAGCTGCACACGCATGATAATTTAAAGGGGCAGACTTGTGTGTGGCCTGCGCGGGAACTTTGGGTTGCTGCACGGCCATGCAGGTTAGGGGGCACATTGCTCAAACCTTAACTATTCCAACTCACACCTGGCTGGCCTGTCACATACTATCCTCCATAAACGTAATGTCATTCAAAATTCTGCTGCCTATGTCCTTACTCGTACCAAGTCCCATTCACCAATCACTCCTGTGCTCGCTGACCTGCATTGGCTCCTGGTCAAGCAATGGCTCGATTTTAAAATTCTCATCCTTGTTTTCAAATCCCTCCATGACCTCGCCACTCACTATCTCTGTAATCTCCTCCGGCCCCAGAACCCTCAGAGATATTTGTGCTCATCTAACACCAACCTCTTGAGGATCCACAATTTTAATTGTTCCACCATTGGTGGCCACGCTTTCAGTTGCCTAGGCCATACTGAAAATTCTAAAATCCTTTACTAGCAAGAGCAAGTGCTGACCTGATCAGAGACACCAGCAGCAGCGGTGAGGATAAAAGAGAGAGAGAGAGAAAACGGGGAAGAACGGGGACCTGATAGGTGCATTTCCAAAAACATAAAGAATGACGCCAGAGGACAGCGAGTAAGTTATTGGTTGGTGAGCATTAGGATTTTTAAAAAATTAGGGCAGTGGTTTAAACTCAGACCAGGAAACTATAAAGTACTGTATTACACTTATAGCTTAACTAGTTGAACTAATTATTCAAATTTCAATCTGGTAATAGCTTATACTAGGTATTTACACGATTCTAAAAGAGGGAATAGAGTTTTTTTCTCAGACCATGGATGGGCAATGGAGACCTGTTGCTTACAATGTCTGCACCATGTGGGAATTTCAGGACACTTCATGTGTCTGGGGGACCACATGTGCAGGAAGTGTCTCCAGCTGTCTGAGCTCAAGATCAGGATTTCCAATCTTGAGGGAGAGCTGGAGTCAACTGCAGAGCATCAGGGAGGATAAGAGTTTCCTGGATCATACGTTCAAGGATGTGGTCACCCAACAGGTAGTATAGATTCAGGATTGTAGATGGGTGGCCATCTAGAAGAGTAAGAAGAGGCAGGAGGTGCAGAAGTCTTCGAGGTGTGTGCCACTCTCAAACTGGCACTCAGCTTTGGAGACTGCTGGAAGTGATGACACCTTGAATGAATGCAGACCGGATCATGGTTCTAATGGTCAAGGGATTGCATAGGAGGGGAAGGAGCTGAAATGCAGTTATAGCAGATTCCATAGTTCGGGGGACAGACAGGAATTTCTGTAACCGTCATCGTCAGTTCCACGTGGTGTGTGGCCTTCTTGGTGTCAGGGTAAAGGACATCACGGAGAGGGTGCAGAATATTCTGCAGAGGAAGGAAGTGAGCCAGAAGTTGTGGTGCACGGTGCTGCCATCAATGTAGAGAGAGCAGGTATTGAGGTCCTATGGTAGGATTTTCAGGAGTGAGGAAGCAAGTTAAAAAGCAGGACCTCGAAGGTAGTAATCTCTGGATTACTCCCAGTGCCACATGCTTGCGAGAGTAGAAATGGAAAGATAGGGAGGACTAATGTATGGCATGAGACATGGTGCAGGAGGGAGGTCTTCAGATTCTTGGGACCTTGGAACTGGTTCTGGGGCAGGAGGCACCTATTCAAAAGGGATATGTTGCACCTAAACAGGACTGGGTCCATTGTCTTTGCAGGGAGGTTGGCTGGTGTGGTTAGGGAGGGTTTAAACTAAATTGGCAGGGAGATGAGAACCATCATATAGAAGTAGAAAAGAGAAATAAGGTGCATAAATGAGTGAACTGGAGAAGGAAGCAGTACCATATCAGATAACAGCAGACTAAGAAGGATTATGAGGAACACTAAGAGAGGTTTAGAATGCATGTATGTAAATGCACAAAATGTAGTGAATAATGTTGGTGAGCAACAAACACAAGTAGCCTTGTGGGAATATGATATAGTGGCAATAACGAAAAAGTGGCTTAAAAATGGTGAGGGCTGGACGCTTAATTTTCAAGGATGCAAAATGTTCAGAAAAGACAGGGAAGAAGAAAAGGGAGGTGGGGTGGCAGTATTGATTAGGAAAGACATTGTAGAGTTGCAAAGGAAGGATGTCGTTGAGGGGAAAAAGACATGCACTGAGTTCGAATTGAGAAGCAAAAAGAGTATGATAACACTACTGGGGGTATTCTATAGACTTCCAAGTAGTGAGAGGGAGAGAGAGAGGAGCAAATCTGCAGGGAAATCACAGAAATGTGCAAGAACTATAGTGTGGTGATATTGGGGGACTTTAATTACACAAATATTGATTGGGGTAATGTTAGAGTAAAGGGGGAGGAATTTCTGAAATGTGTTCAGGAGAACTTCCTTGACCAGTATGTTCTCGGTCCAACTAGGAACGAGGTATTGCTGGATCTGATGCTGGCGAATGAAGTGGGCAAAGTGGACCAAGAGCCTATGTGAGAACACTTGGGTAAGAATGATAATTGTACAAGGTTTAGATTAGTAATGGAGAAGAGCAAGGAACAATCTAAAGTAGAACTTCTAATGGGATGAGAGGGGATCGAGCCAGGGTAAAATGGAACCAAAGATTGACAGGGAAAACTGTAACAGAACAACGGGTGATCTTTAAGGTGGAGATGTTTCAGCTACAGGCTAGGTACGTTCCAACAAGGGCAAAAAGGGAACCAAAGCCAGGGCTCCTTGGATGGCGATGGAGGTAGAGTATATGATGAAACCAAAAAAAAGGGTGTATGTCAGAGGTGAATTCTTCACGTGAGAACCTGGCCAAATACAATAAGTTGAGAGGGGAGGTGGAGGAAAATAAGACTGGCAAAGAGAGAATATGAGAATAGAATGGCAGTTAACATAAAAGGGAACCCAAAAATCTTCGACTGGCATGTAAAAAGTAAGCGGGTAGTGAGAGGTGAGGTAGGGCCTTTTAGGACAAAGAGGGTGATATATGCTTAGAGGTGCAGGGCAAGGCTAGAATACTTAATGAGTACTTTGTATTGGTGTTTACTAAGGAAGAGGATGCTGACAAAATGTCGGTAGAAGCAGAGATGGTAGAGGTAATGGATGGAGTGAAAATTGATTGGAAAGATGTACTGGAAAGACTGGATATGCCTCAAGTAGATAAGTCATCTGGTGTGGATGGCTAGCATCTCTGGTTGCTAAAGGAAGTGGGAGTGGAGATAACGGAAGGGCTTGCCACAATCTTCCAATCTTCCCTCGATACAGGGGAGGTGCCAAAGGATTGGAGAGTGGCAATTGTGACAGCCTCATTCAAGAAAGCATGTAAGCACATTGCTAGTAACTACAGACCAGTCAGTTTAACATCAGTGGTGGGTAAGGTTTTAGAAACAATAATCAAGTAAAAAATTAAAAGGTACTTGGTGACGAGTTAATTAAGGTGTTTGTTGGAGGTCAAACATCTCAGCTCCAGGACATCACTGCAGGAGTTCCTCAAGGTAGTGTCCTAGGCCCAACCATCTTCAGCTGTTTTTTTTTTTTAGAGATACAGCAGTGAAACAGGCCCTTCGGCCCATCGAGTCTGTGCCGACCAACAACCACCCATTTATACTAATCCTACATTAATCCCATATTCTCTACCACATCCCCACCATTCTCCTACCACTTACCTACACTAAGGGCAATTTACAATGGTCAATTTACCTATCAACCTGCAAGTCTTTTGGAGGTGGGAGGGAACTGGAGCACCCGGCGGAAACCCACGCAGACACAGGGAGAACTTGCAAACTCCGCACAGGCTGTACCCAGAACTGAACTCGGGTCGCTGGAGCTGTGAGGCTGCGGTGCTAACCACTGCGCCACTGTGCGTCTGCAGGTCTATGAGCCGGTCTCCATTTCCTCCTCAAAACCCTGTTTACCATATAATAGCCTTCCGGAAGTCCTCTCGCCTCAGCTTCTGACAGAGCCGTCTGTCCTTCAATCATAAGGTCAGAAGTGGGGATGTTCGCTAATGATTGTACAATGTTCAGCATCATTTGCGACTCCTTAGATACTGAAGCAGTCCATGTAGAAATGCAGCAAGAGCTGGACAATATCCAGGCTTGGGCTGATAAGTGGCAAGTAACATTCGAGCCACACAAGTGCCAGGCAATGACCATCTATCTCCAACAAGAGAGAATCTAACCATCTCCCCTTGACATTCAAAGGCATTACCATCACTGAATCCCCCACTATCAGCATCCTAGGGGCTACCATTGACCAGAAACTGAACTGCAGTAGCCATATAAATACCGTGGCTCCAAGAGCAGGTCAGAGGCTAGGAATCCTGAGACGAGTAACTCACCTCCTGACTCCCCAAAGCCTGTCCACCATCTACAAGGCACAAGTCAGGAGTGTGATGGAATACTCTCCACTTGCCTGGATGGGTGCAGCTCCAACAACACTCAAGAAGCTTGACACCATCCAGGACAAAGCAGCCCGCTTGATTGGCACCCCATCCACAAGCATTCACTCCCTCCACCACCGACGCACAGTGGCAGCAGTGTGTACCATCCACAAGATGCATTGCAGCAACACACCAAGGCTCCTTAGACAGCACCTTCCAAACCCGTGAGCCCTAACAAGGAGGACGAGGGCAGCAGATGCATGGGAACACCACCACCTGCAAGTTCCCCTCCGAGTCACACACCATCCTGACTCGGAACGATATCGCTGTTCCTTCACTGTCGCTGGGTCAAAATCCTGGAACTCCCTTCCTAACAGCACTGTGGGTGTACCTACATCACATGGACTGCAGCGGTTCAAGAAGGCAGCTCACCACCACATTCTCAAGGGCAATTAGGGATGGGCAATAAATGCTGGCCTAGCCAGCGACACCCGCATCCCATGAATTAAAAAAAATTGAGAGCCAGCACAGATCTGTAAAAAGCAGACCATGCGTGACTAATCTAATTGAATTTTGTGATTAAATAACAGAGAAGATTGATGATGGGAGAGCATTGGTCTGCATGGATTTTAAGAAAGCATTTGACAAAGTACTACATAAAAGACTGGTTAACAAAATTGACGTTCATGGGATAAGAGGGTCAGCTTGGATACAAAATTGGCTTAAGGACAGAAAACAGTGAGTCATGGTTAATTGTTTGTTTTTCATACTGGAGGATGGCAGACAGTGGTGTTCCTTAAGGGTCAGTGCTAGGACCACTGCAATTTTTGTTATATATGAATAACTTGGATATTGGACTACAGAGTAAAAGTTTGAAATTTACCAATGGTACCAAACTTGGAGGTGTGGCAGACAGTGAGGATGATACGAATTGACTGCAATAGGTCATAGATAAGCTCGCGGAATGGGCAGAAAAGTGGCAGATGGGATTTAATACAGAGAAGTTGAGGTGATGCATTTTGGCAGAAGGGATGGGGAGAGGCAATATAGGCTAAATGGTACAGTTCTAAAGAGTGTGCAGGGTCAGAGAGACCGTAGTTTCATGCGCTTAGATCTTTGAAGGTGGCAGGAGATATTGAGAAAGTAGTTAGCAAAGCATATGGGATCCTGGACTTCCTAAACAGAGGTATTGAGTACAAAAGCAGGGACATTATGATGAACCTCTATAAAGCTTTGGTTGTCCACAACTAGAGTATTCCATCCATTAGAGGAGGTGGTGGTGTAGTGATAATGTCACTAGACTAGTAATCCAGATCCCAGGCTAATGCTGAGGGGGACATGGGTTCGAATCCCACCACAGCAGATGGTGAAATTTGAATTCAATTAATAAATCTGGAATTAAAAGCTAGTCTAATGGTGACCTCATGAAACCATTGTTGAGTGTTGTAAAAACCCAACTGGTTCGCCTAATGTCCTTTAGGGAAAGAAATCTGCTGTCCTTACCTACATGTGACTCCATACCCACAGCGATGTGGTTGAATCTTAAAATGCCCTCTGAAATGGCCTAGCAAGCCACTTCGGGCAATTAGGGATGGGCAATAAATGCTGGCCTGGCCCACATTCCACAAATGAATTTAAAAAAAATTCTGGTCACCAAACTTTAGGAAGGATGTGATGGACCTTGAGAAGATGCAAAGGAGATTTACCAGACTGGCTCCAGGGGATTTTAGCTACAAGGTTAGGTTGGAGAAGCTGGGGTTGTAGCAAAGGAGATTGAGGGGAGATTTGATAGAGGTATACAAGATCATGGCAGGTTTAGATAAGGTCGACAAAGAAAAGTTGTTCCTTTTAGCTGCTGGTACAAAGACGAGGGGACACAAATTTAAGGTTTTTGACAAGAGATGCAGGGGGGATGGGAGTGTTAGAGTGGAATTGTCTAAAATGAACCACTCGATGCTCAGGTCTGTTCCAATCGTCAAAAGGTTTATTTTACACCAAATAACAAAGAATAGTACAGCACAGGAACAGGCCATTCGGCCCTCCAAGCCTGCGCCAATCTTGATGCCTGCCTAAACTAAAACCTGCACTTCCGGGGACCGTATCCCTCTATTCCCATCCTATTCATGTATTTGTCAAGATGCCTCTTAAACGTCATTATCGTACCTGCTTCCACCATCTCCCCACTGGGCTTACCATGCACTTCTCCGCACCGGTGTAAAATAAACCTTTTGACGATTGGAACAGACCTGAACATCGAGTGGTTCATTTTAGTCAATTCCACTCTAACAATTGGCGTAGTCGGCAGGATCTGTTGTCGGTCAGCTCTTCTGTAACCCCACTATCCCAATCACCCAGCCTGAGCCTGAATTAAGAGGACTTAGTCCCACGTGACAGCCAGGATCAAGTGGGCGAAGGGAACTAAGGGGCCAAGGGGGAGTTAGCTGGAGCCTGATTCCGAACTTGGGACAAACAGGATATTGAAGGGCGCCCACCATTGACAGAGTACCGGCTGAGTATGTTTATTCATTCTCCCCGGGACCAGGTGATGGTGTTCAGCGGCTAGGATATCCAAATAGTAGAGGGGTCTGACCAGTCGCCAAATGGTGGTTGGCAGCTCGTTAGAACGCGTTATCGGGTATTGTGACCCGATAGTCGGCAGAGTTGGTAGTTCGCTACAGTTGCTGACCTCTGAGAGTGAATAGTTCACTACAAGTCGCTGACCTCTGAGAGCGAATAGTTCACTACAAGTCGCGCTGGAGTTAGCTACTACAAGTCATGGCCCTCTGAGAGCAGACTGACAGGCGGACCTCTGAGAGTGGACAGTTAGTAGTAGTTCACTGCAAGTCATGCTGGGGTTAGCTACTACAAGTCATGGACCTCTGAGAGTAAACAAAAAAAAACAATGCTGATCCTACCCAAGTATGGCCAATGAGAAAGCAGAGCTCGAGTGGGGACCGGAGGGGTCCCTTATGTGCCCTTTGGCAGTTAAGAACAAGAAACTTATCGATAAGATGATTAAATCTAATTGGAATCCCCACGACCCTGCCGCAAAGCAAAGGGAGTTGTGACAAAAAGAAGAAAAGCATTCACTAAGTTTATGGCAGAGTGACATAAAAGACTATGTTTTAGAGTAAAAACAAGTTACTGTGTCTTTGATTCGAATGTGTGAGCGTCCATGAATGAATTGAATGTCCCTGGGATGTACAGCTTGTGTTCTGCAGAACATCTGTTCTGTAGAACTGACTGCCATTAACTCTTTGTTGTCTGGCTTTAATGTTGAAAGCATGAGTCTATTAAGTTGTTTGGAATTGAATGAGTGTGAAAAGTGATTGTTGAGTGTGTTCATTTCAGTTTAAGATTGTGCACCCAGGAATGGGATATAAACTTGAATTATATTTTAAGTCAAAGTTTTATTTTTATTTTAAAAGTTGGTTTTGCAACTGTGAAAAGGCAATGAACAATTTTCTAAGAGATAAGCTTCAGCCTTGAAAGTCTGAAGATGTCTGGCAGAAATCCAATTTGAAGTTTAAAATACTGCTTCAATTAGAAACTCTGCTATTGCTTTATTTTGCAGTCTAAACTTGAAGACATGTTTTACTGACTGTTTTTAAGTAGCAAATGTCAAAAAAATTGGATATTGTTTTAAGGGAGAAAAGGATAAACTAATGAGATATGGGAAAGATTAAAGTTTGTGTAAGGAGCTGATGTTAAATCTTTTGTTGCAAGAATATTAAATAACTTTTTCTTTAGTTTTTGGTTTTATTACAGTCATTTGAAAAGACGCCTGAAGAAAGAACAAGAAAAATGACATAATTTACCTATCTTTTAAAAAAAGCATGTGCTATTCTGTTCTGTGTGTAGTTATTAAGTATTATAAGTTAATAAGTCTGAATTAAATTTATATTGTTAAGATTAACAAACCTGTTAAGTTGAGGAAATCTTTTAAATGTTTATTGACGTGAACCGGAATTTGGAATCATCTTGCAGTTTAACCTAAAATGTTGTCTTTCCTGATGGAGATGGTTTCCTTTGAAGTTGATAATGTTACTAAAGATTTTGTTGTTTTAAAATCCTAAGGATTAAAAAAAACATTTAAAATGGAGTTTAGTTCTTTTCGATAAAAAAAAGGGTTACGTAAAGCGACACATCTGAGAATGCTTTGCTCCGCTCCCTTGGAGACAAGCAAAGAAATTAACTTTGCTCCAGCTATCTTTGTCAATGAGACAAAGTGCTTTAGAAGGAGAGATAGTTTCAAGCACTTCTGTCTTTAACGCAAAAAAAAAATGCAATATTACCAAGTCTGAGCATAAGAAATTGGAATCGATAAACAAAATTAAATTGATATGAGTGGCGATTTAAAGCATTCAAAGGGAAATTTACTGTTATCTGAATTTGGAATAATCTGAGATGTCGAAAATCCAGTTTAATTTGGCAAGTTATTTAAGGAATTAAAATGTCATCTAAGGTAAAAAAAAACAATATATAGTAATTGAAGACTATACTCTTAGGGATCATTTCTATAGTTTTTTTCTAGAGAAATGTGTTTCTAAAGTGTTTGGTCTCACAAACCACGAGGAGGATTTATAGTGTTCTCTTCTGAGCAGGAAGCAGACATTGAGTGTTGCTTTTCAGCAGCTGCTCTCTGTCATTGATGAGTGTTCCTTCTCTCTCTTGTGGAGAGCTGGAGGAAGAGAACACAGTCTGAGTGGTTTGCTTTTGATAGCGGGGCGGCACAGTGGCGCAGTGGTTAGCACCGCAACCTCACAGCTCCAGCGACCCGGATTCAATTCTGGGTACTGCCTGTGTGGAGTTTGCAAGTTCTCCCTGTGTCTGCGTGGGTTTCCTCCGGGTGCTCCAGTTTCCTCCCACATGCCAAAGACTTGCAGGTTGATAGGTAAATTGGCCATTATAAATTGCCCCTAGTATAGGTAGGTGGTAGGGAAATATAGGGACAGGTGGGGATGTGGTAGGAATATGGGATTAGTGTAGGATTAGTATAAATGGGTGGTTGATGGTCGGCACAGACTCGGTGGGCCGAAGGGCCTGTTTCAGTGCTGTATCTCTAAACTAAACTAATGGCTGGAATCAAACGAAAATGTTTGATTTCTGTTTCAAGGAATTATGAATATTGATTGTAAAGGTTCTCCAGGGCTCAAAGTGAAATAGAATTATAATTAATGGGAATTGGCAATTAGATCTGGCTGATGCAAGAACTAATAAAGGAATTTTGGGGATAAACAAATGGTGAAATTAGAATTTAAACAGCTAAATTACTATAGTGTGAAATTTCCAAGAAGCTTAGAATTTTCCAATGAAAGTCAGGAAAGTGTAGATAAGACTGGCAATTGTTAGTTTTCTCTTGGAGATATGAGTTTTTAAGAGAGCTACATTTGAAAGTCTGGCCACTTTTGATCAGATCACCTGAGAGTTGAGAATATGTGGTACGACACTGGGATACCAGTGTAGGTGTGCAGATGTGATTTGTTGCATGCAGAGCAACTAACATGTAAAATGCATGGTGAAATGCACTGATGAACGGGTCTCAAACATGTTTACTGACTTGAGAAACAGCATGGCATGAAATGATTAATGCAGCCAGCGCAGTGAGACAACTCACATAGAGAAAATGACTTTATAATAACCAGGATAAATTAAATACCTTAATAATGACAGGAAGGGCAATGAGGTTGCCAGGGGATGTCGTAGCAGGTAGTGATGAAATAGGACCCACAAGAGAAAGTGTTAAAAGATTTTTCAAAGGAGTTGTGCAGACAACAGCATGTGCTGAGGCAGGAGATTCTATAGAAACAGACAGGAAAGAGGAACAGACAAAGGTGCCTGTTATGGGAGACAAAGTAATGGTAAAGGGAAGGGCTGATGGAAACACTGGTCCCAACTGAAGGTATATAAAGACAACAGAAAATGACAGACTCCGAAATAAACACCACCTGGTATTCAAAGAGATACCGGGAATGGAAGAATACACTTGAGAATGGACTACTCGGGGGGCTGGGAATAATGGTAGTATTGATAGGCATTTGGATTATTATTAGATGGGCTACTAACTGGGCAAAGATTGTGGGGAACGAAGCCCGAGCACAACGGGATCATATAGATAATTTCAAAAGAGTAGAGATGATAAGAATATAAATTAACTCCTGGATTCCACAGGTCCCCACAGGTAGACATTTTTTCCTCATCAGGGGATACTCACAACATGGACAAGTACTAACACCTGGTAACCACCAGGGTGGTGTGTTTAAATTACAGATATAACCACTAGTGGAGAATGGGAAGGAACCGGACTGCAGTGGCTGTGGGACCTGATGCTAATATCCGGAGAGAAAGAACAAAGACCCGGTAATGGATGCACAACGGATTAATGAAAGGAGTATTAATATAGACTATATGAACTATAGGGCATTGTACAACATGTTGGATGGGAAGTGTATACCGGCGAGTAAAGATCAGAACAGGGACCGAACCTACTTGAATACATGGCTTATAGTGAATCTGGGCAAAGATGCAGTATGTGTATGGTGCTCCACAGATGACCATGCTAACTGCATGACCAGACAGAAAGGGGGAGGGGTGACTGAGAGCTGTGTCTTTGGAATTGTTTGTGCCCCTCCCATTGGGCAACAGATGATAAGGAAAGTTGAAAGGAACATGGATGTGTGTGGGTACATCGAGCCGAGGGGAATTGTTATATGATAATGTAAAACATGAAATTGTGCCTGTGTTGATAAATATCTCAGGTATCCAGATGCCAGAGTATTGTTCAGAACAGGCTAAGAATATGTAATATTGCGACAAGCCGCTGATGCCACCGGGGCCACAAGGGTAAGGAGGCATAACCCATTTCATAGATACAAGAGGAAAAAATATTAAATGATGAAGTAACAGGGATCAATACCGGGACTTCTTTAATCAATTCTTTAGATACACAAGGGGTAAACGAGAATGTGGAACAACTCTGGAGGGTTATAAGGGAGCTCATAATTCAAGCTGTGGGGCCCAATCAAACAGGTCTGGGGCAGAGTACAATGGAAATACAATTAGATGGGATAGCGGTGCTGGAGGCCCATGCCAAGACCATTAATTACTTAGGATGCCGGACCCGGTAGGAACAATTGTGCCATGCTTATGGGCTGTGGATGGTGGAACAAATGAGACACAACCTCGATCAGCTCCAAAGGGGGGAGGTACCAGATTGGATTGACAGGGCAATACCTCCCTCTGATATTATCTGACAGAGACTTTGCAAGGTCGGGGTACCAGGGAAATGGAAAGTACTGCGTGTCCACCACCAAAACATCATACTGCTACGGAAGTTTACACTGTCCCATACCATACCCAGACTTCTGTTTTACCCCTCAACGACCAGTCACTATAGGACGAACCCGGATAGTTTATATCTAACAGCGGGAGCTGGAAACCATTAATGCAACTGATCAGCTCCACGATCACCTCCAGGATTATAAAGAGTCAGAGCAAGCTCCAATCCCACACCTCGATGAGGAATTGAGGGGATTATGGGACAAAGTAGGTCACTCAGTGAAGCTTTACCATCAGTTCAAAAGAAATTTAAAGGTTCTCAAGGAAAATACTGAACGGGAACTTCAAAGTACAAGCTGGTGGGAAAGAGCTTGGTATTGGGGGATGAACGTCAATATTCACCCTTGGATCAGGAAAATATCACACGTGTTGGTGGGAGTGCAACTGGTAGTGGCTCTCACCTGGAGAATA
This sequence comes from Heterodontus francisci, assembly GCF_036365525.1. Classification (NCBI taxonomy): domain Eukaryota; kingdom Metazoa; phylum Chordata; class Chondrichthyes; order Heterodontiformes; family Heterodontidae; genus Heterodontus; species Heterodontus francisci. The sequence goes on along the minus strand of NC_090377.1, from coordinate 68,543,103 downwards.
TTAGCTTGTAGATCATGCCGACGATATACTACGCGAAAGAAAGCCAAGGCTTTGGTAAAGGAACAACACAGGAGGTTAACCTCAAAGGGACACAATAATTTGGGACATATTGATTTGATTTAAGTGACCGGGATTCCTGAAATCACATGACTGGCCAGCACGTAGAGGCAGGGAATACCGGACAGGGTTAAAACAGGGATAATAAAGTAGGTATAAAAACAAGAAATGCTGGAACCACTCAGCAGGTTTGGCAGCATCTGTGGAAAGAGAAGCAGAGTTAACGTTTCAGGTCAGTGACCCTTCTTCGGAACTAGCAAATATCACTGTATATCACTGACCCAAAACGTTAACTCTGCTTATCTTTCCACAGATGCTGCCAGACCTGCTGAGTGGTTCCAGTATTTCTTGTTTTTATTTCGGATTTCCAGCATCCGCAGTATTTTGCTTTTAATAAAGTAGGTATGTCGGTTAACAGGACTAGGCGTAGTCCTTTACTGAAAGGGGGGCTTGTAGGGGGAAAAATTGTGGATGATGCAGCTAAATAAATATACACATATATACAAGATGAAAGTATAGCCACATATTGTTACAAAATGGAGTATTTACCCAAAGCATTGTGGGACAAGTTAGTTTGCTTGCAGCCTTGAGCATGGAACTGCTTAGCACAGGCAATTAGGCTGATGAAAGAGGGCCCCTCATATCAGTGCATAAGACCACTGCTCTGTCTAATTGCAGACTGCACAAAGCAGCTAGGAAAGCAGGCCTGACAGAGGTAGAAAGATTCATTGTGAAGACTCAAGGATAGTTGATAAGGGGGCCTGGTAAACATTCTGAGATGGTCAGGGGCATACCACGAGCTATCCCCACAACCACATGATGCCTGATTAGTAATTTTATTGGTAATGAATATAATGTATGTAATCAATAACCATTATGATTGTATTGTGTCCAGCCAGGATGGGCGGAGTAACTGTATATCCATTGTGGATTTTCCTTTGTTCAGTTGAGAAGCGCATGATAAGCCCAGTGTCTTACTCCCCACTGATGTAAAATAAACCTTTTGACAATTGGAACAGCCCTGAGCATCGGGTGGTTCATTTTAGACAATTCCACTCGTAACATGAGGAAGAACTTTTTTTACACAGTGAGCGATAATGACCTGGAACTTGCTGCCTACAAGGGTGGTGGAAGCGGAGACGATGAATGATTTCAAAAGGAAATTGGATGGGCACTTGAGGGTAATAAACTTGCAGGGCCACGGGGATAGAGCGAGGGAATGGGACTAATTGGATTGCTCTACAGAGAGTGGCCATGGACCTGATGGGCCGTATGAGCTCCCTCTGTACCATAATGACGCTATGACTCTATGAAAGGCATTTTTAGGAAAGCTGTGAAGCAATACCTCTCCACAAAATGTGATCAATAGATGGAGAGGATTTCTAGGTAGTGTTCTGGAATTACTAACAATTTGTTGCTGTCATTTGGGGTAGGGGATTGTGAGAAAACTGAAGATTCAATTCAGATAGGTGAACTAAGATTGCTGAAATAATCACTCTGATCGATATCTATCCTGTGACACTTTATGGTTTAGTCTAGAATGTCTACTTCCTCCTCGTTGACAGACTCTGGTCTGACCCAGTGCAATGATTTAAGAAAAAAGTCTGTGGCCTCTATCCTCTACATTGCCAGGATCAATGACTTGAACACGTTATCAGTTTATTTTTTTAAAACTTAATTGCTTAGTAAGTTAGAAAGTTTGGATCTCTCAGCTATGGTCTGGATTCTCCTCCTGCAGCGGTTCAACATTGGTTACTCCATAATCTTATGTTGTGGAATCACCAAAATATTTCAATTTCTTCGGGCATCTGTTTTGATAACATTTATTGGCCCAGAATTTCTTCATTGTCTTTAGCACTTACATTGTAGTTACATCATTATTCGGCTGAAAAGATGGAGAAAATTTGTGCTTTAGCTTTTGCTGCATAAATGCAAGTTTCCTCACTTTTTAACAGGGCAAAATAGTACACTGAAGGTTCCTGGCTACAGCAATCCCTGTAAATTTACACCTAAAAACAGTCCAACAGCTGCCCCGGCACTTCAGATAAGTGTAAGTTTGGAATTAGAGAGGTGAAAAGGGCACCAACATCACATATTGATTACAGGATTCTGAGGAACTTTTTTTTTAAAGCCTCTTCTGTTATATTTGTTAATCACTAACTGCTGCACTTCATTTTACCATAGTTCCCAATTCTTTTTAGGGACCTCCACTTTCCCCAAGTCCTGAATCCTCACATATCACATCGATCGACTTCAGCCAATTGATGACATTTCCCAATCTATGACAACACAATGGAAGAGGAGTTGCAGCAGCATACTATACCAGGAGAATCAGGCAGCATGGCTGAGGACAGCAGTCTACTAGGTACTACTTTCCCCGATGTGCGTACCGGCAACATTGGTCCTACAAAGACCTCTTCAAGGCGCTGTGCATCTAACAGCTGAGCCTCTCCAAGGTTGCCATTGGGCATCTCTGGCAACTTCAGCATGAAGATTTGAAGTCTCGTTCCACTACCACAACTGCTCTTACTGTAGCAATTAAAGTGACAACAGCCCTCAGTCTTTAGAGTTCCACATCCTTTTGGGATGCCACAAGGCATCTGTGCAACATTAGCCAAGGAACTGTCAGCGTGTATGCTATGCAGGTGACATACACCCGCTTTCATAAGAGTGGCCGAATTCTTCCACCTGAGAATCACCCCCAGGTATTAGAGGTACAGAGCCAGTGAATTCTACATGAAAGCAGGAATCCCCAAGGTACACAATGACACACGTGGGATACTGAAGGCACCAACTGAACAGCTCCTGATGTATGTGCATTGGAGGACGTTCCATTCTAGGCTATCCAGCTGTGATGCAAACCAGGCCTTGTCCTTATTCACCACTGCAAGGGCATCAGAGGGCAGGTACTGCAGGACATCCTCATCAACTGATCTACTACAGTGGTAGCACCTCAGCCTTCCCTTCTTATACTCACCCCAACAGTTGGTGCTAGAACAGATTTCTTTGATCCAACAGGACTTTGCTGTGAAGCATAATCTGAGTAAAGATGTCGACGCAAAATGTGTTCTGTCATTCTTGAAAGACAGTCATAGCCATAAGTAGCAAAACACAAGATAACTGCAAAGTATATTTCAAGTAAAATATTTTTCATTTTTTGAAAAAATATTGTCTCCTAACTATAAGACATCCTACTCTTTCTTAGCACTGTGTTCCTCATAATCTTTAACTATGCCTCATGTTTAAATGATCCCTGACAGTCTATAGCATGAGAGGCTTATTCCAGCTGTACAAAGAGGTCATGGCAGCTGGCCCCTTGGACGGATGCACAGCTGACTGCATCTCTGGAAGTTGTTCTTAGGCAGACTCATCTTGTCCACCACCACATGCAGATATTGTACACTGAGGATGCCTGCTGGAGTCCTGGAGCTGAGACATGGCAGTATTAGGGATATGGACTTCACCTGGGTCAGGGATCTGCAGCCCCACTGATCATCTGTTGAGTCATCTGATGGTGGATGTCAGATCTGCCCAGCCCTGAGACACGGCACTGGCCATGGTCTAGAAGCTGTGATCACAGCTGTGCTCCAATCTGTCTCCAGTTGCTCCCAGAATTCAAATCTGTGCTTCCATGGCGGTGGAGGCTCTGACTAGTCCTTGGTTGCCTCTCATCTGGGATTCTGCTTCAGATGCTTTCAAGGAAGAGAAACCTTCTGAGATATTGCTGCAAAGGAAAGCTGTAGATTTAATAGCCACATATACCATTTGTCACACATCTGGGGAGAATGTTCTCACAGCCTACACATGGGTTTGAATTTGTTTGAATATCCTCCTTTTGAGGAGAGTTCTAACCTTTGAAATCATTGACAATACCCCCCAAACCCATGACTTCTACCACCAGAAGGACAAGGGCAGCCAGTGCAGGAACACCAGAACCTTAAAATTCCCTTCCAATTTACACACCAATCTGACTTGCAACTATATTGCCATTCCTTCATCATCGCTTGGTCAAAATCCTGCTACTCCCTACCTAACAGCACTGTGGAAGTACTTTCACCACACGGACTGCAGAGGTTCATGAAGGAGGCGCACCACCACCTTCTCAAGGGCAAGTAGGGATGGGTAATAAATGCTGGCCTTGTCAATAATGCCCACATCCCATAAATGAATACATTTAAAGAAAAATCTCTGCCTTCAGTCAGTAGTGGTGCTACCAAAACCACTCTTGCTGATGGACGTTAAAGTCCCTTATTCAGAGTACATTGTGTTCCCTTGCTACCCTCAGTGCTTCTTCCAAGTGGTAATCAACACAAAGGAGTACTGATTCAGGGTAGATACAGGAAGGATGTTTCCCCTGGCTGAGGGGTCTAGAACCAGGAGTACTGTCTCAGAATATGAGGCAGGTGGTTTAGGACTGAGATCAGGAGGAATTTCTTCACTCAGAGGGAGGTGAATCTTTGGAATTTGGTACAAACTTGCAGTAGAAACACATATCCTCAAAGATCTAATGATTTTTTGCTTAGTCTTCGGGGTAGAGAACTCCACCAATGCTTGTATTTTTTCTGTTCTTGGCAACAGTCGTCCTTGCCCTACTATATGTTCGAGGTAGGTAATTCTTGCTTTTGCAAATTCACTTTTGGCAAGGTTTATCACTAAATCAGCTGATTGTAATTTTTCTAACAGAGCTTCTAGTTGTTCCCAGTGGTCCTTCCATTTGTCACTGTATACCAGCAGATCATCAAGGTAAACCAGTTAGGAACACTGGCTACCACTTGGTTCATTAGTGTCTGAAAAGTGGCTGGTGCATTTTTTAAAATCCGAATGGCATCACTCGGCATTGGAAAAGACTGTCTGGTGTGACAAAGGCCAATATTTCTTTAGTTCGGGTTAAAGGAGCCTGCCAAATCTATTTTTGTGAGAAATGTGGCACTGCCTACTCTGTCAATACAGTCTTCCAAGCGAGGAACTGGGTAGGAGTCTGCTTTTGTTACTACATTAACCTTTCTGTAGTCTATACAAAGTCTAGTTGAACCATCAGGTTTAGGCGCTAACACCACTGGGGAACTCCAGCTGCTTTTACTGGGTTCAATTAGATGGTTTTTCAACATGTATTGGATTTCTGCTTTCACCTGGGCCTGTTTCCCTGGACTGAAGCAATAAGGATGCTGTTTCATAGGAAAGGATCCCTCTACATACACATCATGTGTGGCTAAGGTTGTATATCCTGGCTTGTCCCTACAGACTCTTTTAAATGCTGTGAGTAGCCTTGTTCTGCATCTAAATATGAAAGCATAGTGTCCAATCTTCCTAACAGTTCAGTATTAACTAAGTGGATAGTAGGAGGTTCAATTTGAGAATGGTCGAGGCCTCCTTCTGCCTCATCCTCATTATCCCTTTCATCCTTCACTGTCCCTACTACCTGACATACCTGTTCTTGCTTATTTTCCCCTCAGCGATGATATTGTTTCATCATACTGATATGACGATCTGGGGTGTCAATCAAATAATTTACTTTACCAATTCTTTTGACCATTTTATATGGACCACTGAACCATGCTTTCAGCGGTTTACCCTGTAAAGGCAGTAATACAAACACCTCATTCTCTGGTTGAAATGTTCTGGTCTTGGCATGCTTGTCTGCCATTTCTTCATGGTTGTTTGGGAAGCTTTAAGGTGTTGCTGAGCCACTTTGCAAGCTCTCGTGAATCACTCCCGGAACACAGCTACATTATCTAACATTGAAGATTCGTCCCTCTGTTCTAAAAGCTTTTCTTTAACTAGTTTTAGAGGACCTCTTATCTCATGTCCATAAACTAATTCAAAAGGACTAAAACCAGTGGACTCATTAGGTGAATCCCTAGTGGCAAACAAAGGAAATTCTAGCCATTTATCCCAATCATGGAGATATTCATGACAGTATGCCCTGATCATCATTTTGAGGGTCTGATGGTACCGTTCTAAAGCTCCTTGTGTCTGTGGGAGGTATGCTGAAGACTTTAACTGTGTTATATCCAAATTATTCACAACTTCCTGGAAAACCCTGGACATATAATTGGAACCTTGATCTGACTGAATCTCAATTGGTAATCCATATCTAGTGAAAACTGGATTAACTTCTCTACTACTACCTTAGCAGAAATTATTCTCAAGGGAATGGCCTCTGGGAACCGAATAGCCATATCCATGATGGTGAGTATATATTGGTGTCCTGCTTTTGTTTTTGGTAAAGGTCCTACACAGTCTACCAACACCCAACTAAATGGTTCCCCAAAAACTGCTATGGGAATTAGAGGTGCCGGTTTTATGGCAGGTTGCAGTTTTCCCACAATCTGACATGTATGGCACATATTACAAAACTGCACCACATCCTTGGAAAGACCTGGCCAGTAAAAATGTTGACCTATACATGATTGGGTCTTCCAGATACCCACATGTTCCGCTATAGAAATTTCATGGGTTATCCTTGATATTTCCTGGCGATACTTGACGAACAAACATCCATTCTTCGTTCACAGGTCTGTGAGGAGGTCTCCACTTTTTAAAAAATTCATTCATGGGATGTGGGCATCGCTGGCTAGGCCAGCATTTATTGCCCATCCCTAATTTCCCTTGAGAAAGTGGTGGTGAGCTGCCTTCTTGAACCGCTGCTGTCCTTGTGAGGTAGGTACACCTACAGTGCTGTTAGGAAGGGAGTTCCAGGATTTTGACCCAGCGACAGTGAAGGAACGGCAATATAGTTCCAAGTCAGGATGGTGTGTGACTTGGAGGGGAACTTGCAGGTGGTGGTGTTCCCATGCATCTGCTGCCCTTGTCCTTCTAGTTGGTAGAGGTCACGGATTTGGAAGGTGCTGTCTAAGGAGCCTAGGTGCGATGCTGCAGTGCATCTTGTAGATGGTACACACTGCTGCCACTGTGCGTCGGTGGTGGACGGAGTGAATGTTAGTGGATGGTGTGCCAATCAAGCGGGCTGCTTTGTCCTGAATGGTGTTGAGCTTCTTGAGTGTTGTTGGAGCTGCACCCATTCAGGTAATTGGAGAGTATTCCATCACACTCCTGACTTGTGCCTTGTAGATGGTGGATAGGCTTTGGGGAGTCAGGAGGTGAGTTCCTCGCCGCAGGATTCCAAGCCTCTGAAAAGCTTCCTCATCAGAATCTCATTTTTAATATTGTAGCCTTCCTGAACTCCCTTTGTTTCAGCTTTAGTTAGAGCCGATTGTGCCACTTTATTTAACTCTGGATCAGCTTGCTCAGCCTTGATCAGAGAAGATTTATTAAACATTTCCTTCGGATTATCCAAATCCCCAAAGAAAGTTTTGGATATTCAGCTATTGGTCTGTGGTGCCACTTTTACCTCTGACAATGGAACTTGTTAAAGTCACTACACATGAAGGAAAAAATCCTGGAATCTTTTCCTGTAACTGTTCTGTCTCTTTAATTTCACTTGGTTTTTCCATGACTGCTGGAGAAACTACTACCTTCGCTCCATCCAAATCATTCCCCAGGAGCAGGTCAACTTCGTCTACAGGCAAACTATGGACAACTCCTGCAGATACCATTCCAGATATTAGGTCACACTCTATGTGCACCCGATACAAAGGTACGGGTATATACTCGTTGCTAACACCATTGACTAAAACCTTGGCATTCAATGCGCTCTCTGGTGGAAAAGTTATGCCTTCCCCAGCAAAAGAGTTTGGATGGCTCCTGTATCCCTAAGTATAACTATAGGTTTACCGGCCTCACTTGAGAGATAAGAAATTACTTTTCTTTTTGACAAGAATTCCCTATAACTCTTAGGTATCTTGTTCACGTCCCGTGCACTCACAGCAGATTTTGTACTTGGCCTTACAGTTGCAGTCAGAGCTACAGCCTGATCTGTCATACTCCTGGTCAGGGCCCCTTTCTCTGCATTGGCCTTGTGCACCCCAATAATCCCATGGGTTTACCCCGGAACTTTTATTTATTTATTTATTTTTATTTAGAGATACAGCACTGAAACAGGCCCTTCGGCCCACTGAGTCTGTGCTGACCAACAACTACCCATTTATACTAATCCTACCTTAATCCCATATTCCCTACCACATCCCCACCATTCTCCTACCACCTGCCTACATTAGGGGCAATTTACAATGGCCAATTTACCTAACAACCTACAAGTCTTTGGCTGTGGGAGGAAACCGGAGCACCCGGCGGAAACTCACGCGGTCACAGGGAGAACTTGCAAACTCCGCACAGGCAGTACCCAGAACTGAACCTGGGTCACTGGAGCTGTGCGGCTGCAGTGCTAACCACTGCGCCACTGTGCCACCCATTCTGGCATTCTGCACAACGGTGTCTCACCTTATGGCAAGGGTAACAATTAGGCTTTTGGACCTCACGTCCACCCGCAGCACCTTCCTTTCTGGCCTGAGGAGGAAATCTCAGGGTATTCCCAGCTGTCCTTTCTTTTCCCCAGCTACTTGCCTTACTTTCACCCTCCCACCTTCTATCCTTCCTGGGTTTGTGGGGGTAACGGACAAAGGGTTTGGATTTGTAAACAAGCTCATAATCATCAACAATTTCCGCTGCCTGGCTGGCTGTTGAAAACTACAAGTGTTCTTACGAATGGAGGGAGTGAATTTTAAATTGTTTCAGGACAATTAGCTCCCTAAGGTTCTCAAACATGGTCTCTACCTTTAGTGCCCGTATCCATCAATCAAAATTAATTTGTTTTATCCTCTCAAGTTCTACATAAGTCTGCCCAGGCTGTCTCCAGAGGTTCCAAAATTTCTGCCTGTACGCTTCAGGGACCAACTCATAAATAGTGAGAATAGCCTTTTTTTTCATCTCATAATCTGCAGAAGCCTCCTGAGAAAGCACGGCATAAACTTCATGAGCTCTACCCATCAACCTGCTTTGCATAAGCATTGTCCAGCTTTCCTTTGGCCACTTAATCTGTCTATCTTTTCAAAAGAAATGAAAAATGTCTCTACGTCCCTTTCCTCAAACTTTGGGAGGGCTTGCACAAATTTAAACAGCTCGCCACTGTGTCCTGGGCTGGAGTCTGATCTTTCCCCCCCAAAATTTTCACTGGAGTCAAGACCACCCCTTTGCCTTAGTCCCTATCCTTTTCTTTCTCTTGCTCTTTGAAATGCTCTCTCTTTTGCCTTTTCCTCTCTGTCAAGTTCAAGTTTTTTCATTGTCAATTCTCTTTCCTGTTCAAACATAAGTTTTTCCAATTCTATTTCTTTTTCTTTGTCAAGTTCAAGCTGCCTCATCTGCAACTGGATTTTAGCTAATTCAACTGCACTACCATCTGGTTTGTCTTCTTCTAATTGCAAAAGCTGTGCTATTACTTCAATTATGTCTGCTCTCTTAAGCTCCTGGTTTTAACTCTAACACCAACTTTTCTGCCAATTCCTTCCATCTAACTTTGGTTAAGTTTCTCAAATTACTCAGGGATACTTCCTCCTTCCCCAGAAAGTTCGTAACAACTGACAAAGACATTCCTATTGTATACTTTACTCTACTGCACAAGAAACCTGTTTTTTTTTTTTACTTTTCCTCTTTTCAATTAGTATTACAATTGCATGTCATCAGCTTTGGGTATCCCAGATGATGATTAGATGTTATGACTGAGGTGGGAGGAGTGCACTGACTTTTCTAGTTCCACTTCTCCACAGGTCACAACATCTATTTAAATGCTTTCTCCATTACCAATACAGCCAATCATATACTCTAAATTTTTTATCCCGGAATAGATCAGTTTATTATAAAACAAGACTGAACCAATAACAAAGCAAAGCATTAACACACCGATTAAAATATGAAAGTTCCCTTCTAAAAATTCCCCAATTGCACTCATACATACACTGGAAAAAAAATACAGAAATTCACTCTGCAGAGGTCTGTTACAAAAAAGAGACAAAAAAAGCTACTTTGGCCAAATACTTGCTCATGCTTGACGAAAAAAGAAAGAAGAGATGGAAGGAAGTCAGTTGTCCCTTTTTTGGTCTGGCATCCGAGTGTACGGAGAAGGGTCACTAGGATCACAGAATCACAGAATAATACAGTGCAGAAGAGGCCCTTCGGCCCATCGAGTCTGCACCGATGCATTAAAGACACCTGACCTGTCTACCTAATCCCATTTGCCAGCACTTGGCTCATAGCCTTGAATGTTATGACGTGCCAAGTGCTCATCCAGGTACTTTTTAAAGGATGTGAGGCAACCTGCCTCTATCACCCTCCCAGTGCATTCCAGACTGTCACCACCCTCTGGGTAAAAAAGTTCTTCCTCAAATCTCCCTTAAACCTCCTGCCCTTCACCTTAAACTTGTGTCCCCTCGTAACTGACCCTTCAACTAACGGGAACAGCTGCTCCCTATCCAGCCTTTCCATGCCCCTTATAATCTTGTACACCTCGATCAGGTCACCCCTCAGTCTTCTCTGCTCCAGCGAAAACAACCCAAGCCTATCCAACCTCTCTTCATAGCTTAAATGTTCCATCCCAGGCACCATCCTGGTGAATCACCTCTGCACCCCCTCCAGTGCAATCACATCCTTCCTATAATGTGGCGACCAGAATTGCACACAGTACTCCAGCTGTGGCCTTACCAAAGTTCTATACAACTCCAACATGACCTCCCTGCTTTTGTAATCTATGCCTCGATTGATAAAGGCAAGTGTCCCATATGCCTTTTTCACCACCCTATTAACCTGCCCTTCTGCCTTCAGGGATCTATGGACAAACATGCCAAGGTCCCTTTGTTCCTCGGAACTTCCCAGTGTCAGGCCATTCATTGAATACTTCCATGTCACATTACTCCTTCCAAAGTGTATCAACTCTCACTTTTCAGGGTTAAATTCCATCTGCCACTTTTCTGCCCATTTGACCATCCCGTCTATATCTTCCCGTAACCCAAGACACTCAACCTCACTGTTAACCACTCGGCCAATCGTTGTGTCATCCGTGAACTTACTGATCCTACCCCCATATAGTCATCTATGTCATTTATATAAAGGACAAACAATAGGGGACCCAGCACAGATCCCTGGGGTATGCTACTGGACACTGGCTACCAGTCACTAAAACAGCTGTCTGTCATCACTCTCTGTCTCCTATAGCTAAGCCAATTTTGAATCCACCTTATCAAGTTACCCTGTATCCCATGTGCATTTGCTTTCTTGATAAGTCTCCCATGTGGGACCTTGTCATAGGCTTTGCTGAAATCCATGCAAACTACATCAACTGCACACCTCATCTACACACCTGGTCACATGCTCAAAAAATTCAATCAAATTTGTTAGGCATGACCTCCCTCTGACAAAGCCAAGCTGACTATTCCTAATCAAATTTTGCCTCTCCAAGTGGAGATAGATTCTCTCCTTCAGAATTTGCTCCAATAGTTTCCCTACCACTGACGTGAGACTCACTGGTCTGTAGTTCCCTGGCTTATCTCTACAACCTTTCTTAAATAGTGGGACCACATTAGCTGTTCTCCAGTCCTCTGGCACCTCCCCGGTGGCCAGAGAGGAGTTAAAAATTAGGGTCAGAGCCCCTGCAATCTCCACCCTCGCCTCCCACAGCATCCTGGGACACAAATCGACTGGACCTGGAGATTTGTCCACTTTTAAGCCTGCCAAAACCCCCAATACCTTGTCACTCCCTATGATAATTTGCTCAAAAACCTCACAGTCTCTCGCTCTGAGTTCCATATCTACTTCCTCATTCTCTTGGGTGAAGACAGATGTGAAGTATTCGTTCAACACCCTACCAATGTCATCTGGCTCCACTCACAGATTTCCTCCTTGCTCCTTAATGGGTCCTACTCTTTCCCTGGTTATCCTCTTCCCATTGATATAATTATAGAATTTCTTGGGATTTTCCCTACTTTTACCAGCCAGAGCTTTCTCATGTCCCCTCTTTGCTCTCCTAATTGCTTTCTTAAGCTCCATCCTACACTTTCTGTACTCCACTAATGCTTCCATTGATTTGCTCTCTTTGTATTTGCTAAAAGCCTCTCTTTTCCTTCTCATCGTACCCTGAATGTTTCTGGTCATCCATGGTTCTCTGGGCTTGTTGCTCCTACCTATTACCCTAGAGGGAACATGTTGGGCCTGTACCCTCCCCATTTCCTTTTAGAATGCCCCCCACTGCTCTTCTGTAGATTTCCCAACAAGTAACTCTTTCCAGTCTACCTTGGCCAGATCCTGCCTTATTTTACTAAAATTCGCTCTCCCCAAATCCAAAACCCTTTTTTGCAACTTTCAGTAACAGTCCGTTCTGGAGATGTCAAGAATTATTTTCATCGGCTTTCTAGGAGAAAAGTGGCATCACTATTTTTCTGCCAGCACACACTTGAATCACAGGATTTTTTTTTTCAGCTCCTCAGGAGCTATATGGCACCAGGGATTTCTTTAGTCTTCCACATTGAATCTTGGCAGGATTTCTTCAAAAAGGTAGCAAAGGAGGTGTGCTGGGTAATTTCTTTTTCCTTGGCAGGAAAACACCAATTGTCTTCAAGCAGGTCACACCACAACTAAAACTGAAAACAATGTTCAAACCCCAAACAGAGAGTGAATCTCCTGACCTCCATAAACTTTGACATGTGGCTTCTCTATAACCATTTTTCCCCAAGTCATAAAGCGTTCTGCTGTTTTCTGAGCCCAAATCACAGATGGCTTCCAGCACATGTGGCTTTCAAACAACATCTCATCCTGTCAGTGAACTTGGTTAAAAAAAGTCCATGGAATCTTTTCAGTTTTAACACAAGTCCTCAATAAATAAAAATATTAAAAATAATGGAAGCACTTTCGTAACAAAGAGCAGAGGAGGAATAGCTTAGAATGAGTGAGGAGAAGATTCATTGGGCTAGAAATTGGATAGGCCCATTTTTTGGGGCATTTGGGTTGCAATTCGTAGCCTGCCCGTGGCCATACAGATCGAGTTGGGCAACTCGCAAAATTGGTGAACCCACCACTTCTGCATGATTGTTGCATTGGCTCTAGCAGCTTCCGCACTCCTGTGTGTGTCTCTAAGCTGCCTGCGGCCTCTGCATTCAGACGACACGGTGTAGCCAGCCTGCTCTTTTTAAAGACAGGCTGCACCTTAAAAGCAAGCTGCACATAAATAATGCTGCAATGTAAATTGTTGCTAAGTGAACATCACTGCAGAGAGAGGTTTTCATTGAGATGGATGCAGTGCTGAATGTAGTGCTGGGGGCATTAGTGGTGCAGGTGAGCATGAGAAGAGATGCCATAGGTCCACGGGGTGGGGCCAAGACACCCTCAAGGACTACCCTCAGAAGTGAATGGGAGCAGGTGGCCAGGAAGATCAACCTCCGGACTCTGGACTCAAGGACCTGGCAGCAGTGCCACAAGTGGTCTAAAGACCTTATGTGTATGGTCAAGGTCAGTGAATGCATCTTCGCATGACATGTCCTACCCACCACACCACAGCATCCTACGCTGCTCAATGCACCATGCCCCCATCATTCTCTGACACTCAGGACTCATGCCTAACATGCAGATGTTAGGGGGTAGGCGGTGGCGTAGTGGTATTATCACTGGACTAGTAACCCAGAGACCCAGGGTATTTCTCTGGGGACATGGGTCCGAATCCCACCACCGCAGAAGGTGGAATTTGAATTTAATTAATAAATCTGGAATTAAAAGCTAGTCTAATGATGGCCAAGAAAACCCTTGTCGATTGTTGTAAAAACCCATCTGGTTCACTAATGTCCTTCAGGGAAGGAAATCTGCTGTCCTTACCTGGTCTGGCCTACATGTGACTCCAGACCCACAGCAATGTGATTAACTCTTGCATGCCCTCTGAAATGGCCTAGCAAGCCACTCAGTTGTACCGAACCGCTACGAAGTCAATAAAAAGGAATGAAACCGGACAGACCACCCGGCATCGACCTAGGCACCGAAAACGACAATGACAAACCCAGCCCTGTCGACCCTGCAAATTCCTCCTTATTAACATCTGGGGGCTTGTGCCAAAGTTGGGAGAGCTGTCCCACAGACTAGACGAGCAACAGCCTGACATAGTCATACTCACAGAATGATACCTTACAGACAATGTCCCAGACACTGCCATCACCATCCCCGGGTATGTCCTGTCCCACTGGCAGGACAGACCCAGCAGAGGTGGTGGCACAGTGGTATACAGTAGGGAGGGAGTTGCCCTGGGAGTCCTCAACATCGACTCCGGACCCCATGAATTCTCATGGCATCAGGTCAAACATGGGCAAGGTAACCTCCTACTGATTACCACCTACCACCCTCCCTCAGCTGATGACTCAGTACTCCTCCATGTTGAACACCACTTGGAGGAAGCACTGAGGGTGGCAAGAGCACAAAATGTACTCTGGGTGGGGGACTTCAATGTCCATCACCAAGAGTGGCTCGGTAGCACCACTACTGACTGAGCTGGCTGAGTCATAAAGGACATAGCTGCTGGACTGGGTCTGCGGCAGGTGGTGGGGGAACCAACACGAGGGAAAAATATACTTGACCTCGTCCTCACCAATCTGCCTGCCGCAGATGCTTCTGTCCATGACGGTATTGGTAGGAGTGACCAACGCACAGTCCTTGTGGAGACGAAGTCCCGCCTTCACATTGAGGATACCATCCCTCGTGTTGTGTGGCACTATCACCGTGCTAAATGGGATAGAATTAGAACAGATCTAGCAATGCAAAACTGGGCATCCATGAGGTGCTGTGGGCCAACAGCAGCAGCAGAATTGTACTCAACCACAATCTGTAACCTCATGGCCCGGCATATCCCCCACTCTACCATTACCATCAAGCCAGGAGACCAACCCTGGTTCAATGAAGAGTGCAGGAGTGCATGCCAGGAGCAGCACCAGGCATACCTCAAAATGAGGTGTCAACCTGGTGAAGCTACAACACAGGACTATCTGTGTGCCAAACTGAATAAGCAGCATGCCATAGACAGAGCTCAGTGATCCCATAACCAACGGATCAGATCTAAGCTCTGCAGTCTAGCCACATCCAGCTGTGAATGGATGTGGACAATTAAACAACTAACTGGAGGAGGTGGCTCCACAAATATCCCCATCCTCAATGATGGGGGAGCCCAACACATCAGTGCAAAAGATAAGGCTGAAGCATTTGCAACAATCTTCAGCCAGAAGTGCTGAGTTGATGATTCATCTCAGCCTCCTCCTGAAGTCCCCAGCATCACAGATGCCAGACTTCAGCCAATTCGATTCACTCCGCGTGATATCAAGAAACGACTGAAGGCACTGGATACTGCAAAAACTATGGGTCGTGACAATATTCCAGCAATAGTACTGAAGACCTGTGCGCCAGAACTTGCCGCGCCCCGAGCCAAGCTGTTCCAGTACAGCTACAACACTGGCATCTACCCGGCAATGTGGAAAATTGCCCAGGTATGTCCTGTACACAAAATGCAGGGCAAGTCCAACCCAGTCAGTTACTGCCCCTTCAGCCTACTCTCGATCATCAGTAAAGTGATGGAAGGTGTCATCAACAGTGCCATCAAGCGGCACTTGCTTAGCAATAACCTGCTCAGTGACGCTCAGTTTGGGTTCCGCCAGGGCCACTCAGCTCCTGGCCTCATTACAGCCTTGGTTCAAACATGGACAAAAGAGCTGAACTCAAGAGGTGAGGTGAGAGTGACTGCCCTTGACATCAAGGCAGCATTTGACCGAGTATGGTGTCAAGGAGCCCTAGCAAAACTGAGGTCAATGGGAATCGGGGGAAAACCCTCCGCTGGCTGGAGTCATACCTAGCACAAAGGAAGATGGTTGTGGTTGTTGGAAGTCAATCATCGGAGCTCCAGGATACCACTGCAGGAGTTCCTCAGGGTAGTGTCCTAGGCCCAACCATCTTCAGCTGCTTCATCAATGACCTTCCTTCAATCATAAGGTCAGAAGTGGGGATGTTCGCTGATGATTGCACAATGTTCAGCACCATTCGTGACTCCTCAGATATTGAAGCAGTCCGTGTAGAAATGCAGCATGACCTAGACAATATCCAGGCTTGAGCTGATAAGTGGCAAGTAACATTCGCGCCACACAAGTGCCAGGCAATGACCATCTCCGACAAGAGAGAATCTAACCATCTCGCCTTGACATTCAACGGCATTACCATCGCTGAATCCCCCACTATCAACATCCTAGGGGCTACCATTGACCAGAAACTGAACTGGACTAGCCATGTAAATACCGTGGCTACAAGAGCAGGTCAGAGGCTAGGAATCCTGAGGCGAGTAACTCACCTCCTGACTCCCCAAAACCTGTCCACCATCTGCAAGGCACAAGTCAGGAGTGTGATGGAATACTCTCCACCTGCGAAGATGGGTGCAGCTCCAACAACACTCAAGAAGCTTGACACCATCCAGGACAAAGCAGCCCGCTTGATTGGCACACTATCTACAAACATTCACTCCCTTCACCACCGACGCACAGTGGCAGCAGTGTGTACCATCTACAAGATGCACTGCAGCATCGCACCTAGGCTCCTTAGACAGCACCTTCCAAACCCGTGACCTCTACCAACTAGAAGGACAAGGGCAGCAAATACAAGCGAACACCACCACCTGCAAGTTCCCCTCCAAGTCACACACCATCCTGACTTGGAACTATATCGCCGTTCCTTCACTGTCGCTGGGTCAAAATCCTGGAACTCTCTTCCTAACAGCACTGTGGGTATACCTACCCCAAATGGACTGCACCGGTTCAAGAAGGCAGCTCACCACCACCTTCTCAAGGGCAATTAGGGATGGGCAATAAATGCTGGCCTAGCCAGTGACGCCCACTTCCCATGAATGAATGAAAAAAAAGATACTTCATATCACTCTCACATCCAACTACCAATGCTGCCAGCCGCACAAGCAACTTTCACTGTCTCTACATACTTCCAGTTGTTCAGCTATGGCAGGCACATCACCCACATGCTACACAATCACTGGCATTCTACCCTCTTCTTCTTCGTGCAGCCTCAGCAGTGGCCAGCTCTGGGAGGCAGGCTGCCAGCCTCAATTGGACGGTGGTTGCAGTGGCGGACTTTTAATTGGCCGCTGCTGGAAAAATGCAGCCCCCTTGTCCCAACGCCCACATGTGTGGGTTTGGGCCCCAATTTCAGTCCCAGGAGTGGGTCTACTCAACTTTCCATAAACTTCAGCCCTGTGCCTACAATTTTCAACTGTAAATTTTAAGCAGAAAGTATATCCTGAAATACTTAAAGGTGGTGAAGGAAATGCAGTGTGTGTGTGTGTGTGTGTGTGTGTGTGTGTGTGAGTGTGAGTGAGTGAGAGAGAGAGAGAGAAATGGGGAGGGGTTGTGGATGGGATGATAACCAAGGGTACAAAAAGGACTGTGGATGGGCTAAAGGAAGATGGCAATGGTTAGAAACTTGGTGAGGGGTTGGGGCCTAATAGTTCAAAATAGACCAAGGCATTTTAGTTCCCATTCTACTAATCCTGAACCCAAGAAGCTGTTGGACTCTGTTGCTTCTCCAACCCTATCCACCACCCAAATAGTACCAGATCCCAGCAACTCCAACACTACCCTCCCTTGTCCCATCAAACCTCAAACACCACCCATCAAATTTCCCCTCTCCACACAAGTCTTGTCTGAGTGTTCATAAACTCCATTCCCTCTGCTTCCAGAACCAAATGCCAATGCTTCCAAACCTTGAAACATCTTTCCCCAAGAACCCAGATCCCAGGACCTGCCCCTGTATTCCCAGAACCTCATTTTCCAGTATGCCAGATCTCTCACACTCTGGGCTGGATTTTAAGCGCCCACTGCCGATCTCGGCAGTGAGCTCAAAATAATGGCGGCCTGCTCGTGCGGGTCGCACATCAAAGGGACACCACAATCTTACGCGAGGTGGCTCATTTAAATAGCTGGGGCAGCCCCCCCCCCCCCCCCCCCACACACCAATCGTGAGGAGGAGGTGAGCTGTCTATCTCCGGCGATGGCGTCAGCTGCCATTTTTAAAGGGCAGCCAGCTCTGCTGGCATATTTAAATTTTTAAAGAAAGAACCACCAAAATTAAATAAATACATTTCTTATGCCCCTTTCCCACTTCCTCAATAACAATTACATTAACTATTTGCCCTTTCCCCGCCAAAAACACTTACCTGTTACATCTGACCTTGCCCCTCCAAAACTGCACAAAGTTTAAGGTTCAACCCTTCTCTCCATCCCCTACACCCATTACATTTATTTGACCCCGTTGCCCCCCTCCCCCACTGACAAACTTACCTCTTCCCCCTCCCCACCAGTGTGGCACCGCGTTTCCCCGGACGGGGATTTGAAGGCATGGAAGTGCTGGCCGCTACGCTGAAGATCGCGGCGGGCCCTCAAGGTGAGAGCTAAGTATATTTAAATTTATTAATTTTATTGATTTGCATCTTTAAATTGTGGTCCTGTCACCCAGCGGTGGGTTGGGGGGGGGGTGTCGGCACATAGCCTCACCGCCACCGGGAGGCTTGGGCTGGGCCCTGCTGCCGATGAAGTCCGTGGCGGGCCTCATCCAGAGCCATCTTCAGGCCCGCCCCCACCACCGATCACAACGTCGAGGACTTGTTAAAATCCAGGCCCTCGGACCGCTTCAAAATACTGCAAGTCACTCAAATACTGATATTAGTGTAGTTTATAATACCAAAGCTTTCACAGCCTTGGTGTTGTATTTGACCCTGGGATGAACTTTCGACCATATACCTGCTCAGTGACCAAGACTGCCTATTTCCACCTAGATAAGATCACCTGTCTGTAGCCCTGCCTCAACTCATCTCCTGCTGAAACTCTCATCAATCCCTTTACTACCTCAAGCCTCGACTATTCCAATTCTCCTTGGCTAGCCTCCCATCTTCTACCCTCCATAAACTTGAGCTTGTCCAAAACTCTCCTGTCCATATCGTAACTTGCACCAACTCCCATTTACCCATCACTCTTGTGGTCCCTGATCTACACTGGCTCCCGGTTTGACAATGTTTTATTTTTGAAATTCCCATCCTTGTTTTCAAATTGTTTTATGGCCTTTCCCCTCACCATCTATGTAACCTCCTCCAACCCTCTGAGATCTCTGTGATCCCCCATTTGTGGTCTGTTGCATATCCTCGATTTTAAATCGCCCCACCATTGCCAGCTGTGTTTTCAGCTACCTGGGCCTTAAGCTCTAGACTCCCTCCCTGAACCTATCCACCTCTTTCTCCTCCTTGAAGACACTCCATAAATCCTACCTCTTTTTGTTCTCTCATCTCCTTGTATGGGTAATGTTAAATTTTGTTTGATAATGCTCCCATGAAGCACCTTGGGAGGTTTTACTACATTAAGTTGCTATTGAAATGCAAGCAGTTGTTGTTACTTGGCGTAGCACACTTGTCCTCATAAAACCTTGAGCAATACCACAGGAAACTTCCTAATGTATCGTACAGGAGACTGAACTGCAGTAATCCCTTTTGTAGGGTCTAACTTTCTCCTTACATTTGGTGCTGAGAGGCAAGAATCAACTGAGGCTGAAAAGCTTTTCTAAACTATTGGTTTTCTTGATATTAAGACACAACAGTTTTACAGATAGAGATGCTTACAGTCTTAGCTGATAGTACAACTCAAAACTCAGAATGATCAATTCTTTTGCTTCAAGAGAGTGAGGGGTTAATTCTTCAATTGCCATCTTCTTCGAACTGCTGCTTTCAAGGAGTCTTTGTCTCCTTGAAAATGGTTGTTTTTATATCCTTCATTGCTGCTGCAAAACAGTTGGCTAACGTGTATGACAGTTTCTCACAATTTCCCAAGGTCTTATCGCCATCCTTGTCCTTATCACTGCAAAAAGTACATCAAGTCTCTTGAATGCATGCAGCAGTTAATCTTCAACAATCTGAAACAATGATATTCGTAGGCTTTCAAACTTGCTCAAACTTCCCAGCATGCTTTCTACTTTTGGTCAAGTTTAATCCTTTGTTGTTTAACTAGATGTACAGGGACACCCACTAAATAAAATAGACAAAAGTAGATGATTTCTGTCACTGTGCATGTGTGGTAACAGATCAGGTTAACTCCCTCTCACCAATGTTAGTTCTATCTCATTGGGCAGCACTTGCTTCCATCCTTGTATCTCTGTTATTATAGTACAAGTGAAATTGGGAACTCACCTTGAGGGTACTTTACAGAACAAACGTGCTATCTCCTACTATATGGCACACCACCCTTTTTTTTTATTTGTTCATGGGATGTGGGCATCGCTGGCTAGGCCAGCATTTATTGTCCATCCCTAATTGCCCTTGAGAAGAATAGTGGTGAGCTGCCTTCTTAAACTACTGCAGTCTTTGGGGTGTAGGTATACCCACAGGGCTGTTAGGAAGGGAGTTCCAGGATTTTGACTCAGCGACAGTGAAGGAATGGCAATATAGTTCCAAGTCAGGATGGTGTGTGGTTTGGAGAGGAACTTGCAGGTGGTGATGTTTCCAAGTGGTAGAGGTCACGGGTTTGGAAGGTGCTGTCGAAGGAGCCTTGGTGAGTTGCAGGAGTGCATTTTGTCAAGGCTTGTGGTAAGGGGGTTGGGGTGGGGCAAAAGTTGCCACTCTTAAGCCCTCAGTTGTGACCTGATGTAGCTTCAGCACAGAAATGCTCAGTCTCATCAGGTGGACCTGGCAATAATGGTGGACGTGGGGCTTACCTTGGGGTCCAGGCCATGGTTGGAGCTTTTAAGCTCAAAGACCGGGGGTAGGGAAATAAAATTTTAAAGTAGCCTTGTGACACAGATTCTTTTTCTTGGTAGATAGACCCTCCATCCCAGGCTGACCAGCTTAAGGTACCATTTCGGGGTCACCACAGATATGCACCCATACAGCCAAAGGCCCACTCCTGTAGACCTTTCCCCTGATCCTGCAAACATAGACAATGTCAATGCCAGAGCTGCACAGTGGGTGTAGCTGCTCAGCAGATGTTTAAGTCACAGACTTTCCTGCTGGGATAAAGTTTCACAGGTGATGGTACCTTGATACTATGGAAACCTGCTCAAATTTCCATATTCATGTATGAGGCTTCACAGCAAGTGTCTTATTTGGACTTCACAGCCAAGCACCTACATATGACATTCCAGCAGTTACTAGCAATCAGAGGTAGCGATGTTGGCTCATTTTCCTTTCCCTGTAGCTAACTTTAATGCCCTTATCACTGCCATAGCTGGATGATCAGTGCTGTTAGGAAGGGAGTTCCGGGATTTTCACCCAGTGACAGTGAAGGAATGGTGATATAGTGTGTGGCATGGAGGGGAACTTGTAGGTGGTGTCCCTTTGAGCCTGCTTCGCCATTTAATAAGATCATGTAACATCTGATTGTGGCCTCAACTCTACTTTCCTTCCTACCCCGATACCCTTTGATTCCCTTGTTAGTCAAGAATTTATCAACCTCTGCCTTAAAAATATACAATGACCCTGCCTCCACCACTCTCTGGGGAAGAGAGTTCCAAAGACTCTCAACCCTCTGAAAGAAAACATTTCTCCTCATCTCCATCTTAAATGGGCAACCCCTTATTTTTAAACTGTGTCCCCCAGTTCTAGTCTCTCCCACAGGAGGAAACATCCTCCCAGTATCCACTGTATCAAGTCCCCTCAGGATTTTATATGTTTCAATAAGATCACCTCTCATTCTTCTAAACTCCAATGGATACAGACCTAATCTATCCAATCTTTCTTCTTAAGATAACCCTTCCATCCCAGGTATCAGTCAAGTGAACCTTCTGTGAACTGCCTCTAACGCATTTATATCCTTTCTTAAATAAGGAGACCAAAGCTGTACACAGTACTCCAGATGTGGTCTCACCAATACCCTATACACTTGTAGCAAAACATCCCTACTTTTATATTCCATTCCCCTTGCAATAAATGAAAACATTCCATTTGCCTTCCTAATCACTTGCTGTATCTGCACATCAACCATTTGTGATTCATGTACCAGAACACCCAGATCCCTCTGTACCTCAGAGTTCTGCAATCTCTCTCCATTTAAATAATATGCTGCTTTACTATTCTTCCTGCCAAAGTGGATAAGTTCACATTTTCCCATAGACAGTGTAGCTAGGTCAGGAATGAAACAACTACAGTACACAATGTGTCCTAGCAGATTCCAGACTTCCTGCATGTTTGTTGGATCCATAGCATTTGCAATGGCTTCAACTTTCCATGAATCAGGTGATACTCCTTCATTGTTGAAAACATGACTGAAGAATTAAATTCTGCCTTCATTAAACAAGCACTTGTCTTTGTTCAAGGTAAGGTTACATTTTCTGAGAGGTTGTAGGCATGCATGCAGGCCAGGCGAGTTTCCTTTCAGTTCAACCATAGATAAAAATGTCATCACCGATGGTCAATGTGCCTTCAAGTCCTTGAAGTGCAGAGTGAATCATATGCCGAAATACCTCATCTGCTGAGTTGACTCCAAATTTGAGCCTCTTGTATCAGAAAAGTCCGATGTGAGTGTAGAATACAGTAAGATATCTCGATTCTTCTGCAAGCTCGACTTGATGGTATCCTGCATTGAGGTCAAGTTTAGCAAAGTATTTAGCACCATTCACTTTCACTATGATGTCATCGATTGCCAGGACAAGTGTCTTTCTCATTGTATGACTTGGTTTGGTGATCACATATCAACGCAGATTCTAATCTGGTTCTCCCTCTTGGGTTTCTTGATGACTTGTATGGATGAGACCCAAGGTTAGGCTCATCACCAACTTTCTCAATAATACCAAGGTTAAGTAGGCATTGAAGTTCCTTCTCTGTCTGTTTCCTGACATGAAATTGTATTTGTTGCCGTTGATGCACAGCCAGGGGTACATTAGGGTCTAATGCAGCTTGCATGTAACACCTTTCAGCTTGCCCATACCAGTGAAACAATCAGCATACAGTTTGA
This sequence comes from Heterodontus francisci, assembly GCF_036365525.1. Taxonomy (NCBI): domain Eukaryota; kingdom Metazoa; phylum Chordata; class Chondrichthyes; order Heterodontiformes; family Heterodontidae; genus Heterodontus; species Heterodontus francisci. The sequence goes on along the minus strand of NC_090377.1, from coordinate 68,520,154 downwards.
GAATGTTGTTGTTATGCATAGGAGTCACATATGTGACTGCAATCATGTGCAGATCTGTTGCTGTGTTGAAACTGATAAGCAGGTAACATTCTCCAGATATGGCAAGGAATAGAGCATTCGTTCTAGTGTTTTTGAATGAGGCTAGCATTTCAAAAGACCTGAGAATTTCAGTGGTTTGTCACTGTTGCAAGGAAACATTTTTGTATGCCCTGGTTTGTAGAGAATGGGGCAATCCTGAAGTTTATTGAATATTTTTCTCCAATGACATTGACAGATGCTCCTATGTCTATGACAGCATCTACATCCCAGCAGCCAATGGTCACTGTCACACTTGGCTGTTTACTGTGTCTGACAGAGAGGACAAAAGTATGTTCAAGATCATCTGCCTCTATGCTGGCTATATTCTCTCGCCCTTTTGCTATGGTATGCATTGTTGGTATTGGTCCAAGTAGTTGATCTTGCCAATGAGTGACAAACAATAACAAAGTGGTTGGGTTTTCCACAAGCTTTACATTGTTTACCAGTAACAGGACACTCTGTCCAGAGTGGGTAAGCACTGCCACAGTGGAAACATTCTTTGAACAAGTCCCAACTCTGTGAGATGGCTGTTGTTGCTTTGCAGGTGGTTTCCTGGCACGTGAGCGATGAATAGTGTTCACAGGAGTTGAAATTGGAGTCCGGTAGTTACTCATGGCAGCCTCTGGACTCTGAGAGCAATAGTGATCTTGCTAACTCCAACAGCTCTGACAGCTTTCTGTCTTTCTCGAGTGCTTTTTGGCATAGTTGACTGGAAAGACAACCTTCAATTATTTGTGTTTTGATTTCCCGTTCAACATCACCGAAGTCACATTTGGTTGCTAGTTTCCTCAATCGCGTGCAATATTGGTCAATTGCCTCGTTTCCTTCTTGTTTAGTATGTCAGAAGACAATAGTTTTTTATATGGTATTTTTCTTGGGCCTAAAGCAGATTGTCAGTACATTTTTTACTGAATCGTAATCATTTTGCTCAGGCCTAAGTGTCTCAAAGATATCTTCTAATTCTTCACCTCCATAGTGGAGTAGTAGGGCCTTTTTCCTTTTGCCATCTATAATTGCAAAACCTGCCATTTGCCTTCGAAATGTCGCAGCCACTTTTGCCAATGTGGGAATACAAATGATGGCTCTGAATCAAAAAGGTGGTAGATTGGGCATAGACAACACCATATTGATCAGCAACACAATGATAATGCGTGATCAAGGATCCAGGATCACGTTCCTTTCAGAGAAAATCTTCTCTGCAATGATCTGAGATTAACATTTTTTTTTTCGGATTGAATGGTCATTTTGGAGAGATCAGTGTATTTGTATACAGAATAAGCTTCCTGTGTGTGTCTAACACAGTCTCCAACTTAAAATGCTGTCTGCAGAAAGCAGATAAATAACTTTCAAAAGTTTCATACCTGAAAGCAATGTTTCCTGTTTTTCACCATCTGTTTTCTATTTTTTTTCACCAACTTCATCGCCATTGTAGCGTTCTTGGGACTAAAGTAAGATTCAGCCAAGATTAGTAAAAGATACGAGACTGCATGCTGTTGAAAACAATGGATTCCTTTTAGAATCATAGAACCACAGAACAATTACGGCACAGAAGGAGGCCATTCAGCCCATCATGTCCCCACTGGCCAAAAAAACTAGCCGCCCAATCTAATCCTTCCTTCCAGCACCTGGTCCATAGCCTTGTAGGTTACAGCACTTCAGGTACATGTCCAGGCACTTTTTAAAAGAATTGAGGGTTTTTGCCTCCACCACCATTCCTAGCAGTGAATTCCAGACACCCACCACCCTCTGGGTGAAAAAGCCATTCCTCATGTCCCTTCTAATCCTTCTACCAATCACCTTAAATCTGTGTCCCCTGGTAACTGACCTCCCTGCCAGGGGAAACAGGTCCTTCCTGTCCACTCTATCTAGGCCTTTCATAATTTGTACATCTCAATTAAGTCACCCCTCAGCCTCCTCGTTCCAGGGAAAACACCCTAGCCTATCCAATCTTTTCTCGTAGCTGCAACTTTCAAGCCCTGGCAACATTCTTGTAAATCTCCTCTGTACTCTCTCCAGAGCAATTATGTCCTTTCTGTAATGTGGTGACCGGAACTGCATGCAATACTCCAGCTGTGGCCGAAACCAGAGTTTTATACAGTTCCAGCATCACATCCCTGCTTTTGTATTCAGCCAATAATGGAAAGCAATCTATATGCCTTCTTCACCACTCTATCTGTCCTGCCACCTTCAGTGGACATGCACTCCAAGGTCTCTCACTTCTTCTACCCCTCTCAATATCCTCCTGTTTATTGTGTATTCTTTTTTTTTTAGATTTAGAGATACAGCACTGAAACAGGCCCTTCGGCCCACCGAGTCTGTGCCGACCATCAGCACCCATTTATACTAATCCTACACTAATCCCATATTCCTACCACATCCCCACCTGTCCCTATATTTCCCTACCACCTACCTATACTAGGGGCAATTTATAATGGCCAATTTACCTAACAACCTGCAAGTCTTTGGCATGTGGGAGGAAACCGGAGCACCCGGAGAAAACCCACGCAGACACAGGGAGAACTTGCAAACTCCACACAGGCAGTACCCAGTACTGAACCCAGGTCGCTGGAGCTGTGAGGCGGCGGTGCTAACCACTGCGCCACTGTGCCGCCCTATATTTGCCTCTCTCGCTATATTTGCCCTCCCCAAATGCATTACCTCACACTTCCCTGGACTGAATTCCATTCACCACTTTCCAGCCCACTCGACCAAACCATTGATATCATTCTGGAGTCTACAGCTATCCTCTTCACAATTAACTACACGGCCAAGTTTTGTGTCATCAGCAAATTTCCCAATCATGCCTCCCACATTTAAGTCCAAATCATTAATATGGGGCGGCACAGTGGCGCAGTGGTTAGCACCGCAGCCTCACAGCTCCAGGGACCCGGGTTCAATTCCAGGTACTGCCTGTGTGGAGTTTGCAAGTTCTCCCTGTGTCTGCGTGGGTTTTCTCCGGGTGCTCCGGTTTCCTCCCACAAGCCAAAAGACTTGCAGGTTGATAGATAAATTGGCCATTATAAATTGTCACTAGTATAGGTAGGTGGTAGGGAAATATAGGGACAGGTGGGGATGTTTGGTAGGAATATGGGATTAGTGTAGGATTAGTATAAATGGGTGGTTGATGTTCGGCACAGACTCGGTGGGCCGAAGGGCCTGTTTCAGTGCTGTATCTCTAATCTAATCTAATCTAAAATCTATATACCACAAACAGCAAGGGACCCAACACTGAGCCCTGTGGAACTGGCCACTGAAAACAGCTTTCCATTTGCAAAAACATCAGTTGACTACTACCCTTTGTTTCCTGTCCCTGAGCCAATTCTGGATCCAACCTGCCACATTTCACATGGGCTTTCATTTTACTGACCAGCCTGAAAAAATCGATGTAGACCACATCCACTGCACTACCCTCATCAATCCTCACTGTCACTTCCTCAAAAAACTCAATTGTTAGTAGGACATGACCTTCCCTTAACAAATCCATGCTGACTATCCCTAATTAATCCATGCCTTTCTAAGTGGCAGTTTATCCTGTCCCTCAGAATTGATTCTAACAATTTACCCACCACTGAGGTCAGACCGACTGGCCTATAATTATTTGGCCTATCCCTCGCACCCTTTTTAAACAATGGTACAACGTTCGCATGTCCTCCAATCATCTGGCACCTTGCCTGTATCTAGTAAGGATTTAAAGATGATCTTCAGCGCATCAGCTATTTTCTCCCTGGCTTCCTTTAACAACCTGGGATGCAATCCATCCGGTCCTGGTGATTTATCCACTTTCAAAGACGTCAGACCCTCTTGCATTTCCTCTCCCATTATGCTTATCGTATCTAATATTTCACACTCCTCCTCTTTAACTACAATGTCTGCATCAACCCTCTCTTTTGTGAAGACAGAGACAAAAAACTCATTAAGAATCCTGCCCAAATCTTCTGCATCCACGCATTAGTTCCCTTGTACTCTGTTGGGCCCAACCCTTTCCTTAGTTATTCTTCTACTTTCATTTTTCCAGCTGCCTCTGCTGGTTCATGTGTGCATGATATTCTAAAGTGAACAAAATGCACAATGCAATTCTCAAAACACTAAACAGGCCAATGGTGAAACTACCTCCTCTGCTTTACAATTTGGTGATTGTGCATTTAAGTAACTATCTATACTGCAATACTGACTGCTCGAGGCAAACAGGGCAATGGTCATACAGTAGAATTAGATTCACATGTATGCATATACTGTGACAAACAAAAACAGAACAAGAGATTGTCGATGATCTACATGAATTTTTCCATGGTGCTAAAGCTTCAATATGAAAGAACACACTTGGACACTCCAGAACTGAATCATTATTTCGGCAACATGAATAAGAGAGGGATATATTGAGAAACCAAGCATTTAATAATGTATTAAGTATTCAATAACAAACAGCCAGCACATATGAAACAGTAAAGGCCTGTTTTGGATTGTTGCTAACATATTATAACCAAAGCAAAACATTGTATGAAATATTCTAACGTTTATTACTCTAATTATGTGTGAGTCACCTGTTTGAACTGTATAATATGAGATACAGGATGTTGCATGCAGTTTCAAATTCATATTAAGCATATACACAGTCTGCTAGCTTTTGACAAGTAAAAAGAATCATTAGCAATTACTAAAATGTTCCTGTTCCACTTTCCAAAAATTACAACATATTTTCTCCGTAAATCATCAAAAATTAAATATATACACCCAACTTTATATAACATTTAGTACTAAAAATATGCAACAAAGCTTAATGATGAATAAAAGGCTGACATGGAATAGTGCTGAGGCAAGCAACTGAGATACTTTAAGGCTGTAAAGCTGCATGTATCCTTATTAAATTCTATAATGTAAAAATAAGTCATTACTGCTTCAAAAGTCAGCCTTAGAAATGCTTTGTTTGGTCTGATTGTTTACTAACACTAACTGTACAGAATTGCCTTGTGCAGAAATGTGAAATATATATTAAGCAGAACAAGGTAACAAGTTTCTAAGATGACAAGGCTCAGCTAACATAACTAGCACTTCCATAAATGAGTGACAACATTGCACACATTTGTGAAATTTATACTTTACAAATGGTGCATTTGTCTTTCAGGTACTCCAACCATCTGTGGGATCACACTCCATTATATATCAACTTTAAGAATGTATATTAGTGATATGTTTGTAAAATAAGTTATTGCAAACAATATAGGTATTCATAATCTTTAAAAAAATCAAAATCAATCTTTAATTTAAAAATCTAACTTTGAATATTATTAGTTCAGCAAACTGAATAAAAGTAATTTTAAGCATGAAGGGAAAAGATGATTTCGTGTATGTATTAAAAAGTGTGTCACAGTGCATACCAGCATCAAGAAGTTATAACTAACACCTAGGATTAAATGCCATACATAATAAAATTTGCTGATATCAGTGTGGTCATTTCATTGTTGTAGCATAATTTGTTAAAGCTTGTATGAAGACTTATGGATGATATTTAAATAGGTCGAGATAACCCAATAAAATGGCAGTTTCAAAGAAAACTATAGGCAGAAGTTTTGCTGGTTAAACAATGGATTTAATGAAGGGGCCTGGAGAAACAACCTTTAAGGTTTCATTCAGAGATAGGTTCAGAAATAGGTTTTCAAAATTTGTATATCAGTGACCTGGTAAGGCAAGCATGCTAGCAGTCAATCTGTAACCAGATGATGAGTTCATGTGTTGCTCAAACCTAACTGTTTATCTATTCTCAGCTGGGCAGCTGCTGGCTGGAGTACTATGCTCAGGCAAGAGGGTTCATTCCCACTATAATAAAAAAATGTCTGTTGCTGATCTGATCAGGGAGCAGTAGACTGCCCTGCTCCTGCTGTCTACAGGAGAATGAAAGAACAGCCTGAAAGAGAAAACAATGTTACCCCCTCCATCACTATTACCAATATTTCTGTTTAATCTTTTTCAATGGCCATTACCTCATACTGTCTCTTTCAGCATGGTAAGCCAAACCGTCAACAAACTTTTCCATAATTTTCAGCAGATGCAGTGGCACAACTACTGACAAAATGTGCATTGGGCACTAAGTATTGTTTGTGACTTCAGTGCATGTATAATGACACAAGAGTCACCATCAGATAACAGGCCGCCTCTGACCAATCTGAACAGCAACAGACTTGGCTGCGGAATCCAATCAATTAGACCATTTGTGGAAAACAACTGGCTGACTCAAGCTGGTGTCCAAGGAGATCAAGAAAATCATGACTGTCGATTGTGCTGATATGCAAATATCATTTAAAGGTGCATAATGTCATTTGTATTCCCTCTTGAGTCAGCAGCTTGGTTACTATCATATTCCAGAGCTAAAACTAGACAGAATTGGGGAAGAATGAGGAGGGTGGGATGATGGGATTATGCCTTGAGTTCTGTTAGTTGTTTTACTAATAATGAAAATTCATTGAAAAATCTTAATAATTAAATGTCTCCACATAGATTAAAATACCTCACAACATTTAAGAAGTATTTAGATGAGCACTTGAAATGCCATAGCATACAAGGCTACGGGCCAAGTGGTGGAAAATGGGATTAGTATAGATAGGTGCTTGATGGCCGGCAGAGACACGATGGGCTGAAGGGCCTGTTTCTGTGCAGTATAATTTTATGACTCTATGACCTTCGATGCCTAGCTTGCATTTTAGAAATTTCTGAGCAGTCAATTAAGAATGCAGACTGTTGAGTCTAAAAATGAAGATATGGCAATGCCAGGAACTTCTGAAAGTTTTACTCATAGAACTAAGCACTGAAGGAAAAAAAATAGATTTACAATAAAGATAAGCAGCAAGGATTTTCTGCATGTTGCTGTGCATTGGTTTCAATGTTTTCATAGAATGTTATCATCCCTTTGTGCTATGCTACAATTTCTGTTTCACAATTGAAAGTAACAGCTTGCCATTAGAGCTCTATTGCATTCTAGCACTTTGTTAGTAAGTTACATTCTGCTGTATAAAACTTTAAAATTTTATGTCCAATCCCAATGATTGACCTATTGTACAATGCAAGAATTTTAAGCCCCGATTCTAACTCAGGGCGGAGAGCATGGAACTGGCTGTGTGAGAGTTCAATTTACCCAGGCTCGCCAACATGAGGTCCAAGTTATTTTAACATCCGAGCTTTATTTAAATAGAACAGGCTCAACGCCTGCCTGAACCCAACATAAATGACATCAGGCCAATGGGTGGGAGTTGGGTGAATGCGTCAGGAAGCTAGTCGGGAACCTGAAGGATAGGTTTCCAGCAGGGTAGCTGAAGGGAGGTCCCAGGCAGAAAACGAATTGGAGCTGGAGAGGCCCAAGAATTCTTTGTGGGACCTGGAGGAATACTTCTGCTTCTCCTGAAATCAGTTAAAAACTGAAATATTTTAGCTTTTCAGCCCTCTTCTTGGCCTGTTTTACCTGTGCGCTGGATTTCTCTGATGAGGCCGGCTCCAGATAATGGCCTTCCTGCAGCTGATTAAAATTTAACCGGGGTTTGACTGCTGTCATCAGACCTTGGCCTATGAATGTCAATGAGGCCCTCACCTGTCTGCTGCGAGGGCTTCAGGCGCTGCCCAAAATTCACCTGTTAAAATAACGCTGATGTTTCAGTGAGTGCCAAGCCACCAATATTTTAACCCCAGCCCAAATTCACTCCTTCTTGTCATTATGTGCTTTGTTTTACTACTTGCAATCTAGATATTTGTTTTCACATCACCCTAAAAATTACATCAATTTTTCCAGTCTTTAAAGAATGTCACTGTACTCATCTAAGATGTTAGTTGAGTATATGGTAGGGAATATTTATGGTCACACAAACAGCATAAAAATTGATTCAACGAAAATAAAAGATGTGGAGGGATCGTCTTGGTGGCATGTGAAAAACTCCATAAGTATTGTATTAGATGTAATAGTAACATAATTATTTAAATATTATGCATTACTTATCCATTTTTTCAAAGTTTTGGAGTGTCTGCTGCCCTTCATTTGTGACAGAATTGCTGTTACACAACAAAGCGTAATTTGATTTTTTTTCCTTTAAGAATTCTCTCACACTCCTCTGAAGGTCTTTGACTTGTAGTTGCATAAAAGATGCACGGGTATCATTTCCCCAGTACCAGTTATTCTTCATGTGTGACTGTTGGCAGGCTATTTCTCCATAGGAGTGTCCCTGCAGTGCCTGGTCCTGCCCTTGCAATGTTCAAATAAGTGTGCTTCCAGCCGTAGTCACTGGATAGTCACCAAAGGAAGGAACCCTAAGCCTGTTTTCCTCCTCACTAACACCGGAGCGTGCAGGCCAATTACAGCTTAACTGTGATCACTCAAGTGAGATCATCTAACTTAGCACAGACTGAGGATTGAACTTGGCATCTCTCTATTCAATGTGGCTCAGATAATCAAAGGATAAGCTCATTAAATCATCAGAGTTTGATCTTTATTGCTATCTACTTGGTAATTAAATATAAAGAAAAAAAACTTTTACATAGCACCATATCATTTCTGAGAAACATCGAAAAGTGCTTTACACAAATTATTTTTCAATTGTAGTCACTGTTACGTAGGCAAACATAACAATGTAGGCAAATGAAGATATTTTGGCAGATGGACAGAGTTGATATAAGCACCATATTACTGTGTAATTCTGAAAAGTCATTCTGAACTGTGGGATTTAAGGAAAGCAGGAAATTCAAGCCATCAATAGCCCTTTTGATATGCTAGATTAAAACATTCAAAAATGAAATTAGCCAATCAGCTTGACGACCTGTGTGAACACATTCACAATGTTGCATTGTAATGCTATAGCAATCACTCCCATCACCAATCTCTGTACATTACAGAATTATGCATAATGGTCCAGATTTTCCTGTCAAACGATGCTCGCCATTCATTATACTTACTGGACGTTGCGGTTATTAGGAGTCAAAGCAGCAGGGTGCCCTCTGGGGCCTATGTGAACAGGGCAAGCAATGGTGCGTCACTTTCCTCAATCAGATTTAAGAATCCTTACTGACGCACACCAAGTCTAAACCGAGAGGTGTTAATAATTGGCCTGAATTTTACCACAGGCTTTGGGACCTTGACGTTGGGACTGGCTCGGTGAATTTACCACAGGCGGCCTCTAATTGGCCAACAGCAGGTGCGCTGTCCGATTAAGGATGGTGGGCAGGTTCCAGATGCTGCCGGCCCAATCAGAGGGCTGGCAGCTCTAAAACCTCGGTCGTGCCACCAGGAGAGGGGATCACTGCTGATGCATGCAGGAGACCTCAAGCCTCCAGCAGGTAAGTTTAAAAAAAATTAAAAATTCATGAGGGGAAAGCCCTCCAGGAGACAGTTGGGGCTGTCCATTCCTGCCCGTGGTCCCCTCTTTGTGCCTCAAAGCCTTTAGCCCCAATGGCCCTCTCCCAGGCTGCAATAGGGAGGCCGTCTCCATGAAGGTGCCCGCCTCCCCTTGCGGCAGGGAGCCTCTCCACCTTCAACAAAATGCTGGCAGCTCCGTAAAATGACCCTTAATTGGGCCTTTAAGTATGTAAATCGGCTGCCTGCCTTCTTAGGACATCCACAACACAGCCCCTTGCTGGGAAAATGCCCTGGTGGCAAGACTGCATCAGGGAGCCATGGTAAATGCAAAGGGCCTAATTGGCTGAGGACAAGAGTAGCACCCAATTAGCGGCGTCAGAACTAGCAAGGAGGCGGAACTCGGTGAAGGACAGCCCTTTGGAAAGGCGAGTGCAGGGATGGCCGGGCTTGCTGAAGAAATGGGGCAGCAGGGGACTTCCACAAAAAGTGATGGAATGAGCAGGCAGCCATAGGCAGCTGCCGATTCTCAGACACCTCCCTCAAGGCATTAAGAGAGGCTGGCACTGACAGGAGAGACAAGTTCTTCCCACCATCTGGAGAAGGAACCCACAAACGAAACACAAAAGGCATGGGTGGAGGTGGCGAATGATTTCAGCAGCAGGGGAGTGACCTGAAGGACGTGGGTCCAGTGCCGCAAGAGATGCAATAACTTAAAAGGTCTGGAAAGATGAGTGGTATGTGGCACACGGGTGACAGGTGACCAACTCTGCATACAAAAAAATGCAGGTGGACCGGTCTCTCAGAATGTTCATAGGTTTGCCTGACATTGTCAGTTCAAGTGGCCAGTTCTATCACTGATACGGCAGCCAACCTCACATATGCGCCAATATTCAGAAGGGGTCATCACTGAAGAGTGTCCCAGTTCATGTGAATGTCATGCTGGAATAGGTGAAGGAGGGCATCCTACTCATGAATCTTTCTCTCCTCATCCTGCAGGAAAAGAAAGCCCACAATGCCCATGAAATGGCCAGAACAGGTAGCAGTATGCCAGAGCTGCAAAGTCTCATGCCAATGGAGGAGGCAGCAATGATATTAGCAAGGTGCCAATGTGTCAGTCCCTGGGAGATGGGAGACCGAGATCATTTGATTGCTCTATATTGCGGTAAAGGGCATGGAGGAGACTCCTACCCAATGTACACTTTGGTTCGTCGACCGATGTCTTCTAGGAGGTGGCTTGTGTTGGGGGAACACGTTGAGTAGGCCGAGTTCTCATAACCACCTTCTTGTGTCTCCCACAGGGCCTGTAGCTGAGGGGGAGTGCAGTGCTGAACAACAGATGTTGCCAACCTCTTCGGCGGGGGGAGAGCTACCAGAGCCAGCACCATCACATCATTCCTCAGCACCTTCCACTAGTGCAGACATACTCACATTGGTCGAGCCACAAGCTAGATTAGAATAGGAAACACTGGGTAAACTTCACATCATGTATGAGCAGGAGGAGGAGCATGTGGCAGAATCAGCTGTGGGCAGTCCCCTCGGAGGACAGAGGACAGACACAGTGATGCTCTGCAAAGCAAAGATGCTGGGCCTCAGGTGACACAAACAAGGAGTGTCTTCCTTGAGAATCAGAGGCAGATAAGTCCCCATTTGTTGCAGTTTCCTGAGGCCTTGAGGAGCCATAGGCAGGCAATGGAGTAGTCCATGCAGCGCATGTGCTCCATCATGATTCAGGGTTTCGAGAGCATGGACTCCTGCATTGAGAGATTGACAATCACTTGGAGAGCTATATGCAGCACCTTTCTGAGTGGATGCATCAGGAGTGTGCTGATATGCACAGAAAAAGTAAGACTCTGTACCACTGACAGTTCAGTATCACTGATGGCGCTGAGATGGTCGGAGTGGATGCCAGCTGTGTCCCAGTCGATGGCTTCAACCAGCATCCAAGGGAGCAGGAAAGGGGTGAGTCAGTCGAAGTGGCAGATGAAGGGGCCATCCCTCAGGGGGCACCGGCATCACCCTTCCGCCCCTCGCCCTCTCTGACCCAGGAAACATCTGTGCCACAAGGCCCTGTGGCGGAGGCTGCTCCTGCAATGACGCAGGTGTGGCAACCTATGGAAGACTCCCCACGGGCACCTTGAAGATGAGGGCTGAAGCCAGGGGCATCTCAGCCAGAGGCAGAGACAAGGGAGCAGGCTGCTTCCACCTCATCCTCTGCCATTGTGGTGGGTGCACACTGTAGAAGTGGTAGAGAAAGAAAGATGCCACACCATTAATTTCACTTAATGGGTCACCTGGATGCTGTTGTTGACATTGGTCTGCTCTTTTGTTTTCATTTCAATATCAATTGTTCGTGTGTTCAAACTGATATGTGTATTATTGATGCATCATGTCAAAAGGGGGATGGATTTTTGTTGGGTGGCTGAGGGGGCCTGGTGGGCCTGGGATTGCTGTATTTCCATTCTATGAGATATTGGAGAATGTTGGTGGTGGAAACGTCATTCTCTATGGTCATGATTGGCATTAGGACTCCTCAGAAACTGATCATCACGGAATGATAGCTCTCTATGCTGGAAGGTGAGTTTAGGGGTCATCTGTCATAAGGGTTTGTAAGTAATCAGGTGAGATGCTGCTGAATGTGGCCACCCCAGCCTGCTGTTCACCCTGAGGTCTGGGACAGAAGCGCCAGTCATCCTCAAATGCCTGGGCGCCAGCCATCTCTGGAACAATCCTTTCCTCTTTCCTCCTCTTCTTCCTCCTCCCTGTCCTCCTTTGAGGTGGAGTGGCATTCCAGTTCTGCCGCTTCATCCATCTCCAAGCCTCTCTCCAGTGTTATGTTGTGCAGGGCAGAGCAGACAATCATGGTAGGAGACACTCTGGCACTAGCCATCCAGTCAGGGCAACAGAAGCACATCTTCAAGAGGCCAATGGTCTGTTCAATGCAGGTCCATGTTAGTAGATGGCTCTGGTTGGAGCGCCTCTCTGCATCCATGTCTGGGTAGCGGACGGGAGTCAGGAGCCATCTCTTTAGGGAATAACCCTTATCTCCCAGCAGCCACTGTTGGGAATCTGGATGTGGGTCTGAAGAGGTGCGGCACCTGGGGCTCTCACAGGATAAAGGAGTCATGACAGCTGCCCAGGAAGCAACCTGCAAGATTCACTTCCTGTGGTTACAGACCAGCTGGACATTCAATGAGTGGTAACCTTTTCTGTTCAGGAATCTGACTGGCTCCTCAATCTGTGCCTCGACTGGCTATGTGGGTGCAATCGATGACCCCCTGGACCTGAGGGAATCCATCGATGGTGGCAGAGACCAATGCCCTCTGTGCCTGTGCAGGCCCATCTGTGTCAATGTGAATGTATTCCCCCGCCCTCTGGAATAGGGCATCCATGACCTGCCTGATGGCGTGATGAGCTGCCGACTGTGAGATGCCACCTAGGTCTGCAAATGATCCCTGGAACGACACAGTTGCATTAAAATTCAATGCCACATTGACCTTGAAAGGTGCAGCTAAGGGACTGCTGTGGGGGCCATGAGGCCTCACGTCATTGTGAATCAGAGCACAAATGTCCGAGACCATCCACCTGGATAGGCACAGCCTCCTACGGCACTGGCATTCTGTCATTTGCAGGTAATTGACTCTTGAACGGTACACCCGATGTCTTGGGTTGTGCCTTCCTCCCCTTGCAGTCCCTGGCTGTGCTCCTCTGGCCTCCTGCTGTCCAGGAGGATGCATCTGCTGCTCTGTCCAATTTCAGAGTAGCCTGTTCCCATCTTAATTCCCTCAGCTGGTGTTTGTTCGTTCACCAGGCCTTCCCCTGCCAACCCCACTGCCCAAGTGATGCCAACAGCTTCACATCCTTTTCCAGATTCCTACCATTCACCACTCACAAATGTAAGTCTTTCAGCCCCAGCAGTGGCTACCCTGTGCCATTGTTTGAGCAGCTGAGCCTTATTTTGCACTTCTAAAATATGTTAAACAGCTCTTCCAATAGCCCTTATAGTGTTCATGACATCTGCACCCTGCTGTGTTCCAGACATCACGTTTTCCCCATGCCCTTCTATTGAGTATCACAAACTGCTCTTAACAAGACTTTCAATGAGCTCCTCAATGAACTCAACAACCAATTAATTGGAGGTATTCAGCTTTCCCATTTCTCCCCCTCCCAACGTCCCTTTCAAAATCATTTTGCATTCCAGAGGCATCAGAGCCCAGTGTCGCCCTCTGGGAATGCGATTTTCAAATTGCGCATGCATCTGCTCCTGCCCCCACCGGCAGTTGAAAATCCAGACCCAGAAGATGCTGTCTGATTTATTTCTTAATATAGTGGGTACTGATAGCCTCAATATTATTTTTACTGCAAAATCCAGCCTATTATAAAATTCATTGGGGCTGTTTTCAGTCTACATTAATTCTAAATGATTAAAAACTATTGCAAATCCCATATGAAGGTCAATGTTAGTAACACTTAAATCTCTGGAGTAGCTCATTTGCATAAATAATGACAACAACGGGTCAGCAGATGCAGACTCAGATGTAGGAGCACATTAAATGGGAAGAGGAAAATCATGAATAAATCAGATTTAATGGATGGCGCCAAACATTGTGAAAGCTTTCGCCGAGCCTCAAAAGACATCTCAGTACATTATCGGCCTTTCACAAGGCTGACAGGATAGGCAATTAAAAGAGAATAGTAACCACAGTGCAAGCATCAGTCTCTAAACAAGTGACAGTGCAGCCCAGGATACATACCTCTGTTTGAGAGCTGCTGAAAGTGAATTGGGAGCTGCATGAGGACCTCTCAGTGAAAGTTGCCCTTGCTGTCATTCCCTTGTATCAACCCCATAGATCAGGATTGCACTATGCCAATTTATATATCGTAATGATGCCATTGGAATCTGCCAGTCTAACTTCATTTGGGAAATAGAACCTCCGCCAGCATTTCATTCTTTTAAGCTGAGGTAATTTCTTGCATGCAAATGAATCATGTGGATGTCATCCCTAAACTATTTTAAAAGGCAAATGAAGCTCTCGCCTATTTCAGATGGCAGTTTCAGCCCCCGGCCCAATTAAGAAATTCACCAAGATGGAAATAGGACTTATTTCTGACTTAGTACTCAATTTCAGGGTGTAGCAAAGGTGAAAATGGCCCCATTCATAAAACTGAATGAAAATAAAGAGAATGTTGCAGCAATGTGGTTGACTCTGAAATGGTCCAGCAAGCCACTCAGTTGCATCAAACCACTACAAAGTCTAAGAAAAGGAATGAAACCAGACGGACCACACGGCATTGACCTAGGCACTGGAAAAAACAACAGCAAACCCTGCCCTGTTGACCTTGCAAAGACTTCCTTACTAACATCTGGGGGTTTATGCCAAAGTTGGGAGAGCTGTCCCACAGATGAGTCAAGCAACAGCCTGACATAGTCATACTCACTGAATCATACCTTACAGACAATGTCCCAGACACCAACATCACCATCCGTGGGTATCTCCTGTCCCACCGGCAGGACAGACTCACCAGAGATGGCAGCACAGTGATATACAGTTGGGAGGGAGTTGCCGTGGGAGTCTTCAACACTGACTCCAGACCCCATGAAGTCTCATGGCATCAGGTCAAACATGAGCAAGGAAACCTCCTACTGATTACCACCAACTGCCCCCCTTCAGTTGATGAATCAGTGCTTCTCCATGTTAAACACCAACTGGAAGAAGCACTGAGGGTAGCAAGGGCACAGACTGTAGTCTGGGTGGGGGACTTCAATGCCCATCACCAAGTGTGGCTCGGTAGCACCACTACTGACCAAGCTGGCCGAGTCCTAAAGGACATAGCTGCAAGACTGGGTCTGCAGCAGATGGTGAGGGAACTAACAAGAGAAAAAACCCATCCTCACCAATCTATCTGTCACAGATGCATCTGTCCATGACAGTATTGGTAGGAGTGACCACCGCACAGTCCTTGTGGAGACAAAGTCCCGTCTTCACATTGAGGATACCCACCATCGTGTTGTGTGGCGCTACCACTGTGCTAAATGGGATAGATTTTGAACAGATCTAGCAATGCAAAACTGTGCACCCATGAGGCGCTGTGGGCCATCAGCAGCAGCAGAATTGTACTCAACCACAATCTGTAAACTCATGGCCCAGCACATCCCCCACTCTACCATTACCATCAAACCTGGGGACCAACCTTGATTCAATGAAGAGTGCAGGAAGACATGGCAGGAGCAGCTCCAGGCATACCTAAAAAATGAGCTGTCAGCCTGGTGAAGCTACAACACAGGACTACTTGCATGCCAAACAGCGGAAGCAGCATGCAATAGACAGGGCTAAGCGATCCCACAACCAATGAATCAGATCGAAGCTCTGCAGTCCTGCCACATCCAGTCATGAATGGTGGTGGACAATTAAACAACAGGAGGAGGAGGCTCCACAAGTATCTCCATGCTCAATGATGGGGGAGCCCAGCACATCAGTGCAAAAGCTAAGGCTGAAGCATTTGCATCCATCTTCAGCCAGCTGTGCCAAGTAGATGATCCATCTTGGCCTTCTCCTGAGGTTCCCACTCCATGTGATATCAAGAAACTGGATACTGCAAAGGGTATGGGCCCTGACAATATTCCAGGAATAGTACTGAAGACTTGTGCTCCAGAACTAGTCATACCCCTAGCCAAGCTGTTCCAGTACAGCTACAACGCTGGCATCTACCCGGCAATGTGGAAAATTGCCCATGTATATCCTGTGCACAAAAAGCAGGACAAATCCAACCTGGCCAATTACCGCCCTATCAATCTACTCTCGATCATCAGTAAAGTGATGGAAGGGGTTGTCAACAGTGCTGTCAAGCGACACTTGCTCAGCAATAACCTGCTCCCCTATGTTCTGTGTGGGTCCCGCCAGGTACACTCAGCTCCTGACCTCATTACAGCCTTTGTCCAAACATGGGAAAAAGAGCTGAACTACAGAGGTGAGGTGAGAGTGACTGCCCTTCACATCAAGGCAGCATTTGACCAAGTGTGGCTTCAAGGTGCCCTAACAAAACTGGAGTCAATCAGAATCAGGGGAAAAACTCTCCACTGGTTGGAGTCATACCTAGTACAAAGCAAGATGGTTGTTGGAGGTCAATCATCTCAGTCTCAGGGCATCACTGCAGGAGTTCCTTAGGGTAGTGTCGTAGGCCCAACCATCATCAGCTGCTTCATCAATGACCTTCCGTCCATCATAAAGTCAGAAATGGGGATGCTCACTGATGATTGCACAATGTTCAGCACCATTTTCAGCTCCTCACATACTGAAGCAGTCCATGTCCAGATACAGCAAGACCTGGACAACATCCAGGATTGTATTGATAAGTGGCAAGTAACATTTGCGCCACACAAGTGCCAGCCAACGATCATCTTAAACAAGAGAGAATCTAACTATCTCCCCTTGATGTTCAATGGCATTACCGTCGCTGAATCCCCACTATCAACATCCGGGGGATTACCATTGACCAGAAACTGAACAGGGCCAGCAACATAAATGCTGTGGCTACAAGAGCAGGTCAGAGGCTGGGAATTCTGCGGTGAGTAATTCACTTCCCGACTCCCCAGTGCCTGTCCACCATTGACAAGGCACAAATCAAGAGTGTGATGGAATACTCTCCACTTACCTGAATGGGTGCAGCTCCAACAACACTCAAAAAGGTCGATACCATCCAGGACAAAGCAGCCCGCTTGATTGGCACCCCATCTACCACCTTCAGCATTCATTCCCTTCACCACCAATGCACAGTGGCAGCAGTGTGTACCATCTGCAAGATGCACTGCAGCAACTCGCCAAGGCTCCTTCGATAGCACCTTTCAAACCCGTGACCTGTACCACATAGAAGGACAAGGGCAGCAGATGCATGGGAAAACCACCACCTTCAAATTCCCCTCCAAGCCACACACCATTCTGACTTGGAACTATATCGCCATTCCTTCACTGTCGATGAGTCAAAATCCTGGAATTCCCTTCCTAACAGCACTGTTGGTGTACCTGCCCCACATTGACTGCAGCGGTTCAAGAAGGCAGCTCACCACCACCTTCTCAAGGGCAATTAGGGATGGGCAATAAATGCTGGCCTCGCTAGTGATGCCCACATCCCATGAACAAATAAAATAGTCTTTTTATAAGGCTTTTCATAATCCTGAATTTTAAGCTTGCAATTCTTGCATGTAAAAAGGGGTATTTTTTGGGTGTGAAAAATGGTAGTAGGCTTGCAAATCTCTCCTAATTTAATAATAGTATTTTTATGGTTCTTATTCAATCGGGACAATCTTGCACACCTTTGGTCGTACTCGTACAAAATAATGACTATGAGAATTAACCGGGGTGATATATAGAACATTATTTTCACTACGTCTAAATCTGATTCCAGATGACAATGCAGCTTTCAGAAGAACATAAGGGACCTTTAATTTTGCTTTAAGTTCCATTATCGCTGAGTGGGTTAAAAGCATCACACGGTGTGGTTCTAGGCCACACAGAATAAGAAAGTGCCAGGTTTAATGATTGCTATAAAATTAACTGATATAAACCAGGGTGGAAGTAGAGATGGTAAAATTAACCTTAATACCAGTGAGTTAGGGAGGAGAATAAGAAAAATTAGCTTGCGTTCCTGCTCTTGATTGCTATCCTTTAATTACAATTGGAGTGCATGTATGCTGAAATTGATGAGCGCAGGATTGGCTACAATAGACTGTCAACACTCACCATCTAGGTTCACACATGAAGAGAGGCACTTGGGTGAAGTACCTGAGGCCTCCCAGATCACAAGGAGAGAAAACTGGATTAAAAAAAGATTTTTTGATAATGAAGGAATGAATATGTGCTACTAGAGGAGGCCTCACTGCAGCTCTGCATTTTGTGAGACTGTGGGTCCAGTCACTAAGAAATGGAAAAATTATGCAGCCACAATTTCCCAAAATGCACAGGTACCAGTTTGGTTCCTCACCTGTAGTGCATATTCTTAAAATTGCATCTCACAGACTACCTACAAGCTTTTCATGGGCTAGAACAGCATTGCTTTATTAAACTAAATAATTTAAAGCATTTAATTTACTTTGTTTCGAGTATATGATTATTGATGCAATTTTGTGCATTTTCTTGGCATCTATTTTTCAACATTCAGCATGTGAAATATCCAGGAGTTTAATTTTGCAGTTGTTATAGGCAATACAAAACTCATTTCTCTTTAAAACTTCAAAGAATAGTCATTTCTCAAAGGTTTAAAACATTTGCACTCAATCTAAAGTAAATAGATTGAAATTTGCTCATCTGGTTTGCCATGTACCTCCAAGGATAATACTTCAGAAACACTCTATATACATGATTCTATTATAACATAAACCTGTTTAAATCTATTCAAGTTGTGCTCAGCCCCACTATTCCAGCTCTGTGTGGAGTGAACTACTTCAATGATTGTTCAGCATGTTAGTGACTCAGTATGTACAGGTCACTATTGCTTCACATCCTTGATCCAAGATTACTTGGTAAGAAACCTTTCACATTGCTGACAGGACGCACATCGTTTTGATGTCGGCGGCGCTCAATAAACAAAGCCAACCGTGAGGTATCCAGTGGGGTTGTGGAGTAACTGTCATTCTGAGGATGTAGCCAAGGATTTTGTAAACAAGTGGCAGCTGTGGGTCTCCAGCGGAAGTCTCCTTGAAGCAGGGCCCTTATGAAGTCTCTAGCAACATGGCTGACTCCCTGAAAATACTCATCAGGGAAACTGAAATCTCGTCGACAAATGTTCATGCATGTCTCCTCTACGCTCTCATCCAAGAAGGGGGATACCCCACTTAGCATCACATAAGTGAGGACCCCAAGACTCCAGATGTCTGTGCTTAGTGAAACTGGTGTTCCCTGAATTACTTCAGGAGCTGCAAATTCTGGATTTCCCAACAACTGATGTACATAATAATAAGTTGTGATTTGAACAGCATCACCCAAATCTATAAGCTTGACACGTGGCACAGGTGTGTGAAGATCAATCAACAGATTTTCTGGCTGTTAGAAAGGAAAATATTTATTAATAAAGCTGAAACAGTGCCATTTGCATTGTTTACTTAGGCCTATGTGAATGCAAATTATTGACTTCAAGCCTGTTCAGTTTAGCACTAATATGGAGCAATAGGTCCAATAATCTCCAATTTCCCTACACTGTCCTCTCCCTCTTGGTGCAGAAATAACCTTAATTTTAGGTCTTCTCATAGGACACCCCATTCCACAACTGTGTATTTGTGTACAAGCAGATATCTGCCTCCAGAACCATTGTTAATCATTGGCATTGATCAGATTTCTAGTTGTCTAAAGGCATCTCAAAGATTTTCTTATTATTTGCAAGGAAGTTCCAACTTATGTATCTGTCCTCTACTGCCAAAATTCCACCCCACTAGTGTTATCAATCCTCCTGGCTTGTTCTGGAGTTTCCTGGAATGGGTTATGAATCTCTTGGCTAATGCTGCTAACAGACCGGAGGAATTTTGTCCTACAAATTTCCTGCCACAACAGCACCTCCCTCTTTCTCCATGATGTCACAAGCTACTGCCACAGAGAGCCAGCCACAGTTTTGGGGTGACTAGAAACTGGATTAGCTGGTGAAAAAACATCCAGGAGTCTGGGGAGGGAGAGAGAAAGAGAGAGACAGAGCAGGGACAGGTGCAGTGCTGAATTGGATGTGGGCGAAAAGAGGCTGGAGAGAAGGGGATTGGGGGTTGAGAGAGAGTGTCAGCCAACTTGGAGTTGGGGGATGGAGGCATGGAGAGAGAAAAAACTGCGGTGATAGGGAAACGAGGGAATTGGGCGATGTAGAATGGGATCTTTAGGGAAAGAGGAAACAAGGAAGAGAGAGGGACAAAGGAATGGGGGGCCAGGAATGGGGCGTGCTGAGGGAGGGAAATTGGAGAATATGGGTCAGGAGAATGGGGCTTGGATAGAGGAGAGAGGGAGACTGGGAATTGGGGCTCGATTGAGGGAAGACAAAGGGAGACTGGGGGTTGGAGTGACTGGGGCTCGGTCAAAGGGGCAAGAGAGGGAGAGTGGGAAATGTGGTGGAGGGGTGGAGCCCAGCAATTTCTGCAGAGCCTGCAGCAGCAGCAGTAGCAACATGCTTAATGTGAGCAGCACTTTGGGAGAAGCAGCCAATAAAAAGGTAAGTGAAACCTAAAGGCTTTCTTTTGGATAAATAGTGAAAGATTGTTTCCATTGGTGGCTGAATTGGAAGCAAGGGTTTTGAGACCTAGGATTCTAACTCTATGAAAAGAGGGGAAAGGAGAAGGACGGTCTTTGAACTGAGGGCTAATATGCCATTGGATGATTCATCATAAAGGGCTATTCAGGCAGAAACTAGAACATTTAAAAGAGAAAGGGATAAGTATTTGAAAAACAGGAATATAAAAGGATCTTGGAGAAATGGGGTCATAGAAGAGAGTGCCAGCACCCGCACACACATTTATCAGCCCCATTATTGTCATGTCTACTACTTAGTGTATCCATATCTCACCCCTTGTGCATGTTTTCAAATCTCTCCATGGCTTCCCGCCATCTTACCTCAGCAATCTCCCCAGCGCTGGGTTCCTACTCGCACTCTCTGCTCCTCTGATTTTGGATTACTGTTCCCTCTACTCTAACATCTGCGGTGATTTTTCAGCCACTCACCACTCCTCTTTGGCACTTTACTTTGCTACCACTCTCCTTTCCTTCAATAGCCTCAACAATTCTCTTCAGCCTTCTGTTTGTCCACATTTTTTGATTCCTTCTAAGCATCCTCCTATTCCCACTTGTAAAGTTCTCTGTGATGTTATTTTACTTGAGTGGGAATGATATAAATGCAAGTTGCTGTTGAAGAAAACAGCCTCATAATGAGGTTCAGCTGTAATGCCCTCCATTGTCAAATTTCCTACAGGTACTCATTGTCTCAGCTCAGACAGGTAGCACCAAAGGGATGCTGGTGAATATGGAACCATGCCCTAGCAAAGAGTTAATGTCTTTGACAGAAAAGCAGGTCAGAGGAGAAAATTAGCAAAAGAAAAGAAAAAAGGTATATAATGTTACTGAACACAATGTAATAAGCAGCTAGGACGTCACATTGATATTTACTGTTTACGGTGTTGCTGGAATTGAAGAACTAGCTTATCTAACATCATGCTAATTATTTGCTGAATTTACATTGCCCAAACAAATTTAAAAAGACAGCCTTCTGATGTTCATTTAACCACCAAATTTAAACACAAAAGTTTTAAGAAACAACAAAATATTAATTTACAATGGGAGTATAAAAATCCTATATCGAATTATATAAGTACTACCTTCAAATCCAAATGAGCAACCCTGCAGTTGTGTAGATACTGGAGGGCCTCCAAGGTGTCCCGGATGTAAAAGGCTACCTTTTCCTCCAAATGTTCCCCTTGATTTACCAGAAATTCAAGCAAGCGACCATTGTCCAAACTTTGAGACAAGAATAGGAGCATTTAGAATACCCTAATTTTGAAAGTACATTTTAATCACAACAAACGATTGGAGGGAGGGAAAATTAACAGGTGTCTTCAACTAAAGCAAACTACAATTATTTCACATTTGATTTTTTTTTTATTTGTTTGGGGGATGTGGATATTGCTAGCTAGGTCAGCATTTATTGCCCATCCCTAATTGTTCTCGAGAAGGTGGTGGTGAGCTGCCTTCTTGAACTGCTGCAGTCCATGTGGGGTAGGTACATTAGCACTGCTGTTAGGAAGGGACATCCAGGATTTTGACCCAGCAACAGTGAAGGAACCGCGATATAGTTCCAAGTCAGGATGGTGTGAGACTTGGAGGGGAATTTGCAGGTGGTGGTGTGATATGTAATACATATGTTATATACACATTTTATGAACACTTCTGGTGTGAGCTTTCCCATCACAAAATTGGTATGTGGAATGCTGATTTAATGCTCGAACTCTGGGTGAAACACAATTACATTTCTACTCCTGTGACCTCAATGGAAGGTAAAATTGGACAGGGGTATAAAACAGGCAGTCAACCATATTCTGATAGTTTCCTATTGGGTGAGTTAGGTTAGAATTACCCCAATGAGTGGGTACCACCATTCTCTTCAAAAATATATTATAAATTCTTTTTAGGCTCTGATGTTCATTTGACCCTGCACCCCTCCCCTCGCACCGAGAAACTTAACTCCTCCCCCCTCCCCACCAGTGTTGCGCCTCGTTTCCCCGGATGGGGATCCGAAGGCATTGTGGAGGCAATGGGAGACTCATTAATTCAGGTAATTTAATTTATTTAAATATTTAAGTGGCAGTCCCATCGCAGAGCAGTGGCGGGGGTGGGTGGGGGGGGGTGGGGCGCCACGAGGCCTCGCCACCGCCAGCAATATTGGCCCGGGTCCTGCCGGCATTGAGGTCCGTGGTGGGCCTCATCCGGGGCCATCTTCATGTCCCCCCTCGCCACGGATCCCAACGTCGAGGCCTCTATAAAACCAAGCCCATCATTTTTGTTACTCTTTCTTTTGTATTCTCAATCTCTTTTTAATCACAGTTTTTAAGCACTTAATTTCTCCAAAATAAGGTCTTCCACCAGCACCAACTCTGATATTGAACTTTCAGAATCTTTCCTGGTACATCTCTCTCTGCTGCTCAGTAATTTATTCTAACTTGCTTTAATGGTCTCCATCCATTTTTATTTCCTTTTTATATTTTTACTTCTAATGAATTGGAATTTATATAATGCCTTATGTCTGAGGAAGCCATTTCATGTATCAAATTACTTTGAAGTGCAGTCATTGTTGCTGTGTAAATATATGCAACATGCAATTTTGTGAACAGCATGTTGCCACAAACTGTAACACAATGATCAATTATTTTATTTTTAGTTGTATTAGTTCAGCAATATGTGTCAAATCATTCTCCATAGGTCCAACCACAAGTGCCGTTAAACAAGCATTTGAGCAGAATCCTGGGCAATTAGGGAAGGGCAATAAATGCTGGCCTAGCCACCCAAGCCTACATCCCATGAACGAATAAAAAAAAACAGGTGTTCACTTTTTACAATCTAATGCCTTCAATAATTTATTATATACCACTTGACATAAAACAGAAACATTTCAACACTATTTGAACCTAAGCCTGAAAATCTGCACAGGTTTTATTTGTTTATCAGGACTTTCCAGTTCAATGCTTCATTTATGTTACAAAAAGCTTCACGAAATAGTTCTCAGCAGTAATATAGCCTCCCTGTGGAGGGGACTCCCATGTTGAGGAATCTGCCATGTTTACAAAGGAGTGGATTCTACAGCACAACAACATCACAATAAGAAATGAACAGCTCCAAACTTGTACTGCAATTATTTTTAAATCATAGTTTCATGATTTTGTTTTCTAATGTCAGAACTTCCCAATGGCCAAGGAAGATATGTTTAGGCCATAATAAGAGGATAAGAAATAAGAGCAGGTATAGGTTATAGGGTTCATCAAGCCTGCTCTGCCATTCAATGAGATTATGGCTGAATTTTAATATCATTTTCATTTTCCTGCTTGATCTCTATACCCCTTGATACCCTTAGTGCCCAAAAATCTATCAAATAATCTTAAATGAACTCAACTATTGAGCATCCACAACTTTCTGGGCTAGAGAATTCCAAACATCAATTCACAACCCTCTAAGTGAAGAAATTTCTCCTCATTTCAATCCGAAACGGCCAACCCATTACCCTGAGGCCTAGATCCCTAGTCCTGGACTCTCCAGCCAACAGAAACAGAATGTTCCCTGTCAAGCCCTCTAAAAATGTTACATGTTGCAATGCGAATACTTCTCTTTCTTCTAAACTCCACAGGATATCTGCCTGTTCTACTCAATCTCTCCTCATAGGACATTTCAGGAATCAATCTAGTGAACCTTTGTTGCAGCCCCTCTAAACCAAGTATATCATTCCTTAGATAAGGAGACCAAAACTGTGCATGGTACTCCAGATGTGGTCTCACCAAAGTGCTATATAATTGCAGAAAGACTTCTGGGAATAGAAATTCATCCCGGGCGATGGTGCAAAATGGGCAGTATCGGATCGGCCGTCCATTATATGCAGCGCCTAATATTTAATTCTGCCGACTGCAATGGAACTGAATATCAGGCGCAGCGTATAACGGACGGCTGATCTGAAACTGCCTGAGATGAATTTCTATCCCCCTTACTCTTCTACTTCAACCCCCTTGCAATAAAGGATAGCATACCATTTGCATTCCCAATTGTTGCTGTACCTGCATGTTAATTTTCTGTATTTTGTGTACAAGGACATCCAAATTCCTCTGAATACCAACATTTACTAGTCTCTCACCTTTTAAAAATATTCTGCTTTTCCATTCTTCCGACCAGAGTGGCTAATTCTACACTTCCCCACATTATGCTTTAATTACCCTCTTGCAGCTAGTATAAATACTGGAGGTTTTGCTAATGTGTGAAGTAAGTAGCACAAAGTCCAGCTTGACTGAGTCCTGTGAGACAGAGTGCTTAACCCGAGGAATTTGGTAAGTGAGGGAATTCGGTGCAGTGAGGGCAGAGAAGCTGCTCTGGTCTTTTACAGAACAAGGAGTGATCGGAAAGAGGGAACCAGAGACAATGAGACCTGAGAGCTGAAGCACAGAGGCATTAATTAGGTAAGCAGGTAGGTGATTGATTGGTGAGTTTTAAGGATTTTTTTCTCTCTAAACTGGGTCAGTGGTTTAAACTGGTACTGAGGAGATGTTAGTATTGTATTAAATTTATAACTTAACTAGTTAAACTACTTAACATAATTACAAATAATCATTGAATGATATTTCTAAACTTTAAAACATCTAGTTAAATAAAAAACAATAAAGATGGCAGGGCAGGTGCTGCAGCTATAGCATGTGGGAGCTGGTGGACACCAGTGTAATCCACTGCAACCACATCTGTAGTAAGTGCCTGTAGCTCGAGGAACTTAGCCTCAAAGTTGATGAGCTGGAGTCTGAGCTTCAGACACTGCGATGCATCAGGGAGAGAGAAAGTTACCTGGTTACTTTGTTCCAGGAGGCAGTCACACGCCATAAGCTAGGTACTTCTGATTTGGTCCATGGTGAGGGACAGGAGGGTGTGACTGTGAATGAGGCAGGCGTGGGGATCTAGAAGGTAGCAATGGAGGAGTCTCAGCCCTTGCACTTGTCCAACAGGTTCGAGGTACATGCAGCTTGTGTGCACAAGAGCAGGGACTGCAGAGAGGATGAACAAACTGACCACAGCATCATTGTGCAGGGAGCCATTCAAGTGAGGGGAGTAAAAAGGAATGCAGTTGTAGTAGGGGACAATATAGTTAGGGGGATAGATGCTGTTCTCTGCAGGCGAGAGCATGAGTTCCGAAGGCTGTGTTGCCTGTCCAGTGCCAGGGTTAAGGACATCTCAGGGCTGGAGAGGAACTTGGAATGGACAGGGAAGGATCCAGTTGTCATGGTCCACATGGGTACCAATGACACAGCTAGGACTAAGAAAAAGGTTCTGCTGAGGGAATATCAGCAGCTAGGGGCTAAATTAAAAAGCAAAACCATAAAGTTAATAATCTCTGGATTACTACCTGAGCCACAAGAAAATTGGCATAGGGTAAATAAGATCAGAATGCGTGGCTCAAAGCTTGGTGTGGGGGAAATGAGTTTTAATTCATGGGGCACTGGCACCAGTACTGGGGAAAGAGGGAGCTGTACCGTTGGGATGGCATTCACCTGAATCCCGTTGGGACCAGTGTTATATTGAATAGCATAACTAGGGCTTTAGAGAGGGTTTTAAACTAAATAGTGCAGGGGAAGGTTAATGTGAGGGAACATTTGGAAAGTTTAAGAGAAAAGATAAGGCAAAGTGCAGTGTAACGATATGGGTAATGATAACCAGAGTGCGACAGGAAGGGACAGAGTGCACCAGCAAATAAGGTCAGAGTAGGGAAAAGTGGTAAAAAGACAAAATTAAAGGCTCTTTATCTGAATACATGCAGCATTTGAAATAAGATGGATGAATTGTTGGCACAAATAGAAATAAATGAATATGATTATGATAGCCCTTACAGAGACGTGGTTGCAAGGTGATCAAGGCTAGGAACTGAATATTCAAGGATATTTGACATTTTGGAAGAATAGGAAGAATGGAAAGGGAGGTGGGGTAGCTCTGTTACTAAAGAACAAGATCAACACAGTATTGAGAAATGATCTTGGCTAAGAAGGTCAAGGTGTAGAATCAGTTTGGGTGGAGATAAGAAATAGCAAAGGGAAAAAGTAACTGGTGGCAGTAGTTTATAGGCCCCCTAAAAGTAGCTCTACCATCGGACAGAATATAAATCAATGAATAATGGGGGCTTGTAAGAAAGCTACTGCAATAATTATGGGTGATTTTAATCTGCATATCGATTGGATGAATCAATTTGACAAAAGTAGCCTGGAGGATGAGTTCATAGAGTGTATTTGGGACAGTTTCTTAAAACAATACGTTCTGGAAACAACCAGGGATCAGGCTATTTTAGACCTGGTAATGTGCAATGAGACAGGATTAATTAATGACCTCACAGTAAAGGGATCCTCTAGTCAAGAGTGATCAAAACATGATATAATTTCATATTCAGTTCGAGGGTGGGAAATTTGGGTCTGAAACTAGTGTCTTAAATTTAAATAAAGCCAATTACAAGGGTATGAAGACAGAGTTGGCTAAAGTGGACTGGGAAAATAGATTAAAACGTAAGACGGTAGAAAAGCAGTGGCAGACATTTAAGGAGATATTTTTTTTTTTTTAGAACATTACAGCGCAGTACAGGCCCTTCGGCCCTCGATGTTGCGCCGACCTGTGAAACCATCTGACCTACACTATTCCATTTTCATCCATGTGTCTATCCAATGTCCACTTAAATGCCCTTAACAAAGATATATTGGATTGAGAATGAAAAAAATCTGAGAAGGATGCACC
The DNA here is from genome assembly GCF_036365525.1 of Heterodontus francisci. NCBI lineage: Eukaryota > Metazoa > Chordata > Chondrichthyes > Heterodontiformes > Heterodontidae > Heterodontus > Heterodontus francisci. Next base: position 68,492,779 of record NC_090377.1, on the reverse strand, counting down.
ATTTGTAGTTAACTAAGAAAGTTAAGGATGGTATCAAATTGAAACAAAAGGTGTACAATACTGTGAAGATTAGTGGTGGGCCAGAAGATTGGGAAATTTTTAGAAACCAGCAAAGGATGGCTAAAAAAAAGAGGGAGAAATTAGAGTCTGATAGTAAAAGCAAGAAATATAACAACAGACAGTAATAGTTTCTACAAGTATATAAAAAGGAAATGAATAGCTGAAGTAAGCATTTGTCTCTTAGAGGATGAGACTGGGGAATTAATAATGGGAAACAAGGAAATGCAGAGACTTTGAACAAGTATTTTGTATCTGTCTTCACAGTAGAAGACACAAAAGCATCCCAAGAATAGTAGAAAGTCAAGAGGCAAAAGTGAGGGAGGAACTTAAAACAATCACAATCACTTGAAAAAAAGTACTAGGAAAACTAATGGGATTAAATGCTGACAACTCCACTGAACCTGATGGCCTGCATCCTAGGGTCTTAAAATAAGTCGCTGCAGAGATAATTGATACATTGGTTGTAATGTTCCAAAATTCCCTAGATGCTGGAAAGGCTCCTGTGGATCGGAAAACCCCAAATGTAACACCCCTATTCAAGAAAGGAGGACTGGAGAGGTCCCGCAGGGTGGGGTCGTGGGGGAGTGGGGTGTACGGGGGTCGGTAGCAAGGGCAGAGGGTAGCTCTCAGTGGGTCCTCGCCTTCCCAACGCCAGGTCCCTCATTCAGGCAATAAGTGCCTTTTAATGAGGGCCACCTGCCACAAGGTTAATTGCGGCAGCAGCGGGATGAGGCCCTTAATTGGGGATTAATTGCCCAGTTAAGGGCCTCAATTGGTGGAGGGGCAAGAAGGCCATTCACAGGCCTTCCTGTCCCAGACTAAATTCTGGTGGAGCTGGGATGGTGGCATGAACCCCCTCTCCTTCACCATTCCGCCCGATTTTATGCTCTCCCCACCATGGGGGAGAGCATAAACCTCCCCCCAAAGTGTCTGCAAAGGGTTGTAGATAGGTTAAGTAAGTGGGTAAAAATTTGGTAGATGGAATAAAATGTGGGAAAATGTGAGATTGTCCACTTTGGTGGGAAGAATAGAAAATCAGAATATTATTTACATGGAGAGAGACTAAGAATGCTGTGGTACAGAGGGATGTGGGTCTCCTTGTACATGAATCACAAAAAGTTAGTATGCAGGTACAGAAAGAAATTAGGAAGGCAAATTGAATGTTGGCCTTTATTGCAACAAGGATGGAATATAAAAGTAAGGAAGTCTTGCTACAACTGTACAGGGCACTGGTGAGACAGCACCTAGAGTACTGTGTACAGTTTTGGTCTCCTTACTTAAGGATATACTTACATTGCAAGCAGTTCAGAGAAGGTTCGCTGAGCTGATTCCTGGGATGGAGGTGTTGTCTTATGAGGAAAAGTTGACCAGGTTGGGCCTATAGTCATTGGAGTTTAGAAGAATGAGAGGTGATCTTATTGAAACATATAAGATTCTGAGGAGGCTTGACAGGGTAGATGCTGAGAAGATGTTTCCCCTTTTGGGGGAATCTAGAACTCAGGGGCACAGTTTAAAATAAGGGGTCTCCCATTTAAGACGGAGATGAGGAGGAATTTCCTCTCTCAGTGGGTCATTAATCTTTGGAATTCTCTACCCCAGAAGAGCAGTGGAGGTTGGTCATTGAATATATTCAAGGCTGAGTTAGACAGATTATTGATCGACAAGGGTGTAAAGGGTTATGAAGGACAGGCAGGAAAGTGGATTTAAGGCCACAATTAGATCAGCCATGAACTTATCGGATGACAGAGCAGGCTCAAGGGGCTGAATGGCCTACTCCTGCTCCTATTTCTCGTGATCTTATGACTTAGAAAATGGCTGCTTGAACTTTGAAAGAAAACTAATTTACCTGAATAACTAGGCTGACCAAAGTAAAGATGCAAATCAATCCCATAGTGTTAATGCAAATAATATTTTATGTAACAAATGCTGATGGCGTAGAAGATACAAAATAGACACTTACAGTTCAAGAACTAAGATATAGCCGGTAGGAAACTCATATGTATCACATATTGCAGGAAATTGTGGGTGTTGTAGGTTTAGTAAGATAGCTGCCTCATGGGCTACTTGGTCTTTCTTCTTCATTTTCTTGCTGATGAACTTGACAGCTACTTCTCTTTTGGTTGATTTTTGTATACATTTCTTCACCACAGAGAAACGACCTCTGTAATACAGAAAAGTATTCAAAACTTAAATAGATAGTATCAATGACATAAATGAGATCCCACGCCTTTTGGAGTAATGCATCTTGTTGGAACACTTTCACTTCAACATTCTGGTAACTATTATTTGCTAGTTCAACAATGCAAGCTTAACTTATGTACTTATTGTGAAAACTTGCAAATGCCCCATGGCGTTGCTGATGGCGAGTTGGAAGATACACAGTTTAACAATAATGGGCATTTATGCCATGTGGGATATATCAGGGCCATTGATTGACTGAATAATTCATATTCATTTGAATTGAATGGCAATCCTTGAATTTTGCTGGTGATTTAGGAATCAAATTCCTCAAATCTAAAAATTGTTAATGGGTGGCTTTTATTTTATTTTATGTATTTCCTTACCTATTTGTTTAATTTTTATCCTTTAACAGTTTTGAAAGTAAAAATGCACAACAAGGTGGTAGGCAAGGTGGACCAGATGGACAACAAATATCTGTGGCAGTTCCACCGTATGTTCGGCAGGAATCCGTTGGAGTGGCTGGAAACCAGGTTAGGGATATGCTGGGTCTTGCCTTTGTGTCCAAATATAGTGGATGGCCTATTGGGGATGGAATCTCTCTTTGCCCAGACATGCCCATCATCGTAAGGTGACGTCCTACAGGTGTCCGTATGCCTCGGACCTTCACAGCAACTTGGTGTATGATTTGTGGAGGTATGTCTGGTCTAACAAAGCCTATGTCCGTGAACACCAGTGGTTGTGGGGCCACCAGAAGAACAAAAAGCTTTAGTAAAAAATCCAAATTTTAAAGCGGCCCTTAACAAGGAGGCTTCTGCAGACACAACTTTGTTGTTTCTGGTGGGACCCCCAAGATCCCACCTGAGCTCAGAAACCAGGACTGCACTTCCCAGGTGTTTATATATTGTGAACACGCCAGATACACTCTTAGTGATATGGGTACCATCCATTTGCAGTCTAACTAGTAAAGCTCTCCTGACCATGGAAAGTTTGCTGGGGTCGGTTGTGAAGGTTCCGAGCAGGCACCTTTTTCTATCAATAAGGATGTTTGTGTTATAAGAAGGAATATCAAGGTCATGGATCTACACTAACTGTTTAACTGAAATATTTTTATTTAAATACATTCTGGGAATTTTGTTACTGATGCCTTGAGGATTCAATTGCAAAACTCTAACAAATAATCATGAAAAATGTAGCCGTTATATTTTATATGTATTCCATTTGTATTTAATTTTTATCTTTTACCATTTTTAGAGCTGATAATACACAACAAGATGGTATGCAAGATTAGCAATTCTAGGGCGGCGAGTGGGGTGTAATTGCAGTCGGCAACATTCCTGGAGTCATAGGGCTGATTTTTCAGGTCCCGCCAGTGGACTGTGGGGAAATGGAGGTGGGCAGGGATGAAAATACCAGCGCCAGCCAGCATGCCAATCTCCTGACACCATTCCTCCAGCAACTTTCAGCAGGGTAGGCGGATGGCAGCCCTGAGATCCCCCAATTCATTAACGACAATTAAGATTGTTAAGGGGCTCATTGACAGGGGCGCATGGTCTGCACACGTTCTCTGGGGCAGATCAGGTGAATGCAGGCAGACACTTAGTCAGGAGCCAAGGACTTAGGTGGGCCCATGAAAGGGTGAACAGTGCAGAAGGGGTCTCAGCCAGGGGAGAGTGGGAGGAAGCACTCAGGTAATGCAGGGAGTCAGCATCCTCCTGGCATTGCGGATCTATTAGAAGAGGGGGCAAGGCTGCCAAACACAATTGAGGGAGTCATCTGAGCACAAGGACGGCAGCAGTTGGCAATGGGGGCACGATTCTCAGATTTTGGGTCCAGTAGCAATGAGGAGCAACACCCTCCTCAGAATGGGCAGAGCCCCAGGGATCAGCAGAGCAGAAGAGAGGGATGAGGGACAGGAAGGATAAGGAGGTCATACCCTCAGCATCGGATCTCCTGGCGAAGAGGATCAATCTTGAGCTGACCAAGGAGCAGTGCCACAGGAATTTGTGACTCTCCAGGAAGAAGGTCACAGAGCTCTGTGCCCTCATCATGGAATACCTCACACCTTGCAGCACTGGTCACCATGCCCTGCCAGTGGCCGACAATGTCACCGTGGCCTTGAACTTCTTCACTTCTGGCTCCTTCCAATGATCAGCTGTGGACCTTGGTGGCATCTCGCAAACGGCTGCACACCACTGCATCTCATTGATGCCCTATTTGAGAGAGCTGGACAGTACACTCTATTCCAGGCAGACGTGACCTCACAGGCACAGAAGACAGTGGATTTCACCTGTATTGCTGGATTCCCCCAGGTGCAGGGCATCATCGATTGCACGTATGTGGCCATCAAGGCACCCAGTTACCAGCCAGTGCGATCCATCAACAGGAAGGTCTTCCACTCCCTCAATGTCTAACTCATCTGCAACCACAACAAGAGCTTCCTCCATTTGTACACTCGCTTTCCTGGCAGCTGCCATGACTCCTTCATCCTCCGGCAGTCCAGGCTGCCGCAGCTCTTTACTCCACCCCCCCACCAAATCCCATGGATGGATTCTAGTGGACAAGGAATATCCCTTGAAGAGATGGTTACTCACCCCTCTCCAAGAACCTGAGACAGAGGCACAGAGATGATACAACCAAAGCCATCTGCTCACTAGGACAGCCATTGAGCAGGCCATCAGGCTTCTGTAGATTCAGTGCCAGTGCCTGGACCAGTGGGTTGGCACCCTGCAATACACATCTGGAAGGGTCTCACTCATTGTGGTGCTCTACTGCGCTCTCCATTACACAGCCCTGCAAAGATGTATGGACCTTGAAAGAGAGTGAGGCCTTGGAAGGACACAGCTCATCAGAGGAAGAAGACGTGGAAGAGGAGGAGGAAGAGGAGGCGGGATTGGGGTAGTTGCACCGAGGTGCCCTGGATGCGCAGGGAGGTGGCCGGGCCTGGCCCGGGGCTCAAGGGTCTTGTCAGGATGCCATTAATGTCAGGGAACATCTGATTCAGGCTCATTTCGACTGAGCCCCTCTGACCCAGGAGTAATGGCACGGTCTGGAACTCACCTTGAGCTGCCTGTGCTAACACTTCCATTGAAACATGCAAATGTTCATCGCCAATAAATAATGCACATCTGCCCAGAGGTTTTACCATCACCGTAGATGGACCTTTGCTCACCTTCATCACTTTATACCTCTTTCCTTTTCCCGCCATTAACAAGAGGAGGCTCACACTTCTGGCTTCATGTGTCAGTATTTACATGGTGCTCATAAAGGAAAACAGTGCACAGTTACAGGTAGAAAACACCCTAGTGACCCACTCAGTGCTCTGCCCGTGCGGTAGCCTCTGCTCTCTGCCACTTCTATGAGGTGCTCCCCTGGTGGCCTCAGAGCAGATGGAGGCAGCCTGCTGACTTGTCTCTGCCTCCGGCTGAGATGCACATGGTGGTTATCCTCATCGTGAAGGTGCCAGTGGGGGCACCTCCAGAGGCTGCTGCACCAGCATCACTGCAGGGAAAGCCTGCAACACAGATGCTCCCTCCGTCAGAGGGGCCAAGAAGGTCAATGATGATGATGGTGCCACATAAGGGGTGGCATCCTTATACTCCTTGATGACAGCCTCAGTACTTGCCTGGCACTTCGGATGGCCGGAGGGGAGCATCAGCTGGGGCACAACTGGCATCCCCTCCACACATCCCTGCGCCATCAGCACCACTGAATAGTCAAGGCTACATAATGTGGAATGCATCCTGTGAACATCAGTACGCAGTTCCTGTATGCCTCCAAGTGCTGCTGCATATGGCTCTCAATGAAGTTTGCCACTCTCTCAATGCAAAAGCTCATGTGCTCAAAGCCCTGAGCAATCATGATGCACATGAGCTGGATGGACTCCTCCATTCTCAGTACATGTCCCCGCACTGCCTCAGGGAACTCTGACATGTGGGAGCACATCTGTTGCTGCTGATTTAGAAAGAGCCTCCTTAGGCCCTGCATCTGTGCCCAGCTGAGCAGGGCTGTGCCTGTCCTCCATTCTCCGAGCCTCTGCCTCTGGCACCTCCTCCTGCATACTAGTGCCATGCCCATCATCCAGTACCACCCTATCTAACCGCACGCAAGGAACCACTGAGGTGGCTGTATCTGCGCTGGTGGACGGTGCGTTTGTAAAGTGTGATGGTGCCTCTTCTGGGCTCTGATGTTGCTGTGCTTGGCCCAGTGATGGTGAGGGAGTTGGTGTCAATGCCTCGACATCTGCACCTGTGGGAGACACAAGAACAGATCGTGAGATGTAGCCTTGGAGAACAAAAATCTCTGCAGTGCTGTGGGTTTCCAATGCATCTCAGTCTTTGATATGATTTCAGATGGGTGGAGTGCAGTGCACCGCCTTAATGAAGGAATTTCACTCTCTAATCATCATCTCCACCCACAGATGCGCACTTCACCTTGCTTGACTGCCCGTGGTCCGTGACCCTGGCAATGTACATGGCTTCCTCCTCCATGGCGGTGATAATGTGTAGGTAGGGAACCCTTCCTCCTGTCTGGGCCCTCTCCTGGGCATTATGAGCCCATTTCTCCTGCAAGGACAAAAGAGAGTGAGATAAGGCACTTCTGTCTTCTTTGGCCAATGCCAGCTGCTCCTATTCATCAGAAGCTATATGTTTCAGTGCTGGCAGATCCTCAGCAGCACTATGGCTCTGAGCTATTCTGAGGGGTCATTTAGTACCCTGTGCACACATTCTTCCCATGTTCAGGAGCAGCATGTGCCCTGAGGTTCCTCAGCTGGTATGTCTTCTGAAAGGTGAATACCCAGAGGCCTGTCCTGAGGGTTTGGTGTTGCACTCACTTTGCCAGAGCTTATTACGTTATTGAACCTTTTCCTACATTGAACTCAGTCTACGCACGCCACACTGTCTTCTGACTGCTTGGTCTCAGTGGGTGGACTCCTCCTGCCACACTCTGGGAAAAAGACCTCCCTGTTCTCCCTCACGGTCTCCAGGGCCACATCCAAGAATTGAGGGGTTGCCTGCCCCGGGTTCCTGGCCTCTGCCTCTCCTGAGACATCTTTCGATCTGAATGTAAAGCAATGAAACCACAGCCACAGTAATGGCTGCTTAAATCGGTCTGCACATGCACAGTCCTACCTCTGCTTCCGCCCCTGTGGGGGCCCATAATTGGCAGCCAAACCTGTCTCCAAACCAATTAAGGGGGCACCTCAGTGAAAATTGGGAGCAGATGACTGTTTCCTTTTGAAATTGTTGATCGTCTCCACCATTCCCATAGGCAGCGGGTTCCTGGTCATTACCACTTGCTGTGTAAAAAGTTCTTCCTCACATTCTCCCTGCACCTATTGCCCAAAACCTTAAATCTGTGTGGTCAGCTAATGCGAACAGCATTTCTTTGTCTACCCTGTCTAAACTGGTCATAATCTTGTACACCTCTATCAAATCTCCCCTCAGTCTCCTTTGCTTCAAGGAGAACAACCCCAGCTTCTCCAACCTAACCTTACAGTTAAAGTCCCTTATCCCTGAACCATTCTGGTAAATCTCCTCTGAACATTCTTAGGGGCCCACACATCTTTCCTAAAGTGTGGTGACCAGAACTGGAGGCAATATTCTAGCTGTGGCTTAACATGAGCTCGATAAAGGTTCAGCATAACGTTCCTGCTTTTGTACTCAATACCTCTATTTATGAAGTCCAAGGTCACATATGCTTTGCTCATTACGCTCTCAACATGTCCTACCATCTTCAAAGACTGATGCACATAACCCAGGACCCTGTGTCCTTGCAAACTGTTTTGAACTGTGCCAAAATGTATCACCTCACACTTCTCTGTATTAAATTCCATTTGCCACTTGTCTGCCCATTCTGCTAGATGATCTACGTCCTGTTCCTTTAGATTTTTTTTATTCAATCGTGGGATGTGGGTGGCACTGGCTAGGCCAGCATTTATTGCCCATCCCTAATTGCCCTTGAGTAGGTGGTGGTGAGCTGCCTTCTTGAACCACTGCAGTCCTTCGGGTCCAGGTACACCAACAGTGCTTTTAGGAAGGGTCTTCCAGGATTTTGACCCAGCGACAGTAAAGGAATGGCGAAATAGTTCCAAGTCATGAAGGTGAGTTGCTTGGAGGGGAACTTGCAGGTGATGGCATTCCCTTGCATCTACTGTGCTTGTCCTTCTAGGTGGTAGAGGTCGCGGGTTTGGAAGGTGCTGTCAAAGAAGGCTTGGTGAGTTGCTGTAGTGTATCTTGTAAATGGTACACACTGTGCATCGGTGGTGAAGGGAGTGAATGTTGAAGGTGGTAAATGGGGTGACAATCAAGCAGGCTGCTTTGTCCTGGATGGTGTTGAGTTTCTTGGGTGTTGTTGGAGCCGCATCCATCCAGGCAAGTGGAGAGTATTCCAGCACACTCCTGACTTGTGCCTTGCAGATGGTGGTCAGGCATTGGGGAGACAGGACGTTAGATACTCGCCACAGAATTCCCAGCCTCTTGTTGCCACAGTATTTATGTGGCTGGTCCAGTTCCGTTTCTGGTCAATGGTAACCCTCAGGTTTTTGACAGTGGGAAGTCAGCGACAGTAATGCCATTGAACATCAAGGGGAGATAGTTAGATTCTCTCTTGTTTGAGATGGTCATTGCCTGGCACTTGTGTGGCGTGAATATTACTTGCTGCTTAGCAGCCCAAGCCTGGATGTTGTCCAGGTCTTGCTGCATCTGGACATGGGCTGCTTCAGTATCTGAGCAGTCACGAATGGTACTGAACATGATGCAATCATCAGCGAACATCCCCACTTCTGACTTTATGATGGAGTGAAGGTCATTGATGAAGCAGCTGAAGATGGTTGGGCCTCAGACACAAAACCAAGTTGTTTTTACTTGCATTTTATTGTGGAAACATGATTGTCATCACTCATTAATGAGAAAGCTGTTATTGCCAAACAGAAGGCAAATTTGGGCCAGGCAATAAATGGTGGAACACAATAAATGTTGGACAGCAGTTTTCAGTGAACTAAGATACACTGGCTAAGGGATCTGAGTGTAATATATCCTACCTCCCAAATCTTTAAAATCACCTTTGTAATTCAGATTTACACTACCTTCCAATTTCAAATAGTTCTGTGTAAGCAGATTCAAAGTTATCCTTCCATGGAATTCTTGAGTCATCACTTGTAGGCTCTGAGTAGAGATCAAAAGCAATTAGGAGGAGCAGCTTCTAAGGAAAATTGTGAAGCAGGATTGATTCAGTTGACTTAACAAAAATCAAATAATAAATGACACTGAGAGCAATTATACCAACAGCTGTGATGGTTCACTAGCTGATCTAACCAACAAGAAGTTAAACTCACCAGATAAACTGCTAGTTTAATTAGTTAAGAGTTAGTTATTGATTAGAAAGTGAGAAGGATTGTAAATCAGTATCAGAAATTTATAATTATCTGAAAATGGGCAAATAGCTCTACCAACCGTTGCCTGATTTGCGATCAGACATGCTTAATTTTATTTTCCTGCAGCAAAATGAACTTGGAGTTAAGTTTTCATTGGGTTACTGAGCTGAAAAAGCAATAATGATGATTAGAGGGTGAGATCTGATCCACATTTGATCAGAATTTGGGTTTAAGTTCAGTATGACTGAATTGTTCTCACATTTTATTAACAAATCACTTGTAATTGCTTCGTTACTGGACGACCAAGAGCAATACTTTGCATGTTGCAAAATTTCAGTGTCATATCCAGATAAGTGATGTCTGAAATTTTTTAGACATGTCTTCTTTATTTTGAAATTTTTCATTTTAGAAGTAAGTATAAAGAACACAAATTATAAAGGGCTGGATTTTTGTGGCAGCAGGTGCTCAAAATAGTCCCGCCTGCGATGTTTGCAGCCGCACTGCAGCGATTACACACTGGGCAGCCATTTAGCAGATGACATCGGCCATCCCCCTCAATCACGGGGCGGGGACAGCATTGGTGACGCCATGAATGGGTCAACTGATGTTGGATCAGGTGCTGCTGCCATCGTTAAAAGGCTGGCAGCCCTGCATTTACTCTCCTTGCATTGAATAGCAGCTTACTGCAGCAATACTTCAGTGGTTTGCCATAATTTTGCAACTCAGCAAGCATCCTCCCGGGCACCATGTCAGAGGTCAGAGCAAGGGTGGCCCCATGGTTCAGCGATGCCTCCTGACTGATTCTCCTCCAGGCTGCATGGGAAAGGTGGCAGGTCTCTATCCCAGTGATGGCAAGAAGAGGTCCTCCTGCCTGACCAAGCAAACCTGGATGGAGATCGCAGAGGAGGTTAGCAACCGTGGGGTCACCAATCATAACTGGGTGCAGGCCAGGAAGAGGGTCAATGACCTCCTACACTCAGCCAAGGTAAGTTGCAGGGTTTCACATAGCTTGCTGTGATCTGTTTGCCCACAAGCATAAAGAGGCACGGTTGACATAGCCATTCCAATGATAGGAAGGTCATGGCGTAATGATAGCAGATGACTGACTGCATAAGTGATACCAGTCTTCCTTGTTTCAATCTTACCCAATTGAGACCCATAACAGGTACAGTCAGTATGAGAGCAGCAACATCCTCCAGGTGCAGAAGAGGGGCCCATGCCAGCATTGACCTGATGTCGAGACGTTTGGAACTTAATAACTGCATCCTTGATCTTTCAGGAGAAAAGGGCCCACAACAGCAGGGAGGCATCCAGGACCAGTGACGGGGTGCCCAACCTGCGGCCTCTGTCTCAGGCCAAAGAGGAGGCGCTTGAGTTTGCCGGGAGAAAAGGAGGACCTACCATATCTGACGTCGAACTCAGGGTTCCAGTTGAAGAGAGTGATTATTGACAAACACAGAATTAATCCAAATTACATTTTATAGTGAAACACAATGCTGTCACCATTGTGACATTTGTACCATAACACCTAAATGTCTGCTCTTTACATTGTATCTTGCAGGGCAGTGCTTGCAAATGCTTAGAAACAATGAGGAAACAACAAAAACCTGTGAGGATGATCAACACTTAGAGGATGCATCATCCCATGACTCTCCTGCACCTTCCACCAGCGCAGATACTCTCACCTCGTTGGGTATTCGCTTGGCATTAGATTCGGGGTTACAAACTGGTGAGAGCACCACACATGCGCCCGAGCAGCTGGCTGAGCCTGAGACAGCCGAGGCCTCTGACAGTCAGAGAACTGTGGGTATCCAGGCCCAGGCTGATGACAAGTCTCTGGTGTCGACAGCACAGAGCATGATGGAGTTGCAGGGAGAGGTAAAGCAACATCTGGCAGAGATGCCAGAGGCCATGTGCAGTCATGAGCGGACCATGGAGGAGTCCATCCATGCAATGACTGCTGCCTTGTCCAAGACATGTGAGCGCATGGCTTCGTCTATCAAGAGGTTGGCGACACTCATGGAGAGCCACATTCTGCAGATGCGCCATGACCTGCAAACCCTCGCCTTGGCCATGACTTCAAAGCAGCAGTGGCAGGGCGAGAGAAGGACCAGGAGCTTGGAGAGTGTTCCCGCTCCTAATCCTTCTTCGGAGAGCAGGGAGGTTCCAACAAGCCTTGAGAGGGAGGAGGAAAGGATGCGTTCCACATCTGGGGTCTCCCTCAGGACGATTTTTGTGTGCACATGGGCTCCTCAGCCCCTCTGCCAGTGTCCAGCTCTCAGCAGCTGCAATGCCTGAGGACAGTCCTGCACCAGTGCAGGAAGCCTTCAGGCAGCCGGGGCCCTCCAGACCTCAGGCACCCAGAGGACGACCGCCGAAGTCTTCACAGGCCAAGGGGCATCCTGATCAACAGCCTGCCTTCAGTCCAGCTGCTAGTGCAGAGGTAACACCACGAAGGAGCACCCGTATTAAAAGACACCTTGACACACATGGGTATTCACGGGTGAGACAGATAGGTCATTTTTAAAAATTCATTCATGGGATGTGGACATCGCTGGCCAGGCCAGCATTTATTGCCCATCCCTAATTGCCCTTGAGAAGGTGCTGGTGAGCTGCCTTCTTGAACCGCTGAAGTCCATGTGGGGTAGGTACACCCACAGTGCTGTTAGGAAGGGAGTTCCAGGATTTTGACCCAGCAACAGTGAAGGAACAGTGATATAGTTCCAAGTCAGGATGGTGTGTGACTTGGAGGGGAACGTGCAGGTGGTGGTGTTCCCATGCATTTGCTGCCCTTGTCCTTCTAGGTGGTAGAGGTCATGGGTTTGGAAGGTGCTGTCTAAGGAGCCTTGGTGCGTTGCTGCAGTGCATCTTGTAGATGGTACACACTGCTGCCACTGTGCCTCGGTGGTGGAGGGAGTGAATGTTTGTAGATGGGGTGCCAATCAAGCGGGCTGCTTTGTCCTGGATGGTGTCAAGCTTCTTGAGTGTTGTTGGAGCTGCACCCATCCAGGCAAGTGGAGAGTATTCCACCACACTCCTGACTTGTGCCTTGTAGATGGTGGACAGGCACTGGGGAGTCAGGAGGTGAGTTACTCGCCACAGGATTCCTAGCCTCTGATCTGCTCTTGTAGCCACGGTATTTATATGGCTACTCCAGTTCAGTTTCTGGTCAATGGTAACCCCTAGGATGTTGATAGTGGGGGATTCAGCGATGATAATGCCATTGAATGTCAAGGGGAGATGGTTAGATTCTTTCTTGTTGGAGATGGTCATTACCTGGCATTTGTGTGGCGCAAATGTTACTTGCCACTTATCAGCTCAAGCCTGGATATTGTCCAGGTCTTGCTGCATTTCTACACAGATTGCTTCAGTATCTGAGCAGGCACGAATGGTGCTGAACATTGTGCAATCATGAGCGAACATCCCCACTTCTGACCTTATGATTGAAGGAAGGTCATTGATGAAGCAGCTGAAGATAGTTGGGCCTAGGATTAAATATGTTTTCCTGCCAATTATCAGCCTTTATTGTCTGAAAACCACATTCCACCACGGAGTGATTATGTGCCTTTCAATTCCATCATAAGTCTTACAGCACTGCCAATGTGACCACTGACATTATTAGCATGCCAATATGCATGATGCTTAATTGCACCAATGATGTAACATAGACAATGGCTCAGTTTGTTGCTTCTATTCATGCTGGAGAGACAAAAGTTATGGAGGTGTAGGACTTGAGACTATGTGCATGATGGTGAGTTTTGCTGGCAAACATATTTATTGAAAATCATGGATTGTGGAAATGCACAATTATTAGTCTCTACTTTTCCTCCCTTGCCCGCTGCTCACCATGTCTAACCTCAATCACTACTCTCTGATTTCCATGCCTGCTTGGCCTTGTGTGCCCTCTGTGTCCTATTCATCAGAGGATGTTTCATGCTCCTTTACTTCTTCATCTTGCAAGGCTTCAGTCCTCTGTAGTGCGATGTTGTGTAGAATGCAGCAGACTACAACGATGCGCACAACCATGTCTGATGCATACTGAAGGGCTCCGCCAGATCTATCAAGGCAGTGGAACCATATCTTCAGCATACCAATGGCCTGCTCGATGGTCACTCAGGTGGAGCTGTGACCGGCGTTGTAATGCCCTTCAGCACCACTGCTGGCGTTCCTACTGGCATCAGAAGCCACGTCATCAAGGGGTAGCCCTTGTGCCCAAGAATCCACCCCTGAAGGTGAGTGGTGGAGCGAAAAGCAGTGGCACCTGGGACTGGCGAAGCATGAATAAGGCATGGCAGCTGCCCGGAAAGTGGGCACACACTTGTAGGAATCATTTTCTGTGGTCACATACTAGTTGTAAATTGATGGAATGAAAGCCCTTTCTGTTTATGAAGGTGGCTGGTTGGTCCTTGGGAGCCTTGAGGGCCACATGCGTGCAGTCGAGCACACCTTGGACCTGTGGGAATCCTGCAATTGCCTCAAATCCAATGGCCCTCTTGGCCTGACTCGCAGGGTATGTCCTGTAGCGTCCAATGTCACCGCCCTCTTGAACGGAGAATTGGTCACCTCCTTGATGCAGCAGGCATTGAGAGACCCCACACATGTCACTGGTGGATCCCTGGATCGATCCAGAGGTCTAAAAGTTTAGGCTCTGATAATTTTGAGGGCCACATGCATAGGGTGACCACCAAAACCTATTGGTTGCAAGTCATCATTCAGCAGTACACAGAGGTGTGTGACGGCCTGTATGGACATCCGCAGTTGTCTCTGGCAGTTGCGCTCAGACATCTGCAGGTATGTCATCCAAGTCCTATAGACTTGCTGGCGTATCTGGGCTCATCTTTGCCTTGGCGGCTGCTGCTGCTCACGTCTAGGAGCTTCCTCTTGAGCTGCAGTGGCCTCAAGGATCCACCTCCGGTGGAAATGCCTCAGCACAGCAAGGAGATTCAGGAAAACAGGGTAAATAATACCCATCTTTACCCTCCTTGTAACTTTGGCTTCCTTTCTAAAGGTCAAGCACACCTATCTGGGCAAAGATTTGTGTTAATTTTGATTCTGCAGGATTCCGGCATGAGCTCTATGATATGGCTTGATGTTGCTCTCATGACTTTTCAGTAGTACGAGCCAACATGACCATATCAATACGATTTGAGTTGCCTGCACTGGACCTCTGAAAAAAACTACCTATACAGTTGCTGAGTTTTGTCCTCACTACCCCTCCCCCGCCCACAACAATATCCACTTGTAGAGCCCCCCCTACCCTGCCCCCAACAGTATCCACTTGCAGAGCTCCCCTTACCCTGCCCGCAATAGTATCCACTTGCAGAGATCCCCCCTCCCCCCACCAATATCCACTTGCAGAGCTCCCCCCAACAATATCCACTTGCAGAGCTCCCCTTACCCTGCCCGCAATAGTATCCACTTAGAGATCCCCTCTCCCCCCCCACCAATATCCACTTGCAGAGATCCCCCTATCCCGCCCCCAAAGTTTCCACTTGCAGTGTTTCCCCCTTCCCCCGACAGTATCCACTTGCAGAGCTCCCCCTACTCAACCCCAAAGTTTCCACTTGCAGAGCTCCCCCCTTCCCCCCCGACAGTATCCACTTGCAGAGCTCCCCCCTTCCCCGACGACAGTATCCACTTGCAGAGCTCCCCCCTTCCCCGCCGACAGTATCCACTTGCAGAGCTCCCCCCTTCCCCCCTGACATTATCCACTTGCAGTTTCCCCCTTTCCCCCGACAGTATCCACATGCAGAGCTCCAACCTCCCTTCACATCTGCAGATTGAGCTTAGTGGCAATGTCTGATGCTAAAAAATATTTCACAAGATAATAACAGATAACTTTCCTAACCTTTCTAGGCATCGAGGACTCTTGCCTCGATGGCACCATCATTTCAATGACAGGAAAGTGAAGGCATGCGAGTGCTGCACGTCATGAATTGCAAACGCCTGGAAGGATTGTGGCGGATTAGATACAAATGTATGCAAAACAGTATTTAACATATTTAAACTATGATCCCGTCGCATTGTGGCGGAGGTGACGCCATGGGATTTCGCCTTCTCCGAGAAAATCGGAAACCAGCATTACAGCGTTGGGTTTCATGGTGGACGAATCTACGCCCGTTCTCTGCCCACCTCCACCACCCCCCCACCGCCAAAAATCCTGCCTTCCAACGGAGCATAAAATCCAGCCCAAAGTTCTCAAATCCTCAGTAAATTACGAATTCATTTTTCAGAATTGCTCTCAGTGACCATTTTCTTACACACTTGGGTAATTAGAACTCAGCTGCACTTACCGTTGCTGCAAGACAGTGTTACAAAATCAGATGGCTCACTTGGTGAGCTGATTCCCCAGGGATTACTTGCACTGATTCGGAACTGGTACTGACAGCCTGGAATCAGGTCCTCAATCACAAGGTAGGTGTCCAAAGTGGATGCTACTGATTGCTGCCATGCCAGTGATCCTAAACATTGAAGGACTCCAATATTATTTTTTCCATTTCAGTGCAAGTACTTGTCTTTTGTCGACTATATTATTGCTTTCAATAAAACAAAAATCACACGATATCTAAGCTAATATGGCAGGTACATTGCTGGATTTTACGTGACTAAACTGAGAAATTGTGAGGAACCATTGCCAAAAGTAAAAAGCTACTTACTTTAACTTCTGCATTACATCAAAACAGTTTATGAATGGACACGTTTAAATTCTCATTTGTATCATTAGCACATTAAAATCTATATGTTGTTATATAACTAATAACTTCATCTTGCAGGCATGCATTATCAAAGAATGGATCAAATGTGTCTACAAAACAGTGAAAAAATGTATCTGACTGCTCTCGAAACAGATGGGCACTGAGCCTGAGTTAGATAAAATGGTTACATATCATAACAAGGGTGAGAACAGCCAGATAAACTCATAGTTGAAATGGTATAGTGGTTAAGTGGCAGATAATTTGAATCTAGAAAGGTGAGCAGTATCAATAAAAATACTTTGAAGAAATATATTGACAGGTAAGATTCTGGAAATCATTCTGAAAATGATAATATGTAGAGAAATATATAAGCTCCAATCTTTATAGTTACTACCGGAAGCACACTTTAAAGACACTGACTGCATGCTGTTTTCAATAATATACTTAGCAATAAGCCTTTAGGAATTTTGTGAAAATTTGGCATTTTAAGGAATTAATTTAGTAATCACACATACTAAATGTCCCACCTACATAAAAAATTAAGCATTAAAATGGAACATATTGAGTAGAACCAAATTAGAGCACAGAGGAAGCTATTCAGCTCATTGCATCACATCTGGAATACTGTGTGCAGTTTTGGTCTCCATATTTAAGAAAGGATATACTTGCTTTGGAGGCAGTGTAACAAAGGTTCACTAAATTGGTCCCTGGGATGAGGGGGTTGTCCTATGATGAGAGGCTAAGTAAATTGGGCCTATATTCTCTGGAGTTTAGAAGAATGAGAGGCGATCGAATTGAAACATACAAGATTCTGAAGGGGCTGAATAGGGTAGACATTGAGAGATTATTTCCGCTGGTCGGGAATCTAAAACACAGAGGCACAGTCTCAGGATAAGGGGCCGATCATTTAGGATTGAGATGAGGAGAAATTACCACTCAATGGGTTGTGAATCTTTGAAATCTCTACCCCAGATGGTTGTGGATGTTCCATCGTTGAATACATTTAAGGTTGGAATAGACAGATTTTCGGTCTCTCAGGGAATCAAGGGATATGGTGAGCAGGCAGGAAAGTGGAGTTGCATACTATGATCTCAGCCATGATCGTATTGAATGGCGGAGCAGGCTCGATGGGCCATAAGGTCTACTCCTACTTCTTGTGTTCTTGTGGCCAGTGATAGCTCTTCACCTGGCTCTGTCTATTCTAATCCAAAACCCCTGCCCTTTCCTCATATCCTTTTCTATTCTTTATTTTCAAATACTTATCTAGTTAAGTTTAGAAATTATGTTATAGACCCTGTAATTCCACACAGTGCGTTTTGACCCATTTACGCTGATGAGTCCTGATTGGCAATGCTCTAAAGAGACAAATCTTATAACATTTTCTGGTTTAGGGGACCTTTGCACATCCATTGGCGAATCCATTGGTGCAAACCTGTGTAAAATTGGTACAATGTATTGGGGGTGCTTTGAAATTAGAGTGCAGCCTTTAAGAAAGCCAATTCAGATTGTAGATTGCATCAACTGTCGAAGGAAACAGCAGTTAAGTAGCAAATGTTTGGATCACTCAGTTCACTCTCGTCCAGCTGCACTGGATGGCTCCTGCATTGCAGGGGAGTGGGCACCAGGATGAAACATTAAAGAGGGGAAATAGGTGCACAGAGGACTGGTAGAGACAAATAGCACTAGAGTAAAGCATAGTTCAGGAACAGGGATCTGACGGGACAAGTGTGAATCAGTCTGAGATGAGTTTGGAGTGCATGTATGTAAATGCACAGAGCATCATAAATAAGGCTAGTGAGCTGTAGGCACAAGACACCTTGTGGGATTTTGATATAGTGGCAAAAAGAGAGACCTGGTGTAAAGAAGGGGAGGATTAGGAACTTAATATTCCTGGCTACACGGTATTCAGAAAAAATAAGGAACTAAAAAAAAGGATCTGGGGTAGGGGGTACAGTGGTGCGGGAGGGTGGGCAGTATTGATCAAATAAACCATTACAACATTGGAAAACGATAGTGTAGAGGGGTCAAAGACAGAATCTATTTGCTTAAAATTAAGGAACAATAGAGGAGCTATTATGCTACTGGATGCATACCATAGGCCAGCAAACAGTGGGAAGGAGATACAGGAGAATATTTGCAGGAAGATTACAGAAAGATGGAACTTCAATTATCTTTATATAAACTGGAATAGTAATAGTGTAAAGGGTAGAGGGGAATGAATTCCTGAAATATGTACAAGAGAACTTTCGTGACCAGTGCATTTCCAGTCCAACAAGGAAGGAAGCAGTACTAGATCTAGTCCTGGAAATTGAAATGGGGCAAGTTTCAGTGGAGGAGCATTTGGGGAATGGTGATCATATCATCAGGTTAAGAATTATTATAGAAAAGGACAGGGTACAATCAAGCATAAAAATACTTAACTGGAGGAGAACTTATGTAGTTAAAAAGGGATCTGGTGCAGTTAGATTGAAATCAAAGATGTTAGACAAAGAGAAGTCGGTTCAGGTACAGAGTAGACACATTCCTATGAGGGGGAAAGAAAGGGCATCCAAATGTAGAGCTTCTTGGATGACTGCAGATACAGGGATTAAAATAAGGGAGGAAAATGAGGCTTATGACAATTGTAAAGAAAACTAAACTAAATATAGAAAGTACAGAGGAAATTTTAAAAAAGGAATAAGAAAGGTAGAGGGAGAGCATGAGAATAGTTTGGCAGTTAACATAAAAGAAAACCCAAAGTCTTTTATAAATACATAAATAGTAAAATGGTAGTCCAAGGAAGGGTGGGGTTGATAAGGGACAAAAAAGAATATCCTTCTATTCCTTTCACTCTCACGTACTAAGCAAGAGCTCTATTTGCCCCCCCAAAAAACCATGGATGACTAAAGAGTTAAGAGACAACATAAAACTAGAAGAAAAAGCATACAAAAATGCAAAAAATAGCACAGATCCTGGCAAATAGGAAAGATCAAAGAATAGTAAAGGTGACAAAATAGATAGTAAGAGTGAAAAAAGGGAGTATTTAATGAAACTGGCAAGGGATATCAAAATCAACACAAAATTTCTTTACAACAATTAGGTAAAAGAGGGTGGTCAGGAGCAATGTGAGTCTTTGACAACTGGTAATGATAATATTCTCAATGAAAATAGAAAGTGGAAGATATTTTGAATAATAACTTTGCGACAGTATTTATAGTACGGGAAGAGGTCAGCTTGCCAGAAATCCCAAGGAAGCTAATGTTGAATCAGGGCCAGGGACTTACCTAAACTAATGTCAGCAAAGTAACAGTAATGAAGAAAATAATGGCACTAAAAAGTGACAAATCCCCAGGACTAGATGGTTTCCATTTCAGGGTTTTAAAGGAAGTAGGTGGGAACATTACAGATGCCCTAACTATCATTTTCAAAAGTTCTCCTAATTGTGGAACCATTCCTCAGATTGGAAAATTGTGCATGCTTCTCTACTATTTTAGAAAGGTGAATGAGGGAAATTAGGAAATTATAGAACAGTTAGCCCAACATCTGTTGTCAAAAAGTTGCTAGAGTCTATACTTAAAGATAGGATGACTGAACACCTTGAAAATTTTCAGCTGATCAGAGAAAGCCAACACAGATTTGTAAAAGGTAGGTCATGCCTGACAAATCTGATTGAACCTTTTTGAAAAGGTGACTAAAGTAGTGCACTGGAAAGCGTCAATGCACACTAGGAATATCTATGGATGTTGTTTATATGGACTTCCAGAAGGCATTTGATAAAGTCCCTCATTAGAGACTGTTCACTAAAGTTGAAGCACATGGAACTAAAGGCAAATTATTGACCTGGTTAGGAAAATGGCTGAGCAGTAGGAGATAGGGTAGTAGGGATAATGGGCGCAACAATCTGTGTAGGGGCCTCAACTATTCACCATATTTATTAGTTACTTAGTTGATGGGACAGAAAGCCACATATCCAAATTTGCTGATGATACAAAGGTAGGCGACATTGTAAGCAGTGTCGACAGAAGCAAAGAATTACAAAGGGATATTGATAGACTAAGTCAATGGACAAAATTGTGGCAAATGGATTTCAATGTCGGCAAATGTGAGGTCATACACTTTCGACCTAAAAGGGATAGAATGTGGTATTTCCTAAGTGAAATGGAGGTCCAAAGAGACTTGATGGTCCAGGTATATAGATCATTAAAATGTCACAAACAGGTACAGAAAATAATCAAAAAAGCTAATGGAATGGTGCCCTTTATATCTAAAGGACAAGAATACACAGGGATAGAAGTCATACTTCAGCTGTACAAAGCCCTGGTTAGACCATACCTGGAGTAGTGAGTAGTTCTGGACACTACACTTCATTAAGGATATATTGGCCTTTGAGGAAGTGCAACATGGGTTTACCAGAATGATACCTGGATTCCAAAGGTTAAATTATGAGGATAGTTTAAACAAAGTACAGTTGCATTTCCTGGAACTTAGAAGGTTAAAGGGTGATTTGATCAAAGTTTTCAAGATGTTAAGGGAAACAGATAAGGTAGATAGAAACTATTTCTGCAGGTTGGGGAATTGAGAACTGGTTGGGGGAGTGGGGCGGTTGTGGGGGGGGGTGCGGCACAGTCTAAAAATTACAGCCACATCTTTCAGGAGTGAAATTAGGA
The DNA here is from genome assembly GCF_036365525.1 of Heterodontus francisci. Classification (NCBI taxonomy): domain Eukaryota; kingdom Metazoa; phylum Chordata; class Chondrichthyes; order Heterodontiformes; family Heterodontidae; genus Heterodontus; species Heterodontus francisci. Next base: position 68,471,825 of record NC_090377.1, on the reverse strand, counting down.
ACCACATCTATACACAAAGGGTGGCAGAATTTTGGAACTCTGTTCCAGATACGGCAATTGATGCTAGATCAATTGTTAATTTTAAATCCAAGATGTTAGATTCTTGTTAACCAAAGGTATAAGGGGATGTGGGGCAAAGGCAAAAATAGGGAGTTAAATCGCAGATTAGCCTTGAGCTCATTGAATGGTGGAAGGAGCTGAATGGCCTCCTCCTTTTCCCATGGTCCTGTTCCTATGTTCCTGAATTCGTTATTTGAATTATTAGTGATTGACTAAAATAAAAAGAAAAAAACCTGAAAAATGTTTCAATGACTTAAAATGTGGTGGACTGAGATCAACAGAAAAGGTATTTCTTCACTCCTTGTGAGTAAATGGGAAAAACTGGGTATAGAACACATTTCCAATCATTTTTTTCATAAAATATTATTGAAATACAGTATTCTGGTTAAAATGCATTCTGTTCATAGATTACCTTCTTCCCTGTATTCAACAGTGTAACTGGAAATGGTGCAGTTTCCTGTACTTGCTGGAGGTAACCATCTCAGAATAACAGAGCTATTGCTTCTCTCCTGGGCTATAGGCCGGCCTGGTGCTGCTGGAACACCTAAAAATGGGGAGAAAATCATCAGAGCAGATACAGTCCAGTAAATCACAATTAAAAGTGAAGTGCTCACTGGATTAGAAATTAGCTTTGGTATTTGAGAAAAGGATGAGGGAATCATAGAGTCATTTACAGTAAAGAAGGAGGCCATTCAGCCTATCGAGTCCATGCCGGCTCTCCACAGAGCTACTCAGTCAGTCCCACGCCCCTGATCGATCCCCATAGCCCTGCAAGTTTATTTCCTTCAGGTGGCCATCCAATTTTCTTTGAAATCATTGATTGTCTCTGCTTCCACCACCCTTGTGGGCAGTGAGTTCCAGGTCATTACCACACGCTGCGTAAAAATGTTCTTCCTCACATTTCTCCTGCATCTCTTACCCAAAATCTTCAATTTGTGCCCCCTAGTTCTTGTACCAGTAGTTAATGGGAACATTTTTTCCTTGTCTAAATTATCTATGCCTATCATAATCTTGTACACCTCTATTAAATCTCCCCTCAATCTCCTTTGCTCTAAGTAGAAAAATTCCACCTTTTCCAACCTAACCTTGTAACTAAAATCCGCCATCCCTGGAACCATTCTGGTAAATCTCCTCTGCACCCTCTCATGGACCCTCACATCCTTCCTAAAATGTGGTTACCAGAACTAGACGCAATACTCTAGTTGGGGCCTAAACAGAACTTTATAAAAGTTCAGCATAACTTTGCTGCTTTTGTACTCAATGCCTCTATTTAAGAAGCCCAAGATCCCATATGCTTTGCTAACCACTCTCTCAATATGCCCTGCCACTTTCAAAGTTCAATGCACATGCACCCCCAGGTCCCCCTGTTCCTGCACACTCTCTTAACCTGTGCCATTAAGTATATATTGCCTCTCCCTATTCCTTCAGTCAGAACACATCACCTCACACTTGTCAGTATTAAATTCCATCAGCCACCTGTCTGCCCATTCTGCTAGCCTATCTATATCCTGTTGCAGGTGGTTCATATCATTCTCACTGTTTGCCACACCTCCAAGTTTGGGGTGTCATTGGCAAATTTTGAAATTCTACTCTGTACTCCAAGATCCAGGTCATTTATATACATCAAAAAAAGCAGTGGTACCAGCACAGACCCTTGGGAACACCACCGTCTACCATCCCCAGTCTGAAAAATAACCATTTAACACAACTCGCTGTTTTCTGTCCTTGAGCCAATTTTTTATCCAATTGGACACTGACCCTCCTATTCCATGAGCCTCAATTTTGTTAACCAGCCCTTTATGTGGTACTCTCAGGCCCACTGCTCTACATTGCCACCATCTTACTGTGCTCCCTCTCAGGCCTGTTCCCTTATACTGCTGCTGGTATTCTAGTGCTCTCTTCCAGGTCCACTCCTTTATACTACTGCCATCTCGTTGTGCTCCCTCTCAGGCCCACTGCTTTATACTGCCGCTAGTCTCGAGTCAAGAGTTTTTAATAATTAAATGAATTGTTGTTTGCAGAGGCTTGCTGCATCACATGTTCAATGACAGTGGGACAACCGTTTTTTTCTTTGCAAAATACCTGAATGCTAAACCTAGCATATTTAATAATGCTTTAAAAACATCTTTGCCAGCATTTGCTTGACTGCATTATTAATAATTGCCTGCCTCTCATCCATTCGATAGTAGCTTGGAATGAAAATCTTCCAGCACCATTAATGGGAAATGAAAAGGAATTATTATCCTATATTGTGTTTCAGTGAAGCACTGTTAAAGCAACATCTTTTAACAGTGTGCAAGGATAGTGTCATACTGCCCACAATATGAAATGACAGGCATGTGAAAGCTTGATGGCCATTTGAAAACAGAACTGGGAAAAAATGCATCCCAGTAAGTGACTCTTTTCATTATTGGAGGGGTGGGAAGATTAAAAGGCTGTTTCTTGTTCCAATAGACTTAAGTGATTTTTTTTGTTCCAACTCAGTTTCATCAACAATGAGATTAGTCTATCTGCTAGAGTACACCAACAGCATGATTATGGAAAACTTCCCTTTACTATTCTGTTCATTGTGGTAACTAAAATGTATCTGGTAAATTACAAGACTACTTCACTAATTTGGGAAAAAACACACAAATGCTTCATTTATTAATACTCTGCTTGCTTCACCTCTTTGTAATCATAGATTTAAGATTCAATCCAATCCAGCCTTCCTCCCCAGTGATTATTCCCAAATGCAAATTAAATCCAAACTGCCAACATTTTCTGCTATGTAAAACAGTCTTTTAACTGTCAACTGACAAATATGACAGCAATTCTACTTATTTAATATCCCAAATATAGGCTGACAGTGTGGCACAGGAGGTTCAAAAATAGGGAGTGATTTGAAGGAGAAAATGTTTGTCAAGGAGAAAATGCTCTCCAGAGTTAGTTACAGAAAATTATTTGAAAAGATGATTTGAATAAGTTACCCTGCACTTTGATTGTAGCTGAAGATAATGTTGATCCTATTTCATTCACTGCCAGACAGCTGTATATTCCACTGTCTTGAGGCATGATATTGCAGATTTTAAGCATTACCTCTCCAGAATCACTATAAAAATGAAAACACAAATGTATTCTTTTAATTAAAGTTGAATAATTTCCACAAGCAATTAAAAATGCTGATAATGTAGTCTCATATTTGATGACTCTCATACCCATAAAGGTCTTTCAATTTAAACAACATGCAGCCGGCCATTCAGATTGCTCAGCCCATTTTATCCACACAACATGTACAATTATCCTATTCATGACTCAACACAACTTCCTTAATTTCTTGAACAAAATGAATAAACACTCAAATTTCGCAGAAAGATAAAGCTCTGTGTGATTTTGTGGCTCTTCAGGTTATTTAACAAAACCCCAGGATACCAATTGAACATTATCAATCTGTAGTATTCAACTCAATCATTTGGGTTGGGGGGAAAATGAGGTTTGTTCGGGTCTCATTTGAGGCAAGTAAGCAATTTCTATGATTAAACGAATTTTAACAGAGTGCGTAGGCAATTAAAATCTCCCAGGTTGATTACCCACCCTGGAGCCATTAGGAGCCAACTGATTGTGATTTGCAATTGTTCTCGTGAGTAGGTGGCAAGGACATTGGCCCAACGTCCTGTCTGTCGATGCCATCACTTAACTGAGGTTAGCAGGTGGTCTCTGTGATGTGGGATTTTCCACCACTTCCCACCAACCTCCCGCCACAGAACAGCTGGTGGGCTTAATGAGGCCTGAAGTTAAAATACTTGTGATCTCATTTCTGGAAAAGTGCGAACTCACATTGAAAACTGGCCCAGTGTTAAAATCAGACCTAACGTCTTTGCTTCTGCATTATCCTTGTTCCTAAGCATTTTAAAGATATGGGGACCATTGACTGAGGAGCCTCAGGAACAAGATGTCAGTGGCATTGAGCTTAAAAGAATTGATTCCAGAGCATTGATATGATGTGATATGATGGATAAATTCTCCTGTGGTGCAGATGACGGAACTTTGGAAGAGTTCACAACCCACCTGTATAATACAATGCAGGAGCTCAGGCATGACATGAGGCACGCCCAGGTAATTGTTGCAGTCCAGAAGATCAATGCAGCCTCTGGATGCCATAAAGAGGCTTTAAGGTAATTGTCACTTTCAGAGTGACAACAATGGCTGCTTAATAGATAGTTTAAATAGCACCCTCGATCAAGGCTTTCTGGACTTAATTGGGACAATTGTACCAGCTCTGAATAAAGCCCTATGACATGTGAAGACTCAGAGTTAGATTGAGACTGCATTATGACACAGACTTGGAATAACATACAGCAGTTATATTCTGCAGGTATACCTTACATTCCATTACTTTTATTGCAGTCTCCATAAACTTGAGACCATCCAAACTCTGCTCCCATGTCCGAACACGTACCAAATCCCGTACACCTATCACCCCTGTGCTCGATGATCTACACTGGCTCCCAGTTTAGCAAGGCCTCGATTTTAAAATTTACATCCTTACTTTCAAATCTCTCTTTTGCCTCACCCGTCCAGCTCTGGCCTCCGATTTTAATCGCTCCACCATTGGTGACCATTTCTTCAGCTGCCAACACCCTAAGCTCTGGAATTTTCTCCCTAAACCACTCTACCTCTCTTTCCTCCTTTAAGTCACTCCTTAAAACCGACCTCTCTGACCAAGCAAGGTCATCTGCCCTAATATCTCCTTATGTGGCTGGCTATCTTATTTTGTTCATAATGCACATGTGAAGCAACTTGGGACATTTTATTATGTTAAAGGTGTTATATAAATGCAAGTTGTTGTTGTTGTTGTTGTGGTAGTACACAAAAGCGCAGTTAGTAGCAATGGTGATTTAGAACTTCCTGAAGGGAGCTTTCAATGCCATTGGAATTGAACATCTTTTTCATGACAACATGTTCCACCTCCCAGAGCCTAATTTGTTGCATTTATTGGCATGTTGGAGTCTATTATAATTTTTAATGTGATTCTCAGTATATTTTTGTTTTTATTTCATATTAAAACTCATTATTATTCTAACTGACTCCCTGTTTTATTGCCAAACCTTGGCAATTCCACACATTAAGCCATGTGATGTATTCATGTCAGGGAACATCCAGCTTAGCTTTAAAAAAAGCTGCTACAACCAATACAGAAGAAAATAAATCTTCATAGAAAACAACAAGCAGACATGCCCCAGAAAGTTCATTTGGAGGAAACTAAAGATTATAGGAACAGCATTTTAGTAGATTTTGTGTTTATATATAACTCCTTTGAGGAGAAACACTAAATGAAAATTTGAAGATAAGCAGCTCATTATAACTTTAATTCGCTTCAATTGCTCGAGCCATAGTCTCAAAAGACCATAGGCATCTCTCCCCATTAAAGAGACAGGTGGTAATGCATAGCTTGAGGGTCACCACTCCTCAAGTGTGGGGCAAGGCGAGGAAGCAGGCCTCCATGAACTACCAAAGCTAGTATGGGGATTAAACCTGTACTGGTGAGGCCGCACCTGGAGTTCTGTGTGCAGTTTTGGTCTCCTCACTTGAGAAAGGATATACCGGCACTGGAGAGGGTGCAGAGGAGGTTCACTAGGTTGATTCCGGAGTTGAGGGGGTTGGCTTATGAGGAGAGACCGAGTAGATTGGGATTATATTCATTGGAGTTCAGAAAAATGAGGGGGGATCTTATAGAAACATATAAAATCATGAAGGGAATAGATAAGATACAAGTAGAGAGGATGTTTCCACTGGCAGGTGAAGCTAGGACAAGAGGGCATAGCCTCAAGATTAGAGGGAGCAGATTTAGGACTGAATTAAGAAGGAACTTCTTCACCCAGAGGGTTGTTAATCTATGGAATTCCTTGCCCAGTGAAGTAGTTGACGCTTCTTCATTAAACGTCCTTAAAGCTAAGGTAGATATCTTTTTGAACAATAGAGGAATTAAGGGATACGGTGGGAGCGCGGGTAAGTGGATCTGAGTCCACGAGAAGATCAGCCATGATCTTATTGAATGGCGGAGCAGGCTCGAGGGGCCGGACGGCCTACTCCTGCTCCTAGTTCTTATGATCTTATGATCTTATGATCTTATGACATCTATTCTGCTTCATATAATAGCCATCCAGCCAACTGAGCCAACTGACCCCCCCATTTGCTTTAATAAGAGGCGCAATAAACAATGTGACTAGGGACTGTCTGATTGGCTTGTCCTTCAACATATGAAGTTCTGACAGGCTCTATTCCTAACTTCCTGATTGGTTTACACTCTCAACCTCATGCAATTTTTCTTGAAAATGCTGACAAGCTGAAGCATTGGTTGCAAAGTTGATTTCAGCAAAAGCTGAAGGTGATTAAGGTGGCCCTCACAGAATCATTTCAGTGCAAAAGGAGGCCATTTGGGCTATTATGTCTGTACCGGCTCTCTGAAAGAGCAATTCCTTCAGTTACATTCCCCTGCCTTCTCCCCATAACCCTGCATATTCTTCCTTTTTATAAAACTGTCTAATTCCTTTTTGAATGCTTCAATTGAACCTGCCTCCACCACACTCTCAGGCAGCGCATTCCAGACCTTAACCACTTGCTGCGTGAAAAAGTTTTTCCTCATGTCACTTTTGCTTCTCTTCCCAATTACTTTAAATCGGTGCCCTCTTGTTCTCGACCCTTTTACGAGTGGCAGCAGTTTCTCTCCATCTACTCTGTCTAGACCCTTCATGATTTTGAATACCTCTATCAAATCACCTTCCCGCCATCCTTCACCAAGGAAAACAGTTCCAACTTCTCCAATCTATCTTCACGACTGAAAATCCTCATCCCTGGAACCATTCTTGTGAATCTTTTCTGTACTCTCTCCAATGCCCTCACGTCTTTCGTAAAGCACGACACAATACTCCAGCTGAGGCCAAACTAGTGTCTTATACAAGTTCAAAATATCTTCCTCACTCTTGTACTCTACGCCCCTATTAATAAAGCCCAGGATACTCTATGCTTTATGAACTACTCTCTCAACCTGTCCTGCCACCTTCAATGACTTATGCACATATACACCTAGATCCCTCTGCTCCTGCACCCCCTTTAGAATTGTGCCCTTTATTCTACATTGTCTCTTCATGTTCTCCCTACCAAAATGAATCACCTCACATTTCTCTGTATTGAACTTCATCTGCCACCTGTCTGCCCATTCCACCAATTTGTCTATGTCCTTCTGAAGTTCTACACCATCCTCCTCATAGTTCACAATGCTTCCAAGTTTTGTATCATCTGCAAACTTTGAAATGTGCCTGTCCACCAAGGTCTAAGCCATGAATATACATCAGGAAAAACAAAGATCCCAACACTGATCCCTGGGAAATTCCACCACAAACCTCCCTCCAGCACGAAAAACATCCATTAACCACAACACTTTGTTTCCTGTCACTCAGCCAATTTCGTAAGCATGTTGCTACCGTCCCTTTTATTCCATGAGCTACAAGTTTGCTCACAAGTCTGTTGTGTGGCACTAGATCAAATGCCTTTTGAAAGTCCATGTACACATGAACAGCATTGCACTCATCAACCCCCCTCTCTGTTATCTCCTCAAAAAACTCCAGCAAGTTAGTTAAATATGATTTTCCCTCAAGAAATCCATGCTGGCTTTCCTTAATTAACTCACATTTATCCATGTGACTATTGATTTTGTCCCGAATTATTTTTTCTAGAAGTTTTCCCACCACCACAGTTAAACTGACTGGCCTGACAGGGCTTATCTTTACACACTTTTTTGAACAAGGGTGTAATGTTTGCAATTCTCCAATCCTCTGGCACCACCCCCGAGTCTAAGAAAGAATGAAAAATTATGGCTAGTGCGTCTGTGATTTCCACCTCACTTCCCTCAGTATCCTTGGATGTGTCTCATCCGACCCTGGTGCTTTATCCACTTTAAGTACAGACAGCCTATCTAATATTTACTCTTTATTATTTTAAAGCCCTCTAAGTGTCTGATTTACCTCCTCTTTCAACATTGCATGTGTTGCATCTTCTTCCTTGGTAAAGAGATGCAAAGTTGAATACCTCAGCTATGCCCTCTGCCTTCATGTGTAAATCCACTTTCTGTCCCTAATTGGCCCCACTCCTCCTTTTACCACCCTTTTATTATTTGTATGCCTATAGAAAACTTTGGGATTTCCTTTAATGCTAGCTGCCAGTCTCTTTTCATGCTCTCTCTTCGCTTCCCTTATTTGCTTTTTCACTTCCCCTCTGGACCTTCTATATTCAGCCTGGTTCTCAATAGTTTTCTACCTGGCATCTGTCATAAGCACACTTTTACTTTATCTTAATCTCTACCTCTTTTGTCATTCAGGGAACTCTGGATTTGTTTGCTCTACTTTTCCCCTTCGAGGAAACATACCTTGACTGTGCCAGAATTATATCTTCTTTGAAGGTAGCTCATTGATCATCTAGCAGTTTTCCTGCCGGCTTTTGCTTCCAATTTATTCACCCCAGCTCCATTCTTACCCCATTGAAGTTGGCCTTCCCCCAGTTAATTATCCTTACCCCGGATTGCCCTGGATTGCAAGGGCAAGGGATGTATTTGCTGCAGGCTCTGGTACTTCTGCTATTGCATAGGCAGCCTGGGTCTGCGTGCTTTCTAGGGTCCCGGTGGTGGAGCTGGAAGTGGGCACTATCCCCGCTCGACACGTGTGGCTGGCCCACCACGATCATGTGGTGGGTGGCCAATTATAATAATGGAGGCGCAGGGCCCAGCCTATCATGTGCTGGGGACAGGATGCGAGACGCCGAATACGGTGCCAGCTGACTCCAGAGCAGGTGCTAGTGCCATATTTAAAGTTCAGCCAGCCCAGCATTCAATCCTGCCTGGTTTAAAAGAGTGCCTTCCTGAGTGTCCTCTGCTGCCTCAGGACCCCTTCTGCTGGCCCTGGGACCATTTCTGCTGCCTCTGCTGCCCCTGGTCCCCTTTCTGCTGCCGCAGGTAACCTTTCTGCTGCTTCTGCTGCCCCAGGACCCTTTCTGCTGCCCCAAGACCCTTCTGCTGCCAGGACTCCCTGACAGGCAAGGAGCTGAACGCAGCGACCATGGCTGAAGGAAGATATGGGGTAGCCCCATGGTTTAGCGATGCCTCCCTCAAGGTTCTCCTCCAGGCTGCAAGGGAAAGGCGGGAGGTTCTTCTTGCCATCACCAGGGAAGAGAAGTCCTCCCGCCTGACCATTATTATAATTGGCCACCCACCTGGATGGAGATTGCTGAGGAGGTCAGCAGTCGTGGTGTCACCCCCAGGACATGGGTATAGTGCCACAACAGGGCCAACAACCTCCTTTGTTCTGCCAAGGCGATTGTTCCATACCTCTCTCCTTTTCAGGGATTGCATGTGGCTATGCAGAAAGAAGTGGGACATGGGAGGGCGGCACCACAAAGGTGCCAGCAAAATCTCATGCTGACAGACGGCCACCTTCTTTCACAGTTCACCCTCATTACATCCCCTAGAGCTGACGGGAGCAAGAGCTGTTGATCTCTCTGAAAAGTATGACCATCTCCCTCTTTCCATTTGCAGGACAAGTGGGCCCAGAACAGCAGGGAGACATCCTGGGCTGGTAGAGGCATCCCAGCCATCAGGTCTCTCGTGACAACTGAAGAGGAGGCACTGGAATTAGCGGGGACACAGGGCAGCTGCTCAATAGTGGATGGTGAGACTGGAGTCTCTGCATAAGAGAGTGAGGATTGTCTTCTATCGACATACAGTACACCTCTGGAGTCCCACATCACTCACGGTTGGCACGATGAGATCTGCTCATCTTAACCCACACATGTTTGCGTTCACTCATGCAGGTTGGTGGCCGCAGAAGACTCTACTAGAAGGGGTTCATAATTCCACCTCTGAGAAGGATCCAGAGTCAGAGGATGCACTGTCCCATGACTACCAGGGCAGATATTTTACCCTTGGTCGGTTTCCACTTGGCTGTAGAATCAGAGTCACAAGCTGGTGAGAGCATCGCACATGGCCGAGCAGCTGCCAGAGGCTGATAGCCGAGGACTCGGACATAGCGGGACTGTGTGTGGCCAGGCCCATGCTGAGCCCCAGGCACATGACGAGCCTCTGGTGTCGACGGCACAGGGTATGCTGGAGTTGCAGAGAGGGGTAAGGCAACATCTGGTGGAGAAGCCAGAGGCAATGCACAGCCATGAGCAGACAATGGAGGAGTCCATTCATGTCATGAGTGCTACCATATCTCAGGCACGTGAGTGCATGGCTTCCTCCATCAAGAGGTTGGTGACCCGCATAGAGAGCCAGATTCCACAAATGCGCGCAGACCTGCACACCATTGTCTTGGCCCTGAGCTCAAAGTAGCAGTGACAGGACGAGAGAAGAATGAGGTGCCTGGAGTCTTCTCATGGCGCTCTGAGCGTGGACACTGGATCCTCAGTCCCTCTGTCAGTGAGTCTAGCTCCATTAGCTGCGATGTCTGAGGAGAGTCCTGCACCAGTTCAAGAAACCCTCAGGCAGCCAGGGCCCTCCAGGCCTCAGGCAGCCAGAGGATGCTGCCGAAGTCATCATAGGCCGAGGGGCATCCTGATCAGCAGCCAGCCTCCAGTCCAGCTGTTGGCGATGGATTCACACCTCGTAGAAAGACTCGCAAAAGTATTAAGAAAACCACCTAGACGCACTTGGGGTTTCACGGGCATTTGAAATGCGACATTTATTTTCTTATATAAATTTATTTTGTTTTTGAAATTAACTTTCATTGTGGAAAATGATTATTCTATCATGTCTTAATTGTGAGCTGCTGACTTCCCCCTTAGTGGATGCTTCAGGCAAGACCTCCACCTCTGCAGTGCTATACTGTGCAGAGCACAGCAGACCACCACGATATGCAAGACCCTCGCTGTGGCATACTGCAGGGCTCCACCGGGTCAATCCAAGCAATGGAATCTAATCTTCAGCGGCCCAATGGCCTGCTCGATGGTCGCTTGTGACAAGCGTTGTACCTCTGCTCTGCTGCAGTGCAAGGGTTCCTCACAGGCGTCAGTAGCCATGTCTTCAATGGATAGACCTTGTCCCTGAGAATCCATCCCTGAAGGTGAGGAGGGCGCCTGAAAAGCTGTGGCGCCTGGGACTGTTGAAGTATGTAAGTGTCGTGGTTGCTTCCTGGGAAGTGGGCACACACCTGCAGGAAACGCTTTTGGTAGTCGCAGACCAGTTGAACATTGGTGGAATGGAACCCTTCCTGTTTCTGAATGCGGCTGGATGGTCCGTCGGAGCCTTGATGGCTATATGCGTGCAGTCTATTACACCTTGCAGCTGCAAGAATCCAGCAATGGCCCCGAGTCCGATGGCCCTCTTGGCCTGACTCTCAGAGTCAGTCTGGTAGTGCACATAGTCGCTAGCCCTCTTGAACAGGGCATTGGTTACTTCCTTGATGCAGTGGTGCACTGCTGCCTGGGAGACCCCACACATGTCCCCGATGGAACATTGGAATGATCCAGACATCTAAAAGTTAAGTGTCATGCTGATCTTCAAGGCCAGGGGCATAGGGTGACCACCAAATCCCATAGGTCATGATCTGTCCTGCAGCAGGGCACATAAGTCAGTGATGGCCTCCCTGGAGAGCTGTAGTCTTTGCTGACAATGCCGGTTGGACATTTGGAGGCAGCTGATTTGAGTTCAGTACACTCTCTGGTGCAGGTGGGCCTTTCTTGGCATAGCTGGCTCCTGCTGCTCTCATTGTGGAGCTTCACAGGCAGGTGCAGCTGTTTCCTGACCTTCCCTCCATCAGAGGTGCTGCATCATGCCATGGGGGGGGGGGGGGGGGGGGGTCCAAAAAGACAGGGTCTATGAGAACTATGCCAGGTGATAAGTAGGTCTTCAGGGTGCTGTTGTTGCAGAGACAACCCTGTCTTGGCAGCTGTCCCTTTGCTATTTCTCCTGACAGACTCCCTGATGGCCCTTAGTGCCCAACCTTGCTGATTGCCGACCCTCTCACCCAGCAGTATGGGCACCCGACCTTTTCATCCAACAGTTTGGCCACCCAATATAGCCACCCAAAACCAACCCCTCCCTGCCCCAGCCCCGCCGGCAGACCACCTGAGATCCAGCTCACCTGGTACTGGCACCCGAAACACAACTCATCCAGTCCTCCCATCCGAGACTCAGTTCACCCAGTACTGGCACCAGAGACCCAACACACCCAGTAATGACATCCAAGACCCAGCTCACCTGGTTCTCCCACCTGAGACTCAGCTCATCCAGTACTGTCACCCGAGACCAAGCCCACCCAGTACTGTCACTCAAGACCAAGCCCACCCATGCAGAGCGCACAGCCTCCACTGCCAATAGCCTCCGTTCCCCCACTTCCCCGAAGCAATGTTGGCCATGGCTGCCTACCTGTCATAGCACTGAGGCCTCGCCTCGGTGCCGCCAGCTTTCAACAGCCAGGGATACGAAGACACGTCATCCGCTTAATTCCAAGCCCCCCACTGAATCGCTTACAATTACATGCTAATACATTAAAACTAACCGTTCTACAATTTAAATTACACTCCCCTCACATCAAGGCGGCAAGGCCACCTTGGTGCTTTCCCGACACTGACTAAATCCGGAACCAACGTCATGTCGTCGGATGTCCGGGTGAACACGTCCAATGCTATTCTACGGCTCCCCATGCCACCATTCCTATTCCAAATGGTTGCAAGGGGAATGGTGACACAGTCCATATGTGTTGGTGCCCTAAGAGACACTGCCATCATCCATATCCATGCGTCAATGAGATCAGCAGAACCCAAATGGAATGTGGCGTTTGTATAATTTGAAGCTTGTCCGAGACTTGCTTTTCTAAATAATTTCAAATGAAGTCAGTTTTACCTGCTATCGTTTCTTTTTTCTGAAGCTTTGGCTAATGAGAAAAGACTTAAATCTCTTCAGAAGACATACATTCGCTTTCTGCAGAGAAAAAGGGTTTTGCTTCTGAAATTCTGCCTCATTTTGTGGAGATCTAGCTGGTGAGGTTACCTGAATGATAATGTGTAGCGAGTGCCATTGACAAGAACATTTTGATCTGGTCCCTTCCAGTTAACTGTAGGTTTTGGCCGCCCACACACTTTACAGCGTAATATGACCGTCTCACCAATCGCACATGTCAAATCGGCCAAGGGGATGAGAAATTCAGGTGGCACTACGTGAAAGGAAAAGATTGACGTCAATGGAAATAAAATCTATGACGTAAACCATGTACGGTGTACAAATCATCTACAGTTAATCTGAATTATAATACTGCTTAACAAATGCATCTTCAGCACTGAAGGTGTAATGAAGGATAAACTTACCTTCATGAATAAAATTTGGATTTAGCAACTGTGGAAAAAAATGAAAATTTGTAGTGAGTAAATTACTTTATATGGAACTTTTTCCAAAGATTTGCCACTTGAATGAAATGAATAGATTATAGGCATGACAAGGCTAGTCAGATATCTAAACATAAAGACTTCAGATATTACAAAACTGATATTAAATGAAACATAATTTAAAATTATCTTAACCTGAGACCTGAGTAGTAAAGTAGGGGCTTCCCCACCAAGCAAAACTGCCAGCTCAGAAGAGGCCCAGTAAGGTAAGCTTTTATTAATTTCTGTTTCCTTGTAAGGTAGAAAGAGCTTTAATGCTCCTCCAGGCCCCACAAGGAAACCCTGGGCATTCCACAGGCTTCCTATCTCCCCAAGCGTACCCTCTCCCATGGGTCCCAGAAGTAGATTCCTTTACTTCCTTTAGTTCTTCAGACCCGTGCCATCTTTCATGTATTAGCAACACTATTCTACACATTGGGCAGATGTTTTTTCTCTGAGGACGGGATACAGAGGTCGGGACTGTTTCTGGGTGCTGAACCCACCCCTGGGAGGGGGAAACAGTCACCCGTTGTGATTATCATGTGGGGGAGGGACCCCTTAATTGGCCTGGAGACAGGCTCGCCATCGTGGTTTCTTGAAGCTGGAGGGCCAATCAGAGGCCTTTCAACTTGAAATGAGCACCAGGCTGCAATGGGATGTAAATCAGAGAGAGGGCATTTCAAGATGGAGGCACCCTCTCTCCAACATTTTTAAATCTTAAATTTAAAAATTGCTTTTGTAGCCAGGCCACCACTGTGGAGGTGTGGGTGTTGGGGAGAGGCAGGGGAATCCCCTCTACAGGGTGGCCTGTGGCTGTTCCTGCAGACAGCCAAGCAGGGAGGGCCTCTAGGCCTGCCTGGAGCACTGGCCTTCTGTTGTACTGCCAGGAGGTTGTCTCTAGGCACCTAAACTGGCCCCGGCAGCCTGTGAGAACCTGGAGGCCAACAGGAAAATTCCAGTCGGTTTCCTTTAATTGTCCTCAAGTGGCTCTTAATGGGCCTGATTGCCCTTCCACCCCCTGCCCCACCCCCCAATCCTGCCTATGCAAAAATAGCCTGGAGGTGGGACAGAACCAGGGAAGTGGCATGTCAGTCAATGGGGCTATTTTTAGTTTTTGCCTGCCTCTGCTCCCAGCCCCTTCGGGGGTCAAAAATCCAGCCCATCCTCACGACCTTTCACCAAGCTACACATTAATACATTTTCTTCTTGCAGGACAAGCTGCACAAAATACCAAAAGAGCATGCACGGATAGGAGGAGGGAGATCATTCATCAGGATAATAGAATGCCTGCTCCCCTGCGAGCCTCTCAAACAATGCCTATATTGGTGTAAGATAATCAGCTGGGCCAGACTGCCCTGGCCCTCTGCAGCCTGAGTTTTGAGGCCGTCCACCATGACCATCTCAAGTGCCCTTAGTGGAGATTCAAGAGACTTCCATTTCCCATGGCATCGGCACTGGGGAAGCCCCATGTATGAACACCAGAATGGGAAATGATGATTAGCATGATTTCAAACTTCACAACATTCAATCCTTAAAGGACCCGTTACGAACTACTTTGTTGCTATACAACGCTTTTGCTTTGCTGTTAGTTGCAACATGCCTACTGATGGTAGTCCAACACCCAAGAATGTATAATTTTAGGGTATTCATCTATTGGGTGTAAGGACTTGTGCGATGGTATGCAGGACTGTTGGTGCATGGTGGGGGAGGAATAATTCAACAAAACTGTCCATTATTTGCTGCCGTAGAGCTCTAGCAGCTAGCAGTAGTGCTGACCCTTCCTCTTCATTCTTGATTTCTTGCTTCCAGCCTCTTGCTCCTCCACTTCTTCCTCCTCAGGTGGCTCCAAGGGTTGCTCCCTTTGCATGGTGAACTTATGCATCATACAGCTTACCACTATGAGACTATAATATATATATATTATATATATAGCAGGTCGCATCCATGTAATCAGGGAATAACTCTTTTCCCCAAGCAGCAAGTATTTCAGATAATATTGTCCTTTGGAAGGCTGGAGGTTCACATACTACTGTTCTGAGGCTATGTAGCATTCCAATTCCTTTCAACAATAGCGAGATTTGCATTAAAATATACTGTGGCTAAAGTACTGGCTTGATTGTTTTCTAGCCTGTTTTTCTTAGCATTCTACATTTAGAAGTATGATTTAACCAATTATAATTTTCTGTAGTGCTACGTAAACAAATTACTATCTTTTTGCTATTCTAGGAAGTGACGACGCTAGTTTACCTGGCTCAAACCATCTCCCCCTTTTTAGGCACATGTCATCCATTTCGGAAAGCAGGTGTCTGCTTCCAGACTTCTGCCAATGGTGTGTACCAGAAGGTTTGCAAAGGGCGACCTCAGGTGACTTGGGATTTAGTTTCAGCAGGGATTCCCTCATTCGTATACCATTTTTCAAACCTATTTTTAAGAATTTTCTATTCCCCCGTATAATTCAGAACCTTCAATAGAAGGAACAACAGAAGAAAATGTGTACAATGTAACCCCGTAAAATCCTAATAGGTTATAATTTTAATCAATAATTATTTAAAAATCCTATTTCCTTACCCATGAGAATAAGATTGCATTAATTTTATTTTCTGCAGCCTTTTTATTTTATGACATTAATTGGGACATTATGAGATGTCAATTTAACATTAAAATACAGAACAGAACTTGAGGTTGATGCTTTTCTTTCAATTAACTTAATGGGAGTTTAGAAACTTACTCACATTTAAGAAAAAAATCTTTGAATGCTAAATCCATTTTTGCATTTTTCAATGCTTATATAAATCATTTTTGTAGAGGGTTTAAATAGCATTAAATAATGAATGAAATTGAATGGAACAAATGCCCCTCAATGATATATTTATATCTCTCCATACGGACAATGATTATGATGGTGTGAAGTTAGCATGTTTTCTCAAAATAAAGAGAGATTTAGGCTGTGAAGAGCAAATTAAAATATTTGTCAACACTTAAGCGTCAAGCAAAACATGTTTGCACCAGAACTACCTGATCTAACATTTATTTTCAATTAGCATTTTATGTCTATTGATCAAAATGACACTTGGCTTCAAATTGTATGAAATGCATCTCTAGCCTTTATTTAATATACTTTAAAAAATGAGTATAAATTACTTATATGTAAAAATAATGTGAGGAAGAACTTTTTTGTGCAGCAAGTGGTAATGATCTGAAACTCACTGCCTACATGGATGGTGGAAGCGGGGACGATCAATGATTTCATAAGGAAAATGATTGGGCACTTACGTGAAATAAAGCTGCAGGGCTGCGGGGATAGAGCAGGGGATAGGACTGACTGGATTGCTCTAAAGAGAGCCGGAATGGACTCGATGGACTGAATGCTCTTCTTCTGTGCCATAATGACCTACGATTCTAAAATTGCTCAATTTTGTGGTAAAAGCTCAAGGGAGTGAATTTTCACATTCTCCCGTTTGTCTGCCGTAACTTCAGTGGAAGAGCTGCAGAAACAGCAGGAAATCAAGGTAAATGGGATGTAAAAATCCCCCCCCCCCCAAATATTTAATAGAATGACAAAAGACCTTGCTTCTTTAAACTTCAACACTTACACATGGAGTATATCTGACTACATACTCCAACAATCAGTAAATGTTTTATGGTCTACATGTGGAACAGCAGTAAGCAGTGAATTTCAAGGCTGTATGTCTAATTTAAGTGTTAATTCAACTTGAAAACTTCAGTAACAACAACAACTTGTATTTGTGTGGCACCTTTAACACAGTAAAATGTCCCAAGACATTTCACAGGAAGGTTGCCAAACAAAATTTGTCGCTGAGCCACATAAGGAGGTATTAGGGCAGATGACCAACAGCTTGGTCAAAAAAGCAAGTTTCAAGGTATGTCTTAAGGGAGGAATGAGGGGCAGAGAGGTTTAGGAGGGGAATTCTAGAGCTTAGGCTTTTGGCAGCTGAAGGCACGGCCGCCAATAGTGAAGTGATTAAAATCAGGGATGATCAAGAGGCCAGAATTGGAGGTTCGGAGATATCTCGGATAGTTGCAGGGCTGGAGGAGGCTACAGAGATAAAACAGAGCAAGGCTATGGAGGGATTTGAATAAAGGAGTTGCCCAGTGGGAGCCAATGTAGGTGAATCAGCACAGGGGTGATGGGTGAACAGGACTTACTGCAGGTTAGGATATGGGCAGAAGAGTTTTAGATGATTACAAATTTACAGAGGGTAGAACGTAGGAGGGTGGCCAGCAGTGCGTTGGAATAGTTAAGTATAGTGGTCACAAAAGCATGGATTACTCAAACTCCAAGACTGAGAAAATACATGCACACATGCGATACATTTTCTGGCAAGTTAACAATTCTTGGTTTGTGAACTGAACAGTTTGGCCCAACTATTTCTTACTTGTATTTATCAGCAGTAATCCTAATCCAATCTGTCTGCTCTATTCCCATATTTTGTATTCCCTTTTCCATCAGCCATCTACCTTACTTATTCTTAAATGTTGACATGGTCTCTGCTTTAATAAATTAGCCCAAAAAGCATTTGAACCCTCACAACCCTTTGTATCGAAAAGTTTCTCCTTGCTCTTTATCCTAACTCTCTTACATTTAAGGAGGAATTATAATTCTTTCTGCCTGGTAGCAGTGCTCATTTCCACTCCGCTGCAACTTGAACACAGACTTTCCATTGGCCAGTACAAATACCTTCCTGAATCAGGTGGAAGCCTCATTAATCTATGAAAATAATGTATATAAGATTCTGATGCAGTCCTGGGGACTGATTGGAGGAAGTGTACACTGCAAATGCTCTGCTCAGCAAAGCCTGGCAGTTAAGATGAAGAGGTTACAAAAAGGTAAATCTAAAATTAATTATGTGGAGCTGGAGTGCTCCTCTGAGCTCCAGAAGAATAATGTAGGATGCTGCTACCCTGTGCTCCTCTGTGATTGGATCCCACCATTGCTGCAGCTGCAATCTGCTTCAGAGTGCTCCCTGCCTGACTGGAGGTTGGGCCTGTCAAAGAAAAACCACATGCACTGTATGCGTGTAAATCTGAACTCCTGGGTTTCCTGACAGAAAATCCAGCACCTCCCACTCCGCCTTTTAATTTCCTCGACCTGAGTGAAAATATCCCTGATTTTTATGAGCCTTTCATCCATCTGTATTTCTTCATAGTCTTGATATTAGATGGGTAGTCTGACAGAACAGATCATGGGGTCAAGAGAGGTGGCTTCGTTGATGCTGCTCTGCATTTTTTGGATGTTCAGTGTCAAGTCCAGTAAGGTCGCATAGAATTACAGCATTAAAACAGCCCATTTGGCTCAACCAATTATTGTTTCTGTTTATTCTCCACATGACGGACAAAGAAGTCAGGGCAGGTAATGAAGGAGTCCCCAGAGGACATCCCGCTTTCTAACCAGTATTCAGTTCTGAGTACCGATGAGAGAGAGGGTTCCTCTGGAGAATGCACCAAGAGTCATGACCGGAATGTCATGGCTGACTCGACTGTGCTGGGATGGAGAAAAAGGGACAAGAGGGCAATAGTGGTAGGGGATTCTATGGTTAGAGGAACAGATAGGCATTTCTGTGGTCGCAGACATGATTCCAGGATGGTATGTTGCCTCCCTGGTGCAAGGGTCTTGGATATCACGGAACGGCTACATAACATTCTGGAGGGTCAGGGTGCACAGCTGGAGGTCGTGGTCCACGTTGGTACCAATGACATAGGTAGAAAGAGGGATGAGGTGCCGCAAAAAGAATTTACGGAGCTAGGCAGCAGATTAAAAAGTAGGACCTCAAAGGTTGTAATCTCTGGGTTTCTTCCGGTGCCACGGGCTAGTGAGTATATGAATAGGAGGTTAGGGCAGATGAATGCATGGTTAGGGAGATGGTGCAGGAGGGAGGATCACTAGTCCTATTTCTGGTGAAGGTGGAATCTGTATAAGATGGACGGGTTGCACCTGAGCCAGAACGGGACCAGCATCCTTGCTGGGAGGTTTGTTAGTGCTGTTGGGAGGAGTTTAAACTAATTTGGCAGGGGGATGGGATACAGAGTCAAAGCACAGTAGGGGGTTTGTACAATCAGATATAAATGTGAAGCTAAGTCAGTCGGAGGACAGAGTAAATGTAGACCTGTTAAGGCTCAGGCAAATAATGCACGGCTGGATTGTATCTATTTTAATGCAAGGAGTCTTACTAGTAAGGCAGATGAATTGCGGGCATTGATTAACACATGGGAATATGATATTATTGCTATCACAGAGACATGGTTGAGGGAAGGGCAGGACTGGTAGCTCAATATTCCAGGGTATAGAATCTTCAGACCTGATGGGTGGGGGGGGGGTGGCAGGGGGTAAAAGAGGAGGTGGCATTGCACTGTTGATTAAGGAGTCAATTACTGCAGTAAGGAGGGATGATATCTTAGAAGATTCCTCTTATGAGGCCATATGGGTAGAACTTAAAAACAAAAAAGGGGGAAATCACTTGGCTGGGAGTGTACTACAGGCCTCCAAAAGGTCAGGCAGTAGTAGAAGAGCAGATATGCAGGCAAATCTCAGAGAGGTGCAAAAATAATAGGGTAATAATAGTAGGGGATTTCAACTTCCCCTATATTAGAGGGGATAGTCTTAGTGAAAAAAGGTTAAAGGGGGTGGAATTCTTCAAGTGCGTTCAGGAGAGCTTTATGAGCCAGCACGTAGAGAGCCCTACAAGAGGAGGGGCGGTACTGGACTTAATCCTAGGGAATGAAGCCAGACAAGTGGTAGAAGTGTCAGTGGGGGAGCATTTCGGGGATCGTGACCATAACTCTGTAAGATTTAAGGTTGCATGGAAAAGGACATAGAGGGACAGGAAATAAGAGTAATGAATTGGGGGAAGGCAGATTTCAATATGATAAAACAGAATCTGGCCAAAGTGAACTGGGAGCAGCTTCTTATAGGAAAGTCTACATCAGACCAGTGGGAGTCATTTAGCAGGGAAATTGTGAGGGTTCAGGTGCAGCATGTTCCTGTAAAGGTGAAGAGTAGGACCAACAGGTCAAGGGAACCCTGGATGTCAAGGGATATGGAGGATTGGATAAGGGAAAAAAAGGAGGCGTAAGGCAGATTCAGAGTGCTGAAAACAGAGGAGGCCCTAGAGGAATATAGAAAATGTAGGAGAGTACATAAAAAAGTAATTAGGAGAGCGAAGAGGGGGCATGAAAAATCACTGGCAGACAAGATAAAGGGAAATCCCAAGGCATTTTATAAGTATGTTAGGGGCAAGAGGATAACCAGGGAAAAAGTAGGGCCCATTAGGGATCATAGAAGCAATCTGTGTGTGAAGCCGGAGGACATAGGGGAGGTTTTGAACGATTACTTTTCACCTGTGTTCACTATGGAGAGGGACGATGTAGGTGAAGTGATCAGGGAAGGGGATTGTGATATACTTGATCAAATTAGCATTGTAAAGGAGGAAGTATTGGCTGTATTAGCGGGCTTAAAGGTGGATAAATCCCCAGGCCCGGATGAAATGTATCCCAGGCTGTTATGTGAGGCAAGGGAGGAGGTAGTGGGAGATCTGACACAAATTTTCAGATCCTCTCCGGCCACAGGAGAGGTACCAGAGGATTGGAGGACAGCGAATGTGGTACCATTATTCAAGAAGGGTAGTTTAGTTTAGTTTAGAGATACAGCACTGAAACAGGCCCTTCGGCCCAACGAGTCTGTGCCGACCATCAACCACCCATTTATACTAATCCTACACTAATTCCATATTCCTACCACATCCCAACCTGTCCCTATATTTCCCTACCACCTACCTATACTAGGGGCAATTTATAATGGCCAATTAACCTATCACCCTGCAAGTCTTTTGGCATGTGGGAGGAAACCGGAGCACCTGGAGGAAACCCACGCAGACACAGGGAGAACTTGCAAACTCCACACAGGCGGTACCCAGAATTGAACCCGGGTCGCTGGAGCTGTGAGGCTGCGGTGCTAACCACTGTGCACTGTGCCGCAGGGAAAAAACAGGTAATTACAGGCCGGTGAATCTAACATCAGTGGTAGGGAAATTATTGGAAAAAATTCAGAGAGTCAGGATTAATCTCCACTTGGAGAGGCAGGGATTAATCAGGGATCGTCAGCATGGCTTTGTCAGGGGCAGATCGGGTTTAACAAATTTGATTGAATTTTTCGAGGTGGTAACTAGATGCGTAGATGAGGGTAAAGCAGTTGAGGTAGTCTACATGGACTTCAGTAAGGCTTTTGATAAGGTCCCACATGGGAGATTGGTTAAGAAAGTAAAAGCCCATGGGATCCAGGGTAAATTGGCAAATTGGATTCAAAATTGGCTTAGTGGAAGGAGGCAGAGGGTGATGGTAGAGGGTTGTTTTTGTGAATGGAGGCCTATGACCAGTGGGGTACTGCAGAGATCGATGCTGGGACCCTTACTGTATGTAGTGTACATTAATGATTTAGATGTGAATATAGGAGGTATGATCAGTAAGTTCGCAGATGACACGAAAATTGGTGGTGTCGTAAATAATGAGGAGAAAAGCCTTAGACTACAGGGCGATATAGATGGGCTGGTGAGATGGGCGGAGCAGTGGCAAATGGAGTTTAATCCTGAGAAGCGTGAGGTGATGCACTTTGGGAGGTCTAACAAAGCAATGGAATATACAATGGATGGTAGGACCCGAAGGGAGTACAGAGGGTCAGAGGGACCTTGGGGTGCTTGTCCATAGATCACCAAAGGCAGCACCACAGGTAGATATGGTGGTTAAGAAGGCATACGGGATACTTGCCTTTATCGTCCGAGGCATAGAATATAAGAGCAGGGAGGTCATAATGGAGCTGTATAAAATGCTGGTTTTCTGTGTACAGTTCTGGGCACCACATTATAGGCAGGATTGCAATGGAGAGGGTACAAAGGAGATTCACCAGGATGTTGCCTGGGCTGGAGCATTTCAGTTATGAAGACAGACTGGATAGGCTGGGGTTGTTTTCCGTGAAGCAGAGAAGGCTGAGGGGGGACCTGATTGAGGTATACAAAATTATGAGGGACATTGATAGGATAGATAGGAAGAAACTTTTTCCCTTAGCAGAGAGGTCAATAACTAGGGGACATAGATTTAAGGTAAGGGGCAGAAGGTTTAGAGGGGAGTTGAGGAGAATTTTTTTCACCCAGAGGGTGGTTGGAATCTGGAACACACTGCCTGAAGAGGTGGTAGAGGCAGGAACACTCACGACATTGAAGAAGTATTTAGATGAACACTTGAAACGCCATAACATACAAGGCTACGGGCCAAGTGCGGGGAAATGGGATAAGTTAGGACGGGTGCTTGATGGTCGGCGCAGGCGCGTTGGGCTGAAGGGCCTGTTTCTGTGCTGTAAAACTCTGACTCTATGAATACTAGTTCCAATCTCCTGCCCTGTTCCTATATTACTTTATACCTCTTTCATTCAACCACTTATATAACATATTCTTAATCATTGACATGATTTCTGCTTTAATCACTACAATGGAAGCGTATTCCACAGCCTCATAACCCATTGTGTAATAATGTTTCTCTTGTTCTCTGTCCTATTTCTCTTAAATTTAATCTTATATCTATGACCCCTCATTTTGAACTCCTCAAGCAATGGGAACAATGTGTTCCTATCTACTCTTCATAACAGTAAACACCTCTTTCAAATCACCCCTTAATCTCCTCTGTTCTTTGTAGTTCCTCATACCAGGCAATATCCTAGTAAATCTGCAGTCTATCCTTTTTATTACTCAGCATCTTTCCCATAGTGTGGAGTCCAAAACTGGACAGAGTACGCGGAATGTGGTCTTGTTCAGGTTTGAACTAGATTCACCATTGTATCTCGGCATTTATATTCCATTTGCCATAAAACACAGTGAGGGTTATTTTGGTGAAAGGGTGAAAACAGGAATTAAATGGGTGCCATGCTAAGAAGACATGCCTGTTTGAAAGTCTGGCTTTAGCATGCAATTTTGGTCCTAATTGTTAATTATTATAATTTGAATTTGCCTGGAGATGCTGAAATAGAGACCTGAAAGTTTAATGCTCAGGCACTGAGTTGAAGAAATTTTCATGGAGCAGTGTACGTGGACTCCACACACCCACTTCCACTGAAGGTGTGGAGTGTCCTGGCTGGCACACAGCAGCAGCTTTCAGGATGGCTCAGAGAGTGAAAGGGCGCAAAGGTTCTCGGGCGCAGCACTCAAGGTTCTGGTGGAGGAGGTCCAGGGGAGAGAGGGATGTGCTGTACACAAACAGGAGGAATCCACCTCATGCTCCTGTTCTTCGCTGGTGCTGCTCTGCTTGACTTCATCCCCTCCTCCCATTCCCCCTGCAGACCAAGGAGGATCCCAGCAAGATGCCCATAACCAAGTACTCCCTTTCTTTGTCGTTTAAGGTGTCCAATAAGGTACAGCAACACAGCACTCACTATTTTAAGGCGAAGCCCTCAAATAACTTCCAGAATAAATGTTGACAGAGTCTTGACAAAGTGACCCCAAGAGTCTCCTGATGTGTTTCAAATGTCCTCTTTGAACCTCCAGGAGCAAGTCAACATTAAAAGGTGATGCACCTTTAAGTAGCACTCGAAATCCTCAGCAATGACTTGTTTACTGAGTCACCTGGTCACTGTTAGGAGAGGGCATTAGGTCAAGTGCTATCCATCAAAATTCCGTGCACCCTCATTAATGAGCACAAACAGGCAATTTACATTGCAATCAGCCCCTTAATGATCATCCTAGCAGCTGTTCCTAGTGCAAACTTCAACTCTTTTACCAAGATGGCGTTTGCGCTAAATGTGGGCTAAAACGGCATTTCAGCTTAAGACTCTGGGCTGAATTTTATGAGTACGCCGCAATTCGCGGCGGCGCCCTCTAAAAATGGCACGCATTCTGCGCGGATGCGCCATCCCTGAGCCCCCGCTCATTTAAAGTGGGGGCAGAGCGGCCGCCCTCAATGATGTAAGGGGGCAGCCACCGCGTCCCTGGCAATGGCACTCGGCGCCACCACACAGGCGCCAGCGCCATTTTTAAAGGGCTTTAAGCCCTTACAACGTAACTTTAATTTTTAAAGGTGCAGGCATCGGGAAGTTTTATTAGCAATGAATAAAGATGTTGAGGCCCTTCCCCAACCAACCCCCCCCCCCCCCCACCAATGGTCATTTAAGTGGCATTTATTCTCAAAAAATAATTTGTTCCCTTCCCGAACTTTCCCCCTGAATCTTTCAGCATTTGGCCTCTAACCCCTTCCCACCATCCCCACATCCAAATAAAAAGTGTTCTCCCTGCTCCTCCACCCCTCCCCCACTGACAATTTTATTACTCCCCCCTTCCCACCAGGTTCTCGCCCGGAACTCCATACGGAGTTCGAAGGCATGTGGAGCACGAACGGCGGCCGTAATATTGGATTGGGACAGCTGCCGCCTGCAGGTAGGTTAATTTGCATTTCATTCGGCCTTATTTTAATATGGAGATGAAGTGCCCACCGCCTGACACTGGTGGTGTGGGGGGGGGGGGGTGCTGCACTAACAGGTCCCAATGCCGCCGGTAATATGCGGTGGGCCCTTCTCGACGTCGCAAGTGGAGGCGGGCCTCCCCCCCCACAGCATTTTACCGGCCCCCGCCCCGCGACCTGCGGCGTCAAGGGGCAGGTAAAATTCAGCCCTCTATCTTGGTCAGCCCACAGGGCTCTTTAGCACCAGAAAGAACTGTCAAAAATTGCCCTCAGTATCAATTAGTTTTTTTTTTAATCACCTAATCTATTGAGGTACCACTTTTAATGTCTTGTGAACCTGAACTTCCACCTCACTCAACTTTTCCCAATTCCAAATATAACAATTTTACTTTTAGGCAAAATGTTCCACCTCATATTTGCTGCTGAAAACCATCTGACATGTTATTTTTGCCCATTTCACTGTCTTCTCAATATCTCCTTGCAACCTCCTTTCATCCTCACCTACTATGCCTATTTTAATTTTGTCTGTAAATTTGGACACTACTCCCTCTAGCCATATATGAAACACACAAGATGGTATGAATGCATAATTTATCATATACCGAGCTAACAGGTGAATTTTGCTATTGACCTCAGGATGTCCGGAAGTACTTCAGAGTCAATTAAGCACTTTTGAAGAGTAGTCACTGTTGTAATGTACAGAAATGAAACAGCCAATTTGTGCACAGCAAGGTCCCACAAACAGCAATAAGACAAATAACCACAGTGTGAGGAGAAATTGGTCCTCATTGCCCCATTTCCCAGTAAGAAAATGGGCAAAAGGGACGAATTTAAGGGCAATATATCCTATTGCTGGTTGGCTCCATCTTGACCACCTTCCCCATGCCCTTTCCACAGGGGCTTGACATGCAATGTAGCTTTGCCTAGGTGCTGCCTGGGGATGCACAGTAGGTTAATGCAGCTCACCAGTCTTTGGCCCTTGAAATACTGATTGGACCTTGAACCTGCCAGTGCAGGGATCATTCTCTGCATGCACCCAGTTCACACCAGCGGGGGCAATCCTTCACTTTCTCCCTTCAGATCTCTCGTGGGGCTTGAACCTGCAACATCCTGACACAGGGGTAAGCAAAGGCTGACGCATAAAAGAAAGCAATGAAAATCTGAAACATTGAATAGTTCCTGCACGTTTTCTTTGCAAATTAACTTGGTTAACCAGAGTGTGTGATACTCAAAGTGAACTTACATCACATCCACAGCAAGTAACCAGCAGTACTTCATCCTGGTGTTCTCTTATGCAAAATGGGCTCTTGAGACACAGCACATGTTTAGAAAGACAACATGCTATTGCTGAATGTTTTCCCCCACGGGTGAAAAAAATTGATACCATAATGTTTAACTAAAACCTGGTGACAATACTGTTAATGCAATGCTATACATTGGGGGTCAATCTGGAGACATGATGGACACACCACTTAAAAGTCATTAGTGATATGAAGAAAACCAGAATAACAGGGTAACTCAAAATCTGCTTCAACACCCACCGCCTTTCAAACCATATTTAAAATTAGACAGCATACAATTGGTTAGATAAATAAGTGAAACTTTCATAGTATCAAAACTTTACAGTAATAAAATACCCCAAGGTTCCGAAAGATGGCATGAATGGTAGAGGATATAGAAGAGTTGGCTAAAAACAGTCAGAAACATAAGTTTTGAGTAGATTTTGAAGGCCTGCAGAAAAGTAGAAAGGCTAAAAATGTATTGAGAGAGTTCCAGATAGTTGGGTCAAAGTTGTCAAAAGCTCTACCACCAAAATTAGACACTAAAATTGCAGAGGGTGGGGTGTGGGGGGTCGGGCAAGATTACACAGTTGCTCTGAGGCAGAGGCACTAGGCTGAGGGTTGGGTAGCTGAATGGCAGGCATTGCAGAAATTTGATGGGTGTGGAACAGGGAATTTCAATTCAATGGTTTCAAGAATTCTTAAGGTGCATTCAGGACAACTTGAAAGCAAATCAATGTCAGAGCTGTGGGAGGCATTCAAAGGGGAGATTCAGGGGGTTCAGAGCAAACAAGTTCCCACAAAGAGAAAGGGTGGAATAGCCAAATCTAGAGTCCCCTGGATGTCAAAGAACTTACAGGGTATGATAAGGCAGAAAAGGAAAGCTTGCGTCAGACACCGAGAGCTCAATACTACAGAAAGCCAAGAGGAAATAAAGAAAGTGAAGATGTGAAATCAAAAAGAAAATTAGGGAAGCAAAGAGAGGGAATGAAAGAATACTGACAAGTAAAATCAAGGAGAACCCAATAATGTTTAATCAATACATTAAGAATAAGAGGATAACTAAAGATAGATTAGGGCCCATAAAAGACCAAAAAGGTAACCTATGTGTGGAAGCGAAGATGTGGGTATGGTTTCTACTGAATACTTTGCGTCTGTCTTCACAAAAGAGGGGGATAATGCAGACATCGTAGTTAAGAAGGAGCACTGTGATGTATTGGATGTGATAAACATAGGGAAAGAGGAAGTATTAAGGGGATTAGCATCCTGGATACATCACTAGGGCCGGATGAAATGTATGCCAGGCTGTTAAAAGAAGCCAGGGAGGAAATAGCGGAAGGTCTGACTATTTTCCAATGTTCACTGGATACAGGTGTGGTGCCAGAGGATTGGAGGTCTGCTAACGTTCTACCTTTGTTCAAAAAGGGAGTGAGGGACAGACCGAATAATTACAGGCCTGTCAGTCTGACCTCAGTAGTGGGCAAATTATTGGAATCAATTCTGATAAACGGTCACTTAGAAAAGCATGGATTCATCAAGGATAGCCAGTATGTATTTGTTAAGTGATGATTCTGTCTGACTAACTCGATTGAATTTTTTGAAGTAACAAAGAGGATTGATGAGGGTAGTACAGTTGATGTGGTTTCCATGGATTTTAGCAAGGCTTTTGACAAGGTCCCACATAGCAGACTGGTTAAAAAAATGAAAGCTCATAGGATCCAGGGGAATGTAGCAAGCTGGTTACAAAATTGTCTCAGTGGCAGGCAACAAAGGGTAATTGTTGATGGGTATTTTTGTCACTGGAAGGCTGCTTCCATTGGGGTTCCACAGGGCTCAGTACTAGGTCCCCTACTTTTTGTGGCATTTATTAACGATTTGGATGTAAATATTGGGTGAATGATCAAGAAGTTTGCAGACAACACAAAAATTGGCTGCGTGGTTGACAGCGAGGATAGCTGTTGACTGCAGGAAGATATCAATGGACTGGTCAAGCGGGCAGAAAAGTGGCAAATGGAATTTAACCCAGAAAGTATGAGGTGAGTGATGCAATTGGAGAGGTCAAACAAGGGAAAGGAATACACAATAAATGGGAGGATACTGAGAGGCGTAGAGGAAGTGAGGGACCTTGGAGTGTATGTCCACAGATCCCTGAAGGTAGCAGGACAGGTTGTTAAGGTGATTTAGAAGGCATATGGAATTGTTTCCCTTATTAGATGAGGTATAGAATATAAGAGCAGGGAGTTTATGCTGGCACAATATAAAACATTAGTTAGGCCACAACTTCAGTACTGTGTGCAGTACCTTGTTACAGAAAGGATGCAATTGCAGTAGACAGAGTACAGTGGAGATTTACGAGGATGTTGCCAGGACTGGAAAATTACAGCTATGAGGAAAGATTGGATAGGCTGGGGTTGTTCTCCTTGGAACAGAGGAAGCTGAGGGGAGATTTGATTGAGAGGTATAAAATTGTGATGGGCCTGGATAGAATGGATGTGATGGGCCTATTCACCTTAGCAGAGGGGTCAGTGACAAGGGGGCATAGATTTAAAGTGATTGGTAGAAGCATTAGAGGGGAGATAAGGAAAAATGTTTTCACCCAGAGGATGGTGGGGTCTGGAACTCACTGCCTGAAAGGGTGGTAGAGGCAGATAACCTCATCTCATTTAAAAGGTGCCTGAGGGAGTCAGTGGCATTGTGGTAACGTCACTGGGCTAATAATCTAGAAGCCCAGGTTAATGCCCTGAAGACACCTGTTCAAATCTCACGATGACAGCTGGTGGAAGTTAAATTCAATTAATCAATACAAATCTGGAATTGAAAGCTGGTTTCAGTAATGGTGCCATGAAACTGTCATTGGTTGTCATAAAAACCCATCTGGTTCACTAATGCCCTTTAGGGAAAGAAATCTGCTGTCCTTACCTGGTCTGGCCTACATGTGACTCCAGATACACAGCAATGTGGTTGACTCTTAACTGCTCTCTGAAATGCCCTAGCAAGCCACTCAGGTCAAGGGCAATTAGGGATGGGCAACAAATGCTGGGCTGCCATTGATGCCAACATCCCATGAAAGAATTAAAACAAAAGGATGTGCACCTGAAGTGCCGTAACCTGCAGGGCTACGGGCCAAATTCTGGAAAGTGGGATTAAGCTGGGTAGCTCTTATTTTTCCGGCCGGCATAGACATGATGGGTCAAGTGGCCTTTTTCTGTGCCGTAAATTTTATATGATTCTAAGGACAGGGTTCCAGTGGAGTTCAGGGGTGATGGGTAACTGGGACAATGGTGTGATTGCAAAGTTTGGGAGAAGGGTATAGAAAGCATTCAAATAAATTGAATTTTGAGGTATGCAGTAAGGTTTTCAATGATGGAGGAGATTAAATGGGGCAAAGGCAGGCAATGTTTCCAAGATTTGCTGACTTGGTGATGGATGGGATATGGGGTTTGGAACTCATATTGAACAGGACATGGAGGCTATACACCATCTGGTTCAGCCTGAGTCAGCAGAAGGGCAAAGATGCAGAATCAGGAGCAATAGAGAGTTTTTTCTTGTAGAAATCAAGTAAGATGGCTATAGTTTTCCGAATGTTCAACTGGAGGAGGTTTTGGTTCATTCACAGGTAGGCAGTCTGACAACACAGAGGTGTTTGTGGAATAGAGGGTATCAGTAGAGAGACTGTTGGCATACATGTGGGAAACTAACGACATGTCTTTGGATAATGTGTCCAAATGGCAGAATGTAAACAAGGAAAGGGAAGAACAGGATAGAACCTTGAATTATTCTGGAAGTGAATAGGACGGCTGAGGCTGGAGCAGCAGTTGCTGCTGGAGTTATATTGATCCCATTGGGACAAGAAAGAAAAAGAATGAATTTGCTTTTATAAAATGCCGTAACGCATCATCAGAAAATCCCAATCACAACCAATGAACTGCTTTTGAATTACAGTTACTGTTGTTACATAGGCAATTGTGGCTGCCAATTTGTGCACAGCAGATCCCCAAAACAGCAAACTGAATGACTGATCAGATAATCTGTTTCATTGGTTTTGGATTGGAACCAGGTGTGGGCAATCCCACAAAAGTTGTGAAAGGAGTTATTTGCCAAAAGCTGTCATGGTCAAGGAAGCACAGTGGATCATGGTTGCAATCACAGAGGATGTCATTAGTGACTTTTATAAGGACAGTTTTGATGCTGTGGACAGGATGGAAGCAATTGTATAAATTCAAAGAGGCCATTTTGGAAAAGGTGGGCATGGAGTTGGGGAGACAGCAATGTATTTAAAGACCTTGAAGATGTAAAGGAGATTGGATATGGGAAATGACAGGGGAAAGGGGGCAAGAGGAAGGGGTAATGATAGTTTTGAGTGGCAAGAGTACAGCAGTTGAGCAACAGGAACCTATTAGGATGTTGACAAATATTGGGACAAAGACTAGTTGAGCATTCAGAAGTTGAGTGAGGAAGTGGTTAGACATTAATTTATAGCACATGTCATTAAGAAAAGGCTGGAATTGTCCTCAGCTGCCAGGATGATCCTGGGGTTGAAGAGTTTTGCCACGGAGAAAACACTTAGGTCTAAAACCTAAAATGGCTTAACAGTCCAAAATGGCATGCGTGCTTTCATATTGCACTGGAAGTACACCATCTGCTATACTGGTTAAGGAAACTCAATAGGTGTCAAAGGTTTGAGCTTAAAACTGCCATAGGGTCCATTGGAGAAGCAAATTGAGGGTGTAATGTCAGCTTCAGACCCCTTTGCCAATTTGGATTGCAAATGACTCCACTATATGCCGTGTGTGCCATAGTCAGTTTCTTCAGGTGCTCAGCAACCAAATCAGGAATCCTTAAAGGAAATAAAAGCAAAATACTGCGGACGCTGGAAATCTGAAATAAAAACAAGAAATGCTGGAACCACTCAGCAGGTCAGGCAGCATCTGTGAAAAGAGCAGAGTTGACGTTTTGGGTCAGTGACCCTTCTTTGGAACTGACAAATATTAGAAAAGTCACAGGTTATAAGCAAGTGAGGTGGGGGTGGGGCAAGAGATAACAAAGGAGGTGTAGATTGGACCAGACCACATAGCTGACCAAAAGATCATGGAGCAAAGGCAAACAATATGTTAATGGTGTGTTGAAAGACAAAGCATTAGTACAGATTAGGTGTTAATGCACTGAATATTGAACAGCAGCAAGTGCAAACCTGAGAAAAAAACAGTGGGTAAGCAAACTGAACAAACTAAGATGAAATGAAATAAATGCAAAAAAAAGATTGTAAAAAATGTAAAAAAGAATGTAAAAAAAAAGAAAAAATAACTAAAAATGAAAGTAAAATGGGGGGCTGTCATGCTCTGAAATTATTGAACTCAATGTTCAGTCCGACTGGTTGGGCCTCTGTTCCCATCAGTCCCCATCCACCACCACCCTCCTCCGCCTGGCTGAACTTTTTCTCACATTGAACAACTTCTCCTTCAACTCCACGCACTTCCTTCAAGTAAAAGGTGTCGCTATGGGTACCCGCATGGGTCCTAGTTATGCCTGTCTTTTTGTGGGATATGTCGAGCATTCTTTGTTCCAGTCCTACTCAGGCCCCCTCCCCCAACTCTTTTTCCGGTACATTGATGACTGTATCGGTGCCGTTTCCTGCTCCTGCCCCGAACTGGAAAACTTTATCAACCTTGCTTCCAATTTCCACCCTTCTCTCACCTTTACATGGTCCATCTCTGACACTTCCCTTCCCTTCCTCGACTTCTCTGTCTCCATCTCTGGGGATAGGTTGTCTACTAATATCCATTATAAGCCCACCGACTCCCACAGCTACCTCGACTACACTTCTTCACACCCTACCTTCTGTAAGGACTCCATTCCATTCTCCCAGTTTCTCCGTCTCTGACGCATCTGCTCTGATGATGCTACCTTCCATGACTGTGCTTCTGATATGACCTCCTTTTTCCTCAACCGAGGATTTCTCCCCACTGTGGTTGACAGGGCCCTCAACCGTGTCCGGCCCATTCCCTGCACCTCTACCCTCACCCCTTCCCCTCCCTCCCAGAACCGTGACAGGGTTCCCCTTGTCCTCACTCTCCACCCCATCAGCCTCCATATCCAAAGGATCATCCTCCGCCATTTCCGTCACCTCCAGCGTGATGCCACTACCAGTCGCATCTTCCCCTCCCTTCCCCTGTCAGCATTCCGAAGGGATCGTTCCCTCCGCGACACCCTGGTCCCCATCCCATGGCACCTTCCCCTGCAATCGCAGGCGGTGTAATACCTGCCCATTTACCTCCTCTCTCCTCACTATCCCAGGCCCCAAACACTCCTTTCAGGTGAAGCAGTGATTTACTTGTACTTCTTTCAATGTAGTATACTGTATTCGCTGCTCACAGTGTGGTCTCCTCTACATTGGGGAGACCAAGCGCAGACTGGGTGACCGCTTTGCGGAACATCTCCGCTCAGTCCGCAAGCAGGACCCCGAGCTTCCGGTTGCTTGCCATTTCAACACTCCCCCCTGCTCTCATGCTCACATCTCTGTCCTGGGATTGCTGCAGTGTTCCAGTGAACATCAACGCAAGCTCGAGGAACAGCATCTCATCTACCGATTAGGCACACTACAGCCTGCCGGACTGAACATTGAGTTCAATAATTTCAGAGCATGACAGCCCCCCATTTTACTTTCATTTTTAGTTGTTTTTTCTTCCTTTTTTTTAACATTCTTTTTTACATTTTTTACAATCTTTTTTTTGCATTTATTTCATTTCATCTTAGTTTGTTCAGTTTGCTTACCCACTGTTTTTTTCTCATGTTTGCACTTGCTGCTGTTCAATATTCAGTGCATTAACACCTAATCTGTACTAATGCTTTGTCTTTCAACACACCATTAACATATTGTTTGCCTTTGCTCCATGACCTTTTGGTCAGCTATGTGGCCTGGTCCAATCTACACCTCCTTTTTTATCTCTTGCCCCACCCCCACCTCACTTGCTTATAACCTGTGACTTTTCTAATCTTTGTCAGTTCCGAAGAAGGGTCACTGACCCGAAACGTTAACTCTGCTTCTCTTTTCACAAATGCTACCAGACCTGCTGAGTGGTTCCAGCATTTCTTATCCTTAAAGGAAATACTGGAAGCTTCCATCCAAAAGTTTAAAGTTATTTATACACCTTCCTGATCCCCTTAGCCTGCATTCGAGCTGGTTGATCTTGCTCCCCCTCCAATCAGTGAGTGTGCCTGTGAGCTGCCTCTGGGGCTACAAATGGTGCCCACAGCTCACCAGTATTATTCAAGTGATGCCTGGGGTGCCAATTTGCCATGGCCCTGCTAATGTCCTAATTATCTGTATGCACTGGACTGGAATCATGCCCTAACTCAGGCACGATCCAATTTCTCGGCCATGCTATTCTTTTGAGCTGTCATGCCAAATAATCAGGTCAGACCTGTACCAATTGTGAGTGAGGCTGAGGTTTTCGATCTTGAGTGTGTGGAAATGGAATTTACATCAATGGGGTGGTAAAGTGGGAGACCACAAAAGTCTTGGTGGGGGTGGGGTGAGGGGGAAGTGGAATGAGGGTGTCATGGGCAGAGCTAAGGAAGCAAATATTATTTAGAATGGTGTAATATTGTTTAGTTTTAACAGTTTTTAACAAAATCATTATTTTTGCACTAAAATAAGAATATCAGTACTGCTGCTTACATATATTTTCCCTTTTCCAGGACAAAATGTCACAATTTTTAAGGTAATTTTAATAACAAACTGGTGGTTTTTAATAAATGTAATTAAAACACTTATGTAGGTAAGGTTGCAATATTACATTAGCATTAACCTAGACAGCTAGCTGAAATATACTCATGTCAAAAGTAGTTGCAAAGTTAACCATTTGTCTTGCATTCTTCCCTAAGACAATAACAGCACAGTTTGTAATCGGATTGAGACTTGTGGCATTGTTAAAACATATACTACTGAACTACTGTTCTTTAATAATAGCCGCCTGAGCAGAGTGCTCTTTGACAAAGAGGGTGGATAAGCAATACTATCCATCTTCTCTCCAACTGAGAAAACTAACGTACAACATCAGATATGTACAGAGTCTCTGTCAGTGATGTACTGTGGCCAGTTGGTGGGCGGCAGGCTAAAGTGTAATTGGAGGTGGTGGAAACCCAATCATTTCCCTTTTATCCTTACTTCATCGAAAAGGCCAAGCACATTATCTCCTTTCAGTGTCTTTCTTATCTATTGGTCTGGCAGAAATCAACAGTGCACCACTGAGGATTTCACAATTCTTTATAGCAACTCATACTCCTACAAGCAAAAAATGAAAGTCAATGACAAAAGCCTCCAACTTAAAGAAGAAAATTGTGGCTTGATCATCATTGTCCTTTGATCACTGACACTTAATCGGCAGACTCATTTGAATATCATATGCAAAACAGTTGTTACTACCTCCATGCTAGTTTTAGGGTCAAGATCATCACATTCGGATTCCTCAGAACTGTTAGACTCCTTTAGTGCAGCATGAGGGAAAGAAGAGCAAAGTTAGAATTAGTAGAGTGGTCGATTACTTCATCAGTTTGAAATGCAATTCTTGACCAAAACTATGCCTAGCACATCGGTGATTGAAATCATTAACCCCTTTAAGAGTCACAACAGACTTGCAACAACACTACATTAAAATGCATCTATTCAAGAGTTGCAGTTTATGAGAAAGTTTACTCTAGCTCTACACTTTCTCAAATTCTGCAACACACAATTTAGCAATAGGAATTTAGAATAATATGCAGAAGCATGGAACAATGCACTGAACCCCTTATGACACTGTACTCAAGTTGCCAAAAGCTGATATTCATATTTTCCCACATGGTAGATAATCTGACCTAATCCCTGACAGTAACAAAAAGTGTTGACCAAAAACAAAGAAACTAACAGCTCAAACTTAGTGGGTCACTATGAATCAGTTCCTTGTTTGTTCAGGAACAGTGTTACAAGAGATGTGGGGGGAGGTTGCATGTTCGGGGAAGGGGGCTGCAGTTTGCTTTGCAGGGAGAGGAATGCATTTTAAATGATTTTTTAAAATTGTACAACTTTAAAGAAGTTACGAAGAGAGAAATTCTACTGTAGAAAAATTAGAAATGGCCTAAAGTTCATTCTTAGAAGAGCCAGATGGACCTGGAAAAACTTTAGCTGCCCAAGCGAACATTGTTCAATACTTTGAGTGAGTTCACACTTTACACACAGTAAGATAACAGACAACAAAGTTATTAAAAACTTTAATTTATTCACAATTTCTGCAAAATAATATGGTACACGGTGTTATCAGAACTCCAGACACACCCGCAACCTGTGATAAACAGAAGTGCATTTACTGACAACAAATCAGCAGCATTATTACTGCCAACGTTGATGGCCTTGTTTCTGATAATGTTAGTTCAAAGATAAGTGTTAATGTGGGCTGCTGAAGTAGGCTGTTGTTCAAAGGTCAAGTGACAAAGTTTGCATTTACTCAGAAACCTTTTTAGACCAATGAAACTGAAGTGGAGTTTTATACATTATTTACCAGTGTAAAGAAGTTGTACTTTGCTTTTGTTCAGTATTAGTTTTGCTATAACAATCTCTGTATTAGTGAATGGTTAATGCTATTAATCTTACCCAGTTGCAACAAAACAAATCTGTAATTTAGAGGTTATAAAACCACTCAAATCACCACTTTGGGCAATAGAAAACACAAAGTTGTCGAAATAGCTCGTGTGCATTAACCATTTTGATTCTTCTGCAATAGCAAAGTGTTGCAGGCAATCTAAGCAAGCAATCCTGCAGGAGTAATGCCTTGTGACCAGACCTTTACAGCATCAACACACAGCTCCTAAATGTCGACTCACATTACTCACATTAACAGAGGCTTTGTTGGTCAGAATATCCTTGGATTTACGAGCATCATTTTCAAACCTCCCTTCATTTTTCCCACTGCTTTCCTTTTCTCCACGTTTTCTCAAATGCAGTGATGTATGCCAAGAACATGACTTCCTGTTATACCAAAAAATGCACCAAATAACTTGAATATCTTAGGCTTCTGATGGATATGGGGCCAAAAATAATCCCCTTCACTCGCAAAACTCTGGCAGCCGTCAGTAGAAAAAACCCAGAGAAAACAACTCTCTCAAAACAAAATCAACCAAGATGTCTTATTTCTATTGGCAGAAAAGCCAACAGATTTCATAAACAAACATTTCCCCAGACTAGGAAATCTGCACCACTTCTCTGCTGCACATCGCATAATCTCACAGGATCTGAGTTTCTCATTTGCAATTTCTTCAACAGTCAGTGATAATGCACATTTAACATCCTATGAGATTATGAAGTATACAAGATTGAAAATGGCAGAAAGTGTTGGCAGAAAGAGATGAATGTTTCACCAAAATTAATGATTAAAATGCGATACTGATTATTGGCCACATGTGATATGATCTGGGTGAGGAGTGCAAGTCCTAACCATTATCAGTTCAGGGAATGAGTGCTTTAAGGTGTAACAATTACATGTCTGTACAAATGTTGCACCTCTAATCACTGCACGTTAGAATTTAGCAGAACAGTTTTTGCCATTTTACTTAATTAAAGCATGCTCATATTCAAGATTTATTTTACATATTTAAAATACATTTATTATTAGTTACATTACAGGTACAACGAAGAGCATTCTGACTATATTGCACAACCTGACTTTATTTATATGGGCATATTAAATAGTGCAAAATATTTTTGTACAGGAATGTATTAGGAGGAGTCCTGGCAAAAAGAAGAATTTTTTTTTACAATATACTGTCAATAAATTGGAAACAAAAAGAAAATTAAAAAAATTACATGCTGTACAAATTGCCATCAACAACAAAAATCTCTCCATCTGCAGGAGTTAGGCCTCAGTTCAACATTGGGCCTGGTGCCAAATGATTATAAAAGTCAAAACAAACATATTAGTAACACAACATAAACATACTTCCAGTCCAGTCATTTCCACTTTAGTGTAGTGAGGGTTAAAAGTAAAACATGCCATGACTGCATAATTGTCACTTGTATAACAAATATTAACAGAAAAATGGAGCTGCCAGACATGGCTCCTCTAAGTTGAAGATCCAGCATTCACTGGGTACTTATGAAGTTTGTTCCAACAGCCTTGTGGATAAACTCAGGAGGGAAAACCCGCCATCTTTTTTCTTTACATCCACATACTGCTTCCAGGGCAGCCACCTGGCACTTACTTGATGCTTCCTTCGTCAGTCTCTGTGGAGTAGTCACTGGTGTAACTCAGGATAAAGCCTGGAATCCACCCTTCAGCAGCAGGGGAGTGTTCATTCGCAGGCCGGTACACCAGGAACATGTTTTGTTGGTTAATGGCAAGGACCTGAACCAACTCTCCCTGAAACACGCAGATCTCATTCTCCTTCACTGCAACGTAATCTTGAGTGACCAACATGGTAGAGGTCCCATTGCATCCAGCAGTGTTGTTCTGTGCAAAGCAAACAGTATCCAATTAGAATTCACTGTCTGCATTCACATTCCGAGAGCCTGTCAGAGATTAGAGGAGGATGGTGATTTTCTAATGTTGATCATCAGGAAAGTGGGTTTAAAAATCAGTTCACAAAATGACAGGAATAAAATACTTTTCACCCTCAGTAGCATTACCAGTAGCTTGCTTTGGATCTGTGATACTGAAGTGGTATTGTAGAGCACAATGGACATGTCCTTCATGTGCTTTTGTGTAATGAAATAGTAAAACCACTTATAAAGTGTTTTACTACATACAATGCAGAGACAAATATTCCCAAGACAAGCATATTGAGGTAATTGCATCATCTAACTATCCTGTGATGCCAACACTATTTATTTAATTTATCTACAAATTCTGTTGTTCAACATTATGAGGATCTACCATGTAAAAACCTGTATTTTTTGTTATATTGCATATCTAATGGATTAATTGTGGGTGTCCATGTTAATCGCTTTAATTTTCCTGTGGAAACAAGCACCATTTCAGCAGGGTACATCACTAAAGTTATTCTACCTTTTATGTTACCAATGATGCATAGAGTATAAAATAAATTCCATATTTCAATGGTCAGCATTTTACGAACTTTTACAGAAACGTTGCTGTCTGACAGAGAAGCAGTTGATTGGCAGTTGATACATATCACTTAATATTTGGTGCAACACAAGATTAGCAAATCATAAAATTATCTCCAGATGTAAACAGTTGGACTGGTCATTCTAGCTCTTTTTCATATTCCCCAAAGAAGAATGAGTGAGAATTTTCCTGAAATGATCTATGCTGCCATTGCTCCCTTTTTTCAAATTGTGTGCTTGCTCATGGCCTGCAGACAGTTACAAACAGGTTTCATGGGTCTGCTGATTTGCATTCTCATTGGTGCAGTCATTGGTGTAAAACCCACGTAAAAAAGGTATAAGTAACAGAACTTCCTGGAAACTTCTGTGAGGCCTGTACTGGCTGTTTACTCGTCTGGAGCAGACTGAGGAAAAACAGGTAAGAAAGGAACAGTGCTTGACTCTTCCACGTCATTCCCATATATGCTTACTATACTTTTAACTTAAGACCACTCTCAAGCACTGCCAGTACCCAAAGAGCTGCAGGGCAGGACTGCATCCAAGAAAATTACACAAGACTTTACTCACAATATACACAACCCTCTTACACCAATTACTTGTCTGCACAACCTAAAAACCCCATCTTCCACTTTAATAGTCTAATATCCCCACATCTATTACTTGACCTCTACTGTGCTGCTTGCACACATTCTTCAACTGCTAGCTTTACTCTCATTTACTCTATGTTTTTGTAATCTTAAGTTGGCTCACCCCCAAAGCCTGGTCACCAGAAAGGGTATCTCTACCTCTCACCTCCTTTGAGGCTAAGTATGTGGGCACTCACTCAGCTCTTGCCATGGGAAATGGGAAGGTTGTCAGTATCTTTCAGACACAAGGTTAGCAACTGAACACGTACAAGTGTGGCCTAGGTATCCTTTTGAAGCATCACATGACAGAGCTATTCAACACTTTTGTGGGCCCCTTAATTCTGAAGGGGTAATGCTCACCAATTCTTACCTCTTACCCACCTTTCCGACCGATACATACAGATGGAGGCGATCTGGAAGAGTATGATGAAGACCAGGACTTCTAGCTGCTTCATCCTGTTGTAGGTAGATTTGGGTACTAAGATTTTAGTTTAAATTGATCAATTTTATACTGTATCCACTGTAATGACTTTTCAACCACTTTTTCGGTCCCCTTAATTCTGAAGGGGTAATTGCTCATCCATTCTTACCTTTTACCCACCTTTCCTGCTGATCTACCACAGTAACATATAGGTGGAGGAGGAAGAAAATAATGATCTGGAAGAGGATGATGAAGACCAGGCCTTCCAGCTGCTTCATCCTCCACCACCAACGCACAGTGGCAGCAGTGTGTACCATCTACAAGATGCACTGCAGCAATGCACCAAGGCTCCTCAGACAGCACCTTCCAAACCCGTGACCTCTAACAACTAGAAGGACAAGGGCAGCAAATACATGGGA
This sequence comes from Heterodontus francisci, assembly GCF_036365525.1. Taxonomy (NCBI): domain Eukaryota; kingdom Metazoa; phylum Chordata; class Chondrichthyes; order Heterodontiformes; family Heterodontidae; genus Heterodontus; species Heterodontus francisci. The sequence goes on along the minus strand of NC_090377.1, from coordinate 68,432,082 downwards.
ACACCACCACCTGCAAGTTCCCCTCCAAGTCACACACCATCCTGACTTGGAACTATAGCGCCGTTCCTTCACTGTCGCTGGGTCAAAATCCTGGAACTCCCTCCCTAACAGCACTGTGGGTATACCTACCCCAAATGGACTGCAGCGGTTCAAGAAGGCAGCTCACCACCACCTTCTCAAGGGAAATTAGGGATGGGCAATAAATGCTGGCCTGGCCAGTGACGCCTACATCCCATGAATGAATAAAAAAAAAAATCCTGTCCAAGCTTTCTCTGCCCTGCCCCCCAGAAGTCAATATCTGCTTCACACTTGCTTCCTCTCTCCAAGGCACCAGCTCAAAGGTGTCACCCAGAAATAATTAGAACGTGGCAGCAAGGATGTGGCAACTAATGATTCACAGAGCATGACGGAGCTGGAGGAGGAGAGGAGGAAGTGGGTGAGGATATGCCACCTTCCCATTGAAGGCTGAGGAAAAAGGCTGCCTTCAAGTCATGGGATTCCTCAATTTATGAGTGGCACTTGAGGAGAAGAAAAATGTTGGAGAAATATCATACCTACATGCAGGCTCTGAGGTCAATTTCTGGCAATGTGTGACAACTGATAGCTGTGACTCTCAAGTCTTTGCAGCAACATCATGAATGCGTTTTCTTCCTTTCAGGCATCTTTATTGGAATCTGCAACAGATTTCCCCTGCTAAGAAGTGGCTTGGGACCAGTTGGTGCCAATACCTCCACAGGAGCACATACTGCAGCTCTGGAGCAATAGGGACAGAATGCATTACTGCATAAATCATGGCTTCCACACCGTGGCAGCTTTGTCTTATGGTTTTCAGGATCTGATAGCTAATACAAGACCGGCCTTCATTCGGACCACAGGTCCAAGGCACTTGCTGGAGTCTACTAGACAAACACTGCTGTTTGTTAGGACTACAGGCCCAAGGCACTGACTGGTGTCCAACTCTGCAGCATGTGCCAGCCTTCCAGCTTTGCACCTTAGATCACTATGCCAGGGAACATGGAAGGTAGGCTCTCTAGGAGCAAGGTCCATATCTGCAGCTGGGAGTAGCACCCTGCCAGAAACAAACTGCCACAAGGCAAGGTTTCTCTCAGTCCATGAGCCTTTTGCAGAGCATATGCAGCCAACTAACTACAGCAATCCTAGTTCTTAGGCGGCACCTGGAAGAAGCACGAAATTAGATTATAAAATGCACATATAACCACCCATGGGAAACATGATGTAGGTAGATTGTGTGCACTTTGTAATTTATTGTAATAAAATGGAACATGCACTGACATGACACTTTGTTATTAATGGAGGTCAATGTCATACAGGACAGTGCGGTGCTGATGTCTTCACTGATGATGATTGGCACAGTCCTGTAGGGGGAAAGAGGGCTGTTGTGATGTGGTAGCAAGAATAATAGTTTGATGGAATGTCTCTTTATTTGAAAGTGAAGGCGAAGGAGGTAAGGTGGTGTTGTCAAAGATAAACTGTGCTCCACAGAAGAGACGACTTCAGTGAAGACAAGTGCTATAATATCTTGCAGTCAATGCTGCTGATTGTTCTTCGCTTCATCCTGTGGTGCTCCCTGTCCTCTTCAATGATAATGGAATAGAGTGGTATGCCCATAGAGAAAGCTGTACCTGCTCTTCAGGTGCCCTGACTGCAGCTGGAGGTACAAAATTCTTCCATTGGGTTGACTGACACCGAGAGGGGCAGTGAAAGGCAAATGTAGGTCTTTCTTTAAAAAAATGCAAAAAAAAGGTTGAAAAAGCATTACTAAACTGCAGAAATTACTGCATAATGTTTCTAGACACTTCAATCTCCTGTGACAGCGTTGCACCTCATAGATCACAGTCCAAATGACCAAAGCAATCATGGAAATCAGCGTATCAATGTAAAACCAGGAAACTCTCAATTGCTGTGCCACTGGCTCAGTCAGCCATATACAAGTGAGGCCTGTGAGGACTCAATGGGTAAATTGCAGGAAGGGTGGAAAAAAGAGAAATTTGGGGGGAGGATTTTAAAGGCACAAAAGGGGCGGAAGTACTTTGCTCATAAAAAATCCCGCCATTTCTACACCATGAACGTGCTGACAATTCAGCCACTAATATCTTAGTAGCCCTAATGTCTTGGTGTTAGAAGACATTCGTCAATTTGCTTGGTCACATAAAAATAGTTACACATGAAGGATGACTACAGGAGCATGGGGCTGCTTCCCTTGTAAGGGGTTTGGTTTGGTTCAATGCTAAAAATGTTGAAGGTAAAATTACTCTTTTTCTGAACATAGTTAAACCCATTGAATGACTCAGGCCAGATGTTTTTAATTGAACAAGTACATTATTGACAAAATAGGTCATTATTGAATCCAGTCAACAATGCAGTAAGGCAAATACATAATATTTGTTAACAATTAAAGGCTGGTGAAATAGTAAGAAACCTCACTGGTAAACGATTTTCATATATTTTGATTCCTCTCCAAAGTTAATTTCATCTACAGGAAGAACTGTCTGGAGGCAAGATGATATGGATTGTGACTTGCAAAGATTGCCCATCTTAGATGGATGAAGTTGAGCAAGTATGCAATAGTCTTGATAGTCTTATTTGGTGACGTTATGCATGTGTTATATAATTACCTGTATAAATTTTGTTGCACAAATTACATTCATCTACCATTTATGGCCCACTAGAAATAGATGTTATGAATGTTTGATCATTTGTTGGAAATACTGTCTTTACCTCAGATTATTAGTCTAATGATTAGTTTGTTGGAATGGCTGAATAGGCAGCAGCATTGGGAAATCTTCAACATGTCGACCTCTACCAACTAGAAGGACAAGGGCAGCAAATGCATAGGAACACCACCATCTGCAAGTTCCCCTCCAAGCCACACACCATTCTAACTTGGAACTATATTGCCCATTCCTTCAGTGTCGCCGGGTCAAAATCCTGGAACTCCCTTCCTAACAGCACTGTGGGTGTACCTACCTCAAATGGACTGCAGCGGTTCAAGGAGGCAACTCACCACCTTCTCAAGGGCAATTAGGGATGGGCAATAAATGCTGCCTAGCTTGCGATGCCCACATCCCATGAATGAATAAATAAAGAATGTTTTGGAAGTTAAGAACCCGAGCAACTTGAGCTATTGATGTGCCGGTTTAGCTCTTCTGGTTAGTCATTTATTATTGAACTAGTTTGAAGGACCTTCTTGTGTAGGTACCTTGATTTGCTCATAATTGTCTCCATACTGCTGCTCATCATCGAAGCTTGTAGTGCCATTGGAGGTAGATAGCTTTAACGCTGGTAGTGATGGATTGTGAGCCGATGATTTCGGAGGCTTTTCAGAGCCCACCTGGGAAGAGGAGAGGGCTCTGATCTTGGGCTGGGGTATCCGACTTGCTTGTGTTTTGACTAAGGAGTGGCTACCACTTTCTCTTTTCATGTATTCAATTGGAGATTGCAGTGCTGTAATAAAGATGAACATATTATGGAAGGACCAGGATATTCTAAGAACAGAACAAACATGATTGGCATTATCATAGAAATAAAATCTATTGTGTAACTTTGATTCTTATTAATTTTGTTCAAATAGAAATGCAACATTACTTGGACAATGTCATAAATAATACTCTTCTGGCATCCTCAGAAGTGCCTTATGTTCCATTTTACTGCTCAAAAGGCCACAATGTTCATAGGGCTGGATTTTCTGGTTAACAATAAATGAATGGTGCCAGCTGTTCATTACCTTATACTTGCTACGAACTTTTTGAGCTTTTGCACTGGTACTTACTGTGATTAGAAAGTCAATTTGGTGCAACACCCTCTATGGGGTCTGTATGAACAGGGGAAGCAACTGTGCACCTACTTAACCAATTAGATTGAAGAATCCTCACTACGGCACGCAGAGTCAGAACTAGGAAGTGCCAAATTCAATACCAAAGCAAGTGTAGAAAGCAAAATGAAGAGAGGGAAAGAAAGATGGGATTGAGAGAGACAGAAAGAAAATTAAACATGTACTATTTGAATGTTTTTTCTTTTTTAAATCTCCAATAATTTAAAGCTGATGGAATGGAACTCCTCACTTGTAAAAGTAAAGACTAGTCATGCCGTTAAAAATTTACTTACACTGGAATGAACAAGACACAACTTTTTCTGGCAAGCTTAATGGGCATCTATCATGTAATGCACAGCAACTTCACACTGTTACATGTGTTTCAATGCCTAGTTTCTCAGTGGGATACTGCTGTAGTGAAGCTTCTGGAGGAGCAGGGTAAATCAGACAATAATTTCCTGCCATGTGCACATGCTGGAAGTTGCTGTCCAATTTACAATTTAATAACAGTAAGCGCTGATTCTCACCATTATCTTAATGCAAAATCTGGGCCAATGATCAGAAGAATAAATACATGTTGCAATTTTGTAAGTTTCAATTTGCGAGACCGTTAATATGTATGGACTGGAATTTGCTGTAGCAAAGCATCTAATGGCATCCGTTGTTGATTAGACATGTTCCTGCACCCTTTCAGTTCAAAAAAAAATGTTTGACCACAAACTTGCTGGAAGTCCGAGCTGATAATAGTGCAGTGTGGGAAACAGGGCCTCTGGGACCTGAGTAAACAAGGCAACCAACAGGGTATCTCCTTAACCAATGAGATTTAAGGATTGGGAAATCGACAGCAGAAGGAATGAAAACAAGGGTGAATTAAAGGGGGTGAATTCAATGTCAAATCAGGTACAGAAAGAGAAATAAAGAGGAATAGAAAAACTGGATTGCGAGAGAGTGAAAAACACACAGAAGGGAAAAGAAAAACAATTCTGAAAGATTCAAAGCCTGAAGGATGAGACTTCACACTGATATTAGTTAATTTTCGATTCCAAAGAGGTTAATTGAGAGTCATTAACAATTATCACATTGTTAAAATTTCACTTAAACTTGAATGGCCAGGCCCCAACTTACATTTCCAATGACAAGACTTAACTTTCTGTGGCAAGTTTAATGGGAAAATACAGCAAGGTCCTAAAAAAAGGGAAGGCTAAGGACAAGATGATATTTTTGCGAAGCTAACGGAGCGGCGTAACTTGGACAGCAACTTTGGGATTTTCATTTGCTCCCACCTGAACTTATCATTCCACTTACCAATAGTGGTGAGTGTCATTGGTGTTGCTGTTATTTTGACACCAAACTCTTGTGCAATGTATTTAGAAGATAAAGCTGCAACTAAGCCATTTAGTTTATGCAGGAATAGAGAGTTATATATCCAAGCTTTCCAATGAAACTTAAGTTAGGAGGCATAGTAAGCTGTATGGATGGGAGCAGGGAGTTACAAAGGGATGTGGACATACTAAATAAGTGGGCAGAACTATGATATTTGGGGCTGAATTTTTGCCAAGTAGGCAGGAAACAGGAGCTGGGTTTGTTTTCGGGTCAGAAACCCACCTCTGGTGGAAAACTGAGTAAAGTTAAGCTTTTTATGGGAGTAAGCCCTTAACTGATTCCTAAGCTGGTTCCCTGTCCAATTATAGCCAGTAGGGATGTGAACAGAGATGAGTCAGATGAAGTGTGAGATTGTATTAGACTCCTCAGAGCAGCCATCACCGAGGCTGCTGGTTGTCCTAAGGGAGAGATCTGCTAATTGTGCCAAAGCCTTCCACAGCACCAGAGGAGGGAAATGAGATGTCACAGGAAGGCTGGAGGCCCTGTACCCAGCACAGGGCTGCCCATCGCTTCATTAATGTTGACCTGGATCTAATGTTGCAGGCGGTGAGGGAGAGTAGGGAGGTCCTCTTCCTGGAGGGTGGCAGAAGGCGGCCACTGTGTTGTGCGGAGCAGTAATTGGGTTACTGGAGTATCTTCTTACTGTCTCTTTCTACTGTTTTCCTCTATTTGCACTGTATATATGATGACACTTTAAGCCACATGTCTGGGATTCCTTATATTGCTGCTATGATGGGAAAAGAGGTATGAGGTAGTGAAAGAGATAATGAGGGCAAAGCCTCTGGGTAGATGTGCTTCTTTCATTGGCGGTAAGTAACTAGATGTTCCAGGCTGCATCTTCCATGCATGTATTAGCACAGATATCTCAGACTCCCTTCTATGCAATGCCCCTCAACCTGGGTCCCTGACATTCATGGCATCCTCACAAGGCCTTGGTGCCCCTAGCCATGCCTGGCCACCTCATTGCGCAGCCAGGGCACCTCTCTATTCAGTGTCATCTCTTTCCACCTCCACTTCCTCCTCTCTCACCTCCTGCTCCTCCCCCAATGAGCAGTCTCCTTACAGGGCCTCACCTTCCTCAAGGGCCACACTTCTCTGGAGGACCATATTATGGAGAATGCAACAAATCACCACAATGACCGAGACCCTTGCAGGAGGGTTTTGGAGGGCGCTGGAAGCACATCTCCGGAAGTCCAATGCTCTGCTCAACGGTTGCCCTAAGCAGCAGGTGGCATTGGTTGTATGGCCTCTGTGTCTCTGTCTGGGGCGCCTATAGAGAGGTGAGTAGCCATCTCTTGTCCCCGAGGGTCCATCCTTGTACTTTGGGGGTTGGAGTGAAGATTTGAGGTAGCGTGGACTGGCAGACGATGAAGGAGTCATGGTAGCTGCCAGGAAAGTGAATGCACACACAAAAGAAGCTCTCCTTGTGGTCGCAGTAAAAGCCCTCCCTGTTGATGGATCTCACTGGCCAGTCACTGGGTGCCTTGATGGCCACTTGGGCACAATCAATAATGTCCTGCACCTGGGGGAATCCAGCAATGGCAGCGAAACCCACTGCCCTCTGACCCTGCAAGGTCGCATCTGTCATGCAATGAATGTACTCTCCAGCTCTGGCAAAGAGGGCATCAGTGACCAGTGAAATGCAGTGCTGTGCTGCTGTTTGCAAGGTGCTACTAAAGTCCACAGTTGATCCTTGGAAGGAGCCAGAAGTGAAGAAGTTCAAGACCACAGTGACTTTGACAGCTACTGACAGGGCATGGAGACCATTGCTGTGAGGCGCGAGGTCTTCGGCGACAAGATCATGGGTGTCTGTGACCGTCTGCCTAGAGAGTCACAGGCTCCTGCGACACTGGGGCTCAGTCATCTCCAGGTATCTCCATCTGCAGCGGTACATCCTGTGTTGAGGGTATGGCCTCTGTTGCCTTCCTGCCTCTCTTTCCTCTCCCATGCCCTCCTGCTGTTCAGGGTTCCGTCTTTCCTGCAGATGGTGTTGCCCCTCATCACCACTGGGCCGAAAATCTGACAGATATGCCCCCATTGCCAGATGAAGCCTTCCTTTTGGACAGGTAGATGCTCTATTGTGACTGGCAGTCTTGCCCGCTGCTCTTCTGTGCTCACAATGCCAGGGGGATGCCGACCCCATTCAATGCCCAAGTGCTGAGTGCCCACTCTCCCCATCACCTGCACAGCGCCAAGGGCACCTCCTTTCCAAATGCCGAGACCCCTTTGCCTCGCTGACCCTCTTATGGAGCTGGGGTAATGCCTTGGGGCAGCCATAACTAGCTCCCTACTCTGTACCCACCTCCCTTTAGCTGGTCAAACAGCTCCTGAAACCTGTGCGCCTCCTTCAAAATTGCAGCCTTCGCCTCCAACAAGCTCTTACCGAGCTTCTCAAATTATTTTAATTGCCTTCAATTGGGAGGCCAGCAAGATCGCTGTCCCACTCTACCCATCCTGATGAACATCGCTGGTGCTGAGAATGTCATCTTGAAACTGACACATCGGCCAGCGCCAGTATTTTTGGGCTCCCACCACCTCAGTTCCCGACCTTGGTGGGGGTGGTGGTGGGGTGGAGGGGGGGGAGGGGGGGGGGGGGGGAGTGGGGACTGAAAATTCAGCCCACGAAGTTTAACGTGGGGAAAAGTGAAATTATCCACTCGATCTGAGAAAAGCAAATCAGAATATTTTCTTAATGGTGAGAAACTAGGAGCTGTGGAGGACTAAAAGGGATTCAGCTATCCACTAATAGCTAATGTAATGGTACAAAATGTATTCACTTAAAACTGAGGTGCGAAGGAATTCCTTCTCTCAAGCAGTAGTGAATGTCTGGAATTCTCTACCCCAGAGAGTTGTGGAGGCTAGATCACTGAAACTATTTAAAGAGGAGGTAGATAGATTTTTGAAATATCGGGAGTTGAGGGTTAAGGGGAGCTGGCACGAAAGAGGAGTTGAGGTCTGGGGCAGATCAGCCATGATCTTATTGAATGGTGGGGCAGGCTTGAGGGGCCAAATGGCCTACTCCTGCTCCTATTTCTTATGTTCTTATGTAAAATGTAATGAAAAAGGCTATGGAATTTTGGTCTTTATCTCATAGGGGACTGGGATATAAAGGGAAGGAAGGGATGCTTCAGCTGTACAGAACCTTGTGAAGACTGCAACTGATATTTTGGGAATTGAACCTCAGGAAAGTTTATATTGGCCTTGGGTTAAATTATGTGGACAGGTTGTCTTGAGTTTAGCAGGTTGAGGTCTTCAAAATGATAAAGGGATTGGTTAGGGTCGATAAAGAGAAACTATTTTCTCTGGTGAGGGAATTCATAACTAGAGAGCATAAACTTGTTAGAGCATGGCTATTTGGGAGTGAAATCTGGAAGTATTTTTCACACAAAGGGTAGTGGAAATCTAGAACTTGCTCCCTCAAAGGCAGTGTATGTTGAGTGAATTGAAATTTTCAAGGCCGAAATAAATAGATATTTGTTGGGTAAAGATATCAAGAGAAGTGGAGCAAAGCCAGGTAAATGGAGTTGAGATACAGATTAGCCATGGTCTAACTGAATGGTGGAACAGGCTCAAGGGGATTAATGATCTACTCCTGTTCTTTTGTACAGTCATACCTGTTTATTTGAAACTCACTTACTTGCAATTCCTGTTTTAATGAAATCATTTCTAAAATCCCAATTTTCCCCATATCTCCAATTGTGAAAAATTTGTCTCCTGCAATTCTCACTTATATACAAGTGTGTTACACAGAAATCCCACTTTAACGAGACTTATCACCTTTAAAGCTGAGGATTTCACCTCTCAAGCTGATTGGGTTCAGTGGTCATGTTGTAAGATGTAATAATTCTTCGCAGCATTAAAAGCTCATGAAATGTGAACACTTTTTTCTTTATTGAAAATATTATACTATATTCACTCTTGCTGTAAGATGCACAAAATTTAGGCTAATAAAAAGAAAAAAGGCGACTTGCATTTATATAGTGTCTTTCATGACCACCATACACCTCAAAGTGCTTTACAGCCAATGAAGTACCTTTGAAGTGTAGTCACTATTGTAATGTAGGAAACATTGCAACTAATTTCTGCACAGCAAGCTCCTACAAACAGCAATATGATAATGACCAGATAATCTGTTTTTTGTGATGTTGATTGAGGGACATCAGGACTCCCCTGCTCTTCTTCAAAATAGTGCCATGGGATCTTTTATGTCCATTCCAGATGACAGACAGGGCCTCAGTTTAAAATCTCATCTGAAAGAACATCCCTCTGACAGTGCAGCACTCCCTCAGTACCACGTTGGAGCCTTGAATTTTATGCTGAAGCTCTAGAGTGGAACTTGAACCCATAACCTGCTGATTCAGAGCCAAGAGTGCTACCAACTGTGCCACAGCTGACACCTAATGATAGTGGCTGTGGAGCAGACTACCCTTAATCTTTTTGCTTTTGTTAGTTCCCTTTTATAGAAATCCCTATTTTATTGCAATTAAGAGGTTGGCCCGAGCAACTGCAATTAAATGGGTTCCACTGTGTACGAGAAAAAGTAGATATTATTGTGACTTCCAGGAGGGTTGAAGAATTACATTCACAGGCCTGTCTTAGCTGAAATTCATCATCATCAACAAGTATTTATATAGCACCTTTTATGCACTAAAACTTCCCAAGGTGCTTCACGAGTGTTATAAAGCAAAAAATGACATGGAGCGACATAAGGAGATATTACGGTCGATGGCCAAAAGCTTTGTCAAAGAGGTAGGTTTTGAGGAGTGGCTGAAAAGAAATAGAGAGACAGAGAAGTGGAGAGGTTTAGGGAAGGTAGGCCTGAGCATGGGGCCTAGGCAGCTTAAAGCACGCCTAGCATTGATGGAACAATTAAAATCAGGGATGCTCAAGAGGCCAGAATTAGAGGAGCAGAGATAACAACAGCAAATCTGTTGCAACAAATCTGTTGCGGGGCTGGAGGAGATTAGAGATAGGGAGGGGCGAGGCCAGGGAGGGACTTGAAAAAAAAGGATGAGAATTTTAAAACTGAGGTGCTGCTTGACCGGGAGCCAGTGTAGGTCAACGAACACAGGAGTGATGGGTGAACAGGACTTGGTGCAAATAAAGACACCGTCAGCCGTAGTTTGGATGACCTCAAGTTTATGGAGAGTAGAATGTGGGAGGCTGGCCAGGAATGCATTGAAATAGTCAAGTCTAGAGGTAACAAAGGCATAAATGAGGGTTTCAGCAGATGAGTTGAGGTTGGCCAGGGTTGGCGATGTTTCGTTCAGTGAACATGGTCAGTCTTACTGATGGTGTGGATATGTGGTTGGAAGTTCATCTCAGGGTCAAATATGACACCAAGGTTGTGAGCAGTCTAGTTCAGCTCAAGACAGTTGCCAGGGAGGAAGATGGAGTCAAAAGCACGGGAACAGAGTTTGTGGTGAGGACTGAAGACTATAGCTTTAGTCTTCCCAATATGTAGTTGGAGGAAATTTCTGTTCATCCAATACTGGATGTTGGACAAGCAGTCTGATAACTTAGCAACAGTGGAGGAGTTCAGAGAGGTGATGGTGAGGTGGAGCTGGTTGTCCTCATTGTACATTTGAAAAATAAAGCTGTGTTTTCGGAGGTTGTTCTGTGTGATAAGAAAATACCACTGGCATTAAGAAGGAGGGTATATGATCAGTGTGTGCTACTGACCATGACGTATGGGGCAGAATCATGGACAACTACAAAATATATAGAACAAAAACAGTGTACATCTCAAAGAGCAATGGTAAACATCTTCATTTGTGATAAAATCAGGTGTAATGAAATATGCCAGAAACCAGAGTTAAGCACATCATTCAGAAGATAAAAGAAGCCAAATGGAGATGGGCTGGGCTTGTTGCTCGAAAAACTGATAACAGGTGGACAAAAAAGGCAAATGGAGTAGCAGCCAAGAACAGGAAACAGAAGCGGGAGACCGAGAAGAAGATGGAGAGATGACATTCTATCATACCTCGGAACCACTTGGGCGAGAACAGCAAGGGATAGAGATAAATGGAAAAGACAAGAGGAGGGCTGCATCCTACAGTAGATGAACACAGCATAAATGATGATGATGATGATGATGATGTTGCCAAGGGGCAGCATGTAGATGAGAAATAGGAGGGGTCAAGGATAGATCCTTGGGGGACACCAGAGGTAATGATGCAGAAGCATGAAGATAGAATAGAACCAGGCGAGTGTAGTCCCACTTGGCTGGACAACAGCAGAGAGATGCTGCAGGATGGTATTATGGTCAAATTTAGTGAGAAGGTGACAATCTAGAATCCAGTTTTTGCTCATGATTCAATCTAAAGAATAAGAATTAGGTCACTGTGTAGAATGAAAGCAGTAATAATAAGTTTTGGTTACAAACAATATCCAAACAGTCTGAATGACTTGATGTTATTTTGTCTTACTCTTGAAGCCAGGTGTAAACACTCAATGCAGCTTGGTGACTCAACACATTCTACTGTGGGCCTTAGCTGGACCTGTGAATTACATTTTCTCATTCACACTTTGGTGGGGTCTTCCACAATCTAGAAAAAACACATTGGGCCAGGTTTTGCTGAAGCAGGGCATCTCACAGTGTACCCCATCATTTACACTTACAATTGCACGTTTAAGTTTTAAATTTTTTTGCCCATAAAGTTGCTGGAACTGCAAGCCAGTAATGGTACAGTGAGGGCAACAGGGCATGCGGAGGAACAACAGGACAAACACTAAAGGATTGAGAAATAGGAAGTACTGAGAAAGAAGATGAATTCCATATCAAATCAGATACAGAAAGAGAATTAAACAGGGGAAAAGCGAGCAATAGAGAAAGAAAGGAAAAGCAAGAAATTTTTTTTTTTTTAATTGCGTTTTTATAAACTCCGAGAACAATTCAGAACCTGAAGGAATGAGATTCCACACTTACAATTGCTTATTTTCTGGGCAAGAAGAGTTGTTTGGCAGTCATTGACAATAATGTCATTAAAAAGGCATTTACATTGATGATGACTAGACTTAAATGTGGTGAGTTTAATGGGCAATTAATGTGCAAATACTGCAACTTCATAAAAATTATAGGGAGGTTAAGCATGAGATGCCATTTTCAAAAAGCTAACAGCGGAGCAGCACAAATTGGTCAGGAATTTGTGGAGATTCGTAATTCATGGGGTCGTTGTTCCTTGGTAATAGATGGTGGCCAACTTGTGCATTAACAACAGCGTGCATGCATTTTTTTAAGCAAAATGTGACCCATAAAATATGTGGTCATTTAAATTATAACATTAAAGGGGATAATTTTCAACTTAACTGCTGGGTGGTAATGTGGTGGAGTGGATCACTTGTGTGTTCTATAATCTGTCCAATTTTCATGTTATTGATTTGCACAGGCGGTGAAATTGGAAGTTACTCTCAGCAGTTTTAAGGAGGCTTGATGGTGTTAATTAGTTGGTGTGCACAGACTTGGAGCCTATGATTTGAATCCTCGCCTCTAATACAAGCATGCCAATCTCAGTTGAAATGTCAAACACAGCATCAAACATGTTCAAACAAAAACAACATATTTATATTGTGCCTTTAGCGTAATAAAACATCCCAAGGGGGTTTCACAGGAGCATTCTAAAACAAAGTAGGACACCAAGCCACATAAGGAGATAATTAGGTCAGGTGACCAAAGGCTTGGTCAAACAGGTACCTTCTAAGGAGTCTCTGAAGGGTGGAAAATGAGGTAGAGAGGCAGAGAGGTGCAGGGAGGAAATCCAGAGCTTAGGGCCCAGGCAACTGAAGGCATGGCCACCAATGGTAAAACGATTAGAATTGCGGATGCTTAAGAGGCTAGAATTAGATGAGCACTGATACCCCAGGTGGTTGTGAGGCTGGAGGAGATTGCAGGGATAGGGAGGGGCAAGGCCATGGAGGGTTTTAAGAACAAGGATGAGAGTTTTAAAATCAAGGTGTTGCTTGACTGGCAGCCAATGTAGATCAGTGAGCACAGAGGTGATAGGGGAATGGGACAGGTAGAAGTTAAGACATGCAGCAGAGTTTTGGAGGACCTCAAGTTTACAAAGGGTAGAATGTGGGAGACCAGCCAGAAGTGCACTGGAATAGTCAAGTCTAGAGGTAACGAAAGCATGAATGAGCGTTTCAGCAGCAGATGAGCTGAGACAGGAGTGGTTGGGCAATGTCACAGAGGTAGAAACAGACAGTCTTAGTGATGGTGCGAATATGTGGTCAGAAGCTTATCTCAGGGTTGAATATGACACCAAGCTTGCAAACAGACTGGTTTAGTCTCAGATTGTTGCTAGGAAACGGATGGAGTTGATAGCTAGGGAGCGGAGTTTGGAGTGGGGACTGAAAACAATGGTTTCAGTTTTCACAATATTTAATTGGAGGAAATTTATCCAGTACTAGATGTCAGATAAGCAGTCTGATAATTGAGCAACAGTGGAGGAGCTGAGAGAGATGGTGGTGAGGTAGAGCTGAATGTCATCAGTGTACATGTGAAAACTAACGTTGTGCTTTCGGATGATGTCACAAAGGGGCAGAATGTAGATGAGAAATAGGAGAGGCCCAAGGATAGATTCTTGGAAGACACCAGAGGTAATGGTGCAGGAGCAGGAAGAGCAGCCATTGCAAGTGATACTCTGGCTACAGTTGGATAGATAAGAATGGAACCAGATTAGAGCAGTTCCTCCCAGCTGGACAACAGTAGAGAGGTGTTGGAGGAGGACAATGTGGTGAACTGAGTTTAAGGCTGCAGCCAAATCGAGAAGGATGAGGAAAGATAGTTTACCTTTGTCACAATCAACAAGGATGTCATTTGTGACTTTGATGAGAGCTGTTTCGGTACTATGGCAGGGGTGGAAACCTGATTGGAGGGATTCAAACATGGAGTCTCAGGAAGGATAGGCACATATTTGGGAGGAGCGGGACACTTTCAAGCACTTTGGAGAGGAAAAGGAGGTTGGAGATGGGGCAATAGTTTGCAAGGATAGTGGGGTCAAGGATAGGTTTTTTGAGGAGAGGGGAAATAGTGGCAGATTTGAAGGAGAGAGGAACAACACCTGAAGAGATTGAACTGTTAACAATATCGGCTAACATGGGACCAGGAGGGGAATTTGGGCGTTCAGCAGTTTAGTGGGAATAGAGTTGAGAGGAGGTGGGTCTCATGGACAAGATGAGCTCGGAGATCATAGGAAACAAACTAGAGAAAGATGTGAGCTCAGGGCTAGGTGACAAATAAGTGAGTGAGGCACAGTTGTTTTGAATTCTGGTGGTATGATTTCAAATCTGAAATGTCCAATAAGTTAAATTTGGAGTTCAGAAGAAAGAAGACAGCAGATCTGCATACCATTTAAGAAATTTCGCTGAGCGTCAAGAACTTGATTGATATCCTGAACCCAAGCCTGCCAGACTTCAATACTTGGTGCCTGTAAGATGAACCGCTCAGAAGTTCCACGGGATATTAGAGCAAACTTGCAGAGTTCGTTTTCCACATTCTCCTCAATATTAAGGTAACTCATCTGAAACAAGTCAACAAAAGAATTGCAACAATTGCTGAAAATCTGCACCAATTTCAAGTTTTACAAAACTCCATCTATAGATCTTAGCAAGATTCTTCAATGAGATATTATGTATTTGTTAAGCTACCTAACACAGTTCTCTATAACATTCCACTTCAAATTTCTTAGATCCATAGGTTGAATTTTTGAGTTTTACACCACACTAGATATTCTACGTAGATAGCATTATCAGTCACCTCTGTACAGAGATCTCACTTCGCCTAAAATGTGGAACACGTCTTTACTTCCTGAATATCCAGATAAATGATAGCAAGATCCAGAGGTTAAACCAAGATACATTGTCACTGTATGTTGTTGGCTTACTAGAATATATCACCCATTGCTACATAATTCTCCTCATCTTTGTTAGGGGGACTGAATACATACTCTATTGAACCAAGACTTAAACAATAAACCAACAGACAATTTACTTAACACAACTGATTCATTGAAAAATACAATCTGTTACAGTAATTATTGAATGTGATTTTGATCTCCTTGTGGCCCTGTTTGTGCTTGAAAATGGATTTAGTGGGTGAAAAATAAAATGTCTGTTTCTTCCAGTTATTGTTGATTCTGCATCTCTACCAACTTTCCAAGGGGCATTAATTCCTGTAGGCCAGAGCTCCAATCTGAAACAGATGGGAGTGTAATGTATTTATTCCAATTTTCTGACCTGATCACCTAACAAATTCTCACCAACCATGGGCAATACAAGCCCTGAGGCAGTCATTTGAAGCCCTATTTAAAGATATTCTCCCAATCATCCACTATAACTTGAGTGGAAGAGCCATGGAAACCCTGGAAAAATGACAAACAGTGATCAGGAGAACCAACATGTATTTATTGGGTAGCTCTAGTCATTTAAGGGTCCCCCACACCTCTGTGTCCTGTCTCCAACTGCTGCCACTGGGTATAGTCACTAACTCTGTTTCTGCACTGTCCCTATGTCCTGTATTTTCTAGCACTGCCTCTCTGTGAGCACCTTCTGGGTCGTATGATCCAAAAAACTCTCATCCTCTGTAGAGCGTAGCCAATTGCTCTTCATGCAAAGGGGCCATCTGCTTCAGAAAGTCAATTTCCTGACACAGTGCAAATCTGCTACTCTTAAATACACAGATAATCCATGATGGCTCACATATCACACCCCATATATATTTTATTTTATTTAGAGATACAGCACTGAAACAGGCCCTTCGGCCCACCAAGTCTGTGCCGACCAACAACCACCCATTTATACTAATCCTACATTAATCCCATATTCCCTACCACATCCTCACCATTCTCCTACCTACACTAGGGGCAATTTACAATGGCCAATTTACCTATCAACCTGCAAGTCTTTGGCTGTAGGAGGAAACCAGAGCACCCAGCAGAAACCCACGCGGTCACAGGGAGAAGTTGCAAACTCCGCACAGACAGTACCCAGAACTGAACTCAGGTCGCTGAAACTGTGAGGCTGCAGTGCTAACCACTGCGCCACTGTGCACTGTGTTTACCTGCACTGACCTCCTTCTGCATCTGATATCTAACTTAAAAACATTGATAGTCTTAGCCTGAACTCCCACTAGCACCAAGCTCTTGCAAAAATTAAAATGTTACTCATATTAAGCAAGTACTATAGAAAAAAAACTCCATCCAACTAGAGCTCAAGGCTGAGCTCCCACTGAGGCTAAACTCCACAATCACCTGGCCTTTCCCAGTATAAGAGCCAAATTAAAATACACCATTCTTACAATAGCAAGACTTTTTGATAGGTTAATAAAATGACAATGTTTAATATTAAAATTCTGCCAATGTCTCAGTTGGCACTTGCAGTTTACGATATGTTATTGAGCGGAGAAGGAACAAGACAGGACTGACCAGTGAGGTATTGATAAAACAAATGGACATGAAAGGTTGCTAAAAACTGGTGAAATTGAATGTTTAATCCTTGGCATGTGTTGGCAGCCTGGGGAACCATAGAGGTATTGCATTTAACTACCAATATGTTGCAGAGTGAACTTAGGAAGGGCTGCTATTCGTGAATACTGTCTGATAGCATCCTTCTGCTGGACACATGTGAGGACAAGACTCTGCTATAATGTTCCTCCATATCCCTACTCATGGTCAAAAGTTTTCTGATATTCACACAAGTACTGGAGACCTACCAGTCTCATTGAATAGTACACTAAGTTTGCTGTTGGGATAGGAGAGATACAGGTGAAGATTTTGTGGAAGATGAGGTTTATTGAGTAAATTAATAAAGATATGATCTTTTGATAACTGTAATATCTGTTACAATATTCCAATTTTCCAGCTCTATGGACTGATTGTGATGCAATCTTTAGTTATTCATAGAGTCATAAGTGCACAGACAGGTGCCATTCAGCCTATCGAGTCCATGTTGGATATTTACCTTAATGCTGTTCTTGAACTGATATCTTGGTGTTGAGGAACCCTTGTTCAATTGTTCACTGAAGATTACAATCTGTTCAAAGAGGAAGACCCTTCGTTCCTTACTTCGGGAGAGAACGCCAGAGTCTTGTTCTGTTACATAGAACGTGTCCTGCTGAAGTAATTTCCCCTGTGCTGTGATTTTGCCCTGGAAGTAACAAAGCATTCAGAGTTGACTTAGTTCTGCCTGGCATTATTTTATTGTTTCATATACAAACAAAAAGATGCTGCACCCCATTTCCAAAATGGACTTTCTTTGTTTCCTCCTCAATTCAATCTCTCAACCTTCACTTCAATCTCTACTCCCTGATAGGGAGCAGGCAGGTAATCTGCTTTCGTGCTTCTATACTGCAGAAAGGTGATTAAAATATGGGCACAGAAGCTCATGTTAGATGGATAAATGAACTGAAATTTTGTACTCACTATGAAGAGAACTGTAGGCATAAACCCCTTTGATCATGGCACACCAGAGCTCGATTCATTAATAGAATCCAGAATTTATTTACCACTTTATAAACAATTCCCTTCTATTCTGGTTTCAAAATCCCAACTTCACTGAATTCTTAAATAAGAAACTAAAAGTAACTAATTCAGACACTCCATCAATGCTCTAGATCAAACAGTACTAACATCCAGTGAATGAAATTTGTGGAAGTGCGATTTCCGAGATCACCCACCAAATGTTGGTTCAAATGAATATTGTGCATTCCACCAGTTAGGTACTTTCATTGCTGGCAAAAAGCTATCTAAGAAAAATCTAATTAACCAGAAATTGAAAAAACGCCTCTTGAACTAAAACAACTTTTCATCAGAACACATGTTAAAGTGGTTGTTTTTTACCCTTTGCAGCAGCAGTGAAGAATAAAAGAGAGACCGGGGGATCAACAAGAACCTGATGGGAGACACCAGCAGCAGCGGCGGAGAATAACAGAGAGCAGGGGGACAGGGCAGTCCTGATCGGAGACGCAGCAACAGCAGTGTACTTTCCGTGGTGTATTTCCAAACACAAAGAGTAATGTCACAGGTAGGTGATTGGTTGATGAGTATTTAGGTTTTTTTTCTAAAGTAGGGCAGTGGTTTAAACTAGGACTGGGAAACTATGAAGCACGGTATTAAATTTATAGCTTGACTAGTTAAATTCATTAATATAACTGCAAATAATCATTGAATAATCAGACAAAAGGGAGGCCTGGGAGCAGAGTAGCACTCACGGAGTCTGAATCGAATGGGAGGGGAAAAAAACAATAATATCACAAAGTGATGTCACAGGTCAATGAATCACATGGGGCAGGTATACTGGTATACTTTTCTTTTAATTTAAATTAATCAACTATAAAGTAAGACTAGATCAATGAAAATAGTATAAAAACTAAAGCCAAATTGATAATTTATCATATAATTAAATCAGTTTTCAATTAATTAATCAAATATAGGGGACAAAGTATAAATTAAAAACAAGGGATAGTAACACTAAAGGGTTCTGAATTTTTCAGTAAATTAAAATCTGAGGTACATACATAATAAGAGTTAAGTAAAATACTGAAGTTAACTCCCCATAAAATAAAGTGATGTCAGCAAACGGTAAGCAGCTGATTAGTGAAAAGTTGGTGAGTCAAAGACTAAAGTTTATTTCTGTAAGGTCAGTTAATAGTTTAATAAATAGATGGATGGCAGGACACCTTTGTCCCATGGAATGCGCGTCCTGTTCCGCAGGGTACTCCAGGACACTTCTCGTGACCTGGACAACGTGTACAGCAAGTGTCATCAGCTGGAGAAGCTTGAACCCTGGGTTTTGGAGCATAAGTGGCAGCTGGCGTCACTGTGGTGCATCCGCGAGGTTGAGAGTTTCATGGATAGCACATTTCTGGATTTGGTCACCCCGCAGCTTCGGGTGTGCAGGCAGAGAGGGAATGGGTGACTGCCAGACCGTCAAGGAGGACCAGGAAGGTAGTGCAGGAGTCCCCAGAGTGCATCCCCCTCTTCAACCAGTACTCAGTTCTAATACTGGTGAGAGTGATGGTTTCTTTGGGGAATGCAGCCAGATCCAAGTCCACTGCACCATGGCTAGCTCAGCTGTACAGAGAGGCAGGAGGAAGATTGGGAAAGCAATAGTGCTCGGGGATTCTATAGTTAAGGGAACAGACAGGTGTTTCTGCTGCTGCAGTCGTGAATCCAGGATAATATGTTGCCTCCCTGGTGCTAGGGTCAAGGATGTTACAGAGTGACTGCAGAGCACTTTGAGGGGGAGGATGAACAAGCCAGTGGTTGTGGTCCATATCAGTATCAACAACACAGGTAGAAAAAGGGATGAGGTCCTGCAGACAGATTTTAAGGAGCTCAGAAAGAAACTAGAAAGCATGACCTTAGAGGTAGTAATTTCTAGATTACTCCCAGTGCCATGCGCTAGTAAGTACAGAAATGAGTGGATAGAGCAGATGAATGCATGCTGGAGAGATGGTGCAGAAGGGAGGGCTTTAGATTCTGGGGCCATTGGGACTGGTTCTGGGGGGACCTGTACAGGCTGGACTGGTTGCACCTGAACAGAGCCTGGGACCAATGTCCTTGTGGGCTGGCTTGCTAGTGCTATTGGAGAGGGTTTAAACTAGCATGGCAGGGGTTGAGAACCAAAAGGTAACATTAGAAAAGAAAAACAAGGTGCACAAAGAATTGGGAGGTACAGATAGCACTAGAGTAATAAATAGTAAGATATTAGGTGGTGTCAGAGCAAGAGGGAATGCAATAAGGTCTAAATTAGGGCTAAAGTAACCGCATGTGAATGCACGGAGTGTGGTAAAATAAGATTAGTGAGCTACAGGCACAGGTAGCCATGTGGGAGTATGATGTTGTGGCGATAACGGAGACCAGGCTCAAAAAAAGGGCTGGACTGGGTACTAAATATTCCTGGATATAAGGTGCTTAGGATAGAAAGGGAAGGGAAGAGAGGAGGAGGGGTGGCAATATTGATTAAGGTCATTATAGTGCTGGAGAGAGAAGATGTCCAAGAGGGGTCAAGGACAGAATCTATTTTGTTAGAGCTAAGAAACAATAGAGGTTCTATTACACTACTGGGTGTATTCTGTAAACCTCCAATTGGTGGAAATGATATAAAGGAACAAATTTGCAAGGAAATTAGAGGGGTGCAAAAACGATAGAGTAGTTATAATGGGAGACTTTAATTATCCTAATATAGACTGGGATATCAATAGCATAAGGGTCAGAGAAAGGGAAGGTGTTCGTTATGATACATGATGTACTGTAGCACTTGACAAACAAGGAAACGTAAAAGGGTGACTTGGCACATGTGGTTTGCAGAATTGCAGGTATTATTGAATTATACAAGAAGACTTCCACAAGATGAAAACGCAATTATTTTCCTGTATGAAGTTTGAAGAAGGAAGAAAGATGTTTAATTAAAGGAGAAATATAAAAGTTGAAAATGCAGGAATGTAGAATTTTTTACATCAGTATTTAGTTTTTTATTTTAGTTTAGAGATACAGCACTGAAACAGGCCTTTCGGCCCACCGAGTCTGTGCCGACCATCAACCACCCATTTATACTAATCCTACACTAATCCCATATTCCTACCACATCCCCACCTGTCCCTATATTTCCCTACCACCTACCTATACTAGGGGCAATTTATAATGGCCAATTAACCTATCAACCTGCAAGTCTTTGGCATGTGGGAGGAAACCGGAGCACCCGGAGGAAACCCACACAGACACAGGGAGAACTTGCAAACTCCACACAGGCAGTACCCAGAATTGAACCCGGGTCGCTTTATGTTTCCATTCCAACAAGGAAGGAGGCAATGCTGGATCTGGTTCGAGGGAATGAGGTGGGACAAGTGGATCAAGAGCCAGTAGGGGATAGTGATCATTGTAT
The DNA here is from genome assembly GCF_036365525.1 of Heterodontus francisci. Classification (NCBI taxonomy): domain Eukaryota; kingdom Metazoa; phylum Chordata; class Chondrichthyes; order Heterodontiformes; family Heterodontidae; genus Heterodontus; species Heterodontus francisci. Next base: position 68,410,985 of record NC_090377.1, on the reverse strand, counting down.
CATAAGGTTTAAGTTAGCTATGAAAAAGGACAAAGAAAAATCCAGAGTAAAAAAAGTAATTGTGGGAGGGCCAATTTCAATGGGGTGAGAATGGATCTAGCCCAAGTAAATTGGAATCAAAGATTGGCAGGCAAAACTGTAATTGTACAGTTGAAGTTTAAAGAGGAGATAGTTCAGGTACAGTCACCATACATTCCCACGAGGGAGAAAGGTAGCACAAACAAAGCCAGGATGACAAAAGAGAGAGTAAAGTGAAGCAGAAAAAGGTTGTGTATGACAGATGTCAGGTGGATAATACAATTGAGAACCAGGCTGAATATAGAAAGTTCAAAGAGGAAGTGAAAAAACAAATAAGAGCAGCAAAGAGAGATAATAAGAGTCTTGAAGCTAACTAAAAGGGAATCCAAAAGTCTTCTGATCAACATATAAATAGTAAAAAGAGGAGTAGGGCCAATTAGGGACTAAAAAGGGGATTTACGCATGGAGGCAGAGGACATGGCTGAGGCATAAAATGAATACATTGTATCTGTCTTTACCATGGAAGGAGATGCTGCCAAAGTTGTAGTGAGAAAGGAGGTAGTTGAGATATTGGATGGGCTAAACATTGGTAAAGAGGAGGTATTAGAAAGGCTAGCTGTACTTAAAGTTGATAAGTCACCAAGACCAGATCAGATGGATCTGAGGATACTGACAGAAATAAGGGTCGAAATTGCAGACACACTGGCCATAATCTTCCAAACCTCTTTAGATACAGTGGTGGTGCCAGAGGACTGGAGAATTGCAAATGCTATACCCTTGTTCAAAACGATAAACCCAGCAACCACAGGCCAGTCAGCTTAGCCTCAGTGGTGGGAAAGCTTTAGGAAATGATAAACCGGGACAAAATTGAAGTCACTTGGATGAATGTGGATTAATTAAGGAAATGCAGCATGGATTTTTTAATGACAAATCCTGTTTAACTAATTTGACTGAGTTTTTTGATGAAGTAACAGAGAGGGTTGATCAGGGTAATGCGGTTGATGTGGTTTATATGAACTTATGGGATCCTTGGTTTTATAAATAGGGCAAAAGTAAGGAAGTTATGATCAACCTTTATAAACTGTGGTTTGGCCTTAACTGGAGTATTGTGTCCAATTCTGGGCACCGCACTTTAGGAAGGATGTGAAGGCTTTAGAAAGGGTGCAGAAAAGATTTACGAGAATTGTTCCAGAGATGAGAGACTTCAGTTACAAGGATAGATTGGTGAAGCTGGGCTGTTCTCTTTAGAGCAGAGAAGGTTGAGAGGATATTTGATAGCAACGTTCAAAATCATGAGGCATTACGACAGAGTAGATAGGGAGAAACAGTTCCCAATGGCGAAAGGTCGAGAACCAGAGGACACAGATTTACGGTGAATGGCAAAAGAATCAAAGGTGACATGAGGGAAAACTTTTTGACGCAGCGAGTGGTTAGGATCGGGAATGCACAGTCTGAGAGTGTGGTGGAGGCAGATTCAACATGGCTTTCAAAAGGGAATTGAATAATTATCTGAAGAGAAAACACTTGCAGGGCTACAGGAAAAAGGCAGGGGAGTGGGACTAGCTGTGTAGCTCTTACCGAGAGCTTGCACAGACACGACAGGCTGAATGGCCTTCTTCTGTGCTTTTACCATTCTATGATTTTACAATTCTACGCATCCAGTCCTACACAAGATCACCACTATTTTGGAAATAAGCTCATCCTATAAGTATCACCCAAAGTGGTTTTGGGATGTTTAAATGTAGAGGGGAGGCACTGCACCATGTAAATTACACCAAGGTTCCATCTACATAATACAGTGGATGGTAATGTTCCCACAGTTGACATAAAAAAATGATCGCAGCCTAACCTTGTTGCTTTGGTGATTTTTTTCAAATTAAGCAACCCGTTCACTTCAGAGTCCGATGGCAATCATAGTACATTATTTTGAAGTGCCAATGGGCACCTCACACACTCCAGCCATTGGTATTGGAAGAAGAATGGCCCAACTAGCAGTCCAGAATAGAAACGTTTTTTAAAAAAAAACATGCATACTCCTCCTGGAATAGTTAGGTGCTTGATGGCCGGCACAGACATGATGGGCCGAAGGGCCTGTTTCTGTGCTGTAAAACTCTATGACTCTATGACAGAAAAATTTTTTGGCTCATTGCTGGCCCATCTGTGTCCCCCTATAAAAATCACTCCCATGTCCCCCTGCTATACTGAAGATAAAATTTACAGTCAGAACTCTGCAATGGATCACCTGGAATTCCTGTCCTCCAACTGGTGAGCTGCCTGTGAGCATTTGCAGCTCACTAGCTGTATTGAAATGAGATCTGACCCCTCCTGTGGCTGGAGAGTTTAGAAATAGGGGTCATAGTTTAAGGGTAATGGATCGACCTTTTAGGACTGAGATGAACAGAATTTTTTTCACTCTGAGGGTTCTGATTTGTTTGAAATTCTCTATCCAAGAGGGCTGTGGATGCTCAGTCGATGAGTATATTCGAGACTGAAATCAACAGATTCTTGGGCATTAAGGAAATCAAGGGATATGGGGATAGGGTAGGAAAGTGGAGTTGATATAGAGGTTCAGCCACGATCTTATTGAATGGCGGAGCAGGCCCAAGGGGATGTATGACCTACTCTTGCTCCTATTTCTTATGTTCTTAAAGTAGCTCAGGCTGTTGGCTTTCTCTTAGCAGAGACTTTGGACAGGAAGCATGAAAGGTCCTCCCACCATCCAACACCTACTCAAATTAACATAGACCCCATGGTGTTGTTATATCTTTTAGAATTCAGAACATAAAAATTCACAGATATAAATTTCTGGTCTACTTATATAATAAATAATGATACAGGGAGAAGGAAAAGAAAGAAAAACCTTACCTCAAAATCCTCAAGTCTTCCCAAATTCATCATATCATTGCAGCGTTTTGGTACAAGGTACATCACGTCAACAGCTTTCTGTTAACAAGACACAAAACAACATAATGGGTTTCTGGTGATGCCGTATTTTGCAGATAGAAGTATTTGTTTGCTGATAATCAAGAGCAATAGTTTTAGTATTGAACCAACAGATTTACTTTCAATTCTATATGTTTAAATTTACTTGTATTTTCCCACATAACTTGTGGAATGATAAAACCATGCTATATTCAACAATATTTGAAGAGTCTGCAACCGGTGACCCTAAACAATGAAGTTGGTATATTAGTATTAAACCAAAATCTAATACCATAATGCCATGGAATGGAGATTCTTCTACATTGTACTTATAAGTAGCGAGTGTTAATTGCAATCAGTTTACCAGCTTCCCTTTTGTTTCAATAAAGACAATATTCTTGTAAGAAATATGGATGTTTCCAATAAACATGATTTCAGGATTCAATAAACATGAGTTCCAAGATTCATTGTTATGGGACAGTCTAACAATTAAAATACAATTTTACATTTTAGCAGAAACATGAGAAAAACAAAAACAAAAAAAATGTAGAAATATTTGTCAACCTCACAAAGTACAAGTTTTACCTCAATCTCCGAACATTCATGGCCAGCTTTCTCACTGTATTTAAGAAAGTCCTGCAACAAGACAATTTATATCACTAAGTGAATATTTTAGCTTGTTATGACTGTACATTAGGAACTGCACTACATGAACACAACTTGGGCCAACTTAGCATATGGAGTATATATGCAAATAATGGTTTTGCCAATAAATATTCCATTGCGTTATGGAATAAATTCACAGGCTGTCACAGGACACTTGTTTTCTTCCTGCAGTTCTCCAGCCTCTATGCCAATGAGGCCTGGCCCTTAAAATGGACTGGGCCTCCTGACTGGGGAGCTGCGCTGGGGCAACTGATTAATACCCACAGTTTGCTGGTCTGGAGATAATGTGGCGCAAGACCAATTTAGGATGGTCCACTGGTCTGCCTTTTCTATTATATGATTGCAGTGTGAACAGTTAAGCTCCTACTGTGTAGGACAGCCACTCTTACTAATACTAACTTCAAAGTTGGCATGGCAACAGCTCACCAGTTTTGATGTTAGCTTACAAATGCACCCTAAATCTCCACCCAGTGACCAATTTGTCTGTGTTTGCAGTCACTTCAATAAGACTTAAATAACCCATACTCTGAGGATCCGTGGTGTAGGGTAGTTCCCCAGGGTGCAGGAAATTTGAATCTGCTGATTTGTCTAGCTGCAATTGTAGACAATTAGGTCACTGTCCAGCAAGGTCCAACAATGGACCAGTTAAATAAGCAGATTCAAATTTCCTGCACTTCAGAAAGCTGCCCATCAGTCACAAGGCTCTCATGAATGAGAAATCTGAATTTGTGCATTCAACTGACCCCAAACATTGACAATTGGGCTGCTTGTTGGAAAATTCTGGTAATGAGCCTGCATTTGACTGGTTTAAAGATAGTTTTGTTCTTAGAAAAAAGAGTGTCAGCAGAATGAATCACTCTTGGGGCCAGTGATACAAAACAGTGTCTACAGGAACAGTTTTGAAAATTGATTAGATTATATGGAAGTTTACTCATTAAATGTATTCCAAATAAATCATAATCCATCATGAGTTTATGATTGACTATTACTTGGCATGCCTCAGTCCTACTCCCCCCCATTACTTCATGTATAACAGCACCTATGATGTGCACTGCAGCCCCCGCAACAAAAACACATGGGGGGAGTTTTTACCTATGTGACCCTCAGGGACCAGATCAGTCAGAAAGTCATGGGGAACCTGCAATTCAGGAGTTAGAACTCCACAGTGTGTCTGTGATGCCACTGATCAGTTCCCCGCCTGCAGGCCAGCCTGATTAGAGGCCAGGCCTCCAGCTAGCTGGGCAGGAAGCCAGTCAGTGAAGGTCGCAGCAGCAGATAAGTCCCCTCAGGGGAGGGGACATGTGAGGGGAGGCTTGGAGGCCTGGTGGTGGGATCAGAGGCCTTGGGGTGGGAAGGTCATTGGGGAGGTGTTCGATCATGGAGTCTCCTCAGGCAGGTACCTGGATCCAGGAAATAGGTGTGAAGGCACTTACCTCCTGAATCCACCAAGTCCTTGCCTTGAAAAAGCTGCCACGTTTCCCAACACTCCGGAAACTCAGCTGACCACAGTTAAAGTCGAAAACCTGTAGCCCCATTATCATACTTAAAGTTCCATCTCCCCCTCCTTGGAACAGGTTGGTCACATGCCCACCTTCTGGCCTTGAATAAAACAGCAAGTGCAGATTGGAGGTGGGGTTGGATCAGGAAACAGATTTCTCAGACTGTAACACAGCACCATCCCCCCACACCCAAATGTCCCAAACCTCCCATTTTTTAAGGCTAGAATTCCCCTTGTACAATCCATGAACCACTTCCCTTCAATCACGAAATGTGCAAACAATTATGAAACAATCAGCAAATTCACTGAGATGGGAGAAAACGGGAACAAGGTACTGAGTTTGGACGATCAGCCATTATCGTATTGAATGGTGGAGCAGGCTCGAAAGGCTGAATGGCCTACTCCTGCTCCTATTTTTGTATGTTTCTATGAATACAGCACAAGTCGTAGCCAAGGAGAATTAACTTCAACTTTATGGAAGTGCGGAACAGTTTTCAAGTAATACCTTAATGTATAGGAAGTTGGTGGAGCAACTGCCAGAGCTCAGGCCAGTGTGAAGCCCAAGGTATTTTGCAGTTTCTGCCTCATTAATATGCCTCTGGCTAGCTGCAAGCACCAAACAGCACCCCACTGCAGCTTGCTGATTCTGGGAGGGCAAAAAATTGACCAGCTCCCATACTGACCCAACTGGCAGATTGGGCCGAAGGAACAAGGAGGTACCCCTGGGTCCAGCAAGGAAAAACTGAATGTTACCGGGCTGTTTTGTGAGTAGCCACCCGGTTTTCCTGCATTTTGTTGCTCAAGGCATGATACAATTGGGGTAGAGCGTGCACAGCGCACTTTCCACCCATTTGTACCTGAAAATTGCAATCAGGGTCCTGCGATTTCCATAGGACCCTGATGTATGTATTTAAACAGTCTTACATCTGATCAGGTGGGCGTGCTGCTCGTCCATTTATAGGCACACCTCAAAAATGCTTCAGTTGGGTCATGAGCACCAATGAGACAGCTGAGATTCTCCCCTGATTATCAATTACTAGCTGCTCGTTTCTCAGGCAAGAAACAGGCAGCTGATAGTTGAAAATCGCCCCATATTATCAAAGGAGACAGTGAAGAATCATAGGAATTTACAGCAGGGAAGGAGGTCATTTGGCCCATCGTGTCGGTGCTGGCTGACAAGTAGCCATCCAGCCTAATCCCACTTTCTAGCTCTTGATCTGTAACCTTGTAGACAAAGTGTTAGAAGCTTCTATGCAATGATGAAAATCATTTGTCACTTTGTTTGTTCATGCATGAGATTTTCTGTGCAGGCTTTTGATTATTAAAGTCCTCACCTTGATAAGTAGCTGATACTTTGTTATCCTCTGTATAGGCTTAATAAGAAAGTCACTCAGGTTAAGCCTCTGACCTAATTCCTGTTGTACCTCCTGCAAAATAAGGTACAAAATGTGATAAACATGTTGCTTCTGTTACAACTTGTACAATACATTTAACCAGTAGCTTTGTTGCCTCGTTCCAATAGATTTTTAAAGAATGTAAAAGGATTAGTGGCTAAATATGCTGTGTAATATGGTACAGAGACATAAGGGACCTGGAAGGTAACATGTCTGTGCTGAGTTACCTGATAATATTGAGGTAGAAATGGTGGCTTTATGCTTGATCTCAATGTTCTCAGGCCATCGACCAAAGCCCCTGCTTCGGAAAGTACTAAATGGCTGTGGGTACCCATGGAATTTATATGATTTTTTTTAAAGCCATTTTATGGTTATCAGGCAGATTATCCTCTTTTTTTTCTGCCATTTTATCCCCTTTCTTCACTAATGGTATGCCGAAGCACATTCAGGGAAAGCTCCTTTTGTCAAGACCCCACCCACCTTCAACAGGTGCCCTCTACTTTTCTTAAAATAATAATGATGGTAGAGTTTATATTTTACGTAGAGGTGTTACTTTTCTCCTACTTATGTGGGTCAATCATCTCTCTAAAATAGAGCTGAGCTTTTTTCCCCTTTATTACTTCATTTCACTTCTAAAACATTACTGTGGAGTTCAATCACGAGCTCAAGTCTAACCACAAAGGTAAAAAAATTTGAATGCGAACTTAAATTGAATTTTAAAAGCTAACCGTTTGTGTCATAGAAGAAGAAAGAAAAATCCTTGGAGTGCGACAAGCATTACTTGCTGTGATGTTTGCAAGTTGTTGCAGCTGATGTTGCTCTATGCTTTCTTTGCTATGGAAATCTGGTTTCTGATGTCTGCCCCTTATCTAGAACACTGACAATAAAAATGTAATCAACGACTCACCTCAAAGAAGGTGTCGTATTCTGTCACAACGTACTCAGATTTTGGCTTGTTTTGGCAGTACACCACATACATGCCTAAACGTCTCTCCTGTAAATACAGAATTTGCAACAATATAAATAAAATTCTTACACAGGCAGAACCTTCCCTGTAACATTCAAAAACCTTCGGTCATAGTTTTATTAAGTCAAATCAGCTATTTATGAGATATTGTGGCACTCACATTAAGGTACCTTGCACTTGTGACAATTTGGATTATGTTGACTGATTTAAAGCATCAACATACTTTAGCTGCAACCCCTGACATTTAACTTTTTTTTGACACTGATGGACTGTTCCCTTGAAATTGTAGTCTAATAAAGTACCGTTAGTACCACAGCTCTTTGTCCACCTAGGTCTTTGTTGTTTCTGACAGGTAAGAATTAATTTTCACTTCACTCAGTGTTGGACTGTAGTCCTACTATTGACTGAATAGGTATGGTCAATAATCAGTAACTTTTGGACTGGATTATGTATCAGCTTGAAGTGAGATAATACAGGCATCGTACATAAAACTCTCATCGTCAGAGAATTATTATGGGAATTCCTGACAGTTCAAAAATGGCCTCCCACTGCTTTTGAGCCCATACTACATTATGTTAGGATCCTTACCAGCTATGGCCCATAGCCTGTTCTCAACTTGATCTGAAGATATGCAAAGGATGCTGATCCAAGTGGTCGACTCCTCCCAAGATGCAAAATAAAATCCGACTTCCAGTTATTCCCTAGGTCAGTTTGAATGACTTATTCTGAATATTTAATGGTTGTCCTTGAGATCTCCTCCTTCTCCCTCAACTGTCTTCCCACCATATGGCTGACCACTTCCCTTCCCGATATCGGAAAGTTGATATTGTTAACAGTTCCCTCTCCTCAGGTACTGTCCATCACCCCTTCAAATCTGCAATCATCAAACCCTGTTCCTCAGAAACCTACTAGGAGCGCTCTGTCCTTGCAAACTACTGCTCTATCTCCAACCTCCCTTTCCTTTCGAAAGTCCTTGAACGTTGTCTGCAGAATCCACGTCCACCTCTCTTGCAATGCTATGTTTAAACCCTCCCAATCAGGTTTCCACTGCTGCCACAGCACTAAAATGGCCCTAATCAAAGACCTGAGGACACAGGTTCAAATCTCCCCACAGCAACTGGCAGAAGTTAAATTCAATTAATTAGTAAAAAAAAAATATGGAATTGAAAGCTAGTTTCAGTAGTGGTACCATGAAACTATCATTGATAAGTTGTTAAAAATTCATTAGGTTCACTAATGGCCTTCAGGGAAGGAAATTTGTCATCCTTACCTGCTCTGGCTGACCTGTGACTACAGACCCACAGCAATGTGGTTGATTCTTAACTGCCCTAGCAAGCCACTCAGTTGTCAAGGGCAATTAGGGATGGACAACAAATGCCGGCCTTACGAGTGATGCCCATATCCCCTGAAAGAATTTTATAAAAGTATGTCCTTCCTTCTCCCACTATCAACATCCTCGGGGTTACCATTGACCAGAAACTGAACTGGAGTAGACATATAAGTACCATGGTTACAAGGCAGGTCAGAGGCTAGGAATACTGTGGCGAGTAACTCACCTCCTGACTCCCCAAAGTCTGTCCACCATCTACAAGGTATAAGTCAGGAGTGTGATTGAATACTCTCCACTTGCCTGAATGTGTGCAGCTCCAACAACACTCAAGAAGGTTCAAGAAGGCAGCTCACTACCACCTTCTCAAGAACAATTAGGAATGGGCAATAAATGCTGGCCTGGACAGCGGTGCCCATATCCCATGAACGAATATAAAAAAAAACAAAGACCAAAACTGCGCACGGTCCTCCAGGTGTGGGTCTCACCAAACCCCTATACAATTGTAGCAAGACTTTCTTGCTCTTGTACTCCAATCGTCTTGCAATAAAGGCCAACATGACATTTGCCCTCGTAATTGCTTGCTGTACTGCATGCTAACCTTGTGTTCCTTGTATGAGTATACCGAACTCTCTCTGAACATAATCTAATCAAATTTCCTCACTTTGATCAACATAAGAAAACCTGCTGCAATCCAACTTTTTTTCTCCCTCAATCATTAATTGCGAACATGAAGATGCTCTGGTCACTTTTTTGTAATCAACCATTTCAATATAAATATTATGAACTTTGTGTTCACGTGTTATGTTATCATTAGTTAGTCGGCAGATCAATCTGGGAATACCACTCTGAATGGGTGATACCCATCTGCACTCTAAAAGAAGGTAATGGATCTTTTCAATTGAGAAATCTGTCAATTCTGCCAATTGTAAATAAGAGAGGACTATAATTTGGCTATACACCAACCAAATGGTCTAATGTACTAATGCACAAAGACTAAACAAGAGGTTACATGTATATACTAAACATGAGGTTAGTATCAAGATAAAATGGCAGTTCACTGCATACAGAAGCCTTCAAAGAAGGATTCTTTTACCCAAGATGAAAAAAGTCTTGAGCTGTGGATAAAAACAATTAATCAGTCTTATGACTGAGGCATTGTTGGGGAGTCTTCATGAGTCTGTTATCTAATAGCTTTTTGTTAGGCCTTCCAGAGGCAGACAGTTACTACTTTCACAGACATATCTGTGTATTGGAGCACATTTAGAAAGGGATTTGTGTAACCAAATCGGATTTTGATTGGTAAATCACTTGAAGTGGGATTTTTTTGATGGTATTTTACAATATCTAAGGAAAACTCTGTTTCCAAGAAGCTTGTCTGAATACAAACGTCAAGTATGCAAAGGCCCCATCTGTGTGTAAAATTAAAGCGCATGGGATTGGTGGTAATGTATTGCGATGGGTAGAAAATTGGTTGGCAGACAGGAAACAAAGAGTAGGGATAAATGGGTCTTTTTCCGAATGGCAGGCAATGACTAGTGGGGTACTGCAGGGATCGGTGCTAGGACCACAGCTATTCACAGTATATGTTAATGATTTAGATGAGGGAACTAAATGTAATATCTCCAGATTTGCAGATGACACACAACTGGGTGGGAGGGTGAGTTGTGAGGAGAATGCAGAGAGGCTTCAGGGTGATTTGGACAAGTTGAATGAGTGGGCAAATGCATGGCAGATGCAGTATAATGTGGATAAATGTGAGGTTATCCACTTTGGTAGCAAAAACAGGAAGGCAGATTATCTGAACGGCTATAAACTGAGAGGGGAATATGCAGCGAGACCTGGGTGTTCTCGTACACCAGTTGCTGAAGGTAAGCATGCAGATGCAACAGGCAGTAAAAAAGGCAAATGGTATGTTGGCCTTCATAGCAAGAGGATTCGAGCACAGGAGCAGGGATGTCTTGCTGCAATTATACAGGGCCTTGGTGAGGCCACACCTGGAATATTGTGTGCAGTTTTGGTCTCCTCATCTGAGGAAGGATGTTCTTGCTATAGAGAGAGTGCAGCTAAGGTTTATCAGACTGATTCCTGGAATGGCGGCACTGACGTATGAGGAGAGATTGAGTCGATTAGGATTATATTCGCTGCAGTTCAGAAGAATGAGGGGGGATCTCATAGAAGCCTATAAAATTCTAATAGGACTTGACAGGGTAGATGCAGGAAGGATGTTCCCGATGGTGGGGGAGTCCAGAAAGAGGGGTCATAGTCTAAGGATACGGGGTAAACCTTTCAGCTCACCCAGAGAGTGGTGAGCCTGTGGAATTCATTACCACAGAAAGCAGTCGAGGCCAAAACATTATATGTTTTTAAGAAGGAGTTAGATATAGCTTTTGGGTCTAAAGGGATCAAAGGATATGGGGTGAAAGCGGGAACAGGTTACTGAGTTGGATGATTGGCCATGATTATAATGAATGGCGGAGCAGGCTTGAAGGGTTGAATGGCCTACTCCTGCTCCTATTTTCTATGTTTCTATACTCTTTCAGGTGGGCATAAAAGATCCCATGGCACCACAAAATGAAGAGTACAGGGGCTCTCTCAGTGTCTGGATCAATATTTATCCCTCAAACAACACCATTTATTTATTTATGGTCACTTATTTCATTGCTGTTTGGGGGACTTTGCTGTACACAAATTGGTCACTGCATTTGTCTGTAAAATAACAGTAATTATACTTCAAAAGTAATTCATGGGCTATGAAATGCTTTGGGACAACCTGAGCATAAGAAAAGCGTGATATAAATGAAAGTTCTTTCTTTCTAATAGCATAATTCTCGAAGCATCAAATAGAGTACAGTATAACAGAACATCTCTGGATTAAAGGCCTGCTACCCGACCCGAACCCAACGGGACCCGATGACATCTGTCGGGTTCGGGTCGGATCAGGCCAGATCCAGATTGGACACACACAGCAAGGTAAATGTAAAAAGTTAAAAAAACTTACCTCAGCTGCGGGTCCAGGACGTCAAGCAGGGAAACTGAGTCTGCGCTGTGAGCGTCTCTATGACGTGATCATGCTCATGCTGCAGCTTCCGCAGATTGGGAGTCGGAAGGTAAGTAAAGGGAACATTGTGGTGGTCGGATCGGGCTTGGTTCGGGTCGTGGCGAGTCGGGCCCGGGTCGGGTTGGGCTCAGGGGTAAAATGGAAGGACTCGGGCCAGATCAGGCTCGGGACCCATGTGGTTCCATCGGGTTCGGGTTGGGGTTTTTTTTGTCACTTGAGCAGGCCTTTACTCTGGACTCTTTGAAGTTCAGAAGAATGAGACAGATTTTTTTCTTAGATCATGGATGGACAGCAGAGACCTGTGTAATTCCTGTGCCACTTGGGAACTTCAGGCCATTTCATGTGCTTTGGGGGACCATGTGTGTAGGAAGTGTCTCCAGCTGCTTTAGATTGAGCTCAGGAAGATGAGGAGCAGCTGGAGTCACTGCAGAGCATCAGGAAGTATGAACTGTATGTTCCAGGAGGCGGTCACCCCAAAGGCAGTAAGAGTTCAGGATAATAGATGGGTGGCTATCCGGAAGAGTTGGAAGAGGTAGGAACTCTCAAATCAGTCCTCAGCTTTGCAGACTGCTGGGAGTGATGACACCTTGAAGGAAGGCAGTCCAGACCATGGCACCAATGGAGGGAAAGGCAAAGAATAGAAGAGCAGTCATTATAGGAGATTCCATATTAAAGCATCAGACAGGCATTTTTGTAACCATCATTTTGAGTCCCGCATGATGTGTTGCCTCTCTGGTGCTAAGGAAAAGGACATCACAGGGAGGGTGCAGATATTCTGCTGGGGGAAGGGCGTGCCCCAGAAGATGTGGTACACATCGGTACCAACGACATATAGAAAGCACAGGTATTGAGGTCCTATGGTCAGATTTTCTTGAGTTAGGGAGGAAGTTAAAAAGTAGGATCTTGAAGGTAGTAATATCTGGATTACTCCCAGCGCCATGTGCTTGCGAGAGTAGAAACAGGAAGATAGGGAGGATCAATGTGTGGCTTCAGGCATGGTGCAGGAGGGAAAGATTCAGATTCTTGGGACATTGGGACCAGTTCTGGGGCAGGAGGCAGCTATTCAAAGGGAACAGATTGCACCTCAACAGGACTGGACCAATGTCCTCGCAGGGAGGTTCACTAGTGTCACTGGAGAGGGTTTAAACGAAATTGGCAGAGGGTTGGGCGCAAGCAAATAGAAGTAGAAAAGAGGAATAAGGTGCAGAAAGGAGTGGGAGTGTTGGATAGTTCTAGAGAAGGAAGTAGTACCATATTGAATAGAAGCAGACTACAGTTACTGTTATAACTTAAGTGAAACTCAGCTAATGCTGAGATATTGTACAGTGTTCAATTAAGTTATCAGTGTGCTGATGATGATTTAGAACAGGGTTGTTCAACCTTTTCGCTTGGGGGCCAATTTACAATTTTTGTCTTACATAGGGGGCCGGTGAGACAATTTAGAAAAATAAAGGCATTAAAAATTGGACACTGATTTAGTGAGATAGCTGGCATTTTTTTGCTTGCACAAGTAGTCAGTGTTTGCCCGCACACTTGTTGTAGTGGAGTATTCCAGATAGACGGCCATCTGTCAGATGTGATCTTGATCACTCTTTCTCCCTCTCCCTGCCCCTCCCTGTGTCCTCCCTCTCTGTGTTACCCCCCTCTCTGTGTTGTTCCCCCTTCTCTGTGCATTCTCACTCTCTGTGCCCCCCCGGTTCTCTGTCCTCCTCTCTCCTTGCCCCCCATGTCTCTCCCTATCCCCCTCTCTCTTTCTGTCCCCCTCCCTCTGTCCTCCCACCCCGCTCTCTCTCTGCCCACCTCCCACCCCGCTCTCTCTCTGCCCACCCCCCACGCCGCTCTCTCTCTGCCCGACACCCCTCTCTGACAGTTGCAGAAAGCGGGAACGCTCAGCAGAGCAGCTCTGTGGTCAGTCAGTTTTTTTTAAAAAACCGCAAGTCAATTCCACAGCTGACAGTACTGCGAGTGGGAACAGTGGGTTCCCAACTTTGGACAGCTTTGGGGTTTTCTGGTGGGTTCCAACTTTTTTTTAAAAAGCCCACTGGAAAACCTTGAATCTGTACAAAGTTGGGAAACCGCTGTTCCTGCTCCCAGCACCTGTCAGCTGTGAAGCTGACACTTGCGATTTTAAAAAAAACTGGTTTGGAAGAAGAAGCCATTTGCAAATTTCTTATCTCTGAAATTACCAGTCACGGACCCCTGGCGAGGATGAGGAACGGCCTGGTACAGTTTATAGCCGCAGGCTGGATGGAAACCTTTGGCGGGCTGGATCCTGCCCCTCCGGGCTGTGTGTTGGACAACCCTGATTTTCTAGTTATGTTAACAAGACTGTTGACCTTGTGGATTTTATTTGTGTCATTTTTATATTAAATTATCTCTACCTTTATTCTTTTTAACTATTAGTAACATTACGATGATCAACACATTCTTGCAGGTGACTGGGCAAAAAAAAAAGTAGTTGTGGAATCTGCTCCAGTTTAGCACTAAAATGGGTCAAGTACTATTCTTACACAAAGTCCTGAAAGGACATTATAAAAACTTACATGCTTGATGAAGAGCTCTGCCAAATGTTCTGGTTCCTGAAGGCATTTTTCCAGTTCTCCCAGGAAATAACTGAAAAGAAATACGAACAGTAATTATTCTACTACTCTGTCTCAGTGGGTTCATATTTCTCTTTTGAACATGATAAAAAGCATCGCATGAAATCACTTATGTTAATCATTTAGGAAAGTTGACTCAAAGTTTCAGATGAATGATTACTAACTAAGCACAAAACTGTCGGGATTAAGGCCAAAACTGGGTGTAGATAAGTAACTGTCTGAAGGATAGAAAACCATAACAGGTCCTGCCAAGAGGGTTAATATCAGGGTGGCCGGGGGAAGGTGGAGGTTGGGGGTGGGGTAAACACTGAGTGGAATGTCCCTGTACTCAAAATTGCGACTACTATTGTGTCAAATTTATATCAATGACTTGGATTCTGAAACTCAATGCAAATTGGTAACATGAGAATAAAAATATTTACATAGCGAGTTGTGATGATTTGGAATGCACTGTCTGAAAGGGTGATGGCAGCAGGTACATTAATAACTTTCATAACTTTGGATAAATATCAGAAAGGGAAAAAAATTCAAGGCTATTGGAAAAAATAAGAAAAGTGGGACTAACTGGATACTTTTTCAAAGAGCCGACACAAATACAATGGGCTGAATGGCCTTCTCCTGCGCTGCGTCATTTTATGATTCTGTACCAAAAAAGGAGGAACAGCCCAGTAATTACAGAAGGAATTGAACAAACTGTGTGAATTGACAGAAAAGATGGCAGATGAAATTTAAAGCAAGCAAGTATAAAGTACTGCACCTAGGAAGGAAAAATGGGCAACATGCATACTTTATGAGTGGCATTGAAATAGCTGGTAATGAATTTGAAAAATATCTAGGAGTCTTAGTAGGCGCAGTTCTCAACATGTCCAACCAACACACAGCAAGAATAAACAAAGTCAATACAGCATTGAACTACATAGCCAAAACAACAGAATACAAGTCAGAGGAGGTAATAATCAAAATGTACAGTGCTCTAGTCTGACCACAACTGGAGCAGTATGCTCAGTTCTGTTTGCTGAGAAACAATGGAGACATTCATGCACTGGAGACCATTCAGAGAAGAGCCACAAAGCCGGTCCCTTGGTGCGGGGGGGTGGGGGGGGGGGGGGAGGGAGAGGTGGAGTTTTAGTATGTCGACATGCTGGGAGCAGGGGAGGGGAGCCTGGTAGTGTGCAGGATACCTGTCTTTCATCAAGTACAGGTTTCCCAACTGGAAAGCAGCCTAATGGATAGCCTTGGCTTCCTGTCGGACAGGAAGCACAATGGAGGAGGCCACAAGACAAAATGGGTCTGATTTCTGACCTCGGGGGTCTGATCCTGAAGTGGGGGCTGTTCCCTTGCATAGGGGCAGCTGATCCCAAAGGATGGGGGTTTGGGAGTAAGTGCTCATGCTCCTCCTGATCCACAAAAAGTGCTGTGAAGGCACCTCACTTCTCCCTGAGGCTGTCCTCACTTCACTGCAACTGCTGGCTTTTCCTGAGGCTTGGAAATTCCAGTAGGACACAGTTAAACTTGCAAAGCAGGTGAAATTTGAGGCTTCCAGCCTCATTAACATATTTAAAAATGCCAATCCCACCACATTGGAATGCACTGGCTGCCCACCCCTTGCCCGCCTGAGTTAAACCCGAAAGTCGGCAGGTTGGAACCGGCTTCCCAATTCACTTTGATTTTAGGACAGCCATGGCTCAGTTGGTGGCAATTTCACCTCTGAATCACAAAGTTCTGGGTTCATATCCCACTCCAGGGCTTCAGCACAAAAATCAAGGCCCGCGCTCCAATGCAGTACTGAGGGGGTGCTGCACTGTCAGAGGTCCTGTCTTTCGGATGAGACGTTAAACCGAGGCCCCATCTGCCTGCTCAGGTGGATGTAAAAGATCCCAAGACACTATATCGAATAGCAGGGGGGTTCTCCCTGGTGTCCTGGCCAATATTTATCTCTTAATCAACATCACAAAAACAGATTATCAGGTCATTATCACATTGCTGTTTGTGGGTGTTTGCTGTGCACAAATTGGCTGCTGCATGTCCTACATTACAATAGTGACTACATTTCAAAAGTACTTCATTGGCTTTAAAGTGCTTTGAGACGTCTGGTGGTCATGAAAAGTGCTATCTAAATGCAAGTCTTTCTTTTTACCTCTCACACCTAATTCACCTGCTCACCCATGTTAAAATTCCCAGCCTAATGACACAAGTCTGTATGATGAGAAGACAGGAAAGACAGATTTTTAAGCCTGTAAAGGTGATCCTATAAATATATACAAGATGGTAAATGAAAATCAATGAAAATGATTAATCTGGAATATTAATTTAAATTAAACTGTGGGAAGTAGGACAAGGGGAAAGAGGTTCAAATTAATCATAGGTAAACTGTCAACTGATATCAGGAGGCTTTTCTTCGCATATAGTAATCAACATGGAACAGGCTCGGGCAAAAATGAGGAGTGTGTGATATTCTGTACATGAATTCACAAAGTATTCAAAACAAAATTTGAAGGCTAGAACTTTAAGTTCCTGCTTATAACATTTTCAGGTGACAAAGAGAAAGAAGTGTGGTAGTGCTATAAATAAAAGATTTTATCACAGCGCTGAGCATACGGATATTCTAGAGAAAATCCAATCTGGATTTTACCAGCCCCCCACTGACGTCGGGGGTTGTGGTGGGGGGGCCCGGAAAATAACTCCAGGAGAGGACCCCACGGGCCTCAATGCGGGGAAGGTGCTGCCCCATATTACCAGCGGCAGCGAGGCCTCATGGTGGACCTCCCATTGCTCGGCAATGGAACCTTAAATTTAAATATTTAAATAAATGCTAATTAATGCATAATTACTTACCTCGTCCCGACGGCCGTTCCACGCCGATATTCCGGCCTGTTGCCGGATCTCCGTTTGGAGATTTGAGGCGGAACACTAGTGGGGAGGGGGGTGGAGGACTGAAGATTTTTGGGTGGGTACGGGTAACAGGGAAAACTCTTGCTATTGGTTGTGGGGATGGCGGGAAGGGGTTGAGGGTCAAAGTTAATAAGGTTCGGGGGGACAGTTCAGGATCGGAATAAAAGTTTTTTTGGGGGGGGGAAAGGACAATTTATAGATTGATTACTTGTTGGGGGTTTGGGAGGGGGGGGAATTCAAAACGCTATTAAAATTTTAATTGTATTTTTTGCATACCGGGACCTTTAAAAATTTAAATGGCCCTGAAGGGCTTGAAGCCTTTCAAAAATGGCGCTGACGCCTGCGCGGTGGCGCCGGACGCCGTTGCTGGGGACAGTGCGCCCGCCCCCTCTATGTCATTGGGGGCAGGTGGTCTGACCCTCCATGGAAATGAGCTGCCACACGAAGTATCATAGCAGCTCCACGGTGCACATCTCGTCCGTGCGCTGCGCCAGTTTTGAAGCCGAGGATCGGCGGCGAGCTGGAAAAATTGAACCCATTATATCAAGACAGAATCCATGTAGATGGAATTAATGAATAGGAAAGGAAATGGTGCAATTCTCACTGTGCATTACTTGCATCAAACAGTGGAGGTGAGATAGACGAGAAGATATGTACACAGTTAAGAGAGACATAATTAACACTTTCAACTTGTAAGATGAAAATAATTAATGAAGTCAACGTGATGAATGCATTATAGAACGCAATCAAGATTTCTTCCTAGATCAGTGGAAGCAACTTTTAACTGCCGGCTGCCAGTTTCTTGCCTGGAAAACCATTATGCAGGAGTTGAAAATTATGTGTGGCGAGGACAGTTGGGTGGGGAGGGGATTGTTAGTTGTGGTGAGGACACACACAGGCTGCTACATTGGTGCCCAAGGCTGCCAGTTACAATTTTTATTTGGGCCTGTAAATGGGAGGTCAGCATACTCGGTTGCTATATAGACTAATTATAGGAGCCCATTTGGAAATTTGAGGTACAAATGGATAGATGGTGCACTGCACACCCACCCCCATTTGTACCAGGTATTGAGCAGCTTAACCAATTGTCTTTAGAGGGACAATTGATGGACATTCAAGGAAAGGCCCAAAGTACAGTCTCACTGAGCATGGGAACATGGATCTGCATGAAGCAACAGTGCAGGTACATTGAAGCTTAGTCAGTAATTAGATGGCTTACCCCCATTCAGCCAAATCTGATAGCCGGCTCAGCATGGGAACTACTTGATTACCCATCCTCCTACAAACAGCAAGTTATAGTGGGGTACCTACAGTTTGCCAGTATCATTCAAAGGAGGGTTGAACCTGAAAATGATTTGATCCTTTCAATGTTGGCTTTGCAACCATTTCCACTGAAAGCAGAAACATACTTGCCATGATTTTGAAGTCTAACAAGGAACAATGGTTGATTTAATTCTGGGAAACTGAGTGGGAAAACAACTGGTGTGAAAGCAGAAGAACAATTGGGAAATAGCCACATAATTAGGTTTAAGGTGAAAATAGAAAAAGGTAATGAAGAGCCAAGGATGAGAAGCATGGATAGAAATAAATGTTTGTATCAGTTAACATGAATGAATTTATTTCATAAAATGCAAAGCGTTGACTTGTTCCTTCAGCATTAATCAACTAAGATGGCTGCCTACTCACCTACTGTGCCAGTCATAAATCTGGTGAATGTTTCCAAAAACTATCTTCTCTTTTCCTTTCATGTCATCCAGAACACCTTTCTCTTCTACTTTTTTCATGAAACCCTAAAATATCAAAAATGTGCAGAAACTGTCACCATCAAAACTTAGAAACCTCTGCAGCATTTGCCAAGTAAGCAGATTGCATATTTCATTTTCTTACTAAATATTTGAAGAATTCCATATAAAGCAGTCTACCTTTGGATAGTCCATAATAAAATGTGTAAATGCTATTTAAGCAAAGAACTGTTAGATGACAAGAGGTTTCTATTTTTGTTGAGGGCCATCAACCTTTGGAACAAGTTGCTAGTTCAAGCAATGAGTGCGGGATTTTCCGCAAACATTCAAAAGTGAGTTGGTCAAATTCGGGTTTGAGGCTGATATCACTGCATACAAAACATAGGTGAGGTGTGCCTCATGGTTGCCAGGAACTCACTTTGATTGCCTGTGGCCTGGCATTAGAGAGAAATTTCCCACAACAACCTTTTCCCTAAGGTTTTTTAAAACCTTTTTTTGTTTCTCCCAGCATATTAATTGGATGCTGTTTGGTGGGGAGGGTCATGATGCTTAGTTGCAACATGGCTGAATGGGACAAGCTAGATGGATCTGATGGTCTTTCCTGTCCATCAGTTTCATACGTTCAGAATGAACTCTTACTCTTTTGTTAAAAAAGCAATCTTACTTAATGCTTAGTAAATACCTAGGTGCTTTACAGCTCTGACTTACAATTTAACCGCCACTGAAAACCATTCACTTGCAATAACTGGATGGATTTAATTAATCAGCACTCATCAAGGCGTAATTATAATCACAAAAGGTGATAAACTGATATGTAAGGTCTGATATGTGAGTTCGAAAGGCTCCAGAGGGTAAATGCATATGATATTGAGACATGCAGACCAGGAAGAACTTGTTTGTTTCCTGATATATGTTGAGTTAACTGATCTCAACCAGTGTAGCAATGACTGAGACACTGGAGAATTGGAGGGGAGAACAGAATATAATAATTATTACCTAAATAATTAAATACAATTACATTGTGTTTCAATGCAACCAATAGAAAGCTTTGCTTACCTTCAAGGGGTTATTTTTTAAATTATAAAATTAGATCTCCTGCAGGTTCAGAGAAATTACCTTTTTAGGACAGTTAGATTTTAAGTTTTCAGCCCAAACATTATGGCACTGAAATGAACACCAATATTACAAATAATTCAGCTATCTTTGATTTAATACTGCAATGTTACATCTTAATGTTACATCATACTAAATGAACTTCAAGTAGAACTGTAAGAAATAAAAAATTTTAAACAATGTTCCTCGCTTATAATCTCTGCAACCTATTCGAACTAATTTTGTTACTTCGTCTTCAATTATTCTATCTCCCTGCTCCCTGCCAACCATTTCAGAAATGGGAGGGGAATTGGTACTTTGATTAACTAAAAACTGCCTCTCTGAAGGCTGTTTTCTTAGCCAGTGGAATGGTAAGAATGCAATGGTTGCTATGAAGTGGTCAATCTTTGATGAGGAAAAAGGGTGAAAAGGCAAAATTATCTAATAACTATTTTAGGTGGAATAATGTATCATTTTTTAAAAACTGCATTTCAGTAAAGCCCATCAAATGCAGATAACTCGCATTGCATCACTCCAACATGAAAACAAACTAGAACTTTATTTTGCTGGAGCACATTTCCACAATGAGAGGGAACCCACTGGTATCTTGTTCAAGTAGCCAATCTTCATGAATGCCGTAGCTGTTTCGGGGGTAGTTTTGACTTTGGGTGATAATATAAAACAGACAATATTGTTTCATCTATCTCTTGTACACCTCTCCCAATATTCATTTTGATAGATTTCAATGGGCGGCTGAATCAATATCACCCATTTTACACTATCACCCAAAGTCAAAATTACCCCGAGCGTCATTAGCCTTTTTCTTTTACTATGTAGGCACCATACCCCAGCCCATTCCAGTCCTCCACCAATTATGACACCTGCACACTTTCTAACAGGAGCTACTGATTAGCAACCAGGAGCAGGAAACTCTGGCTAATTATCTTTCTCCAACATCACAACTGCTGTTCTGGGCGGTTAGCTCATACTGCACAGACCAGGAATTGAACTTGGAATTTTCCACTCCTCAATACTTAGTAGCCTACCAGTCTTTACCTACTCGGTCACTGTGAAACAAAATGAACACTTTTAGTAGTCAAAATGTTTATTCTTCTCTGTAATAAAAACTCTATTCAAGTACAATCAATTATTTCAGGGTAACTTGCCACAAAAGTCACACATTGCTCTAAATAAGGATACTGAGGTACACTCAGCAATTGCCTGTTAGTCATCTGCAATAAAACATGTTTACAGACAGCCCAGTTGTATTGCAAAACAGAAACATTTGACTAATTTGAAAGGAGCAGGGTGGATATCAGACAATAATGGGGTCCATTTTCATAATGATTAGATTTAATAGGTGTAGAACAGTTTAAAGATAAACCTCATTAGTATGCTTGTCTAAATAATGTTATGAAAGGCAGACGATAAGCAGAATTTTTAGGCCCCAATGGGGGCAAGTACAGAGACATACTGCTTTGTTGGCACCATCCAGCTTTCAGGCCATTTTCCCAGAGGTGGGATGGAGGGCAGCAGAGCTCCCCGCCCGCGAGCGCTGTGTAGCTAATTAAGGGTCTTGTTAGCATCTAACTGGAACTTTGCATTCGGCCTGGGGCACCCTGAGTTGTCGGGGACAAGGCCAGCTGCCTGAAGGTGGCCTCCCAGTGGCATACTGGGAGGGAGGGTGGTGGTGGGGTGGGGGCCATCGCTCCTGGCTGGCTTTGAGACCCTCCCTGCCTGCCTGGCCACAGCTGCAGGCTGCCCTGGGAGGGGTTCCCCCTCTACAATGGTGGCCCGGCTGCTGCAGACACTTTTAAATTAGAAAATTAAAAAAGTTGGAGAGCGGGTGCCTCAAAATGGAAGCACCTTCTCTCTCACGTAAACTACAAGCTGCTGCTTCTTCAGTGCTGGAGGGCATCCTTTTGGCCCTCCAGCTTTGAGAGCCTGCCTGTTGTCCTTAATTGGAATGCGAGCTGACCTTCTGGCCACTAATTGGTCAATTTGGAGAAAATCACTGCCAGGTGACTGATTCCCAGACAGTGCAGGTTTGTGACACCAATTTGACCTCAATGTCGGGGTCCTGATCAAAAGGGCAAAATCCTGCCCTATAGAACCACCACCATAATACCAAATTAGCCCAATGCAGTGGTCTTTAAAACAAGTGTGAGTACCCTTGACAGTGAATATTACCAAGCTCATGTCACTGGTATATTAGTTAGATTGAATTCATCTTACCTCTACCACCACTCCCAAGTCTTTCACATAATCCTTCTCTGTTTGAACAAGCTCATTTAGCACATATCTGTAACAAGATGAAAAGATTGTTTATGGATGTGTTAAGAATTCTATTTGCATATTTCACTTGTCTTAAGTTGGTTGTGTTCAACAGCAACCATTTACAATACTGAAGATGAACTGATGGGAATAAACCACATCTTATTCCATTAAGTACAGTTTGTGGATCGCATCAAGATGATTTGTAACAAATTACAATCTGACTTTAATAATAAACAAAATAATTATGGAAAGCTGAAACATCTAAGTGTTTGGAGGAGATAAGAGTAAAAACAAAACAATAAATGTAGGAAAATTACAGCAGGTCTCTCAGTGTCTGAGAAGTGAAAAAGGCAGGTCAAAGTTTTGGGCTGAGATCCTTTGCTTTGTTTCCAGATTTCCAACATTTGCAGTTCTTGTTTTCATAGCCAGAGGATTTTGGAAGCCTCTGTGAATTACAGCACACAATCTAATTGAAGGATTCGGAGAACATCAAAACATCATAAGCTGAGACGAGTGCTAAAGTGGTTTCAGCAGTCATCTGAATCAGCATTAGTTTTCTGTTTTATAATTCATCAGAAGACACATGCTATATATTGGAGTTGATGATAATTTTTCGCCACATAAAATAGGCTCTCCATTGAAGGTGGCGAATTCTTCTGATGTTCAGTTTGTCTGTTCCTTTATAGTATTACGTGACTGTGTAGTAAAACAAATTGTAGAAAATTCACTGACCACTGCAGATTACAGTTCAAAACAGTGTTATCAGAAATTGAGTGTCAAATCACATCATCAGGATTACACCATGGATTCAAATCAATTACTTCAATTCCACTTGCATAAAAATTAATCACCAACATCCTTGAGGAACTTTCTCATTTTACCCTAGGGCAACAATGCTTTTTAATTGGAAGACCTCTGTGGCAGGCCATCTCTTAATTCATATTTGAGCAAACATTGCCAGAAATAGGAACCTGATCTCAAGTAGAATTTATGCATCAATAAGAGTCTGAGAACTAACATTAACACAGTGCTGCCAAAACAGTTACAGAAGAATGGTAGCATAGTGGTAAGACCCAGACTAATGATCTGAAGACTTTTGTCCGAATCCCATCATGGCAGCTGGGAGAACTTAAATTCAATTAATTAATAAATCTGAAATAAAAAGATAGTCTCAGTAATGTTGATCATGCAACTACCAGATTGTCATAAAAACACATCTGGTTCACTAATGTCCTTCAGGGAAAGAAATCTGCCATACATACCCAGTCCGGCCTACATGTGACTCCAGACCCACAGCAATGTGGTTGACTCTTAACTGTCCTCTGAAATGGCCTAGCAAGCCACTCAGTTGTATCAAACTGCTACAGAAAAGTCCAATAAGAATAAAACTGGATGGATCACCCGGCATCGACCTAGACACCAGAAACAACGGCACACCCTGCCCAGTCGACTCTGAAAAGTCTTCCTCACTAACATCTGGGGACTTGTGCCAAAATTGGAAAAGCTGACCCAAAAACAAGTCAAGCAACAGCCTGACATATTCATACCCACAGAATCGTACCTTAGAACCAATGTCCCAGACTCCTCCATCACCATCCCTGGATATATCCTGTCCCCCTGCAGGACAGACCCACCAGAGATGGCAGTACAATGGTATACAGTCAGGTGGGAGTGGCCCTGGGAGTCCTCAACATTGACTCCAGACCCCATGAAGTCTCATGGCAGCAGGTCAAACATGGGCAAGGAAACCTCCTGCAGATTACCACCTATTGCCCTCAGCTGATGTATCAATGCTTCTCCACATTGAACACCAATTGGAAGAAGCACTGAGGGTAGGATATGTACTCTGGTTGGGGGACTGCAACGTCCATCACCAAGAGTGGCTTGGTAGCACCACTACTGACTGAGCAGGCTGAGTCCTGCAGGACATACCTGCCATAGTGGGCCTGTGGCAGGTGGTGAGGCAACCAGCAAGAGGGAGAAACCTGCTTGGCCTCGCCCTCACCAATCTACCAGTTGCAGATGCATTCGTCCATGACTGTATTGGTAGGAGTGACCACCGCACAGCCCTTGTGAAGACAAAGTCCCATCTTCACACTGAGGACATCCTCCATCGTGCTAAATGGGACTGATTCAGAACGGATCTGGCAGCTTAAAACTGGGAATCCAGTGGGATGGCACTGTGAGCCATCAGCAGCAGCAGAATTGTATTCAACCACAATCTGTAACTTCTTGGGCCTGCATATTGCTCACTCTACCATTACCATCAGGCCAGGGGGCATAACCATGGTTCAATGAGGAGTGTAGGAGAGCATGCCAGGACCAGCACCAGGCATACCTAAAAATGAGAAATCAAGCGGGTGAAGCTACAACACAAGACTACGTGCATGCTACACAACGGAAGCAGTATGTGATAGACAGAGCTAAGTGATCCCACAACCAATGGATCTGATCTAAGCTCGGCAGTCCTGCCACATCAGTCCTGAATGGTGATACACAATTAAACAACTAACTGGAAGAGGAAGCTCCACAAACATCCCCATCCTCAATGATGGGGGAGCCCAGCATATTTGTGCAAAAGACTAGGGTGAAGCATTTGCAACCGTCTTCAGCCAGAAGTACTGAGTGGATGATCCATCTCAGCCTCCTCCTGAGGTCTCCAGTATCAGAGATGTCAGTCTTCAGCCAATTGCCAATTCGATTCACTTCACATGATATCATGATACGGCTGAAAGGTACCGGATACAGCAAAAGGCTATAGGCCCTGACAACATCCTGGCAGTAGTACTGAAGACTTGTGCTCCAGAACTAGCTGTGCCCCTAGCCGAGCTGTTCCAGTCCAGTTACAACACTAGCATCTCCCTGGCAATGTGGAAAATTGCCCAGGTATGTTCTGCCCACAAAAATCAGGACAAATACAATCCAGCCAATTATCACTCCATCAAGATCGAGATAATAAAGATAACATGCATTAGGTCTGATAATTTGTAAAGAGTTCTCTGTTGCTTTTCCCTGGCATGAAGACTTGAAATAGTGCAGGCCTGTAATCTTTTCCCTTGTTCACTAAAGACTTTGGGTGGTTCAGGAATATGGATGTGCTGTTGCAGACTGCTCTCGTTATATTTTAGCCAGAGGTCAATGGCGAAGTCCTGGTATGATTTCTCAGGTAGGGCGTTCAAGGCTAACTCCAGTCGCTGCCTACATGTAGTTTAAAGATGGTGATCTGAGGCAGGGTCCTTCCTCTTCGTTGGAATTAATGGAATCCTCAATTTTGAACTAATAACTGAATTCTGCTCAGAATGTTCCAGAACGTGCTGCCACAATCCTTTCTCCTGATTGGTCAGCTTGATTCTGCTGCTTTGGCACGCCTCAAATCCGTTTGGGTTTGTTTCATAAGTTCATTATATAGTTCCTAATTTCTCTTTGCATGAGTGAGACACCTTCGAGAAGAGAAGGTTGAGAGGAGATTTGATAGAGGTGTTCAAAATCATCAAAAATCTGGACACAATAGAGAGAAACTGTTCCCATTGGCAGAAAGGTTCAGAACTAGAGGACACCAATTTAGATGAATGACAAAAGAACCAGAGGTGACATGGGGAAAAGCTTTTTACATAGAAAGTAGTTAGGATCTGGAATGCACTGCAAGAAGATCAAAAGAGAAGGTCTGTGATAAAGTGGAGGGCAGACGAGATTAAATGACAAACAGCTACATTGTGCAAGGCCAAAGGGAATGGTCATGGGACCAGTAAAGACACAAAAGACATGTCTAGAGGAGGTGTGAATGGCAGGATCTTGAATAGCTGTCATCCGAAAGCAAAGGAGAGAGAAACAAGAGAGAAAAAGCCAAACCAGCAAAAATAAAACAAAATGGGGGCAGAGGTTATGATCTAAAATTGTTCAACTCAATGTTGAGTCCAGAAGGATGTAAAGTGCCCAGTCAAAAGATGAGGTGCTGTTCCTCGAACCTGCGTTGAGCTTCATTGGAACGCTGCAGCAGACGAAGGACAAAAAGGTCAGAGTGGGAGAAAGGTGCAGAATTAAAATGACTGATGCCTGGAAACCTGGGGTCATGCTTGCAGACTGAACAGAGGTGTCTCGCAAAGTGGTCACCCAGTCTGCGTTTAGTCTCACCAATGTAGGAGACCTTAAAAATCTTGAAAGAATTTGAAAGATTTTTGCTGACTTCCAATATTCACGAAGATATGTTTTCAAAAAATATTTATTTTCTGTTAGTTCCATTGATACTTCCAGGCCGAACACAATTTGTCAAGTAAGAGACTTGGGTAACCTGCTCCAATTCTTAGTAATTTAGATTAATAATTGAAAATAACATAAAAGTATAGCTCGGATTAGAGTCAACTTAAGGTGTCTCAAAACCTACAGCTTTGGGGGAGTCCCCAGGCTGCCAGCAGATGCAGCATGTAAGTCTTAACATTTAAATCTTCAAATATACAAGACAATTCATCAATAAAAATACTGATTATAGAAACATGGGTAACTATTCCAGACATGCTCAAATGGATCAGCAAATAATAAGGATGCAAAATATAGACAATAACAAGCTGCCAGGGACAGAAATCTACAGGAAAGAATATGTTTCAAGTGAACTAAAGGGCAAATGGCAATAAAGAGTAATTTGTATCATACGTTAGTTATGTTGCAATTAGTATTCGAATGTTACATTTATTAAAGCCTGTATTGGAAACAAAGGCAGGATTTACCCCACGGGCTGTAGGACCCTGATGTCAGCGTCAAATGGGTCACAACCCCATACTGTGGGGGGAACAGATACCCAGCAGTGATTTTCCACGAATTGGTCAATTAGTGCCCAGACGACAGGCTCAGTGTCCAATTAAGGACAGCGGGTAGGCTCACGAAGCTGGAAGGCCAATAGGAGGCCCTCCAGCACTGAAGAAGCAGCAGGCTGTTTTTTCAGGTAAGAGAGAGAGAGAAGGTGTCTCAAGATGGAGGTGCCCTTGCTGCAACTTTTAAAATTTTTAAATCAAAATCAAATCAAAAACCTTTGTGGAGGGGGAATCACTCCATAGGGTGGCCTGCAGCCGTAGCTGTGACCAGGTTGGCTGGAGGTGGGTGGGGAGTGGAGGGGCCTCAAAGCCTGCCTGAAGTGCTGGCCCTTACCCCAGTCTGCCACCGGGAGGCCGCCTCTAGGCAACTGGCCTTGTTCCTGACGCCTCCGGGGACCTAGAGGCCAACTGACAATAGGCTTTAATTGGCCTTTAAATCCTGTTATTTGGCTAACCACCATTTGCAGGCGGGTAGTCCTGCCGCCCACTCCCCCATCCCCCCACCCCCCATTCCTACCTCCGGGAAAATTACCCTGGGCCAGATGGAGTCAGCAAACTAACATGCCAGAAGGCACAATAAATTTTCATGCCCTCCCAGCTCCGCACTCAACCCCATTAGGGGCTAAAAATCCTGCCCCAAGTTTTTGAAAATGATATTTATCATTACTGCCACATCAAAAGTACATGTCGTGGAACAAAGAGGACTTGAGTGTACATGTTCCCAGAACATTAAAGGCAGCAGCTCAGATTGATAATGCTGTAAAGAAAGCTAATAGAATTCTAGATTTTATCTCAATATATTCTGAAAATAAAATCCAATAGGTAATGGCGTTTCTATATAAAACCTTAATAAGACCTCAGTTAAAGTACCATCTGCACACTATAGGAAGGATATTGAGGCTATAGAGAGGGTGTAACACAGATTCACTCAGATTCTGTCTGGTATGAGGAAACACAAATACAAAGAAAGACTTGAAAAACTGAGTCCTTTTTCATTGGAACAATGCAGATTGTGGGGCAATATAATAGAAGTGTTTAAAATTAGAAAGGGTGGCACAAGGCAAATAGTAGCACAATACATGTAAGAGTTTTAGAATAAAGTGCAGGAGAAATGTTTTCACAAGGACAGTTGTGAGGCTGTGGAATCCACTTCCAGTGTTAGTTGTTAAAGCAGAAACTATCTCAACATTTAAAATTAGATTATGTCAGTGGATGAAGGAAAGTGGGTGAAGGGATATGGGAAAAGGGTGGGTAAATATGATTTATACTATTTAATCGCATGTCGGGTAAATGTCGACATGGACTGGTTGAGCCACATGGCTGGTTTCCATGATGCCCCTTCTATGTATAACAGTCATTATTAATTTGAAGATAGTTACAAAATTCTTTTGCAGCAAAATAAATGGTAGAAATCCCTGTAGGTTAGTTTATTTAGATGACAAAATCCTACAGAGAAGACCATTCTTAAAGCTAAAATCAATGGAAATCCAAGGCAGAATCTGGACCTGGATAAGAAATTGGATAATAAAAAAAGGTAAAAGAGTACTTGTGATGTAGTGTCAGACTAGGGAAAGGAAGGGGGCGAGTTTAAACTGAACAACTGCAGTCTTGGAACTTTTTGTTTTCTACTTAGATTAAATAATTTGGATATAGAAAACAATTTTAAGCTAAAATAGAACTGCAACAGGAATAGAGGATGCAGTTAAGATTTTGACTAAAGAATTCTGTTGTGTATATATAACTGGGAATACACATGAAATTTAATATTGAAGTGCAAAGTATGGTATATTGGTAAAACAACTGAACAACAAAGGTGATCCATGAGGAGGAGAGAATTAGCATCAATACTTTGAAAGTGGCAGACTCATCAGTTTCAGTGTTGAGATAATATTGTGAAACATTTTAAAAAAGAAAATATAATGCTAGCTACATAGTTAAAACAGTGGTGTGGAAATCTACAAAGGCTAAGCTGAGGCTTTACAACATACTGATTAGACCACACTTCAAGTACATATATTGACAAGGGTACAGAGAAGAGCAACAATCATTTCCCAAATGTAAAGGAGTGAAGCTTTCAGGAAAAATTAGAGAAAATAACTCTGAAGTCATGAGAGAAGATGATCAAAGGAGGGACCTCATTGATATATATTTATATTAAAGAGCATTGGTATAGCGAACTCTGAAAATTACTTTATTAGTCACACCATTCAAGAGGACAGAAATTTCAGGCTGCCTGTGGACTTCAAAAGTAATCATAGGTCTGATTACTCTGCTTCAGCTCTATCCCAGAAATCTGAACTTTTGGACTGTACATTTGCTTTGTACAACTTGGCATTGTGATGGCCTATGAAAGCCTCTTATCCAAAATTTGATGGTGCGTGTGCTACCAGCCTGTGGCAAGTGCCAGTTTGCAATCAAGCCAGCATTCAAGAGAGAGCTAGACAGGTTCATACAAGTGGAAGATAGCTCCAGTTATAGAAGGTAAGTTAGTGAACAGCCGCCATGAGCTTCCAAAACCTATTTGATGACCTGCAATGTTTTTTAAAAAAATATTTATTCTCGGGATGTCCGTGTCATTAGCAATGGCAGCATTTATTGCTCATCTTTACTTTTCCTTGAGAAGGTGTTGAACGTTCTTGAATCGTTGCAGTGGTGAAGGTATTCCCACAGTACAACTGCGGAGGGAATTCCAGGATTTTGAACTAGCAATGATGTCGGCACAGGCCCAGCATAATAATATTAATGAGGCAGAGGGGCTAGAGGCTATACCCACCTCCCACCTCATTTTTCTCCAACTTTGTCTGTGGAGGTCCTAACAATTAGTGGGTTGCTGAAACAAAGGGCTAACCCAAGAAACCTAGTGATGGGGCTTGGGCCAAAACCCTTCAATGACTGGATCTCCTCTGTGGTTACCAAAAGCTGAATGGAAGTAGATTATTATTTAAGACTGGTAAAATAAATGATTGCCTCTCCGTTCCCTAGCGGCAGTCAAAAGACTATTTTTATGGTCTAAGTCAGAAAATCTGAACCTTCTGGAACAGCAGCAGGTGCACTGCACTAGCTCCAAAAGGAAAATCAGCCCCCATCTTTTTTTTTTTACCTTAACTCCCTCCCTCCTCCTTCCCAATCAAATTTGTATCCATGCCACAAAATTCTTCCAATTCCATGCATCTTAATTTTAGATACTGTTTGTCAAATCTTATCAAATTCCTTCTATTCTTCTTCTTCTATCTATCATCCCATTAAGAATCAAAAAGTGCATTAAAAAGTTAGAGACTAAAATAAAATAAAAATTTTAAAAAGTCATCAGCCCCAAAGTATATGCATCTCAGAAAACTGAACATTGGGCAAGAGATAAACAAGATATTAACCATAATTTTCCAAAGAATTTTGAAAACAGAAATTATACCAAAGGACTGGCAGATAGTAAATGTTATATCCCTGTTTACGAAAGAAGAATGGGATAACTGAGAGAGTTAGAACTTAGGCAGCCTTGCTTCAGTTGTGGATGAATTGCAAGTCACATGGAGTGAAATTAGTGAAAACTTAAAACAATATGGGCTAATCATGGACAGTCAGCATGGAGATTATACTCAACTAATTTAATATAATATTTTGAGGAACTCAATTTTTGAGTGTACAAATAAAGGAAATGCATTTGAGTCTATATATATATATGAATTTTCTGAAGGGGTGTGATAAGGTAGTACATAAGAGACTTGTTACAAAGTCAACATGGTTTTACCAAGGGGAAATCCTGTTTGACAAATTTATTAGAATTTTTTGAGGATGTAACTAGTAGTGTAGATAAAAGGGAACCAGTAGATGTACTATACCTGGATTTCCAAAAGGCATTTGATAAGGTGCCACACAAAATATTAAAAGGCAAGATAAGGGCCCATGGAGTTGGGGATAATATATTAGCATGGATAGAGGATTGTTTAACAGACAGGAAGCAAAGAGTGGGCAGAATCAGGGCATTTTCAAGTTGGCAGGCAGTGAATAGTGAAGTGCCGTAAGGATCAGTGCTGGGGCCTCAGCTATTTACAATCTGTATTAATGACTTAGATGAAGAGGCAGAAAGTAGTGTATCTAGGTTTGCTGATGATACAGAGGTAGATGGAAAGGTAAGCTGTGGGGAGGATATAGAGAGGCTGCAACAACATATAGACAGGTTAAGTGAGTGGGCAACAAGATGGCAGAAGGAGTATAATGTAGGGAAGTGTGAAGTTATTCACTTTGGTCACAAGAATAGAAAAGCAGAGTATTTTTTAAAAGGTGTGAAACTTGTCAGTGTTGATGTTCAAAGAGACTTGGGTGTACTTGTACAAGGAATGCAGAAAGTTAGCATGCCGGGATAGCAAGCAATTAGGGAGGCAAATGGTATGTTGGCTTTTTTTGCAACAGGATTGGAGTACAGGAATAAAGAAGTTTTGTTACAATTGTACAGGGTTTTGGTGAGACCACAGGACTTTGTGCAGTTTTGGTCTCCACATTTAAGAAAGGATACTTGCATTGGATGTGCTACAGAGAAGGTTCACTAAATTGGTCCCTGGTATGAGGGGGTTGTTTTGTGATGAAAGGCTGAGTAAACTGGGCCTATATTCTCTGGAGTTTAGAAGAATGAGAGGCGATCTCATTGAAACATACAAGCTTCTGAAGGGGCAGGATAGGGTAGAAACTGAGAGTTTGTTTCCGCTGGTCAGAGAATCTAAAACATGGGGCACAGTCTCAGGATAAGGGGCCAATCATTTAGGACTGAGATGAGCAGAAATTACTACACTCAAAGGGTTGTGAATCTTTGGAATTCTCTACCCCAGAGGGTTGTGGATGCTCCATCATTGAATATATTTAAGGCTGGGATAGACAGATTTTTGGTCTCTCAGTGAATCAAGGGATATGGCAAGCCTGTGGGAAAGTGGAGTTTAAACCTAAGATCAGCCATGTTTGTATTGAATGGCGCAGCATGCTGGATGGGCCATATTGTCTACTCCTGCTCTTGTGTTTTTGTGTTCAAAGATTGAGGTACATGATCTTAAAAGAAAATGGATAAATGCATCTGGAGCCAGAAAGCGAAGAATGATGTGGGTAAAGATATACTCCAGGAATTATGTTGGGATCTCTTCTGTTTTCCATTGTGTAAGACACAGGAACAAGAGGAATGATATTTAATATGTTGATACCAATAAATTGGGGACATGGTTTTCAAAATTTATAAAACGTTATTGGAGTGCAACCCTTAGAGGTGAAATGCCTTTCAGTTCAGGCTTCTCTTCTTATCAAGCTGCAATGTGAATATTTTGATTACCCCATGAAACAAGTATGATCAGTTCACCATGAGTGTGGGGCAGGCTTGATGGGCCAGTTGGTCTTTCCCTGCCTGTCAATTTTGTATATTTGTATGTAGCGTTGAGATAGAAATCAAATTGCGAACCAAGTAGTGCAAAATTTGGCCACTTACACAAGTACTTTACAACCAAATCCTCAATGACTACAGACCAGGTTGTGTGTAACACTGCTGTGATTCAATTCCTAATTATACAATAATAATGCTGTGCTTACTATTGAAATTCATTCTTAAAGCTGGTGACATTATAAAAGTAATAGTTAAAAACTATCTCCTACTAAAGGCAGTATTTGAATGCACTCTGCAAAGTTTGAACTGCTAAGTTAATTCAAGGTTGGATGCCAAAAATGGAAGTAAACATCTGATAACACAACTCCTATACAGAAAATATTTCAAATCCACGAAACCAACAAATTAAAAAAGTGAGACTGCATCTGAGCCAATGGGCAGGAATTCCATTCCGTGGTCAGGACACCGATGTTGCATTCACTTCCTGGTCCCAACACTGCACCGTGTCGCAATGCACATGCATTGCACCTTTAATTGGCAAAAGAATTACCCAATTAACGGACGTGGGAAGGAGGCAGGACACAGGGAGCAGCGGGCCCGATTTAAAGAGTGAACGGCAGCCATTGCTATGGCTGTTGTTCCTCTCAAGGACAGATGGTTAAGCTGAGCAGAGAGCAGTGGGTAGGGAGGGTCCCTGTGCCAGGGCAGCCCCCCATTTTTCTGATGCCTCACTTGAGGTGCTGCTGGAGGTGGTCACAGCATGGAGAAGCATCCTGTTCCTTAGATTCATAGAAAGTTTACAGCATAGAAAGAGGCCACTTGGCCCATCGTGTCTGTGCTGGGCATAGAAAGAGCCACCCAGTCTAATCCCACCTTCCAGCCTTTGGTCCGTAGCCCTGCAGGTTACGGCACTTGAGGTGCAAATCCAGACACCTTTTAAATATGTTGAGGGTTTCTGCCTCTACTACACTTTCAGGCAGTGAGTTCCAGACCTCCATCACCCTCTGGGTGAAAACAGTTTTCCTCATCTCCCCTATAATCTTTCTACTAAACACTTTAAATCTATGCCCCCTAGTTACTGACCTCTCTGCTAAGGTAAATAGTCCCTTCACATCCACTCTATTCAGGCCCCTCTACAATTTTGTACATTTCAATCAGATCTCTCCTCAGCCTCCTCTTTTCCAAGGACAAAAACCCTAGCCTATCCCCCCAATCTTTCCTCATAGCTGCATTTTTCCAGTCATGGCAACATCCTCGTAAATCTCCTCTGTACTCTCTCTAGTGCAATTACATCCCTTCTGTAACGAGGTGACCAGAACTGCACACAGTTATCCAGTTGTGGCCTAACTAATGTTTTATATAGTTCCAACCTAACTTTCCTACTCTTATATTCTATACCTCGGCTAATAAAGGAAAGGATTCCATATGCCTTCTTAACCAACTTATCAACCTGTCCTGCTACCTTCAGGGATCTGGGGACATTCACTCCAAGGTCCCTCACTTCCTCTGCACCTCTCACTATTCTCCCATTAATCGTGTATTCCTTTACTTCGTTTGACCTTCCCAAATGCATCACCTCACACTTCTCCAGGTTGAATTCCACTTGACCAGTCCATCGCTATCTTTCTGCAGCCTACAGCTATCCTCCTCGCTATCTACCATATGGCCTATCTTTGTGTCATCTGCAAACTTCTTGATTATGCCCCCTACGTTTACGTCCAAGTCATTAATATATACCAAAAAAAGCAGGGGACCCAGTACTGAGCCCTGCAGAACACCACTGGAAACAGCCCTCCAGTCTTAAAAGTCCCCCGTCAACGGTTACCCTTTGTTTCCTGCCACTGAGCCAATTTTGTATCCACCTTGCCACGTTTCCCTTGATCCCATGGGCTTTTATTTTTTAAACCAGTCTGCCATGTGAGACCGTGTCAAAAACCTTGCTAAAATCCATGTAGACCACATCAACTGCACTACCCTCATCAATCTTCCTTGTTACCTCT
This sequence comes from Heterodontus francisci, assembly GCF_036365525.1. NCBI lineage: Eukaryota > Metazoa > Chordata > Chondrichthyes > Heterodontiformes > Heterodontidae > Heterodontus > Heterodontus francisci. The sequence goes on along the minus strand of NC_090377.1, from coordinate 68,376,368 downwards.
TCAAAAAATTCGATCAAGTTGGTCAGGCAAGATCTTCCCTTAACAAATCCATGCTGACGATCCTTGATTAACCTGTGCCTTTCTCAGTGACAGTTTATCCTGTCTCTCAGAATTGATTCCAATAATTTGCCCACTACTGAGGTTAGACGGACTGGCCTGTAATTATTCGGTCTATCCCTCGCTCCCTTTTTAAACAGAGGTACAATGCTAGCAGTCCTCCAATCCTCCGGCACCACACCTGTATCCAGTGAGGACTGGAAAATGATGGTCAGACCTTCTGCTATTTCCTTTCTTGCTTCTTTTAACAGCCTGGGGTACATTTCATCCGGTCCTGGTGATTTATCAACTTTCAAGGATGCTAATCTCATTAATACTTCCTCTTTCCCTATGTTTATCACGTGCAATACTTCACACCCCTCTTCCTTAACTACAATATCTGCATTGTCCCTCTCTTTTGTGAAGACAGACGCAAAGAATTCATTAAGAACAATACCAACATCTTCCGCCCCTACACAGAGGCTACCTTTTTAGTCTTTTATGGGCCCTACTCATTCCTTAGTTATCCTCTTACTCTTAATGTATTGATAAAACATCTTTGGGTTCACCTTGATTTTGCTTGCCAATATTCTTTCATGCCCTCTCTTAGTTTTCCTAATTTCTTTTTTGATTTCACCCCTCCACTTTCTATACTCCTCTCGGCTTTCAGTAGTATTAAGTTCTGGGTGTCAGACATAAACTTTCCTTTTCTGCCTTATCTTACCCATAAGCTCCTTACATCCCTGGGGCTTTAGATTTGGCTGTCCAACCCTTTTTGTTTGTGGGAACATGTTTACTCTGAATCCCTTGAATCTCCCCTTTGAATGCCTCCTATTGCTTAGACACTGATTTAACTTCAAGTAGCTGTTTCCAGTCCACTTTCGCTGAATCACTCCTCAGCTTAATAAAATTGGCCTTGCCCCAATTGAGAACTCTAACTCCTGTTCTATCCTTGTCCTTTTCCATAATTATGATCACTACCAGCAAAATGCTCTTCCACTGCCACTCCTCCTACCTGCCCATCGTCATTTCCTAAAACTAAGTTTAAAACTGCACTCTCTCTTGTTGGACTTGCTACATACTGGCCAAAAAGTTCTCCTGAATGCACCTCAAGAATTCTGCTCCCTCAATTCTTTTCACACTAAAACTATCCCAGTTAATATTGGGGTAGCTAAAATCTCCAACTATTACTGCCCTATTGTTTTTGCACTTCTCAGGGATTTGCCTGCATATCTGCACTTCTATCTCCCTATCTCTCTCTGACTGTTTGGGAGTCTATAGTACACTCCCAACATTGTGATTGCCCCTTTTTTGTTCCTTAGCTCAATCCAAATGGCCTCATTTGATGAACCTTCCAACGTATCATCCCTCCTCACAGCTGTAATTGTTTCTTTGACCAAAATTGCCACTCCCCCTTCTTTCTTATCCCTCTCCCTATCGTGTCTGAAAACTCTAACAAGGAATGTTGAGCTACTGTTCCTGTCCTTCCTTAAGCCATGTTTCTGTAATAGCTATGATCATCATACTGCCACATGTCTATCTGTACCCTCAGTTCATCTGCTCTATTTGCTATACTCCTTGCATTGAAGTAGATACCCTTGACCACTGCCAAACTCTGTTTTTAGATTTTCTAACGTTTGTTTCCTCTGCCTTCCAGACTCATCCAGTAATTTTCTATCTTCCATTTTCATTTCTGATTTTGTCTACCCTCAGGTCCCCATCTCCCAGTGAAACAAGATAAACCCTCCCCATCAGCACCACCAAAACGTCCCGCAAGGAACTCTGTTCAGGTGTAACCCATCTGGCCTTACAAGTCCCATCTCCCCCAGAGTCGGTCCCAATGTCCCAGGAATCTAAAGTCCTCCCTCCTGCACCATCTTTCCAGCCACGCATTAATTTGTCTTATCCTTCTTATCCTGTACTCACATGCGCGTGGCACTGGGAGTAATCTGGAGATTACTACTTTTGAGGTCCTGCTTGCTAATTTCTTACCTAGCTCAGTAAACTCTTTCTGCAGGATCACATCCATCTTCCTACCTATGTCGTTGGTACCAATGTGTGGACCACGACTGCTGGCTGTTCACCCTCTCCACTCAGGATGCTCTGTAACCGCCCAGTGACATCCTTAACACTGGCACCAGGGAGGCAACACACCATCCTGGATTCATGTCTGCAGACACAGAAACGCTTGTCTGTTCCCCTGTATATTGAATCTTCTATCGCGACCGCTCTTCCGGTTTTCCTTGTGCCCCCCTGTGCAGCTGAGCCACCCATGGTGCCATGTCCTTGGCTCTGGCTGCACTCCCCAGTATTCAGAATTGAATATCTGTTGGAGAGTGAGATGCAGTCAGGGGTCTCCTGCACTAACTGCCTGTTTATTCTCTACTGTCTGGCGGTCACCCAGTCTCTCTCTCCCAGCATACTCTTAAGCACCGGGGTGACCACACCTAAAAGCTATCCACAAAGCTCTCATCCTCATGGATGCACTGCAGTGTCACCAGCTGCTGCTCCAGTTCCGAAACCCGGATCTCAAGCTGCTGCAACTGACAACACTTCCTGCACATATGATTATCCAGGATATGAGAAGCATCCTGGAGTTGCTACATAGCACAGGATGTGGACTCAAGAGGTTGAAGCAGCTCTTTCCTTGCCAATGCTCAATTATAGATGTTACCAGCACACTCACTCTGATTGGTAAATGATGCTTGTGAGGTTTTCATCTTGACAGGAAATGAGGCTTGAGGAGTTTTAACCTCTCTCTGCAGCATTGCTCTCCTGTCGATGTTATAGGGATGCTATAGGAAATGTATGCCAAGGGTCATAGGGTCAGATCACTGGACCACTTTAAGGAATCAGAGGGTTGGTGTTAGGGATTGCAGGGCCAAGGGGGTCATAGGGTTGCAGGGTCACTGTACGGGGCCACAGGATCACTAAAAGAACAAAAAAAAGAAAAAATGAGGAGAAGGCAGGGGAATGGAACTGAGGGAGTTGCTCTTTCAGAGAGCCGGTGCGGACACGATGGGCCGAATGGCCTCCTTCTGCGCTGTAACGATTCTGTGATTCTGTGACAATAGAAAGCCTGCAAAGCTGACCAAAAACGCATGGCTGGAAGTGGCTCATGAGGCCAGCAGCAGAGAAGTGGCGAGTAGGAACGGGGTCCACTGCAGCAAATGTTTCAATGACCTTCTTGGGTCTGGAAAGGTGGGTCCAAAGATAGACCCAGATGGCATGCTGCCTGGTCAACAGCTACCAGAATGCATAAGAGCTGGCGCATAGAGTTCTCCTGATCATGACAGAGATGTGTGCTCAGCATCATTGATGACCCATAAACATAGTTCATTATCTGAGACCTGTTGGACAATGGGCTATGGGGAAGTCTGCAACATCCTACGCGAATGAAAAGCTTCAATTGGTGAGAGAGAGAGGCATTGTCCTAACAGTATAATTTTGCACCTCGCAATCCAAATGAGAGAACAATGCCAGGAAGAGTGAGAGGACATGCTTGGACGGTGAGGTCCGCGAGCTCGCATCACTGAGCAAAACTGAGCAAATTATTGGAGCTGCAGGCTGACAAGTCCCCGGGTCCTGATGGACTTCATCCTAGAGTCCTAAAAGAAGTGGCTCGTGAGTTAGTTGATGTGTTGGTTTTAATTTTCCAAAATTCCCTAGATTCAGGGAAGGTTTCATTAGATTGGAAAATAGCGAATGTAACTCCTTTATTTAAAAAGGAGGGAGAAAGCAGGAAACTACAGGCCAGTTAGCTTAACATCTGTCTTAGGGAAAATGTTAGAAGATATTATCAACGATGTTACAGCAGGGCACTAAGAAAAATTCAAGGTAATCAGGCAAAGTTATCATGGTTTTGTGAAAGGGAATTATGTTTAACCAGTTTATTGGAGTTCTTTGAAGAAGTAACATGTCCTGTGGATAAAGGTGAACCAGTGGATGTACGGTACTTAGATTTCCAGATGGCATTTGACAAGATACCACATCAAAGGTTATTGCAGAAAATAAAAGCTCATGGTATAGAGGATAACATATTGGCATGGATAGAAGATTGGCTAGCTAACAGGAAAAAGAGAGTAGGCATAAATGGGTCATTTTCTGGTTGGCAAGATGTAACGAATGGTGTGCCGCAGGGATCAGTGCTGGGGCGTCAACTTTTTACAATTTATATAAATTACTTGGGTGAAGGAACTGAAGGTATGGTTGCTAAATTTGCTGATGACACAAAGATAGGTAGGAAAGTAGGTTGCGAAAAGGAAATATGGAGGCTACAAAGGGATATAGATAGGTTAAGTGAGTATGCAAAGATCTGGCAAATGGAGTATAATGTGGGAAAATGTGAAGTTGTTCATTTTAGTAGGAAGGATAAAAAAAGAACCATACTATCTAAATGATGAAAGATTGCAGAGCTCTGAGATGCAGAAGGATCTGGGTGTCCTAGTGCATGAATTGCAAAAGGTTAGTATGCAGGTTCAGCAAGTAATTTGGAAAGCTAATAGAATGTTATCGTTTATTTTGAGGGGAATTGAATACAAAAGTAGGGAGGTTATGCTTTAGTTATACAGGGCTTTGGTGAGACCATATTTGGAGTACTGTGTACAGTATTGGTCTCCTTATTTAAGGAGGGATGTAAATGTGTTGGAAGCCGTTCAGAGAAGGTTTATGAGACGAATACCTGGAATGGGTGTGTTGTCTTATGTGGAAAGGTTGGACAGGCTAGGCTTGTATCCACTGGAGTTTCGGAGAGTAAGAGGCAACTTGATTGAAATATAGAAGATCCTAAGGGGTCTTGATAATGTGGATGTGGAAAGGATGTTTCCCCTTGTGGGAGAATCTAGAGGTCACGATTTAAAAATAAGTGGTCACCCATTTAAGACAGAGATGAAGAGAAATTTTTTCTCTGAGGCTCGTGAGTCTTTGGAACTCTCTTCCTCAAAAGGCAGTGGAAGCAGAGTCTTTAAATATTTGTAAAGCAGATGTAGATAGATTCTTGATAAGCAAGCAGTTGAGAGGTTATCGGGTGTAGGCAGGAGTGTTGAGTCGAGGTTACAATCAGATCAGCCATGATCTTATTGAATGGCGGAGCAGGCTGGTGGGGCTGAGTGGCCGACTCCTGCTCCTAATTTGTATGTTCTTATGATGCATTTCGAGGAGCTGGTTCTTGATCTTGTCAGAGTGGCAAATCACCCTGACATTGGAGACGGAGAAAGGGAAGTCTAACAAAGACAGGGTGAAAATATCTCAACATCCTCAGGTTCAGGGGATGGATGGCAACCTCCCCATGCAATGAGCTGTCAATGCCTAAGTTGTTATCTCATTGTTTCGTGCAGCTGAAGCATCTGATCATTGTACCGATTTCTCATAATAACCTTCTGTTACGTCTTCCACAGGGCCAACTGCAGAGGAGGAGGAGCCAGGACACCGCCAACCTGTTTTGGAGGAGTCAGAGGGGGCTAGACACCTTGGAGCCTGCACCCACATATTTCTTGCGCACCCTCCATTAGTGCAAATACTTGAACCTCAGTTGGCCCTCATGCGCTATTAGAGACAGCGGCACAGGGCGAAGCACACATCACTTCAGAGCAGGAGGATACGGGGAAGGCAGAGTCGGCTGTGGCCAGTCCCCCTCGGAGGATGGAGGACAGGCACTGCCCTGCTCAGCAGGGTGGAGATACAGTACCTAGGTAGTCATGAAACAGGTGGCTCAACCTGGAGAGCCAGCATGAGATGTGTGCACACATGTCAGAGTTACCTGAGGCACTGCAGTCTCATGGGGTGAGAATGGAGGAGTCCATTTATCTCATGTGTTCCACAATGTCTCAGTGCTTTGAGCGCATGAGCTCCTCCATTAAGAGAATGGCCAACCTCATGCAGAGCCATATGCAGCATCACCTAGAGTGGATGCAGGAACAGCACACTGACATGTACAGAATGCATGCTGCAATCTGTAGCATTTATTGGTCAGTGACACAAATGGTGCAACAAACATTCAACATTCTGGCAATAGTACTGAAGACCTGTGCTCCAGAACTTGCCATGCCCCCAGCCAAGCTGTTCCAGTACAGTTACAACACTGGCATCTACCTGACAATGTGGAAAATTGCCCAAGTATGTCCTGTGTACAAAGAGCAGGACAAATCCAACCTGGCCAATTACTGCCCTATCAGTCTACTCTCAATCACCAGTAAAGTGATGGAAGGTGTCGTCGACAGTGCTATCAAGCGGCACTTGCTTTGCAATAACCTGCTTAGCGACGCTCAGCTTGGGTTCTGCCAGGGCCACTCAGTTCCTGATCTCATTACAGCCTTGGTTCAAACATAGACAAACAAGCTGAACTCGAGGTAAGGTGACAGTGACTGTCCTTGACATCAAGGCAGCATTTGACCGAGTATGGCATTAAGGAGCCCTGGCAAAACTGGAGTCAATGGGAATTGGGGGAAACCTCTCCACTGGTTGGAGTCATACCTAGCGCAAAAGAGGATGGTCGTGGTTGTTGGAGGTCAATCATCTCAGCTCCAGGACATCACTGCAGGGGTTCCTCAGGGTTGTGCCCTAGGCCCAACCATCTTCAACCGCTTAATCAGTGACTTCCTTCAATCACAAGATCAGAAGTGGGGATGTTCGCTGAAGATTGCACAATGTTCAGCACCATTCACAACTCCTCAGGTACTGAAGCAGTCAGTGTAGAAATGCAGCAAGACCTGGATAATATCCAGGCTTGGGCTAATAAGTGGCAAGTTACATTCGCACCACAGAAGTGCCAGGCAATGACTATCTCCAACAAGAGAGAATCTAACCATCTCCCCTTCACATTCAATGGCATTACGATCGCTGAATCCCCCACTATCAACATCCTGGGAGTACCACTGACCAGAAACTGAACTGGAGTAGACATATAAATTACATGGCTACAAGAGCAGGTCAGAGGCTAGGAATTCTACGGCAACTAACTCACCTTCTGACTCCCCAAAGCCTGTCCACAATCTGCAAGGCACAAGTCAGGAGTGTGATGGAATACTCTCCAATTGCCTGGATGGGTGCAGCTCCAATAATATTCAAGAAGCTCGGCCTTATCCAGGACAAAGCAGCCTGCTTGATTGGCACCCCATCCACAAACATTCACTCCCTCCACCACCATTGCACAGTGGCAGCAGTGTGTACCATCTACAAAATGCACTGCAGCAACATACCAAGGCTCCTTAGACTGCACCTTCCAAACCCGCGACCTCTACCAATGAGAAGGACAAGGGCAGCAGATACATGGCAACACCACCAGCTGCAAATTCCCCTCCAAGGCACACACCATCCTGACTTGGAACTATATCACCATTCCTTCACTGTCGCTGGGTCAAAATCCTAGAACTCCCTTCCTAACAGCACTGTGGGTGTACCTACCACACACGGACTGCAGCGGTTCAAGAAGGCCGCTCACCACCACCTTCTCAAAAGGCAATTAGGGATGGGCAATAAATGCTGTCCTAGCCAGCGACGTCCATGTCCCACAAACGAATAAAAAAAAAAGCATGGAATAGATGCCAGCTCCACACCAGCTTGTGTTTCCCTCTCACAATCAAGAATGCCCAGAGAGGGCTGAGCTGGCAACAGATGATGAGGGGGCCACCCCTCACAGGGCCCTGTCATCATCATCCACCTCCATGGCCCCTCCGATAGACGAAGCATGGGTAGAGTTACACCCTATGACAGAGGCCGCTCCTGAAATGATGCCGGTGCAGCAGCCATTGAAGGTGCTCTCCCAGCACCTCCACAACGAGGCCGACTGCCAGGGGCATCTGAGTCCCAGACAGGCACTAGCGAGCAGTCTGCCTCCACCTCATCCTCAGCCACAGGGGCAACAGTTCGAATGAGTGGCCATGAACACCAGCCACTGCATCTGTGATGTCACATTGTGGGTCACTTCGCTGTTTCTCTTATAAATAATATAAAACTGTAATTCAATAAAGCACTGGGCATGTTGTTGCACGAAGGCAGACTTGTGTGTTTTTATCTCATCATGGCAAAAGACAGGGGAATGGAAAATAAGGGTTAGCAAAGGAGTGCATTGGGGAAGAGTGTGTCAAGTGGAGACTCTGGAGTCTTGCAGTGTTTGTACTATTGGAAGGTTGCTGACCTTTGTTCTTAACGGATGCTGGCGGTCACTCAGATGAAGGAGAATCTCCGCTCCTGTCCTGCAGATTGAGTATCGCTCAGGTGAAACCTGTGTGGATTGGAGTGGCCTTAGCAATCCTGCCATCCAGTAAGGTGCTCTACCTCCTGAGCCTACTAAGGCGACATCCCTGCAAAGCATGGTGACCATTCTCTTCTCCTTCAGCCTCCTTGTCCCCGGCTTCCTCCTTCTCTTTCTCATCCTCTTCCTCCTCCGAGGAGCTGTTCCAGTGCTTCTCCCTCTTCCAGGTCCTCACCCCCTGGAGGGTCATGTTCTGAAGTGCGCAACAGACCACCACAATACATGACACCCTTGAGGGAGTGTACTGGATGATGTCACTGACCGGTCAAGGCACCGGAACCTCATCTTCAGGAGGCTGATGGCCTGCTCAGTGATGACCCTGGTGCTCAGGTGACATTGGGTTGTAGTGCGTCTTAGCCTCCACGGCAGGGTTACGCACTGGAGTCATCACCCATTTCCTCACGGGTTAAACCTTCTCCACTAAGAGCCATCCACGGATTTCCAATTGCTCCATGAAGAGCTGAGGCACCTGTGATTGCCGAAGGATGAAGGTGTCATGGCAGCTTCCAGGATACTGTGCACATACCTGCATAAAGTGCTTGCTGTGGTCGCATATCAGCTGAACATTCAAGGAGTGGAATCCCTTCTTGTTGAGGAATCTCCCTGGCTGGTCAGTCAGTGCCTTGATGGCTACATGGATGCAATCAATGATCCTCTGTACCTGAGGGAATCTGGTGACAAAGGCAAATCCCAGTGCCCTTTGAGCTTGAGTGCCGCCATCCACCTTAAATTTAATGTGATCCCCTGCCCTCTTGAACAGAGCACCTCTTACTCCATGATGCAATGCTGTGCTGCCGCCTATGAGATGCCACGAATGTCTGCTGCCACTGCTTGGAAGGACCTGGTTGCAAAAAGGCGCAAGACCACTGTGACTTTTACAGCCACTGGAAGTTCATGGCGACAATTCCTGCGAACCCTTGGATGACCCTCAGTGAGGGCACACAAGTCAGTAACCATCTGTCTGGACATGCACAGCCTTCTGCGGTACTGATGCTCCAACATGTCCAGGTAGCTTCTCCTTTAGTGGTAGACCTTTTGCTGAGGGTATCATTTTTGTGGCCTTCCTGCCCCTCATTCCTGAACGTTGTGCCCCTGTTGCCTCGGGATCTGCCTCTGCTCCTGCAGATACTGCTCCTCTTCGGTAGTCAATCCTATCTTGGAGTAGCTTAATCTCATTTCCTGTTATGTCTTTCCTTCCTTTCTACTGGAATATGCAATCATCCTGAATGCCCCTCTCATCAACCTGTGAGGCCCGTAAGCAGAAACCTCATCTCTTTAATGGAGCCTTTTGCTGGAGTCTTACCATTCTAACTGACTCCCCACTTTGTTTGCACTTCCTCCTCCCAGTCATGGGTGAGATCCTGATGAATCTCATGCTTCCAAAAGAAAATTCAAAACTGGCCCTTAACAAGCTGACAATAAGCTCTTTAAGAGGTTTATCTGGCCATTTATCGAACTTAGGTGGGTTGCCTCCTCTGGGTCTTGGCAGAGCCTTTTAAACTTGAACGTGCTGGTTTCATGTCGGGAAACCAGCATGCGAACCCGAGGTGGGGTGAGGGGGAGGGGGTTTAAGCAACTGCTTGCTCCCGTTCCTGCCCTCTCATTTAAATAAAAATGCCACCCAATACATTTTAATACAATTTTCAGTTCTGGACCATGTACTGATCATCTGTGACATTCTGCAACTATCTGGACTTATGACCAGTGAGAATGCTCTGATAGAATATGTTTGATATCCAATATACACTGCACACCTAAGACTGTACACAGCACTGCAATGATTACATTTATGATTATTTAATTCAGAACTCCAACTTTTCCTCAGATCTGCACCTGGTGTAATAAAAGCATTTCAAGCAAATTAGTAAATCTGAATATACTGACTATAATCCATTTTCATGTTCCATTTCACTGATAAGTTTATAGAAAAATTTAGCTTACGTTCTGCCTTTAAGTGCTTTAGCCCGCTTTTCTTCATCAAGATCTCCAGGTGACATTGAAGAATTCAGTGACTCAGGACTAAGGGGATCTTTCAAATTACTTCGAAAAGAGCAGCCTGGTTCCAGAGTCTAGAAAATAATTGTTGACTTATGAAACATTCTTTTTCTTAATAAAAGCAAGCAAAAATGATATACATGAAAACTGTATATGTTGCAAATTATTCCACTGATGCTTTCATATAACTATTTCCACAAAAGTGTTTACTCCCACAAATTTCTGGGAGGTTGCTGGTGTATAATTACAAGGCAGGGACCGCAGCATATATCAAAGAATAATTAATAGAACCCATTTATCATTGTAAAATCATCACTAACATAGTCTTCTGCCATAATTACCATTTACAATTAATTCAAATACAGCTTTTTTAACAAGTGTGTTCAAAGAAAGAAAATAGATGGCAAAATAATGCTCACTTGCAAATGGGAAGCATAATTACCAAGTAACTACAATATAAGCATAATATATTCCCTCTCCTTTATGATGTAAGAATTAAAACAAGAACAGTCTAGTAATGCTTTAACAGGCTTAAATTTTGCAAACCATAATCAAAAATGGAAAGTCTTTTTGAACGTCAGCAATGCAATGAATTCAGGAGTATTTTTACAATGCTTTAGATTTTTCTATATCAACTTTTAATAGATCAAAAATTACAAAAGACATCACTTGCGCAGTTATATGTTAAAGTTATACTGTTAAAGTCAAAAAGGCCTTTAAGACCTCATGGGGTTTGGAATTACCTCCATGGCCTGAATCCTACAGTGAGTTTTGAAAGTCCACAAATTAAGTTATGACACATTCCTTAATGACAGTGTTCATTTTCTTTCAAATTTATAGTCTATAGATTTGGTAATAAATTTGCCCTGACAGTCGCAGCAGTTGCTTGTGCTACTGGTAACATGTCCTGAGAGTCCAGATTTCAATGGGGAAAGGAAATTCTCAAGCTGAAAATTTTCCACTGTAAACTGAGGAATTTTTTGCCACTGTTAAATAAGTGCCTGGGTTTAGAGATCAAGTACATCATTAAGGGTAACATGATTGCGCCAGAGGCCTGACTTTAACAGAGCACAGTCATGTTGGACACAGTTGTACTCAATTTGATCTACAGTGCCATTTCTGCCACAGCAGAGAGGAGCATAGGTATTGCAATTTGTAAATAGAGAACATAGCACAAGTTACATCAATGAAATGTGTTAGAAATAGCAACAACTAAGTACTAAAGAAGTCCAAAGTACGGAAAGTCCTCATCAGAGAACTCCTCTTTGCTGACGATGCTGCTTTAACATCTCACACTGAAGAATGCCTGCAGAGTCTCATCGACAGGTTTGCGTCTGCCTGCAATGAATTTGGCCTAACCATCAGCCTCAAGAAAACGAACATCATGGGGCAGGATGTCAGAAATGCTCCATCCATCAATATTGGCGACCACGCTCTGGAAGTGGTTCAAGAGTTCACCTACCTAGGCTCAACTATCACCAGTAACCTGTCTCTAGATGCAGAAATCAACAAGCGCATGGGTAAGGCTTCCACTGCTATGTTCAGACTGGCCAAGAGAGTGTGGGAAAATGGCGCACTGACACGGAACACAAAAGTCCGAGTGTATCAGGCCTGTGTCCTCAGTACCTTGCTCTACGGCAGCGAGGCCTGGACAACGTATGCCAGCCAAGAGCGACGTCTCAATTCATTCCATCTTCACTGCCTTCGGAGAATACTTGGCATCAGGTGGCAGGACTATATCTCCAACACAGAAGTCCTTGAAGCGGCCAACATCCCCAGCTTATACACACTACTGAGTCAGCGGCGCTTGAGATGGCTTGGCCATGTGAGCCGCATGGAAGATGGCAGGATCCCCAAAGACACATTGTACAGCGAGCTCGCCACTGGTATCAGACCCACCGGCCGTCCATGTCTCCGTTATAAAGACGTCTGCAAACGCGACATGAAATCGTGTGACATTGATCACAAGTCGTGGGAGTCAGTTGCCAGCATTCGCCAGAGCTGGCGGGCAGCCATAAAGACAGGGCTAAATTGTGGCGAGTCGAAGAGACTTAGTAGTTGGCAGGAAAAAAGACAGAGGCGCAAGGGGAGAGCCAACTGTGCAACAGCCCCAACAAACAAATTTCTCTGCAGCACCTGTGGAAGAGCCTGTCACTCCAGAATTGGCCTTTATAGCCACTCCAGGCGCTGCTTCACAAACCACTGACCACCTCCAGGCGCGTATCCATTGTCTCTCGAGATAAGGAGGCCCAAAAAGAAAAGAAGTACTAAAGAGGTCTTCTCCCCATCCTAGAGTTTGTAAGTATACAAAAGAATTTTTTCGTTGGACTCCCAGACTTGCAGATGCTGAAATTAATCATGAGTTAAAATGTTCATACTTTTTCAAATAATGTTGAGGCACTCAAACTGTAGTTCACTGTTCAAGGACTTGAAAATTTAATTTCTGCCTTGAAATGTATAAATATAATGGTTATTCTTATATTTCTGTTACTTATTGACATTAAGTAACTAATTGATACAAAGGGATTGGGTTTAAGCAATGACTTCTAGGCAATAAAGTCAGAAAGATTACAGAAAAAGAGAACCTCCAACCCCATCATAGATTTACTCATTTCCATCAAGACTGAGTAACATTAGAACTAATCAATCAGATATTACTGACACATCATCTGCCTCGATCAAGGTACATTTATTTGTGGTTTGACATTATGCCCTTTTTAGATTTCATATCACACATATAGGTTGAAGGAAGTGCAGCTGTGGTAGTGAAGAAACTTAAATCACAGCTACACATTCCAAAATCTTCCCATTTATCATTACAGTGCTGTTACAAGGCTTATGGAATGTCAATACACTGCAGGACAAACTGCACTAAACCGTATACTCTTTAATGCTATTCCAAAACATGTTTTGTGCGATATTCTTCAGTCGTCATCTCAAAATGCTCTTGTCACCAGTAGTTCAGCCTATTATTCTGTAGCTCAAAATAGTGTCCACAGGCAGAAGGCAAGATTCAAAGAATGAGAACCGCACTTGTCCTGCTCCATGGTTTCATTTCAAGTGGGTAGTACAGAAACTTTATCCACCCTGCTGTCCAAGTAACAACACTATCTGTAATGCAGTGAGCATCATAACATTCAGCTGTTCCCATGTTAAAGTTGAATAATCACATTATTGTTCCATTACATGCCAAGTAAATGACAACTTCAGTCAGCAGAATTGTAATCTAAAGGAACTGAACTTAAAACAGTGACGACCAACTAGACAAAACAAAATCCAGCCCCTTTGCAGAAGTCCTGCCATTCATGTGCAATCTATTGTCCAACATCAATTCATGGTAATCACATTGTAAAGACACATTGAAGAAAAAAAGTTGCACTTATTTATTGTCCTTCCAGACCTCAGGATGTCCCAAAGCATTTCACAGCCAATAACATACTTTTCTGAAGTGTAATCGCTGTTGTAGGGAAACACATCAGCTTATTTGAACAGAGAATGGTTCAGCAAGCAATGAGATAAATGAGCAGATAACATGTGTTACTGATATTGGCTGAAGGACAAATGTCACCCAGGAATTAAGGAGATCTCCTTGCTCTTCTTCAAATAGTACAATGGGATAATTTACGACCATCTGAGAGGGCATCAGTTCAAGGCGTCATCTAAAAGATGGAACATCAACAATACTGCACTGAAATGTCCACCTGGATCATGTGCTCATGCCTCTAGAATGGGGTTTGAACCTGCAATTTTCTAACTTTAAGACAAAAGTGCTATTACTGAGTGAAGGCTACCGTATTCTCTGTAGTAAACTATATCCCTGGAACTAGAACAAATTTTTGTGGCTAAGGACAAGTAAACGAAAGATGCATGATAATTCCATTTTTTTTTAGAAGCTCTAAACTTACCAGTTTACTTTTAACCAGCTTTTCGATTGCACTGACAAGGTCCGCAGCACTGGGAATTTCAGAAGCGCTCTGACGGGCAGTATGCAAAGAGGACTGCAGGATTAGAAAGGAAGGGAGCATTACCAAGAGTGAGAGCAACAAAGGGAAAGGGAAAATAAAAAGCCATTAGTAATGCCACCAGGAGGAAAAAGGACAGAGGAAGTTGGGCACACAATTAAGATAAAAATTAGCATTAGGGGGATAGCAACGCAATGTTAGAAGCCTCAACGTTTTCCTCATGAAAGTCGACTAAAGCAATCAACAGGTGCACAAGGTCTATACACTTGCTGCCTGGGTATAAAACTGGTGTGCAGATCAACCACCTGTTTTAGAAACCTCCCAATTTTCATTTGCATTGTTTTCAACAATAATGAAAATGATTGGTTTGTATGATGGGCAGTCGATCAGCAGTTTGATACCCTGGGACGCAAGCTGAAAATCTACCTCAGTACTCCAGGCACAATTTGTAAGAAGCCAGCACAACATCTTTGTTGTTTTTGAGGCTTGTTACTAGTAGTGCTCATCTTTTGAAACTAATTAGAAACTTGGACATTTAACCTCCATATCTGAGCAGAAAAATACTATCTACTGGATGATTTAGTGTTTTTTGAATTGCTAACTCAAGGTGAGGGGAACTTTCTACTTAGGGTTTTTTGTTTTATGATTTGCAATTTTTCTACTCTTTACCTTTCAGGGCAATGAGTGGATTGAAGAAAGTGGTAACCTACGCAACTCCCGTGACTGTGTGGTAACCTACGCAACTCCCGTGACTGTGTGGTAACCTACGCAACTCCCGTGACTGTGTGGTAACCTACGCAACTCCCGTGACTGTGTGGTAACCTACGCAACTCCCGTGACTGTATTGGTAACCTACGCAACTCCTGTGACTGTATTGGTAACCTACACAACTCCTGTGACTGTATTGGTAACCTACACAACTCCTGTGACTGTATTGGTAACCTACACAACTCCTGTGACTGTGTGATAGTTTAGGCAACTCCTGTGACAGTGTGGTAACCAACCTGACTCCTGTGATGGTGTGGTAACCTTCCCATTTCCTGTGACTGAGTTGCTCAAAAGTAAAATTCAAGATAGCAGTCTGGTATCTGGAGTGGTTCACTAAAATTCATACTAGTACAGTGCCAGCTTCTCCAAGCTTACCAAAGCTCCACAATGACACCACAAACTATTTCTGACCACTGAGAACCAAGACGATGATAAAATTCCTAAGAACAACTGGTACAGCACTGAGTTTCAAATAGTGCTAAGTGGATGTGGACCTATGTAGAATTGTTCAGCACACACATTCTGAAAAACAGACTAATTAGTGCATCCAAAAGTCTTCAAACATACAAAGTTGAAACTATGTAAAAAGAGGCAAGGAGATATTGTTCATAATTTGATAGAAGGTTTTGTTTGCTGAGCAGAACATATTTATATGACGATAAGTGTTGACAATGGGAAGTCATGTCATTTGATGCATATTTCGAAATAGAAAATGAGACTGAATCCATTAGGATGCTATATTTAAAAATGGACGAATATTCAAGGGAGACTGAGTGGTTATATCACTCCACGTGAGACAAGAAATTAGGTGTAGAGCTCATGTACCACATCACAGTCCAAGGCTGTCTCCAGAAAGCTTGAGGAGGGATTTACAAACCACGAATAAACAGAGGTATACATATGTAGATTTGATATATGCAAGCAGTTTAAAGCCAAACAGCAAAAGGAATCACTTATCAGCGACCAAGTACCAGAAAATGCTGGAAGAGAACAGGATTTGAATTGTTTGAAGTGAATGGAAGAAACTCTCTCATGTGTTATATTACTTAAATTTAATTAAATTAAACAGACAATGGATGATTTTTGTGTACTGGTATAAATTTATTCTAAAAGCTTAAGAACTGGTGCAAATCTTGTCAGATTAATTGCATACAGTGCTCCGTGTCAACTCACATGCATAATTATTCACAGCTCTAAGTGCAGATTTAGAATGGGTGCAAACAGCACACTGAGGGCTGGATTTTCCTGGTCCCATGAAAACGGGCTTGGAGGCTGCAAAAAAGCAGGCAGCCAGGTTGGGACAGCTCCCCGATGCATTCCTGCCAAAGGCGGACTTTCCTGGGGCCACTGGGATCCAGGTTCGTGCCCACTCCATGTTCAACCAAATAGTTCAATTAAGGCCACACTGCGGGGCGACTCCGAGTCAGTGCCAGTATTTCATCGACGTTGAAGTGCCCTCCCCCCACCTTCCACTCTGTTTGCTGAGGTCACTGGCTCAATCAAGGCAACCTCTCAGTGGCAGGCTGAGAGCCATCGGAGTTGGAGGCTCCATGCTCCAATGGCAGGGCTGCGGGGATGCAAGACCAGTTTTGGCAGTCTTCAATGCAGCCCTTCCATGTTGGCCAATGAGGGTACCTCCATGTTGAGGCACCCTCGTGGTCCTGGTAGGACTGCCAGGGCACCAGAGCTGACGGCCCTCTGATTGGGCCTGCAACATCGGGAGCCCACCCACTGTCCTTAATAGGATGGCGATTGTGGAGGCAACCAATCAGGTGGCTTAATTAGGAGATTGTGCCGCCAGTTTCGCTGCCAGGAAGTGCAGGCTCACGACCCCCATTTGGTCCCAATGTCGGGGTCCCAAAGCCCATGGGAAATTCCAGCACTGTGAGTTGGAGCATAAACTTGCATGCAGATTAAACTTAACGAAAAGCTGACAATTAAAGAGAAATGGCAAAAGTTTTACATACTTTGCAAAATCTGAAAAAGCATCTCAACTAATTCGGAGTGGACAAAGAGGCAGCAAACAACAATGAAATGAAAAGCTCAAGTTTCAGGTCTGAGTCTGCAGGCAAGTGATGGTGAAACCCAACACCTGAACTCCTGTTCGATGACTGCTAAAGTGTAGATGGTTCTGCATGAGATGGTTTTGAGAAGGGTGGCCTTATTTGCCATTCCATGGCACCCCACCATCCCCCCAGAAGTCAGCATTGCAGCATGCCTGGAAAGAGCTTGAGGGTAAAGCTGACTGGTACTGTCAGTGTCAATAGTATGCTGCATTGTAGCTGGAGGCGTCTTTGCAGCAGATGGTGCAATTTTTCCCATGGTCAGTGCCAGGGTTTGCAGATATTGTGGGTGGCATCCTGATAGATACAGTCTAACAGGGTACCTAGGCTGTTGCTCATGATCCTGTGCCTTCTCTCACACTGTGCCAGTGAAAACCTGACATGTGGGTGGAATTTTATGTTCTCTCCCGCAGTGGGTTCGTAGGCAGGGAGGGCATAAAGTCAGATGGGATGGTGGCGAGGGGAAGACCCCGCCACAATCCCGCCTCTGCCAAAATTTAGTCCGGGACAGGAAGGCCTATGAACAGTGTTAGGACCGACCACTCCAGTCAAAGCGCCCATCAAAATATACGATTCTGATTGCGGTGGCACAAACACATCGTTAATTCAATACCGTCTCTCCACAGATTGCCTAACATATCATTTTAAATTTTCCAAATTAAAGAAAGACCCAGCCAAATTGTACCATCTACTGACCCCCGAATGATACTAACCAAACCAGGTATCTTTAAATCAACAAATTAACTATTTAATTAGAAAAACTAAATTCTTAAACACTACTAAGATATAACCAACATTTAAAATAGAAAAATTAGAGTCCTTGCAAATTTATGCTCCTGCCAGAGGTGGAAAAATGTCCAAGGTTGCTTGAAGTCCTCACAGCTGTCCGATGGGGAGAAAAAGATTCTTCAAGAGTAGAGCAGTCAGTAGTCTAATTCCATCAGTAAGTGATGCTTTCCTTCTCCACTGATGAATTTCAACAATTAACAACTCGCAACCACTTTTAAAAGAATCAATCTGGCTTTTGAATTTTTGAGGGATAAAAGATTGTCACAGCCTAACTTCCCTTCCTTCAGTTTAAATTATCAGAGATCTCTGTTTTGGCTTGGCTTTTTTTTTTTAGAATTTTGAGAGATAATAATAAATAAACAGACTAAATTCTCTTCGTTCAGTTGAAATGGTCTGAGAGCTTTTCTTTCAGGTGCTAATACACAGCTATCTGTGTCTCTGTTAGAACAGGCTGTTTGCACTATAAGCCAATTCAAAATTAAACTGTAGCAAATGTATCACCCGATGCTCAGTCTGAGTGGCTGTATCCAAGATAAGGAGAATGCACCCTTTGAATCGCAGTCTCCAAATGGCTATGACCAAGGCAACGAGAATGCACTCTTTGACTCAGTCTTTAGAGCTTGCTGCCTTACGGAAGTACGACTTTTTTCCAGCCTTAAAGGCACACCGCATATTTCCCAGAGAAAAAATAAGACAGAATCATGACAACAGCCTTCCCACCCTGCCGTCAATTGAAGCACTTTACTGGGTATTTAACCCCGAATTAAGGACCCTTCCCATTGCAGCCGCAATTAGCCGTGCCGCAGGCGGCCCTGTCCCCACCTCCCCGCTAGACCCCTCCCGCCCTGACCTACCTTAAGTCTGTGTCTCATTGCTGCAGCTACAGCAGCCACCACCACCTCCGCGGTGGCACTGCAGCTGCCGGCCTATGACTGCTCTGCAAGGCCGGGACTTCCGGTAACGGTGTCCTAAATCCTATGGAAGGCCCGCCGCTGTCCACTTAAATGCTTGATTGGCACTAAATTCAGCAGGCCTTCTGGAAAAGAGGCGTCGCGGGGATCTCAGCGTCAGTTTCCCCCGACGTTGAGACCCCAACCACCAGCATAAAATTCCCACCACAGTGCTTCTGACATTATAGTTAGTCACAGAATCACAGAATAATACAGTGCAGAAGAGGCCCTTCGGCCCATCAAGTCTGCACCGATGCATTAAAGACACCTGACCTGTCTACCTAATCCCATTTGCCAGCACTTGGCTCATAGCCTTGAATGTTATGACATGCCAAGTGCTCATCCAGGTACTTTTTAAAGGATGTGAGGCAACCTGCATCTACCACCCTCCCAGGCAGGGCATTCCAGACTGTCACCACCCTCTGGGTAAAAAAGTTCATCCTCAAATCCCCCTTAAACCTCCTGCCCCTCACCTTAAACTTGTGACCCCTCGTAACTGACCCTTCAACTAAGGGGAACAGCTGCTCCCTATCCACCTTGTCCATGCCCCTCATAATCTTGTACACCTCGATCAGGTCGCCCCTCAGTCTTCTCTGCTCCAGTGAAAACAACCCAAGCCTATCCAACCTCTCTTCATAGCTTAAATGTTCCATCCCAGGCAACATCCTGGCGAATCGCCTTTGCACCCCGTCCAATGCAATCACATCCTTCCTATAATACAGCGACCAGAATTGCACACAGTACTCCAGCTGTGGCCTTACCAAAGTTCTGGATAAATCCAACATGACCTCCCTGCTTTTGTAATCTATGCCTCGATTGATAAAGGCAAGTGTCCCATATGCCTTTTTCACCACCCTATTAACCTGCCCTTCTGCCTTCAGAGATCTACGGACAAACATGCCAAGGTCCCTTTGTTCCTCGGAACTTCCCAGTGTCAGGCCATTCATTGAATACTTCCGTGTCACATTACTCCTTCCAAAGTGTATCACCTCACACTTTTCAGCGTTAAATTCCATCTGCCACTTTTCTGCCCATTTGACCATCCCGTCTATATCTTCCTGTAACCTAAGACACTCCACTTCACTGTTAACCACTCAGCCAATCTTTGCGTCTTCCGTGAACTTACTGATCCTACCCTCCACATAGTCATCTATGTCGTTTATATTAATGACAAACAATAGGGGACCTAGCAGAGATCCCTGTGGTACGCCACTGGACACTGGCTTCCAGTCACTAAAACAGCCATCTGTCATCACTCTCTGTCTCCTATAGCTAAGCCAATTTTGAATCCACCTTATCAAGTTACCCTGTATCCCATGTGCATTTGCTTTCTTGATAAGTCTCCCATGTGGCACCTTGTCAAAGGCTTTGCTGAAATCCATGTAAACTACATCAACTGCACGACCCTCATCTACACACCTGGTCACATGCTCAAAAAATTCAATCAAATTTGTTAGGCATGACCTCCCTCTGACAAAACCATGCTGACTATTCCTAATCAAATTTTGCCTCTCCAAGGAGAGATAGATTCTCTCCTTCAGAATTTTCTCCAATAGGTTCCCTACCACTGACATGAGACTCACTGGTCTGTAGTTCCCTGGCTTATCTGTACAATCCTGTAAATAGTGGGACCACATTCGCTGATCTCCAGTCCTCTGGCACCTCCCCTATGATCAGAGAGGAGTTAAAAATTAGAGTCAGAGCCCCTGCAATCTCCACCCTCGCTGCCAACAGCATCCTGGGACAAAAATCGTCCTGACCTGGAGATTTGTCCACTTTTAAGCCTTCCAAAACCTCCAATACCTTGTCACTCCCTATGACAATTTGCTCAAGAACCTCTGTCTCTCTCTCTCTAAGTTCCATATCTACATCCTCATTCTCTTGGGTGAAGACAGATGTGAAGTATTCGTTCAACACCCTACCAATGTCTTCTGGCTCCACCCACAAATTTCCCCCTTGGTCTCTAATGGGTCCTACTCTTTCCCTGGTTATCCTCCTCCCATTGATATAATTATAGAATATCTTGGGATTTTCCTTACTTTTACCAGCCAGAGCTTTCTCATATCCCCTCTTTGCTCTCCTAATTGCTTTCTTAAGCTCCATCCTACACTTTCTGTACTCCACTAATGCTTCCATTGATTTGCTCTCCTTGTATTTGCTAAAAGCCTCTCTTTTCCCTTCTCATCGTACCCTGAATGTTTCTGGTCATCCATGGTTCTCTGGGCTTGTTGCTCCTATCTATTACCCTAGAGGGAACATGTTGGGCCTGTACCCTCCCCATTTCCTTTTTGAATGCCCCCCACTGCTCATCTGTAGATTTCCCGACAAGTAACTTTTTCCAGTCTACCTTGGCCAGATCCTGCCTTATTTTACTAAAATTCGCTCTCCTCCAATCCAAAACCTTTTTTTGCAACTTGTCTATTTCCTTCTCCATAGCAATCTTAAATTGTACCATGTTGTGGTCGCTATCAACAAAATGCTCCCCCATCAACACATCAACCACCTGTCCGGCTTCATTTCCAGAATTAGGTCCAGCACTGCACCCTCCCTTGTTGGATCCTCTACATATTGAGCTAAAAAGTTCTCCTGTATACATTTTAAGAACGCCACTCCATCTAAGCCCTTAACACGATGACTATCCCAATTAATGTTGGGAAAGTTGAAATCACCTAACATAATTACCCTATTATTTTTGCACACGTGTGCAAATTGCGCACATATTTGCTCCTCAATTTCCCACTGACTATCTGGGGGTCTATAATAAACACCTAGCAATGTGGCTTTCCCTTTTTTATTCCTAAACTCTACCCATAAAGCTTCATTTGATGCCCCCTCCAAGATATCATCTCTCCTTACTGCGGTAACTGACTCCTTAACTAATATTGCAATGCCCCCTCCTCTTTTACCCCCTCCTCTGTCTCGCCTGAAGATTCTATATCCCGGGATATTGAGCTGCCAATCCTGCCCCTCCCTCAACCATGTCTCCGTGATGGCTACTCTATCACAATTCCACGTGTCAATCCTTGCCCTTAACTCATCCGTTTTACCTGCAATACTCCTGGCATTAAAGTCGAGGCCTTCCATCCTGGTCTTACTCCCTTGAAACTTACTTCTGCTGTATTCCCTCTGACTTGTTCGCTTTCCTGTGTTTAGCTGTGTCCCTATTCTGCTAAGAGTCTGCATCCTCTCCCCCTGCCAAATTAGTTTAAACTCCTCCCAACAGCACTAGCAAACCCACCAGCAAGGATGTTAGTCCCCCTCTGGTTCAGATGTAGACCGTCCCACTTGTACAGGTCCCACCTTCCCCAGAAACGGTCCCAGTGGTCCAGGAATCTAAAACTTTCCCTCCTGCACCAACTCTTAAGCCACGCATTCATCTGTGCTATTTTCCTATTTCTATACTCACTAGCACGTGGCACTGGGAGTAATCCAGAGATTACAACCCGAGAGGTCCTGCTTTTTAGTCTCCTGCCTAACTCCCTGAATTCTTGATGCAAGACTTCATCCCTCTTTCTACCTATGTCATTGGTACCAACATGTACCATGACCTCTGCCTCATCACCCTCCCCATTCAGGATGCCCTGCAGTCATTCAGCCATGCATACATCAAGCCTACTGTCCCAGCTTTCTTTGAGAATAGGAGCCTCCACACGCACTAATCATCTATTGAAGCAAGGTTTGGTCACTTCAGATCTGAGTAGGACAGAACATCTCTCATGCAGCATAACCTGCCTAGCATTACTTCGTCGGACCTCTTTTGATATTTCTGAACATTTCAAAAAAGGATATTGCTCTTGGGAAACCCATTGGTACCAGTATTGTCACTGGGCCAAAAGAAAACTAATTAGAACAACTGATATGTAGGATCATGAGAATCTAAATGATAGCAGAACAAAAATGATCCAGGAATGGCCAAAAAATATTTAATTTTATATTACTCTGCCTTTTAATTGAACTTCCACTGGACTTTTCAGTCCCCAGCAACTTTCTTCAATGCTATATACATTGGCTATCCTGCATGCATGAACTTTAGATATTTGTGTGCAGGATGCCCCCTCTAATTTCCAAATTTAAATGAAGCTCCCACCCGCTTTGAATGTGAGCTTCTGCTACCTCTGATCTCCACGCGTCCATTTCTAGGGTGGAATGGGGAGTAAAATCAATCCCATTGTTTAATTAAAAAAGGGAAACAAGTTGAAACTAAGATGAAAACATATTCTTGCTACATCAAACGGACTTCTAAACCACTGCCAGTGAGTGATGTAAAAGAGAAACTACCTCAGCAACACCAAACAGGCTTTTTTCAAGAAATGCACCAAAGACCTGGGTAAACTTTCAGAAGAGGGTTGGGAAATTTCATGTCGACCTAGACTGCTCCACCACTGTAACATCACTGGAATTACAGAAGAAACCCAGTTAACATATGTAAACAAGATGTCCACCACATTTCCTTTGTGTTATGGTGGCAGAGCGGAACCAGTTCCAAGGAATTTCCATGGTGAGAAGTTATCACATTTTAGATCATAGGAAAAGAGAAATGGATACCAGCATATTTACAAAAGCAAGTGGATAGCAGATCCTCCAATGTAAGAATTGAAAATTAGAAATTTTAGGAAGAACCAGAAAAACAAGATCATAACTTGTAGTGAAACCTGAGTGATCTACAAATTTTATAAAAGTGGCGGTACCCAACCAATCTACAGTAATCAAACCACAGCCACTACAACATTTAAGATTCTGAGGTGAGTTGACAGGGTGGATGCTGAAAGGATATTTCCCCTTGTGGGAGAGACTAGAACTAGGGAATACAGTTTAAAAATAAGGGGTCGCCCATTTAAGACGGAGATGAGGAGAATTTTTTTCTCTGAGCATTGAGAGTCTCTGGAACGCTCTTCCCCCGAAAACGGTGGAGGCAGGGTCATTGAATATTTTTAAGACAGAGCTAGATAAATTTTTGACTAACAAGGGAGTCAAAGGGTATTGGGGTAGGCGGGAAAGTGAAGTTGAGGCCACAATCATATCAGCCATAATTTTATTAAATGGCGGAGCAGGCATGAAGGGACCGAATGGCCTACTCTTGCTCTAATTTGTATGTGCGTATGAGTGCGCAGAAGAAGAAAAACTGAGGCTGATAACTATTGAAAATTGAAACAATACTGGAACTGTAGCCTCTGTTGGAAAATGTTCACATCAATACTATGATTAAGTCCACTGCTCTAACAACAAGGAATGGTTGATTAGTGTGAAAACCTCATATTAATGACGTTATCTATCAGTAGCTTGGTGTGAGCTCTTAGTGCTGGAATTGTTGGGACTATGTAGTTAATATAGATTTTTCATTCTGTGAACAAAGGGGTCTTATTAAAAACATAATTTTCCTTTAAGGAGGCAGGTGTACTGATATTGTTGTAACATTGTATCCATAGTCAAGTACAGGAAGCTCACTGACTGACCAGGGAGTGATTCCATTGCTGATAAGAGGTCATTGACCTGAAACATTAACTCTGATTCTCTCCCCATAGATGTTGCCTGACCTGCCGAGTATTTCTAGCATTTTCTGTTTTTATTTCAGACCTCCTGAGCTGTGCTCAGGGCGGTACCAGGAGGCAAAAAATTGGCTTCACCAAGAACACAGACAATGGTCTCAGAGGCTGACAAAGATTAGGCCTCAGAGGACAAAACCTAATAGTTCCATTTCCAACAATTCAGGCAATTTATGTACAATTTCAAATATTTTTATTTTAATGTGTTTATAAATAGTACTCGTTTTGGTGTGTAGTTGGAAGGCTGAGAGGAAAAATTGCAAGTTCAAGGCTTTAGAAAGAAATAATTAAAGCAATTTGCTTGGTTCAGTTTCTTTTTGTCTCCCAATTGCCTCATAGGGTATCTGATTTATTACAGCTTTAGGAATGTGAAAGGAGAATCCTTGGCATCAGGTGGCAGGACCGTATCTCCAACACAGAAGTCCTCGAGGTGGCCAACATCCCCAGCATATACAGCCTACTGAGCCAGCGGCGCACGAGATGGCTTGGCCATGTGAGCCGCATGGAAGATGGCAGGATCCCCAAGGACACATTGTACAGCGAGCTCGTCACTGGTATCAGACCCACCAGCCGTCCATGTCTCCGCTTTAAAGACGTCTGCAAACGCAACATGAGGTCCTGTCACATTGATCACAAGTCGTGGGAGTCAGTTGCCAGTGATCGCCAGAGCTGGCGGACAGCCATAAAGGTGGGGCTAAAGTGTGGCGAGTCGACGAGACTGAGCAGTTGGCAGGTAAAAAGACAGAAGCGCAAGGAGAGAGCCAACTGTGCAACAGCCCCGACAACCAATTTTATCTGCAGTGCCTGTGGAAGAGTCTGTCACTCTAGAATTGGCCTTTATAGCCACTCCAGGCGCTGCTTCACAAACCACTGACCACCTCCAGGCGCTTACCCATTGTCTCTCGAGACAAGGAGGCCAAAGAAGAAGAGGAATGTGAAAGGATAAAACTTGTGTTAGATATATTAGCTGATCTTCCAGTGTATTACTTGTAATATTATTTGTTCCTTTTGTGCGTGAACTATTACAGGGTTCACAGGAATACAAATAATATACGAAGAATACATGGGTCTTTATTGTAACTTAAACTGGAACATATATACACACAATAAAGGAGCACACCTACACGCGTGTATTCTATCGGTCTACACCCACAGCTCTCTGGTCATGTCTCACACGTCATCACTTCCTTCAGTGACTCTCCACTTACGGTCTCTTAAGGTCATTCCACAACAACCCTCTTTTTTCCCAAAGATAAAAAACATATCCCATTAATCAAAAAATATATGTACAATATACAATGATGTTGCAGTTCAGATCAATTGTACAGGAATAAAACAAAATGTAATCTACCAGTAAGCAAAAAGTGTAAAATGTAGAGGAGGTTTGTTTATTCGTCCCAATCTTGTTATTGCAAACCTCTTCTCAGAGCTGAGCTCATCTTTATGGCTCCTCTGAAACTCTGGTAACTTGTTGGTGCTTTGGTTAACATGCTGTTCTGCTGTGCTCGTAGCCTCTATATGTTCATCTTCAGACTTTGTCTTTGAACATGTCCGCGATGCCACAGGGTTAACAAACGTTTTTTATTTAGCTCTCTGAGTTGACTTCGGTTCCATCTGAGAATTGCACTATTGGGTGTCTCGACCTTGTACCATCTGGGCTGGTCACATATTCTAGCAACCTCCGCTGGATACGAAGTTCAGGATGCATGATTGAGGATTCTGACCTTCTGTCCTACTCACAATTGAGCCAATTCTGGTCCTGCTTGCCTGGATTATGAAATCTCCATCTTCCGTTGTTTGGAAAGCAATACATCTCTTACTGTTGATAGCTTAGAAAGATGATGACTGGCAGCATCACAAATCAATCATCTGGCCAATGATTACTTGCTGCAATGAACTAAAGCCTGAGGAGAGACTCCTGGTCAGATCACCACTTCATGTCAAAACTCCCAGCCTTTGCGTTGTCCTTTGCATGGACTGACCTGATACATTCGAGCTGGGTATTTTCTACCATCTTCGGTGTGTTACTGACTTTGTGTATTGTGACGATTCGTAAATCTAGGCATACTGGAAGTCCTGCAATGGCTGGTCCAGTGGTGTTTGCAATATAAAATGTTTGTGGTACATATTTGGAGCTCCCATAGCTGCTTTGCAGGGTTATCGTTCCAATGCACATGATCGGTGAACCCATTGTAGGCAGTCAGCTGAGGCATGGTGTGTCGCACCATAGATTCCCATTTCTTTAAATACATGAACTTCAGTATACGGAGGGGCAGGATATTTGCCCTTGCTCTTCTGCCAATTTTCACTCTGCGCTTATGCTTGCCACTCTTCTGCGGAGATATAATCCTGATCATGGCAAATGTCTCAGATTGCATAATAGCATTGACACATTGATGCAAATTAACTATGTGAAATGCTTGCTCGCTGTTCGCATGAGTGCACTCTTCATCCATGTCCTTTTGGCAATCTGTCTCTCTGCTGACCTGATGCACCGACCTGGGCTTTTGTTGTGTGCTGGCATACCTTTTATTTAGCTTGCCATCCTGTCTTGCAGATGTTCTCTCTGCATGTGATCTATCACCATTCCTGTGTGTAGTATCTGGGCTCGACATTCTGCCTTGCCCAATTCCCTCGTATGCCACAAGCTTTGCACTAGTCCTGGTGCACCGGACAACTGCAAATTGGGTGAGTCAGGCCACGTTTTCCACAAGGCTTAGCAGACTTCTGAGCCTTGGATTACCACTCCAATGGTCGTAGCTGCCCCCAACGCTTGCAACTGCTGGTGCCCAGCCATGGTGGCTTCAAATTTACTTCCATCATTAAGTAATGCATCTATGGTGTGCCCTTTCTTCTTTTCTAGCAGGTCTTTTTTAAAGGCCTCTATTGGGGAGGACATGATGATTAGTTCTATAATCCGTTCCGACAATGCAATATCTGTGAAGTCACATTCCTGAGCTTTGTCTCGGCACCTTGCAACAAACTGGTCAATGGACTCATCCTGCCTTTGCCGGTATGTCATAAGCTCAAGCATCTGTACTCGGAAATGGACCTTTACCATGCGTTGATTTTCCAGGCAAGTCCGTAGCTTGCTAGGTCCTTCCGATCCTCAGCTGACAATTTGGATGTGTTGATCCATTGCAGGCCCTCGTTGCCCAGTGCGATGAATTTTACAGCTTGTTTCTCAGTTCTTGATCAAGAAAACACAGTTTCATCCATTGGTGAAACCATTTGAACTCAGACACCATGTCTGATGTCTTCTAATCCATGAATGCCATTTCCTTAATGATCTTGCTTCTCTACAAATATAGGCTTTTTCACAGGTTTTCTATATTTTTTTTCCACAGGCTTGTTTCTTTACAGGTCTTCTGCTTCACAGGCACAGTTTGTTTTTCTAATTTCTATTTTTTTTCTACAGGCTCATTTCCTTTTTAAACAGCTTCTCTCGCTCAGTGCAAAGAGCTGCAGCTTGCAGTACTGATAGCTGCCCCAGCCAGTCTTTTACTCTGTGCTGGGCACCTCCTGTGGCGCTGTTGAACTCTTCCCACTCTTTTAGCTTAGGCCCTGCCCAGAAAGCTATCAGCCCAGGAAAACTGATGCAGCAATGGCTGCACTGCTTTTTTAAAAAAAAACTTATAGCTGGGTCAGAACAGATTTTGGATGGCTCGATCCTGGACCAACCTGCAGTGAACTTGAACAGCATGATCCTGGACTGACCTGCGTGTTCTACTGGCCATCGGCTTGTGCAATTTTAAAATCAGATACTCCCTGCGCTTATTTGAGTGTTTTACAGAGACTTTGCCTTTCTGTGTGTGTGGCTTCTGCTCTTGTTGCAGATGGCCTGCGTGGTCCCAAACTTCTTCTGTGGCTCTTTGTCACTTCAGACTGGTTCTTCTCTATAACTTTGGGCTGAAGTAGATCTTCCATTCCACTTTTCAACTTTTTAAAATTCTGCAACCAAACACACACCATTGCCACCATGTAATATGATTTGTTCCTTTTGAGCGTGAACTATTATAAGATTCACAGGAATACAAATAACATAAAAAGAATATGTGGGTCTTTATTGTAACTTAAACTGGAACATATATGCACACAACTAAACAGGAGCACACTTACACACAACTTACTTTATGGGTCTATACCCACAGCTCTTTGGTCATAACTCACTCGACATCACATCCTTCAGTGACTCTCCACTTACAGTCTCTTAAAGTGACCGCACAACATTATTCGCAGGAAGTCAAAGGGAATGACATTTTATAAGGAAGTGGCTCTTCCACAGTATTACATGACCTAAGTAAGTGGCTTCCACCCACGCTCCCATTTGATCCCTCTAACAGCTCGGGTACCTGAAAATCCTGTGATTTCTATTGCTCTGATCTCCTGACCCCTGGTTTCCTGTTTTCATTGGTTGTGCAACAACATCTACCATGGTGGGGTGGGGGGGGGGGGGGGGGTGGTGGTGGTGGTAGTGGGTGTTGTTATGTGGTCTGAAGAATGGGAAAACAGGATATCCTCCAACTCATGGTGATATATTAAAACAAAGGGACTCCTGACAACGCAGCCCAGTGTCAACGTTCTCAGACTGCTCCCAGCTTTGCAGATGCGCAGAATGGACCCTTTCTGGCAGTATGGTGCTGTGCAGGCGCAGCCTACGTCAGCACCCAGCTTGCCAGGACTAACTCGCGCATGTACGCGAAACAGTCATCGTGTACTGCAACGTCTGCTTGCCGCTCACTCCCTGCCTCGCCACTTCTCCCCCCTCAGCTGCTCACTCCCCGCTTTACCACCCCCATCTACCTGTGGGCCACTCACCACTTCCTCCCCTCTGCACTGCTTACCCGCTCCCTCCCACTTCTGTTTCCAGCCCCCTCCCACTTCGGATCCACGCTCTCTCCAGCGTCGCTGCCTTTCCTCCCCGCAAGGGGGAAGCGGGCCAGAGTGAGATTGACAAGATCGGCAGGGGAGGGAAAGGAGACTGCGAGCAGGACAGAAGAGGGAGCAGAAGCGGGAGGGAGTGGAGAGCAGAGGCAGAGCAGAGGGGATGAAGCAGCAAGGCTGGGAGCAAGTGGCCCACAGGGAGGGAGGGGAGTTTGCAGGAAGGAGGTGAAGTGGGGAGTGAGTGGCCGAGGGGGGAGAAGTGGCAAGACATGGAGCAAGTGGTGAGCAGATGGGTGCGGGAGGCAGCGGAGAAGAGAAGCCCGATGGCAGGAGGGAGTGGGGGTACTGTTGGGGGTGGGATGGAAGTGGCAATCGCAGCCACTTTGGGCATTTGGTTTTCTTTTGTTTTTGTGATAAATTGAGCAACGCCATCTTTACTACTGGCAGCTGCCAAAAACATCGCCGACAGTGACCTTTCAGCGCATGAGGCTGTGTTTGTGCATGTGCAAGTACTGATCCACCTAGTCAGAAAACGCAGCCATATTAAAAACTACACCAGTAAAAGAGCAGCTTAACCAAACAAAATCACTTATGACATTTCTTCAAAATGTTTTGTTCTTTATTATCCTCAGTCTGTTGAGTTTGGACTAAAAAGATGAGCCCTGAGTTCCATAGGAGTTCCACCAGTCTTGTGCCAAAGGGATTCATGAAATAACAGTAAGTTCTGGAAATACTCAGCAGGTCAGGCAGCATCTGTCGAGAGAGAAACAGAGTTAACGTTTCAGGTAATTGACCTTTCATCAGAACTTCTGATGAAAGGTCATAGAGCTGAAACATTAACTCTGCTTCTCTCTCCACAGATGCTGCCTGACCTGCTGAGTATTTCCAGAACTTTCAGTTTTTATTTTAGATTTGCAGCATTTTGCTTTTATTTCAGTAGGATTCATGTTATCCTATAACTGAAAAGGATATAGCTCTTGACAATGTAAAATCATATTTCAGTTTCTTTTTGGTTTTGCCAGATAATTTGGAAAAAGGGCACAGAATGAATTTTTCAGGTGAAATTTCATTTTCTATCAAATATATAGTAAGCCAGCCAGACAGAAAGATGGCAGGTAGGCCTGAGCACTAGGCTGGAGGCCAGTCCACTATTACTCAGAAAAGGAAACAGAATGGGTGGGGAATAGATATGTTCTGACTGGAGGTCCAGAATAAAAATCAGGTGACCACAAACTAGTCAGGTGGATAGGGGAGTCCCTGGTATCCCATAAATTGGGAGAAAAATCTGAAAATAGAGTTAAAAGCATCTGAAAGCGATCGACAACCCCTCAAAAAATCAGGTGACAAATAAACTGGTGGGTGGATATGGGTGACTTGCTCAGCAGTGCTACATAGTAATGGGTGGTGTACAATGCAGAAGATATTGGGCGGCGCAGTGTTAGCATCGCAGCCTCACAGCTCCAGCGACCCAGGTTCAGTTCTGGGTACTACCTGTGCGGAGTTTGCAAGTTCTCCCTGTGTCTGCGTGGGTTTCTGCTGGGTGCTCCGGTTTCCTCCCACAGCCAAAGACTTGCAGGTTGATAGGTAAATTGGTCATTGTAAATTGCCCCTAGTGTAGGTAGGAGAATGGTAGGGATGTGGTAGAGAATATGGGGTTAATGTAGGATTAGTATAAATGGGTGGTTGTTGGTTGGCACAGACTCGGTGGGCCGAAGGGCCTGTTTCAGTGCTGTATCTCTAAATAAATAAATATTGATTATAGTCTTTTCTCATTACAAATGTTGGCCTGTTGGCATAAGGTTCTCCCATTATAAAGGCTGTGTACAAAGTGTCACTTAAAAATCATGATGTGTAAAATAATGTTATTGTGGACAGTGTGTACGCTATATATAGATATTAGTGATTCTTCGTGGCATTACTCATGGTCAGTCCATCATTGAGCTGTTAACAGGAGATGTATGGAAGAGGGGGTGAGTAGATATCTCGACATTGTAGGAATTTGAAAAGGACTTTGTAAAGAGTTCCATCTGATTACAA
This sequence comes from Heterodontus francisci, assembly GCF_036365525.1. Classification (NCBI taxonomy): domain Eukaryota; kingdom Metazoa; phylum Chordata; class Chondrichthyes; order Heterodontiformes; family Heterodontidae; genus Heterodontus; species Heterodontus francisci. The sequence continues at coordinate 68,345,090 of NC_090377.1, read as the reverse complement.
TAAAGTCTTTTTTGATAGTTTCTTTGAAGATATTGTTTTCCTTATTTACGAAAGTTACACAAATAAATCTGTTTTATTTTCCTCTAGTGAAAAAAGACATGGCTTGTTTAATAAATGCAAGTTGCATAAATACCCAGCACTGGCACAAACAGTCATTTGAGGACAAAACGTAAAAAATTTGATCATCAATAACACTTGATTCAGAATTTTTAATTAATGGCAGTGTTCAAAAGACTAAAAAAGTGATTTTTTTAAAAACCTGCTTGTGCCTTTTCACTATGTACAAATGTTGTGGTTGGATGATAATAGCTCTGGGTATTGTCATTATGTAGGAGCAAGTTAGAGTGGCTCTCTTGCTCTCTGACACACATACACGCACACAATTTTTCCAGTGGACCAAAACTCCCTGTTATTTTCTATCTAGTTTTCATGTGATGCTGTGGCTCAAACCTATTTCTAGAAAACTTCTTTCAGATATTTCTAATATTTTGCGTGTAATTTATTAATTTATAATTATAAAATTATAAATGATTGAGTTTATCACATTCTGGTAGGAAGTTTTCGGTACGGTGAAGTATCCCAGTGTCGAACAGTCGGATGCCACTCGCAGTCTTTCCAGGCGAGGTTGATGAACAGTCTGTGGTGGGTAGGTGTTCACGCCAATTTAACTGCAACAGGTGTCCCATAGATCTTCCATCGGGGGCGTAGCAATAGGTCTGCTTAGGTCAGCAGCAGTCTAGTAGTAGAAGAATTCTTCAAATTTCAGGAATTCTTAGCACACAGCAGGCACCAGGAATTTCACTGGATGCAGGAATTCTTCAGAGACAGGAGGCAACAGGAATCTGTCACCTTTTAAAGGCAGGATTCCTTTTCAAGAGATGCAAGTCTCTTTTACAGAGAGATGTAACACTTTTCTGGGTCTTCCTCTCTTGCTCCAGGCAGCTCAAAGCAAAAATTTCAAATGCCTGCTCTTTGTCCAACTCACTGGCTTTTTAAAGGGTCCAAAGTGAAAAAAACCTTCCTGAATATGGTCACATGTCCAGACACAGTGTCTCTTGTCATTCAAAGAAAACTGCCCCGAGGAAGGCCACACCCCTGTGGTTTCCTTGAAATTGCCTGCTTTCCTATCCTTGTAAAAGTTCAACTTCCTTTCAAAGCACCCATAAAATTAAACTTTTGTTATGAACTTCCTTTCAAAACATTGCAGTAATTCCAACTATTTGCAAGTATCTTACGTGTCCACTGAACATCCTTTTTTCAGTTTTTTTAAAACACACAGAATTCTAAGTTCTGAGTACAAAAAAAGTCCTTTGTAACATATGTTTTAAAAGTTATCTTTAGATGTACACACTTACTCCAAGTAGAGCCTCTGTCTTCCTTACACACACCCTTGTGTGTGAGTCTCTCTCTCACACACATATATATACACCCCCACTCTCCTTCAAAGACTAGCTCAAAAGATGTTCCTAAATTCAACCTTTGGGCTGTTTTTTTAGTCATTTTGGTTGGCATTTCCTTACTGCCTATCAGTTATTCTGGAGGTTCGTTTCATATTGGAGGTTTTCCATAATGCACATGCTCACACGGCATTATTGTGGGAATTGAAAGTACAAATGTTGCTGGGAGATGCAAGTTTCATAATATGCAAAAGATGTACTAGCACCAGCCATTTATGATACATGGATCTTCTACAACCAGTTGCTAGGTAAACCAACATCCTGGGGGTTACCATTGACCAGAAACTGAACAAGAGTAGGTCAGAGGCTGGCAATTCTGCAGCAAGTAACTCACCTCCTGACTCCCCAAGTCCTGTCCACTATCTACAAGGCACAAGACAGGAGTGAGATGGAATATTCTCCACTTGCCTGGATGGGTGCAGTTCCAACAACACTCAAGAAACTCAACATGATCCAGGGCAAAGCAGCCTGCTTGATTGGCAACCCAATTCACAAACATTCACTCCCTCCACTACCGATGCACAGTGGCAGCAGTGTGTACCATCTACAAGATGCACTGCAGCAACTCACCATGGCTTCTTCGACAGCACCTTCCAAACCCACAACCTCTTCCACGTAGAAGTACAAGGGCAGTAGACACATGGGAACACCACCATCTGCAAATTCCCCTCCAAGCCACACATCATCCTGATTTGGAACTACATTGCGATTCCTTCACTATCGTTGGGTCAAAAACATGGAACTCCCTCCCGAACAGCACTGTGGGTGTACCCACACCAGATGGACTGCAGCAGTTCAAGGGAGCTCCCCAACACCTTCTCAAGGGAAATTAGGGATGGGCAACAAATGCTGGCCTAGCCAACGACACTCACATCCCATGAAACAAATAAAAAAAAATTCTGATTTGGCAGCAGTTCATGGCAACAACTGCACATCGATCATAGAAACAAAGTGACTGTATCAAGGAATGCTGCCATTTTTAGCTACATTTTTAGCTACAAAATGAAACCCTTCCAAAAGGATCACCAATTAGCAGGGTAAGCCTCAACAATTCCTTACCATCTATTATAAATGTAGACTGTATGCTGTACCGACAGATGAGCTGCCAAATAGCAGATGCACAAACATGCATGGTAAAATACATAGAAGTAGAGTGTCACTTGGGGCCAAGTGGCGATTCTGGCGCAAACTGCACTCGTTTAGAAAGGTGTTTTCAACACCCCCAAATTTCTGCTCACACACATTTTCATATTGCTGAACGCAAAATCTACCATGAAACAGGACAATCGGGCAGTGTTTTAAAAGGTAACTTTGAAAAAAAATTACTTGATATATTTAAAACTGGTAACTAGGTCAAAATTGATTACAGCTCAAAATGGGTTTATCACAAAAAAAGAATTTTTGATCAGTGTCAATCCACCTCCTGTGAGCAACCTGATTTTAAACGACTGAAAATAACTTTAAAATATACAAAATTGCTTTCTAGTTGAATTGGGGTAATCAGTTCCTTAGTAAACTTTAAAAAAATCATTCAAACCTTTCAAAACGTACCTTTTCGTGTTCTTGTGCCCAAAGGTTACAGCATAATTTTTGGAGCCTCTTTGAAGGCCTGGAAAATGAGCACGATTAACAGAAACTCTCAATGGCGATTAATTCATCCTGGAGTCGTGACCTTCTTCTAGTATGATGTTTTTAAACAAGTGCAAAAAGATTGCAGAAATTTGATTTGCACTGAATACAATTTGTGCTTACAATTTTGCAATCTTTTGCACCAGTTATGCTGATAGCGAAAGAATTGCATTGAAAAAGCGAGCGCAAGTGAGTAGAAACTCCAGGCCATAAAATATAGTAATTTAAAAAAAATTCTCTATAATCAATGCCAGAGCAGTTCAACTAATACTCTACGTCACTGGGTCAAAATCCTGGAACTCCCTCCCTCTCACCACCGTGCAAGTACCTACGGCACATAGGCTGCAGCAGTTTAAGAAGACAGCTCACCTTCTCAAGGGCAATTAGGGATGGGCAATAAATGCTGGCCTTGCCAGCGATGCTCACATCTCATGAACGAATAAAAAAAAGTACAATTTGAAAATGGATTATGGGTTTATTGCTGTGCTAGAAAGTAGTTTGTCGGCTTCCTTGTTTGTCAATGATTCACTTGTAACACTTACATTAGCAGCTCGGCGCGGTACCAATGACATTTACAGACAAGCTTTGTTACAGTAAAATGTCACAATTATATTCTTTTATCAATCAAATTGTCTTCTGCAGTAAATTACTGGAAATATAATAGGAAAACATTATGAAATTGTTATAAACAGGGCAGATTGTTCATTAAACGAAATATGATTAATGCTTTGAAAAAAAGTGATATTCCGCAAAGTAATGCAGCAACACCGTGTACAACTAGTTGACCTCCCATAGAGTTGCATACGTACAGGAAAAAATAGTTGATCACTTTTCATTTAAATGTAATTCTGCTTCTCTTTAGCTCAGTAACAATTTCTGTTGCCTATTCTGTCTTCTATTTGTCTTCCAGTCTATTTCTTTCTCAACTCCAGAACAGTCACTCTTCTGCCATCAACTGTACTATCCTAACTGTTCAACTGAGAAAAAAGGAGAAAAAAATGTCACCTTCACTGCTTACAATTTAAGTCATTTAATTCTTTTAATAAAACTAAATTACTTTTGTCAATTAAACATTTTTTAAAAAACTGTTTTCCCTTTATAAACAAACCAGATTAAGGCTGGGTTCAAAAGCTGGAAGGCAGGCCAAGGCCTGGCTAAAGTCAAGAGGCACGCGATGGCTGAGTCAATGACAGGATTGGATGTACATGATAAAGTTAGGAACGGAGCCGGGCAATGAGGGAAAAAAAAAGCTTCAAAAAAAGGAGCCTGACTGACCAAGATGCCCAAGGCCTGAAGTGTATAAATGCCAGAGGGGCATGTGTCATGTTGTAAGGCAACCAACGTAAGGAAATAGCTGCTTGACCTCGTCCTTATGAATCTACCTGTTAAGAGACATGACTGTCCCCCATTGCATTGGCAGGAGTGATCACTGCACAGACTTTGTAAGTCTCACCTTCATAGTCAGGACACCATCAATTGTGTATTGTGTTACCACCATCATACAAAACAGGTTACACAAATAATAGAGCCAGCTGCCCAATACAGGCAGCAATGAAGTGTTGTGGACTATCAGCAATAGTAAAATTATACACCACCACAATCGGTAAATTCACGGCCTGCCACATCCCTAATTCTTCCATCTCCACCCAGCCAGAATATCAATATTGGTTCAGTGGAGAGTTTAGCAGGGTATGCGAGAAGTAACAGGCATACCTCAGAAGGAAGTCTGAACTTAGTGAAGATACTATGCAGAGCTACCTGCATGTTAAGTATCACAGTCTAATTCCACTAATCGCAATCTGGAACTCTGGACATACAAGCCTGTATTCTCAGAATTAGCCTTCAGATAATGCGTTCCAGCAACCGTCATCTTCATTCTTAGACTAAGACGTAACTAGAGCAAGTAGCAAGGAGTCCAGTTCTAGGGAGCACTGCTTTTACAGAGTACTAAACTCGGGGAATTTGGTGAGTGAGGAAATTTTGCACAGTGAGTGAAGAGCCACAGTTCTGGTATTTAACAAAAAACAAGGAGTGATCCGAGAGAGGGAGCGTGAGGCAGCAAGACCTGAGAGCTGAGGTCTAGAGGCATTAACTAAAATGAATAGTTTAAACAAGGTAGCAACTAGATTCTAAAAGAGGGAATAGATTTTCTTTTACATCAATGATGGACAACTGGGATCTGTTGCTTGCAATTCCTGCGCCATGTGCAAATTTAAGAAAACTTCATGTGTCTTAGGAGACCACGCATGTAGGAAGTGTGTCCAGCTGCTTGAACTCAAGCTCAGGGTTTCTGGTGCTGGGAATGAGATGGGCCAAGTGGACCAAATGTCTGTGGGAGAACACTTGGGTAAGAGTGATCATTGTGTCATACGGTTTAGATGGAGAAGAGCATGGAACAATCTAAAGAACCTCTAAATTCGAAGAGGACTAACTTCAATGAGATTTAGCAAGGTTAAATTGGAACTAAAGTTTGACAGAAAAAGCTGTAATGGAACAATGGGTGATCTTTAAGGAAAAGAGAAGTTTCAGCTACAGGCTAGGTACATTCTAACAAGAAGGAAAAGCAGGGGAACCAAAGCCAGGGCGCCTTTGATTACGAGGGCGATAGAGAATATGACGAAACAGAAAGAGGGTGCATGATGCCTGTCAGGTGAACTCTTCAAGCAAGAACCAGGCCAAACACCACAAGTTGAGAGGGGAAGTGAAGAGAAAAATAAGACTGGTGAAGACAGTATATGAGAATAGAATGGCAGTTAACATAAAAGATACTATTTACATGCCAGTAGAAAATTTTAAAGTAAGTGCGTCGTAAGAGACGGGGTGAGGCCTATTAGGGACAAAGAGGATGATATACGCTTAGAGGCGCAGGGCAAGGATAGAATGTTAAATGAGTACTTTATGTTGGTGGTTACTAAGGAAGAGGATGGGGACAAAATATTGGTAGAAGTGGAGATGGTAGGGGTAATGGATGATGTTGAAAACTGATATGCAGGATGTACTGGAAAGGATGTCTAGGCTTGGAGTGGATAAGTCGCCTGGTCCGGATGGCTTGAATCCCGGGTTGCGAAAGGAACTGGGGGTGGACATAGAGGAAGGGCTTGCCATAATCTTCCGATCTTCCCAGGGGAGGTGCCAGAGGATTGGGGAGTGGCAAATGTGACAGGCTTATTCAAGAAACGGTGTAAAGACATTCGTAGTAATTACTGTGGTGGGTCAGGTTTTAGAAACAATAATCAGGGAAAAAATTAACAGACTCTTGGAGAGATTGGAGTTAACTAAGGAGAGTCAATACGAATTTGCAAAAGACAGATCGTGTTTGACTAATCTAATTGAATTTTTTGATGAAGTAACAGAGAAGGTTAATGAAGGGAATGAAATGGATGGTGTCTAGATAGATTTTAAGAAAACGTTTGACAAAGTACCACATAAAAGGCTGGTTAACACAGCTGAGGCTCATGGAATAGGATGGTCAGTGTCAGCTTAGATGAAATATTGGCTTAATGACAGGAAACAGTGAGATGTGGTAAATGGTTGTTTTTCAGACTGGAGGATAGTGGACTGCAGTGTTCCCCAAGGGTCAGTGCGAGGACCACTGCTTTTTTTGGTATATATAAATGGCTTGGATGTAGGAATACAGAGTAAAATTTCAAAATTTACTGATATCAAACTTGGCAAAGTGAGGATGATACCAATTGACTGCAACAGGTCATGGATAGGCTAGCAGAATGGGCAGACAAGCGGCAGATGGAATTTAATACAAAGTGTGAGGTGATACATTTTGGCAGAAGGAATGGGGAGAGGCAATATAAACTTAATGGCACAATCCTACAGAGTGTGCAGGGACACAGGGACCTGGGGGTTTCCGTGCATAGATCTTTGAAGGCGGCAGGAGATACTGAGAGAGTAGTTACCAAAGCATATGAGATCTTGGGCTTCATAAATAGAAGTAGTGAGCATAAAAGTAGGAAAGTTATGTTGAACCTTTATGAAGCTCTGGTTAGGCCACAACTAGAGTATATCGTCCCAGTTCTGGTCATCATACTTTAGGAAGGATGAGAAGGTCCTTGAGAAGGAGCAGGAGATTTACCAGAATGGTGCCAGGTTTGAGGGAATTCAGCGACGAGATTAGGTTGCAGAAGCTGGAGTTGTTCTCATTGAAGCAAAGGAGGTTTAGGGGAGATCTTGACACGTTTAGATAAGATTGACAAAGAAAAACTGCTCCCATTAGCTGATGATACAAGGACTAGTGGGCACAGATTGAAGGTTTTGGGCAAGAAATGCGGAAGCGGGATGTGAGGAAGAACTCTTTACGCAGCGGGTGGTAATGACCTGGAACTCGCTGCCTATGAGGCTGGAAGTGGAGACAATCAATGATTTCAGAAGGAAATTGGATGGGCACGAGCGAAATAAACTTGCAGGGCTACAGGGATAGAGTGGGGAATGAGACTGACTGGAGTGTTTCACCAAGAGCCAGCATGGAGCCGATGGGCTGAATGGCCTGCTTCTGTGCCATAATGACTTTATGATTTCCTTTATCTACTATATGAGGGACATCTTGCTTCTGGAGTAATGTAAAACCTACATAGGATAGCTCATGCTTCACCAATGACTTGGCCATTCCAGATATCCAAATCTAATACCTCATATCCAGCTTATTTGTCACCAACTGCTTAATTCAGATTGTAAGTGAAGTACTTTGGCAAAGAGATGAACCCGTTGAGGCTGTCGGCCCCTCCAGGATATTCAGTGGCAGATCAGTATAGGCTAAAGTCCTCTCATATCTCCCTTTTGCTCTAAATCCACCTCACAACTTAGTCCTGGGCCTAGCAATAGGCCTGAGAAAACCCTTTAATTGCTTGCCTAAGTGTTCTGAAGCATGAAAGGTTTTTTTAGAATTAGAACATTACAGCGCAGTACAGGCCCTTCGGCCCTCGATGTTGCGCCGACCTGTGAAACCATCTGACCTACACTATTCCATTTTCATCCATATGTCTATCCAATGACCACTTAGATGCCCTTAAAGTTGGCGAGTCTACTACTGTTGCAGGCAGGGTGTTCCACGCCCCTACTACTCTGAGTAAAGAAACTACCTCTGACATCTGTCCTATATCTATCACCCCTCAACTTAAAGCTATGTCCCCTCGTGTTTGCCATCACCATCCGAGGAAAAAGACTCTCACTATCCACCCTATCTAACCCTCTGATTATCTTATATGTCTCTATTAAGTCACCTCTCCTCCTCCTTCTCTCCAACGAAAACAACCTCAAGTCCCTCAGCCTTTCCTCGTAAGACCTTCCCTCCATACCAGGCAACATCCTAGTAAATCTCCTCTGCACCCTTTCCATAGCTTCCACATCCTTCCTATAATGCGGTGACCAGAACTGCACGCAATACTCCAGGTGCGGTCTCACCAGAGTTTTGTACAGCTGCAGCATGACCTCGTGGCTCCGAAACTCGATCCCCCTACTAATAAAAGCTAACACACCATATGCCTTCTTAACAGCCCTATTAACCTGGGTAGCAACCTTCAGGGATTTATGCACCTGGACACCAAGATCTCTCTGTTCATCTACACTACCAAGAATCTTCCCATTAGCCCAGTACTCTGCATTCCTGTTACTCCTTCCAAAGTGAATCACCTCGCACTTTTCCGCATTAAACTCCATTTGCCATCTCTCAGCCCAGCTCTGCAGCCTATCTATGTCCCTCTGTACCCTACAACATCCTTCGGCACTATCCACAACTCCACCGACCTTAGTGTCATCCGCAAATTTACTAACCCACCCTTCTACACCCTCTCCCAGGTCATTTATAAAAATGACAAACAGCAGTGGCCCCAAAACAGATCCTTGCGGTACACCACTAGTAACTAAACTCCAGGATGAACATTTGCCATCAACCATCACCCTCTGTCTTCTTTCAGCTAGCCAATTTCTGATCCAAAGCTCTAAATCACCTTCAACCCCATACTTCCGGATTTTCTGCAATAGCCTACCATGGGGAACCTTATCAAACACCTTACTGAAATCCATGTGCACCACATCCACTGCTTTACCCTCATCCACCTGTTTGGTCACCTTCTCGAAAAACTCAATAAGGTTTGTGAGGCACGACCTACCCGTCACAAAACCGTGCTGACGATCGCTAATGAACTTATTCTTTTCAAGATGATTATAAATCCTGTCTCTTATAACCTTTTCCAACATTTTACCCACAACCGAAGTAAGGCTCACAGGTCTATAATTACCAGGGCTGTCTCTACTCCCCTTCTTGAACAAGGGGACAACATTTGCTATCCTCCAGTCTTCCGGCACTATTCCTGTCGACAATGACGACATAAAAGATCAAGGACAAAGGCTCTGCAATCTCCTCCCTAGCTTCCCAGAGAATCCTAGGATAAATCCCATCTGGCCCAGGGGACTTATCTATTTTCACACTTTCCAAAATTGATAACACCTCCTCCTTGTGAACCTCAATCCCATCTAGCCTAGTAGCCTGAATCTCAGTATTCTCCTCGACAACATTTTCTTTCTCTACTGTAAATACTGACGCAAAATATTCATTTAACACTTCCCCTACCTCCTCTGATTCCACACACAACTTCCCACTACTATCCTTGATTGGCCCTAATCTAACTCTAGTCATTCTTTTATTCCTGATATACCTATCGAAAGCCTTAGGGTTTTCCCTGATCCTATCCGCCAATGACTTCTCGTGTCCTCTCCTTGCTCGTCTTAGCTCTCCCTTTAGATCCTTCCTGACTAGCTTGTAACTCTCAAGCGCCCTAACTGAGCCTTCACGTCTCATCCTAACATAAGCCTTCTTCTTCCTCTTGACAAGCGCTTCAACTTCTTTAGTAAACCACGGCTACCTCGCTCGACAACTTCCTCCCTGCCTCACAGGTTGTTTGTGCATAATCCACAAACTACAAATTTAACCCGCACTGGAGCTAATGAAAGACCATAATGCCCTTCACGCCTTCTCTGCAAGGTTCTGGAACAATGTGTCCAGGCTAAAATTAGTGTCCACCATACCCTCCACATACTGATAAATATCAACAATTGTGACAGATCCCTTTGAGTCTTCCAAAATAGCAATAACACTTTTCAGACCTTAGTAGGAAAAATCCAATAGAAGGCTATAATCACACCACAGATGCAGAATTAACTTCAAAATAATTTCATCCTTGCTACCAAAATGTGTTTCAATGCTCCTCCAGCTGACCACTAGGAGGTGCAAGTATTTAGTTTTCAGTCATCTAGTTAAACATTGTTCTGCGCCCAAACAAAATTTGAACTATAGAACCATACAACACAGGAGGCTGCCATTTGGCCCATTGTACCTGTGCCGGCTCCCTGAAGGAGCTACCAGTTAGTCTCACTCCCCTGCTCATTCCTAAATTCACAAATATTTCCTTTTAACTGTAGATCTCTTTTGAAAGTTACTATTCAATCTGTTAATGCCTCTATTTATAAAGCCAGGGATCTTGTAAGCTTTTTTTAAAAAAACAGCTTTATCAATTTCTCCTGCCAAGATTTATGTATGTGAATCCCCACGTTTCTCTCCAAGATCACTAGTAATAAAATATTCATCACTGTTGTGATGATTGAGATGCAGAAATATAACTATAGGTTGAACTAGTTGCATGCAGAGTTATTTTTACAAATCTGTGATTTTTTGGCCAATTGTGGGTGCTCAGCTTGAAAAAGGGTGGAAGACAGAATTGTTTGAGTGAAGTTCTGTAATAGCGAGCAGGATCTATTGGAGCTAGCAGGCTCCCACGACCAGGCCGAAAAAGGCAGTGGGAACCCCACCTCAGCCATTCGGAGCCCCACCGCACCCCCTCCCCCCTCAATCAGAGGACCGGCAGCTCAATAGTATCGGCAGAGCCACCGCCCAGCGCTGGAGAGCCGGACTCCAGGTAAGTGAGGCGAGGTCGCTGGGGCCAGGCTGGCAGGCCCCAGTGCTGGGGGAGGGATAGTGGGCATTGAGTACAGGGAGAGGAGGGGTTCAGGGAGGTTGGTTGGTTTCCACTGGGGCTACAGAGGAGGGCACACCCCCAAGCTCACAGGGAGATTGCCTCACTTCACTGGGTGACCTCCCTGCATGGCAGAGGCTTAATGCCAGCGGTGGCGGGAAGAGGTCCTCAATTGGCTGATAACAGGCGTCTTAAGGGCCTCAATTGGCCTCTGGTCGGGAGGGCAGTCTTTGGCCTATCCTGTCCCCGACTTAAATTGTGGTGTGACAGGAAGGCAATGGGCCCTCTGTCCCCCTGCCGTCTGTCACAAATCTGTGGGCCCCACCCCTCCAACCCCGCCTCCGGAGGGCCCATTAAATCCAGCCCCGTATGTCAGGTTATATGGTACCTACTTCATCGCCAAGCATGAACTAGAAGATAATTAGTTTACATTCAAGTGTTATATCAATGCATGGGTGTGAAATTGGTTTGGGCAGCAATGAATAGGCAGTCCATTGGCCAAGAAAATCCAGTGGTGTGCATTGTTCCCTCTAATTTTTTTTGTTGTGCACGGCTTATTCATTTCAATGTGCAGTACCTATAAAGTTTTTTGTGCAGCCATGCATGAATGTTATCTGAAATGGGCCACAAGAACATAAGAAATAGGAGCAGGAGTAGGCCATAATGCAGCTTGCGCCTGCTCTGCCATTCAATAAGATCATGACTAATCTTTGACCTCAATTCCAATTTTCCATCCGATTCCTGGATCCCTTGATTACCCAAGGGTTCAAAAATCTGTATAGCTCAGCCTTGAATATATTCAACAATGCAGCATCCACAATGCTCTGGGGTAGAGAATTTCGAAGATTTACAATCTTCTGAGTGAAAAAAACCCTCCTCATCTGAGTTTTAAATGATCAACCCCTTATACTGAAACTATGTCCCCGAGTTCTAGATTCCCCTGCCAGGAGAAACAGCCTCTCAGTGTCTACCCTGTCAAGCTTTCTCCGAATCTTGCATGTTTCACTGAGATCACCTCTCATACTTCTAAACTCCAGACAGTATAGGCCCAATTTACTAAACCTCTCATCATAGGACAACCCTCTCATCCCAGGAACCAATCTAGTGAACCTTCGCTATACCACCTCCAATGCATGCATATCCTCCTTAGATAAGGAGAATAAAACTGTGCACAGTATTCCAGGTATGGTCTCACCAAACCCCTATACAACTGTAACATGACCTCCTTATTCGCATACTCCAGTCCCCTTGCAATAAAGGCCAACATGCTATTTACCTTCCTAATTGCTTGCTGTACCTGCATGTTAACTTTGTGTTTCTTGTAAGAGGCTACCAATCTTTAAAAATATCTCGACATTTAAAAAATATTCTGCTTTTCTATTCTTCCTACCAAAATGAATAACCTCACAGCTCCCCACATTATCCTCCATCTACCACATTCTTGCCCACTCACGTAACCTGTCTATATCCCTTTGCCGCCTCTGTGTCCTCCTCATAGTTTACTGTCGCATCTAGCTTTGTATCATCGGGAAGCTTGGATAGATTACTTTCAGTTCCTTCATCTTAAGTCATTAATATAGATTGTACAAAGCTGAGGCCCCAGCACTGATCCTTGCAGCACCCACTAGTTACAGCCTGCCAACTTGAAAATGTCCCATTTGCTCCATGACCTTTTGGTCAGCTATGTGGCCTTGTCCAATCTGCACCTTCTCCTTTGTTATCTCTTGCCCCACTCCCACCTCACTTGCTTATAACCTGTGACATTTTTAATATTTGTCAGTTCCGAAGCGTTAATTCTGCTTCTCTTTCCACAGATGCTGCCAGACCTGCTGAGTGGTTCCAGCATTTCTTGTTTTTATATAATATTGAAAATGTCCCATTTATTTCTACTCTCCGTTTTCTGTCCTTTAACCAATCCTCTATCGATGATAACATATTACCCCCAACCCTGTGACCCCTTATCTTGTGTAATAACCTTATATGTGGGACCCTGTCAAATGCCTTTTGGAAATCCAAATATACTCCATCCACTGATTCCCCTTTATCTACCCTATTAGTTACATCCTCAAAAACTCTGTCAGACATGATTTCCCTTTCAGAAAACCATGTTGGCTCTGCCTCATCATATTATGATTTAAGTGTCTTTTTAACACCTCCTTAATAATATATTCCAGCATTTTCCCCAACAACTGAGGTCAGGCTCACTGACCTGTAGCTCTCTGCTTTCTCTCTCCGTTCTCAAATAGCGGTGTTACATTTGCTACCTTCCAATCCATTGGGACAATTTATGAGCGGCCTGTGTGGTACCTTCTGGGTTGCTGTGCACCTGCGCATGCCTTAGAGGGAACACTGATGGTTTGTAACTGCCGCTTTCAATTTACTATTGCCTGTTTCTAAGCTACTGCCCAAGAGCAATTTCATGCCATTGATCTTTTGTGTGACTGCCTCGTCAAACAATTTCATTTTGCTACGTAGTGCAACAGTTAAGCTGATTTCTTCACAATACTTTTGTGGTTAAATAATCAAGATGGCCAACACCCTAATTTACTAATCCTGTGCATAAGGTGTTGGGTTAATTATGTGTTATTAGGGGAGCCATTTTATAGAAGCAAAATACACCATTTTAGGAGGGGTGAAATGAAAACAGTTAGTTACCAAGTACAAAAAGAGCAATTTTGTGCATGTTGCAAAGAATGGCAGTTTGCTCATTTGACCTTTCACAATGTGGGAAGTCAAATCACCACAGTTGTGAGTAAAAATGAGCAAGTGTCAAAGTGCCTTTTTATTTTTCATGCTGTAGATACATTCTCCAAGACAAACTGATTCATGAATGCGCTGATATTAGACGGTTGAGTTACATACGCAATCCTCCGGTGATGGATCATTGTCGATGATTTTCATTGGGGGAGGAAGTGGAGTATGGGACTCGTCATCTGGCTCATCTTCCCCTCCACTCTGCATTCCAGATGAAGACTTGGATAAAGTGCCACTGGGAGGTTCATCTTTCCTTCCCTTCTGTTAAGAGAAATTCCATGAAAGATCAAACATATATTTCATAGATTCCAAAGACAATTGTTGATTTGAAGTCACGCAACGAGCGATATATAAAAGCGCTGAATAAACTTATATGATAGTTCTTTTAACAGTTTCTTGTCAATGTAAACACAACTAAGTTGCTTTACTACATTTCTTGGGAGGTATACAATATTTTTCCTCCTTTTTTTGCTGTTATACTGCCAACGATATGTACATTTGCTCATGCTCTGAGTAAAGTTCTACAGGCCCCAGGAGCCCTCCAGTAACTCAGCCAAATTGCCATTCTTCATGTGGGAACTTGGACAGTGAATGTCAGGGGACATGGCAAATGAGCCCAAAAGCTGTCCTTCTTGTCCACCCCCTATGACACATACCAGCAAGCTTTACTTGATAGCCATTGGGATCTGAGACCCTGATCAATTTATCCCCTCCCTAGTCCAACTAAGACCAAATGTAGAACCCTACCACCATTCCTGTGAAGATCAATGAACTCAGAAACAGAGCAAGAATTGAACATGGGGAATTCTTGGTTTCTATTGCTCAGTTCCACATTGGGCAGTGTACTAAGCAACTGAACTAACATGGAGTTCATCATCTGTGTGACAGTTTTAATATAGACTTGGCTCACCATATCTTGTTCTTATTTTGGGGCTGGACCCATTAAAGATGATTATATCCCCCCTCAAAAAAAACAAACATTCAGAGCTGTACAAAAAAAAAACACCTCATCTGCACTGTCCTCCTGAGGTGCATTTTCATTCTCCCCTGCTTTGGGTGAAGCTGGATCTATGCTTGTCTTGCCATTCCTGCCTCTTTTCTGCTTGACAATCTTCCTATTATCAGCCTTGCCACTGCTGAGTCTACGGACAGGGCTAGTCAGCCATTTCTTCAGCGTGTTTCCTGAGCGTTTGGGTCCCGGGGAATTCTGCATGGAATTTAACGAAGGCTGAGGCTGAAGGCTTGAAACAGATTCAGACTTAGCTCCATTGTCATTCGGTGAATAAGCATCTACAAATAGAAAGACAAAAAGTTCTTTTAGCAAGGTTAGATCAAAGTTCATAAATGTGATCTTGTTCTATGTACTCCACTATCTAAAGATCCTAATGAAATTATTGGTTGTATTGTCTAATTTTTTTATGAAACCTAAACTGACATATGCATACATGAGGAGATAATAAACTGGCAATCAGGTCTCTAACTCACCACATCACAAATTACTGGTCTTAGCCATGGGATGCAATTACAAGGGCCAAGCACCTTCCCATTGGAAAGGGAAAAATAATGGTATAGTAATTTCGGGAGACACCCCACTGCACTCTTATTCCTTGCTGAAGAAGGTCCAGTTTACCCACCCTTAAACCAGAAGAATGGTACAATGGGGCAGGGAGTGGGGAGGGTGGTCAGGAACCAAAAAGGAGGGTAGAATTTGAATCAAAACGGTTAGGTTTCATGCAATTTTTCAAAGTGAAATCAGTGTTGCATGGTGAATAATGGTAGGCCAAGTTTTTCTATAATATGTAGTTTGAAATTTATATTTAATACGTATAACCTACTAGTCCTAAGTGATTCCTTCTAAATTGCCAGCTCATGGCAGAGTTTCACTGGCCGCTGTTGGGCGGCACCAAACTTCCCTGGATTGATAACAGCTCCCATAAATCAAGAGGTATTTAAACAGCTAAGCAAACATTCAGAAGGCTAAAGCAGGTGATAACTATACAAAATTGGTGAAAAATATTGGTTACAGATTTAGGAAAGACAGTTTTACTGCCCAGCAAGCCATACTGCAAGGCATGATGGAATGAAGGATCACAGTTTATGTGACTGATTATCAGCAACCCATAAGCTCCTTGTACAGCAGACATGGGAGCTAATGTCAGAAAGCAGAAGACAACAGTTAGGCACCATAATACCGACAGTTTTCTGTCAGATTGTCATGTTACAAAGACTATCACCAGGGGCCAGCAACGTGTCCGTACGCGGATACCAGTCTCCGTGGTAAAATTTTTGAGGTCCGTGGTAATTTTAAATGTCTTGCTCCAAGCCTTTAAACTTGTGAAAGTAATTACAAAGGATCGGGGCATCAGGTTAGTTCCTACAGCCTGCCAAAGTTTTGTATCCGGCCTGCCAATCAAAAGCGCGATTGGGATTCCTGTACGTGGACCTCTGCCGAATTGGAGCACGGGGGAGGTGGGAGTCACTGGGAAGACTGGAGCTGTGAATCAAGTGCTCCTTGCCCATGTCGGAACTTGATCGGATAGCGCACAGGAACAAATGATAGAACCAGAAAGACAAGACTTCTTTGAGCCAGAGAAAGCTGTTTTTTTTTTAGGCAGATAGTCCACTTTCTCAGCTCGCTAAATGCCCTGGTTTCTCTCAGAGCGCGGGGGCAGCGCCGAGCAGCAAGGAGTTTCCGCTCCTGGTGCGTGGTGGGGGTGGAGGGGAGGGATAGAGGGATGGGGAGAAGGAGGGGGATAGAGGGGGGAGAGGGTTGTGTGCAGAGCGGGAGACAGAGGGGCACAGGAGGGAGAGGGGGAGAGAGAGAGAGAGGGACACAGAGGGGGCAGAGAGAAGGGAACACAGAGGGGAGGGGATTGACACAGAGAGGAGACAGGGAGAGCGACAGAGAGACAGAGATCAAGATCACATCTATCCAAATTCTCTGCATCGCTCATCAAGCATGTGGGCAGATACTGACTACTTGTGGAAGCATAAACAATGCCAGATATCTCACTAAATAGGGAGAAATGTGTTTTAAATTGGACTGTTTTGATGGCATAGGTTGGATATACACTTTATATACAGATTAATTGCACCCAGCTGAGTCAATAACTTTGTCAAATGTCCGTGGTGCAACATGTTGGTGCCTATCCCTGAGTATCACAGTGTATCCTTTGTATTGTAGTTCTGGAGCAACAGGGTGAAAACAACTCCCATGATGCTTCTCTTTAACAGAGACAATATCTACAGGAGATAAACAAAAACTCAGACACAGTTCTAACAAAGAACTCATTAGATAACAATTTTAGCTCAAATTGTTCCATGCTTATGCATTTATTCTATTATTTTTATGGCCACACACACGACTGGTCCAGAAATAAAGTGGCTGGGATACCTTACAGAAAAGGAGCAATAATACTTCATTCAAATTGTAACATTTGAGGTAGTAGCTTTTCTTTGGGAACTTTTCTGATTTATATCTCAGGTGAAATAATAATGTTCTTTATTTGAACCAATCAGAAAAACATGACACTTAATTTTTCATGCTATGGGCACATTTAATATTTAACCTACACATTTAAGGTTTGAAACGTGACTTCAATAATATGGACACAAAGACTGAAATATACTAAGACTTATCCCAAATCATTTAGAGAAGTCAAAAAATCACAATATTTATTTCAATGCTCATTGAAAAGTTGTTCCTGAAAAAAATAAAATGAAGTTGTAGATTTTAAGCTGACTAAAAATCTTGAAACATTTTCTTCCCCTTAGTTATCCTTATGGGAAAAAAAAACAACTACAGGGATAGAATATTTTATTTTTGTTTTTATCCAGAACCAACATCAGCGAATCAATCTGTATAATAAACAAGATTACAGTACTATTTCAAAATGCACCATAAGCAAATTTTTCAACATTCTGGTGAAAGCTTTAAAAATGAAACATGGAATAACGTCCAAGCAATTTTACAGTGGTTATGGCTGGTTGAGTAACTAAACCTGTTACTAGGGAGACTGAATAAAGTAATTACCGAGATAATTATTCAATGTTATGATTTTAGGGGTTAACATGAGTGCCTGATTTAAAAGAGTGGGGAGCTGTTCTATGGACAGCCACTGCTAAAGTAATGCTTCAGCGAGATACACACAACTGATGCACCAGAATGTAGTGTTAGAGACATGTACATGACTGGGGTCAAATAGATTTCTGTATAAATTCCTACTTAATGTCTTCCTTGTGTTTCCATGTCTTTCATCTCCCTTTTTTTGGTCTGATTGGTTGCGCTTCTGCACTTCATTAGTGACATTCCAATAGGATATTTGAAACATGAATGTTTCTCAACCTTTGAACAGTTTCTTTGTACTTTTTTAAAACCCCAAAATTATTAAGTGTTGATGAGTTCTTTCTGTGGCCCCCCCACCCTCAAATCAAACGTCTGTGGTCAGCAGATCAGGGAAGACACAAATTTAAAGTAAAAACTGGTATGTTGTGGGGGAATGGAACAGACGACTAAGTATACTTGAACAGACTGAAATTGTATCATGAGGCATTACAGTTTTACACATCATGTTGCTAGGATACTGAACAAATTAAGCCAGTTTTACATCTGAAACAGACCCAATGCCAAAAAAAGTAAACTAATATATTGGCCGGAATTTACCGCCCCCCCCCCACCTCTCCACCACCAGAGGGCATGAGGAGGCGGGGTAAAATCTGAGGCTGCAGGTAAGGGATTGCCAAGGGGGCCATGAGGCCACAGGTCATTGTGGATCAGAGCACACAGGACTGAGATCATCTGCCTTTGCAAGAGGATATTGGCAGGTGCCACCCAACTGATCCAGGCACTGGAATCGCATCTTCAGAAACGCAATGGCTTGCTCAATAGTTGACCTGCTGAGCAGGTGGCATTGTTGTATTGCCTCTGTGCCTCTGTCTGGGGCTCCTACAGAGGGGTCAGCAGCCATTTCTTCAAGAGATTTCCCTTGTCCCCTTGAAGCCAGTCATGCACTTTGGGGGATGGAGTGAATTACCGAGGCTACTGGACTGGTAGAGGACGAAGGAGTCATGGAAGCTGCCAGAAAACCAAGTGCAGACATAGAGGAAGCTCTTGTGGTTGCAGACCACTTAGACATTGAGCGAGTAGAAGCCCTTCCTGTTGACGGATCTCACTGACTGGTCACTGGATGCCTTGATGGCCAACTGTGTGTAAGCGATGATGCCCTCCACCTGGGAGAATATAGCGATGGAGGCTGAACCCAATGCCAGCGCAGACCCATCTGTTTCAAAGTGGGTGTAGTCGCCTGCCCTCCTGAAAATGGCATCCTTGACCTGCCTGATGGCCTAATGAGATGCTGACTTTGAGATGCCACCTAGGTCCACAGCTGATCCCTAGAACAGCCTGGTTGCAAAGAAGTTCAGGGCGACGGACACCCTGATGGCTGCAGGTAAAGAATTGCCATGAGGGCCGTGAGGCCTCAGGTCTTTGTGGATCAGAGCACACAGGACCGAGACCATCTGCCTGGACAGGTGCAGCTTTCAACGGCACTGGCGCTCTGTCATTTGCAGGTAGCTGACTCTTGCGCTGTACACCCGATGTTTTGGGTAGTGCCTTCCTCCCTACGCTGTGCTCCTCTGGCCTCCTGCTGTCCAGGAGGTTGTACCTGTTGCAGCTCATTCTGGCTGCTCTGCCCAATGTCAACATAGACTGTTCCCATCTGAACCCCCTCAGCTGGGCTTTGTGCATTCACCAGGCCTTCCCTGCCAACAATAGCTGCCCATGTGATGCCAGCTGGCTCACGTACCTCTCCAGTTTCCTACCACTTACCATTGAGAAATTCAACTCTTCCAGCTGCAGGAATAGCTGAGGCTCATCTGAAGCAGCTGAGCTTTATTTGCTGCCTTTGCTTTATTTTAATCCGCCCCTCCCATAGACCTCATGGCCCTCCATACTGTTCACCTCTTCAGAACCCTGTCATATTCCCCCCATGGCGTCTTCCTCATTTCCAGCCTTCAAGAATTGCGAACTGATACTGACAAGCCTGTTAATGAGATCTTTAATGAGCTCAACAGGCACTTAACTGGAGGTGAAAACAGAAAGTTCTGGAAATACTCAGGAGGTCAGGCAGAATCTATTGAGAGAGAAGCAGAGTTAATGTTACAGGTCAGTGACCTTTCATCAGAACTGGCAAAGATTAGAAAAGAATTAGGTTTTAAGCAAGTGAGGGGAGCGGGGAGTTGATGGGGAAGAGAACAAAAGGGAAGGTGTGTGATAGGGCAGAGGGCAGGAGAGATTAAATCACAAAGCTGTCATGAGACAAAGGCAAAAAGTGTGTTAATGCTTATAGTGAAAGACAAAGCATTAGTCCAGAGAGAGTGTTAATGGCAGAATATTGAGCAGCTCTGTCTACATGAAAAACAGACACATGGTTAAAAAACAAAATAAAATAAAATCATAAAAAAATAGAAAAATATAAAAAAGGCCAGTCATGCTCTGAAATTATTGAACTCAACGTAGAGTCCGCAAGGCTGTAGAGAGCCTAATCGAAAGGTCAGTTGCTGTTCCTCGAGCTTGTGTTGATGTTCATAGGAACACTGCAGCAGGCCATGGACCGAAATGTGGGAACGAGAGCAGGGGGGTGTGTTGAAATGGCAAGCCACCGGAAGCTCAAAGTCATGTTTTCGGACTAAGCGGAGGTGTTCTGCAAAGCAGTCACCTGATCAGCATTTGGTCTCCCTAATGTAGAGACAACCGCATTGTGAGCAGTGAATACAGTATACTAAATTGAAGGAAGTACAAGTAAATCGCTGCTTTACCTGGAAGGAATGTTTCAGGCCTTGGGTGGTGAGGAGAGAGGAGGCAAAAGGGCAGGTATTACACCTCCTGCGATTGCATGGGAAGGGGAGAGGTATCGGGGTGATGGAGGAGTGGACTGTGTTGCGGAGGGAATGATCCCTTTGGAATGCTGACAGGGGAGGGGAAGATGTGTTTAGTGGTGGAATCGTGCTGGAGGTGGCGGAAATGGCGGAGGATGATCCTTTGGATGTGGAGGCTGGTGAGGTGGAAAGTGAGGACAAGGGAAACCCTGTTGCAGTTCTGGGAGGGAGGAGAAGGGTTGAGGGCAGAAGTGTGGGAAATAGGTCAGACACGGTTGAGGGCCCCGTCAACCACAGTGAGGGGGATTCCTCGGTTGAGGAAAAAGGAAGACATGTCAGAAGCGCTGTTGTGGAAGGTTGCACCATCAGAAGAGATGCGCCACAGACGGAGAAACTGGCAGAATGGGATGGAGTCCTTACAGGAAACAGGGTGTGAGGAAGTGTAGTCAAGGTAGCCATGGGAGTCGGTGGGCTGATGGGGACAGAAAAGATGAGGAAGGGAAGGGAAGTATCAGAGATAGATCATGTAAAGGTGAGAGATGTGTAGAAATTGGAAGCAAAGTTGATGAAGTTTTCCAGTTTGGGGTGAGAGCAGGAAGCGGCACTGATACAATCAGTCATCAACATATCGGAAAAAGAGGTGAGGGAGGGGGCCCGTGTAGGACTGGAACAAGGAATGTTCGACATATCCCACAAAAAGATAGGCATAACTAGGACCCATAACAACACCTTTTATTTGAAGGATGTGAGTGGAGTTGAAGGAGAAGTTGTTCAATGTAAGAACAAGTTCAGCCAGGTGGAGGAGGGTGGTGGTGGATGGGGACTTGTTGGGCCTCTGTTCAAGGAAGAAGCAGAGAGCCCTCAGACCATCCTGGTGGGAGATGGAGGGGTAGAGAGATTGGTCATCGATAGTGAAGAGAAGGCAGTTTGGGCCAGGAAACTGGAAATTGTCAAAATGATGTAGGGTGTCTGAAGAGTCATGGATGCAGTTGGGATGAGACTGGACCAGGGGAGAAAAGATAGTCAAGATAGGAATAAATAAGTTCAGTGGGGCAGGAACAGGTTGAAACAATGGGTCTGCCGGGACAGTCCTGTTTGTGGATTTTGGTAGAAGCAGGCTGTCCAGGGTTGTGGGACTGTGAGCTTGGAAGCTGTGGAGGGAACATCTCCAGAGCAGACAAGGTCAGTAACTGTCCTGGAGACAGTGGCATGATGTTCGGTGGTGGGGTCCAGGGGGAGGTGGGAAACAGTGTCTGAGAGTTGACGCTCAGCCTCTGCAAGGTAGTGCGCCAGACAACAACAGCACCACCCTTGTCAGCAGGTTTAATCACAATGTTGGGGTTAGACCTGACAGGACAGAGTGCAGCAAGTTCAGAGGGAGACAGCTTAGAGTGAGTGAGGGGAGCAGAGAAATTGAGACGGCTGATGTCACGCCGACAGGTCTCAATGAAAAGATCAAGAGTGGGTAACAGGTGAGAGGGAAGGGCCGAGGTGGAGAGTGGGTGAAAGGGTTTGCTGGTCGGGGGAAGGACTCCTGGTCAAAGAAATGAGCCTGGAGGCTTGCATCTGACCCATTCCCTCGCTGCTGGTGTCTCTTTAAAAAAAAAAAGTGTTGCATTCCAGAGGCAGCAGGTCCCAGTGCCGACCTCTGAGAACACAGTATTCAAATCACACTTGCCTCCGTACCCACACACAGCGGGCTTTGAAAATCCTGCCCAAGACATTACAGACCTTCAGAACATTTAGTGACTGGAATTCCTTTCAGTTTCGGAATGATAGCAGCTATTCTTCTGCCACTTTCGTGCTACACGTTTGACATCCTGAACCATGGGGAAATTCATCCTTGGACCTCTCCCTCTGCTGCCTTCCTCTCATGCCAAAGTGGATGAGCTCTGTAGTTCTGTTGAAGGGCAAATCTATCACCTGTGAAATGGTTGTCATGACCACTCTTTGGCTGATGTGGCACCTTGAAAAGATCCGGTGCTGAAAAATTTCAGAGCAGTGGTCACTTTCATAATGACTGGCAGAGCTGTTCTGGCAGTGGAGCAAGGCTGAAGATCTCCAATGATCAAACCCATGTTGCTTTGGGCAATCGTACCCTTTAAACACAGAGCTCCTCAGAGATCCTCGAAGGGCTTGTGCTGCTGATAGACACATGGTCGAGAGGAGTACCTAGTGGGCTGGTGCCTTCTGCCTTATTCTCCTCAATGCCTTGTGCTACTCTTTTATATAGTATTTACAATTCAGAGACAGGTTATTTTTTCCAACAGGTCTATGCCGGTGTTTATGCCCCACATGAGCCTTCTTCACCCTTCTTCATCGAACCCCATCAATATATCCTTCTATTCCTTTCTACCTCTATTTAGCCTTCCATTAAATACATCTATGATAGTCGTCTCACCTGCACCTTGTGGCAGCACGTTCCTCCTCTTCCACCATAAGGATAGCAGAGAGACGTATGCTTATGTGCAATCCCATACCTTCTCCAAAGTCATTGCCAATAAAAGCTGAAGGGGCTATCATACTGGAAAGACCTTTACGTATTAATTGAAAATAAATCTTCAAACAAACTTCAAGCTTCTTCCATATTCTGCAC
This sequence comes from Heterodontus francisci, assembly GCF_036365525.1. Classification (NCBI taxonomy): domain Eukaryota; kingdom Metazoa; phylum Chordata; class Chondrichthyes; order Heterodontiformes; family Heterodontidae; genus Heterodontus; species Heterodontus francisci. The sequence continues at coordinate 68,321,799 of NC_090377.1, read as the reverse complement.
TCAATGGGCCAGATTTTATTCCAATGACAGGGGTCCTGGTGGTGGGCCGGGAGGTGGCGGGGATGTAGGGAGAGACCCTGCCGCGGCACTCCGTCAGACGCCCGTTGTTATTCCATGGCAGGCAGCCAATGAACTGCCTGCCATCAGGAACATTGTCCCTTAACGGGATGAACTTCTGTCTCCAGAGCTGCTAGCCAACCAGCTCTGCAGTGCCAGCAGTGCTAGCGAGACTGGTGGCTACTGCTGGTATTGCAGGAGGCCGTGCAGTTCAAAGACTGGAGAAGAGCCCAGGAGAGATAAGTGGGGTCAGGGCCACCGGGGCCAGGCAGGCGGGGTTGGGGGTGGTGGGGGTGTGTTAGTGGGGGTGGGGTCTTCCTGGAGGAGGGGTGGCCATCACTGCTTGGGGGGCCCTGTATTGCCCCCAAAGGAAGGACTGCTCCTAACCCTGCTAGGAATCTGCCAGGCTTTACCCAGATGCTGCCAGACCTGCTGAGTATTTCTGGCACTTTCTGTTCTCATTTCAGAGTTTCAGCATCCATAGTACTTTCCTCTTATTTGTCTGGCGGTCTCTCCCTGTGGCGGTGGGCCCCTCCACCTTCAACAAAATTTAGGGGGAAGGAGGAAGGGGCCCTTCAGTGTCCATTAATTGGCCACTTAAGGGCCTCAATTGGCCTGGGGCTGGAAGGCAGTCCTCAGGCTTCCCGCCCCAGACAAAATGTTAGGGGGCCTGGGCGAAACCGGGAATAGTGGCCCGTAACACTTTGTTTGCCCCCCCACCTCCGTTCCCATCTCTAAGCGCAGAACAAAATTCTGCCCAATGTTTCAATAATTACAATTGTTGACCCAAGAGATTATTCAGTGATCTTACACACTGCATTTTTTTTTTTAAAGATGAACACACTTTCAGCTCACATTTGCAATTATGTTTTTTCTGGAACATTCACTGTTGTAAATGTCATGCTGGGCCCCCACCTGCCAAAAATGAGGCATATTAATTTTGCCATATGGACTTTAAATTTCAAATTGTTGCTGGGAAGAAGAGAAGGCCTGTTACAAGGGCTGCCAGACTTGGATGGAGAATATTTGCATACCAATAGGGACAAGAGAGGTTACTTCCCTTATCCACATCCTAAAATGAACTTTGATCATCAGGTATTGTGTGTAAGCAGAGTAATTCCAGGGTCAGCTAAGACCAGGAGAATCCACAAACAGATGTGGTCAGACCAGCTGGTCACATGACTAGCCTGCTTGGCAACCTGTTTTTTTCTGAACTGTACAAACAGTTTGAACTCAGAATGCCTGTTTGTTCCTGGACTGAAAAGACCTCTCCTGGCTGGCTTGCCACAACCTCTCCTGTCTGCTTCCATCTTTTTCTCACCAGCCTCTGAATCCACTGAAGGCACATGAACCCCAACAAAGAAAAGTCTCCTATAGCGAACAAGGTTTCAGAAGAATACTGGGTCCTAATGAAAAGATCCATCTACAATCAAGGACTCTATAGTGAGCTCGAAGAACGGTAACAAAAACTCTTCAGATATTGCCTCAAACTTTTCAACTTTATTTTTCTTCTGCTCTTTTCTGTCTCTATTTGCATGTGTGTATCACATATGCATGCTAGCGTGGGCGTGTTGTGTATCTGTAGGCGTCAACCGAATTAGAGTTTCAGTTTAAGTTTAATAAATGTTCAACTTTTCTTCTTTAAACCAAAGAAAACCTGTTTGTGCTGGCTTCTTTGCCTTATAATTGAAAAGCGGTGAACAAGGATTCACCAAGGAGGAGCTAAAAGGAGTGTTTAGAAATAAAACCCTGTTAGGGTAAGACCAGGTAAAAGGCTGAGAAGGAACCCTAGACACCTTTCTCACCGGGTCGTAACATAAAGCATCCAATTTTGAATCTTAACTTATACACAAAGGAAAAATCAGTATACTTCCAAAAGGATAAATCTTGTGTGCAGATGAATCAATCCAAGAGATGTGACCCTTTTCTACTCAGCAGTTCTTTAACATGGCCAACCTGCTTCGCACAAAGGCAGCTTGCAAAAGTACTGTAGGTATTTAATGAATCTAACAAAAATTTCTGAAAGGGACATTGTCATTTTAATACCAGAATGTAAACTGCATTTTCCAGTAATGCAAATTCAATACTACTGTGTATCTGGTAATAACCTTATTAAAAGCATTTTAACTGTTCAAAGTTTATCTGCTGTCACAATAATATGATTCTCTCAGTTGGTTTGGGGAAGAGTTCAAAATTTTAACACAAACTCTTGCTGCATCTGTAACATTTGAAACTACTCTGGTGGGAAGACAACTTTTAGCTGCGAACTGAACAATTGCAGACCAACAGCCAAAAATCTGATCACTGCAATTGTGAGCCAAATAGCCCAGTGCAAAAACTCACATCACAAATTGCTCATGTGCATCATGCTGTATAAAGATTACTGATTCATGCTTTTGGAAGCTTTTGTAGTGTCAAATATAACACTTCAGAGGAAAAACAGCACACGAGTTAACAAAGTTGAATTAATGATAGGACACTTTAAGAAAGAAAGAACTTGTATTCTTACAACATCTTTCACATCGTCAGGATGTCCCAAAATGGGACATTGCAGCCAATGATGTGCTTTTGAAATGTACGTTACTGTTCTAACAGATTTCCCTACAATAAATTAGGAATAATATCTTAGGCTACATTTCTAATACAGTCCCAACAGTGGACGCAGATTTAAGACTAGCGGCAGCATTGTAAGGCAAGTGAGGTAAAGTTAGTGGCCAAGGTAAGAAAGAGTAGAACTTCAGGAAGTGTTTGTGCTCCCTGGCTAAAAGTAACAAAGTGGTGTAGAAATTGATTCATGCCAACCTGTGAGCTTAAGCTGGGTGCAGGGAACAAACCTTGTGCTGGAGTAGGTAAGCCTGAGGCACACCCAATATTGGGCCTTGGGCCTCATGCACACGAGATCGGTGAAGCTGATTTGAATTTTGGGCTGCTGCGTGGCTGGTAGTGGTCCTGAAGTACATCGTAAGATTGGTGGGGAGGGTAGGACAATTTAGAAAAGTGGAGGAAGCAATCAGGAAGGTGGCAAGCTGGGAGCTAGCAATGGTCTTTGGCACTGCAGCAGACCCAGAGAAAGTGTTCCTGCTCCTCTCAGCTCCACATTCAGGTAATTTTTGATGGCGTCTCCAATAATCCTTTAAATAGCTGTCAGTTAGGCCACATGTCAACCATATTTCCCTGAACATAACTGGCCCAGTGCCGGCTGAGTACAGGGAGCATAATCTTGAAAAGGTGGCTCCCTGTTTGCATATGCAAAGGGTCAAAGTCCTGTTTCAGGTGCAGGCTCTGGAAATTTCTTTTCCTGCATTTATCATGAAGGTGAGCAGCACAATCCTGGCACGTAATGGGTGTACGAACCCCGCCTGCCATATTGGATTTTCAGGTGTCCGTTTTGCACCTGAAAAATGTGTATGCACAATCATACTTCTAGGCCAGCAACTTGTCTTTCCACTGGTGGTCGCATGCTCAGGCTATCGATACAAGCTGACAATGAGATATCAGCAAAGGGCCGCAGCCAAAATACTTCAAGCTGTGATTGTGACTTCTCAGGCACAAAGACAGATGTTTTTCTGCAGATGCTCTGGATTTTGCCCTACAATGTAAGTGGTTAGATTCCAGAACACCAGCATCTTGCAGAGATGCTTCAAGTAATAGTGGTTTTGTAATATAAAATACAGAAAATAGGTTTTTCCGAGAGGGTTACGGAGAGAGGTCAACACTTCACAAATTATAAAACAGGTCATTCTGGTGCAACAATATGTTGAACCATTTGCTCAGTAGTTTAGTTATTGCACTAAGGAGTTTGGAGGTTTAAAAGTCAGCCTCATTTACAGCTCTTGAGGTAAACATTAAAAAGTATTCTGACTGCTCGTAAAAATTCCTGGATTCAATTTTGAGTGCCCCCACCAGGCAGGAATGGACAGTAACATTCTGAAAATCATGACACTTACTGTATTTCCTGCTTCTGAAACCCCCACCGCCATTTTCAGTTGCTACTGCAAATGAGCGGTCAGTATGCCCACCTGTTTCGGGCAGACACATCAGTCAAAATGGGACATACATGGGATCCTAATGCAATTTTCAGGTAAGGATAGGTGGTGTATGTGCCATACAAGCTTCATCCATTGGTGTGCAGCTGTCTATATAACAATCCTTAAAGGGATGGCAACGATAAGTTTTTTAAAATATTTTTTTTGGAATTGAGAGGGCAAGTTGAAGCAATAACCAACAAGGAGGTCAAGGTTACACTTGTGGACAGAATGGAGGTCCTCAGAAAAGCAGTCATCCAATCAGTGTTTGGCCTCTTAAATATGACCAGCGAATACAGTATACTAGATTGGAGAAAGAACATGTAAATAGATGCCTTGCAAAGAAAGATATTTAGGGGCCTAGTCAATGGTGTTGGAAGAGGTATAGAAACAAATATTGCATCTGTTAGAAATGCATGAGGAAGTGCCAAGGGGAAGGCAGGGTGGTGGAAGTACCATTATATCCAAAATAAATAATGGAACTTACGCGTGGATACACAAGATGTGGGCAGGGTTCTTAATGAGTTTTCTGTCTCTGTCTTCACAAAGGAGAGGGTTGTTGCAGACATTGTAGTTAAAGAAGAGGAGTGTGAAATATTTGATACGATAAGCATAATGGAAATGCTGGAGGGTCTGATATCCCTGAAAGTGGATAAATCGCCAGGACTGGGTGGATTGTATCCCAGGTTGTTAAAGGAAGCCAGGGAGGAAATAGTGGATGCGCTGAGGATCATCTTCAAATCCTCACTAGATACAGACGAGGTACCAGATGATTGGAGGTCTGCGAATGTTGCACCATTGTTTAAAAAGGGTGTGAGGGATGAGCCAGGTAATTATAGACCAGTCAGCCCGACCTCAGTGATGGATAAATTGTTAGTTTATCCTATCACTCAGAATAGATTCTGTCATTAGAAAGGCACAGATTAATCAGGGTTAGTCAGCATGGATTTGTTATGGGAAGGTCATGACTTACCAACTTAATTGAGTTTTTGGAGGAATTAACAAGGAGCATTGATGAGGGTAGTGCAGTAGATGTGGTTTACTTGGATTTTAGTAAGGCATTTGACAAAGTCCCGCATGGCAGACTGGTCAGTAAAATGAAAGCCCATGGGATACAGGAGAAGGTGGCAGTATGGATCCAGAATTAGCTCAGTGTCAGGAAACAAAGGGTAGTAGTTAACGGATGTTTTTGCGAATGGAAAGCAGTTTCCAGTGGCATTCCACAGGGCTCAGTGTTGGGTCCCTTGCTGTTTGTGGTCGATATTAATGATTTGGACTTAAATGTGGGAGGCATGATTGGGAAATTTGCTGATGACACGAAAATTGGTCATGTAGTTAATAGTGAAGAGGATAGCCTCCAAAATGACATCAATGGTTTGGTTGAGTGGTCGGAAAAGTGGCAAATGGAATTCAATCCGGAGAAGTGTGAGGTATTACATTTGGGGAGGGCAAATAAAGCGAGGGAATACGTAATAAACAGGAGGATATTGAGAGGGGTAGAAGAAGTGAGAGACCTTGGAGTGCATGTCCACAGGTCCCTGAAGGTGGCAGTATAGGTAGATAGAGTGGTGAAGAAGGCATATGGAATGCTTTCCTTTATTGGCTGAGGTATAGAATACAAAAGCAATGATGTGATGCTGGAACTGTATAGAACACTTGTTAGGCCACAGCTGGAGTATTGCGTACAGTTCTGGTTACCATATTACAGCAAAGACATAATTGTTCTGGAGAGAGTACAGAGGAGATTTACAAGAATGTTGCCAGGGCTTGAAAGTTGCAGCGATGAGGAAAGATTGGATAGGGTAGTGTTGTTTTCCCTGGAACTGAGGAGGCTGAGGAGGCGTACAAAATTATGATGGGCCTAGATAGAGTGGACAGGAAGGTCCTGTTTCCCCTGGCGGGGAGGTCAGTTACCAGGGGACACAGATTTAAGGTGATTGGTGGAAGGATTAGAGGGGCCATGAGTGGAAACTTTTTCACCCAGATGGCAGTGGGTGTCTGGAATTCATTGCCAGGAATGGTGGTGGAGGCACCTCAATTCTTTTACGAGGTACCTGGACATGTACCCGAGGTGCTGTAACCTGCGGGGTTATGGACCAGGTGCTGGAAGGTGGGATTAGTTTGGGCGGCTAGTTTATTCAGCCGGCGTGGACACGATGGACTGTATGGCCTCCTTCTGTGCTGTACCTTTTCTATGGTTCTATGGTTCTATTCCAGTGGGGACAGCCCTATGAAAGCAAAGAGGGGAGGAGGAAGATATGCTTGGAGATGCTAACATGTTGTACGCAACCCCTCCCTCTCCACAACGGATGAGACAAGGTTGAAAGGGTGGGGGTTTAAACCCTAAAAAAAAAGGAAAGCATCCCCAACACGCTGTGCACATGCCCTTTGCTAGTGGCAACTTTTGAGCTGTGCAAGAGCCCCACCTTGGAGAGGCAGGACACTAGATCAACATAATTAAATCCGTCTCCCACAGTGCTGTTAGGAGTCTGATGTAAATTTAATTGCTGTCAGCTGGGTTTCTGAGGGCTCGGGAAACCAGGTAGCAAGGGGAGGTGGGTGAGAACTGCTGGCTACAGAATGTAAGTGCTTTTTACTAGCACTCCTTGTGAGCTAGCAGGTGCAAGAGTCCTCTCCTTGGCTCCTCAAGGTAGCTGATTACAGCCTCTCCCTATTCCCTGCTGCAATTGGTGAATTCCCCTGCTCCAGCCTTGATCTTCAGTCTGCCGAGATTGTGGTCGATCTGTCCTTTGTGCCCTCAAAACCCCAATCCACACCCTTCCCTGAGATTGGTACCATGGGGCAAGGGCAAAAAAGAGTGCCAGCATGAAGTGAAGAAAGAACACAGAGGGGCAGTGAATGAATAGCAGCTGATGCTTCCATTCTTCTCCCATCTCCCCAGTTCACGTTGCCATTATTCTCACCTTCAATTCATAATGGCAATCTTTTAATCCCCGCTCCTCAATTCATGCTGACAACCTTTCCTCCTCTTAGTTTATCCTGGCACTCTTCTTCTCACATCATGCTAGTACCTTTCAGCTCTTTCTGTGTGAAAAGATGGTACTCTCCTCCCCCTCCTTCCCAGTGCATGCTGGCACTTCTTTCTCCCCTCCTGTGCTCACATTGCCAGTTCATGCTGCTGCTCCTCCCCAACTAACAATAGGACTCTTCTTTCCCTGATGTTCTTTTCCCTCTTCTCCTACTCAACTTATAGTATACTTTTTCATCTTTCTTTTGTCCCCAGTCTACTCTGGGACCCTTATCCCTTCTATCCTCCCCCCAACATTCCCTGAACTACCAGTTGTTGCATCTAATCCAGCTGATGGAACTCTACTACACAATTTGGGCAGAAATTCTTGTATAATTCTGCAAGCAACTACTGCCTGGCAAAATGTAGGGGGATTATAATAAATTGGGTTCAACAGAGAACTGTAAATCATTTTGACAGGTAGATGAAAGACTGCCAAACCTAATTATTAGCAGTAGTTCCCACAGTCACTATAGTATCAACATTATTTGTACAGTTGCTAGACAACTTTCATTACCCATATCCATGGACCAAAACATGTGATTTAAGCAACCCTTTGTACGTTCTTCCCAAAATTTTTAAAACACTGATGTTCCCAAAACTAAAATAATCAAAAATGTTCAATACATTACTGGTATTCTACAGTGATGCATAAAATAAATGTGTGACATGTCTTTTGTGTGCACAAGATGTTAGTGCAGCCATTTGTTGCTATGCAGCCAGTGCTTAGATCAACAGTGTTCACCTATATTTTCACAGCTGAAATTCTTCTGCCATAAAATAGACTTTGACACTCTGGGTATTAACTTCTGCACTTAACAAATTGCACGTCTTCATAATAGTTGGTGCTTGGATTACAACAGCAATACATTTTCTGTAAATTCTATAATTAAATCAATAGTTCAATTTAAACTCATTTACAAATGAATAAATGAATGTGCCTGGAATTTTTTCAGAGCTGCTCCTGCTCTGCTGCTGGAACTTCGCCGAAAGTATGGCAGAAACCACAGATGTACATGCGTAGATGGGGTTTCTGCTGTGCTTCTGGCAAAGTTACTGCGGTAAAGCAGCAGCAACTCCAAAATGAATCCAGGCCATTGCGTTTACTATACACTGTTCTGTCACCTCTTTGATCTGGGTAATAATGGAGGCCAATCACAGAAGATCAAATGGATGATTCAGTGATCTGGAACTCCCAACATGGAGTGCTGCTCCTAGGGGGTGTAGCTTAGGAAAAATAGGGTTCCTTGTGAGCACTGTTCCCAAATGGAGCACTGATCACTCTTTGAATCTTTGTAGTCACAAGGATTTAAATAAAGATAACAACTTGCATTTATGCAGCACCTTTAATATAGTAAAACATCCCAAGATGCCTCACAGGAGCTTTATCAAGCAAAGTTTGGCACTGAACCACATTAGGAGATATTAGGGCAGATGACCAAAAGCTTGGACAAAGAGGTAGGTTATAAGGACCGTCATAAAGAAGGAAAGAGAGGTAAAGAGGTGGAGAGGTATAGGGAGGAAATTTCAGAATTTAGGGCCTTGGCAGCTGAAGGTATGACCACCAATGGTGGAGTAATTAAAATTGGGAATGCTCATGTGGCCAGAATTGGAGGACGGCAGATGTCTTGGAGGATTGTAGGACTGTGATAGAGAGGGGCACGTCCATGAAGAAATTTAAAACACGGATGAGAATTTTAAAAATCAAGGCATTTCTCAACCAGAATCCAATGTAGGTCAGTGAGCAAAGGAATGATGGGTGAACAGGATGGTGCAAGTTAAGATGCAGTCAGCAGAGTTTGGATGAGCTCATGTTTACGGAGGATATAAGATGGAATAAAGGCCTGCTCAAGTCACAGGAAAAATCCCGACCCGAACTGGAAGGACCCACATTGGACCCGAGTCTGACCCGGCCTGAGTCCCTCTATTTCCCCCGGGCCTGACCTGACCACCGAATGTTCCCTTTACTTACCTTGCGACTCCCAATCTGCAGCATGAGCATGATGATGTCATAGAGACGCTCACTCACTCACTGCGCAGACTCAGAGTTTCCTTCTTTGACGTCCCAGACTCCCAGCTCAGCAAGGTTTTTTTACTTTTAACACTTACCTGCAATTCTTGCCGTGTCCCCCCGACCCGGACTGACCCGACCCGAGCCCGAAAGCTGGACCCAGAAGAGCAGCCCGGCCCAATCCAAACCTGACACATGTCGTCGGGTCCCGTCGGGTTCGGGTCGGGTAGCAGGCCTTTAAGATGGAAGACCAGCCAGGAGTGTGTTGGAATAATCAAGTCTAAAGGTAACAAAGGCATGAATAAGAGTTTCAGTAGCAGATGAGCTGAGATAGGGGCAGAGTCAGAAAATGTTAGAGGTGGAAGTAGGCAGTCTTAGTGATGGCGCAGATATGTGGTCGGAAGCTCATCTTGGGGTCAAACGTGACACCAAGGTTGTGAACTTGTGTAATTTCACTCAGCTTCTGTTGAACATCAACCCACAGCATGAAGATTAAACACCATGGCACTCAATCCCTATAACAGTTTTACTGCATTTCAACAAAATCTGATAACACAGGCAATGAATGTTGTGAACACATCCTGTTTTTTCCTCCTGCTCATACTGCAAATGGTCTGGATTTTCAGTTGATAACAATGAATCTGAAGCCTGCTAGAACTGCTCAGTTTAAAAATCAAGACTTTTTAATTTCCAACAACAATTTGCATTTATATAGTGTCATTAATGTCGCAAAACATCCCAAGGCTGTTCACAGAAGTGCTCAAACAGAATTTGATCAAAAAGTGATCCCCAGGCAAAGATAAATTTGCATGCATAACGACAGATAAAAATGACAGGCCCTACAATCTTGCACTAATGTGTGCTGCAGGTTATATAGAATTATAGAATAGTTACAACACAGAAGGAGGCCATTCAGCCCATTGTGTTTGTGCCGGCTCACTGCGAGAGCAACTCAGCTAGTCCCACTCCCCTGCCTTTTCCCCGTAGCTCTGCAATTTTTTCTCTTCACAAAATTATGCAATTCCCTTTTGAAAGCCATGACTGAATCTGCCTCTCAGGCAGTGTTTTCCAGATCCTAACCACTCGCTGCATAAAAATGGTTTTCCACATGTCGCCTCTGGTGCTTTTGCCAAATCACTTTAAATTGATGTCCTCGGTTCTTGACCCTTCCACCAATGGGAACAGTTTCTCTCCATCTATGCTGTCCAGACCCCTCATGACTTTAACACCTCTATCAAATCTTCCTTCAAACTTCTCTTCTCTAAGCAGAACAACTCCAAATTTTGCAATCTATCCTCGTAATTGAAGTCCCTCAGCCCGGAACCATTTTCATAAATCTTTTTTGTACCCTCTTCAATGTCTTCACATTCTTCCTAAAGTGTGATGCCCAAAATTTATATCCCAAACCAAAATATGTCCTATTAGATTAAGGGGAATAGCTACTTAGGTGGCAGCATTCAAACTGAATTAACACTATACTGGAAGTTATAGCAAGGATGAATATAATTATTTGTGTGCTGTGGTATGAATTTTTGGTTTGCATGGCAGATTGGAGGCAATTTTAAAATTTGCTTCCATATACTAATGAGGACCCTGTTTTCGGATCCCTCAGGGAAATTGAACTGCCTTGGATTGAGCAGGCCTGATGTCTGCTTCGCTCAGGTTTTCAGGCATGGTCTAGCAAGCAGCCACCAGAACATACAAACATATGAATTAGGAGCAGGAGTAGGCCATTCGGCCCTTCGAGCCTGCTCCACCCCCATTCAATGAGTTCATGGCTGAACTGATTACTCCACATTTCCACCTACCCCCGATAACCTTCCACCCCCTTGCTAATCAAGAATCTATCTACCTCGGCATTAAAAATATTCAAAGACTCTGCTTCCACCGCCTTTTAAAGGAAGAGAATTGCAAAGACTAACAACCCTCAGAGAAAAAAATGTCTCCTCAACTCTGTCTGAAATGGGCGACCCTTTATTTTTAAACAGTGACCCCTAGTTCTGGATTCTCCAACAGGCAGAAACATCCTTTCCACATCCACACTGTCAAGACCCCTCAGGATCTTATATGTTTCCATCAAGTTGCCTCTTACTCTTCTAAATTCCAGTGGATACAAGCCTAGCCTGTCCAATCTTTCCTCGTAAGACAATATGCCCATTCCAGGTATTAGTCCAGTAAACCGTCTCTGTACTGCCTCCAATGCATTTACATCCTTCCTTAAATAAGGAGACCAGTACTGTACACAGTACTCCGGATGTGGTCTCACCAATGCCCCGTATAGCTGAAGCATAACCTCCCTACTTTTCTATTCAATTCCCCTCGTGATAAACGACAACATTCTATTAGCTTTCCTAATTACGTGCTGTACTTGCATACTAACTTTTTGCGATTCATGCACTAGGGCACCCAGATCCTTCTGTGGTTAGCACCACAGCCTCACAGCTCCAGCGACCCGGGTTCAATTCTGGGTACTGCCTGTGTGGAGTTTGCAAGTTCTCCCTGTGTCTGCGTGGGTTTCCTCCGGGTGCTCCGGTTTCCTCCCACAGCCAAAAGACTTGCAGGTTGATAGGTAAATTGGCCATTATAAATTGCCCCTAGTATAGGTAAGTGGTAGGGAAATATAGGGACAGGTGGGGATGTGGTAGGAATATGGGATTAGTGTAGGATTAGTATAAATGGGTGGTTAATGGTCGGCACAGTCTCGGTGGGCCGAAGGGCCTGTTTCAGTGCTGGATCTCTAAATCTAAATCAAAATCAAATCAAATCTCACTATTTAGATAATATGCTTCTTTTTCATTCTTCCTGCCAAAGTGGACAATTTCCCACATTATACTCCATTTGCCAAGTATGTGCCCACTCATTTAACCTATCTATATCCCCTTGTAGCCCCCTTATGTCCTCTTCACAAGTCACTTTCCAACCGATCTTTGTGTCATCAGCACATTTAGCAAACATACTTTCGGTCCCTTCATCCAAGTTATTTATAGCAATTTTTAAAAGTCGAGACTCCAGCACTGATCCCTGTGGCACACCACTTGTTACATCTTGCCAACCAGAAAATGATCCATTTATGCCTCCTTTCTGTTTCTTGTTAGCAAACCAATCTTCTCTCCATACCAATATGTTACCCCCAACACCATGAGCTTTTATTTTCTGCAATAACCTTTTATATGGCACCTTATCAAATGCTTTATAATCGAAAGATCATTTATCCCCAAATTGGAATGGCGCTGGCAGAGGATGGGGTGGACTGCACCTTTAGGGCTGAATTGTATCAACCCATTGTGGGTCGTGGTGATGGGACCAGATGAGGGTGGCGTTGACGCTGGTCATGTGTGCAGCTGGCTGACTGCGATCACGTGGCAGCCGGCCCATTTGAATGCAGTAGGTGCAGGTACAGGCCCAACCCATTGGAGCACAGGGCGGGTGGCGAGATGCCGATGGCGTCAGTGAAGATGAACACAGGTGCTGGTGCCATATTTAAAGTGCTGCCAGCCCTGTTTAAACTGCTGCTTCACTGAGTGACTTTGCTGCAGCTTTGCCTTTGTGCTACTGTACTGCTATGCTGCTGATCCCACCCTGGAGTCCCTGTGCTGGTATCCAAGGCCTTACAAGGCCAGGAACGGAACGGAAGTCAAGTGGGACCATGTCAGGCGGAAGACACCGGAGTGACCCCACGGATCAGCATTGACTCCCTGCGGATTCTCCTCCAGGCTGTAAGGGAAAGGGGGGAGCTCCTCTTCCCAAGGGATGGCAGCAAGAGACTCTTCTGCCTAACCAAGCAAACCTGGATGGAAATCGCAGAGGAGGTCAGCAACCATGGGGTCACCCTCCGAAACTGGGTCTAGTGCCACAAGAGGGTCAATGACCTCCTTCACTCCACCAAGGTGAGTCTTCCAAACCAATCTTATCTTTGGGGCTTGCATCTGTCCAAGTGGTACGGAGCGTGACATGGTCAGGGAGTGGCTGCAAAGTGGGTGGCATGGGCTGAGGCAACAGCAGATTGTGTCATATGTATGGTTGTATCTCCAAACATTGTCCTCACTTTCCCCCTGCACATCCCTTGAGAGCGGACGTGAGGAGCAGGCATTTGGGAGCCCGCACCAGGGGCAAAGTGCTACCACCAGCACAAGTGTCCTGCAGGTTTCTGTGGGAAGACTAACAGTGTCTCTCTTTCTGCTCACAGGAGAAAATGGCCCACAACAGTAGAGAAAGGGAAAAGATTGAAGGTGGGATCCCGGACATCCAAGAACTGACCCCGGCAGAGGAGGCGGCCCTGGGAACCAGCAGGCTCACAGGGCAGCCGGTCCATAGCAGATGGAGAGACTGGAATGTCCAAGAGAGTGAGGAGGCATTATGGCCATCTACAAAAACACATCATACATGGTAGGCATGGCAGATCCATGCAGCAGAACTCCTAAATGTTTGCATTCTCTCATGCAGGTCATGGCATCTTGGAGGGAAGATCATCTGCTGGCGCCACTGGAATCCTGTTGTCTTCTGAGGATGAGCAGCAAGAATCCTCAGATGGTGCACTGTTCCCCTGCACCTTCCACCAGCACAGAAACTCTCACCTCGGTGGGTATGCGCTCAGGCTTAGATGCAGGATCACGAGTGGGTGAGAGCACCACACAGGCCCCCAAGCAGCTGACAGAGGCTGTGACAGGTGAGGCCACTGACAGTCAGAGGACTGTGGGAGGCCTGGCCCATGCTGAGCCCCCAGCTGCTGACGAGCCTCTGGTGTCGGCAGCACAGAACATGCTGAAGTTACAGAGAGGGGTAAGGGAGCATCTGGCAGAGCTGCCAGAGGCAATGCACAGTCATGCACAGATGATGGAGGAGTCCATCCATGTCATGAGTGCTGCCATGTCTCAGGCATGCGAGTGCATGGCTTCCTCCATCAAGAGGTTGGTGATCCTCCTGGAGAGCCAGATCCCAAAGACGCGTGCAGACCTGCATACCCTTGCCTTGGCCATGAGTTCAATGGAGCAATGGCAAGGCAAGAGGGGGTTGAGGCGCTCAGTGTCTTCTCTAGGCCCTTGACCATATATGGTCAGCAGGGAGATTCAAGTGAGCCTTGAAAGAGAGGAGGAGAGGAGGAGAGGCTGACTTCCACATCTGGAGGCTCCCCTCAGGGCATTCTGTGTGGATAGTGGCTTCAGTCCCTCTGCCACTGACCCAAGCTCCAGTAGCTGTGACGACTAGATCCGCAGGCATAATAGTTGAGCGCCACGATGATCTTCAGGCCCACGTGTTTAGGGTGTCCACCAAAACCCATGGGTCGCAGCTCATCCTGCAGCACGGTGCATAAGTCGGTGATGGTCTCCCTGGAGAACTGCAGTCTTCGCTGACACTGCTACTCGGACATCTGGAGGTAACTGAGGCAAGTACAGTACACTCTCTGCCATAGATAGGCCCTCCTTGGCATGGCCGTCTGCTGTTGCTCCCCTAGCCGATCTTCACCAGCTCGCCCAGCTGCTGCTTGGCCCTGCTTCCCTCTGAGTGCACTCCCTTTGCACCCAGCTTGCCTTGAGGGCTGCACCCACTTTACACCCACCCTTGCCTTGAGGGCTGCACCGCTGTTGGGCAATGGCTGCAACACCCCCCTGTTCTCCTTCTTGGACTCATGCAACATTCTCCATGCCAGTCTTCCTGTGGTGGCACTGAGGCAAGGGGATCTGAAGGCACGTGATCCCCATGCACGGTTCACTAAATAGGAAACCATCCATTAAATCTGAGTCAGGCCAATGCAAATATATGGTAAATCCCTTTTCAGCAATTTTAATTGCAGTCCCGCCGCATTGTAGTAGCAATGCTGCCTTGGACCTTTTCCGCTGCTGAGAAAATCCGGAACCGAAGTCATGACGTCGGATTTATGGGCGAGCGCCTCCCCTCCCAATTTTTTGGCCTCCAACGCCTCCAATCTCACTGCTGCTGGCCAGATAAAATCCACCCTTTAATGTTTGCCTATCTTTTCACTTTTGGAGCTGGTGGAATTTTGCCGGAAGTTTTGATTTAATTTCATACATGATTTGCAGTATCTCTCCTATTTTCTTGCCCGATTCTTTGGCTGACCTCTTTTTATTTTCTGGAAGCCGGCCTGTACACTCTCTCAAAAACTTCAAGTTTTCATAGCTGCAATTAGACCAGCCATCCTGCTGATTAGTGGGAGCACAGATTCAAAGCCTAACAGAATGGTGAGAGCTGGAATAGACCTGCCTGTGGCTGCTATTACTCTGGACAGCAGCATATGCCAGACCTCCAGCCTTCACTATTGTTAATAATATTAAATCAAAGTAAATAAAAATAAGGACAGAATATTGACTTTAAAAAGGGGCTGAGTTACATCTATGCGACCTGGTCTAATTATATGTTCCCCTCTAACCCTGCTTTACCTGAATATTACTACACTTGCCTTTGACTGCCTGTATGCAATGCTACGGATGATCAACCAGGTATTTTTACCTTAACCCACATCCATTCTGAATGAGGAAAGACTGCAAAACAAGTTTTTCAGCCTGCAAAGAAAGCACATGCAAGCTGATCTTTATGGAGGTACCTCAAAATTTAACAGCGTGAATGAATTAAACCTGGAATACAACTTTAAATTAAATTGTGGTAGACCTAGGGGCACAGATTCAAACTAGTAAAAAATAAGTTTAAGATTGATAATTTGTGTTCTTCAGCAGTCCTCGATCTTCTGACTCTCTGCTGCTATCCCAGGCTTGATTCCCATTTTAGATAAGCCTACGGCTTCCCCCTCTGCCTCTCGACATCTTCCAAAGGGCCAATCGAGATACTCATCACTGCCTCCATACAAGCAGCCACCCCAACGGCCCAATCCTACTCTCTCACTGACCTTCCCACCAAGCGTGCTGCGAAGGAAAATCTTTCCTATCTCCTTCCCATCCCACTCACCCCTCCCAATGCCGACCCTGTGGACTTTGCCACTGGATCAGCTATCACCATCTCTCTTTGCATCTCCCTCCAAAATGTCCATTCATTTGTGTACAAGGCATTTCCTTGCCATTCAATTGTATTGAGCTTATGGTGGATGACTGCATCATGGCCCTGATGGAAATCTGGCACAGGGTCATGACACCTTCCCCCGAAAAGAAGCCTCCTCACTTGGCTATACCTTCCATCACTTGCCTGCACAAACCACTGAAGTGGAGCCATGGCTCTGATCTTCAAATGACACCTTGATCTGTCCCCCTACTCCTCTGGCACCTTCTCTTCCTTTCAGCATCTCACCTTGTTTCACCCTGCTTGTCTTTCATTTAAAATGCTCGTTCTCTACCACCCACCCAAGTGTCATGACAATCTTCTCACCAAGATATCTACACTGCTTTCATCCTTCAGTCTCTGCACTGAGCAACTTCTCATCCTCAGGGATTTTAACTTCCATCTCAACTCATCATGCTCTCTCCCCTCTGAGTTCACTGCTTTATCCTCGCTTAATCTTTCCCTCTGTATAAAATCCCCTACCCATATTCATGACCACCCCCTCGACCTTGTCGCACTACTCCCATCTGATCATTTTGTGTATCACTCTTCACCCACATCCTCCTTCCCTCTCCTAACTCTGCTTCCTCTTGTGTCCGCCTATACATTATATATAACTATAACTATACATTCAAAATCCCAGCTGTCTAGCCTTTGGCCGTCCATTTGTTGCAACATTTCTGCAGCAACAAATTTGCTCAATCATGCCCTCACCTACACTTTTGATGCCATAGACCTCATTAAAACCATTACTCTCTCATGCCCTGGTTGTTCCCCTGGTACAGTCCTCATTTCCACTCCCTTAAGTCCAACAGAAATGGACTTCAAAGTATATGGCAGACGACTGATTTAGTCATTCATTGCCAGATCTGGCTGGACCAGATAAAACACTGTCAGGTCTGAATCTCCTCTGTCAAAACTGCTCACTATTCCAATATCATCCTGAAATACAAAGATAGACCCTGGATTCTTTATTGCAAACCATCTTCTTAAATCTCTCTTCCCTGCCTCCTCCGCCATCATCCACAACAACAAGTGCAAGGAGCTCAGGGACTTCTTTGTCATTAAGATCAAGGCCATCCATTTAGCTGCCTATGCCGCTTTCCTCCATACCCCTAGCCCAGCAGGCCAAACGTCCTCTAAGGTTTCCCCCTACCCTCGCCCTTTAGATTCTTTCCTATCTCCCCTCATGTCCTCTCCAAGGCTATCTGGTCCGTGAGACCCACCTCCTGTTTCATTGACCTATTCCCACTAAACTGCTGGCCACCCAACTTCCTTTCATGGCTCTCATGTTAGCTGATACTTTTAATAGTTCTCTCTCCTGAGGTACTTTCCCCTTCATCTTATATGCCGTCATCACCCTCGCCTTATAAACAAAACAAGCCTTGACCCCTCCATCCTTGCAAATCATTGCCCCAGCTTCGACCTCTCTTTCCACTCCAAAGTCCTTGAACATGCTGATGCTTCCCAAATCCGTGCCCATCTTTTCTGGAACTCCATTTTTGAATCTCTCCAGTCAGGTTACCTGCCCTGCCACAGTACTAAAATGGCTCTTATCAAAGTCACAAATGACATCCTCTTTGACTCTGACAAGATAAACTATCTTTCTTCGCCCTTCTTGGCGATGTTTGTATATAACTGATCACATCATCCTCCTTCAATGCCTTCCCTCCACTGTCCTGCTGGGTGGGAATACATTCGCCCGGTTCCATTCCCATCTATCAAGTTATAGCCAGAGAATCACCTGCAATGGCTTCTCTGCCCACCTCGTACAATTACCTCTGGTGTCCCTGAAGGATCTAAGCTTGGCCCCTTCTATTTCTCATATAATTGGTGACATCATTCAAAAACACAGCATCAGATTCCACAGATATGCTGACAACACCCAGATCAATATCACCAACCATTCCACTGTAAATAAACTGTCAGGTTGCTTATCTGACTGGATGAGCAGAAATTTCCTCCAACTAAATAGTAGGCAGACTGAAGCCATTGCCTTCAGTCCCCACCACAAACTCTTATTCACTAGCCACCAACTCCATCCCTCTCTCTGGAAATTGTCTGAGACCGAACCAGACCATTCACAACCTCAGTGTTGTATTTGACCCAAAGACGAGCTTCCAAGCATATATCTGTGCCATCACTTAGACCCCCTATTTCCACCTCCAACTTTGCCCCATCTCAGCTCATCTGCTGCTGAAACTCTCATCCCTGCCTTTGTTACCTCTAGCCTTGACTATTCCAACACATTCTTGGCAGGCCTCCCATCTTCCGCTCTGCATAAACTTGGGCTTATCCAAAACTCATCTGCCCGTATCCGTACTCGCACCAAATTCTGTTCACCCATCATCCCTGTGCTCAGTGACATACATTAGCTCCCGGTTAAGCCACACTTCGATTTAAAAATTCTCATCTTTGTTTTCAAAACCCACCATGGCCTGCCCCCTCTCTACCCCCATAACCTCCTCCAATCCTACAATCCTCAGAGATATCTGCAATCCTCCTGGCTTCTTGCACATTCTCAGGTTTTAGTCACTCCATCATTGGCAGCTGTGTTTTTAGCCCTTCCTAAACCTCTCCATGCCTCTAGCTCTCTATTCTCTTTGAAGACACTCCTTTAAACCTAACTCTTTGAGCAAGCTTTTGGTCATCTGTCCTAATATCTCCTGATGTCACTCAGTATCAAATTTTGTTTGATAATGATCCTGTGAGGGGCTTTGGGACGTTAAAGGAGTTACTTAAATGCAAGTTGTTGCTCTTTTTCTTCTTTACACAAAGAACAATGAACACTCGGATTTTACTGTGAAACAGAGTAGCAGATTAGATGCAGCATCTAAGTAATCTGGGGTTTTTAAGAATGGATGAATTAAACTGGGCAAATGATCTTATTCAGGTGTAATTATCTTGTGATCTAGGGAATGTTGACTCAGTCATTTTATGCATTACAAGCAACGGAACTCGGATCGGGGCTTCTCACTTCCGCAGCATATCCCCCTTTATAGGTGAGTTCATACACTCAAAGCTTTCTACTACAGAAAGCTTTCTAAAGAATTGCAGTGTTAACAAGTAATCTTGGGAATATTCCACACTCCAAAACAATTCCAGTTTGCAACTGACCAAAGTAGATGATGACATAGTACACAACTGAAGCTTTACTGGATCCTTTATCTTTTATAATTCTGAAATAACTTAGATACGATATACACGACGAATGAGAAGTGTAGAGGAAGTGAGGTTACCTTGGAGTGAATGTCCACAGATCCCTGAAGGTAGCAGGACAGGTGCATAAGGTTGTTAAGAAGGCATATGGAATTGTTTCCTTATTAGCCGAGGTATAAAATATAAGGGCAGGGAGGTTATGCTAGAACTGTATAAATCATTCGTTAGGCCACAACTTGAGTACTGTGTGCAGTTCTGGTCACCTTGTTACAGAAAGGATGTAACTGCACTAGAGCGGGTACAGAGAAGATTTACGAGAATGTTGCCAGGACTGGAAAAATGCAGCTATGAGGAAATTGGATAGACTGGAGTTATTCTCCTTGGAACAGAGGAGGCTGAGGGGAGATCTGATTGAAATGTACAAAATTTTGAGGGGCCTGGATAGAGTGGAGGTGAAGGGTCTATTCACCTTAGCAGAGAGGTCAGTGACAAGGGGGCATAGATTTAACGTGACTGGTCGAAAAATTAGATGGGAGATGAGGAAAAGCTTTTACACCCAGAGGGTGGTGATGGTCTGGAACTCACTGACTGAAAGGGTAGTTGAGGCAGAGACCCTCAACTCATTCAAAAGGAGTCTGGATATGCACCTCAAGTGCTGTAAGCTGCAGGGCTATGGACCAAATGCTGGAAGGTGGGATTAGAATAGGTGGATCGTTTATTGGCCAGCACAGACACGATGGGCCAAGTGGCCTCTTTCTGTGTCTTAAACTTTCTATGATTCTATGGTCTTATTTGCTGCTTGCAAAGTGCCTAGAAAGTCAAATAACATGCAGAACAGAGGCTATGAATTAGTCTAATTTTAAAGAAAGACATTAAACATTCCATTTTTTACAGAATAGACTGGAAATAACACCATATTGAAACTGTCGATATTAAGGCCGTGTTTCTAATTTAGCAAGTTCTGTACTTCTCTTGGAGCAGTGCTATTGGCATCTGCCCCAACTTCAGTTCCAGTACAATAAGGTGGACAAGTGGTATTGCTACTGTTGAAAGCGCACAGTACAACCCCAAATGGTGTTTCTTGTGCCTTTCCGTTTAGCTGGCAGCAAGTGATCAGGAAAAGCTGCCACTTGGAGCAGAGCCCCAAGTTTTTTTTCGCAGTTGGTCAGTAGTAACTACCCCGACATCAGGGAACAGCTGTGAAAAGAAACAACAGTCCTGATGATGACTTTGAGACAATGGGACAATTGTTTTTGTGTTGCCTCTGCTACTCTCAGATCCACCTACACCGTAACTAGGTCAGATCCTGAAGCAGTAGCAATCATGTCACAAGTTAATTACAGATGAGGAAGGCATAATTTATCCATCCAGAGAGATATCCTTGTATCATTCCATTGTAATTGTAATTTATCTTAAACAATTCTAGTGCTGGTGCCTCCATAGAACCATAGAAAAATTACAGCACAGGAAGAGGCCATTCAGCCTATTGTGTCCATGCCAGCCGAAAACTAGCCACCCAATCTTATTCCACTTTCCAGCACCTGGTCCATAGCCTTGCCGGTTACAGCACTTCAGGTACATGTCCAGGTATTTTTTTTTTTAAAGAATTGAGGGTTTCTGCCTTCACCACCATTCCTGGCAGTGAATTCCAGACACCCACCACACTCTGGGTGAAAAAGTTTTTCCTCATGCCCCCTCTAATCCTTCTACCAATCACCTTAAATCTGTGCCTCCTGGTAATTGACCTCTCCACTAGGGGAAACAGGTCCTTCCTGTCTACTCTATCTAGGCCCCTCATTCTTTTGTACACCTCAATTAAGTCACCCCTCAGCCTCCTCTGTTCTAAGGAAAATAACCCTAGCGTATCTAATCTTTCCTCATAGCTGCAACTTTCAAGCCCTGGCAATGTTCTTGTAAATCTCCTCTGCACTCTCTCTCGAGCAACTATGTCCTTCCTGTAATGTGGCGACCAGAAATGTACACAATACTCCAACTGTGCCAAACAAGCGTTTTATATAGTTCCAGCATTACATCCCTGCTTTTGTATTCTATACCTCAGCCAGTAAAGGAAAGCATTCCATATGCCTTCGTCACCACTTTATCTGCTTGTCCTGCCACCTTCAGGGACCTGTGGACATGCACTCCAAGGTCTCTCACTTCTTCTACTCCTCTCAATATCCTCCTGTTTATTGTGTATTCTCTCGCTTTATTTGCCCTCCCCAAATGCGTTACCTCACACTTCTCTGGATTGAATTCCATTTACCACTTTTCAGCCCACTCAACCAAACCATTGATATCATTCTGGAGACTACGGCCATCCTCTTCACTATTAATTACACGACCAATTTGTGTCATCAGGAAATTTCCCAATCATGCCTCCCACATTTATGTCCAAATCATTAATATATACCACAAACAGCAAGGGACCCAACACTGAGCCCTGCGGAACGCCACTGGAAACAGCTCTCCATTCACAAAAACATCTGTCGACTACTATCCTTTGCTTCCTGTCACTGAGCCAATTTTGGATCCAACCTGCCACATGCCCCTGTATCCCATGGGCTTTCATTTTACTGACCAGTATGCCATGCAGGACCTTGTCAAATGTCCTACTAAAATCCATGTAGACCACATCCACTGCACTACCCTCATCAATCCTCCTTGTTACTTCCTCAAAGAATTCAATTAAGTTAGTAAGACATGAACTTCCCTTAACAAATCCATGCTGACTATCCCTGATCAGTTCATGCCTTTCTAAGTGGCAGTTTATCCTGTCCCTCAGAATTGATTCTAATAATTTACCCACCACCAAGGTCAGACGGACCAGCCTATAATTATTTGGCCTATCCCTCGCACCCTTTTTAAACAATGGTATAACATTCGCAGATCTCCAATCCTGTAGGGTTTGAAGATGATCCTCAGCACATCTGCTATTTCCTCCCTGGCTTCCATTAACAACCTGGGATGCAATCCATCTGGCCCTGGTGGTTTATCCACTTTCAAGGACGTCAAGGATGTTAGTACTTCTTCTCTCATTACGCTAATCATATCTGATATTTCACAGTCCTCCTCTTTTACTACTATGTCTGCATCATCCCTCTCCTTTGTGAAGGCAGAGGCAAAAAACTCATGAAGAACCCTTCCCACATCTTCTGCATCC
This sequence comes from Heterodontus francisci, assembly GCF_036365525.1. Taxonomy (NCBI): domain Eukaryota; kingdom Metazoa; phylum Chordata; class Chondrichthyes; order Heterodontiformes; family Heterodontidae; genus Heterodontus; species Heterodontus francisci. Next base: position 68,299,354 of record NC_090377.1, on the reverse strand, counting down.
ACGTGTAAGTTCCCCTGTACATCTCTGATAGACCCCACTCTTTCCTTAGTTATCCTCTTGCTCTTAATGTACTGATAAAACATCTTTGGGTTTTCCTTGATTTTACCTGCCAATATTTTTTCATGTCCTCTCTTTGCTTTCCTAATTTCCTTTTTTACTTCACCCCTGCCCTTTCTATAATACTTTAGAAAGCCTCGAGGATTAAGATTTTTGCGATTGTCATATCCTTTCTTCTTCTGCTTCAACATAACCCGCAAGCCTCTAGATAACCAGGGGGCTCTAGATTTGGCTGTACCACCCTTTACCTTTGTGGGGACATGCCTACACTGTGCCTGTAGAATCTCGCTTTTGAATGCCTCTCACTGGTTTGTCACTGACATTCCTTCCAGTAGCTGTGTCCAGTCCACTTTCGTCAGATCGCCTCTCAGTTTTGTAAAATGTGCCTACCCCAATTTTGAACTTTAACTCCTGTCGTATCTTTTTCTTTTTCCATGATTATGCTAAAAATAACTGTATTATGATCGCTATCCACTGCTACTTCATCTACTTGTCCAGCTTCATTACCGAAGACTAAATCTAGAATTGCGCCCCTTCTCGTTGGGCTTGTTACGTGCTGGCTAAAATTCATGAATGCATGAATTTTGTGCCCTTCACACTGTTTGTATCCTAGTTGACATTAGGGTAGTTGAAATTCCCAACTATTCCCACTACTCCATCTAGAAGTTCATTCCAGATATTGACCACTGTTTTTGCAAAGATAAATTTTCTGATGCCAATTTTAATTTTGTTTTATTAGTTTGAACCCAATACTCCATACGATAAACTATAAGATGATCCCTTTCCAGGCTGAAAAGCTCAAGTCTCTTCTGCCTTTCTTTGTAACTCAGCCTCACAGCTTTTCTCTGCACCTCTTTTTTTATTTTACGTCATTTTGCAGTCGTTATGTACAATATTAAACAAGACAGAAAATATATAATTTAGCTATATTTACCCTGCGGTATTTCAAGACTTACTTAACTTTTACTGTTTTTTCCTGTATTTCATCAATCTAATTTGGTAGGAATAAGGAAGTTGCAAGAATCCTTTCTTCAAGAGTAAATTCCCAACTGGGAAATTCCCTTGCTGGCATCTCATGAATAGAAGGTATTTAAATGGGCCATTCATACAGCCACAAGTCTGGTTACCCTGCAGTTGAATCTAACTAAATCTGCAGTCAGAAATTGATGTATTTTACCTAGCAATGCAGTGGCTAAATATAGTATTTAGACATCCACAAATAATTCATAACTACAGCCAAATTTCTGCTGTGGGTAAGGGGACAACGTCTCTACAAGTTAGCCAGTGATCTACACCAGGGGTTCTAAACTGGGGTTCCGTGGCCCCCTAAGGTTTCAAGGGGGCAAAACATGTCACCTTGTCAGAAGGACAAAGATTACCACCAATTAAAAACAAAAATTAAACCGAATGGTGAGCCTCTTTCAATTAAGTAATCTCTGTAAACTGGGTCTTCCAGCAGTGTTGATTGGCCAGTTTCTGGCCAGTTGAGGAGCTGCTGGGGAAGTGGACTGGCTGAAGCTCCTGCCACTCAGAAGTTTGGAGACGGGTTTCCATTGAGAAACACTAGGGGAATCATAAAAGGTACAGAACAGGAGAAGGCCATTTGGCCCATTGAGCTTCTGCCGGTGCTCAATCGTCAACTGGGGTTACCTACTGCTATTCCACTTCGCTGACCTTTCCCTATATTCTTGTATCCTTGCTTTTAGCCCTAACTTCTCCCTCATTCATCTAATGATAATGATAATTCTATGCTTCTTTGTTGAAATTTTGAAAAAAATATGAGGATCAAAATGAGGGCATTCAACCCTCTGCTTTCAGCATATCATAGGAATATAGCACTTTCCTTTACAAAGCACCTTTTCCATTCTCATGACATCCCAAAGCTCTTCACAACGAATGAAGTACCTTGGAACTATATTCACTGCTGTTATGCAGGCAAATGTGGCAGCCGATGAGCAATGACATAAATGATTAATCTGTTTTTTTGTGGTAGTTAATTGGCCAGGACACCAGGAGAAACTGCTGCTCTTCTTCAAACAATTCAATAGGTTCTTTTACAGTCTGGGTTTTAGACCTCACCCAAACGACAGTACTAGTGTCAGTGTGGGCTACATCCTGAAATTCTGCAGTGAGAATTGAACCCACAGTCTTCTGACTCAGACGTGTTTTACCAACTGAACCAACATGGCATGCCCAACTTTTAGTGCCATTACCTCACAACACGATCAATTTTGTACCTTGTCACCAAGGAAAAGTTCATCTTTTTCTGCTGATGTTGGTTAAGGAATAAATATTGCCCAGGACATACAGAGAACTCCCTGGTCTTCCTGAAAAGAGTATCTACCTGAACTGGAAGATGGAACCTTGGTTTAAAATCTCATCTGTAAGACAACAGCTCTGACAATTCAGAATTCCCTCAGTACTGGACTGAGGTGTCAAACTAGGTCCTGAAGTCTTGAGAGGACCTTCAACCCACAAACTTGTGTAAGCTTGAGGAACTACACCTTGAAGTGGATTGGTTGATTTTCCTGGGCACTCACAGCGACCAGATTCTCCCAGAGAAAGAGCAGCTTTTCATCAGAGATCTTGGGGAACAAGAGGGATGATTTTATAAACAATGGAAGAAAATTTGAGAAACTCAAGAGAATTCAAATTCCATTAGAAAGAAAGACCTGCATTTAATTAGCACCATTCACAACCACAGGATATCCCAAAGTGCTTTATAGCCAATGAAGTACTTTTGAAGTATTGTCACTGTTGTAAAGTAGTAAACACGGCAGTCAATTTGCACACAGCTAGCTCCCACCAACAGCAATATAATAATGACCAGATAATCTGCTTTTTATGATGTTGATTGAGGGATAAATATTGGCCAGAACAACAGGGATAATCTTCCTGGTCTTCTTTGAAATATTGCCATGGGATCTTTTATATGAGAGGGCAGATCAGGCCTCGATATAATGCCTCATCGCTGTACAAACAGATGGAGCAAAAAGACAGGCGGACTTTTCTGAGGGTGAGGGATTATATTGCGAATCAGTTCAGTGAAGCTTTGCACAGTCACAAAATAACAGATTACATCTTCTGAATAATTTGCAACTGATTAAAACTGAGTATTTCCAGGGCGGTTCCTAACTAATCTCCCACACTGTCTGCAGAATCCTAGGTATGCCCATAGCCTCAACAACAATTTTCATTGATGTAGTGCCTTTAACATAGTAAAACATCAATTGTGCTTCACAAGCACCGACCAACCCAAGGAAATATTAGGACAAGTAGCCGAAAGATTAAATAGAAAGGAGGGTTTTAAGGAGTGTTTTAAAGGCAGATAGAGAGATGGAGAGACAGAGAAGTTTAGGGAAGGAAACCAGAGCTTTGGGACTAGCCAGCTAAAGGCACGGACATCAAGGGTGGAGCGATAAAAATCTGGGATGTGCAAAGGCCAGAATTGGAGGAACGCATAATCTGAGGGCTCTAGGGGCTGGAGGAGGTTATAGATACAGGGAGTGGTGAGGTCATGGAGTGATTTGAAAACAAGAACCAGCAACAAGTTTCACATTAAGTAAAACAAAAATAATAGATGTGTAATTGTATAATTAATTTCTACACAGAAAAAACACTTGTGTTACAGGGGTCCGTGGAATTTTTATAACAAGGGAGGGGGACCTCAGAAGTAAAATGGTTGAGCACCCCTGATCCATGCCACATACGAAAAAGCTAGAAGATAAGCCTGGTGTTAATTTTTATCATGTGATACTGTATCATGTGAGACAAGGAGGCCAAAGAAGATACTGAAAAATAAAGTTACTCCCTTCAGGAAAGATTCCTATTTAACTCACAAATCGAGGGATAGATTACTTAAGGAATCCAAAATGAAGCCAGATAATTAGGTAAGGGCATAGGTCCTGAATTATTAAAAAAGCCACCTCATACTTTTGATGTTGTCCTGACAACAGAAAGAAATGTTCACAGGTCATGTTGTTACTTAGAACAATGTGGTTCTACTCTGGAAGTTTCAGTTTACGCAAATACCCAATTGTGGAAGACACATGAAGTCAAATGGCTTTCTTTTGGCATTACTGTAATGCTTTCATACATTCCAGCTCCTCCCATGGGGAAGTAAGTTTGTAAGAACACAGTTAACCTATCTTGTTGCCATCCCCAAATAATGTAAAACAATGCTTCACAGAGAATATATTTTGAAACTTCCTGCTATGTTATCTTTCCCAAGACTGGTTTAAGCTAAAGATATTGAAATTCCAAAACAAATCGACAATATATTTTAAACCTCCACATATTCAGAGACTTTTAAAACGTGCATACACATAAGCTGTCACCAATACATAGGAAATACTTCATGCGTAAATAATTTCTTTATGGAACATACAAGGTTTCAAATACATAATGATCCTTTACAAGGGCTTTATTGCCTGAGATCCTGTCCAGAATCATCTTCACCTCAACAGAATTTGTTAGATGAATGCTCATTGTACATTTATAAGTTAGGGGTTTTATTAAATGGTTCAATCACAAGACAACCCCTTGTACTATATAAAGAACTTGGTAAGTACAAATGGACAAACAAAGATTGTTTTTTTCAGAAAATATAAAAATATTTGACAAAAAAGCTTTTACATTTCCAGATAAACTAAAATGTAAGTGTGCTTTGAAAAAGCTGCTCAGTTCCTGAACAATCACAGCTCTCATTACTTTTCCCAGATAATAAAGTCCAAATAACTGACCTCTACAGCTCCAACAGCAACAGTAACACTTTGCCAGGATCCTTTTAACACTGCACAGGCAGGGGCAGCACTCAGTGCCAGCTCTCATGCTTCCTTGGTAGTTCTCATGGCAGATAAGCACAGATACTGAATGGTCCCATACAGCAGATGTTAGAGGGAGCTGCAGTCATTATCGTCTACTCTCTCCAATCTTCTGTACTGAGTAATGGCAAAGGCACTTCCCAGCTGAGGGTGGAGCCAAGCCGAGGCTGGTGCCGGAAACTTCCATTAGCAAATTAATGTAAAACTGACATGCATAAACAACTTTGAACAGACACACCTGTGAACAGAATCAATCACTACACTGCACTAATCAAAGAATCACATTCTGTTGATCACAGTTCAACACAATGCACTACTCATTACTGTATTTTACAAAACACATTTGTATTACCAACCTAACATTGAGAAGGTAACAAAATAAAATGATAAATGTGATAATCACTGATTTTAGATTCACCACAGATTCAATGTAAATATCTGTTCAGCTGTGGAAGCTGTGTGTATACATGGTCATCACTGAATATATAAAAATAGTTGGAAAGGGAAACAAAATTCAGTTTCCGTGCTTTTAATTTTTTTTAACCTTTCAATTAGCTATTTTCACTCTACTTCCAGCCTCAAACTCAAAAATTGGCTCAAAATTATTGCACTCAACTGTAATCCAAGAAACTAAAGCTGATGTTATTGCCAGTGACAGCTCACCTGAGGAAAAATGGTCTGACCTTGGTAGCAACAAACTTTTCAGGGGCCTTATGTTGTCAGAACATTTGTGGCCTGCAAAATGTACTGAACTGGCTCTGTACATAATTTTCTAGTCACATTATATTGTTGGGAAAGAGCAGAATTTGGCCTTTACGTGTGATTTTCTCCATGTAAAATAGACATGTTTTGGACACAATGGGCGGTTTTTAATGGACGTGACGCGGATCTCGCCCACTGACTGAAGAGCCGAAAAGAGCCTCGCATCGCTTCTTTCGAGAAGACCCACTGCATTATTAGAATTAGAACATTACAGCGCAGTACAGGCCCTTCGGCCCTCGATGTTGCGCCGACCTGTGAAACCATCTGACCTACACTATTCCATTTTCATCCATATGTCTATCCAATGACCACTTAAATGCCCTTAAAGTTGGCGAGTCTACTACTGTTGCAGGCAGGGCGTTCCACGCCCCTACTACTCTCTGCGTAAAGAAACTACCTCTGACATCTGTCCTATACCTATCACCCCTCAACTTAAAGCTATGTCCCCTCGTGTTTGCCATCACCATCCGAGGAAAAAGACGCTCACTATCCACCCTATCTAACCCTCTGATTATCTTATATGTCTCTATTAAGTCACCTCTCCTCCTCCTTCTCTCCAACGAAAACAACCTCAAGTCCCTCAGCCTTTCCTCGTAAGACCTTCCCTCCATACCAGGCAACATCCTAGTAAATCTCCTCTGCACCCTTTCCATAGCTTCCACATCCTTCCTATAATGCGGTGACCAGAACTGCACGCAATACTCCAGGTGCAGTCTCACCAGAGTTTTGTACAGCTGCAGCATGACCTCGTGGCTCCGAAACTCGATCCCCCTACTAATAAAAGCTAACACACCATATGCCTTCTTAACAGCCCTATTAACCTGGGTAGCAACCTTCAGGGATTTATGCACCTGGACACCAAGATCTCTCTGTTCATCTACACTACCAAGAATCTTCCCATTAGCCCAGTACTCTGCATTCCTGTTACTCCTTCCAAAGTGAATCACCTCGCACTTTTCCGCATTAAACTCCATTTGCCATCTCTCAGCCCAGCTCTGCAGCCTATCTATGTCCCTCTGTACCCTACAACATCCTTCGGCACTATCCACAATTCCACCGACCTTAGTGTCATCCGCAAATTTACTAACCCACCCTTCTACACCCTCTTCCAGGTTATTTATAAAAATGACAAACAGCAGTGGCCCCAAAACAGATCCTTGCGGTACACCACTAGTAACTAAGTGCCAATCGGGTACCTAATTGGGCAGCAGCAGGCTTTCCCTGCGATTAAAGACCCTGGGGATGGAAGTGCCACTCGTTGAGAGCTACCGGCCAATAAGAGGCCAGTAGCTCTTCTATTCAGCAGCGCCACTGGGGAGGCAGTGGCTGCTGCTGGTATCACACCCACTCGAGACCCAGCATCATCGATGGACCCAGGCCACAATTGAGTGATGGTGGGAGGGTTTTCGCGGGGTGGGAGTGTAGGGTGGTCGGCAGCAAGGACGGGGGTGGTGGGGTGGGGGGGGGGGGGGGGTTTTGACTCTCAGTGGGCCCCCCACTTCCTGATGCTGGGTTCCTCGATCAGGCACTGAGTGCCTGTGAATGACGGACTCCCTGTGAGCTGGCAATCAACCCACACAGGCTTACTCATTGTGCTCCCTGCATTGCCACAGGCCTGCCGGCTGTTGGGCTAATAACAGTGGTGGTGGGAGCAGGCCCTTAATTGGGTATTAATTGGCCACTTAAGAGCCTCAATTGATGGCGGGGAGGGAAGACCGTCCACACCCATGGAACCGTAGCAATTAAGAGTCAACATTATGAAACAGGAGGGGAGAATAAAGTGACATTTTTTGAAAAGAAAATAAATATTCCAAACTGTTCAGAATGCAGCAATCAATTGGACAGTCATGTGCAACACAGTCCTTTCAGACGTTAGTCCATTGGGAGTGGAAGTAGGTGCGCATGCAATTTAAAGATTGCGTTCTTGGAGGTTGGACTGGGTCCCCTGCCTCTGGAACACAAAGCTATTTTTAGTGGGATGCAGGGAGGGAAGGAACAGCAAACCCGCACGCCTCCAATTCATCATCTGTTGAGCTCTTTAACAGGCTTTCAGGAGCAGTTTGTGATTTTCAAAGGAAGGACAGGACGAGAAAACGTCTAGAGTAAGGCAGTTGAAGATGTGAACAATGTGGAGGTCCATGAGGGATATGGAAAGGGTTGATTAACATGATGCAGAGGTCCAAAATAAAGCTCAGCTGCTACAAAAATGCATTAGAGTAGCCACTGCTGGAGCTGTAAAACTTGCTTTTCTCAGTGGTGAATCATAGGAATCTGGGGAGGGACATGAGCCTGCTGGCATCATTGGGGCAGCTGGGGTTGGCAGGTGAAGGCTAGGTGAACACAAAGTCCAGCTGAGGAAGTTCAGATGGGAACAGGCTACTCTGACATTGGACAGAGCAGCCTGGATGAGCTTCAGCAGATGCAACCTTCTGGACAGCAGGAGGCTGCAAGAAGAAGGAGGCACTACTCAAGACATAGGATCTACTGCCCAAGAGTCAGCTACCTGCAAATGACAGGGCACCAGTGGAGTAGGTGTGGTTAGCATCCTACCATCTATGAAAGATGATGGACCCACAGCAAACAATCCATTTAGGTGGGGTGTCTTCTCTTGGTGCACCTTTGCTGATGGCTGTGAAGATCAATTCTTGAGAGGCAGGTTCTGCCATAGGTGCTGCATGTGAAACTGCCAAGTGATGCCATGAGTTGTTGTTTTTGACGTTGGCGCCTGTTGCCAAGCTGCTGTAACAACTGGTCGTTGTGGTACTGCACAGCAGTCCGCAGGATGTGTCCCCATTTCCCTCTTTCGTCAGCTAGTGACTCGCAAGTGCAATAGTTGACATTTAGGGCCTTCATGTCATGCTTGCAAGAATCCTTGAAGCAGAGCTTTGGGCACCCCACTGGTCATGTGGCCCCGGCTACCTCACCACACAGAAGATCCTTGGGTATGTGACCTTCTTCCATCCTGCAGACGTGTCCAATCCACTGAAGCCGCCTCTCTTTGATTAGTACCAACACACTTGCCTTTGAAAGGACGGCCACGTTTGTGATTTTGTCCATAACTGCATCTGTCAAGGTCTCCGATGCCCTGAATTTCTATGCAACGGGGTCATTTCAGGGATCAGCTGTGGACTTAGATGGCATCTCATCACGCCATCAGGCAGGTCATGGATGCATAGTCAGACAGCTGGGGGACTACATTCACTTTGACACAAATGGATCAGGCACAGAGGGTATTGGGTTCTACCTCCATCACTGGATTCCCCCAGGTGCAGGGCATCATCGATTGCACCCATGAGGCCATCACGGCACCCAGTGACTGGCCATTGAGATCCAGCAACGGGAAGGGCTTCCACTCCCTCAATGTCCAACTGGTCTGAAACCATAACAAGAGCTTCCTCCATGTGTGTGGTTGCTTTTCTTCACCAGTTCAGGCTGCCTCAGATCTTCACTCCATCCCACAAAGTGTGTGGATGGATCCAGAAATCCCTTGGAGAAATCACCACTGACACCTCTACGGGAGCCCCAGACAGAGGCACAGAGACAATACAACCAATGCCAGCTGCTCAGCAGGCCAACCCACTGAGCAGGCCATCGGGCTTCTGAAGAAGTGGTTCCAGTGCCTGGACAGGTCAGGTGATACCCTCCAATACCCTGCTGCAAGGGTCTCAGTCATTGTGGTGGTCTGCTGCGCTCTCTGTAATATAGCCCTCCAGAGAGGTGTGGACCTTGAGGACAGTGAGGCCCTGGAAGGAGATAGCTCATTGGGGGAGCAGAGGAGGCAAGAGAGGAGGAGATAGTGGGGGATAACACTGAACAGAGAGGTGCCCCTTCTGCATGATGAAGTGGCTAAATAAATAATCCACAGTGTGCTAAGAATTATGTTGACAACCAATTTAAGATTGTCTTTAGGGCTCGCAGTATGGCACATTTCGCATACTGGAAGCTACATATATTAATACACAGGGCCCTGTTCTTTGCAGACAGAAAGAACATGTACACACATTGCACCTGTTTCAGCTGAACAAAATAAGTGACAGCCATTTGCTGATTCATTCCTCAGGGCAATGCCTTGACCAAATCAGAGTCAAGCTGCCTGGTTTAAATTTCAAACAAAGCTTGGCAGTTAACTGTCAGTCACCATAAACTGGTGCATTCTCTATGGCAATGCCTCTACCAATCAGAGTTAACTTGCCAACCAATCAGCACTCTCTTCTCATGCAGTATAAGTTGTTGTTTTCCCAGACATTGGTATTCTTGTGGATTGCCCTGATGAGTGCAAAACGAAAAGCTTTGACAATATAATTTGTATTTTCAGCAATTCTCAAGTTCTATACTACCAAATGACTATTTGTCGAGATATGTTCCTTCAATAACTATTTACAAATGCAAATTTCTATGTCAATTACGCTGCAAATGTTAAGAAACCTTGACAATTTACATTGTATTAGAAGAAGTGGTTCCAGGGATTTCTGGAAATGCAGTTTTATACCTTTGTTTTATAGAATTGTACAGGTGATTCCTTCAGAAGGAAGGATGTTGCTGTCTACAGTGAAAATTTGGTATCCAGCAGGCTTCAAACAGAACACAATCTGTTTTTGATTTCAATTGTTCAAACATAAGTAATAGCCAACACGGATCTTATTGTATGTTTGTTTGGAACGCTGCCAGCTTAGTTAATCTAGTTTAGAGAATTCTTTAGTCTGGAGTAATTAGGACATGAACATTTATTACATAGAACTACGTACATCTTCACACTAGTCTGTGTGGCTCCTCCAAAGCCACGCTGCATCTATCTTCAAGTCTCTATCACATGAGATCTCTCACATCATCATGGTAGGAGGTATTCTTTACACTCTCAACATTACCCCTTTCAGACCCTTATACTACAACTCCCTCCCTCACCAAGACTTTAACCCAATATATATTTACATACATTCACTTTTTATTTACATACTACCCCATCTCCCCCCCAAGTCGCTGACTTCATAGATTCAATCTGTCAGGAGGCTTCACAACTCTCCCTGATCTTGTTGTCATCAGATGCGGAAGATTGGTAGTCTTTCTCTGAACTCTTGTTTCTTGACTTGGACAGCCTTCACTGAGGTTTGTAGTATCCTGATCTTTCTGAATTTCAGGTTCAACATCGGATTCATCCAAATGTACAACCAATTGATGTCTTTGATATAAAAGAATACGATTCTTTCTGTTGCTTTGTATAGCACATTCTGAAGTTCTTAGTACATAAGATCACTGTTGATTCTCCTCTCTCTAGGGAATTACTTCTTTTCTGCTTTGGTCTCGTACCCATACCTTTTGCCCTTCTGACAACTTCGGTAGGTTCCTGGTATGGTATTTCCTGTTATAATTATGGGCTTGTTTCTTTTGGTAAGACTTTTCTCCCTCTTGAACCTGAATTTGTATTCCTGAGTGTAATTTCTTCCGCAAAATTGGAAGTTGCATCCTAAATTTTCTTCCCATTAACAGTTCGGATGGTGCTAATCCACATAACAATGGAGTAGTTCTGTAGTTCAGAAGTGCTGATTGGAATTCTTGATTTTTCTTTAACAGTGTTTGAATAGTTCTGACTGCTTGCTGAGCTTCTCCATTCGATTATGGATATCTAGGGAACTTGTTACATGCACAAATCCAGTGATTTCTGCAAAGTTTTTGAAGTAATCGTTTACAAATTGTGGTACATTCTCAGATACTATCGGATCAGGTATACCATGTGTTGCAAAGATTTCTTGTAAAACTGGAATGATTGCTTCAGGTGTTGTTGTGTACATATGTTTAACCTCGATCCACCTTGAAAAATAATCTACTACAAATAGAATTTTCCATTAAAGATGAAAAGATCCATCTCCAAATATTCCCATGGTCTGGTTGGGAATTGGGTCAAGATAAGAGGTTGTCTCTGATCCTGTTTGTGAATTGCACATACGTGACAATTTGAAATCATCTCTTCTATATCCTTCGATATTCTTGGCCAAACGGATACCTGAGCCCGTGCTCTACATTTAGTTCTGTCCATATGACCCTGGTGTATTTTCTCCAAGATCTCTACCCGGAGTGACTCTGGAATCACCAGTCTCTCGTCATATACCAGCAAACTATCCAGCATGGTAAAGTATCTCCTGTGGTCAAAGAAGATTTTTATCCTCTTACAACTGGGACCCTGTTGTGGCCAACCTTGCTTGCAATATTGGCGGACACAGATGCATTCTTCAACTTGCACCTGTGCTTGACGAATTTGTTGGACAGAAATAGGAAGTGGAAATTTACTAATGGCTCTCGTCTTTTGCGGGTCTGCCATTATGCCGCTACTGCGGACAATGTATCCTAAAACACAAATGAACGTTTTTGAAAACTCACACTTCTCATTGAAGTTAGGTCTTCATCCTGCAGACGATTCAAAACTGCTCTAACCCTCAGGTTATGTTCTCCAATGGGCTCTCCATGAACTAAGATGTCAGCCATATGGCATATTACACCTTCAAGGCCCTGGAGAATATTCAACATAGTGCTCAAGAGTATTTCTGGTGCTAATGTGATACTGCATGGTAGATGGTTAAAACAAAATCTTCCAAACGGAGTAATGAAAGTTGTCAATAACCTTGACTTTTTATCCAATGGAACTTGCCAAAAGCCACTATTCACATCAAGCTTCGTGGACACAGAACTTTTGGATAACTTTGCCAAGCTTTCATCCACTGAGGACATCACATGAACCTGTCGTGCCATAGCCCTATTAAGTTGAGTTAAGTCTACACAAATGTGAAGATCACCATTAGGTTTAGGAACTGGAACCATTCACGAACACTACTCGGTAGGTTCAGTAACAGGAGAAATCACTGGTCATGTCTTCTAATTGATGTTGGACTTCCTTCATTAGTGGCTGTGGAATCTTCATAGGCATGAAAAGCCACACTGATTTAGCATCTTTCCACAATGTAATACCATATTCAGTTTTCAGTCTGCCTAGACCAGTAAACAATTTCTGGAATTCCTCTTGAAAGTAATTCCCGGATGCTTGTTGCTTAACTTCTTCTACACTCTTTACAAAATGAATGTCAATACAAGGTCTTCTATTTAAGAGAGAGAATTCCTGATTCTTTAGAACATGCAATGTTTCTAATATCTGCTTTCCCTTGTACTGGAGTGTTGTCTGTAGCTTCCCCTTTACTTAGAGTTCAAACCCCTCCTGGACCATGTAACTGGGTTTCTGTTGGTTGCAGAAAATGTGTTGATAACCACGGCTCTTCGTCTGATAAGACTGTTACACTTGCTCCAGTGTTGCATTTAAAATTAGTTATATGTCCATTGACCTATATATCTGCAGACCAAAATGCCTGATTCGGATCATTGATCTCACCAAAAGAGTGTTTTGGTTGCTCTTCTGAAGGAGGTTAACTTCGTTAACTACTCCATTCTTAAATGCTTTTTCTTTTGAACTTACGGGAGTAGAGATTTTAGTTTGGCACATTTTACCAAAATGCCCAGTTTTCTTATAGTGGAAGCATTCTGCTTTGTTTGCAGGACACTGTCTGCGCCTGTGGGTACTTTAGATGCCACATTGCTGGCAGGGTTTTTATGAGTCTTCCGCTCCCCCCCAACCCCCTCTCCAGTGTACCGTTTTTCTGATGCCTCTTTCACAGCATCTGGTTAAGGAACTGTACGGTTGCTGGAGGGATCCTGAACCAAGGTCTTTCTTCACCTCTCAGGATTGCTCTGTTGTTCTTGCGACCTCCGCTGAATTGCTTTGTCCAGGGTGAGGTCTTCTTTAGACTGCAATAAATCTGATAGGGATTCATCAGCAATATCTACTACAATGTGGCCTCTTATTAATTCTGCTTTAAGGTCTGCATATTCACATCCTTCAGCTAGCCTGCATAGGTCACTGATGGAAGTATCAACTGTTTCACCTGGTTTCTGGAACATTCTGTTGAATCTTACTCTTTCCAAAATCTTATTGCTCCACAAGTTGAAATAAGAATCAAAAGTTTTTAAAACTTAGTCAAATTTGGCAGTTGTCTCATTAATACCTTGTCTTGCAATATCATCTGCTATAGCCCTAATAGAATACAATAAAGTTTTAACCTGCTCTTCTTCAGACTGGCTGTCCAGTTTGGAATCAATTCTGTATCTGAGAAACCTTTTTGCCAGAGTGGCCAATTTTGGGTTTGATTTGGTCCTTCCATGTGTCCAAATCACTCTGGAATTGAGAATTTAAGCTCCATTGCTTCAGTTTGTTTTATTTTCAGTTGTGTATTTTTCCCTCCAGTATCGGGAGCTACCCTTGCTTTTTCAGTTCCATGCTGAGTCCTGCTATGGCCAACGTTTTTGCCTTTAAAATCTCACCGCTAGACTAAGGATTACTTTCCTCTTTATATTAAACACAGTTTTATAGCATTACAGCTATACTCCTTTAACTCCCTTCTCATAGTGAAGTGGGGGGGGGGGGGGGGGTGGGGGGTGGGGATGCGAGGTGCTCCAGCAGCGACAGCTTGTGCCATGGGGGAACCCTTCGTCAGGCACAGGGCGCCTGATCAGGAGGGCCCCACCCCAGCATACAAGGAGGCCTCCAGGTTTTACTTGGGGGGGGGGGAGGGGGGGGCCTCCTCAGCTGGTGAAGTGCTCGTCCGCCGCCAGTAACACAACAGCGGCAACGGGAAGAGGCCCGAAAGTGGCAATTAATTGTCTAGCTATGGCGGGCAGGCCATTTGGTACCTCCCCCCCCCCGCTCATAAAATTGCAGCTGGGGTGGGAAGGCAACAGGAATGGCACCCCCCCGCTTCCCACTCAATTTTACAACCCCCATCCCCTGCCTCCAGCCCGCTCCCATGGGAGGCAAAAATCTCCAGCCTAATTTTTACTTCCAATGAATTGTCTTGGCATTTAATAGTTTACTTACAAATGTAGCTGTTCAACTGTCACAATAAGCTTTTGGGTTACATTTAGTAGTTTCGAGTTGATAAGCTGTGCACAAGTTCTACACATGTCAAGAAATTAGATGTTTACACATTTTCAGTGATAGTGTATACATATATCAATTGCTCCTCTAATTTTTGTAGCCTGCTGTTATTACCTCAAGCCCTGCCAGTTTCCATGTTCCATCACCTGTCCTGTTTCCTGTTTTCAATACTTAAAATTCACAATTGACATGTAGAATACATATAGTTAAAAAACTGCTGGGAAATTTAGTACTTATACAGATGATGTTGAAACATATTAATTCAGTATACTGCATCCCATCAAACAGCTATGTATGAGGTCTGAGACTTTTTTCCCAGTGCTAAATTGCAAAAATCATGAAGACCATAAAATACTTTACACTTATATATTTTTCTTCCAAAATCTGCCCAGCTCCACCAGATTAACCTACTCCTGCTGGTCTGACTTTCCAGTCCAGTTAGAGGTCATTAATTGCATCACCAAAGCAGAATGTCACTACATTACACAGACTGTGCAAAAATGGAGAAAATAGGATACTGTGCCCAATGTTTAATTCTCAAATTCCCTTAACTACAGTTACCCTCATTTCTCAACAATAAGATTACTTTAGTGAATCATCTTACCTGCCACACTGCTAGCCACCTAAAATATTACATTTGTAACAGAGTAAGAATTTAAAAATGCTATTTTAATTTCTCACAATAATGACTCATATTTGAGTAAGGCATGATTTTCATGTATTGACTTAAGTATCTGTTTTCATAATGGCCTGTATACATTTTCAAAGCTTTCAACTAGAATCAGCGATTCCTTCTTGTCCCTGTAACTCCTCCTTCAATGTTTCTTTTTGTGAAATTATAAAAATCCATCTATATTCACGGTCTTATTAGGTACAAGATATGTGGCTGAGAAAGTCTGTTCCTGGCCCTTCAGTATCACTGCACACTTTACCCAGTGTGCAGACACCTGGTCCCAGCAGCTACAGCAGCACAACTGAGAGAACTCTAGTTCTTCAGCAGGCTCCAACTTGCAGAACCCTCTCCTTCATATATGTGTTGTTAATAGTGGGACACAGTCTTGAAACGTGAACTGCACATTCCAATGATCAGCTGCAGGTTCTGTTAAATATCGGTATTTTTGAGTGTACAACACACCATGCATACTAATTTTTATTATGCTCTTAGAAGAGGAGCAGGAAATTTTCCTGGTGATTGGCCAACATTCCTTTCTTAACAGACAACTTTCAAAAGAATGAGAGGGGAAATAAGGAGAAATTATAGAATGGTTATGGTCCAGATGAAGTTTCATTCAGATCAATCGAGTCCATCGAACTGGAAAGGTCACAGACCTGAAATGTTAACTCTTATTTTCTCCACAGATGCAGCCTGACCTACTGAAAATTTCCAGCATTTTCTGTTTTTGTGTTTGCTAAACACAATTTTCCATGAACAAATCCATGCTGCCTTTTTTTAATTAATCCACACGTCCAAGTGACTGTTAATTTTGTCCCAAATTGCTGTTTCTAAAAGCTTTCTCACCACCAAGGTTAAACTGATTGGCCCGTAGTTGCTGAATTTATCCTGACACTCCTTTCTGAACAAGTTATGATGATCTGGAATGCTCTATCTTAAAGGAATCAAATTTCATCGGGGTTTGTTGGAGTTTTCTTTTGAGGTTGTAACTAGCAGGGCACGCAAAGGAGAACCAGTGGACTCATGGGATTAGGAGTAATACATTAACATGGATTAAGGATTAATGAACTGAAATACAGAGAGTAGGAATAAACAGGCAATTTTCAGGTTGGCAGACTAACTAGTGCAGTACTGCAAGTATCAGTGCTTGGGCCTCAGCTATTTACAATCTTTATCAATGACTTAGATGAGGGAACCAAGTGCAATGTACGCAAGTTTGCTGATGATAGAAAGTTAGGTGGGAAAGTAAGCTGTGAGGAGGAGGCAAAGAGGCTGCAAAGGGATATAAACAGGTTAAGTGAATGGGCACAAACATGGCAGATGGAATATAAGGTGGGGAAGTGTGAACTTATCCACTTTGGAAGGAAAAATAGAATAGCAGAATACTTTTTAAATGGTGAGGGACTGGGAAATGTTGGTATTCAGAGGAACCTGGGTATCCTTGTATACTAATCACAGAAAAAGTTAATATGCAGGTACAGCAAGCAATTAAGAAAGTAAATGGTAGTTAACCTTTATTACAAAGAGTATAAGAGTAAAGAAGTCTTACAACAACTATATAGGGCCCTGGTAAGACTCCCATGATTATTGTATTACCCTTGTTACATGCGCCTCCAATTTTCTGATTTATTCTCTGTCCTACACCACAACTACTGTTTGGGGGTCTATAAACAACTCCCACCAACATTTTCTGCCCCTGCTGTTTCTTAGCTCCACCCAAAGTGATTCTACTTCTTGATTTTCTGAGCTAAGATCTTTTCTCTTTACTGTCTTTATCCTATCCTTTATCATCAGGGCTACTCTCCTTTTCATTTTTGCCTATCTATTCCAAAAGTAAAGTATCCCGCCCACCGCATCCGCCTCTGCCGGGCCCGGAAGCCACGCTGCAATTTTGGGTGGCTCAGGCCCTTAATTGACCTCAGGCAGGACTTCTACCCCTCTGAGGCAGGAAGTCCTGCCTCCAAGAGCTGCGGCCAATCAGAGGGCCGCCAATTCTCCAGTTCCAGCAGTGCCACCGGGAGCAGTAGCCACTGCTAGGACTGCACCCAGTGAGAGGAGTCCCAATGGACAATGGCCTCGGAGCAGCTAAGCAGGGATGAGGCCTCGCCAAGGACAATCAGTTAGGCCCTGGTGAGGGGGGTGGTGGATCAGACAGCAGGGTAGGGTGGTTAGTTTTATGGGGGCAGATCATGCTGCTGGGGGCCCTCCATGGGGCACAGAGTGCCCAATCAGGAGGGCTTAACCCCAGCCCGCAAGGGAGCCACCAGGCATTAGTGGGTGGCCTCCTCAAATGCCGAAGTGCCCGTCTGCTGCTGGGTAAAGTACCAGTGGCAGCAGGAGGCCTTTACGTGCCAATTGATTGGCTACTTAATGGCCTCAATCGTCCTGGGGCAGACAGGCCTTTTGCCACCCTCCCTCCACTGGTAAGATATCAAGCAGCAGGGGCAGGCAGGTAACAGGCACAGCAGTCCCCGCCTCCCACACGAATCCCAACTCTCGACCTCCCAGCCTGCTCCTGTGGGAGGGGCATAAAATTCCAGCCATTATCTCAACTGTTCTCTCCACAGAAGCTGATTACCTGCTGACTGTTTCCAGCATGTTCTGTTTTTGAGCAAGAATTCAATAATCTCTTTGATCAAAAAAAGACTTGCATTTATATAGTACCTTCCATGACCACCTGACGTCTCAAAGTATTTTATAGCTAGCGAAGTACTTGAACAAAATGTAGTCACTGTTTTAATGTAGGCTCACTTCTGCAGTTTCAAGCATTTTCTGACGGGTATATTTATGAGGTGTAACAGCTAACACAAGTTGGAGTGACAATGAGCTCTGAGGCAGAATTATAGAACCAGAAAAACAAGATGCCTGCACAAACAGAAACTATGATTCAACACTACTAGCAGATTGCGCTGGTCTTGCACTGCACATTTTCAGCAACAGCCTAATCGAAGGATTGCCTAGCTTCAATTTTCCAGGGCAAAATATACAAAACATTACTTGAACAAACTATTTGGCAAACATTTCACAACAATAAACATTATGACTAACAAATGTATAAGAATCTGGGATGTCAATTTACAACAGAGTCTTTATTCTGGAAATCTATTTGGGCAGTAGCAGTACATTCTATGTAGATTTTTGAAATTCAGAATTGGCCTTCTGATTATTCTATGCGACATAGTCAGCAGAACCTTTTGGCATTAGTTGGGTCAATGGGTAGTACTCTCACCTCAGAGTTAGAAGGTTCAAGGACTTGAGGCTGACACTTCAATGTAGTACTGGGGAGTACAATATTGTGGATGGGTTTTTAAACCAAGGCTGCATCTGTTCAGCCGGATGTAAATGATTAAATGGCATATTCTTGAAAGGGGCGCTGAGCATTGTCCCTGTGCTTGGGCCAAAATTTTTCCCTCAACCTTCACCACCAAAAGCAGATTACCTGCTTTTTATCTCATTGCTGTTTGCAGGATTTTCCTTTATCCAAATTGGCTGCTGTATTTTCTTACTAAACAACAGTGATTGTACTTCAAAAGTAATTGATTGGCTCTGAAGATGTGAAAGGTGCTATAGAAATGCAAGTATTTCTTTTTACATTGGGGTACATGTCTCTACATGCATAGTATAGCATTAAGCTCCTTTTCATCACATACAGCTACCAGATATTAAACCAGTTCCAGATTATGGAGGTGAGATCTTAAAATCACAATATTAATTGTGCTATGGAAGTGGAAGTAGCTCCAAAGCGATAAATTCTCATCCAGCATTCCTGGTTTAGCAAGTGTGTAGAATTATAGAGGAATAATGCATCTGCACTTCAAAACAGCCTGAGATAATTGGAGTAGGATGTTGGCTCACAAAAATATTAATTTAAATTATAAGGTTCCAAAACATTAATGCCAACAAACTCATTAGTCTCTGCCTAAAGTGGTGTATACTTGTGGAGGAAATTTGCTTTCGTAATTGGTTGAGACAAGTTAGTATTTATAATAATGGCTACTGAGTATGAGCACTTAACAAACAAAGAACAAAGAACAGTACAGCACAGGAACAGACCATTCGGCCCTCCAAGCCTGCGCCGATCTTGATGCCTCTATTCCCATCCTATTCATGTATTTGTCAAGATACCTCTTAAATGTCGCTATCGTACCTGCTTCCACCACCTCCCTCGGCAGCAAGTTCCAGGCTCTCACCACCCTCTGCGTAAAAAACTTGCCTCGCACATTCCCTCTAAACTTTGCCCCTTGCACCTTAAACCTATGTCCCCTAGTAACTGACTCTTCCACCCTGGGAAAAAGCTTCTGACTATCCACTCTGTCCATGCCACTCATAACTTTGTAAACCTCTATCATGTCGCCCCTCCACCTCCATCGTTCCAGTGAAAACAATCAGTTTATCCAACCTCTCCTCATAGCTAATACCCTCCAGACCAGGCAACATCTTGGTAAGCCTCTTCTGTACCCTCTCCAAAGCGTCCACATCCTTCTGGTAGTGTGGCGACCAGAATGGCACGCAATATTCCAAGTGTGGCCTAACTAAGGTTCTGTACAGCTGCAGCATGACTTGCCAATTTTTATACTCTATGCTCCGACCGATGAAGGCAAGGATGCCGTATGCCTTCTTGACTACCTTATCCACCTGCGTTGCCACTTTCAATGACCTGTGGACCTGTACGCCCAGATCTCTCTGCCTGTCAATACTTCTAAGGGTGCTGCCATTTCCACAGGTGGGTATACTTCCCACGTGTATTAGATCTGCCAAAATGCATTACCTCACATTTGTCATATTAACATATTTAACATTTAACATACTGGAATAGCTGCTGTATCAGCTTCAATCCCAGTTATAACACTGAACTGCAGTTTTTAGCTACCAGAGCCACAGCACAAACCAATAGTCCTGGCTTACCAAACTAACTAGTGTTACATTAACTGTGTTTGAGGAGGTGTCTAGAAAATATGGACATGACTGCATCAAGCTGACATGAGAACAAATTAATATAACTATTAAAAGACAATTTCTTGTATAGTTAGAATTTTCAGCACGCGTGATATTTTAAGAAATGATTTGCTTCAAAATCCTTACTATTTAAATGATACACATAGCGACATAACTTCATATAATGCATGTAAGACACAGAAAAACACTTTGACAAATTACATGACACAAGATAAACTTTAAAACCAAAATTGTTTTGGTCCATTCACAAAGCTGGTGATATTGAGAAACATTCAAAAGGAGGGTTACTAGAATGATCTCCAACTTAAAAGCACTTTGTTATTATGATAGGCTTATAGAGCTGTGTCTTGTTACTGCAGAAAAGTATAGACTTTGGGAAGATTTAAGTGAAGTATTTAAAATGTTGGATGGCGTAGACTGTATCTGAAGCCCATGCGATTAAAGTGGCAGTGGCTATGTGGATACAAAATCGACTAAGGGACAGAAAACAGAAAGTAGTGGCGAATGGCTGTTTTTCAGACTGGAGAGAAGTGTGCAATTTTTTTTTTTACTTTATTCACAGGATGTGGTGGTTGCTAATAAGGCCAACATTAGCCCAAGCCTCTGGATTACTTGTCCTGTAACATAATCACTATGCTACTGTACCGCAATATAGTGGCGTCTCCCCAGGAGGGTAGTAACAGACTTCAGGACGACTTAGATTGGTGAAATAGGCAGACACTTGGCAGATGAAACTTAACACCAAGTGTTAAGTGATTCATTTTTGTACACAGAATGAGGAGAGGTAATATAAACTAAATGGTACAATTTTAAAGGTGTGCAGGAACAGGGACCTGAAGATGTACCTACAAGTCTTTGAAGGTTGAAGGACAAGTTGAGAAGGCTGTTAAAAAAGCATATAGGATCCTTGGCTTTATAAATAAGGTGCAGAGTACAAAAGCAAGTAAGTTATGTTAAACCTTTATAAAACACTGGCTAGGCCCCAGTTGGAAAATTGTGTCCAATTCTGGACATCACACTTTAGAACATAAGAAATAGGAGCAGGAATAGTCCATTCAGGCCTTCCTGCCTGACCCACAATTCATTAAGATCACACCTGATCTTCTACCTCAACTCCAACTTCCTGCACTATCCCCATATTCCTTAATTCCCTTAGGATGCAAAAATCTATCAATCTCTGTCTTGAATATACTTAACAACTGAATATCCACAGCTCTCTGGGGTAGAGAAGCCCAAAGATCTGCAAACCTTTGAGTGAAGAAATTTCTCCTCATCTCAGTCCTAAATGGCCGATCCCTTACTCTGAGAGTGTGACCCCCTAGTTCTACACTCCCCAGCCGGGGAAACATCCCAGCATCTACCCTGTTAAGCCCCATAAGAATTTTATATGTTTCAATTAGATCACACCTCATTCTTCTAAATGCTAGGTGTAGGAATAGTCTAATCTACTTCTTATAGAAAGGATACCAAGGCCTTAGAGAGGGTGCAGAGGAGATTTACTAGAATGGTATCGGGATGAAGGACTTCAGTTACATGGAGAGACGAGAGCGACTCAGATTGTTCTCCTTCGAGTAAAGGTGGAATGCACTGCCTGAAAGTATGATGGAAGCAGAATACAGGTTTAAGGTAATGGGAAATTAACCAGAGATGATATGAGTAAAGAAGTTTTTACACAGCAACTTGTTATGATCTGGAATGTACTTCCTGAAAGTGTGGAGGATGCAGATTCAAAAGTAAATTTTGAAAGGGAATTGGCAAAACACTTGAATATTTACAAGACTATGGGAATAGATCGGGGGAGCTGGACTAATTGGATAGCTCTTTCAAAGAGCCGGCATAAACACAATTGGCCAAATAGCTCCCTTCTCCCCTGTACTGCTCTATAATTCTGTGTGGAAAGACAATTTGAACTAGATAGGTTTAGGAAAATGAGGAATCATGCCAATAATCTATGAAAAACTGAACTACTTTAGATGCCAAGAGGTTTATATTTATTGAGAAAGCGGTCAACATTTGAAACAATTTTTTGGCTCATGCTGAATGTGGAATCACTGCAACAGTTTGAAAAAGAACTGGACGAATTCATCGCTGTGGCTACTATTACTGCCAAACTAAGGATTTGGGATTGTATATCATGGCCACTGATATTTCCTGGAACTTGCTTTTGATCACCTTTGGAAGGGGTGGGGGTGTGGGGGAAATTTCCAAATTTCTTTCCTCCTGAACTGACCTAGACTTCTCTTATTTGTCATTCTGCCAGTCCTAGATTACGGAACTACCTGGGAGGGCTGGGAGTCATGTAGCTTTGCTGCATTGTGATTGTTTGGGATAAGTTTGATGGGCCAGTGCTTTTTTGGCTTTTTGTATATTTATATTTTGCATTGTGCAGTACAATTACAAAATGGACTGGATTTTGCAGTCAGTGTCAAGTGCCGTTGCTTCGTTGCTGACCTTGAAGTAACCTGCTAACAAAGATCTAGTGATCCCTTTCCCGATGGCAGTCTAAACGCTGGTGCCAAGTTAAGGGGATCGCCATGCTTCCAGCACCAATGACGTCAGCAAGCAGGGTAAGCAACCGATCACATTGAAGCATTCTCACAGATCGCAAACTAGGAAGTTAAAAGAAAAGCGAAATACTGTGAATGCTGGAAATCTGAAATAAAAACAGAAAATGCTGGACATACTCAGCAGGTCAGGCAGCATCTGTGGTGAAAGAAACAGAGTTAATATTTCAGGTCGACAACCTTTCATCAGAACTGGGAAAATTAGAAATGATATAGGTTTTAAGCTGGTGAAAGGCGAGAGGGTGGAAAAAAAACAATAGGGAAGGTCTGTGATAGAGTGGAAGACAGCAGAGATTAAGAGACTGAAGAGTTGGTGCTGCAGGGACAAAGGGAGTGGTAATGGGACACGTAAAGAAACAATAAATGTGTCTAGAGTGGGTGTGAATGGCAGAATAAGGAACAGGCTGCCATCCGAAAGAAAAAACAAGGAAAAAATGAGTGTAAAACCGAAACTTGCAGAGAAAAAATAATAAAATGGGGGCAGAGATTACGAGCTGAAATTGCTGGACTCAGTGTTGAGTCTGGAAGGCTGCCTAATAGAAAGATGAAGCGTTGTTCCCCGAGCTTATGTTGAGCTTCATTGGAACACTGCAGGAGACTGAGAACATTGAGGTCATCAACTTGAAACATTAACATTGTTTCTCTCTCCACTGATGCTGCCTGACCTGCTGAGTATTTCCAGCAATTTCTGTTTTTATTTAGGAAGGTAAAAGCACTGATCATCCTTTACTTTTAATTTAAATTTTCAGACAGCGAAATAAATGATTGAATTGAAATAGATGCTAAAATATGATAAAATTCCACATTTTTAAATTCAAAGTTTAACAGAAAGGAGAAATTTGACATTCCACAGATATAAAATTAGCTTTTCAGGGCTAGTGATGGTTTCTAGCAGTAATTATAAACTTAATACATTGTTGCACCTCATTCAATAAAGTAACCTTTTCACAGTTTATACAGTGAGACCAGCAGCGTAAAAGTGGAAGTTTTCAGCAATTCACTGCTTGAGGGATTGCACTCTAGGGGGAACTCAACAGCGCACCTTTTGGTGGAATCACGGACAGCAATTTCTGGATTTCTGCATTATCCTGCGTTTGTACAGACACCATTACTGTCAGATTCAGCGGGATAATGCGCTGAACACTGGTGGTTTCACTGTTGTTACCACCACAAAATCCAGGCCAATAAATCTGTACCCCAAAATGATGATTAATGGTGCAAACCTTTTTCAAACAAGGTGTTTTTAATATTATGGTAGGAAAGGCATTGTGCAATATTTTCAAAGATGCATTCCCAATTCTCCAAGCCTCAAGAAATTTACCCGATGACATGATTCATTAGTGAGTGATTAGGTGTGGCCTGCTAGTCTAAACATGCTACAGGTCACACTGTCCCCTCCCATGCACTGTTCTAAGCTTTTATAGTTAAAAGATGACCCAGCAGTTTAATTTTTATTTTGAAAAGATTCTCACTGTGAAAAGTGAATCTAAACTAAGGCAAATTTATGAATTAAAAAAAACAGGAATGTAAAACACTACTGTGGTTAGAGTAGAAGAAATGGACAGGATTTCATCTATCGAAACTTTTTACACACTTAAAAGAAATTTTTTTTAAATTCCATATATTGACAATGAGCTATTTAATCCACACTGCCAGAAGCGAAAGTAATTGTTTAAAAAGTCACAGGAATTTACAATGCATCTTAATTTCCAAAGCAAATCTCTTCGTGTTCAGACATAATTGATTAATTTTAAAGTGTATAGTGTACATCACTAAAAACAAAAAATTCATAAGCCAAAAACCCATATTCAGCTTCCCAACAGCAGCTTCTATTTTGTTCAGTTTCTTGAGAGACTGAAAGATTAAAAGGTGCAACATCTCTATACTGAGTTGAATGTTTCCAGCATTACCCCCATCAACTCTTATTCAAATACACTGCTTTCCTTTATGAACCAGAGGAGGAGCTATTAGGAGGTGTAACTAAAAGTTTGGCCGAAGAAGTGGATTTTAAAGTGGAGCTCAAAGAAGATGAAGAGTAAGCAAGCAGACAAAGATCTATATTTACAAACAAGACTGCTGAAGGGATTCTAGAGGCAGCATGCGAACAACCAGAACAGTCATGTGGGAAACAGAACAAATCCTCTGACGTAGATTTATAATTTGGCTCCAAGCCAATCAGACATGTGCATGTACCAAACCTGACTCACATCTCAATTTAGATTAGTGAATTCTGCCCACATGGTTCTCGTCTTCCCAACTCTTCTGGGTCCTTCACACTTTGTGGTGGGGACCGAAGACAAATGGCTTCAATTTTCCCCAATGGCTACCTGGCAGAAATGCAGGTCACCTAAGATACAGGTCATGCAGTCTGACAGCACAGAGGCAGTGGAGGGGTTGAGACAGGAGGTGGAGAGACAGAGCTGTGTATCATCAGCTGTGTCGCATAGGTCGAATCTGAATCCATGCTTGGGATTTTATGCTTGCGACAGGGGTCTTGACATCGGGAAAAAGTGACGCCGAGAACCCCCGCGTCGCCTCTTCTCCGGAAGGCCTGCCGAACCTAGTGCCAATCAGGCACTTAAATGGACAGTGGCGCGCCTTCCACAAGATCAAGGACCCCATCGTCAGAAGTCCCAACCCCGGAGAGTTGCTGGCCAATCAGAGGCTGGCAGCTCTTCCACTGAGCAGCTCCACTGCGAAGATGGTGGCTGCTACCGAAGGAGCACCTACCAGAGGACCAGGAGTGGCCCTGGACCCAGGTCACAGGTAGATCAAGGCAGAAGGGTCTCATGGGGGTGGAAGTCACAGGAGGGTGTAGGGGGGGGTCGCAAGCAAGGGCAGGGGGCTGGCTCTCAGTGGGCCCCCCCTTCCTGATGCCGGGTTCCTCATTCAGGCACTAAGCAGTTTTTCGTGCCATGCTTCCCGTGCAGTGACAGGGCTGCCCGCTGCGTGGCTACTTGTGGCAGTGGCTGGATGCAGCCTTTAATTGCTCAGTTAGGGGCCTCAATTGGCGGTGGGGTGGGAAGGCTGTTCACTGGTCTTCCCTCCATGGACTAAATTTCAGTGGAGGCCGGGTGGCGGCAGGAACCAAACCTCACCACCCCACAACCCCACCACCATTCCACCCAATTTTATGCTCTCCCTACCTCCAAAGCATAATACTTCCCCCCATGTCTCATGATGACAGTAAGAGGCGGCTTGTAGTTGAAGAGGAGGAGAGCCAAAGATAGATCCTTGCGAATCTCCATAAGTAATGGTGCAGAGGCAGGAAGAGAATAGTAACTGAGAGCTCTCAACATCCATATTAAAGCAGTCAATATCTATGGAGAAATTCAAGTAATTATATTAGGAATCGTTGAGAATCTTTGTGTAGGGCCAGAAGATGTGCGTATTGTTCTTAATGAATAATTTGCGTCAGTCTTCACAGAAGAGGGGGACATGCAGATATTGTAGTTAAAGGAGGAGGAGTGTGAAGTATTGGATGTGATAAACATAAGGAGGAAGGCAGTATTAAGGGGATGAGCATCCTTGAAAGTGGATAAGTCACCAGGGTCAGATGAAATGTACCCCAGGCTGTTAAAAGAAGCCAGAGAGAAAATAACGGATGCTCTGAGGACCATTTTCCAGTCCTCACTGGATACAGGTGTGGCACCAGAGGATAGGAGGACTGCTAACTGTGTCCTTTGTTCAAAAAAAGGAGCGAGGAATAGACTGAATAATTACAGGCCAGTTAAACCTCAGTAGTGGCAAATTATTGGAATCAATTCTGAGAGACAGGATAAACTGTCAGTCACTTAGAAGGGTACAGATTAATCAAGGATAGTCAGAAAGACTTTAAGGGAAGATTGAGTCTGACTAGCTTGATGGAATTTTTTGAAGAACTACCAAGGTAGATTGATGCTGGTAGAGCAGTTGATGTGGTCTACATGGATTTTAGCAAGGCTTTTGACAAGGTCCCACATGGCAGACTGGTTAAAAAAATAAAATCCCTTGCGATCAAGGGGAATGTAGAAAGCTGGATACAAAATTGGCTCACTGGCAGGAAACAAAGAGTAATTTTTGACGGGTGTATTGGCGACTGGAAGGCTGTTTCCAGTGGCATTCCGTAGGGCTCAGTACTGGGTCCCTTGTTTTTTGTGGTATATATTAATGATTTGGACATAAATGTAGGGGGCATGATCAAGAAGTTTGCAGATGACACAAAGATTGGCCATGTGGTTGATAGCGAGAAGGATAGCTGTAGACTGCAGGAAGATATCAATGGATTGGTCAGGTGGGCAGAAAACTGGAAAATGGAATTCAACTTGGAGAAGTGTGAGGTGATGCATTTGGGGAAGTCAAACAAGGCAAAAGAATACACAATTAATGGGAGAATACTGAGAGGTGTAGACGGTGAGGGACTTTGGAGTGAATGTCCACAGATCCCTGAAGGTAGAAGGACAGGTCGATAAGGTGGTTAAGAAGGTATATGAAATCCTTTTCTTTATTAGCCGAGGTATAGAATATAAGAGTAGGGAGGTTATGATGGAACTGTATAAATCTTTTATAGGCCATAACTTGAGTACAGTGTGCAGTTTTGGTCACATCATTACAGAAAGGATGTAATTGTTCTAGACAGGGTACAGAGGACATTTACGAGGATGTTGCTGCGACTGGAAAAATGCAGCTATGAGGAAAGATTGGATAGGCTGGAAATAGGAGCAGGAGTAGGCCATTCGACCCCTCAAGCCTGCTCCACAATTCAATAAGATCATGGCTGATCTGCCCCAGACCTCAACTCCTCTTTCGTCCCAGCTCCTCATAGCCCTCAACTCCCCAATATTTCAAAAATCTATCTACCTCCTCTTTAAATACTTTCAATGGTCTAGCCTCCACAACTCTCTGGGGTAGAGAATTCCAGACATTCATTACCCTCTGAGAGATGAAACTCCTTCGCATCTCAGTTTTAAATGAGTGTCCCCTTATTCTGGAACTATGTCCCCTAGTTCGAGATTCCCCCACTAGTGGAAACATCTTCTCAACATCTACCCTGTCAAGCCCCCTCAGAATCTTGTATGTTTCAATATGATCAGTCCTCATTCTGCTAAACTCTAATGAATAAAGGCCTAACCTGTTTAATCGTTATCAGGTCATAAAAACTAGGAGCAGGAGTAGGCAATTCAGCCCCTCGAGCCTGCTCCATTTAATACGAGCATGGCTGATCTCATCTCGGCCTCAACACTTTCCTGCCTGCTCTCCATAACCCTTCAACCCATTACTAATTAAAAATCTGTCTATCTCCTCCTTAAATTTACTCAATGTCCCGGCATCCACCGCACTCTGGGGTGGTAAATTCCACAGACTCACGACCCTTTGAGAGAAGTAATTTCTCCTCATCTCTGTTTTAAATCTGCTACCCCTTATCCTAAACTATGACCTCTCTTTCTAGGAAATATCCTCTCTACGTCTACTTTGTCAATCCCCTTAATCATCTTATATAGCTCAATTAGATCTCCTCTCATTCTTCTAAACTCCAGAGAGTAAAGGCCAAAACTGCTTAATCTCTCTTCATAAAATAAACTCCTAATCCCTGGAATCAATCCAGTGAACCTCCTCTGAACTGCCTCCAATGCAACTACATCCCTCCTCAAGTAAGGGGACCAAAACTGTATGCAATACTCCAGGTGCAGTCTCACTAAATGCCTTGTACAGTTGCAGCAACACTTTCCTACTTTTATATTCTTTTTCTTTAGCGATAAATGCCAAAATTCCATTTGCCTTCCTTATTACCTGCATACTTGCTTTCTGCGATTCATGAATGAGGACACCCAGATCCCTCTGCACCGAAGTATTCTGAAGTTTCTCTCCATTTAGTTGATAATTTGCCCTTCTATTCTTCCGACCAAAGTGGATAACCTCACACTTATCCATGTTAAACTTTGATTGAGATGTACAAAATTGTAAGGGCCTGGATAGAATAAAGGCCTGCTCAGGTCGGGGAAAAAGAACCCGACCGAACCACAGCTGACCTGATCCCGATCTGGCCAGAGTCCCTCCAACTTTGCCCCGCGCCCAGCCCGAGCCAGAGCCAGAGCCTGACCCGACCTTTACTTACCTTCCAACTCGGAACCTCCAGGAAGCTGCAGCATGAAGATGTCATAGAGATGTTACTCGCTCACTGCGCAGACTCAGTTTCCTGGACTCCCAGCTCAGGTAAGTTTTTTAATTTTAATACTTACCAGGAGAGCACTTACCATGTGTGTAAGGCCCGACCCAAAGCTGGCGCGACCTGACCCAAGCCCAAAAGCCGGACCCGGAAGAGGGGACCAACCCGACCTGAACCGAACCCGGCTCGTTGTCGGGTTCGGGTCGGGTAGCAGGCCTTTAGGATAGAGTGGTGAAGGGCCTATTCACCTTAGCAGAGAAGTCAGTGACAAGGGGCATAGATTTAAAGTGATTGGTAGAAAGATTAGAGGGCAGATGAGGAAAGGTTTTTTCACCCAGAGGCTGGTGGGGGTCTGGAACTCATTGGCTGAAAAGGATGGTAGAGGCAGAAACCCTCAACTCATTGAAAAGGTATCTGGATATGCACTTCAAGTGCCGTAATCTGCAAGGCTATAGACCAGGTGCTGGAAGGTGGCATTAGGCTGAGTGGCCAGTTTTTCAGCCAGTGCAGTAATGATGGGCCAAGTGGCCTCTTTCTGTTCCATAAACAATCTATGACTCTATCTAATACATTTTAAACTGCTGAGAAGAGGCAGCCAGCTCCACCTGACAACATGAAATTTGCGGAATTTTGCACCACCACCCCGGGAACAAGCTGGAGGTGGGGGGTAAAATTAAGTGGGTGACAGGGAGGCGCAGTTGCCTACCCGCCCCCGCTGCAAGGATGCCCAGTTAAACCTGGCAGCCTCCTTGTGGCCTGGGCGGGGGGGATGCCCTCCCCGCTGGAACACCTCCCCACACCCTCTCGAGTGACCCACAGCCCCCTCACTGGGGTCCAACCGATTGTCCCCAGCGAGGCCCCACGCACTTATCTTTATAATGGGGCCTCTTCCTTCTTGCCAGTCCTGGCTGGGTGCAGTTCCAGCTGTGGCCAGCCAGGTGGCACTGCTGAGACCAAGGAGCTGCCATGCCTCTGATTTGCCAGCAACTCTAAGAGGCGGGACTTCTTGCCTCAGAGTGGCGGAAGGCCCAACCTCTTCCAATTAAGGGCCTGGGCCATGCAACATCACTGCGTGGCTTCCAGGCTGGGCAGAGGCGGGCTCTCCCCTGACTTTTTTGCCAGTGGGCTGTGCCTCTGCCGCAAGCTAAACTTCTGACCCCCATGTCTTTTCCTACTCGTGTCATGTTTGAGTAATTTAGTATTTTTTGAAAAAACTGACTCAAGTGGGTGTATTTTTTTCTAATCTCAGCAGAAAATTTTGTATGATTCTGAATTTCTTCAACTTCTTGGCCTGTAAATTGGGACAGATATGGGGTGGAATTTTGGAGTCAGAGAAGAGCATAAAATTGGGTGGGATGGTGGTTGGGTGGGGGGGCGGCCACCCTGCCACTATCCCGTCTGCACTGAAATTTAGTCCGGGGAGGGAGGGCCTTTCTGTCCCGCCATCATTTCAGGCCCTTGGCTGAATAATTAACCCCTAATTAAGGGCCTGTTCTCGCTGCAGCTGCAGTTACCCTTTGGCGGGCAGCCCCATCGCCACACAGGAAGCACAGCATGGAAAACTATGCGGGCTGCATCCCGGCTGCAGGGGGATGGGGGTGGGGGGGGGGGGGGTGGGTTGTGTGGTGTCCCTCGTTCGAAGACACTTAGTGCCTGAACGAAGGACCCGGCATCAAGAAGGGGAGTGGCCCACTGAGGGCCAGCCCCCACTTTTGCTGCCGATCACCCTTCCTTCTCGCACCCCCCCCGCCCCCTGCCTACACGATCCTGCAATACACCTCCCGCCCTAACCTACCCTGGAGCACGCAGCCTGAAGAAACTATAAAAAGAAATTGACTGCTGGACTTACAAGAGAGAGTTTTCAGGGCAATTTTTTTTTTGCTTTGCACCAGGTCAGAGTTTATCCTGCTTCTGGCAGCCTAAGAGTGAGACTGCAGGGAAGTGATCTTCTTTGGTCTCCTTGTCTCGAGATACAATGGGTAAGCGCCTGGAGGTGGTCAGTGGTTTATGAAGCAGCACTTGGAGTGGCTATAAAGGCCAATTCGAGAGTGACAGACTCTTCCACAGGTGCTGCAGAGAAAATTGGTTGTCCGGGCTGTTACACAGTTGGCTCTCCCCTTGCGCTTCTGTCTTTTTTCCTGCCAACTGTTAAGTATCTTCGACTCGCCACTCTTTAGCCCCGCCTTTATGGCTGCCCGCCAGCTCTGGCGATCACTAGCAACCGACTCCCACGACTTGTGATCAATGTCGCAGGACTTCATGTCGCGTTTGCAGACGTCTTTAAAGCGGAGACATGGACGGCCGGTGGGTCTGATACCAGTGACGAGCTCGCTGTACAATGTATCCTTGGGGATCCTGCCATCTTCCATGCGGCTCACATGGCCAAGCCATCTCAAGCGCCGCTGGCTCAGTAGGGTGTATATGCTGGGGATGTTGGCCGCCTCGAGGACCTCTGTGTTGGAGATACGGTCCTGCCAACTGATGCCAAGGATTCTCTGGAGGCAGCGAAGATGGAATGAATTGAGACATCACTCTTGGCTGACATACGTTGTCCAGGCCTCACTGCCGTAGAGCAAGGTACTGAGGACACAGGCTTGATACACTCGGACTTTTGTGTTCCGTGTCAGTGCGCCATTTTCCCACACTCTCTTGGCCATTCTGGACATAGCAGTGGAAGCCTTTCCCATGCTTGTTGATTTCTGCATCGAGAGACAAGTTACTGGTGATAGTTGAGCCTAGGTAGGTGAACTCATGAACCACTTCCAGAGCGTGGTCTGATGGATGGAGCATTTCTGACGTCCTGTTCCATGATGTTCATTTTCTTGAGGCTCATGGTTAGGCCAAATTCATTGCAGGCAGCCACAATCCTGTCGATGAGTCTCTGCAGACACTCTTTAGTGTGAGATGTTAATGCAGCATCGTCAGCAAAGAGGAGTTCCCTGATGAGGACTGTCCATACTTTGGACTTTGCTCTTAGACGGGCAAGGTTGAACAACCTGCCATCTGGTCTTGTGTGGAGGAAAATTCCTTCTTCTGAAGACTTGAACGCATGTGAGAACAGCAGTGAGAAGAAGATCCCAAACAGTGTAGGTGTGAGAACACAGCCCTGTTTCACGCCACTCAGGATAGGAAAGGGGTCTGATGAAGTGATCTAACCACAACAAATTCAGGAGTTCTGAGTTATAGTTATTGGATCCCTTATTTTATTGAAGAAGGAAGAGGAGTAACACAGGATGGAGAAAAGGAAGGTAAGGCAGCATTTGTCGAGGATGCATCCCACAAGATATTACGTGGCAAAGAATCTACAGGCCATGCAGATCTTAAGAAGATCTTAGTGAGGGGCTGTGTGAGAAAAGAATGCTTCAAGAAAAAGAAAGAGACTGTGCCACCTTCTGCATGAACACATACAGCCAAGAACTGTTTGCACAGTTCTGCCTCTGGCAATAAGCATTACTAAAATAATTACCTTTTATCCAACCCTCCCATTTCAAGCAGCCCCAGGGGATCTGTGTAATATTATCCAGGGTGCTGTCTGGGCATACATTTCTCAGGTGACAGACACCATTTTGAGAGAAGTGAAGGAATTCCATTAGCTTGTTATGACAACCAAGCAACAGAGTGAACCAGCCATATAGTTTATCAAGTTGCTCAGTAGGCCAAAGCACAAGGGGTGATAAATGGCATTCATGTAACATTGCAAGCTCCTTTAGCAAACTCCCTATGCTTTCTGAATTGAAAGGACTTCCACTTGTATAGACAATATGTGACGCATGTCAATACTAAATTTACTAGAAGTTGCCTTGACACATTTGTCCTCAGTAATTCAATCCTTCCTGATGTCTTCAATGGAGAACCTGAACTAACCTACCTTCTAGGTGACAGGGTGCACCCTCTGCTGCCATGGCTCCACTGCAAAATGCAAGAACAGCAGCCAAGCAGCACTGCCGTGAGGCACATACTTCTACAAGAGTTCTAACGGAGAGATGTATCGTGGTCTTAAAGGGGTGCATGCACTGCCTTGATATATGTGGAGGGGCTCTTCAATATGCTTCTGAATGTGTAACCCATAAAATTGTATGTCTGCTGTAAACTTTTCAACTTTGCAGTCCAAAAATGCTTGGGCATGAAGATTCATTGGAGGTGACCCAATGAAGGCAAATGAGTAAGGAAGGGAGCATCAGGAGTAGTTGGAATTAGAGGATTCCACAGTAATAGCTTCAAGGGGAAAGAGGACTCCAATAATTAATGAAATAAACTCCTCCATTTAAGAGTTTCCCTATATCATCATGGTCACCACTCCCTGCTTCAGGTCGAGGTCCAATTTTCCAATGCCAAACACTGCTTGAAAGCTTACATCATATCAGGCCTTTCTGTACCTACCAGACCTACAATTGCCAACATGAGGCATGGAATATGAATAATCTGAACACAAAATAAGCGCACTCTTTAACTGTCACCAAAATAATCATTGTTAGTCATTGTACTTCTTCACACCATGCTTCCCTTGGGTATCTGAACAGGTGTTTCTTTCTCCTATTCCAGTGCTTCTCCTACATGCAACCAGAGGGCAAATATTGCAACAAACAATTGACTTCTCTTGAAATTACAATATATATAATTAAATGAACCACTAGTTTCCAGAGCATGCACTGCCTACAGCAATGGGTAGTTTTCCAACACCAAAGGAAAAAACAGTTTAAGCATAAACAAAAACAGAGCTATTGATTCGGACATGTCACTTTGATTCTTGGATTTAATGGACCCTAACACACATTTGTATTCAGTGGGGCAGAAGTATTAGGATGAATCTATGATCTAGTACTCTGATTATATTTAATATCTGGATTGGAAATTAATTACACTCATTTAAGAACTATCATGCAAACAAATCAAAATAGCGTGAAGTATTTCAACATAATTCCCTTATATCCCAGAACCACGTTCCCTCTAAGCTTTGTGGGTACACAGCAACCTCAAAATTCCTGTGCATGCCAAGCAGAAGTCGGACCCTTTAAGTTACTGCGTGTGCAAGGCTGCACAAAAGAATTTAAAGGGCCAGCGTACTGAAATGAATAGGTTTCACACAACAACAAAAATTAGAGGGAACTTTGCTCAGAATGTAATTTAACCCGTGGAGTTCCAGGTCTCATTCAGGTAAACCTACACAGCACTCCTTCCAAGGCCAATATATCCTTCCTAAGGTGTAGTGCCCAGAACTGCTCACAGTAAAGGCCTGCTCGAGTCTGCAAATGAAACCCGACCTGAGCCCAACAAAACCACATCTGACCCGAGCCTGACCTGGCCCAAGTCCTTTAATTTTTTCCCCTGCCCGACCCAACCCGATCACTGGAATATAAATCAATTTATTGAAGAGGTTGTGCTCTACCTCGGATGGAATCGCTCACTGCAGACTAGTGCGGAGTCTTCCCCGCCTTGACGTCCTGGCTGTCACTGTGCCCGACCCGACCTGAGCCGAGCCCGAATGCCGGACCCGAAAGAGAGAGCGGACCCGACCCGAACCCAACACATGTCGTCGGATCTCGTCGGGTTCGGGTCAGGTAGCTATGCTCTAGCTCACAGTACTCCAGGTGTGATCAAACCAGGGATTTGTATAGCTGAAGCATGATTTCTACCCCTTTGTATTTTAGCCCTCTAGATATAAAGGACTTCATTCCACAGTTTTGACCACTTAATCTATCAATATCTCTTTGTAATTCTAGGCTTCCATCTACACTGCTTACAATGCCACTTATATGTATTATCAGTGAATTTGGATAGATGGTTTTCAATTCCATCATCTAAATCATTAATAAATACAGTGAAAAGTTGAGGCTCCAACATAGATCCTTGTGGGATACCACTAGTCACACCCTGTCAATTCGAGTACATGCCAATTGTCTCGACTCGCTGTCTCCTGTCACTCAGCCAATTTCCTAACTAGGTCAATAATTTGCTTTGAGCTTCAACTTTAACAGTGTCTTCTCAGGTACTTTATCAAATGCCTTCTGGAAGTCCAGATAAAGAATATCCATAGATATTCCCCTGTCAACTGCTTTAGTCATTCTTCAGAAAAATTCAACCAGATTTGTCAGGCATGATCTACCCTTTACAAATCCATGCTGGGTCTCCCTGATCAGTTGAAAATTTTCTAGGTGTTCAATTTTCAATCTAAAGGAATGGTTCCTGAATCAAGAAAACTTTACAAGATTATAGTTAGGGTATCTGCAATGACCTTACATACTTCCTTTAAAATCCTGGGATGGAGACCATCTGGTTGTGGGGATTTTTCACTCGAGTGCCATTTTTTCTTCATTACTGTTATTTTGCTGACATTAATTGTGGTGACTGCCTGTTTCTGCTTCAATATTAGTTTCCTTGGGATTTCAGTCCTCTGCTGTAAATACTGACATGAAATAGATATTCAGCATGTTCGCCATTTCCTTATTTTCATTTTTTTAGGGTATGAGAAAGGGCATCAGACCGGCGGAATGGCTAGGATGTGAGACAGTAAAGTTTTGCTAGGGGCAAGGGTATCAAAGGTGGAAGTGAGGCAATGGTTAAACAAATTAACGACTGTCAAAGTATCACGGTAAATGGACAGCCAAAGGCTAAGCAGTTGGGAGTTTGAAGTTACAGTTGCTAGTAACATGGGAGATTGATTTTCCAAGCAGCAGGGGCAGATATAAGTGGGTTGAAAGCAGTGGGGGGCAGGGGTGGGGGGAGGAGAGGGATGCGGATCGTCAATAATATAAGGGCATGATCAGAGATGGTTTGTCAATGATGAGACATTGGATATAGGGAGGCATGGGATGTAGCAAGATCAAGGCCATGGCTGTGAATATGGGTAGGCCAGCTTTTATGGAGGGAGAGATTAAGGGAGGACAGGAGTGCTATGAATTCAGAGGAAAGAGAGAGGGCAAGGGGTGCAGAGATGGGAGATTGAAATCACTGAGGATGATGAGCCACACAATGTAAAGGCTGAGGGAGGAAAGGATATCTTGGAGTTTGGGGTATGATAGACAACCAGGATTTTAAAGGAAAGGCGAGAGCAAGGAAACCAGGTCATTCTGCAGCTTCTTCAACTGAAATAGTTAGTTAGTGCCAAACTAAGTTTAAATATAAAGCCATGGCTGCCGGTAGCTGGTTCATACTGGGAAATTCTGATCCAGTTACCAGCAAGCATGGCATATAATTATCCGCTAAAACCAACAGTGCAAGATCATCTTTGGGCTGAATTTTATTGGGGCACTGTGTTGCACGGCAGCACCCTTTAAAGTCGGAGGGGTGCTCACATTCAGCGGCCGCCGCAGAGCCCCCCCGAGTTATTTCGTGCGGGGGTTCATTAGCATCACTGCGCCAAGCCGCATCCCCCACCACCCCCCACCCCGCCCCATTACATGGGGAGAGGTGGGACATTAGGCGCAGTGAGAGACCTTTTGGCAGCTGTGCAGCAGATACTGGCGCCCTATTTTAAGCGCCCCAGCATCTGCTTCCTGACAGTTGTCAAAGAATACTTACCTCACTGTAGAAGAATGGGGCTGCTGTCAATCTGACAGCAAAGCAGAAAGTGCTAGAGAATCTCAAGCTCAGCAGGTCAGGCAGCATCTGTGAAGAGAGAAGCAGAGTTAATGTTTCAGGTCCGTCACCAAATTCACAGACCTGAAAGTTAACTCTGCTTCACTCTCCACAGATGCTGCCTGACCTGCTGAGTTACCCCAGCACTTTCTGTTTTGCTGCCACATACTTACCCTGCTGTGTCCCAGTGTCCTATGAAGTTGTGATCCTCTTCTTCCAGTCAAGTATTACATTCCTTCTTGTAGGCGTGCCGTAGGGTAAGTAATCGTAATTTTGCACATTCCAGGACGTGAGAATTAAATATAGCATAAAAGGCAACCACACAACAGAAATAAACCCATAATTGAAGAATATTTACATACTATGAGCTTCTAATCATTTGACTGTAAAAAGCTGCAGACTAATATTCATTTGGAATCTGTATTCATTTCTCTGTTAACTGTTACATGAAAATACATGTAACTGCAATTAAGCCATCTTTGTTAAAAAAAAAAACAGGAAAATATGTTCATATTCTAGCTGCATTATTAACTAGAAATATTACACCAATAAATATGATCAGCTGCTGCAGCAGCAAAGTGTGCGTGAACATGTGTCGATGTGTAATAGTTGAAAACCATGACAACAGCACAGCTTTCCTCACCAGTCCTGCATTTGTTTTTCAAACATGTGCAAGACAAACCTTGCAGCTGGAAGTTAGAGCAGTTACACGGTGGAGTCACCTTTGCATTTAAAGGATCACACCAGAAACCGAGGATGGCAGAGAGGTCCTCTAGGGTGGCCCTATAGTGCAGCAAAGCCTTCCTGCTCACTCTTCTCCAAGCTGTGTGGGCAAGGCAGGAGGTCCTTTTCACCAGCGACGGTAAGAAGAGGCCCTCCCGCCTGGGCAAGGCAGTCCAGGTGGAGATGGCAGAGGAGGTGAATAGCCATGGGGCCATCCGTGTCAAGGAGTTCAATGCTGTAAGGGGATGAACGAGCACTCCTCCAGTCAACCGGGGCCCGCAAGGCCTCATGTGCACAGGGTATGAACGCCAAAGTCATCCACAGCCAAAGGGCAATCAGATCAGCAGCCTTCCGTCGGTCAGGCTGCTTGCGCAGAGCTTGCACCAAGAAGGGGCAACCTCTCCATTTACAGAGAACACACTGACACAAATGGGAATGTACGGGTGTCACAGCAATGTAAATACGAGTTTCACAAAATGTTCCTCACCAACATTTGTGTCCTTTTCTCTGTGTGAATGATGTGCTCCAGCATGTAGCGCCAATGCCACATCCCTTTGCACTGTTGGCCCTTCAACAGAGCCAACGTATGCAATATCATTGTCATGCCACCATTACTCATGAGTGTCTCTACGGATGCACTGGCATGGACATTGGCTCAGTCAGCTGCTGATGTGGACTGGTACACAGCAGGTGAGCGAGGGTGATGTGTAGCTTGCAGAGCTCATGTCGGTTCCGATGGAGCAGAGAGCCTTTGTCTCGTAAGCCACTTCCGTACATCCCTAGCTCACTGCTAGCCCTGTATGCAGAGCCTGGGTGCCATCTGCCCTCCCAGGTGTCTTTCATGTTGTAGGTCATCAGCGTCTTCATAGTCAGAGGAGGAATCCTGTTGACATCTCTCCTCATCATGCCAGGCCTGGCCCCTATTGGATGTGCAGAGCAGTAAAGAAAGGAGCTGGCCTTTTCGGCCCATAGTACAGGGCATCGCCCTATCCATACAGGCATTGGAAGCACTCTTTCAACATGCCGATCTCCTGCTCAATAGTGGCTCATGTAGCTCAGTGACTGGCGTTGTGTCTCTCCTCTGCAGCAGTGGTGGAGTCTCTCACTGGTGTTGGAAGCTATGTCTGCAAAGGATGGCCCTTTTCTCCAAGAAGCAACCCCTCCATCTGAGCCAGTTCAGTGAACAGCGGTGGCAGCCAGGACTGGCGCAGGTCCCAGATGTCATGGCAGCTGCCTGAGAAGCGGACACAGATTTGCATGAAGCATCTGCGGTGATCACATACCAGCTTCACCTAGATTGAGAGGATTCCTTTACCGTGACGTCTTCAGGTGGTAGCCTGGTGGGAGGCCCGATGGCCACATGAGTGCTTAAAACCTATGGTTCTCCAGCAATGGTGCCGAAACAGATGGCCCTCTGGGCCTGGCTGAAAGAGTCCTTCCTGAAGCGGACATACTCACTGGCCCTCCGGTGCAGGGCATTGGTGACCTCCCTAATCTAGCGGTGCACTGCTAACTGTGTGACCCCACAAAGGTCTCTGGTGGGCCCCTGAAAAGCTGCATAGGCATCAAACTTGAGAACAGCTGCCACTATGAGGACCAAAGGCATAGGATGTCCACCAAAGCCCATGGGCTGCAGGTCATCTTTGAACAAGGCACAGAGACATGTCACCACCCTCTCTACATGCGTAATCACCTCTAATACTGGCGCTCTGACATCTGATGGCATGTCATGTGAGGCCTGTAGATGTACGGTAATCGTAATGGCAGGCTCCCCTTGGGGACCGTTGCTCACAACCGGGGGCCTCTATGTGGATCGCATCTGCCTGTTGATTTTGCCTCTGGCGCATACGGATCCTCAGGAGCAGAGGATCATACAATGTAGGATGAGCCATACCTATTTCCATGTGATAAATAAAGCTAAACCCTTCATGTATTTGCAGGTTCCTAACAGGGCAGGGCTCGGTGTTGACGGATGCATCAGGTGCTTTCATGGATCAACTATGTGGCGTGCCATGGCATTGCCCATCTTGGCCATTATTCAGAGTGGCAAAGCATTACCACATCAAGATCCTACCAGCTGAATCGATTGCCCCACCATCCATATTACCTTAACGTTCCCACCCTTTCTGGCACCCTGCCCACATACAGGGTGACTCGAGTGCCATTGCTCCTTCACAAACACAAAGCGTACACTGTTTATGGAGGGAGGATACACAGTACCTCCCTTCATGCCTGCAGAGCTTTCCCTCCAGTAATCCCAGACCCCCTCTCCCCTCCCTTTAAGAATGCAGAGCTGAGACCCCTGTATATCCCCCCCCCCCCACTCCCTTCCAGTATGCAGAGTGCGACGCCTGTAATCCCCTCACCCTCCTAGTATACAGAGTGAGACCCCTGAAAATAGAACTTACCTTCCGTCATGAAACCTTCTGCTGCTGATGACCTGCCAGCTTTTCTGTTCGTGAACGAGACGGCATGTGACGGCCGCCCGTTCAAAGTAAGATCTGGATGTGTGCAGGAGAAGCGGCGGGCTGCATAATCTGCAGAGGTAAGTACCGTTTTACATATGTTAATTGAGGTGTCACCGCTGAGCGACCGGGGGGGTGGGGGGGGGGGGCAGGGGCGGCACCGACATCTCCCTGCCACGGGTACTTTGCGGCGGGCCCTTCTCAACGTCGCGGGTG
Organism: Heterodontus francisci; assembly: GCF_036365525.1. Classification (NCBI taxonomy): domain Eukaryota; kingdom Metazoa; phylum Chordata; class Chondrichthyes; order Heterodontiformes; family Heterodontidae; genus Heterodontus; species Heterodontus francisci. The sequence continues at coordinate 68,259,424 of NC_090377.1, read as the reverse complement.
GAGGCGGGCCTCTCCCCGCAGAATTTTACCAGCCTCCGTGCCACGACGCATGGCGTCAAGGGGCCAGTAACATTCAGCCCTTTACCCCACCAGACTATACTACATTCAAACCTAGGTTTTAGATGAAAATTCAACATACTCACCCATAATGCCACCCAGTTCTTTTTTTTTTTGCGGTTCGAAAAAGCAACCAAAAGCCACAGTTCTAATTTCTGTGGGATTGATGAGTTGTAATCCGTAAAATACTACAAATTGGAATTTTTATCCATTTATGCACTCAGACACACAAATATCAGGAAAACATTTATTTTTAAATCTAATGGATTTTAAATGTCGACTTTACTTATTATTCTTTTAAAACTGTATAACACGATAAAATGATCATGGAAATTTGCTTGTTATTCGTGTCTACAACTTGCATTATTCACTCTCTTTGGATTTTTGAGAGTAAGATGGGTAAGAAGAAAGAAGTTAGGAAGGTTGCCAAACTTTTCCAGTATATGCTCTGAGAAAAATTATTTTGCGTTCTGGTCTAAATCTATTGTCAAATGTACTTTGAAAAATACATTTGCGGGCTCCCATATTTGCTATTAAAAAAAAGTGAACCTCGATCTTTATAGTCATCCCACATATTTGTCAGTTTCAGTTTCACAAATTCCAAACTAGTCATATGGGTTCTAAATCAGAGTGCTGCAGAAATAATACAAATAACTCTTCAACCAGAAAGGGACTGGATGGCACAAATTCACACAAGAGGAAATCTGATCTTATTAAATATTTAATTATTCAGCATGCCCAACTTCAAGAGAAAGATTTTCAGACAAATTGGGCTGAATTTTACAGACCCCCTGATGTCGGGGGTCGTGGCAAGGGGAAAATGCCTCTGGGAGAGGGCCATCACGGACCCTGACGCCGGGAGAGCCCGGCTCAATATTGCCGGCGGCGGTGAGGCCTCATGGTGGCCCCTGCACCGCTTGGTAATGGGACTGCCATTTAAATACTTAAATTAATTAAAATAAATGAATTAGTTATCCCTACGCTCCTGCCATCTGTCCTGGTGCAATCTTCGTGCCAGTGGCCGGCGCTCCCGCCCCTTTGCATCCCTGTCCAGGGAACCAAGGTGGAACACTGGTGGGAAGGGGGGAGGAGGGAAGTTTCTCAGTGCAGGGGGTGGGGGCGCAAGGTCAAAGTAATATCACTGGTGTAGGGGATGATGGGAAGGGTTATAGTTTAATGTTTATGCACTTTGGGGGAGGGAAGGTTAGGTGGACAGATAAATGTTTTGGGGGGGGGGGGAAAGGAGAAGAGGGCAAGTAATTAATTCTATGGTTATTTACAGGGGTGGGAGTAGGATAGAATAAATGTATTTAATTTTTCTATTAAATGTTCCTTTAATATTTACATTGAATGGTAGGCCTCGAAGCCCTTTAAAGATAGCTGCACACAGGCAGCTGACGCCATTGCCAGGACAGACAGCCCGTCTCCTCCACCTCATCGGGTTGGGGGGGAGGGGGGGGGGGAAAATGGCAGTCCACCCTGTTTATTTAAATGAGCCGCCACGCTTAAGACAACGGTGGCTCCGCAACATGCAGCCCGCATGGCGGGCCGCCGTTGCTTTGGTGGCGGGCGTATAAATTTCAGCCCATTGCTTTAAAAGTCCAGTCACAATGAATCCCTGTCTGTGAAAATCAGTTTGGGCTTAATGCTTATATTATAAATATTTTAAATGATTTTGAAAAACTCTGCAATATTACAATTGACAATTCTGTTAAAATGTGCAGAATCCCACAGACAACCAAGATCTATTCAAAGTGCAAATCATAGACAAATAAAATTAGATTGTGGCAGATCTAAAAAGGTAAATCAACTATAAAAACATAACCAGCGGGGAAAACACAGATTCTCAAAAGAAAGGAGTAAAGTGTATGCTGAAAGCATGAACATAAAGATAGTATTTTGTCTTTACTTTAAGATTTTATTTCTTGTTATTTGACCTTGGATTCACAGTAATCCTCCAGTGAACTAGAAACATAAGTGCATTCAAGAAGGTAGAACCACTTGGCTTATAACAAAAGCAGCAGAAGGTAAGTTTTGTGCTTTGCGTTTTCTGCAACAAGGTTACGGTGACCTAAAAAAAAGTGTCTCCATAATAGGACAAAAATAACAGATGGCCACTGCTACATGGCTTAAAAAAGTAGGGCATTACTCTTTAAAAAAAAAGTAGGACACCTATGTGTTGACCACTGATATTTATAAATCAAGCTATTCTAAGTACACTTTTGTCCCTCTACATCTGCGTCAAAGTAAGAAATAGCAGGAGTCTTCACATGGACAGTAGCAAGTCACATTTGTCTAAAATGACAAAATCACAAGCAGAATTACATCAAAGTCCGGTTTGGATCTGGAGGAGTAGTGGGTGGTCTCCTCCAACTGTATGTCTTCACAGGCACCCTTCATTATTCTAACTCCAGTTTACTGCTTGTTCCCCTTCCCCTGCCCAACTCTTCATTCCCTACCCTTTGATTCTCTTCCCCCAAATTACTTCACCTCATCACCTCCTTTTCTCTTCAGAACCTATCTCTTCAAATGTGCTTTCAGTGCTGCAAGGAGACAAATAATATGCATCAGAGTTGGGTGTTACCCCAATTATGCTCGTGAAGATCTAGTTTAAAACATATGGGTCTTCCTAGCCAATGATCTCAACAACATTTATATAGCACCTTTAATGTAGTAAACATCATTAAGGTACTTCACAGAAGAAAAAAAAGATAAAGGTGAACATCCATCAAATAATAGCAGAAGAATGAGAGAAAGAGAACAAAGACATTGCCAGAGATAAATTTGGAGAAGGTTTTTAAAAGTAGTGAGATATGTAGCATAGTGGGCTTAATGCTTAATGAGAGCCCCAGGGTTGAGATGCTCAAGCCTCCGGAGCAGAGGATGAGGGATACATAGTAGATCAGAGTTGGAAGAAGGCAAGCACAGGTGAGACATTTGGCTGGAGAACATTACAGAGGTGGGACAAGACGGTGGAGATATTTGTCAAGGAGGATAAAGATTTTAAATTCAATACATCAGGGTGGAGGTCAGCAACAATAAGGTGAGGGTACAGAAATTAGCTGTTGGAGTTTTGGATGAATTGACATTTTTTTGGGGTGAAGTTCAGGATGCTGGCATGAGGTTTAGAGATACAGCACTGAAACAGGGCCTTCAGCCCACTGAGTCTGTGCCGACCATCAACCACCCATTTATACTAATCCGACATTAATCCCATATTCCCTACCACATCCCCATCTTCCCTCAATTCTCCTACCACCTACCTATACTAGGGGAAATTTACAATGGCCAATTTACCTATCAACCTGCAAGTCTTTGGCTGTGGGAGGAAACCGGAGCACCCGGCGGAAACCCATGCGGTCACAGGGAGAACTTGAAAACTCCGCACCGGCAGTACCCAGAACTGAACCTGGGTCACTGGAGCTGTGAGGCTGCGGTGCTAACCACTGCGCCACCCTGGGATGGGACATATTGTGGAGGTGGACATAAGCAAACTTGGTGATGAGTAAGACATGGGATTTTACATTCAGCTCAGGATTATACAGGATGCTGAAGTTGCACGCCATGAGGTTATGCCTCAGAAAACAGTTAGGATGGTGGGGTAAGTGGTGGTGCGACGGAGAAGAACTGGAGGTGAGGATGCAGAATTTAATCATATGTGATCCTCCAAAGGTTTGGCTGCCAAATGCACAGAGTGCTAATAAGCTATGGGATATTTCAGGTTTCATCCATTGTCTGTGTTGAGTTCGCTGATCACAGCCAGGGCAGCAGTTGGAGAGCTATAATAGGCTTCAGCATCCCTCAGTTAGGGACAGAAACAAATGGTCATGGCTTTGAAACCATAAAATATCCAGCAACTCTTGCTGGAAAGTGCATGTACACTGATGTCAGAAAGAACAGGATCAGGTTTAATTGTGGTGCACCTCACAGTCACACAGCTTTCTGACACTTGCTATTCAGGCTCTCACAAAAGATGGGGAAAAAAAATCACTTGATGTGGTACCAGAGGGACCTGCAGAACAATAAGAAAAGGCTTTGCATTTATGTAGCGCCTTTCACCACCTCAGAGCATTCCAAAGTGCTTTAAAGCAAATAAAATACTTTTCAAGTGTAGTTACTGTTGCAATGTAGGATATTTTACACCCACCCAGGAGGGCCTTGGTTTAATGTCTCATCCGAAAGACAGTACCTCTGATAGTGCAGCATTCCCTCTGTACTGTGCTGGAGTGCCAGCCTTGATTTTTGTGCTCAAGACCGAGAGTAGGACTTGAACCCAGAACCTCTGATGTGGAGGTGAGAGTGCTACCAACTGAACCACATCTGACACCTTAAATACACAGTGTGAGGTAGTGCATTCAGGAACAGGGGAGAAATTCAATAAATATTTTTAGAAATTAAAGCTACAGGAAGGATCCAAAATGGTAGCCACAGAAAACAGATATGAGCTCAGTTGTGCTATAAAACATTCTGTCATACAGTGATCAATAATACATGGATTTCAAACTTTTTTTTAGGTCAATTCGATGGTGCTTTGATTTCACAGGTCAGCACAGTTTTGTCAACTGCAATTAACGTTTTTGATAAACATCTTCTCAACAAGCATTAAAATAAAAAGCAAAATACTGCAGATGCTGGAAATCTGAAATAAAAACATAACACTGGAAGAGTCATATCCGACTCAAAATATTTCTCTCTCCACAGATGCTGCCAGACCTGCTGAGTATTTCCAGCACTTTGTTTTTATTCTCAATAAGCAAGTTTTGTTTGGAAGCGTAGGGCGAGCCGACCTGAAGAGCTTGATACTGAAATCAGTTGACATTTTCATAGCATGTGCTCCTTGTGAAATCTATCTTTGTCAAATTTATCTTTGTTACATAAAAATAATCATTAGTCTTAATTACAGCAAGAAGTTGGCAGGTTACGGACAAACATCAAAATCACCAAAATACTTTGCTTGATTTTGTGTTATGGAAGAAAAGACATCTTATCTTATCTCGTATCTTTGGCCTCCTTCTCTCGAGAGACAATGGGTAAGCACCTGGAGGTGGTCAGTGGTTTGTGGAGCAGTGCCTGGAGTGGCTATAAAGGCCAATTCTAGAGTGACAGACTCTTCCACAGGTGCTGCAGATAAAATTGGTTGTCGGGGCTGTTACACAGTTGGCTCTCTCCTTGCGCTTCTGTCTTTTTTCCTGCCAACTGCTAAGTCTCTTCGACTCGCCATGCTTTAGCCCCGCCTTTATGGTTGCCCGCCAGCTCTGGCGATCGCTGGCAACTGACTCCCACGACTTGTGATCTATGTCACAGGACTTCATGTTGCGTTTGCAGACGTCTTTAAAGCGGACACAAGGACGGCCGGTGGGTCAGATACCAGTGACGAGCTCGCTGTACAATGTGTCCTTGGGGATCCTGCCATCTTCCATGCGGCTCACATGACCAAGCCACCTCAGGCGCCGCTGGCTTAGTAGGGTGTATATGCTGGGGATGTTGGCCGCCTCGAGGACTTCTGTGTTGGAGATACGGTCCTGTCACCTGATGCCAAGGATTCTCCGGAGGCAGCGAAGATGGAATGAATTGAGACGTCGCTCTTGGCTGACGTACGTTGTCCAGACCTCGCTGCCATAGAGCAAGGTACTGAGGACACAGGCTTGTTACACTTGGACTTTTGTGTTCTGTGTCAGTGCGCCATTTTCCCACACTCTCTTGGCCATTCTGGACATAGCAGAGGAAGCCTTTCCCATGCGATTGTTGAATTCTGCATCGAGAGACAGGTTACTGGTGATAGTTGAGCCCAGGTAGGTGAACTCTTGAACCACTTCCAGAGTGTGGTCGCCGATATTTATGGATGGGGCATTTCTGATGTCCTGTCCCATGATGTTCGTTTTCTTGAGGCTGATTTAAAAGAAACTGGAGGCCAAATTCGGTGCAGGCGGCCGCAATCCTGTCGATGAGTCTCTGCAGACACTCTTCAGTGTGAGATCTTAATGCAGCATCGTCAGCAAAGTGGAGTTCCCTGATGAGGACTTTCCGTACAACAGCACATTACAAGTATCATCGGAGACTAAAGCAGTAACACCACAAACAGGGACTTTTTGAAAGGTAGCCAAAGGCATACTGCTCCAGTTATGACTGTTTGAGAGTAATGGGAATAACTGTTGTATTACTTGCTCAAATTAGAAAAAGCAGAGCTCTGTTCAGGTATATTCAAACACAAATACAGAGTTTTATTCACCAGCTTCCATATAGTGGTGACAATTCTGAAGTTATATATTGACTGGGGTATAGCTTGCAATTTAGTTTCTTTTAAATTTGGAGTTGAAATGTTGGCTGTGGTTAATGTGTAGTGCCAGATGGTGACACAATCCCATTTAGTGTAGTGTCATCGCTAATCCCAAAGTACATTGTTCCACAAGCCCTCTTTTAAAGGCACCCAATTCTTGATGAGGCACAGTATCCCACTGAAGTTCCCTTTCTTCATGTGTGATCCTTGATGGTGAGCATCAGCAGCATCAGCAGGGATATGGCAAACATTCAGCCCAATGTCCATACAGGCACATTTTTAACAGCGGTCATCGGACAGTAATCTGCAGAGAGAGCCCCAGAAGATTTCCTGCTCCCTGAATGAATACCCCAGCATAGAAAAGTGATTGAATCTTAAACCTTCTGGTCTACAGAGGTCAGTTACTTACTCTTTTAACCAATTTCACATTACATTATACCAATGATAAATCTGCAGCAAATAGGATTTTACAAAACTCTATTTCTTGTTATTTCTAATTTTTGTACAGAAAATTAGAAAAGAACCGCTCTTACAGTTCACATAGAATACTAATAAACCATCAAAAGAAGAATAATCCATTAGGACCATATCTTTATTCAGAAAGTATTATTGCCCTCTCTTTCCCCAGCCCCCATCCACTCCATCCTCTCAAGGCAGAAGTTTCCTTGCAGGGGTTTTATTTTGATGAGTATTGATTACCCTCCATTACTTTGATAAGTGGCTATGAAAGTCTTGATGAGCAGGTTACCTCACAACATGTCATCCCAAACACGTCCAAGCCACACAGATACATGCATGTCTAGCAGGGGTCTTCTGATTGCAATAGAGAGTAGAAACCATAATGATGCTTCCATCCCTATCACAAAGGTGCTCACACCAATTATAGACTCTTCACTGCAACAAACATCAAGTAACTCGGTACAGGCCAGTGACTGAAATGGGAACCTTCCTCACCATTGTGATGCAGCTACTCAGTAACTGAACTTGCTGAAACAGTGAAACCAATAAATCTGTTTTAAGTTTAATTTAACGACCTGGTGTTTCTGCTCGGTTACGCTGGTTCTTTAGGCATAACTTAGCTGAAATCGGCACAAAAGAACATGGAACTTTAAGTGCAGATTATGTTCAGCACAACTCAAGTTTCTGCAATCTTTGAATTAGTTTAAAAAATATCACGCTAAAAACAGACCCTTCTCACAAAACTGGCCACAACCTGCAGGATAAATGGATCACCTTTGTAAGTTTCCACTCATTGCGTTGGTATGCAAGCTTTTAAGGAGGCTCTAAATATTAAGCAGCAAGGACGCCGATAGGAATGTTTTAAAAGCTTTTGAATGTAATTTTCTTTCAACTAAGAAACTGACTACTGTATTCCAATATATCTAAGAAATGACTGTCGATTTTTTTTGTAATTTATAATCAGGTTACTTACAGATGGTGGATTTACACTGTGATTACAAACACTTATTTTATTAATAAAACTGCACATAGTTAACAATCAAATATATCGAGGAATATTTTTAAAACAATTTTTTTCCACTTATGTTTTAAAACTCTCAATTGCTCTGGTTCATGGCAGATTTTGCATTTAATATGCAAATTAGTTTGAGCAGAAACGCAAGAAGATTTTTTAAAATTCTCAAAACAGACACGTTTTGGGCCGGTTTCGCCGATTGCACCCAAAGTGGCAACTCCACCTGAACATGTTTCTTTCGTATTAGATTGGGATGTGGGTGACACAGAAAAGGCAAAATTAATTTTGTATTCCTAGTTGCACTGAGGGCATACAGAGTCAATCAGGTAGTGTGGGACTGGAGTCACATTTAGGCCAGACCAGTTAGGTGTGGCAGATCCTTTCCCTGAAGGGCATTAGTAAACCAGTCACTTTCTCTTAAATCAACAATCTAGCAGCCTTCATGGTCATCTTATCTGGTGCTAGCAAACAGATTATCAGATTTATTGAACTTAATTTTACAACGTGCCATGGTGGGAACCGAAGGCATGGATCTGGAAAGTCAACTGTGCCCAAAAATGGGGCCACAAGGGCTGAGCACTGCAGCAAGTTAAAGGGATCAAGTGAAATTAGTTCTGGCAGTTATTTATCATGGCTCAGGCATACAACCAGCAGTATTCATTGGCTGCATGCCACTTAGAAATCAGCCTGTATCTCTTAAAGGGGAGGTGCACTCGAGCTGCAGACAGCAGGGAATCTTCATAAGTTGAAAAATGGCTGTGAGGTCCATGAGGGTACACAGGTTCTCTAGTGCAGTGTTTGATGCCCTGGTCCAGACAATGGACAGGGGAAGGGAGATCTTGTTTTCCCCCGAATCTCACCTCTCATATCAACTACTGTCTCCTCATACCTGCAGCCCCACTGCTCTGAATACATCTCTTGCTTGCTTCCCTTCACTCCACTACAATTGCTGTATCACACTTCACTTCACCTCCTTCTCCTCATATTCACACACTCCACACTACCTATTCACACCATTATTGCAACACTCACTTCCTCACACCACACATCTCGAACACTGTATACAAACTATTCTACCATGACAGGTACATTCTCGAAACACCTCACAAGTATGCCACTAACACACATTACCACCCCTTTCTTACCGAGGAAGGCCGTGCAGGAGGCTGTGGCTCCTGGAGGAGATGTTGCACAGGGTTTTTTCACATCTTATCCTCTTTTTCCCTTCTATCTCTCCCTACATACTCTAGATGACAAACTGCTGCTGCTTTCACCAGCCACTTCTTCCTCTGCTGTCACCACACTAAAAGCAAACCTTTGTCCCTCTCTTTCTTTTCAGGTGCAGAAAATGTGGAGATATTTCTGCCACTTCAAGAAGAGTCAGCCAGCCTTCCTGAAGATGCATCATTCAATCTGACCTTTGCAAGTACCAGTTTAGAGAATACAACCATACATAATTTAGCAGGTAGGCTAGAGAAGGGTAGTCACATGGTGAATCATCGGCCACAACTATGTCGGAGCTAGAGCGGGAGGATAGGATGCCACAGGAGCCAGCTTGCCTGAGGGCTTGCCGCATACTAGCTCTGCCGCAGAGGATTCAGATAACAGAGTGCTCAAGCAGGTTGATGGGCATACACCAGGAAATGTTAGGTACTCTGGACAACCTGCCAACATGGAGCTGTGATATCATGACATCGCCAGAAACATGCACTGCTGCTGGAACAGAGCATTTACCGGCTCCAGGAGGAACAGCAGCAATCCTAATGCAGGAACACCCTGGTTACTAGCGCTCAATTCCAGGCAGCGTTAAGTCTGGATTATGATTGCAATAAACACATCACAGCAGGGAAAGCTGTATATGTCCACTCACACACTCACACACTCACACACTCACACTCACTAAAAAAAAATCTATAAGAGAGATAGATCTCTCAACTATCAGATCAGTATTAACCACTGTTCTGATAATCACTATTTCTGCAGGAACAAGAGTATCAATTATGTAAAACCTTTTGAGGACATTCATTCGTAATTTGTAAAGAATGTTAGTATAACATCTTCAATTGATTAAGAAAATTATGAATAATTATACTTATAATTGAAGCAGATCTTTAGTAAGATTAAGTACAATTGATTATAACATATTCCTCAAATTGACTAATCTGTTTATGATGATACAAATACAGAAAGAAACTAACCTGTTGTCGCCTTTTATTGCTCACTAATACACCTTTTCCTTATTTCTTTCCCATTCCCTTTGTAACATCCTGCAACTTAGCCTTTGTGGGATGGGGTGTTCAGTGGGAAAGGGAGCAGCACCATAATCACATTACCATTACCTTTTACACAACTTTCTAAATCAAAAAATAACCTAGCTATTGTGTAAAACTAAAGGGATATCGGCTGCCGAATCAGGAGCAAGAAGATCATTTAAAGGGAGGAGAAGAATCCCAAAGATCAGGAGGCTGAGTACCATTCAGAAAAGGCAGAAAAATCAGGCAGGTGATAGGATCCCTTTTCCCCACCAACAGTGATATGGGGTAGCTGGCAGCCTTCCCTACTGGGGTGAGAATCTAGGTTGGCGTCAGAAGGTGCCATTGGGCCTCGTCTTCCAACTTTCTTAATATATCACACTATTTCAAAGGAAAGACAGCTTTTAGGATTTTTGAATCCAATGTTAATTTACTTCAGGCAAAAAAGCATGCCCATTACAAATACACTGTCCAGTGAGTTACAGGTTTTCTCAAATGCAATCCTAAAACATCTCCAGCAGTAATATCCTGCAACTTAGCATTTTTTCTTTAGGGAGGAGTGCAGGAAGGGAGGGGAGGCTAGAGAGCAAGTCCACAATCACACTATCATTACTGTTTACAGAACATTCTGACACAATAAATGAATAAAATAATAAATAGTGCAGAAAAAGCATCTGAACTAGAATTCAAGTCTCAATTGCAAGAATAGATTATCTGATGAAAACATTTTTCTAGTACTTATAACCATGTACTGGAATGCTCAGTCATACAGGCAATGGAAAAGACAGAAAGTTCCTTCCTGCCCATGGAAATGTGCCTCTTTTTCATCAATGTTCCAGATTCATCTGCACCCAGCCTATTTCTCCTCTCTGTAACCCACTTTGAAGCCCTACCTTCTGTTTTAAACAGCAAACGAGTACTTAATGGCTGTAGAATTCTGTGGACCAGAACACCACACTGCCTCTATTAAAAAAGGAATTACAATTCTTAAATACATTTTTATCTTGCAATATTTTGGGACAGATATCACTTTTGAAGTGGTATTTAGGGGATTTTACCAGTCCTAATGGATGTCACAGTTCATTATCTAAGATTTGCTTCTTACTCCCGACTTTTCATCGGCTCCTGCCAATATCACAAATTACAGGTCACTTTGAGTCTTTTTAAAAAAAGACTTGCAAAACTCTCAAAACGAATGCAGGCATATACTTAAAATATGCCCTTATATGATGTAAACTGGAATTGGCTTATAAGAACATAAGAAATAGCAGCAGGAGTAAGCCATAAGGCCTGTTGAGCCTGCTACTCTATTTAATAAGATCATGGTTGACCTTTAACATCAACTCCACTTTCCTGCCCAATCCCCATTTCCCTCAATTCCCTTACAGTCTAAAAATCTATCAATCTCAGCCTTGAATATACACAACGACTGAGCATTCATAGCCTTCTGGTGTTGAGAGTTTCAAAAAGATTCACAATCCTCCGAGTGAAGATATTGTGAGACCAAAATGGCTGTCCCTTATCCTGAGATTTTACCCCCGGTCCTAGACTCTCCAGCCAGGGGAAACAGCATCTACCCTGTCAAGCCCTCACAGAATCTTATATTGTTCTAAGAGATCACCTCTCATTCTTCTAAACTCCAGAGAGTATAGGCCTATTCTACTCAATTGCTTCTCCTAGGACATCCCTCTCATCCTAGGAATCAAGCTAGTGAAACTTCATTACACTCCCTCTAGGACAAATATATCCTTCCTTAGTTACAGAGACCAAAACTCTGCATAATACTCCAGGTGTAGCCTTACCAAAGCCTTGTGCAATTGCAGCAAAACTTCTGTACTTTTGTACTCTAAACCGCTTGCAATAAAAGCCAACATATCTTTTGGCTTCCTAACTGCTTGTTGTACCTGCATGTTAAGTTTCCTGCAAAAGTATACCCAAATCCCTCTGCACCAACATTTAATAGTTTCACACCATTTAAAAACTCTTCTGCTTTTCTATTCTTCCTACCAGAGTGAATAACTTTGCATTTCCCCACATTATATTCCATCTGCCACTTTCTTGCCCACTCTTTTAACCTAGCCATATTCCTTTGTGGAATCTGTGTCCTCCTCAGAGCTTACTTTCCCACCTAGCTTTGTATTGTCAACAAACGTGGATAGATTGCACTCAGCTCAAGTACTTCTTGACTACATTATTGCTTGGAATGTTCTCTACGATATTTGAAAACCCAGAGAGAAAGAATTGAGGTAGAACCAGTTGTCTTAGTTCTGCATAGTTGCAATACTTCTTTGTTCACTCATGTTGTCAGTGTACCAAAGAACCTTATGTCATCATTTCTCCAATCGAAATTGTATAAAACAAAGGCCATGTTGTTGAGTGTGATGGGAGGAACGACTACTTTTGTGTAAATAGCCTGTGACAAAAAGAAAAAGGAAAACGTTTGTGAAGTTCCTGTGCCCCTAAAGTGGATTCATTTTACAAAATAAACCACGTTCATTTCCTCATCAAGAGCATTGGAATACTGCAAATAGTTGTCTAAAAGCTCTTGAAAGGATAGTGTCATTTGTAAAAAGGCAAGTACTAATCTGTGCTTTCCTCCAACCTTTCAGAGACATTAACTCTCTCACCTCTGCAGTAACTTAGTGACAGAGTTTCATTTAATCCTATTCGATTAGTGGCACATTAGAAATAAATACCATACATCATGGTGAAGATTTGTAGTGTTCAGCTTGTTTTTCGCATTTTATGGCATGATTACAGACGCCGCATTCAGCACAGCATAGGTTGAAATAGTTGATCAAATTCTATCTGGCAAATCTTTTTTTTGTTTCAAGTAAGATTAGAATGTCATTCAGAAGTTACATAAAGGGGATGATTTTTGTCAACCACCCAGTTGATGCTGAAAATTGAGGTGGTGTGCGGATGATAATTTAAAAAGGAATCTCTCACCAATTAACCATAGTCCAACAAACTCAACTTTCGAGTATTCTTTGAAATGGTCAGCCAGCAATCCAGCCCGAAACAGCATTCTTTCAAGTATTTAAAATCAGGTTCCATGCTGGTTGTGGGAACCTAATGCCATTTTTGTGGGACTTTTAAAATCACAGAAAGTTGCTCAAGAAACATGCAAATCTGCTTATTTTTGAAACAAACAGGAGGAATATGATTGCTTCTGTCCCCATAAAAATCTTCTGCTTGCTGCAGTACTCACTCACCCCTACCCCACTGACTGCCAATCCTCTCCTTTAACCCCATTGGCTCAACTCCACAGAGCATATTTCCCAGCCCTTCCAACTGATGAGCTGCCTGAGAGTGCTGGTTCTGCATTTGTAACTTGTCATCATTATATAGATAAGGTCCTGCCATGAAAATGCTTCAGGCCTCTCAATACTGTGATTATGCAAATGTACCCATTCTGTCATTTACATGAAAACAGGTCCAATGTGTTTCAGCATAATACAATACAATACAATGAAAAAAATTAACCAAATAAATAGTTTCCCCACAAAGATGGCATCCCTTTAAAGTTAACAATGCCCTCCAGTGGATGACTAATAAAAGTGTAATATTACCCCAGAAAACCAAATACAATTTTATTCACCAACTTACATTTTCCATTTAATAGGTTCCAATGGCAAATGGAGAAGCTCATCTGTTTGTGATCTTCGACTCCAACGCTCCCCCTTAATGCTTGTCGGATTTTCTTCAGGGAGGAGGGAAAGAGAGGACAGAGAAAGGGACCAGGCCTATCTTTTTCAAAATATTCACTTAAAATCCTGATTGTACTGAAGTCTGGGCAAGATAATCTTCTATGAAATGCTCTCAGAGATTCAGTCAGAAGCTACTAAAAAGACCTACAAGGATTTCAGACTCTTTCTTGCTTTGCAACAGTTTATATAGGTTTAGGATTATACTGCTAGTACCTTCATGTGCCTTATTACTTTAGTGTATTATTGCAGTAGTAAACAAATCTGACCATTAATCTTAGACTCAATGGAATGATCGGACAGAGTGGTACTACTATTCTTCAGCGTAGACAGGGTGAATTGTGGTGGAGATTGCATGTGGTTTCTGGTATGATATAATCGCAATTAAGCGGTAATTGTTAATTCCACAACATTTTATTGCACTAACAAAATGCACACAGGAGACAGGTTTTGAAATGGAAAAGAGATTTTAAGCCTAAATTTTCCACTTCAGCTAACCTTTGTGCCAACATACCAGGAGTGGAAAATAGAAGGGAATTCTGTTCTGCCAGTCAGCCACCCACTTTAGCACTACCCTACTTTCTGTTTTTATTCTGGAAATACTGTCTATTTTTGAATGGGTTCTTGGAAATTAAACTCTAATTATGTGGTTACATTAAACATCAACTCCTTGTTTAAATCCCTCCAGTCCAGCTTCTATCATTCTCAGACCAAAATGATCTTAACCAAATTCATGAACAATACCAGCGGTGCTCTAAATTAAAAGCAAAATACTGCGGATGCTGGAAATCTGAAATAAAAACAAGAAATGCTGGAAATACTCAGCAGGTCTGGCAGCATCTGTGTAGAGAGAAGCAGAGTTAACATTTCAGGTCAGTGACCCTTCTTCAGAACAGGCACATATTAGAAATGTAAAAGGTTATAAGCAAGTAAAGTTGGGGTGCGGCAAGAGATAGGGGTGGCATAGTGGCACAGTGGTTAGCACTGCAGCCTCACAGCTCCAGCGACCCGGGTTCGATTCTGGGTACTGCCTGTGCGGAGTTTGCAAGTTCTCCCTGTGACCGCGTGGGTTTTCACCGGGTGATCCGGTTTCCTCCCACAGCCAAAGACTTGCAGGTTGATAGGTAAATTGGCCATTGTAAATTGTTCCTAGTGTAGGCAGGTGGTAGGAGAATGGTAGGGAATATGGGATTACTGTAGGGTTAATATAAATGGGTGGTTGTTGGGCAGCACAGACTCGGTGGGCCGAAGGGCCTGTTTCATTGCTGTATCTCTAAATAAATAAAATAAATAAAGCAGTCACCCAGTCTGCGTTTGGTCTCCCCAATGTAGTGGAGACCACATTGTGAGCAGCGAATACAGTATACTACATTGAAAGAAGTACAAGTAAATCGCTGCTTCACCTGAAAGGTGTGTTTGGGAAAGTGAGGAGAGAGGAGGTAAATGGGCAGGTATAACACCTCCTGCGCTTGCAGGGGAAGGTGCCGTGGGAAAGGGATGAGGTGGTGGGGGTAATGGACCAGGGTGTCACGGAGGGAACGCTCCCTTCGGAATGCTGACAGGGGAAGGAAGGGGAAGATGTGTTTGGTAGTGACATCACGCTGGAGGTGGCGGAAATGGCAGAGGGTGATCCTTTGGATATGGAGGCTGATGGGGTGGAAAGTGAGGATAAGGGGAACCCTGTCACAGTTCTGGAAGGGACAGGAAGGGGTGAAGGTAGAGGCGCGAGAAATGGGCCGGACACGGTTGAGGGCCCTGTCAACCACAGTGGGGGGAAATCCTCGGTTGAGGCAAAAGGAAGACATATCAGAAGCGCTGTCATGGAAGGTAGCATCATTAGAGTAGATGTGTCGGAGACGGAGAAATTGGGAGAATAGAATGGAGTTCTTACAGGAGGCAGGGTGTGAAGAAGTGTAGTTGAGGTAGCTGTGGGAGTCAGTGGGTTTATAATGGATATTAGTAGACAGCCTATCACCAGAGATGGAGACAGAGAAGTTGAGGAAGGGAAGGGACGTGTCAGAGATGGACCACGTAAAGGTGAGAGAAGGGTGGAAATTAGAAGCAAAGTTGATAAAGTTTTCCAGCTCGGGGCAGGAGCAGGAAACAGCACCGATACAGTCATCAATGTACCGGAAAAAGAGTTGGGGGAGGGGGCCTAAGTAGGACTGGAACAAGGAATGTTCGACATATCCCACAAAAAGACAGGCATAACTAGGACCCATGCAGGTACCCATAGCAACACCTTTTACTTGAAGGAAGCAAGTGGAGTTGAAGTAGAAGTTGTTCAATGTGAGAACAAGTTCAGCCAGGCAGAGGAGGGTAGTGGTGGGTGGGGACTGTTTGGGCCTCTGTTCAAGGAAGAAGCGGAGAGCCCTCAAACTGTCCTGGTGGGTGATGGAGGTGTAGAGAGATTGGATGTCCATAGTGAAGAGGTGGTGGTTGGGGCCAGCAGTGTTCTATCTTTCCTTGTCCTCCCTGCAGCACTGAACATGGTTAACTATGCCGTCCCCCTCCAACAACTCTACGGGACTGTCCTTGCAAGTGATTCCCAGTTAAATACTTGAGAAATGTCTTCTCATCCCTCCCCATCACCCGAGTCCTCTCGGACCTGCATAGAGACACCCCACCATCCCCCAAGCTTCAGCTTTAAAGTCCTTAATCTTTAAATCCCTCCATGGCTTGCCTACATCCCCCTGCCACCCCTATTTCTGCAGTCTCTTCCAGTGACATATTACCCCCAAATCTCACTGTTTCTCTGACTCCAGCCTCTTGTTCAACATCACCATTGATGTTTGAGCATTCAGCTTTTTGGGTCTTACTTTCTAGAATGTCCTCCACAAAACCCAGGTCTTTGGCCAAGTTGTGGATCATTCCTCTTAATCTCTTTTTCCTTCTGATAGACAATAATAGAGTGAAAATGGCAGCACAGTACTTACTGCTGCCAGCTTGACTCAGGTTAGGATATAGTGGCCCAGGAACAGCCCTGTATCAGACACTAACATTCAGTATATAAACAGAGGTCCCATCATGCAGTTAGGACCCCATTGCAATTTTCAAGCAATTCTACTGCTGAGGACAGGACCCGTATAGGAAACTTGGCATTGCAACGGGTAAAGGGTATTGCAGGCAACTGGTTGGATCATAGGATCTATTGTGATACACATTATTGGTTTCTCCAGAGTGTTGTATTTTTATGGGAGAAGCTGTTGAAGGCTTTTTATGGATTTGAGAAACCTCTTAGAAGGTGAGAAGACAGCAGGAATCTAGCAGGGGAGCAGAAATATGACCGTACCCAGTTCAGAGGGTGTACTCAAGTCACATACCTCAACTTCTCTAAACAGCAGTTAGTGCAAAGGCTGCAACTGCACTGTGTCACCTGCTCCAATCCAACCTGGAGTCCAACTTACAAGGAGGGCATGCCTTGCGGGTGGCCATCAAGATTACGATGGCCCTGAACTTCTTTGCCGCTGGGTCCTTCCTGGCTGCAGCAGGTGACATGGTACATAATAGCCAATCTGTTGTCCTTTCCTGTAGTTGGCAGGTGTAAAATGCCTTATTTTGGAAGGCCAACAAGTACGTATCTTTCTCCATGGATAGCAGAAGCCAACCTGAGTGGGCTGTTGGCTTCTCTGGGGTCACTGTTTTCCATGAAGTGCAAAAGGCAATAGATTTCACACAGATTCTGATGTGTCTACAATGAGTGTAACAAGCAGTGCACAGGATGGGAGGTATCAAGGAGCAGAAAAACATCAGCATAGTGGCATTTGCTGGCAAACAAGAATAGTGCATAGATTTCCCTGTGCAGCCAGGCAATGACAATCTGCAGCCGATGCCTCCTATGATGATATAAACAGCTGCTGATAGCACAGCTGAAACTAGAGGAGGGTTGCTTAGTGCCCATTGCTAATTAGACAAGCAGCTGGAAAGGGGGATGAAAGTTCCTGGTGTAGTGTGGGGACAGAAAAAGGAAGGACCGCGGCAAGGTATAATGCAGAGGAGATATTGCAAAAATTAAATCTGAGCGTGTCAGATCATTAAACTACTTTCTGCAATGTGCTCATGTCCAAGGGTGAGGCTGAATGTGTCGACGTACTCAACTACCTCCCTCCAGGCCTGCTGCAGAGCTTGTAATCTAGTCTCTCTGTAGGGAAGAGGATATTCCTGCATGCGCTCACACGTTCAACCGCAATCTCCAGAATATATATATTTCTTTATATATGTTGAACCCACTCGAAATTTCAACCCTCTATAATGGCAAGCTGCCCCATAATTCCTGCAAACACTTGGATAAAAACACCGGTCATACTATAATGAAACCCAAACACAATTGTTTGGGCCTCTCACAGACTTCATCAGTTGAATGGTCCAACTGTCCCACCCATCGGCTGCAAGTATAAACAGATGTCTTACATTACAAAAGTTGCCATAAACTGTATCTAAAACTATTTGAGATTGTATGGCATCAGTACAGAAGAAATCTGCAATTAATTGTATCAAACCAAATTGATAGCATTTCTCCACTTGTGGAAGTTTAAGCTCTCACAAGAACAGGTCAATTTCAAGCTGTTTCTATAGAAATATGATCATTTCCAGCAGTAGAATAGGAGAGGCCTTCATTGCACCTTTTTATTATCTGTTTATTTTAAAGAAGGAAGATGGCTATATTGCAGTCCTATAAAACAAAATCCTTTGTGTGATCTCAAACTGGATGGTCATTAAACAGTTCAAACCTGACCATATTCCAGGTCCCATGGTAAAAAATACATTTAAAAAACTGCACTTACCTTTTCCAGATGGGAAGAAACATTCCATCTCCACACTGCTGCGGGAGTGCGATATGCAGAGCGTACTGCTGGGAACTAAACCTTCCAATGGAGGGCTTCTGTCAGTTGTACGTACTAAACACCAGCTGGGTCTTTCACTGGGTCTCTCCAATAGCTCCACAGTCTGTCCTATTTGGATGCTGAGTTCATTGCTGTTGCTTGCTATGAAGTCTTGTAGCACCACTGTCAATTCACAACCTCCAGAAAGCTGTTGGGGGAAGAAATAAAAAGTGTTTTGAGATATTTATGTAGTACTAGTCATGTGAATTAGAATAACTTACAGTTCAATGATAAAAGTTTGGCAAAAAGGATGAAATCTTCGAAGATTGTGGGTTTTCCACTGCATCTACTTGCTTGTTTTGCAGAACTTTTTTGATTAAATTAAATATTTCCCTTTGTGTGAAACGATGGCTAAAACAACATGTTTAGAGGATAAACGAACCTCTCTCCAAACAGTTGACCAAACAAAACTGGCAATGTAAATGGAAAACGTGAGTTTCAACAGCTGTATAGATCAAACCATTCTAACCCTGAAATTAGACTGTTGGGGTTCCCCATTAATCAGACTTATCACCCATTTCTCACTCTAGAAATATCCTGATTCTACCAGTCACACATTTTGCAGGATTTACTGTACCTAAATCTATTTGAGGTTAAATGCTGGCATCAGCATCCAAGGCATTTGCAATTAATTGCCCAAATTGTTAGCATTTCTTCTTCACTTGAGGAAGTCTAAGCTGTCACAAGGACAGGTCAATTTCCAGCTGTTTCTACAGTAACATGATCCTTTAGGGTACTGTCTTTGTCAAAAGAATGTTGTTGATCAGATAAATGGTTCTCCCACTGTTGATTACATTCACAGATGTAAAGTTAGCAACTTCGACCAGCTTTGCAAATCCAGATTTGGGACCCAGATATGATACTATGAGTTGCAATGATCTGATGAGATTTATTTAAGAGCTGCATCAAGGGAGGTTGCAAGTTTCTGTTTGAGCATTACTCTGCCAAGATTTATATGCTTACTAAGAAAATCCCTTTAGATTTCAGGATTACAATACTGAGGGCTTTTTCTAAAACCTATATAAAATGAATATATATATATATATATATATATATATATATATATGGAATGGCAAACTGTGAAATCCAAGGTTTATCTTGTCAGAAAAACCACACAAAAATCCCTGAAAATCCACTGCGATTTTGATGGATCCTTGCTGTAAACTTGGCAACAACTCAGCAGAATGGTTGCAAACTCAGGTGGGACCCAGATAGACTGGGTCCCAGCTTTAAGCCACAGTTGTGAGGATGGCCATCTGAGGGGTTGAACCTCCATCTACGTCTACAACACTATCGACATAAAGGAGTGTTAGGACTCCCCATAGTTGAGTGTTTCCACACCTTGACCCTTAGTTGGGACCTGGCATAATTAAATTGGAGCCTACAGTGGAATTTTTAAAGCAGCCCCTCCATAGAGATTCACTGGGATGTCGATTGCAACTTTCTAGAGGAGCAACTCTTCCATCCGAGGCCAACTAACCAGGTCTTCACTAACCATGCGAACTTTGGAAGGGTCCACGGTAGAATTCATAGACAGGCATCTTTCCAGCTTAATTGCCAGGACTGTGTCCCTGAAAACTTCCTGGGCCTGATGGACTTTAATGAATTGCAGGTTTATTCTATTCGTACCACAATCATTTGATTACTCTTCAGTGTATCACACCAAGTCCCAGTCTCCCATCACCTACATTGGCTCCTGGTCCAGCAATGATTCAAATGTAAAATTCTTATCCATGTGTTCAAATCCCTCAATGGCGTTGCCCCTGCCTACCTCCATAACCTCCTCCAGCCCTACAACTCTCCAAGAACCCTGTGTTCCTCCAATTCTGGAATTTTGCACATCCCTAATTTCCTTTATCTTACCATTGGTACTCAAGCCTTCATCTATCTAAGCCACAAGCAATGTAATTCCCTCCATAAAGCTTTCTTCTTTAAAACCTACCTCCCTTACCAAGCTTCTGGTCATCTTTCCTAATATCTCTTTATGCAGCTCAATGTCAAATTTTGTATGATAACGCTCCTGTGAATTACTTTGAGGCGCTTACTACGTTACTATAGAAAAGCAAGTTGTTGTCTATTACCATTGTAACAAGAGTTTTGTTTTTGTATTGAAAATTTAAAATTCTGTTTGTTTTTAAAAACTGAGGAAAGGATTTTTCTGTGGACATTGATTGCTGAAACCTGGTGGGTTTGGACTGAGTGAAACACACAGACTGCAAGGCACCTGTTTCCAAACAACTCAGCAGGAAATCAGAACTCAAGATTTATGATTGACATGTGACTTGATTGTTGAAGGTTAGTTTCACTTTTGGATTGAAAAGGACAAGTGAGTTGGACAAGGTGCAGGCTTTTGAAATTTGGCTGTGACCTGCCTGGAGACTAGAGATAAAGGCCTCTCTCTGTAAAGGAAACCCGCATCTCCTGAAAAGAAATCCTGCATTTGAAAGGTGGCAGATTCCTATTGCCTCCTGTCTCTGAAGAATTCTTGCATCCAGTGTGGTTCCTGTTGCCTCCTGTGTTTTGGGAAACCCTGGAACTTGCAGAAAGCTTCAACTGCTGTATTGCTGCTGTGAGTCCTGAGCAGACCGGTTGCTGCACCCCTGCTGAAAGACCTGTGTGATGCCTGCTGCAGACAAATTGCCTTGAATGCCTACCCATCACAGACTGTTCATCAACCTTACCTGGAGAGACTTTGAGAGGCATCTGACTATTCAACTCTGGGACACCTCACTGTACCAAAAACATCCTACCAGAACGTGATAAACTTCATAATTTTATATTTTCCTTTTTATTCCTAGGAAACAGCTGTAAACCAAAAATCTTTTTCCCCGGATAACCAGTTTTTTTGAATGTATGTGTGTGAGCATGACGGCTAAGGAGCTTCTCATATATAGAGATTTATCTCATGAGTAGTTAAGACTTATTATTTCTTTTCCAATAAATAGTTAATGTTATTGTTTAAAGAAACCTGGTTTGCTGTGCTTTATTCTGGGGGACAAACAGTGTGTCTAATTTGGCTATTCTTTGGTAGGTGGAAAACTTTATTTGATATGCTATGATCTGTGAAGTAGTGGGACTGAATTAACAGTGCATATCTCCCGCCTTGGTCGTCTCTTGGCATTTCTTCGCAGACGAAAATTTTGGGAAGGTCGTAGTCAACAGTTGCAGGCCGGCTGGTGGCTAGTCAGGCCTATCCGTGACCGGCAGATTCTCCCACAACGGGTACAAGTGAAGGTGCAGTCACTGCTTGGGGCAATTGGATCTATCCTCTTTTTCTCTTTCATGCTGGTTCTATGCTCAGTCTCAAAGGTGGCTGTAGCACCATTATAAATACTATTGATGGTTGGATCCTAATTGTCAGTTTGATCTTCCAATTCTACATACACAGTATTGGAAGGTGAAAGGGAATCCAATTGGCATATTGATTTCCAGTACCCCCGTGCATTATTTTTGGGGCACGCAGCAGGAAGATCAAGAAAAGAATGAGTATTTAAGGAAAAAAAAAAACAGGAGAGTTGCTGCAGCTTTCTGTTTTAATCTGGGTGTAATTTAACAGCTTTCACAAAGAAATTAAAAACAAGATTTTCCCCATTAATAGGGAAAATGTATTTAGCCACTGCTTGCCAAGTTATCCTGTCAGCATCATGAGATGTGGAAACAGTACATAAACCTGCATGCTATCAACACAAGAAAGTCGGAAGAAGAAAAAAAACAAAATACATTTAGGACAGTGAAAATCTAAACAAGCCAAATGAAAACAAGAGGAAAATCAAAAACAAGATGATCAGGTTATTACATGTGAATAGTAAGTAAGAAAGCAGAATATATCCTTTTAATGTTTACAAAAAGATGCACTTACTAGAAGTGAAGGAGACTGTGACAAAGTAATGCAATGTTGCGCAATTTTCATTTACTTTACAACCCAAATGCCTGTTTGGGGTCTGTGAGGCAGACTGTGGGATAAATATGTGAGTACCCCATCATGATGTTTATCAGCAACTTTGGTCGGTACCCACCACATCTAGAATGCAAAGTCATTGAAGTGCTCTAGGAGTTCTCACTTCCCAATTGTCCAATGGTAAGCTATCCAATTGTAACCAGAGCAAAAGGCAATACAATTGCTTGCATGTTGCAGAGGGGTTAAAACATAATACGCTTTTACATTTATGCTTATTGAGTTTGGATGGTGAGAACCAGCTCCCTGTGTTTACACTGCTAAACCCAATTCCTACATCACAACAACAGAATTGTAGAACCGCTTTTCCAGCAATACAGAAGGCTTTTTGTTTTGCAACTTCCTGTCTTTATATCTTTCTCTTCCTCTCTTTTACTAGCCACAACTGAAGAAACACAGCAGCTATTATCTCTCACCACCACTATATAATGTTTGTAATTATTTGGGGCAGAATACTGGCAAAATGTGTTGGACATTGTGGAAAATGGGTCAGAAAGATTAGCTATGCCCTCTCCTCTAGGCTATTTATGGGCAATAAATGCCAGCCTTGCCAGCGACACCAACATCCCATATGAAAATAAAAAATAAATATAGATAAGACAGATCGGGTTCCTAGTGGGCCTTAAAAGGAAAGGGGCATTTTTTTTGGGGAGCGGGCGGGAGAAATTCAGATGCAGATTTTTTGCCGTCAATTTGAAGTGGTAGCTTCTAAATCACCCATTTTATTCCATTTACTGCATGTGGGCAGACTAATGGCATTAAGAAATAATTTTTTTTATTCGTTCAAGGGATGTGGGTGTCGTTGGCTAGGCCAGCATTTTATGCCCATCCCTAATTGCCCTTGAGAAGGTAGTGGTGAGCTGCCTTCTTGAACCACTGCAGTCCGTGTGGGGTAGGTACACCCACAGTGCTGGTGGAAGGGAGTTCCAAGATTTTGACCCAGTGACAGTGAAGGAATGGCAATATAATTCTAAGTCAGGATGGTGTGTGGCTTGGAGGAGAACTTGCAGGTGGTGGTGTTCCCATACATCAGCTGCCCTTATCCTTCTATGTGGTAGAGGTTGCAGGTTTGGAAGGTGCTGTCTAAGGAGCCGGTGCATTGCTGCAGTGCATCTTGCAGATGATATATACTGCTGCCACTGCGCGTCGGTGGTGGAGGGAGTGAATGTTTATGAATGGGGTGCCAATCAATTAGGCTGCTTTGTCCTGGATGAGGCCGAGCTTCTTGAGTGTTGTTGGAGCTGCACCCATCCAGGTAAGTGGAGTATTCCATCACACTCCTGACTTGTGCCTTGTAGATGGTGGACAGACTTTGGGGAGTCAAGAGGTAAGTTACTCACCACAGAATTCCTAGCCTCTGACTTGCTCTTGTAGCCACAGTATTTATATGGCTACTCCAGTTCAGTTTCTGGTCAATGGTAACCCCCAGAATGTTGATAGGGGGGATTCAATGATCGTAATGCCATTGATTGTCAAGGGGAGATGGTTAGATTCTATCTTGTTGGAGATGGTCATTGCCTGGCACGAATGTAACTTGCCACTTATCAGCCCAAGCCTGGATATTGTCCAGGTCCTGCTGCATTTCTACACAGACTGCTTCAATATCTGAGGAGTCGCGAATGATGCTGAACATTGTGCAATCATCAGTGAACATCCCCACTTCTGACCTTATGATCGAGGGAAGGTCATTGATGAAGCAGCTGAAGATGATTGGGCCTAGGACACTACCCTGAGGAACTCCTACAGTGATGTCCTGGATCTGAGGTGATTGACCTCCAACAACCACAACTATCTTCCTTTGCGCTAGGTACGACTCCAACCAGCAGAGTTTTCCCCCTGTGTCAGAGTCTGATTTCTTAAGAGCAGGATCAGATATGCATTCTGTCAGGGGTTCAGGAAAGTAAGTGGCTCCACTCAGTTTGTTCTCCCACAGATGTGAGCGCCACTGTCCTACTCTCTTCCCAGTATTGGTTGCAGGTGAGTCCTCTGCTCTCCTTAATGACAGCAGGACAACAGGCCTTGGTGGAATGCCTCTGCAGATATCTTCATAAGTGGAAGTCATCCTTAAGGATTAAGCAAATATGCTTCACCTATAACTAATGCTATGATCACCTAGTTCATGGTTTGTATTAATATTTTAGAGGTTGCTTTTAGTTTTGGGGAATTAAATGTGTAACTTTAAGAATTTCAAAAGGTTGCAGACCACCCAAGATTTAAAGTTCAAAGAGTTTTCCTGAGTGCTTACAGAGACAGAGTTAGTGAGGTGAGTGCCATGAACAGCAGGTGGACTTGTTTAATTTGGCATCAGGAATCAAAGAAATGTTTTGTGAGTTTCAGGTAATTAGCTTAAATGGACATCTGGGACATCCCATGTTGCTGTGGAGATAGATATTGCTAGGGAGATGCCTTTTGGGGTGCTTGCTGACAGGCAGTCAGTAGGCTTTTGGAAAGCTATTGGCTACAGACAAGCAGTTGGCTTTTGGAAAGCTGTTGTCCAGAGAGAGAGCTTTGGCTTTGAAAGCAGTTGGGCTCAAGAGCAAAAAGAGGCCATCAGGAATCAAGGATGTTTCTGTTTTGAGGCAGGTCCATGCTCAAGTTGGGAAATCCAGATTCGTCCAGACGGCACCTCCAAGAGTACAACACTCCCTCAGTACTGCACTGGAGTGTTAGCGGTAATTTTTGTGTTCAAGCCCTGGAGTGGGATTTGAAGTTGGAACCTTGCAACTCAGAGGAAAGAATGCTCCCAACTGAGTCACGTCTCACACTTTGATTAAAACAATCAATATTTAAACAGTTGTTCAATTCAACACTTGAAATTCAAACTGCACTTCGGACTTTGCTTTCAGCTCAAAGAGCTACTGTTTGACTCTACACTGCTTTTGCATCAGTTATACTTTTGTTAGTTTATATGCTATAAACTTCAGGACATAAGATGATGAATTATAGCAGAGGTTTAGATACAGGCTGTAATTGTGGCCAAAAGTTAAATTAATATGTATTTAAATAAACCAGTTAAAAGGTTTCAATTATTGTTACAGGGATTGGCCAAAGATTTAAAAAAATTATGACCTAACTACATTTTATAGAAAAAGTAGACCACAAACAGTTTGTAATTAGATGTGTCTGGCAGGATACATGCACTTTTATGCAATCAGAATTCTAATAAGGCACAAATACAACAGTTTTTTCAGACAATCCAAACTGTTATATCGTGCAATGCTAACAACTCTGATAAGATTAACTTATTTGAGCATCTACCTAATGGGTTAATTCAAAGTAAACTTTTCCTTAAAACCAGAACTTCTATAAGTTGGAAAGTATATTCAGCAATTTTATGTAATTTCCCTGCACCAATCCACTTATTTACAAGAAAGTCTTGCCATTATAACTAAAAATAAAAGTGACTCCCAAATTAAATGAACATGGAGGTTACAGTAAATCCATTGTACTTTTGGTTTGAAAGAACCTGGATTTTCTTTTCAGGGTGTATCTCTGGCCAGAGGACAGAGATAATCCACTGAGCCTGTGATTTCCAGTCTGGGGTTATTTGCATGTGGGATGAGAGCTCTCTCGCCTCTATACTAAATTAAGGGCAGAGACTTCTTGCCTGGAGTCCTGCCACAGCAGAAAGAAGAGGCATCTATTTAGTTTGTAGGAGAAATGTTCCTCCTGTTTTTCAGATCTGTGTACAGGCCCTTTTCCAATTAACCATCAAGGCCCCTTCTGTTGATCTTAGGATATTAATTGCTGAAATTTAACAGCTAACTCTAGTGCCAAGCATTCAACAAATAGCAGGAAACGCTGCATGAACGGTCTTTCCCACACTTGGATAATATTAGCATAAGCCCACCGATATATGTTACACCACCAAATCCGCCTACCACAAAGTGTTGGGGGGTGGTGATGGGGGTGGGGGGGGAAAACGAGGCTGGGGTGGTGTGGATGCGGGATGATACAGTAATGTTTCTGTCCGCCCCAGATCCAGCAAAAAAATTGTGTGTGTGCCAGAAAATCCAGGTTAATATTTTGGAATCAAAAAGTCACTGTAATTGCACCTCAAACAGTGCAATCCAATCGTTCTGAATGATTACTGCTTTAATCCAACAACTTTATTCAATGGATTTCTGAAGATAGATATTGTAGGAAATGCTAAAATTGGACAAATAACATAGATGTATTTAAGGGAAGCGAGATAAATATATGAGGGAGAAAGGAGTAGAAGGACCGGACGGATTGCATCCCAGGTTGTTAAAGGAAGCAAGGGAGGCTCTGAGGATCATCTTCAAATCCTCACAAGATACAGGCAAGGTACCAGATGATTGGAGGTTGAGAACATTGTACCATTGTTTGAAACGGATGCGGGAGATAGGCCAAATAATTATAGGTCAGTCAGTCTGACCTCGGTGGTGGGTAAAATTGTTCGAATCAATTCTGAGGGACAGAATAAACTGCCACTTAGAAAGGCACACATTAATCAGGGATAGTCAGCATGGATTTGTTAAGGAAAAATCATGTCTTACTAATTGAATTGAGTTTTTTAAGGAAGTAACAGGGAGGATTGATGAGGGTAGTGCAGTGGATGTGATCTACATGGATTTTAGTAAGGCATTTGACAAGGTCCCACATGGCAGACTGATCAGTAAAATGAAATAACATGGGATACAAGGGAATGTGGCAGGTTACATCCAGAATTGGCTCAGTGACAGGAAACAAAGGGTAGTAGTCGATGGATGTTTTTGTGAATGGAAAGCTGTTTCCAGTGTTGTTCCACAGGGCTCAGTGTTGGGTCCCTTGCTGTTTGAGATACATATTAATGATTTGGACTTAAATGTGGGAGGCATGATTGGGAAATTTGCTGATGTCACAAAAATTGACTGTGTAGTTAATAGTGAAGAAGATAGCTGTAGACTCCGGAATGATATCAATGGTTTGGTTGAGAGTGTGGGAAAGTGGCAAATGGAATTCAATCCAGAGAAGTGTGAGGTAATGCATTTGGGGAGGGCAAATAAAGCGAGGGAATACACAATAAACAAGAGGATAATGAGAGGGGTAGAAGAAGTGAGAGACCTTGGAATGCATGTCTACAGGTCCCTGAAGGTGGCAGGACAGGTGGATAGAGTGGTGAAGAAGGCATATGGATTGCTTTCCTTTATTGGCCGAGGTATAGAATACAAAAGCAGGGATGTGATGCTGGAACTGTATAAAACACTGGTTAGGCCACAGTTGGAGTATTGCGTAACGTTCTGGTCACATTACAGAAAGGACATAATTGTTTTGGAGAGAGTACAGAGGAGGTTTGCAAGAATGTTGCCAGGTCTTGAAAGTTGCAGCTATGAGGAAAGATTGGATAGGCTAGGGTTACTTTCCCTGGAACTGTGGAGGCTAAGGGGAGACTTATTTGAGGTGTACAAGATTATGGAGGGACCTAGATAGAGTGGACAGGAAAGATCAGTTTCCCCTGGTGGGGAGGTCTGTTACCAGGAGACAGAAACCCTCAAATCTTTTAAAAGGTACCTGGACATGCACCTGAAGTGCTGTAACCTGCAAGGCTATGGACCAGGTGCCGGAAGATGGGATTAGATTGGGCGGCTAATTTTTTCAGCCGGCACAGACACAATGGGCTGAATGGTCTCCATTTGTGCCATAATTGTTTTATGATACATGGATAGCATGATAGGAAGTAGGGTGAAAGGAGGCTCATATGGAGCACAAATTAAACCATGGATCTTTTGAGCTGCAAGTTAAATGTAAAAAATAATTCTCTTCGGACCAGACATTCTACATATTTAATTCGGCAAGACATTATTCTCGTCAGCAGCTGTAGGTGTCTAACATGAGATATCAATTTTTGAACAATATTGACATCCCATTAAAGTTATTTGTTTTCCAAACTCAACTTGATATATAATTTCACTCCCTTAAGAAATCTTGGTCAAATTGTATTGCTAAAGACAATCTTTGCCTATAAAAATCACACATAATTTTCTTTTCGCCCTCAAGTTAAGTCCTAATTTGTGACACTGTGCTTAAAATAGGAAGCATTAGGAGGAGTAAAAGCATGCAACTTGTGAATAGTTAACATTTCCTTATGCTACTTTTACTATGCTGTTGCCATTGAAGAATTCAATTTGATGTACCTTCTCATTTTCTGTTTGAAAGGGTGGTTTTAGAGAATTCACTTTTGACTGAAATGGTAAACAGAATATCAGTCCTAGCATCGACATGAATAGAGCAAAAGCAATGATATCACAGGTATCTCCAATTACAAAAGCATTCATAAAACAATGGTACGCTGGTTACACCTTAAAATCTACAACATTACTGTATGCAAGTATATCCAGAGAACATTGTGAATTAGTGCATTATCATAATTTTCCCCTTGTGCCTGTATAGTCAGTACTTGTACGACACCTTTGTGTTCTCAACATCAAGTCAACCAATGGAAGTTCAGCCTTCCTCTGCACAGTTT
The DNA here is from genome assembly GCF_036365525.1 of Heterodontus francisci. NCBI lineage: Eukaryota > Metazoa > Chordata > Chondrichthyes > Heterodontiformes > Heterodontidae > Heterodontus > Heterodontus francisci. The sequence goes on along the minus strand of NC_090377.1, from coordinate 68,230,350 downwards.
TTTTGGTTCATAGGACAATACATTTATCACAGACCTACATCTTTCCCCTCAGAGTTCTGAAACAATGGGGCTTGTGACTCTCTTGCTTACTTACCTAATCAGGGACACCTGTGATGACTTACTGGGAGTTGAATCGGTTGCCACCATTCATTCCCCATGGTCCTAGTGCCCTAAAATAGGAGTGGATGTATTCATCAGGGCAGGGCTCCTGGCGCCCGGCTGTAAAGGTGAAATTACCTTTTTGCACCCCCCTGGAGCGATCCTCCAGTCTTTTTACATCCAAGCTTCACAAGCCGGGATCCCCGTCCTTTTAAAGACGGGGATCCACCTCCAAGAGCTGCCAGCCAATCAGTGGCAGGTAGCTCAGCAGTATTGGCAGTGCCAGTGGGAGCGGTGGCCAGTGCTGGTACTGCAGAGGTCTTGGATCAGGGCCCAGCGCTGGAACAACGGACCTCAGGTAAGTGAGGCAGGGTCGTGGGGACCAGTCCGGAAGACTCTGGCACGGGGGATAGTCATGCAGTCCAGCGAGAGGGGGGCTACAGATTGCCCACAAAGGAGGAACAACCCCCACCCCACCCCCCCAAGCCTGCAGGGTGGGCTCCTTGTTTTACACAGAGGCAGTGCCCGCCACCAGTAAGATCCCAGCAGTGGGAAGAAGCCGCTAATTGGCTGTTAATAGACCATTCAAGGGCCTCAATTGGCCTCTGGAAGGGAAGGCCATCATCGACCTATCCTCCCCTCGGGAAAACTGCTTGGTGACAGGCCCTCTGCCTCCGCCATCCATCGTGATTCTATAGACCACTCCCGCCTCAGGGGGGGCCCATAAAATCCAGCCCATAATATCATACAATATGAAAATGCTGCGCTTGAGTTTGCATATTAGGAGGAAGACCCTTTGAAACTAGAAACAAGATAACAAACTAAACATATGATCTTTAAGATTCTAAACATCACAAGGATTAATACGACAACTATTCAGTCTGTACAGGTTGGGTGACAAACAAACGGTGCACAACAAATTATTCTGCTTTCCATGGGGCCTTAATTTTGAGATTTCATTTTTAAAAAAATATATTGCTCATTAGCCATTTGGCTATTAGTTTTAAATGCCCTCTGAGGAAAAAGACCTGATAGAAGTTTTTATAGACAGGCTCCAATGGGTAGACATGGAGAAAAATGTTTTCATTTGTGGGCAGTCCAAAACTAGGAGGCATAGATCTAAGATAGTGACTAATAAATCCAATAGGGAAATCAGAAGAAACTTCTTTACCCCGAGAGTGGTTAGAATGTGGAACTTGCTACTACAAGTAGTAGTTTAGGCGAATACCAGAGAGCATTTAAAAGGAAGCTAGATAAATATTAGGGAGAAAGGAAAAAAAGGATAGGTGTAAGAGTTAAATGAAGAGGAGTGGGAGGAGGCCTGTATGAAGCACAAACACTGGCATACAAACATACAAATTAGGAGCAGGAGTAGGCCACTCAGCCCTTCGAGCCTGTTCCGCCATTCAATAAGTTTATGGCTGAACTGATTATTCCACATTTCTACCTACCCCGATAACCTTCCACCCCCTTGCTTATCAAAAATCTATCTACCTCTGCCTTAAAAATATTCAAAGACTTGGCTTCCACCACCTTTTGAGGAAGAGAATTCCGAAGACTCACGACCCTCTGAGAGAAAAAAATTCTCCTCATCTCGCATAGATCATTTGAACTGGAAGGATTGTTTCTGTGCTGTGAATTCTATGCATAAACTATTATGTTAGTACTAAAGTTAACCAAAGTGCATTTTAGTTTATCAGCGCAATTAGTTTGACAATCTATCAGAGGTAAGCTTCATTTATGTTTATTACGAATAATCCATGTGAACTTTCCTATGAAAGCATCAGACAGTTTTTTTTAAAGAATAAATGCAGCATTGATTTGTTTTTCTCTGGAATAAGCATTTCCAGCTGAACACAACTTTTTTCCAAAATATTGCATCACATTGTATGATCAAATCCATATGAGATGAGAATTAGTCCACATGCTATTTGCTAAACATTACACTTCTGCACAGCACTGTAAATCTATACACAGTCTCAGCAAACAGCTTCCTTAATAATAAATATATTTCTTGTCAAAATAACTTGCAATGTAGAAAGTGAAAAAAAAATTTACAATTCGTTTACTTACTTTATTCAGAAATTTAACTAAAATGCAATTAGAGACACCATTAGTGTTATGTAGATCTCTGTTAAAATGCACTACAAGAGAAATAGTGGCTCTTTTAGGACAGGTAATGCAACAAAAGTACTTTTAAGTGTAACAATAGAGGATCTAGACAGAAACTAGAAGCAAAGAAAGCAGAAATGGCTTAAAATCATCCAGGTTTTAAAAAAAGGACATTTGCATCTTACCCACTGCTGATGAAGAAAAGCAATGAGCTAAGAATATCTGCCATTACCCCCAGCATACGTATTGTAACCGCAGGATTTAGCTGAAAGTCCTTCATGCTTTCTAATCTGTTGCCAGTGTACCGTTTGCTGCATAATGAGCTCTCACTGATGTGCTCTTATGCAGAGTCTCTATCAGTCCACAATGCCTTTGATCTGCACTGCAACCAGCAAAATCCAACTCCAACAAATCACTGGATCAGAAGTCTCAATCTAGTCTAATCATTGACACATTTACAAGAACCCACCAATTGAAAATTCATCATTAAAAATGAAGACACATCTGGTTTAATTCATGTTAAACTTTACAATAACACTGGGTTGAATTTTATGTTGCTGCCGCTGATTAAAGCGGTAACTGTAAAAGATGGCGGCCTGCACGCGCGGGTTTTACTCTGCAGAGACACTGCGATATATGCGGTGGCTCATTTACCTGGCCGGGGTGGACCACTCCCCCCACTGACATGGAGGCGGTGGGCGAGCCATCCCCGGCAACGGCGTCCGGCGCCACTGTGCAGGCACTGGTGCCATTTTTAAAGGGCTTCTAGCCCTCACATTTAATTTAAATGTTTAAAGGGAAAGTTTAATAAAACGGATTTTAAAATATTACAGACATGTTTCCAGCCCCTTCCCCATCCCCCCATTAACAATGCACTCATTCCTTGCCTTCTCCCTCCCAAAAATACTCACCTTGTGTACCTGGCCTTCCCCCCAACCACAAAGTTCACAAACTGTTAATTTCACCCCTTCCCACCATCCCCTCCACTAATCAGAATAGTTTGACCCCACTCCCCCCCTCCCGCACTGAGAAACTTACCTCCTCCCCCGTCCCCACAGGTGTTGCGCCTCGTTTCCCCAGACGAGGATCCGACGTTGGGGCAGTGCCGGCTGCCGGGATGAAGACTGCGGCGGCACTTCAGGAGGCGACGGGAACATCATTAACTCAAGTAAGTTAATGAATTTGAATATTTAAATTATGGTCCCGTCACTGAGCGGAGGGGCCGGGGGGCCATAACAAGGCCTTGCCGCCGCCGGCAATTTCAGGATGGGCCCTGCTGGCGTCGAGGACCGTGGCAGGCCTCATCCAGGGCAATCTTCATGCCCCACACCCCGCCACAGATCCCGACATCGAGGCCTCTACAAAATCCAGCCCACGATTTATGAGATTCAAAGAGAAAAGTAACCAACCGAGACTAAAAAAATACAGATACACATGGAACAGTGAATCACATGGACAAAACTAGATCGTTTTTTCTTTAAAGAATAAATCCCTTACAAAGAACATATCATGGCTGATTGACATCCCATACTGTTAATTACAATTCATTTGCTTCTGAACTTTGGATGATAATAGCTGATTTTTACTGCAAGCCATTTTTGGGCAGGCAGTGGGCTGGACATGGCAGGCCAGATGTCATCAGTCTGAGGCCCACACTATTTTGATGGTTGAATCTCACTTTATTTCATTGGCAAATTGCACAAATAGTTCCAATGGTACCAGCAGCTCATCAAATTGAATGGCATTATTTTCTCCAGGCTCAGAGTCCATTTAAAAAGTGAATGTATCTCTTAAAGCGGGATGTCATTCAACACTGGAAATCTGTGCTGCCACTGGGAAATTATTAAAGAGCCACCTGTCAAAGGCAACAGCACTCCAAATCTCCAACAAAGAGGTGGTGGGGCTTGTGGAGTAGGAGAGGGAATGCAAATAAATCCTGTTTCCCAAACATTGTGAACTCCTGCAGCATCACCCTCCCAGGACATGTGATCAGTGCAAACATTTCAATGACCTGATCCGGACAGCAAGAGTGAAAATAATCTGTTCCTATATCTATTTCTCTGCATTAGATCAGGCCACAACACTTCTCTCCCCGTTCCACCTGCTTTGCCATTCATCACAAGGCGCTGCAGCAACTTTCCTCCCCATTTCAATCCCTTACTCACCTGTTCCTGCTGCCCTCACAACAGGCATTAATAGCATTCTGCCTCACTTGGTAGCAATTACTGAGCATTTCACTCATAGTCATAACAGCATAGGCATAGGCTATTCAGCCCATCAAGTCCATTCTGGCTCTCTGTAAAGCAATTCAGTCAGTCCCATTCCCTCGTTCACTCTTATGCTTTCAGCTTTGGGGCAGTGAGAGGAATCTTGCTTCTGAGTTTGAAAGTCATGGGTTCAAGTCCCACTCTGGAGATTTGAGCATAGAATCTAGGATAACACTTTGATGCAGGACTGAGGTGTTCTGTACTAATGGGAGTGCAATCTTTTAGATGAGATATTAAACTAAGGCCCTCTTGGGTGGATGTAAAAAATCCCACAGCACTAACAGAAGAAGAGCAGGGGAGTGCTCTAAGTGCCTTGGTCAATGTTTATCCCTCACCAACATCACTTAAATAGATTCCTTGGTCATTGATCTCATTGCTGTTTGTGGAACCATGTTGTGTGCAAATTGACTACTGTATTTCCCTAATTTATAACAGTGACTACACTTCAGAAGTACTTCATTGGCTGTGAGCGTGTTGGGATGTCCTGGGTTGTGGAAGATTATATATTTTTTTTATTTGATCATGTGATGTGAGCAGCACTAGCAAGACCAGCATTTGTTATCCATCACTAATTGACCTTGAGAAGGTGGTGGTGAGCTGCTTCTTGAACTGCTACAGTCCGTGTGGTGTAGGTACACCCACAGTGTTGTAAGGAGGGAGTTCCAGATTTTTGACCTAGTGACAGTGAAGGGACAGCACTGTATTTCCAAGTCAGGATGGTGTGTGACTTGGAGGGGAACTTGCAGGTGGTGGTATGTTTATGTGTCTGCCGCCCTTGTCCTTCTAGGTGGTAGAGGTCACGGGTTTGGAAGGTGCTGTCGAAGGAGCCTTGGTGCGTTGCTGCAGTGCATCTTGTAGGTGATCCACACTGCTGCAAGTTCTTTTTATCTTTTTTCCTCTGCTGACTTCTTTCACATTGGTGCCACTTCCTTGCACATGGCCACCTCCCCATGCATCTTACGAATTTCTGCTTCTTCCTTTTAGCATGCTTATTATTTCAAGCTGCCTCACACAGTTGCACAACCTTTTGCAACAATTGTGCACAGTGCTGTCAATCATGTGCTACCGCCTGGCCTTTCCATGCCATGCTAACCCTTTATCCCATTCTCCTTTATCTCGGTGTATCTAATGTCCTAGACCACGCAGGGCATGGAGGGGTCAGTTCTACCAAAGAAGCACCAGCACTCACTCCACCCTTTCAGTCACCAGCACAGAATTAGGCACCCCAGGTGGGATAGGTAGTGATTTAAAACTTTAGAGAACATGGGAGCAGAGGTTAGTTGAAAGGACAGCCCAGGACCAGCTCACCAATGGATATGCTCGGGTCCTGGCTCTGCTGTGTAGGAAGAGATGAATATTTTAGGGGACCATCTTCAAAAGAAATCTGCTTTCTGCCCACCTGCTATCGTTTCAGGTATTGGCTGAATGTAGTGCGGCCATTTGGAGCGGGAGTGGAGGCATTGAGGGCGGGGAGAATAGCATCACCAAGACCCAGGAAGTTTAAAGGAACTACTTGTTCTTTTCAGCAAGCAGAGAAATACTGCTAACTGCTATGTTTGAATCACTCAGTTACTGTCATGTGACAAGCCCCTCCCCATCTGTGGTTTTAAGCTGGTATTTTTCTCTGCAGCAGAGGAGAAGCACCTGGACTCTGACACATGCAGACCCAAATGGCGGTCTCTCTCTCCATTCCAGCTTGAAAGCTTTCAAATCCTGCCTGTTAACTGACCACCCACCTTTGCATTCGCTGACTGCAATCAGAAACCCCGTTGGAGGATATCATCCACATCACTGTCTCCAAAGATACCCACCAAACCAGTCATCTACCTCTTCAAACTAAAAGCAGAATCACCAAATTCCACATACTGTATACCTCTTTTTAATGGACTCTAACTCAACCAATCTACCTTTGCTCACGCTGTAACCTATTTGTGTGTGTGTAAACCTCGAGTGTGTGTGTGAGAGTGAAAGTTGGCACGTGGTTTATTATTTTATTAGTTCGGTTTAGGTCCAATAAAGTTAACCTCTTTCTTTGTTAACTCAAGTAAACCTGTCTGATTGGTTCTTGTTATGATCATATTAACAAACAGCTACTGAATTGGCCAATACATCTGCTTTAAGAAAGAATTAAACCTGTTGTGGTCTAAAAAGGAGAGGGAAAAGAGGGAAGCCCTTCGACCCCTCCTCACTTGACTGTAACACAATGGGAATCAACTGTGTGTCAATGATGAAAAGTCATCGACCTGAAACACTGGCCTGAATTTCACCGATAGGACAGATGACCCAATGTTGGGGAGATATTCCAGTCGGCAGTGCGCATGGGCAGGTGACAGGACCTCCTTGGCGATTTAATGAGCAAGAGCCAGTTAAGGGTTGGCAGGCAGAGGAGCCAACCAATTAAAAGTCATAGTGCAGGCAGCTCATTGTGAGACGCCACTTTTAAAGGCATATCTATAGCATTTGGGCAGGCTGCAGACACAAGCAGTGCTGGAGAGAGAGGATGTCCGAGAGGGGTCAAGGACAGAGTCTGTTTGGTTAGAGCTAAGAAACAAGAAAGGCACCATGACACTACTGGGCATATTCTATAGGCCACTGTCTAGTCCGAAAGATATAGAGGAAGACATTTGTAAGGACATTACAGAGAGCTGCAAGAACTACAGAGTAGTTATAATGGACTTTAATTAACCTAATATTGATTGGAATAATAACAGTGTAAAGGGCAGAGAGGGAAAAGAGTCTCTGCAGTGTGCTCAAGAAAATTTTCTAGATCACTATGTTTCTGGCCCAACGAAGAAGGAGGCATTGCTGGATCTGGTTCTGGGGAATGAAATGGATCAAGTGTATGTAGGGGAACATTTAGGAGACAGTGATCATAGTATCATAAGGTTTGGTTTAGCTATAGAAAAGGACAAGGAGCAATCCAAGATAAACATAATTAATTAGGAGAGGCCAACTTCAATGGAGTGAGAACTGATCTGGCCCAGGTAAATCGAAATTAAAGACTGGCAGGCAACATCGTAAAGGAACAATGGGCTGTCTTCAAAGAGGAGATAGTTTAGGTACAGTTGAAGTACATTCCCATGAGGGGGAAAGGTAGGACAAACAAATCCATAGCTCCCTGGATGACAACAGTGATAGAGAATAAGATGAAGCAGAAAAAGGGTGCATATGACAGATGCCAGGTGGACAATACAATTGAGAACCAAGCTGAATATGGAAACTTCAGAAGGGAAGTGAAAAAAGAAATAAAAGAAGCAAAGAGAGAGTATGAGAAGAGACTAGCAGCTAACAGAAAAGGGAATCTAAAAGTCTTCTATAGGCATATAAATAGTAAAAGGGTGGGAAAAGGAGGAATGAAACCAATTAAGGACCAAAAAGGGAATTTATGTGAGAAGGCATGGCTGAGGTCCTAAATGACTACTTTGTATCTGTCTTTACCAAGGAAGAAGATTATGCCCAAATCATAGCGAAAGAGGAGGTAGCTGAGACACTGGATGGGCTAAAAATTAAAAAAGAGGTATTGGAAAGACTGACTGTACTTAAAGTTGATAAGTCACTAGGGCCAGAACAAATGCATCTGAGGATACTGCAGGAAGTAAGGGTGGAAATTGAAGAGGCACTGGTCTTAGTCTTCCAATCTCCTTAGATACAGGGGTGGTGCCTGAGGACTGGAAAATTGCAAATGTTACAACCTTGTTCAAAGAGTGGTCCAAGGATAAGTCCAGCAAATACAAGCCAGTCAGTTTGATATCAGCTTTTAGAAATAATAATTTGGGAAAAAAAATTAACAGTCAATTGGACAAATGTGGATTAATTAAGAAAATCCAGTTCAGAGCAAATTGAGTTTCTTGATGAGGTATCAGAGACAGCTGGTAAGGGTCATGCAGTTAATGTGGTGTCCAAGGACTTCCAAAAGGCATTTGATAAACTGCCACATAACAGATTTACAGCAAAGAATAAAAGGGACATGGCAGTATGGATACGAAGTGGGCTGAGTGACAGGAAACTGAGAGTAGCGGTGAATAGTTGCTTTTCAGACTGGAGGAAGCTGTCAGTATTAGGACCACTCCTTTTCTTGATATATAATAATGACTTAGACTTTGGTATACAGAGCACAATTGCAAAATTTGTGAATACTTTTCTTGGAAGTACTGTGAACTGTGAGGAGGATAGTAATAAACTTCAAGAGGACAAAGATAAGCTGGTGGAATGGGCGTAGGAATGGCACATGAAATTTAATGCTGACCTAGGGTGCATGTGCATCAATCTTCAAAGGTGCCTGGACATACTGAAAGAGTGGTTAGTAAAACATATGGGATCTTGGTCTTCATAAACAGAGGCATTAAGTACAAAAGCAGGGAAGTTATGCTGAATCTTTATAAAGCTGTGGTTAGGCCCCAATCGAAATATTGCATCCAGTTCTGGTCATCATTCTTTAGGAAGGATGTGAGGTCCTTGAAAGGGCACAGAGGAGATTTACCAGGATGATTCCAAGGATGGAGGATTTTAGTTACAAGGTTAGGTTGGAAAAATAGTGGTTGTTCTCCTTAGAACAAAGGAGATTGAAGGGAGAGTTAATAGAAACGTACAAAATTATCACAAGCCTAGGTAAGTTAGACAAGGAAGAACTTTTTCCATTTACAGATGATACAAGTACTAGCAGACACAGATTGAAGATTTTGGGCAAGAGATACAGGGGGAATATTAGGAAGTAGTTTCTTTATGTATTGGGTAATAATGACCTGGAACCCGCTGTCCACAAGGGTAGTGGAAGCGGAAGCAATCAATGACTTCAACAGGAAACTGGATGGCCACTTGAAGGAAGTAGACTTGCAGGGCTATGGGGTCTGAGCAGAGGAGTGGTACTAAAGGAATAGCTTCGCAGAGAATTGGCCTGGAGTTGATGGGCCGAATGGCCTCTTTCTGTGCCATAAATTACTCTATGACTATAAAAGTGTGAAGTGATTAACTTTGGTAGGAAGAACGAGGCAATATAAAATAAAGGATACAATTTTAAAGGAGGTGCAGAAAGATAGGGACCGGGGGTTTATGTGGACAAATCATTGAAGGTGGTAGGGCAGGTTGAGAAAACTGTTAATAAGACATACTCGGTCCTGGGTTTTATAAACAGGGGCAGAGTACAAAATTCTGAACTTGTATAAAATCTGGTTTGGCTTCAACTGACGTATTCTGTCCAATTCTGGGTACCACACTTTAGGAAGGATGTGAAGACATTAGAGAGGGTGCAGAAAAGATTCACGAGAGTGGTTCCAGAGTTTCATGGATAGATTGGAGAAGCTGGGGCTGTTCTCCTTGGAGAAGTTTTAAGAGGAGATTTGATAGAGGTATTCAAAATCATGAGGGGTCGGGACAGAGTATATAGGGACAAACTGTTCTCATTGGCAGAAGGGTCAAGAACCAGAGGATACCTATTTAAGGTGATTGGAAAAAGAAGCAAAGCGACATGAGTGAAAACTTTTTTATGCAGCGAGTGGTTAGTATCTGGAATGCACTGCCTTAGAGTGTTGTAGAGGCAGATTCAATCGTAGCTTTCAAAAGAGAATTGGATAATTATCTGAAATGAAAACATTTGCAGGGCTATGGGAAAAAGGAAGGGGAATGGGATGAAGTGAGTTGTTCTTCCAGAGAGGACAAGACAGGTCGAATAGCCTCTTTCTGTACTGTAACCATTCAATGATTATATAAGCTACAAAGGAGGGGCTCTATATTAATGGGAGGCAATGGAGGAATGGCTTCATCATGAGAAAGGTACGCTTCAGTGATGCCTCCCTGGAAGTGCTTCTGCAGGTAATAAGACAAAGGAGAGATGTCCTGTTTTCAGCAGACGGGAGGAGGAGGCCAGCAAGCCGAATCAAGAAGGCATGCTGGAGGTGACAGACATAGTGAGCAGCCGAGGGGTGGTTCTAAGAACCTGGATCCTGTACAGGAAGAGATTTAATGAATGGGTGTGGTCTAGAAAGGTGACTGCCAATTAAAGAATTGCAAACTGGAATCCCAGCATGAATTAAAAGGCACCCATGATAATGTAATCCCAAGTGGTAGACCCATGCATGGGGCTGGGCTAGGCTAGGCACCAACATTCACACTGAGGCGCCCAGTTCACGAGCACGTGATCCCCATGGTCAGTGATGGGTGGATGCTGCATTAAGATGGCTGAATGGCTGTGTCACCATGTCATCCCACTGGTGCAGTGCTACACATTTACAGTGCCTCAGAGTGACTAACACTGATAGGCCATGGGACAGAGGTGACACTGCGCATGTCTGTGCTTGCAGAAGAAGCACGCTAATAACGCCACGGAGTGTCAACACATGAGAGGTGGAGTGCCATTCATCACCGTGGTGACAACCGATGGAGGAGGAGGCCATGGACATCAAATGGGACTTGGCAAGGCAGCCCGTTGCTGACGGCAAGGTAGGTGTGGAAGCAATGGATAGGGAGTAAAGTGATGATTGCGTCCATCATTCCCTAAACCATATGAGAGCTGTGGCATCTGTGTGGGCCTTTAACGCCACTGGAAGCTCCTGATCAAAGGGAGGCACCAGGGGTCGGTTTACGGAGCAGCTGTTTCACTTAAATCATGTCTCTCCAACAGGTACAGCAGCAGATGAGGAAGAGACCAGGGCTCCTGCTACAATGGAAAACTCAGAGGATGCACTACCATCTCAAGACACTGCTTCACTTCACTCCAGCGCAGATACACTAACATCGCTGGGCTTTGTTGCACATGTAGAATGGGTACCACGATCTGGTGAGCACTGCACAGATGCACAGGAAGAGGTAATGGAGGTAGTGACAGCTCCGGCCACTTCCCCGGGAGGAGTGAGCTGAGGCCCAGCGACACCCAGCTTCATGCTGATGGCAAGCCTCCGGTGTAATCAGCAAAGTGGCAGGAGCTGAACCACTCCAGGCAAATACAGGAGTGCATGACTGACATGAAAGGGCTGAGGAGGGGCAGGCTAAAGGCAATAAGGGCTTCTCTCAAGGCGTGGTGATCACTGAAGGCGGATCCTCAGCTCCTTTGACCATGATACCAACACTGCATAATGGTCCAATAACTGAGGCGGCCCCTGCACAGATGCAGATGGCTCTGAATGTGTCGGGCCCCAGTAGGGCTCAGGCAACCAGAGCAGGCAAGCCACAGCCATCTCACGCACTGCAGCAAGAAAGGCAGCAGGCTGCCTCCACATCAACTCCAGACGCAGGGAGAGCACTCCATAGATGTTACCGTAAGCGAGTACATCAATGCATCAACTAGCACTTCGAATTCCACTAGATGATAATCATTTGTTAAATGCAGAAGCCTTTAATGTTTTACGAGAGTAAATGGTCTTGACATATAACGACTCGTGTATTTATTTTTCTGCGACAGTTGACAGTGACCAGATGTGGAATCAAATATATGGATGGTCTGTAAAGGTGAGCACTTTATGAGCACCTGTGTTGACACAAGGCCTTGGCATATAGTGCTGACAGGTACAGAGAGATGGTAAGGGCCTCTTATGGAAGGTCAGCAAGGCCGCCTCTTGGACAGAACTTCTTGGTTCAGTGGCACCTTGCACTTGACCTCATAGAAATAGAAATTCTTTTACAGCACGGAAGAAGGCCATTCGGCCTATCATGTCCACGCTAACTGACAAGGAGCCATCCAGCATAATCCCACTTTCTGGCTCTTAGTCTGCAGCCCTGTAGGTTCCGGCACTCCAAGTGCATATCCAAGTACTTTTTAAATGTTATGAACGTTTCTGCCTCCACCAACCTTTCAAACAGTGAGTTCCAGATCGCTGGGTGAAAAAAATACCCCTCAAATCCCCTGTAAACCGTCTACCTCTTACACTAAATCTATGCCCTCTGGTTATGGACCTCTCAACCAAGGGGAATAGGGCCTTTTTATCTACTCCACCACTAGACCCCTCATAATTTTATACACTTCAATTAGGTCTCCCCTCAGCCTCCTCTGTTCCAAAGAAAACAGCCGCAGCCTATCCAATCTTTGTTTATAGCTAAAATTCTCCAGTTCAGGCAACATCCTTGTAAATCTCCTCTGTACTCTCTCCAGTGCACACATTATTCCTATAGTGCGGTAACCAGAACTGCACACAGTACTCCAGCTGTGGCCTAATTAGTGTTTCATACCTCCCTGCTCTTATATTCTATGCTACGGCTAATAAAGGCAATTACCCCATATGCTTTCTTGACCACCTTATCAACCTGCCCAGCCACCTTCAGGGATCTGTGGACATGCACTCCAAGATCCTTCTGTTCCTCTACATTTCTCAGTATCCTGCCACTTATTGTGTATTCTGGAGTGCCTTGTTGCCCTTCCCCAAATGCATTACCTCACACTTCTCTGGATTGAACTCCGTTTGCCATTGTTCTGCCCACCTGTCTAGTCCATTGATATCTTCCTGCAGTTCACAGCTTTCTTCTTCATTATCAAGCACATGGCAATTTTTGTATCGTCTGCAAACTTCTTAATCATACCTCCTGCATTTAAGAGAAAATCATTGAAATATGCCACAAAAGGCAAGGGACCTAGTACTGAGCCCTGTGCAACCCCACTGGAAACAGCCTTCCAGTCACAAAAACACTCATCGACCATTACCTTTTGCTTCCTGCTTCTGAGTCAATTTTGGATTCAACTTGCCACTTTGTCTTGGATACCATGGGCTTCTACTTTCATGAGCAGTCTGCCATGTGGGACCTTGTCAAAAGTGTTGCTAAAATCCATATAGACTACATCAAATGCATTACCTCCTCAAAAAATTCAATTATGTTAGTCAGACATGACATTCCCTTTACAAATCCATGCTGACTGTTTTTGATTAATCTGTGTGTTTCTAAATAAAAATTTATCCTGTCCTTCAGAACTTTTCCCAATAATTTTCCAACCACCGAGGTTAGGCTGACCAGCCTGTAATTACTTGGTCTACCCATTTCTCCCTTTTTAAACAATGGTACACTACCAGCAGTCTTCCAGCACCACACCTTTGCCAGAGAGGATTGGAAAATGATGGCCAGAGCCTCCATTATTTCTTCTCTTGGTTTTCTTAACAGCCTACATTTAACATTTTATCCAGGCCTGGGGCTTTATCCACTTTCAAAGAGGTGTACTTGGTACTGCCTCTCTCACTGTATTAATTTCATTTACTATTTCACACTCCTCCCTGATTGTAATGTCTGTATCATCCCTCTCTTTTGTGAAAACAGATGCAAAGTATTCATTAAGAACCATACCAATATCCTCCACCTCCACACACAGGTTACGCCTAAGGTCCCTAATAGCCCTTACTCTTTCTTTAGTTATCCTCTTGCTCTTTATGTATTTATTTTTTAAAAAACTGGATTTTCCTTGATTTCAATTGCCAGTATTTTTTCATGTCCTCTCCTTAGTTTCTTAATTTCCTTTTTAATTTCAGCCCTACATCTCTTATAATCCTTCAGATTTTCTGCAGTATTGAGCCCTCAGTATCTGTCATAAGCATCCCTTTTTTTCTTTATCCTCTCCTTTAAGCCCCTTGACATCCAGGGGGCTCTGGATTTGTTAGTCCCACCTTCTTCTTTAGTGAACATAGAAACGTCTGAGAGTTCCGAGTCTCCCTGCCATGCATGTCGCTGTCCGGTCAGCCAGGACCCGCAGCACCAGCTTCCTTGGCTAGAACCTGTTGAGACACCTCATGCTCATCCTCCTCCTTCTCCTCTATGGATGCTGCTTACTCAGTATCTTCCTTTGGCTCCAGTGTTACTCGATTCTGGAGCACCAGGTTGTGCAATACACAGCAAATGACAATGATGCAGGATGCCCTTGATGATGCTTATTGCAGGGGTCCCCCAGAACTAGCGAGGCATCTAAACCTCATCTTCAAAAGGCCAATGGCCTGCTCGATGCTGGCCCTCGTAGTCAAATGTAGCATTTGTCTGTCTTTGCTGCCTGTGTGTTGGGATTGGATACAGGGGTCAGAAGTCATGACTTCAGTGGATACCGCTTGACCCCCAGTATCCAGCCACGAAGGAGTTCGGGTGGCTTGGAAAGCAGGGGAAAGTGGGACTGTCTAAGAATGTAGGAGTTGTGGCAGCTTCCCATAAACCTCGCGCACACCTGCATGATCCACTTGCAGTGGTCACAGACAACTTGAACATTCATGGAGTGGAATTCCATCCTGTTCACAAAGACACCTGGCTGCTCTGAGGGAGCCTCTAAGGCCACATGAGTAGTCAATGACACCCTGCACCTGGAGAATTCCAACCATGGCCCTGAAGCCAACTGCCCTCCCAGCTGACTGGCCCGATCAGTTGTGAACTTGATATATTGCCCAGCCCGATGGTACATGGCATTTGTGACCACCTTTGTGCAGCATGTGCTGCTGACTGCTGACAGCTCCATGAAGCTGAGCCTCACAAGAAATGGGTAGACCAAGTAATTACAGAGTAATTACAGGCACACAGATCTCCAGATGATCCCTGGAACAAACCATAGGTAAAAAAATTGAGTGCCAACATCACCTTTAATGCTGCAGGCATTGAACATCAAGCATTTCTTAATAGCATCAACTCCTGCTCCAGCCACCACCTGCGAGACACAGTCTTCATAGACACTGAAATCTCAGACATCTCCATGAAGCTGAGCCTCTAAGAGTACACCCTTTGAACTGGGTAGTGCCTTCCACGACCATGAGGCTGCCTTCTTGCCCTTGTGCGTCCTCCTCATCCACATTCAATGGTTTCCTTAAGCTGCTGGAGCTCCCCTGGTCACTGCGCAGGCACTCCATGTGTCTGCCTGCCCATCTCTGTGCCACTCTCCTCCTCACTGGAGAAGTCAAACTCTGAAAGTATTGACCCTATAGCCAAATAAAGCCTCCATTGCGATGAGCCTCACAAGAAGCTTGTCTTGCTTCCAGTGGCTGCTTGGAGACATCCCTCCACTAAGTACTTCACTTTGGCACCAACATCTTCAGTGCTTCCAAACTCGATAGCATAGCTTCTTCAAGACACAGTCTGCAGACAGCTTCAAAGTATGGCTGCCAGATCCATCCACAACTCACCTGCCGCTCAGACCTCGCCTCCTTTAAGGAGGTGAGGCACTAAGCTTCTATGCATCCATGTGCCATTTGTAAAATCGGAAAAAGATAGGCAAATACCTGATAATTGGCTGTTTAATGACTTTAATTACCTGCCGACCGCCGATGTGTCTGCCACTGAACTGTCCCACTGCCTGCCTCTTGTAAAATTGGTTGGCGGTGGGAAGATGTTGGGAAGCCGGCCCGACACGGGCCCATGTCATTTTGCCAGCCTCCGCCTCCATGGGCCAGTAAAATTCTGCCCCTTAACTCTGCTTCTCTTTCCATAGATACTGTCTGACCTGCTGAGTATTTCCAGCATTTTCTGTTTTTATTTTAGATTTCCAGCATCATAGTATTTTAGTTTTGTATGGAGATCTGGGGTATTATTCCCACGGGAACCAGAATCGAATGATGCACTCGCTGACAGCCCGCCTGGAACGTGATGTGCCAGCTACCTCCTTCCTTCCTTCCTCCTCCTTTTTCTTTTCTTCCTCCTCCTTCTGAGGTCTTTGTCGAATCTGTTGTAGCAAGGGCTGTCCCTCATGATTGCTAGATTGTGAAGGATGCAACACATCACCATGAATCGGGAAACTTGCTCAGATGAGTACTGGAGAGCTCCTCCAGAGCAGTCCAGGCAGTGGAACCATTGCTTCAGCATCAAAATCGACTACTCAATAATGTTTCTCGTAGCAGCATAGCTGTCATCATATGCGTGTTGGCCATGTGTAGTTGGACTTCAGAGGCGAGTCATTAGCCAGATGTACAGCGGACAGCCCTCATTTGACATGATGGCTGAAAGATTGTTGGAATAGCAGACTGGTGTGGAATGAATGCATCCTAACTACTGCCAGGATAGTGGGCATTTACCAGCATAATGGGCTGAGCATGGTCACACTGACTGCACATTGAGTGAGTGATAATCTTTGCAGTTGCGGTAGATCTCAGAATTGAGATGCTGTGCCCACAAAGTCACGTGTGTGCACCCTGAACCTTGCGGAAGCCCGCTATCCTGGCAAAGCCCCATGCATACCGCTCCTGCTTTTCTCTGCTAAGAGAGATGATGAAGTCCCCGTCCCAGTATTCAGAACATGATGCAGCAATGAATGGCAAACTGGGAGACATTAGCTGTGTCACCTGTTCCAGCCTGTAAGAACCAGGTCATGAAGAAACTAAGGGCCATGGTCACCTTCACTACCATTGGCAATGCCATCCTTACCCTGCTGTTGGGTTGCAGATCTGGTTCCAAAAGGTGGCAAAGCTTTGTGACCACCTCCTTGATGAATCACTGAACACACTGCACCAGGCTTAGGTGGAGGTAGAAAAGCTGCTCCTGGAAAATCCTAGATGGATAAGGCCTCCAGCTGAGAGTCCTATTTCCCTTCCTCCTTCTCCCTCTGGTAGCAGCTTGTATTCTTAGTTGCTGCGTCTACACCATCTTGCTCTCATGCTGCAGCCCAATGGGAATTGTTACTATAGACCCCATGACTGGGAGCAAGTAATGTGCTCAGAGCCCTCATGCAATCTGAAGCAATGCCTTCCCCACATGCAGCACCACTCCCTGCGGACTTTGTCAACTGTTATCAACTCCTCCAAACACCCGGCACGTCCACAAACACAAATAGAGCCAGCAGAAAGTAATCAGCAACCAATCTGCAAGTTATTGATGATGCCTTTAAATAGCACTGGAGTGGGGTGGGGAGTGTCCTTATTGCTGCTAAATGTATGCTGAGCTGTGTGTGTTTAAGAGAGAGCATTAAGTAGAACGCCAAGGTTCAAAATGGCAGATCTGGCATCAAATTTGCGCTAAATGCCTAATGACATCACGATCTGCTTACTTCCACATGCACACATAAGGCCTGTGCTAATGCCCTCACCCAAGATGGTGTCCGGAAGACGAGTGGACACCATTTTGCTACTAAATTATCATGGGTTTCTTTCCCCACTAACAGAGGAAAATCTAGCTTAACATCATTTGCTGTTAATGTCTCTGTTTGAAAAATATTTTTGCAACTGTTTGCAGCACTGCTGATCTGTAATATCTGCTGACCTGTCCATTCATTTCTATGCTTGGCTTTGAAAGAGAGCTGGCAAATGCGAAGTTTGGCTATGTGTAGCTTGCAGGAAATTCTCTTCCATACCAAAAACATTGACCCAAGAAAAAGAGAACACGGAACTGTTATACTTACATGGCAGTTTACCAGTGAGCGCGATAACTATATCCATCTATTTCAGTTGTCACTTTGTTAAATGTAATTGACATTACCATCTTCTTATGATTGACATATGTCTCTGAAAGACTTAGACAGGTCTGGTGTGCTAAATGAACAGTTGGTGCCTAGCTATGAATATCAATGTGATTATGTGTACTGTTCTTTCTGAAAATATCTCATGCGGGAAGTCAGCCCGATTCAGATTCCTATTTGAACTGTTGATTATGATCTGAAGCATTAGATACCCATTTGGAAATGTTTCTGGGTAATAATTTCTTCAGAATGAAGTTTTGGACGCTTGACAAAAATGTAGCTTTCAGTTGCCAGAAAAATGCATATGACGAACATTCAGTAGCATGGATATGAAATATTAATGGGCATAACTGATTTTAGCCCCACATATGACATAGGTACAAAGATGTGTTTTATATTAATCGTTGCATCATTTCACAAGTCTTTTTTCAACTGCCATTTTATACTCTGCTGATTTCACGGAGCTATTTTGGTATTCAGTCATATGTACTTTTTTTTAAGTCACAACATCTGCAGGAAGAGTACAACATTCAATGGGAATACATGCCTGTTTTGCCGATTATGGAGGAGGAAGCCAAGGCTCCAGTAAAAAAAAAAATTTCCTTTTCTTTCGCTTCATTTTTTCCCCCTCTTGAAAGAATTGACTTCTTGCTGAGTTATACTCAGTGACTCACCCATTTACATGAGTCTTGGCAATGGTATAGGCAGACGATTCAAAGACAGTCAAGCTAGATGCTGTCCCCACCTGATGATAAACACACACTTGTTTCCAGGGGTTAGTGGATAATCCTCAACAACAGCTTACTGTCAATATTGGGAAACATTATTTCTGCTCTGTCTGCCTCACTAAACAAAACAACTGATTTTCTGACAGCATGCAAACTATCACATTTCCAGGCCTGAGTAAGTAACATTTAAAGCCTTAACTAACAGGATATTAACTTACCTCTTCTTATGCAAGTTGATCAATCGACTTCATTATCTCAAATGCTGTCACACACCAGTTTTCTGTTTAGATTAAATCACTTTGTCTCTGACCTAGCAAGGTTTAACTCAGAGTGCTAAAATGCAGCAAGCCTTGAAATAAAGAGTTCTTTGTGCAGCGTTAAAATTCCATTTTGGAAAATTATTAAGTATGCCACAGTGATTTTTTTTGGATATGCTTTTGGATAATCTTAAGGGTACCATGTCCAATATTAGACTGGATTTATTGTGCAAATTCACATTCAGAAATTCCAAAGTACTGCCTCTGTACTTTGAAACTGGCAACTTGGTGATAAAGCAGTTTCTTATTAACTGAATGTACACTGACTCAGATAAATGCTACATATGAATCAAATGATATCCCTACTTGGATTCTATTAAAATAAAATTTTCATGCTAAAATTTGTTCCTTTTTAAAATGAATAGACCAATAGCATTAGAAAACTGCAGAGAACATTTAGTAGGTCAAAATACAATAAGCAAAAAAAAGGAATGTTTCATTGTGCTCAAAGAAATTAATGAACCTTTACAGTTCCAACAAGTCACAACAAATAAAATCCAAGGTTTAATCGTCCTAACATGTTGCACCCCATTTCAAAAGCCAAAGTCCATTTCGATGATTTGGAGCGGCAGTGTATTTGTACAGCAAACGTAGTCAGAGACCTAACGTTGGACTAGGTTGGCATAAAAAAACTTTTAAAGCTGAAGTTCATATGCTTCTTCTTTTCCATGAAATTTTTATATAAACATAAAACAAAATTTTATAAGAAAGAAGTAATAAAATTCATAGGCTAGCAAATTTGTAATTAAGTGTAACTGAGACACTTTCCAAAACCTTCTATGCTGTTATATTGCTTATTTTATTCCCAAAGTGCTACTGCAGTCCTTGGAGTTAAACACATAGGGCTGTAATTTAACCTCAGCGGGGGTGCAAAATGGGTGGTAGTGGATTGGCCGCCCATTACTTATGCCTCCTGATTGTCCTCTCTATTGAAGTCAGTGGAAATTAACATATACACTATAATGGGGGGGAGGTGGTGGCATACTGGTATTGTCACTGGACTAGTAACCCAGAGACCCAGGTATTGCTCTGGGGACATGGGTTCGAATCCCACCACAGCAGAAGGTGGAATTTGAATTCAATTAATAAATCTGGAATTTAAAGCTAGTCTAATGATGGCCATGAAACCATTGTCGATTGTTGTAAAAACCCATCTGGTTCACTAACGTCCTTGAGGGAAGGAAATCTGCTGTCCTTACCTGGTCTGGCCTACATGTAACTCCAGACCCACAGCAATGTGGTTGACTCTTACATGCCCTCGAAATGGCCTAGCAAGCCACTTAGTTCAAGGGCAATTAGAGATGGGCAATAAATGCTGGCCTGGCTTGCGACACCCACATCCCATGAAAGAATAAAAAAAAAAGTGGAGAAGCAGAGAAAATTAGGGGTTCAGGAACACAAATATTTAAAAGTGGGTGGACAATCTGTAAACACTGTTAAATAACGAATATTGAATCTTGGGTTTTATAAATAGGGGTCCATCTGTTCATTGTGTTCAGGGAAGGGTAGCTTGCCTTCCTTGCAATTTTTATCTTCAGTGTACCTTGTCCTTGGTAAGATGCAACCAAGGCAAAAAGCCCAACCCGACCTTCATGATACGGGAGAGCCACCTGCACCCATCAGCCACATGTACCGCCACTGAATATCAAACCAGTATTCAAAGCCAACACTACAGTTTCCACTTGCCGAGATTGTCTGGAATGGGGCCAAGCCTAACCCTTCTAACTTGAAGGCGGGGAAAGACCACTGAGTGGTCACTCCACCTGGGCATGAGTACCCCATTGATATCAACTCAGTATTTAAAGACCCTATTCTAGTCTCCACTCATTGAGACTATCTGGAGTGGGGCTCGAAGACTTCACTGCTGTCAGGCCCACATTGTGTCCTTGGCCTGCTGCAGTGTTCCCGTGAACATCAACTCAAGCTTGAGGAGCAGCACCTGATCTTTCAATTAGGCACTCTACAACCTTACGGACTGAACATTGAGTTCAATAATTTCAGAGCATGAACAAAGAACAAAGAGAACAAAGAAAATTACAGCACAGGAACAGGCCCTTCGGCCCTCCAACCCTGCGCCGATCCAGATCCTCTATCTAAACCTGTCGCCTATTTTCTAAGGGTCTGTATCTCTTTGCTTCCTGCCCATTCATGTATCTGTCTAGATACATCTTAAAAGACGCTATCGTGCCTGCGTCTACCACCTCCGCTGGCAACGCGTTCCAGGCACCCACCACCCTCTGCGTAAAGAACTTTCCACGCATATCCCCCCTAAACTTTTCCCCTCCCACTTTGAACTCGTGACCCCTAGTAATTGAATCCCCCACTCTGGGAAAAAGCTTCTTGCTATCCACCCTGTCTATACCTCTCATGATTTTGTACACCTCAATCAGGTCCCCCCATCAACCTCTGTCTTTCTAATGAAAATAATCCTAATCTACTCAACCTCTCTTCATAGCTAGCGCCCTCCATACCAGGCAACATCCTGGTGAACCTCCTCTGCACTCTCTCCAAAGCATCTACATCCTTTTGGTAATGTGGCGACCAGAACTGCACGCGGTATTCCAAATGTGGCCGAACCAAAGTCTTATACAACTGTAACATGACCTGCCAACTCTTGTACTCAATACCCCGTCCGATGAAGGAAAGCATGCCATATGCCTTCTTGACCACTCTATTGACCTGCGTTGCCACCTTCAGGGAACAATGGACCTGAACACCCAAATCTCTCTGTACATCAATTTTCCCCAGGACTTTTCACTCTTGAACTTGTATAGTTCACTCTTGAATTGGATCTTCAAAAATGCATCACCTCGCATTTGCCCGGATTGAACTCCATCTGCCATTTCTCTGCCCAAATCTCCAATCTATCTATATTCTGCTGTATTCTCTGACAGTCCCCTTCACTATCTGCTACTCCACCAATCTTAGTGTCGTCTGCAAACTTGCTAATCAGACCACCTATACTTTCCTCCAAATCATTTATGTATATCACAAACAACAGTGGTCCCAACACGGATCCCTGTGGAACACCACTGGTCACACGTCTCCATTTTGAGAAACTCCCTTCCACTGCTACTCTCTGTCTCCTGTTGCCCAGCCAGTTCTTTATCCATCTAGCTAGTACACCCTGGACCCCATGCGACTTCACTTTCTCCATCAGCCTACCATGGGGAACCTTATCAAACGCCTTACTGAAGTCCATGTATACGACATCTACAGCCCTTCCCTCATCAATCAACTTTGTCACTTCCTCAAAGAATTCTATTAAGTTGGTAAGACATGACCTTCCCTGCACAAAGCCGTGTTGCCTATCACTGATAATCCCATTTTCTTCCAAATGGGAAAAGATCCGATCCCTCAGTATCTTCTCCAGCAGCTTCCCTACCACTGACGTCAGGCTCACCGGTCTATAATTACCTGGATTATTCCGGCTACCCTTCTTAAACAAGGGGACAACATTAGCCATTCTCCAGTCCTCCGGGACCTCACCCGTGTTTAAGGATGCTGCAAAGATATCTGTTAAGGCCCCAGCTATTTCCTCTCTCGCTTCCCTCGGTAACCTGGGATAGATCCCATCCGGACCTGGGGACTTGTCCACCTTAATGCCTTTTAGAATACCCAACACTTCCTCCCTCCTTATGCCGACTTGACCTAGAGTAATCAAACATCTGTCCCTAACCTCAACATCCGTCATGTCCCTCTCCTCGGTGAATACCGATGCAAAGTACTCGTTTAGAATCTCACCCATTTTCTCTGACTCCATGCATAATTTTCCTCCTTTGTCCTTGAGTGGGCCAATCCTTTCTCTAGTTACCCTCTTGCTCCTTATATATGAATAAAAGGCTTTGGGATTTTCCTTAACCCTGTTTGCTAAAGATATTTCATGACCCCTTTTAGCCCTCTTAATTCCTCGTTTCAGATTGGTCCTACATTCTCGATATTCTTCCAAAGCTTCGTTTTTCTTCAGCCGCCGAGACCTTATGTATGCTTCCTTTTTCCTCTTAGCTAGTCTCACAATTTCACCTGTCATCCATGGTTCCCTAATCTTGCCATTTCTATCCCTCATTTTCACAGGAACATGTCTCTCCTGCATGCTAATCAACCTCTCTTTATAAAAGCCTCCCACGTATCAAATGTGGATTTATCTTCAAACAGCTGCTCCCAATCTACATTCCCCAGCTCCTGCCGAATTATGGTATAGTTGACTGGCCTTTTAAAAAATATTTTTCTATTATTTTATTTTATTTTTTAACCATGTGCCTGTTTTTCATGTAGACAGAGCTGCTCATTATTCTGCCATTAATACTCTCTCTGAACTAATGCTTTGTCTTTCACCACAAGCATTGACACACTCTTTGCCTTTGTCCCATGACAATTTCTCCTGCCCTCTGCCCTATCACACACCTTCCCTTTTGTTCCCTTCCCCACCAAACCCAACCCCCAACCCTTCACTTGCTTAAAACCTAATTCTTTTCTAACCTTTGCCAGTTCTGATGAAGTGTCACAGACCTGAAACGTTAACTCTGCTTCTCTCTCCACAGATGCTGCCAGACCTGCTGAGTATTTCCAGCACTTTCTGTTTTGACTTCAAGTTTTGACTCAGAGGCAGGAATGCTACCACTAAGCTAAAAGTTCACTCCTAAATATGGTACAGAATGCAAAAGCAAAGAGATAATGCGAAATTTAGATTAATTATTGTTTAGGGTGCAGTTAGATAACTGTGTCCACAGTGATTCACTAAAACGATACAAGAGATAAGAAGCTTTCGCCATGAAGAAACACTACTGAAACTGGGCTTCTGTCATTCAAAAAAAGGTTTAATAGAGGTTTTGAAAATTATGAGGTGTTTTCATCAGGAAGAACTATTTCCATTGTTCAGTAACTTGGTAACTAGAGGGTATATATTTAAAATAATCAGCAAAAGAATTTGTGGAGGTTAGGAGAAATTCTTTTGCACAGGGTGATAAGAGCAGGGTTGACATGAAATGCAGTATCAAAAACAAATTCTGTAATAGCTTTTAAAAGGGAAATGGATAAATATTTGAAAAAGAAAAAATGAGAAGTGTAGAGAGAAAAGGTAAATGCAGTGAAACTAATGGTATAGCCCTTTCAGAGAGCTGGTACAGGCACAATGAGCCATATGGCCTCCTTCTGGAATCACAGAACTTATACGGCACAGGAGGCCACCACTTGACCCATCATATCTGTAGTGGCTGAAAAAGAGCTATCCAACTAAATCATACTTTCCAGCTCTTGGTCCATAGCCCTGTAGGTTACAGCACTTCAAGTGCATATCCAAATATTTTTAAAATGTGATGACGGTCTCTGCCTCTATTGGCAGTAAGCTCCAGATCCCCACCACTCTGTGGCTGAAAAAAAATTCTCAACGCCCCTCCTGCCAATTACTTTAAATCTAGGTCCCCTGGTTATTGACCTCTCTGCTCAGGGAAATATGTCCTTCCTATCGACTCTATCCAGCCCCCTCATAAGTTTATACACCTCACTTAAATACCTCTTCAGCCTCCTCTGTTCCAAAAAAAACTACCCCAGCCTATCCAATCTTTCCTCATAGCTAAAATGCTCCAGTCCTGGCAACATCCTCGTAAATCTCCTCTGTACCCTCTCCAGTGCGATCACATCCTTTCTGCAATGTGGTGCCCAGAATGGTACCCAGTACACTAACTGTAGTCTAACGAATGTTTTACACAGTTCTAGCATGACCTCCCTGCTCTTATATGCCTCAGCTAATAAAAGAATGTGTCTTGTATGCCTTCTTTAATCACCTTACCTTCCTGACTTGCTACCTCCAAGCATCTGTGGACATGCACTCCAAGGTCCCTCTAGTCCTCGACATTTATCAGTATCCTACCATTTATTGTATATTTCCTTGCCTTGTTTGCCCTTCCCAAATGCATTACCTCACATATCTCCAGACTGAATTACATTTACCACCTTTTGGTTTACCTGACCAGTCAATTAATATCTTTCTGCAGTCTGCAGCTTTCTTCCTCACTGTGTTGTACAATTCAACGGCTGAATTTTCTGGTGGTCATCGGAACCCCAACATCGGGACAATATGGGGGGGCCTGACGCCCATACATGTCAAAGAACAAGAACAAAGAACAGTACAGCACAGGAACACGCCATTCGGCCCTCCAAGCCTGCACCGATCTTGATGCCTGTCTAAACTAAAACCTTCTGCAGTTTTGGGGTCCGTATCCCTCTATTTCCATCCTATTCATGTATTTGTCAAGATGCCTCTTAAACGTCGCTATCGTACCTGCTTCCACCACCTCCCCTGGCAGCAATTCCAGGCACTCACCACCCTCTGTGTAAAAAACGTGCCTCGCACATCCCCTCTAAACTTTGTCCCTCGCACCTTAAACCTATGTCCCCTAGTAACTGACTCTTCCACCCTGGGAAAAAAGCTTCTGACTATCCACTCCTAACTTTGTAAACCTCTATCATGTCACCCCTCCACCTCCGTCGTTCCAGTGAAAACAATCCGGGTTTATCCAATATAATAAAAGCAAAATACTGCGGATGCTGGAAATCTGAAATAAAAACAAGAAATGCTGTAACCACTCAGCAGGTCTGGCAGCATCTGTGGAAAGAGAAGCAGAGTTAACATTTCGGGTCAGTGACCTGTCTTCGGAACTAACAAATATTAGAAATGTCACAGGTAAAAGCAAGTGAGGTGGGGGTGGGGCAAGAGATAACAAAGGAGAAGGTGTAGATTGGACAAGGTCACATAGCTGACCAAAAGGACATGGAGCAAAGGCAAACAATATGTTAATGGTGTGTTGAAAGACAAAGCATTAGTACAGATAAGGTGTAAACAGATTGAATATTGAACAGCAGCAAGTGCAAACATGAAAAAAAACAGTGGGTAAGCAAACTGAACAAACTAAGATGAAATGAAATAAATGCAAAACAAAAAAGAGATTGTAAAAAATGTAACAAAGAAAAAAAGAAAAAATAACTAAAAATGAAAGTAAAATGGGGGGCTGTCATGCTCTGAAATTATTGAACTCAATGTTCAGTCCAGCAGGCTGTAGTGTGCCTAATCGGTAGATGAGATGCTGTTCCTCGAGCTTGCCTTGATGTTCACTGGAACACTGCAGCAATCCCAGGACAGAGATGTGAGCATGAGAGCAGGGGGGAGTGTTGAAATGGCAAGCAACCGGAAGCTCAGGGTCCTGCTTGCGGACTGAGCGGAGGTGTTCCGCAAAGCGGTCACCCAGTCTGCGCTTGGTCTCCCCAATGTAGAGGAGACCACATTGTGAGCAGCGAATACAGTATACTACATTGAAAGAAGTACAAGTAAATCACTGCTTCACCTGAAAGGAGTGTTTGGGGCCTGGGATAGTGAGGAGAGAGGAGGTAAATGGGCAGGTATCGCACCTCCTGCGATTGCCTTTGCTCCATGACCTTTTGGTCAGCTATGTGGCCTTGTCCAATCTACACCTTCTCTTTTGTTATCTCTTGCCCCACCCCCACCTCACTTGCTTATAACCTGTGACATTTCAAATATTTGTCAGTTCCGAAGAAGGGTCACTGACCCAAAACGTTAACCGAGTTTATCCAAGCTCTCCTCATAGCTAATACCCTCCAGACTTGGCAACATCCTGGCAAACCTCCTCTGCATTCTCCCCAAAGCCTCCACATCCTTCTGGTAGTGTGGCGACCAGAATTGTATGCAATATTCTAAGTGTGGCCCAACTGAGGTTCTGTACAGCTGCAGCATGACTTGCCAATTTTTATACTCTCTGCCCTGACTGATGAAGGCAAGCATGTCGTATGCCTTCCTGACTACCTTATCCACATGTGTTGTCACTTTCAGTGATCTGTGGACCTGTACGCCCAGATCTCTCTGCCTGTCAATACTCTTAAGGGTTCTGCCAACAGGACTACTATCGTCCTGTAGTCTAAGACTTTCCTCCTCACTATTCACGACACCACAAATTTTCGTGTCGTCTGCGAACTGACTGATCATACCTCCTATATTCACGTCTAAATCATTAACGTACACTACAAACAGTAAGGGTCCCAGCACCGATCCCTGCGGCACACCACTGGTCACAGGCCTCCAATCGCAAAAACAACCCTCTACCATCACCCTCTGCCTCCTGCCACTGAGCCAATTTTGAATCCAATTTGTCAAATTACCCTGGATCCCATGGACTTTTACTTTCTTAACCAATCTCCCATGCGGGACCTTATCAAAAGCCTTACTGAAGTCCATATAGACCACATCAACTGCACTACCCTTATCCATACCTCTAGTCACCTCCTCGATAAATTCAATCAGATTTGTTAGACACGATCTCCCCCTGACAAAGCCATGCTGACTATCCCTGATTAATCCCTGCCTCTCCAAGTGGAGATTAATACTGTCTCAGAATTTTTCCAATAATTTCCCTACCACTGATGTTAGACTCACCGGCCTGTAATTACCTAGTTTATCCCTGCTACCCTTCTTGAATAATGGTACCACATTCGCTGTCCTCCAATCCTCTGGTTCCTCTTCTGTGGCCAGAGAGGATCTGAAAAATTGTGTCAGAGCTCCCGCTATCTCCTCCCTTGCCTCAAATAGCAGCCTGGGATACATCTCATCTGGGTCTGGGGATTTATCCACCTTTAAGCCCGCTAATACAGCTAATTTCAATGCTAATTTGATCAAGTATATCACAATCCCCCTCCCTGATCACTACACCTACATCCTCCCTCTCCATAGTGAACATAGATGAAAAGTAATTGTTCAAAACTTCACCTATGTCCTCCGGCTCCACACACAGATTGCCTCTTTGATCCCTAATAGGCCCCACTTTTTCCCTGGTTATCCTCTTGTCCCTAACATACTTATAAAACGCCTTGGGATTTTCCTTTATCTTGTCTGCCAGTGATTTTTCATGCCCCCTCTTTGCTCTCCTAATTACATTTTTAAGTACTCACCTACACTTTCTATACTCCTCCAGGGCTTCCTCTGTTTTCAGCACTCTGAATCTGCCATACGTCTCTTTTTTTTCCCTTATCCAATCCTCCATATCCCTTGACCTCCAGGGTTCCCTTGACCTGTTGGTCCTACTTTTCACCTTTACAGGAACATGCTGCACCTGAACCCTCACAATTTCCCTTCGAAATGACTCCCACTGGTTTGATGTAGACTTTCCTATAAGAAGCTGCTCCCAGTTCACTTTGGCCAGATTCTGTTTTATCCTATTGAAATCTGCCTTCCCCCAACTCAGTACTCTTATTTCCGGTCCCTCTATGTCCTTTTCCATGCAACCTTAAATCTTACAGAGTTATGGTCACTATCCCCGAAATGCTCCCACACTGACACTTCTACCACTTGTCTGGCTTCATTCCCTAGGATTAAGTCCAGTACTGCCCCTCCTCTTGTAGGACTCTCTACGTGCTGACTCAAAAAGCTCTCCTGAATGCACCTGAAGAATTCCACCCCCTTTAACCTTTTTGCACTAAGACTATCCCCTCTAATAAAGGGGAAGTTGAAATCCCCTACTATTATTACCCTCTTATTATTGCACCTCTCTGAGATTTGCCTACATATCTGCTCCGCTACCAATGCCTGACTGTTTGGAGGCCTGTAGTACACTCCCAGCCAAGTAATAGCCCCCTTTTTAAGTTCTACCCATATGGCCTCATTAGAGGAACCTTCTAAGATATCATCCCTCCTTACTGCAGTAATTGTCTCTTTAATCAACAGTGCAATGCCACCTCCTCTTTTACCACCTCCCCTATCATGTCTGAAGATTCTATACCCTGGGATATTAAGCTGCCAGTTCTGCCCTTCCCTCAACCATGTCTCAGTAATAGCAATAATATCATATTCCCATGTGTTAATCAACACCTTCAATTCATCTGCCTTACTAGTAATCCAGCCTCGCATTATCTGCCTGAGCCTTAACAGGTCTACATTTAATCTGTCCTCCGGACTGAGTTAGCTTCACATTTATATTTGATTGTCCATCACCCCCTACTATGCTTCCACTCTGCATCCCATCCCCCTGCCAGATTAGTTTAAACCCCACCCCCCAACAGCACTAGCAAACCTCCCAACAAGGATGCTGGTCCCGTTCTGATTCAGGTGCAACCAGTCCATCTTATACAGATTCCACCTTCGCCAGAAACAGGCCCAGTGATTCCAAGAATCGAAAGCCCTCCCTCCTGCACCAACTCCCCAACCATGCATTCATCTGCTCTAACCTCCTATTCATATACTCACTAGCCCGTGGCACCGGAAGAAACACAGAGATTATGTACTGCACTTAGATTTCCAGAAGGCATTTGATAAGGTGCCATATCAAAGGTTATTGCAGAAAATAAAACCTATTGGTGTAGAGGGTAACATATTGACATGGATAGAAGCTTGGCTAGCTAACAGGAAACAGAGAGTAGGCATAGATTGGTCACTTTCTGGTTGGCAAAATGTAATGAGTGGTGTGCCACAGGGATCAGCGCTGGGGCCTCAACTTTTTACAATTTATATAAATGACTTGGATGAAGGACCGAAGGTATAGAACTTAAATTTGCTGATACAAAGATAGGTCAGAAAATAAGTTGTGAAGAGGACATAAGGAGGCTACAATGGGATATAGATAGGTTAAGTGAGTGGGCAAAGATCTGGGAAATGGAATATAATGTGGGAAAATGTGAAATTGTCCATTTTGGCACAAGAATTAAAAAAAAAGCATATTATCTAAATAGTGAGAGATTGCAGAGCTCTGAGGTGCAGATGGATTTGGGTGTCTTAGTGCATGAATTGCAAAAGGTTAGCATGCAGGTACAGCATGTAATTAGGGAAGCTAATGGAATGTTATCATTTATTGCGAGGGGAACTGAATACAAAAGTAGGGAGTTTATGGTTCAGTTATACCAACGAGAGAACAGGCCATCCTGGACTGGGTATCGTGTAATGAGAGAGGAATAATTGACAATCTAGTGGTGTGAGACTCCTTGGGGATGAACGACCATAACATGATAGAATTCTTCATCAAGATGGAGAGTGACGTAGTTGATTCTGAGACTAGGGTCCTGACTCTTAGTAAAGGAAACTACGAAGGTATGAGGTGCGAGTTGGCTATGACAGATTGGAAAACATTACTTAAAGGGATGACGGTGGATAGGCAACGGCAAACATTTAAAGAGCGCATGGATGAACTGCAACAATTGTTTATCCCTAAAATAAAAGCAAAATACTGCGGATGCTGGAAATCTGAAATAAAAACAAAAAATGCTGGAATCACTCAGCAGGTCTGGCAGCATCTGTGGAAAGAGAAGCAGAGTTAACGTTTCGGGTCAGTGACCCTTCATCGGTTCCACAGATGCTGCCAGACCTGCTGAGTGATTCCAGCATTTCTTGTTTTTATTTTATATAATTGTTTATCCCTGTCTGGCGCAAAAGTAAAACGGAGAAGGTAGCCAAACCATGGCTTACAAGGAAAATTAGAGAAAGCATTTGATCCAAGGAAGAGGCATATAAATCTGCCAGAAAAAACAACAGGCCTGAGGATTGGGAGCAGTTTAGAATTCGTCAGGGGTGTGCGGGTGTAACCTTCCAGGAGGCAGCAGTGCGATTGGTCATCACTACGTTCAGCATTCCTATTAAGAATCGCTGATGGGTTCCCGAGGCAGGAGGTCCAATCAAAGGGTTTCATAGCACAGGACGGCAGCCCTATCGGGAGAGGTGGTTGCTACTGAGGCAGACAGGCAATTGCAAGGCACCTCAACACGGATGTGCTCTCAGATGCTTTCTGCAAATTTGAGAATGAAGAGGCCCACAGCTGATAGGGCCATCGGTGTGGAGGTTTTGGCCACGCATGTGGCCTTTCATCCTGGCGGCCCTTTCATTGCAGCATGGAACCCATGGCTCTGATGACCTTCAGCCTGCCGCCAGGAAGCTGACTCCCGGGAGCAGCCGGGTTCTGTACACAGCGGGGGGCCAGGCTGAAGGCAGGAAACTGCCGTCACCTTCAGCAAATGGCCCTAAATTAGGGCCTGAATTGTCCGAATTGGCTGCCTGCCTCCCTGGAGTGGGGTGCCAACCTGGTTCCCAGCATGCTCCTGGGAAATTTCCCTGGAGGCGGGAAGGCATCAGAGATCCAGCCCAACGCAGCTCCCCCTATTTTCCCAGCCTCCCTGCCTCCAAACTCATCTCCACAGGGCAGGGGAAAATTTAGCCCTTTGATTCTGTGACAAAATTCTAATCTGTTTCTTTCAACCTCACCAAGATCAAAATACAGTAACATAACAACTTTATGTTCCAAACAACATGTATTGCTTTACGGACAGTTGCTAATGAATCACCTGAGGGCAGACCTACTGGGATGAATTTTGTCAGCGGGCCAGGCTCCACGGTAGAGCATTGTGAAGTCGGCGGCCTTCCGACACGGAAATGCGCCGCCGAGCTCCCGCAATATAACACACAGGGGTTCATTTAAAAGGAGGGGGCGGAGAGGCCGCCCCCGATGACATAGAGGAGGCGGCCACCGCGTCCCCGGCAATGGCGCCCGGCGCCACTCTGCAGGTGCCGGTGCCGGCGCCATTTTTAAAGGGCTTCCAGCCCTTCAGGAGAAATTTACATTTTTAAAGGTGCTGCTTCAATTAAAATTTAAATGAAGAATTTTCCACACCTGCAATCCCCTCTCCAACCCCCACAGTGCATAAATAGTTTTTTGGCCTATCCCCCCTAAAAAAATTAGTTATCAGTAATGTCCTTTCCCCCCCGAACTTTGACCCTAAACCCCTTCCCACCATTCCCCCACCCAAAGATAAAGTTTTTTCCTGCTTCCCTCCCCGCCCTGATAATTTGACTCCTCCCTCCTCCCCACCAGTGTCTCGCCTCGGAACTCCATATGGAGTTCTGATGGCGTGCAAGTTGCGGCTGGTGGCTGTAAATTCAGCTTGGGATGGCTGGCTATGGCAGGTAAGTTCATTTGCATGATTATTACCCTCATTTACATATTTTAATGAAGGCCCCACCGTTTGGCGGTGGGGAGTGGGGGGGGGGGAGTGAGGAGTGGGGGGGGGGGAGTGGGGAGTGGGGAGTGGGGGGGGGAGTGGGGAGTGGGGAGTGGGGGGGGAGGAATGGGGAGTGGGGGGGCGGGGTGGGGAGGCCGCACAGGGGCCTCGCCGCCGCCGACACTAATATCCGGCGGGACCTTCTCAGTGTCATGGGTCGTGGCGGGCCGCTCCCACTAGCATTTTACGGACCTTCCCACCACAACCCACGGCATCAAGGGGATGGTAAAATCCAGCTAACTGATTCTGTGCAGTTACACCTACCTTATCACTGTCCATGGTATTCTGTGAGGTTCTTGACGCAATGGAAATAGTGTCTGGCTGACTGCTGCCGTCTCCCTGACTATCTCCATCTTCACCCATATCCCTAAGGATAAGAGAAACATAACGAAATTACTGAGTGATCGCTCATTCATCTGAAGATGCAGACTGTAAGTTATGCAAATTGTAATTGTAGGTTCTTTGCTTCGGAAAGTAGATAGGGATGTGTGTCATAAGGACAATGGTGAGTTATTCACCTCGAGTGACAACAGTACACACTATGGAGTTGTTAAAAGAGACACTGAGAGGACAGGAGGACGACCCGCTAGTTGGCACACCATACAAGGGTAAATGTAGTAGGGAGAGATAATAGAGGAGTCTTTAGAGTCACAAATACTTAGATTACCTGAAAGTTCAAAAGATAGTGGTTTCAAAATAATGTTCTCTGATATACTTCTGGTATTTGGTGTACAAAAAATGATGCTATCTTTGCAAGTAACTGGGAACAACTTCAAGACAAAAAGGTTTGACACATGGGAAATGGGCTGCACTTGACACATTTAAAATGGGACTTATAAGATACATAGAGTTAGTTATGAAGAATTATTTAAACTAATTGGATGGAGAGGAAATTGGAAGAGGCATTAAGGGAACTGTGCTGGTGGGAAGTAGTTGGAATAGGCTCTTTCAGAACAACAGGAAATTTTCTAACCACTCCAGCTTCTTCTCACTTCTCCAATTGCCCATGATATATGGCTGGGATTATGCAAAGCCAGTAGTAAATCTGTACCCTTCATATTTCGGAGGCTGTTGCTGTCCTTAAATTTTAAATTTTGCCTACCCATTTGAGCAATTGTAGTAAGTGACTGCTGGAACACTTTGAGACTTTCGTCTGCCACAGATGGTTTCAAGGATCAGTTTCATATTGAGTGTTAGGGCAGAAAAAGCACGTTTGTAGCTTCAAGTTTTAGGAGAATAGTAAATTATTTATTGTATTTATTGTGACTCTACTGTTTACATTCAATACTGCTCATTGATCTGTTTACTGTTCAATAAGTCTGACCAGTTTATTGTAGTCCAGCCAATGCCTGATATTGTGCTTACTCTTCTGCTTGATGATTGTGTGGAAAACATGTGATATATCTAGTAAGCCAAATCTGGTCAATCCCTGGGCTCACTACATTTCCCTGAATTTTAGTCATAGAGAGTGGGTGCTTGCATATGGGGGTATTCTGTAATACTAAACCCAAGCATAGCTATTCCAAAACAAAGTGACTCTTGACAACGCAGCACCCACCCCGCCGACGTCATCAGAGCACTCCCAGATTCGCACATGTGCAGAACAGACTCTTGCTGCCAGTATGGTGCTGCACACGCGCAGCCTACGTCAGCACCCGCCTTGCCAGGACTAATCCGTGCATGCGCGCGAAAACTTCATTCATTGCTCGTCACTCCCGGCCTCGCCACTTCTCCTCACTCGGCTCCCTCCCGGTTCTGGTCCCCACTTCCTGTCACTTCTGGTCCCCTGCTTCTGGTCCCCGCTCCTTCCCGCTTCTGGCCTCCGCTCGCTCCCATGATCACTGGAAGTGGGAAGAGGGGAAGTGGGGAAGAGAGAGTGAAACAAGATAGGTAGGGGAGGGGAGGGAGACTGTGAGCGGGAGGGAGGAGGGAGCAAGCGGCCAAGGGGGAAGAAGTGGTGAGGCCACAGATTCTGTTGAGTTGCACACACAATCATGCTGACCATGAGCTCCCAGAATTTATCTGTTCCAACTTCCAAAATGTTAGAAATCTCTTTTTAAAATGCTCACTAGTTTAAGATTCAAGTACAGAACATTGGAAGGAAAATAGCTGAGATACAAAAACCATAAAAATACTAAGGATGAAACTGAAAGCGGTCTAGTGGTCTGAGTAAACTTGACACTCCATACTGATAATTATATTTTAATTGTGTTTAATTGTATGCAGGTGGTGGGCATTAACTGGTGATTCACTTGAATCCCTATAAATAGACACAGAATGAGCTGGATTTTATGGGCACCCCTGAAGCGGGGGGGGTGGGGAGCCTATAGAATCGCAATGAGAGGCGGGGGCCCATTGCTTTCCCATCGGCAAGTGATTTTGCCGGGGGAGGGATAGGTTGATGAAGGCCTACCTGCCCAGAGGCCAATAGAGGCCCTCAGGTGGCCTATTAATGGCCACTTAAGGGCTGCTTCCTCCCACTGCTGGAATTTAACAAGTGGCAGGGGGTGCCTCTGCCACGCAGGGAGAGAACCTTGTAATACGAGGCGCTCTCCTTGTGGGCTTGTGCGGGGGGGGGGGCGGGCGGTCCATCTTCTGCAGGCAATCTGTGGCCCACAGGTCTTCACCGGCAAACCTCCACTCCATGGACTCCCTTGCCCTGGATGTCAAGCCCACTCGCTGGGGCCAGTCTGGGAGGCTCCAGAGACCCTGCCTCACTTACTGGGGTTCCAGCGCTGCGCCTGGCTCCAAGGCCTCTGCAGTAATGGCAGTGGCCATCGCTCCTGGTGGTGCTGCTGATACTGCTGATCTGCCGGCCCTCTGATTGGCCAGCAGCTCTTGGAGGCAGGATCCCTGTCTTTCAAGGGACCAGTATCCCGGCGCCTGGCACATAAGTGTCTGAACAACGGAAGATAGTGCCGGGGGAATGCGACATGGCTGAGGCAAGGTTCCTCCACCTTTTTGGTCCAGCACTGGGAGCCCCACCATCGCCACAAAATCTAGCCCACTGAAATGATGTTTGTTGGGTTAGGAGGTGTAGGCTTGTAATGTGCAACTCTGTAAATAAATATAAAAGTGTGTAAAGATTGGTTCCGGTTCTATCCTTCGCCACTGGCTTTCTGGAGTATAACACATATGTCCAACCGCTGCAGAGCAGCAATCAACAAAGCAAAGAGAATGCTGAACCATATAGTCAAAACTATAAAGTACACATCAAACAGGGATCTTGCTTAAATTGTAAAGTGCTCTAGTGAGACCACAATTTGAGTACTGGATCCAGTTCTGGTAACCAAGACACAAGGAAGATGTTCGTGCACTGAAAATGCTTTGAAGAATAGCCCGATTGCTAATGTCAAAGGTCTGTTTTGTGCAAAAAGACTGGTGGGCTTTAGACTTTTCAGCTTTGAAAGGAAGAGACTGAGAGGTGATTTTATCGAGGTGTAGAAGGAAGATAATGATATTGAAACTGTAATTCCAGAATATTACTTCCAACCAAATTGTGAAAGTAGAATGACAGGATACAAGCTCAAACTAGAAAAATGAAAATTTGGAACTGATAACAAGAAGTTCTTCTTCAAAAAAGAGGGATTGAATGGGCTTGTGGTTAGAGAAGTAGGGATGAAAACACCAGAATCATTTAATAAAAAGCAGATACTGCAATGTGTGGGTGGACAGGAGGGTCATGGAATCTTTCTGACTTACTGGATGGATACACTACGAGGAGCTAAATCAATAATTATCTTGTAATTTTGTGATAGATTTAATGAGATAAAATAAACACAAATATTTTGTGCAATTACAGCACACAAAAAGCAGTACATACCATACAAACACCAAGGAGGACTCTACCTTTTACTATTATTCCTTTGTTTTGCTGGGGTTTTGGGTAGCTGAATAGGTTCTTTCAGAGCTCCTTTCAGGTGAATAGTTCTCTCCTGTATGACCTCCCGAATATTTTTAATCCAATCCTGCTTTGTTTCAATGTTGGAAGCCTAAAGAAAAGCACAGGATCTCGCATAAGATTTTATTAACCATGGCTTTAATGTCAATGGCCAGATTTTCCTGGGGGCTTCTCTTGAGTTTACATCAAGTTATGACAGAGGAGCAGGAGAAGCTTCTGGGAAATTCCTGGTCAATGTGTTAGAATTATTAGATGTATTTAGAGGAGACTAGTAATAAAAAGCAAATCATAGCAATTAATAGTTAAATGCCTCTGACTTATTTACAGTGTATTAAAGATTTCATTTTCTCCAATTTCTGTATTTCCACAGGAATGCAATACTCTTCTGTCTCATTCTGCAATACTCTATTGTCTCATTCTGGACATGATTCCAATTGTTTCTCTTTACCACTGTCACATTGTCAGAAACAAACCCTTCAACTTGGAAATAACAATCACCACCTGAAGTATACTGGGGTATGGCAGTATAGTAGTTATGTTACTTGACTAGTAATCTAGAGGTCTAGGCTAATGAGAGGGGAGTTCAAATTTCATTCACAGCAGCTGGGAAATTTAAATTCCATCAATTAAATAAATCTGGAATAAAAATCTAGCATCAGTAATGGTGACCATGAAACTACTGGATTGTCGTAAAAATATTTCTGGTTCACTAATGACCTTTAGGGAAGGAAATCTGCCATCCTTACTTGGTGTGACCTATACATGACTCTAGATCCATAGCAATGTGGTTGTCTCTTAACTGCCCTTTGAAATGGCCTAACAAGTTATTCAGTTGGGTCAAAACTTCTATAAGGGCAATTAGGGATGGACAATAAATGCTGGCCTTGCCAGCAACAGCGCCATCCCTTGAATGAATAATATACATTAATGCTATTTTTATATAATTCTTGTGCTGGTGACAACTGAACCTAAACATGCGATTTTTTAAGATCAGTAGCCAGGAAGTCTCATTTTTTGTCTTATTGGATCTTGCTCACTGCTGCCAGTCATTTGACCACCAATAAGTTAGCCTTTCTTAAACAGCAGCATATATGTGCGCAGTGATTCCTTTTGGTAGCATTATGACTTAATTTGTTGCTGGCGTCATGATGTTTTATGCATGCATGCTCCCCAAACAGTTGCAGAAAATCTGCCCAAAATACCAAAACCTACTGTGCAGTCACTTTCCAGGGAGACCAGCTACACTATTAGGACTTCAGCTCTACCAGATCCAACCTGAGATACAAAGCAGCTTAGAGTTTTCACAAAATTCAGCAGATAGATGAAAGTTGAAAGTGTTACTAAGAAAGTGAATGAATTTTTATCACTATTCCTTTTTTCTGAATAATTCAGAATAAATGCAAAACTCTATTTTTTTCATTCAAAAAACATGACTTTTTCAGATTAAGTAAGATTACCTTTAGGACAGTCTTGTTATCCGAAGAAGGTGTTCGGCCCACCCACAAGGCAAATTTGCAGGGATCACCTTCGACATGCTCTGTTACCCCCAACTCTGATGTCTGGAAATTGAAGCAAATGAGGGGATTATCTAATAAGCAATAAATAACAGTTTATCTTTCTTTTACATCTTTGAGATAAAAGGGAATTAATCTCCAGCATCATTAACTGGATATAAACTTTATACAAACACGCATTGTTCTCTGTACATTTGTTCTGCAGTTGCTCCAAATCAAGGCCTATTTATTAAAACGCAGACTGGCAATCTGGACACATCCATGATTTTTGTGACTACACATGCTACTTTCCAGGGAATTCAAGCAGAGATACTCATGATGCAAGCAAGCAGATGTATTAAAACAGTTCAGCTTGTTTAGCAGGCCAGTATAGGACTTGCATGTCTACCGGCAGCTTGCAAGTTCCACAACAATCTTGATCTGAGACATTGGGTTTTCAGAGTAAGGGGTGATTATATTTTACAGTGTGGTGACTGTGGGAGAACCATATACATGATGTCAATGACATGCCATCAAGGTAAACATGCCAGTTCGCAATCATGATAATGTTTGGTTATTAATTTAATTCATTCTATTGCTACACTAAAATAAAAGCAAAATACTGTAGATGCTGGAAATTTGAAATAAAAACACAATGTGCTGGAAATACTCAGCAGGTCTGGCATCATCTGCGGAGATGAAAGGTCACAGACCTGAAACGTTAACTCTGTTTCTCTCTCCACAGATGCCAGCAGACCTTCTGAGTATTTCCAGCACTTTCTGTTTTTATTTCTTGTTATACTAAACTTGGAGCACAGAAAGGCACTTTTTCACTTAAATATCCTTTGTGTCCTCTTATATGATAACCATTCACCTTCATCAGGACATTTCATGTTACAGAAGTGCAATCTCTGGCAAAGACACAGTTCTCCTGCCTGGTATGCCCACTCATCAAAGGCTGTTCAATAAATATAGTATTTAGTATCGTATATAGTATTATAGTAATATAGTAATAGTATTTAAATATAGTATAAAGGATCGATAGTATCCTTTGCAAGCAGGATCGGGAGTCCCGCATGGTGTGTTGCCTGCCCGGTGCCAGGGTGCAGGACATCTCTGACCGGCTTGAAAGGATATTGGAGCGGGAGGGGGAGGATCCAGTTGTTGTGGTCCACGTTGGGACTAACAACATAGGCAAGGCTAGGATGGAGGACCTGTTTGGGGATTATAAAGCACTAGGAACGAAATTAAGGAACAGGTCCTCAAGGGTCATAATCTCCGGATTACTGCCCGAGCCACGTGCAAATTGGCTTAGGGATAAGAACATTAGGGAAGTAAACACGTGGCTAGGAGAGTGGTGTGGGAAAGAGGGATTCCATTTCATGGGGTATTGGCATCAGTTTTGGAACCGGGGGGATCTGTACCGATGGGACGGTCTCCACCTGAACCGATCTGGAACCAGTGTTCTAGCGAAAAGGATAAATAGGGTGGTCTCTAGAACTTTAAACTAGTGAGTCGGGGGGAAGGGAAAGGGAAAACTACAGGGAGTATGATGTTAAATAAAAAGGTAAGCAGCAAGTTAATATGTGTGGAGGAGGGTTTAAGTTCAAGGCAGACTATGAAAGAAGCAGAAAGGAGTTATTATTAGAGATGTTGGAAATCATGAGGGTAAGAAAGCTAGCATAAAGGCACTTTACCTGAATGCTCGTAGCATTCGTAACAAGGTTGATGAGTTAACGGCACAAATCATCGCGAATGAATATGATTTGGTAGCCATTACGGAGACATGGTTACAGGTTGGTCACGACTGGGAGTTAAATATCCAGGGGTACCAGACTATTCGGAAGGACAGACAGGAAGGTAAGGGAGATGGTGTAGCTCTGATATTCAAGGATGACATCAGGGCGGTGCTGAGAGATGATATAGGTTCTATGGAGAATGAGGTTGAATCCATTTGGGTGGAAATTAGAAACTCTAAGAAGAAAAAGTCATTGATAGGCGTAGTCTATAGGCCACCAAATAATAACATCACATTGGGGCGGGCAATAAACAAAGAAATAACTAATGCCTGTAAAAATGGTACGGCAATTATCATGGGGGATTTTAATCTACATGTAGATTGGTCGAACCAGCTCAGTCAGGGTAGCCTTGAGGAGGAGTTCGTTGAGTGTATCCGTGATAGTTTTCTTGAACAGTATGTAATGGAACCGACGAGGGAGCAAGCTATCCTAGATCTAGTCCTGTGTAATGAGACAGGAATAATTAATGACCTCATAGTTAGGGATCCTCTTGGAAGGAGTGATCACAGTATGGTTGAATTTAGAATACAGATGGAGAGTGTGAAGATAAAATCCAATACCAGGAACCTGCGCTTGAACAAGGGGGACTACAACAGAATGAGGGAGGACTTGGCTAAAGTAGACTGGAAACAAAGATTTTATGGTGGGACAGTTGACGAGCAGTGGAGGACTTTCAAAGCAATTTTTCAAAGTGCTCAGCAAAAGTATATTCCAGTGAAAAGGAAGGACTGGAAGAAAAGGGGTAATCTGCCATGGGTGTCTAAGGAAATAAGGGAGGCTATCAAATTGAAAGAGAAGGCATACAAAGTGGCCAAAAACAGCATGAAACTAGAAGATTGGGAAAACTTTAAAGGTCAACAGAAAGCCACAAAAAGGGCTATAAAGAAAAGTAAGATAGATCATGAGAAAAAACTAGCACAGAATATAAAGACAGATAGCAAAAGTTTCTATAAATAAAACGAAAAAGAGTGGCTAAAGTAAACGTTGGTCCTTTAGAGGATGAGAAGGGGAATTTAGTTATGGGATATGATGAAATGGCCGAGGCATTGAACAGGTATTTTGTATCGGTCTTCACAGTGGAGGACACTAATAACATGCCAGTAATTGACAAAGAGACAAACATAGGTGAGGACCTGGAAACAATCATTATTACGGAAGAGGTAGTGTTGGGCAAGCTAATGGAGCTAAGGATTGATAAATCTCCTGGCCCTGATGGAATGCATCCCAGGGTACTAAAAGAGATGGCGGGAGAAATAGCAGGTGCACTGGCGGTAATTTTCCAAAATTCGCTGGACTCTGGGGTAGTCCCAGCAGATTGGAAAACAGCAGATGTGACGCCACTGTTTAAAAAGGGAGGTAGACAAAAGATGGGGAATTATAGACCGGTTAGCTTAACCTCTGTAGTGGGGAAGATGCTTGAGTCTATTATCAAGGAAGAAATAGCAGGGCATCTCGATAGAAATTGTCCCGTTGGGCAGACACAGCATGGGTTCATGAAGGGCAAGTCATGCTTGACAAATCTTTTGGAATTCTATGATGACATTACGAGCAAGGTGGACAATGGGAACCCAGTGGATGTGGTGTACCTAGATTTCCAAAAGGCCTTCGACAAGGTGCCACACAAGAGGCTGCTGCATAAGATAAGGATGCATGGCGTTAGGGGTAAAGTATCAGCATGGATAGAGGATTGGTTGACTAACAGGAAGCAGAGAGTGGGGATAAATGAGTGCTATTCTGGCTGGCAATCAGACACTAGTGGTGTGCCTCAGGGATCGGTGTTGGGACCGCAATTATTTACAATTTATATAGATGATTTGGAGTTGGGGACCACGTGTAGGGTGTCAAAGTTTGTAGATGACACTAAGATGAGTGGCAGAGCAAAGTGTGCAGATGACTGTGAAACTTTGCAGAGGAACATAGATACATTGAGTGAGTGGGCAAAGGTCTGGTAGATGGAATACAATGTTAATAAATGTGAAGTCATTCATTTCGGTAGGAGTAACAGTAAAAAGGATTATTACTTGAATGGTAAAAAGTTGCAGCATGCTGCTATGCAGAGGGACCTGGGTGTCCTTGTGCATGAATCGCAGAAGGTTGGTCTGCAGGTACAGCAAGTAATTAGGAAGGCAAATGGAACTTTGTCCTTCATTGCTAAAGGGATTGAGTTTAAAAGCAGAGAGGTTATGTTGCAGCTGTATAAGGTACTGGTGAGGCCGCACCTGGAGTACTGTGTGCAGTTTTGGTCTCCTTACTTGAGAAAGGATGTACGGGCACTGGAGGGGGTGCAGAGGAGGTTCACTAGGTTGATTCCGGAGTTGAGGGGGTTGGCTTATGAGGAGAGACTGAGTAGATTGGGATTATATTCATTGGAATTCAGAAGAATGAGGGGGGATCTTATAGAAACATATAAAATTATGAAGGGAATAGATAAGATACAAGTAGAGAGGATGTTTCCACTGGCAGGTGAAGCTAGGACAAGAGGGCATAGCCTCAAGATTAGAGGGAGCAGATTTAGGACTGAATTGAGAAGGAACTTCTTCACCCAGAGGGTTGTTAATCTATGGAATTCTTTGTCCAGTGAAGTAGTTGACGCTACTTCAGTAAACATTTTTAAAGCTAAGGTAGATATCTTTTTGAACAATAAAGGAATTAAGGGATAAGGTGAGAGCGCGGGTAAGTGGATCTGAGTCCACGAACAGATCAGCCATGATCTTATTGAATGGCGGAGCAGGCTCGAGGGGCCGGATGGCCTACTCCTGCTCCTAGTTCTTATGATTTTATGAAATATGTTTACATTGAAATGGAAACCTGGAATGTGTGCACAGTAGGATAAGTCCATGGTCCCAACTGCAGCCCTTTGGGCCTAAAAAAAAGCAGCAGTATGTGAAATATATTAAACAGGGAGAGCAGCACACAAAAATTGGTATAGCACTGGTCTCCGAACAGCAGACTTTTAGTACCACTGAAGTAAAAAGACCTTACTGATAGACAATCGGGATTATATAAAATAAAACAGAGAATATTGAAAATATGTGGCAGGTCGGACAGCATCTGTGAGAGGAGTTAACATTTCAGGTGTCTATCCTTCATCAAAATTGAAGGATATGACTGATCAATAACATTTCATAAGGAACATAAGAAAGGGAAGAATGATGGAAAAAAACCAACATAAACACACTTAAAAAGAAATAGAATGTCCTGTAAAACACTTAAATGAAAAACAGGAGATTGTTAAATGGCAGAAGTGATATTGGAAGACAAGAGGAGCATAAGGAGATACATTAAAGACATGTACAAGACACAGTGAACAGGTGAATAGCTGAAAGATGTGGGGGTAGAAATGGAAGCACGAGAAACTGGCAAAAATAGAACAGGTTCCAGCAACCCATTAACAAGCCTATGAGAACAACAAAGGCAGGTCAACAACAAAGGGTACAGACCACAGTGCTTCTAGGGAGGGTCCTCAACAGTGTTCCCTCTAACTTCTCTTTGCTGAGTGCTGCAGGCTTGTTGCACTGCACAGTCCCTTTATGATTGATGCGCAGCTGCGCATCCTCACATCTGAAAGGGAATATTACTTGTGTGCAGTCTGTTTGTTCCCTGCGTGGCACATTCCCAATTGC
The DNA here is from genome assembly GCF_036365525.1 of Heterodontus francisci. NCBI lineage: Eukaryota > Metazoa > Chordata > Chondrichthyes > Heterodontiformes > Heterodontidae > Heterodontus > Heterodontus francisci. The sequence goes on along the minus strand of NC_090377.1, from coordinate 68,187,646 downwards.
TGTGCGGCCACACATGCACACATCTTAGAAGGAATATCGGTCCTCACCCCAAGCATTGATCCAAATGTGTTGTGTGACATGGAATGCTAAAGAATTCTGAAACTGCTGTAAATACCATCTCATTAAATTCAATTCAAATGGTAATGAAAGAAATTGCAGTGATGTAAGAACTGCACTCACTAGTAACTTGTGCTTGTAAACATATTTGCTATGTCCTGAGGAATCCTTGATTTCCTTGCTAAAAACCAAGGATAATTCAAAGAGAAACAAATGCCGTTCCCGTCCTTTCCGAATGAGAGATTTGGGGTCCCACACTTGGAAGGTGTCCTGAAGGATGAGCTCACCCTGAACATCAAAGTTTTCATCGAACCCTGAGTACAGATGGAAGATGAGAAAAATGTTAATTTTTATAATGACAAGCTTTGCAAAATAATTTCTGTGAACCTCTAGCAATAATACTCATTTATATTATCCAATCAGAATGTGTGTCGTTATACATACACATTCATGCATTGTGTGTATCTGTAGTAGACTAACCAGTTTTGGTTCAGAAAGCAACACTCAAACAGACTGGCTAGTTTCCATACTGAGGTCAGTATATATATATTAATATATGCACTGGAGAGGGTGCAGAGGAGATTCACCAGGATGTTGCCTGGGCTGGAGCATTTCAACTATGAAGAGAGACTGAAAAGGCTAGGGTTGTTTTCCTTAGAGCAGAAAAGGCTGAGGGGGGACATGATTGAGGTATACAAAATTGTCAGGGGCATTGATAGGTTAGATAGGAAGGAACTTTTTCCCTTAGCAGAGGGGTCAATAACCAGGGGGCATAGATTTAAGGTAAGGGGCAGGAGGTTTAAAGGGGATTTGAGGAAAATAAATTTCACACAGAGGGTGGTTGGAATCTGGAATGCACTGCCTGAAGGGGTGGTAGAGGCAGGAACCCTCACAACATTTAAGAACTATTTAGATGAGCACTTGAAACGCCATAGTATACAAGGCTACGGGCCATGTGCTGGAAAATGGGATTAGAATAGTTAGGTGCTTGATGGTCGGCACAGACACGATGGGCCAAAGGGCCTGTTTCTGTGCTGTATAACTCTATATCTCTATGTCTCTATAAGATAAACTGATTAGATTTTGGTGTATTCATATTATGTACATTGTAATTTCTTGGATACATGGATTTTTGCCTCCCTCGATGGACCAGTTGATTAATCCAGTGAGCAGCTGAACCATACACATTGGGAAGGTCTTGAATTCAGTTTTCCCATTTGTGCTTTGTTAGATGTCTCAAGCAGGATGGCGGTTGAAATTTTCTGAGCTAGGAGGAGGACGATTTGGTGAAGGTTCCCACTCCTGATTGCTACCCAGTGTTTCTTGTTTAAAACAGATGCACTTGGACGTTCGGTGAGGCCTGGATCAGGCTTGGGTGTGGTTTCCTCAGAAGTTAAAAGCCAGCCAAAACTCACCGTCCAGGCTTACTTTTGAAGAATTGCTACTTGGGTAAGGTCCTAAACAGTTGGTGGAATGGTTCACAGGCATTCAGGAAATGGGGAGGGGGAGAGAAAACTAGGAGAAAAAGAAAGGAATCAGGTTGCTGGGAATGAGTCAAAAAATGCAGAAAATGTTGCAATCAGCAAGTCCATGAACTGCAGAAAGAGAAAAGATAGTTCACATCTAAAGGACAGGCACTCAAAAATCCTCTTTAGGAATGCTGATGTACCCATTATGTATTTCGAGGATTTTCTGCTTTTATGCCCAGTTTCAGCACTTGCAGTCTTTCCTATTTAAACAGGCTCGCCTTGTGACGATGAGGTCCAGCTGGTGCCAATGACGTGATCTTGGGTGCCTCCAAGAAACCTGGTGACAGGGTTTAGTGTGAAAAAATGAGTTGGTGATGCAGAGGTTATGATAGGTACACAACTCAAGCAGTCTCTGTCCATTCTCATTCATCCTTCCAATGCCATAGCGCCCAAGGCAGGAGGGCCATGAGTCATGGTCGGCCCCAACCCTGGCGTTAAAGTCCCCCAGCAGGAATAGGTGTTCAGTGTTGGGGATGCTGCTAATGATATTATGGAGTTCCTCGTAGAACTGGTCTTTAGCTTCAGGTGGGGAGCAGAGTGTTGGAGCATAGATGCTGAGTAGGTGTACTAGACCAGAGGCAGTGAACAGTCGGATGGACAGTATGCGTTCCGAGCCATTTGAGGGTGGCTCTATCATGCTGAGCAAAGAGTTTCTGATGGCGAAGCCCACTCCGTGCTGTCTTGGTTCTTCAGGATCCCTACCCTGCCAGAAGAAGGTGTAGTCTTGCTCTCTTAGAGATCCGCTCACAGGGAGGTGTGTCTCCTGAAGTGCTGCAATGTCCACATTGAGTCTACTGAGCTCGTTGTTGATGATGGCGGTCTTCCGAGAATCGTTGATTTGTGTAAGGTCTTCCGACAGGCCAGGACACATAGTTCTGACGTTCCAGCTTGCAAAACGAAAGGCTGGTACCTTCTTTCCTTTTTTGCTCGTGTCACTTTAAACAGGCTCCAGAAGCTGGCTGAGCGTGTCTATCCTGAGGCACAGTGTGGCTTTCGAGCAAAGAGATCCACCATTGACATGCTGTTCTCCCTTCGCCAGCTACAGGAGAAATGCAGTGAACAACAGATGCCCCTCTACGTTGCTTTCATTGATCTCACCAAAGCCTTTGACCTCGTCAGCAGACGTGGTCTCTTCAGACTACTAGAAAAGATTGGTTGCCCACCAAAGCTACTGAGTATCATCACCTCATTCCATGACAACATGAAAGGCACAATCCAGCAAAGCGGCACCTCATCAGACCCCTTTCCAATCCTGAGTGGTGTGAAACAGGGCTGTGTTCTCGCACCTACACTGTTCGGGATCTTCTTCTCCCTGCTGCTCTCACATGCTTTCAAGTCTTCAGAAGAAGGAATTTTCCTCCAGACAAGATCAGGTGGCAGGTTGTTCAACCTTGCCCATCTAAGAGCGAAGACCAAAGTACGGAAAGTTCTCATCAGGGAACTCCTCTTTGCTGATGATGCTGCATTAACAGCTCACACTGAAGAGTGTCTGGAAAGACTCATCGACAGGTTTGCGGCTGCCTGCAATGAATTTGGACTAACAATCAGCCTCAAGAAAACGAACATCATGGGACAGGACGTCACAAATGCCCCATCCATCAATATCGGCAACCACACTCTGGAAGTGGTTCACGAGTTCACCTACCTAGGCTCAACTATCACCAGTAACCTGTCTCTCGATGCAGAATTAAACAAGCGCATGGGAAAGGCTTCCTCTGCTATGTCCAGACTGGCCAAGAGAGTGTGGGAAAATGGCGCACTGACACAGAACACAAAAGTCCAAGTGTATCAAGCCTGTGTCCTCAGTACCTTGCTCTACGACAGTGAGGCCTGGACAACGTACGTCAGCCAAGAGCGACGTCTCAATTCATTCTATCGTCGCTGCCTCCGGTGAATCCTTGGCATCAGGTGGCAGGACCGTATCTCCAACACAGAAGTCCTCGAGGCCACCATATACACCCTACTAAGCCAGCGGCACCTGAGATGGCTTGGCCATGTGAGCCGCATGGAAGATGGCAGGATCCCCAAGGACACATTGTACAGCAAGCACGTCACTGGTATCAGACCCACCGGCCGTCCATGTCTCCGCTTTAAAGACGTCTGCAAACGCGACATGAAGTCCTGTGACATTGATCACAAGTCGTGGGAGTCAGTTGCCAGTGATCGCCAGAGCTGGCGGGCAACCATAAAGGCGGGGCTAAAGCATGGCGAGTCGAAGAGACTTAGCAGTTGGCAGGAAAAAAGACAGAAGCGCAAGGAGAGAGCCAACTGTGGAACAGCCCCATCAACCAATTTTATCTGCAGCACCTGTGGAAGAGTCTGTCACTCTAGAATTGGCCTTTATAGCCACTCCAGGCGCTGCTTCACAAACCACTGACCACCTCCAGGCACTTACCCAATGTCTCCCGAGACAAGGAGGCCAAAGAAGAAGAGTCTTTCCTATTGATCTCTGCTGAGACTAAATTGCCTAGAGATGCTTTTATGTTGCTGCTCTGGGATCTAGAGCTCAGCGCCACCACTCTCATCTATTTATTGATGCTGTTCTCTGGCCAGAAGGGGATCCAGTGAATCTAGTCAGTCAATGACAAAACCCACAACGTTATAGGGATTTTCAGCTACTGGAATAAAATAGGTTGGGTCATTTATATTTCCAAGTGCAGGGTGATCATGGGCTTACTGCTGCCTGCAATCTAATATCGTGAAAGTATCTCCAGTGAAAGTCAGCAAGTCTGTAAGTCTGAGGGAATTATCTTCCAGAGAAAGGGCTAGTCAGGTTTCTCATGAATAATCTGGATTCATCTAGCTTTTTATTGTGTACTAAAAAGGACACTGCCTAGAACTAGAAAAAGTTCTTGTAAACATTACATGGGGAGAAATTTGTTTGTGTAGCACTTCTAGTGGCACTATGCAGACTACATCGATTCCCCGAGGGCAGGCAGCGCTGCAGGCTGCTACCTACGTGGCCAAATGGCATTCATCATTGATATCCATTGACAACATGTTTTAACACAATTTTAATTCTTCTGCGTTCAGCTTATTGTGCAGACTGCAATGTACACATATTTAAAATCAATACTCCAGATAGCTGCAATGCTATGACAAACAGCAAAAAACTGTTACATGCCAACAAAGACAAAAAGGTACACTTTGGCTTATAGAACACAGAAACTGTTTGCAACATTATTGATCAAGTCAGGAACCATTTGATTAAAATTAATGATTCTGGTACCTAATGTGGGAAATGGTTGGCTGCTTTTGGTCAGATCTGCCACAAATATTAAGCATAATCTGTGTTTTAGTCATTGCATGTTACTTATTTTGCCACAGCATAATATGCAAACTGATGGAAATTGCACCCAATGATTAAACTAGTAATTTGAAGTTTTTACGCACATCAGCTTGTCCCATTATGCCATGCTCTGCTCACCTCCAAGTTGTCCAGGGTATGCACGTTTTTATGCAAGGATTTATTGAACCTTAATCTTAATATCTAATGAATTGAAGGTTATGGTTTACTAAATATTAAATTTAATGATAGATATAATAGGTCAATTTTACTAGCCCTCTGACGTCGGATGTTGTGGCGGGGCGGCCCGGAAAATTCTTCCAGGAGAGGACCGCCACAACCCCCGATGTCGGGAAGGCCCTGCCGCATTTTACCGGTGGTGGCAAGGCCTTGGTGCGGCCCCGCCCCCCTCCCCACTTCCGCCGCTCAGCGACAGGGCCTACATTTTACTTACCTGGTAGCAACGGCCATCCCACGTTGATGTTCCAGCCACTGGTCAGATGTCCTGTGCCTTCGGAACTCCGTTTGGAGTTTCAAGGTGTGACACTGGAGGAGAGGGGCAAGGAGTGACATTTTCAGGGCGGGGGTGGGGGTGAGTGGAGAAAAGCGCTCCAATTGATTGTGGGGTTGGTGGGAAGGGGTTGAGGGTCAAAGACGCTGAGGTTGGGGGAGGGGGGTGAAAGTCCATCATTTTAAAAATTGGTTTTCCGAGGGAATAGGTAATTTTATTTATTGAGAACTCTTTGGGAGGGTGGGGGGTGGGAGAGGAAATGTGAATTTAAATAAAATTTTATTTCTAATATTAGTGTGGCGCGACCTTTAAACATTTAGATTTACCTGAAGGGCTTGAAGCCCTTTAAAAATGACGTTGGCGCCTGCGCAATGCTGCCGCATGCCGTTGACGGGGTCAAAGCGGCTGCCCTCTCTATGTTATCAGGGGGCAGCCACTCCACCCCTCCATTTAAATGAGCCCCCACACAAAATATCAGGGGGCTCAGCGATGGTGGATCTGTGCGGACGGACCGCCGAGATCAGAGCGGCTGCTGCAATTTGCAGCACGCTCATAAAATTCAGCCCAATAAGTTTAAGAAATAGATAAATTATAACCATACAAGTAAAATTGTAATAATGATTTAAATTTGGACTTTGTAGAAATGTAAACTTTTAACTAATGCAGTGTTTATGATTTGTGTCAGGTGGGATGTAAAAATATTAAAAATTGTAAGCCCAAACCCAACCCTCCTCGAACCTGTCCACGTCTGCTTTTAACGGAGGTAGGACAGAGGTGGGTTCCCAACAGGCAGGTTGCTCATTTAAATATTTTAATGAGGCTGTGTGCCTCCGAATTTTTACATCTTTATAACAAATTGTATCATATTGTTCAGATCCCTTCATGAGGAAAATAGAAAGTTTGGTGGACTTGGCCTTTTTCAAACTTCTGACTGCTTAAGTAAATATATTATTTGTAACAAGCTGTTTAAAATGCAATTTAAAAAAATGTATTTAAATGACTGAGTAGTTCTTTACAATTAATGTACGGTGTCAGTCATAAAGTATAAGCTGAACAGTATTTAAAAAATAATGGATTTCATAAGACCTGGCAGCAGGCTAAAGTTTATACTAAACTTAAATCAGAGCTTCTTTAAATTTGTTATTCCTATAAAATAAAATATTCCTATTAAATGTTTGATCAGATTCATCGAAAAGCTGTGGAGATTGACAAGGCATGCAAACAGTCATCTGTGGGACTGAAGTCTATCTGCTTGCTGATGGAAGAGCTGAGTCCCACAGTTAACTGAAATGAGAGGAGATTACTGAGCCTTCTACTTCATGTCTACCTGATCTCCCTGGACGTACCAAGGAAACTAATCAAACTCTCGCTTTAAATAGCACCATTTAACGAATTAAAATGTTAATTAATGTATAGCATTAAATTTTGATAGCTATGTTTGATGAATTTTTTTTACTTTTATTTATATTAGTGTGTGAATTAATGAAATGTTGAGTAACATAACATATTTTCAACATTCGGCTAACATGTCCTGAACATTCAGTGACACAATGGAAGGGGGATCAGATCAGGCTACAGATCTGGGCTGCAGATTTTGGCTCCACAGGAGCCACGTCAGGGAAAAACTGGCGGGGGGTCCACTTCCAACGATTTTTGGCAGCTCGGTGCCAATCGCCATGCTGTTGAGAGTGATAGTATGGGTGTCCAATGCGTCAGAAGCACGCAGAGTGGGAAGATCATGACATCAGTCAATGTCTAATGCTGATTGGGCGCCTGACCTGCCATTTTGGACCTCATCGCTCCTGTTAACGCGCTCTCTTACAACGGACAGCTGAACACGCGTTCAGCTGCACAAGGGACTCCCCACCAGTATATTTAAAGGCATCACCATTCAATGTTCAGATGAGGTGTTTTTGACCATCTATTTGCTGCTGCAGTGTGAGTGGAGGTACTGTGCTGTTGGAGGATTTAACAGAAGTTCTGTTAGTCAGCAGGGAGTGGTGTTGGACCTATGGAAGGAGTTGTGTGCTTTTGAAAGGCCTCTGAGTACACCAGTTACTTCCAGTCATGGGGGAAATATCCTTGGGAAGCAGCATCACATGGAGATGGAACAGAGGCAACAGAGAAATCAAGCTGCTCGCAGAAAGAGGAAGAAGAGAGAGACTGTCAGCAGGTGGTCTTGCCCATCCTAGGGTCATCAGAGGGCACTTCTTTTACCACCTCCTCAGCCAGGGTAGTGTCTGCTGTGACTGCGTTACACCAAGGAGGTGGACACAGAACTGTGCACCTCCTTGAACCAGATCTGCTGTTACTGAGCAGGATGAAGATGCCATTGCCAGTGGCCATCAAGTTGACCATGACAATCAATTGCTACTGCAGTGGATCCTTCCAGGCTGCAGCAGGCAATATTGTCAACATATTGCTGCATCCGGGAGGTCACAGAGGCTCAGTAGGCTAGGAGAGGGGTCTTCACAGTCTTCTCTCCAAACAAAGAGAAGCAGGAAAGTCCAGGCTTTGCCAGGATAGCGGGCATCCCCGTGGTGCAGAGAGCCATCAACTGCATGCATGTAGCCTCAAGGGTGCCACATCTCAATGGAAAATGTACTGAAATTGCATGGAGTTAGCTACCACTTCCACACTGGGCAGGATGGACTCCAAACTTTGCATGAAGCCCCATGCCAGGTTGTAGCCAGACTCCTCCATGCTCCTTGATGCTGATAACAAGCTCTCTGGCAGGCCTGCCAACACATGAAGCATCTCTTTGTGCATGCTCATCAGCCTTTTCCTGAACGCTGCTCCACTGATGTCCTCCTTTACAGTAGAACTCATCCGCAACTTTGTCCTCTGGGGAGCTGGCACACGTACTATCCTTTCCCCTTGGTTTGGCTGCAGCCCACTTGCACCCAGTGACTCACCACCATTTGCAGATTCTGCCTCTGTACTACCCTCTAAAGTACATGCAGTGCCAGTATCTGAGTTGCTGGCTGTGAGTGTCAGATCAAGTGATGGTGCTTCTTCATTACAGGTCTGCTCTTCCTCTAGGCCTTCATCCTCAGGCACTACTGGCTGGCCAGGCAGCTGTTCTTGGATGTCTGAAAGTGTAAAAACACAAGAGGGCGGTTGGGGTTGGGGAGGAAAGCAAGAGGTGTATTGTTATACCAACTGCAGCTTGTATATCATACCCAATTGTGGGATGAGGGTGAAGTGGAATTTCAGAAAGTGCATAAGGCAGGAACTTACTGTCATCCTGGATGGCTTCGGCAACGGCAGTTGTCACAAACTCTGTGACGGCTGCGTCAATAATGCCAAGCACTGTATCCTCCAAGGCGGTGTGGAGATGCAACACTATGTGTCCGCTGCTGGTTTGTTGTTGCTCCCTCCTGCTATGTGCCCCCTTGTCCTGCAACAGAGATGGAAGAGTATCAGTGAGTGTGTTGCAATGTGTTTGGGTGATGTGCTGAATAGCTGGCAGTAAGTGGAACCTGCAAGATGTGGGTGTGAGGCTTGCAGCAGCGGTAGGTGAGGGTGAGGTGGGACATATGAATGCTAGGCATGAATCCTGACTGCTAGAGATTGTTGATGAGTGAGGGATGGGGGTGTGGTGCATTGAGCAGTGTGAGATTGAAGGTGTGACTGGGAGGAGGTGGCATTTGAAGATGCATTCATTGACCTTGGCCACACATGTGAGGCCATTGAACTTTATCTGGCACATTATCCAGGTTCTCCATGACAGACACCTGGCATTGACCTCCATGGCTATCTGCTCCCAATGCTTTCGCAGTGTCCGTCTGGAGGGCCTCCTGGCCCCCTGTGGAAAGATCATCCCTCTTCTCCTTTCCACCTCCTGCACTAAGGCCTCCAACGCTGCATCTGAGAGTCTATGAGCCCTCTCTCTGGCCTGTCGCTCCATTACTCTGTTTTCTTTCTATTCCCAATGTCATTAACAGCCAGTTGAATGCTGCAGCCAGAATGCTCCTCCCCTTTAAAAACTGCGGGGTTGCTTTGATTGTTGATAGCCTTCCATGAAGTTGGGACCCTTGTTGAGCATGCAGCCACTCAGCAGCACATTTAGCACTGGGCTGCATGCCACAACTATGGAAGTGAGCAGGCAGCACAAAGTTTGTCATACATAGTGATCCCTGCGCCTGGTAACAGGCCTTATTGAATTTCCCCCCTGAACTTTCCAGATTTAGACTCAAGACCAGTCCTGCAGAATTAAAAATTATACTATTATATGCATAGGACATAGCAGTTTACATCCATGATTGCACCAATTGTAGAGTTCACATTAAAACAATCTTATGGTCATAGATGGTAACTAGGCAGTAACATTACTACAGACAATATGAATGTAGATTCTGAAGAAATTGAGCAGTTCAAAAGGCACTAGATTAATACAAGTTTGTCATTACTGACGAACTATATGAGATGTGACTTCAGTAAAAGTGGGACTAGCAACAAAGTAATTGGTTTTTACAGTCTTACCTTCCAGCATACTGACATGCATAGCATCATTGGCTTTCTTGGGTACACTAAGCATCACTTCAAGACCATCTTTTAGTTCCCCTTTGCCTTCCTCACAACAGGTTAAAAGTTCCTAATGACAGAAACATTAAAAATGCGATATATCAAATTAAAAACAATCCAGTATTTAATGACTAAAGGCCTCTCCACAAAAAGTTTTCTACCTGCCCTTCACCCTTTCAATCATTCAAAATGAGCCCATTACTAAGGATTCAATAAACTAACCAGAAATAGTAAAGTCCCATGTGTTGCACGTGGAGTAATAGAAGGTTTTAGTACTCACAGCTGAGGCATCTTCTCTCATTTCCGTCTTGTGAATTGCAGTTCCTCTGACTCCTAGTCACATTTTTTCCAGGTTGCACTGTCCAACTTGAGCCTGTGTGTTTTTCTTACCTACGTGAAGTTGTGACTGATGTCTGTGCTCAGCCTATGACCTCCACCCCGGCCCCAACCCACTAACCCACAGTACTGTACACAAGCAGCTTAAAACAGTGAAAATACTGTCCTACTGTGGCGTAGCTGAAGTTTTGGAACAATTTCAGAAGACTGTCAGCCTGGCACTGGGTGACGCCAGAAGGTGCAGCATGCTGTGTGAGAAATAGAGCCCGAGAACTATGACACTTAGAAGCTGGAACAGACTATGGAGGACTTGGTGGAAAAGTGCAATGGTGCTATGAGGTCCGGACCCAGGGATGAGAACTCGCTGCTCTATACTGCTGTGTTGTCACTTCTATGATTCTATGATGTAAGGCACTCCTCTTACTCAGCTCTCTGGTTGATTCTGATAGATGTACGTTGTGGGAAATATTGGGAGTTTTTCATACCTTCAGTAGGAGCTGGTACTTAGTGATTCTCTGAACAGGTTTTATTAGGTAGGACGAAATTGAATTGGCCAAACCATGCCTTTGTTGAATTTCCTGCAAAACAAAGCATAAAATACAGAATGATGACTTAAATTCAAATCCAAGTTGCTTAAATAAATATATCAATTTTATGACACTAGAAATTGGTGTGTGAAGTATGTATTTTTACTCCAGACAAAAAATAAACAAACAACATCTTATATTTATATAGCACCTTTATGTAATAAAATGTCCCAAGGCACTTCACAGAAGCATTATAAAACAAAATATAACACCAAGCCACATAACAAGATATTAGATCAGAAGATCAAAAGCTTGGTCAAAGAGGTAGGTTTGAAGGAGTGTTTTAAAAGAGGAAAGCAAGGTAGAGAGTCAGAGAGGTAAAGGGAGGATATTCCAGAGCTTAACCTAGGCAACTGAAGGCATGGCCACCAATGGTGCAGCAATTAAATTCAGGGCTGCTCAAGAGGCCAGAATTAGATAAGCTCAGATATCTCAGAGGGTTGTGGGGCTGGAAGAGATGACAGAGATAGGGAGGGGTGAGACCATGGAGGGATTTGAAAACAAGGTTGATAATTTTAAAATCAAGATGTTGCTTGACCAGGAGCCAATGAAGGTCAGCGAGCACAGGAATGACAGGTGAACGGGACCTGGTGCGAGTTATGACATGGGCAGCAGAGTTTTGCATGGCCTGAAGTTTATGTAGGGTGGAATGTGGGAGACCAGCCATGAGTGCATTGGAATAGTGAAGTGTAGCGGTAACAAAAGCATGAATGAGAGTTTCAGCAGCAAGAGAGCTAAGACAGGAGTGAAGTCGGGCAATGTTGCAGAGGTAGAAATAGGCGGTCTTACTGATGGCACGAAAATGATGTCAGAATCTCATCTCGTGGTCAAATGTAACACTAAGGTTGCGAACAGTCTGGCTTAGTGTCAGACTGTTGGCAGAGAGAGGGATGGAGTTGGTAGCTAGGGAATGGAGTTTGGAATGGGGACCGAGAACAATGGCTTCAGTCTTTCCAATATTTAATTGGAGGATATTTCTGCTCATCCAGTACTGGACGTCGGATAAGCAGTCTGATAATTTAGCAACAATGGAGGAGTCGAAAGAGGTGATGGTGAGGTAGAGCTGGGTGACATCAGTGTACATGTGAAACCTAACAAAAGGTTAAAAGGTAAGATTGTAGATAAGCTCTGGCAAGCATTTAAGGAGATATTTCATAATTCTCAACAAAGATGTATTCAATTGAGTAAGAAAGATTCTACGAGAAGGATGAACCATCTGTGGCTAACTAAGGAAGTTAAGGATCAAATATCTGAGATATCTCAGCTTATCTATCAAATTGAACGAAAAGGCATACAATGTTGCCAAGATTAGTGGTAGGCCAAAAGATTGGGAAGATTTTAGAAACCAGCCAAGGATTACTAAAAAAAAAGCAAGCGAAAATAGATTATGAGAGTAAACCAAGAAGAAATATAAAAACAGTAAGAGCTTCTACAGGTATATAAAAAGAGAGTTGCGAAAGTAAACATTTGTTCCTTAGAGGATGAGACTGGGGAATTAACAGTGGGAAACAGGGAAACAGCAGAGACTTTGAACAAATGTTTTGTATCTGTCTTCACAGTAGAAGACACAAAAAGCATCCCAACAATAGTGGAAAATCGCAGGGCAAAAGACAGGGAGGAACTTAAAACAATCACTATCACTAAAGGCTGACAATTCCCCTGAACCTGATGCCTTGCACCCTAGGGTCTTAAAAGAAGTGGTTGCAGAGATAGTGGATGCGTTGGTTGTAAGCTTCCAAAATGTCCTAGATTCTGGAAAGGTCCTGGTGGATTGGAAAACTGCAAATGTAAGACCCCTATTCAAGAAAGGAGACAGACAAAAAACAGGAAACTATAGGGCAGTTAGCCCAACATCTGTCATAAATGTTAGACTCCATTATAAGGAAGTTGTAGCAGGACATTTAGAAAATCATAATACAATCAGGCAGAATCAGTATGATTTTATGAAAGGGAAATCGTATTTGACAAATTTATCAGAGTTCTTCAAGGATGTAACAAGCAGGATGGATAAAGAGGAACCAGTAAATGTAGTGTATTTGGATTTCCAAAAGGCATTCAATAAGGCGCCACATAAAAGGTTATTGCAAAAGATAAGAGGGGATAATATATTAGCATGGATAAAGGGTTGCCTAACAAAAAACAGACTGTTGGGATAAATGGGGCATTTTCAGGTTGGCAAACTGTAATTAGTGGAGTACCACAGGGATCAGTCTGGGGCCTCAACTACTTACAATGTATATTCATGATTTGGATGAAGGGGCCGAGTGCATTGCAGCCAAATTTGTTGACGATACAAAGATAGGTGGGATATCAAGTTGTAAGGAGGACACAAAGAGACTGCAAAGGGTTATAGATAGGTTAAGTGAGTGGGAGTAAATTTGGCAGATGGGGTATAACATGGGAAAATGTGACGATAGTCCACTTTGGCGGGAAAAATAGAAAAGCAAGATATTAGTTAAATAGAGAGAGACTACAGAATGTTGTGGTACAGGGAGATCTCTCCACTTTGAGAATACCCACCATTGTGTTGTGTGGTACTACCGTGCTAAATAGGATAGATTTCGAACAGATCTAGCAACTCAAAACTGGGCATCCATGAAGCGCTGTGGGTCATCAGCAGCAGCAGAATTGTATTCAACCACAATCTGTAACCTCATGGCCCGGCATATCCCCCACTTTACCATTACCATCAAGCCAGGGACCAACCCTGGTTCAATGAAGAGTGCAGGTGGGCATGCTAGGAGCTGCACCAGGTATACCTAAAAATGAGGTGTCAGCCTGGTAAAGCTACAACACAGGTCGACTTGCATGCCAAACAGTGGAAGCAGCATGTGATAGACAGGGCGAAGCCATCCCACAACCAACAGATCAGATCTAAGCTCTGCAGTCCTGCCACATTCAGTCGTCAATGGTGGTGAACAATTAAACAACTATCAAGAGGAGGAGGCTCCACAATATTCCCATTCCCGACGATGGGGGAGCCCAGCACATCAGTGCGAAAGACAAGGCTGAAGCATTTGCATACACCTTCAGCCAGAAATGCCGAGTGGATGATCCATCTCGGCCTCCTCCTGAGGTCCCCAGCATCACAGATGCCAGTCTTCAGCCAATCTGATTCACTCCACGTGATATCAAGAAATGACTGGAGGCACTGGATACTGCAAAGGCTATGAGCCCTGACATCGTTCCGGCAATAGTACTGAAGACTTGTGCTCCAGACCTAGCCACGCCCCTAGCCAAACTGTTCCAATACAGCTCCAACACTGGCATCTACCCAGCAATGTGGAAAATAGCCCAAGTATGTCCTGTACGCAAAAAGCAGGACAAATCCAACCCGGCCAATTACTGCCCTATCAGTCTTCTCTCAATCATCAGCAAAGTGATGGAAGGGGTCGTCGACAGTGCTATCAAGCAGCAGTAGCTTAGGAATAACCTGCTCACTGACACTCAGTTTGGGTTCCGGCAGGACCACTCAGCTCCTGGCCTCATTACAGCCTTGGTCCAAACATGATGTTTGTGTAGAGCAGTTGGATCCAATTGCAGATTCCCTCCCCAAGCCCCATTTTCGAGAGCACATCCATCATGTAGGTGTGTGATATCCTGTCAAAAGCCTTCTCCTGGTCCAAGCTGATGAGGCAGGTGTCCACCCCCCCGTCCCGTACATCAGTGATCGTGACCCTGAGTAACGCTAGGCTATCAGAGATCTTCCTACCGGGTACAGTACAGGTCTGATCGAGGTGAATCACCAACTCCAGAGCAGACTTGACCCAACTGGTGATGACTTTGGACAGAATTTTGTAGTCCACATTAAGCAGTGAGATGGGCCACCAATTTCTGATTTCCTCCCTCTCCCCTTCCGCTTGTAGATGAGGGTGATGATGCATTTCCTCATGGATCCTGACATGCAGTTGGCCAGAAGCATGATCTTGTACACTCCTATCAGGTCTGGGCCGATCCAGTCCCACAGAGTTGAATACAACTCAATCGGTAAGCCATCGCTTCCGGGAGTTTTACTCATCTTGAAGGACCTGACGGCCTTTGTCAGTTCGTCCAGAGTTAGCTGTTTGTCCAGACTCTCCTGCATTCTGTCATCTAAGACCTCCGTGATAGATGACAGAAAGGACTGGGAGGCTGTGCTGTTCGTGGGCTTCATGTAGTACAGCCCAACATAAAAGAATTTGCTGATCCTTAGTATGTCAGACTATGACGTTGCTGAGCTGTCCTCTTTCTTCAGGCTGCTGATCATAGAGCTCTCTCTCTGTGCCTTTTGGAAGAAGAACCACGAGCACTGCTCATCCTGCTCAACGGAGCCGACTCGGGACCGGAAGATGATCTTGGAGGCCTCGTGCCAAACAGCGAAACCTGCTGACTCTTCACCTCTTGAAGATCCTCCTTGACCTCGACCCCCATCAACTGCAGCAGGAGCAGATTCTGCATTCCTTTCTGGAGTCGGGACATTTCCGTCTCTCACTCGCCCTCTGAACACCTTTGAGGATGAAGAACCTCTTGATGTTCGCCTTGATCACTTCCCACCAGTGTGTCAGAGACTCAAAGAGGGATTTCACGGTTCTCCAACCTTTGTAATCCCTTTTGAGTTCCTCAGTGTTCTCTGGGGTCAGCAGTTTTATGTTCAGCTTCCATGTCCCTCTGCCAACCTGCTGGTCGTCCTGTAAGTGACAGTCAGCCATTAGGAGGCTGTGGTCAGAGAAGAACACTGGCTTGACGTCGGTAGATCTGACCGTGAATGCACGGGATACAAACAGGAAGTCGATTCTGAAATGGACAGATCCATCCAGTCTTGACCATGTATATGTACGTTGCGCTCCGTCTGCAGGGTTGCTGAAGACGTCATGCAGCTCGGCATCTTTTACTGTTTCCATCAGGAGTCTGGATGTGGCATCCAGTTTGCTGACGTCCCTACCAGATTGTCCAGTTGCATCAATGATGCAGTTGAAGTCACCGCCTAGAATGACCGGCCTGGATGCTGCCAGCAGCAGTGGGAGCTGCTGGAGGACGGTCAGCCGATTGCTGTTTTAAGCCGGTGCATACACGTTAACCGGAGCGGAGCAATTTTGTACATTACGTCTGCTACAAGGAGGCGACCGCCCACCAACTCCTTAATTTCAGAGATGGTGAAATTGCCTCCCCACAGCAGAATACCCAGGCCAGAGGAACGGGAATCATTTCCTCCTGACCAGATCGATGGCCCGTGGGACCACCATCGCGACCATGCCTCTACGTGCCGAGGTGAGGTATTCCACACTCCTGCAGAAACAGCAGGTCGGCTTTGACCTTGGCAAGGTACCCCAAGGTCAAAACACATCATGTAGTGGATTTAACGCTACGCACGTTGATGTAAGCAATCTTTAAACCCATTTAAAACTGGATGTTGCTTACCACTCCAGGTGTCATTAATAGTCCCAGTCCTTGGGTATGTTCCTGCATACCCATAGTGTTCACAAACTGTTGCACAATCGTTGGGCTCGGAAAGCTCTCCTGATCACTCACGGGGGGTTTGCTCTGCCAGGCTGACACTGGGGGCGTTTTGTAGGCAGCGAGGTTTGGACTATCCTCCGCTGGTGGTGTCTTTCCCCTGTGTTCCCCCTCGAGGACATTGTTGCTCCCGGTCTCCCGGTGCTGGGATGCGCTGGGCATCTTACTGGGTTCAGCGCTTTGGGGTTGGGGTGCACTGCGCCCATCGCTGCTTCCAGTGTTTCGAAGGTGGAGGGCTTTCTCTTCCAGCTCCTTTGTGTTCTGATGCTTCTTTTGCAGGTGCCGTTTTTCCGGCCCTTCCTCGTCCGATGAGGAGCAGCTGCTGTAGTCCTTCTCGGATATTAGCCTCCTCTTGCCACTGGTTTGGGTGATGACCTGTTCCTTTTTTGGGGCTTCTTGTTTGTGGTTTTCTTTCTGACCACTTGCCACTCACCCAGTTGTCCCTCTACTGGTTCCTCCTTCATTGATTCTGCCATTGATTGAGGAGGTGGTTCCAGGCACAGGGTTGGTGTTGGGTAGCATGCTGCAGCTTCCACCCCTTTCTTTTCCTTCGAAGACAGATTTTCCTTGCTGGGGGGCTCAGTGGGGGGGGGGGGGGGGGGCGGTTGCGGGTCTGCTTTGCAGCACCAGGTGCGTTCACTGTTCCTTCCTCCAGCCTTTCCTTGGTCCTTGCTGCCTGTGCATAACTGAGGCAGGTTTTGTAGAGGTGGCCTGCCCCACCACACAGATTGCAGCACTTACTCTGTTTGCAGTCCTTTGTCTGATGGCTTTCCTGCTTGCAGTTCTTGCAGACGACTGTGCTGCAGTTGGTCGCCACAAGACCAGATTTGCGGCAGGTATGCCAAACTTTAGGTTGCCCACGTAGACCAAGAAGCCTCGACTTTTCCTGATCGCGAAGCTGGAGGGAGGATGGATGATGACTTCGTTGGTGTCCATCTTCAAGGTCACCTTGACCTGCCGCTTGCTGGTCCAAATCCCAAATGGGTCCTTGACCTCGGTGCTGCTCCCGGCCACCTCGACGTAGCTGGCGAGGAAAGTGGGGGTGGTAGAGGTGGATGGTCACCACCTGGTTCTGTTGCAGCAGCAGTGTAAAGAGCGGCTCCACTGTGGGGATTGACAGCGATGCCTGGTTTCCTCTCTCCTTTAAGACCTTCAGGAACTTGGTGCATCGCGCCACGTTCTTGATCATCACATCAAAATAGCTGGGGAAGTCCTGCAGGCAGAAGATGTCTGCAGCTTGGAATCCACAGCATTCAAGCAGGATTCACTTAATGAAGAAGGCACGGTTGATGGGTGCACCTCCTTCGTTATCTTTCACCAACACCCTAATGGTGTCACGCATCCCCTGGCCTGGAGCTCTGGTGTTGATTGTAGCCATTTTCTGCTTGAAGCTTTCGCCAGATAGGCACTAAGATCTCAATCAACAGGAAAGCAAGAACCATGGTAGATCTCCAATCACAAAGGGTGAAATGCTGTAAATACGGTGCTGAAATCCCCCCAAAAAACACCATCTGCAGGATCAGGGTCTGATGATCATGCTACTGCTCAGCAAAACACAAAATCATTCCACTGCCAATTCCAATTCCAATGGGGTCAGCAGTAAATGCAAAGCATCCTGTATAGGTTGCAGAAAAGCAAAACTTCTTAAGCTGCAGTTATGTACCAGCAGTGGGAGATTTCAATACACATTTTAATCACACTTTAATATTAAACATCCACCAAGTCTTGTTCCTGAACACAGATTAGAACCAAATAATAACAATTGAAAATAATAAACAACTTTGAGATAAGGACATAACAGAAAGTGTAAAATGAGCAAAAACCATTTGGCTCATCACGACTGCTCCTTCAAATAGGCTATTTGCAACATATGCTGTCATTGACTCCAGGCAACATTTTCTGATCTAAGGGAGCCAAGTAACCTCTGATAAGACTTCCACGAAGAGAGTACTCTGTGAGCAGCCTCCATGTGAATAACTGTTTCCAGGAATGTATTTAGACTTTAATATTTTTCATAAACAGGAAGTAAAATGAAGCCAGGAGCCACAGAAATGGCTAAATACAAGAATTGGCAATATTTAACAAACTGCAAATGCAACAGCTTAAACTATTAATTAATTTTCACTTGAAAGGGAACAAAAATTTGATTTTAATAGATGTCAGTAGTGAAGAATGACACCACTTATGTGAATAAAGGGAGCTGTGTTTTGAACATCCTCAGAAATTAACAAATCTGCATTTCAAAGACTTAACTGACTTTTGACAAAAAAATCCTTCAATGCCTCCTAAGGTAATAATAATAATTAAAACAAAAATTGCCACTAACGTCTCTATTTTGATTTGAAATTCTGCATCTTACACTAACTCTAATTACATGATTGCCTGTTGTGTAAACCAAAATAAGTGTTAGCAGAGGGAGCAAAAACAAAGTCTACTTACATCAAAAAAGGCTCCTGCGTGCTCTAAGATTAGCTGGCTGGAGTCAGGCTTGTTTTTGCAATATGTGACATACATTTGGAATTTGTCTGCCTGTGCAGAAATAAACCAAACAACAGATTAGATACTGGTAAAAGAGAACAATAGACCATTAAGGTTTTGTCTGTACATCATGTTGGGAAAAAGTCAAACCGACTAACTGAGCATCTACTTAATTTGCAGTGAGATACATTTCCTGAGGAGAAGACTCATATACTGCATTAATGATATGATCTCAGTTCTGTCTGTATACCTCCGTGCTACTGGAAGATAATTTCTGCACTCATTTGTGCGTGTTGAGAGTTATTTAGATTAATAAGATACTTATTGTATGCATATTTTGAATTAAACAAGACACAAAATCATTATTCTAGCCTGGATTATGTCACTGGTCATAAATACTAACTTGTTCAAATTACCGATGCTTCTTCTACAAACTTATGGTTGTTGCAGTCACCATGTAGCAAGTAATCAGACTGACAAGCATCTCTGAATAGACAACTAACTCACAAACACTTGGCAGGTATCTGGCAACAACAGCATGACATCTCACCAATTTGGCATCTCAGCACTATGTACAAAAGAAAAGGCACATCGGCTAACAGTCTTCATAAACACGAATCAAGTGCTTGTTTAATAATCTGTGAAAGCTGAAGGAACACAAAACCTCATCTATTTGAAACTCCTGGAGGTGTCTGAAACCATTTACGTCATGAGATTTATAAAAGCCATGAAGACTAACATGGAAGGTAATTTTAAAATAATCATATAAATAAATAAGGTGAAGACTGTCCTGGTGGGGGTGTGGTTCTGATCACCAAATCACACCTTGGCCTGATCCCCTTCTCGTCTCACACCTTCTCCTCCTTTGAGCACCTCACCTTATTCCACCCTCTCACCTCTCATTTAAATCCTTGTTTTCTACTGCCCACCCTAGTACAATAAACATTTTCTCATCCAGATAACTTCACTGCTTTCCTCCCCCAGCCTCTGCACCAAATGACTTCTCATCCTCGGTGATCTCAACCTCCATCTCAACTCATCATGTATTCTCTCCTCTGAGTTCATTGCCCTCTTATCCTCCTTTAATCTCTTTCTCCATATAAACTCCCCAATCCATATTCACAGCCACCCCCTTGACCTTGCCATCTCAAGTGGCCTCACTATTCCCATTGTATCAATTACAGATAAGACCATCTCTGATCACTTCCTGGGTTAGAATTTAACTTTGAGGCGGTGGCTCTGCCCACCAGCTAAAAAGTAGGGGGTGAGTCTGCCTCCATCGGGCCTGGAAGCTACGCTGCAATTTTGCATGAACCAGGCCCTTAATTGACTTCAGTCGGGACTGCTGCCCCTCTGAGGCAGGATGTCCTGTCTCCAACAGCTGCCAGCCAAACAGAGGGCCGGCAGCTCTTCAGTCCCAGCAGCGCCACTGGGAGTGGTGGCCACTGCTGGGACTGCACCCAGTCAGAGGAGCCATGATGGATGCTGGCCCCAGGACATGTAAGTGGGGTTGGGGTTCACCAGGGACAATCGACTAGGCCCCAGGGAGGGGGGAGGGGGGTGAAGGGGTGGGGTTAGTCAGAGCAGAGCATGGGGGTAGTTTTAGTGGGGCTGGCCCATGCTGCTGGGGTAGCCCTCCGTAGAGCACAGGGTGCCTAATCAGGAAGGCCCCTTCCCCAGTCCACGAGGAGGCAGCCTCCTCGGGTATTGAAGTGCCAGTCCACCGCTGATAAAATACCAGCGGCAGAGAGAAGAGGCTCTTAAGTGGTAATTAATTGGCCATGTAAGGCCTCAATTGGCCAGAGGCGGGCAGGCCATTTGCCATCTACCCTGCTGCTGGTGAAATAGCAGCAGGAGTGGGCAGGCGATGGGCACAACATACCCTCGCCACCCACACAATTTTATGCCTCCCACCTACCTCCTAGCCCACTCCGGGTGGGGGTGGGGGGGGGGCAGCACGTTAAATTCCTGCCTTTGTATCGCTCTCCACCCACATCCCCCTTCCACGTCCCTTTTATGTTCACCCTGGGATAGAATGATCCCTCAATTCAATTACAACTGCACTTTCAAAATCCCAAATGTCTAGCCTTTGGCCTCTATTCACTACAACATTTACACATTTACACATTTACTGTTTTGCTCAACCGCTGCCTCACCTCCACCTTTGATGCCCTGATCTCCAATAAAATCACTACTTTCCCCCACCCTGGCTGTTCCCCTTGGTACAGCCCTTATCATTGCTCCCTTAAGTCCAAGGGTCGCAGGCTTGAACAGATATGGTGGACAACTAGTTTAGCCATTCACCGCCAAATCTGGTTGGACCAAATAAAGCACTGTTGGGTCCCACTCTCGGCTGCTAGCTCAAACTGTTCACTATTCCAGGATCACAGTAGAATTCAAAGAGAACCTCCAATTTCTATTCTCTGGTGCAAACCGTCTTCTTAAACTCTGTCTCCTCCACCCTCACCTCCAAAAATAAGTGCAGGCAACTCATGGACTTCTTTGTCACTAAGATCGAGACCATCTGATCAACTACCTCTGCACTTCTCTCCCTTCCACTAGCTCATCTGCACAAACTTCATCTAAAGCTTCCCCTCACAAAAGTCTTTCTCTAGTTTCTCTCCTGTCTCCCCTCATGCCCTCTCCAAGCTCACCTTATCCATCAGACGCACCTTCTGTTTCCTCGATCCTATTCCCTCTAAACATCTGACCACCGACCTTCCCTTCCTGGTCCCCATGTTAGCCGATGTTGTTAATGGTTCTCTCTCTTCAGGTACTGTCCCTCTCTCATTTGAATCTGCCATCATCATCTCCTCAAAAAAACAACTCTTGACCCAACTGTCCTTGCAAACTACTGCCCCATCTCCAACCTCCCTTTTCTCTTTAAAGTCCATGAATGTGTTGTTCGCTCCCAAATCCATGCCAATCTTTCCTGGGACTCCATGTTTGAATTCCTCCAACAGGATTCTGCCCCTGCCACAGTACTGAAACAGTTCTTAATAAAGTTACAAATGACATGCTATGTGACTGTGACAATGGTAACCCATCCCTCTTCATCCTTTTAAACCTGTCTGCAGCCTTTGACCACACCATCCTCCTCCAATGCCCCTCTACTGTCATCCGGATGGGTAAGATTACACTCATCTGGTTCCATTCTTATCTATTAATGGTAGCCCGCGTATCACTTGCAACGGCTTCCCTTCCCACTCCCGCACTGTTACTTCTGATGCCAAGGATCTATCCTTGGTCCCCTCCTATTTCACATCTACATGCTGCCTCTCAGCGATATCATCTGAAAACGCAGCTCTACCTTATCACCACCCCTCTTGACTCCCCTTCATTTGCTAAATTATCAGACTGTTTGTCCGACGTCTAGTACCGGATGAGCAGAAATTTCCTTCAATTACATACTGAAAAGTCCGAACCCATTGTGTTCGGTCCCAGCTCCAAGCTCCATGTCATGGCTACTGACTCCATCCCTCTTTTTGGAAACTGTCTGAGGGTAAATCTAATTGTTTGCAATCTTGCCCATATTTGACCCCGAGATGAGCTTCTGATTACACATCGTGCCATTGTTGGACCACCTATTTCCATCTTCGTAACATCGCCTGACTCTGCCCCTGCCTCAGTTTATCCACTGTCAATGTTCTCAACCATGCCTTGTTAACTCCAAACTTGATTATTCCAACTCACTCCTGGCCAGCCTCCCTCATTCTACCCTCGGTAAACTTGAGGCCATATAAAACTCTGCTGCATGTGCCTTTTGTCCTAACTCGCACCATCTCATTCACTCATCACCCCTGTACTTGCTAACCTATATTGGCTCTCAGTCACGCAATGTCTCCATTTTAAAATTCTCATCCTAATTTTCAAATTTCTCCATGGCCTCACCCCTCCCTATCGCTGTAATTTTCTCCAGCCTTACAATCCTCAGAAATATTTGCGCACATTTAATTCTGGCCTCTTGAGCATCCCTGATTTTAATCATTCCACCATTGGTCACCGTGTCTACAGCTGCCTTGGCCCTAAGCTCTGTAATTCTGAGCAGGTTTTTATCCTACCCTTAGAGGTGGGCACGGAGGTAAACAAAATAGCAGGGGGTGCGGTTCCAGACAGTGCCTGGTCCACCTGCCATTTTATCCAGGGCAGGAAGCCACTTAACAGTTACTTCCCACCTCCACCAATTTTATTGAAGGCGTAACGGCCTGCCAACTAGTGGGACGGGGGGCGGGGGGGGGGGGGGGGGCGTTCCATCCTTTGGGGGCTATCCAGGGCACCCAGAAAGCTCCCCTCAGGAAGACCCCCCCCCACCTCCACCAACACCTGGCCCCGGCAACTCCAACCCCACTTACCTGTCCCGGGGTCTTCTCCTTCTTTGAGACTTCAGGGCCTCCTACAATACCGCCAATGGCCACCGCTCCTGGTGGTGCTGCTAGTATTGCACAGCTGCCGGCCATTCAATTGGCTGGCAGCTCTGGAGGCTGCCTGTCTTGGAATAGATGGTCTGATCGAGGGTAGAAGTGGGTTCTCCAAGATCAGATCAATTAACTGGTGTATAAGCTAAAGCCAAATTGATAATTTATCATATAGTTTCAATCAGTGTTCAATTAATTAATCAAATCTAGCAGATAAAGTTTAAATTAAATAACAAGGGACTGTAACACTAAAACATTTTTCAGTAAATTAAAATCTGAGGTATTTAGATATTAAGAGTTAAGTAATATATTTCAGTTAAAGCCCTATAAAATGAAGTCACATCAACACAAAGGAAGCAGCTGATTGGTGAGTAGCTGGTGGGTCTTTAGTTAAATCTGAAGTTTATATCTGTTAAGTCAGTCGATAGTCTAATAGAGACATGGCAGGGCATCTCAGTCCTGTAGAATGCGCATCCTGTTCCATGTGAGGACTCCAGGACACTTCTTGTGACCTGGACAACTACATGTACAGGAAGTGTCGATCAGTTGAAGCAGCATGAGGTCCGGGTTTCGGAGCTTGAGCAGTGGGAGGCGTCACTGTGGTGCATCTGCAGTTTGAGAGCTTCGTGGATACCACGTTTCTGGATGTGGTTCCTCTGCAACTTAAGGGTGTGTACACAGAAAGGGAATGGGTAACCGTCAGATAGTCAAGGTGGACCAGGTAGTTAGTGCAGGAGTCCCTGGATTGCATCTCACTCTCCAACTGATATTCACTTCTGAATACTGGTGAGAGTGATAGTTCCTCTGAGGAGTGCGGCCAGAGCCAAGTCCATGGCACTATGGCTGGCTCAGCTGTACAGGGAAAGGAGGAGATTGGGAAACAGTGGTGCCAAGTTCAAGGATGTCACTGAGTGGCTGCAGAACACTTGGAGGGGGGAGTGTGAACAGCCTGCGGTTGTGGTCCATATTGTTACCAATGACATAGGTGGAAAAAGGGATGAGACCCTGCAGCAGATTTTAGGGAGCTGGGAAAGAAACTAGCAAGCAGGACCTCAATGCTAGTAATCTCCAGATTACTCCCAGTGCCACATGCTAGTGAGTGTAGAATTAGGAGGATAGAGCAGAAAAGTGGCTGGAGAGATGGTGCAGGAGGAAGGACTTTAGATTCCTGGGATATTGGGACCTGTTCTGGGGGAGATGGGGCCTGTCCAGGCTGGAGGGGTTGCACCTGAACAGAGCCGGGACGAATGTCTTTGCGGGACAGTTTGCTCGTGCTATTTGGAAGGTTTAAACTAACTCGGCAAGGGGATGGAAACCAGGAGGTAACATTAGAGAAGAAAAACAAAGTGCACAAAGAATTGGGAGAGACGGATAGCACTAGAATAAGAAATAATAAGGCATTAAGTGGGGTCAGAGTAAGAGAGAATGCAATTAGGTCTAAATTAGGTTTACAGATCATGTATGTGAGTACATAGAGTATGGTAAGTAATGTTGTTGAGCTGCAGGCGCAGGTAGCCATATGGGAGTATTGTGTAATGGCAATAACAGAAACCTGGCTCATAAAAGGGCAAGACTAGGTATTAAATATTCCTGGGTGCAAGATGTTCGGAAAATTTAGGGAAGAAAAGACAGGAGAAGGGGTGGCTGCATTGATTAGGATAATATTATTGTGCTGGAGAGAGAGGATGTCCCAAAGGGGTAAAAGTTAGAGCTTAGAAACAAGAGTGATACCATTATAGTACTGGGCATATTCTATAGGCCTCCAACTAGTGGGAAAGATACAGAAGAACAAATTTTCCAGGAAATTACAGAGAGGTGCAAAAACTAATGAGTAGTTATAATATGGGTCTATAATTATCCTAATATAGACTGGAATATTAATTGTATAAAGGGCAGAGAGGGGGAAGAGTTTCTAGAGTGTGTTCAGGAGAACTTTCTACATCAGTATGTTTCCAGTCCAACGAGGAAGGAGGCATTGCTGGATCTGGTTCTAGGGAATGAGGTGGGTCAAGTGGATCGTGTCAGTAGGAGAACATTTAGGAGACAGTGATCATAGTATCAATGTTTAGGTTAGCTATGGAAAAAGACAAAGAGAAATCCAGAGTAAAAATAATTAATTGGGGGAGGGCCAATTTCAATGGGGCGAGAACGGATTTGGCCTGAGTAAATTGGAATCAAAGATTGCAGGCAAAACTGCAGTTGAACAATGGGCTGCCTTTAAAGAGGAGATAGTTCGGGTACAGTCGAGGTACATTCCCACTAGGAGAAAGGTAGGAAAAACAAAGCCAGAGCTCCCTGGATGATAAAAGAGATAGAGAGTAAGCTGAAGCAGAAAAAGGGTGCGTATGGCAGATGGGAGGTTTATATTACAATTGAGAACCAGGCTGAATAGAGAAAGTTCACAGGGCAAGTGAAAAAAGAATTAAGAGCAGCAAAGAGAGAGTACAATAGAAATAAACGGGTATGATATGATAGCCATTACAGGGATGTAGTCGCAAGGTGACCGAGGCTGTGAACTAAATATTCAAGGGTATTTGACCTTTTGCAAGGATGGAAGAAAGGAAAAGGAGGTGGGGTAACTCTGAGAACAAAGGATGAGATCAGTAGTGAGAAATGATATTGGCTTGGAAGATCACGATGTAGAATCAGTTTGGGTGGAGTTAAGAAATAGCAATGGAAAGTCTCTGGTGGGAGTAGGTTAAAGGCCTCCTAACAGCAGCTATACTGTAGAACAGAATATAAATCAAGAAATAATGGGGACTTGTAGGAAAGGTACTGCAATAATTATGGGTGATTTTAATCTTCATAGAGATTGCACTAATCAAATTGGCAAAGGTGGCATGGAGGATGAGTTCATAGAATGCTTTTGGAACAGTTTCGTAGAACAATACGTTCTGGAACCAAACCAGGAGCAGGCTATTTTAGATCTGGTAATGTGAAATGAGACAGAATTAATAAATGAACTCATAGTAAAGGATCCTCTAGGCAAGAGTGATCATAACATGATAGAATTACACATTCAGATTGAGGGTGAAAAGTTTGGGTCTTAAACTTGTGTCTCAAACTTAAATCAAGGCAATTACAAGGGTATGAAGACAGAGTTGACTAAAATGGACTGGGAAAATAAGTTAAAAGGTAACACAGTAGAGAAGCAGTGGCAGACATTGAAGCAGATATTTCATAACACTCAACAAAGATATATTCCACTAAAAAAGAAAGACTCTATGAGAAGGATGCACCATTTGTGTATAACTAAGGAAGTTAAGGATGGTATCAAATTGAAAGAAAAGGCATACAATGCTGCAAAGATTAGTGGTAGGCCAGAAAATTGGGAAAGGTTTAGAAACCAGCAAAGGATGAATAAAAAAAGGGAGAAATTGGAGTATGAGAGAAAACTGGCAAGAAATATAAAAACAGACAGTAAAAACTTCTACAAATATATAAAAAGGAAGAGAGTAGTTAAAGTGAGCATTGGTCGCTTAGAGGGTGAGACTGGGGAATTAATAATGGGAAACGAGGAAATGGCAGAGACTTTGAACAAGTATTTTGTATCTGTCTTCACAGTAGAAGACACAAAAAGCATCCCAAGAATAGCAGAAAATCAAGAGGCAAAAGGGAGGGAGGAAATTAAAATAATCACTATCACTAGAGGAAAATTACTAGGAAAACCAATGGGACTAAAGGCTGACAAGTCCCCTGGAACTGATTACCTGCATCCTAGAGTTTTAAAAGAAGTGGCTGCAGAGATAGTGGATGTATTGGTTGTAATCTTCCAAAATTCCCTAGATTCTGGAAAGGTCCTAGCGATTTGGAAAACCACAAATGTAACACCTCAATTCAAGAAAGGAGGGAGATAGAAAGCAGGAAACAATAGGCCAGTTAGCCTAGCATCTGTCATTGAGAAAATACTAGAATCCATCATTAAGGAAGGAGTTGTTAGTATGAGAAGAGGTTGGCAGCCAACATAAAATGGAATACAAAGGTCTTCTAAATGGCTTATAAATAGTAAAACGGTGGTCAAAGGATGGGTAGGGCCAATTAAGGACAAAAGGGGATTTACACATAGAGACAAAGGACATAGCTGAGGTACTAAATGACTGCTTTGCATCTGTCTTTACAAAGAAAGAAGATGCTGCCAAAGTAATTTTGCAAAAGGAAGTAGTTAAGATACTGCATGGGCTAAAAATTGATAAAGAGGAGGAATTAGAAAGGCTGGCTGTACTTAAAAGTTGATAAGTTACCAGGACCGGATCAGATGCATCCAAGGATACTGAGAAAAGGAAGGGTAGAAATTGGGTAGGCTCTGTCCATAGTCTTCTAATCCTCCTTAGATACAGGGGTGGTGCCAGAGGACTGGAAAATTGCAAATGTTGCACCCTTGTTCAAAAAAGGATGTAAGGATAAACCTAGCAACTACAGGCCAATCAGTTTAACCTCGGTGATGGGAAGGTTTTAAGAAACGATAATCTGGGACAAAATTGAGTCACTTGGACAAATGTAGATTCGTTAAGGAAAGCCAGCATTGATTTGTTAAGGGCAAATCCTGTTTAACTAAATTGATTGAGTTTTTTGATGTGGTAGCAGAGAGTGTCGATGAGGGTAATGCAGTTGATGTGGTGTACATGGAATTCCAAAAGGTGTTCGATAAAGTGCCACCTAACAAGCTTGTCAGCAAAGCTGAAGCCAATAAATGGAACAGTGGAAGAATGGATAAAAAGTTGGCTAAGTGACAGGAAACAGAGAGTAGTGGTGAATGTTTGTTTTTCGATTGGAGGAAGGTGAACAGTGGGGTTTCCCAGCGGTTGGTACTAGGGCCACTCCTTTTCGTAATCTATATTAATGACCTAAACCTGGGCATACAGGGCACAATTTCAAAATTTTCAAATGGCACAAAACTTGGAAGTCTTGTAAACTGTGAGGAGGATAGTGATAGACTTCAAGAGAACATAGACAGGCTCGTGGAATGGGCGGACACATGGCAGATGAAACTTAATGCACAGAAGTGTGAAGTGATACATTTTGGTAGGGAGAATGAGGAGAGACAAGAGAAATAAAGCATACAATTCTAAAGGGGGTGCAGGAGCAGAAGAACCTGGGGGTATATGTGCACAAATTATTGGAGGTGTCAGGGCAGGTTGGGAAAGCAGGTAATAAAGCACATGGGATCCTTGGCTTTATACTTAGGGGCATAGAGTACAAAAGCAAGGAAGTAAAGATGAACCTTTATAAAACTGGTTCAGCCTCAACTAGAATATTGTGTCCAATTCTGGGCACCACAACTTTAGGAATGATGTAAAGGCACAGGAGAGGGTGAAGAAAAGATTTACATGAATGGTTCCAGGGATGAGAGACTTCAGTTTTGCAGATTGTTTGGCAAAGCTGGGGCTGTTCTCATTATAGAAGAGAAGGTTGAAAGGAGAGGTGTTCAAAATCTGGACAAAGGACATAGGGAGAAAATGTTCCCATTGGTGAAAGCGTCAAGAGCCAGAAGACACCAATTTAAGGTGGTTGGCAAAAGAAACAGTGGTGACATGAGGAAAAACTTTTTTACACAGCGAGTGGTTAGGATCTGGAATGCACTGCCTGAGATTGTGCTGGACGTAGATTCAATTTTGGCTTTCAAAAGGGAATTGGTTAATTATCTGAAGAGAAAAAAATTGCAGAGCTATGGGCAGAAGGCAGGGGAGGGGACTAGCTGAGTAGCACTTACAGAGAGCCAGCACAGAGATGACAGGCTGAAAGGCCTCCTTCTGTGTTGTAACTATTCTCTGATTCTATGGGCTGGATTTTACATTCCTGTTGAAGGCGGGATTTTTTGTGGGCGGGCCAGAGAATCCCTGTGGAGCTGTCCACCACAGAACCTGGCGCCGTTATGCTAGTTTCCGATTTTGTTGAAGGCAGCGAAGTACCATGGCGGCACTGCTGCTCCGATGTGACAGCATCATCATTTAAATGTTTTACTTACTGTTTTAAATACATTTGAATGTCATTCACTGCGATTCAACGACGCATTCTCAATTTTGTGTTTGACGTACAGCACTCATGTGCCTTCAGTTTCGTGTCTTTCAAAGGCTGGTGGCTACCGAGGCAACAGCCCTCGGTGCCTCGAGCGAGAGAAGGTCACTTCAATGGAGTTATGTAGGAGAAGTGGGGTTTGCAGCAGACATTGCCGCTATGCTGGCTGTGCAAGGGGATTGTTTGTCAGGATAGTGGGGGAACATTGCAATTGCATTGTCCTTGAAGAGCGGGTGGTGGAACACTGCAATTGTGTTTCAAGCAGGGGAACTCTGCAAGGGGATTGTGTTTGAAGGTGGGGGGATGTCTGAGAATGTATAGGTTGTGTTTGTCAGTGGGGGGGGCATTACAGACTGGTTTAATTGGTGTTGGTTTGGTAATGATGGCTCACACCTTTTGAAAAGTTGTCAGACCAACATTAATGCATGCACTATAGAGTTACCTCAGGCATCTAAAGAACCAAAATTTACACACTTCTTTGCCCAGACAGGTTTACTTTGCTTTTTGAAGGAAACCAAAGGTCCAAGGAGAATAGGGATGGTATATGCAGGGCTGGCAACCTTTTAAATATGGCACCAGCACTTGCTCCAGCATCAGGTGACACTGTCAATGGTGGCGGCGCGGCCACTGACGTCGCTCACAATACCACTACCATTTTGCGCACCCGCCGCCAGGAGCGACAGTGGGATAGTAAAATGCAGCCTTATAAATTTCCCTGCCTCTCCAATTCTCTTCTGTCCTTTAAAGCACCCCTTAAACCTACCTCCTTGACCAAGCTTTCAGCCATCTGGGTTAATATTGCCAGTTGTAGCTTTGTGTCAAATTTTGTTTTATTACAATCCTGTGAAGTGCCTTGGGCCATTTTAGTACATTAAAGGTGCTATATAAATACAAGTTGTTGTTGACTGATGTGAGCTGGAATATTGTCTGGACCTTCATCATCAGTCGAACCTAAATCAAGATTATTGTTCCATGACCTCACCCAAGTAAAAGTCTAAAATCATTAAACTTTTTTTTATAATAATGAAAATATTTACTCACCCATGTGACAAAGCAGTGGCCTACGTCTTCCGGCAGCTGCTCATATTTCTCCAGTTCTTTCAGGAAGATACTGAAAAAAATGCACAGCTTGAATTATATTGTAATCACACTGAACTGCCCCTCTATTTCTGTACTCTTGTATGTTTACACCTTTTGTGTACTTATTTCTGTGTCTGTTCAGAATCATCCATATAAGAAATCTACAAACTTCAACAAACTAACTTTTTTCTAGAAAATAGTTCACTGGAATTGGTGTTATGAGCGCTTCCTTTTTTTGTTAAATAATGAGGATTTGTGTTTTAAAACTGAAAAGGAGTTCATGGATGTTTTTGTTTACAAGGATTGCTGAGAGGTCCGGATTGTAAACAGTTACTGGAAGGCACCTGTTTTCAGATAAATACCCAGCAGGGAGCTTGTTTTTTTGACTTGGAGAAGATGTTTACACAGAAGTGACAGGTCAAGATTTATAGAGGTCAGGAGGCTTGACTTCTGAAATGTTTTTGGTTTCACTTTGAATTGTTACAAAAGACAGCTAGAGAAAACTTGCCAAGGGAGAAAACCCCACCTCAGTCTGTTCCAGCTCTTTGAAAAAGTCTGCCAGTTTTCCATCTCTTGAGAAGCTGAGAAGCAAGTGTAAGAAACTGCCTGAAATCCCTGTTACTGCACTTTTCCTGGAAAGCCTGCCCAAAATGATCTTCAATGTCACCTGACAAAAACTGTTCTTGGAAGATCCCAGTGACAGCTGTTTATACATATTTGGGATGCCAAACCAGAAAAGGACTTCAGACATCTTTTCATATCTTCTCTTTTTTTTCTTCAAAAATTAGGAAGCATTTTGGCCAATTTTTTTTGTAATAGAGCTCTAAAGTGTAAATCTCTATTTTTTCGGTTAACTGGTCTATCTATGTGTGTGTGTGAGGGGCTATGGTAAAAAGAGAACTTAGATATTTCAATCTGTGTGTTTATGTTTTGCTTCATTACTGGTTAAGACTTGTTTTATAATAAACTGATAATGTTGATGTTTATTAAAGAAACCTGGTTGGTGTATTTTATTCTAGGATAAAAATAGAGTCTATGATTGACCATATCAGTAAGTGGGAAAAATTTAAATATATGTTGTGACCTGTGGAGAAGTGGAACTAGAATAAACAGTGAACTCCTCCTGCCTCGGTCGTAACACTGGGGAGGGTGTTCCAAGGCTAGGACACAATCTTTAGCCATAAATCACATTATAAATTACAAGTACGCCCTGAGATTGAGCCAGGTATGTTATTCAAAAATAAATCTTTGTTTGAAAGTTGAAACACACTGGTCTAAAAATTAGATCATACTGTGCCTGTTTTGAAGTGTCCAATGTGGAGTGCGCACTCTCATCCCACAACAGAACTGCGCTGCACAATACTGTTTAGGATTCCTCCATAGTTATGCAGGGTGCATGCCTGAAACTGGAGTTAAGCCCACTCCATATGCAATTCGGGAGCTAGGGCTGGATCTTGTTCTTCTGCTGCTGGGAGCAGCGGTGGGTGCAGAAAATGGCGGACGCCATGCACGGGTACCCCGCTGCCGCGCTCTTGTATCTGGTGGGCACTTTGCATATGCATGGTGGCTGCTCCCCACAATCACGTGGCAGGGGCAGACTCTGTACCTGTTGCAGGAGCAGGTGCTGCCGCCATTTTTTAAAGGCTGCCAGCCCTGCAAACAGTACAACAGAATGCAGAGTTGACCCCTTTGCCCCTCCATCCAGTACATAGTGCAGAGTTGACCCCTTCCCCACCTTGGTGGTGCCAGCTTTCCCTGGACCTTGAAAGTGAAGGCGCGTGAGTGCCGCACGTCACGCTGAAGATCTGGAACTGAAGGTAAGATCGCAGCGGATTACATTGTAATTAGTGCAAAGATGTAACTTAAATATGCAAACTTGGGACCTGTCAGAGTGGCAGAGGGGTCGCCACAGAGCTTCCCCGCCACCGGGACGATCAGGCCCAGTAACCCCAACGCTGGGTTCCGTGGCGGGCCGCTGCCACTGCAATTCTCCGGCCACCCCTGCCACAGAACCCGACACTGGGCTGGGGACAAAATCCAGCCCCTATTGTGTGTTTCAGGCCTCTCTGCAAAATTGGATTGTGAATAACACTGTGCATACCATAGACAGTATCTTCAGGTGTTAGTGACCAAACCAGTGATCCTTAAAGAGACCACTGGAGGCTGCCACCTGAAAGCAAAGTTTTAATTTTTTTAACTTAGCTTATTGTGAAGCCAGGAGGAGCAGGAGTGCTCCGTTCAGCTCCACATTAAAATCCCTCTTCCTCCGACCCTCCTGAGGCCTTTGGCTGGCTTCTGAGCTGGGCGGTCTTGTTGCACGCCATCCCCTGGCTCCTCCCTCCCCCCACCCGCCATGACCTTTGAGCTGCCTCTGGCCTGGCAAATGGTGCCTGTTACTTGCCAGTACTACATTAATGAAATTGGCAGACCTATTTACCATGGATCTGCCACCAGCCTCATTTAGTGTGGCAACATGTGCTGCACCACAATCCCACCACAATTAGGGCACAATCCAATTGTTAATGCACTCACTTACACTACTACTACTTGACTAACCAAATCTCCAAGCAGCACATGACAGTTTGAAGAATACAATCACCTTGTGTCATTTGTGTAATAATAGGCCATGGGATCAAACAACAACAAGAGTTCAGTGGGTTAATTGTTGCAGTGATTTACTAATGTACTCACACGTGTGTCTAAGCTGCGAGTGTTGGCAGACAACTTATCCACAGGGGGATCACAGCCAAGATTGATGCTAATTTCACACAGATACACTTCTATCGGGGTTGATAAGAAAACAAATCCAGGTCAATTTTCGTTCACTAACCCAGGGTGCTGAGGCTAATTGTAGCATCTGTTCCATCACTCCAGCTAAGCTCAGCTGACTTAGCACAGTTTGGGCATCAGGCCACATACATTCCTGGCCTGTATAGCTCAACTTCTCACCAGGTAAATTTGCTAAGTGTTGGGGCAAGTCAATGAGATTGGAATGTTTAAAATCGCCAACACTGGAATAAATGTTGAGTTCAGCTTATACAGAAGGAACAGTTTGTTCTTTTTTTTAAAGTATGATAAGAATTCTCAGGAACTTTAATACTGACATGAACACATACTGTAAACTATAGTACAAATCAACTCACATTTTGACATTGATCAGAGCAGTCACAAAAATAGCTGTCACTGGATGCTTTTTCCAAACAAACTCCTTCACTTCACTGAAGAAATTAGGTAGATATAGATCTACTGCGGCCATCTCCATTCTAATGGCAGTGTCCAATGATGAGCGATTTAACTGCTCTTATGGAAGTTATCACACCCTGAAAGTCCCGAGAGATAGCAGCTCACATTCCAGCAGTGTCTGAAAGACTGTACAAGAGATGTTGACTAACCTGTCCCCTACTGTCACCAAGAAAGCAGTCTTTGCTTCTGTGGAGGTGCATGCATGTGAAAAAGCAAGGGACATAAGGGGTGACATTAGAGGCTTAGAGCAGAAAAACATGGGCAGGATCTTGTCCATGGACTTGTCCACATTATCTTCTTCCATATCATCTCGATCATCATCAATACAGCTAATGAGTGAGAAGATTATTCCTTGTTGCTCCCAATCATTATCATTTTCCTCTGCCCCCATTGCTATGATAGTTCTGCAGGAAAGGAGGTATAAGCTAAGAATGAGTGAGTAGAACCCCCCCTTGGGATTAAGACGAAAAAGGGTGTGGAAACTTCTGGCTGTGTTTTGTTTCACAGAATGCCATGGCAATTGTTTAGGTGTGCACCCACTAAATCGCAGCCTTCACTGTCCTACCAATCTTTCCATCTCTCACTGCTTGGGCAGAATGCCTTTCCAACAGCACTATGGCCTGCTATCTGATACTAGGGTAATCCCTCAGGTCCCCTGACTTTCATGGGCATTATGTGCATGTGACACTTATAAGGAGTCATCCCAAGAGCATCAAGCAGTTTATCTTCCCTTTGTTTTTTTAAAAAATTCATTCTCAGCATAGGTAAATCACTGGCAAAGCTAGCATTTATTGTCCATCGTTAGCGACTGAGTGGCTAGACAGGTTTAGAGGGCAGTTACAAGTAAACCATGTTGGTATGGGACTGAAGTTACATATAGGTCAGATTGGATATGGACAGCAGGCCTTTTTCCCTAAAGGACATTATTGAACCAACTGGGTTTTGATAACATCTTAACAGCTCCATGTCACTTTTGTTTTACTGATACCAGCTTATTTTTAGATTTATTGTAAACAGATTTCAAAGTCCCAAACTACCATGGTGGTATGTGAACTCACATTTTCTGGAATATTGGTCCAGGCCTCTGGATTATTCGTCCAACAACATAACCCTGCACTACTGTTCCCATCTTTGCAGCATTTTCTCCAAAAATGTCTACAGGTTGGCCTTATTAAAATGCTGTGTTTTTATTTTCTGTCTCCTTCCAATCCTCTGCTCACTTGTTTTGGTGTCTCCATTTGTTCCTTCACTTGAAGACATCTTTAAAAGTGCCACAAAATCTCATGAGCCATCAGTGACCTGACAGTCGATTCTGTGTACCATTCAAGACTTACTTGTTATGAAACTCATAGATCTCCTGAATATTTCCAAATATGATATGTTCCTTGTTCATGATACCGGGTGGGATCTCTTCCACTCCACAAGTCATTTCCCAAAAATAGGTCTGAAATGTAATAAATGGGAACAAAACTCCATGAATGAGTGGATGGTAAGGGGTGAGCTTCATTCAGATTACCATTCTCAGTATAAGCATATCCACTTCTTTGCATATGAGTGACACTTTGCTGCAGTGCCTTTTGACTGAACTTTACAATTATTTTTAACTCATGTTCCGTTCACATTTTCATTGGAATACATCAGTTTTTTGCATAAGTGTTTACCATATTTTAAAAACTTGTCAAGAGAGCTGCTTGAGTTGAATACTTTTACATCATGTAAATCCAAAATATTAAGGAGGCACATTGGTGGAGCCAAATGCTGTAATATTCTAAGTTTGGATACAGTTTCTCCTTAAGAATCTTAAATAGCACTTCGAAATTCAGCTGAACCATCCAAGAAAGGTTTCCCAGAGATAGGAAAGAAAAAGCAGCAAGGAGGTCATCCTACTTCACCATATTCAAGGACAGCACTGACAGAAACCAGAGGCCAGTTTGCCCGTGTCTCATTTTATTCAAGTAACACTTGGTGGCATGAAAGCAGGAGAACCTAATAAGATGGGGCAACAATAAATTATGAAAGAGTGAGGCAAAAAATTGTTTCTTTGACTTATTTATCAATACTTTTTAATAGTGAACTGTATGAAGTGGAGAAAGGATGTGGTGCTGGTGTCACATAGTCTTCCTCCTTCTCAGTTAATAAATTTGCTTCTATTTTCAGATGTCACTTTGCAAAGAAATACTAAAAGGCATTAATTATTTAGCAAAAATACATTCAAGAAAATACATTGAAAAACAAATATTAACAACAATGAAGAAACCCAAGAGATGGTTAAATTCAGCTAGTTTTCAACCAATAACTGTATATCATAGAGGACTGGTTTAATGCTGAAACGCTGGGATGTTTTTGGCTCGAATGTTCTCTGGTAGGTTCCGAAATCTACCTTTGATCTTCATTCTACTATCTGTTGAAAATAATCAATAGCATCTCCAGGTGTCAGAATACTTTAATGTAGAGTTTTCTTAAGTTTGTAAAGCATACTTTGGCACAGATTGATTCTGCAAGTAAATTGTACAGGCTGAGTGGAAAGATTCAATAGTAGTCTACACATTTGTACAGATCTGAGCATCACTAGACAGTCAGTCTTGCAGCATTACGTCTGTCCTGAATAAAAGACTTATTTGTAGCTCATAGCTGAATTAGCAACACTTAAAATGGGCTGAGCTTTCAAGGAATTTGATTCAATTTATATCCTTTGTATATTAATAATTACAAAGTGCACCCTCTGACATAACTCATAAATATAATGGGTTAAGCGATATAGAAACGAATGGGTACATGATTGGTTTAGAGGGACAGTAGCTAGTTACCAATGTTTTGGATTCACCCAGGATCGTTGATAACAGAGTTATTACTGTCTGACTCCAAATCAGATTCTAGTTTTATGACAGAAATCTGCACAGGGAACACTTTCTCAAAACATTTAAAACAATATTTTTTTTCATTCGTGGGATGTGGTTATCGCTGGCTAGGCCAGCATTTACTGCCCATCCCTAATTGCCCTTGAGAAGGTGGTGGTGAGCTGCCTTCTTGAATCACTGCAGTCCTTGGAGTGTAGGTACACCAACAGCGCTGTTAGGAAGGGAGTTCCAGGATTGTTCTCCAGCGACAATGAAGAAACGGCAATATAGTTCCAAGTCAGCATGGTGTGTGGCAGGGAGGGGAACTTGCAGGTGGTGGTGCTCCGATGCATCTGCTGCCCTTGTCCTTCTAGGTGGTAGGGGTCATGGGTTTGGAAGGTGCTGTCAAAGGAGGCTTGGTGAGTTGCTGCAGTGCATCTTGTAGATGGTACACACTGCTGCCACTGTGCATTGATGGTGAAGGAAGTGAATGTTGAAGGTGGGGATGGGGAGCCAAACAAGCGGGATGCTTTGTTCTGGATGTTGTCCAGCTTCTTGAGTGTTGTTGGAGCTGCACCCATCCAGGCAAGATATTCCATCACACTCCTGACTTGTGCCTTGTAGATGATGGACAGGCATTGGGGAGACAGGCGATGAGTTACTCGGCGCAGAATTCCCAGCCTCTGACCTGCTCTTGTAGTCACAGCATTTATGTGCTGGTCCAGTTCAGTTTCTGGTTAATGGTAACCCCCAAGATGTTGAGTTGCTTAAGTGGCTCAGGGATCTAACAACCCCTCCCAAGAGCATTTTTTAAACTCAGTTTGACATTGCTATAGACTTCTACTTCCTACCACGTTAAACCCAAATAGCGTCTGTCTTGCATCATACTCTCCCACAGTCAAGGTGGAACCTTACTGGAGCTACATTGTCAAATTTACATTATCATGAAGTACAAATTGTATACATTCAACTCAGAGCAGACTGAAGTGTAACTTAATGAGAAACCTCATGCCAACTTGAGCAAACGTTACCACTACAGGATCAAACTTAGATTAGTCTGTAGGAGAAAGAAAAGTGGATTGCATACCTCAAGACACTCATGTAAATCTCTCACATATGCTTTTTCAGTCTGGAGGAGTTCAGCCATGATAAACCTGGAAAAGAAATACACAGAATATTTTTCTCATAGTATGAATGAAATTTTACACCTTCTAACATTAAAACAAATCTCTAAATAGCTTTTTTAATCTAAAAGATTTCAAACATTGTGAATCTGGAAAGGAAATGGGAAAATGATTATTCCATACGAAGTGTAAACCTAGGTATTGTTCTTTGCTTCTTTGATACATATTGAACAAGACATCTAGGAAATCAAGCATGAGCTTGTATAACGTGCCTTTCGAGCATAAGCCACAGTTGTAAACCATTCTGCCAAGTCAACTACAATCTTCTCAAAATTTGTCTCACTTAAGTTAGTCTACTCGCTATTGGGCAGCAGCTATCTCTCTCTTTAAATGTTCTTGCTACAATCAAGAGTCTCGACACAATTTCCCTGCATAACAAGCAGAAAATTTACAGCTGGCTTGCTGTGAATAAATCTATTTCTGCCTAAAATTTGAACTTATTGGAAAGCAGAAATTTACACACTGTTACTGAATTCCTTGGAAAGGTAAGATCTTTGTTGTCAAAAACTTCATTTTTCACAATTAGACTGTTATCCCAGGAACCATCACTGGAGGCGCATAAGAACAGAGGGATAGAGTTTCTACTTGGTTATATTGGTATCTTGGGTGTAATTCATCTGGAATATATGTAACCAGCACAAATGATTGCATAATTTTAAATGAAAATCACTTTCAACGAAAGCCAAGTTTCCGCGATCCTTTGCACTATTTTAACATACATCATGCCAGAAGTCGGCCCAACCCACATTAGTGGCATGCCCCCAAGGTCAATTAATAACCATTGCAAGTTTCTGTTAATTATGCTCATTTGCGGATATTTGAGGAGGCTATTTTGGATACAAGGACATGAATAGGGACGTTTTAAAAGCTTTTGAATACAATTTGTTTTTAATTTACCATGACACTGACTATTGTACACCTATATAACTAGGAAATGGTTCTGTATATTTTTTTAAGTCAATTTCTATAATTTAAAATTGGGTTACTCATTGATTAATGCTATGATTATAAAAATAGTCATTTGGTATTGCTGAAATCAGAGATATTATGTCGAAGCTTTTCGTCTTGCACTCATCAGGACAATTCGCAAGAATACCAATGTCAGGAAAGCAACAAATGTATACTATATGAGAGTGCTGAATGGTTGGCAAGTGGAAGAGGCGTTGCCATGGAGAATGCATCAATTTACAGTGACTGACAGTTAACTGCCAAGCTTTGTTTGAAATTTAAACCAGGCAGCTTGATTCTGATTGGTCAAGGCATTGCCCTGAGGAATGAACCAGCGAATGGTTGTCACTTATTTTCTTTGGCTGAAACAGGCGCAGTGTGTGTACATGTTCTTTCTGTCTGCAAAGAACAGGGCCCTGTATATTAATATATGTAGCTTCCAGTACATGCAAATGCACCACACTGTGAGCCTGACTGACAATCTTAAATTGGTTGTCAGTGTAATTCTTAGCACACTGAGGATTATTTAGCAAATGTTGTCCAATTGTGAAATCACATCTAATGTTGGACACTGTGTTTTGAGTTTTGCAAACACGGGCTGGTTGGGTACAGTCTGTACCTTGCCCATTGCGAACATGTTGTTTGATACGATCCGCCAGTTTTTGGGATGTACTGCCTATATAAATGGCATCACACTAGCACTGAAATTTCATATATCACATTATTCATTTGTATTAATAGGCAGAACGTCTTTTTGGCTTGAAGGCAGCATCCTGTTAGTGGCGAACACCACACGTGTTGTTACTGCACAGTAGCAACGTGAAACAGCTAGCTTCACCTGTTGCTCAAATCTTTGTGATACATTACCCTTCCAGGGTAATCTGAGGTGGACTGGGCACTTTTCAGTGCCTAAAATGACGGCCTTAGGCCCGTTCATAAGCCTGCGCGACATACATCGAGAGATGATCTGATCAGGGTAGTCATTGTCATGCAGGATGCCTTTGATTTGCCCTATTTCAGTATCAAGCTTGCACGGTTAGCAAATGGCTCGGGCCCCATTTATGAGGTTGCCGATAAGGCCAATCTTATAGAGTGTGGAACTGTAAGATTCCCAACATGTGTATTGACTAGTGAAGGTAGGCTTGCGGTAGACCGTGGTAGAGAACCTCTTAGCTGAGTTCTCAACTAGAATGTCAAGGAAAGGGAAAATAAAAGCAAAATACTGTAGATGCTGGAAATCTGAAATAAAAACAAGAAATGGTGGAAATACTCAGCAGGTATGGCAACATCTTTGAAAAGTGACCCTTCATCAGAACTGGCAAATATTAGAAATGTAACAGGTTTTAAGCAAATAAAGCAGGGGTGGGGCAACAGATTACCAACGAGAATGTGTCGATAGACAGGTAAGGTAAAATCCAGCCCGTTAACTCTGCTTCTCTCTCCACAGATGCAACCAGACCTGTTGAGTAATTCCAGCATTTCTTGTTTTTATTTAAGTCAAGGAAAGGGAGTTAATTTGAATGTTCCATTTTAAAGATAAATTTTAGCGCAGGATGAAGCCCATTAATGTTCACTAATGTCCTTTAGGGAAGGAAATCTGCTGCCCTTACCTGGTCTGGCCCACATGTGAAGCCAGACCCACAGCAATGTGGTTAACTCTTACATGCCCTCTGAAATGGCCTAGCAAGCCACTCAGTTGCACCTAACCGCTACAAAGCCAATAAAAAGGAATGAAACCGGATGGACAACTCGGCATCGACCTAGGCACCGGAAACGACAA
The DNA here is from genome assembly GCF_036365525.1 of Heterodontus francisci. NCBI lineage: Eukaryota > Metazoa > Chordata > Chondrichthyes > Heterodontiformes > Heterodontidae > Heterodontus > Heterodontus francisci. The sequence continues at coordinate 68,147,340 of NC_090377.1, read as the reverse complement.
CGGCAAACCCAGCCCTGTCGACCCTGCAAAGTCCTCCTTACTAACATCTAGGGGCTTGTGCCAAAGTTGGGAGAGTTGTCCCACAGACTAGTCAAGCAACAGCCTGACATAGTCATACTCACGGAATCATACCTTACAGACAATGTCCCAGACACTGCAATCACTATCCCTGGGTATGTCCTGTCCCAATGGCAGGACAGACCCAGCAGAGGACCCGGGACAGTGGTCTACAGTAGGGAGGGAGTTGCCCTGGAAGTCCTCAACATCGACTCCGGACCCCATGAAGTCTCATAGCATCAGGTCAAACATGGGCAAGGTAACCTCCTACTGATTACCACCTACTGCCCTCCCTCAGCCGATGAGTCAGTACTCCACCATGTTGAACACCACTTGGAGTAAGCATTGAGGGTGGCAAGGGCACAAAATGTACTCTGGGTGGGGGACTTCAATGCCCATCCCCAAGAGTGGCTCGGTAGCACCACTACTGACCGAGCTGGTCGAGTCCTAAAGGACATAGCTGCCAGACTGGTTCTGCAGCAGGTGGTAGGGGAACCAACATGAGGGAAAAACATACTTGACCTCGTCCTCACCAATCTGCCTGCCGCAGATGCTTCTGTCCATGACTATATTAGTAGGAGTGACCACCGCACAGTCCTTGTGGAGAAGAAGTCCCGCCTTCACATTGAGTATACCGTCCATCGTGTTGTGTGGCACTATCACCGTGCTAAATGGGATAGATTTCGAACAGATCTAGCAATGCAAAACTGGGCATCCATGAGGCACTGTGGGCCATCAGCAGCAGCAAAATTGTACTCAACCACAATCTGTAACCTCATGGCCCGGCATATCCCCCACTCTACCATTACCATCAAGCCAGGAGACGAACCCTGGTTCAATGAAGAGTGCAGGAGGGCATGCCAGGAGCAGCACCAGGCATACCTCAAAATGAGGTGTCAACCTGGTGAAGCAACAACCCAGGACTACTTGCATGCCAAACTGCATAAGCAGCATGCAATAGACAGAGCTAAGCGATTCCTAACCAACGGATCAGATCTAAGCTCTGCAGTCCTACCACATCCAGCCGTGAATGGTGGTAGACAATTAAACAACTAACTGGAGGAGGTGGCTCCACAAATATCCCCATCCTCAATGATGGGGGAGCCCAGCACATCAGTGTGAAAGATAAGGCAGAAACATTTGCAACAATCTTCAGCCAAAAGTGCCGAGTTGATGATCCATCTCAGCCCCCTACTGAAGTCCCCAGCATTACAGATGCCAGACTTCAGCCAATTCGATTCACTCCGGGTGATATCAAGAAACAACTGAAGGCACTGGATACTGCAAAGGCTATGGGTCCTGAGAATATTCCGGCAATAGTACTGAAGACCTGTGCTCCAGAACTTGCCGCACCCCTAGCCAAGCTGTTCTAGTACAGCTACAACACTGACATCTACCCGGCAATGTGGAAAATTGCCCAGGTATGTCCTGTACACAAAAAGCAGGACAAGTCCAACCCAGCCAATTACCGCCCCATCAGTCTACTCTCAATCATCAGTAAAGTGATGGAAGGTGTCATCAAGCAGCACTTGCTGAGCAATAAGCTGCTCAGTGATGCTCAGTTTGGGTTCTGCCAGTGCCACTCAACTCCTGACCTCATTACAGCCTTGGTTCAAACATGGACAAAAGAGCTGAACTCAAGAGGTGAGGTGAGAGTGACTGCCCTTGACTTCAAGGCAGCATTTGACCGAGTATGACATCAAGGCGCCCTAGCAAAACTGAAGTCAATGGGAATCAGGGGGAAAACTCTCTGCTGGTTGGAGTCATCCATGGCGCAAAGGTAGATGGCTGTGCTTGTTGGAGGTCAATTATCTGAGCTCCAGGACACCACTGCAGGAGTTCCTCAGGGTAGTGTCCTAGGCCCAACCATCTTCAGCTGCTTCATCAATGACCTTCCTTCAATCATAAGGTCAGAAGTGGGGATGTTCGCTGATGATTGCACAATGTTCAGCACCATTCATGACTCCTCAAATACTGAAGCAGTCCATGTAGAAATGCAGCAAGACCTGGACAATATCCAGGCTTGGGCTGATAAGTGGCAAGTAACATTTGCGCCACACAAGTGCCAGGCAATGACCATCTCCAACAAGAGAGAATCTAACCCTCTCCCCTTGACATTCAATGGCATTACCATCGCTGAATCATTGACCAGAAACTGAACTGGAGTAGCCATATAAATACCGTGGCTACAAAAGCAGGTCAGAGGCTAGGAATCCTGCGGCGAGTAACTCACCTCCTGACTCCCCAAACCCTGTCTACCATCTACAAGGCACAAGTCAGGAGTGTGATGGAATAGTCTCACTTGCCTGGATGGGTACAGCTCCAACAACATTCAAGAAGCTTGACACCATCCAGAACAAAGCAGCCCGCTTGATTGGCACACCATGCACAAACATTCACTCCCTCCACCACCGACGCACAGTGGCAGCAGTGTGTACCATCTACAAGATACACTGCAGCAACGCACCAAGGCTCCTTCGACAGCACCTTCCAAACCCACGACCTCTACCACCTCGAAGGACAAGAGCAGCAGATGCATGGGAACATCACCACCTGCAAGTTCCCGTCCAAGTCACACACCATCCTGACTTGGAACTATAGCACCATTCCTTCACTGTCGCTGGGTCAAAATCCTGGAACTCCCTTCCTAACAGCACTGTGGGTGTACCTACCCCACATGGTCTGGAGCGGTTCAAGAACGCAGCTCACCACCACCTTCTCAACGGCAATTAGGGATGGGCAATAAATGCTGGCATAGCCAGTGATGCCCACATCCCAGGAATGATTTTTTTTTTAAATTAAGATATGTAAGGAAATTATTACATGCAGCTGCGCATTCAAATATAGCAAAGGTATCATCTATATATCAGGTTAGGTGTCATTTCCTCGAAGGCACGTTTCTCAAGGAACCCAACAAAGATATTTGTGAGAGCTGGGCCTAGAGGGGATCCCATGACAACAACATCTATTTGGGCATACATGGTGTGGTTAAAACTGAACTTAACTGCATGGGTTGCCGAGTTCCTGAGTTCAATGAATTTGCGCAGTGGTTGTGGGTCTAGATGGCCATGATATAGTGCTACAGCACAAATATCTATGGCTTCCTTAAGCGGTACATTAGTGAATAGGTTAGCAATGTCAAATGAGCACATGGACACAGCATTACTATCGATATGCAAGTCATGTATGGTCTTCACAAATGTTATTTTATTTAGAGATACAGCACTGTAGTGTAGTATCCAGTGTAGGATTAGTATAAATGGGTGGTTGATGGTCGGCACAGACTCGGTGGGCCGAAGGGCCTGTTTCAGTACTGTATCTCTAAATTTAAAAAAATAAATACATCCATGTCTTCTAATTGACAATTCCTGCTCATATTAATAAATCCTCAATTTTTTTGTAAATGTTGGCAGCATGTTTTGGAAGGCTGACAAATATAATCCTGCGACAAAAGAGAGTAACAACTGAAAGTACTATAATGTGCAGAATTTTTATCATAGTCACAAAACTGCACATTTAAAGGAGTTATTCCTATTGATATATAAACATGCAGTTTAAACTACTCCTGAACTGGGCATCATTGAAATGGATCACAAACTGTCAAAGAATGTTGCATATAGTGCCGCTTGCATTACAAGTACTTGAATCACAACTCAGCTGTCAATTTACTTTCAGTTCTAATTTGTTTTCTTGTTGTACAAGAATCAGAACAGACACATGCCAGGCATCGTTTCACTTTTCATTAATAAGTTCAACATTTATTTTCAGAAGATTGCCAATCTTTTGTATTTGCTCTTGACTATTTTCCTGTATATTCAAAACAGTTGGTATTTTTATCTACAGTTGCCTACTTAGTCATGGATTCTTGCCCTTGAACCCAGTCACAAATTAAAACACCACACTTTGCAATAGAGAAACTGCAATTAAAACATAAGGCAACCAATTCTGTTGCATTTTACAAATATCCCTTGGGTATTCTGCACTTATAATCAATCTGCAGTGATACTTTATTATCTTTATAATAACATGTCTTGCTTCTATTGCGTACACTAAGTTTACCAATACTGTGAATGCTAAACTAACAATTACCTGTTTCCTTGATGCTTAAGTATTTAAATCCTTGGGCACAAAATCCTGCAACTTTTGGGGGGATATGTCGGATAATTCTGGCATCGGAGGCCAGAATTTAAGGCATGTCTGATAGACCAGAGTTACTCTCAATCTAAAATATGTTCTCTATGACCTACTAAATTCTAATGCAACAGAGTGTTGGCAGAAGATGTGCACACTCCCAGATTGGTGCATGAATGCAAGTCACAGGATCTTGAGAATAAACTCTGCTGTCCCAGAAATTCCACTACTCAAGTCAGAATAGCATCTGCCTTAACATAAGTCTCTCGGTAAGAGGGGTTAGTTCACTGCAAAACTTGTGAAACCACAAAGTGGTTGAGTCCACAGGTTTTGAATATCCACAAATTTTATCTGAAATATCAACATTGAGCAAAATGAATAGAAAAATTGTTTCTCAGCAATTCTGCTGAGAAATAATTCTGAAAACTGATTTTCCATAGTTTCAGGCAGGGAAATCCTTTCTTCCTTCAATCATGAAACCCTTACCATGGAGTTCATGAGATCGTTACCCCATATAGTCCTTATGACAGACGCATACCAGGGACAGGAAGAAGAGGAAATGAGAAAAACAAGCAGGCTAAGACTACATCAAAGGAGGATATAACCAATTAGAAGGTACTCTTGCACCATAGTCTACACACCACAGAGCTCCACTAAACATATATCAGAAGGAATTTGCTTAAGGCATGCAATGGTTCAGTAAGGCAGAGAAGGAACTGTATGTTCCATTGCAAAGTAACTCCTAACATCCTCTCAAACACAAAAACCAAACAAAGATGGTCATACTTCAAAACTCTAGGCTACATATCACAAAGTGGTTTTACTGTGCACCGATGTATTTACAACAGGTTCTTCTTTTTATCACTGTGCCTACCCAGGTGCTCCTCTGTGCTGTTCTTAAACCTATCCTGGTGCTGTGTTACAGTGCTATCTTAGGCCAGGGAAGACAGTGGTGCTTGACTGTGCATTTTAAATTTCAGGGGATTGTTATTTCAGGATTCCTGAACTCCAGGAGTGATCTTCAGCTGGATGTGTCACCTTGTCAGGAGTACCTCTGTCCTGTATCCTGAGACCTACATGAACAGGCTTCTGAGAGGACTCGCTGGAAAGGTCACATGAACTGTCACCAGGAAAGAACATAGGAACAGTAGACCATTTAGCCCTTCGAGCATGTTCCAACATTCGATTAGATCACAGCTGATCTATATCTTAACTCTATCTACCTTGGCTCGTAACATTTAATACTCTTGCCTAACAAAAATCTGTGAATCTCATTTTTGAAATTTTTAATTGATCTGGCTCATTTATATCTTTTCCATTGGCCTAATAAGCCGTGCATACAGCTTGAGCGCATGTTCCCAATTCCTTTCATCTTAATTAGGTACATGTGGCTCTCCAGGCATCAATATTATGAACAGCAGATGTGTATCAGGTGTTTCTGATTGTATTTTCACCTATTAGTTTAATATTTTGCACTGCACTGGCTATAAATATATTGTCTTCTGCTTTGCTCATTCTTTTACTCAGGTAGATGTATGGTGCAAATTAAATCCATGTATTGAAATCTTATTAAGGTACATTCTAGGCATATTACTCAACTACAGCCTGATCCTTACTCTTTCTTTCTTGCAGATTTTCTTTTCTCTTCATTGGCTTCATGGTTGACATCGCGAAGCTTAACCTCGGGGTCAGTGAGACTTGCTGGGATGATGTCCAGTTCCAGATCTTTATTGTCCTAGGAATAAACACAAACTGAGAGCTGCACCATCAGACATCACACTTCACTTAAACAGAAAGACATCAGAAATGCAAGAGTGTAAGCATGACCTGAATGCAATATGTAGCGGAGATCAAAATATAGAAGGCTGCCTTTATATTTATATTTGTCAGCATTTGCAGTATTTTTTTTTACAGATACAGCACTGAAACAGGCCCTTCAGCCCACCGAGTCTGTGCCGACCAAGAACCACCCATTTATACTAACCCGACAGTAATCCCATATTCCCTACCACCTACCTACACTTGGGGCAATTTACAATGGCATTACAACCTATCTATTTCTTGCTACCTATCAGCAACAAGAAGCTCTACAGGCAATCCAAACACAAAGATAATATACAGTCCAAGGAGGTTAATCAGTCCATCTGGCTCATCCTTCTGTAGCATGATCTCCCTATTACAGTATCTAACTCGAATGACTTCAAAATTTGACCCCTGGACTCACTACAATGATCTAGACATTAGGAAAATAAAGCTACACTCCAGTTTTAAAGGAAGAAGAGATTGTCCACAGGTGTGGCCTATGATTAACCTTCTAAAGCCTTCAAGGCCTTGAACAGGGTGCAGAGGAAATTTACCAGAATGGTACCAGGGATCAGGGACTTCAGTTATTTGCAGAGACTGGAGAAACTGGGATTGTTCTCCTTAGAGCAGAGAAGATTAAGGGGAGATTTAATAGAGGTTTTCCAAATTACAATTAGAGTAAATAAGGCTAAAGAGTTTCCACTAGCAGGAGGGTCGGTAACTAGAGAGCACAGATTTAAGATAATTTGCGAAAGAAGAGGTGAGATGAGGAGACTATGTTTTACGCAGCAAATCGTTATGATCTGAAAAGCACTAACTGAAAAAGTGATGGATGCACACTCAATAGTAACTTTTAAAATGGAATTGGATGTATAATTCATCATCCAGCAGAGTGTTTTGGCTATGATAGATTGGGGAACGTTATCTAAAGGGTTGACAGTGGATAGGCAATGGCTAGCATTTAAAGACCGCATGGATGAATTACAACAATTGTTCATTCCTGTCTGGTGCAAAAATAAAACAGGAAGGGTGGCTCTACCGTGGTTTACATAAGAAATTAGGGATAGTATTAGATCCAAGGAGGAGAAATATAAAATGGCCAGAACAAGCAGCAAACTTGAGGATTAGGAGCACTTTAGAAATCAGCAAAGGAGGACAAGGGGATTGATTAAGAAGGGGAAAATAGAGTATGAGAGTAAACTTGCAGAGAAGATAAAAACTGACTGTGAAAGCTTCTATAGATATGTGAAGAGAAAAAGATCAGTGAAGACAAATGTGGGTCCCTTACAGTCAGAAATGGGGGAATTTATAATGGGGAACAAAGAAATGGCAGACCAATTAAATACATACTTTGGTTCTGTCTTCACAAAGGAGGACACAAATTACCTCCCAGGAATGTTGTGGAACATAGGGTCTAGTGAGAAGGAGGAACTGTATGAAATCAGTATTAGTAGGGAAATGGTGTTAGGGAAATTGATGGGATTGAAGGCTGATAAATCCCCAGGGCCTGATAATCTACATCCCAGAGTACTTAAGGAAGTGGCCCTTGAAATAGTAGATGCATTGCTGGTCATTTTTCAAAATTCTATAGATTCTGGAACAGTTCCAACGGATTGGAGGGTAGCTAATGTAACCCCATTATTTAAAAAAGGAGAGAGAGGGGAAACAGGGAATTATAGACTGAATTATAGCCTGACATTAGTAGTGGGGAAAATGCTAGCATCCATTATAAAAGATGTAATAGCAGAGCACTTGGAAAACAATGACAGGATCGGACAAAGTCAACATGGATTTACGAAAGGGAAATCATGCTTGACAAATCTACTGGAATTTTTTGTGGAGGTAACTAGTAGAATAGATAAGGGAGAACCAGTGGATGTGGTGTATTTGGACTTTCCAGAAGGCTTTCGATAAGGTCCCACATAAGAGATTAGTGTGCAAAATTAAAGCAGTTGGGATTGGGGGTAAGGTATTGACATGGATAGATAACTGGTTGGCAGACAGGAAATAAAGAGCAGGAATATACGGGTCTTTTTCCGAGTGGCAGGCAGTGACAAGTGGGGTACCACAGGGATCAGTGCTAGGACCCCAGCTATTCACAATATATATTAATGATATGGATGAGGGAATTAAATGTAACATATCCAAGTTTGCAGATGACACAAAGCTGGGTGGGAGTGGGAGCTGTGAGGAGGATGCAGAGAAACTCCAGTGTGATTTGGACAGGTTGAGTGAGTGGGCAAATGCATGGTAGGTACAGTATAATGTGGATAAATGTGATGTTATCCACTTTGGTGGCAAAAACAGAAAGGCAGATTATTATCTGAATGGCGATAGATTGGGAAAGGGGAGGTGCAGCAAGACCTGGGTGTCCTTGTGCACCAGTCACTGAAAGTAAGCATGCAGGTGCAGCAGCAGGCAGTTAAGAAGGTAAATGGTATGTTGGCCTTCACAGTGAGAGGATTCGAGTACAGGAGCAAGTATGTCTTGCTGAAATTATACAAGGCCTTGGTGAGACTACATCTGGAGTATTGTGTGCAGTTTTGGTCTCCTTATCTGAGGAAGGATGTTCTTGCTATGGAGGGAGTGCAGCGAAGGTTTACCAGACTGATTCCTGGGATGGCAGGACTGACGTATGAAGAGAGATTGGGTCGATTAGGCTTGTATTCGCTAGAGTTTAGAAGAATGAGAGGGGATCTCATAGAAACCTACAAAATTCTAACAGGACTGGACAGACTAGATACAGGAAGGATGTTCCCAATGGTGGGGGAGTCCAGAACCAGGGGTCACAGTCTAAAGATAAGAGGTAAGCCATTTAGGACTGAGATGAGGAGGGATTTCTTCACCTAGAGAGTGGTGAACCTGAGGAATTCTCTACCACAGAAAGCAGTTGAAGCCGAATCATTAAATATATTCAAGAAAGAGTTAGATATAGTTCTTAGGGCTAAAGGGATTAAGGGATACGGGGAGAAAGCAGGAACAGGGTACTGAGTTTGGATGATCAGCCATGATCATATTGAATGGCGGTGCAGGCTCGAAGGGCCGAATGGCCTACTCCTGCTCCTATTTGCTATGTTTCTATGTTTCTAATCACGCTGTTCCTTTCTTTGACTGTTAAAAAATACAGGTGATACATTGGACTGATAAAGCAGATAAGCGTTGTGACAGCTCCCAACATATTGTTAATTCATATGCAAGAAACTATGCCTGTCATTGCAAATGAGATGCACAGTTAGGGAATAAAAGCTTTTGTGGTTCATATACAAATGAGAACAATGTTCCCTTTAAAATTTAACTGCTGTATGCAGCCCTTTTTTTAATGTGCAATCCCTTTAAATTTTTGGTGCTGCCAGATACACGTATTACTTATCCCAGCTGCTGCATGGCCACGCACCAGAATAGCTTAGTCGGAACATGGTATCGGAGTTTGCATTTCGGGCATATAGTGCCACACGGTTGCTATCAATAGTCCTGTCACGTTCAAAGATCTAGCAATTCTAACATTTGATGGCTCTCTGAATCATCTACCTGTGGGCCATGTCAAATTGAATGAATTGAGATGCCCTGGCAAAGAAAGCATCAGGTACTTGCCTTAAGAGTGCACAGCAAAAGTCCTGTGTGTCTCCCTGAAATAAGCTTTTGCTATTAAAGTTAAGAGTTATGGTCACTTTCTCTGCTGCAATCAGAATTGTCCATCTTGTGGACCTTGTTTGCAGATCTGGCTGCAACAAAAAAGAGCTCCTCCAAAGCTTCATTACTAATGCACAACGTGGTGAACTAGAGCTCCTAGGAAAGCTCTTGGAGATTGTACATGGATCTATAGATACAGCTGGATGGGTAGTGCCAGGATGGTCTGACTCACCTCTGGTGCTGCCAAATTAATCAGGCTACATTGGCAGCCTTCTGCTGCTCTTGCTTCTCCAGCATAAAGTGGGATTCCCATTGGAAAACCCATTGTGCAGCCCTCAGATCCTAGTTCTATTGAAATACAATGCTTTCCAAGGTTAATGCAGAATATAGAGAAAAGCGCTCGAGAATAACTGTTTTTTTTCAGTGAGTGCCAAGACACAGCCTAAAGCTATGGCAATCGACCTCAGTTGAGCAACGTACCTTTAACCAAGTATTTCCTCTTTGATAAAGGTTCCTGACAAACTGTGCCTTTTAACCACTGGCGCACATTGACAAGGGTAGATGGGAAAAGGAAATAATGCAATTGAGGAGAGGTGACAACGACTATCATTTGTAGTGGCAGCCACTAGGAGTTTGGGTGCTTCTTCAGGGAATTTATACTGGGGTGTTCCTCAAGGAGAACTTCCGTCTACATCAGTTCGACCAATAACTTTTGGCCCCACAAAGATCGAATTGTTAACATATGCCCTCCCCAACCCAATAACTTTAGAGTCATGGTTCTGGACAGGCCCTCGAGAAATACACTGTTTAATGCAAAACTGAAGGTAAATTGAACTGATGTGATTTGAAGACAGCTGCTTAAGTGCACACATTCTGCTGGTTCGTGCTTCAGAGGTGTAGCATTACATCCTTATTTGATCAATTACCCTGGCAGCAAAGCATTATGAACTATGTTCAATGGTATAAATTTGTATATCTTTTGTGAGAATCTAAGGTGACTGCAAGGGCATAGCTAACACGGTGTCAGCACTGGGAGGATATGTTTATTGAAAAGGAATTGATGTTTTCTCTTTGGATTAGGACAAAGGACTAATGTGAATTCAAGCAGTAGACTGTTTAAATTTCATATTTGCTATTAACCTGTTTTCAAACAGAAACCTGCTTATAGGGCCAACATTCTATTCGGGGAAATGAGCCAATAAAATAGGTCATGAAAATACAGTCTAGAAATGCACTGCACAAAAATACACAAGACTATCAATTGTGACTTTGCTGATTGATTATTCGATCAAACATATTCACAAGGATTAATTTTCGGTTTATACTACTTATTTTGAAAAATCGGAACTTTGGCTCAATGTTTAGCATCTGGAGATGCTTGCCTGCAAGAAAAAACTCTAGTCCAGAATGTTTTTGTTTCTATCCATCGTTTGTTTGCACAGCACAGTTTTGTTCATACTATACACTCTCAAGATTCTGGTGTTGGTAGCTGAAACATAGGCAGGGGAACTTTAAAAATTCAGCTCAGCTTTTCTGATTTGACAGGTCAGCTGGTGAATATGAATCTGGGTATTCATCTATATTGTAGTCCACTGGGTGGATCAGAAGTGTTTATTGTAACACCTGTTCTCCTGAATAAAGTGTTCTTATTAATTTTACACAGCGCTTTTGAGAGGGATGAAGGATATGATTATCTGAACTTCAGGTTATCTCGGTTAAACTACAGAACAATCTGAATGTCCATCACCCAGTAAAATGGTGCAGGTACAATTAAGAATCTTCACTGCTGCATGCCAAGTGAATTTTTCCACTAAGAAAATCTAAAACTTAATATAAGCTTATCTTATAGCAAAGAATTAAATAGCCAGTGTCAGCATTTAACATTACAATCAAGAAATAAATCTTGCCTCCACGATTCCTTTCTGCTGTTGCTCCATTGTAACTTTGCTAGAGGCATTGGTGAAATTACGGCGCAGTGGCTAAAAGTCTGAGGAAATTCAAGGCCTTGCCTTTTTGATTTATGACTATTAACAGTAATCTCTTGTGGCAGCAAACTACACCTATATATGGTCTACAACTAATTTGATGTTTGAAGCCTGAAGCCAGATAAGCTTTCCATGAAAACAAAAAGTGACAAAACTCTTTCATTAATTATTCACACAATGCCAAAGATGGGGCCGAGTGGTCCTGCTTACCTCTGACGTAATTCCAAGGCCTTTTTCCAAAAATGATTTGTATTTTCCCATTCTCAGTGAGAAATCTCGATAGCGCTTATCCACTGCTGTGACCCATTTCTTAATTTCACAGGCATGTGCATGTCCCTTCTCTACAAAACTGTCAGCCAGCTGAATGATGAGCTTCACCTTTTCCTTGGTTTGCTGAATCGGAGAAGAAATATTGTTTGCATCAAATTAGATGAAATTGAGTTGCTAATTCTTACTCCATTCCAATTCAAGAAGAATGGTGCACCTTGTAGGCTCCTCCTGGGGACTGAAATGTTTGATTTATTACTTTGTCCTCCGCTTTCACCTTTATGCTGCTTCTTCCAGGAATCAATGCATTTCCCAAAATTTTACTTTGGTAATAGAATCTGTTAACTATTGCATTAGTTTATGGTTCTGCTGACTGATTTATTTACTGTAGTTGCCAGAAATATATAATGTCACATAAAGACATCTCTTAAATGTCTTAATACCATTGTAAGCTTCTGCCTAAAAGACTAAACAGCAATATTTGGCTTATGACCATGTACACAAGGCAATCTTCAGTCAGTTTGATATATTGAACAATCTTGATGCACCAACCATCAACAGTAAATGGAAACATGCAGGATACGTTCCTGTACAGGTTTCGGGTACAAGAGAACAAACTACAATGTTACGGAGCATGCAGAGCATAGGATGTTTCATGTGATATCTGTTAACAGGGCGGCACAGTGGCGCAGTGGTTAGCACCGCAGCCTCACAGCTCCAGCGACCCGGGTTCAATTCTGGGTACTGCCTGTGCGGAGTTTGCAAGTTCTCCCTGTGTCTGCGTGGGTTTCCTCCGGGTGCTCCGGTTTCCTCCCACATGCCAAAGACTTGCAGGTTGATAGGTTAATTGGCCATTATAAATTGCCCCTAGTATAGGTAGGTGGTAGGGAAAATATAGGGACAGGTGGGGATGTGGTAGGAATATGGGATTAGCGTAGGATTAGTATAAATGGGTGGTTGATGGTCGGCACAGACTCGGTGGGCCGAAGGGCCTGTTTCAGTGCTGTATCTCTAAACTAAACTAAATCTCTCATTACTATTTGATCCCCCATTGCATTGGAAACAGAGAGACAAGACTAAGGGCAATCATAGGAATGTAGAAACAGAATAGGCCATTTAGCTCCTCAAACCTGTTTCATTGTTTAATTAGATCAGAGGGTCTCAACTAGGGGTCCGTAAGAAGGTTTCAAGGGGTCCACTGCCTCGTGGCTTCTCCCAACGTCATCAGTCTAGCCCCTCCAGGATCAGCCCAGTTCTTACCAACTGTTGTTTGACAGCCATCGTGGTCAGCACCATACTAGTCATGTGACCTGCCTGACCTCACACCACTTTATGAGCCAGCAATTCATTTATCAGAGAATTTGGCGACATAATCCAAAAACACAACATCACAACTCTGAGCTTTCGCTCACCACCACCTCTCTTGATCCCTCCACTGTCTCTAAATTGTCAGACTGCTTGTCCATCATCCAGAACTGAATGAGCAGAAATTTCCTCCAATTAAATATTGGGAAGACTGAAGCCTTTGTCTTTGGTCCCTGCAACAAAATCTGCTCCTTTGCCACCAAACCAATCCCCCTCCCTGGCAACCATCTGAGGCTGAACCAGACTGTTCGCAACCTCGGTGTCATATTTGACTCCGACCTGAGCTTTCAACTTCATATCCATGCTGTTACTAAAACCGCCTATTTCCACCTCTGTAACACTACCCAACTGTGCCCCTTCTCAGCTCGTTTATTGTAAAAACCCTCATTCAGGTTTTTGTTACCTCCAGACTTGACTATTCCAAAACACTCCTGGCTGGTCTCCCACAATCTACCCTCCATAAACTTGCCTGTTCATCCATCATCCAGTCCTCGCTGACCTACATTGGCTCCTAGTTAAGCAATGCCACAATTTTAAAATTCGCATCCTTGTTTTCAAATCCCTCCACGCCTTGCCCTCCATATCTCTGTAATCTCCTTCAGCCCCACAACCCTCAGAGATATCTGCGTTCCTCTAATTCTGGCCTCTTGAGCATCCCCAAATCTAACTGCTCCACGATTGGTGGCTGCGCCTTCAGTTGCCTAGGCCCTAAGTTCTGGAATACCATCCCTACACCTCTCTGCCTCTCTACCTCAATTTCTTCCTTTAAGACAGTCCTTAAAACCTACCTCTTTGACAAGCTTTGGTCATCCGCCCTAATATCTCCTAATGTGGCTCGGTGTCATCTTTTGTTTTATAATGTTTCTGTGAAGTGCCTTGGGACGATTCAGTATGTTAAGGACAATATATAAATACAAGTTGTTATTGTTACAAAGTTTAACATTAAAACTAAACTGCCACCAGATTTTGAATGCATTTTTTACTGTTTAGATCCAATAATAAAATGTTATTTTATGACTGGGTAATGTCTGAGTTATTACCATTCTTTTCCAATGCAATCCTCCCACATCCCCCATTTTTCCGGATGGCGCACGGGTGTGCCCCAAACTGCCAAGGCGGGGTTCCCCTTGCCTTTCTGGCCCGTCAGTGTGTGTAGAACATGCTTGCAGCTATAAACTGACAGAAATATGAAGCCGGAAGTGGCAGGAACAGCCCACAGAATCAGTCTCTGAGAAAAACATTGATAATTTACTTCAACATCGAAAGAGAGGGCAGAAATTTTACTCCCATATGGGGGCAAGTATGGAGGCAGCGAGTGCAAAACTTCACACCATTGCAGGCACCTTCCTGCCCCGGGCCATTTTCCCGGAGTGAAAATCAAGGAGGTTTAATGGTCAATTATTAGATGCCAACTGCAATTTTGGGGAACAGGCCAGCTGCCTCGAGGTGGTCTCCCAATGGCAGACCGGGGCCCCAGCACTATAGGCAGGCTTTGAAGTCCTCCCCGTTTATCTGGTCACAACTATGGCCACAGACCACCGTGTGGAGGGGCTCCCCTCCACAATGATGGCCTGGCAGCTGTGGCCATTTTTTAATTTAAACTTTTTAAGAGTTGCTGAGAGGGTGCCTCCAGATGGAGGGGCCCTTCTCTCTCTTACCTGAAACAGCAGACTGCAGCTCCTTCTGAGCTGAAGGGCCTCCCATTAGCACTCCAGCTTTGAAAGCCCACCCACTGTCAATAATTGGATGGCGAGCATGCCCTCTGGCCACTAATTGGCCAGTTCAGAGGAAGTCACTGCCAGGTGACTGTTCCCCACAAAGTGCAGGGTCACGACCCCCATCTGATCCGACTTCAAGAAATCAAACCAAAAGAATGAAAATGGTGAGTAGATGTTCCAAACCTGCTGTTGTGCTGGAGGGAGGTTAGGAATATTGGTGGTGCAGTGGAGCAGTGAGGCTGTTTGAACAGTGCTGCTATTAACACAGGTATGGGGATCTGCAGCTTATAGTGACAAGCGACATGTAGCTTCGAAATGTCTGACAGGATCAGTAATAGCTTGCAAAAGGGAATTATATCAGTACTTGAAGGAAGAAACAAATTGCAGGAATGTGGAAAACAGCTAGGGACTGGGTCTAATTTGATTGCTCTTTGAAAGAGCCAGCATAGATTTGATGGAATGAATGGCTTCCTTTTGTGCCGTAGTATTCTAAGATCCTATTCTGTTGAAGATGGTGAGAGCTTCAGATATTGGAGACAGTGAGGACTCTGGGTGTGAACACTCCAATGCTGCTTCTTCTGCAGTACTGGAAATGCTAGTACAAACTACTTATGCAAAGCTGGATTTTCAGCAATTACAGTGAAAACGCAGCAGCGAACCAGGATGAACGTTGACCATGACACGCACATGTGTACTTGTCAAAGGCATCTCCACACCTTGACTGAATTGTTGCTCAGCACCAGCAACACGTTTCACATTAAAAAAAACAAAAAATAATAATAAATATATTTGGTTAATTGAACAGCTAATTTTTATACAGAATACATGCTCGTGTTAAAGGGAGTCCCTGGAATTTTTATAACAAGGGAGGGGCATCTCAGAAGCATGGATGATCTGCACCTCAACGCCTTTACCCACCTTTGCTCCATATCCTATTGATACTGTTACCTAACAAAAAACTACCAATCTCAGTTTTGACCCAGCCTTTTGGAGGAAAATCTTCAAGCCAAGGAAAGTGCAAAACAACGGGCTCAGGGTTCAGGTAGGACTGTGAAAGTAGGAGGCGAGAATAAGACATAGGGGAAAGGGCAGTTTGGAAGGGCAGGAAGGGGATGGCAGAGTGGGACGGGGGAAAAATACAAGGCTCTTCCCTCTGGTTACCATTGGACTTCTGCCAGCAGTAGTAGTGAGTCACAGTGCTGCTGCACTGCAAGACCAGTGAGGCAGGCAAACAGGTGAGTGACTGAGTGAGACCAGTTAAGCAGCCAATAGTGACAGACAGAAGAGACCAATGGCCAGAGAGCCATTCAAAAAAGAAGAGAGTCACAGCATCAACAATACTGCCACTAAAAAGAGGTTAGCAAGCAAATCAAGTCCCAGGAGTTTCACCCATGCTACTCAGCAAAAGCAGGAGTGGGGGGAACAGTAAACATGGATTTCTGTTATCACTGAGGTGAGTACAATGGACTTCCTTGTTTTACCTTTCGCAATATGTCTGCCATTCTCTTGGCAATCTACTGCTACCATGCCACCATGTGGTGAATGATAAGTATTGCTGTTAGAATTGGCAGAAAAGGCTTGAATATATTTGTAATGTTTGGTGGCATAATGTTACATTCACAGTGCCACCTATAGGTACCATACCAGTAGAATCTTGAGATCTCTGACCATTTTTAATATATAATAGATATATGTGTCTGCATGTATATATCTATATGCATAGGCATATTGTAAACCTCCAGTGGTGTTGCTCACAGGAACTTGGAATATATGTTTAATAAAAAGGTGTGTTATCTGGTGAAGAAATTATTTTGGTGGTATATTTTAGATATTTTTGGGAATGAAGGAAACATTATTTAATGTAATGCACAATTATCAGGGCCATTCATTTCAGTCAAATTGCATAAAAGGCAAGATACTGCAGTTGCTAGGAATCCAAAATAAAAGCAGAAAATGTTAGAAACACTCAGCAGATCAAGCAGATTTTCCATGCTTCCATCCCTCTCTACTATTCTGTTGTAACCATTCACACATCCTCTGGACACATTTTTTGTTTCTCTAATTTCTCTCATTATCTCCTTTTTTTGCCTTGCACTATCCTCACTTCTGTCACTTAGTCATCTCCTGCCCTCCGTTCAATCACAGGCCTCTCTGTTTTGCTTTACTCCACACCCTTTCCCTAACTCTGTATCTGCCTATAAGGTAACATCTGTAACATCCTCCAGTCTAATTCCATGTTTATTACATGGTATTATGGGATTTTTGCCAGTCATTTAGAGATTGAATTCTGACACTGTATACATTGTTGCATGAAAACCATAAATGATTATTGCTATTACATGCTCTATTTTTGTCTGATTACACTTTTGTGAAGTACGTTAAGACATTTTTCTACATTAATGGCACTATATAAAGACAAGCTGTTTTTGTTGTTTTTCCTTTACCTATGCTTATGGAGCCCAAAACTTCTGTGTGGTTATACTATATAAAACATGTATCTATATAATATAGCACCTTTAATGTAGTAAAATGTCCTAAGTGATTCACAGGAGTTTTTAATCAGATTAAATTTGACACAAACCATGCAAGGAGATATTAGGACAGTTGACCAAAGGTTTGGTCAAAGGGGTAAGTTTTAAGAAGCATCTTAAAAGAGGAGAGACAGGTAGATAGGCAACCATCATTACCCGCAGGAATGACAATGGTTGCATAATGTTCCTACACATAAAGACAGAATTTCAGTTTTCCGATGAGTAAAACAAATAATAGATTGTTTAAATCCAGAGATTTGAAAAAAAAAACAGCACTTCTTTGGTGGGGGGGGGGGGGGGGGGGTCATTAAAAGGTGCTACAGGTGCTTAATCAGTACTGACCATTATGTCTGGTGAGTTTCTGCTTGTTTTGGTTCTCTCTCACACATACCACATAGTCTTTTCACTTAGAAAAGGAAGATTTTGTGGCAGGAGTGAAAAATTACTGCAACCATTTGTATGCCAGTAAGGAGGGCAGGTCACATAAGGGCACCCTGCATTGTTAGAAACATAGAAGCAGAAGTGGTCCATTCAGCCCCTCAAGGCTGTTGTACTACTCTATTAGATCATGGCTGATCTGTACTTCAACTCCATTTACCTGCCATTGCTCCATATCCTTGACACCATTATCTCATAGTCATGAATATCAAGTCTGCATGGAACAATAAACTTGAGGAATGGATGAAAATAACTCAATAGTTATAAAAATCTATAGGCAAATATACTTTGCCACAAAGTAAGAACAGCAGTAAAGGTGTGAAAATGACTGACCTGTCTCTCCCATTGTACCCACCCCAATAGATGAAAGCACTGTGTGAGAAAAAGCTCCTTTAACAATTTTGAATTATTACAATAATTAGGGGTAATATATGCGAAATTTGGAGAACCTGAAAACACAACTTAAATTTGGGTTTGTTCAATTTGAACTTTGGGTTTGTTCAATTTGTTTGGCCTTTCTAAGGTTGAAGTACAAATTAACAGAATACTGAAAAATACAACTTTAATTGATTCAAAGCTAGAAATGAAGACTCATCATGAAATGAAATGGCGAGATAAGCATTACCACAGAATGCATTGCACATGGAATCAAAATATGTTTCACAGAGAACTTTGCAACACTCCACAATACCACAAAATACAAAAATATGGAGAACAGGAGTCATATCAGAAAATCACTCAATTTAACAACAACACAAATATTATGAGAGTATAGTCCACAACTGGCATACAGAATATATAGGTATATATTGATGTCACAATCTGTCATTTAATTTTTATCACACTAGTAAGAGAGAGAATAATCCAACAAATCAAACAATTCATGACAGAAATACAGAGTACACAGAATGAAACAAGAAAGCAGATTATCTGTGTGGAGCTTCTGTATATACCAATTGTTGGTGTTCCTAGTCAGCTTTATGCCATTAGACTATTTGTGTAATAAGGCCTGTTGAATCCATATAAGATGTAATATTAATAAAGTAGACCTTCATTTTCTGGTGTTAAACACACCTTAAGATTGTGCTTGTGGTAAAACTTGCTTTTCTGTGTCTCCTAAACTTCAGATAGCATTAGAGAGGGTATTTTGGTACATTCATTCAACACACACCATCTTAATATACTGCGGATAACTGGAAAAAGTTTTGTCTTTCTACATCACTTTGGACATCACTTTGCCTGTGATTATTTTTTAATCAAACTCCTAAAATTTACCATATATATCAGTGGGTAAAGTTAAATTTCAAGAACTAAATATATTCTCTCTCTTCTGAACAGAAACAAACATTCAGGGCACCTGGTAAAACATTTATCAGTATACTACATCTAATATTAGAATCTGGGCATCTGTTTTCAGATCTTGCTCAAATATGGACTTAAAGCTACTCTGGAATATCTGTAGGTAAAGATATTGATAAGTTACTAATTACTACAAGGGCAATAAGTTCTTTAGTCTTACTTTGGCAGAAATCCTGAATTCACCATATTCCTTCATAAGATCCTGAGTTTCTTCAGTAGTTTCCCCAGCAGAGGTATGGGTGGAGAGGTAATACTCGCCTGTTTCTTGGATCCAGTCCAAAGCCTGTTGGGTGGAGAGGAAATAACAATAATCTAAATGTTCTACTGAAAACGGCAAAGTTCTCTCCTCAAGGTCAGTGGCATCAAATTCTTTTAGTCTTCCTCCCATCATTCATTACATCATAAAATAAAGCTGAAGCTACACAAGAAACAAATGAGAAATAAATCACACAGGGCGCAGCTCTCTGTGTAAAACATTGTATTAAACTTTGCAACTTATTGCAGCAAGTCCTCCCCTCTCCTTACAACTAGTGACCAAAGCTTTACAGAAAGAAATGAAAACAAACAAAATATGGAAGTTATAAATGTTACTGTGCTGTTCTTTGGTGTGCGCTGGGAGCACATATCTCAAAAATTTGCATTCTCAGCCTGGGATCTGCCATCTATACCCCTTAGCTGGTATTATTAATAGTAGATCCCATGGAAAATCCATGTTCAAAGGAACTTTTGTTTTTTGAAACGGGAAGCACTGTTAGCATGGACTTCAAAGAAAGCAAAGGCTTTACCAAGGTTTCAATCTGATAACAGGCACTGAAAGACATGATCAAGCTGGTGAGGTACATAACACATACCTGTTTGGCACTTCTTTCAAACACCACATATTGTTGGCATTGATCTAGTCTCCTCTTTTTCATTGTCCAGAAATGAAGAACCCTGTTCTCTCTCTGGAGTAGCTCACTCAGAATAGCTGCACAACAAAACAACAACATTGTCACTTTCTCAGATTCTGACAGCGTGGGAGACTATTTTTCCAGTGTTAGACTTCTACTACATTTTTTCGTACACTCAGAACGATGAAAGAAGATTCAATCGCGCTGTAGTGAAATATGAACTGTCATCAGGAAGTTCAGTGGCAGAAGACAAATGTAAAAGTGAAAAACATTTTCACGAAGATGTGAAGTGCCAAAGGGTGGATCACTGAAAATTTGTCCAAATATACCTATCTGGATGACAACATTCACGGAGGCAGTTTTCAACAGCAGGAATTTCATTTACGAAATTATATACGATAAAAAACCCATAGTATAAAGAAGGCAAAATCAACAACACTAACAAGACAACAAAACAGAATCTAAGTGTTGGCCATCAATCAAAAGGTACAAAATCATTATCTTTATTCTTTTAGCTGACGAGCTGCTGGGTGAAAGCAAACATCGCCGCTTTTCTAAAATAACACTGGCAAATTACAAGTGAACCATTCAGCCTTTCTAGACTCAGACTCACCTTTTACTTGCTGCTCAGGACCTCTTGTGTGAGCAGCCACACCAGGCATACTCACATTGTTCCTGTGAATGTACTTCAAAAATACCTCAGCATTCCTGCGCGCAAGGGTACAAGCCTGTGAACACACAATAAGGAGATTATTTCTGAGAGCTCATCAGCATTCATATTTCCCTCGAACTGATCACACCAGCCACTGCTGCACCTACTCATTCAGTGTTTGCCATATACGTTAGGCAGTAGGGGCGATTTACAAGGCAAGGAAATAACAGCTGCCCCTTGGATACCCAAGGCCTGTCAGATGACATGTTCAGGAGCACCTTTAAATGGGCACCCAGCCCAAAACAGGCAGGAAGTCACTTGCGAATGCAAATTGGGTCCTAAGCCAGTTGTAGGAACCCATTTGCAATTTTCAAGCAGAAATGGCTGGTGCGCATGCCATGTGTGCTCTGCCCATTTGTACCGGGTAGTGAGCAGCCGAAACAGCAGTCCTTCAAGCGACTGCAGAAGGCCTCCAAAAACAGCCTGGAACATTTTTGGGAGGAATTTTTGAGGAAATGCCCTTTCTGGGCCCACAAATAAATTGCGACCTGCCACCTGTAACTGAATAGGCCTCATCCCATATACCTCTCTCATTTGCCCCCCACCCCCAACCTTTTACTACCAACTGTCAGCTTGGGTCAACCGTGGAGGCCCAGGATTTTCCATTCCCCAGTTTGGTGAGATGCCCACCAGCATTCAATGAGCACTGGGCAGCTTGTTGACTATATTCTAGCGAGGCCTGAACCCGAAAATAATTCAGGCCTCCCTCCCAGCTCACTGGGTTGGTGCCATCGATGCCCTGCCAACTTTCTGTCTGTTTTCGGTGAAACAACAACAAAAACTTATGTTTATATAGCGCCTTTAATGTAATAAAACATCCCAAGGTGCTTCACAGGGGTATTATAAAATAAAAGATGACACCGAGCCACAGAATGATATATCAGGGCAGATGACCAAAAGATTGGTCACAAAGGTAAGTTTTAAGGAGTATCTTAATGGAAGGAAAAGAGGTAGCGAGGCGGAGAGGTATAGGGAGGGAACTGCAGAGCTTAGGGCCTAGGCAACTGAAGGCCCAGGCCCCCAATGGTGGAGCGATTAAAATCGGGGTGCTCAAAAGGCTGGAATTAGAGGAGCGCAGATATCTTGGAGGGTGGTGGGCTGGTGGGGGTTACAAAAATAGGGAGGGGCAAGGACATGGAGGGATTTGAAAACAACGATGAGAATTTTAAAATCGAGGCATTGCATAACCAGGAGCATGTGTAGGTCAGCGAGCACAGGGTGATGGGTGAATGGGATTTGGTGCTAGTTAGGAAATGGGCAGCAGAATTTTGGATCACCTCAAGTCTTTGGAGGGTAGAATGTGGGAGGCTGGCCAGGAGTGCATTCAAATAGTCAAGTCTGGAGGTAACAAAGGCTTTCAACAGCAGAAGAGCTGAGGAAGTGGTGGAGTCGGGTGACGTTACCAAGGTGGAAATAGGAGGTCTTAAAGATGGCATGGATATGTGGTTGAAAGCTTATCTTGGGGTCAAATATGATACCGAGACTGCGAACAGTCTGATTCAGCCTCAGTCAGTTAGCAGGGAGAGGGATGGAGTTGGTGGCAAGGAAGCAGAGTTTTTGGTGGGAACTGAAGACAATGGCCGGGATCTTAACGGCACGGGGTGAGTCCCGACATCAGGACCAAATGCAGGACTTGAGCACGTGTGGCCAGATGGTGGGACTGCAGCAATTTTACCACCAGGGTCAATTAAGAGTCCTTTCCGATGCCTGCAAACTACTGGCGGCCTGATAAAATGGCTGCCTATAGGCCAATTAATTGGCTTAATTGGCTGCCTATCTCTGGTTAGCGGGCAGCCAAGCCACTGCCATTCCCGCCGCTGGGAATATCCCTGGCATAAGCACATTGGGCTTCTCTTCCAATGCCTTTCAACACCATTTTCCCACTCCTCCCACCTCCCATTCTGTCTCCAATGGGCTGGTAAAATTCCAGTCAATGGTTTCAGTCTTCCCAATATTTAATTGGATGAAATTTCTGCTCATTTAGTACTGGGTGTCAAACAGTCTGACAATTTAGAGTCAGTGGAGGGGCTGAGAGAGGTGGTGTTGGGTTCGAGCTGGGTGTCATCAGCGCACATGTGAAAACTGAGGTTGTGTTTTTAGATGACGTTGTCAAAGGGCAGCTTGTAGATGAGAAATAGGAGGGGACTAAGGACAGGACGTTGGGGGCTACCAGAACTAATTCTGTGGGATTATTGATGGCAATTTTCTCTGGCTACCATCATAGATAGACAAGAGTCAAACCAGGTGAGTGCAGTCCCATCCAGCTGGATGACGATGGAGAGGCATTGCAGGAGGATGATGTGATCAATCGTGTCAATGGCTGCAGACAGGTCGAGGACATGGATGAATAGTTTACCTTTGTCACAGTCACTTAGAATGTCATTTGTGACTTTGATAGGAGCCATTTTGGTACTGCGGCACAGGTGGAAACCTGATTGGAGAGATTTAAACATGGAGTTTTGGGAAAGATAGGCACGAATTAGGGAGGCAATAGCACATTAAAGCACTTTGAAGAGGAAAAGGGGATTGGAAATGGCATAGTAGCTTGCAAGGAGGATAGGGTCAACGGTTGGCTTTTTGAGGAAAGGAGTGATGATGGCAGATTTAAAGAGAGAGGAACAGAACCAGGAGAGATCCATTAATAATGTCAACTAATATGGAAGCCAGGAAGGGAAGCTGAATAAGAGAGGAGGGGGAGTTGCACTATTGATTAGGGAGGACATCACGGCAGTACTTAGAGAGGATATCCCAGGGGGAACGTCCAGCAAGGCCATATGGGTAGAACTTAGAAATAAGAAAGGAGTGATCACTTTTATGGGATTATACTATAGGCCCCACAATAGTCAGAGGGAATTGGAGGAGCATATATGTAAGGAAATCACAGATAGGTGCAGGAATTATAGGGTTGTAATAGTAGGTGATCTTAACTTCCCTAATATTGATTGGGACTGCCTGAGTGCTAAGGGATCAGATGGGGAAGAATTAGTTAAGTGCGTCCAGGATAGTTTTCTGAAGCAGTATGTGGATGGCCCGACTAGAGAAGAGGCTACACTCGACCTCCTCTTGGGAAATGAGGCTGGGCAGGTGGTTGATGTGTCAGTGGAGGAGCACTTTGGGACCAGTGACCATAACTCTATTGGCTTCAAGATAGTTATGGAAAAGGATAGGACTGGTCCTCGGGTTGAAGTCCTAAATTGGGGGAAGGCTAATTTCGATGGCATCAGACAGGAACTCTCAAAAGTTGAATGGGGGAGAGGCTTTTTACAGGTAAAGGGACGTCTGACAAGTGGGAGGCTTTTAAAAGTGAGATAGGAAGAGTTCAGGGCTGGCATGTTCCTGTTAGATAGAAGGGCAAAACTGGCAAGTTTAGGGAACCTTGGTTGACGAGGGATATTGAAGGTCTGGTCAGGACAAAGAAGGAGGCATATGTCAGGTATAGGCAGCTGGGATCAAGCGAGTCCCTCGAGGAGTATAGGGATGTAGGAGTACACTTAAGAAGGAAATTCGGAGGGCGAAAAGGGGCCATGAGATTTCCCTGGCAGATAAGATTCTATAAGTATATTAAGAGTAAAAGCATAGCTAGGGAGAGAGTAGATCCCCTTAGGGATCAGTATGGTAATCTATGTGTGGAGCCATGGGAAATGGGCGAGGTCTTAAATGAATACTTCTCGTCTGTATTTACCGTGGAGAAGGTCATGGAAGCTAGTGAGTTCAAGGGAGGGAACAGCGATATCCTGGAGCACATCAACATTACAAAGGAGGAGGTGTTGGAGGTTTTGAAGTGCATTAAGGTGGATAAATCCCCAGGGCCTGACCAGGTGTATCCTAGGATGCTATGGGAAGCAAGGGAGGAGATTGCTGGGGCCCTGGCAGAGAATTTTGTATCATCGTTAGTCATGGGTGAGGTACCGGAAGGCTGGAGGATAGCTAATGCTGTGCCTTTATTTAAGAAGGGCAGTTCGGATAAGCCAGGGAACTACAGGCCGGTGAGCTTTACATCAATGGTGGGAAAGTTATTGGAAGGGATTCTGAGAGACAGGATTTATATGCATTTGGAAAGGCAAGGTCTGATTAGGGATAGTCAGCATGGATTTGTGCGTGGGAAATCATGTCTCGCGAATTTGATTGAGTTTTTTGAGGAGGTGCACAAGAGGATTGATGAGGGCAGGGTGATGGACGTGGTCTACATGGACTTTAGCAAGGCCTTTGACAAGGTCCCGCATGGTAGGCGGTCCAGAAGGTTCGAACACATGGGATCCAGGATGAGCTAGCCAATTGGATACAAAATTGGCTTGGTGACAGGAGGCAGAGGGTGGTAGTGGAGGGTTGTTTTTCAGATTGGAGGCCGGTAACCAATGGTGTGCCTCAGGGATCGGTGCTGGGCCCTCTGTTGTTTGTCAGATGTATTAATGACTTGGATGTGAATGTGGGGGCATGATTAGTAAGTTTGCAGATGACACCAAAATTGGTGGTATAGTGGACAGTGAAGAAGGTTGTCTAAGGTTACAACAGGATATAGATAAACTGGGAAAGTGAGCAAGGGATTGGCAAATGGAATTTAACGCAGACAAGTGCGAAGTGATGCATTTTGGGAAGTTAAACCAGGGCAGGACATATACAGTGAATGGCAGGGCCCTGGGGAGTGTTGTTGAGCAGAGAGACCTTGGGGTGCAAGTACATAGTTCCCTGAAAGTGGCAACACAGGTAGACAGGGTGGTGAAAAATGCGTATGGCATGCTTGCCTTCATCGGCCGAGGCATTGAGTACAAGAGTTGGGACGTCATGTTACAGTTGTACATAACATTGGCTAGGCCGCACTTGGAGTACTGTGTGCAGTTCTGGTCGCCGCATTACATTAAAGATGTGATTAAGCTAGAGAGGGTGCAGAAAAGATTCACAAGGATGTTGCCTGGTTTGGAGGGCTTGTGTTATAGAGAGAGATTGGATAGGCTGGGTATGTTTTCCCTGGAGCAAAGGAGGCTGAGAGGGGACATGATAGAGGTATATAAAATTATGAGAGACATAGATAGGGTAGATATCCAGAGTCTGTTTCCCATGGAAGGATGACTAAAACTAGAGGGCATAGATTTAAGGCGAGAGGGAGGAGGTTTAAAGGGGATCAAAGGGGTAAATTTTTCACACAAAGAATAGTGGGTATCTGGAATGAGCTGCCAGAGGAGGTGGTGGAGGGAGGAACAGTAGCGCCATTTAAGAGGCATCTGGACAGGTACTTGAATGAGAAAGGCATAGAGGGATATGGAATTAATGCAGGCAGGTGGGATTAGTATAGATAGACATTATGGTCGGCATGGACGCGGTGGGCCGAAGGGCCTGTTTCTATGCTGTACGACTCTAGGACTCTATGACTCTATGAGTGGTCAGTAGTTTAGTGGGAATAGGGTCGAGAGAGCAAGAGCAGGTTCTTATCGACAAGATGAGCTCAGGAAGGGCATGAGGGGAGATATGAGGGAAAGTAGAGAAGGATGTGAGTTCAGGGCTAGGGCATGGGGAAGCCTTAGAGGAAATGCGGCCCGCTGAGCTCGGGGAAGGGAGGGAAGTGGCAGAGGCAGCTGATCGGATGTTCTCAATCTTGCTGGCAAAGAAATCCATGAGCTCCTCACACTTTTTGGAGGTGAGGGTGCAGGAGATGGGGCGAGAGGTTTAAGAAGGTTTTCAGCCCAGTGCATCAGTGCAAAAGATAAGGCTGAAGCATTTGCAACAATCATCAGCCAGAAGTGCCAAGCTGATGATCCATCTCGGCTTCCTCCTGAAGTCCCAAGCATCAAAGATGCCAGTCTTCAGCCAATTTGATTCACTCCGCACGATATCAAGAAACGACTGAAAGCACTGGATACTGCAAAGGCTATGGGCCCTGACAACATTCCAGCACTAGTACTGAAGACATGTGCTCCTGAACTTGCCGCACCGCTAGCCAAGCTGTTCCAGTACAACTACAACACAAGTATCTACCTGGCAAGGTGGAAAATTGCCCACGTATGTCCTGTACAGAAAAAGGACAAGACCAACCTGTCCAATTGCCACCCTATCAGTCTACTCTCAATCATCAGTAAAGTGATGGAAGGTGTCGTCAACAGTGCTATCAAGCTGCACTTGCTTAACAATAACCTGCTCAGTGACATTCAATTTGGATTCTACCAGGGCCATTCAGCTACTGACCTCATTACAGCCTTAGTTCAAACATGAAGTCAATGGGAATCAGGGAGAAAACTCTCCGATGGTTGGAGTCATATCTAGCGCAAAGGAAGATGGTTGTGGTTTTTGGAGGTCAATCATCTCAGCTCCAGGACATCACTGCAGGAGTTCCTTAGGGTAGTGTCCTAGGCCCAATCATCTTCAGCTGCTTCATCAATGACCGTCCTTCAATCATAAGGTCAGAAGTGGGGATGTTCACTGATGATTGCACAATGTTCAGCACCATTTGCGATTCCTCAGATACTAAAGCGGCACAGTGGCGCAGTGGTTAGCACCGCAGCCTCACAGCTCCAGGGACCCGGGTTCGAGTCTGGGTAATGCCTGTGTGGAGTTTGCAAGTTCTCCCTGTGTCTGCGTGGGTTTCCTCCGGGTGCTCCGGTTTCCTCCCACAAGCCAAAACACTTGCAGGTTGATAGGTAAATTGGCCATTATAAATTGTCACTAGTATAGGTAGGTGGTAGGGAAATATAGGGACAGGTGGGGATGTTTGGTAGGAATATGGGATTAGTGTAGGATTAGTATAAATGGGTGGTTGATGTTCGGCACAGACTCGGTGGGCCGAAGGGCCTGTTTCAGTGCTGTATCTCTAATCTAATCTAATCTAAAGCAGTCCATGTAGAACTGCAGCAAGGCCTGGACAATATCCAGCTTGGGCTGATAAGTGGCAAGTAACATTCACGCCACACAAGTGCCAGGCAATGACCATCTCCAACAAGACAGAATCTAACCATCTCCCCTTGACATTTAATGGCATTACCATTGCTGAATCTCTCACTATCAAAATCCTGGGCGGTTACCATTGACCAGAAACTGAACTGGAGTAGCCATATAAATACCGTGGCTACCAGAGCAGGTCAGAAGCTAGGAATCCTGCGGCGAGTAACTCACCTCCTGACTCCCCAAAGCCTGTCCACCATCTACAAGGCACAAGTTAGGAGTGTGATCGAATACTCTCCACTTGCTTGGATGGGTGCAGCTCCAACAACACTCAAGAAGCTCGACGCCATCCAGGACAAAGCAGCCCACTTGATCGGCACCCCATCCACAAACATTCACTCCCTCCACCACCGACACACAGTGGAAGCAGTGTGTACCATCTACAAGATGCACTGCAGCAATGCACCAAGGCTCCTTCGACAGGACCTCTAGGGTTGTAATCTCTGGATTACTCCCTGTGCCACGTGCCAGTGAGGCTAGAAATAGGAAGATAGTGCAGCTAAACACGTGGCTGAGCAGCTGGTGTAGAAGGGAGGGTTTCAGATATCTGGACCATTGGGCTCTCTTCAGGGACAGATGGGACCTGTACAAGAAGGACGAGTTGCATCTAAACTGGAAGGGCACTAATATCCTGGCTGCAAGGTTTGCTAGCGTCACTCGGGAGGGTTTAAACTAGCGTGGCAGTGGGGTGGGAACCAGAGCAGTAGGACAGCTGGTGAAGTAAATGAGGAGGACATAGTAAATAAGGCCAGTAGGACTAAGAGGTAGAGCAGACAGGGAGATGTTGCTGAGCACAGCGGGACTTGTGGTCTGAAGTGCATTTGTTTCAATGCGAGAAGTATAACAGGTAAGGCAGATGAACTTAGAGCTTGGATTAGTACTTGGAAATATGATATTGTTGCTATTACAGAGACTTGGTTGAGGGAAGGGCAGGATTGGCAGCTAAATGTTCCAGGCTTTAGAAGCTTCAGGCGGGATAGAGGGGGATGTAAAAGGGGTGGGGGAGTTGCATTACTGGTTAAGGAGAATATCACAGCTGTACTGCGGGAGGACACCTCAGAGGGGTCATGCAGCGAGGCAATATGGGTGGAGCTCAGGAATAGGAAGGGTGCAGTCACGATGTTGGGGGTTTACTACAGGCCTCCCAACAGCCAGCGGGAGGTAGAGGAGCAGATATGTAGACAGATTTTGGAAAGATGTAAAGGTAACAGGGTTGTAGTGGTGGGTGATTTTAACTTCCCCAATATTGACTGGGATTCACTTAGTGCTAGGGGCTTGGATGGGGCAGAATTTGTGAGGAGCATCCAGGAGGGCTTCTTGAAACAGTATGTAGATAGTCCAACTAGGGATGGGGCCATTCTGGACCTGGTATTGGGGAATGAGCCCGGCCAGGTGGTCGAAGTTTCAGTGGGGGAGCATTTCGGCAGCAGTGACCATAATTCCATAAGTTTTAAGGTACTTGTGGATAAGGATAAGAGTAGTCCTCGGGTGAAGGTGCTAAATTGAAGGAAGGCTAATTATAACAATATTAGGCAGGAACTGAAGAATTTAGATTGGGGGCGGCTGTTTGAGGGTAAATCAACATCTGACATGTGGGAGTCTTTCAAACGTCAGCTGATTAGAATCCAGGACCGGCATGTTCCTGTGAGGAAGAAAGACAAGTTTGGCAAGTTTCGGGAAGCTTGGATAACACGGGATATTGTGAGCCGAGTCAAAAAGAAAAAGGAAGCATTTGTAAGAGCTGGAAGGCTAGGAACAGATGAAGCACTTGAGGAATATAAAGACAGTAGGAAGGAACTTAAGCAAGGAGTTAGGAGGGCTAAAAGGGGTCATGAAAAGTCATTGGCAAACAGGATTAAGGAAAATCCCAAGGCTTTTTATACATATTCAAAGAGCAAGAGGGTAACCAGGGAAAGGGTTGGCCCACTCAAGGACAGAGATGGGAATCTATGCGTGGAGCCAGAGGAAATGGGCGAGGTGCTAAATGAGTACTTTGTATCAGTATTCACCAAGGAGAAGGACTTGGTGGATGATGAGCCTAGAGTCTCATTATCAAAAAAGAGGAGGTGTTGGGTGTCTTGCAAAGCTTTAAGGTAGATAAGTCCCCAGGGCCTGATGGGATCTACCCTAGAATACTAAGGGAGGCAAGGGAAGAAATTGCTGGGGCCTTGACAGAAATCTTTGCATCCTCATTGGCTACAGGTGAGGTCCCAGAGGACTGGAGAATAGCCAATGTTGTTCCTTTGTTTAAGAAGGGTAGCAAGGATAATCCAGGAAATTATAGGCCGGTGAGCCTTGTCAGTGGTAGGGAAACTATTAGAGAGGATTCTTCGGGACAGGACTTACTCCCATTTGGAAACAAACAAACTTATTTGCGAGAGACAGCATGGTTTTGTGAAGGGGAGGTCGTGTCTTACTAATTTGATTGAGTTTTTTGAGGAAGTGACAAAGATGATTGATGAGGGAAGGGCGGTGGATGTTGTCTATATGGACTTTAGTAAAGCCTTTGACAAGGTCCCACATAGCAGACTGGTGCAAAAGGTGAAGTCACATGGGATCAGAGGTGAGCTGGCAAGATGGATACAGAACTGGCTCGGTCACAGAAGACAGAGGGTAACAGTGGATGGGTGTTTTTCTGAATGGAGGGATGTGACGAGTGGTGTTCCGCAGGAATCAGTGCTGGGACCTTTGCTGTTTGCAGTATATATAAATGATTTGGAGGAAAATGTAGCTGGTCTGATTAGTAAGTTTGCGGACGACACAAAGGTTGGTGGATTTGAGGATAATGATGAGGATTGTCAGAGGATACAGCAGGATATAGATCGGTTGGAGACTTGGGCGGAGAAATGGCAGATGGAGTTTAATCTGGACCAATGTGAGGTAATGCATTTTGGAATGTCTAATGCAGGTGGGAGGTATACAGTAAATGGCAGAACCCTTAGGAGTATTGACAGGCAGAGAGATCTGGGCGTACAGGTCCACAGGTCACTGAAAGTGGCAACGCAGGTGGATAAGGTAGTCAAGAAGGCATACGGCATGCTTGCCTTCATCGGTCGGGGCATAGAGTATAAAAATTGGCAAGTCATGTTGCAGCTGTACAGAATCTTAGTTAGGCCACACTTAGAATATTGCATGCAATTCTGGTCGCCACACTACCAGAAGGACGTGGAGGCTTTGGAGAGGGTACAGAGGAGGTTTACCAGGATGTTGCCTGGTCTGGAGGGCATTAGCTATGAGGAGAGGTTGGAAAAACTCGGATTGTTTTCACTGGAACGACGGAGGTGGAGGTGCGACATGATAGAGGTTTACACAGTTACTAGGGGACATAGGTTTAAGGTGCGAGGGGCAAAGTTTCGAGGGGATTTGCGAGGCAAGTCTTTTACACAGTGGGTGGTGAGTGCCTGGAACTTGCTGCCAGGGGAGGTGGTGGAAGCAGATACGATAGCGACGTTTAAGAGACATCTTGACAAATATATGAATAGGAAGGGAATAGAGGGATATGGGCCCCGGAAGTGCAGAAGGTGTCTGTTTCGGCAGGCATCAAGATCGGCGCAGGCTTGGAGGGCCGAATGACCTGTTCCTGTGCTGTACTGTTCTTTGTTCTTTGTTCCTTCACTGACACTGGGTCAAAATACTGGAACTCCCTTCTTAACAGCACTGTGGGTGTACCTACCCCACATGGACTGCAGCGGTTCAAGAAGGCAGCTCACCACCACCTTCTCAAGGGCAATTAGGGATAGGCAACATCCTAGCTGGCCAGCAACACCCACATCCCAGGAATGAATTGAAAGAAGTCAAGACAAGATGCCGGGGGTTACCTTTGTATTACAGGATGATCCTGAAATAGAGAGCAGTATTCACATTCAACAGCACGACCTAACAGTGCTTTTATGTGGTTCAGCCAGATCTGGTGGTGAATGGCTAAACCAGATAAATGCCATATCTGTTCAGGTCTTGAACTTAAGGGAGTGGAGATGAGGGTGGTACCACAGGGAACAGCCAGGGTGAGAGAGAGTTATGGTTTTAATAGGGACCAGGGCATCAAAGGTGTGGTTGAGCAGATCTGTAGCTGCAAAAATGTCTTGGTGAATGGAAGGCCAATGGCTAGACACTTGGGATTGTGAAATTGCAGTGGTAAGTGAATTGGAGTTCGAGATCATCTCCAATGTGCTTATTTTTCTGAAGCAATTAATTCATGCTAATTTGTCAAACTGGAACTTAAAGGTGCAATATATTTCAGGGTAAGTGAAGGAAATTGAAATTTTTAATCAATTTGTACTATACTTTGTGCTTAATGGAGTGAGGGATGGTAGAAATGTCACTGCTGGAGAATGGAAAAAATGCAACTTTTTGTACCAGTATTAGCAACGAGCACATGCCAATTGCAGCATCAAAGCACCTGCATTGTTCCAGATCCACACATCTCTTACTATGGTGATATGCAATCCACAGACAGTAAGTCAAGCACAATTCACAATTTTTTTAAAGGCCTGTCAACCAATTCCTGATTGAACAAAAACTCACCAATATATCCAGCTGATCCACCAATATAAAACAAAAATAACAACCAGACAGGCAATACTGCCATTTCTCTCAGTGCAAGTGTAGTGTTTCCCTTCCAAGATGAACATTTTTCACTCACTGTCTTCACCTCATTTATATGTGGTTCTATATTTACTGGGAGGAATTGTTGCTTTGGACCTTGGACAGATAACTAAAAACCACATTAAAATGCTGACACAAGGGTTCTAAGACTGAGCATGTTCATTGCCTGGTCACAGATTGCACATGACACAGGAAGAACAGCAACCATGTGACTCTCTGAATAGTCCCTCCAAATTCCCAACCCAAGGCCCTGGCTCAACATTTTATTTCAATCTCTGGTCAGCAGTCCTCAAGGTTCTCTTGATATTTTTTAATCTTCCCTAAGTGCTCAGTGGACACCTCTTTTTGCAGTTATAGTCTGCCTTCCTTCCAGAAAGCTTCAAACCTTAATTCTTTTGCATTGACCTTGAAAGTGCTGCTCCCTGTCTCACTAGGTTCACTTTCCAGCTCACTTGCTATTGCCAATCTTGGCTGCAACACTTCCATTCTGTCCATTGCTACTGTAGTTGTGCACATTGATCATTGGGGAGAACCTATGTGGTATCACAATGTACAATCCACTGAACTTACAATGCTATTAACATTAACTTTTATCATTTGAAATGGTGTACAATCAATGGGGGGAATTTTATGCTCTCCCCTGCGTCGGGTTTGGAGGCGGGGAGAACATATATTCGGGCGGTATGGTGGCAGGGTTGACCCCGCTACCTTCCTGGCTCTACCCAAATTAAGTCCAGGGCAGGAAGGCCTGTGAATGGTCTTCCCGCCCCGCTGCCAATTGAGGCCCTTAAGTGGGCAATTAATGCCCAATTAAGGGCCTCATCCCACCTTCACCAGAATTAGTCGAGTGGCTGGCGGGCCTGTCATCACACGGGGAGCATGCCAAGCAAACCCATGCGGGTTGCTTGCTGGCTGCAAGGGTGGGGTTTCCCTCATCAAAGGCACAGTGCCTGAATGAGGGACCAGGCATCAGGAAGTGGGGGCCCACTGAGAGCCACCCTCCTGCCCTTGCTGCCGACCCCCACCCCGCGAAACCCTTCTCACCCTGCCTTACCTGAGCCCTGGGTCCAGGGCCTCGGGTGAGTTGAGTACCGGCAGCAGCCACTGCCTCCGTAGTGACACTGCCCAGTTAAACAGATGCTGGCCTCTGATTGGCCGACAGCTCTCAGCAGGCGGGACCTCTGTTGCTGAGGTCCTTGATCCAAGGGAAGGCCCGCCGCTGACCACTGAAGTGCCTAAATGGCATGTAATGCGGTGGACCTTCCCCAGAGGAGGCAACGCAGGGCTCTTGCTGACATTTTAGCCAGTGGTCGAGACCCCCGTTGCCTGGATAAAATCCCGGTCAATGTTTTTGGTCACTTATTAAGTTATAGTCTACTTAGGTTCCAACACGTTTTTCTGTTAAATATTATTAATTGTACCGATTTGTTTAGACACTGTAATGTTAACTATTTGAAAAAAAATCAAATGTATTTAAAATTTAAAAAGTGTAGCTACTGGTCACTTAGGAGGTTTAAAGTTTTAATT
The DNA here is from genome assembly GCF_036365525.1 of Heterodontus francisci. Taxonomy (NCBI): domain Eukaryota; kingdom Metazoa; phylum Chordata; class Chondrichthyes; order Heterodontiformes; family Heterodontidae; genus Heterodontus; species Heterodontus francisci. The sequence continues at coordinate 68,113,392 of NC_090377.1, read as the reverse complement.
CAGTTTCAGACGTCTCCCTCGCACTGGTTATCATCTCTAGCTATCCATCTCCATCCCTCCCAGCCCTCTCTTCAGGCTATGTCTATCACTTGCTCTCCCAGCCTAGACACAGGCTAGCCATTCCTTGGACAACCACTATCACTCCAGACTAATGTTCGATCCAGGCCCCTGACTTCTCCCAGGCCTGCCCCATGGGTCCTGTCTGCCTGCTTAGTTCCTTCATGGCCTGCTGAAAGTGAAGTGCTCAAAGGATTGGTATAACTCAATTCCCACTGAAATCACATCTCCACTTAATAGTAACCATTTACAACAGCAATGTTTTTCAATGATTTTGAAAAAGGAAGACTAGAACATCTCTTCAAATCAATTTTATAATGCAAATGCCGATGAACTCCATTCTGATCAGAATTTGATTCCAATTCCATGAGCAGGCCTCATTTTTAAATTTGAGTTTCTGCCCTTTAGAATTCACTCACACACTCCAGGCCAAACCAATCCTTTCCAGCCTCTGACAATAGAAGTGACGTCTTTGCCTGTTATTTGACTCAGAATGAGAGCTAAACAGAAGTAGAGAGGAGAAAAAAACACGGAGTGAGCCAAAGAAACAGAACACAAAACACTAAAAGGGTAGATTTTACAAATTTGCAGAACTGGGGCTGAATTTAGTGAGCCAGTTTGGAGTGGGAATGGAGGCTTGGGGGGGGCGTGGGGGGGCCGGAGAACAGCATCGAATATGTCTGCCCTGAAATCTGACATTATGATGTCGGTTCCAGATCTAGTCAGCGGTGGGAAAGGACCAAGGCAGCGTTGCCGCCCTGACGCAATGGGAGTGTAATTTAAATTGTAGAACAGTTAGTTTTAATACATTAGCATGTAATTGATAGCAATTCAATGGAGGGCCTGTAATTAAGTGAGCGATGGGCGGCCCTCATGTGCCTTCCGATCCCTGGCTGTTGAAAGCTGGTGGCACCCGAAGCGAGGCCTCAGTGCTGCGATAGGTAGGCAGCCATGACCAGCACTGGATAGGGGAAGATGGCAGAGTGGAGGCTATTGTCGGCCTACAGCGCTGTGTGCTTTGCACAGGTGGGCTTGATCTCAGGTGGCAGAACCGGGTTGCCATAATGCTGGGTGACAGGGTCGGCTATCAGCAAGGGTGGGCACTGAGGGTCATTAGTGAGACAGCCAAGAGGAGTAGCAAAGGCAAAACTGCCAAGACAACTTTGTCTCTGCAAGGACAAAGCTCTGGAGGACTACTGATTACCTGGCATTGGTCACATATGCCCTGTGTTTTGTGGACCCCTGTGATGTGATGCAGCATCTCCGATGAAGGGAGGGCCAAGAGGCAGCTGCGCCTGCCCATGAAGCTGAATGGCGAGAGCAACAGCAGCTGGCCGTGCCAAGAAGGCCCACCTGTGCCAGAGAGTTTACCAGACTCAGATCAGCGACCTCCAAATGTCTGAGCATTATCAGAGAAGACTACGGTTCTCCAGGAAAATCGTCAATGTCTTACGCACCATGCTGCAGAACAAGTTGTAACCTATGGGTCACCCGATGCTCGTGGCCTTGAAGATCACCGTGGCACTTGACTTCTGCATGTCTGAATCATTGCAAGGATCCAGTGGGGACATGTGTGGCATTTGCCAGGCAGCAGCGCACCGCTGCATCAAGGAGGTGACCAATGCCTTGCTCAAGAGGGCTGGTGACTATGTGCGCTACCGGACCAACCCTGACAGTCAGGTGGAGAGGGCCATTCGTTTTGGGAGCATCGCTGGATTTCCTCAGGTGCAAAGTGTAATAGATTGTATGCAAGTGGCCATCAAGGCTCCAATGGATCAGCCAGCCGCCTTCATCAACAAGAAGGGCTTCCATTCAATGAATGTTCAACTGGTCTGTGACCAGTGAAAGTGTTTCCTTCAGGTGTGTGCCTGCTTCCCGGGAAGTAGCCACATTGCCTACATACTTAAACAGTCCCAGGTGCCACCAGCTTTTCCAGCTCCCACCGCTCACCTTCAGGGATGGATTCTTGGGTACAAGGGCTACCCATTGAAGTCATGGCTACTAATGCCTGTGAGGAACCCTCGCACTGCAGCAGAGCAGAGGCACAACTCTTGTCGTGGCTCCACCCAAGCAACCATTGAGCAGGCCATTGGGCTGCTGAAGATGAGATTCCATTGCCTGGATCAGTACAATGGAATCCTGCAGTATGCCCCAGCGAGGGTCTCGTGTATTATGGTGGTCTGCTGTGCTCTGCACAGTCTACCACTGCAGGGGGGAAGACCTTGTATGATGAGGACATGATTGAACAATGCTCCTCCACCAAGGAGGAGGACGCGGAGGACAGTGATGAGCAGGCAGCACTGGATGTTGAAGGCATTGTACCGGAGATCATGCACATTGAGCGATGGGCCAAGGAGGCAAGAGAGAGTCTCAAACTTACCCACCTCCAGCCACCATGATGGCCTCTCAGAGCGAAATCAATAAAGACTCGCCTCAATGTATTCAGTCTGTTGCCTCCTTTCTATTTGGGTTCCATGCCTAGCGCTCATTGTAACCACATGCTTGGGCCCATGTGGGATGCTTACCAAAGGAGGACTGTGCCTACACTGGCAGCCCAATGAGGGAGAAGGGTGAAATCAGCATCTCACAATTGAGGCATGAAAGAATAAGCATTTTCCACAATGAATGTTAACTTCAATAACAAAAAAACATAACGGGCTGGATTTTGTAGAGGAGGCAGGGCCCCCATCACCAGGCCGAAATGGCAGGGGGAACCTTGCTTCGGCCTTCACGTCCCCCCGTAGCAATCTACTGGTGTTTTGAAGGTTAAGTGTTCGGTATTGCAGAGGCCTTGGACCCAGGCCTCGCACTGGAACCCCCTACCTCTGGTAAGTGAGGCTGGGTGGCCGGAGCCAGTCTGGAAGGCTCTGGCGAGGGGGTTTGGGGGGTGGGCGTAAAGCCTAGGGGGAAGGGTTCCTGGGAGGTGCACTGTTTCGCAACCTGGGCCCTCCGCGGGCCACAGATTGCTCACAGAGGAAGGACCATTCTCCCCCAAGCTCGCAGGGAGGGAGCCTCATTTTACGTGCCCTCCCCATGTGGCAGAGGCACCCTCACTTCTGGTTGGATCCGAGCGGCAGTGGGAAGAGGCCCTTAAATGGGCATTAATAGGCCACTTATGGGCCTCAATTGGCCTCTGGGTGGCAAGGCCATCACCGGTCTATCCCTCCCCCGGCAAGATTGCTTGATGTTGGAGCAGCGACGGGCCCTCCCCCCGCTATCCGTCGCGATTCTATGGGCTCCCTCACCTCCAACCTCGCCTCCGGGAGCCTATAAAATCCAGCCCTGTAAGAAAAAACAAATGCCAAATGTCAAACATCTGTGAATCCCCAAGTGTCTCTAGGTGGTTTTCTTTACACATTTTCGAGTGCTTCTACGAGTGTGACCCCTGTGCTAGCAGCTGGGCTGGAGGGAGACTGCTGATCAGGCTGCCCCTTGGCCTGTGATAACTTCGGCAGCCGTCCTCTGACTGCCTGAGGCCTGGAGGGCCCCAGCCGCCCAAGGGTTTGTTGCACAGGTGCAGGAGTCTCCACAGGCATCACGGCTGCTGGAGCTGGGCTCACTGGCGGAGGGAATGAGGAACTGCTGCCCTGAGGGGAGCCCCCAGTTGTGGAGGTCAGCCTCTCCTCCTCTCTTTCAAGGCTCACTTGAAACTCCCTGCTGATCACAGAGGGACGAGGAGCTGGAGAGGAGTCCAGGCACCTTGTCCTTCTCTTGGCTTGCCACTGCTCTGTCGAGCTCATGCCCAAGGCGATTGTCTGCAGGTCTGCATGCATCTACGAGATCTGGCTTTCCATGAGGGTCACCAAGCTCTCGATGGAGGAAGCCATTCACTCACATGCCTGAGCAAAGACAGCACTCATGGCACGGATGGACTCCTCCATCGTCCGCTCATGGCTTCGTATGGCCTCTGGCATCTCCGCCAGATGTTGCCTTACCTCTCTCTGCAACTCCAGCATGCCCTGTCCACACCAGAGGCTCGTCATGAGCCTGGGCCTCAGCATGGGCCTGGCCACCCACAGTCCTCCGTCTGTGAGAGGTCTCAACTGTCTCAGCCTCAGCCAGCTGCTCAGGCACATGTGTGGTGCTCTCACCAGCATGTGACCCTGATTCTAAAGCCGAGCGTAAACCCACCGAGGTGAAAGTATCTGCGCTGGTGGAAGGTGCAGGCGAGTCATGTGACAGTGCATCCTCTGATTGCCCCTCCTCCTCAGAGGTTGAATGATGTTCCCCCTTCTGTTGGAGTCTCCTGTGGAAGTCGACCTGCATGAGAGAACACAAATGTGTGTGCATTAGGCTGTGCAGATCTCCAGAGGTTTGAAGACAATCTTTACTCCCTCGCGCAGAGACTCCAGTCTCACCAGCCCTTGTGAGTGGCCGCCCTGGGTCCCCACTAATTCCAGTGCCTCCTCCTCGGGTGCTGAGAGAGACTGTATGTCTGGTAATCCTCCGCCAGTCTGCGATGTCTCCCTGCTGTTATAGGCCCTCTTGTCCTGCAAGTGGAAAAAGTGAGACAGTCGTTCTTTGCAGGAAGATCAACAGGACAGTTCTGCTGGTAGTAGCCCCTCGTTTTCTGCTGGGGTTTCCAATATAGCTCATCCTCACATCTGCTCTCAGGGGTGTTAATGGGGATGATCTGTGAAAGAAGGTGGCTTTTGGCTGAGATGCAGCCATGCATCTGTCAGGGTGAGGTGATGTCTCACCCCCTTACCAGTGCCTTTGTGATGCCTCCCTCCCCATGTTACACTTCCTCCTGCATGGCCAGATGCAATCCCAAAAAGGAGAGAGATATGGAGCACTCACCTTGCCAGAATGAAGGAGGTCATTGATCCGCTTGCGGCATTGGACCTTTGTTCAGGGGGTGACCCCACGACTGCTGACCTCCTCTGTGATCTCCATCCAAGCTTGCCTGGTCAGGTCGGAGGACCTCTTCTTGCCATAGCTGGGGAATAGGACCTCCCGCCTTTCTCTTGCAACCTGGAGGAGAATCTCCAGGAAGGCATTGCTAAACCGTGGGGTCACCCTGTGTCTTACCTCTGCCATACTGCAGCGTCCTTCATCTAGGGATGGGGGGGTCCAGGAGCTACTCCAACAACGGCTTCAGCAGAGACCACGAAACAGCAAATGAGTCTAAGTCAGCAATGCAAGTAGGGCTGGCAGGGCTTAAAATATGGCACCAGCAGCAGTTCCGGAGTCAGCTGATGGCGAATTCGGCATCTCGAATGCTGCCACCATCATGTGATTGGATGGCTCCTGCGCCTCCATTATTATAATTGGCTGCCTGCCACGTGATTGCGGTGGGCCAGTCGTACAGGTGAGTCGTGAGAACGGCGCCCACTTCCAGGTCCCGCGACAGGCTCACTAAATTTAGCCCCCTGTGTCTGAAGCCTGAAATCACCAGGGCAAATTCATAAATCTATCATAAAGTGTGTGGGAAGCAAACAGAGTGATGAGAAATTTTGAGAGACCTACAAAGAGATTGCAAGAAGAGATGAAATGCAGGATGTGCAGAAGGAGGAGAGACGGTGTTAGGAAATGAATAATAGATAAGTAGAAAGATAGCAACAAAAGAAAGTATGTGAAAGCTGAAAACAGCAATATAGGGAGAGCGTGGAAGGCAACAGAAACAGGATGATGGATTAGAAAGCAGCAAAGGAGTTACAAGAGCATCGCAAATGTTTGCTGTAGCTTTGTCCAATTGATTTACAAGTACAAACAAAATGGAAAAGAAATGAAGAACAAATTAAACAATTAGTAGCTGTTTATTTGACAACTATTCAACTGGAAACATTTAAAGACAATAATCACTGAGTGTAATTAACTGTATTGTTGCATTGCAGGGTTATTAACATTAAGGGGGTAATTTTCCAAGTATGCACTGACAGCAGGGAACCTTGTCTGCCATCGTGCATCACCATCCCAAATCAATGGACTTATAATGCGCTTTTGAACAATCACATTATTCAGCCCGAAGGGGAAGAAGGATCCAAACTGAACAGGATGTTTTATTAATGAGCAGTATCATTAAAATAAATTAAATTTCATGAAACATGAAAGGGTTGGATAGGATAAGCATAGTGGAGATGTTTCCACTTGTGAGGGAGACCAGAGCTAGGGGACATAAGTATATGATGGTGTCATGCAGGCCCCCACCTGCCAAGAATGAGGCACACACTATTTCGCCACATGAACATTAAAACTTAAAATTGTTGCTGGGAAGAAAAGAAGGCCTATCACAAGAAATTGCCAGGCCCCTCGCCAGAAAGACCTTTTTTGCAAACTGGCAGACAGCGCTGGAACAAAGGAACCAGTCCGTGCTTCCCCAATACACAGAAGACGTAATCAGACCAGTTTAGTCACATGACTAACTAGCTGTTGGAGTTTTTTTAATTTGAACTTGCCATGAGAATTTGAACTCAGAAAGCTCTTGCTCCTGGACTGTAAAGACCTCTCTCCAGTCTGCTCCCATCTCTTTCTCACGGAACTGAAGACCCATGAAAGATCCATGAACCCCAAGAAAGAAAAATTTACAGTGAACAAGGTTTAAGAAGAATACTGGACCCCAACGAAAAGCAAGACTAGCTACAAAAGGACTACAGTGAACTCAAGGCACAGTAACAAGAAACTCTTCTTATATTGCCTCAAACTTCTCTACTTTATTTTTTCTTCTGCTCTTTTCTGTCTCTATTTGCATGTGCATATCGCGTATGCATGCTAGCATGGGGCACGGTGTGTATCCATAGGCATTAATCAAATTAGAGTTTAAGTTTGAATAAAATTTCACTTTTCTTCTTTACACCTAAGGAGGCCTGTTTGTGCTCATTTCTTTGTCTTATACTTGGAAAGCCAAGGGGGAGTTAAAACACAGTGTGTTTAAAAATAAACCCTGTTTCAATAAGACCAGGTGAAGGTTAAAAGGGACCCCTGGACACCTTTCTCACCTGGTCGTAACAGAAAGTCACTAATAAATCCAATTGGGAATTCAGGAGAAACGTCTTTACCTAGAAAGTGGTTAGAATGTGGAATTTGTGACCACAAGGAGTAGTTGAGGCGAATAGCAGAGATGCATTTAAGAGGAAACTAGATAAACACATGAGGGAGAAAGGAATAGAAGACTATGGTGATAGGATTAGATGAACAGCTGTGGGAGGAGGCTCATGTGGAGCATAAATACCAGCACAGACCAGTTGGACCAAATGGCCTGATTCTGTGCTTTACATTCTATGCAATATCTAATTCTATGTAAATTAAAGCATTTATCAAAAAACAAATTTAGCAGTAACTGACCATTTCATTCAGAGAGGTTACAGATTGGTTAGTGTAGGAATTGGGGGGGAAATGCCACACTGTTGCAATAGTGGTTCATTTTCTGAGGTTGGGGTGAGGCACATTGTTGGGGTGAAATAAAGTGATTTACTTTAACTGAAACCTCCTGAAGAAAATGCAATGGTAGTGCCCCTTTAATAAAAATAATGTAGCAATTACCGAGTACTTCATGCACTGTTTAGTCCACTTCTAATGAGGACTTTATTTTGTTTGGACAGAATTTACTGCTCTGTTTTTATGTTAGTTTTACTGTGGGCACTAGAGTGCACACAATAGGTCATGAAATTCCTGCAGCCAAAGAAGGTGGAAAGCCTGAATTCTGCTTGAGAAGGAGAGATCCCCGAGACGGTATGTGAGAGCCAGAGTGAGCATTATAGAAGAATTTCAGGCCGAACACAGTTACACTGCGATTCTGCTGAGAGCTGACATGAGATCCAATGAGGTCTCAGGAAGGGTTCGACAAGCTCCCAAGAGAAATGTAATCAATCCTGGAGGGAATCATCTTTCAAATGCCTGAATATTGCTCCAATAGGAATAACATTTAAATTAAGAGGCAGCTCTTGCTCAGCCAAGAAACGCCTCACGGGCTTCTCCGTTGGAGTGGCTTGGCGCCAGCAAATTTGGAGTGGCACTTCTGATGTAACTTCCACCAGTCACCTAGATCTGGGTTAGAGGCCCTGGCCTGGAGCTAGAATGTACAGGGGTTCCACTCCATGGACTTGCACTGGCAGAGAAGCCCCCCAAGTAATTCAGGGCCATCATTTTTTAAGCAAATATAGAAATGAAAACTACCTTAAGAAAGGCTTCTTTCTGCTCCAGATGTTTGCTTATCAGTGGTGTGACATGGTCGGTCTCAGCATTTGGCCCCAATTTATCTTGGCCTCTACACCAGTCCTCATCCCTCCTGTACTCCTGTTCCAGACTCTCGAGGACACTGCATACCTAATAATAGGGAATAAGCATTAGAAGTGACAGTTCAACACACACAGCTTCCAAGACTGAGCAACTCCACAGTCAGCTCGACATGGATGACTTTATGGTGCCAGCCTTGGCTCAATAATAGCACTTTCACCTCTAAGTCATAAGATTAGGGATTCTAAGTCCCACTCCAAGAGCACATAATCTAGGCTGATATTTCAGTACAGCGTTGAGGGAGAGCTGCACCATCAGAGGTGCTGTCATTCAGAGGAGATGTTTGCCCTCTCAGCGAAGAACAGTATAGATCTCCTGTCCTGGCAAATATTTATCTCTGTTGGGACCTGGTGGACGGACCGTAAGAAGGGACATTAAGCAACCAGAAATTCAGGGATCTTGATTTGGCACTGGAAACTGACCAATATCTTCTGTCCCATTTTGCTGCCAAAAAGAGATATTTGTCCTGGTTATACTCTGAAATTATACCAATAATGCATGGAATTTATGGATGAAGTTTGGATGTTTTTCTGTGAAATTATGACTTAATTGAATTGGTGAATGTAAAGGTACAAGGTACATTCAAATGAAAACTAATTGTAATGTAGAATTTGACAATAAATTGGTGAAAAACATTAAGATTTTTGCTGATCTATTTCAGGATTACAGCTTCAAGACCTTAAATTTCAACATATAATGGCTAAATAAAATGCATGCTTGAACTTTCTACCTGTTCGGATGTCTTATAGAAAGCCACAGATGCATTGACCAGCTTGAGTCTGTCTTCCATCTTCAGCATTAGCTGTTGCCAGTGGAGGGCTACTTTCTCAGCGCACTCCCTGATAGCATCTGAGTCGTAGTGGCCAGCTTGCAGCATGGTTTCAGCCTTCTGCTGTACCTGAAGGGCACTTTGGTGGGTTTTCTGCAAAGAAGTGGCATGAAAGAGGGACTATGTGTAGGGAGGAAAGAGAGGTTTGCGTAGAAATGCCAGATAGATGGTAAAAGGGATTAGGTGTGAGTAATGAGATGTGGGAAAGTTAAACATTTTTAAAGACTTACAATGAATTGTTAATTCCAGTAACCAATAACAGTAGAGAGGGACAACAATATTTTAAGTGACATAACAAAATTTGCATTCTGGCATATTTTGGTGTTAATGCTGAGGGTTTGATTTTTATCTCAATGTGTGCAAAATATCAGTAAGCTCAAAGTTGAGGACAGTTGCTGCTCATATTTGAATCCATGATAAATATTGTGTTTTTCATGTGTACTATGTCGAGAAAAATAATATATTAATGATCCAACTGTACATCCATGTGGATGGTGGCCAATTGATCCATTCCTTTTAATTGTTACATATAAAAGGAATGGATCAAATGACAACTATGAAAGGCAACACTTCCCTCATTTCCAGTATTTTCAAAAGTCAAGATGCAACAACAAAAAAGATAATCTCAACTGACTTGTTTGACCTGAAATGGGGCTGCAGGTGACTTATTTGTTGTATTTTAAAAAAAAATTTCAGGCACATATTCCCTCTGCCTGAACCTGCCAACTTGTCTGTGGAGACGCAGTTTACCAAAATTGCCCTGTGAGGTGCCCAAAGTAACTCTCTGTCCAGTTTTATGCTTGCCTCCCTCTTCTGTTGAGCTCATAGACACAGAAAAGGATAGAAAAATGGACCCTGGAACCAGATGTGGTTTTGTTCCACAAGGGATAGATTGCTGATGTCCTGATCAAATAGGATTTTCCCCCAGAACAACAGAGAAATGGTGCTGCTATCTTTCAGGCCCCAATTATTCTCGATCTTCCTGTCCTCACTGGCTGTGCATACTAACAGGAGTAGGCCATTCAGTCGCTCAAGTCTCTTCTGCCATTCAGTTAGATCATGGCTGATCTGCATCTTAACTTCATCTACCTGCCTTTGTTCTGCAACCCTTAATACACATGCCTAAAAAAACTGTCAATCACAGCCTTGAAATTTTCAACTGGCCTGCCTCAACAGCCTTTTGGGGGAAAGAGTTCCTGATTTTCACGACCCTTTGTATGAAGAAGTGCTTCCTGACATCACGTTTAAATGGCCTCACTCTAATTTTAAGACAATGCCCCCTTATTGATTCATAGAGTCATACAGCATAGAAACAGGCCCTTCAGCCCACCGCATCCATGCCAACCATAATGCCTATCTATACGAATCCCATCTGCCTGCATTAATTCCATATCCCTCTATGCCTTTCTCATTCAAGTACCTGTCCAGATGCCTCTCAAATGTTGCTACTGTTCCTGCCTCCACCACCTCCTCTGGCAGCTCATTCCAGATACCCACTATTCTTTGTGTGAAAAATTTACCCCTTTGATCCCCTTTAAACCTCCTCCCTCTCACCTTAAATCTATGCCCTCTAGTTTTAGTCACCCTACCATGGGAAACAGACTCTGGCTATCTACCCTATCTATGCCTCTCATAATTTTATATACCTCTATCATGTCCCCTCTCAGCCTCCTTCGCTCCAGGGAAAACAGACCCAGCCTATCCAATCTCTCTTTACAACACAAGCCCTCCAAACCAGGCAACATCCTTGTGAATCTTTTCTGCAGCCTCTCTAGCTTAATCACATCTTTCCTGTAGTGCGGCGACCAGAACTGCACACAGAACTCCAAGTGCGGCCTAGCCAATGTTATGTACAAATGTAACATGACGTCCCAACTCTTGTACTCAATGCCTCGGCCGATGAAGGCAAGCATGTCATACGCCTTCTTCACCACCCTGTCTACCTGTGTTGCCACTTTCAGGGAACTATGTACTTGCACCCCAAGGTCTCTCTGCTCAACAACACTCCCCAGGGCCCTGCCATTCACTGTATATGTCCTGCCCTGGTTTAACTTCCCAAAATGCATCACTTCACACTTGTCTGCGTTAAATTTCATTTGCCAATCCCTTGCTCACTTTCCCAGTTTATCTATATCCTGTTGTAACCTTAGACAACCTTCTTCACTGTCCACTATACCACCAATTTTGGTGTCATTTGCAAACTTACTAATCATGCCCCCCACATTCACATCCAAGTCATTAATATAGATGACAAACAACAGAGGGCCCAGCACCAATGCCTGCGACACACCACTGGTTACCGGCCTCCAATCTGAAAAACAACCCTCCACTACCACCCTCTGCCTCCTGTCACCAAGCCAATTTTGTATCCAATTGGCTAGCTCATCCAGGATCCCATGTGTTCGAACCTTCTGGACCAGCCTACCATGCAGGACCTTGTCAAAGGCCTTGCTAAAGTCCATGTAGACAATGTCCATCGCCCTGCCCTCGGCAATCCTCTTGGTCACCTTCTCAAAAAACTCAATCAAATTCGTGAGACATGATTTCCCACGCACAAAGCCATGCTGACTATCCCTAATCAGACCATGCCTTTCCAAATGCATATAAATCCTGTCTCTCAGAATCCCTTCCAATAACTTTCCCACCATTGATGTAAGGCCTGTAGTTCCTTGGCTTATCCCTGCTGCCCTTCTTAAATAAAGGGACAACATTAGCTATCCTCAGGTCTTCCTGTACCTCACCTGTGGCTAACGATGATACAAGAATCTCTGCCAGGGCCCCAGCAATCTCCTCCCTTGCTTCTCATAACATCCGAGGATACACCCGGTCAGGCCCTGGGGATTTATCCACCTTAATGCGCTTCAAAACCTCCAACACCTCCTCCTTTGTAATGTTGATATGCTCCAGGATATTGCTGTTCCCTCCCTTGAACTCACTAGCTTCCATGACCTTCACCATGGTAAATACAGACGAGAAGTATTCATTTAAGACCTCGCCCACTTCCCGTGGCTCCACACATAGATTACCATACTGATCATTAAGGGGACCTACTCTCTCCCTAGCTACGCTTTTACTCTTAATATACTTCTCGAATCTTTTAGGATTCTCCTTTATCTTATCTGCCAGGGAAATCTCATGGCCCCTTTTCGCCCTCCGAATTTCCTTAAGTGTACTCCTACATCCCTATACTCCTCGAGGGACTCACTTGATCCCAGCTGCCTATACCTGACATATGCCTCCTTCTTTGTCCTGACCAGACCCTCAATATCCCTCGTCAACCAAGGTTCCCTAAACTTGCCAGCCTTGCCCTTCCATCTAACAGGAACATGCCAGCCCTGAACTCTTCCTATCTCACTTTTAAAAGCCTCCCACTTGCCAAACGTCCCTTTACCTGTAAACAGCCTCTCCCATTCAACTTTTGAGAGTTCCTGCCTGATGCCATCGAAAGTAGCTTTCCCCCAATTTAGGACTTCAACCTGAGGACCAGACCTATCCTTTTCCATAACTATCTTGAAGCTAATCGAGTTATGGTCACAGGTCCCAAAGTGCTTCCCCACTGACACATCAACCACCTGCCCAGCCTCATTTCCTTGTTCTGGACTCCCCCACCAGTGAATTAGTCTCTTTCTATTTACCCTATTAAATGCTGTGATCATCTTTAACACCTCAATTAGATCACCCCTATTCTTCCATATTCAAAGGTATACAGGTCGAGTCTATGCATTATAAAAACAAGAAATGCTGGAAATACTCAACAGATCTGGCAGCATCTGTGGAGAGAGAAGCACAGTTAACGTTTCAGGTCAGTGACCCTTCATCAGAACTGACCTGAAACGTTAACTCTGCTTCTCTCTCCACAGATTCTGTCAGACCTGCTGAGTATTTCCAGCATTTCTTGTTTTTATTTCAGATTTCCAGCATCTACAGTATTTTGATTTTATTCTAGTCTATGCATTCTGTCCTCATAATTTAACTATTTTAGTCCCAGTATCATTCTGGTGAAACTCTGTTATCCTTCCAAGGCCAATATATCCTTCCCGAGGTGTGATGCCCAGAATGGGCCACAGTACTCTAAAAGGGGTCTAATCAGAGCACTGTACAGCTGTAACATAACTTCCACCCCTTTGAACAGCACCCACACAGTAAAGGTGGCTCTGTTGTGCAATTCTTTGGGATAATGCCTGACGGAAACAGAAATCCAAGGATGGCCTACTTGTGCAGGATAATGTTATACCTGAGTACTGAAACAGGAGAAGTAAATGAGAGGGCAATTCCTCACATGTGAATTTTCAATCTGAACAGGGTATAAAATCTCAGTAAGGATACTTTTTTTTTTTGCAAAACCAGAGTTTCTAAACCATTGATCTTAAAAATGGCCTTTGATGAAAATTTGCTGGAAACAATTTCTAAGGAACCATGCAAGTTTAGCAAATAAGGAGATTAATACTTAATCTAATAGATTCAGTATAAACTACACAGTGATTTCATCAGCTGAATTGGAGACGTGCCTTCTGGTTGATTTTTATCACACTCTGTTTGATGCATTAGAACATTTTCTTTTAGGTTGGGATACCATTTTATACGAGTTAGATAAACTCAATTCATTTTGAACCTTCTTTAGTACTTTGGCATGTAATTTCTTCGGAACTGTTTCCACTCTGATGCCGTAACTCAGCGAGACCTGCAGCACAAAACCCTCCTTAGACACATAAATGGAGTTTGCACCACACTTCTGCCAAGTTACAGCAGTGGGTCAGGAGCAGCTCTGAGGAAATTGCCTGACATCAATTCACATTACATGCTGATTTATTGCTTTTAAGAGTTTTTTTTTAATCATTCATACATCTGCAATTCAACTGGGTTTCGCTCCCAAAAAATCTGAGAGTTCTAAGGAAATCTGAATCTTTTTCGTGTTACAATATAAAGCAAGTAAAAAATGTGTGAAATGTCAGAAATATATCTGGTGCTATTTGTTGGTTTTTATAGAACATAGGAAATAAATCCATTCGATACTACAAAGCACAAAACCTTCACAACTCAGCTTCAATTTGAAGCCCAATTCAAAAGTAGGTGTTACCTCTATGGCCAGCTGAAATTGTTCATGTTCTCGCTGAAGCTGTTCTGCTTCTGATAGGGAACTAGCATTAACAAGGCTAGCATTAAGCATGGATTCCCCATTTCGTATCCAGCCTAGCACCTGCAGGAGAAAGAAAGCAAACAGAAATTCATCATGGTATCATTTTAAAGCATTTTCACCATAGTGTGTTCCCTGATTTCCCTTTCAAATAGTTAAAGATGAACAATTCCTGGGAGCACAAAGATGTGAAAATCAGTCTTTTACAATCCAGGCTGCACCATGCATGCACCATGGTCAATAATAATCCCTAAGGGGATCAGAGACAGATGCTGCAAGCATTCTTTTGTTGAGAAGAAAAGGAAAAGGGCAAAGTTGTAGGATTGTCAGGATTACTATTTGTCCTGAAATAATACACAGGTTCCCATCACTGTTACTTTAATAAGACAGAGTGATTCATCTCACTCAATGTTAGCGCAAGATCTGGGTCTAAACCAACAACATTGATTGTACAGTGTTTGTCCAGATTCTTTCTTTGGGATTGTCAGAGGATTAACGACATAATCCATACATTTGTGATGGTGGCCCTACTTTTGATTTTACAAATGCCAGAGGAAAACAGAAACACTCCTTTAGCGACTTCTGCATAATTAACAAGAAGTATAATCAATTACTTTTTTGTGACTGATATGTTACAATGTATATGGACATGATTATCGGTTAGAAATTTGGGTGGACGCAAACAAATGCTGGCATTTCCAAAAGCCCATCATTATTTAAGACAACATCTGTCAGCATTCAACCCTTAAAGATATAAATGACCGAAGGCAGTAATCCCGAGAAATTTGATTCCATAAGGGAGATCATAGTCAAGGGAATCTTCTTAGAGCATTTAGCAAAAGTTAAGTAACCTCAAGCCTTTCAGACTTACTTTCCATTCAACCTACTAGGTCAGATAGCATTAAGAATCTTCTATATTTAATTTACTTAACACATACTGGCCAATTACTTCTCACTTTCAAAATACAAGTCATTGATTATTTCAGCACAGATTGATGCAATCTCCTCCCCCCACAATTTGTATTATTAACTTACAGTCAGTGTCATTCACGACTTTAGGCTAACAGTCTAACTGAAACATGTGTGGCTATATTTAACTTGAGTTGTTAATGCTAATAAGCAAAAGTAAATGCAACTACACTGATGAGCAAAATCAGTTATGGAATTTCCTTCTGTGATTAACCATATGCTCATTGCTGTTCACACTCTAAAAGAGGTATAAGGAAGCAAGAAAAAAAAGCAAAAAAAGCTTGCTGTGGACTGGTTAATGAAGTTTGCTGAACAAGACATAAAAATAGATTTGTAGTTCTGCTCACTGGGGTAGGTAAAAGAAAATGGTATTTACTTTCATTCACAATGGGAGTAAGCTCTAATTGTATATTGTATTCATTGTACATTAATTATGTTTAATTGTATGCAGGTGATGGGCATTAACTGGGGATTCACTTGCGCCCCTATAAATAGACACAGGCTGAAACTGTGGTTGTTGGGTTAGAAGGTGCATACTTGTAATGTGTAACTCTGTAAATTAATGCTTATAAAATTGTGTAAAGATTGGCTCCAGCTCTATCCTTCACCAACTGGTTTTCTACAGTAGAACAGCTATTTGTTATCACTGAAAATTAATCTGTGGGGCACGGGAGTCACCACCTGTAAAGGGGAAAGAAACTATGACATTTTGTGTATGTGATGCTTCATCAGTACGGAAGGGATACGCTACCTAAATTTCTCTTTCAAAATGATGGCTGGCATACTGCATTATTCTTATTTTGAATAAATTAATAACTGATTCATTCCAGACCAATGTCTCAGCCTCCCTGCAGCTGTTTCAATAGGATTGCCTGCCAGCTTGGTTGAGTAATAGTGCATGCTTAGGTCAGGAGTGGAGAAGAGGCTTCAGTTAAAGAAAACAACTATATGGTATCCCAACAGGACCTCAAGCTTAAAATGAAAAACAGCAAGCGCTTTAATAATACACTACACTTTAAGCAATCATTCTCCCCCTTACCTGTTTAACCTCTGCTTGCAGGTGACGGAGCTGTAAGCATTGCTCCAGGCGCGTCTGGGTCTGATCAGCATTCAGCTCGAGCTCTTGCTGTTTATCATGAAGGAACTCCAGCAGCTCCTGCACTTGTGTTCCTAAATCCATATCTTTATCACATGTTAGTTCAATTCCTAATTAAAATAAACACATTTTATGACATATTTACAAACCTGCGCCTTTCTGACACTTCTCAGTATCTGACTTTTACTCATTATTGTTAAATCCTTTAAAAATCAATTATTTGAACAACAGAACTCCCCTTCTCCAAGACCTATCAGTTTGACAGAGCATTTGCTATCCTCATTCCCACTACAGTCAATAGAAAATAATCCCTACAGAAAGAGAATGATACAAATGAAACTTTGCATTTTCTTAAATAAAATAAATAATTTCAGTAAGAAAGAGAAAATATGACAGTAAACAAAACCAACTAATGATATTCAAATGTACTTGCAGCTAAGTTAGATCCAGTTAGCCTTTCACTTACAATTGCTATTTGATATAAACACTAATCTTCATGACCATTACTAGTTGTAAATGACCAGAGGCTGGATTTTAAGAGCTCGCCACCAATCTCGGCGGTGAGCTGAAAAAAATGGCGGCCTGCCCATGTGGGCCGTATGCCAAAGAGCCACCACAATCTCCCGTGCGGTGGGCGGTTCATTTAAATAGCCGGGGCGGCCCATCACCCCCCCCCCACCCCCAATCATGGGGAGGGGGTGGGCTGTCGGTCGCCAGCAATGGCATCAGCTGCCTGCACACAGGCACTGGCATAATTTTTAAAGGGCAGCCAGCGATGCCAGCACATTAAAATTTTTAAAGAAGTAACCCTCCAAAATTAAATAAATTAAATTTATAACGCCCCTTTACCACCCCCCACTAAGAATTCAGTAACTATTTGCCCTTCCTCCCCAAAAACTCTAACCTTTTACATCTGACCTTTCCCACCCCCAAACTGCACAAAGTTTAAAGGTCAACCATTCCCACCATCCCCGTACCCCCATTCCTCCCGCACTGAAAATCTTACCTCCTCCCCCCTCCCCACCAGTATGGCGCCCTGTTTCCCCAGACGGAGATTTGAAGGTGCGGGAGTGGCGGCCGCTGTGCCGAAGATTGCAGCGGGCATTCAAGATCACAGGTAAGTCTTTTTAAATGTATTCATTTTATTGATTTGAATATATAATTGAAGTCCCATTGCCCAGCGGCAGTGGGTAGGGGGGTGGGGGGGGGTAAGCCACGGAGCCTCGCCGCCGCCAGGAGGATTAGGCCGGGCCATCACAACGTCGAGGTCCATGACCGGCCTCATCCGGAGCCATCATCAGGCCACCACCCCCCCCCACACCCCCACCCCGCGCCACAGAACTCAACGCCTGGGGGAGAACAAACTCCAGCCCAAGATGTCTCTGAAATACCATTTTCTGAAAGCACTCCAGCGGAATTGAGTGAGAGCTGTCACTTTGGGTTTCTATAATTGTAGCCTGAATAATAGTTAATTGATATATTTTAACTCTGTTAAGCTAAAATTTCTCAAAAGATTAGTGTGTGTGGATACACCAATTCCGTGCACAAACTTTGACAGCAGACTCTGGCAATTACGATAAGTGAAGGTCCAACTAACCTCAATGCTAGATGATTCTTCAGGAGCACCCCAATTACTGTTCTGTAGGTTATGCTTTACTGCATACTGCATAAAAGACCTCCCAGGGTGATCAACAGACAGTATGATGTCACTGACTGCACCTGCCAAGATAACACCAATCCTATCTGCAGGTTCTGGCACACCTACGTGGGAACAATGTAGAGAAGTGTTTCCACAGTCTCTGGGACAGCAGAGAGCCGGCTGCAGAGCTGTGCCATTTGCAAGGACACCTATAGCTAACATGCACAAAGGACTGCCACAGCTAACACACTGTGGCCTCAAATCTTCTTCTACTGCCTTCCAGACATGCAGTAATACTGACCTTCATGGATGGTGTCAAGGAGAGGCAAACAGGATCAGTCTTCTTGCCACAACCCCATTAAACCCCATATCCATTTCAGAAAACGTTAAATAGGTTTGGGCGATTAACTTGCTTACAAACTTGGTTCTGTGACTGCATTGGGTTTTCTTTCACTTTGTTTGTGATTATCACTTCTTATCATGTTTCTGCTTCAGCCTTGGAAAAGAGTGCCAACAGATTTTACCAAAGGCTGTAAAAAATGTTGGCCTCCTATTCTGTCAATTTTTAATTGTCCATATTGTTTAAATTTCACCTGAATCTCAATTTTTGATCGCACCTCTCTGTACCAGGAACTAAGAATAATTATGGTGATGACCTGACTACCAAAACTTGTGTGTAAGCAGCATACATTTCAGGTGAGAGTTACACTCATTTCTATCATTTGTGACTAAAGTGCACTTGAACTGAATTTTATTTTGGTTACAGTGCAGGAGACAATTCGGCCAGTCGTGTCCATGGCAGCTCTCTACAAGAGCAATTCAGCTAGTTCCACTCACCCAGCCTTTCTCCGTGGCCCTGCAATTTTTTTTCTTCATATGCTTATCCAATTTCCTTTTGAAAGCCCCAATTTGATCTGCCTCCACCACACTCTCAGTTACTGCATTCCAGTCCTAAACATTCACTGCATCAAAAAGTTTTTCTTCATGTCGCCGCTGGTTCTTTTGCCAGTCATCAGGTTGTGGACTCTCTAAGTTCATATAATCAGAGAAAGTTACAGCACAGAAGGAGGCCATTCAGCCCACGATGTCCATGCCAGCTCGCTGCACAAGCTACTCAGCTGGTCCCACTCCCCCCTCCCTTTCTCCTGAATATTTTTTCTCTTCAGATAATTATCTAATCCCCTTTTGAAAGCCATGATTGAATCTGCCTCCACCACACTCTCAGGCAGTGTGTTCCAGATCCTAACCACTCACTGCGTAAAAAATATTTTCTTCATGTCGCTATTGGTTCCTTTGACAATCACTTTAAATCAGTGTACTCTGATTCTGAATCCTTCTGCCAATGGGAACTGTTTCTCCCTATCTACTCTGTCAAGACCCCTTATGATTTTGAACAGTTCTATCAGATCTCCTACCAACCTTCTGTTCTTTAAGGAGAACAGCCCCACCTTTCCCAAAGTATCCATGTAACTAAAGCCCCTCATCCCTAGAATCTTTCCCATAAATCTTTTCTGCATCCTCTCTAATGCACATGTCTTTTCTAAAGCATGGTACTCAGAATTGGACACAATACTCCAGTTGAGGCCAAACTAGTGTTTTATAAAGGTTCACCATAACTTCCTTGCTTTTGTACTCTATGTCTCTATTTTACGCCCAAGACCCCATATGCCTTATTAATCACTTTCTCAACCTACCCTGCCACCTTCAACGATTTGTGCACATATACCCCCAGGTCCCTCTACTCCTTTAGAATTGTACCCTTCATTGTACTCCTCATTCTTCCTACCAAAATGTATCACTTTACAATTCTCAGCATTAAATTTCATTTACCATGTGTCCGCCCATTCCACCGCCTCTCTATGTCCTCTAGAAGTCTATCACTATCCTCCTCACAGTTCACAATACTTCTAAGTTTTGTGTTATCAGTAAATTTTGAATTTGTGCCCTGCACACCAAAGTCAAGGTCATTCATATAGATCAGGAAAAGCAGTGATCCGAGTACAGACACCTGGGGAACCACACTATATACCTTCCTCCAGTCTGAAAAACAACCTTTCACCACTTCTCTCTGTTTCCTCTGTCTCAGCCAACTTCGTATCCATGCTGCCGCTATCCTTTTTATTCCTGAGCTTAAGTTTTGCTGACAAACCTGTTATGTGGCACTTTATTGAACAGCGTTTGTAAGTCTATGTACAATCATTGGCGGTGTTATCAGTACATACCTTTACTGCAGAACATAAAGCATGCTTAACAGTAATTTCATTGGAGGAGGGAAGCTCTGATACTGATGTTCTTTCCTTATTCCTTTTCACGTAAAACATGCCGTCGAGAAAACAATCCTTGAGACTTAAGGTCAGCATTCAAGCAACGAAGGCAACTGGATCATGCTGCGGAGCTTGTCACGATGTGGAAAGGAACATTGCATTTATGGATGAAGTGGGAGTGCACATTGGGATGCGCTTGGGGAACATTCACCAAGAATAGACTGAGCTCAGACTCTTGTGACTTTGCCTTCTTCACATGGACAATACAGTAGTGGAATAGAGAGCCAAACGGTCATTCACCACAAGGCTCTCCAGGAACAATCTCTTTAGTTCTGCATAGCAGAGACTCGGCATGTTTGTCTCATTGGAATGCTGGCGACACAACACTCATGTATCCATGCACAGCAGTGCCTCGAATGCTTCATGTACTTAATAAAATTTCTCAATAATTAAACCTGGAATTGTTGAGGTTTTTGATGCTATTTTCCTGACTTTGCAACCGCACTTCAGATATTCAACTGTGGTGTGGTCCTTGGGGGGGTGGGGGGAGAGGGGGAGGTGGGGGTTGAGGGGAGAGGGGGTAGAGGGGAGTGGGGAGGGGGAGAGGGGGAGGTGGGGGGGAGAGGGGGGAGAGGGGAGTGCGGGGAGGTGGGAAGTGCGGGGGTGGGGGGGAGAGGGTGAAATGGGGGGTTGGGGGAGAGGGGGAGGTGGGGGGAGAGGGGGAGGGGGGGTGGGAGGTAGAGAGTGGGTGGGGGGAGAGGGTGTGTGGAGGTGTAGTGGGAGGGAGTTAAATTCAGAAGTTCCTGGAGGGGGATGCAAAAGGCAGGGACCAGACAGCTGCAATGCCTGAAGTACAGTTGAGAAATAGGGGAGAAAGCGGCCGGATGGGGGATCTGCAGCAGGAGGGAACGGCTGGATGGAGAGGGCCGGAAGCGAGAGGCCATAGAGAGCTGCAGGGAGCGAGCGGCCGAAGACCTTGGTGTTGCCGGGTGCGGGGACAGGCCGGTATGTCCTTTGCTGTTGCAAGTTTATGGCGCATGCGCAGAAAAACACAATCCTCCTCCCCCCCACTCTCCAGCCGCTCCGCTCCCCCCCACCTCACCCTCGCTGCTCTCTCCCCCCGCTGCTCTCTCCGGCTGCTCCGCTCCCCCCTCCCATCCCCAGCCCGTTCGCTTGCCCACTCGCCGGCCACTCCACTCCCCCCAGGCCCGCTCGCTCCCTTCCCCCGGCCCGCTCCGCTGCGCCCCCCTCCCCAGCCTGTTCCGTTACCCACCCCACCCCACCCCCCCACCCCCGGCCCCGATCACGGCCCCGGCCCGCTTGTTCGTTCTCTCACTCCGCCATTGTGTGCTGCCATGTGTTTGTTAGGTTGCCTCCATGTGATTATTTGAGCAGCGCCATCTTTATTCCTGGCAGCTGCCTAAAGTTTTAGTGGCACATTCTGCATTTGTGCATGTGCCGCAGCAGCGCCACCTAGTGGTAGCTTTGTCGGCAAATGCAGCCTTTTACGGAACCTGGCCAATTAAAGACGGGGATCCCACCTCCAAGAGCTGCTTTGTTAACTTTAGAACAAACAAAGCCACTAAATAAAAGCAGGAAAAGGTATTACAAGCTGTGTTGCATGATCCCATTGATCTAGCAATACAATGGTAAATAATTCAAGCATAATGTATTTAACTGCATAGGTAAAATTTGATTGCCTGTTATATACAATGAGTATGTAAGAAGGGATTGCATTTAGTAGAAAAGAGCAATTAAACTTAACCTGTAGATTTCAACATGCAGCATCAAAAATGTCTGAGTATGAACAAGTAGGTGAATGTGTAAAGTCACTAACAAAGCCCAAAGGTCTTGGATTCTAAAGAACCACCTCACTCGGCAGGATCTGTTCCCACTACCAGACAACTAGGAATGGAATTTGTCCAAAACAAAATGCAAGAGATCAGCCCGAGTGCTAAATTTAATATTGCCCAATAACGGTTGCAGGGATTGCAATGCTCTATTCACAGGGGGTCAGCAGACCCTCCAGGCAAACTCTCTGGAGGCAGCAGGGGCAGACAGCTGTGGCAATCAATGTCAACAGTCAAGCCCCAATGACCTGGATGCAGTGTCACAAATAGTTCAATGTGTTGCTGAATTAGTCCTCCCCTTCCTTTATGACAAGCAGTAGCCACCCAACGGCTGGGTGCTGCAGTGGAAGCTCAGACTTCCATGATGCAAGCTCAGCTTGCTGCCATTGTAGCTGCGGGTACCCATATTCAAAGAGGCTTGCAGGGTGCCATAGCAGTTGAGCAATTTCATAGAGTCATAGTGTCATTATGGCACAGAAGGAGGCCATTTGGCCCATCAAGTCCATGCTAGCTCTCTCTAGAGAAATTGAATCAGTCCCATTCCCCCGCTCTATCCCCATAATCCTGCAAGTTTATTTTCCTCAAATGCCCATCCAATTATCTTTTGAAATCATTAATCATTTCCGCTTCCACCACCCTCGTAGGCAGCGAGTTCCAGGTCATTACCAGGTCATCTGTTCTCCAACACATTGCTAGAATTGCTGAGGTGTCATCCTGTGAAGGTGGCGGTGGCTCCATGGAGTACGAACCTACTGTCCTCTCTTAGGATGATAACATTCATCCTACCACCACTGACATTCCGCCAGTGCCCTTGCTGTTGCCTGCCAGTCAGCCCAGTCTGTTTCCACCAATGCCAGGATCGTGCAGTCCAAAGCAGGGCCTTCTAAATCCAGAACTGCTTGAGGTCATCATGAGAGGCCATGTGCAGTATCCTCCAGTGAAAGTCAGCAGCTTTCCGCCAGCCATGCTGCAGCCAGTGTGTAGGAGCAGAACTCACTCTGAAAGTGAACTTACTTTCTGGTAGTTAATACTGTACTTTGTTCTATTCACTGAATCTTCCCACTTCCTGGCTGGCAGGAAGATGCATGAGCTGAGTGATTAAGTAACTTGCTACCAGGCCTTTGCCTATGGTACCTCAAAACATCTGCCTGCTCAGTAATGGCACAGCTCCAGAATTGGAGGGATAAACCATATCCAAACACTTCATGACACATATTAAAAAAGAACTTATTGCAAGAAGGGGTGAAAAGAACTATGCTTCTACATTACCTGATGCTTGCACTTCCATGATGTACTGATGTAAATCTTGGCCCTGCTGAATTACATCAAATGTCATGTTGTTCATGGCCAGCTTACGTTCTGTGTGTCGCTGCAGTCGTTGTTCAGCTAAAGTCAGGTCTTCTGTATTAAAATCATTCATTTGACGCAGAAGATCTTCATTCCAGGCATCTAACTCTGCTGTCACCTGTTAATGTATCACAGATATAGATAGGTGATGCAAAGTTTTTGATAAAATTATGAATATGTTAAAGATGGATGTGAAAGAGCTAATTTCTCTGATACAAAAAAAGGAAAATATCTTTACATTCTGTAAGTAATCAAATCCAGCTGATGAATTGAGCAGAGCCTTTCCTTTTGTATGGCTGAACAGCCCCCTGCGTATGGGTATGGATACAATACTGTGTAAATGCAACGTGTAAAAGAAAACCGTATTTTGAATAGAAAGCTAAAAGAGATAGCAGATAGGAGGTTGTAAAGCTACTGTGGAGTGAGGTTGAAAAGCTACTGTCTCGTTATACAAGTATTGGCTAATTCAACAACAGCACATAAACCGATCACAGAAATACATAGAAATGCATGCATGATACAAGAAGGAAACTGACCATTTGGTCCAATTAGACTGTGTCAGCACTTAGACTTCACGCAAGCAAGTAATTTTAATCACAATTACCCACCTTGTTCCAATATCCTTTCTGAAATTCAAGCTGGCTACTTCTAACTATTTTCTTTTTCTCTAGATATTTGCAATTCAGGAGCTTCCATTTTTGGGAACTTGAAGTTGGGGGGTGGGGGTGGCGGGGGTGATGGCGCAGCCAAGGGCAAGTACCTTGTGCCAGAATGGTGAGGTCCAGAGCCCCTAAGATATTGGGCCTCGGACCTCATTGTCAGAGAGCCTGCATGGGACAACAGGATATCATTTTTAAAACCTCAATTAAATCAACCCTCAATCTTGTTAAGTGAGCGAGACTTCGAACAGGATAGATAGTTTAGGATGGGTTGAAGTTTACAGGGAGTGAACAATGGAAGGTTGACCAGCCGAACATTGGAATAATTGAGTCTGGAGCTAACAATGGCATGGATGAGTGTTTCATCAGCAGATGGGCGTAGGCAGGTGTGGTGGCAGGTGAAAGAGGTGGAAGTAGATGGTCTTTCTAATGGAAGGACTATGGTGTTGGAGCTCTGCTTGGAACTAATTAGGACACTGAGGTTGCAAACATTCTGGTTCAACCTGTGACAGTGGCCAGAAAGGGCAACGGATTTGACGGCAAAGATACAGAGCTTGTGTTGGGGGTGCAGAGGCCAAAGATAATGACTTCAGTCTTCTCAGTATTTAGGAGGAGGAAATTGCAGCTCATCCAAGAGTGGATGTCAGACAAGCAGTCCGACCACACCAAGCCAGTGGCGTGCTTGAGAGACCATGACAGCTCTTTCACAGATCTGGCACAGGCATGATGGGCCAATTGGTCTTCTTCTGTGTGTCATGCAGGCCCCCACCTGCCAAGAATGAGGCACATTAATTACACCACATGGACATTAAATTTCAAATTGTTGCTGGGAAGAACAGAAGGCCTGTGACAGGGGGTTGCCAGGCCCCTGGCTGCAAAGACATTTTTGCAAATTAACAGACAGTCTTTTGAACAAAGGAGCTATCCCATGCTCTAATACAATCCACAAACAGATGTGGTCAAACCAGTTAGTCACATGACTAACCTGCTTGGCAGTCTGGGTTTTTTCTGAATTGTACAGTTTGAACTGAGCCTGCAGAAAGCTGTTTGCTCCTGGATTGGAACGGCCTCTCCTGGCTGGCTTGCCACAGCCTCTCCTGTCTGCTCCCATCTCTTTCTCACTGAACTCCAAAACCCACTGAAGACACATAAACCCCAAGACAGAAAAGTCTCCTACAGTGAACAAGGTTTAAGAAGAATATTGGGCCCCAACAAAAAGCAAGATCTACCTACAATCAAGGACTTGACAATGAGCTCGAAGAACTGTAACAACAACTCTTCCAATATTGCCTCAAACTTTTCCACTTTATTTTTCTTCTGCTCTTTTCTGTCTCTATTTGCATGTGTGTATCGCGCATCCATGCTAGCGTGGGCACATCGTGTATTCGTAGGCGTCGACCGAATTTGAGTTTAAGTTTAATAAATTTCAACTTTTCTTCTTTAAACCTAAGAAAGCCTGTTTGTGCTGGTTTCTTTGCCTTACAATTGGAAAGCGGTGAACTAGGATTCACCAAGGGGGAGCTAAAAACAGTGTGTTTAAAAATAAAACACTGTGACAGTAAGACCAGGTGAAGGCTGAAAGGTAACCCTAGACCTCTTTCTCACCTGGTCGTAACAGAAATTTGGGTGCTAGCATCCAGAATTGACCCAGAGATAAACAAGAGAAATGAGAGGTGGGAATCCAAATTGTTCCCAATAAAAAAGAGCAAGTTTCCAATACAGGTTTTCTTGTGGTTCTGTTGCTTGAATACTAACATGTCTGCAACTGAAGCTAGTAGCTCTCCAAGCCAGGGTGAAGTAACTTGGGATAAGTTAAAAGCACTGTCTATAGAGGAGTTGAGGAAAATGGCTGAGCAGTGTGGGATCACTGTACGTGGCAAGGCTAAGAAGTCTGAACTCCTAAGGCTAGTGGCCAACCATTTTTCTCTTGAATCTGAAGAACCAGAAACAGGGTTAGAAGCACACCCAGACAGGGTATTGCTAGCAAAACTACAATTGGAACAAAGAAAACTTGAATCAGAAGACAGGGAAGGAGAAAGGGAAAATGAAAGACAGGAGAAGGAACGAGAGAGAGAGAGAAAGAATATTCCAGAAAGAATTCAAAGAAAAAGAGCTGAAGTGGCTTGAGTTAACTAGGGGGCAATAGGGTAACCCCAGTGAAAGCATGGCCAATATGGAGGAGTGTAATTCAAGACTGGGTACAAAATTGTTAAAACTAGCTCAATTAATTTCAAAATTCAATGAGGAAGATGTGGAGGCATTTTTTGTGTCCTTTGAGAAATGGCAAGGCAGTTAAAATGGCCAGCTGAGACCTGGTCTCTTTTACTACAAAGTAAGCTAACTGGAAAAGCCCATGAGGTTAATTCCCTGTTGCCAAATGAGAGCTCATCAAATTATGAACTGCCAAAAATGCTATCCTTGGGGCATATGAATTAGTACCCGAAGTCTATCGCCAAAAGTTTAGAACTCTCAGATGCAAGCTAATCAAACTTATCTGGAGTTTGAAAGAAGCAGCTGGCTTTTGACCAGTGGCTGAGGGCTCTTAAAATACAGCTCAGCTATAAGAATCTCAGAGAAGTAATTCTGTTAGAGGAATTTAAACACTCTCTTCCACTCTCCATAAAGACCCATGTAAAGGAGCAGCAGGTCCAGAGAGCCCGGCAAGCGGCCATTCTGGCCGATGAGTTTGCTTTAATTTATAAGTCGGTTTCTCAGGGGAAAACATTCCTAATCGCCCTCACAAATCTGAAAAGGACAAAGGGTGGGAAAGTGATAGCAGCCCAGGTAGTCCTGGGGGAGAAAGGAAAGCAGGAGACACAGGGGACCCTCCTCCAGCCAAAAGGGAAGGTGCAGTGAGCAAGAGTGAGACCCGGAGACCTGTGTGCTTCCATTGTAATAAAGCAGGGCATTTAAAAGCTGACTGCTGGAAACTAAAGGGAAAGCTGTAGGGTTAATCAGGGCACATCCGCTCAGTGAAGATGTGACCCTGATGGAAAGCACAGCAGAACAAGCTGTGGCTTTAACTGCAGTAAGAATGAGACCCAGGAAGTCTATTGCTGCAAGTGCAGAAAAATTTAATAAGATTCCTGAAGGTTATCAAGGTTTTGTGTCTGAAGGGAAGTAACCCCATACCCCTTGAGTGGGACAAGCAAGCCTATAGTAATTCTCAGGGACACAGGGGCCACTAGATCCCTTTTACTGGGAAAAGGCCTGACCTTTCCCCCAGAGAGTGCAGTGAACACCAAAACGTTGGTGAATCGTATTGGAGGGCAGTGTATGCCTGTATACTGGGTGCACCTGGATGCGACCTAGTTTCTGGACCGGTGTCTATAGGGATTGTCCCTCGTTTGCCTGCGGATGGAGTGGACTTGCTCCTAGGTAATGATCTGGTAGGGGTGAAGGTGGTAGTCCCCCCCAGAGGTCAAAGACTGCAGGAGGGAAGAGAGACAGGGCAGTGGTGGGCGATGGACGCCTGCAGTTTCCCTGAATGTGTGGTGGATCAGGCCATGATCAAACCAGCTCCCCCAGAGGAGACTGAATAGGCATTGCAGGCAGATGACCAGGTCTGTCTGTCTGAGACTTTCTTTGGAATGTTAGGAGACCCAGGGAATGAATTAAATAAATTTTCCCTAGCTGAGGCTCAGCAAGTTGACCCAGTATTGCAAGAGTTAGCAAAGTCTGAAAGTGAAGCAGAGTGAGTCCCTGATTGCTACTATTTAAAGAATGAGGTACTGATGAGGAAATGGAGTTCTCCTCACAGACCTGAGAGCAAGGAGTGGGCAATAGTTCAACAGTTAGTAGTGCTGCAGAGGCACCAGATAGAAATATTAAGAAGGGCCCACGAGACTACTGTGGCTGTACATGCCGGTATACAGAAGACCAAAGCCTGCATAAGACAGCAGCTTGACTGGCCAAAACTCCATAAAGATGTGGTGGAATACTGCAAAAGTTGCCACATGTGCCAGGTTGAGGGGAAACCCCAACCTACAGTGAAACCTGCACCCCTAAATCTTGTACCTATGTTAGGAGGCCCCTCCAGCAGAGGGCTGGTGAACAGTAAGAGACTCTTGCCGAAAACAAAAGGGGATAAGCAGGCACAAGGTTGGCAAAAGTTTAGAAAGGGAAGGGGAAAAAATGACCAAGAGAGCAGGTTAAAGGAAGTGCGGGAGGAATCTAGTCAGCCAACCCCGAAAAATGTGAAAGGTTAGACCACATCCTCCTATGTAAATGCCGACACTAAAAGCACCCCACCAGAGTTGCTAACAGCATTTACAGTAACCTGCAGAGACAAAGAAAGACTTCTAGGAGGCAGAGAAAATGTGAGGGTCATGCCTCACCTAGTCGAAGTGCCGCAGGTGAGTGCAGTAGAGGCTGCACAAATACCTGCAGGCACGAGTATCCCAGAGAACAAAGGGGAGATTAATGAAGAATCCTTCCCCACAGTCACAGAAAAAGGGAACCACCCATCCCCTGAATTCAAAAGCCTTTGCAAGACTCATGCAAAGCACTGAAAGAGAGTTCAGGATAGACCTCCCCATTACCGACCCTCTTGGAAAAAATTTCAATTTAGGGCTAATTAAATCTAACTTCCCCCCTGCTCCCCCTTGGCAGACCTCAATAGGAACAAAGACCCTAGGCAGTCATGACAATGGGCAAACTGAAGAAAAGCTTCCCCAAAGAACCATATGGTTACTGAGATGCCAAAAAGGGGAAATTAAAGCAGCACTGGTACCAAGAAATGACAATTTCAATAAGCTTTAGGATTTATGAATCAATGGAAATGAATGAGAGAAATGCATGTTTTTTTCCTGTGTCTTATATATTTTCTCTCAACTCTTTATATGAAATGCGCCTTTTCTTAAATCGCATTTCATTCCCCTGGGTGTAGTGGCCCCCACCTGCCAAGAATGAGGCACACTGATTTCACCACATGGACATTAAATTTTAAATTGTTGCTGGGAAAAACAGAAGGCCTGTGACAAGGGGTTGCCAGGTCCATGGCTGGAAAGACATTTTTGCATATTAACAGACAGTGTTTGGAACTAAGGAGCTATCTCCTGCTCCAATACAATCCACAAACAGACATTAGTCATATGACTAATCTGCTAGGCAGTCTGGGTTTTTTCTGAATTGTACAGTTTGAACTGAGAGCCTGCAGAAATCTGTCTGCTCCTGGATTGTAAAAACCTCTTCTGGCTGGCTCAGCATAGCCTTTCGTGTCTGCTCCCATCTCTTTCTCACGGAACTCCAAAACCCACAGAAGACACATGAACCCCAAGACAGAAAAATCTCCTACAGTGAACGAGGTTTAAGAAGAATACTGGGCCCCAACAAAAAGCAAGATCTACCTACAGTCTCTACAATGAGCTCGAAGAACTGTAAGAGCAGGAGCTTAGGTAAGCCAGACACCAGGACCTGGGGCAGCAGGCACAATGATCTTTGACATTGGAACATCCAAGACAGGTCATCTGTTGTTATCAATGGTGCAATTAAACCCCCACTCACCCCCAAAAAAAAGTTCCTTTGTTGGATCACCTTTTGCGATTTGGTTGTATTATACAGTATCATTGTTAATTGCCTTGGTTCCATTTATATATATATTTTTAAATCGTTTCAGTATTAGTGTTAAGTTATGATCTTCCATCACTCTTGCCCTTACTGACTGCTGTGAGATGGAATTGAAGAACCGTGCTTAAGTTGTCTTTTGTTAATAACAGAATCATTCTTTTTGCCAAGGTACTGTTTGGTTTTGTTGGTTTTTATGGGACATTATATTGTGCCACACATGTCTCTATTTGCATGTGTGTATCGCATATCCATGCTAGCATGGGTGCGTTGTGTATCCGTAGGCGTCGACCGAATTAGAATTTAAGTTTAAGTTTAATAAATTTCAACTTTTCTTCTTTAAACCTAAGAAAGCCTGTTTCTGCTGGTTTCTTTGCCTTACAATTGGAAAGGGGTGAACAAAGATTCACCAAGGGGGAGCTAAAAACACAGTGTGTTTAAAAATAAAACCCTGTTACAGTAAGACCAGGTAAAGGCTGAAAGGGAACCGTAGACCTCTTTCTTACCTGGTCGTAACATGTATGATTCTATGCTTCTATAAGTGATAGAGGCAGAACTAGGTGTCATCAACATAACTGTATTTGTTTATGGATGTAGACGTCCATGTTTCTGGGTAATGGAGGCAAAAGTCGATGCATGGATGATGATGAGGGGCTCAAGGATAAATCCTTGAGGTATTGAAGTAGGGTCAGGAAAAGATGATGACTTGCTCTGTTCAGATAGGCAAGAGTGGACAATGAAGGGCAGGTGTTGGAAGACAATGGTATGGTTCATCATGTCAAAAGCTGCAAAGAGGTTAAGGAAGAGGATGAGGGATAGTACATCACATTTGCAGTCACAGAGATTGTTATTTGTGACTTTGGCCTCAGCGGTGGCGCTACCGAGCAGCCAGTTCTCTGAATGGTCCAGCAGCTCAGGAGGGCGGGGGGGGGGGGGGGGCGGCGTCTTCAACTGGACGGCAGTCCTGGTAGTGGCCAGTTAATTGGCTGCCTCCGGCAAAGTGCCGTGCCCAGGTCCTGCCACCCGCCGGTGCAGGACTGGCTCCCGCCTTTGGTCTTGACAGTGGGACCTGTCAACTACCGACAAAATTCAGCCCTATAGTTAAGAATAGGGTAACTGAACACCTTGAACATTTTCAGCTGATCAGAGACATCTTGCCTGATGTACTTGATTGAATTTGTTTGAAGGGGTGAGTAAAGAGGTGAACAGGGGAATGTTTATGGATTCCATGTATATGGACTTCCAGAAGGCAATTGGGGGTGGGGGTTCATATTCTAGTGATGGTGCCTTAGCCGTGGGGGTGGCCATTGCTGGCGGGGGAGCCCCACTGTAGGCCACGGAGCAACCATTAACGAGGGCCCCCCTCTCCTCTGGAAACCCACTGGGAGGCCAGCGGAGTTTCCCTGGCAGTCTCCACATGGCAGCTGGCCCTCCCAATGCAGGCAAAATGCCCTTGGGGGCAGGAAGTGGTCCTTAATTGGGCATTTAAATAGCTCAATTGGTCGCCTGGTGGGTGGCTGCACAGCTAAGATTTTTGCTGCTGGTAATATCCCATGACAGTGGGAAGACGTCGAGCTCTGCTCCCGATGTCTTCCAGTGCCATATTACCAGCCTCCCACCTTGCAATTCAGCCCATAGACTCTAGCAATTTCTCGACAACGGATGTTTGGCTGACTTATCTATAATTCCCTGGTTTCCCTCTGTTACCTTCCTTAATTAATGGAGCTGGAGTAGGATGTGGGTCTAGCAGTCTTAAAAATGCAAAGTGAGGAATACTGACAATCCTCACCTTTCACCCCACCTCAAGTCCTATCATATTGAGAAACAGAGAGCTATAGGTTGTTCATGTCCACTTAAAATCTATCTATTATTATGCAAATTATACTTCTCACTATTTTCATTGACCTCTTTGGCCTTCCTAATGTATTATAAATAAATAAGTTCCACTTAACATTTGTCTCTTATCTAACTTTGTGCCACATGCTGTAATCAAAGATCCTGACAGGTGTCCTTGGAAGAGCTAAATCTCTAAAGATTTATTCCTAACATTTCTAACTTAAATAAGGCAGTACTTTCATGTCATACTATCAAACTTAGGACAGCAGTCTGACAACATTATTTAAATAAAAAGCAGATTCCAGACAGTTCTAGTATCTGCAGCAACAAAAGGCACCATGCTCATAAAAAAAATCTAAATATGTCATCGTTTTTATACTCTAATTTTCGTAATGCTGCTCACAATCCCTTTCCCACCCCCACCCCGATTCCTCCCCCACCCACCTCCAGTTTTATAAGTGTTAACAGTTGAGTTCTGTAGACACAAGACCTGACGGGACAGACACATTTTTTTAGATTTAGATTTTTAGATTTAGAGATACATTCTCTAGAGAAGTACTCCACCTGTTTGCTTAAGATCAATGTTGCTAAGTGAACCATGGACTTACCTCAATTGTGTACTGCTCAAAAATCCGAAGCTGTAAGAAAATATCTAACTTGATTTTTCGCTCATGAAAAAGCTCTTCCATCTGTCCCTGGGCTTCATCGAGCTGCTGGAGAACACTTTCAATGTGGCTGATGGAGCTATTGTGTGGGGTTTTATTGTTGGAAATTGCAGAGTCCCTGTGGCAAAGAGTTTAACATTAAAGCAATCCAAATAGCAGAAAGCTGTGGCTGCAAGTTTTCGACTATACTCACAACTGTCGAAACAGACAAAATCTAAAAGGATTGATGAAGATGCACTCAGTGTTCATTCAGTGTGATAACTAGAAAAATGCAACTCTGTTTTAAAAAATTTCAAACAAAGAACATACTTTCTTGCATGATCTGACATTTGACCTCAAAACACTAACAAGGACACGAAGTACATTAATTCACACTGATTTTCTTTCAAAAGCTGTAAAGCTGTTAAGAAAAAATATGTTTAATCCTACTTTAGACAAATTTACAGAACCAAAAGGTTGCCAATGATTGTCACTGATATATGAAATCTGTTTGAAATAAATATTTCCAAAAATGATGAATTTGTACAATAACATTTCAGATAGATCTATAATGGATGATCACGCAGGAGTGCCTTTTGCTGTGAAGACAGTTTGTTGCAGTACTGACGATGATATATCAGAATAAGGAACATGTCCCATTTGATTTCTTTGTACCTTTACCTGTGATCTGCATGACTCACCTGAGTTGCTGAATTAGGTCCTCCCCTTCCTTTATGACATTCAAGGTTGCCTCAAGTGTTGCTGTTTGTTGTTGCTGAAACTGTTTGATAAGTTCCTGTACTGCATCCACTGAATCAGCACAAACATCTTCCAAGAGTTCCTTTTGGAGTTCTTCCATCCATGCCCACAGCTGCAAGAGGTGAAAAATAGAAATGACATAGAAATTGAGATAGCAACCTCTCTTGTTATATTCCGTGTGACTATGAATTACTCGCGAGGTACATTCAAAACCTTAAAATATTCCTTGCAGACCATCTGCCACTTTAGTAGTTGGCCACTGAGGCATTCTTTTTTTACAGTAGATCTTGCTTTTTCCACAGTTGACATTATCCATTTTAAAAGCTCCAAAGCGTAATGCATCACTTCAGGCATAATTACAACAGTGGAGAAAGGCCCACTTCAGATTTTCTGAAGTATTTCCCAACAAAGCAGTGCCTTAAAGATGTTTCTGTAAAACAATATTTGTCTTTGCAAATGAATCTGTAGCACCTGACAAAGCTCTTAAATCTTACACAATTATTACAATCCAATCATACAATTGTGCTTATGTTTATAGAACAGTCAATGTACTACTGGTAGGTTTGAAACAAATGCTTTCATTAAAAGGTATTATTGTTTGTTTGAATAAGATATGTATAAAGCAAGATTCTGATAAAGCACAATACTTAACTAGTTCTGCAAAGCAGGGAGGACAATAATGACATTGATTGCTAATACAAATGCTAATACATTGAGTGAAAATTAAACTAGAAACAGAAGAAGAGTTTGTGCTAACGAGTAACTTTGCCATAATGCAGTCCAAAATGTCTGTACTGCAAGCATAAAACATCTGAGTTGAGATACCAGGAATATATGCTGCCCGAAAACTGTTCAACACAACAATTTATATAATACATTTACAAATTTTACATAGGGCATGTACTTCCTGTCCACAAATCGTACTTCCTGTTGTCATCTTTTCTAGTCACAATTTTATGTCACCTTTTCCTCTTGTAAGTTCCTAAATCCATATTTTCCATTCAATTCTACTATATTAACTACCACTGGTCACAAAGTAATTTGACGTTTGGCTACTAGTGGCACTGTTCTTATCTTTTGTTCACCAACTATTCAAAACAGGTTCTTCTCACTAACTGAAATTGCTAATATTCAAAATAAGGTTTATAACAACAACTTGTATTTATAGAACACCTTTAAACAGGAAAATGTCCGAAGGCTATGGGAGGGCATATCAGTTCACCAACTCCCACCCTCCCAAGATGAAATTAAGGATTCCTTCTCTCTGTTGAGGTCATTTCTCTGTCTTTATACATTTCTCTATTCACATTGAATGCCAATTTGTAATTTATTCCCCCCACCCCTTGTAAAAGTATCATTTATCTTCGCAGAATATCAATCAGTCCTGAAGAGCGAATTGATCTGAGCCATATTATTTCCCCATGGAGTACTTCATCAATTGCACTTCATGATCAGTTGGCAGGAGGCACTTCTGGGAAGCAATGTAAGTTTGGTCCCCACTTTTACACAACACCTCACCCTTGTTCACATTGAAGCATGAACACAAGAACACAAGAAATAAGAGCAGGAGTAGGCCCATCGAGTCTGCTCTGCCATTCAAAACGATCATGGCTGATCTTAGGATTCAACTCCACTTTCCCGCCTGCTCGCCATACCCCTTGATTCCCATGGCTGAGAGATGTTAAAACTCACCCAAAGGCAGGTGAGCTGAAGTGGCAGATGACCTCAGACTCAGACCTTCAATCTTTTACTTCGAAGTCTAGCTTTCCTACAGGTAAAACTGGCAGGCTGTACAAAAACTATTTGATGTACATGCTTTTGTAAAGCATGAACACCCTGGCTTTGACCACTTTAAGAAAATCTGTTTTGGTTGGCTTAATTAGGATGCAATTGAAAATGGATTTTTGTCATAATTTTGAAAGAAAGCATTTATCACTTATTAGAAAATTCATGTAGTATTTTCTTTCACATTTGTGGCATTTTATTGCAGTAAGGTTCAGCAATTCATAAATCTTCCGATAACAAAAGAGGGAGACCATAAGAAGATAATGCATTAACAGGCAGACTGCATTGGTATTCAGCAGTTATCTTTGGGTTATCAGTGCCAAATCCTGGATAATGTCTTTCACCACATGAACAAACAAGGTAATCGACAATTGGGTGATGTCATAATAATAAATCAATCACACTTTGAGCTAAACACTAACAAAGAATGCTTTGAGGAAAGCAGACTTCAATGGCAGATACAAATACAACATGATCACAAACCTATCAAGTTTTACCAATGTCTAAGGTCAATTCCCCAATACCATTCTGTGGATTTACAGTTACAATAGCCACAAACACCAGATGAAGGATGATGCCTGAAACATCTTATCTTTTTCTTTTAAATATTCATCAGCCGACCGTTTATTTGCAAGATTTGCTGTTTTTCTTTCAGACTTTCTACCATGTGTGGTTTTCTTTGCATTCTCAAATATCTGGCCTCAAGCCAGTTTCTATTAGTTTGGTTTTGATGAGTATTGATAGGTATTGGCTCTACTTCTCCGATCTTCAAAGTAAATAGACTCTGTTTTATAATATGATTTAACCACACAATTGATATTGGTAGGTCTATAGTATGGTGCAGATATACATCAGAATGAATTTATCAAAGTAAGAATGGCATGCTGCTTCATGTCATACTTGACATTTTACATATCAGGAGCAAGAGAAAGTTGCAAAGAGACACTGGACCATTTCCCAGTGACAGCAGAGATGACTGTTTGGAATGGAAAGGGGATGGCAGGGGTGGGGAAGGATTGGATGAGGAGTATAATGGAATGACTGATGTGATGCTATGGTTTTCCAAAGTGCAGGCATATTCCTGGGAGAAACTACCTCTGCATTATAAAAATGTCCCCTTAAAATATTTTCATTTTGCCTCAACACCTTCCCTCTAAATACATATTTCCATTTAATTCCTTTGATACAGCATTTCTTCCTCAAAGACTGCTCTCCGAAAACCCAAGTGCCTAGTATTTTTATCTGTTCTGTCCTCATTCCAACTTTAGAATTAACAACTTTATGATAGTTTGACCTTCTAGTTCCCACCTCATTAATTAGAATCAAATCTAGTACTGCCTTCCCCTTTGCAGGATCTCTCACCTGGGGCTCGATTTTCGTTAAGGAGGCAGGAAACAGGAACCGGGTCTGGTTTTGGGTCAAAAACCTGCCTCATACGGGAAACTGATTCAGGTTGCAATTTTTATATGGGTAATCCTTTAAATGGTATGGAAACGGGTTTCCTGTCCACTTAGAGCCAGTGGGATTGAAAATGGAGGTGCGCCAGATCAAGTGTGGGGCTCATGTAAACAGCCCACTGCAGCCATCATTCAGCCTACTGATTGGCCTGAGGGAGAGATCTGTATTTTGTGCCAAAGCCTTCCACAGCACCAGAGGGAAGTGAGATGTCAGAAGTGAGATGTCAGAGGGGAGCTGGAGGCCTGGCACTAGGGGTTGAGCAGACCCTCGCTTCATTGATGCCGACCTGGATCTAATGCTGCAAGCTATGAGGGGGAGGCGGGAGGTCCGCTTCCCAGAGGCTAGCAGGAGGAAGCAACCTTGTTATGCAGCAGAGCACCTCTCTGTTCAGTGTTATCCCCTCTGTCCCCTTTACCTTCTCCTCTCTTACGTCCTGGTCCTCCCCCAATGAGGTTTCCTGCCAGGGCCTCACTATCCTCAAGGTCCAGACCTCTCTGGAGGGCCATGTTATGGGGAGTGCAGCAGACCACGACAATGACCCTTGTAGGAGGGTATTGGAGGGCACCACCCAACCAATCCAAGCACCAGAATCACACCTTCAGAAACTCGATGGCCTGCTCAATGGTTGGCCTGCTGAGCAGATGGCATTGATTGTTTGACCTCTGTATCGGGCTCCCATAGATGGGTCAGTAGCAATCTCTTCAAGGGATTTTCCTAGTCCCCTTGGATCTATCCATGCACTTTGGGCAATGGAGTGAAGGACCAAGGCAAACTGGACTGGAAGAGGATGAAGGAATCATGTCAGCTGCCAGGAAAGGGAGCACACACATGGAGGAAGCTCCCATTGTGGTCGTGGACCACTTGGACGTTGAGGAGGTGGAAGCCCTTCCTGTTGATGGATCTCACTGGCCAGTCACTGGGTGCCTTGATGGCCACATGGGTGCAAGCGGTGATACCCTGCACCTGAGGGAATCCACTGATGGAGGCTGAACCCAATGTCCTCCGTGCCATAGAGTCCTTGAGCCATAGAGTTATACAGCACAGAAACAGGCTGCACAGATTCATTCTTTGTCAAAGTGGGTGTAGTCTACCTTCCTGAAAATGGCATCCATGACCTGCCTGATGGCCTAATGAGCTGTCGACTACGAGATGCTACCTAGGACCACAGCTGATCCCTGGAGCGGCCAGTTGCATAGACGCTTAGGGCAACGGAGACCCACGGTAGCAGGTAGGGCACTGCCATGGGGGCTTTGAGGCCTCAGGTCATTGAGGATCAGAGTAGACAGATCCGAGACATCCGCCTGGATAGGCGTAGCCTCCTACAGTACTGGCGCTTTATCATTTGCAGGTAGCTGACTCTTGGGCTGTGCACCTGATGTCTTGGGTAGCACCTTCCTCCCCTCGCAGCCCCCCACTGTGCTCCTCTGACCTTCTGCTGTCCAGGAGGTTGCATCTACCACAGCTCATCCTGGCTGCTGTGTCCAATGTCAGTCGCCTGTTCCCATCTGAACTCCCTCAGCTGAGCTTTGTGTGTTCACCAGACCTTCCCCTGCCAACCCCAGCTACCCAAGTGATGCCAGAGGCCTTATATCCCTCTCCAAATTCCTGCCGCTCACCACTAAGAAAAGCAAGTCTTACAGCTGCAGCTGTGGCACATTTGAAGCAGCTGTGCTTCACATTGTGCCTCTGCAGTATTTTAATTAGCCCTTCCCATAGCCATCATGGCCCCTCAATGTGTTCATGACTTGAACACACTGTCATTTTCCAAACATGGTGTTTTCCACATTCCCAGCCTTTGAAAATCAAAACCTGGTGCTGACAAGCCTGTTAAAGAGCTCTTCAATGAGCTCAACAGACAATTAATTGGAGGCGAAGGCCCAACCCGTTCCCTCTCTCCCGGCATCCCTTTAAAAATTGCGTCACATTCTGGAGGCGGCAGGTCCCAGTGCCGACCTCCGAGAACGCAATCTTCAAATCGCGCTCACCTCCGCACTCGCACTCAGCAGGCTTTAAAAATCTGGCCCCTGGTGTTTAGGAACAGAAACTGAAGGACTTCAATGAACCTTCTCATGCATACAGATTGCCCCCATGATAAATCTCAGCCAATGTCAAGAAGATAGATAACAAATAGTTTCTTCCTTTCCCATTGCAGGATTTTATTGGTTGACTCGATGAAGTCCCAAACCTTAGTACTTGGGAAGCAATAAAACATTTGGGATTCCTGGTCATGCTTAATCACTCTTACCATGGAGTAATCTATGAGTAACCCATGGAGCACTACCTTTAACTATTACTCTCACAGCACCTTGCTGTATGGCTGTGAAACATGGATGACTGACAGCTACTCGGAAAAGAAGCTCAATAATTTCCATTCTCGCTGTCTGCGGCGCATTATGGGTACATCCTTGCAGGACAAAATCACAGTCCTCTCAAAGGCACAGCTCCCAAGTGTGTGGCACTAATCAAACGGAGGCGGTTTCGATGGATCGGATACATCCGCAGGATGAAAGACAGTCACATACCCAAGGATCTTCTGTATGGTAAGGTAGCCGGGGCCAGACAACCAGTAGGGTGCCCAAAGCTTCAAAGATGCTTGCAAGCGTGACAGGCAGGCCCTAAACGTCGACTATCGTACTTGGGAGCCACTAGCTGGCAAAAGTGAGAAATGGCGATACATCCTGTGGACTGGTGTGCACTACCACGATGACCAGTTGCTACAGCAGTTTGGCAACAGGCAGGTGCCAACGTCA
Source organism: Heterodontus francisci (assembly GCF_036365525.1). Taxonomy (NCBI): domain Eukaryota; kingdom Metazoa; phylum Chordata; class Chondrichthyes; order Heterodontiformes; family Heterodontidae; genus Heterodontus; species Heterodontus francisci. Next base: position 68,074,516 of record NC_090377.1, on the reverse strand, counting down.
AAAACAACAACTCACAGCATCACTTGGCAGCTTCATGTGCAGCACTTGTGGCAGAACCTGCCTCTCAAGGATTGGCCTTCACAGTCATCAACAAAGGTACACCAAAAGAAGACACCCTACCTAAATGGATTGCTTGCTACGTGTACATCATCTTTCATAGATAGAAGGATGCCAACAACATTTCTTTTAATCTGATCTGTTCCCTATTCATTTGAGCACACAGCAGCACAGTGGCGCCGTGGTTAGCACCGCAGCCTCACAGCTCCAGTGATTTGATTCTGGTGGTTTGATTCTGGGTATTGCCTGTGTGGAGTTTGCAAGTTTTCCCTGTGACCGCGTGGGTTTTCGCCGGGTGCTCCAGTTTCCTCCCACAGCCAAAGACTTGCAGGTTGATAGGTAAATTGGCCATTATAAATTGCCCCTAGTATAGATAGGTGGTAGGGGAATTAAGGGATGGTGGGGATGTGACAGGAATATGGGATTAATGTAGGATTAGTATAAATGGGTGGTTGAGCCGAAGGGCCTGTTTCAGTGCTGTATCTCTAAATAAATAAATAAATATTTGCTGTGTTGTTGGCCTGTTTGGGGTTACCGTTCAGTGCAGTTCCATTCTTCTTGACCTCCAGTCAGTGCTGAAAATCTAGTTCCACAGGTTTCTGCCTTTTGTATTTATATGCTGTAGGGCTATCATTCATATATTAATTTGCTGCACTATGTTCCTCTATCTCAATGGTGACAACTTCTTGGAAGTAATATCCAGATACTGTTCCTCCTTGTGTTTAAAGCACAGTGTAGCTACTTAGCTCTCCAGCACACAATTAGTTTATTGAGGGTCTTAAATTAGACAGTATTTTATGCAAGCCTACTCCCCTAGATATCTTGTGGATCCAGGATGGTCTACACCCTGTAAGCTTTAACAGGCATCTCAGTGTCTAATAATGAGTGTTCATTGTCAATTTTTTGGAATGTACTTTCATAAACTAACTTCTCCCCAGTTCTGCCTCCATTAGTACCACTTTTCTTTAATTGAGAAAATTTGATCTTGCACTGAAAAAGTCACTCGACTGTAAGTCTTAAGTATAATTTTAAAAATATTTAAACTCATTATACACAGCTATTTACAATACAATCTTGAAGACCTATATTGAGGGGAAATCTGAACTTTATATAAAACAATCAAAAAATGTGTCAACTGTATCCAATGGCACTGAAGTCACAATCACAGTTAGAAGTTAAATCTAAATTAGATTAAAAACAGATTATCAATGGAGTGTAGTTCCGCTCTAGATGCAATGTTCCAGATGCAGCAAAAATTGGTATGCGCTGTACTTTAAATGTTGCAGATTAACTGTCACTTTCACACTAAATTGAATTCTATTTTTAGCAACATCCAAATCCATTTATCTTTCATCATAAATATCATCAGTAACATTCGGTAACCAGGGTGACAGCATCCATAGTGACTGCTGATAGAGACTTTGCGTTATCAGTACTCAAAAGTTCCAATGTAAAGCAAACAGTACCAATTATAAAACTAACTGAAGATGTGGATAAACCTCCGCAATTAGTTATAAACTGCTGGAGCTTTACTTCAGTAATTTATGAACTTTGCAAGAATTTCTCAATCTGATTACAGCCTTGTATTCACTACTTTGTGTGCATTATTTTTTTAACATTAGAGAAGATTAGTATGGAATATGTTGCTGAGAAAGTAGGTTTCCATCCTGAAATATTAACAAGTTTATGCTATACCTTCCATATTGTTTTAAAGTGCATGGTATGAAAATGGTTACCGATAACTGGGTAGAAGTCGATAAAATGTACAACTGACTTCATGCCCAAGAATGTTAGTGAGTTCTCAGCTAAGCCCATAATAATGGTGAATTCAAACTAGTACTGGTGTTTACACATAATGAATTTAAGGGACAAAAACAGAAAATGCTGGAAATACTCAACAGGTCAGGCAGCAACTGTGGAGAGAATAGCACAGCCCATTTCAGGTTGATGCCCTTTCATCAGAATGCTTGTTATGAATTTAAGGCAATTGCCCATCCCTAATTGCCCTCGAGAAGGTGGTGGTGAGCTGCCTTCTTGAACCGCTGCAGTCCTTGGGGTGTAGGTACACCAACAGTGCTGTTAGGGAGGGAGTTCCAGGATGTTGACCCAGCTACAGTGAAGGAATGACGATTGACGATATAGTTCCAAGTCAAGATGGTGTGTGGCTTGGAGGGGAACTTGCAGCTGGTGGTGTTCCCATGCATCTGCTGCCCTTGTCCTTCTAGGTGGTAGAGGTCGTGGGTTTGGAAGTGATGCTGAAGGAGCCTTGGTGAGTTACTGCAGTGCACCTTGTAGATGGTACACACATAATTAATGTGGATTACAGGAGCAGGTCAGAGGCTGGGAATTCTGCTGCGAGTAACTCACCTCCTGGCTTCCCAAAGCCTTTTCAACACCTACACAGCACAAAAGTCAGGAGTGTGATGGAATATTCTCCACTTGCCTTGATGAGTGTAGCTCTAACAACATTCAATTAGCTCAAGACCATCAAGGACAAAGCAGACTGCTTGATTGGCACCCGATTCACCACCTTAAACATTCACTCCCTCCACTACTAGTGCACTGTAGCTGCAGTGTGTACCATCTACAAGATGCATTGCAGCAATCCACCAAGGCTTCTTCAACAGCACCTTCCAAATCTGTGACCTCTACCAGCTAGCAGGACAAGGACAGAAGACACATGGCAACTTCCCCTCCTAGTCACACACCATCCTGACTTGGAAATATATTGCCATTCCTTCATCGTCATTTGGTCAAAATCATGGAACTCCCTCTCTAACAGCACTGTGGATGTACCTACACCACACCAACTGCAGTGATTCAAGAAAGCGGCTCACCACCACCTTCCCAAGGGCAATAAATGCTTGTGATACCCACATCCCATAAACAAATAAAGAAAAGCTGCACTCTGTAAGGTCTGCCATAATTAGAAAACAGGTATTTGTCAAATAGGTACTGAGGAACTCTGAGGCTTATGATAACAGCTACCTGGAGGTCAGGTACGGCAGACCTGCTCATATCTCCTGCTGGGTGTGTGCATTAAGTAAACAGTCATCAGAAAAACAGGAGTTAGTAAATGATCTTCATGCTGTCCTTCACAAACTGTGGAGTCTACTCAAGTTAAGAAGTTTCAAAATGTACAAAGTTTGATAAACACACCTGCATTTAGATCTTTCATGACATCAATTATTGTTTTAAAGATACTCTGTGCAAGAACACAACCCTCCTTGGCCCTATTGGAGGTTTTAAAAAGAACACTCACTCTAACCAGTATACCAGCAGAAACAATCTGAACAAAGATTTTTGGACAAGTCTGGCATTTGTAAAAGGAGAACTGATCCAGTCCTTCCCACACCATTTTGGTTGAGTTGCAGTGGGAGATAGAAAAAGAATCCTCTAAAACCTGATGATGAAGGAAGGTCCATCAAGTCTTAATGCCAGGTAGGATTAATGGAGAAAATATCAAATCAATCTCAAGTTGAAGAACGTTTTCTTGTTGCTGACAAAACGAGAAATGAACTGAGCCACAGATTTACAGATCTAATATGCAGAGTGGGCTAGAGAGATTGCAAGGCTGTTGTGGCTACTATAATGGTGAAAAATCCATTTGGATGGCAACCTGTTCACTTTTATGTGAAAGATTAATAAAGAAATAAAAATAATGGGCGTCATGGATTTACACAAGCAACTGTTTTCATTCATGAAATTCCTTATAGACTTGTCACAGAATTAAAGTCAAGGTTACCACCACAAGAAATTATTACAAATATTTTCATACATAGGGTTAGCAGAACATGGACTGCTTTATCACGAGTGGCTATTGGGGCAGGGATTTCAATATTTAAAAGCAAGCTAGATAAATATTTGAAAAGTAACTATGTAAAAGAATGTGGGGAGGGAATGGGGAAAAGCAAAGAGTAGACAGCTCTAGTTGAAGAGCGAGCACCAGCACAGGAATAATGGACAGAACTATCTTCTTCTATGCCACAAATTTTATGATTCAGATCCACTAGGTGTCGCTTTTGCTGTATCATGCATATTCTGACAAAGGAGCACCTATATACAGGACTCCTAACATGAGAAAGAGAAAAAATAGTGTTCTTCATGACATATTTCAGGAAGAACAGATGTGGTTGGAAGAGATCTAATTACTGTAATCATCTATACTGAAGCATACACATTTGACAGCTTTGAAACCATTATATGAATAAGACACAGCAGCAAGACTGTAAGATTCATTATGTTCTCGACTCACCAGCCCTGGACTGTTACTATCAGTGCACTTAGCTATGTATTACATCGGATCAGTTTAATGTGCAACCATACCAGAAGCTTTGTGTCTTTACAATTCTACTGCTGACAATGGTAGTTATTCTACAGATGACAGGCATCATATATATGTCAACTTCTCTCTCAATCATTTATCATTGCAAATCAGATTTCAAGTCACACAAAACCATTTCATATATATGTGTCACATTTTTCCCAGATGGCATAGTCTAGAATATTTTAAAATATGCAATTATTTTCCAGAATATTATATCGATTTATATGGCTGGAAATTACATTTGGCAATTTACACATTCAAATGCTACACCTGTGTCCAGTATTTTAACGGAGCTGTTGACCTGTTTTCATCATTACAATGACTGGTTTTAATGGTTGAAATAAATGGATTAATGTCTCATTAAATAGTGGGTACAGAAATTTCATATTAATGTGTTAAATATTGATTAACATCATGAGTTGTAAATTCTAGATTTTACATTCTAGCCTTATAGATATTGGGGAAGGAAAGTCTAGGTGAGAACCTTCTGGATAGAATTTTCCCAGCCCCAGCGTGGCTGAGAGGCTGGCATGTGGCAGTCGTCATCATTGTAGAGGTGTCCGTGGGGGCACCTGCAGAGGCTGCTGCACCGGATTCATTGCAGGGGCAGCCTCCATCATAGGGCCCTGCTGCACAGATGGTCCCTCAGTCAGAGGGACAAATGAAGCTAATGATGATGATGGCACCCCGTGAGGGGTGGTACTCTCATCCTCCTCGTTGACTTCCTCAGCCCTTGGCAGATGTTCCAGATGGCTGGAGGGGGCCACCAATTGGGGTGCAACTGGCATCCACTCCAAACATCTCTGCACCATCAGTGCCACTAACTGGTCCATGTTGCAGAGTGTGGCGTGTATTCTGTGAATGACAGTGCACAGTTCCTGCATACACTCTTGAGTGCTGCCATATATGGCTCTTCACAAGGCTGGCCACTCTCTTTACCTGTGATGAAGGGAGCAAAGATGCTTGAACAGGGACAGTGAAACCTCTGGACAGATGTGCAACATTCATTGATGATAAGAGTGCATCTATTTCAGGCTGCATCGTCAATGGAAGTGTTCTCACAGGCAGCTCAAAGTGAGTTCCAGACCATGCCATCCCCCTGGGTTACAAAGGCGCAGCTGATACGTGCCTGAATCAGATGATCCCTGACATTGATGGCATCCTCATAAGACCTTCAAGTCCTGTGCCAGGCCCGGCCACCTCCCTGGGCAGCCGAGGCACCTCTGTGTTCTGCATCTTCCTGATCCACTTCCTCTTCCATGTCCTCCTCCTCCTCTTCCTCTGATGAACTGTGTCAATCTCATGCTTCAACCTCTTCAAGGTCTACACCTCTCTGGAGGGCCATGTTATGGGGAGTGCAGTAGACCGCCACAACGTGCAAGACCCTTGCAGGAGTTTCCTGCAGGACACCACCCGAACAGTTCAGGCGCAGGACCAGCATCTTCAGAAGCCTGAAGGCCTGCTCAATGGCGGTGCTTGTCAGCAGGTAGCTTTGCTTGTAGCGCCTAGTGGCTTCCTCTCAGCCTCACGTAAAGGGTGTTAATTGTATATCAGTTGTTCAATAATTTGCAGGTGGAGGGTGTTAATTGGGGTTTTACTTGAGCACATATAAAGAAACATTTTCTGAGACTGGTTGAGGTTTTCAGTGAGGAGCTACATGTTTGTAATCCTTCTACTCTGTAAAATAAATGTAAGACTGAGTAAAGATTGGCTCCAGCGTCATCCTTCAACAACAAGCTTTCTGGAATAGAACATAGTAGCAGAGGATGGTTGCCTAAAGGTGGATGGAAACTAAGAACACTTTTTTTCACATAGAAAAATAAAATCCCTGTGGCTACTGTGGAAAATTGCAGAAAGCAAGTGGAAATTGTCAGGGTATGATTACCCTCTGATGTTCTCTGAGTCTGAACCATATGACGAGTGGAATAATGAAGTGGATATGTGGACATGGGTTACGTCCCTACCAAAGAGGAAACAAGGTATGTCCTTGGTGGTGTCACTTCCTACCAGTGAAGGATTTTGTGAGGTGGATGCTCATCAGTTGGATACTGATAAATGTTTGGATCTTCTGTTAGAATTCTTGGATGAAATTTACAAGAAGGATGACCTATTAAATGCCATTGAGGCATGGTCAGACTTTGATAGATTTTGGAAACCAGCATATCATGGATTTTAACAGACTGTATAGAAGATTGAGGAAATTCAATTTAGAGATCCCTGGTTCAGTGCTGGCATTTAAATTGCTAGATTGTGCTAGGGTGTCACATATGGACAGGCTCCTGGTTCTAAATGGGGTTCAGTTCTTGGAAAAAGACTCCCTGTTGGATCAGATGTCTGTTACCTTAAAAAAATTCCTGGGGAAACAGCTATTTCCTGCAGCCTTGGTAGAAAAACAGAACATTCTTCAGTGACAAAAAGAATGGAAGACTCAATGATTGCCAGATTTCGAAATGGTCCAGATACTGGACTCAGGCATCAGCACAATGGAAGAGTTAAAAGCAGGAGGAATAAGGATGAAAGTACCTTTAGCAGGTCTGGCTATTACAGCAGAAGTCAGAATTGGAACAGCAATCATAGGCGAATGAATCCCAGGAACAGTTAATAGGTGCTTCAGGTGTGAATCAAAGTATCATTATGCAATGAAGTGCCCAAAATGGAGAGACAGGGTCAACAAAATGACACATGGCACAGATAATTCTGAGGCAGAAGAGGAAGATAATGATGAATCTGAATGAATTGTACTAGTCACAAGGAGTTTTAGTCCTGTGATGAATGTGTTAGTTGTGGATCCATTCAACTGTACTGTGTTAGATAGTGCTTGCACTTTGACAGTATGTGGGACAGATTGGTTAAAATGTTATCTGGATTCACTCAATTGTGAGGATCGAAGAAAGATTAAAGAATACAAGAATGCTACCTGCTTTAGGTTTGGTAATGACAACACATTGAAATCACTAAAGGAAGTTGTAATTCCATGTAAAATGTAGCTGTAACTTTATCAGTACTGATGTAGTCTCGAGTGAGATTCCTTTACTATTGAGTAAACCTTCTATGAAAAAGGCACAAATGAAACTTGATATGGAGCATGATAAGGCAATTGCTTTTGGAAAGTCAGTGAATTTGCAGTTTACCCAGTCAGGGCATTATTTTATCACTTTAATAAAACCTGATGTTTCTAGTTAGTGTTAGGGAAGTATTAATGGCATCAGATGATAAAAAGTCAGAGACAAAAAAAGCAAATTGTCTGAAAGTTGCACAGACAATTTGCTCACCTATCTTGTCAAAGATTAAAAGCCTTGCTAAAGGGTGCAGGTGTGATTGATGAAGCAAATACGAGGACAATAGAAGAGATTAGTGAGAAGTGTGAAATCTGTGAAAAGTATCGGAGGTCACCATCACATTCTATTACAAGCCGTCCATTGCACATGACGTTAACAAGATAGTTGCCATGGATTTAAAGCTATGGGAGAAAGACAGAAATATTTTCATTCTACATTTTATAGACCTGGCAACCAGATTTAGTCTTTCTGCAATGATGCATAGCAAAAACAAAAGGGTGATTATAGATAAAATCATGGAGAAATGGATAGGGACTGGACTTGGAGCACCAGCTAAGTTTTCGACTAATAATGGAGGGGAATTTGCCAATGACGAGTTCAGAAACATGAGTGAAAACATAAACATTATGGTCATGAATACAACAGCTGAAAGCCCTTTCAGCAACGGGCACTGTGAAAGGAATCATGTGGTAATCGATGAAATCCTGCATAAAATCTTAGCTGACCAACCAAACTGCAAGTTTACTACTGGCCTGCAAAGAGTTTGCTTCAGATGGTTGGAGGGTATAGTCCCTAACAATTGGTATCTTGGCGAAATTCCAAATTGCCTTTTGTACTGTGTGACAGTCCTCCTGCTCTTGAAGGTACCACGATTAGTTCCAATTTCTATGCACATTTGAATGCTTTACATGCATGGAGAAGGGCTTTCATCAAGGTTCAGGTCTTGGAGAAAATTCTGAGAGCTCTAAGGCATTGTATAAGGCCATCTGAAAGCGAAGGCCATAGGGAATGGAAAGGTTCTGGTAAGGTATTAGGTTATGTTGGTAAGACAGTAATTATCAAACATGGAAATCAAACTGTTCAGGTTCATTCCCCATGATTAGTTGGGATTGATTGCAAAATTTCAGAATCTGAGCCACCGATAGAAGGAAACGAGGCACCGTGTACCTCAAATGCTCATGTGTTTTGTGATGAAGGTCCTGAGGAACAGAATACGGTAGATCAAGGGTTGTACAGTGGTAATGTGAGTGAACACAATGTACAGGACAGAGCTATCACAACCAAAGGTCAATTGCCCCAAATAAGTACTTGGGAGATGTATATTCCAGAGGGGTCTAATGAATGGAGGGATGCGACAATTGTGGAACGTGCAGGAAAATCCACTGGCAAGTTTAAATATTTTTTGAATGTTCAGGATGATGGTCAAGAAGCAAGGTCCATGGCAGAATGGGGTGAAAAAGTGGAGAGGAAGAAAACAAAATGAAAGTTTTAATAGTGGGTCTGGAAGTGATTCTTGCATCAGGAAATGAACTGGAGAAACAGCCTCTGAAAGTCCAAGAGGGAGATCTTACAGTCGTAGTCCCGAAAGGATCAAAGTTCGAGTAGAGGTCATAGTTTGAACAGATTACGCAACGAAGTGAAGACTAAAGAACAGTCTTGCAATAGAACCACAAGTTCTCATGACCGTGAGGTTTTGGTGGCTGCCAATAAACTTGAGGATGAACTAATAAGAGAGGCAAAACAAAAGGAATTAGAGAGTTGGAGAGAGTTTGGTGTTTATTCTGATGTACCAGATAGGGGACAGCCAGCCTCGTCACATAGATGGATTTGTATTGAAAAAGTTCTTCCAGATGGGGCTTATAAAGCTAAAGTGAGGCTTGTTGCAAGAGGTTTTGAAGAGCGACTGGTAATACCGCTGTTAGAGTGGACTCTTCTATAGCTGGAAAAGTAATTTTGAAAATCATTTTAGCTCTTTCGGCCACATATTCATGGGAGTGCAGATCAAGCTACATAAAAGCCGTGCTGCTGAAAGGTGATACTTTACAGGGAGAAGTGCTTCTGAAACCACCTGAAGATGCAGCAGGTGCAGAAAGAAAATTATGAAAACTAAACACATACGTCTATGGCCATAATGATGCTTCCAGGGTATGGTAATTCTCAGTGTTCAAATAAAAGCCGATACTGCAAAGTTTTATTGTTTTCATAAAGGGAAGCTTTCAGGCATCTTCATGATGCACGTTGATGATTTCTTATGGAGTGGTACTGCAGGTTTAGAGAAATGCGTTATTAATAAGATTAGAGTAGAATTTAAGATTGTGAGTCAGGCTTGTGGGGCTTTTAAATATATTGGTTTAGATCTTAAGCAGAGTAAGTCTGCAATAACTTTAAATCAACAATCCTATTTAGAGAGTGTTACTCCCATCCTGGTTAATTGTGCTAGGACATCACAGAAAGATGATGAGATATCTAAAGAGACAGAACAATTGCGAAGCCTGATTGGTCAATTAAACAGGTTCTGCTAGTTTTGATGTGCTGGAGTTCAGTACTACGATGAAACACCCAAAAGAAGAGAATGTTTTAAGGGCAAAAAAAACATTCAAAAAATTTAATCTGGAGAAATGCGTACTTAAGCTCCCATCCTTAGGTTATCCAAAGAATATGAAGCTAATCATTTTTAGCGATGCTTCACATGCTACTTTTCCTGATGGATATTCAAGTGGTTGTTGGAGGTCAATCACCTCTGTCCCAGGACCTCACTGCAGGAGTTCCTCAGGGTCGTGTCCTAGGCCCAACCATCTTCAGCTGCTTCATCAATGACCTCCCTCCATGAGGTAAGAAGTGGGGATGTTCGCTGATGACTGCACAATGTTCAGCACCATTCGTGACTCCTCAGATACTGAAGCAGTCCATGTCTATATGCAGCAAGAGCTGGATAACATCCAGGCTTGGGCTGATAAATGTCAAGTAACATTCGCGCTACACAAGTGCCAGACAATGACCATCTCAAACAAGAAAGAATCTAACCATCTCCCCTTGACGTTCAATGGCATTACCATCACTGAATCCCCCACCATCAACACCTGGGGGGGTTACCATTGACCAGAACTGAACTGGACCAGCCACATAAATGCTGTGGCTACAAAAGCAGGTCAGAGGCTGGGAATTCTGCGGCGAGTAACTCACCTCCTATCTCCCCAATGTCTGTCCACCATCTACAAGGGACAAGTCAGGAGTGTGATGGAATAGTCTTCATTTGCCTGGATGGGTGCAGCTCCAGCTACACTCAAGAAGCTCGACACCATCCAGGACAAAGCAGCCGTCTTGACTTGCACCCCATCCACCACCTTCAACATTCACTCCCTCCACCACCGACACACAGTGTCAGAAGTGTGTACTGTATACAAGATGCATTGCAGTAACTCACCAAGGGTCCTTTAACAGTACCTTCCAAACCCGCGACCTCTACCACCTAGAAGGGCAAGGGCAGCAGATGCATGGGAACACCACTACCTGCTAGTTCCCCTCCAAGCCACACACCATCCTGACTTGGAACTATATTGCTGTTCCTTAACTATCACAGGGTCAAAATCCTGGAACTCGCTTCCTAACAGCACTGTGAGTGTACCTACACCCCAAGGACTGCAGCGGTTCAAGAAGGCAGCTCACCAATACCTTCTCAAGGGCAATTAAGGATGGACAATAAATGCTGGCCTAGCCAGCGATGCCCACATCCCACGAATGAATAAAAAAAGTTGGTTTCATAATATCTCTGATGCTTGAAAATGGGAAATGTTATCCTTAAGTTTGGGAAGCTAAGAAAATAAAAAGGGTTTGAGCTGCGGAAACACTGGCTCTTGTGAAGGCAGTGGATATGAGGTTCTCTTTGTCAAATATTTTAGGTGAGATTCTGTACAAGGGGCAGACTGAAGATAGGATAACTATTGAATGTTATGCAGGTAATCATTCCTTGTAGGATAATGTACACTCTACAAATTGTGTGAGTGAGAAAAGACTACAGATTGACCTTGCTGGATTGAAACAAATGCTGGAACGAAAGGAAATCTCTAAACTTAAATGGATAGATGCAAGTCGTCAGCTAGCTGATTGTTTTACAAAACAAAATGCTTGTACAAAGAAATGGTTAGGGGGCCTAGATGAGGGGCATCTCGCAATGTAATGCTTTGTACAGAATATGGAATTTTTTTTCATTTATTTCAAAATATTGTTTGTGCATGTTAAACTCTAAGTTTTATTCTAAGAGAAAGAAGGGAATCTGTTATGACCAGGTGAGAAAGAGGTCTAGGGGTCCCTTTCAGCCTGCACCTGGTCTTACTGTAACAGAGTTTAATTTTTAAACACACCATGTTTTTTTAGATCCCCCTTGGTGAATCCTTGTTTGCTGCTTTCCAATTATAAGGCAAAGAAACCAGCACAAAGAGACTTTCTTAGGTTTAAAGAAGAAAAGTTAAAATTTATTAAACTTAAACTCTAATTCAGTTAACGCCTATGGATCCATGACACGCCCATGCTAGCATGCATACGTGATATACACATGCAAATAGAGACAGAAAAGAGCAGAAGAAAAATAAAGTGAAAAAGTTTGAGGCAATATCTGAACAGTTGGTGTTATGGTTCTTCGAGCTCACTGTAGACTTGTTGATTGTAGGTAGATCTTGCATTTCGTTGGGGCCCAGTATTCGTCTTAAACCTTCTTCACTGGAAGAGACTTTTCTCTCTTGGGGTTCATGTGTCATCAGTGGATTCGGAGGCTTGTGAGAAAGAGATGGGAGCAGACAGGAAAGAGATCTTCTCAGTCTAGGAGCAAACAGCTTTCTGCCCAAACTGTTTGTACAAATTCAAAAAAACTCAGGCTGCCCAGCAGGTTAGTCATGTGACTAGCTGGTTTGACCATGTCCATTTGTTTATTCGGCCATCTTAGCAGTCAACCTGGAATGCGAGCTCCCCCACCTTCAACGTCTGGTGATCAAAAGTCCATTGTGGGTTGAATATGTTAGGCTGCTTTGTCCTTCCAAACACTGTCTGCTAATATGCAAACATCCCTTCCAGCCACGGCCGATCTGTTCAATAAATCCTCCCCTCACTCCAGTAACAGTTTAAAATCAATGTTCATGACAAAATTACTGTGCCTCATTCTTGGCAGGTGGGTACCTAGCATGACAATCTCAATTGTTTAATTATAGGCAGGTGGAGGGTGTTACTTGGGGTCTTACTTGAGCACCTATAAGGAGACACTTACTGAGATTGATGGAGGTTTTGAGTAAGAAGCTACATGTTTCTAATCCCTTTAATCTATAAAATAAATGTAAGACTGAGTAAAGATTATCTCCAGCATCATCCTTCAACAGCAAGCTTTATGAAGTAGAACAAAGGTGTGAGCAGCCATCTATTCAAGAGATATCCCAGATCCCCTAGAATTCATCCACAGAGTTTGGGGTGTAGAATGAAGAGCTGTGGCACCCTGGACTGCTGGAGGAAAAAGGAGTCATGGCAGCTGCCAGGAAAGCAAGTACACACATACAGGAAGCTCCCTACTGCCCTAGCTCTAAACTCGCATCTTTCTGCAGTTTCTCACCTATCTCTCCTCTTGCCACTCTGAGCTTATCTTGTCCATGAGACCCACCTCCTTCTCTATCGACCCTATTCCCACTAAACATCTGACCACCCAACTTCCCCTCCTGGTCCCCGTGTTAGCCGATATTGTTAATGGTTCTCTCTCTTCAGGTGTTGTCCCTCTCTCCTTTAAATCTGCTGTCATCATTACTCACGTCAAAAAAACAAGCCTTGACCCCACAGTCCTTGCAAGCTACCATCCCATCTCCAAACCTCCCTTTACTCTCTAAACATGAACATGTTGTCATGTCCCAAATCCATTCCCATCTTTCCCAGCACTCTATGTTTGAATCCCTCCAATCAGGTTTCCGCCCTTGCCACAGTACCGAAACAGCTCTTATCAAAGTCACAAATGCTCCGATGTGACTGTGACAAAGGTAAACTTTCCCTCCTCATCCTTCTCGACCTGTCTGTAGCCTTTGACACAGTTGACCATGCTATTCTCCTCCAATGCTCTCCACTGTCATCCAGCTGGGTGGAACAGCTCTCACCTGGTTCCATTCTTATCTATCTAATCGTAGCCAGAGAATCACTTGCACTGTTCTCGCACTGTTACTTCTGGTGACCTCCAAGGATCTATCTTTGGCCCCCTCCTATTTTTCATCTACATGCTGCCCCTCGGCGATACCATCCAAAAGCACAGCTTTAGTTTTCACATGTATGCTGATGACACTCAGCTCTACCTCACTACCACTTCTCTGGACTCCTCCACTGTTGCTAAATTATCAGACTGCTTAACTGACATCCAGTACTGGATGAGCAGAAATTGCCTCCAATTAAATATTGGGAAGACAGAAGCCTTTGTTTTCGGTCCCCACTCCAAACTCTGTTCCCTTGCCATGTACTTCATCCTTCTCCCTGGCAACAGTCTGAGACTAAACCAGTCTGTTCGCAACCTCAGTGCCATACTTGACCCTGAGATGAGCTTCCGACCACTTATTTCTACCTCCATAACGTTGCCCGATTTCGCACATGTCAGCTTATCTGCTGCTAAAACCCTCATTCATGCTTTCGTTACCTCTAGACTTGACTATTCCAATGCACTCCTGGCTGGTCTCCCACATTCTACCCTCCAAAACTCTGCTGCCTGTATCTTAACTCGTACCCAAGTCCCATTCCCCTATCACCCCTGTGCTCACTGTCCTACAGGGGCTCCCAGTCAAGCAACATTTTAGAGTCATAGAATCATACAGATCTACAGCACAGAAACAGGCCCTTTGGCCCATCATGTCTGTGCTAGCCATCAAGCAGCTAACAATTCTAATCCCATTTTCCAGCACTTGGCCCGTAGCCTTGTATGCTATGGTGTTTCAAGTGCTCATCTGGATACTTCTTAAATGTTGTGAAGGTCCCTGCCTCTACCACCTCTTCAGGCAATGCATTCCAGATTCCAACCACCCTTGCTACCTTGCAATGTCGGAGAATGGGTGGCACAGTGGTTAACACCGCAGCCTCACAGCTCCAGGGACCCGGGTTCTATTCTGGGTACTGCCTGTGCGGAGTTTGCAAGTTCTCCCTGTGATCGCGTGGGTTTTCGCCGGGTGCTCCGGTTTCCTCCCACCGCCAAAGATTTGCAGGTGATAGGTAAATTGGCCATTGTAAATTGCCCCTAGTGTAGGTAGGTGGTAGGGAATATGGGATTACTGTAGGGTTAGTATAAATGGGTGGTTCTTGGTCAGCACAGACTCGGTGGGCCGAAGGGCCTGTTTCAGTGCTGTATCTCTAAATAAATAAAAATTATATTGGAGATGGCCTCTGTAAACACGTCACAATGGTATTACACCGTGCTGCCAGCATCGGTTTATTGGGAAATTTTCCTGGGTCTGTGATTGTAAAAGAACTGCGCAGAAGAATTTTGAAGCAGTCTTGTTCTTCAGCCTGACTGACATATGGCCCTCACCCATGGAGTGAAAAACAGCCATTCAACATCCCACAATGCTGTGACAGGTGGGAACCTTTGTACAGCTGCAGTATTTGGGACAGGTTCTTGGCAAGGTCAAAGCAGCAGGTATGACTTCCATCTTGTCACACTTTCAGCAGCAAAATGGCACTTTGGAATTTCCACCCAGGGTGTCCAAGTTACTTGTCTAGAGTTAGATGTACACCATGAACCTTGCTGAGATTTAAATTGATGTTCTCATTACTCTACATATATCTCACATTGCAGATACAAACAGGTCCAGGAGTTTTGATTTAGAATTTACCCACCAATGAGGCAACAGCCCTTTTCAAACCACCACACCACAAAATACAAACAGGATAATTTACTAGAATGATACCAGGGATGAAAGACTTCAGTTATGCAGGAAAACTAGAGAAACGAGTGTTGTTCTCCTTACAGCAGAGAAGATTAAGGGGAAATTTGATAGAGGTGTTCAGAGTCTTCAAGGATTTTGATAGAATAAATAAGGGGAACCTGTTTCCAATGGCAGAAGCATCAGTCACCAAAGGACACAGATTTAAGGTGATTTGCAGAAGAACCCCAGAGGTGACATGAGGGAAACACTTTTTATGTAATGAACTGTTATGAACTGGAATGCACTGCCTGAAAGGCTGGTGGAAGCAGATTCAACAACAACTTTCAAAGGAGAATTGAATAAATCCTTGATTAGGAAAAAGGTGCTGGGCTATGGGGAAAGAACATGGGAGTGGGACTAGTTGGATAACTCTGGCAAAAAGCCAGCACAGGCATGATGGGCTGAATGGCCTCCTTCCGTGCTTTATCATTCTATGATGCTATGACAAACCAATGATTAAGAAATATAAACACAAATAAGACTGAGTTGCCTGGGCTTCAGGGGCCGGATTATCAGCCTTTAGGGGGTCACATGAAGCCCGAGCTGCAGTTTAATGACATTCCCCCCATTCCATCCTCGACAAGCGTTCTACTGAGTGACTGGAGCAAAACATAGACAACTAGCTTATACTGTCAGTAAATAATGGGACTCAAGTGTCAACTTTTTTTTGCCAATTTTGTCTCATCTTCCTCTCCTGAAGATTTTGACTGCTGCTGGCGTCGGGTTCGATGGGTATTGGGTACCTTATAATCTTATCTGAGTGGGGGTCATTCTTCGTTTAGCAGTCTAGATAGTGGGCATTAGCTAGGTATTTGATGACAATGACATCTGGCAAAGCCCAAATCTGTCTTCATCCAATGTCCATACACATACAATTCCTAGCAGCAGCCAATGGAGAGTGATCAGGAGCAGGGATTCTGGATGATTTTCCACTCCCTAATCTAAGGATGCTGAGGCTAATGGTATTAATCCTACTGCAAAAGTGGCTGATATCTGACAATGCAGCACAGAAGGGGATCAAATATCTAAAACAAAAACAAGAAATGCTGGAATCACTCAGCAGGTCTGGCAGCATCTGTGGAAAGAGAAGCAGAGTTAACGTTTCGGGTCAGTGACCCTTCTTCGGAACTGACAAATATTAGAAAAGTCACAGATTATAAGCAAGTGAGGTGGGGGTGGGGCAAGAGATAACAAAGGAGAAGGTGCAGATTGGACCAGGCCACATAGCTGACCAAAAGGTCACGGAGCAAAGGCGAACAATATGTTAATGGTGTGTTGAAATATCTAATCTGTACAGCTCACTTCCAAGCTGCTATTACTAATTTGAGCCCTTGATGAGACTTTTTTGATACAATCATATTAGAACCAATGCAAAGGGCAGTTGTTGTTGTTCTAGCCATAGTCCCAAACAGCCATAGGCATCTCTCTCCATTAGAGATAGTGTTGTTAATGTATTGCATGAGGAACACCACTCCTCAAGCTTGGGGCAAGGCAAGGAGACAGGCCTCCATGAACTACCACAGCTAGACAACTAGCCAACTGAGCTAACCAGCCCCCACATAAAAGGCAGTAATGTGATGCAAACATCCATAAGCTAAAGTACCTAGGTATCACAAAAATCAGTATATATTAAAAAAATGTCAGGTGTTTTGTTGTAAATGGAAGTTGGAATCTTTGTATGTCTTTTTATGCTACATGTTTTGCCCCACTTAGGTCTCCCCAATATTGCCTTGCACTATGGCATACTGGCCTCGAACCCTCACTGTTCCAGTTTCCTGTAGAATGACTTCTCCTTTAGGATTATCCTTTAGCTGAGATGAAACAACCATTGGCACATTAGGCTTCTCAGCAGCCAGTAGCGTATGCACTCTTACACTGGTGAACCCTGCATAGCTCCATCTATTCAACCATTAACTCTGATATCAAATTTTGCCCCAGCAATTCCGATGACTCCTCTGGTCCTAATGGTATTCCTCTCTTCACGTCTCCAAACTTAGCTCGACACAATGCAGCTCTTCAATGTCTTACACTCTACAGTTTCTTCTCTTGGAAATGTTTTATATTCACTATATGGCTAAGAAAGATATAGGATGAACTACTGCCCTGCTGCCTTTGCATATTTTCTGCAGTTCTCAAATGTTTCACATTTTGAAAGGTTCAGTCTTATCTATTATCAACGGTATGGTTTTCAGCATGGCTTTTCCCTCCAAGAAATCACGTTCCTCCTTTTAAGCTATGCAGTACTATTGGAACCCCCAAAGGAATTCTGATCCTCACCAGGTTTATATGGCAAAATTAATATTTCAGCAACAAGCGGTGGGAAAGTATTGGTAAAAGGAAAGAAAATGTAAACAATACTGCAGGAATCAAAAAACAAAATAAGAATTTTAATTGCAAAACAAAGTTTTCTATCAAGTTCAACAGCAATAATCTATTCATAGAATCATTGAATGGCTACAGCCCGTCACGTCTGTGCCAGCTCTCTGCAAGAGCAACTCACCTAGTCCCGCTCCCCGGCCTTTTCCCTGTGGCCCGGCAAATATTTTCTCTTCAGATAATTACCCAATTCTGTTTTGAATGCCTCGATTGAATCTGTCTCCAAAAGGCAGTGCATTCCAGATGCTAACCACTCACTGCGTAAAAAGTTCTTCCTCATGTCGCCTTTGGTTCTTTTGCCAATCACCTTAAATCGGTGTCCTCTGGTTTTGGATCCTTTGGCTAATGGGAACAGCTTCTCCCTATCTACTTTGTCCAGAACACCTCTATCAAATCTCCTTTTAATCTTCTCTTCTCCAAGGTGGACAGGCCCAGATTCTCCAACCTATCCATGTAACTGAAGTTCCTCATCCCTGGAACCATTCTTGTGAATTTTTTCTGCACCCTCTCTAATGCCTTAACATCCTTCCTAAAGTGTGGTGCCCAGAAATGGACACAATACTTCAGTTGAGGCCGAACCAGTGTTTTATACTGGTTTATCATAACTTCCCTGTTCTTGTACTTTATGCCCCTATTTATAAAATCCAGGATCCTGTATGCTTTATTAACCACATTCTCAACCTGCCCTGCAACCTTCAATCATTTGTGTACAAAAACTCCCAGGTCCCTCTGCACCTGGACTCCCTTTAGAACTGTGCCCTTTAATTTATATTGCCTCTCCTCATTCTTCCTACCAAGATGAATCACTTCACATTTTTCTGCATTAAATTTAATCTACCATTTGTCTGCCCATTCCACCAGTGTGTCTATGTCCTCTTGAAGTTCATTGCTGTCCTCTTCACAGTTCACAATACTTCCAAGTTTTGTGTCATCTGCAAATTTTAAAATTGTGCCCGGTGCGCCCAGGTCTAGGTCATTAATATATATCAAGAAAAGCAGGGGTCCTAGCACCAACCCATGTGGAACCTCCAGTCTGAAAAACAACCATGCACCAATATCCTCCGTTTCCTGTCACTCAGCCAATTTTCTATCCATGCTGCTCTGGTCCCTTTTATTCCATGGCTCTGAATTTGCTGACAAGCCTGTCATGTGGCATTTTATCAAATGCCTTTTGGAAGTCCATATATACCACATCAACTGCATTATCCTCATCAACCTTCTCTGTTACCTCATCAAAAAAACTCAATCAAGTTGGTTAAACATGATTTGCCTCAACAAATCCGTGCTGGCTTTCCTTAATTAAGCTACATTTGTCTAAATGACTGCTAATTTAGTGCTGAATTATCATTTCTAAAAGCTTTCCCAACACTGAGGTTAAACTAACTTGCCTGTAGATGTTGGGCTTGTCCTTACAACCTTTTTTGAACAAGGGGGTAACATTTGCAATTCTCCATCTCTCTGGCACCACCCCTGTATCTTAGGAGGTTTGGAAGATTATGGCCAGTGCCTCTCAAATTTACACCCTTGCTTCTCTCAGTATTCTTGGATGAATCTCATCTGGTCCTGGTGACATATCAACTTTAAGTACAGCTAACCTATCTAGTTCCTCTTCTTTATCAATATTTATCCCATCCAGTATCTCAACTAACTCCACTTTCACCATGACTGGGGCAGCATCTTCTTACTTAGCAAAAGATAGATACAAAGTACTCTTTTAGTACCTCAGCCATGACCCCTGACTGCATGTGTAAATCCTCTTTAGGTCCCTAATTGGCCCCACTCCTCCTTTTGCCACCCTTTTGCTATTTATTTGCTGATAGAAGACTATTAGATTCCCTTTTATCTTAGCTGCTAATTTCATCTCATACTGTCTGGTTGCTTCTCTTATTTGCTTTTTCACTTCCCCTCTGAACCTTCTATATTTAGTCTGGTTCTCAATTGTATTATCCACCTGACATCTGTCATTTGCACCCTTTTTTGGCTTCATCTTACCCTCCATCACTTTAGTCAGTGTCACGGACCTGTTTCTTTTTTTCTACTCGGATTAAAAACAGTGTGTGCCTTTAAAACTCTGTTTGAAAACAGTGTGCTTTTAAGACTGAGCACAATGTGCCGGCTGCACCTGTCCATAGGCCACAGGTCACATGGTACAATACATCCACCTTTATCCCCTTTATCCACAGCACATGTAACTCCCTCAAAGAACTCCAATAAATTGGTTAAACATGATTTTCCTTTCACAAAACCATGTTGATTCTGCCTGATTACCTTGCATTTTTCTAAATACCCTCCTATAACATCATTAATAATAGCTTCTACCATTTTCCCTAACACAGATGTTAAGCTAACTGGCCTCTAGTTTCCTGCTTTCTGTCTCCCTCCCTTTTTGAATAAAGGAGTTACATTCGCTATTTTCCAATCTAATGGAACGTTCCCCGAACCTAGGGAATATTGGAAAATTAAAACTAACGCATCAACTATCTCACTAGCCACTTCTTTTAACACCCTAGGATGAAGTCCATCAGAATCCAAGGACTTGTCAGCCCGCAGCTCCAACAATTTGTTCAGTACCACTTCCCTGGTGATTGTAATTTTCTTGAGTTCCTCCCTTCCATTTCCTGACTTACAGCTAATTTTGGGATGTTACTTGTATCCTCTATAGTGAAGACCGATGCAAAATACCTGTTCAATTCATCTGCCATCTCCTTATTATCCATTATTCATTCCCCAGACTCACTTTCTATAGGACCAACGCTCACTTTGTTAACTCTTTTCTTTTAAAAATATCTATAGAAACTCTTACGATCTGTCTTTATATTTCTAGCTAGTTTTCTCTCCAATTTTACCTTCCTTATCAATCTTTTAGTCATTCTTTGCTGTTTTTTATATTCTGTCCAATCTTCTGACCTGCCTCCCATCTTTGCGCAATTATATGATTTTCTTTAAGTTTGTTACTATCTTTAACTGTTTTAGTTAACCACGGATGGCGGGTCCCACCCTTGGAATTTTTCTTTCTCATTGAAATGTATCTATTCTATGTATTCTGAAATATCCCCTTAAATGTCTGCCACTGCTTCTCTATTGACCTATCCTTAACCAAATTTGCCAGTTCACTTTAGTTAGCTCTGGTTTCATGCCCTCAGAATTGCCTTATTTAAGTTTAAAATACTAGTCTTGGACCAACTCTTCTCTCCTGCAAACTGAATGTAAAGTTCAATGATATTATGATCGCTGCGACCTAGGGACGCCTTAACTACGAGGTCATGAATTAATCCTATCTTGTTGCACAACACCAGGTCTAGTATAGCCTGCTCTCTGCTTGATGCTTCTAATGATGCTTTGCTGGGCTTGTAACACCTTCTTTGACAGCCTAAAAGTTCTGTCACTGAAATCCCCCCACATATGGGCCTGCAGACCCATCTTTACAAATTATTCTGGGCTTCAGCGAGGCTCACGCCAGGAGCAGAATGTTATAAAATGTACCCTATAACGTTTTCTACAGTAATTGGAGCACTAAATTGAATGTCAACATTGTGCCAGCACAAAACCATGAAACATCCTATCCTACCTCTTTCGTGTGGGTGTGAAATGACACTGACATATCCAGTAGAAGTTTTCTATGCTCCACTCTTCGTACAAAATCCTGAATCCGTACTTCTAGGTGCCGTGCAGCTTTGTAGATCTCCTCAGGATCACATTCTCCAGTCTGAGCCAGCTGCTCTGCTGCCTCCAGTAGCTTATCAGCATTGGTGTATGTATTCTTGTTAAAAGCGAGAAGAAAATTAAATTGATTTGTGATTCTGGAAGCTGTTGTGGCTGTTTACTCTCTCCACAATACGTCACAGATGATCTATTAAGCCTAAAACAAATCCTATTAATCATTCCCTTTAGAAAAAGAGAAAAAAATATGGCAGAATGGTCAGCACAGATTAAACATTCAACAGTACATGCCACACAGTATTTAATCTTCTGAAATGTAACATTCCTGCAACACCAGAACATCATGTACATTAATATGAAAGTGTATGCTTAACAATGAAATCCCTGGAATCTCCAAAAGCTACCATTCATGTGATTTGATTCTCCCAGCACATTTCCACAGCAATCTGGCTTTAACACAGAAATATTTGGCCAAACAAGTGCACCAAGTTCTGGATCTATCAGATAATGTGACTCAGTCAGGACTAGTTTCCATATAAAGAGGAAAATAAATCAATCTCATACAAATATACAAGCATAAATTAATGTCCAAGAGCACTTTTGGTAAATTAGTGTTTTCTTTGATTTTTTACATTTTGCCAGACACCTAAGGTTGAATTTCTTTCAGATCCTGAGTCACGGGCACCTCCTCACATGTAATGAACAACTTATTGCAAATTTGCAGGTCTGCTGCCTGTTTCTGATAAGTTACCTGATGTGTGTCAGATGTCACCAAGCTATGGGTCACAGAAAATCTCATCCTAAAGCTTTAAATGCAATGATCCCTCAGCGAGCACACATAGGCTATATGATTTAATTTACCAGTGTTGATATTTTAAAAAAACAATTTAGGATAAAATCTAACCTTAACTAGGAAAGCTCAGAGGACTTTAGCATGCTCCAACACACGTGTGCCAATAGTTACATAAAGATTCCGGGTTAGCTTCATATTTTCTATTCTGGGCAATTCTTATATAGCCCAAAGGACGTACTACAAGACTATTATAATTATGGCTAATTTCAAAACAATTGTTATACAAATTTTGTAAACATATCAGCAAGTTCTCATGAATTTCTCTTAACTTTGTGTGTTTGGGAGACTTTATAAGATGCTTGTTTCTGTCCCTCCTTGCCAGAGTGCAATAACAATGTCTGCCAGGGCAGTCTAGCTCAGCTTGTTTCTGGGACCAGGAACTGGTTCAGGGTTCACAAAGGTACAGAGATGTTATCATCGTGGGAGATGTGAGCAGGGTGGGGAGGGAATGGGGAACCCACTCACCTCCAATTAAGGGCCCATTAAGCTCATGGAGGAGCTCGTTATGTGAATAGGGGGGTTCTGCACTATAATTTTCAATTAGGATTCCGGCGAGCTGGACCAGTGTGCTGTATGAAAGTGCACAACTGGCGGGCTAACAGCAGGCAGAGGGCAAACTGCATTATTGGAAGATGAAATGTTTTGGGCCCACAGGGATCTTGCGCCGGGCCAAGCACAGAGTATTTTATTTTTATTTTGGAAGCACTGCCTCACCTCTTTATTCTGCTGTCCTTCCAAGGATCTGCCTGCTCTCTTCAGCAAGGCAGCAGCAGGCCCCATCATGGTTACTGCCTGCTTTTGCTGCTCACGCTCTGCAGGCAGCTCCTGCTTCCTGCAGATGCTTGGCGCCACTAATTGGGCACTGAGCTCACATTCTGCCTAACTAGGCATTAACATGTAAAGGTCACGTCGCATTAGCAATGCAGATGAGGTGCAAGGTTGGGACCCGGAAATCATCTGGGTGTCGGTTTCCTGACCCTGTGTTGAAAATTCAGCCCTTGAGGATAGTCTTGGCACTGTCTGTTATGCAATCACTTTATTTTACTATTCATCTCCTTCACAAAGTATTGCATTATTTTAAACGGAGAATTAGGGCCTTTAATCAGTAATAAGAACATAAGAAATAGGAGCAGGAGTAGGCCATTCAGCCCCTCAAGCCTGCCCCGTCATTCAATAAGGTCATGGCTGATCTGTCCCAGGCCTCAACTCCTCTTTCGGGCCTGCTCCGCATACCCCTCAAGTCCCCGAGATTTCAAAAATCTATCTACCTCCTTCTTAAATAAGTTTAGTGACTTAGCCTCCACAACTGTCTGTGGTGGAGAATTCCAGAGATTTACCACCCTCTGAGAGAAGAAATGCCTTCGCATCTCAGTTTTAAATGTGTGTCCCCTTATTTTGCAACTATGTCCCTTAGTTTGAGATTCCCCCACCAGTGGAAACATATTCTCAACATCTACCCTGTCAAGCCCCCTTAAAATCTTACATGTTTCAATCAGATCACCTCTCATTCTTCTAAGCTCCAATGAATAAAGGCCTAACCTGTTTAGTCGTTCTTGATAAGACAACACCTTCATCCCAGGAATCAGCCTAGTGAACTTTTTCTGAACTGCCTCCAATGCTAGTATATCCTTCCTTAAATACGGGGACCAAAATGTACACAGTACTCCAGGTGTGGCCTCACCAACACCCTGTA
The DNA here is from genome assembly GCF_036365525.1 of Heterodontus francisci. NCBI lineage: Eukaryota > Metazoa > Chordata > Chondrichthyes > Heterodontiformes > Heterodontidae > Heterodontus > Heterodontus francisci. Next base: position 68,050,563 of record NC_090377.1, on the reverse strand, counting down.
CAGTTGTAACAAGACTTCCCTATTTTTAAACTCCAACCCCCTAGCAATAAAGGCCAAAATTCCATTTGCCTTCCTAATTACTTGCTGCACCTGCATGTTAACTTTTTGTGTTTCCTGTACAAGAACACCTAGATCCCTCTGTACTGCAGTATTTTGTAGTCTTTCTCCATCTAAATAATAATCTGCCTTTTTATTCTTCCTACCAAAGTGGATGACCTCACACTTTCCCACATTGAACTCCATCTGCCAAGTTTTTGCCCACTCACTTAACCTATTTATACCCCTTTGCAGATTCTTTGTGTCTTCATCACAACATGCCTTCCCACCTATTTTTGTATCATCAGCAAATTTGGATACACTACACTCTGTCGCTTCCTCCAAGTCATTGATATAGATAGTAAATAGTTGAGGCCCTAAGACCGATCCTTGTGGCACCCCACTAGTTACGGCTTTCCAACCTGAAAAAGACCCATTAATCCCGACTCTCTGCCTTCTGTGTGTTAGCCAATCTTCAATCCATGTCAACACATCACCCCCAATACCCTGAGCTCTTATTTTGCGCAATAACCTTTTATGTGGCACCTTATCGAACGCTTTCTGAAAATCCAAATACACAACATCTACCGGTTCCCCTTTATCCACTCTGCTTGTTATATCCTCACAGAACTCTAACAAATTTGTCAAACATGATTTCCCTTTCATAAAACCATAATAAGATACAAAATGTAAAGTACTGCTAATGTAAGTTAAGACCTGTCAAAGTAGATAAGAGATGAAATATGGTTCCTACCTGAGCTACTTCTTCAAAATCGTCGTGCCTCTTCTGGAGAGCACGGGCTCTATGAAGTGACTTTCCAACCCCAGTGTGTTTACTTAGAAATGCTTCCCCATGGTTTTCTATCCAGTCTAAAACCTGTAATTTGAAAAATATGATAAGATACACCAGCAGGGAAACCAGCAGAAGTAAATCATTGAAATACATAATGGCAAAAACAGAAATGGTGCAATCTTTTTTACATATTAATGTTGCTTGATTAGGAGATGTTTTAATTCACTGAGAAAACTGTAATTGGGGAAAATTTATGATTTAGAATAACGATTTGTATGAAGCACCAACTAATTGAATCTCTTGAGAAATGAATTGTCAGGTTTGATGACCAAGTAGCTACGATACTGTTCACTATGCAAAAGGAAGAAAAGTATCTGGAGATTGTTGCTATATTTTTAGATTCCTTTAACTACTTTACTTGTGTTTCAGCCAAATCTCATACGTGAGCCTTTATTATTTAAATCATTGACAGTGTTTCCAATTGCCCTGGTATCTCGGCAAAATATTATAGCAAGATCAAGGCAAAATGATAAAGGTCCCTTTTTTGACTTCAGATACTAGTTCTAACCCATACTTCTTTGGGAACCTCCTTGTTGTCGAGAGGCAGCAGAGTGACATTGGCACATGACCTTATTTTAGGCTTTACATGTCAAACAAATTAATTTAAAAAGTAAATGAACAAATAATAGCTGAAACATATATATATATATATCATAGTTTTATACATCACTAACTGCTCATACAGTAGAAAATAATACATTGTTTGCAACTATAGTGCTATCATTATCACCTTAATTACTTCTTACACAGTTGTTTCATTAATCTTTTCCTCACTTACTACAAATGTTGTCTGTTTTAACATAGTCTCTTCAAAGGTACCAGTTGGATAACTTCCCATCAAAGTTTTAAAATTAAACTCATCAATTTGAAAAGAGGAAGATTGATAAAGCCCTCCAAAACAGTAACTGCAGCTTCATGAAATTAAATAAGTCCGTTCAATTCTAATGGCTGTCAATCACAGACACTTATCTGAGTGCATCAAACAGCATGTTTGAATTAAGTGGTTTGGTTTCTTCTTCAAGTAACTGTTAGAAGATCAACTGAACAATAGTTACAGCACTCTATTATGTTGCATCAGGACATGATATCTGTGAGTGAAGTTGTTTTTTTAACCCCTTATCAGACAGAAACGCCAATACCAAGCTATATCTTAGATTACAATGTTTTTTAGCCATCTTGGAGAAAGGAAAAAGTTCAGAATTTAATAACATACAAGTGATATCCCTAGGGCTAGTAAAAAGAATAGACAAAAACAGAGAAAAACACTTTAACTTGAGTATTCCAACAGATTTTTAGTAATGGTGGTTGACAAGGAAGAAAATACAGAGGGACAATAATCATAAGCAGTCCATTGGAACAAGGAGTTTTCTGCCCTCCAGACTTGTACTACCATATAGATTACTAGGAAAGTGCCACATGCCAAGTTGCAACATTATCACAATGCAGATAGCACAGAGTAGACTTCCTTCAATGGTGGGTGGGGCCGGGGGGGGGGCTGTGTGGGTGGCGGTGATGCCCTCAGTTCCCTCCAGTTTGAAGAGGTTCAGGGGCAGGTCAGAGCACGAGCTTTTGATAAGCATTCAACAAGTGGATACACCAGAAATGAAAAGGTGTGCTCATCTCATTAAAATACCAATGCTGGACCTGCACCCACTATAGGTGCAGGCTGTGTTAAACTCAGTGGGAAAACTCCAGGAAATCTTGGAACAATGCAATGTGAATGGAGACTTAACATAAATAGTCACGCCCTTCTTTTCTTCAAATAGTGCCATGAGGCCTTTAACAGCCACTTGAAGCACCAGAACAGGCAGAAAAGACCTTGGTTTAATGACTCATCCATAGTTGGCTGATAATGCAGCGTTCCCTCAATACTGCAATGGGGTGTCATCCCAGATTTTTAATGGTTAGGTTACTTTACTTTCTACTTTAATATACCAGTGTTCTACTTTGATATGTACAGGTTATCTAAATTAACTTTGTTATTAAAGCATAAGAACATGGAGTCTATTAGTTAATCCCTTACATAACTGAATATCCAAACAATTAATCCCGATGTTATAGATGTAGATTTTCTTTTAATTTCTTTTAACTGTTTAGTGAAATTTTAAGAACATCACACTTGAGCTCTGAGACCCATTGCACAATCAACTGGAAAGTCTTGTTTCATGATTGGATATTTCAATATCCTTACATGCCCTTCCTAATCCTCTCTGAATTCAGTCTGTTACCTGCCAACTTCTTGACTTCAATAATAGAATTACTATTTGAATTTTTTAATTATTAGACTAAAATCAGATGGTAATAAATTGAATGATCAGTAGAATTTAGTCACTTAAAATAGATAGGCTTCATTAAGAATAAAGAAATTGGCTTACCCTAAAGGCTTAGTGGGTGCTACTTTAGTGATTAAAACAGTTCCAGACCCAATCTGTAGTATGTGCTGAGTTTGTTCATTTCAACCAGAGAGGCAGAAAGGACACAGAAATTAGCCTCACTGTTCCAGCTGGGAGCAGGGAGGGCAGAATGCAGGGGTAGGGGACAAATCAGCCAGTGAGTCCACCACTTCTGATTGCTAATCACTTACTCCTTCTGGAAGATGCATGTATGCAGTCAATGAATGATGCATGAACCAAGCACAAAATAGTTTGCCTATGTCCATTGCCTCAGGAAGATGGGGAGAGAGAAAATTGGGTAAATGTTCAGAAAGCAATCAATATGCAGTTTAGAAAATAATATGAAATGAAATCCATTGACTATAGTGCCACTCAGTGGCTGTTTATGGACTACTAAAGGAAATGTTCCAATGGGTGATATTTTGCTGCAACCACTTAACACCAAATTCCTGTGAGCACTGTTTCAAGATAGAATTCAATAAACTGGTTAATGGCTGCCTAAAAATATCACTGACAGGAATTCGGTGCAACTGCCATAGCACTATTACCAAAAGACCCCCATCAGAAAAAAAATTCATATGGAGAATATGAAAGAAATTAACATAATCGCAAGCATAAAGATCTAAAATGTTCACAAGTATGCTTTTAATTTTATATTTACCACTTTCAGTCAGAGGATCTGCAGTGTTGCTATTATCTTTGTACCACAAGTAGTGTCAGTTGGCAGTGAGTTCAGACATTGCTAAAATTAATCCAGGTCCTGCACCCCTGTCTCTGATAAGTTGTTTACTGTGTGTGAGACATGGCCGATGGCACAGGGCCTTGGAAATTACACCCAGGGCCTCTTTAATATCAGCGTAAGATTGCGATCCTCAAGTGTGAAGGCATGAGATTATGATCTCATGGGAGTTCCCCAGACCTAGCCCTAAATGCATCACTTTCTCTAGTTTCTCTCCTATCTCCTCTCATTTCCTATCTGAGCTCACCTTGTTCATGAGACCCACCTCCTGCTCCCTTGACCCTATTCCCACTAAACTGCTGACATCTAAGGTCCCTTCCTGGCCCTCAAGCACATCAACATTGTAAATGGTTACCTCTTCTAAGATATTGCCCTCCTCCTTTACAAAATTACCATCATCACCTCTTCCTCAAAAAGTCTACCTTTGATTCCTCTGACCTTATTAAATACTGCCTCATCTTGAACCTCCCTTTTCTCTTCAAAGTCCTTGAACATGTTGTCACCCATTAAGTCTATGCCTATCTTTATTATGAGCTGCACTTTAAGAGTCCGCCGTCAAAGTAGGCGGCGGACTCTTAAAATGCGGCCCGCCCGCACGGGCACCGCGTCACGGAGCCACCGTGATTTCAAACGCGGTGGCTCATTTGCATGGCCGCGGCACCCATCCCCCCCCACCCCCCCCCCCATTCACGATGACATGGAGAGGGCGGGCGAGCCGTTGCCGGCAACGGCATCCGGCACCAATGCGCAGGCGCTGGCACCATTTTTTAAGGGCTTACAGCCCTCAATGAAGATTTAAAAATTAAAGGGCCAGGTCAGTTCAATTACCACAAAAGAGAATTAAATTACCTTTAAATGCATTTTCCCACACCTTAATGGCATTTTCAGACATTCGTGCCCTTTTCCCCCCCAGAATTTGAATAACGAGAATTTGAACTCCCCCCACCCCCCCACAAAGTTCAGCAACTTTGCCCTTTACCCCTTCCCATCACCCCCCCACGACCAATCTGCATCGTTGTTACCTCGCTCCCCCACTCCTGCACAGAGAAACAAATACTCCTCCCCCTTCCCCACAGGCGTCACACCACGTTTCCCCGAATGGGGATTCGAAGGCGCAGCATTGTCGGCCGCCCAAATTAAGGAGGCGATGGGACCCTCATTAAATCAAGTATGTAAATTAGTTTACATATTGAAATAGGGGTCCCATCGACGAGTGGTGGGGCGGCCACCACGAAGCCTTGCTGCCGTTGCCGAGATCGGCACGGGGCTGCGACCATTGGGTTGGTGGTGGGTGTACGCTGCACCGATCTTCATTGCCCCCCCCACCACCATTGCCGATGGCAGGGAGGCTTTAAAATCCAACCCGACAAATCTATTTTTGAATCTCTCCAATCAGGTTTCCATCCCTGCCACAGCACTGAAATGAACCTAATCAAAGTCATAAAGTCCCATGTTCACTACCTCTCCTCATTTTTCTTGACCTCTTTAACATGGTCAACCACATAATATTCCCCAAAAACCTCTCATTCGCTGTCGAACGCAGAAGGACTGCCCTCACTCAGTTTCATTCGTACCTATCCAATCATAGCCCCGAGCATCTCCAGCAATGGCTTCTCTTGCCATCCACATAGTGTTACCTCTGAAGTCCGCCAGGGATCTATTCTTAGCTCCTTTCTCTGCCTCATCTACATGCTGTCCCTCATGACATAATTCAAAGACATGATGTCAGGTCTGACATGTACGCTGCCTTTCCATCACCTCTCTCAACCTCTTAACTTCCTCTGTGTTGTCAGACCGCTTGTCTAACATCTGCTCCTGGATGAGCTCCAATTTACTTCAGTTAATTATTGGAAGACCGAAAACATCATTTTTAGCCCCTTCCACAAACCCTGTATCCTTTCCTCTGATTCCAATACCCTTCTCAGCCACTATCTAAGCAGCTCTGTAACACAAGAGTCCATGCTCTACGGGCTGTTCCCAGGGACGCACACTGAGATAAACATCAACTGCTGCTGGAGGACTATCAATTCGGTGAAAGACGCCCTTTGGTCTGCCCGAAACTTGCTGGTCTTCCAGCGCAAAGAGTTGTCCACGACCGAATGTTGCAGACTGGCACATTCCAAGGTCCAGGACTACGTGCTGAGGGACGCACTAAAGCTTGGGGCAGCCGCGGCAAAGGTTCAATGGGGAAAGACCACTGTGTAAGGTACCCCCAACCAAGGTGAATTGAGGGGCTGGATCCATGGAAAACCCCTCGGGCTGTATCCAGAAAATATTTCTTTGCTGCAAAAAGTACATGGCAGGTAAAATGAAATGGAAGGGTTGTGAAGCAACTCACTCCTGTATTGAAGGAAACTGATCTCCTTTGCACTCTTTGTATTGTTGACTTGGTGCTGTTTTGAACTGTTTTGTAATGTATTTTTTACAGTTTTTTAACGAATTAAGTATATTTTGGAAATAAAAAGTCTCAGGTTAAGCCATCTGTTCGTAACCTAGGAATCCCATTTGACTCCAAGCTAAGCTTCTGACCCTGTATCCTTTCCATTACAAAGAGTATCTACTTCCACCAATGTAACAGCACCACCTCTGAAAGAGCTCAGCAAAGACATTTTCAAAATGGGGGCAATGTTTCTTTGAAAACCAACATAAATACTGCAGTTTGATGATGCAACAGATTGGGCCCACAATGTGCTGCTTTGTAGAGAGCTGTGTGTTAGATACACACCCACCATTTCCTCCTCGCCTGTACTAAATTATAGATCTCAACTGTGCTGAGGTAGAGAAGCAACAAAAGAACACCAAGCATTCTGAACAAGTAGCTCCCTCTGAAAATCCAATTCGTATTTTGCATATGTTTATTATGTTGGTTTACTTCAGGGTGGTAAACCACAAAATGTTTATTAAATATGTTTATTACAAAAACTATTTGCATAGAGCCAAATAATTCGGCGCCTCATCTGAGTTGAAGGCTGTTTCAGCCACCAGCAGCCCTTAAATCAGCTTTACCTCAACTTGCATGCCTCCAAGGAAGCCTGCACACATCACCTGGAAGAATAAGTACTTCACATGATTTCCTTTCTGTTTAGAAAAGAAGGAAAATGTTTTCTTTTGGCATATATCTCAACACTCAGCCTGCATCCCAGAATTAATCATACATACAGACACAGACACACACAATTTCTGCCTCCAGATCAGCAGATGATTCACAACTTAAATTCCATCGGTGAAATGTACCAGATGACAACTATGGTTTTCTGACATTTTTGTCCTATCTGAAAGTTACATTTTGCATTCCATCTCCAAATTACTAAAAACCACACATATTTTACAGTTCCTTGTACACTCTTAATGCTGATATTATTTTAAGCTTTCTTTTTAAACCACAATGAGTTATGCCACACACATGGTCACTGAAACAAAACAAAACAAATGGATTTCAGACCTTGTAAGTATTAGCAGCTGAGCTTCAGGATAAAAAGTCTAATTACCCACCGTCAAGTTTACTTCCCCTCCCCACACACACAGCCAAAAAAGGGCTGAAATTAATTTTTAGATTATTGAAATTTAGTGCACAATTAAACTCACTTTCAGATAACTTGCTTTTAATTATTTAAATTGTAAAATTGTAAAAATAGTACAGTATATTTTAAAAGAAGCATAATTTCACACTGTCGTTTGGAAAATAACATATGCTACTGATAAAAGATATTTCCTGTTCGTCTCATCTCGTAGGAGTAACATCTTTACAGCCTTGGAGGCTTTTTGTTGCGTAACTAGGGGTTTCTAACTGGAAACTGATGGTACAGACAATGGGACTGTAACACCAATAGGAACAAAATTTGACAACATTGTATCTGCCAAGCAGAATTTTTATAATAGGAAGCTTTTTTAAATTCTTTCATGGAATGTGGGCATCACTGGCTAGGCCAGCATTTATTGCCCACTCCTAATTGCCCTTGAGAAGGTGGTGGTGAGCTGCCTTCTTGAACCACCACGGGACACCCACGATGCTGTTACGGAGTTCCAGGATTTTGACCCAGTGACAGTGAAGGAACGGCAATATAGTTCCAGGTCAGGATGGTGTGTGACTTGGAGGGGAACTTGCAGGTGGTGGCATTCCCATGCATCTGCTGCCCTGTCCTTCTAGGTGGTAGAGGTCGTGGGTTTGGAAGGTGCTGTCTAAGGAGCCTTGGTGAATTGCTGCAGTACATCGTGTAGATGGTACACACTGCTGCCACTGTGCATCGGTGGTGAAGGGAGTGAATGTTTGTAGATGGGGTGCCAATCAAGCGGGCTGCTTTGTCCTGGATGGTGTCGAGCTTCTTGAGTGTTGTTAGAGCTGCACCCATCCAGGCAAGTGGAGAGTATTCCATTACATTCCTGAATTGTGCCTTATAGATGGTGGACAGGCTTTGGGGATCAGATGGTGAGTTACTCGCCGCAGGATTCCTTGCCTCTGACCTGCTCTTGTAGCCATGGTATTTATATGGCTACTCCAGTTCAGTTTCTGGTCGAGGATAGTGGGGGATGCAGCAATAATGTCAAGGGGAGGTGGTTAGATTCTTTCTTGTTTGAGATCATCATTGCCTGGCACTTGTGTGATGCAAATGTACTTGCTTTGCTTTTAAGCCAGGTGCCATTCAGCAAGATTTCTGTGGGAGATGGGTGCAGACATTCCATGAAGGAACTCTTTGGAATAACAGAATATTTTGATGTAATAATTCCATTTATTCACTGTTTCGTTGGTTATTGGGGAAAGCATTTGTTTGACAGCAGATGCCGGGCAGGATTTTTCTCACTTTTACTCCTAGCTTTCTAGTGCCAAGGAGTGCTCGAAGGCAAGGTTGAAGAATTGGGAATGGACCCATGCCACTGGTTCTCTGCCTCTTTCCAAGGCCATAGTGATCTTTCAATACAACATCCGCTGAATGTCGCATGTGACTGTTGTGTATTGTTGAAGCGTAGATCGAGTGTTATCTACAGGAGTCTCGTCGACTTTATAGTGCTAAGGAATAACTAATTTATTATATGCACATAACTAGTTGCACACTCCACAAGCCTATCTGGCTAGCACACCTTGTGCTGCTTTGAGCTTCTTCCGAGCCTAATACCCAAGTGACTATTACCTATCATCACTACAGTGGGAGGGGTTTACTCTCATTGTCTCAAACATTAACCCCTTCAGGCCGTTATATTACATCACCCCACGTCTTTGTCCCTATCTATTTTTATTATATATATACACATTCATTAATTTTGATTTTACATACTACTCCATCTCCCCCCACCCCCCCCAAAGTCTCTGTCCATCACATATTTAGTCTGTCAGGAGGTTTCACGACTCTCCCTGATCGTGTTCTTATCGGTAGTCTTGCTTGAAAATCTTTTTTGGACGACTTGGATGGCCTTGACCAATATTTGCAGTATCCTGTTTTCTCTAGTTTCTTGATATTTTTTTTATTCGTTTGTGGGATGTGGGCGTCTCTGGCTAGACCAGCATTTATTGCCCATCCCTAATTGTCTTTGAACTGAGTGGCTTGCTCGGCCATTTCAAAGGGCACTTTAAGAGTCAACCTCACTGCTGTCGGTCTGGAGTCACATGTAGGCTAGACCAGGTAAGGACTGCAGATTTCCTTCCCTAAAGGACATTAGTGAACCTGATGGGTGGTTACAACAATTGTTTCATGGCTATCATTAGGCTAGCTTTTTAAATCTAGATTTATTAACTGAATTCAAATTTCACCATCTGCCGTGGTGGGATTCGAACCCATGTCCCCAGAGAATTAGCCTGGGCTAATTACTAGTCCAGCGACATTACTACTACGCCACCGCCTCCCACACTACGCCACTGCCTCCCATCGAGATAAATGATTGATCGTTGCTTCTGTGGGATAGGGATAATGTTCTCATATTTTGTCGTATTGTACGCTTTGCCATGCATACTAGATATGATCTCTGATCATTTTCATCTTTTTATATGACTACATCAATCCCATTCTACGTCTCATATCCATATCGTCTCACCTTCCTTTAGCTGAGGTAAGATTCTGGTACGTAATCTTTTATTGTAGTTATGAGCTTGTTGGTTCCTGTAGTACTTCTCTCTACCTTGGACATTTCAGTAGTCTTTGATGTCTAGCCCTAGAAGTAGTTTTCAAGGCAAAATGGGAAGTTGGGTTTTCATCTTTCTCCCCATCAACAGCTCAGAAGGTGATAGTCCACATGACAATGGAGTAGATCGATAGTTAATCAGTGCGGTTCGAAGATCTTTGTTCTTCTTCAACAACGCCTTTATGGTTCTTACCCTTGTCTTGGCCTCACCGAGGATATCGTGGTGGACCCGTGAGATGTTCAAATACCCATTTTCTTGCAAATTGTGTGAAGTATTCATTTGCGAACTGTGGTCCATTGTCTGACACGACTTCGTCATCGCAAAGATCTCCTGCAAACCTCGGATGACAGATTCTGTTGTTGTTGAGCACAACCTTTTCACTTCAATCCATCGTGACAAATAATCAATCACGATTATATAGAATTTTCCGTTGTACATAAATAAATCCATTCCTAGCAGTTCCCACGATCGAGTTGGAAATTTTGGTGTAATCAGAGGTTCTGTCTGTTCCAGTCTACATATTACACATATTTGGCAGTTCAGGACCATGTTTTCTATGTCTTTGGATATTCCTGGCCACCACACGGATGACTGGGCCTGTGCTCTGTATGTCGTTATGCCATGTGGCCCTGATGTAAACGTTCCAAGATATCCGATCTGAGTGAATTTGGAATGACTAGTCTGTCATTATAAACCAGCAAATCTGGGATTATTGTGAAGTGTTTCTAGAATTCATAGAAAGTTTTCATGATCTTATCACTAGGATGTTCTTGAGGCCAACCCTGTATGCAGTATTGACGTATACAAGAACATTCTTTGTCCTGCTTTTGGGAGTGACGGATTTCTTGCAGTTTTTGTATACTTGCTGACCATTGCTGTGCAGTATATTGTGAATATGACTCTATCTCGTCCACAAAGGTCACATCCTGTTGAGTTGGATGGTCTACCATTGCTCTTGATAGCGCATCGGTAGAAGGTTGCATCTTTCTTTGAACATATATGGTCTTGTATGTACATCGCATCAATCATAACTGGAACGTCTGAATTCTTGAAGGCATTTTTGCCATCTCCTTCTCATCCAGTAAGGAAACTAACAGTTCATGGTCTGCCTCAATAACAACTTTCAATCCCATAATGTAATCAGAGAACTTCTTGCAAGCCCAAGTGACTGCAAGTGATTTTTTTTCAATTACTGCATATCTGGTCTTTGTCTCGGACAAAGTTCTTGGAGCATACTAGATTAATTGTCAACTAACAGCAAGCTGTTCTTGGAAAAGGACTGCCCTTAACCCTGTGGATGAGGGGTCTGCAGTAATCATTGTTGGTAATGTACGCTTATCATGTGCTAAGACATCAGACAATATGAGTATTTCTTGAATCTTTCGGAATGCCTGCTCTTAAATGTGCACTCCAACACCACACTTGATCTTTTTTCAAGAGTTGTCTTAATGGCTTGGTTACCTGTGCTAGATGAGGTAAAATTTGGCTAATTGATTCACCATTCCAAGAAATCTTTGAAGCTGTTGGACAGACATTGGAGTTGGAAACTCATTAATGGCTCTTGTTTTCTGCTGATCTGCCATTATGCCATTGTTACTTACTATATGTCCCAAGAAATGAACTGACGTCTTGGAGAATTCACAGCTGTTATTCAGCGTGAGTCCTTCTTCCTGAAGACAACTTAACACCGCTTTTACTCTATGATCATGTTCTCTATGCACCAGGATGTCATCCATGTGACATATCACCCCTTTGAGGCCTTGCAGAACGTTGGTCATGGTCCTTTGGAAGATTTCAGCTGCAGAATTTGTCCCGAATGGAAGACGATTGAAGCAAAATCTTCCAAATTATGTGATAAATGCTGTGAGTAATCTTGACAGCTCGTCCAATGCAACTTGCAAAAAACCACTGTTTGCGTCGAGTTTAGTCAACATTATGCTTTTGGAGAGCTTTGCTAGGCTTTCATCTACTGATGACATAGGATGAATTTCCCTTTTCACTGCTTTGTTGAGTTGTATTAAATCCACACAAATTTGAAGAATGCCATTTGGTTTCAGAACTGGAACCACAGGCGAACACCACGCTGTTGGTTTTGTGACAGGAGAAATGATTCCCATTCAGGTTGTCTCTTCCAGCTGATTTTGTACTTGGTTCATCAATGGGTGTGGTATCTTTCTGGGTGTAAAGATAGACACCGGTCTGGCATCTTCTTTTATTGCAATTCTATACTCTGTCTTCAGCCGTCCAAGACTCAAAATCAATTTGGGATAGTCTGCATGAAAGCGAATGTTTGACTCTGACTGTTTGACTTCATCCACCTTTTTGAGTAGATATAGGTCAAAGCACGCTTTTCTGCTTAACAAGAAAGATTCTTGGTTTTTCAAAATGTATAGTTTCCATAATCTGTCTTCCTTTATATTGGAGAGTTGCTTGAAGCCCTTTACCTTCAGTTGGATCCCTCCTGGACCATGCAACTGTGTGTTCACTGGTTGTAAGCAATGTCTCGTCAACCATGGCTCTTGGTCTAACAGAACTGTGACACTTGCAGCTATGTCCAATTTGAAAGTCGTAATATGTCAATTGACATAGCTCTCTGCCATCACAAAATCTTTGATTGGTGTTGTTAATTTTCCCTAGGAAGTCTCCTGGTTTATCTTCCACTGGAAGCTTTCCCACCTCATTCACTGCTGTGTGTGTGAAGGCTTCTTGTTTTGTAATTTTGAGAGACGAGGTCTTTCTCTGGCACATTTTTCCGAAGTGACCTGTCTTTTTGCAATTAAAGCATTCTGCTTTATTAGCAGGACACTGATCACGTCTGTGGATCTTTCTGGCTCCACAGCACTGGTATGGTTTCCTGGTGTCTTGCACCCTCTCACCTGTGTGCACCTTCTTATCTGGGGATTGCTTTTCCATCCTGGGCTTCAGGAACTGGACTGTCATTGGATTTTTTCTGATCCAAGGCCTCTCTTTGGGCCACAGAATGGCTCTGTTTTGTCTTCGGACTTCAGCCTGTCACATCATCTGAATCGCTTTCTCAAGTGTGAGGTCATCTTTGGACGGCCAGAAGTCTGTTAAGGACTCGTCAGGTATTCCAACTACTTATACAGTCCCTGTTCAACTCAGACTTCAGTTCTCTGTACTCGCAGCCCTCAGCCAATCTGTAAAAATCATTAATGAAAGCATCTACCGATTTACCAAGCTTCTGGACTCTCATTAAATTTTGCTCTTTCCAGGGTCTTATTACTTCTCAAATTAAAATATTTGTCGAATACTTGTAACATGTCTTCAAATTTGTCTGAAGCTTCATTTATGTCTTGCCTTATGACTACGCCATCAGCAATGGCACCCACGCTGTATAAAAGAGTATTAACGAGCTCAGCCTCTGTTTTAATGTATAGCTGAGAAGCTATACTAAATCTTTGGAATCTTTTACTCCACACTAACCAATTTTGTATCTGATTGGGTCCTTCCCAATTCTGGAAACTTTCAGGCATCATATGTATTATGTCTCTTGGTTGTTTTCTGATTCCCATATGTTGGAAATAATCACACTTTAGACTGGCAAAGGCTGGAGTCTTTGTTTACTCCATTCAGCCACCATGCCCTCTGACACAGGACTGCCATAGGTTCGCTTCCTGTTACATGTCACATGACTCTCTCGTGCAGCCGTGAGGTCCCCCCGGAACACTTACAAATAATAATTAGTTCCTAGTTAATTAGTTCCTAGCACTTTATAGATAGTATAACAAAATATAACAATATGTTTCGAATCCATTTTTTGGTAGACTTTTTTTAAGGTGTTTACCTTGCTTTAAGAATTTTTTTTCTTTTTAGGCTTGCTTGCTTTAATGGAGGTGTCCCTGCTCTGTTCGGCAGTTCCTGCACTTTTTCTGGGGTTTCCCACTCTTTGGGAGTTCACGTTCAGCCCGAGTACAAGAGTTGGTTTCTTCCCCTTTTTTTCTTCTGTGCACAAGGCCATCAGAAGATTACTGCAATCTTTTGAAAGGCTTCTTACCTGATCCCCAACCGTCGGCACCGTGACTCGCCCAATCGATGGATTCTTCTTGCAGGCCACCACTCTTCTGTGGCGCAGCCTGTATTTCTGTGCACTGACTCCTTGACTGTTTGTGTCAGAGCAGCTATGCAATACTTCACAGCCTCTTCTGCAGGTAAGCAGTTTTCTTTGGTCTTCAGGCTGTACAGTACTAACAAATATTTTTCTTTAAATCCTCTGATTGTTCACCGCTGCCACCATATTGTGTATTGTTGTAGGGTAGTTCGAGGGTTGTCTACAGAAGTCTCGGAGTCTTTACAGGGCTAAAGAATAACTCATTTATTGCATGCACAGAACTATTTACACTCTCCACAAGCCTATCTAGCCAGTACACCTCATTGCTGCTTCTAGCATCTTCCAAGCCGAATACCCAAGTGACTATTACCTATCATCACTACAGTGGGAGGGGTTTACTCTCACTGTCTCAAACATTAACCCCTTCAGGCCCTAATACTACAGTGATCACCCAAATATGAGCATGTGGCTCCTTTAAGATGATGATGGGCTGATGTCATACATCACTCATTCGGTCATTTCCTCTTAAGCAATGCTGGATGCTTGTCACATCAGCATGCAATAGATATGCAGCATTGCTTGAAAAGTGGCAACAGCATCCACTGTTTAAATTCCCAAAGAAGGCCAAACAGTCAGTAGAGGTCAGGCCCCCTCCACACAGTGGTGAGATCACTGGGGCAGATGGTCATACTGCTGGGAGCTTGCCAAAGAAATTTGCAAACAGCTGACCCCATGAAATCCTGCAGGGGTCAGTGGTAGATCAGTCAGTCGGTCAGGCAGGCAGAAATCCAGCCCCACTAACTTTACCCTGACTATCCTGACAAAGGGGAGATTCGCAGCCAGAGTCTCCCACAGTGGCAGCTGTGATCAGTGATAGAGTGATAATGTTAAACCCACCTCTGCTTGTAAGCCTGAAAAGTTGTTTGGAAACATAGCAATAGGAGTAGGTCAATCAGCCCCTTGACCCAGTTCTACTATTCAATTACACTGTGGCTGATCTATACCTCAGCTCCAAATACCTGCCTTTGATCTATGTACCTTCATACCCTTACCTAACAGAAATTTATCAATCTCAGTCTTGAAAATTTAAACTGACGAACATCCACAGCTTTTTTTGAGATGTGGTCGGGTGGGGAGGGGAGCGGGTGGTGGGGGAGATGCAAATTGCAGATTTCCACTACCCTTTGTGTGAAAAGGAAGGGTTTGAGCCGATGATAATGAGCTGGTCTCTTAAAAGTGAGTTTTGTGCACATGCGACTTCTCCCATCTGTTTTGACTGGCCATGCATACATTTTAAGCAATTTCCCTTCTTAGCTGCTGTGACATTTCACTCTGTACCTGCTGCCACACAAATGCTTTCTCCAGTAACAAACAAAACAGTGAATAAATGGAATTATTACATCAAAATATTCACTGATCCAAAGTGTTCATTTGTGGAATATCTGCACCCATCTTCCACAGAAAACCTGCAGAACGGCACCTGGCTTAAAAGCAAAGCTTCCTACCATAAAATTCTGCTTGGTTTTACATCTTATCAAATTTTGATCCTATTGGTATTACAGTCTGCTGATTGCAGAATCAACTGGCCTTGGTTTTAATCTCCACCACCCTCTCCAACAGGCAGGAAAGGTTTAGGTAAAGGATTAAAATTCTAAAAATTGAGACCACACTTCCAAGTAGCCGCCATGGCCCTTGAACTCCTTGTGGGACAGGAGGATAATACCACTACGCCACCGCCTACCCCGCCTACTCTGCATACTTCTTCTGGACGGTCATCGCATGCAGTAACACCCTCACTAATATGGCATACGGCATGAGTCACTCCACAAGTGTGCGCACTGCGAACCTCAGTTTGGAGCTCCAAGGGCACTGGTAATGCCAGAAAAATGGGCACAAACAATCACAATTTCTTGCCCGTGACATCTACTTCAAATCAAGGCTGGAGTTCAAGCTCATGTTTCCCAGTTGAGAGCCCAGTACTCTAACATTTTAACATTATTTAAACAATAAACTCTGAATTACGTCGGTCATAGATGCACTTCCCAATAATGGCAAACATAGCCACAAGGTGGTGCTCCTTGTATATAGAACATAGAACATACAGCACAGAACAGGCCCTTCGGCCCACAATGTTGTGCCGATCCTTTGTCCTCTGTCAAGGACAATTTAATCTATACCCCATCATTCTCCTTTATCCATATACCTATCCAAAAGCCTTTTGTTCGATGCATTCATACCTGAACCTAATATAGACAGGGTAGAAGCCCTATGAAACATGATGCTCTCACAGATAAACCTGAAAGACAACAATATAACAAATGTAATATAGGGCGGCAAAGTGGCGCAGTGGTTAGCACCGCAGCCTCACAGCTCCAGCGACTCGCGTTCAATTCTGGGTACTGCCTGTGTGGAGTTTGCAAGTTCTCCCTGTGTCTGCGTGGGTTTCCTCCAGGTGCTCCGGTTTCCTCCCACAGCCAAAAGACTTGCAGGTTGATAGGTAAATTGGCCATTATAAATTGCCCCTAGTATAGGTAGGTGGGAGGGAAATATATAGGGACAGGTAGGGATGTGGTAAGAATATGGAATTAGTGTAGGATTAGTATAAAAATGGGTGCTTGATGGTCGGCACAGACTCGGTGGGCCGAAGGGCCTGTTTCAGTGCTGTATCTCTACATATCTACATAAATATAAATATAATAAATGTTTCCCTTACCCCCACTTCACTTGCTTAAAACCAATTACATTTCTAACCTTTGCCAGTTCTGACGAAAGGTCACAGACCTGAACCGTTAACTCTGTTTCTCTCTCCACAGATGCTGCCAGACCTGCTGAGTATTTCCAGCATTTTCTGTTTTTATTTCAGATTTCCAGCATCTGCAGAATTTGCGTCTATTTAATACAAATGTAACTGTTCCTTTAATAAATAATTGTTGATCTTCTAAAAATGCATATATTCTTCTAAATTTTACTTCCCCAATTGTGTTACTTCTTCATGTCAAAAATTGAGGACACTGGAAAAACCTGCTATTGCCTCCTCTGATTTTCCTACACTTTCCCTCCCTAATAGCTCTCAGCTCTCTCCTGATCTCAAATCCTCACCATTCTCTGTTGTTTCTCCCAGCTTCCTCTCAACACCCAACACACAAATCTGGTCGGTGAAGCCTATCAGTTGTTTCCCCAATTCTTTCCTGTCCCAATTCCTGACCACTTAACTTCACTTCCTCAGCCCGCCCTTTCTCTTTAAAGTTCTGAAGCGCATCATTATCTCATCTTCCCTACCATTTGTTATTTATGACGTTCCAATCTGATTTTTACACCAGTCATGGCACAGAGAATGTATAGGTCAAAATCACAAAAGAGATCAGCCCTGATTTTTACTTGGGTGGAGTTTCAGAGTGGGGCTTCAGAGTTCCCTGAACACTGTGGAGTTTTAACTCCCCAGTGGGCATGCTTTTTTTAAAAACAGGTTCCCCGACAAGAAGCTAGCCTGAGTTACAAGCTTGGTTGCCTGTCAAGTGGAGAACAAACCAGAAAAGGCTGTAACCTAGGAGCAGCAGGTTTAATGGTTGTTGGGGGTACAGATTATTGAGGGGGGCTGGGTACAGCGTGGTTGGGACGGTCGGGTGTAATCACAGTCGGGGCGGAAAATCATGGGTGTCAGTGAGAGATCGTGGCCGGTGAGGGGGGAGATATGGAGGGTGTCAGGGGACAGGTGCAAAGATCGAAGGGAAGATAGGGGGTTAATGTTGGAGGCCAGTAATGGAGGGGTCAGTGATTGGGGAGGGTTGGTGATCGTGGAAGGATTGTCGGAGGCACAATCGTGGAGGTGGGATGTGTTTAAAGGTTTACTTGTTGGGCCAGGGGGAAATCTGCTACTCCTCCTGACCCACAAGCAGTGCTGTAAAGCCACCAACCTGCTGGATCCAGCTTTTCTTGCTCCTTTCTCTGCCTTTCCCATTCCCAAGGAATGGGGAACCCAACCAAAATGTACTTAAGGGTGGCACAGTGGTGCAGTAGTTACCACCGCAGCCTCACAGCTCCAGCGACCCGGGTTTGGTTCTGGGTACTGCCTGTGCAGAGTTTGCAAGTTCTCCCTGTGACTGCATGGGTTTCCTCCGGGTGTTCCAGTTTCCTCCCACATGCCAAAGACTTGTGAGTTGATAGGTAAATTGGCCATTGTAAAAAAAATTGCCCCTAGTGTAGGTAGGTGGTAGGAGAATTGAGGGAAGGTGGGGATGTGAGAAGGAAACAATGGGATTAATGTAGGATTCGTATAAATGGGTGGCTGATGGGCGGCACAGACTCGGTGGGCCAAAGGGCCTGTTTCGGTGCTGTATCACTCCATGTACTAAAAATAAAAATCCTGTTAAAGTGATGGCACACAGCCTCCTTAAATCATTTTAATAACCAACCAACCTCCTAAGAATGGGTTGGTTCCTGCCCTTCATCCCAACTCCCTTAAAATCAGAGGTGGGCAGGTTTAAGGCTGGTTGGGTTCCAGTTTTAGGTTTTTAACATTTTATCATCCCACAGACCAGACCCGCCTGTTTTGGGAGTTAAAAGTACCTGCCTTGAGTTGATTTTCAGTGATTTCACCTGGCAGTAATGGGATGGTAACAGCCTCAAAATGGCCTTACCACAGTTAACACCAGTAATGTGGGCGACTCCATTTTTGAAAGGGGCCGACCACCATTTGTCCAAAGTGGGCACCTATTTCAAGTGATAAGACCATTTTAATATGAAAATTGGTGTTCTATAATGTAAATAGGACCCAACTGCCATTTTAGGTCAGAACTGGTCAGTGTCTGCACCATGCACACTTCAAACAGTTTCATGGACAATGGAGCTGAAAAGGTCCACCAAAGATAAGCATTGAGCTATTACTTTGGGCCCTGAATAAGCAGAAGTATTCCTGTAAGCTCCACAACAATAATCTGGGTCACAGCCGCTCTGGAACCCCACCCTCTACGATTGCAACCAACCCCCCACTGCCGCACAGACCCAATCTTGAGGCCACAACTGGTGAGCTAAATTGATATGGCTGTTTTGAAACCCTGCCGGCACTACAGTTCCTCCAACTGTTTCTCCTCCTCTGCCTGTACATTCATCTCTGGTATACTCTTGGGGTGCACCCTTGATCCACTCTTGAACTTTTACCAGATTTGCCCTTGCGTCCCTATCATCCAGAAGCATTGGATCAGCTTCCAGATTTATGCTGATGATATTCAGTTCCAGCTGTCTGCCACCTCTACTGATCCAAAAGCAACTTGTCCAAATCAAGACCTGAATCAGCCAAAAAATGTGTCCTTCTCAAATTCAGCAAAAGTGAAACCAGACTTCCTGGCTGTATACATGTGCCCCTGGTCTTGCTTCTATCGGCCTCTTGGGCTTTCACATTGGTTTGAGTCAGAAGTGGGGAACTTCCTTCTCAATCTCAAGCCCAGTTTTTTTTGGTCCACATTTGATCCATTACCATAACCACTTTCATCAACCTCCACAATTCCCATCTCTGCCCTCTATCCCTTCACTTCTACCACCAATATCATAATCCACACCTTCATCACCTCACAAGTCAACTTTTCTAATGATTCTTGCCCGGTCCTCCCGCCTCAAGCCTTCACAAGTTTCAACTTATTCAAAAGGCTGTTGCCCACATCCTCATCTGCTCTAAACCCCACAAACCCATCTTCTCCAACCTACATTACTCCTCATACCCAGTGAGTTGATTATAAATCCCCATCCTTACTTTCATATCTATTCATGGCCTCATCTTGTTGTACCTTACTTTAGCTATATCCTTCAGTTTTACATCCCTGCATGCACTTTTTGCTCCTCAAACACCAGGCTTCTTGTCCCCTGTTTATTCCACTACAACAGTGACAGTTATTTGCTTGTTCACTCCACTCCTGCCCTCTGGAACTCCCACTGTCCACTTCCATTCACCTTGTCAATTTCTACATTGTTTTCAAAGACCTCCTTCTTTTCACCAACCCTTTAGTTGTTTTTCCCTTTTCCCCTCCCATTTATCATCCAGTTTTCCTTCCCCATAACAGTAAGTGCTTTGAGCTGTGTTCCTATATATGAGGGAATTTTATGGAGGCAACAGGGGTCTCATTCGCAGGCTGAAGAGCCAGCGAGAGACTCGCGTTGCCTCCTTTGGGGAAGGCCTGCCAAATCACAGGCCACTGGCGGGCCTTTCCCGGGATCAGGACCTTGGGGGTGGGAAGACCTGCCCACCGAGAGCTGCCGGACAATCAGAGGCCAGCAGATCTTTTGCTCGGCAGCGTCACCGGGGAGGCAGTAGTTGCTGCTGGAGCAGCACCCACCGGAGGCCCAGGATTATGGAGCGGCCCAGGCCACAGCTAAGTGATAGCAGCAGAGGTTTCACGGGGTGGGAGTCAGGAGAGAGGGGAGTGTAGGGGTATCAGCAGCAAGGGCAGGGGGCTGCCTCTCAGCGGGGCCCCCCTCCTCCCGATTCCAGGTCCCTCAATCAGGCACTGAGAGCTTTTTAACGAGGGACTTCCCCGGAGACCACAAATAATCCTGCACAGGTTTGCATGTCGCGCTTCCCGCATGGCAACAGGCCCACCCACTGTTTGGTTAATACCAGTCGCAGTGGGGAGAGGCCCTTAATTGGGTATTAAATCCCCTTTAAGGGCCTCACTTGACGGGGGCGGGGGTGGGGTGCGCAGCAAGGCCGTCCATGGGCCTTCCTGCCATGGACTTAATTGGTGTGGTGGTGGGAAGGAGGCAGGAATCCCACCCACCACCATCCCGCCTCCAAACACACCACGGGGTAAAGAGCATAAAATACCATCCCATGAGTGCTAGAAAAGTACTAGTTTTTGTTGATGCACTAACTGAAATGTTAATCATCCAAATAGCCAGAATATAGTTTACAGAATGTTTGTAGCTGTGCTATGTACATTTTCATCCAAATTAAAATTCATGCAAATAGAGATTGCAGAAGATATCTGAAATAGAACATGGTATCCAATTAAGGACAAATAATGGAAGGCAGTTATGAGCAGTTACAATCATTCTCACAGTCATCAAAGAGAGCAAGTTTTCATCTCATCAACATGAGCTGAAAAAAGATTCAGGCAGCAGACGTAAAAAGATTATGTTCAAAATTGCTTCCACATGTATTGATCAGTTGTATTTCTATTGCATGCCCTATATGTAGAAACTAAGTGATATTCAATGGTTTTGTACTGGAATAGCTTTAAAGCAGCCGCCCAGTTCACACATACTTCTTTTCTCTAACAATTGACCGAGTAGCTTTTCCTGACATCAAATAGATAAACTTAAAAATAAGAAAGTGTGAATGAGCAATTGATTTCCTGAAACTATCGGTGAGTACTATATTTTAGGAGCTTTGAATGCCATGACCCACTCATGCTGTTATTTGCAAGTTATCTACCCTTCATGATGTCTGAAGCCATCAGATTCAATGGATGTTTACTTTATAAATGCTAATTGATGAAAATATCAGTCTTCTTGAAGCCAGAAATGCTGTAACTCCATGGACCAGAAGTGTCAGGCAGTATACTTTACCAAAATGATCCAGAAATTAAATTGAAATTGCTTTCCTTTTCATTTTTTTTTATTCGTTAATGGGATGTGTGCGTCACTGGCTAGGCCAGCATTTGTTGCCCATCCCTAATTTCCCTTGAACTGCTAGGCCATTTCAGAGGGCATTTAAGAGTCAACCACATTGCTGTGGGCCTGGAGTCACATGTAGGCCAGAACGGGTGAGGATGGCAGATTTCCTTCCCTAAAGGACATTAGTGAACCAGATGGGTTTTTATGACAATCGACAATGGTCACCATTTGCGTGGGTTTTCTCCGGGTGCTCCGGTTTCCTCCCACAAGCCAAAAGACTTGCAGGTTGGTAGGTAAATTGGCCATTATAAATTGTCACTAGTATAGGTAGGTGGTAGGGAAATATAGGGACAGGTGGGGATGTTTGGTAATGGGTGGTTGATGGTCGGCACAGACTCGGTGGGCCGAAGGGCCTGTTTCAGTGCTGTATCTCTAATCTAATCTAATCTAATCTAGACTAACTTTTAATTCCAGATTTATTAACTGAATTCAAATTTCACTATCTGCTGTGGTGGGATTCAAACCCATTTTCCCAGAGCATTTGCCTGGGCCTCTGGATTACTAGTCCAGTGACACTACCACTATGCCACTGACTCCCCAGCGTTACATTAAATAGTACTGTCCCAAATTCAATAGTTCATAAACATTCACATCGGTGTCAACAGTAGCTATATTAACCAGTATAAGAGTCAAAACAAGTGCTTCATAATTGATTTAAGGATAATAACAAAGTAATTATTTTATACCATATAAATTAAAAAGGAATATGGTTAAATGACAGTGTAGAAAATCCTTGTTCACCAAAGCCCTGCTCAAATTTTACAATCAGCAAAGCTCATGGGGAATAGCATATGCCCACATTAAAGGGCACAGATATTACACTTTGTTGGTCTTTCTACTATTTTGTCCATGCTGTTCTGCAAGCATTTTATCTTACATCACAGGCATTCTTTAACAGCAGGCTGGCTAATTAAATAACATCTTCATTGCATTCCTCACTTAGTCCATATGGTGATTTGGGAAGTTTACACAGTATGCCTGGAATGCAACAATTTGGTCCTGATGGGATCTTCTAACTACACGTTGCATACTCCGTTTTGTCTGGCTAACTGGATTCCCTAGCTACAAAATTGGATTATGGATCTCCTGTAGAGAATTATTAATCTTTGGATTTAATTTTAAAAAGTGAGTCAGAATTTGGGATGGTAAATAAAAGACTAAATGTTACTTTTAGACCTCTATATATCACATGCACTCTAGTGAATATTAATGATTTTTAGTAACTTTCCTGAACAATTCCTGGGGAATGATAGCAGTACTAGATCATTCACCTGCTGTTTAATAGATCCTGGAAACTCTAGGATCTAAGCACCCCTCCAGGGATAAATAGGATTTTACCTTATATGCCAGTAAACCAGGAACATATAGACATCCCTTGTGCTCAGTGTTGCTCGGATGCACATTCCTACTCGAATCACAATTTCTGAGAGTGATAAAGGGGCCGGGCCCAGTGTATTAGGTCCTATCCTAAATTCTGCTCAAACCCACTGAGATTACATGATTTTTCCACCTCAGACTATTGGAATTTTGTTGCCTAGTAGTACAATAATTTAAAATCTAAATTATATAATGGCATTCACTGGTATTATTTAGCATGGCTAGTAAATGGTTAAAACTCATCCTGGTTGTAGTACAGTGACAAGATGCCTTTGGACTCTCACAGGCTAACCATGCTGTATAATTATGTAATTACTGCTTTCATTACAGCTTAACCAGTACCATTAATTTGCTAGATTAACCACAGCAGTTCTCCATTCTCCATTTGCATGTTCTCCATAAAATTAAATGTTATTTTTAACAGGAATTTCTTAAGAAGGTCCAGTAGGAGGACACAATCCAGAAAATACTCAATGCAAGATATTGGCTGGATTAATAATAATTCTGAAAGCAAATGTTTCCTGTTTCTATAAAATGCTTCATTCATTTCATCTGTGAAT
Organism: Heterodontus francisci; assembly: GCF_036365525.1. Lineage (NCBI taxonomy): Eukaryota > Metazoa > Chordata > Chondrichthyes > Heterodontiformes > Heterodontidae > Heterodontus > Heterodontus francisci. Next base: position 68,026,759 of record NC_090377.1, on the reverse strand, counting down.
GTTTTATTCCAAAGGTTTTAATAACACAGACCAATCGGAATCTGAGAAGATAAACTTATCTTTGAAATTCTTGGCCTTGCATAATTTATGAAATGAGCTAATGTTACCTTCTATTTTCTGGCAATAAATTTCTCATTTCTTTTGTCAAGTGATAATATGGCTACAGAAATTCAACTACTGCAATCATGCCTGGTTTGTCAATTAACAGTTGACAAAGGCAAAAACAGACACTGCCCCTGAATTTCTGGCTGGTTCTCCTCATATCCTGTTATAACTTGCAGTGGCAAATCAGCTGGGAAACACAATTCATGCTTTTATTTGGGAGTTTCACACATCTTCCAGCAGAGAACTCCCATCAGATTATTTCAGTCAGTTATATACACTAATGCAACTACAAAATCCCATTTGTGTTATCAATCACAGGGTTTCTGAACAATATGAAAGCTTTATTAGTTTTGTTTGAACCACCATAATATAAGATTTTAAAACAAAATATTCATTTTTGAATAAATGCGATAAAGAAAGAAAACTGGAAAGACTTTGCATTTATATAGTACCTTTCAAGACCTTAGGATGCCCCAAAGTGCTTTGCAGACAACAAAGTGCCTTTAAAGCATAGTCGCTGTTGTAACTTAGGCAACAAAGCAGCCAATTTGGGAACAGCAAGGTCCCACAAACAGCAATTAAATAATTATCTAGATAATCTGTATTAGATGTTTGTTGAAAGATAAATATTGCAAGGACAATGGGTCATTTTTAGTTTTAAGCAACCTATACTCCGCCCCTCCCCCGACCACCACTATGTTTAGATGTAATTGGGGCCTTCAATCTTCACCATCAACTAAAAGGCCCCAATCTCAGCAGCCTGCAGATGTGCTTAAATTACATACTGTTTTCACAGGCGCAAGGCCCAGCCAGGGAGTGGCCCTCTGCCAGGGAATCCTTGAGCCATGTTAATGGCCCAGGATAGGAAATTTTAGTGTTCCTGGGCCTGGACAGGAATAGTGTACTCCAGGTGCACTGCTCCTTTCCAACTCTGGGACCGGGATGGGAATGGGGCCAGGAAAATCAGCCCAATTCCTTTTTGTCAGTTAGCCATCTGATACCCAATGAAACCAAATAACTTAAGAGTCCCCAAATGAATTTACAAAAGTATCTCTCTCTACATGGCATGGAGTGAACACACTCGTCCTGTTGAAATGCACCAAAAACAGGGTGGGAACTTCAGACAGTAGTAACACTGCTAAGAAATGGGGAGCAGACTGTGGTGTATAAAAGATGAGTCACCATCTGAAGGATGGGAAAGGCAGGAAAGGTCAGAACAGGAACACCCAGATCAACTTAAGCTCTCTAACAGATTTAAAGTTGTAGCTTTCCATGGGGAAGTTAAGGACTCTGGGCAGGGTCACTGAATAAAATATTAATGACACCAACAAACAAATGGTGGCTCAAGGGGGGGGGGGGGCGTGCAGGGGAGATTAGTAAAACAGCTAGTGATAGGGATCTCAATAGTTTGAAAGGTTGACAGTCCTGGACACTTTGTTGCCTCCCAGTTGCTCAGATAAGAGACATATGCACAGACTAGAAAATTTTTTGCAAGGGGACAGAAAGTAACCAGTCATTCTGGTGGTCCATGTAGGTGCTAATGATATAGCTAAAGAAAAGCCTGAAGTCCTGAAAAATGAATTTAGCACATGAGGAAACAAGTTTAGGTACAGGACTTCACAGGTTGTTATTTTAGGATTACTTTACCAGACATGCACTAAAATAGGGAAAGGCAGGAAGATTAGTATGATTAAACGTGTAGTGTCAGGAAGAGGGGTTGTTAGACATTGGCACCATTCTGGGACAGATGGAATCTATTCCGCAAGAATGAGCTACAACTGAACAAAGAGTACTGGCAAATTGATTAAATATGGAAGAGACAAGGGGGCCTAAATTGGGTAACCCCAAAAATGGAAGCAGGGATCGCGATGCGCAATTAACCCATGCCCATTGCTTCTGATACAGGCAGCACGCCAACTTTGTGCTGCCATATCCCATCAATTGCACCACTAACCTCACACACTGCTCAAAACACCAGACCCACCAGGTGCGGCACAGTGGCGCAGTGGTTAGCACCGCAGCCTCACAGCTCCAGGGACCCGGGTTCGATTCCGGGTACTGCCTGTGTGGAGTTTGCAAGTTCTCCCTGTGTCTGCGTGGGTTTTCTCCGGGTGCTCCGGTTTCCTCCCACAAGCCAAAAGACTTGCAGGTTGATAGGTAAATTGGCCGTTATAAATTGTCACTAGTTTAGGTAGGTGGTAGGGAAATATAGGGACAGGTGGGGATGTTTGGTAGGAATATGGGATTAGTGTAGGATTAGTATAAATGGGTGGCTGATGTTCGGCACAGACTCGGTGGGCCGAAGGGCCTGTTTCAGTGCTGTATCTCTAATCTAAAAAAAAAACTTACCTATCAGATACTGACACTATGGGTGGAATTTTATGAGTGCCGCAGCATTCCTGACAGCGGGACTGGAAGTTGTTGTAACTTCCACTTCCGCCGCAAATCCTGTTTCCCATGTGATTTTGTATGTAAATTAGTCATGCAGCGGCAGTCATGTGGGATCATGTAGTGTGGGCGGACTTTCATTGGTGGTACCTGCTGTTACTGCCTCAGGCACCATGATTGCCACGGATATAAAACATTCTGTGCTTGCAGCCTCAAGGAGCAGCAACCTTCCTTTCATGTAAGTACCTTCAGAATAACTTAAATTGAAGCTTTTATTTAAATCAAAATGTTTTTGCCTCCATTATTTTATGAAACTCACCACCAACTTCATATCATTTATCTTCCCTACAGCCAAAGTGAACCACATAGCAGCCAGAAGGCAGCGTCCTGCCCCATGGTTCAGTGATGCCTCTCTGCAGGTTCTCCTCCAGGCTGTCATGGAATGGCGGGAGGTCCTCTTCCCTGCAGATGAAGTGTGAAGACCTTCCTGTCTCCCCAAGGCAGCCTGGATAGAGGCAGCAGAGATGGTCTCGAACTGTGGGGTCACTTGTAGAACATGGTGCAGTGCTGCAAGCACATCAATGACTTGCGAGGGTAGGTGGTCCTGGTGAAGCTGCTCCATTGTTTTCTTCCATGGCTCCGTTTCTTTATGGCAGAGGGCACGTAAGGAATGCAGTAGATTGCGTGAGCAGCCTTGGTGCCATTCATTAAATGATGTTTCGCCAAGATGAAGATTGGCATTGGTTATATCATTGGATGTGTCGTGCGAAAGCCAATGCAGAATGAGTGACGTTGATGCATGTATGCAATGGTTGTGATGCATCATTTGCCATGTCATTAAATTTGCACTATCTGCTGCAAGATAAAAGAAGCCATTACCAGCATGAGCCTGCTAAGGCAGTAGGTGGGTCCCTGACATAAGGTTGCTGATCAGGGCTGAGAAGGAGGCATCTGAGATCGCGAGAGAGGAGGGAGGCAGGGCAAGCGGAGATGGCGAGGCAGGAGCCACAAGGCGTAAGGATGAAGTGTCATCTCTGCTGTTGCAGCCATATAAGATAATCAGAGGGTTAGATAGGGTGGATAGTGAGAGTCTTTTTCCTCGGATAGTGATGGCAAACACGAGGGGACATAGCTTTAAGTTGAGGGGTGATAGATATAGGACAGATGTTAGAGGTAGTTTCTTTACTCAGAGAGTAGTAGGGGCGTGGAACACCCTGCCTGCAACAGTAGTAGACTCTCCAACTTTAAGGGCATTTAAGTGGTCATTGGATAGACATATGGATGAAAATGGAATAGTGTAGGTCAGATGGTTTCACAGGTCGGCGCAACATCGAGGGCCGAAGGGCCTGTACTGCGCTGTAATGTTCTAATTCTAATTCTAATATGTGGAAACTGAAGGAAATTGTGTGAACTCATGTGAAGCACATGCTTAAAGTGCCTCTGTTTGTGTCTCCACTGCAAGTGTCCGCACTCGAGCTGCAGAACACCGCATGGCCCAAGAATCCTCCTGTGGAGAAGAAGTAAAAGCCAATGCCCCAGAGGCTGCACCGTCACTTACCTCTTCTTCCATCTCCGCCAGTGTAGATACATCCACATGGTCCGTGGGGGGTTTAAGATTAGAATCTGGGTCACAAGCTGGTGGTCATGACACAGACACGTCCCAGCAGCTGAGGGAGCATGTGCCAGCCGGGTCCCTTGATAATCGGAGGACTGCTGGGGACAAGGCCCCTGCTCAGCCCCACACTCATGATGATCTTCTGTTTGTTGCTACAGGAAGGCTGCTGGATGTGCAGCAAAGCCATGTGGAAAGTATGTCGGAGATGCCTGAGATCATGTGTGGCTGAGCGCATGCCAGGAGGTTATCCATGCAAACCATGATGTCTACCATGTCCCCGGCATTTGAACTTATGACTTCCTCAGTAGAGAGTCTGGTGAGCTCCGTGGCAAGTCTGGTTGACCACTTGAGCCATACGCAATCTGACCTGCAATTCATCGGTGTTACCATTGACTCCATGCAGCAGAGTCTAGGTGAGAGGGGGATGAGGAACCTGGACCTCCCTCCAGGTGCCCCTTCCCTTCAGGGAGACAAGCAGGTGCCATCGTGCACACAGAAGGAGGAGGAACGTGTGCCAGCTGCCCCAGGGCCTTCCTCACAGTAAGTGGCGTCTTGTCCTTCCACCCAACATTAACCCCCTTACCTCCAGCAGGCAAGCATATGGGGGATACTCAAGCACTGTGGCTGCATACCCCAATGGGATGGAGCCATCAAGGCTCCGTTCCTCCAGACGACGCCCACCATAGTCATCCACAGCAACAGGGCAATGCACTGGTTAGACTGCCACCACCTCAGGGGTACCAACTAGACATGGTGGGAGAAAAAGGAAATTGAAAGAGTTTTGATCACAAAGATGGCACGGGGGCTGTAAACATTGTGACTGAAAAGATTTATTAATACATTTTTATTTTCTCCATGGCAACGCCTCTACCAATCAGAGTTCACTTGCCAACCTATCAGCACTTTCTTCTCATGCAGTATAAGTTGTTGTTTTCCCTTACATTGGTTATTCTTGCAGATTGTCCTGATGAGTGCAAGACGAAAAGCTTCAACAACATGTCTCTATTTTCAGCAATACTCAAGTTCTGTACTAGTAAACAACATTTTTATTTCATGCAAAATTGACCCACTCTCGGTAATGTTTTGCTTAGTTACAGATGGAGACTAAGATTTTTTTTGGAGGTCTATGGCAGGAACGCAATGATGTTTGCAAAGCATGTCAGGAAATGTCCAGTGTCCATATCTCATTGGAATTTGAGCCTTCATTCTTCAACGATGGCGGTTTTCCTATTGATGATTAATAACTTTTTCCGAAAGCATCATGCCTTACTTTTGTTTTCTACTGTCATAACTTAACGTTGCCTGCAATGGTCTGTAGTCACATTCATCATAGCCCATAGATGATTTCAAATGCCAATCACATGAAAGTGCAGCAACGCTTTGTTGAGACTGCAGCGATGAATAAAACCTCATGCAAAAGGGAATTTCTGTGGGGAATTGTTATATTTCTCTTCCCAATGTTCCTTGATGATGTGGCTTATTGTTGCATAAATGGGGTACTCCCTGATGTCCCTTGCATGTCTCTCCATGGCCCTCATATTGATGATGGCATTGTTGTCATTGTTGTCCTCCTCCTCATCCACTTCATAGTCATCCTCATCTGTTTTAGTTTTAGTTTTAGTTTTAGAGATACAGCACTGAAACAGGCCCTTCGGCCCACCGAGTCTGTGCCGACCATCAACCACCCATTTATACTAATCCTACACTAATCCCATATTCCTATCACATCCCCACTGTGTTCATTGTCTGCTTTGGTCTTCTTCCTTCTCCTTTTTCTCAGTTATTTGCCATATGGTTGTTGTTAAGAGCTGTGCTCTCATTATGGTGAGGCATGCAGCAAACCACCACAAAGCTTGGCACACGCTCTGTCAAGTATTGCAGTTTCCCTCCAGTGCAGCCCAGGCAGTGGCACCCCAATGGTCTACTCTATCACATTTCATATGGCAGCATGGATGTTGAATAGATGCTGCCCACGTGTGCATGGGTTTTGCATGGAGGTCATGAGCCATGTCATCAGAGGACAGTCCTTATCACTCAGTAGCCATCCTCTGGTTTGGCGTGCTAGCTCAAATGCAGATGGCACAGTGGACTGTTGCAGAATGAAGGCATTATGACTGCTACCAGGATATCAGGCATTGACCTGCATGATGCACTGGGTATGGTTGCACACCAGCTGGATGTTGACGTAATGGAATCTCTTTTGGTTGCACTACATCTCAGTGTTTACATGTGGTACCCGCAAAGTGACGTGCGTGCAGTCAACGGCACCCTTAACTGGGTGGAAGCCCCCAATCATTGCAAAGCTGCAAGCTCTCACTGCATGCTTCTCTCTGGCCACAAAGAATGAAATGTATTTAGCTCTCTTAGCATACAGAGCCTTAGTGGCCACCTTTAAGCAAAAGTGGGCAGTAAACTGTGAAATGTTGCAACCTGCTCCAGCCTGGAATGAGTTCAACGCATAAAAGTTCATGACCATGGTCACATTCACAGCCACTGGCAATGCCATCCTTGCCCTGCTCTGAGGCTGCAGTTGTGGCTGCAGCAGGTGGCAGATTTCAATAAGGACATCTTATTGAAGTGCAGACAGCTCACACACTTCTCACTGAGGTCCAAGTAGAGGAATTACTCCCTGATCACCCTGAGCAGATATGCCCCCCCCTGCTGAGTGCCCTTCTCCTCCTCCTCCCTTTTCGAGCAGCTTGTTCTGCTTTGTGCTGCCTCCTCATTCTCCCTGTCACACTGAGTCCAAAGGGAATACCTACTACTACACCCACGTCTAGGAGCAAGTGACTAGTGCAGAATCCTTGAAGTCAAGACAAAGTTTATCAGTAGTGCCAAACCACTCCCTGTTGACTTTAGCAACTTTAAAGAACTTTAGAAATCACCAAAGACTTCCACAATTACAGCAAGAGCCATTAGAAATCAATCAGCAACTAACCTGAAAGTAATTGATGATCTCTTTAAAAAGCACCAGTGGAGGGTCTTCCTGCTGCTGAACAATTGTTCAGGCGTGCATGTTTAAGAAATGGCATTATCTGGCATATTGAGCTCCAAAATGGCAGCTGTGGCATCAAAACAGCTTTGCACACTGATTGACATTATGATGTGCCAACTCTGCATTCTTCCAGCAGACACTTCCTGCTCTGCATTCTTCCGGCAGGCACTTCCTGTGTACACGCTAATGCTCTCATCAAAATGGCGCTCGGCACAGCTTTTACCAGATGAGTGCGTGCCTGCCATTGATGCCATTTGGGAGACATTTCTGCCTCCCTTTCTTCTTTTAAGTCCCTCTTAAAAATCTACCGATTTGACCAAAATTTTGGTCACCTGACCTAATAGATCCTATGTGGCTTGATATCAAATTTTGTCTGATAAAGCTGCGGTGAAGCACTTTGGGTCATTTTACTACATTAAGAGTGCTATATGAAAGTAGGTTGTTATTGTTATATGTCATAGAATAATAACTCTTTGTAAGACAGAGATTAAGAGATCATGCATTAGTGAAGCAAAAGGTGTTTTACTCTTCAATGATCTGATAATGCAAACCTTTACCTGTTGAACATCCTGCTGGAAAACACACAGCTGAAGTCGTTGATGTAATCGGACTTTGCGGTGTTGCCAGATACTTTCAAGTCTTCGCTGATGGTGTAACACTTCGTGCACAATGTCTAAGACTCGATGAACTGCTTTGGAGTAGTTTGCAGTTGCAGTGAGTGAGTCAGAATTCCCTGGGCTTAAAGGTCTCTGCAGTACATCTAGAAGAGCTTTGCCATCCTGACTCACCTGTAACAATGGGAAACATTTGTGTTGTATCAAATGTGATATGCCAAACCAAGGAAATGAACCTGGCACTCATAATTAGTCAATCATATTTCAATTAAATTAAACCAGCTTCCTTTAATGTTTCTCCCTTTTCTGATATCTGTTTCCAACTTACAACTGAGTCTACATTATTTACAACCATTAGCTCTGCTCGACTCAACCTGTTATGCTCAAAATGGCTGCTTGATGCTGTCTCACTGCTTTGGAATGCATTTCCAGCAATAAAACAAACTGACAAGTATAGCCAATTATCTGGAACAATATAAATTTTGAAGTGCAACAGGACCATAAAATAGAATCCTCATGAATTATGTAGCACAAAAATTGCAAACACTTCAGATGACTTCAGTTAGCAAGTAGAACAGTAGTTATTTTATATTGGATAACAATTGAATTAAAGTGCAAAATTCACAGATGTCAGGCCAAAATTGTCAAGGGAAAAGGTTAAAGCGTGACAAATTGAGAATTTCTCTGAAAACTAAATAAATTGTGAAATTTTTGAAAAGAGCAGGAACAATAAAACGAATAGAAACTAAATTACAATGAGCAGAATGATATGACAAAGAAGGCAGTCTAATGACTGTGTACTTTTCTCAAGTGAGTGGATCACTTTACCTCAGCATATGCCTGTGTGATCTGTTCATACAGCGTTTGATGATGGTGAATGGCAATCTCCAAGTCTTGCATTTCAGATGGAAGTCCTCCCTCAGCACAGGTTTTGCACCAGATATCAACACTTGATAAATACTAAAACAAAATTGGAAAATGTCATTAATAATTATATTTTTCCATTGAAAAACATCACGGTGTTAAAAGAACCAAAGGAGAGTTAAGAATATTTTTACACAGCGAGTTGTTATGATCTAGAATGCACTTCCTGAAAGAGTGGTGGAAGCAGTTTCAATAATACCTTTCAAAAGGAAATTAGATAACTAAAAGGAAAAATTTGCAGCGCTATGGGGAAAGAGAGGGGAATAGGCCTAATTGGATAGTTCTTTCAGACAGCCAGCCTGGGTATGATGGACCGAATGGCTTCCTTCGATGCTGTGTAATTCAATGATTTTCTTCACAGGATTAACTTTGCACTGATTCAGTTATGCTAGAATTGAAATCTTAAGCCCCGACTTTAACTCAGGATGGAACTCAGAGGTGCAGGTGAGTGAAGCGGGGGCAAGCCGCCCAGCCCCCTGGAGCAAGAGATCCTGAAGATTTCAACCCCCGACATAATTAGCATACTCCAATATTGAATCCCACCTATATCATACCTGGTCCACAGGAAGCTTTAAAAATGGAAAAAAATAACTTGCCTGGGCCTCCTGTGTCCAGGATCCTGTCTGCCAACAGCTTTTACTGGTGGGTTTAAGACTGCACAGGGCTTATTCAGGCCCATAGTTAAAATGGCATGCACATACATATCACGTCATTCACTTTGCCATTTAAATTAAGCCCCCTCTCCTCTGGGTAAGCAGCCTTCCAGTTAAGTTAAGACAGGGTGAGGGTTGGGGGCATGGGAATAAATCAGGAACACGGTGTAAAGCCTTCCCCACCCGCCACTAATTTTAACCCCTTGTCCTCACTGTTCTTGCTGGAGGGAGGGGTAAAGATCAAGCATTTACTGCCTGCTTTGACAAAACAGAGTTAATCTTACCATGTCTACACTTCTGTTATATATTTTTAAATTCTTAAACTTAGAACTTTTATTGCTTTTGAAAAGTATATTTATTATAAATGTTTCTATACTGGGTTAAGTGAAATATATAGGCTTTTAGTTTAATTCTTCTTGTCCTCTTTAAAAGTTACATCACTCCTGTCTTGATGACCCCTGCACTATGCTTCTACACTCGTCCAGAAGTAACTGGAAAGAAGTTCTATTCCAAGTCCTCTAGTATTGCGGCTCTCACACCAGCCAATAGACCATGCAATAATGCAGTCACAGAGTTTCTCCTCTGAGGTATTTCTCCCCAAGGAAAACCTTCTAGGCATAGTCACTGCCTTACTCTTCTTTCTTGACTTCTGTTCTATAAATCAAACAAAAATCTTCACTGAATATCATGTGAGACATGCAGAAATAATTTGCAGATCCACAGTTCTTCAGTTCATCTACTTATTGTTTTTTTCAGCTTCAGCCACTAGGTTCATATATCAGTGCATAGCAGACTGAGAAATTTGCTAAATATCTCTGGTGGAATGATACAGGCGAACTTAGAAATTTAATGCTGTAATCACCATCACAGGGCTGGAGATTAGCAAGCCCATGACTTCGGGCTCCATGGTGGGGGTGGGGGGTTGGTGTGCTGCTGGAAGATGGTTGCAGCAGACGCCCGCCACGGAGGTCGACGCCGGTAGGACCCGGCCCGATCCTCCAGGGCCCCCTGCCGCTGGGCGATGGAAACTCCATTTCAATATTCAAATTACTGAGATGAATAAATTTAAATCAACTTACCCGCAATCCTCTGGGCCCATTGCAATCCTCACTGCAGCGGCCAGCACTCCCGCGCCTTCAATCCCCGACTGGGGAAAGCGGGTGTGACACTGGTGGGGAGGGGGGAGGAGTTAAGATTTACAGTGTGGTGGGTGGGCGGGGAACAGAGTCAAAACATAATGAGTGTAGGAGATGTTGGGAAGGGGTGAACGTTAAACTTTGTGCAGTCTGGCCGGGGGTGGGGGCGGGGGGGCAAGCTCAGATTTAAAAGGTAAGTGTTTTGGGGGAGGGGTGGAAGGCAAATAGTTAATGTAATTGATATTGAGGGGGTGGGAAAGGAGCGTTAGAATTTTATTTGATAAATTTTGGGGGGGGTACCTTTAAAACTTTAAATGGCAGCTTCGCTATTGTTGGTGTTGAACAGTCAGCCCCTCCATGTGATTGAGGGGGGTGGGCCGCCCCGGCCACTTAAAAGAGCCGCTGCGTGGGAGATCATGGCGGCTCTAAGGCATGTGGCCTGCACATGCGGACCACCATTTTTTGAGTTTGCCGCCGACAGCGACGGCGGGCTCTTAAAATCCAGATCATTGATACAGTCATCCCCAGTGGAAATTAGCAGTTTGGACTCCAAGAGACAACATAACTTGGTGACGGCCTCCTTTCTGAAGTATCAGTGGTAACAGTAGATTTCCTATGAGTAGATAGTTGTGCCAAGGTCTGTAAAGGATGCTTTTGGGGATACAGGTGGATGTGTATATAAATGCAGGACCGAGAACACTCAGATGTGCCACAGCCATTTCCTTTCCCTAAATCTGAAGCAAGTGACCTACTGGCAGCCAGGGACCTACCAAAAACTGTAGATGACCCTGGCCCTGCAGAATTTGGCGAGACAATTGGGAGCAACGTCTAGCTGCCTCATCAGAAAATCCAAGCCATGCCATAGCATCAAATCTAACATACACTCCTTTATATATGGGCAAGTAGTGCTAGGGGAAAGACTTATTAAACTTATAAAATTGTGCTTGGCCCTTATTACCCATGAATTTGAACAGAATAACGAGGCTCTTGCTGACTGTTTGCAAATTTCTCCAAAAATGTATGCATTTTATTACCGTGAGTCTGAGAGCACGAAGGTAAAATCCAGCCCAATATCCGAAAAATCTGCCACTGAGCCACATAAGGAGATATTCGGACATGTGACTAAAAGCTTGGTCAAAGAGTTAGGTTTCATGGAGCATCTTAAAGTAGGAGAGAGCCGGAGTTGTTTAGCGAGGAATTCTAGAGATTAGGGCCTTGACAGCTGAAAGCACTGTTGCCAATGGTGGAGCGATTAAAATTGGTGATGCACAACACGCCAGAACTGGAGGTATGTAGAATTCTTCTTAGGATAGCTGTTTACTTTCACAAATCACAGGTAAGATTATTGGATTTTGGCTTTCAAAGAAAAAATGGACTGAACTGAGGAATATGATCCTGAAAAGCCTGAATCCAAAGTAATCAATATCAAATGTAACATATTCAATCACAATAAAACAGTAGCTCTGGTTACAATATTCAGGGTGTTTCATGAGTTTTCAATATTATTTGTTCTTTACGGTGGAGGGATAGATTAGAGACTCAAAACATGGTGAAATCACAAGGCCAAACTTGAATGCTACCACTCCATGGTATTGCACATATATAGCAATTACCTCCAAATGACCCTTTAATTGACACTTCAACATTGTAATTAAATGTTGAGTGTAACATGTTTATTACTTAAAACACTCTTAACAATGATACAACCCAAGGGGACGTGCACAATTACAATGATTTGTACCAGGATTGCTCTTGTGGGGGTGTTTGTGTTCTTTTTAAATCTTTTATGTGGATAAAAACACTTTCATTTTACAATAATCATTGGGAACAGAAAGAAAAAAAAGTATTTCTTGTACTCTTATTAAAAACATGGAGAGGAAAAATTCATTTGCATGGCACCACTCCAAGCAATTTCCTCATTGGTACCATGAAAAAACCTGCGTAGGCCATGCACGTAGTGGCTCGCGGTGCTGTCTGCCACCCGGGAAATCAAACGTAGTCTACGTAGCACTGCTCAAAGAGGCGCTACATGACCAAATTTCTCCCTCAGGAATTCTGATGTCGCCTTAGGGCGCTTCACAGCCTCTATATAAATTTAAACAATTTCAACCTCAAAGACTGAATCAGAAAACCTGACAGCAATAGAGTATTTCATAAAGCTGACACTTGCCAGAATTCTGTAAAACAGACTCCTCAGTCCCAAAAATCAATTTCGAGAGAAATTATCACAAACCTTTCAATAATGACTTCAGTAGAGGCCTACTTTAGGTCAGGAAAACGAACCCGACCTGAACCCGACCAAACCACTGTGGACCCGAGCCCGACCCAGCCCGAGTCACTCTGCTTTTGCTCCAAGCCCGACCCGACCCGCGCCCGCCCCGCATTGAGCCGACCCGAGCCCGACCCGGCCATCCCTTTACTTACCTCCCAACTCGGAACCTCCACGAAGCTGCCGTGTATGCGTGATGATGTCATGGTGACATCACTCACTCACTGCGCAGACTCAGTTTCGTCCCGGACTCCCAGCTCAGGTAAGTAATTTATTTTTAATACTTACCGGCACAGCACTGACCCTGCGTGTCCGGCCTGATCCGACCCGACCCGACCCAACTCAACTTGGACACAGCCCAACCCGACCAGAGCCCAAAAGCCGGAGCCTGAAGATGGGCCCGACCCAGCCCAAACCCAACACATGTTGTCAGGTCCCGTCGGGTTGGGGTTGGGTAGCAGGCCTCTAGACTTCAGTACTTTTCAAAAGCACATTACACAGATGTGTCCTTGTAACAGTACAGCCCAGAAAAACCATTAAACAAGTATAGTTTAATTTGAAATGGTTATAAAATTGCCATTAGAGCATTAACTTTCATCAATAAAACAATATAGTGTAATATTGATCCTATAAGTATAGATGTTGTGTGGGTGTGTAAATAATCATCCTATGCCGATTCTGAGACACACAAGCAGTCTCTTTCCTCAAATTCACCTGTTCAGCCTTCTGGTGAAATACAGCGGACATTGCCAAGATAGTGCTACGCTCATCTAGAGCAGCTGCAAAACTCTTCCACTCTTGATCAAGTTGGGCAGATATCTGCTTGATCTGCTGAGATGCATAATGGCCAGCCTCTGAAAGCCTGGATGCAACAGACATGATGCGATTGATGTTGACATATGCATTCTGAAAAAGCAGAAGATTGCCAGTTACAAAATTAACTGAAAATGTCTTGTCACCAGCTACATTCATCAAGAATGCACAAAAACAGTTGTTAGCAAATTAACATTTCTAAATTATTTATGCTCTGGCTCAAGCAGTAGTTCATCGTTTTCAGTAAATAAAAGTGTAATCCCAAAAGAACACTATCCTATTTGTATGCAATTCTAAAATGTCGCAACAATCCATTTTAAAGGAATATATCAACAGTGGGCTCAAAGGAACTATATTAAACAAAACTGCACAATAATATTAAGAGTTTTACCTTTCCCATTTATAGTAAAGCTATAGTACACACAGACAAATTATTCATTTCAAGGCTCAGAGCATTAACCTGTGGCATGTAAATAATCTCAGAAAACAAACAGCAAAATTAGGTGTCCCATTTACATGTATTGCATACTTTGTTCTATGGCATCAAAGCTGGAATCATTATGTCATCAGCCTACCTTACTCTTGCTTTGGATACAGTCAATGCCTACCCAGCATACGGCATTTGGGCTCTTGTAGCAGCAGTACAGTAGTACCCAAAGACTTTATGAAAATGAAGTCATTGCACAGACAAATTGATGCCAACTAATTCTGCAATATTCTGGTAAAGGACACTAAATTCTCTGTTTAGTTGACAAAATTGTGAAATTGTTCGGCAGCATCTACACACTAGCTAATCAACAAGATTCTAAAAACTTTAATGCAGTCCCATGCGCAAATAATGGAGCAGTCCAACGATGCAATGAGTAGTGCCATTTCTCTGGCGTGTGAGCACAAGGTGTCCTCTGCTGAGAGAGTGGTGACCTTCAAGGAGAGGCACATGGACCATAGCACCAAGTGGATGCAGGGGGTGCACAAAGACCTCCAGAGCATGGCCTTGTCCATATGATGTATGGAGTGAGATGGGCCAGCCAAGCATCTCCCATTGCCAGGAGTTGAATCACTCCAGGCAACTATGGAAGTGCATGTGGGGCCTGAAAGGGCTGAGGTAGGGCAGGTTAAAGGCAATGGGGGCTCTTCTCAAGGCACTTCAATCGCTGAAGGCAGATCCTTGTCCCTTTGATGGTGACACCAACGCCGTGTGCTGGTCACTGAGGAGGCCCCTGCACAGAAACAGGTGTCCCAGAACCTGCCGAGCCCCAGTAGGGCTCAGGCATCCAGAGGAGACAAGCCACTGCCATCTCATGGACCGGAGCAAGAAAGGCAGCAGGCTGTCCCCACATCAACTCCAGGCAAAGGGAGAGCACCCTGTAGAAGTTACTATAAATACATGGACTTGCACAGGGGGTTTCACTGGGTGATACTTATTTGTTAAATGCAGAAGCCATTAATGTTTTATGAAAGTTAAAGGTCTTGTGATGCAATGTATAACCACTCATGTATTTATTTTTGTGCACCAGTTGACAATGGCCATATGTGGAATCAAACATGGATGGTCTGTTAAGGTGAGCACCTCCTCAATGCCTGTGTTGACAGAAGGCCATGGCATATAGAAGTGATGGGTACAGAGAGATGGTAAGGCCTCTTATGAAAGGTCAGCAAGGCCACCTCTGGGAGAGAACTTCTTGGTTCAGTCGCCCCTTGTACTTGACCTCATGTGAAGCATCCTCTGATCAGAGAGTCACGAGTTTCCATGCCACGTATGTCACTGCCCAGTGAGCTAGACCCCACGGCGCCATCTTCATTGGCTGGCTCAATTTCTTCTTCTGGTTCCAGCACTACTCCACTCTGGAGTGCCAGGTTGTGCAATGCACAGCAGACAACAATAATGTAGGATACTCTTGAGGGTGCATATTGCAGGGCTCCCCCAGATCTATCGAGGCATCTAAACCTCATCATTAAAAGGTCAATGGCCTACTCGATGGTGGCCCTTGTAGTCATATGGTAGTGATTTTATGTGCCTGCTGCCTGTGTTTGGGGTTACGTACAGGGTTCAGAAGCCAGGACAGTGACAGAGGGAGACAGTGGCGACGTGGTAATGTCACAGAACTAGTAATTCAGAGGCCCAGGCTAATGCCCTGGGGACACAGGTTCAAATCCCACCATGGCAGCTGGTAGAATTCAAATTCAATTAATTCATAAAAATCTGGAATTGAAAGCTACTCTCAGTATCTCAGTAATGGTGCGATGAAACTATCATCGATTGGTGTAAAAACCCATCTGGTTCACTAATGTCCTTTAGGGAAGGAAATCTGCCATCCGTACCTGGTCTAGCCTACATGTGACTCCAGACCCACAGCAATGTGGTTGACTCTTAACTGCCCTCTGAAATGGCCTAGCAAGCCACTCAATTGTCAAGGGTAATTAGGGATAGGCAACAAATTCTGGACTTGCCAGCGATGCTCGTATCCCTTGAAAGATTTTTAAAAATGACTTCAGTGGATATCCCTTGTCCCCCAGCCCCGAAGGCATTCAGGTGGGCTGTAGAGCTGAGGCAATTGGGACTGTCTAATAATGTACAGTCGTGGCAGTTTCCCAGAAACCTCACGCACACCTGCATGATCCGTTT
The DNA here is from genome assembly GCF_036365525.1 of Heterodontus francisci. Taxonomy (NCBI): domain Eukaryota; kingdom Metazoa; phylum Chordata; class Chondrichthyes; order Heterodontiformes; family Heterodontidae; genus Heterodontus; species Heterodontus francisci. Next base: position 68,010,621 of record NC_090377.1, on the reverse strand, counting down.
ACGGAGGTTGTAGATGACTTGAACATTCAGGGAGTGGAACCCCTTCCTGTTCACAATGCAACTGGCTGCTCTGAGGGAGCCTTGATGGCCACAATGGTACAGTCAATGACAACTGCACCTGGGGAAATCCAGCCATGACCCCAAAGCCCTCGAAGCCTGACTGGCATTCATGAACTTCTTTATGCAGCGATGGGCCACTAACTGAGAGATACCACACAGATCTCCAGACGATCCCTGGAACAAATCACAGGTGAAGAAGTTGAGTGTCAACATCACCTTTAATGCTACAGGCATTGGGTGTTCACCACTTCCCAATGGCATCAACGTCTGCTCTAGCACACTGCACAGCTCTGCTACCACCTGTGTAGACAGATGTAGTCTTCATTGGCATTGATGCTCGGTCATCTGCATGAAGCTGAGCCTCTGACAGTATACCCTTTCAACTGGATAGTGCCTTCTGCGACCATGAGGCTGCCCTCTTGCCTCCACATGCCCTCCTCGTCCACGTCCAATGGCTTCCTCAAGCTGCTGGAGCTCCCCTGGCCACCACACAGGAGCTCCATGTGGCTGCATCTCCATCTCTGTGCCACTGTCCTCCTCACTGGAGAAGTCAAACTCTGAAAGCATTGACCCCCCGAGCCAGATTAAGCCTCCACTGTGATGAGGCTCTCAAGAACCTTGTACTGCCTCCAGTGCCTGCTATAAACTTGGGAGACACTTTTCCGCGAACAGCACTTCACTTTGGCCCCACCCTCTGCACTGCCGCTAAACCTGATAGCGTCACTTCTTCAAGTATGGCTGCCAGTTCCCTCCACAACTCAGCTGCCGCTCAGACCTCACCTCCTTTGAGAAGGTGAGACCCTGAGCTTTCGTGCATCCCGTGCGTCATTCATAAAATTTGAAACAGGCAGGAAAATTCCTGAAAATTGGCAGTTTCATGACCTTAATTACCTGCCCACCACTGGTCTGTCCCGCCACACATGTCTTGTAAAATTGGTTGGTGGTCATGCCATTTTACCGGACCCCCCACCTCCGTTCCTGCTGGCACAGGGCCGGTAAAATTCTGCCCATGATCACTACTACTAAAATGCTCTCCCACTGATATACCCCTTCCACATGCCCAGATTCATTCCCTAAAACTAAGTCCAGAATTGTTCCTTCTCTTATTTAATAAAACAGAAAGTGCTGGAAATACTCAGCACGTCTGGCAGCATCTGTGGGAGAGAAGCAGAGTTAACGTTTTAGGTGGGCCACAGACCTGAAACGTCAACTCTGCTTTTCTCTCCACAGATGCTGATGGAACTGCTGAGTATTTCTAACACTTTTCGTTTTTATTTCAGATTTCCAGCATCCGCGGTATTTTGCTTTTATTTTACTGTCCCTTCTCTTGTTGGGCTTGCTATATACTGCCTATAAAAGTTCTCCTGAATGCATTTTAAGAACTTTGCACCCTCTGTACCCTTTACACAGGATTGAGATCCCCTACTATTACTTCCCTTTTATTCCTGCACTTCTTAGCAATTTTCCTATCTCCCTCTGACTGTTATAGTATACTCCCAGCACTGTGATTGCCCCTTTTTTGTTCCTCAGTTCAACCCATGTGGCTTCATTTGCTTAATACATAAAGAGCAAGAGGATAACTAAAAAAATAGTAGTGCCAATTAGAGACCAAAAACGTAACTTTTGTGTGGAGGCAGAAGATGTAGGCATGGTTCTTAATACTTTGCATCTATTTTCACAAAAGAAAGGGACAAAGCAGAAATGATGTGCTCACACTAGAGAGGATAGAGAGGAGATTTACAAGGATGTTGCCAGGAATGGAGAATTTTAGCTGTAAAGAAAGATTGTATAGGCTGGAGTAGTTTTCTTTGGAGCAAAAGAGACTGAGGAGAGAATTAATTGATGTGTATAAAATTATGAGGGGCCTAGATAGAGTGGATAGGAATGATCTCTTTCCATTAGCAGAGATGTCAATAACCACAGTGCATAGATTTAAAGTAATTGGTGGAGGATTAGAGGGGAGTTGAAGAGTAATGTTTTCACCCAGAGTATGGTGCGGGTCTGGAACACACTGCCTTAAAGTGTGGAAGAGGCAGAAACCCTGTTAACATTTTAAAAACACTTGGATATGCACATGAGGTGCTGTAACCTACAGGGCAACGGACCAAGAGCTGGAAAGTGGGATTCGACTGGATAGCTCTTTTTTGGCCAGCACGGACACAAAGGGCCAAATGACCTCCTTCTGTACCATAAACTTTTCTATGTTTCTGTAACACATAACAGCTGCCGGTATTAATATTTCATACTCAAGGTCACCAAAACATTCAACAAATGTTTTTGATGGGTGGTCCTCATTACATTTACTGGCTTCACATGTACACAAGATATTGCAAAGTTTCAGAGCTATTGGAATGGCAAATGTTTACTGATCAGTTTGAATGACTGGTAGCTTTATAAACTGTTGAAAGTTTTCCCACTTTTTCCAACTAAACAGAGATTAAAGTGCCCTTTACCCTACATTGTATATTTGGCTGCCAGCAAATTTGTCTTCACAATGACCATGTTAATAAATTCAGATTGTTTTAACTTTTCCCCCAGTATATAATGAGTATATAATGAGGCTGTACGAAACAGTCATTATGTAGACTGATAAGGTTTGAATTTTGCCAAGCTGTTTACCTTTCACTACAGGCATGAAATTTCAAAGGTATAACAGGCATTGGAAAAGCTAATCCTAAAATTAAATTTCTAAATTGCTGTCTTGAGTGAAGCAGCAGTCTTAAAATACTTTCTGACAGCATATCAGGGCTATATGAATTTAAAAAATAAATGTTAAAATGCAAGCTGAAATTCGGTCATATCTGCAATTGCATCCCATCTCTCAAATCATGTGAAACATTTAATGGTAGTTGAAGAACACTGCTTCAACAATGCCTCACAATTAAATAAAGGTCATGACAGCCTGCGCTTGTGAGAAATATTTCCCTGCCATTGTAAATTGGAATGTAAGAATAGGAGTAAGCCTTTCAGCCCCTAGAGCCTGTTTCTCTATTCAATTAGATTATGACTGACCTGCACCCCAAATCTATTTACCTGCCATTACTCTATATCTCTTAATAACCTTACCTAACAAAAATCTATCGATCTGAGTCTTAAAAGTTTCAGTCGATCCAGCATTCACAGCTTTTTGGGGGAAAGAGTTCTACATTTACATTTCCACTGCACTTTTTGTGTAACAATGCTTCCTGATTTCACTCCTAACTGGCCTAACTCTAATTTTAAGATTTTGCCCCATTGCTCTGGATTCCCCCACAGAAGAAACAGTTTCTGGATCCACCCTATTGCATCCCTTTGTCATTTTAAACATGCCATAAACTGATCATACTAACCCAGACGGAGTATGGCCAAGGCTCTGAACAACAGAAGTATAAGTTCATCACTTTTGCATTCCAACTGGAATCTTGAGAGGTTGTTCAGCAGTAGTTTTGACTTTGTGTGCCATTAAAAACCCAACTCATTAACAAGCTGTAATCTTTTGGGGTTTTTTAACAGCAATGTTAAAGCATAAAAGGGGAAGCTCTCATCAGTTCAGTGATTTTTAAGATTGCTGTCTGTGAAGCAACTTCTGGATTTCTGCGTTTAACTGCGCATGCGCGGATGCCAGAAGTTGCTGTCAGTTTCACTAAGTAATTACAACCACAAAATCCAGGTCATCATCTCCTCAAACCAGTTTTTTAAAAACAATCTATCGTTTATACTAAATTTTTCTATCTTAGCTATTGTATTTCTATCAAAATATAAGTTAAAAGGTACTGTATATTCTTTTAATAAAGAGAAAACAATTTAAATTGCATTATCATCTATCCAGTTATTAATATCTCTAGGACACTGTTGGCACAGAATGTCTGCAAAGTTTACCTACAGAACAATTATCACTCTACGCTTAAAAAAGTAACTTAATGTTTATGAAGCTCTTTGAAACATTTGATGCAATAAAATACAACATAAATACAAACTTAATATTAATTATTGTTAATTCACAAGTATTTTCTGAGGAATGTAGTTAAATAAGCTAATCACCAAACTCTAAGTGCTTACCATTGAGTTCATAGCAAAGTGGTTGTGCTGGGTCTGCAGATCCAGAGCATGCTGGTAACTCACCCCAATCTCAGTATGACTCTGAAGGAATAACTGCTTGTTGTGGCTAATCCAGTCAAACATCTAAATAAAAAAGAACTTGTTAGAGCAGCTTTGGTGATGAAATCTGATCTCACAAAGTTTACAAGCAGCAGTCACATATTCTGAATGTAGGAAAGAGACAGGCAAATAGGCAAAATTGAAATTAGAGAGAGCCATGTAGAAAGAAAGAGCCAGAGAGAGAAACAGATAGAGAAAAAACAAGTTATAGGTCAATGGAGAGAGACACACTTGGAGATTGTTTGCTACTAGGGACTCCCAGTATATCAGTCAGTTGGTTTTCAAGTTTTGAGGAGTTGGATCAGGTGCCTACAAAACATTGCTGTATTCACATGCAAATTGACTATGGTTTGCCCAAGAGAAATGGTTTGTTCTTAGTTCAGTTGGTAACACTCTTGCATCTGAGTCATAAGGTTCCAGGTTTAAGTCCCACTTCAGGATTTGACCATAGAGCGAGTGCTGCACTGTCAGAGATGCTGTCTTTCGAATGAGACATTAAAGCAAGGCCCCGTCTGCCCCCTCGGTTGGATGTAAAAGATCCCATGGCAGTATTTCAAAGTAGTTCAGGGGAGTTATCCACGGTGTCCTCACCAATATGTATCCCTCAATCAACATCAGAAGAACAGATTATGTGGTCACACACACACACACACACACACACACACACACACACACACACACACACACACACACACACACACACACACACACACACACACACACACACACACACACACACACACACACACACACACACACACACACACACACACACACACACACACACACACACCTGGATCTTGCTGCCGGTAGTGGTGGCAGGTGAGTGAAATGGCGGCCATTTGTACGTCACCCTCGCGTCCGCGCCATCACGATTCCATGGCGGGCAGTCACTTGCCATAATGATAGCAGCCGTCTCTCCCCCCAATCACGTGGCAGGGATGGCACTGGTGACACCATGAACGGCGTCACCTGATGTCGGATCAGGTGCTGGAGCCATCTTTAAAAGGCTGCCAGTCCTCCATTCACTCGCTCCTTGAACTAGACAGCAGCTTAGTCATTGAAAACGTTCATACATTAGCATCAATTGCAACCTCAGCAAGCAGAACCCCTAGGCACTGTGCTGAGAACGTCAGAGGTCAGTGAGGGTAACCCCATGGTTTAGTGATGCCTCCCTGCTGATTCTCCTTCAGGCTGCAAGGGAAAGACGGCAGGTCCTCTTCCCCAGCAATGGTAAGAAGAGGTCCTCCTGCCTGACCAAGCAAGCCTGGACAGAGATCGCAGAGCAGGTGGTCAGCAGCTGTGGGGTCATCCATCGTAACAGGGTACAGTGCAAGAAGAGGGTCAATGACCTCCTATGCTCAGCCAAGGTAAGTTGCACAGCTCCACATAGCTTGCTGCCATCTGCTTGCCCACAAGCATAAAGGTGCACAGATGAGACAAGCCATTCTAATGATAGAAAGGTCAAAGCACAATGAGAGCAGAATACTGACTGCATAAGTGAGACCAGTCCCCCTCATTTCTATCGTAGCTCACTTGAGCCCCATGACAGAGTCATTATGAGAGCAGAAACATTCCCCAGGTGCAGAAGAGGGGCCCACATTAGCATTAATGTGTTATATAGACATTTGGAACTTAACAGTGACTGCATCCTTGCTTTTTCAGGAGAACAGCACCCACAACAGTAGGGAGGCACCCAGGACTGGAGGCAGGGTGCCTGACCTGAGACCACTATCGCAAGCCGAAGAGAATGCACTGGAGTTAGCCGGGAGCCAAGGAACATGTGCCATATCGGACATGGAGCTTGGGGTCCCAGTTGAGGAGAGTGATTATTGCCAAACACAGAATAATTCCAAATTACATCTCATATGCAGACGCTATGCTGTCACCATTGTGACATGTGCACCATACCATCTAAATGTCTGTTCTTCACATTGTATCTTGCAGGGCAACGTTTGCAAATGCTGGCAGTGATCGAGGGAACAATGACAACCTCTGAGGAAGAGATACACTTGTGGATACACTGTCCCATGACTTTCCTGCACCTTCCACCAGCGCAAATACTCTTACCTTGGTGGGTATGCGATCAGCATTAGATTCAGAGTCACGAACTGGTGAGAGCATGTTGGATCTGGAAAATTTCACACTCTGTCATCGCATCCTCTATTTTCTTCGTAGGGAGTACGGCTCTTGACAGCATGCTGGACATGCCTTCTCTTCCTTTGTGTGATGTCCTCCACAGTACTTGTATGTGATCTTTCTGCCCTTTTCGCCTGGAATGTCTATCAGCATAATGCAAGGCCTGGTTTGTTCTTCCATGAATATGCTCTAGCTGCTGATTTATAACCACAGCACTTCTGCACATGTCGATCACTTTCCTGAGCGTAAGTTTCTCTTCTCTCAATAGACGTGCTCTTGTTGCGGGATCTCTTATGCCTAATACAATCTTGTCTTTAATTAGATCATCTTATAGTTGCACAAATTTACAGGATTCTGCGAGCTGTGTCAATGCAGTTACATATTGATCAATGGACTCTTTTTCACCTTGGGCCCTTATATGGAACACATACCATTTATAAGTTACGTTCACTTGGGGTTCAAAGCGTGCCTTCAAGGCTTTCAAAATTTCTGCTGTCCTTTTTTTTGCTCTTTGGAGATGTTTAGGGTACAATACAGTTTGTAACAGTCTCTCCCAACAGTGATAAAAGTGTAGCTACTCGTAGCTGCTCTGGTTTTTTAATTAAATCTGTCACAATTTTGTAATTTTGCCATCGCGATTGGAAAAGTTGCCACTTCTGCTTCATATCACCCTTCATTTCAACTGGCACTGGGAGAGGAAGATTTGCAGACATTGTGGCTTACCCAGTGTTTTCAGAGCTTCTTTGTTCCTTTTCTGTGGCTTCCTGTGGCTTTTAGCAGCTTTGAACTTTCCTGTGTTTCTCTTTTAGTAACTGTGCTTCTATACAGCTCTTCCACACTCAATCTCAGCTCCACTCTGACACCATGTTACGAGCTCACAGGACAACAGTCTTGCTTGTACTGTGTCTTTATTGAACTGCCTTCTGATGGATGCCTGTAGTGAGTGCCTCATGGAAGAGGTCACATGATTACAGCAAACCAGGAGGCACATTAGTATAGTATTGCATGTCTATCCCAAACAGATTTGTGTTAATTCCTGCTTCAACAGCATTCCAGCATGAGCTATCTGGTATGGCATCACATTGCCCGCACAACCTTTCATTAAGTGCAAGCCAACATAACCATCAGAATACCATTAGAGTTGCCTGCACTGGACCCCCAACAAAAGCAACCTATACAGTTTCCCAGTTGTGTCCCCCCACCAAACAGTATATCTACTTGCAGGGTTCCCCCTTCCCCCCCTTAAAGATACACAGTTGCAGACTTTGCCCCACCCCTCATTTGTGGGGATTAATGTAGGTGGCAGTGTCCAATGTTGAAACAAATCCAAAGGATAACAAGGCCAAACTTACCTAACCTTTTTCAGGCACCGAGGACTCTCTCCTCGGTGGCACCAGCTTTTTAAGGACAGGATAGTGAAGGCATGTGAGTGCCGCACGTCACGCAGAAGATTGCAAACGGCTGGTAGGATCGCAGAAAATTGTATTCTGATTAATGCAAAAAGGAATTTAACATATTTAAATACAGTCCTGTTGCAGAGCCGTGGAGGTGCCGCCACGAAACTTCGCCGCCTCCGGGAATATCACAACCTGGCATATTGGAGTCAGGTTCCAAGGCGGGTGATTCAGCTCCGATTGTCTGCACCTCCCTCCCCTCCCCCTGCCATGAAACCCACCTTCTGGCTGAGCACAAGATCCAGCCCACGCAGTTTCAGCAGGAATGATTAGATAGCGATCAGGTCCAGGAACCCTGATTCAATTTCAACATGGGATGCTGAGGCCATGTGTAGCATTTCCAGAAATGTCCCAACTGAGGTTGAGGGACACAGCTTACGCCATTTCTCAACTGTGAGCGTAACAGGCGGCTTGTTCTCAGCCTTTGAAAATGACACTCTTTGCGAAAATGAGGTCTTATTAGCTGTTTTTATATATGGTTCAGTGTCCTTGTTCTCACTCAGCCAGCAACAACTCCAAGTAAACTTGCCGATAAAAATGTGGTTTTCCAGCAACTGTCCTTTGCAAGTTTTTCAAGTTTACATTGAGGATGCTGTTGGCTTTACAAAAGCTGCATGTCAGAAACCAGGAGACTTAGTACAGATCTTGTGTAATCTAAAAGCCACTATTGGGATAGATTTCCGTCTTTGGACATTACTGACTGCCCCACAGGTATAGGATGCCTCAGAGGAAAGAGCTGCCTGTGTATATCCTGCCCAGCGACATTTTCTTCCCTGGGCTATCTAGGGACACTGGCCCATTCATGAAAGGAATGTGTATTTAAAAATTGGGGAGGAAATCAGAGTGTAGCTGCTGACGTCCAAGGCGCAGAATCAGGGCCTTTTGGAGAATCTTTGAAATAATGCCGGGTGGGTGGGGTGCGGTGGGTCGAAAGGATGTAATAGAAACTTAAAGCTGTTGTTATGGCCAAGTGGTGAGGGGTGTGGATAGCCCCCATTGTTTAACTTCCAACTGACCATAGCAAGTGTTTAGTTACTGGGGTTTTAACTCCTTTGTGTTTTATTTGTCAAATAAATAGGCAGCAACAGGTTTGCTTGTAGGCTTAAAAAAGAAAATTAATTATTTACTGAGCAATATTCAGCAGGCGCAAACGCACACACGCACACACACACACACACACGACAGATAGAGAGGAAAAGGGATGTCATTTGAAGTGAGGTAGGTTTTTGGGGTTTACGGTAAACCTGTTGAATCTCCTTGGAGGTTAATTTCTTTTTAAAGTTGCAGGCCTGGGTTGCTTGTAAATTTCTCTGTTGGTTGAAATTTCAGTCTGAAAATAGGGGATCACTTTCCATTCTCTGCTGCACCAGCTGAAATGCAGAACTCACAGCAGGGCACCTTCTTTTGGTTTGCTGGATTTTCTCTGTTAACAAAATTTAACAGCCTGAATATTTTTATGAATATCACCTGACAGAAGTGTGAAGGTGGAAAAGGGACAAGATCTCTTCTCCCTGTCACTTTATTGCTTGACCAATTTCCCATCTTCAACTTTCAGTAAATTGGTCAGGTATATTTAAATGAGGCAGGAATGACATGACATATCCCACATTTTCCATCATTACTGCATTATTTATACTTAGGTACAATCAAAAAAATTCGATGATATAAAAGAGGATTTAAAGGGCTCAGCTTGCCATTTACAATGGTTCTCAGAAAGCTTATTTTTCAGCTGGATTTGTACTTTTCTTTTGATTAGATTTTTCTTTTCTCTGCTAATAACTGCTTTGTCTTTTTTGTAGGGCTCCTTTTTTAACGTCCTCACAATTTGAAGACATCATGGGTTTCTCATTGGGGATTCCCTAGTATAGAGGCCTGCTACCCGACCCGAACCCGACGACAGGTGTTGGGTTCAGGTCGGGTCGGGCCCATCTTCAGGGTCCAGCTTTCGGGCTTGGGTCGGGTCAGGCCGGACACACATGGTAAGTGCTCTGCCGGTAAGTATTAAACATAAAAATCTTACCTGAGCTAGGAGTCCGGGACGAATTTGGGTCTGTGCAGTGAGCGAGTGACGTCACTATGACATCATCACGCATGCACTGCAGCTTCGTGGAGCTTCCCAGTCGCAAGGTACGTAAAGGGATGGTCGGGTCAGGCTCGGGTCGGGTCGAGTGAGGGCGGGTTCGGGTCAGGTTGGGCTCGGGACAAAATCAGAGGGACTCGGGCCGAGTTGGGCTCGGGTCCGCTGTGGTTCGGTCGGATTCGGATCGGGTTCCTTTTTCCTGACCTAAGCAGGCCTCTACCCTAGTATACTTCTTTTTTTGGACAGGATGTTACGGCTCAAAGGAGCGGGTTAGGAGGTAGAGGGGCCATAAAATCTAGTGGGAGGTGATGGGGGTGCCATTGCCTACCTGCCCCCACTGCTATTTCACTAGCGGCAGGGAAGGTGACAAGTGGCCCACCCACCCTTAGGCCAATTGAGGCCCCTAAGTGGCCAACAAATAGCCACTTAAAGGCCTCTTCCTGTTACCGCTGGTATTTTACCAGTGGCCGACAGCCACTTCGCCAGCTGAGGAGGCCGCCCACTCATGATCAGGCACACTGTACCCCACGGAGGACCCCGCCCCCAGCAGCACATGCCACTCCAGCTAAAACTACCCCCCCTGCCCTGATCTCCGACCCAAGCCCCCTCGCCGGGGCCCAGCCGATTGTCCCTGGCGAGACCTGACCCCCATTTACTTTTTTGGACGACATCCATCTTTCCTCTTCTTGCTAGGTGCAGTCCTAGCAGTGGCCACCACCCCGGTGGCGCTGCTGGGACTGAAGAGCTGCTGGCCCTCTGATTGGCCAGCAACTGCTGGAGGCGAGACTTCCTGCCTCAGAGGGAGAGAGAAACACAATTAACATTTCAGGTCTGTGACCTTTCATCTGAAGCTTCAACTCTGCTTCTCTCTCCACAGATGCTGCCAGACCTGCTGATTATTTCCAGCATTTTCTTTTTTTATTGCAGAATATGTGGACTGGGACATTCCTAGTTGTCCCTGCAGAAGTGCTCGAAAAAACTGCAATTAACAAGACAGTGACAGTACATGCAGCAACTGAGCCAACAACCTGCCTCCATTACAGGGACTATAAGTTAGAAAAGGGGTGGGGACCTGTTACATCAGGTCTCCTTCCACTTTGTTTTCATTAAGATTTCTTGAGGCACCCATATTGTATCACTGAGCCTGCACCTGCAGTGGTTACAACTATCCTGCATTTTTATGCTCTGCAGTCCTTAAGATATTAGTAATCTCAGTTAATTACCTGCATACAAATGCATTGATTGAATGATGGGATGTCTTATTTGCTAGTGTCATGCTCATGCATGGAGAAATTATGAACTATATAATGAACTTATAAAACAAATCCAAAACGGGTACTTTTCCTGAAAAACAAGATGGAGTCGAGAGATCAGATGCCCTTTTCGTGTACTGCCGATACACATGGAAACTACAAGAACCCTGAGTCAATCTTCATGTCTGGACCAGCCTTGGAGAAGGCATTAGAATGTAAATGGCCCAGTCTGTGTTAATGGCTGCCTCTCTTCAATAAATTGGGTTTACAATGGCATGGCAGACCTGGTGTCTCCAAATTCAAATGAATGGGTGTGAAAAAACTCCACTTTATCAAAATGGAATGAAGATGGGTGACACCCAGACCTCATTGTCTAACAATAGCCCCACCAACAGACACCATTTATGAAGACAATGTTAAAGAGAAACTATGGTCACATGACAGAAACCAGCAGTCTGATAAGGAGCTTAATAAAAGTATATGCTGGGCAGATAAAGGCAGAGCCAGACAGACAGAGACTCCAACAGCTCCAGTGGAAGAAGAAGGACCCTAAGAACACCATCTGGAAGTGGCTTTGAACTCCATACCTGAGAAACTGTATGAGGGTTTTCGACATTGAACTGTGACTGAGATACAACAAAAAAAAGTCTCCAACAACGCATTCGCCCTCCTGAAACTTGTTAAGTTTTGTCCTCAGTGAACCAGGAAAACGGAAAAACAGGTCTGCACCATTTTTAAATCTTCACCACCACCCCCTCCCCCCCACCCACCCGCAGGGAAGAATGCAAAGTTTACAGTGAACTCCTTTAAAAACCATCAGATCTCAATGCATGTTGTTTTCTAATCTCTATCTTAACTTCACATAAGGCGGACAATGTTAAAGAGAAACCATAGTCACATGTCAGAAACCAGAGTGTGTGTCTCTCTACGCATGTGAGAGCAAGTGAAGTTGAATTAAACAAGTGATTCGGAAGCGGGAGACAAATTAATCATAAATTGTACAAAATATATCAGCAGGTTTTCTCGTATTATTTTTTACTGTGCCAAAAAAATGAAAACATGGCCACATTCAATGCCAAAGTGTTTGTAGAAGAGGGAGTGTTATCTTGGGATCCGGTAAATTCATTAAATATTGATGACTTAAAAGCTGTAGCTAACCAGGTGGGATTCACTTTAACGCCAAAAGCAAGAAACCTGCGATCTTTAAAATATTAGCTAGTCATTTTAATATTGTCTTAAAAACAGAAGGAACAAGCATGGTACCTGAGACTGACGAAGTTATGCTAACTAGAATTCAACTGGAAAGAGACCTAGCCATGTGGAGAATGGAATTCGAGTTTCAAAAAGAGGAAAAGGAAAGAGAGATTCAAAAGGAAAGAGAGCAAAAGGAGAGAAAGAGATGCAAAGGGCGAGAGAGGCAAGAAAGTTTGAACGAGCTAAGGAAATACAGAACTCACAAAGTGAGAGTACAGCACGCAATTCAAATACTGACCCTGATTTGGAGCAAAGCTTTAATTTTTTGAGATTAGTGCCAGAATTTAATAAGGATGAGATTGAAACTTGAGAGAAAATTGCCCATAGGCTAAAGTGGCCAAAAGAGCCTTGGACCCTCCTTTTACAAGGTGAATGAGTGGGAAGAACCTTTGAAGCTTATTTCATGGTGTCAGAGGAAAGCTCTTTAGATTATGAGCAAACCAAAATTGCTATTTTAAACGCCTATGAGTTAGTCCCTGAGGCATACCGACAGAAATTCAGAAATACTCAGAAAGGCCCTGCTCAAACCTTCATTGAATTTGAGCGAGTTAAACACATGGCTTTTGATCGCTGGATGAGATCTCTGAAGTTAGAATCCTCGTATGAGAACTTACGAGAAGTGATCCTATTAGAGGATTTTAAAAACAGTATTCCAATTAATTTAAAGACCATATTGAGGAACAAAGGGTCACAAGGATGAGGGGCGCTGCTGCAATGGCAGACAATGACGAACTCAAACTCAGACCCTTTCATCAGGGAAAACCCTTCCTTAATAATCCTCAGAGGTTCAGGAAGGAGAGAAAGTGGGATAGCGATAGGCGATGGGGTGGTAGTGAAAGGGAGATTAGAAGTGAGAATGCAGGGGGCCCTCCACAAGTCAGGAAAGAAGGTGCAAGAGGATAGAAGACCTGTGTGTTCCCACTGTAGTAAAGCAGGGGACGTGAAAGTCGACTGCTACAAATTAAAGGGGAAGCTAGTGGGTTTTGTTGGGGTTCACAAGGCCAGTCCAGGAAAGGGTGCCCTAACAGGTGGCAAGGCGGACCAACTGCGGCCCGACCAACAGTGAGTGACCCCTCTAGAAATACCATCATGGGTGCGGTAGAAACAGACAAAATCCCCGAGGGTTACCAGGATTTCGTCTTAAAGGGAAAAGTGTCCCCGTACCCCTCTAATGAGGCAAGCATGCCAACTGTCCTGTTCAGAGGAATACACGGGCCACCCAATCCTTAATGCTGGGTAAAGGTATGACCTTCCCACCAGAGAGCTTGGTGAATGCAAAAGTTCTGGTAAAAGGCATTTAAGATGGGTACATGCCCGTATCTACTGTATCAAGGTCCACTGAGAGTGTGACCTAGTCTCTGGGCCAGTTACAGTAGGGATTGTCCCTCGTCTGCCTGTGGCTGGAATATATTTGCTGTTGAATAACAATTTGGCAAGGGGGGGTAGAGTGATAGCCTCCCCGGTAGTCTTAGACAAGCCAAATGAGGCCAGGCAAACAGAACAGTTACAGGAAGAGGTCCCTGGAATATTCCCTGACTGCATAGTGACCAGTTTCATGGTTCAGCAAACTTTGCCAGAGAGAGCTGAGCCAGTAATTCAAACAGATGACCCAGAGGTCTGGCTGGCTTAAACTTTTTTGGGGATTTAGGAGAAGAGATGGAGGTATTCAGCAGATCCTCCTTGATTGAGGCTCAGCAGGCAGACCCCAACCTAACAACAATAGAAATGACTGCCTGCTCTGAGGCAGAGGCAGAAGGAGTGCCTGAATGCTATTACTTAAAAAAGGGGTAGTAATGAGAAAGTGGACACCTCTGCAGTGACCTGCAAAGCACGAGTGGACAGTGGTTCACCAACAGTTAGTTGCCCCCAAATATTGTAAGGAAATCTTGAGGAGTGCCCACAAAATCCCAATGACTCTGCACGTGGATATCTGAAAGACCCAGGCCCAGTTAAGCCAGCACTTTTATTGGCCTCACCTCCACAAAGATGCGACTGAATTTTGTAGGATCTGCCATACTTGCCAGGTTATTGGGAAACCACCGCCTGCAATCAGGCCTGCTCCACTAATACCCATACCTGCTTGCAAAGAGCACTTTAGCAGATTGCTGGTAGATTAAGCAGGACGTTTACCTAGAATGAGGGCAGTTTTTCAGTATCTTTTCACTATCATGGATATAGCCTTCCGATTCCAAGAGGCCATACTCCTCAGAAAAATCACAGCAAAGGCCATGGTTGAGGGGCTGACCCAGTTTTTTACCCGCTACGGACTGCCCAAAGAGATCCAATAAGATTTTATGTCCTGGGTATTCCAAGAGGTTATGCATAGCCTCGGCATCAAACAGCTAAAATCCTCAGCATACCATTCATAGTCACAAGGGGCTGTGGAGTATTTTCACTAAACCCTGAAAACCATGATCAGAGCCGACTGCTGTGAGTATCCCCACGATTGGAATAAATGATTAGCTTTTCTGCTATTTGCTACTCGAGATTCACGCAACGAATCGACAGGCTTCAATCAGTTTGAACTGATGTACGGGCATGAGATGAGAGGCCTTCTTAAGCTGATCAGAGAAAAATTTCTAGATGAAAGGGAGGAAACTTTATTGTTAAATTATGTATCAGCTTTTCGTGAGCGGCTTTTTAAAGCAAGTGCTGTGGCTAGGGAGCACCTCAAAGCCTCTCAGCAGAGCCTGAAATGGCAGGCAGACAGACATGCTCAGGCTTGGACATTAAAACCAGGGGATTGGGTCCTGGTGCTGTTGCCATTACAGGGTGAACCTGAAAGTGAGATTTAGTGGCCATACTGCGTGGGGAAAAAGATCAGTGAGGTAAGTTACTTGATTAACAACCCTGACCGAAAACAGAAACAAAGACCGTGCCACATAAGTATGTTAAAGGAATATCATAATTGGGAACAGGACAACCCAATGAATATATGCCAGGTAGGCGAGAACAATGGATTTTGGAGACAATCGTGAAGAGGAGCCAGGGGAAGAAGGAGCCCTGGAAAATTCATTGAACCCTCTACTGTGAAATTAGTTAACACAGAAATCTTATGGAGATTAGAGACAGTACTTAACTATTTAAGTGACAAGCGGAGGAAAGAATTAGCAACACTGCTAAGAGAGTTTGGGGAAATGTGTATGGATAAACCAGGTCATATCTCCCTAATAATTCATGATGTGGATCTACGGGCGACCCCACCTATTAAACAAAACCCATATCACCTGAGCCCCAATAAATTGGCTCAAGTCCGAAAGGAGATCCAATACATGCTAGACAATGACCTAAGCATACCCAGTCAAAGCAGCTGGAGTTCTCCTATAGTATTAGCTCCCAAGCCAGATGGATCAAAGCAACTCGTATTGACTATTGAAAGTTTAGTGCAGTGACCCGAACAGATTCATACCCAATTCCTCGCATCGAAGACTGTAGTGACCAGGTAGGCAACTCTGCTTACATCAGTAAAAGCGTACTGGCAAATCCCCATGACAACTCAAGCTAAGGAAATCTCAGCTCTTGTAACACCAGATGGCCTATTCCAGTGCAAAGTCATGCCCATTGGTTTAAAGAACCCTAGCAACCTTTCAAAGACTGATGAATCTGGTGGTGGCTGGTTTAAACAACTGTGTCATCTACCTTGATGACCTGCTAGTCTATAGTGACATGTGGAAAGACCACCTAAATTATTTAAGAGCATTATTCAAAGGTCTCCAAAATGCTAACCTAGCGGCCAGCTCAGCTAAAAGCGAGTTTGCTAAGGCCAAAGTGACCTATTTGGGACATGTTGTAGGTCACAGTTGAGTGGTGGCAAGGGCAGCAAAAGTACAAGCCCTGATAGAGTTCCCCATTCCCAAGACCAAGAGAGAGATAATGTGATTCCTGGGAATGTGTGGTTTATATAAAAAATTTGTCCCTAATTTCAGCATTCTAGCTGCCCCACTGACCAACCTACTTGAGAAAAATGTAAAGATAGTGTGGTCAGACCTGTGCCAGATGGCTTTCGAGAAGCTGAAGGCTATCCTGGCAAATGAATCCGTATTAGGAGCACCAAATTTTAACAGATCCTTTAAGATGGCTATTGATGCGAGCGATGTGGGAGTAAGAGCTGTCTTATTCCAAGATGATGATTCAGGTATTGAGAGACCAACTGGCTATTTTTCAAAAAAGGTTAAAAACATACCAGCATAAATATTCCACAATAGAAAAGGAAGCTTCTGCTCGTCCTTCAGCATTTTGAGGGCTATGTTAATAACGGGCACAGGGAAAATTTTAATAAACACTGATAACAACCCACTAGCTTTCTGAGAGAAATTCAAAGTTAACAAGGCCAGGCTGTTCAGATGGAGCTTACTCCTTCAGTGATTTTATTTAAAAATCATGCACATTTCTGGAAAAAATGCACTGTCCAGAGTTTAAATAGACAATACCACCAGCAAGCTGTGGAAAGTCTAATGGCAGTAACTGAGGAATGCATGTGAATGTTTACTATCACGTGTTTACTTTTCTTTCCTTCTGGGAAAAAAAAACAAGGAATTTAATTTTCTTCACTTCTCGCGGGGTGGTGTCATGCTCATGCATGGAGAAATTATGAACTATATAATGAACTTATAAAACAACCCCAAAACGGGCACTTTTCCTGAAAAACAAGATGGAGTCGAGAGATCAGTACATCAGAGTGTACAGCCAATACACATGGAAACTACAAGAATCCTGAGTCAATCTCCAAGGGCCAGCCTTGGGGAAGGCATTAAAATGTAAATGGCCAATTTTGTGTTAATGGCTACCTCTCTTCAACAAATTGGGTTAACAATAACATGGCAGACATGGGGAGCTGGATTTTATGCTCCGTTAGAAGATGGGCTTTTTGGCGGGGGGGGGGGGGGGGGGCACAGAATCAGCATGGAGTCATCCGCCACAGATCCTGATGGCATAATACTGGTTTCCGATTTTCTCGGAGGTGGCGAAGTTCTGTGGCGGCACCTCTGCTGTGATGCGACGGGATGGTAATTTAAATCTGGTACATATTGTTTTGCATTACTTTGTATCTAATTCGCCGTGATCCTACCAGGCGTTCGCAATCTTATGCATGACGTGCTGCACTCATGTGCCTTCACTTTGCTGTCTTCGAAAAGCTGGCGCCACCGAGGCGAGAGTCATCGGTGTCTGAAAAGGTTAGTTAACTGTTGTTATCTTGTGGAATTATTTTTCACATTCGACATTGTCGATGAGCTCAGTTTGCAGATGTAAGGGGAGGTTGGAACTCTGCAACTGGATACTGTTGCGGAGGGAAGGGCGAAATTCTGCAAGTCGATACTGTTGGGTGGAAGGGTGGAATTCTGCAATCCCACTGACGCTGTTAACGGCATTGCCAATGCCACCCCCGTCACGCGATTGGGGGCGATGGTCGCCGTCATTATGCTAAATGGCCGCTCGCCACGTAATCGTGGCAGTGTGGCCGATAATATCACAAGCGTGACCACCACTAATCTGCGCACCCGCTGCCGGTAATAAAATCCAGCCCGGTGCCTCCAAATTCAAACTAAAATGAATGGGTGTGAAAAAACTCCACTTTATCACAATGGAATGAAGATGGGTGACATCCAGACCCCATTGTCTAACAACAGACACCATAACAGGAATTTTATGCTCTTCCCCAGTGACGGGTTTGGAGGCGGGGAGAGCATAAAATTGGGCAACCCCCACCATCCCACCTCCGCCAAAATTTAGTCCGGGGCGGGATGGCCTGTGAACCGCCTACCCACCCCACCATCAATTGAAGCCCTTAACTGGGTAATTAACTCCCAAGTAAGGGTCTCTTGCCACCGCAGCCGCAATTACCCGTGCAGCGGGTGGCTCTCTCGGAGGCTGCTTCCTGAGTCCGAGGGTGGGTGGGGGGATCCCACATTCAAAGGCACTTAGTGCCTGAATGAGGGACCCAGCAATGCGAAGGGGAATCCTGCTGAAGGCCACCCCCCTGCCAATGGAAGGCCTGCCGATGTCCAGTTAAGTGCTTAAATGGCACTAAGGTTGGTGGGCTTTCCAGAAAAGGGGCAACGCAAAGATCTCAGTGTCGGCTTCCCCCAAAGTTGAGACCCCCACCGCCAGCATAAAATACTCCCCATTTATGAGGATAATGTTAAAGATGGTCACATGACAGAAACCAGTAGTCAGATAAGGAGCTTAATAAAAGTATGTGCTGGGCAGACAAAGGCAGAGCCAGACAGAGATTCCATCTGCTCCAGCAGAGGAAGAACGACGCTGCCTAAGAACACCATCTTTAAAATATGAGTAGGCAGTGACTGGAAGTGGCCTTGATCTCCATACCTGAGAAATTGTACCAAGGTTTTTGACATTGAACTGTGACTGAGATACAACAAAACCAAGTCTCCAACAACGCATTCGCCCTCCTGTAACTTTCCAAGTTTTGTTTTCAGTGACCCAGAAAAAAGGAAAAACATCCCTGCACCATTTTAAATCATCACCTCTCCCCCCGGGGGGAAGGACGCAAGATTTACAGTGAACTCTTTTAAAAACCATCAGACCTAAATACAAGTTATCTTCTAATCTCTATCTTTTCTTATGTGTGTGTGCGTCTCTGTATGCGTGAGACTAGGTGAAGTTGTGAATATTTTCAAGTATTGTATAATAAACATTTATCTTTCTTTACAACAATGAGAAAACCTGCCATTTGTCTGTTTGTTAACCATTAAAATGCTCAGGGGTTAAAACACATTTCTGATAAACATGCTGTCTTTGGTCAGCTGAGAGGTGAAAAAGGGAAATCCTCCTTATCATTTCCCACCTGTCCATGACATGGAGCAAGCAATTTTATCTTCTTCTCTTTGAACAAGCAGCAGCAACATGACACAGCACTGTACTTTTAAAGAGTAGCAGGAATTTCCCATGGTCCAAAAAGTCAACGATTGCATCCCTGTGGTCATATGTGCTCTCTTGATCAATGCCATTGTGTTCATCAATAGAAAAGGAATCCAGTCACTGAATGTCCAGGTGCATTGCACAAGTGAGTACTTACTTTCCTGGGAGCTACCACAATGCCTTCATTTTAAGGCTGTTCAATATGTCAGTACTTCAAATTGTGAAATCTCTGCCTGGTTTCTTGGAATCAAGGCTACCATTTAAAATCATGACTGATGACACCTGTGCACCTTCCCAGGCTATCAGTTGAACACTACAGTAACAAGGCCTATTCTGCCACTGCAGTCATAATCAAGCTAGAATGTTCAAGTCTTTTGGCTGATTGACCAGAGTGTAAATTGACAACTGCCCTAGCATGGGCAGTTCATGCAAAGAATTCTCTTCAGACGGTTGGAGGGTATAGTCCTTACCAACTAGTCTATGGACGAAATCCCAAATTGTCTTCTGTTCTTTGTGATAATCCTTCTCCTCTAGAAGGTACTACAAGTAGTTCCAATTTTTCTGAACATGTAAATGCTTTGCATGCAGGGAGGCTTTTATCAAAGCTGAGGTATCTGAGCAAATTCATAGAGCACTGAGATATCATACTAGACCACCTGGAACAGAGTTCAATTTAGCAGATTTAGTATACTATAAAAGCGAGGGTCAGAGAGAATGGAAAGATCCTGTAATAGGTGGTGATGGCAAGATGGTACTTGTTAATGGTCCTTCCTCAAGATTAATCAGAATTAATGATAAAATCTTGGACTCTAAGCAGCTGATAGAAGTAAACGATGCACTTTTTACCTCAAATGCTCATGTGTTTTGAGATGAGGGCCCTGAGGAACAGAATGTGGTAAATCAGAGGCTAGATAGTGGTAACTTAAGTAATCATGACACACATGACAGAACTATCACATCCACAGTACAATTAGTACAATTACCCACAGTGGATAGATAGGTGACATACCTTCCAGAGGGGTCTATTGAATGGAGAGATATGACCATTGTGGAACTGCAGGAAAAGTTACTGGTAAGTTTAAATTTTGGTTGAATGTTCAAGATGATGGCCAAGAAGTGAGGTTCATATACTGGCAGAATGGGGTGAAAGAATGGAAAGTAAGAAAGCACAATGCAAGTAGTGATAGTGAGTCCATGGTGACTCTTAGGTCAGAAAATGATCATGAACTGCAGAAAGAGTCTCCGATAATGCAAGAGGCAGATCTCCTAGCAGTAGTTCCTACAGACATAAAGGTGCAAGTAGAGAACTAGCTTGAAGGGGTCAGACAATGAAATAAAGACCACAGAGCAGAAAGGTAACAGAGCTAGAAGTAGAAGTCCTTATGATTGTGAAGTTTTGGTGGCTGCCAATAAACTTAAGGATAAACTAATGAGAGGCAAAACAAAGGGAGTCAAATAGTTGGAGAGAGTCTGCCGTTTATTCTGAGGTACCAGATAACGGTCAACCAGCTTTGTCGCATAAGTGGATTTATATACTGACCTTGCAGATGGGACTTGTAAGACTAAGATGAGGCTAGTAGGATTTTGAAGAGCGACTGGGAAATACAGATGTTAGAGTGGATTCTCTCACTGCTGAAAAAGTATTCTTAAAAATCTTTTTAGCTCTTTTGGTCACATAGTCATGGGAGTGTAGATCAACTGGTATAAAAGCTGCATTTCTACAGGGTGATACTTTTGAGAGAGAAGTATTTCTGAAACCGCCCAAAGAGGCAGCAGATGTGGAACAAAAACTAGGGAAACTAAACAAATGTGTTTATGGCCTGAATGATGCTTCCATGGTGTGGTAGTTTTCAGTGAGATCTGTTTTCCTGAAAATAGGTTGTGCTCAACTAAAAGCAGATCCCATAGTGTTTTATCAGCACCATAAAGGAAAACTTTCAGGCATCTTCATGATGTATGTTGGTGATTTCTTATGGGGTCGTATTGTAGAATTTGAAATACATGTTATTAATAAGAATAGAATAAATTTAAAATTGGTAGTCAGGCTTATCAGCAATTCTATTCACAGAGTGATACTCCTATCCCGGTTAATCGTACTAGGTCATCACAGAAGAGCGATATATATCTAAAGAAGAGACAGAACAATCGTGAAACTTCATTGGTCAGTTGAATTGGTTGTGCACTCAGACTAGACCTGATGCTAGTTTTGATATATAGAAATTAAGCACTTTGATGAAACACCTGAAAGTAGAGGATATTTTAAGGGCAAATAAAACATTATGAAAAGTAAATCTAGAAAAAATGTTCCCAAAGAACATGAAGCTAGTCATCTTTAGTGATGCTTCACATGCTAATCTTCTTGATGGATATTCTAGTGTGGCTGGTTTCATTGGCCAGAATTTTACGTTGGTTGGGGTCCACGTCCACCAGCCAAAAAGTCGGTGACGAACCCACCTCCACTGGGCCTGGGATTCTAGACCAGGTTTTACGGTCCCCAGGCCCTTAGTTGGTCTTGGGTGGGACTTCCACCTCATTGAGGCAGGCAGGCCTGCCTAATGGGGCTGCCGGTCTATCAGTGGGCCAGCAGCTCTTAGTCCCAGCAGTGCCACCAGCAGCAGTGGCCACTGCTGGAACTACACCCAGCTTCAGGATGAAGGTGAAGGATGGCCCCTGAAAAAGGTAAGTTTTTAGAGTCTTGCCGGGATAATCGGTTGGGCCCCAGCGAGGCAAGGGGGGTCAGTTACGGGGGCGTGAGGCGTGTTGTGCTTGGGGCCGATTGGGGCTTCAGGGATGGCTCTCCGTAGGGCACAGGGTGTCCAATCAGGAGGGCACCCACCCAGCCCTCAAGAAAGCTGCCTAGTTTCATCAGGCAGGCTTTCTAAGGCCTCAGCCACTCGCCTGCCAAGCGAAAGGTACCCCTGATGGTGGGCGGAGACCCTTAAGTGGCAGTTAATTGGCCACTTAAGGGCCTTGACTGGCCTGGGGTGGGCGGGCCGTTTCTTGCAGCCACTGCCCCACGTAAATTGGCAGTGGAGGCAGCAGCATGTTGGGAAAGGCCCCCACCCCAGCCTCCCACTTCATTTTATGTCCCCAACTCCTGCCCCCCCACCCACCCCCACCACCAGCCTGATCTTTTGGGAAGCGTAAAATTCCAGCCATTGTATTTCTCATGAGTTAGAATGGCAAGTGTTGTCTTTTTGTTTGGGGAGTTAGGAGTATAAGAAGTTGTTAAAAGTACTCTGGCTGCTCAAAGACCTGGTTCTTGTGGAGGCAGTGGATATGGCACTCTATTTAGCAAATATTTTGAATGATATTATGTATAATGGGGGTACTGAAGATAGTATACCCATTGAATGTTATGGAGATAATCATTCATTGTGGGATAATGTACACTCTACAAATAAGTGTGAGCAAGAAAAGGTTTCAGATTGACATTGCTAGCTTGAAAGAAATGCTGGAGAGCTCAATATTAAATGATTGAAGCCACCAATTGTCAGATTGCTTTACTATAAGAAGTGCATGTATGAAGAAATAGTTAGGAGTCCTGGAGGAGTGGTGTCTCACAAAGTAGTGCTTTGTGCAGAGTAGTCTAATTTTTTTTTGACATTTTGGTTGTACAACGAGAGAAGGTAATTTGTTAATTAGGTGTCAATTGGTTTTTAATTGTATTCAGGTGGTGGACATTAACTGGGGACTCACCAGTGCTCATTTATACAAGAGCAGATTGAAACTGTGGTTGTTGGATTGGCGGTGCACTATATGTAATGTGTGTTTCTATAAATGAAAGATTGTAAGTGTAAAGTATATAAAGTCTAGGCTTCAGTTCTATCCTTCACCACCTGGCTACCTGAGTTCTAACACTACCTGTGCAGCCCAAGGAGGAAAAGAGAAAGCAACAGCACACACCAATGAAGAGGCCTTTTTTTTCAGGTTTGCACTTGCTGCTGTTCAATATTCAGTCCGTTAACACCTAATCTGTACTAATGCTTTGTCTTTCAACGCACCATTAACATATTGTTTGCCTTTACTCCATGACCTTTTGGTCAGCTATGTGGCCTTGTCCAATCTACACCTTCTCCTTTGTTATCTCTTGCCCCACCCCCACCTCACTTGCTTATAACCTGTGACTTTTCTAATATTTTTCAGTTCCGAAGAAGGGTCACTGACCCGAAACGTTAACTCTGCTTCTCTTTTCACAGATGCTGCCAGACCTGCTGAGTGGTTCCAGCATTTCTTGTTTTTATTTCAGATTTCCAGCATCCGCAGTATTTTGCTTTTATTATTAATGAAGAGGCCTTGTCATTTTCGCAGCCACTAGATCAAATGCTGGCATAGCACCTACCTTGGAGGCAGAATAGAGTTGGGATCGACATGTAGTGTGCTTTCCAGGCACGAGTGGGCTGCAGCCAGGCCAGAGGGATAGGATGACTTATTTGCCAGCTCAGTGAAGGGCAAATGGGTTCCGCTGCAGAGGACTCGGTTGAGGATCTCAATAAGGCGTCATAGAGGAAGGAGAGTGCTGATGAGCATGCACAGCATGCTGTTGGGTGCATTGGCTGGCTGCCCAGACAGCCTCCTGTCAAGGAGCATGGAGGAGTCCACTTCTAAGATGGCAGAGGGCATCACGCAGAGCCTGCCCTTTCCGCACTCTGCTCCATCTCCCTATCATGCTGCAGAGCCAGCAGTACCGCCACTGCTTCCCCTGTTGCAGCCTTTGTATGGACAGATTACCTGCACCTCTGCCCACCCCATGAGGATGCAGCAACACTCTCTGGAAAATCCAGGAACTCACAACACCTCCAAAAATACTCCAGAGTACATCCAGACACTTTGCAAGCGGAGGAGTTCTTGAAAATTACCTTACCTGCAATTTGGGTGCCTGGCCCTTTGAGGAACACTAATATAGGGAACATCTTGCAGCTTAATGCTTACCATTTAAAAAGTGATGTGGGAATACATTGCCTGGATCTGCATTCTCTAAATCTGGTATCCTAGCTCTGCATCAGCTGTTTGGGATGTGTGATGTCAGGAGAGCATGCATTCACAGCCTCTGGCAAACACTGGGGACGCCAGTGCAGACACCCTTCTCAAGAGGCTGCACTGTGTTGGCCATGCCGAAAACAGCTGGTTGCAGAGATGCCCTAGCAAAATGGCGCTAGGCCTCTGTAGCTGTCTCCAGTGGGGCTATGGAGATGAATTCCTTGCCTAGCTCCTTTCAGCATAATTTCCATGATCTAGCACCTTTTAAACAATCTCTACAATCAAAAATGTTCCACTTTATGGTTATCCAAGGTCAGATTTATCGACTTCTGACACCAAGCTTATTACATTACAGAATACAACACTTCACATTAATTGGATTGGCAGCAATTTAACTGATCCCCTCAAAAATGTATAAGGTGATGATAATCTGGCAGAGAAAGTCAAGTTTTCCAAATAGTTTTGCAACATTAAGTTTTATGTACAACATTGGTAGAATCACTAAAAAGCAAGGTCTACAGCTATCACAAAAGCTTTTTTAATTTAATAGCCCCTTCAGCACTTAAACCTATATATTGAGATTTATTGGAACAGTTTGAACATTTTAAGGAAGCAGACTTGCATTTTGCAGTACAATAACTGCAATTGTTTTACATCAATGACTTAAAATGTTTCCTGTGCTTTTTGGGCACCACTGTTACACTGGAGCATGAGGGAAGAAGAAGCAGGCTGCATTCTAATGAGAAATGACCAAATGTCATTAAAAGTGGTCTTTATTGAATAAATGTAGGATGATGATGCAGGAATTCATTAATAATTATGCTAATCACTGGAAACACATTCTTGTTCTTAAACTGTGAACAGATACGTAACTGGTTTTGCAATGCAGGGCTTAATTTGTCAGCAAAGTACTGAATCATCAATTCCACTGATGAAATAGCTTTCTTTTTGTAATTCACATCCTCCTCGATGGCAAGAGGCAATCTCGGGGATTTAGGAAGGCCCCCAGTGTAACTACCCACTAGAATTTACAGTTTTTATGGTGCAACATCAGAATGAAGGAATTGGAAAGTAAACAAAAGCAAATAAAAGAATGACAATCATTGAAGATGTTGCAAATGGTGAAGAAAGACAGGCTATTGCAGAAAATACGGAAGTATGGGGTTGAAGGTGATTTAGAGCTTTGGATCAGAAATTGGCTAGCTGAAAGAAGACAGAGGGTGGTGGTTGATGGCAAATGTTCATCCTGGAGTTTAGTTACTAGTGGTGTACCACAAGGATCTGTTTTGGGGCCACTGCTGTTTGTCATTTTTATAAATGACCTGGATGAGGGTGTAGAAGGGTGGGTTAGTAAATTTGCGGATGACACGAAGGTCGGTGGAGTTCTGGATAGTGCCGAAGGATGTTGTAGGGTACAGAGGGACATAGATAGGCTGCAGAGCTGGGCTGAGAGATGGCAAATGGAGTTTAATGCGGAAAAGTGTGAGGTGATTCACTTTGGAAGGAGTAACAGGAATGCAGAGTACTGGGCTAATGGGAAGATTCTTGGTAGTGTAGATGAGCAGAGAGATCTTGGTGTCCAGGTACATAAAGCCCTGAAAGTTGCTACCCAGGTTAATAGGGCTGTTAAGAAGGCATATGGTGTGTTAGCTTTTATTAGTAGGGGGATCGAGTTTCGGAGCCACGAGGTCATGCTGCAGCTGTACAAAACTCTGGTGAGGCCGCACCTGGAGTATTGCGTGCAGTTGTGGTCACCGCATTATAGGAAGGATGTGGAAGCTTTGGAAAGGGTGCAGAGGAGATTTACTAGGATGTTGCCTGGTATGGAGGGAAGGTCTTACGAGGAAAGGCTGAGGGACTTGAGGTTGTTTTCGTTAGAGAGAAGGAGGAGGAGAGGTGACTTAATAGAGACATATAAGATAATCAGAGGGTTAGATAGGGTGGATAGTAGAGTCTTTTTCCTCGGATGGTGATGGCAAACACGAGGGGACATAGCTTTAAGTTGAGGGGTGATAGATATAGGACAGATGTTAGAGGTCGTTTCTTTACTCAGAGAGTAGTAGGGGCGTGGAACGCCCTGCCTGCAACGGTAGTAGACTCGCCAACTTTAAGGGCATTTAAGTGGTCATTGGATAGACATATGGATGAAAATGGAATAGTGTAGGTCAGATGGTTTCACAGGTCGGCGCAACATCGAGGGCCGAAGGGCCTGTACTGCGCTGTAATGTTCTAATACTAATTCTATTAAAAAAAAAAGGTATGTTTGTAAAAGGTAAATGTATGAGTGGTATCAAGGGATGCAAACCATTATTAGAACATAGACTACTGGCATCTAATTAATCAATGCTCTGAATTTTAAAATTGAAAGTATCCAATAAAAATGTATGGGGGAAAATTCAAGGACTCTCGTTTTTGAGCATGAGTGTCAAGATTTGTCAACGAAGTGCTGCTTCTTCATTTCAATGAGTTCTGCATACAGCCCTGGATTGAAAGGTGGGGAATTATGGTGATGATAGGATGATATCTTGGGGGAAAACAGAGTCTCAGCTGTTCACGGACAGCTTGTCTGGAGCAAAGGGGTCGCAGATGCCTCCTCCTTTGCTCCTTCACCTCCTCCTCCCAAGGTCGCCTCCGAATGCCTGGTAGCAAGGGTTGCCCCCTCATGATAGTGATATTATGGAAGATGCAGCAGATCACCACAACCTGGACACCCGCTCTGCTGAGTACTTGAGGGCTGCCCCCCTCATTCAGGATGCTGAATGTTTGCTCCATAATGTTCCTCGTGGCTGCATGGCTCTCATTATAGGTGCGGTGTCCTCGCATGGTTGGGTGGCAGTGGGGAGTCATGAGCCAGGTGTATAGAGGGGATCACTTGTCAGCAAGCAGTCAGCCTCTGGTTCACCATGGTGGCCCAAAGGTGGTGGGAACGGCTGACTACCTCAGGGTGAAGGCATTGTGGCTGCTGCCAGGATAGTGGTTATGCACTGGCACGACATTCTGTGCATTGTCACACACCAACTGCACATTGATGGAGTGGTAGCAGTTCTGGTGCATATCCCCACTTACAGGTGGGGCCCGAAGAGCCACATCTGTGTAGCTGATGGCTCCCTGCACCATTGAGAATCCTGCTATCCTAACAAAGCCATGTGTCCACTGCTCCTGATTCACTCTGGTAAGAGAGAACACTATGAAGTCCCCTCTCCTGGTGTACAGGGCCTCCCTGATGCAGCAATCGACTGCAAGCTAGGAAATGTTGGCGACGTCACCTGCTTCCATCTGGAAGGATCGGTTTGTTTAGAAGTTGAGGGAGATCACAGAAATCTAGAAATCATAGAAATTTACAGTACGGAAGGAGGCCATTCAGCCTATCATGTCGGACAGGCCAACAAGGAGCCATCCAGCCTAATGCCATTTTCCAGCTCTTGGTCCGTAGCTAAGTAAGTTATGACACTTCAAGCACATATCCCAAGTACTTTTTAAATGTTATGAGGGTTTCTGCCTCTACCACTCTAAAAGGCAGTGAGTTCCAGATCCCCACCACCCTCTAGGTGAAAAACATTTCCCCTCGAAACCCCTCAAAACCTCCTACCTCTTACCCTAAATCTCTGTCCCCTGATTATGGAC
Organism: Heterodontus francisci; assembly: GCF_036365525.1. Lineage (NCBI taxonomy): Eukaryota > Metazoa > Chordata > Chondrichthyes > Heterodontiformes > Heterodontidae > Heterodontus > Heterodontus francisci. Next base: position 67,982,761 of record NC_090377.1, on the reverse strand, counting down.
CCCTCAACCAAGGGGAATAAGGCCTTCCTATCCACTCTAACTAGACCCCTCATAATTTTATACACTTCAATTACATCTCCCCCTCAGCCTCCTCTGTTCCAAAGAAAAACAACCCTAGCCTATCCAATCTTTCCTCATGACTAAAATTCTCCAGTCCAGGCAACATCTTCATAAATCTACTCTCTATCCTCTCTAATGCAAACACATCTTTTCTGTAGTGCAGTGACCAGAATTGCACACAGTACTCCAACTGTGGCCTAACTAGTGTTTTATATAGTTCCAGCATAACCTCCCAGCTCTTATATTCTATGCCTCAGCTAATAAAGGCAAGTATCCATATGCCTTCTTGACCACTTTATCTACCTGTCCAGCTACCTTCAGGGATCTGTGGACATGCACTCCAAGGTCCCTCTGTTCCTTTACACTTCTCAGTATCCTACTTGTGTATTCCCTTGCATTGTTAGCCTTCCCCAAATGCATTACCTCACACTTCCCCAGTTTGAACTCCATTTGCCATATCATCATACCCCTACATCAAGTCCATATCATTGATACATACCATGAACAGCAAGGGGTCCAGCACCGAGCCCTGCGGAACCCCAATGGATACAACGTTCCAGTCACCAAAACACCCATCAACCATTACTCTTTGCTTCCTGCCTCTAAACCAATTTTGGATCCAACTTGCCGCTTTGTCTTGGATCCCATGTGCTTATACTTTTGTGAACTGTCTGCCATGTAGAACCTTATCAAAAGCATTGCTAAAATCCATATAAACTAGATCAAATGCACCACCCTCATCAACCCTCCTTGTTACCTCCTCAAAAAATTCAATCATGTTCATCAGACATAACCTTCCCTAAACAAATCCGTGCTGTCTTTGATTAGTCCATGTGTTTCTAAAAGATTTATCCTGTTGCTCAGAATTTTTTCCAATAATTTTCCCACCACCCAAGGTTAGGCCGATTGGCTTGTAATTACTTGGTCTGTCCTCGATGCTGACCTCGGCAGCCACTGGCAACATAGTCCTCATTCTGCTGTGTATCTGTGGGTCCTGTTGGAGGAGGTGGTACAGTGACCCCTCCTCAATGAATCGCAGGCAACTCAGACATTGCTCCTGGCAGAGTTGGAGGTAGGAGAAGAGCTCCCTGAATAACAGTGCCAAGGCGCCTCTGTTGAGAGCTCTCCTCCTTCTCTCTCTGTGCACTGCTTCCCCCCTCTGCAACCCAAGAGGGACTAGAAATATAGCCCCCATAACTCTAGAAGGTTTTCTGTTGACAGGGCTGAAAATTCCTCTAACCTCCTGTGAGGATGCAGCAACACTCCCTTCAAAATCCAACAAGGCACTAAAACTCTTCCAAGAGCACAACACAGTGCTTCCACAAACTGTGCAAGAGCAAAAGTAAGTCAAAAGCACCTCACGTGCAAGTTAGATGCCTGGCCCTTTAAACAGTGCTACGGGGGGGGGGGGGTGGTGGGGAGAGGGGTGGGCCCCTCGTGCAGCTGAATACATGATCAGCTGGGTGTGATTAGGAGAGGGTGTTATTGCGTAGTCAAAATTGGCAGAACATGTGTCAAATCAGCTGTAGGGGCAAATTGATGGCACAATCCGCCCACTCTACATGCTTCTGATGACTGCATGTCACACCCACACTAGCACCCTCTCAGTCAGGATGTGACGCAAAGGCCGCACTGGAGATGGCCAGAGGGTTCTGGCCACTATTATTTCTCTTTGGGGCTGCTATAGCACCAGAAAAAGCAGTGCTATGGAGTCCATGTTGCAGCCACAATCTCAAAAGAAATCTCCCAGCTGCCTATGTCATAGAAAACAGAAGGTCCCAGGTTTCATTTCAAGTCTGTGCGAGCTTAAGTGATCTCAACCACAGCAGCAGTTGGAGTACTACAACTGGCCTCAGAAAACACAGAAGGGGAAAGAAATTAGACAGAATGCTCACTTCTGGTGGCAGAATTATTGATCTGTATTGAACAGTGTCCACGTGTGGACATCAAGTAAGGACAGGATCAAGTTCCAAGGTGAAATATCAGTCACTGTCTGGGCTATCATGGTGAAGAATGGCCAAGGTACCAAAACCATTGCAGCTATATCCCAGAAACAGTCAATATTTTCAAGAGAGAAGGGGAGAAAATTCAAAGAAAACATATAAAAGCAAAATCTAAAGTTATCAACACTAGCAACTGCTAAGATGTTCTGCGCCTTGCAATTCTTGAATGTAAATTTGTCTTGAGTGCTACACTATGCCTACAAACCCCAAAAATGTTCTGGATCATCTAGAGGCTCGCTGTTTTGCTGAATGATATAAGCTTTACAAATTCATTGTGGGCTTCCTTACTCATCTGGTCATTATTTCTGACCAAACCACCTTTTCTTTTTTGTACTATTATTCTCACCCAAGACTGATTCTCTTTTTCAGGTCACAATTCTCACTAATTACTGTCAACACTGTTTCATTTCCTGTTGTTTCCAATTATCTTTGTTTTGAAATCTCAAAGAAAGATATTAAAGAGTACAGGGAAAATGCAGGGACATTGGATTATAGCATACAACCGCCATGTAAGGCAAGCATACGCAAAATGGGCCAAATGGCTTCCTACTGTGCAAAACTTCAATGATTCACAGCTGCAAAGTAAAGAATCACAGAATCACAGAATAATACAGTGCAGAAGAGGCCCTTCGGCCCATCGAGTCGGCACCGATGCATTAAAACACCTGACCTGTCTACCTAATCCCATTTGCCAGCACTTGGCCCATAGCCTTGAATGTTATGAGGTTCCAAGTGCTCATCCAGGTACTTTTTAAAGGATGTGAGGCAACCTGCCTCTACCACCCTCCCAGGCAGAGCATTCCAGACCGTCACCACCCTCTGGGTAAAAAAGTTCTTCCTCAAATGCCCCTTAAACCTCCCGCCCCTCACCTTAAACTTCTGACCCCTCGTAACTGACCCTTCAACTAAGGGGAACAGCTTCTCCCTATCCACCCTGTCCATGCCCCTCATAATCTTGTACACCTCGATCAGGTCACCCCTCAGTCTTCTCTGCTCCAGTGAAAACAACCCGGGCCTATCCAACCTCTCTTCATAGCTTAAATGTTCCATCCCAGGCAACATCCTGGTGAATCGCCTCTGCACCCCCTCCAATGCAATCACATCCTTCCTATAATGTGGTGACCAGAATTGCACACAGTACTCCAGCTGTGGCCTTACCAAAGTTCTATACAACTCCAACATGACCTCCTTGCTTTTGTAATCTATGCCTCGATTGATAAAGGCAAGTGTCCTATATGCCTTTTTCACCACCCTATTAACCTGCCCTTCTGTCTTCAGAGATCTATGGACAAACACGCCAAGGTCCCTTTGTTCCTCGGAACTTCCCAGTGTCAGGCCATTCATTGAATACTTCCGTGTCACATTACTCCTTCCAAAGTGTATCACCTCACACTTTTCAGCGTTAAATTCCATCTGCCACTTTTCTGCCCATTTGACCATCCCTTCTATATCTTCCTGTAACCCAAGACACTCCACCTCACTGTTAACCACTCGGCCAATCTTTGTGTCATCCGCGAACTTACTGATCGTACCCCCCACATAGTTATCTATGTCGTTTATATAAATGACAAACAATAGGGGACCCAGCACAGATCCCTGTGGTACGCCACTGGACACTGGCTTCCGGTCACTAAAACAGCCGTCTGTCATCACTCTCTGTCTCCTACAGCTAAGCCAATTTTGAATGCACCTTATCAAGTTAACTTGAATCCCATGTGCATTTGCTTTCTTGATAAGTTTCCCATGTGGGACCTCGTCAAAGGCTTTGCTGAAATCCATGTAAACTACATCAACTGCACTACCCTACATGCTCAAAATATTGAATCAAATTTGTTAGGCATGACCTCCCTCTGACAAAGCCATGTTGACTATTCCTAATCAAATTTTGCCTCTCCAAATGGTGATAGATTCTCTCCTTCAGAATTTTCTCCAATAGTTTCCCTACCACTGACGTGAGACTCACTGGTCTGTAGTTCCCTGGCTTATCTCTACAACTTTTCTTAAACAGTGGGACCACATTAGCTGTTCTCCAGTCCTCTGGCGCCTCCCCCGTGGCCAGAGAGGAATTAAAAATTTGGGTCAGAGCCCCTGCAATCTCCACCCTCGCCTCCCACAGCATCCTGGGACACAAATCGTCCGGACCTGGAGATTTGTCCACTTTTCAGCCTTCCAAAAGCTCCAATACCTTGTCACTCCCTATGACAATTTGCTCAAGAACCTCACAGTCTCGCTCTCTGAATTCCATATCTACATCCTCATTCTCTTGGGTGAAGACAGATGCGAAGTATTCGTTCAACACCCTAACAATGTCCTCTGGCTCCACCCATAAATTTCCCCCTTGGTCCCTAATGGGTCCTACTCTTTCCCTGGTTATCCTCTTCCCATTGATATAATTATAGAATATCTTGGGATTTTCCCTACATTTACCAGCCAGAGCTTTCTCATATCCCCTCTTTGCTCTCCTAATTGCTTTCTTAAGCTCCATCCTACACTTTCTGTACTCCACTAATGCTTCCATTGATTTGCTCTCTTTGTATTTGCGAAAAGCCTCTCTTTTCCTTCTCATTGTACCCTGAATGTTTCTGGTCATCCATGGTTCTCTGGGCTTGTTGCTCCTACCTATTACCCTAGAGGGAACATGTTGGGCCTGTACCCTCCCCATTTCCTTTTTGAATGCCCCCCACTGCTTTTCTGTAGATTTCCTGACAAGTAACTCTTTCCAGTCTACCTTGGCCAGATCCTGCCTTATTTTACTAAAATTTGCTCTCCCCCAATCCAAAACCTTTTTTTGCAACTTGTCTATTTCTTTCTCCTTAACAAGCTTAAATTGTACCATGTTGTGGTCGCTATCACCAAAATGCTGCCCCACCAACACATCAACCACCTGTCCGGCTTCATTCCCCAGAATTAGGTCCAGCACTGCACCCTCCCTTGTTGGATCCTCTACATATTGAGCTAAAAAGTTCTCGTGTATACATTTTAAGAACTCCACTCCATCTAAGCCCTTAACACGATGACTATCCCAATTAATGTTGGGAAAGTTGAAATCACCTAATATAATTACCATATTATTTCTACACACCTCTGCAAATTGCGCACATATTTGCTCCTCAATTTCCCACTGACTATCTGGGGGTCTATAATAAACACCTAGCAATGTGGCTGTCCCTTTTTTATTCCTAAACTCTACCCATAAAGCTTCATTTGATGCCCCCTCCAAGATATCATCTCTCCTTACTGCAGTAACTGACTCCTTAACTAATATTGCAATGCCCCCTCCTCTTTTACCCCCTCCTCTGTCTCGCCTGAAGATTCTATATCCCGGGATACTGAGCTGCCAATCCTGCCCCTCCCTCAACCATGTCTCCGTGATGGCTACTATATCACAATTCCACGTGTCAATCCTTTCCCTTAACTCATCCGTTTTACCTGCAATACTCCTGGCATTAAAGTAGAGGCCTTCCATCCTGGTCTTATTGCCTTGAAACTTACTTCCGCTGTATTCCCTCTGACTTGTTCGCTTTCCTGTGTTTAGCTGTGTCCCTATTCTGCTGGGAGTCTGTATCCCCTCCCCCTGCCAAATTAGTTTAAACTCCTCCCAACAGCACTAGCAAACCCGCCAGCAAGGATGTTAGTCCCCCTCTGGTTCAGATGTAGACCGTCCCGCTTGTACAGGTCCCACCTTCCCCAGAAACGGTCCCAGTGGTCCAGGAATCTAAAACCCTCCCTCCTGCACCAACTCTTAAGCCACACATTCATCTGTGCTATTCTCCTATTTCTATACTCGCTAGCACGTGGCACTGGGAGTAATCCATAGATTACAACCAGAGAGGTGCTGCTTTTTAGTCTGCTACCTAACTCCCTGAATTCTTGATGCAAGACCTCATCCCTCTTTCTACCTATGTCATTGGTACCAACATGTACCATGACCTCTGCCTTATCACCCTCCCCTTTCAGGATGCCCTGCAGCCATTCAGTGACATCCCAGACCCTGACACCAGGGAGGCAACACACCATCCTGGAGTCACATTGACGGCCACAGTAGCGCCTATCTGTTCCCCTGACTATAGAATCCCCTATTACTATTGCTCTTCCTCTCTTTCCCCCTTCCTGTGCAGACAGGCTGCATGCAGTGCCAGAATCTTGGCTCTGTCCACACTCCCTGGAGGAACCAGCCTCATCAGCCTCCAAAATGGAATACCGATTTGCAAGCGGGACCCCAGGGGACTCCTGAACTACCTGCCTGATTCTCTTGGACTGCCTGGTGGTCACCCATTCCCTTCCTTCCTCAAGTCCCTTCAGCTGCGGTGTGACCACCTCTCTATACGTGCTATCCACAATGCTCTCAGACTTGCGGATGCTCTACAGTGTTTTCAGCCGCCGTTCCAGCTCTGAAACCCGAGCTTCCAGGAGCTGCAGCTGGACACACTTCCTGCACACATGCGGGTCCCGGGGACTGGAAATGTTCCCAGATTCCCACATGCAGCAAGAGGAGCAAACCATGGCTTCAAGCTCTCCTGCCATGACTAAACCCTTTAAATTTAAAACTTTAGAAGATTATAATTTTAAAAAAACAACTAAGTCTTGCTAAAACAATTACTTACAATTCAATCCACTTTGAAAAATACCCACCAGGACTTACTCACCAGTCAGCTGTGCTCTTTGGAGACTCTCAGCTCCCCTCACTCTGAGGAAAGGTAGGAAATGAAAGGAGCTCCTCGCTCCCTCCTCACCGAACTTCCTCAGTCACAAAACTTCCACTTTAACACTCTAATGCAACCCAAGTCAGCACTCCAGTGCAAACAAGACAATATTAATATAAAAAAAACAGCAGAGAGCAAGTCCTTACTTTGAACTTTTTTTTATTTTCACTTTTATTTGTAGCCTCGAATCTGAAATTATTGGGACTGCGAGTATGGAGGCTACCCGCTGTCTAATCCAACAGTGATGTGTTGATCTTCAGCAGGGAAATCAATATAGGAGAGCACAATGTTGCTAATAGTCAATATTGCACCAAACATTCCAGCCCTTTGTGGAGTTAACGGGCACTGAAGAGCAAAACTATTCAATTTTCCTGCCCCTTCATCTCACAAATGAATGCATTTCTTTGGTTAAATAATTCTGTCTCTCACATTAAATCTATGCGCCATTTAAAACATTTACCTTTTCAAAGAAAGTACACTGCCAGGCAGAAGTAATTCCAGCTGTCTGCTTTAATAAGCGAGGACTTAACAGCTATCCTCTGGGAAATCAGGTTTGCTTGAACTTATGAACTGGTTCTGGTTTACCATCCATAAATCTTTAGTCAGTATTATTCAGAAGATGCATTAGTCTTGGAACACCCTGTTGTGTTTCATTAATAATATTTTTTTTTCAATTTAAGAATGAAATGCCAATATTCTCTCATGACTCTGCAAACTTCCAGGAATTTGGAAAAATGCCAAACGCCTGCTGTATTCTGGGTAAATGTGATCACTTTTACCAAGTTGTTACATTGCCCATAAAATAAATATATTATAATAAAGTTTGATTTCGTAAATCACTACACTACAATAAATCATTTGTATTTGTCAATATGACAATTAAATACTGAAGCTAGCGAGAGAAACATTGATCATACCAGCAGTTCTGTATTTTACAGTGAGAACAATAAAAAATAATTTACACACTCATACACTCACGGCTGTGACAGTATTTCTGGATCAAAAGTGGTGTTCCTGTACTGTGTGTGGTAGATGGCACTAATATTTAAAGCAAAATGTGACTACACTTTGATTACTGACAGACTTGTGAAATTGAGCACTGTGGCTTTGTAAATTTATATGGGTATAAGCATCAATTGGTGTTATGCAGTGACAGTGTGACAAGTCTGCACAATCTCCTGTAGTTTTCAGCTGATCTCCCACATTCTAACGTACGGTAGTCATTCTATTCACTCATGCAGGATGAAAGGCTAAATTAATGGTGTTGATATTCAAAACCAGATCTCTCTGATGGAGTTCAAAGCTCAACCCACTGAGCTAACAGATATGCAACTTTTACTAATATTAAGGTGAAATAAATTAGCTATGGCAAATGTAATCTGCAAAAATCACCAATTATAATAACAAAACTTCAATCCTAACCCTAATACAGATCCTTTACTTTATACAATCAAATAAAATGGTACATGAATGAATTCTATTTCAAAAAAAAACAAGATGATATTAAAAACATTCGATAAACATTCTCTTTGAATAAGATACTCAGTTTTTTTTTAATTCATTCATGGGATGTGGGCATCGCTGGCCAGGCCAGCATTTATTGCCCATCCCTAATTGTCCTTGAGAAGGTGGTGGTGAGCTGCCTTCTTGAACCGCTGCAGTCCATGTGGGGTAGGTACACCCACAGTGCTGTTAGGAAGGGAGTTCCAGGATTTTGACCCAGCGACAGTGAAGGAACGGCGATATAGTTCCAAGGCAGGATGGCGTGTGACTTGGAGGGGAACTTGCAGGTGGTGGTGTTCCCATGTATTTGCTGCCCTTGTCCTTCTAGTTGGTAGAGGTCGCGGGTTTGGAAGGTGCTGTCTGAGGAGCCTTAGGGCATTACTGCAGTGCATCTTGTAGATGGTACAAACTGCTGCCACTGTGCGTCGGTGGTGGAGGGAGTGAATGTTTGTAGATGGGGTGCCAATCAAGCGGGCTGCTTTGTCCTGGATGGTGTCGAGCTTCTTGAGTGTTGTTGGAGCTGCACCCATCCAGGCAAGTGCAGAGTATTCCATCACACTCCTGACTTGTGCCTTGTAGATGGTGGACAGTCTTTCGGGAGTCAGGAGGTGAGTTACTTGCCTCAGGATTCCTAGCCTCTGACCTGCTGTTGTAGCCACGGTATTTATATGGCTACTCCAGTTCAGTTTTTGGTCAATGGTAGCCCCTAGGATGTTGATAGTGGGGGATTCAGTGATGGTAATGCCGTTGAATGTCATGGGGAGATGGTTAGATTCTCTCTTGTTGGAGATGGTCATTGCCTGGCACTTGTGTGGCGCGAATGTTACTTGCCACTTATCAGCCTAAGCCTGGATATTGTCCAGGTCTTGCTGCATTTCTACACGGACTGCTTCAGTATCTGAGGAGTCACGAATGATGCTGAAGATTGTGCAATCATCAGCGAACATCCCCACTTCTGACCTTATGATTGAAGGAAGGTCATTGATGAAGCTGCTGAAGATGGTTGGGCCGAGGACACTACCCTGAGGAACTCCTGCAGTGATGTCCTGGAGCTCAGATGATTGACCTCCAACAACCACAACCATCTTCCTTTGTGCTAGGTATGACTCCAGCCAGCGGAGGGTTTTCCCCCTGATTCCCATTGACCTCAGTTTTTCTAGGGCTCCTTGATGCCATACTCGGTCAAATGCTGCCTTGATGTCAAGGGCAGTCACTCTCACCTCTTGAGTTCAGCTCTTTTGTCCATGTTTGAACCAAGGCTGTAATGAGGTCAGGAGCTGAGTGGCCCTGGCGGAACCCAAACTGAGCGTCACTGAGCAGGTTGTTGCTAAGCAAGTGCCGCTTGATGGCACTGTTGATGACACCTTCCATCACTTTACTGATGATCGAGAGTAGGCTGATGGGGCGGTAGTTGGCTGGGTTGGATTTGTCCTGCTTTTTGTGTACAGGACATACCTGGGCAATTTTCCACATTGCAGGGTAGATGCCAGTGTTGTAGCTGTACTGGAACAGCTTGGCTAGGGGCGCGGCAAGTTCTGGAGCACAGGTCTTCAGTACTATTGCCGGAATATTGTCAGGGCCCGTAGCTTTTGCAGTATCCAGTGCCTTCAGTCGTTTCTTGATATCACGTGGTGTGAATCGAATTGGCTGAAGTCTGGCATCTGTGATGCTGGGGACTTCAGGAGGAGGCTGAGATGGATCATCAACTCAGCACTTCTGGCTGAAGATTATTGCAAATGCTTCAGCCTTCTCTTTCGCACTGAAGTGCTGGGCTCCCCCATCATTGAGGATGGGGATATTTGTGGAGCCACCTCCTCCAGTTAGTTGTTTAATTGTCCACCACCATTCTTGACTGGATGTGGCAGGACTGCAGAGCTTTGATCTGATCCGTTGGTTATGGGATCGCTTAGCTCTGTCTATCGCATGCTGCTTACGCAGTTTGGCATGCACATAGTCCTGGGTTGTAGCTTGACCAGGTTGACACCTCATTTTGAGGTATGCCTGGTGCTGCTCCTGGCATGCCCTCGTGCACTCTTCATTGAACCAGGGTTGGTCACCTGGCTTGATGGTAATGGTAGAGTGGGGGATATGCCGGGCCATGAGGTTACAGATTGTGGTTGAGTACAATTCTGCTGCTGCAGATGGCCCACAGCGCCTCATGGATGCCCAGTTTTGCATTGCTAGATCTGTTCGAAATCTATCCCATTCAGCACGGTGACTGTGCCACACAACACGATGGACGGTATCCTCAATGTGAAGGCGGGACTTCGTCTCCACAAGGACTGTGCGGTGATCACTCCTACCAATACTGTCATGGACAGATGCATCTGCGGCAGGCAGATTGGTGAGGACAAGGTCGAGTATGTTCTTCCCTTGTTTACACAATAAAGCTTTACAGTCTATTCTAAGGCAGCATATGCTTGGCATGTTATATCCCTCTTGCACTCAAACATGCATGGCAGGATTTTGGGTCGGGACCCCGACGCAAGGGTCAAATGGGGACCACAAACCCCATGTGACAAACAGTCACCCTGCCTTGATTTTCCTGAATTGACCAATTTATGGGCAGAGGGCAGGCTCGCCGTCCAATTAAGGATGGCAGGTAGGCTTTCAAAGTTGGAGGGGCACAGGAGGCCGTCTATCTCAGAAGGAGATGAAGTGTACAGGTCAGGTAAGAGAGAGAGAGAGGGCGCCTCCATTTTGAGGTGTCCTCTCTCCAACATTTTCAACTTTTAAATTTAAAAATCGAATCAGCAGCTGGGCCACCATTGTGGTAGGGGAGCCCCTGCTGGTCTAGTCCCCGATGCCTTGGGGGGACCAGTGGCCAACTGGAAAACCTTCAGATACAGAACAGCAGATAAGAAAAGGGTGGCTATGTTGGCCTCTTATCAATGTGGATGTAGGGATCAAATGCTATTGCACATGGAGAACCGATAAGAGCCTGGGTGAAGTGAATTGGCTGTCCCTGTGTCCCAGTATCTACATCATTCTGACATCAGTTGGCATGGAAGAAGCATTCTACTCATCCTATTAAAACATTTCATTTACACAGTGGAGATGATGGCTGCAGGTTTGTCTGTGTAATTGAAAGCTCCTTCAGCACTACGTGATGGAAGTGATTCTGTTTTTTTTGTTAAAATATTTTTTGAGGAATTCATAGTCAAACTGAATAAATGTTGGAACAGTCTTTTTCAAGAGGGCGGAGCACCTGAATAATTTGGCAACCATGTTTACTGGTTGTCACATTACTCAAGTTAAAAATAGAACAGAAACCCTGGTAACAGGGGAAAATGTGGGCAGAGAACTCAGTTGTGCCCCTTGATTGGACAAGCCTGGCAGCAGCAGAGTGCACCTGAGAGGCAGCAAACTCACAAGCCTTTGGTTGTACAGTCAGTGTGTGTTTTACCTTCTGCAGTGAGTGGCTGATAAAGTTAGCCAGAAGAAGTAGTGAAGGAAGGAGAGAAGACCACAACCCAGCTCACTTTCCAGCATCTCTAAGGGACCCTGAAAAGTCCATTGTGTCAGTTCATCTTGTCACCTGTCTTTGAAGCAAGCCTACAAAAATGATTCTCAACGCTGCCTGAAAAGAACTGTTCTAAAAGATCCTCGTGACCTGTCTACATGTACTCAGAAGCTAGACTGTATGTCAGTTTTGGAACAACATATCTCATCTGCTGTTTTCTTCAAAAATGAGCAAGTAATCAGCCAAAGTGCTTTCTTGTCAGTAACAGAGTTCTGAATTTAAAAAATCCCTTTTTATTTTTCCGGTTAACCGGTGTATGTATGTGTGTGAGAATGTGAGAGGCTAAGGTTAAAAAAAGGGACTTTAAGATTTGGCTAAGGTAAAAAGGGAACTTTAAAAATTTCAATCTGTGTGCTTATGCTTTACTTCTTTACTCATTAAGACTTGTTACGACCAGGTGAGAAAGGGGTCTAGGGGTTCCCTCTCAGCCTTTGCCTGGTTTAACCGTAACAGGGTTTAATTTTAAAAACAGTGGGCTGAATTTTATTCGGGTGCTGTGCTCTGTGGCGGTGCCCTTTAAACTCAGTGCAGTGCCCGCATTCAGCGGCTGCCGAGGAGCCCTGCAATATTTCGCGCGGGGGCTCATTTAAATAGAGGGGGCAGAGCGGCTGCCCCAAATGACGTAAGGGGGCAGCTGCCACGTCCCCAGAAACGGCGACCAGCACCACTGTGCAGGCGTAGGCGCCATTTTTAAAGGGCATTAAGCCCTTCAGTAACATTTTTAAATTTAAAGGTCCCGATCTCTGGGAAATGAAAATAAATTTAAATTTCAACTCTAAATACCATCTCCCACCCCACAATGGGTAATTTATATATTAATTGCCCTCTCCCCCATAATAAACTTTTATTAGTATCCAGAACTATCGCCCAGAAATTAGCTCCCTTTTACCCTCAACCCCTTCCCAGCATCCCCATATCCAAGTAAAATTGATTTCCCTGCTCCTCCATCCCTCCCACCCTGCTAATTCTATTGCTCCCCTCTCCCCACCAGGTTCTCACCCGGAAGTCTGTGCGCAGTTCCGAAGGCGCGCGGAGCACAAATGGTGACTGTAATATCAGAGTGGGATGGCCGCCGCCTGCAGGTAGGTTAATTTGAATGTCATTAGGCATCATTTTAATATGGAGATGAAGGGCCCGCCGCCTGGCAGCGGGGGGGGCTGCACCGAGGTCCCGCCGATGCCGGTAATATGCGGTGGGCCCTTCTCGACGTCGCAGGCCTCTCCCCACAGCATTTTACTGACCCCCGCACTGCGACCCGCGGCATCGAGGGGCTGGTAAAGTTCAGACCACCGTGTTTTTAGCTCCTCCTCAGTGAATCCTTGTTCATTGCTTTCCAATTGTAAAGCAAGAAATCAATCAGACAGGTTTCTTAGATTTAAACAAGAAAGGTGGAAGTTTATTAATCTTAAACTCTAATTCGGTTAACGACTATGAATACGTGACGTGACCACGCTAGCATGCATGCGCGATAAACACACAGGCAGATAGCGACAGAAGTAGAAAGAATAAAGGGGAAAGGTTTGAGGCAAGAGCTGGGTTCTATTTATGGTCCTTCGATTTCGATGTGGAGTCTTTGGTTGCCAGTACGTCGTGCCGTTTCATTGGGGCCCAGGGCATGCTTTAACACTTGTTTTGCTGTAGGAGCCTTTTCTCTCCTGAGGGTTAAGTGACTTCAGTGCATCTGGAGATTAGTGCGAGAGAGCGAGAGAGCGAGAGTGAGAGAGCGACTCTCTTCTTCCAAGTTCAGTTGCAATCTGCAGTCTCTGTCCTCAAAATGTCCTGTGAGCACAATTCAAAATTTCAAGCTGGCCAGCAAGTTAGTCATGTGACTAACCCCTTATTTGGGAACAACCGGTTTGTGGATTTGTCCTGCGGTTTGTGGATTTCAAAGCTCTCAGTGGCGGTGGGGAGGTTTGGGTGGGGGGACCTTGTAGTGCAGTCTCTTACAACGACAAGATGTGGATCACCATTGCCCAGACCAATCTGTTAATTGAATCAGGAGCAGTACCCATTGTCTTTACCTGTCTCTTAGAATGCAAATGTTTTTCCAGCCACTGCTGATCTCTTTGAACAAGTCATCTCTCCACTCCAGCAACAGTTTAAATTAATGTTCGTGTGACAAAATTAATATGCCTCATTCTTGGCAGGTGGGGGTCTTCATGACATAAACTGATAAATTTTGTTGTTCATTAAAGAAACTTGGTTAGTGTGTTATATTCTGGGAAAAAATAGGGTATATGATTGACTGTATCAGTAAGTGGAAAAATTAAAATATATCTTGTGACCTGTGGAGAAGTAGGACTAGATTAAACAGTGCATTCCTCCTGCCTCGGTCATAACAACTATAAAAGGGCAAAATAAAATGCATGCTCTTTACCGTCTAAAGATTGTTTCAAAAGTATTTATATATCAAGAGTCTAGTCTAAATGACATCAAAGGTGTTTTCATACTTTTCAGAAAGGTAGCCAAAGGAGGGTGGGGCAATTAAGGACTAAAAATATCTTCTTGTGGAGGCAGAGAGCACGCCTATCCACTACAGAAGAGGATTCTGCCAGTGTCACAGTAAAGGAAGAAGTAGTAGCGATATTGAATATGATGAAAAGCGATAAATAGGATACACTTAAAAGGCTGGAAGTCCTCAAAGTAGAAAAGCCATCCGGTTCGATGGGATGCATCTTGGGTTACTAAGGGAAGTGGAAATTGGAAGGGTGAAAATTGTGTAGGTTCTGCCACAATGGTCCAACCCTCCTTAGATATGGGGGTGATATCAGAAGTCTGGAGGACTGCAAATGTTACATGACTGTTCAAAAAAAGGAGGGATAAACCTGGCAAATAAAGTGCAGGTTTATACAGATTTAGAAGGGAATTGGGTAACTACTTGAAAGGAAAATTCACAGAGCTGCAGAGAAAGTGCAGTGGAGTGGGACTAATTGGATAGCTCTACCAAAGCACTGGCACAGATACGATGGGCCGAAGGGCCACCTTTTGTGTGGTGATTCTATGATTTACAACACACTTATGCCTCTCCCTGAATCAATGGCAAAGTACATTGTACAAGTACAACCAATACAAGTAATAAACTATCTACATGTAAAGCATATCATGCAATAAAATAAATTAGGTTAGAATATCATTGTGATAATGATGGACATGTGATAATGTTGTGCATAATGCGATTGTGTCAGCAAGGAGCATTCTGAAATTCCAGAGTTAAATTGACACCTGGCACTAAGACCCAATGAAGCACAGGTCTTCTTGGCCATCAGTCTAATAGAATCCATGGAGTAGATTTTCAATTTACCGTCTGAACATAGAACTGTTACTGTGGCTGGGCTGCCTATTATAGAAATGGGAATGAAAATCAGGTGTTTTCTACAATGAGTGGCCAATCTGCAAACCAGTTTTATGCCAGGTTAGCCTGTTGGAAACTTAAATCCCCCATCCCCCCAACCACCCCATATTTACCTGGCCACAGACTGTGGAAAACCCAGACTACAGTAGCCTCAGTCAAGGATCAATAGCAAAGCAGATCAAGATACATTTGTGGAGTGATATCCTTTCGTGCTGACATATGCATTTGGATTGCTGTGTAGAGCCCTGATAGCCACATAGGTTTCATCTACAATGCCCTGGACTCCTGTGAAACCTGATAGCAGTAAATGTTCTGTGCACTTTTCAGTTGGTGTCTCCTTTCCACTGGGAAAGTGATTCTCGTGTTGCCCGTGGGAAACAGTCACTTGCTTTACTGAGCTGCAGACCAGCTTATTTAACACATATTCCCTATGGTGATCTGGAAGGATCCTATTGCACAGAAGCTTCATACTGTAGTGACCTTTACAAGTACAGGAATAACCACTATGTCCTTGAAGCTGTCTGTGAATCAGCCTGCTCCAGGTGGCATTGCTCACTCATGGCTTCTATAGTGAAGTTGAGGCACCAAAGACAAGTTTCCTGTGCCACACTTAGGTAGAAGTGTTATCTGTAAAGATGGATTCTTGGGTATTGATGGCAGAGAGCATACACCTTAAGATATCATTAGACATTAAGATTTTGCAACCTCATGAATTGGCTCCCCTAACCCAAGTCATGCAGCACTGTGGGAAAAGTCAAAGTTCTGATCACTACACTTTAGGAAGGATGTGAGGTTCCTTGAGAGGGTGCAGAGGAGATTTACCAGAATGGTTCCAGGGATGGGGGATTTTAGTTACAAGGTTAGATTGCAGAAGCTGGGGTTGTTCTCCCTGGAGCAAAGGAGATTGAGGGGTGATTTGATAGACGTGTACAAGATTATGACAGGCTTAGATATGTTAGACAAGGAAAAACTGTTCCCATTAACTGATGGTACAAGGACTGGGGGACACAGATTGATGGTAGTCGGCAAGAGATGCAGGGGAAATGTGAGGGAGAACTTTTTTTATGCAGAAAGTGGTAATGACCTGGAACTCATCATCCACAAGGGTGGTGGAAGTAGAGACAATCAATGATTTTAAAAGGAAAGTGGATGAGCACTTGAAGGAAATAAACTTGCAGCTCTACAGGGATCAAGCGGGGAGTGGAACTGACCAGACTGCTCCGTGGGCAGCTGGCATGGACTCAATGGGCCGAATGGCCTCCTTCACTGCCATTAACGATTCTATGACTCCATGACTCTATTCCCTCCTCCCAAGTTTATGAGTTGCAACTTGTAGTGCAACAGTAATTGCCAAGATTCCCAGATTGCTGGGGATGGGGGGTGAAATTAGTCCACGAAAGTAGCGCAAAACTGACTTGTAGAGAATCAGCAGCCTGTTTGTTATACACTGTATCAGTATTTATTTCCCATTGACTTGCAAAATATTACCAAGATTTTTAATATCAAACCAAGTAAAAGTGTCAGTGAGATCAGAAAATGAATCTCCAAAAAGAGTTTGAACTATCATTCTGTGAACTTCAGTGGAAAGAAGATCGGGTACCATGAAAAATCGGCTGCCAATTTGCTACGAGCCTGTTTCATGTTGCTGGCACAGTCCAATTTCACCCCCAGGGTATCTTAGCGAAGTAGAGGTTTATACAAAAATATAAAAATGTAGAGAAGTAAATATATGTAAAACGTTCAATGCACAGAGAAATGCTCATAGACAAAAGTTGGACAGCAAGCTTGTTTTAAGAGATACACCAAAACAGCTAGGCCCAGTTCCCTGCCATCTCCCTATCTATATTATATGAGTAAGGTACCAGTTGAGGCGATAACTCACCCTAAGTAATGAAATTTGCCATTGGATCGAAATATACCATTTAATTGGGATTTGCAAATGCCTGTAGCTGGGCCTTTCATTCTGCATCCCCCCCCCCTCAAAATTACAATCAAGAAAGTGAATTCTTTCCACCATCAGTAAAACCATAAGAAATTGGGACTTAACACCTTGGCTGGAAAAATTAAACAAAATTATAGCTTTTTTTATTTTTAATTATGACCATAGTACAATGTTAAAGAGAAATACAGAAAATGCATTTATTGTTGAGGATCAAATAATGTCATGGAAATTCTTTGAGGAAATTCGCAGATGACACGAAAATTGGTGGTATCATAAATAGTGAGAAGGAAAGCCTTAGATTACAGGACATTACAGATGGGCTGGTAAGATGGGCAGAGCAGTGGCAGATGGAATTTAATCCTGAGAAGTGTGAGGTGATGCATTTTGGGAGGACTAACAAGGCAAGGGAATATACAATGGATGGTAGGACCCTAGGAAGTACAAAGGGTCAGAGGGACCTTGGTGTACTTGTCCATAGATCACTGAAGGCAGCAGCACAGGTAGATAAGGTGGTTAGGAAGGCATATGGGATACTTGCCGTTATCAGCCGAGGCATAGAATATAAGAGCAGTGAGGTTATGATGGAGCTGTATAAAACACTAATTAGGCCACCACTGGAGGACTGTGTACAGTTCTGGGCACCACACTATAGTAAGGATGTGATTGCCCTGGAGAGGGTGCAGAGGAGATTCACCAGGATGTTGCCTGGGCTGGAGCATTTCAGCTATGACGAGAGACTGAAAAGGCTAGGGTTGTTTTCCTTAGAGCAGAGAAGGCTGAGGGGAGACATGATTGAGGTATACAAAATTATGAGGGGCATTGATAGGTTAGATAGCAAGACATTTTTTCCCTTAGCGGAGGGGTCAATAAGCGGGGGGCATAGATTTAAGGTAAGGGGCAGGAGGTTTAGAAGGGATTTGAGGAAAAAGTTTTTCACGCAGAGGGTGGTTGCAATATGGAACACACTACCTGAAGAGGTGGTAGAGGCAGAAACCCTCCACAACATTTAAGAAGTATTTAGATGAGCACTTGAAACACCATAGCATGCAAGGCTATGGGCCAATTGCTGGAAAATGGGATTAGAATAGTTAGGTGCTTGATGGCTGGCACAGACACGATGGGCTGAAAGGCCTTATTCTGTGCTGTATAACTCTATGACTCTACCATTGTTAACTGTCATGTGAGAGACTCGGGGAGCAAATATTTGAAAATAGAACTCAAGTTCAATGACATTTTAGTCTATTGGCTAATCAATGCCATCATTGAATCTAGGGATACCAGATCGAGAGGAATGGTTTAACATGCATCCAAGTGGCTCCCAGCAGTACTCAATAAATATTAATTACACTAAGGTCACCCACAATTTACAGCATTACTGACACCAAGTATGACAGTGTATTGGTTATGTCTCTGGACAAATAATCCATAAATCTGGTTTAATAATCCTGAGAACTTCAATTTGGTTCTAAAGCTTGGAAATAAAAAAGATAGTTTAACAAAAGTAAAACTGAAAAAAGGCCATGAAGCTATTGGATGGTCATAAAATTCCAACTGGTTCACTAATGTCCTTCAGGGAAGGAAACCTGTTGCGCATTCGAGGTGTGGCCTATATGATTCCGATATCACACCATGGTGGATGACTTTGAAGTGGCCTAAAAAGCTATTTAAGTTTCATCAAAACCACTACAATGCGGTTCAAGAAGCTAGCCCACCACCACTACCATCTCAGGGCAACTAGGAATGGGAAATAAATGCCAGAAATGCCCACATCTCATGATTTTTTTTTTTTTAAAAAGCAGCCTGTTTATTTCTAATCAAGCTACAAAAAAAGGACATATGGGATGATTTAGAACTTGCCCCAGAATCTATTGGCTCTGATCCACTCCTCAAGGTCTCTGGGTCAGGTCTTAAATACAGCCCTCAATCCCATACTGCCTTTACTAAAGTGCAACAAAACAAGGGATATCACTGACAATGAATGGGCAGGGGTAACTATGTGACTACTTCTAATAGTGGCTTGGAAAAACAAAGCAGCTTAGTTGTGTAATCAGGTTAAGCCGCCAGATCTGTAAGCAGGGGTTCTCAAAAATATGCGTATCCAACCTGGTGATGTTCTGCAATTGGGAGCAATCTTATTGGAGGGACTTATCTTCAAATAAAGCTGAGCACAGCAACTTCTGACAGCTTTTGAGAAACTGAAGACAGCTGCTGCAGCTATTTGTAGTCAGGGGTGGGAGCAGAACAAATGGGGGCATGGTTTTGGGTTATAAAAAAAGCACCTGAAGCTAGCTGATTGAACATGTACAGCGTAATGATGAGTCACACAAGTAGAATTGAGGGAAAGCAAGATAATGTTGCGAGGGAGGAAAAGGCTCAGGGTGGGAAGAATAAGTGTGGGAAAAATAAGCCTGGGAAAAGGCGACTGTGATAGGCAGCAGCGAGTACAGAGGGCTGGGAGGCACTGGAAGGTTGGGGAGCCAACTGTGGAAGTGTAATTAAGTGCAGAAGTGAGCCAGGAGAATTAATTAACTAAGAGAATGCAGAAGTGAGTTAGAACAGGACAGTCAAAAGCAAAGAAAGAAGGATACTACCAGAGGACCTAAGACAGAGGTTGGCACGAAGGAGCTGCTGAGGTTCAGAATGATTGATGCACCATAGTGTGAAATTGGGCCTGAAATTGTAAGAGGGCGAGAAAGCGCACAAAAACAAACAGGGACCTATAGAAAAGAATGTAAAGGGACAAAAACCCAGAGATTGGCCAGGAGAGGGAGAGGACCCTGAGTATGGTGAGAGGAGAGCAGCCGAGAACATTGAAAGAACAGTAAATACAGCTGGAGAGCGAGCGCAGCTGAGATGAGAGAGAAAGCCTTTGACAAACTAGCTGTTATGAGCTCACAGGACAACAGTCTAGCTTGTAGTGTGTCTTTATTGAACTGCCTTCTGATGGATGCCTGCACTGAGTGCTAAATGGTAGAGGTCACATGAGCACTGCAAGCCAGGAGGCACATTAGTATAGTATTGCATTTTTATCCCAAACATCCCCCTTTTCATACAATTTTTTTTTTAAATTACAGGCATTATCATTTGCTCTGTGAGTTGCCTACATTACCCACTATGTACACAACTGTTCTCATGCATTAGCTGTTCATTATTCTTGTCAGTCTCTGCACATGCATTGCACAAATAGGGCTGAATTTTACAGGCCCCTCGATGCTGCGGGTTGTGGCGTGGGGGCCGGTCAAATGCTGCGGGGAGAGGCCTGCCTCGACCTGCAACGTCGAGGAGGGCCCGACGCATATTACCAGCAGTGGCGGGACCTCGGTGTGGCCCCCCCACCACCAGGTGGTGGACCCTTCATCTCCATATTAAAATGAGGCCTAATGAAATTCAAATTAACCTACCTGCAAGCGGCAGCCATCCCACTCCGATATTACAGCCACCGTTCGTGCTCCACGTGCCTTCAGAACACCGCATGGAGTTCCAGGAGAGAACCTGGTGGGGAGGGGGGAGCACTAGAATTTTCAGGGCGGGGAAATCAATTTTAATTGGATGTGGGGATGGTGGAAAGGGGTTGAGGGTCAAAGGGAACTAATTTTGATGGGGGGGTGGGGGGGGGAAGTTCTGGATACTAATAAAAGTATCTTATGGGGGAAGAGGACAATTAATATATAAATTACCCATTGGGGGGGGCGGTGGGAGATGGGATTTAGAGTTGAAATTTAAATTTATTTGCATTTCCCGGAGATCGGGACCTTTAAATTTAAAAATGTTACTAAAGGGCTTGAGGCCCATTAAAAATGGCACCTGTGCCGGCACACTGGTGCCGGACGTCATTGCTGGGGACGTGGCAGCCACTCCCTTATGTCATCAGGGGCGCCCGCTCTGCCCCCTCTATTTAAATGAGCCCCCACGCGAAATATCACGGGGGCTCCTTGGTGGCTGCTGAATGCTGGCACTGTGCTGAGATTAAAGGGCGGCACCGCAATGCGTGGCGCCCGAATAAAATTCAGCCCATAGTCTTCAAATCATGCGAGTCTCTTAATGGTGCGCGTGTGCGTTGTCGTTGGCTGTTCATCTGATGATTTTCCTTCTCTGGGGAGTGTCGTTCCCATGTCACTTGTTGTTACCGCAGTAACTGTTGTTGTTTCATTTCCGTTGTTGGTGTACTATGGACCTCTGGGACTGAGGATTGATCTGTGGTCTGTACAGGTGGTGAGTTCACATCTTCCTGATCATCCGCCTGCAGTGAAGGAACTCTGTGTGCGCATGTGCCTGCGGTTGCAACGGTATATCTGGTCGTTCTCTTCCACCGTGTATGATCGAGGTGACAAGTGCTCTTCACAGATTCCAAGTTGCCACTTGGGCTGACTCTTGTTGAGAGTGTTGAAGGTTTGTACCCTGACTGGCTGTCCAATGCTCAATTGTGGCAATGGTTTGGCAGTTTTGTCAAAATGAAATTTGGCTTTCTGCCATTTCACCTTGATTTTTTCACTCACGCCCGTTACTACTCCTGGGTTCAGTAACGTTTTTGCTATTGGAAGAGTAGTTTGGGTGCGGCATGACATTAGTCTTTGTACTGGAGTACTTTCCATGCCTTCAGTAGGTGTGTTTCTCCACTTGAGGATTGCCTTGTATACATCTGTGCTGGATTTGCTCGCTTTCTTTATGATTCCTTTGGCGATTTTCACTGCCGCCTCAGCCTTTCCATTTGACTGGGGATAGTGTGGAGATGATGTATGGTGTTGAATTTCCCAATCCTTTGTGAAGCGGCTGAATTCTTCACTCATGAACTGAGGGCCACTGTCGCTCATCACAATGTCTGGAATGCCATAACGACTGAAGTGTGCTTTCAGGCAGTCTGCAATCTCAACAGTAGTTATTGAAGTCAGCTGATCTACACCCCAGTAGTCAGACTAGTAGTCTACGGTGACAAGATAATCAGTTCCTGCGAGAGTGAAGAGATCTACTCCCAGCTTCATCCATCGTCTGTCTGGATGTCATGTGTCATCAGTGGCTCTTTAGCTTACTTAGCTTGGTACCTATTACACGCACTACACTGGCTGATATGGTCCTTGATTTCATCGCTCATGCTTGGCCAGTAGAGCACTTCTCTTGCCTTCCTCAGACTGGACTCAATTCCTTGGTGGCTTGCATGGATGCGCTTTAGCATCTCTCCTCTCAACTCCTTAGGGATAATCACTCTACTTCCTTTGTACACAATGCCATCTTGGGCTGTCAATTCATCTCTGTATGCCCAATATGCTCTTGTGACCACAGGAGTGTCCTTGATGCTTTCAGACTATTCTTTTATCACTATTTCTTGCAACACTTGGTAGTTTGTTTGATTTGGGCAAGGCGCTTGTCAGTCAGATTCAATGTCTCTGCTGGGTTAATGACTTGCAGAGCATGTTGAGCTGCAGCTTCACATTGGGTCTGGAAGATTTCACACTATGTCGTAGCATCCTCTATTTCCTTCATAGGGAGTGCTGCTCTCGTACATTGCTGATATGCTGTTATCTGTTTCCCTTAATCGTATATCACGTCCAGATGATATCTCTGTAACCAGAGTAACATTCTTGGCAGACACTTTAGAGCAGATAGTAGCGGCTTGAAGAAAATGCTTTGAAGTGGCTTGTGGTCGGACTCCATGTCACTTTGTCTCTTCCAAGCAGGTATTGATGAAAATGTTCACAAGCAAAGACAATGGCCAGGCCCTCTTTCTCGATCTGAGCATAGCGGCGTTCCATTTGTGTTAACGCCCTGGATGCAAATGCAACTGGTTGTTTTTGCTGTATTAGGGTTGCTCCAAGTTCTGTCTCACTGGTGTCACACTGCAGGGTGACTTTATCATTTACGTCATAGTATTTCAGCACTGGCATTGCCGTACTAGTTCCAGTGGATACTGACAAGAGCTGCAGAAACCCTGGAAAATGGCACATATGTTGTTTTTCCTGGAGTTCCATGGTTCTTTCGCCAAAGTTAATGAGAGGGAGAAGTCCCACAGAAATTCAACCTCTCCAAAGATTTTTTTTCAGCATCTTTTGTCAAGGAATTTTGCAAATTGTAAACTGATTGCCATATTCAACTCAGAACAGTTGAGTAAGGAGTAAGGAACTAAAATTTAAAAATATACCTGTCAGAGAGGTTCAAGGAATAACATTCGGTAATTAGGTCGAAGAGAGTTGCTAAGAATTTTCTTCTGTTTTTAAGTATAATACGAACATACAAACCTACAAATTAGGCGTAGGAGTAGGCATTTGGCACCTCGAGTCTGCTCCACCCTATGATAAGATGATGGCTGATCTGACTGTGGCCTCAACTCTACTTTCCTGTCTACCTGCTATAACCTTTGGCTCCCCTGTCAATCAAGAATCTATCTAACTCAGTCTTAAAAATATAAAATGACCCTGCCTCCACTGCTCACTGGGGAAGAGAATTCCATAGACTAACAACCTCAGAGAGAAAGAAAATTCTCCTCATCTCTGTCTTAAATGTGAGACCCCTTATTTTTAAACTATGCCCCCTAGTTCTATAATAAAAGCAAAATACTGCAGATGCTGGAAATCTGAAATAAAAACAAAATGCCGGAAATACTCAGCAGGTCAGGCAGCATCTGTGGAGAGAGAAGCAGAGCTAACGTTTCAGGTCTATGACCTTTCATCAGAAATGGCAAAGGTTCGAAAAGAATTAGGTTTTAAGCAAGTGAAGGGTGGGGTGGGGGTGGTGAGGAAGAGAACAAAAGGGGAGGTGTGTGATAGGGCAGAGGACAGGAGAGATTAAATAACAAAGCTGTCATGGGACAATGGCAAAGAGTGTGTTAATGTTTGTGGTGAAGGACAAAGCATTAGTATAGAGCAACTGTTAATTGTGGAATAATGAGCAGCTCTGTCTACATGAAAAACAGGCACATGGTTAAAAAATAAAACAAAATAAAAAATATAAAAATATTTTAAAAAACACCAGTCATGCCCTGAAGTTATTGAACTCCATGTTCAGTCCACAAGGCTGTAGAGTGCCTAATCAAAAGATCAGGTGCTGCTCCTCAAGCTTGCGTTGCTGTTCACTGGAACAGTGGAGCAGGCCAAGGACGGAAATGTTGGCATGAGAGCAGGGGGATGTGTTGAAATGGCAAGCGACCGGAAGCTCGAGGTCATGGCTTTCGACTGAGCAGAGGTGTTCCGCAAAGCAGTCACCCAACCTGCGTCTGATCACCCCAATATAGAGGTGACCACATTGTGAGCAGCAAATACAGTATACTAAATTGAAGAAAGTACAAGTAAATCGCTGTTTCACCTGAAAGGAGTATTTGGGGCCTTGGATGGTGAAGAGAGAGGCGGTAAAAGGGCATGCATTACACCTACTGCGATTGCATGGGAAGGTGCCGTGGTAAGGGGACGAGGCGTCGGGGGTGATGGAGGAGTGGACCAGGGTGTCACGGAGGGAACGATCCCTTCGGAATGCTAACAGGGGAGGGGAAGGGAAGATGTGTTTGGTGCTGGCATCACGCTGGAAGTGGCAGAAATGGCAGAGAATGATCCTTTGGATGTGGAGGCTGATGGGGTGAAAAGTGAGGACAGGGTTACAAACATACGAATTAGGAGTAGGAGTAGGCCACTCGGCCCTTCGAGTCTGCTCTGCCATTCAATAAGTTCATGGCTGAACTGATTACTCCTCATTTCCACCTACCCCTGATAACCTTTCACCCCTTGCTTATCAAGAATCTATCTACCTCTGTCTTAAAAATATTCAAAGACTCTGCTTCCACCGCCTTTTGAGGTAGACAATTCCAAAGACTCACGACCCTCTGAGAGAAAAAATTTCCTAATCTCTGTCTTAAATAGGCGACCCCTTATTTTTAAATAGTGACGCCTAGTTCTAGATTCTCCCACAAGAGGAAACATCCTTTCCACACCCACCCTATCAAGACCCCTCAGGATCTCATATGTTTCAATCAAGTCATCTCTTACTCTTCTAAATTCCAGCAGATACAAGCCTAGCCTGTCTAACCTTTCCTCAAAGGACAGCCTGCCCATTCCAGGTACTCGTCTCGTAAACCTTCTCTGTAGTGCCTCCAACGCATCCTTCCTTAAATAAGGAGACCAGTACTGTACACAGTACTCCAGATGTGGTCTCACCAATGCCCTGTATAGCTGAAGCATAACCTCCCCACTTTTCTATTCAATTCCCCTCGCGATAAACGATGACATTCTATTCCCTTTCCTAATTAGTGCTGTACCTGCATACTAACCTTTTGCAATTCATGCACTTGGATACCCAGATCCCTCTGCATCTCAGAGCTCTGCAATTTTCACCATTTAGGTAATATGCTTCTTCTTTATTCTTCCTGCCAAAGTGGACAATTTCACACTTTCCCACATTATATTCCATTTGTCAGGTCTTTGCCCACTCACTTAACCTATCTATATCCCTTTGTAGCCCCCTTATGTCCTCTTCACAACTTACCTTCCTACCTATCTTTGTGTCATCAGCAAATTTAGCAACCATATCTTCGGTCCCTTCATCTAAGTCATTTATATAAATTGTAAAATTTTGAGGCCCGAGCCCAGATCCCTGTGGCACACCACTCGTTACATCTTGCCAACCAGAAAATGACCCATTTATGCCTACTCTCTGTTTCCTGTTAGCTAGCCAATCTTTTATTCATGTCAATATGTTGCCCCCTGCACCATGAGCTTTTATTTTTTGCAATAACCTTTGATGTGGCACCTTATCAAATGTCTTCTGGAAATCTAAGTACAATACATCCAATGGTTCCCCTTTATCCGCAACACATGTAACTTCCTTAAAGAACTCCACTAAATTGGTTAAACATGATTTCCCTTTCACAAAACCATGTTGACTCTGCCTCATTACCCTGAATTTTTCTAAATGCCCTGCTATAGCGTCTTTAATAATAGTTTCTAACATTTTCCCTAAGACAGATGTTAAGCTAAGTGGCCTGTAGTTTCCTGCTTTCTGTCTCCCTCCCTTTTTGAATTAAGAAGTTACATTCGCTATTTTCCAATCTAACGGAACCTTCCCGAATCTAGGGAATTTTGGAAAATTAAAACTAACCCATCAACTATCTTACTAGCCACTTCTTTTAACAGCTATAGGCCTGAAAGGTTGGTCAAGTAACGGTTTGTACCCAGCATGCTCTAAGGCAGCTAAAGATAAGCGCAGAACTTGATGAAGTAAGCTAACAGACATGTCGAAGCTTGTAGTTAGGGATATGTGACCGTTAGACTTGACTATTGAACAAGAATAGATAAAAGAGGAACAGATGTAGGGGAACGGACAGTGGTTATTGTGAACAAGTCTGGACTTCTGTCCAGGTGGCTAAATGGCTAATGCTTTCCAAAGATGAGATAATGCTTTAAGATTTGTGTAAAACAAGAACATGTGAGTCATGGGTTGAGCAAGGAGCCTTCAAAGAATATATAAGGGTTAACACTGGAAGGTATTCTCAGCGAGAACCGAGGAACAACTCTCGAAGGCAGTACCCTGAGTCTGGATGCTCAGTGATCAACTGTGACACGTGACTGATCACCTCTGTGTTGACGGGTAGTATCTTGTACAAGAAGTGAAACTTGTACTTACTTGGTATCTAAATAAAACTGTTGTAAGCTTTAAATGATTTTAGTACTAATAAAGTAAAGTTATACGAGACTATGGTTTTAGTGTATCTTTGTCTGTCACATCAGTTGATACCTTAGAGAAAAATGGTCAACACACCCTAGGTTAAAGTCCATCAGGTTCTAGTCTCTCCCATAAGAGGAAACATCCTTTCAGCATCCATCCTGTCAAATCCCTTCAGGATCTTATATCATTCAATAAGATCACCTCTCATACAGGCCCAACCTGTCCAATCTTTCCTCATAAGATAACCCCTTCATCCCAGGAATCAGTCAAGTGAACCTTTTCTGAACTGCAATTATATCCTTTCTTAAGTAAGGAGACCAAAATGTACACAGTACTCCAGATGTGGTCTCACCAGCACCCTGTACAACCGTAGCAAAACTTCCCTCATTTTATATTCTATATTTTATATTCTAGTTCCCTTGCAATGAACAACAACATTCCATTTGCCTTCCTTATCAACTTGCTGTACCTGCATACTAACCTTCTGTGATTCAATTACCAAGACATCCAGATCCCTCTGTACTGCACAGTTCTGCAGTCTTTCTCCATTTAAATAACATACTGCTTTTCTATTCTTCCTGCCCAAGTGGACAAGTTCACATTTTCCCACATTATATTCCATCTGCCAAATTTTTGCCACTCATTTAACCTATCTATATCCCTTTGCAGACTCTCTATGTCCTCTTCACAACTTACTATTTGTGTCATCAGCAAATTTAGCAACCATACATTCTGTCCCTTCATCCAAGTCATCGATATAGATTGTAAATAGTTAAGGCCCCAGCATTGATCCCTGTGGCACTCCACTTGTTACAGCTTGCCAACCCGAAAATGCCCCATTTACGCTTCCTGTTAGCTAACTAATTCTCTATCAACGCTAATATGTTACCCCCCACACCATGAGCTCTTATTTTGTGTAGTAACCTTTGAAGTGGCACCTTATCAAATGCCTTTCGTAAATACAAATAAACCAAATTTACAGGTTCCCTTTATCCACATTGCTTGTTACTTCATCAAAGTATTCTATTATATTAGTCAAACACAATTTCCCTTTCACAAAACCATGTTGACTCTGCCTGATCACATTAAGAGTTTAAGTGCTCTGCTATAACTTCCTTCATAATAGGTTCTAGCATTTTCTCCATGACAGATGTTAGGCTAACTGGCCTGTAGTTTCCTGCATTCTCTCTCCCTCCATTCTTGAATAGCGGAGTTACGTTCCCCATTTTCCAATCTGATGGGACCTTTCCAGAATCTAGGGAATTTTGGAAAATTACAGTTATAATATAAAAAGAATAAAAGTGCCGATAATTAAGTGTGACATGGGAAGTGTACACGACAGACAAGAAATGCATGCCATAAGTACCAACTTTATAATAGCAGATATTTTTGTGAGATTAATATTTCATGCTGCATGGAATCAAAGCTGTTTCAAATAGCATGTTACAGTAAAATGGCAGCATATTAATCGAGTACTTTGCATGGCAAGCTGTCACATAGTGTAGTTATTGCAAAGCTCTCGTCAGTAGGCTGTACAGCATAGTGTGCCGTGTGCCATATCACAGTATGTTACACAACAGCATTACATTTGAAACATAGCATTATATGCCATACTGTCACACAGGTCTAGAATAGTGCATATGTAATGTCACACTGAACAGCATGTCAAAGGCAGTATAGTAAAGTGTTTTTTCTGACATGTACCTGAATAAAAGAAAATGATGAAAATGCAATAGTCATGAAATTAAACGCAGTCTGAGATGCTACACTCTGCAGCAAAGTTGCAGCTCTCAAATCAAGCCTATCATCAGCGCTGGTACTGCCTGACTGAGCTACGCCACAATCCTATAAGCTTTTTTTAAACAAAGTGATTCCTGACAACACTGGCCCCCTCTGACGTCATCAGGCTGCACCGCGGTACGCACATGTGCAGACGGTCTCCTGCTCTCTGCGCATGGGCTGCGTTCCGGCGTGCCAGGACTGGTTAGCACATGCGCCAATTACATCATCGCGTGATGTCTGCATCTTCAGGCAACGAGCCTGGTCGGCCTCTGCGCATGTGCTTTATGCAACGCCAACGGGTATTCACGCATGCATCAATCTTCGGATATTCACGCATGCGTCAAGCTCCGGCGCGAGTTTCTGAAAGTGGAAGGAGGAGAGGTTTTGTCGGGCATTTTCTCGCATTTTATCGCAATTATTTAGTCGTTTTGAAGATTTCAGTCTGCTTCATTTTTATCAGAAAGAGGAGACTGCTCCAAGGTAAGTTGCTCTGAAAACATTTCCATTGTCTGGGGCACTGCATGTGCTCCAGTCCCTGTTGTAAATTGCTCTGAAAACATTTCCATTGTCTGGGCCACTGCATGTGCTCCAGTCCCTGTTGTAAATTGCTCTGAAAACATTTCCATTGTCTGGGCCACTGCATGTGCTCCAGTCCCTGTTGGAAGTTGCTCTGAAAACATTTCCATTGTCTGGGCCACTGCATGTGCTCCAGTCCCTGTTGTAAGTTGCTCTGAAAACATTTCCATTGTCTGGACACTACATGTGCTCCAGCCCACTGCACTGCACTGAAATCCTTTCCATTGTCTGGAGCTGTGTGCAGGCAGTACATGTGCTCCAGTCCCTGTTGTAAGTTGCTCTGTTCCTGCACCCATCAGAGCAGTGCACATGGACACACAGCCATGTTTCCCCATCCGCCCTTGAAACAACCATGCAGAGCCTTGTGAGACTCCGCAATTGCCAGCTGCTGCCTGTCAAGCAGAGAGGGCATCCAAAGCAGTCAAGCACTTGGGAAACATTCAGCAAGAAGAGACTGAGCACCAAAAGAAACCAGCATGCCGTGTCCAGTGGTAGCACAAATGTGAATGCTCTTGCTGAGTACACAACTGGTGAGGTGGGAGTGCAGCCACACCGTTCTGCATCCTTAATGTTGCTTTAAGGTAAAAGTAGATAAGAGCGAAAGAAATGGAAGGTGATGCTGATAGTAGTAGGCAGGATTAAATGGGAGCGTATGGGAAGGCGCAGGAGTAGCATAGCCACTAGCAGGGAACAGCTGGGCTAAATGGCCTGCTTTATGTTCATAGTCTAAAAGAAATGTGCTTCTTTTTCCAGCACCCTCACATCATTCATGTTTTTCCTGAGAGCAGCATTGAACCATCACGAGATAGGGGCAGTAACATCATCCTGACTCCTACAGCTGAGGTGGGTACTAAGTGATTCATTGGCGGTGTTATCAGTACATACCTTTACTGCAGAACATAAAGCATGCTTAACAGTAATTTCATTGGAGGAGGGAAGCTCTGACACTGATGTTCTTTCCTTATTCCTTTTCATGTAAAACATGCCGTCGAGAAAACAATCCTTGAGACTTAAGATCAGCATTCAAGCAACAAAGGCAACTGGATCATGCTGCGGAGCTTGTCACGATGTGGAAAGGAACATTGCATTTATGGATGAAGTGGGAGCGCACATTGGGATGCGTTTGGGGAACATTCACCAAGAATAGACTGAGCTCAGACTCTTGTGACTTTGCCTCCTTCACATGGACAATACAGTAGTGGAATAGAGAGCCACGCATTCATTCACCACAAGGCTCTCCAGGAATAATCTCTTTAGTTCTGCATAGCAGAGACTCGGCCAGCCTGTCTCAGGGGAATGCTGGCGACACAACACTCATGTATCCATGCACAGCAGTGCCACGAATGCTTCATGTACTTAATAAAATTTCTCAATAATTAAACCTGGAATTGTTGAGGTTTTTGATGTTATTTTCCTGACTTTGCAACTGCATTTCAGATATTCAACTGTGGTGTGGTCCTTGGGGGAGATGGGGTTGTGAGGGGAGGAGAGGGGGAGGTGGGGGGGGAGAGGCGGATGTGGGGGGCATGTAATGGGAGGGAGTTAAATTCAGAAGTTCCTGGAGGGGGATACAAAAGGCAGGGACCAGAGAGCTGCAATGCCTGAAGTACAGTTGAGAAGTAGGGGAGAAAGCGGCCGGATGGGGAATCTGCAGCTGGAGGGAACGGCTGGATGGAGAGGGCCGGTAGCGAGAGGCCGTAGAGAGCCACGGGGAGCGAGCGGCCGAAGACCTTGGTGTCGCCGGGTGTGGGTAAGTCCGGTAAGTCTTTTGCCGTTGCAAATGTATGGCGCATGCGCAGAAAAACGTAGCCCCCCCACCCCACCCCACACTGCTGTCTCCGGCCGCTCCGCTCCCCTCCGCCACCAGTCCTTTCGCTCCCCCACTCGCCGGCTGCTCCGCTCCCTTCCGTCACTGGGCCGTTCGTTCGCTCACTCACCGGCCGCTCCGCTCCTACCAGCCCCGCTCCGCTCCCCCCCACTCCCCGGCCCGCTCCCTCCACCCCCCCACCGGTCCCGGCCCGCTCGTTTGCTCTCTCACTCCGCCATTGTGTGCTGACGTGTTTGTTAGGTTGCCTCTGTGTGATTATTTGAGCAGCGCCATCTTTAGTCCTGGCGGCTGCCTAAAGTCGCAGACTGTGATGTTTTAGTGGCACATGCTGCATTTGCGCATGTGCCACAGCAGCGCCCCCTAGCGGTAGCGTTGTCAGCAAATGCAGCCTTTTTTAAATAAGCGAAGCATTCCTGGGAATTGCCTATTCAATTTCCAAGTGGACATTCATGGGTTAATGAAAATTCCAAACTATATTAAATAAATTCAAAATAAAAGTTGAAAAGAAAATTAAAACTTTATCCAACTTTAATTTGTGTTAAAACTCAATGTAAAGTATCATTTGCTGTTCATTCAGATTAGAAAATCAAATGCATGTGATTCCTGGGAATCCTTTGCTGCCATGTTTGAAAAAAGATGGTGAACAGTGTTATATTATATAAAAAAAGAGGGGGAGGATCAAGCAAATTTGTCATAAACTTATAGCGAACATATCAGGTTAAATACTACACAGCTGAAGCCTTACCTTTTCTGCATCTTGCTCAAAGAGCCGAAGTTGGAAACACTGATCTAGCTTCAGTTTCCGAACGTGCCACATCTGATGCAAGTGCTGTCTAGTTGAGTGTAGTTTATCCAGTAGACTGGTGATCTTTGGCACAACGCTTTGAAAATCTGCACTGCCAGATATGCAGTTCTTTCCAGAAAAACCATCACTGCACCTTATACACTGTAGCAGCCTTTGCCCTTCATGGTCCAGTTCCTCCACAGGGGCTTTGATGACTTTTTTCTTCAGTTGTGTATGTTCATCAATTAATTTTCGAGAACCTTCAACATCAAGGGGAAACTCCTTCCTGGCCAACATCTCCTGCAGGTCTTCTAGTCTGGACAACAGATGCACAGCACTGCTAATGAATTCTTCCAGGGCTAGTCGAAGCTCAATCCATTCATCATGATTATACTCCAGTGTACCATCAAACTCTTCAGTCAATTGGGAAGGATCCACCAACTTAGAAAGCCCTTCCACTGATACCATACTTGTCTGAAAAAAAGGCATTTCAAAGTAACAGAATTAGCATTTCAGAACAGATACTGAAAAATCTTACATTTACAGGATCTGGAATAGTTTTTTCCGCAGATTACTGACACAGGACCAGCAGATGCAGAAATCTAAAAATCTTGAATTCAAAGACATTAGTCCTGATACTGCAATTGCAAGAAAAGTAGATTTGCCAATGTTCACTTGCATCATTACTTCTCCTTTTCACTTTGGTTTGGCTAGATTTTTTTCTCATTTTTGAAGTGTCAGCCTTGGCTGAGTGGTTGCACTGTCAAGTCCAAGTCTGAATGTTAAACTTTCAAGGCTCACTCCAGAGACTTGAACACACAATAAAGGCTGACACTCCAGGACAGTATTGAGAAAGTGCTGCACTGTCAGAGGTGTTACACTGTTGCAGATGCACTGTTGCAGCAAGCCCCCAGCTAGCCTGTTAGATGGACGGAAAAGATCCCATGGGACAATTTGAACAGCAGGGGATTTCCTCTGATGTCCTGGCCAACAACCCCTCAAGCAACATCAATAAAGCAGATTATCTACTCATTTAGTTCTGCAGTTTATGTGATTGTTCGAATCCAAAAAGCTAGTTGGTAAAGGTTAGAACTGAAGCCAATCTTTACACACCTTTATATTTATTTACAGAATTACACACCGAAAGCATACATTTCATGACCCAACAACCATAGTTTTAAACTGTGTCTATTTATATGGGCTCAAGGTGAATCAACAGTTAATGCCCGCCATTTACATACATTTAAACACAATTAATATACAATTAACAGATTCCCTTATTCTTCAAATAAAAATTAGAGTTAATATGCACAACCATTTTTTGTTTTGTTTTCTCTCTGATTCTTATCACCTGATGCCATTACTACTTGTCTAACACTCTGATGAGAAACATCAGGTTTCATTAAGGGGACACAATAATGTCCTGACTGGGTAAACTGCAGATCCACTGACTTTCCAAAATTAATTGCCTTATCATGCTCTATGCCAAGTTTCATAGAAGATTTATTCAACCTCATATGTATTTCACCAGAGACTACAGCAGTACTTATAAAATGGCGTACTCCAGCTATTTTACATGGAATTACAACTCTCTTTAGTGACCTCAATGTTCAATGGCATCAACAAACCAAAATAAAGCAAGTAGTACTTTTATATTCCTTAACCTTGTATCGATCCTCACTACTCAGTGAATCAAGGTAAGATTTTAACCAATCTGTTCTACATACTGTCAAAGTGCAAGCACTATCCAGCACTGCACAGTTAAACAAGTTCACAACTAACACATTCACCACAGGACTAAAGTTCCTTGTGACCAGTATAATTTGTTCGGATTCATCATTATATTCATCCTCTTCCTCAGAATTCTGTGTAATTTGTCATTTCGAGGACCCTGCCTCTCTGCTTTGGGCAGTTCACTGCATAATGATACTTCAAGTCACACCTGAAGCACCGGTTAATTGTTCCTTGGGCATTCCTAGAATTCATTTGCCCATTAATGATGTTCTAATTCCGTCTTCTGCTATAATAGCCAGATCGCATAAAGGTTCTTTCATCCTCATTCTGCCTGTCTTTAATCCTTCCATTGTATTGGCACCTGCGTCCAGTATCTGGACCATTTTGATACCTGGCAATCATTGTCCTCTATTCTGTGTCACCGTGAATGTCCCATTTGTTCCACAAATGCTGAAGGATATTAATGTTTCCCCAGGAATTATTTCAAGGCAGCAGACATCTGATCCAACAAGGTCTCGCTCTCTGAGAACTGAACACCAGCTAGAAACAGGAGCCTATCCATGAGAAACCTTAGTACAATACAGCAATTTAAACACTAGTACTGATCCAGGGATCCCCAAATTGAATTTTATACATTCTGTTAAACTCCATGATATATTCCTCCATGCAATTGTCATATGATTTTCGAAATCTATCAAATTCTATGCCGTGTCTCATAAGCATTTAACAGATCATCTTGTAAATTTCATCCAAGGGCTCTAATAGAAGGTACAAACCTTCATCTATCCAACTGATGGGCATCCATCTCACAACATACCTTACTTCTGATTTTATTTCTTGTAGGTGGTGACTAGGCCAAGGTTATACCTTGTTTCCTCTTTGGTAGGGACATAATCCGTGTCCACATATTGACTTCATTTGTTCCACTATTCATATGGTTCAGATTCTGAGAACATCAGAGGGTACTCGTACCCCAACAATTTACACTTGCTTTCTACCATTTTTCACAACAGTTCCTAGAATTGTGGTTTTCTGTCTGAATCTTTCTCTTAGCTTACAACCTTCACCTTTAGGCAACCATTCTCTGCTACCACGTTCTATTCCAGAAAGCGAGTTGGTGAAAGAAAGAACTGCAGCCAATCTTTCACATTTATTTACAGAGTTACATATTACAAGCAGAAACCTCCAAACCCTATAACCACAGTTTTAATCTGTGTCTTTTTATATGTGGTCAAATGAAACCCTAGTTATTGCCCACCACCTGCATACAATTAAACACAATAAATATATAATTAAAAGTGATCATTCAGTGCATAGATTGGCTGCCACATTTCCCCACATTACAACAGTGACCACAGCCCTAATTTTAACTCAGGCATGTCTTGAGCAGGTGGGTAGTGGTGTGAATAAGAATTTCACCTGCAACTCTGGAAATGAGGCCTGGATTATTTTATCTCCTGGGCCAGATTTAAATTCCACCAGCTCACTTCCTGTTAGGGACAAGCAGGAAGTATGTTTAGGCCTCTTCTCGCGCCAGTGACTCTATCTGCTGTCTCCACCTGGCAGGTCAATACAGCAGTTTCTAACTCAGACAGTCCAAGTAAAATTGACATCAGGTCCCAATGTTCAAGATTCTCTGAGTTGAGGGAAAAGTCATTGGCACCATTCATTCTTTTAAACACTGCAAAAGGTGAACTCATGAACACTTAACAACCTTCTTATAAATATTTCCACCTCTTTGTGTTTTCTCTATTATTTCTAAAATCCCATATCCCAATGTATATAGATTCTGCTCTTACCCAGGCTTCAGCAAAGGAATTGCTGCATCATTACACATGTTTCAGTGGATTTGTGCTTCTAGCTCCTTATTCTATTTGCAATTCTCTGTTCCTTTTGCCTCTGTAGATTATCTATCTTGTTTAACTTTTGGAAAAGTTCCCGCCTCTGCTATTGCCAATTAACCCTCCCATGCTATTCTGAAGTCTTTATTTGCTCCTGTGCAGCCTTAATCATTTAATTCCTCCCTCCTTTTTATCATAATATTCTTTTTATATTGTTATGTATGCTGCAAAAAGAAACAGTAATAAACACACTGGTAATCAACAGTTTCATCATTCATTTGCTAGTATATTTAATTTCAAATAGAATGCTTACCTCAAATATAAATTTTGAACTCCCAAAGTTGGTTTTTTGCTTCTGCCAGAAGTTATCTGGTTTGATAATCAGTGCAACATGGATATCAGCAGGAAAAGACTCCTGGAGAGTTTTAAGTAGAGGTTTGATCAAATCCCACTTGGAACCTCTCATGTCGATGATAACAGTGAATCCTCTTTTACTCACATCTTCACTGTTAGAATATAAAAAAGCTGTTACTGAAATGAAGTGCATTATATTTCTGAAATTATTCAGCAGACCTTGACGTACATGGATTATCCCAATTCACTGTTTCCATCTCAAATGGGAGCACATCATTACAGACACCATATTTTTTAACAGCATTCTATTGTGTGTGTATATATACACACGCACAAATACACCTGTGTAGATGTATACAAATAATTGAATAAATATATAATGTATAAAAGATAAATTGAATGGTAAGTTAAACATTACATTGCTCCCAATAAGGTGCCACGTTCAAAGAGTGTGTGGGCTGGAAATGGGGCTCAAACACTGCAGGCCCAATTACTGGACCAGAAAGTAATTAAGGATGAGGAAGGTCATTTGGCACATCTTAGTTTACCACTTCACAATGACCCTAAAGTTCACTCATTTCAATATTCAATTGGTTCTAAATGGTTCCTGGAATTTTGTTCCAATATTCTATCTGGTAGCAGATGCCAAGGTAGGGATTTTATGGGCTGGTGGTGGCCCCATCCACCAGCCAGAAAGTCAGGGGCAGCCCCGCCTCGGCTTGTTCTGGAAGCCCCGACCAGATTTTACATGCATCAGGCAATTAACTGCCTGGGGTCAGAGCTCTCATTCCTTTAGGGGACAAGATCCTGCCTCCAAGAGCTGGCAGCCAGTCAGATAGTCAGCAGCTCTTCAGCCCCAGCAGTGCCAACGGAAGCAATGGCCACAGCTGGGACTGCAACCAAGCCAGAGCAGTATCATGGATGCCGCCCCAGAACCCAGGTAAGTGAGGTCAGGGTCACTGGGGCCAGTCAGGCAGGCCCTGGTGAGATTAGGGTGGTTGGTGAGGGCAGGGCATATTTCCATGGGGGAGCCCCTTGTCACCATGGGCAGTGGCGAGAAAAGGCCCTTAATTGGCCACTTAAGGGCCTCAATTGGCCTCTAGACGGGAGGGCCATCCGCCACCGTCCCTACTGCTGGTAAAATGCTAGCAGCAGAGGGAAGGAGACAGGCATGCCACCCATCCAGCCTCACACCCTATTTTTCAGCCCCTCTCCCTGCCCACTCCCTGAGGCCCCTTAAAATCCCAGCCCAAGGATTAATCACTCTTTATGTGAAGAAAAACTTCCTGGATATCAATTCTAACTTTGCCTCTTACTAGTTTGAGCAATCCCATTTCGTACTTCCTTAATTTTAAATCACCTTGGTGGTGGTCAGACCATTATTACCAAGTTCCATTTTGATCTCTTCCCCCAAACTCTTTGGGCTGAATTTTCTGAACGTGCCATAAATCATGGCGGCGTGCTCTGATCTTGGTGGTCTGCCCGCGTAGATCTGCCATCACTGAGCCCCCGCGATATTTGGCCCAGGGCTCATTTAAATGGAGGGTGTTGAGCAGTCGCCCCCGATGACATAGAGGGGGTGGCTGCTCCATCCCTGGCAACGTGTCCGGTGCCACTGTGCAGGCGCCATTTCTAAAGGGCTTCAAGCCCTGACAGCTGATGTTAGATTTTAAAGTCACAACCGTATGTAATTAAGTAGAAACATCACAGAATCGTTACAGTGCAGAAGGAGGTCATTTGGCTCATTGTGTCCGCACTGGCTCTCTGAAAGAGTAATCCCCTCAGTTCCATTCCTCTGCCTTCTCCCCACAACCCTGCACATTCTTCCTTTTCATATAACTGTCTAATTCCCTTTTGAATGCTTCAATTGAACCTGCCTCCACCACATTCTCAGGCAGTGCATTCCAGACCTTAACCACACGCTGCATGAAAAAGTTTTTCCTCATGTTACCTTTGCTTCTCTTACCAAATACTTTAAATCTGTGCCCTCTCATTCTCGATCCTTTCATGAATGGGAACAGTTTCTCTCTATCTACTCTGTCCAGACCCTTCATGATTTTGAATACCTCTATCAAATCACCTCTCAGCCTTCTCTTCTCCAAGGAAAACAGTCCTAACTTCTCCAATCTATCTTCATAACTGAAATTCCTTATCCCTGGAACCATTCGCGTGAATCTTTTTTGTATTCTCTCCAATTGGTGCATGTCTTTCCTAATATGTGTTGCCCAGAATTGGACGCAATACTCCAGCTGAGGCCGAACTAGTGTCTTATATAAGTTCAACACAACTTCCTTGCTCTTGTACTCTATGCCCCTATTAACAAAGCCCAGGATACTGTATGCTGTATAAATTGCTCTCTCAACCTGTGCCACCACCTTCAATAACTTATTTACGTATACACCTAGGTCCCTCTGCTCCTGCACCCCCTTTAGAATTGTACCCTTTATTCTATATTGTCTCTCCATGTTCTTCCTACCAAACTTCCACCAACTTATCTTTGTCCTTTTGAAGTTTTACACCATTCTCCTCACAGTTCACAATGCTTCCAAGTTTCATATCATCTCCAAACTTTGAAATTGTGCCCTGTACACCAAAGTCTAGATCATTAATATATATCAGGAAAAGCAAGGGTCCCAACACTGTTCCTGGGGAACTCCACTACAAACCTTCCTCTAGCCTGAAAAACATCCATTAACCACAACTCTTTGTTTCTTGTCACTCAGCTAATGTAGTATCCATGTTGCTACTGTCCCTTTTATTCCTTGAGCTACAAGTTTGCTCACAAGCCTGTTGTGTGACACTGTATCAAATGCCTTTTGAAAGTCCACGTACACCACATCACTAGCATTGCCCTCATCAACTCTCTCTGTTATAGAGTCATAGAGAGATACCGCACCAAAACAGGCCCTTCGGCCCACCGAGTCTGCGCCGACCATCAACCACCCATTTATACGAATCCTACATTAATTCCATTTTCCCTCTCACATCCCCACCCTGTCCTGAACCCTGGCACCGGGCAGGCAACACAACCGTCTGGAGTCCCACTCTTTGCTGCAGAGAACAGTGTCAATCCCCCTCACTAGTTATCTCCTCAAAAAACGCCATCA
Source organism: Heterodontus francisci (assembly GCF_036365525.1). Lineage (NCBI taxonomy): Eukaryota > Metazoa > Chordata > Chondrichthyes > Heterodontiformes > Heterodontidae > Heterodontus > Heterodontus francisci. The sequence continues at coordinate 67,944,027 of NC_090377.1, read as the reverse complement.
AGTTAGTTAAACATGATTTTCCCTTAAGAAATCCATGCTGGCTTTCCTTAATTAACTCGCATTTGTCCATGTGACTATTGATTTTGTCCCAAAAAATTTTTTCGAGAAGTTTTCTCACCACCGCAGTTAAACTGTTGCTGGGCTTATCTTTACACCCTTTTTTGAACAATGGTGTAACGTTTACAATTCTCCAGTCCTCTAGCACCCCCCCCCCCACACCGAGTCAAAGACTGAAAAATTATGGCCAGTGATTCTGCGGTTTCCACCCTCACTTCCTTCAGTATCCTTCGATGAATCTCATCTGGTCCTGGGTCCTTATCCACTTTAAGTACAGACAGTCTATCTAGTACTTCCTCTTTATCAATTTTAAACTCCTCTCGTGTCTGACTTACCTGCTCTTTCAACATTGCTTGCGTTGCATCTTCTTCCTTGGTAAAGGCAGATGCAAAGTATTCATTTAATACCTCAGCTACGCCCTCTGCCTCCATGTGTAAATCCCCTTTCTGGCCCTGAATCAGCCCCACTCCTCCTTTTACCACCCTTTTACTATTTATATGCCTATAGAAAACTTTGGGATTTCCTTTAATGCTAGCTGCCAGTCTTTTTTCGTGCTCTCTTTTGCTTCTCTTATTTGCATTTTCATTTCCCCTCTGGACCTTCTATATTCAGCCTGGTTCTCAATAGTATTTTCTACTTGGCATCTGTCGTAAGCACACTTTTTCTTCTTTATCTTAATCTCTACCTCTTTTGTCATCCGGGGAGCTCTGAAGTTGTTTGCCCTACTTTTTCCCTTCGAGGGAACATACCTTGACTGTGCCTGAACTATCTCTTCTTTGAAGGTAGTCCATTGTTCATCTACTGGTTTTCCTGCCAGCTTTTGACTCCAATTTATTCGCTCCAGCTCTATTCTTACCTCATTGAAGTTGGCCTTCTCCCAGTTAATTATTCTTACCCTGGATTGCTCTTTGTCCTTTTCCATAGTCAGCATAAACCTTGTGATACAATGATCACTATCCCCTAAATGACCTCCTACTGATACTTGATCCACTTGGCCTACCTCATTCCCAAGAACCAGGTCTAGCAGTGCCTCCTTTCTCATTGGACTAGCAACATACTGTTGTAGGAAATGATCTTGAACACACTCGAGGAACTCTTGCCTCTCATTGCCCTTTACACTACTATTATCCCAGACTATGTTTGGATAATTAAAGTCCCCCATTATAACTACCCCATAATTTTTGCACCTCTCTGTAATTTCCTTGCAAATTTGTTCCTCCATGTCCTTCCCACTAGCTGATGGCCTATTGTCAACACCGAGCAATGTAACTGCACCTTTTTTGTTCCTTAGCTCCAGCCAAATTGATTCTGTCCTTGACCCCTCTGGACATCCTTTTTGTCCAGCACTGCAATGCTCTCTTTAATCAATACTGCCACCCCTCCCCCTTTTTTCCTTTTCCTATCTTTCCTGAACACCTTGAATCCAGCAATAGTTAGTACCCAGTTCTGCCCTTCTTTGAGCCAGGTCTCTGTTATAGCCACAACATCATATTTCCACATGGCAATCTGCGCCTGTACCTCATCAGTCTTATTAACCACACTCCGTGCATTCACATACATGCACATTAACCCTGATTCAGACTTTATTACTTTCTCCCTTTCTCTGATCCCACCTAATAACTTATAATTCCCTACTCCCGTGCTAGCTTTCTACCCCAGTATTCTGTGCACCTTGGTATTCCTCGCTGATACTTGCTCCTGGTTTCCACACCCCTGACAAGCTACCAGTTTTGCTTCCCTCCAATCTGAGCTCCCTCTCAGGTTCCTATCCACCTGACAATTTAGTTTAAACCCTCCCCAACGGCACTAGCAAATTTCCCTGCGAGGATATTCATCCCTGTCCTGCTAAGATGCAACCCATCCATCTTGTACAGGTCCCACCTGCCCCAGAACTGGTCCCAGTGTCTCAGAAATCTGATGCCCTCCATCCTAAACCAGTTCTCCAGCCATGTGTTCAATCGCTCAATTCTCCTATTCCTATGCTCATTTGCACGCGGGACTGGGAGTAATCCTGAGATTACTGCTTTTGAGGTCCTGCTTTTTAATCTCCTTCATAGCTCCCTGAAGTTTGCTTTCAGGACCTCAACCTCCTTCTTACCTATGTCATTGGTACCAATGTGGACCTTGACCTCGAGCTGTTCACCCTCCCCCAAAAGAATGTCCTGCAGCCACTCCGTGACATCCTTGACCTTGGCACCAGGGTGGCAATGCACCATCCTGGAGTCACGTTTACTGCCTCAGAAATGCCTGTCTGTTCCCCTAACTAATGAATCCTCTATCACTACTGCTCTTCCATTCTTCTTCCATCCCTCGTGTGCAGCTGAGCCACCTATGGTGCCACAAACTTGGATCTGACTGCACTGCTCTGAGGAACCATCACCCTCAACCGTATCCAAAATGGAAAACTGAATAGCGAGTGAGATCATATCATTAAAGTAGAGATCAAAGCCCCTGTTCCATCCCCCCCCCCAATCATCAACCAATCCATTTATTTCCATCTCCCGCCCCAAGAAACCATTTTTGCCGATCCCCACCTTTCAACCCCAAACTTTGTACTCTTTGCCTGTCAACTCCTTCCCACCATCCCCTCGGCCAATTGAATCAGTTTTCTCCGCTCCCCCCATCCGATCTGAAGATTTCACTCCTCCCCACTCCCCACCAGTGTCACACCTCGGAACCCCAAACGGAGTTCCGGCCGGCGGCCAGATTATCGGTGTGGAATGCCTGCCGGGACAAGGTCGGTTTATTTGAATGACTTAAACTTAATTTTAATATTAAAATGAAGGCCCCATCGCCGAGCACCAGGGTGGGGGTGGGGGTGGGGGGGGGGTTGCTCCACTGAGGCCTCACCGCTGATAAAATGTGACGGGGCCTTCTCGGCGTCGGGAGTCGTGGCGGGCCTCTCCCAGAAGAATTTTCCAGGCCCTACCGCCATAACCCCCGACGCTGGAGGACTAGTAAAATTCAGCCCTTTCAAACAGATCATATTCTTCCACCATGCCTCTTCATTACCATCCTGTTTGTCCACTACTAGTAGGCTCCACCCAAAGTTTCTCCCTGAGATATCTAGCTTCCTTAGTCTCTATATTGAGCAGGTTCTCATATTAGTGATCCTGAGTGTCTACTGAACCTCCCTTAGCTGGACCACATCAAGTGCTGTTGGGCATCACTCTCCTATTCCAAAACCACTCACTATTCCAGGATCATATTAGAGACCAAATATTATATTATCCACTACAGTCTCTTGAAGCCTGTGATATGGCAGAGGCAGATTCAATTGTGATTTTCAAAAGAGAATTGGATAATTATCTGAAGTGAAAAGAATTACAGGACTATGGGGAAAAGGGGGGGAAGTGGGACTAGGTGAGTTGCTCTTCCAGAGAGACAGCATGGACAAGATGGGCCGAATGGCCTCCTTCTATGCTGTAACCCTTCTATGGTTCTCTCTTCTGCCCCCTCCATCCTCAACTACAATAAATGGAAGGAGCTCATGGGCTTCTTTTTCCTTAGGGTTGATACTATCATTTGTGAGTTTGCCTCACAGCCCTCTCCCAGCAATTGTCCGTGACCCTGCTGTGTCTTCCCCATGTCTGAATTCCTGTCTCAGGGGTTCAGCTTCTGACCTCTGTCTCCTCCTCTGGATTCTCAGCTTCTGACCTCTGTCTCCTCCTCTGGATTCTCAGCTTCTGACTCCATCTCCTCCTCTGGATTCTCAGCTTCTGACTCTGTCTCCTCCTCTGGATTCTCAGCTTCTGACTCTGTCTCCTCCTCTGGATTCTCAGCTTCTGACTCCGTCTCCTCCTCTGGATTCTCAGCTTCTGACTCTGTCTCCTCCTCTGGGTTTGTAGCTTCTGATTGTCTCTTCTGGATTCTCAGCTTCTGATTCTGACTCCTCCTCTGGATTTTCAATGTCCAGGACTTTCTGAAGAGTGAAACTGCAGAAGACAGAGCAAGCCTCTATAATGTGTGCGACAATATTGGGAGCATACTGAAGGAGACCCCAGACCTCTCTAGGCACCTAGACCTGCCCTTCATCATACCAATGGGGTGTTCAATTTTAATTCAGTGTGGATGCGAGACCTTCTGTAGTATTCCTGAGCTTCATTGGTGGTCCTTTGCAAATCATTTTGGAAACCACACTAGTACTGGATATCCCTTGTTTCCAAAAATCTATTTTAGTTCTTGATTTTGGAACAGTGTAGGGACACTGAACTGCCAAAGGATGAATGAAGCATTGCAGTTCCCTGCATCCTGGGTATTAAAATGCAGTTACACACTAGCTGGATATTAAGGTGAAATCCCTTTCACTTTACATAACAATTTACGTTGACAGCAGTGATTGGTATGGGCATGTGTGCAATCTATAACTCCAAGCACTCTTCCAAACCCTGCGATCTGAGGAAATTAATGGACTGCTCATTCAATTGTCTCTTTTTTTGCAGGTCATTAGTGACATGCCTTTTTTGAAGCAAAGTAACTGACCTGGCAGAAGTCACACAGTTCTCTTGGAAAGAGCCTGTAGCAGACTTATGTGCAATAATAAGCACTCTCCTATTTCTTGAGGAAGTCTGCAGGTCTCTCTGTAGGATGATGCAAAGTTCTTCTTGGGATTCTGGGGTAAATCACAGCCTCATTACACATAACCCCAAGGAGGTATTCAAATAAGGCCTTCTGGATTTCTGCACTCTCATGGCTGGGTATCTGCAGGAGGTCCTGAATGTCCTGTAGTGCTGAGGTACAAGCCTGGCCTCACAGCGTCTCTATTATTCCAGCTCCTCTTTCTCCTCCAACATCATAAATAGAGGAATTCCCACTGGGAAAACTAGATTGCAGCCTTACTGTATATTTTATGGAAAGTTCCAACAAAAAGAAGTCTTGAAGGAGGCTTGCAAATGAAACTAAAGTGGAAAAAATAACAAAAGATGAATCCAAAAAAAATTTCTAAGGGCTGAATTTCCTGTCCCACTGGAGACAAGCTGGGAAGCGGGAAGGCTGGAAATATGGCAGAGGAAGACATCGGGAGGGGAGCCCAGCGCCTTCCCGCCGCCATGCCATATTGCCAGCGGTGGGAAACTTAAGTGGCCAATTAAGGGTCACTTCCCGCCTCCGCAAGCTTTTAGCCTGCATTGGGAGGGCCCACCACTGCATGGGGAGACTGCCAGGTAAACCCTGGTGGCCTCCCAGCGGGTTCCAGGAAGGGGGGACCCTCCTTTATGGGCACTCCATGGCCCAAGAGGGGCTCCTGACAGCAAAGGCCGCCCCCAAGGCAACAGCACTGCGGGTGCAACATAACACCCACCTCCCCACCCCATTCCCAACCGATCGCTGGAGCCTGCCTGCCTGGCTCCAGTGTCCCCCCAACCCAAATCACCTCTCTTCAAGGGCGTCCTGCCATTAAGGCACTCAGTTCCTGAAGCAGCCGCCTCAACACTAGCCACCACTAGTGGTGACACTGCTGAGGCTGCCAAGCTTCCGGCCTTCTGATTGGGCCAGCAGCTCTTGGGGGTGGGCCGCCATCCTTAACCGTACAGTGGCCCAAGCAGCAGCCTCTTAATTGGCCGCCACTGTCAATATGTCACCCAGGGTCCAGCCACCGGCCGAAGTGGGGTCAGATCCCATTTTCGGCCCTGGCAGCAGATCTTCACCGGCAACGAGAAAATTCAGCCCCAAGTCTCTAAAAGTACAATGAAAAACTAATTCACTTTCAAGACACTAGCTTCTCCTCAGCAGCAGTTCTGAATTATCAATATTTTATAGTGGTACAAGTTCATTCGATGATTATGAGGCAGGAATAACAAAATTTAGAACTGTTGATGTCATCCTGGCCCAAATACCTCAACTGCATAGCTGCACACCTGCTAAGGCAGGCACATCATACACTCTCTCTTCATTTCTGATCTAATTTAAAATTTAAATAGGGTATAAAATTGGGGAACCATTTCTCCTTCCTAAATTGGGATGTCTTCTCGGACGGAACTGCCAGGTTTCTCAACCAGTTAGAACTTTGGGGCCTATGATTCTATCTCCCATGCAGCAGATTGGATAGAGCCAAAGCCACAGATGTTCAGGGCAGTGTTAACCTTGGCAGCAATCCCAGGGCTTGAAATGGTTAGACTGCAGGATACTGCCCAACTGATTCCCTGAGGCTGCGAATTACAACCTTTCCTGGGTTCCATGGGTAATAGTGGGCCGGGATTTTGTGATGCACCGAGGTGGAGTTGGAGGCGGGGTGGTGCATGGAGTAGTGTGATCGGTGGTGGGGGGGTGGGGGCAGGCGATGGGGCGGAGGGCCCGTCACCTCACTGTCAACAAGCAATCTTCCTGGGGGCGGGATTGGCCAACAAAGCAACAATGACCTTTCCATCCAGATGCCAATTGAGGCCCTTAAGTGGCCTATTAACGGCCAGTTAAGGGCCTCGCCATGCCGCTGCTGGGATCAGCAGCGGTGGGGGGAGCCTCCTTTGTGTGGGGAGGATGCCGCACAGTGGCACTGCTGATATTGCTGAAATGCCAGCCCTCTGCTTGGCCAGCAGCTCTTGAAGGCAGGGTCCCATCCCTTTAAAGTGTTTAAAGAAAATGCAGAGGTGGGATTCCCCCCACATTTCTTCCCAGTGCTGGGAGCCCCACCTCCCTCTGTCTCAGTTGGAAGAAAATTTCCCTTGCATTCCATTGTTCATCCTTTTCTTCAGCACCACCCCCCCCCAAAAAAAAGGAGACAGGAGCAATATCGATACAATATAAATTTTTTAAAATTTGGGTGCTGAAACCAAAATGATGGCAGTTTACCAATAGGTAAGCAACTCCTCCCAAACCAGAATGTGACCAACCTTATTGTCCATTATATACAACTGAGCTGAGGACATTGTGTGATCCCTGTGCAAAAATGGTATTTGACGTAAGGATTCATTGTAGTCATTATTAATGCAATTAACATACAATTGTGTATTTTAAATTTAAATAACAATCATTGATGATCAGACACGCTGTGCTTTTTCATGGAAAAGTAGCAAATTCCACCATCATGCAATTTCCTGGCTCCCGCTTGCCAATTTCATGTCACTAGGAACATTCCCACCAATTGGAAATTTTGTCAATTTATTTTGTTTGATAATCTTGTTAGGACATCATCAGAAAGGGTGCCTTCATGTCAGGCTGAGAAAGGTCTGAAGGGACTTCATTCATGGGTACATAAGCGTGGATATACAAGGGATGTTTTACCTGCCAAATTTATGGGCTTTTTATGAATATCAAGTCTGGATAGGCTGGAAAGGTGGGCTCATGTTGCACTTATTTTGAATCATTCAAGATAGTGAGCCTGGGGATGGAAAATAAAGTAGAAATATAACTAAATGACTCGATGGTACATCAGAGAAGCTTTTTTTCTCATTGCTGGCCTCAATATAGCAGGTAGCAACTCCAATGGAATCTGCAATAACCCCCTACTTAAGAAGTGGTCTCCTTCTTCACAGAAAAATGGGCCTTCATACCAGCTTTTAGTCCTGGAGGCTGAGGTTTCCAAGGTTTTCAGGATCTTACAGCTGCTATTAGACCAGCTAGGCTGCTGATTCTTTTGGGCCTCCTTATCTCGAGAGACAATGGATACGCGCCTGGAGGTGGTCAGTGGTTTGTGAAGCAGCGCCTGGAGTGGCTATAAAGGCCAATTCTGGAGTGACAGGCTCTTCCACAGGTGCTGCAGAGAAATTTGTTTGTTGGGGCTGTTGCACAGTTGGCTCTCCCCTTGCGCCTCTGTCTTTTTTCCTGCCAACTACTAAGTCTCTTCGACTCGCCACAATTTAGCCCTGTCTTTATGGCTGCCCGCCAGCTCTGGCGAATGCTGGCAACTGACTCCCACGACTTGTGATCAATGTCACACGATTTCATGTCGCGTTTGCAGACGTCTTTATAACGGAGACATGGACGGCCGGTGGGTCTGATACCAGTGGCGAGCTCGCTGTACAATGTGTCTTTGGGGATCCTGCCATCTTCCATGCGGCTCACATGGCCAAGCCATCTCAAGCGCCGCTGACTCAGTAGTGTGTATAAGCTGGGGGTGTTGGCCGCTTCAAGGACTTCTGTGTTGGAGATATAGTCCTGCCACCTGATGCCAAGTATTCTCCGGAGGCAGCGAAGATGGAATGAATTGAGACGTCGCTCTTGGCTGGCATACGTTGTCCAGGCCTCGCTGCCGTAGAGCAAGGTACTGAGGACACAGGCCTGATACACTCGGACTTTTGTGTTCCGTGTCAGTGCGCCATTTTCCCACACTCTCTTGGCCAGTCTGGACATAGCAGTGGAAGCCTTACCCATGCGCTTGTTGATTTCTGCATCTAGAGACAGGTTACTGGTGATAGTTGAGCCTAGGTAGGTGAACTCTTGAACCACTTCCAGAGCGTGGTCGCCAATATTGATGGATGGAGCATTTCTGACATCCTGCCCCATGATGTTCGTTTTCTTGAGGCTGATGGTTAGGCCAAATTCATTGCAGGCAGACGCAAACCTGTCGATGAGACTCTGCAGGCATTCTTCAGTGTGAGATGTTAAAGCAGCATCGTCAGCAAAGAGGAGTTCTCTGATGAGGACTTTCCGTACTTTGGACTTCGCTCTTAGACGGGCAAGGTTGAACAACCTGCCCCCTGATCTTGTGTAGAGGAAAATTCCTTCTTCAGAGGATTTGAACGCATGTGAAAGCAGCAGGGAGAAGAAAATCCCAAAAAGTGTGGGTGCGAGAACACAGCCCTGTTTCACACCACTCAGGATAGGAAAGGGCTCTGATGAGGAGCCACCATGTTGAATTGTGCCTTTCATATTGTCATGGAATGAGGTGATGATACTTAGTAGCTTTGGTGGACATCCGATCTTTTCTAGTAGTCTGAAGAGACCACGTCTGCTGACGAGGTCAAAGGCTTTGGTGAGATCAATGAAAGCAATGTAGAGGGGCATCTGTTGTTCACGGCATTTCTCCTGTATCTGACGAAGGGAGAACAGCATGTCAATAGTCGATCTCTCTGCACGAAAGCCACACTGTGCCTCAGGGTAGACGCGCTCGGCCAGCTTCTGGAGCCTGTTCAGAGCGACTCGAGCAAAGACTTTCCCCACTATGCTGAGCAGGGAGATTCCACGGTAGTTGTTGCAGTCACCGCGGTCACCTTTGTTTTTATAGAGGGTGATGATGTTGGCATCGCGCATTGATAGGCCATAAAGATCCCGGGTCCTATGGAATAGTGACAGGAGCTACCTGTACAAGGCTGCCTTTACACAGGATAACAGTACATGCCAGGCAATAGCCTACCCCTTCACAACATCACACAAGTGGTACAAAGGAGGTGATACCAGGCTGCCCCCCAGGCACAAGCTCCACATGTGCAGCCAGTAGTAGCTCTGTTCAAAGACTAAGCTGCCATGAGAGGAGCTCCAACTCAGTCCCATAAACCGTTTATAGCACAGGAGCAGCAAATCACCTCCTGCAATGCTGGTCCACAGGTAATATCTAGGAAAAGCATTGAATTGGAGGATGAAGAGGTTTAGACACCGAGGGATGTATAGGGTGAGGAAAGGCTTCTAGTCATTTTGAAATAATTGTATTAAAGCATGAAAACTAGCCTATGACGCTTTTGGGGGAGGAGTGAGGAGGGAGTTGTAATATTTTGCATGGCAATGTCTTGAATTCTGCCTCACTCTTCCGTTCTCCTTCCTTCACTGTTCCTCCATTATAATTGCAAACAAGAGGAAGCTCAAAGGGAATCCAGAATTGATACTCAAGATTTTTTTACTGTGGGTAGGGGCAAAAATTTCCTGATGGTCTCATATACCCTTAGGTTATCCAGCTCAATCCACAAGCAAAGAAAAACACGTCAGAAACTCTTCTGTAACTCCGGCCATTGCTCAAGAGTTTCTTCAGGCTACAGCCTCCAAAGTAAAATATTTGCACCAGTGTCAGGTAACACTGGTAACAGGGGTGAGATTAGAGATTAGAGATACAGCACTGAAACAGGCCCTTCGGCCCACCGAGTCTGTGCTGACCATCAACCACCCATTTATACTAATCCTACACTAATCCCATATTCCTACCAAACATCCCCACCTGTCCCTATATTTCCCTACCACCTACCAATACTAGTGACAATTTACAATGGCCAATTTACCTACCAACCTGCAAGTCTTTTGGCTTGTGGGAGGAAACCGGAGCACCCGGAGAAAACCCACGCAGACACAGGGAGAACTTGCAAACTCCACACAGGCAGTACCCAGAATCGAACCCGGGTCCCTGGAGCTGTGAGGCTGCAGTGCTAACCACTGCGCCACTGTGCCGCCCAGGTGTACCTGTTTTATTTTGTTACTCTTGGTTCAATGGGAACCAGTCAGCGATTTTGGAATTCCAATACCTTTGCTGCTCATGTTAGTGAATTGGGGACGTGTTTACTCGAGTCAGATGAGTTAATCATGGACTCTTCGGCCAGAAAAGGAGTGTGTTGGTGGCTTCCTCCTACTCCTCCTCAGCTGGTCGTTGTATCGTTGGTGGCAAGGCCTGTGCCTTCATGACAGTGAGGTTGTGCACCATGCAGCAGCCCATGACGAATCTTGATACACATTCTGCAGGGCTTCACCAGAGCAGTCCAGCCAATGGAAGCATTGTTTCCCCCCCCTATGGTCTGCTCGATCATATTTTGTGTAGCAGCATGACTTTCATTACATGCATGCTACCCATGTGTGCATGGATTGCACACCTGAGTCATGAGTAATGCGATTAGCGGATAGCCCTTGTCCTCTAGTAGCCACTCTCTAGTTTGTCATGGTGGCTCAAATGTAGATAGCACAGTGGGCTGCTGCAGAATGAAGGCATCATGACTGCTGCCAGGATACTGGACATTGACCTGCATGATTCATTGAGTACGGTTGCACATCAGCTGTGCGTTGAGGGAGTGAAAACCTTTCCTATTGTAATACAAATGAGAATGCAAATATGAGGCGCCTGCAAGGTAATGTGCATGCAGTCAATGGCACCCTGCTCCATGGGGAAGTCTGCAATCCTCGAGAAGCCACATGCTAGCTTCGCCTGCTTCTCTCTGGCCACAGAGAATGAAATGTATTCGGCTCTCTTGAAATGCAAAGCCTCAGTGAGCTCCCTTATGCAATAATGGACGGCAACCTGGGAGACCCTGCAAATATCACCTGCTCCAGCGTGGAAGGAGCCAGACGCATGTAAGTTCACTGCTAGGGTCACCTTCACAGCCACTGGCAATGCTGTCCTCACCCTGCTCAGAGGCTGCAGTTGTAGCTCCACCAGGTGGCAGAGTTCAGTCAGGACTTCCATAGTGAAGCAGAGACATCTGACATATTGCTCCTCACTGTGGTTGAGGTTGGAAAATTGTTCCCTGAACACCCTTGGTCGATATTGTCTCCTACAGAGAGCCCTTCTCCCCTCCTCCTCCTCCCTCTTCCAGCTGCTTGTCCTGCTCTGTGTCACCTCTACTCATTCTCCCTGTCATGCTGTAGGCCAAGGGGGATACAAACTACTGCACACATGTCTGGGAGCAGAATGTTTTATTCAGACCTCTTGAAGTCAGGATCAAGGCTTTCAGCATGTGCCATACCATTCCCGAGACTGCATCAACTTTAAATAACAGTACAAACCACCAAAAACTTCTACTAACTCAGCAACAGGCAGTAGAAATCAAGCAGCAACTAGTTGATGATCCCTTTAAATAGCACTAGTGGATGGGGGGAGGGTCCTTCCGGCTGCTGACTGCGTGTTCAGCCGTGCAAGTTAAGAGAGTGCGTTAGCTGGAGGGTTGAACTCCAAAATAGCACAACTGCTGTCAAATCAAAACTACACACTGATTGAGGTCATGATCTGCCTACCCAGCTCCTTGCACCGTGCCAAAACCCTACCCAAGGTGTTGTCCCGCGTGGCCTGTACTAGGATTGTGCACGCACGGTGCAGACTCCATTTTAGAACAAGAACAGCACCTGTAGCGCTGAGAAAACAGGTGCTAAGCAACCGAATTTTGCAGCCTTGATTCTAAAATTGCTGGTGTGCCCATTTTGTAACAGAAACAGTAAGAAAATTGAGGACACTTGTTTACATAATGAATCAGCTGCTAAAAATGTAGCTTTTAAAATGATATATTTACCTCAGCATTACTTTTTAACTTGTCCTATATGAAGGTTAATTTTCTTCAGTGTACTATTGTGAAGTGTGCAGCAGACTACTGGCCTTTTCGTGGGTGAATTGTATGATGTTTTGTAAGTTTGAAAGCTGTTTTCAGTTTGTTTACACATTTTTGGTAGCATTCCCTTTGTACTGTGCTGTAACTAGAAAGAGGTGGAGCAGCTAACATTCACAGGGAAATACAAGTGACATAAATAATCAATTATAGCATAAAAGATACAAACTCCAGACCAGAGACAGTAACTTTGATGCAGCTGGATGCACAAAATTCAGCTCCTTCTGCCTATTACACTACAATACTGACTTTCTGACCTGTACTCCCTGGAAACTTTCCTGGGAGCATGGAAATGGAAAAGTAACCCATTCTAGTTAAATTAACCACTTTTATATATTTAAAATATCCATAATCCTTCCAAGCAAAAATTATCTTTGGTTTGAAGGCACAATTCCTGTAAGATCAAACCACTAGGAGACGTACCTAGAAAAAAAATGATCGGTGGAGGGGCTGCTAAATTCATGACTGCTGCAAACTGTATTTAAGGTTTTCTCTCGCTCCCGCAATGAAAGTGACTCAATGTTTCATACACTTAACCTTAAGTTACATCAAGCCCACGTCCTGCTGTGCCTTCAGTTTAACTCCATTTCCTAATTATTCTGCTTAGATAAAATGTCTTCAGAAGGCAGCAGTGTAAGAACTACATTCTCATTTTACCCTAGGTTTTACACTGTGATAGTCTCTTAATCTAAATCACCCAGGTAGGACTGCAAAAATGTGTATTTTTTTTCTCTTTTGTTAACAATTGACACATGTGGCAACATTTCCAGGTCACTCAAAGGGCAAGTTAGTGCGTACTAACATTAGGTTGGTACGTTCAACTCATCAGATACCAAATTAATACAACCTCTGTAAGTAATGCTTTCAAGTTACTTCTACAGAGCATGCAGTGCCAAGAAATGGCAACTGCATGATTAAAGAGGATGCTTGAACCACCAGTGGCCTGCCCAGTTTACGTTTACTCTTGTTCTATATGTGAAACCATTAAGCCTACTGGGTCCAAAATTCCAATTTGAGTACTGGGTAGATGGCCTGATTGCAGATCACCAAATGGAGTGGTTCTGCCAGATTCTGCTCTGTGTTTTCTGTGCAGCCACTGTCCTGTGAAAGGGGTGGGGTGTGGTGGGGGGATGGTACAGCATGGTGGATTTTTCACCTCCCCCATGTCAGGGAACACATCCTGTAGTATAATGCGATTTATGCTGTTGCTAGGTTCTTCTTTTTTGGCCTCCTTGTCTCGAGAGACAATGGGTAAGCACCTAGAGGTGGTCAGTGGTTTGTGAAGCAGCGCCTGGAGTGGCTATAAAGGCCAATTCTAGAGAGACAGACTCTTCCACAGGCACTGCAGATAAAATTGGTTGTCGGGGCTGTTACACAGTTGGCTCTCCCCTTGCACTTCTGTCGTTTTTCCTGCCAACAGCTAGGTCTCTTCGACTCGCCACTCTTTAGCCCTGCCTTTATGGCTGTCTGCCAGCTCTGGCAATCACTGGCAACTGACTCCCATGACTTGTGGTCAATGTCACAGGACTTCATATCGCGTTTGCAGATGTCTTTAAAGCGGAGACATGGACGGCCAGTGGGTCTGATACCAGTGACGAGCTCGCTGTACAATGTATCCTTGGGGATCCTGCCATCTTCCATGTGGCTCACATGGCCAAGCCATCTCAAGCGCCGCTGGCTCAGTAGGGTGTACATGCTGGGGATGTTGGCCGCCTCGAGGACTTCTGTGCTGGAGATACGGTCCTGCCACCTGATGTCAAGGATTCTTCCGAGGCAGCGAAGATGGAATGAGTTGAGACTTCGCTCTTGGCTGACATACGTTGTCCAGGCCTCGCTGCCGTAGAGCAAGGTACTGAGGACACAGGCTTGAAACATTTGGACATTTGTGTTCCGTGTCAGTGCGCCATTTTCCCACACCCCCTTGGCCAGTCTGTTGCTAGGTAGATATGTAAATACACTGTAAGCATCATTACAGGATGTGATCTCATGGATTGTACAGAGCCTCGTGGGAGGAGTATTGTAGTGGCAGCCATAGATGATAGACATTTGTAAATTATCTCCAGTTACCTTAACCCACTGACTACTATCTTTATTCGGTACAAAGAGTGTAGTAACCCAGATATTCCAAAGATGGCAGCAGAAAAGTGATCATCAAAAAAACATGGAAAAACAGAAGATGGAAAACTCATTGCCCTTGCCAGAGGCCTTCAAGCAGGTAGCAGGTCCGGACCAAGCCGAGGTATAGAACCATAGAAAAATTACAGCACAGAAGGAGGCCATTCAGCCCGTCGTGTCCATGTCAGCCGATAACACTAGCTGGCCAATCTAATCCCACCTGTGTGGCTGAAATTTAATAAGCGTATCCAGAGAAATGTGTTGAATGACCTATACAAGAGGTACCGTTCTGCATTGGGTTTATCACAAAGATCAGACCAAGAGCCGGTCAGCACTTTGTTATATACCAGTAGAAAGTGTGCAGACCACATTCGCATAATGCAAGGAATCGATGAGAAGGAAACTACTTATGCTGAAGTCATGAAAGCTAAAGACGGGTATTTCAAGATCAGGAAAAACGTTATCGTTGAATGGGCAAAATTTAATAAGCGTATCCAGAGAAATGTGTTGAATGACCTATACAAGATCAGTGAAGATTGTGAGTATGGAAGCTTGCGTGAGGAATTGATTCAAGATAGAATCGTGGTTGGGGTTATTGACGATGTGCTGTCAGATCAAATACAGTTGATGGAAGACTTGAGTTTGTAAAAAGTCATTCAGCTGAGCAGACAGTGGGAGGTTAGGAAATATAACTGACCCGTAATTCGAGGGGATGGGGAGAGTCCGATCTCGAAGACTCATGGAGTTTGTGAACAAAACAGAATGGAATGGCGCCAAAAAGCCCGAAAGGCGGGAAAGGCATCCAGAGGCAGCAGCACTGAATTGTACTAGGTGTGGCCAGGAGGGACACTGGTAAGAAAATTGCCCAGCCAGGGAGGCGGAATGTTTCCTATGTAGAAAAAAGGGACACTTCCAATCGATGTGTCACAGCAAGAAGCAAATGCTGCAGACCAGCAAAGGGACAAATCATCTAAACAACAAAATAAATGTGGTACAAGATGAGCAAATGATTGAAACTCTTAGGAGAAATACAAGGAGCAAATGAAAATTGCTGGACAGCAGATATCATGGTAGGAGAAAATAAAAGCTTTAAGTTAGACACAGGAGCAGCGGTTTCTGTTCGATCACATAAGGAATCATGGCTAAAGAAGGAAAGCTTTAGAACAACAAACAAGAAGCTATAATGGGCCTAGAGGCATAGAGCTGAAAGTTATAGAGGAACTGAGAACGATTTTAAGATACAAGAATAAAGAGATTCCCGAAACGCTGTATATTATTAAGAATCAGAGTTGTTCATTATACAGCAGGAAGCATGTGTCGACCTACAACTCATATGTAGGGTAGAAGAAATTAAGCGACAAGAGAACCAACCAAAAGAAAGATCCCACTCCTGGAAAAGGTTAAAAAAGAAACCGAAGCAATGGAGAATCAAGGAGTGATATCAGCAGTATCTAAACTAATTATATGGTTTCTGGTATGGTTCCAGTAAAGAAACCAAATGGATCCATAAAAATCTGTGTAGACCTTAGATATTACACATTTGAGCAAATTCCTGGATTACCCTAGGAATTCCATCTTGTATGCCCTTAAAAGGCCTCAGTGGAACTCATGCCCCAAGCATACAAATGACCCCATCCCCGCAATTTGAGATGGGGTCTGTGTCTGTAGTTGCAGGTAAGCAAACTGCAAAAGATTATTTAGATTGTTGAGCAAGTCATATTCCCAGTTTTGTGAGTGATATACGCCTCTGGGGTGGAACTTTCAACATCCTCTGCCTCTGGGTGAAAATACTTTGACCTCAATGGAAAAGGCTCTCAGGAAGCAGCCATTCTGATACTGGCAGTTTTACACCTCTGCCAAAGTTGAAAGATCTGTCAGTGATCTTTACAACAGATTCTGCCCTCCAATATCAAATAGCTATAATTTAACATTTACAAAAGGAGCCTTAAAAGAAAATTATACATAATTTAAAGCATTTTTTCAACAGTCGGTCTATTTTGTATTTTTATTTAATGGGTACTTTTAAACAATTTATCTAGCAAACCCTGACTCCATTAGTCACAGACACAATAATGAGTTTGTTACATGTGCTTGTATGCTACGTGTTCTGCATGTGCAACAGGCTGCAGATGGGTGAAAATGCATTTCCAGGTTCAAAGTGCTGGGACTGACAGGATGGCAGGAATAGTACTGCTTGAAATGAATGTTATAATCAGGAAGAAAATCACCACTCAAAGACTGAAGCTCAGCAGGTACATCTTTCCCCATAATCACTGCATAATGTCTCTGGTCACTGTGCTGTTGAAATGTATTGTTATTAAATGGCATCCCTGCTTAAAAATAAATTCAATATGCAATAAAAATTTGATCTCAATATTTTCTCTGATGAGCGTCTTCAAAATGGCAGACTAAAATTGATACATTATAGGGAATATATAATTGGTAATATTTCAAAAGGATTGTCAAGGATACAATATATAACTACTGAAAACAAGTTTGAAATAGGGAATTATTATTCCTCTAATGTTGATTTTGTTCCTACAGGTTTGAAGTTATGCTACTTGAATCAAGGAGTCACTGGAGCTACAAACAACCTTTATCCAAAGTCCCCACTCTTTCAATAAACTGAATCTTAAAACTGTACACAGTAGCTGCTTGTCAGTGATCAGAGCATGTGAATGTCTCTGACTGCCACACAGGAACAATACTGTACAGAAACACATATCCCAGATTTCTACTGACAGCTAATCTATTTAATCAGCAACATGAAGAAAGCTTCTCTTTCTCAATGAAAACTTGCCAAACATGAAATGAAAATGGATAATTGTGTACACTTCTGCATTTAAATTCTGTACCTATCCACAAAATGTGTGTTATTTTGTGATAAGTTACAACTTACATAAAACTGGACTATAATTACATTTAACAATCATAGAATGGTTACAGTACAGAAGGAGGCCATTCAGCCAATTGTGTCTATGCCGACTCTGCAAGAGCAACTCAGCTAATCCCACTCCTCCGCCCTTTCCCCATAGCCCTGCAATGTTTTTCTCTTTAGGTGCTTAACTGAAAGCCACAATTAGATCTCCATACTCTCTTAACAGTGTATTCCAGATCCGAACTACTCGCTGTGTAAAATGGTTTTTCCTCATGTGGCCTTTAGTTCTTTTGCCAATCACCTTAAATAGGTGTCCTCTGGTTCTTGATCCTTCCGCCAGTGGGGACAATTTCACTCTATCTGTAGTATAGTGTAGTATAACTATAGAATAGTATGGCAAAACATTAGCCAAATGTCAGTCATTCCAATATCACCGACATAACATTGACTTAATGATCTGTAATTTACATGTCAAACTTCAAAAGAAGCATGTGATACCTTCAGTATTTCCAGAACAATAGCACAAAGGATGATTTATGTCATTGATCAGTATAAATCCTGCTGTTCTACTGTTAGACACTACAGGCTCAGCTTTATCTCATACCTTCACTTAACAGGTCACAGAGAAATGAACTTTTGTGAAATACACCTGTAATTAATGAGAGCTATTTAACTAACGACTATTGGTTTGAAGGTACGGATCACGTTACTTTGTCAAGATGATGAATTAGTCATCACCTTTGATCAATAATATCGTCTGCAGTGCTTGCAGGCCTGAACAAAACATACAACTAGATCATTTTTGTTCCCACATCTTATTCCACCTCTTTTCCCTTGCCACTCCCCACCAAACATTTTCCTCTTTTTTTCTCTTTCTTCTTAAATTGGCCACTTTCCTTGGTTGCAGTTCCGAAGGTATCTCTCTGCTACATTGTTCAAGTGGCCGTTATTCATTTGGAAAACCAAGCAGTGAATCTTAGCAAGCTATTCAACCATGGGTAACTCACTGTCAAGTTCATAAGAACATAAGAAATAGGAAAAAGAGTAAGCCATATGGCCCCTCGAGCCTGCACAGTCATTCAATAAGATCAAAGCTGATCTCATCTTGGCCTCAACTCCACTTTCCTGCCTGTTCCGCATACACCTTGACTTCCCTATAGTTCAAGAATCTGTCCCTCTCAGTCTTGAATATATTCAATGACTCAGCCTCCACAGTTCTCTGGGTTGAGAAAGATTCACAACCCTCTGAGAGAAGAAATTCCTCCTCATCTCCATCTTAAATGGGCGACCCCTTATTCTGACACTATGCCCGCCAGTTCTAGATTCTCCCACAAGGGCAAACATCCTCTCAACAGCTAGCCTCTCAAGCCCCCTTAGAATCTTATAGATTTCAATAAGATCACCTTTTATTTTTCTAAACACCAATAAGTATAGGTCCAACCTGCTCAACCTTTGCTCATAAGACAAACCCTTCACCCCAAAAATCAACCTAGTGAACCTACTCTGAACTGCTTCCAATGCTAGTATATCCCTCCTTAGATAAGGAGATTAAAACTCTACACGATTCTAGGTATGGTTTGACCAATGCTCTGTACAGTTGGAGGAAGACTTCCCTACTTTTATACTCCATTCCCTTTGCAATAAAGGCCAACATTCTATTTGCCTTCCTAATTACTTACTGTACCTGCATGCTAACTTTTTGTGTTTCATGGATGAGGACAACCAGATCCCTCAGTACCGCAGCATTCTTCCTCTCTCTCGCAATTTAAATAATATTTTGCTTTTCTGTTCTTCCTACCAAAGTGGACAACCTAAAATGTTCCCATATTATATTCCATCTGCCATATTTTTACCCACTTACATAACATATTTTTATTCCTTTGCAGACTCTTTGTGTCCTCTCCACAAATTGCTTTCCCACCTATCTTCATATCGTCGGCAAATTTGGCTTCAATGTACTCTTCATCCAAGTCATTAATATAGATTATAAATAGTTGAGCACTGATCCCTTGGCACTACACTAGTTACAGTTTACCGACCTGAAAGTGACCCATTTATCTGAACTCTTGTTTGCGGTTAGTTAGCGGATCCTCTATCTATGCTAATATATTACCCTCAACACATCTTGCACATCAGTAACCTTTTATGTGGTACCGTATCAAATGCCTTTTGGAAATCCAAATACCCTACATCTGCTGGTTTCCCTTTATCCACTCAGCTCATTAAATCCTCAAAGAACTCTAATAAATTTTCCAAACACAATTTCTGTTTCATAAAACCATGTTGACTCTGCTTGATTTTATTGATTTTCTAAATATCCTGCCACTCCTTCCTTAATAATGGATTTTGGCATTTTTCCAATGACAGATTTTAAGCTAACTGGCCTAGTTTCCTGCTTTCTATCTCCATCCTTCTTGAAAGGAGCATTCCATTTGTGGTTTTCCAATCCTTTGGCACCTTTCCAGAACCTAGGAAAGTTTGGAAGATTACAACCAATGCATCCACTATCACTGCAGCCATTTCTTTGAAGACCCTAAGATGCAAGCCATCAGGTCCAGGGGACTTGACAGTCTTTAGTCCCATAAGTTTGCCCAGTGCATTTTCTCTAGTGATAATGATTGTTTTAAGTTCCTGCCTCCTTTTTGCCCCCCTGATTTTCTACTATTATTGGGATGCTTTTAGTGTCTTCCACATTGAAGACAGATACAAAATATTTCTTCAAAGTCTCTGCCATTTCCTTGTTTCCCATTATTAATTCCCCAGTCTTATCCTCTAAGGGGCCCACATTTACTTTAGCTACTCTCTTCCATTTTATATACTTGTGGAAGTTTTTACAGTCTGATTTCACCAGAAATCCACAAATACGTTCTTTCTAACAGTTATGTCTATTTTTGTTAATGAGACACAGAGTGAAGGAGCATATGTATGTTCTTGTCTACAACTCTATCCTGAATTTAATCAGCTAGACAATGGGATACACCTATGGTCAGATTGGGAGAGATTCCAAAGTTAAAATGTTTCTTTGTACAATCTGGTTATTCTTTATTTCACTTAATATTATGCATAATATATCTATTGGTGTCTGGTTCTAATAAGACTGGTAATTGAAAGAGTTAATATGAGT
This sequence comes from Heterodontus francisci, assembly GCF_036365525.1. NCBI lineage: Eukaryota > Metazoa > Chordata > Chondrichthyes > Heterodontiformes > Heterodontidae > Heterodontus > Heterodontus francisci. Next base: position 67,923,629 of record NC_090377.1, on the reverse strand, counting down.
GTGCTCTCTCCATCCCCACTGCCCATCACTGTGGATTACTTATTATATGCAGCATTTCTTATAGAATCACATAGGCTAGAAAGTTCCAGGTTCAATCCTAATCAACGTGGAGTTAGTTAATTCTCTAGCCTCGAACATCATGATTAACCCCTACCCCTGAAACTAAGATGGACAGAAAGTTAGTTAGGATTTCCAATCAGTCACTATCCAGTGTCCCTACTGGAAAGTACACATGTGTGTGGGATCTGTAATTCCCCCCTTTTTCATCTCACCCCCTCAACCCTACTGATTGACTAGTCTGCTGTACCTCACTGAAGAATAGGCACTTGGAGAAGGTGCTGGAGTCCTAGCAGCTGTGCTGCCATACCCCACCAAGGCCTACAAGACCCCCCCCACCCGATGTCAACCTATCGGAACAAACCCCCATGAGAAACCAGGAGGGGTTTCTGAGCCCAACGAATGTGAAACAGCTTGCGTACACTATGGGTATGCAGGAACATACCCAAGGACTGGGACTAGCAAGGACAACTGATGTGGGAAGCAACAACCAACTTTAAAATGGGTATAAAGATTGCTTCGATTAACGTGCGTAGCATTAAATCCACTACACGATGTGTTTAAACCTTGGACTAGCTCACCAAGGTCAAAGCTGACCTGCTGTTTCTGCAGGAGTGTGGAATACCACACCTCAGCACCTACAGGCAATGGACGCGATGGTGGTCCCATGGGCCATCGATCTGGTCAGAGGATAATGATTCCCGTTCCTCCAGCCTGGGTATTCTGCTGCTGAGAGGCAACCTCATCATCTCCGAAGTTAAGGAGGTGGAAGACGGCCGCAGCCTCGTAGCAGATGTAATGTACAACAATGCTCCACTCCGGTTGATCAACGTGTACGCCCCGGCTCAATACAGTGAGTGACTGACTGTCTTCCAGCAGCTCAACTGCATCATTAACACAGCTGGATGATCCAGCAGTGACGATAGCAAACTGGACGCTACGTCCAGATTCCTGATGGAAACAGTAAAAGATGTCAAGTTGCATGACATCTTCAACAACCCTGCAGACAGAGCGCAGCACAGATACACCTGGTCAAGACCGGATAGGTCTGCCCATTCCAGGATTGACTACCTGTTTGTGTCCCGTGCTTTCATGGTTAGATCCACCAACATCAAGCCGGTGTTCTTCTCTGACCACTGGCCGACTGTCACTTACAGGACAACCAGTGGGTTGGCAGGGGGACGTGGAAGCTTAATGCTACACTGCTAACCCCAGAGAACGTTGAGGAAGTCAAAAGGGGTTACAAAGGTTGGAGAACCCTGTAACCCCTCTTTGAGTCTCCGGTGCACTGGTGAGAGGCGATCAAGGAGAACATCAGAGGTTCTTTATCTTCAAAGGTGTTCAGAGGGCAAGAGAGAGGGAGAGAGGGAAATGTCCCGACTCCAGAAAAGAATGCAAAATCTGCTCCAGCTGCAGTCGAGCGGGGTCGAGGTCAAGGAGGATCTCCAAGAGGTGAAGAGCCTGCAGGCCTCGCTCTTTGCCACAGAGGCCTCCAAGATCATCTTCTGGTCCAGAGTCCGCTCCGTTGAGCAGGATGAGACATGCTCGCATTTCTTCTTCCAAAAGGCACACAGAGAGCTCTGTGATCAGCAGTCTGAAGGAAAAGGATGGCTTGGTAACGTCTTCGCAGTCCGACATACGAAGGATTAGCAAATCCTTTTATGCTGGGCTGTACAATGGGAAGCCCACGGACAGCACGGCTTCCCAGTCCTTCCTGTCATCTATCACGGAGGTCTTAGATGACAACATGAGGGAGAGACTGGACAAACCGCGAACTCTGGATGAGTTGACAAACGCCATCAGGTCCTTCGAGACGAATAAAACTCCCGGAAGCTACGTCTTACCGGTCGAGTTGTATTTGGCTCTGTGGGACTGGGTCGGCCCAGACCTGCAGGAAGTAGATGAGAGTATGATTCTGGCTGGCAGCATGTCAGAATCCATGAGGAACGGCATCATCACCCTCATCTGCAAGCGGAAGGGGGAGAGGGCGGAAATCAGAAATTGGCAGCCCATCTTACTGTTTAATGTAGACGACAAGATTCTGTCCAAAGTCATCGGCAGTCGGGTCAAGTCTACTCTGGAGTTGGTGATACACCCTGACCAGACCTGTACTGTACCCGGCAGGAAGATCTCTGATAGTCTCGCACTACTCAGGGATACGATCGCCTATTTACGGGACAGGAGGGTGGACACCTGCCTCATCAGCTTGGACCATGAGAAGGCTTTTGACAGGATATTGCACACCTACATGATGGACGTGCTCTCCAAAGTGGGGTTTGGGGAGGGAATCTACATTTGTATCAAACTGCTCTACACAAACATCAGTAGTGCAGTCTCAGTCAATGGGTGGGAATCAGAAAGTTTCCTGACCCAATGTGGAGTCAGACAGGGCTGTCCTCTCTCCCCTGTCTTGTTTGTTTGCTGTATCGAACCTTTTGCTGAGTCCATTAGGAAAGATGTGGGCATAAGAGGGGTGACAATCCCAGGCAGCGGAGGCACTCAGGTAAAAACCTCCCTGTACATGGACGACGTCGCCGTCTTCTGCTCGGATACGCTGTCCGTTCGCAGACTGATGAGCATCTGTGACCAGTTCGAGCTGGCCTTGGGAGCCAAAGAAATCCACGGCAAGAGTGAGGCCAGGTTTTTTGGAAACTGGGCCAACCGATCCTTTGTCCCTTTCACCGTCAGGTCAGACTACCTGAAGGTGCTGGAGATATGGTTCGGAAGGGCTGGGGCATGCGCCAAAACCTGGAAGGAGCGAGTAGCCAGGGTACACCATAAACTGAGCATGTGGGAACAGCAATCTCTCTCCATTGTGGGTAAGAACCTGGTCATCAGGTGCGAGGCTCTCATGTTGTTGCTATATGTGGCACAGGTCTGACCCATACCCCACTCCTGCGCCGTGGCAGTCACCCGTGCCATTTTCCGCTTTATCTGGACATCCAAAATGGACCGGGTCCAGAGGAACATGATGTTCATACCTCTGGATAAGGGTGGGAAAAATGTATCCAACGTCGCCCTCATCCTGATGACCACCTTCGTGTGCGGCTGCATCAAGTTGTGCGTAGAGCCCCAGTACGCAAACACCACGTGTCACTACGTGCTGAGGTTCTATCTGTCCCTGGTGCTGCCAAGGATGGGTCTGGTCACATTGCCGCAGAACGCTCCATCCAGTTGGACCGTGCCATACCACCTATCCTTCGTGGGAAAGTTTCTGCGGGAAAACACCTTTGACCACTGATCCATCAGGAGTGGTCTGCATGGAACGTCTTCAAGGCACTACGGGAAAAGGAGATGGTGGATCCTGTCGGATGGTTCCCCAAGAAGACTGCCAAAGTGGTGTTGTGGGGAAGGAACAGTTGCCCACCTCCTTCTGGAATGTGTCTTTGCAAAGCAGGTGTGGAAAGAGATGCAGTGGTTTTTGTTGAGGTTCATCCCAAGCAGCTCTGTAACACAGGAGTATGTGCTCTACGGGCTGTTCCCAGGGACGCACACCAAGATAAACATCAACTGCTGCTGGAGGACCATCAATTCGGTGAAAGATGCCCTTTGGTCTGCCCAAAACTTGCTGGTCTTCCAGAGCAAAGAGTTGTTCATGACCAAGTGTTACAGCCTGGCACATTCCAAGATCCAGGACTACGTGCTGAGAGATGCACTAAAGCTTGGGGTAGCTGCCGCAAAGGTTCAATGGGGAAAGGCCACTGTGTAAGGGTCCTCCCGTCATAGTGAACTGAGGGGCTGGAACCTGTGTAAAACCCCTCGGGCTGTATGCACCAAAATATGGTTTTGCTGGGTAATGTAAATGCAGATGAACTGCAACAATTGTTTATTTCTGTTTGGTGCAAAAGTAAAATGGGAAAGGTAGTCAAACCATGGTTTACAAGGGAAATTAGAGATAGCATTAGATCCAAGGAAGAGGCATACAAATTCTCCAGAAAAAACAACAGACCTGAGGATTGGGAGCAGTTTAAAATTCAGCAAAGGAGGACCAAGGGATTGCTTAAGAAGGGGAAACAGAGTATGAGAGTAAGCTTGCGGGGAACATAAAAACTGACTATAAAACTTTCTATGGGTATGTGAAGGGATGAAGATTGGTGAAGACAAATGTAGGTCCCTTACAGTCAGAAACAAGGGAATTTATTATGGGGAACAAAGAAATGGCTGACCAACTAAATACATCCTTTGGTTCTGTCTTCACAAAGGAGGACAAAAATATCATACCAGAAATGTTGGGGAACACAGGGTTTAGTGAGAGGGAGGAACTGAAGGAAATCAGTATTAGTAGAGAAATGGTGTTGGGGAAATTGATGGGATTGAAGGCTGATAAATCTCCAGGGCCTGATAATCTGCATCCCAGAGTACTTAAGGAAGTGGCCCTAGAAATAGTGGATGCATTGGTGGTCATCTTCCAAGATTCTATAGACTCTGAAACAGTTCCTACAGATTGGAGGGTAGCTAATGTTAAATGTTAATTTAAAATGTTAATTTAAAAAGGGAGGTAGACAGAAAACAGGGAATTTTTTATTTATTTTTTTTTATTTAGAGATACAGCACTGAAACAGGCCCTTCGGCCCACCGAGTCTGTGCCGACCAACACCCACCCATTTATACTAATCCTGCAGTAATCCCATATTACCTACCACCTACCTACACTAGGGGCAATTTACAACAGTCAACTTACCTATCACCTGCAAATCTTTGGCTGTTGGAGGAAACCGGAGCACCCGGCGAAAACCCACGCGGCCACAGGGAGAACTTGCAAACTCCGCACAGGCAGTACCGAGAATCGAACCCGGGTCACTGGAGCTGTGAGGCTGCGGTGCTAACCACTGCGCCACCCTGACATGAATAGCAAAGACCAGTCAGCCTGACGTCGGTAGTCGGGAAAATTCTAGAGTCCATTATCAAAGATCTTAGAGCACTTGGGGAACAGTGGTAGAATCGGACAGAGTCAGCATGGATTTATGAAAGGGAAATCATGCTGGACAAATCTGCTAGAATTCTTTGAGGATGTAACTAGTAGAGTTGATGAGGGGGAGCCAGTGGATGCGGTTTATTTGGACTTTCACAAGGCTTTCGACAAAGTCCCACATAAGAGATTAGCGTGTAAAATTAAAGCCTATGGGATTGGTGGTAGTGTATTGCGATGGATAGAAAATTGGTTGGCAGACAGGAAACAAAGAGTAGGAATAAACGGGTCTTTTTCTGAATGGCAGGCAGTGACTAGTGGGGTACCGCAGGGATCGGTGCTAGGACCCCAGCTTTTCACAATATATATTAATGATTTAGATGAGGGAACTAAATGTAATATCTCCAAATTTGCAGATGGCACAAAACTGGGTGGGAAGGTGCATTATGAGGAGGATGCAGAGAGGCTTCAGGGTGATTTGGATAAGATGAGTCAGTGGGCTAATGCATGGCAGATGCAGTATAATGTGGATAAATGTGAGGTTATCCAATTTGGTAGCAAAAACAGAAAGGCAGGTTATCTGAACGGCTATAAACTGAGAGAGGGGAATATGCAACGAGACCTGGGTGTTTTTGTACACCAGTCGCTGAAGGTAAGCATGCAGGTGCAACTGGCAGTAAAAAAAGGCAAATGGTATATTGGCCTTCATAGCGAGAGGATTCGAATACAGGAGCAGGGATGTCTTGCTGCAATTATACAGGGCCTTGGTGAGGCCAGACCTGGAATATTGTGTGCAGTTTTGGTCACCTTATCTGAGGAAGGATGTTTTTGCTATAGAGGGAGTGCAGCGAAGGTTTACCAGACTGATTCCTGGGATGGCGGGACTGAGGTATGAGGAGAGATTGCGTCGGTTAGGATTATATTCGCTGGAGTTCAGAAGAGTGAGGGGGGATCTCATAGAAACCTATAAAATTCTAACAGGACTTGACAGGGTAGATGCAGGAAGAATGTTCCCGATGATGGGGGAGTCCAGAACCAGGGGTCATAGTCTAAGGATGATACGGGGTAAACCTTACAGGACTGAGATGAGGAGAAATTACTTCACCTAGAGAGTAGTGAGCCTGTGGAATTCGCTATCACAGAAAGCAGTTGAGGTCAAAACATTGTATGTTTTCAAGAAGGAGTTAGATATAGCTCTTGGGGCGAAAGGGATCAAAGGATATGGGAGGAAAGCGGGCCAAATGGCCTACTCCTGCTCCTATTTTCTATGTTTCTATGTTACATTGCAGGTAAAATGGTAGGGTGGTGAGGCAACTCACGTTCTGTATTGAAGGAAACTGATTTCTTTTGCACTTTCTGGAATGCCAACTTGGAACTGTTCGAACTGTTCTGTAATTTTTTTTTTACAGATTTTTATGAACAAAGTATATTTTTGCAAAAAATATTTTCAATCAATGGGTGGAAATCGGAAAGTTTTCTGATCAAATTTGGAGTCAGACAGGGCTGTCCTCTCTCCCCTGTCTTGTTTGTTTGCCGTATCAAATCTTTTGCTGAGTCACTCAGGAAGGATGTGAGCACAAGCGGGATGACAATCCCAGGTAGTGGAGACACTCAGGTCAAAGTCTTCTTCTACATGGACGACGTCGTCGTCTTCTGCTCGGATCCGTTGTCAGTTCACAGGCTGATGAGCAGAACCTCGGGAGACAAAGTAAATCACAGCAAGAATGAGGCTATGTTCTTTGGGAACTGGGATGACCAATCCTTTGTCCCCTTTACCATCAGGTCAGACTACCTGAAGGCGCTGGGGATATGGTGCGGAGGGGTTGGGGCATGTGCCAAAAACTGAAAGGAACAAGCAGTGATGATGAAACAGAAACTGGTCATGTGGGAGTGACGCTCCCTCTCCATGGCAGGTAAGAACCTGGTCATCAGGTGCAAGGCACTCTCACTGTTGTCTACGTGGTGCAGGTCTGGCCCATACCCCACTCCTGCTATGTGGCTTCACCCATCTTCCGCTTTATCTGAAGATCGAGAGTGGACCCTGTCCACAGGGACACGATGTTCAAACCTCTAGATAAAGGGGGAAAAAACGTACCCCACATCACGCTCATCCTGATGGCCACCTTTCGCTGTAGATGCATCAAGCTGTGCTTAAAGCCCCAGTACACAAACACCAAGTGTCACTACATGCTGAGTTTCTATCTGCCCCCGGTGTTACGAAGTATGGGGCTGGCCATGTTCCAATCAGTAGCACTGTGCTGTACCACTTATTCTTCATGGAAAAGTCCATCAGGCAGTTTTCCATACGTAACGTCACTGAGGCCCTGCAGGAAAAGGAGATGGTGGATTCTGTCAGATAGTTCCCGAGCAGACTGTCAAACTCATTTGGCAGAATGCCTGATCCCAGGACCTTCAAACAAGCACCAAGAAGTAGCTTGGCTGGCGGTGAGAAGTGCCCTGCCCATCAGATCCTTCCTGCACGCCCAGAGTCTCATCCCTTCCACATGCTTCCCTCGAGGCGGCTGCGGTGGGGAAGAGACCGGCCTCCAACTCCTTCTGGAATGTCCCTTGGCAAAGCGTGTCTGGAAAGAGATGCAGTGGTATTTGTCCAGGTTCATCCTGAGCAACTCCATAACACAGGGCTCTGTGCTCTACGGGCTGTTCCCAGGGATGCACACTGAGATAGACATCAATTGCTGCTGGAAGACCATCAACTCAGTGAGAGACACACTTTATTCTGCCTGAAACTTGCTGATCTTCCAGTGCAAAGATCGAGTGTTGCAGACTGGCACATTTCAAGGGCCAGGACTACATGTCAAGGGATGCACTAAAGCTTAGAGCAGTCACCGTAAAGGCTCAATGGGGAAAGGTTACTGTGTAAGGCCCTCCCGCTATAATATACTGAGGGGCTGGAAACCAAGTAAAACCCCTCAGGCTGAATGCACTAGTGAATTTTTGACATGAAATGTAAATGTACATTGTAAATATAAACAGTAAAGGCAAGTGTAGTGAGGCACCTCATGTACTGTATTGTAAGAAACTAATCTCACGTAATGTCAAATTTGAACTGTTATGTACTTTTACAAATTTTGTGACTAAAGTATACGTTTGAAAAAAATCCAACCTGCCCCCCACCAACCTGCCCCCCCGCAACCACTACCCACCTCCCCTCCATTCCTATTTGTCTCATTTTTATGAATCCTCATTCCTCAGAAAGTATTCTTTTCCCTGTTCCACACAGATAAGATCTGAATTAATTTGGGCATGGTCACAAAATTTAAACACATTAGCAAATGAAAATTAGCTGAGGGTAAATGCAAGGCCCAAACTGCCCAACTGCACTTGTAAATAATATACCATATGCATAACAGCAGTGCAAATGTGGCAAAACAGTGTGCCGACTGACATAACGTATATGTGAGTAATTTGTTCAAAATAGGTTTGTGGACATGAACATCATAAAAATGGCCTATAAAAACATACAAGTTCTGCTGCTAGTTCTATTCAAGCTGGGAAAACCTGCATTGAATTCCAAACATATCTGAATAATATTTTCTGCTCGAAATGCAGGACGATTATTGTTTTTTTGTTGAAGAACAAATTCCAATAGGTTTGTCACTAAAATGTTTCAAACACAATGTTGGTACTCTACCTGGGCACGCTTGCTAAATACGTGACAAGTTGTCGGAGGTCATCTTGTTTTATTCTATCATGATTACTCCGAGCTGGGAAAGTTAGGATCGGCCCACCTCTTTTATCACGTCCTCCTGCAATGAAATTATATTTTTCAATATGTAAGCCCTAAATAACTCAGCATAGTTCTACCATTGAATAAGAATTCACTTTTTTTCCCCCAAGTTTAATTTTGTAGATTGGACTTCAGAAATATTGGGGTCTGTCTTAGATCTCCCCTTGTTACTCTGCTCTACAGAGATGTCAGGCTGAACAGACTGGGAAATCCCAGTCGGCCTCCTTAATACCTGCTCAACAAGGCTCATTACAAGCCTAATTGCCTGTCTGCCTCGTGGAGGCAAGCAGCCTTCCCAGCCCTGACCGTGCATGGCATTCAAGGTCAGGAAGCCAGCAGAACGGGAAGCATTGTAATTTTCAGGCCCCGTCTGCCTCCATTCCCGACATCGGCAGGACCGATAATTCAGCCCATTGCTGACATAAAATGGCTGCCTTAGCCATATCAGCTGTTCATATAGCACTGGATTCCCCCCCTCCCCCCACCTCCCGGGAGGCGATCTACCTCTAGAAGGTGCTATAAATGCTGGGACTATGATGAATATGTAATTTAGGTGCACTGAAGACAGCTGGGTTGGTTCTCAGCAGCAATACACTGATGAATGAAAGTGCAATTTGCATGCTATGTTGGTGGTAAGTCTTCAATCCACTTTATGTCCTTTTGTATAGAAAAAGGGAGAAATAATATCTAAACTATAAGCATTTTTGCATGAGATATTTGAAATTTTCTTTTTTTAATTTTCTTCCCTACTTTCCTGAAAGTATTCACCCTTTCAGAGGTACAGTTACAAATGTGCCAAACATCACTGACACTGCACTCTTGTCAGTGAGCACTGGCAAGTTATTAAGTTAGAAGTAGCATTATAACTGAGGCCAATCATGACCTCATCTGATGTTTACATTCTTAGCAGGGCTTGCTAGATAGCAGTCAGGAGTGAGCATTCTGGACAATTCTCCTTCCTCCACAGGCACTGATGCAAATTCTATCACTCCGACTGCCACCCAGCTGAAATCAGTTTCTTCAATGGACTGAATCAAACCCGAGACCTTCTTGGTTTGTATAGCTTAACTAGTCACTGTGTAAAAGAGCTAAATTATCAGACAAGCCTGACCTCAATTTCTCTGAAGGTCCATAATTGTAAATGCTGTTAATTTAACATTATACCTACCTGATACAAAGGCAACTTTTTCCTTCATTATAGGCATCACATCAGATACTTTTAATCCATCATTTCTGAAAGGTCCTGCAAAACAAACATTTATATTTATTTATTTTGATAATCTTCAAAGTGTAGTCACTGAAGGAGATAACTAATCTAGGTGAAATCTATTGATAAGACCAATTAAACCCCCTGTGCATCCCACAGACTTCCTGTTTAATAGACTACCTTGAGTGCAGAGTAATCCATACTTGAATGGTCCTCCACAGGACCCAGGAGACTGATATTTTATACAGCTAGATATGAACACATAATAACATCAGAAAGGTGATCATTGAGAACTCTTTTGCTAGACACTATTGATTGCAGGCCATTTTTTTTCAGACTGATCAAGACCCATTTTTGTGCTTTTAATGGTTGCAATAAAACCCACCAATGAAAAGACAAATACAGCTTTCAACCAACCTCTGTAAAGAAATTGTATTAAAAAAAATCTATAAGCAGCTGGTGAACACTTTCCACAAGCATCTCCTTCAGCAGACTATGCCCATTTTACTTCCAGTTGGATGACATGTTAGTCTCCTGGGGTTTGCAGAGAAGCTCTTAACTAAGGATTGTTCTGTGTCATTGGAAATCTATTCAAAACAAAGCCTAGTCGCTACATAAGAGGTCCTTACTTCTCCAACAGTACTTATCTCATTTAAACTAAACAGATACAGTAACCTACACAGGAGCATTCTACTCAATTCTTAAACAAAGCAAGAAAATTAACACCTTGGAAGTGCTCTTGAATTTCTGCCTCCAAAATTCAAATGTAAACTTAAAATGAAAGACTAGCATTTACATAACCCCTTATCAGGTCCCCCACAAATGTCTCTAAGTACTTCTTATACAGTGAATCACTTTGAATGCAGTGATTTATTTAGAAAACAATGACAGCCATTTCATACACAGCCAAGATGCTACAATGAGGCTAATGAGTAGTTTCGCTGTTTTGGAGGTATTGGTTGAGACAGGGATGTTGGCCAGGATACAAGGAGAACCTGCTGCTGAATAGTACCATTGGATCTTTAATATCCATTTTAATCTCAGAAAGTTTTTAACATCTCATTCCAAAACAGAAAAAAAACTTCAGTGGTATATTCAAACCACAGCAAACATTACATCAAATGAAGGAAAGACATTTAAATGTTGTTTTCATTTTTATTTATCGTACCAAATGTACTCAATGATTCCATGTCATCCACAATTGCATTATTAAACCTTCCACCATAAGCGAACAATTACTTCTAGCAAGATACTTTACCATTGTAACAACATAGCAATACATTTATTTCTTTCTGAACTGAATCTGCTAACAATTTACATATTTCTGCTGCTGAATATGTCTCAATATGAAATCTACTTGCAGCGGGGTCTCTTTTATACCAACAGCAGAATTCAATGTAAACATCCTGGCAATCATATGCAGGACGTGGGCACAATTCACAAGTTTGTGGAGGGCAAAATCATCCATATTCAATTCAAATTCATTAACCATGTGCAAATTTGGCTTTCAAACCAAAATTGTTGAATGTTTGAATCATATTTTTGTCAATTATGTCAACCATTATTCATGCAAAAAAACTTTATAGTTCAACTCAAATGTAAAAGCAACTTTTTAATTCACCAAATTTGAATATGTAAAATAAGGACCAAGATAATGGTTTTGATTGTCTCACAAGTCTGTAAAATATTTAGTAGGGGTGGAGAGCAAATGTTGCCATGAATCATATGAATGAGGCTTGGATGGTTTGTGGAATCATCCAAACTCCCAGAATATGTTATGCTTTGAAAATACTCAGATTTTAAAATAAAATTTATACAATTCATCTTATGCATCATCAAAAAATTTTTGAACCGAAGGTTTTATATTAGTGTTTCTTTCATTAACAACAAACAATTACCATTATAACTGATGATTTTCTCAATGCACTCCATAATGTCAGCCGAGAAATATAAATCTCATCTACGGCGATAGAACACTCATACATATTTTGTGTAAATTGTGAATGCTAGCTTAAGTTTGCAACTCTCTCATTAAGCAATTAATGCAGTACAATATCAGAGAGCCACTAAGGGCTTTTAAATAAAAATCATTGACTCGCAAATGGTATTCACATTCGTAAAGGTTTTCATTCCAATCATATTACTCTGTTTTAAATAGTAATGGAGAATGCATCCAAATTATGGTTGTCAACCCTGGTTGGATGTACTCCTGGAAGTTTGATCATCAGATTTCTGATTGCACGATGTCTGATCCCATGGCACTTGCCCATAGTTTGCAAATGCTATTGCATTTACCCTATAAAGTTATCCACACATGCTAAACACTTCCTCCTAATTGTTTTGCTTGAGAGGAAATGCTTGGACTCTGTTTCTCCGTGACTGGAACTTGTAAAAGATGTTAATATATCCAATGAATCACTAAACGTCTGAAAACAGTCACATTAATTGAAAAACTATACCTATTTAAATAATTTTTGTGGAACTATCTGGCAGCTCTATTGCTGGCATATCTGGATTTCAAGGTGCAACCTGCATTAAAAATGTATTTTTCCATAACTTTTCAAACGATTGTGGAAAAGGAGTTTTCTCTTTTGAAACAAAACAAAATTACAAAAAGCACTGGAACTGGGTCTGGATCTCCTCCATAACTGGGTGATACACAGTTGAAAGAAAGAAAAAAAGACTTACATTTATATAGCGCTTTTCACGACCACCAGACATCTCAAAGCGCTTTACAGCCAATAATGTACTTTTGAAGTGTAGTCACGGTTGTAATGTAGGAAATGCAGCAGCCAGCTTGCACGCAGCAAGTTCCCAGAAACACCAAAGTGATAATGAACATTTAATCTGTTTCTTAATGCTGAATGAGGGATAAATAATGGCCAGGACACCAGGGATAACTCCCCTACTCTGCTTCAAAATAGTGCCATGGGATCTTTGATATCCAACCAAGCAGGCAGATGAGACCTCAGTTTAACACTTCATCCAAAAGACAGCACCTCTCATAATAAAGCTCTTGATTTTTGTGCTCAAGAGCTGGAGTGGGACTTGAACCTGGAAGCTCAGAGGTGAGTGCGACCAACTGAGCCATGGCTGATACTCATTTTCACTCTTTAAACCTATTTGGCAAGTAAAACTAAAGCAGAATTATGTATTTTTTATGGACACATATATAAATATATATATATACATGTATGAAGTGTAATTTTGTCACCATAAAGAGTACAAGGCTCATAAAAAAAACTCCCAGCTGTATTTGTGGGTACAACTAATCTAGTCCAGTTGCAGGAGTGTGCAAGAATGCTGTGGAATTAAGTATATTAATCTTTTTGCTGTCTTCAACTTTCCTAGAATCTTGTTTACACTTTCAGAAGAACTAATTTTCTTCACAGTTTCAAGGCTACATATTCCCTACTAATTTTGCTGCTTGTATATTTGATTTTTTTAGGAACCTAGGAACAAGTATAGGCCACTCAGCCCCTCAAACCTGTTCCTCCATTCAACTAGATCATGGCTGATCTGGATCTCAACTCCATTTGCCTGATCAGTTCCATATCCCTTCATAATTGCCTTATCTAACAAAAATCTATCAACATTAGTTTTAACATATTCAATTGACCTAGCCTCGACAGATCCTTGGGGGGAGAGAATTCAATACTTCCACAATCCTGATATCATTCTTGAATGGCCTAGCTCTGACCTCATAACATTGGGCAAGCTGGAGCTGCAAACCATAGAAATATGTGAAATAAAAACAAGAAATGCCGGAAATACTCAGCAGGTCTGGCAGCATCTGTGGAGAGAGAAGCAGAGTTAACGTTTCAGGTCAGTGACCCTTCTTCAGAACTGACAAATATTAGAAATGTAAAAGGTTTTAAGCAAGTAAAGTGGGGGGTGGGGCAAGAGATAACAAAAGCGCTGTTGATAGGACATGGTCACAGAGAATAACTGACCAGAAGGTCATAGAACAAAGGCACACAGTATGTTAATAGTGTGCTGAAAGACTAAGCGTTAGTACAGAGAGGGTGTAAATTGACTGTAAAGCACAAAGCACTCCAAGCACAAACATTAATTTTTTAAAAAACAGGAACAGTGGGTAGGCACAGTAGAAACAAACTAACCAAACTAAAAAAACTAAAATAAAATAATCAAATAAAAAAGAAAAAAGATAAAAAGAAAAAAATAACTAAACATAAAAAGGGGGGGGGGGCCCCATCATGCTCTGAAATTATTGAATTCAATGTTCAGTCCGGCAGGCTGTAGCGTGCCTAATCGGTAAATGAGATGCTGTTCCTCGAGCTTGCATTGATGTTCGCTGGAACACTGCAGCAATCCCAGGACAAAGATGTGAGCATGAGAGCAGGGTGGTTGTTGAAATGGCCAGCATCCAGAAGCTCAGGGTCATGCTTACGGACTGAGTTCCGCAAAGTGGTCACTCAATCTGAGTTTGGTCTCCCCAATGTAGAGGAGACCACATTGTGAGCATCGAATACAGTATACTACATTGAAAGAAGTACAAGTAAATCGCTGCTTCACCTGAAAGGTGTGTTTGGGAAAGTGAGGAGAGAGGAGGTAAATGGGCAGGTATAACACCTCCTGCGATTGCAGGGGAAGGTGCTGTGGGAAGGAGACGAAGTGGTGGGGGTAATGGAGGAGTGGACGAGTGTGTCACGGAGGAAATGATCCCTTCGGAATGCTGACAGGGGAAGATGAGTTTGGTAGTGGCATCATGCTGGATGTGGCGGAAGTGGTGGAGGATGATCATTTGGATCTGGAGGCTGGTGGAGTGGAAAGTAAGGGCAACGGGAACCCTGTTGCAGTTCTAGGAGAGAGGTGAAGGGGTGAGGGTAGAGGTGCAGGAAATGGGCCAGACACGGTTGAGGGCTCTGTCAACCACAGTGGTGGGGGGGGGGGGGATCCTCGGTTGAGGAAAAAGGAAGACATATCAGAAGCACTGTCGTGGAAGGCAGCATCATCAGAGCAGATGCGTCAGAGACGGAGAAACTGTGAGAATGGAATGGAGTGCTAACAGGAGGCAGGGTGTGAAGAAATGTAGTCGAGGTAGCTGTGGGAGTCAGTGGGCTTATAATGAATATTAGTAGACAGCCATCCCCAGAGATGGAGACAGAGAAGTCGAGGAAGGGAAGAGAAGTGTCGGAGATGGACCATGTAAAGGTGAGAGAAGGGTGGAAATTAGAAGCAAAGTTGATAAAGATTTCTAGTTCTGGGCGGGAGCAGAAAATGGCACTGATATAGTCATCAATGTACTGGAAAAAGAGTTGGGGAGGGGGCCTGAGTAAGACTGGAACAAGGCATGTTCGACATATCCCACAAAAAGACAGGCATAACTAGGACCCATGCGGGTACCCATAGCAACACCTTTTACTTGAAGTGAGTGGAGTTGAAGGAGAAGTTGTTTAATGTGAGAACAAGTTCAGCCAGGCGGAGGAGGGTGGTGGTGGATGGGGACTGGTTGGGCCTCTGTTCAAGGAAGAAGTGGAGAGACCTCAAACTGTCCTGGTGGGGGATGGAGGTGTAGACAGATTGGACGTCCATAGTGAAGAGGAGGCGGTTGGGGCCAGGAAACTGGAAATTGTCAAAATGACGCACAGTGTCAGAAGAGTCATGGAAGTAGGTGGGAAGAGACTGGACCAGGGGAGAAAAGATAGAGTCAAGATAGGAAGAAATAAGTTCAGTGGGGCAGGAACAGGCTGAAACAATGGGTCTGCCGGGACAGTCCTGTTTGTGGATTTTGGGAAGGAGGTAGAAGCGGGTTGTCCGGGGTTGCGGGACTATGAGGTTGGAAGCTGTAGAGGGAACATCTCCAGAGGAGATGAGAGCAGTGACAGTTCTGTGGACAGTAGCTTGATGTTCGGTGGTGGGGTCATGGTCCAGGGGTAAGTAGGAAGAAATGTGTGAGCCTGCCAGAGTTGTGCACATCAATTATTTTGAGGCTAAGGTTTTCACTGAAATGGAAAAATGTACATTTACCCAGCTTGACTGCATCAAATTGCATTGTGATGCATGTGTTCTGCAACTGCAAAGACTCCCAATGCCATACCAACTCTTCTCCCATTTCTCTTTCCACTATGTCCTTCCCAACAGCCACAGCCCCCCAACGAAGACACCTGAGAGGAGCAGTCCTTTTGAGGAAGCACCATCATGTGTTCCATCACTCCCAAGCACCAGCACAGAGTTTGACACATGGCTGGTTCAGAGACTGAGGGAGAGCAATCTGCATGTGATGATGCACCTAGCTAGCACAAGTGTGCAAGAGCATGTAGTGGTGCAGGGACAGCTTGGGATATCACTCACCAGAGGGTAAGGTTCACTTCTAACATTGCTGAGAATGACAGAGATGCAAACAGCAGGGGCCTTGCAAGAATTAAACTCTACTTAGCCACTTCACATAATTATTAATTATGTGAAAGAAATTCCCATCCAATGACACGTCAAGGCTGAATTCCTGCTGAGGCCAAGTTCCAATCACTTGATTTTTCGCACTCTATTGGTCTCTCACAGTTCAAAATTAATATCTTGTTACTCAACTCAAATTTATGTTGAATTAATTTACACCAAAACCAAGTGCCACAAGAAAATCTGCCAGAAAACAGCTAATTACACCAGCTATTTAACTGATAATCATGCTACTTATTTAACCAACTAGTTATCTATTAACAGCTCAAAGCAGCTCATAGTTAAGGGAACAAAGAAATGAGTTGAAACCGATCCTACTGGGCACTTCCTTGCAGTCAATTATATGGAGCCACTGAACGTAATATAAAATCACAGCATGTATTTTTATAATTTATTATGCCAGACTATTTTCTATTCTGACAGCTGTCATGCAAGGATTTTGGTATGATTTATATTAAAATGTTGGCTATGAAGGCTACCAGCCTGCAAGAGTAGCCCAAAGGGCCTATTAAGGCCACATGCTGACTGGCTCCATTGCAGGCAATGAAAAGTGCTGGTGTTTTTTCGCAATTTTTCTTATGGTGATTGGATTTTGGTGTAAATTAATTCAACACAGATTTGAGCTGAGTAACAAGATATTAATTTTGAACTGTGAGAGATCAATAGATCATGAAAGATCAAGAGACTGGAGTATAGCCTCAGCAGGAATTCAGTCTTGACGTGTCGTTGGATGGGAGTTTCTCTCCTATAATTAATAATTGTATGAAGTGGCTTAGTGGAATTTAATTCTTGCAAGGCCCCTGCAGTCTGCATCTCTCATCGTCAGCACAGCTAACAGCGAATCTTACCCTCTGGCGAGCAGTCTCCTGGGCTGTCTCTGCCACCACTACATGCTTTTGTGCACTTGTGCTAGGTGCATAGGAACATAGGAGCAGGAGTAGGCATTCAGCCCATCGAGCCTGCTCTGCCATTCAATATGATCATGACTGATCATCCACTTCAATGCCTTTTTCCCACACTATCCCCATATCCCTTTATGTCATTTGTATTTAGAAATCTGTCAATCCCTGCTTTAAACATACTCAATGACTGAGCTTCCAGAGCCCTCTGGGGTAGAGAATTCCAAGATTCACAACCCTCTGAGGAAAGAAATTTCTCCTCATCTCTGTTCTAAGCGGCTTCCCCCTTATTTTGAAATTGTGTCCCCTGGTTCTAGACTCCCCAACCAGCGGAAACATCTTAGCTGCATCTACCCTGTCTATCCCTTTAAGTGTTTTGTAGGTTTCATTGAGATCACCTCTCATTCTTTGAAACTCTAGAGAATACAGGCCCAGTTTCCCCAATCTCTCTTCATAGGACAGTCCTGCCATCCCGGGAACAAGTCTGGTGAACCTTCGTTGCACTCCCTCTATGGCAATAATATCCTTCCTAAGATAAGGGGACCAAAACTGCACACAGTACTCCAGGGGCGGTCTAACCAAGGTTCTATACAACTGAAGCAAGACTTCACTACTCCTGTACTCAAATAATCTTGCGATAAAGGCTAACATACCATTACCCTTCCTAATTGCTTGCTGCACCTGCATGTTAGCTTTCAGTGACTTATTGACAAGGACACCCAGGTCCCTTTGTACATCTACACTTTCTAATCTCTTACCATTTAAGAAATACTCTGCACATCTTTTCCTCCTACCAAAGTGGATAAGCTCACATTTTTCCACATATATTCCATCTGCCACGTCTGTGCCCACTCACTAAGTCTGTCCCCAAATCCCCTTGAAGCTGCTTTGTATCTTACTCACAACACCTAGTTTTGTGTCAAACACGAACTTGGGAATACTACATTTGGTCCCCACATCCAAATCATTGATATATATATATTGTGAACAGCTGGGCCCAAGCACTGATCCCTGCGGTACCCCACTAGTCACAGCATCATCATATGTAGATCCCTCTAAATCTCCAGTCAATTAGCAGGCCCCCCACCTGAGGCTGAAACACAGCCAAGGAATGGAAGTGGCCTGCAGGTGGCAACCTAGAAGGGGGCCAGCATTCCATCCAGTTTGGGTCCCCTAAATCCGCCAAAGGCATTGGGCCACAGCTGTGTCCACCGACTGTCCAATGGAGGGGCTGCCCCTTCATGATGACAGCCTAACAGTTGTGGCCTTTCTAACATTAATTTTTAAAATCTCTTGAGGCACCCTTCTCTTTCACCTGCCTACAGTGGCACTCTGACAGTGGGGCTGCCAATGTGCCAGTGCTGGAGGACCTCCTATGGGTCTTCCAGCTTCGGGAGCCTGCCCACCATCCTTAATTGCACGGCTAGCACACACCCTGGCCACTAATTGGTAGGGACCCGGAAATGCACCCGGCATCTGGGTCCCGTGTCTAGAACAAAAATCCAGCCCAACAGCTTCCCAGTGACTGATTCGCACAATAACAACATTCAGTTTTATGAGTTAAGAATGACTTTAGTGCATGTGAGAGATTTGGCAAACACCTTTTGAGATAAAATTATTCAGTAGATGCGTGGGCCCTGGTAGAATAATAGTGAGATCCTTAAATAAATTGTGCAACACTGTAGATGCTTGTTGACCATCATATTACATCACATGATCACTTTTAGACAACAGAGTGATTCCAGGGATAGGGCTCTAACATTGTAGCTCTGATTTTCTGACTCTGTTCCCTATGAGCACACTTTGCTGCTGGATATGTGAGATCATGGGATTACATCCGCAATGTCAATCTCCATCTCCATTAAGCCACCTGATCACTGAAGAAAAGGCATAGTAGGTCATAGGAGAAACGGAGCAGATGCTCCATGTGTTTGAATACAAGGAAGCACTAAGTGTGCTACTAAGCATTTTATAATTGTTGCACATTCACCACAGCCAAGTCAGGATAAAAACACCAATATACTTCTGCTTCGGCTTTACTATTCAAGCCCATGTAAACTTTAATCATACAAGGGAAACAAAAAAAGCTCCTCGTAAAGTTTTTTTTTTAAATCACTGTACCAGAAAATACAGTGATGGTGATGCATTTTTCATTGCCTACAATGGAGCCAAAAAACAGTCTTGCAACAAGTATTATTCACTCAGTTCTTTCAAAAGACTAATGTCAGACAGAAACATAAACTTTGCCAAAGGAAAGGCTGGATACATTCAAGATTCTTCAGCTCCTCTGTGACCAATATAAGGTACTAATTATTTTCTCAAATGTACCAAAGTATAATGAATAGAATTACTTAGAATGACTGTTAAATAGGAGCAATGGGGAAAATAGATTCAGAAATGCACAATGTCCAGTTTTCTTATTGAAATAACATTATATCTAAACATAAAGCCAGATTCAGCTCTGAACAAATGAATTGTGGGTCACAAAATTCAGTCTGTCTTTTTTAAAAATTGTTCTATTAGCAGAATGGCTGCCTGATTAGGTTTGACAAAATTGCAGGTCAGCAGGGCACTCTCTCAACAAGGTGTGAATGTGGACGATGCAACCTAATCTTTTAATAAAACTATTTCCAAATCACAAACAGAATTGAAATTCAAAAGCGTCCAACTATATAACCAACAGAACCAGGACTAGGGCAACAGCTGCTCTATAAAAATCAGGAGCCATCAAATAAAAGTTTCACTTTGCTTGATACAATGCATTATTTTTAGCATTTGAATAAAACGGAATCCAAAGCTGAATAGACTTTTACCTGCAGTAATTATAAACCAGCATGCATTCCTGATGAAAAATACTTTTCTAAAAGTGATTGACTAATGCTAAAATTCCTAAATATTGGTTAAAGTAATAAATACACCGGGCAAAAAAGACTCCAATTAAAGGAAAAGTTGCATACCTCAAACGCTAAAAAAAATTATTTCATAATCAACTAATGGAACCCATTAAATCTAACAGTTGAAATTAGAGATGATATGAACAACCTTACCTGTTACATCTTTCTTTTGAGCAGACAGCCAATGCACAAAAGAGTCATTGTCCTGTCAACATCCTTAAAGCCATCAGCCTTTGCTTGCTACATTTCTCCCTCCCTTTTACTGGTAGCCAGATTTAAAATCCACTTCCATTCGAACAATTTAAGATGTGTTCTGTATCAGATAGCTATGTCACTCAGTGAGGCTGGAAATCCACAGTTTCAACTAACTGGAAGTAAGATGTAATGTGACCGTAACTGAATTACCAGCAATAAGGCGGCTCCAGCAAATTGGCACATTGTGGAATAAACAATTTAGCTGTCTGCTTACCATGCACCAGCTTTCAATTAAACATTTGTAACTGCTAACAGGTTACCTAGCTGGTCACATACATAAAGAAAGATGCGTCAGTGCATATAATACCTATTTCTCTTGCACTGTTGACTTATCACAATTGGATTAGAACTCTTCCAACCCGCACAAAGAGTAGCAACGACTGATTTGCATGATTGTATCTCCTGCATAATAACTTCAATTAACTTGTGATTTAGAACATAACAGATAAGACTTTGCAAAGAGACTAAGACATGTCTTTTTATAATCTGATCTGCAAAGTTTTCTATATACAGTTTCTAAGTTAAATAACACATCTGTGGCAGCTGAGCCAAAATGACCAGCCCACCTTACATCCAGATTAGACATCTAAAATGCATGAGATATAGTATGTAAATTGTGAATTTGCTCTTTCATTTAGATGGACATATTAAAACACCCAGTGGTTCATAAATGCACTAAATTAAAACAGTGTTAAAAAAGTAAGATAAGACAGGTTAATGCATGACTGGAGAAATGGTGTGGGAGGGAGGGCTTCATATTCCTGGGGCTTTGGCAGCAAGAGGGGTCTGTACAAGATGGACAGGTTGCTCCTCAACAAGGTTGAGACCAACGTCTTCACCCGGAAGATAACTTGTAGGTGAGGATTTAAACTAATGTGGCAGGGGACGGGGTACCAGGATGAAGCATTAGAGAGGAGATACAAGGTGCACAGATGATTAGGAAAAACAAACAGCATTAGAATAATGAGTAACTCAGAACTAACAGGGATTAAACAGCAGTGGGGGAATATGACACAGACTAAAATGGGTTTCGAGTGCCTGTGCATGAATGCCCAGAGCATGGATTATGATATCGTAGCAATAATGGAGACTTAGCTCAAACAATGGGAGGGCTGGGCACTTAATATTCCTAGCTACAATGTATTTGGGAAAGATAGAAAAGGAAAAAGCTGGGGGGTGGAAGAATGTGGGGGGGTAGCAATATTGATCATAGACACTGTTACAGCACTAGAAAGGGACATTATATCTGAGGGTTTAAAGACAGAATCTATTTGGTTAAAGTTAAGGAAAAGTAGAAGAGCTATTACATTACTGGGTATAATTTATTACCACTAAATAATGAGCAAAGTTTCAGACAAATTACATAAAGAATTTGAAAATAGTGATAATATGGGTCTTTAATTATCTGAATATAGACTAGGATAGTATCATTGTAAAGGCCAAAGAGAAGAGAAATCCCTGAAATGTGTACAAGAGAACTTTCTTGATCAGTGTGTTTACAGTCCAATGAGGAAGGAAGCAGTACTGGATCTAGTTCTAGGGACTAAAGTAGAGCAAGTTGAGCTTGTTTCAAGGGAGAACATTTGGGAAACAGTGATTATGATATCATTAGGTTTAGAGAAGTTATGGAAAAGAACAAGGAAAATTTAAATGTGAAAATATTCAACTGGAGGAGGGATAACTTCAGTAAGGTGAAAAAGAATCTGGTACAGGTGAATTGGAATCAAAGATTGGCAGGTAAAACAATGAATGAGCAAAGGGAGGTCTTAAAAGAGATGTTTGAGGTATCGAGCAGACACATTCCCAAGAGAAAGGAAGGACAGCCAAAGCTAGAACTCCGTGGATGACTAAAGTTATAGAGATTAAAATGAAACAGAGGAAGGAATCTTATAATAAATAGCAGGTTCATAACTCAGTAGGAATCTTAGCTCAATACAAAAGGTATGGGGAAAACTGAGAAAGGGATTTTTAAAAAGTCAAATAGAGTGTATGAGAATCGATTAGTGGTTAACATAAAAGGGAACCCAAAACGTTTTATAAAGATAAATAGTAAAAGGGTAATCAAAGGAAGGGCAGGGCCAATTAGGAACCTAAAAGGAGATCATCTTGTGGAGGCAGAATCCATGGCTGAGGTACTAAACGAGTATTTGCATCAATCTTCACTAAAGAGGATGCTGACAACGTCACAGTAAAGGAGGAGGTAGTTGAGCAATAGGACAGGATAACATTGAATAAGGATTGTCAGCACTCAAAATAGAAAAATTACCCAATCTGGATGGGATGCATCCCAGCTTGTTGTGGGAAGTAAAGATAGAAATTACAGAAGCTGTGGCCACAAACATCCAATCCACCTTAGATATGGAAGTGGTGCCAGAGGATTGGAGGATTGCAAATGTTACACCTTGTTCAAAAAAGGGGGCAGGGATAAACCCACTAATTACAGACCAGTCAGCCTAACGTCACAAGTGGGGAAACTTTGAGAGACGGGAGGGAGACAAAAAGCAGGAAACTATAGACCAGTCAGCCTAACATTGGTTGTTGGGAAAATGCTAGAGTCCATTATTAAGGAAGAAATAGCAAGACGCTTAGAAAAGCTTAACGCAATCAAACAGAGTCAACATGGTTTTGTGAAAGGGAAATCATGTTTGACAAATTTGCTAGAGTTCTTCAAGGATATAACAAGCAGAATTGATAAAGGGGAACCAGTAGATGTAGTGTATTTTGATTTCCAGAAGTCATTCCATAAGGTACCACATAAAAGATTATTGCACAAGATAGGAGCTCACGGTATTTGGGGGTAATGTATCAGCAGGGACTGAGGATTGGTTAACTTACAGAAGACAGAGAGTCAGATTAATGGGTCTTTTTCAGGTGGGAAAGACATAACTAATGGAGTGCCACAAGGATCAGTCCTAAGGCCTCAATTATTTACTATCTATATTAATGACTTGGAGGAGGGGGCAGAGTGTAACATATCCAAATTTGCTGATGATACAAAAATAGGTGGGAGGGCATGTTGTGATGAGGACATAAGGAATCTGCAAGGGGATTATAGATAGGTTGAGTGAGTGGGCAAAAACTTGGCAGATGGAGTTTAATATAAGGTGTGAGGTCATGCACTTTGATAGGAAGAATCAAAAGGCAGACTATTATTTAAATTTAAATGGAGAGAGACTTCAAAAAAGTGCAACACAGAGGGATCTGGGTGTTCTTGCGGCATGAAACACAAAACGTTAGCATGCAGGTGCAGCAAGTAATTAGGAAGGCAAATGGAATTTTGGCCTTTATTGCTCGGGGGTTGGAGTTTAAAAATAGGGAAGTCTTGTTACAACTGTACAGGGTGTTGGTGAGGCTGCACCTGGAGTACCGTGTACACTTTTGGTCCCCATATTTAAGAAAGGATATACTGGCATTGGAGGCAGTTCAAATAAGATTCACTAGGCTGATTCCTGGGATGAAGGGGTTGACTTATCAAGAACGGCTAAACAGGTTAGGCCTTTATTCATTAGAGTTTAGAAGAAGGAAGAGTTATCTTATTGAAACGTACAAGATTCTGAGGGAGCTTGACAGGGTTGATGTTGAGAAGATGTTTCCACTAGTGGGGACATAGTTACAGAATAAGGGGACACTCATTTAAAACTGAGATGTGAAGCAATTTCTTCTCTCAGAGGGTAGAATTCTCTACCCCAGACAGTTGTGGAGGCTAAATCACTAAAAGTAATTAAAGAGGAGGTAGATAGATTTTTGAAATATCGGGGAGTTGAGGGCTATGAGGAGCTGACAGGAAAGAGGAATTGAGGTCTGGGGCAGATCAGCCATGATCTTATTAAATGGCGGGGCAGGCTTGAGGGGCCAAATGACCTACTCCTGCTTCTATTTCTTATGTTTTTATGTACACCGGGTGCACCTGGAGTGCGACCTAGTTTTGGGACCGGTGACTGCAGGGGTTGTCCCTCGTTTGCCTGTGGACAGGGTTGACCTGCTCCTAGGTAATGATCTGGATTGGGGTGAAGGTGGTAGCCCCCCCCAATAGTGAAAGAAAGACCACAGGAGGTCAGAGAGACAGGGCAGTGGCAGGAGACAGTCCCCTGCAGTTTCCCTGAATGTGTAGTGGATCAGACCATGAACAAACCAGCTCCCCCAGAGGAGACTGAATTAGCACTGCAGACAGATGACCAGGTCTGTCTGGCTGAGACTTTCTTTGGAAAGTTAGGAGACCCAGGGAATGAATTAAACGGATTTTCCCTCGGTGATGCTCAGCGAGCCGACCCAGTATTGTGAGAGTTAGCACAGGCTTCCCAGTATGAAAGTGAAGCAGAGGGAGTCCCTGATTGCTACTATTTAAAGAATGAGGTACTGATGAGGAAATGGAGTTTTTCTCACAACCTGAGACCAAGGAGTAGACAGTAGTTTGCCAGCTAGTGGTGCCGCAGAGGTATCGGAGAGAAAAATTAAGAAGGGCCCACGAGACTACAGTGGCTGTGCATGCTGGTATACGAAAGACCAAAGCCCTCAGAAGACAGCAGTTTGACTGGTCAAAACTCCACAAAGATGTGGTGGAGTACTGCAGGAGTTGCCACCTGTGCCAGGTTGTGGGGAAACACCAACCTACAGTGAAACCTGCACCCCTCAGTCCTGTACCGGTGTTAGGAGGACCCTCCAGCAGAGGACTGGTGAACTGTAAGGGACCCCCGCCGAGAACAAAAAGGGACAGGCAGGCACAAGGTTGGCAAAAGGTTAGACAGAGAAGGGGAAAAAGTGACCAAGACGGCAGGTTATAGGAAGTTGGGGAGGAATCCCGGATGAAAATCCCTACTGTCCGGTCAGCCAACCCCGAAAAATGTGAAAAGTTAGACCCACATCCTCCTATGTCAATGCAGAGACTAGAAACACCACTATCACCGTCCCCCCACCCGCCACCACCCCATTCCCAGAGTTGCTAACAGCATTTACAGGAACCTGCAGAGACAAAGAAAGACCTCCAGGGGGAGAAAAACTGTGAGGGCGATGCCTCACCTAGTCAAAGTGCCACAGGGGAGTGGATTAGAGTCTGCACAAATACCAGCAAGAAGTCGTGTCCTCTGTGACAAAGGGGATATCAGCAAAGAATCCTCCCCCACAGTCGGAAAAGAAGCAAACCACCCATCCCCTGAAGTCAAAAGCCTTTGCATGACTTAGCAAAGCACTGAAAGAGAGTTCGGAATAGACCCGCCCACTACTGACTGTTTTTTTAAAGAAAATTACCTCTGCAGGAACAAAGACCCGAGGCAGCCATGGAAAGGGGCAAACAGAAGAGAAACTTCCCCAAAAAAACCACATGTTTATTGGGATGCCAAAGGGAGGCAACTAAAGCAACACTGGCACCAAGAGAAGACAGGCTGTAATAAGTTTTAGGATTTATGAATGAATGGGAATGAATGATAGAAATGCATGTTTTTTTTCTGTATCTTTTATTTTTCTTTCGATCCTTTTAATGAAATACGCTTTTCTCAAATTGCATTTCATTCCGCTGGGTGTGGAGTTGTCATGCTAGGCCCCCACCTGCCAAGAATGAGGCACATTAACTTCGTCATGAACATTGACTTTAAACTGTTACTGGAGTGAGGAAGACTTGTTGAACAGATCAGCCGTGGCTGGAAAAGACATTTGCAGACCAACAGACAGTGTTTGGAAGAACAAAGCAGCCATTCCCTGACATTCAACCCACAATGAACTTTTGATCACCAGACGTTGATGGTGGGGGAGCTCGCATTCCAGGTTGACAGCAAAGATGGCCAAATACACAAACGGGCATGGCCAAACCAGCTAGTCACGTGACCAACCTGCTGGGAAACTTGAGTTTTTTGGAATTTGTACAAACAGTTTGGGCAGAAACCAGTTTGCTCCTGGACTGAGAAGATCTCTCTCCTGTCTGCTCCCATCTCTTTTTCACAAGCCTCTGAATCCACTGAAGACACATGAACCCCAAGAGAGAAAAGTCTTCTGCAGCTAACAAAGTTTAAGAATAATACCGGGCCCCAACAAAAAGCAAGATCTACTTACAATCAAGAACTCCACAGTGAGCTTGAAGAACTGTAACAACAATTGTTCAGATATTGCCTCAAACCTTTCCACTTTATTTTTCTTCTGCTCTTTTCTGTCTCTATTTGCATGTGTGTATCGCGTATGCATGCTAGCGTGGTGCACATGGTGTATCCATAGGCGTTAGCTGAATTAGAGGTTAAGTTTAATAAATTTCAACTTTTCTTCTTTAAATCTATGAAGGCCTGCTTGTGCTGGTTTCTTTCCCTTATAATTGGAAAGCGGTGAACAAGGATTCACCAAGGGGGAACTAAAAAACCCTGTTACAGTTAGAACAGGTGAAGGCTGAAAGGGAACCCTAGACCTCTTTCTTCACTGGTCGTAACCACTGCCTGAATGAAGGTGGAAGCAGATTCAATAACAGCTTTCAAAGAGAAATTGGATAAATACTTGAAAAGGAAACATTTGCAGAGCTATGGGGAAGGAGCAGCAGAGTGGGACTAATTGAATAGCTTTTTCAAGCAGATAACACGAGCACGACAAATGGCCTCCTTCTGTGCTCGATTCAGTGAAATTGCATGCCATTCTCTATAACTGGCCTCAGATAATTTTACAAGACGAGTTCAGGGACAGCTTATATGATGCAAATGCTTATTCAACCTGTGTAACTGATAAACAAGCTGTGCATATGTAGCCACATAAATGGCAAAGTCAGTCTCTGGAATGCTTCAAATACAGTGGTGCATGAATAGAAAGTCTGAAGTAAGTATTTCCTCATCAGAGGTAAATTACAAATGTAGATGATTCACTTGGTAATAAGTAGTCAACAAAGTAAGAGATAAACCCCGTTGGGATTATAACATTGACTGTAATGAAATTCTCACCTTTTTCATCTTTGTTTTTATTTCTTCCCTTCAGATTCAAAAAAGAAATACTTAAATTTAAGTAGTGTCTTATGTCATCAAAACGTCTCACTATTAACTACTTATAGACAGCAATGTCATGTCGCCATTTCCACCACCTCCAGTGTGACCCAACCTAAATAATAATCCCCCACCACTCGGTTTTCAGCATCCCGAAGACACAGTTCCATCCATGCCAACCTGATTTACTGCTCCACCTATCAGCTTCTCACTGGCACCTTCACATGCAAGCACAGAAGATGCAACACCTGCCCATTCACCTCTTCCAACCCACTGTTCAGGGCTCCAAACACTCCTGTGTGAGATAACAATTTACATGTACTTTCTCCAACTAAATACACTGTACTCACTGCTTATGGTGTGATCTCCTCATGTCAGGGAACATCTCCATTTTGCCCACGTGTGCAACAGTACTGAGAAAATACCTGCTTGCTAATCATGAACCACTGTATCAGAAGCATTCCAGAGACTGACTTTGCCACACATACATGGTTATATATGCATGGCTCATTTATCAGTTCCACGGGCTTTATAAGAATTTGCATCATGTAGGTAAGCTCCTTATTACTTGCCAAATCAATTCTCTGCCCCATGCCCATTATGACCTCTCTGTATTTAGCCTTCCGTATTATTCCAATGAAATTCACAATAAGCTCAAGGAACAGTACCTCATTTTTCAACTTGGCATTTTGCAGCCCTCTTGTCTTAATATTGACTTTAACACCTTCAGATTTTAAATACTGCTCCCTTTGGGCGGAATCTTCTGCATTTAGGCTAAAAGCGTGAGTTGGGACCATTTCTGGGTTCTAATCCTGCTCTGACTGTCAGGGCACCTGCCTGTGAGAGCTTCCCGGAGGTGGCCAATGAACAGGCTGCCTCTGGTGGGTCCCTGAGGTTGCAGCCCAATCAAAGGACCTTCAGCCTTGGAAGGATGGCAGCCCCACTGCCAGAGGTGGGTGCTGGCACTGTCGGAGGGGGAAATGTGAGGGCGTCTCTAACTTGAGGCACCCTTTGAAGATGGTTGGACGTGTTTGAAAAAAACTCTGGCCACAGCTGCAAGGTCACCCTGTAGAGAGGGAGCCCCTCCACAAGATGGCTGGCAGCTGTGGCCCGCTGATGCCTGCGACTCCCGGTGGTGATAGGGGTTAAAACGCGTGGCTTTGCGGGCCCCCAAAGCTAGCTGTCAGCAAGCTGCCTCCAGACACCTGCTGCGCCTGGCCCTTAGTGGGGGATCTGTACGCCATCAGAAAGATCCTGGGCATTTAATTATGCAGATTGGCTACTGCCGCTGCCGGGTGGGAAACCTCTCCAGGTGCTGACCCACCTCCGGGAAGAGCACTGGAGGCGGGAATACGTCGGTCCGCTGACCTGAAGCATCTTTCTCTGAAATTCCTCCTGATCCCACCATGAAGCCCAACCCCATGGAATAAAGAAAATTCCGCCCATTATTTTTCTGGTTGTAAGTGATGGCAACGTGTAATGTGTGTGCTGGCATTTCTGGGGAAGGGGGATGGAGCAAGTTGCTACTAGTGGTGGGACCCACTTCGGAACACCAGTGGCAGGGTGGTCTGCATCCTTGGTGTTGTCCTGCTTTTTCCATAAGATCATAAGAAATAGGAGTGGAGTAAGCCATTCGGCCCCTTGAGACTGCTCCACCATTCAATAAGATCGTGCCTTATTTTTATTTTTTATTTATTTAGAGATACAGCACTGAAACAGGCCCTTCGGCCCACCGAGTCTGTGCCGACCATCAACCACCCATTTTATACTAATCCTACACTAATTCCATATTCCTACCACATCCCCACCTGTCCCTAGCACCTACCTACACTAGGGGCAATTTAAAATGGCCAATTTACCTATCAACCTGCAAGTCTTTGGCATGTGGGAGGAAACCGGAGCACCCGGAGGAAACCCACGCAGACACAGGGAGAACTTGCAAACTCCACACAGGCAGTACCCAGAATTGAACCCGGGTCGCTGGAGCTGTGAGGCTGCAGTGCTAACCACTGCACCACCGTGGCGCCTCTTTCACCAGACTCCCTAGCTTTGCTGATTTTTCATTCTTCCCTTTCGAAACACCTCTCTTTAGCTATTCACACACTCTGTGTCTCTTTACATCTTTGATTTTTCTCATTATGCCTCCTGCTAATGTCACTTCTGTCATTTATCCATTTCCTGTTCACTATCCAAGTAATTCATTTCGTTTCCTGTGTATGCTTTCTTTCATTTTCCTTTCCCCCTCTCCCTTGTTCTGTTCCTTTATGACTGCTGCTCCTCTATAATATTTTCCAGTCCTGAGGAAAGATCGTAGACCTGAATAGTTGACTAACTGCCTTCTGTTTCTCCATAGGTGCAACCTGATCTGCTGAGCATTTCTAGCTTAGAGAGAGAGAGAGATACAGCACTGAAACAGGCCCTTCGGCCCACCGAGTCTGTGCTGACCATCAACCACCTATTTATACTAATCCTGCATTAATCCCATATTTGCTACCACATCCCCACCATTCTCCTACCATCTACCTACACTAAGGGCAATTTACAATGGCCAATTTACCTATCAACCTGCAAGTCTTTGGCTTGATGGGAGGAAACCGGAGCACCTGGCGGAAACCCACACGGTCACAGGGAGAACTTGCAAACTCCGCACAGGCAGTACCCAGAACTGAACCCGGGTCGCTGGAGCTGTGAGGCTGCTGTGCCACTGTGCTGCCCAACTGTTGCTGTTTTGAAAATAAATGATATTTTTGCACAATATTGTTTATCTAACAGGCTCAAAGCATTATATGAACTGAAGTCTGCATCATGTTTGGCGTGATACAATATTCCAGTGGTGGCATGAGACCTCATAACACACAAGCTGCAAATCAAAGTTGAGAGTTGGTTATGCTAATTGAATTCTACCATTGTAACATTGCCAGATCACACACAATGCTACATTTAGTTCATGGAGAGCCAAGACTTCTATTTTGAAAAGGAAAAATAAAAGTAAAAATAAAAGAGATATATTTAAGAGCTCACTTTATAAAATTATTAGGACTAATTTGCCCTACAGAAGTTAGCTTCTTCTGAAGTGATCATATTAACGGCAACCATAGAAAATACAAAATGTGTCACTAAAGAGGAAAGCATGGCATCAGTAAGGACAAAGAATCAAAGTCTTACTTTGTAGTACCTTAATCAGATTTTTTACCCTTCCACAAAAAGGAACTAAGCAATGTGGCAAAAACACAGTGAAATACTGGAATACTACTTTAGAACAAAATGGCATTGTTGCTACATTTGAAGAACCAGAAAAATAAATTCCAGTACATAAATGAGTTTGCTGGAATAGGGCAAACATATGCTTCTGTGTCCTGCTTTCAAATCAAGCACCAGTAATAGCTGTAAAGTGCTAATTGTGGCTACTGAATATGAAGTTTATGAAACCTTGAGACACCCAAATTTAAAAGTCCCTCTCTAAATGTCGACTAAAAGCAATGAGTAATATAATTCCATGCTACTCCTTTGCTGTGATAAAAGGAAATGTATTCATGACAGTAATCATACACCAGAGGGCACCCTGAACAAAAAGGGTGAGGTGATGGATGAAGGATGAGCTGGCCTTGCAAGTGAGATGCATGAGGAGACAAAGAGAATGATGTCACAGAATAAAGGCGACAAAGCATTAATGACAGAGGAGGAGAGGACAGGATGCATTTGAAAGAAGAAGCAGGTACTTAAGGAACAAGAAATGATAACACGATACATAGTTATAGAGAAAAGCTACATAGTGGAAGAAGAAAATGAACCTGTTTTCCTAATACAGTTTTCATTTGTAAACATTAAATGAGATTACTGGATAGACAGTTTGTACTGTGTAAAGAATAATAGGAACAGCTAAAGTACTGAAGTATCACAAAACACAATAAAAACACATTATGTCTTCTAGTAGAGCAGTTGGTAGCTTCTCACAATGGGAGAAAAAGGAACTATAATGAGATTTTGCAAGGCGAAGCACAGCCCATCAATCTCCCAGCCTCTTGGGTGAGGTGTGCAAGCTGCTACATAAGCAACCCTTGGGAAAAGCAATGTTATCAACCATTGATGGTAACCCATAGCAACACATCCTGCTCTGTGCTAAAAATCGGGTCAAATATGACCATGATGAACAGCATTTCTGGCAGACTCCCTTTAAGAAGAAATACATACTATTTACTGATCAGCTGTGAGCATTATGCTTTTTTAAACTGTAAGAAATGGTCATTTTTTGTGTTATATGGTTTACACAGAAAAACATTCATAGCACAATGAGGATACACACATACTATACCCTTAGGCATAGCCAAAGATAATATAATGAATCTGGTTTATAGAAGATGGTTACGATCTGTTGACAGCAGAAAGGACAAAGACCACATTGTTTAATTAATAGTGAGACAACATAGGATCCATCCTTATAAACTACACTACAGACTGCATTTATCTCAAGTGACACAAAATACAATACAATGCTGTGTTAGTTTTGTTTAGTTTAGAGATACAGCACTGAAACAGGCCCTTCGGCCCACCGAGTCTGTGCCGACCATCAACCACCCATTTATACTAATCCTACACTAATCCCATATTCCTACCACATCCCCACCTGTCCCTATATTTCCCTACCACCTACCTATACTAGGGGCAATTTATAATGGCCAATTTACCTACCAACCTGCAAGTCTTTTGGCTTGTGGGAGGAAACCGGAGCACCCGGAGGAAACCCACGCAGACACAGGGAGAACTTGCAAACTCCACACAAGCAGCGCCCAGAATTGTACCCGGGTCGCTGGAGCTGTGAGGCGGCGGTGCTAACCACTGCGCCACTGTGCCGCCCTAAATTATCATTCTGGCGTAGCCAGAGTGATATAGCTCAAAAATCCAACCCAATGTATCCAGCTTCTAAATTTTGCTCACTGACAAGCAAACAATGATTTTCATCTACATAGTAAATCTGAGGCTGGTCAGCAAAATGCATATGCGAGTGCAATATACATATCCATTCTGTACCTTCAGACTGAGACGGGAGACATGCTGTTGAATTTCAGGAGTACAGGAGATGGGAAGGAAAAACTTGATGGTTGGGGTCAACTAAAAAGGTCAGAAAGAATGCCAGTCTCCAAAAAGATTTTTTTAAATCAAACATTTGCTCACAATATGGAGCTCCAAAAATGTACTATTTTTAAAAGTCTGCTTCTGTTGAGAGCACGTTTAGTATTACAGAAATACTTAATTTGATTTTTTGGGGGGAAGTTGGGGGACCAACTACTGCTCCCTGAAGTAGGGGATCAACAACTGGCAATGTGGGAAGGAGGTCCATGGTGGACTATGAGTACAGCAGGTTTGATAAGCTCAATGAGCTTTTCTCACTCTGGATTCTCATGTTCTTAATGCTAACTCAGGTGGAAATGTGATGCTGAAAATCTTCCCCAGGGCACATGCCAGCTTGCACACCTCCAGTGATCCCCACATCTGCCATTTAGCAGCATGGCACACATAGTTCAACTGGGCATACTGCTGCACTGCCAAACCTATATATACCAGGTTCCACTGAGGGCTGGGGAAGTGGGAACTCCCAACATTGGTAGTCCCCACTTCCAGCCCTCCCCCTTTCTACCCCATTGGCTCTGTTTGGGGTATCTGGAGATTCCGCCCAAACAGGTAAATTGGGAACTCCAACTTATGAGGGGATCTTTTTTCCTATTGATCTATTACATCCTAAATTGCAATCTTTCTGGTAAACCCCTGCTGAAGTTGCAGTAAGAATATGCCAGGTTGGACAAGAATTTCCAGCGCCTTTGTGCTTAGCCCTTAGTAACCTCTAGAGTACAATTCAAAATAGTAAGTTTGAATTGCAAGTACACGATGACTACAATTGATAGTTTCTAAACATCTGAGGAAATGACAAATGCAAGAGCATCTGGTACCTGTGAGGTTAGTTCCATTCACATCTGTCACTTATTACAGTAATTTTTCATGAACATGATAATCCACCAACAATAATGTTCCAGCACTGAACTCTCAACTGGGAAACTATTCACGCTCACAATTTCTCCACATAGAATGTTTCACTGGTTATAATCAGGTCATATAACGGACAAAAAAATCCCACACGTATTGGAGGAGTGGGGGAGGATAAGGTAGAGGGCAGTTGTAACTATCATAGTTATACAAGTGCAATATTTGTAAATTTACAGTAGCAAACGGGTAAAACATTAATACAATGCTTCTATAATTTTCCAATGTATTATAAATATGAAGAGGCAATGTATAGGCTTGTGGAGCATTTTTATTGTTGAATGATATGAAGTTGCAGTTTTAGTTTAAGGTACAGAGTAAATAAATGGCTGAATTTGCTCCTATAAAAGTACTGATTCAGCTGGCTCTCCTCTCCCCATTTTACAAGCCTCATTAGTTTCCCTTGTGCCACTCTATTCTCCAAAAGGGACAATAGGCATATGGCCTATTCCAGGCCTCTGTTAAAGCCATTCTGAGCTGGCTAATAAGACACATTAGGATATATGTAACTAGTCTGAGTTGCTTCACCCTCTGATATTTCCTTTCTCTCAAGGCGACAACCCATATCCTTGTGGCTTCTTCCCATGCTATCCAGTTAATGAGAGAAACTCTAGGGAAATCATAGGTACAAACCCATGTCGTACCACACTGCAATGATGTGCATCTATGCACTAATGCATTTACTACTAGGCCATCTATTGGTACAGTTTCATAAACTCTGGTAGTATCACTCCGAAGCCTGCTTTCTTGTCAGGAAATCAGCCACACAAGCTGTGTGCTGCATGGAATTTCTCTCCATCAGGACTAGCAATAAAAAAACTTTTGAGAACAAAATTCTGTCTTCACTAATTTTGCTGAAAAAGTGTAACCATAACATCGTGATTCACCACATTATACTTGCATTTATTTTTTCTGTAAAATTAGAAATGAAAGAAATTTCACCCCTTAATACTACTAAATTGGAGATTATATAACATTTAAAAGGAAAATGGTGAATGGCCAATCAGTAAAGGAGAGGTGCTTTTCCATGGTAATGAAAGAAACACTGAAGGGGTGTCATATCCAGGAGTAGCATCTTCTCTCCTTAGTGTATTGAGGTGCCTCTCCTTCACTGGTTGGCATTCACCATTGTTCTTTGAAATATCCTGACAACAGCTTGTTTAATCACCCCATTGTTCATGTGATATGGTATAGAATGTAATGCCAGGAAGATAATAAATTAGAAAATTGAAGGGAAGAGAAATTCAAACACAATTAAAGGCATGAATGCTAATATATCAGCTGAGAGACAGTTGTATATTTCTTATGCTAGAGTCTGCCCTATTCACTGAGTTTTAGCATAGTGCCTACAGCTGTCTTTTAAGAGACTTTTTTTTCTAATAAGCAACATAATTGAAACAATCCATATATCTTCAAACTGGGGTCCCTGGACCCTACAAGGCCCATAAGGCCATCGGATGGGGTTTTCAATGGTTGCAGATTTCTACCCAACAGTTGTCAAATTACCACATTTTTTGGATTACTGGCATGTTATTTCAGTTACTGTACAGTAATAAAAATGTTTTACTACAATATTTTCCTTTGGGTAGCTGGCACTATCTTTTGAAATTTAGGACTGGGGTTCCCCAGGAGTGTGGAGGTTCCTCCACACAAAAATATGAAAACTTTTGAAATACAGAGTGTATTAAATTACTTACTAACCTTTACAAAGTTCATAAGATGGGTGGAAAATATGAATTATATCAGGCTCGTAGTGCAATACAGAATGTTGCAATGAACAACAACAACACAAAAGGGCCAGCCACTACATTAATATTGCATTGTCGTCTTCGGCTTAATGCAGTAGACTACCAATATCTTTATACCTTTATCTCCTTTACTTAGCAGCTATCATTTAGGTAATAAAGTTTGATTAACTCCTGCAACAATGTCTGGTTTTGCTGCCCATGACGAATTCTGCACCATAAAGTCCAGGCAATCAATGTGCCACAAGGGAACATGTGCATGGCTATTCTCTCTAAAGCACCGATCCCAGCTCAAAATAACATCATCTGTGAAAGCCTGATGTCAGAACCATTCATTTGGAACAGACATCTCCACAATACGGTAGACTGCAAGCAGTAATTATATTAATAATCGTTGGTTGATTACAGCACAAGTAACAATTGTTCTTAGGCCCTTGGCACTCCAAAGAGTTGCCTCCTACAATGGTTGGAAAATGGGTGACTGTTGTCTCAAGGTGCCAGTTTAAGTTACTGGAAAAACGGAGCTGAACATAACCTCTTGTTTCAAAGGGTCATCAACATATATGCTAGCAGTCAGTGTTTTCGGGTCCCATTCAGTATATCATCATTTGCTGACACAAACCATGAAACCAGGGCCACTTCTCCACTCCCTGATCACTCCTCCAAAGAGTTTTAGCACCAGCCAAAACTGCTGTTTCTCGTTGTGTTGTTGCTAACACTAGTGGCCCAGATCAGTGGTTCTCAAACTTTTTTGGTTGAAGCGGCCCTTTGCAAATAGGTTACTAATCATGGACAGCCCTCCCTCCTCCTGCCCAACCCACTAAAATAGGGAAAATGATGCTCCACACAAAATTATATTTTGGTGCCTTTTCTTTGAGTTTAAATAGGTAACACTTAAATATTTTTTAAAAACTCTCCTCTTTTGAACAAAGCTGAGCTCACCTGGTGCACACCACCAGCCTTGGTAACTGCAGGTCTACCTGGAGATCTTTGTGCCACTCTCAGCAATCATTCCTCAATGTGCACTCCCCTCCTAGGTGAGACATCTACCCCACTCTGCACTGCACAGGTGGCACCCATACTCTGCTCTTGCCTCTGTTTGCCGCTCCTTTGCCTACTCTTGACCGTGACACTCCCACCTTCATCACAGCACCCTCAGTGGTTGCCCAGGTTGCTGAATTGTAAGGCCCTGCTCAGTAAACACCTTCTCATTATTTCGTAGAACTCCTGGAAAATGTCTACAGAACCCCACACACCTCCCCCCGCCCCACCACGGAGGGCAGTTTGAGAACCACTGGCCTAGATTGCAGTTTCTGGAATATGGAGGGGAGTAGCTCATTCTGTCTCCATTATACAGAAGCAGCAAACAAGAGCATTTAGCACTGAAATCATGCTAAAAATAAAAGCCAAATGGCCTCCTTCTGCGTTGTAACAATTCTGTGACTTGGTCAAAAAGTTAGGTTTTATAGAATATCTTAATGGAAGAAAGCAAGGTGGAGAGGTTTAGGGATGGTATTCCAGAGCCTATGGCCTAGGCAACTGAAGGCGTAGCTACCAATGGTAGAGTGATTAAAATCAGGGATGCTCAAGAGGCCAGAATTATTGGAGCACAGATATCTCAAAGGGTTGTGGGGAGGAGGACAATACAGAGTAGAGAGTGGTGAGGCCATGGAGAGATTTGAAAACAAGGATGATAATTTTAAAATCAAGATGTTGCTAGACCAGGAGCCAATGTGAGTCAGCGAGCACAGGCGTGATAGGTGGACAGGGATTGGTGCGAGTTAAGACATGGGCAGCAGAGTTTTGGATGACCTGAATTTATTTAGGGAAGAATGTGGGAGACCAGTGAGGAGTGCATTGGAATATTGAAGTCTAGAGGTAACAAAGACATGAATGAGGGTCTCAGCACTAGATGAGCTGAGACAGGGGTGAAGTCGGGTGATGTTACAGAGGTGGAAATAGGTGGTCTTAGCGACAGCTTGACTATGGGTTAGAAGCTCATCTTGGGGTCAAATATGACATGAAGGTTGTGAACAGACTGGTTTAATCTTAAACTGTTACCAGGGAGAGGGATGGAGTCAGTAGTCAAGGAATGCAGTTTGGAGGAAGGAACCTGAAAACAAAGGCTTCAGTTTTCCCAATAATTAATTGTAGGAAATTTCTGCTCATCCAGGACTGGATGTCAGATAAGCAGTCTAATAATTTAGCAATAATGGCGGCATCGAGATAGGTGGGTGGTGGTGAGGTAGAGTTGCGTGTTGTCAGTGTATATGTGAAAACTAACATTGTGCTTTTGGATGATGTCGTCAAGGGGCAGCATGTAGATGAGGAATAGGAGGGGCCAAGGATAGATCCTTGGGGGACACAGTGTGGGAGCAGGAAGTGAAGTCATCGTAAGTGATAGTCTGGCTACGATTAGATAAATAAGAATAGAATCAGGTGAGATCAGTCCCACCCAGCTGGTTGACAGTGGAGAGACTTTGAAGGAAGATGGTGTGGTCAACTGCGTCAAAGGCTGCAGGCAGTTAAAGTAGGAAGAAGGAAAAGTTTACCTTCATCACAGTCACATACTATGACAGGTGTGGAAACTTGATTGAAGGGATTTAAACATGGAGTTCCGGGAAAGATGAGAACACATTTGGGAGGTGACAACACATTCAAAGACTTTGGAGAGGAAAGGGAGGCTGTAGATAGGACGGTAGTTTGAAGGATGGTGGGGTCAAGGTTTTTTTTTAAGGAGGGGGTAATGATGGCAGATTTAAAGGAGAGAGGGACAACACCTGAAGAGAGAGAACCATTAACAATATCAGCTAACACAGGGACCGGGAGAGGAAGTTGGGTGGTCGGCGGTTCAGTGGGAATAGGATCGAGGGAGGAGGTGGGTCTCAGGAACAAGATAAGCTCAAAGAGGGCGTAAGGGGAGATAGAAGAGAAACAGGAGAAAGATGCAAGTTTAGGGCTAGGACGTGGAGAGCATTAGAGGAAGTTTAGTCAGATGTACTAGTGGAAGGGAGGGATGCGGCAGAGGCAGCTGATCGAATGGTCTCGATCTTAGTGACAAAGAGGTTCATGAGCTCCTCACACTTATTGTTGAAGGTGAGGGAGAAGGAGACAGGGGAGAGGGGTTTAAGAAAATGGTTTGCAGGAGAGAAAGAAAGCCAGAGCTTATCTTTGCATTCTGGTATAGTGAGCAGTTTTAGCAGACAACAGCAGGACCCGATAGTGTTTTAGGTGGTCAGCCAGATCTGGCAGTGGATGGCTAAACCAGTTGTCTGCCACATCCTTTCAAGTCTGTGACCCTTGGACTTAAGGGAGCAGAGATGAGGGCTGTACCGGTGGAATGACCAGCGTGAGAAGAGAGTACTGATTTTATCGGGGACCAGGGCATCAAAGGCAGAGGTGAGGATGTGGTAGTGCAAATCAGCAGCTGTAGAAATGTTGTGGCGGATGGGAAGCCAAAGTAAAGGCCTGATCGGACCTGCAAAAAAAAACCTGACCCAAGCCCGACAGAACCACATCCGACCCGAGCCCGACCCGGCCCTAGTCCTTCCATTTTTTCCCGCGCCCGACCTGACCCAACCCGACCATCAGTTAACTTATCTTCCGTTTTTCACTTTGTTGCTGATCTACAGAAGCTTCAAATAACTGTAACAAAACCACCTTTCAGTTATGAATATGGTGCTATTTTTAAGTAAGTATGTAAGTTCAGATGGCAGGACCATAGTTCCAACACAGAAGTCCTCGGGGCGGCCAACATCCCCAGCATATACACCCGACTGAGCCAGCGGCGCTTGAGATGGCTTGGCCACGTGAGCCACATGGAAGATGGCAGGATCCCCAAGGACACATTGTACAGCGAGCTCGTCACTGGTATCAGACCCACCGGCCGTCCATGTCTCCGCTTTAAAGACATCTGCAAACGCGACATGAAGTCCTGTGACATTGACCACAAGTCATTTAAGTCAGTTGCCAGTGATCGCCAGAGCCGGCGGGCAGCCATAAAGGCTGGACTAAAGAGTGGCGAGTCGAAGAGACTTAGCAGTTAGCAGGAAAAAAGACAGAAGTGCAAGAAGAGAGCCAACTGTGTAACAGCCCTGACAACCGATTTTATCTGCAGCGCCTGTGGAAGAGTCTGTCACTCTAGAATTGTGTAACATCCCTGACAACCAATTTTATCTGCAGCGCCTGTGGAAGAGTCTGTCACTCTAGAATTGGCCTTTATAGCCACTCCAGGCGCTGCTCCACAAACCACTGACCACCTCTAGGCTCTTATCCATTGTCTCTCAAGACAAGGAGGCCAAAGAAGAAGATCTAAGTTCAGTATCTATATATCACGGCGGCTTTGTGGTGTATCTGCAAGAATAAGTTTCATGAATAGCATGTTTATGGATGTGGTCACTCTGCACCTTAAAGATATGTGGCCAGAGAGGGAATGGGTGATCATCAGGCAATCAAGAAAGACCAGGCATGTGCATGACCAAGGTTGTGCAGGAGACCCTGCGTGCATCTCACTCTCCAACCAGTATTCTGTTCTGAAAGTGCTGGTTGCTCTGAGGTGTGCATCCAGAACCTAGTCCACAGCACCACACTGGCTCAGCTGTACAGGGCAGCAGGATGGAGATCGGAAAAGCAATAGCGATAGGGGATTCAATAGTTCGGGGAACAGACAGGCATTTCTACGGCTGCAGACGTGAATTGAGGATGGTATGTTGCGTCCCTGGTGCCAGGGTCAAGGAATCACTGAGCAGCTACAGAGCATTCAGAGTGGGGAGGGTGAACAGCCAGTGGTCGTGGTCCATATCGGTACCAACGACATAGGTAGAAAGAGGGACGTGGTCCTATTGGCAGAGTTTAGGGAGCTAGGATGGAAACTAACAAGCAGAACCTCAAAGATAGTAATCTCCGGATTACTTTTGGTACTATTCACAAGTTAGTATAGAAATAGGAAGATAGAGCAGAAGTGAATGCGTGACTGGTGAAATGGTGCAGGAAGGAGGGCTTTAGAGTCCTGGGACATTGGGACCGGCTTTGGGGGAGATGGGACATGTATAGGCCCGACGGGTTGCACCTGAACAGAGCAGGGACCAATGCCCTTGCAGGACAATTTGCTAGTATATTGGGAAGGGTTTAAACTAACTCGGCAGAGATGTGGGAACCAAGATATAATATCAGAGAGGAAAACCAAGGTGCACAGATAATTGGGAGTAACAATTGGCAATCCACAGTAAAAATATTTGGGGAAGGGCCAACTTCAATGGAGTGAGAATGGATCTGGCCCAGATAAATTGGAATCAAAGATTGACAGGCAAAACTGTAACAAAACAATATGTTGCCTTTAAAGAGGAGATAGTTCGGGTACAGTCAAGGTACATGCCCACAAGGGGAAAAGGTAGAGCAAAAAAATCCAGAGCACCCTGAATGATGAAAGAGATAGAGAGTAAAATGAAGCAGAAAAAGGATGCATATGACAGATGTCAGGTTGATAATACAATTGAGAACCAGGCTGAATATAGAAGGTACAGAAAGAAAGTGAAAAAACAAATAAGAGAAGCAAAGAGAGTATGCGAAGAGATTGGCAGCCAAGATAAAAAGGAATCCAAAAGTCTTTTATAGGCATATAAATAGTAAATGGGTGGTAAAAGAAGGAGTGGGGCTGATTAGGGACCTAAAAGGGGATTTACGCATGGATGCAAGAGTCATGGATGAGGTACTAAATGAGTACTTTGCATCTTTCTTTACCAAGGAAGAAGATGCTGTGCAGGTCATAGTGAAAGAGGAGATATTTGAGACTCAGTATGGGCTAAAAATTGATAAAGAGGAGATTAGATAGGCTGGCTGTACTTAACCAGGACTGGATGAGATGCATCCAAGGAGACTGAGAGAATTAAGAGTAGAAACTGCGAAGGCACTGGCATCTTCCAATCCTCCTTAGAAACAGGTAGTGTCAGAGGACTCTAGAATTGCAAATGTTACACCTTTGTTCAAAAAAGGGATTAAGGATAAGCCCAGCAACTACAGGCCAGTCGTCTTAACATTGGTGGTGGGAAAGCTTTTAGAAATGATTATTTGGGACAAAATTAACAATCATGTGGACAAATGAAGATTAATTAAGGATAGCCAGCACAGATGTGTTAAGGGAAAATCATGTTTAACTAACTTGCTTGAGTTTTTTGATGAGGTAACAGAGAGGTTTTTTTTATTTGTTAAGGGAATGTGGGCATCGCTGGCTAGGCCAGCATTTATTGCCCATCCCTCCTTGCCCTTGAGAAGGTGGTGGTGAACTGCCTTCTAGAACTGCTGCAATCCTTGTGTGCTGTTAGGAAGGGAGCTCCAGGATTTTGACCAAGCGACAGTGAAGGAACGGCGATATAGTTCCAAGTCAGGATGGTGTGTGGTTTGGAGGGGAACTTGCAGGTGGTGGTGTTCCCATGCATCTGCTGCCCTTGTCCTTCTAGGTGGTAGAGCTCGCGGGCTTGGAAGGTGCTGTCAAAGGAGCCTTGGTGAGTTGCTGGAGTGCATTTTATATATAGTACACACTGCTGCCACTGTGCGTCGGTGGTAGAAGGTGTGAATGTTGAAGGTGATGGATGGGGTGCCAATCAAGCGGGCTGCTTGGTCCTGGATAGTGTCAAGCTTCTTCAGTGTTGTTGGACCTGCACCCATCCAGGCAAGTGGAAAGCATTCCATCACACCCCTGACTTGTGCCTTGTAGATGGTGGATGGGCATTGGGGGGACAGGAGGTGAGTTACTCACCGCAGAATTCCTAGCCTCTGACCTGCTCTTGTAGCACCAGTCTTTATGTGGCTGGTCCAGTTCAGTTTCTAGTCAATGGTAACCCCCAGGATGTTGATAGTGGGGGATTCAGCGTTGATAATGCCATCGAATGTCAAGGGGATATGGTTAGATTCTCTCTTGTTTGAGATGGTCATTGCCTGGCACTTGTGGCGCAAATGTTACTTGCCACTTATTAGACCAAGCCTGGATGTTGTCTCGGTCTTGCTGCATATGGATATGAGCTGCTTCAGTATCTGAAGAGTCACGAATGGTGCTGAACATTGTGCAATCATCAGCAAACATCCCCACTTCTGACCTTATGCTGGAGGGAAGGTCATTGATGAAGCAGCTGAAGATGTTTGGGCCTAGTACACTACCCTGAGAAACACCTTCAGTGATATTTATTTATTTTATTTTTTATTTAGAGATACAGCACCGAAACAGGCCCTTCGGCCCACCGAGTCTGTGCCGACCATTAACCATCCATTTATACTAACCCCATATTCCTACCACATCCTCACCTGTTCCTATATTCCCCTACCACCTACCTATACTCGGGGCAATTTATAATGGCCAATTTACCTATCAATGATGTCCTGGGACTGAGATGATTGACCTCCAACAATAACAACCATCTTGCTCTGTGCTAGGTATGACTCCAACCAGCGGAGAGTGTTCCCCCGATTCCCATTGACTCCAGTTTTGCTGGGGCTCCTTGATGCCCTACTCGGTCAAATGCTGCCTTGATGGCTGATGAGGGTAATGTGGTTGATGTTGTTTACATGGATTTCCAAAAGGCATTTGATAAAATGCCACATAACAGGCTTGTCAGCAATGTTCGAGCTTATGGAATAAAAGAGACAGTGACACCATGAAATTGGCTGAGTGACAGGAAACAGTGAGTAGCGGTGAACGATTGTTTTTTGGACTGGGTTTCCCCAGGGGTTGGTTTAGGACCACTGCTTTTCTTGATATATATTAATGACCTACATCTGTGTGTACAAAGCACAATTTCAAAATTTGTGGATCACACAAAACTTGGAAGTATTGTTGACTGTGAAGAGGACAGAGATAAACTTCAAGAGGACATAGACAGGCTGATGGAATGGGCAGACATATGGCAGATGAAATTTAATGCAGAGAGGTGTGAGGTGATTCATTTTGATGCAAAGAAAGAGAAGAGGCAATATAAAATAAAGGGTACAATTCTAAAGGGGGTGCAAGAGCAGAGAGACCTGGGATTATATGTGCACAAATCATTGAAGGTGACAGGGCAGTTTGCGAAAGCAGTTAATAAGGATACGGGATCCTGGGCTTTATAAAAACGGGCATGGAGTCCAAAAACAAGGAAGTTATGATAAACCTGTAAAACACTGGTTTGGCCTCAACTCAAATATTGTGCACTTTAGGAAGGATGTGAAGGCATTAGAGAGGGTGCAGAAAAGGTTCATGGGAATGGTTCCAGGGATGAGGAATTTCAGTTACGTGGATAGATTGGAGAAGCTGAGGCTGTTCTCCTTGGAGAAGAGACGATTAAGAGGCAAGCTGATAGTGGTGTTCAAAATCATCAGTGGTCTGGACAGAGTAGATAGGGAGAAACTGTTCCCATTGGCGGAAGGATCGAGAATCAGAGGACACAGATTTAAGGTGATTGGCAAAAGAAACAACAGCAACATGAGGACAAACTTGTTTACACAGCGTGTGGTTAGGATCTGGAATGCATTGCCTGAGATTGTGGTGGAGCCAGATTCAGCTGAGGCTGAAGAGAATTGGATAATTAACTGAAGAGAAAAAATGTGCAGGGCAATGGGGAAAACCAAGGCAGTGGGACTAGGTGAGATGCTATTGCAGAGAATCAGCATGGGCACAACAGGTTGAATGGCCTCTTCCTGTGCTATAACCATTCTATGATTCTATGCTGTGGAAGTCTCCCAAGAGCAAATGCACAAGACTTCTGGTGTGGAGTTTAAAAAGTGTCATAGATATACACAGACAGATGGACAAAACCATTATCGCAGAATGGGAAATAATAGAAAACTACCAATGCATATGGGAACAGACTGATAAAACCACAGAGACACACAAGGACAGATGTAGTGTATTGTATTGAACTGGCTGAACTCGTGTAATGTGATAGCTGAGCATTTGTATACTGCCTCTCTGTTGGGGAGGTGTAACTGAAAGGTTCCACAATGGCTTCCTACTGTAAGAGTCATGTTAGATTTACTCAGTGAATACACAACAGAAAGAAGGCAACAAGTTGGTATTCAATTTTTTTTAACATTTCATTCAAGAGATTACGGTCCGAAGAACATTGTGACACACTTTTTGGAACTCCCAAAGTCAATGTTGAGGAAGTTTGGGCGATTTAAAATAAAAGCAAAAAACTGCGGGTGCTGGAAATCGAAATAAAAACAAGAAATGCTGGAAATACTCAGCAGGTCTAGCAGCATCTGTGGACAAAGAAGCAGAGTTAACGTTTCAGGTCAGTGACCCATCTTCAGAACTGGCAAATATTTGAAATGTAAAAGGTTCTAAGCAAGTAAAGCGGGGTTGGGGCAAGAGATAACAAAGGAGAAGGTGTAGATAGGACAAGGTCACAGAATAGCTGACCAGAAGGTTGTGGAGCAAAGGCAAACAGTATGTTAATGATGTGTTGAAAGACAAAGCATTAGTACAAATAGGGTGTTAACGGACTGAATATTGAACAGCCGCAAGTACAAACATGAAAAACACAGTGGGTAAGCAAACTGAACAAACTAAGATGAAATAAAATAAAACAAACACAAAAAAATACAAAAAAAAAGGAAAAAGAAAAAAATAACTAAAAATAAAAGTAAAATGGGGAGCCCGTCATGCTCTGAAATTATTGAACTCAATTTTCAGTCTGGCAGGCTGTCGTGTGCCTAATCTGTAAATGAAATGCTGTTCCTCGAGCTTGCGTT
Source organism: Heterodontus francisci (assembly GCF_036365525.1). Classification (NCBI taxonomy): domain Eukaryota; kingdom Metazoa; phylum Chordata; class Chondrichthyes; order Heterodontiformes; family Heterodontidae; genus Heterodontus; species Heterodontus francisci. The sequence goes on along the minus strand of NC_090377.1, from coordinate 67,878,798 downwards.
GATTCTCACTGGAACACACTGCAGCAATTCCAGGACAGACATGTGAGCATGAGGGCAGGGGGGAGTGTTGAAATGGCAAGCAACCGGAAGCTCGGGGTCCTGCTTGCGGACTGAGCAGAGGTATTCCGCAAAGCGGTCACCCAGTCTGCGTTTGGTCTCCCCAATGTAGAGGAGACCACATTGTGAGCAGCGAATACAGTATACTACAGTGAAAGAAGTACAAGTAAATCGCTGCTTCACCTGAAAGGAGCGTTTGGGGCCTGGGATACTGAGGAGAGAGGAGGTAAATGGGCAGGTATTACACCTCCTGCGATTGCAGGGGAAGGTGCTGTGGGAAGGGGACGAGGTGGTGGGGGTAATGGAGGAGTGGACCAGGGTGTCACGGAGGGAACGATCCCTTCGGAATGCTGACAGGGGAAGGGAGGGGAAGTTACGTTTGGGAGTGGCATCACGCTGGAGGTGGCAGAAATGGCAGAGGATGATTCTTCGGATATGGATGCTGATGGGATGGAAAGTGAGGACAAGGGGAACCCTGTCACGGTTCTGGGAGGGAGAGGAAGGGATGAGGGTAGAGGTGCAGGAAATGGGCCAGACACGGTTGAGGGCTCTGTCAACCGCTGTGGGGGGGGAATCCTTGGTTGAGGAAAAAAGAAGACATATCTGAAGCGCTGTCATGGAAGGTAGCATCATCAGAGCAGATGCGTCGGAGACGGAGAAACTGGGAGAATGGAATGGAGTCCTTACAGGAGGCAGGGTGTGAATGAGTATAGTCGAGGTAGCTGTGGGAGTCGGTGGGCATATAATGGATAATAGTAGACAGCCTATCCCCAGGGATGGAGATAGAGAAGTCGAGGAAGGGAAGGGAAGTGTCGGAGATGGACCATGTAAAGGTGAGAGAAGGGTGGAAATTAGAAGCAAAGTTGATAAAGTTTTCCAGTTCGGGGCGGGAGCAGGAAACGGCACCGAAACAGTCATCAATGAACCGGAAAATGAGTTGGGGGAGGGGGCCTGAGTAGAACTGGAACAAGGAATGTTCAACATATCCCACAAAAAGACAGGCATAACTAGGACCCATGCGGGTACCCATAGCAAAACCTTTTACTTGAAGGAAGTGAGTGGCGTTGAAGAAGGAGAAGTTGTTCAATGCGAGAACAAGTTCAGCCAGGCAGAGGAGGGTGGTGGTGGATGGGGAATTTTTGGGCCTCTGTTCAAGGAAGAAGCGGAGAGACCTCAAACCGTCCTGGTGGGGGATGGAGGTGTAGACAGATTGGACGTCCATAGTGAAGAGGAGGCGGTTGGGGCCAGGAAACTGGAAATTGTCAAAACGTAGGGCGTCAGAAGAGTCATGGATGTAGGTGGGAAGAGACTGGACCAGAGGAGAAAAGATAGAGTCAAGATAGGAAGAACTAAGTTCAGTGGGGCAGGAGCAGGCTTGACACAATGGGTCTGCCGGGACAGTCCTGTTTGTGGATTTTGGGAAGGAGGTAGAAGCAGGCTGTCCGAGGTTGTGGGACTATGAGGTTGGAAGCTGTAGAGGGAAGGTCTCCAGAGGAGATGAGGTCAGTGACAGTCCTGTGGACAGTAGCTTGATGTTCGGTGGTGGGGTCATTGTCCAGAGGGAGGTACGAGAAAGTGTCTGAGAGTTGGCGCTGAGCCTCTGCAAGGTAGAGGTCGGTACGCCATACAACAACAGCACCACCCTTGTCTGCAGGTTTGATGACCATGTCGGGGTTAGACCTGAGAGAACGGAGTGCCTCAGGTTCAGAGGGGGACAGGTTAGAGTGAGTGAGGGGGGCAGAGAAATTGAGATGACCAATGTCTCGCTGACAGTTTTCAATGAAAAGATCAAGAGCGGGTAAGAGGCCAGGGGGAGGGATCCAGGTAGAGGGAGAATGCTGGAGGCGGATGAATGGGTCTACTGATCGGGGGAAGGACTCCTGGTCAAAGAAGTGAGCCCAGAGGCAGAGGCGACGGAGACGGAAGAAGACCTCAACGTCATGCCGAGGGCGATTTAAAAGATTGCTTCGGGTGTATCTGCACTTCATGTTCAGGGACAACTCTATGAGTCAGCACAGTACATAATTGAAACAAATAGCACTGAAGACATATTTTGGGACAATGGGGGAATTCAACCCCAACAAACAAGACTGGTGTAATTACGGAATGAAGGTTACACATTTGTCTGCAAGCTGATAAAGTAGGGGATGAGGGTAAAGTGTTTTCCTCACAATGATGGGGCCAGATGCTTTTGAGGTGGTGTTTAACCAACGTTGCTTGCGAGACCCCTGTACTTTGGAATATTCTGAAATTAATGAGATTCTGGACTCATATTATGGCATGACTAAGAATGAAATTGCATTGTGAGTTGCATTCCGTGGAAGGAAGCAGTTGCCAAGAGTAAACTGCAGATTATATTCTTGAATTAAAGAAACTCTCTTGTCACTGTGGGTATGACGCAAACTTAGAAGTCAACCTTAAAGACATGGTTGTTGGAGCTCTAAAGAACAGTAAAATCCAGGCCAAGCTCTTGAGTAAAGGTAATAAGCTGACATGGAAGGAGGTCTGAGATGAGGCCACAGCCATGGAAATGGCAGTAAGCGATAGTTGCAAATTGCAAGGAAGTTCTTTTCCTGAGCTGGCAGGGGCGGTCCACGCAGTTTCAGCAGGAACCGGGCCACGTTCATAGACTCAGAGTCAGAAATTTAGATGCTGCCATTGCCATGGTAGCCACCAACCATCTGAATGCCCCCATTTCCAGTCAAAATGCTATGCCTGTGGTAAAGTTAGTCATATTCAGACAGTATGCAAGAATAGAGGAAACAGTAATGCTCCAGGTCGCAGGAAAGATCCAGGTTGCAGCAATGTACCTGGTCAAGGTCATGGTAGACTTAAAGCTAGTTCAGGAGCCTGAAAGTTGTTGAATGCACACATAATAGATACAGAAACAGAAGCTGATGTTGTTGAGCAGGAAGATCAAGAACTGTACTCAATCAGAGAGCAAGAAAAACAGCTCATGGAAGATGAGAGTAAAAGGGCTGAAGATATAATTCCAGCACGCACAGTAAAAATGAAAGTCAGAGATTCACAGCTTACTTTTGTCATTGATGCAGCTGCAGCAGTGTCTGTTATCACAGAAGCAGTGTAGAAGAAGTCCACAAGTCACATTCCCTTATCAAAAACTGGTGTGAAACTGACTAGTTAGTCCAATGAAGTTAGTGTTAGGGTGGAATATGATGATGCATCCTATTACTTACCATTGGTACTAGTAGGAGGGAACAAAGTCTCCCTGATGGGAAGGAATTTGCTTACGAAAATACAGTTAAACTGGCCGAGTTATTTACAGTAAGGATCAGTAAGAGTACGTCTGACATTGAAGAAGTGAAGACTGATACAATTTTAGCAAATGAGTTACCTGTGAATTACTTTACATACACAAATGATATGCCAGTGTCTGCCAGAGAAATTTCTGAAGAAATTGGCAAGGATGTGGTGCTCAGTACAGTACTCAATTATGTCATGAATGGATAGTCTAAAGAATGTGATGATGAGAAATTGCAGGAGTATTTCACACGTAGAAATTAACTGAGTGTAGATCAAGGCCATTTCCTATGGGGTTCAAGAGTCAATCTTCCGCCAAGGTTTAGGGAGAGATTGTTAGAGGAACTTCATCAAGAGCACACAGGGATAGTCCGTATGAAAGCATTAGCAAGAAGCTATTTTTGATATCCAAAGGTAGATCAAGATATTGAAGAGTTGGTGAAAAGTTGTGAAGTGTGTCTCAGAATGAGAAATGATCCAACCAAGATTCCTTTCATTCCATGGTCAAACACAAGAAAACTGGGAACAAGTACATGTCGATTTCTTTGGAGTGGAGGGACAAGAATATTTTGGTCGATTGCTATAGCAAATGGATAAATGTTGACTTTATGCCCAATACCACAGGTGCCAAAACAATTGAGGTTTTCAAATATAATAAAAACAAGAAATGCTGGAAACACTCAGCAGGTCTGGCAGCATCTGTGGAGAGAGAAGCAAAGTTAACGTTTCAGGTCAGTGATCCTTCTTCAGAACTGAGGTTTTCAAAAGTTAGTTTTCAATTTATGGGTTGCCAGAAGTGTTGGTATCAGACAATGGTCCACAGTTTACATCAGAAAAGTTTGAAATATTTCTGAGTAAGAATGGCATCAAACATACTCTAATATCACCATATCACCCAGCATCGAATGGTGCTGCAGAAAGTGCACAAATTGTGAAGAGGTCTTTGCAGAAGTATTTGCTAGGTGACAAGCTGGGAAGTAATTTCCATGTTTCTCTTTGACATAGCCTAGACCATTTTCTGTTCTCTTACAGAATAACCCCACAGTCTACAACAGGTTTCTCACCTTATGAGTTCGTGTTTAAACACACTCCTAAGACAAAGCTTAGTTTGCTTAAGCCTGACATCAATAGCAAAGTAAGAGAAAAGCAAGCCAGAGTGAAGATGAATCATAATACATGAGGCATGAAACTTATAGAGTTCAGTGCTGGTTAGAAGGTCATGGTGACAAACTGCCGGCGTATTGTATGTCTTTGGAGTTGAAAAAAGACTAGGTGCATTCACATATCTCGTGAACAGTGGAGAGAGAATCCATCAGTGTCATGTGAATCATTTGCTTGAAAGAGGAAATTTAACAAAGGGAGAGCATTGGAAACATCCTAAAGTCTAAGTTCCTACAATCCCAAGAATGAAAGTGAAAGTCACAAAGAAACTGAAAGTTTGCTGGTATCACAGAATCAACCGGTCAAGCAAAGTGAGTCATGGGCCAGGATTTAACCCTGGGCGGACGGGACCCGGCCACCGACTGAAAAGTCAGTGGTGACCCCGCTTCCGCCTTGGCTGGGGATCCGACCTGTATTTTGAGGATCACCGGGCTTTAATTGGTGTGAGGCGGGACTTCCACCCACTTGAGATTAGGAAGCCCCGCCTAATAGAGGTGCCGGTCAATCAGCGGGCCAGCAGCTTTTAGTGATCGGTCGGGCTCCGGCGAAGCAAGGGTGGTCGATTGGGGAGCCGGGGGATGTGTTGGGTGTTGGGGGTGGTTGGGGCAGCGGGGGCGGCCCTCCATCGGGCACAGGGTATCCGATCATAAGGGACGCCCCGGGCAGTCAGAGAGCTGCCTGCTTTTGTCAGGTGGCTTCTCTTGCGCCTCGGCCGCCCGACTAGCCACTAGTAAAATCCCCACGGAGGCGGGCAAAGGCCTTTGATTGACTTGGGGTGGGCGGGCCATTTTCCTCCACCGCCACCCTGCGTAAAGTGGTGGCGGAGGCAGGAGCGGGTTGGGAAGGGCTCCCGGAGGCCCCCGCTCCATTTTACGCAACCCCCCGCCCCCCTGCCACCATCTGGGGGAGCATAAAATTCAGCCCATGATCTTTGATTGAGGTTAGTCAATCAATTTCACATTCCCAACCATTAAGTGAAGTTGGTAGCCAAAGTCAAAGTTCAGGGCTGAGCCAGTCTGAGATGTTGAGAGAGCAGAGTCAAGCTAATGGAAATGGAAAAAGATACCCAGACAGAAAGGGAAAGAAGGCAGATAGGTTAATTGAAAGTATGAAGGACAGAAGAAGAAATACTTTGTTTTTTTGATTACTTTTTGTCTGATGATATTTTTGTTAAAGATATACTGTGTTCAGGAAACAGTATTTGTTTTACATGTAAATTACTCAGAGCTGGCGGGCAGCCATAAAGACAGGGCTAAATTGTGGCGAGTCGAAGAGACTTAGTAGTTGGCAGGAAAAAAGACAGAGGCGCAAGGGGAGAGCCAACTGTGCAACAGCCCCAACAAACAAATTTCTCTGCAGCACCTGTGGAAGAGCCTGTCACTCCAGAATTGGCCTTTATAGCCACTCCAGGCGCTGCTTCACAAACCACTGACCACCTCCAGGCGCGTATCCATTGTCTCTCGAGATAAGGAGGCCCAAAAGAACTCTGGAAATATTGGTTATATGTGTTTTAATAGTCGTTTGGTAGTATAGAACATGTCTCTATTTTGAGCAATATATGTTTTAGTAGTGATTACGGTAACAAGCATGCAATCCAACCTGTTAAATGTCAGGGTATTGTTATTATATTCTGGGAAATTATGTTCATGTTCCATTTTTTAATGTATAAGTTGTTTGTTTTTAAGAGGGGAGGGAGTGGAGTGTATTTTTTTAAATTTAGTTTATTTAGAGATACAGCACTGAAACAGGCCCTTCGGCCCACCGAGTCTGTGCCGACCAAGAACCACCCATTTATACTAACCCTACAGTAATCCCATATTCCCTACCTGCACTAGGGGCAATTTACAATGGCCAATTTACCTATCAAATGCAAGTCTTTGGCGGTGGGAGGAAACCGGAGCACACGGCGAAAACCCACGTGGTCACAGGGAGAACTTGCAAACTCCGCACAGGCAGTATTGTATTGAATTGGCTAAGCATTTGTATACTGGCTCTCTGCTGCCCTCTCTGTTGAGGAGGTGTAAATAAAAAGTTCCACAATGGCTGCCTACAGTAAGACTCATGTTAGATTTACTCAGGGAATACACAACAATAGATGGAGAGAACAAAAGGCGTGTAAGGAGATAGAACACAACAGGTAAACACAAGGAGAGAGAAAGAGGGAAAAAACAGATACATGCAGAGGGAGAGGGAACCATATACATAATTATGGAGAGAGAGAAAGAGAGAGACCAATCACAGACGCACAGCAAAACAATGAGAGATTGCAAATAAGAGAACCACATACAGATACAGCAGTGGGAATGAAAGTTAAACTCAGGGACACAGAAAAAATGTGGTTAGTCAATTTATTGTCCTGGATTGGCATGCCTCATGAATGAGTTGTACATGAATGCCAACATAAACTATTTTTTAAAACTCCTTCAGCTTCAGAACTTCAATATTTTGCTCCAATAAAATTAAGCATGCCAGCCTTACTAATACAGCAAACGTTCATAATGCAAGGACCTATGAAATGATTAAACTGCAGTAAAACTTTCTAAGGACTTACTAATATTTGTGACAAAATAAATTTATATTCATGTATAGCACAAACAAGAATTATGGATTTATAATCAAGTGGCTGGACTTTGTTATCCCCCAGGCGTCAGGTTCTGTGGCAGGGAGGGTCCTGAAGATGGCTCCAGATGAGGCCCACCACGGACCTCGACGCTGTGAGGGCCTGGCCCGATCCTCCCGGCGGCGGCAAGCCTCCATGGCGGACACCCGTCGCTGGGCAACATATCTTAATTAAAATATTCAAAACAAGAAAATGAATACATTTAAATAGACATACCTGCGATCTTGAGGGCCCGCAGTGATCTTTGGCGCAGCATCCGGCACTCCCGTGTCTTCAAATCCCAGTGTGGGGAAAACGGCACCATACTTGTGGGGAGGGGGGAGGAGTTAAGATTTTCAGTGCTGGGCAGGTGGTGGGACGGGGTCAAATAAATGTAACGGGTGTACGGAATGGTGGGAAGGGTTGACCTTTAAACTTTGTGCAGTTGTGTGGAGGGGAGGTCAGATGTAAAAGGTAAGTGTTTTGTGTGGGGGCGGGGGGAAGGGCAAATTATTACTGTAATTGTTATTGCGGGGTGGGAAAGGGACATTATAAATTTCTTTATTTAATCTTGGGGGTTACGTTTTTAAAATCTAAATTTGCTGGCAGGGCTGGCTGCCATTTAAAAATGGCGCCAGTACCTGCACACATGCAGCTGATGCCATTGCTGGTGACGGACAGCCCGGCCCCTACATGTGATTGGTGGGGCGGGATCTTACAATCCAGCCCAAGAAATATGAAACAGTAAATCCTTACTCAGTGAATGTAAATAAACTCTTTACACATGGTTAAGATCATTCAATTTACTCCAAGTTGTGGCTCTCATCATGATCTGAAATCAACTTTCAACATTTAATAACATTTTTTAGAAACATTCACCTGTAGCAAGCCTGTGTAAATGTCAAATGCATGAACATTTCCTGGAGTGCAGCATCCTACAAATACAGCTTAATAGAACAGCAACACCAAACTTTAAAATCTGTCACAAAAATATTCTTCACTGGCAGAAAGTTCTGGCCTTGAGCAAATGGAGGGTCAAAAAAAAAAGTTGCAGTTCATTAGATCCTTCAGAAATCCTGCAACTCAACTCAGCTCAACTCTATGGCCAGAAATCTTGGCAGGCAGAAAGCTGCTAAAATTAGCATTCTGTGAACACCAGTGTCTTACCCAACCCTCAAAGATACAACTACAAATGCATTGTAAGCAAAATGACCAGTGTGTTGGAGGGCTGAGGTGTCTTAAGTAGTAGTAAAGTGTTACTTCTATATTAAAGAGTGGAACTAAGATAAAAACAAGAAGGCTTTTTGCAAATTGATATTGAGCCGGATTTTGTGGTCGGTGCTGAACAAAAGACACCAGTCGTTACTCTTGCAATTTCCCATAAACTTTCTATAGGCTTTTGCATTGGAAGGTCCTGTCAGCCAACTGTCCAAAAAGCATGGTACCCTCTACAGAGCTTGTGGTACCTGTGTGTATCTCCTTAACCAATCAGATTGCAGAATCGTTCATGAGCAGCACTGAATCTGAACTAATGCATGTCAGTGAGAATATTGATTTCAATGTCAAATCTGGTACAGAAGCAAAAAAGAGAGAAAGAAAGATTAGATTGAGAGAGAGAGATAAGCGACAAAGAAAAAGTAAAAAAAAATCTTTTTTATTTTCTGAAATCTTCAACAATAATTAAAAACTGAAGGAATAAGAGCTCACACTTGTTTAAGTTAATTTTCAATGCCAGAAAGGATGTTTGGTAGTAAAGTGATTAAGAAGTTTCACATCATTAAAAGGATATTTTCACTGGAATGGACAAGCCCTAATTTTTTTCTGGTCAGTTTAGGGCATAGGTATTAGGTAGGTACAGCAACCTCACAGCATTCATGTATTTTAACGATGAATCTCCTGGTGAGATGCAGTTATCTAGCAGCCTCTGGAGGAGCAGGGCATCTTGGACAACAATTTCCTCATTTAAGCATTTACCTGTGCAACTATGATCGCTGGAAGTTGCTGTCCAATTTACACGTCAATAATGGCAAGTGCCGTTTGCCTCACAATTATTTTTACCACAAAATCCGGCCCAGTGTTAGTGAATGCATCACCCAATTAAAACAAAACCGGGGAGCACATAAGGAAAATAGTTCCACATTTACAACACAAAAATAAAAGTACTTTTTGGGCCAGAATCAAAGCAATACCATAACTATTAATGGAAAAACAAACATTTTCAAAGGAACGCTTCTATTAGAATGTTACAATAAATATAATGCACATTTGAAGCTTATCTGCTTAGGAAGCACTGATAGGCCCACATACAAAACTTTTTATTTTGGACTTTCAAAGGTTTCAGCAGGATCTCAAATATGTTAACATTTGATAGACTTTGACCTTTCAATTACTGAACATATTCTTAATTACTTGAGCAGAAGGAATTGTGAATTATTGGTAAAATGTGCTTCCAATACTTCACTGGGTATTGGGTTAATGAGCACATGCTTTATCAAGCTGTGATGCAAAGTAGTTATAGACCTTAGACTTATTTTGTAATATACAATTAGAAAAGGTGCTATATTGCACATCTACAATGAATAAAAAATATTCTATCAAGTGGATTCTACATGTTAACGGCATTTATACACTCAGGAATCTATTTTAAGGCATGATGTATATGAATTTCTGTCTTCCAACACTTTCCAAGTGGTCTTTGTCTCCTCATTAAGAAGTTTATGGCCAAGTTTAGTTCAAGAAACAGCCTGTTACAATATTGGTTGTGGCAGCAAATTCAAATTGACATCGTTATTCATGTTATTGCACTATCTTGAGTTACTCCTCTCTCCCAACTAGCAAACTTGTTTTATGTGTAATAAAACATTGTTTACCCCCATTTTTGAATAATGTGATTTTCTTCTTGATACTTGACAATCTTACATAAATATTTGCACAGGAGATACTGTGGGACCAGACTAATTGGCTTCCAGTAATCACAGGCATTACTGAAGATTCAGCCTTACCTTTAAACACAGGTAAGACTACAATGAATATAAGTGGCATCACGATTCTGGACACTTTGGCATAATCAGCAATCCTGACACATTTCAAGGACAAAATAACTGCTGTGTTCCAAAAGTGTCAACCTTGCTATTTCACTACAATAGATATTAAAAGTCTCTGAATATATAATTCTAAAATCATTACCTGACAATAAACAAATTGACATAATAAAAAATATTCCATATTATGATCGTTCCCTCCGTGACACCCTGGTCCATTCCAAATTCACCCCAGACTCGGCGTCCCCTTCCCACTGTACCTTCCCGTGCAATCGAAGGAGGTGTAATACCTGCCCTTTTTACCTCCTCTCTCCTCACCATCCAAGGCCCCAAACACTCCTTCCAGGTGAAGCAGCGATTTACTTGTACTTCCTTGAATTTAGTATACTATATTCACTGCTCACAATGTGGCCGCCTCTACATTGGGGAGACCAAATGCAGATAGGGTGACCGCTTTGCGGAACACATCCGCTCAATCCGAAATCATGACTCTGAGCTTCCAGTTGCTTACCATTTCAACACATCCCCCTGCTCTCATACCCACATTTCTGACCTTGGCCTGCTGCAGTGTTCCAGTGAACATCAATGCTAGCTCGAGGAGCAGCAACTGATCTTTCGATTAGGCACTCCACAGCCTCACAGATTCAATCTTGAGTTCAATGATTTCAGAGTATGACTGGCCTTTTTTATATTTTTTTAATTATTTTATTTTTTAACCATGTGCCTGTTTTTCATATGAACAGAGTTGTTAATTTGCCATTAACACGGTCTCTGGACTAATGCTTTGTCTTTCACCACAAGCATCAACACACTCTTTGCCTTTGTCCCATGACAGATTTGTTATTTAATCTCTCCTGCCCTCTGCCCTATCACACACTTCTCTTCCCCACCAAACCAAATCCTTCACTTGTTTAAAACCTAATTCTTTTCTAAACTTTGCCAATTCTGATGAAAGGTCACAGACCTGAACTGTTAACTCCGCTTCTCTCTCCACAGATGCTCCCTGACCTGCTGAGTATTTCCAGAATTCTCTGTTTTTATTTAATATGGAATTATATGCAAACATATGTCAGTTACCTTCCTGAGCCACAGACCATTTGTCCCTCCAGTCACAACGGCATAACTTGCTATTTTCCACACAAGAGAAGAGCTGACAGAACTTACTTTCGAGTCATGGTTAAGAAATTGAAATAACTTGTTGCTTTGGAAATTGCATGCATGACAATCTTGTGGACATTCACTACCTGAGTTACTATGCTACTCTGTCCATCCATTTCATGGATTATGCTGGAATATTTATACCCAAAATAATAATCCAAGGAATTGAATGGAGTAAATGGAAAGCCCTTTAGATAAAGACTTCCTGTGTCCACTGTTAGTAGCAAAATTGTAAACTTGTTCTTTAAACTTGTGCCCATAATTCTACTAAAATAATGAACAAAATAAATCATTCCCTTACATTTCAAATAGAAATAAAAGCATACAAAACATTGTTTTATGAAAAGCACAACAGTATGAGTACAAGAAAGTCAGCACTCAAAAGGTTAATTTGAAGCAAAATAATAAAACAACAAAATACAGTCCAGTCCCAGAAAGTCTCAAAGTCTGGGACAGAAAGGCAGTGCAGTCATTGTCAAGAAAGTAGCAAAGCCGACAAAGGTTAAGGAGGGTGCACGCTGAACAGCTGCCAGAAACAAATCTGTTTGCTATCTCCCTGTTTGACTCCTACACCAGTAGAGTAATTATATATCATTCAGTGCACTGCTCTTGTATTTATGGTCTTAACAACCAGAGATAAATACCAGGCACATACTATTATGAATTTGTGGAAACCAAAAACAGAATAACAAAAGTACTGCCTGTGTAACATTTATTTCATATCCTTAGAATTAAACAACCACTTCCTATTGATTTTTTTTGGGAAAAGATACTTGATAAAAAAAATAGTATGAGCAAGCAAAATGGAAACTGTCAGAGTAATTGTCACTATCAGTTCCTATTTAACAAAGACAGAAGGCATTGATACAGCACTGTTTGATGAGCACTTTCTTGTGCAGGCCATAAAGCTGTAAGCAAGGCTTTTCTTTATATAACAGATTGTTCAAAATGTATGTACAGAAATAACTGTTATGATTACTCAATGCTTGTGGAGGTGGGTGAGGCTGTGTATATTCCAGGAGCAGTGCTTGTGTAGAAGTTGAGCCACTTTGTTCAGTCCTGGCCCATTAACTTTAGCTGGTTGAGGGTGGGTGAAGGAGAAAAAGTATGCTGCATGCGTTGATAATAAACCTGCCATTTGGAACTGTTACCTTTTCTTGATTTAAGTAATAAACTGTTGATTATTCTTAATGGAATATTCCTTTATGGAAGATTGGTTAAATGTACATATACCACTTGAAAGTAAATTAGTGAGAATGTTTTGAAAAATAATTGAAAAATTTTTAAAGTAAAAAATTATAATTTTTTTGTTTGACTCAAATTCCTACCAATAAAATGGGCATGGAGATTTTTGACTGGATGTTACACAGATGACCTCCAGCTAAAGGTTTTGTCTTTTCTTTAGCTTATTAAGATATGTACAGCATGATAAATGCAATTGTGCTAGACAGCTAGTTTGCAATAAGGTCTTCCTGCTACCAGAAGCAAACAAATTAAAATAAGGATCTAAAAAAAAGGCTTCAAAACGGAACAATGTAAACACAAAGGCTTATTTTTCATTGCTATCGTAAAGTATAAAGAAGTATTTACAGACCTAAAGCAGTCCACAACTAATCTGACCATATACAAAAGCAAAATACTGCAGATGCTGAAAATCTGAAAAAAAAATAGAAAATGTTGGAAACACACAGTAGGTCTGGCAGTATCTGTGCAGAGAGAAACAAAGTTAATGTTCCAATTTGATCTTTCATCAGAACTGTAAAAATTTAGAGATGTAAATGGTTTTAAGCAAGTACAGAGGCAGGGAAAGTGGGGGAGGGTAAAAATGAACAAAAGGGAAGGTCTGTGATTGGGTGGATGACAGAAGAGATAAAATGACAAAAGAGATGATAGTGCAAGGCTAAAGCGGATGGTTATAGGACAAGTAAAAAGACAAAAGATGAGTCGAAATGGATCCTTAGGGCCAGGAAACTGGAAACTGTTGAAATGACAGAGAGCATTGGAAGAGTCACGGATGTAGATAGGAAGAGACTGGAAGCTTAATGTAAGCTGGAGGAACGGCACCTCATCTTTCAATAAGGCATTTCCAGATTCAATACTGTGTTCAACAATTTTAGATCATAACCTCTGCCCCATTTTGTTTTGTGTTTTTTTGCTGGTTCGTTTTTTGTCTCGTTTTTTTCTTAATCCCTTTACTTTCCGTTTGTACAGCTGCTATCCTGCCATTCACAAGTCATCTAGACATATTTTTTGTTTCATTACTTGTCCCATTACCACTCACTTTGGCTTGTACCATGAAACCTTTTGTCACTTAATCTGTCCTGCCCTCCCTACTATTGCAGACCTTTCCTTTTGTTCTTCTTCGCACCCTCTCCCCTTTCGCTTGCTCAAAATCTATTATTTTCTAACTTTTCCCCTGCTGGGTGTTTCCAGCACGTTCTGTTGTTATTTCAGAATTCCAGCATGCACAATATTTTGCTCTTGTATTAGCCTCACTATTATTTTAACAGCAAAATTCGGGCCATTGCATTAATTGTGTACGTCATGATTGCTAACCTGAAACCACATTTACACAACCTATGTACAAGAACCGAACACCCTTGTCAGTCATGTTATTGAATTAGCTTCATCACTGGATAAACATGATAACTCAAGGCTAGCCTGATTGGTATCCTCTAATTTTAGATCAACTGTATTACTTACCGACTGTATTATTGAAATCTACGCTGAACATGTATAATAATCGACAATGTAATCGATAGAGACATAAAATTAGATAATTAGAAACATCTGTTATGAATCTGGGCCTGTTGCAGATATCGATTTGGGTTCAGTGGTGTCAAGCAGTCCCTTAGTGGTTTGGTCACCTGTTCTTATGGTAGTTGATTCCCACTGCCCTATATTTACTAGGACAGCAGTGGGACCTACGACTGTAGCAATGAAATTTCTCTGTGTTCTGGACCAGATCTGTGTGTCTTACATGAACACACTCCTTCAATCTCTGGGCAGGTGGATCAATTTAACACTTGGTGAGATGACACTCAGTGCAATTCATAAACTGATTTATTCTGCATTTGGGAAAAGTTACAGGGCACTGAGTAAGATAATAAACAACTGATTCAATCAATATCACGTCTGATTGCAAGTTATTACAAAAATGAAGAACGCATTGAAAGGGTACACTTCAGAGTCTTTCACTTAATGTAAAACCATGAACTCTCCTGGGCAAAGGTTGTTCCTTTATTTCCTTGAAGCTTGCTGTTGCCTAACTGGCTTGTCGGTGTCTGTGTCCTGATTTTTAAAAACATTTCGCCCCTGACTCCCAAAGATCAAACAAATTTGTCAACACCAAGGTGTTAGATATCTAACAGAATAGTAGATACAAATTGTCCACTGTTTCAAATCTGTGCAAAACAACTGCCTGTCCCACATTTAAATCACTTCTCATCTGCCTATGGATGGTCAATCCTGAATGTGGCTATCTGAGGAAACTACTCCTTTCAGGCAAATTTCTGCCCAAAATGCATAGTAAAATTGCTTATATTCAAATCTTTTCAGGGAGGTAGGGGCAATGAATTCCAAACCATGACAGCATCCTTGGTAGCTGGATAGACAATTGCACTGTGTAATGTAGTACAAAGCTGCAGCAAAAATCCAGTTTTGATTCCTGGTCTATTCTGCTTTAGCTGATCTTAGTTGAGGCTGTATGGGATCACCACAATTGTTATAAGTGTTTCAGCTTAATGCTAGAGTTTCTGCTGCTTATCACTGTTCAGTATATCCTGCTGAAAGTGATTGTGTGTACACTGGGTGGGGACATTTCCGAATCAGGAGCAGTCTTTCCCTTTCTGTGATCGGCCAGCTGGCTGACATGAGAATACTGCAGAAATATACAAAATAGCTTTAAAAAGAACATAAAAATAGAACCTTCTGAAAATATACAGCAAATAGGTCAGCATTTGAAAGAGATGCTATCTGAGTTGCTGTGCATTTGTAACATTATTAGTTTACACTTCAGGTTTCTACTATTCACTTTTTCTGAGAATCTTTAAAAAGGGCAATTTAGCTTTCTTCTTTTGAGAACAATGAAGTGAAAATGCTCCAAATCTTGGTTGGATAATAAAGTAAATGCTGAAACTGCAATATTACAGAGCTTGCACAAACATTTAGAGGTCATGATTTTATCCAAATAGATTGATGAATACCACAGAATGTATATATTTTATGATTCAACTGTTTATATAAGATTTGAAATGTGTGGTTTATTTGGAACTTCCTGTGCGAATGCTGTCTGATTGATTTAAATTGCCATTTCCCTTTGTTTAGAATTCACTGCACTTACACGAAAGGCTGGACACAGTTGAAAGGAAAAAGCGTGGTTCTATCAATGCAACCCACGCTAACCATTTATTACATGGCAGGATGTAAAGCCTCTATATTATTTCACAAAATTCAATATACCCTCAACAAAGTGGCTGCTCATAGCGATATGTGCCGTTGCTATGTCAATGGAAAATAGATTTGTCACCCCCGCCCACCCAACACCCCTTCCTTTCCTACACTACCTTTCCATGCAAATGCAGGAGATGCAACACCTGCCCTTTTACCTCTTCCCTTCTCACTCCTTCCAGGTGAAAAAGTGATTTACTTTTATACTGTATTCACTGCTCACAAGGTGGTCTCCTCTACACTGGGGAGACTAAATGCAGACTGAATGACCACTTTGCGGAACACCTTCGTTTAGTCTGCAAGAGTGACCCCGAGCTTCCAGTCACCTTTCATTTTAATTCTCCACCTTGGGCCCACTCTGACCTTTCTGTCCTTGACTTGCTACAGTGTTCCAATGAAGCTCAACACAAGCTCAAGGAACAGCACCTCATCTTTCAACTGGGCACTTTACAGCCTTATGAACTCAACACTGAGTTCAATAATTTTAGATTGTAACCTCTGTCCCATTTTGTTTCATGTTTCTTTGCTGGTTTTATTTCTCTCATTTCTCTCTTATTTCCTTTAATTTGCTTTCAGATGCCAACTATTCAGGATCCTGCCATTCACACCTCCTCTAGAGACATCTTTTGTTTCTTTACTTGTCCCATTACCCTTTGGCCTTGCACCATTAAACATTTTGCCATTTCATCTGTCCTGCCCTCCACCCTATCACAGACCTTCCCTTTGTTCTTCTTCTTACACTTGCTCAAAACCTGTTATATTTCTAACTTTTCCCAGTTCTGATGAAAGGTTATAGACCTGAAACATTAACTGTGTTTCTCTCTCCACAGATGCTGCCAGACCTGCTGAGTAGTTCCAACATTTTATCTTTTTATTTCAGATTTCCAACATCTGCAGTATTTTGCTTTTGTGTCACACTGAACCTGTTGGAGTGTAAAGGCACCCCTAGATGCTGGGTAGGTGTGAATGGATACAGTCTCTTTTCATTTGGATTGTGTTTGTAATTTTTCTCTCCAATAAATAACCCTAAGCAAATTTTCAGGAGATTTGTAGAATAAGAAGTTGTGGTTTACAGATATAAATGGGCTTCAATGCAATGGGTTACAAGCTCTTCAAACCAATTCTTTTCCTTACTTTGAAGTTTCAGGCACTTCATCCCAAATTACCCTAATTCACCTTTCCAGGGTTAACCGACCAACATTAACACCATAGTATCCCCAATTCAACTTGCATTCATTATTACCACTAGATGAAAACCAATGAAAACAGAGAGTCAACGGTAGTGATTTTAAGTACTATAACATAAAACTTCTTATGCAGAGAGTTGCAGAGTAGACAACGCTTAAAATACACTTCTAAAGTGTGTATATTAATATACTCCAGATTTTCAGGTACCCTATGGGATTATATATCTTCATAATTAAATGTACATTTTGAAAACCAAAATAACAATTTGTAGTAATAGTATATTATTATAATGTTCATTTCAAAGTGAAGAACATTTAGAACCTGGAGGCTCATAAGTGCACTATAGTTTGAAAAAGTACAAAAACAGACTACCGGTGGCATGCTTGCTTTCTTGATTAGTTCAGAATGGGATGGAAGATGACAGAGGAGTGGGTGCAATTTACCAGCTGCTGAGTAAATACCACATAGTTCCCACTGAAGTGAAGAACAATAAAAGGGAGTGTTTTGATGACCTGTTCTGCTCACTTCTTAACAACTGAAAGAAGCACAAAGCTCAAAGAAGCACTCTTGCAGATGTGGGAGTATGTAAAGGAAAAAGTTGAAAAAGCCAAGTTCGGAGTTTCATAAAAAGGAAATGAAAATGGTAACTATACTTCAGAGCGATTTACATTTGAAAGCATACAAGGCTTTTTTTTTTGCCAATAGCTGAACTGTTTTCAGGATCAAACCTTTAGTATGGATCAGTATCATATCATTATTACAACTGTAAGTGGACATTTAAGAGAAAGCCACGATGTTTGGGTTTTGTGAGTGTCGGGCTCTTCTTCGTTACAGCACACATCATAAAAGAAATGACAGAAATTAGGTACACAGACACCTCCACAGTCCAATATGCTTAAATATTGAGGCAATCTTTTATACATAGTGGGCTGGATTTTGTGCTGGAGGCAGGTCTGCCAGCCTGGGTCAAAAAGGCAAGAGGCGCGCCTGGTGGAAAAGGCGGGGGGCACCCCACCTCTGCCTTTTTGAGCTCCCAACTCCCTGCAGCAACCCTCTGGTCTTTTTAAAGTAAAGTTTCAGGAGTCGGGATCCCCCCTCCCTTTAAAGATGGGGATCCTGCCTCCATGAGCTGCTGGCCAATCAGAGGGCCGGCAGCTCAGCAGTATCGACAGCGCAACTGGAAGCATCTGACCCAGGCCCAGTGCTGGAACCCTGGATAAGAGGTAGGTGAACTGGGGTGAACGGGCCCAGTCCAAAAGGCCCTAGCAAGGGGGTGCTGGGGGGGGGGGGGAGTTCCCGAGGGTGAATTGGTTCCCGGTGGGGGCCCTCCTTGGGCAATTTGTGAAGGAGGGACACCCACCAAAGCCCGCAGGGAGGGCGCCTTGTATTTAACCGCTACGAAGTCAATAAAGAGTGAAACCGGACGACCACCCAGCATCGACCTGGGCACGGGAAACGACAATGGCAAAACCAGCCTTGTCGACCCTGCAAAGTCCTCCTTAATAACATCTGGGGGCTTGTGCCAAATTTGGGAGAGCTGTCCCACAGACTAGTCAAGCAACAGCCTGACATAGTCATACTAACAGAATCATACCTTACAGACAATGTCCCAGACACCACCATCACCATCCCTGGGTACGTCCTGTCCCACCGGAAGGACAGACCCAGCAGAGGTGGCGGCACAGTCGGGAGGGAGTTTCCCTGGGAGTCCTCAACATTGGCTCCAGACCCCATGAAGTCTCATGGCATCAGGTCAAACATGGGCAAGGAAACCACCTCCTGCCCTCCCTCAGTTGATGAGTCAGTACTCCTCCATGTTGATAAACCACTTGGAGGAAGCACTGAGGGTGGCAAGGGCACAGAATGTACTCTGGGTGGGAGACTTCAATATCCATCACCAAGAGTGGCTCGGTAGCACCACTACTGACCGAGCTAGCCGAGTCCTAAAGGACATAGTTACTAGACTGGTTATGCAGCAGGTGGTGACTGAACCAACAAGAGGGGAAAACATACTTGACCTCGTCCTCACCAATCTGCCTGCCGCAGATGCATCTGTCCATGACAGTATTGGTAGGAGTGACCACCGCACAGTCCTTGTGGAGACGAAGACCCACCTTCACATTGAGAATACCCTCCATCGTGTTGTGTGGCACTACCACCGTGCTAAATGGGATAGATTTCGAACAGATCTAGCAATGCAAAACTGGGCACCCATGAGGTGCTGTGGGTCATCAGCAGCAGCAGAATTGTACTCAACCACAATCTGTAACCTCATGGCCCGGCATATCCCCCACTCGACCATTACCATCCAGCCGGGAGTCCAACCCTGGTTCAATGAAGAGTGCACGAGGGCATGCCAGGAGCGGCACCAGGCATACCTCAAAATGAGGTGTCAACCTGGTGAAGCTACAACACAGGACTACTTGTGTGCCAAACTGCATAAGCAGCATGCGATTGACAGAACTAAGCGATCCCATAAGCAATAGATCAGATATAAGCTCTGGAGTCCTGCCACGTCCAGTCGTGAATGGTGGTGGACAATTAAACAACTGACTGGAGGAGGTGGCTCCACAAATATCCCCATTCTCAATGATGGGGGAGCCCAGCACATCAGTGCAAAAGATAAGGCTGAAGCATTTGCAATAATCTTTAGCCAGAAATGCTGAGTTGATAATACATCTCGGCCTCCTCCTGAAGTCCCCAGCATCTCAGATGTCAGACTTCAGCCAATTCAATTAACTCCGCAAGATATAGTACTGAAGACCTGTGCTCCAGAACTTGCCGTGCCCCTAGCCAAGCTGTTCCAGTACAGCTACAACACTGGCATCTACCCGCCAATGTGGTAAATTGTTCAGGTATGTCTTGTACACAAAAAGCAGTACAAGTCCAACCCGGCCAATTACCGCCCGATCAGTCTACTCTTAATCATCAGTAAAGTGATGGAAGGTGTCATCGACAGTGCTATCAAGTGGCACTAGCTTAGCAATAACCTGCTCAGTGGCACTCAGTTTAGGTTCCACCAGGGACACTCAGCTCCTGACCTCATTACAGCCTTGGTTCAAACATGGACAAAAGAGCTAAACTCCAGAGGCGAGGTGAGAGCGACTACCCTTGACATCAAGGCAGCATTTGATCGAGTATGGCATCAAGGTGCCCTAGCAAAACTGGAGTCAATGGGAATCGGGGGAAAACTCTCCGCTGGTTGGAGTCATACCTAGCGCAAAGGAAGATGATTGTGGTTGTTGGAGGTCAATCAAATCAGCTCCAGGACATTACTGCAGGAGTTCCTCAGGGTAGTACCCTAGGCCCAACCATCTTCAGCTGCTTCATCAATGACCTTCTTTCAATCATAAGGTCAGAAGTGGGGATGTTCGCTGATGATTGCACAATGTTCAGCACCATTCACAACTCTTCAGATACTGAAGCAGTCCGTGTAGAAATGCGACAAGACCTGGAAAATGTCCAGGCTTGGGCTGATAAGTGGCAAGTAACATTCGCGCCACACAAGTGCCAGACATTGACCATCTCATATAAGAGAGAATCTAACCATCTCCCCTTGACATTCAATGGCATTACCATCGCTGAATCCCCCATTATCAACATCCTGGGGGTTACCATTGACCAGAAACTGAACTGGAGTAGCCATATAAATACCGTGGCTACAAGAACAGTCAGAGGCAAGGAATTCTGCGGCGAGTAACTCACCTCCTGACTCCCCAATGCCTGTCCACCATCTACAAGGCACAAGTCAGGAGTGTGATGGAATACTCTCCACTTGCCTGGATGGATGCAGCTCCAACAACACTCAAGAAGCTTGACACCATCCAGGACAAAGCAGCCCGTTTGATTGGCACCCCATCCACTAACATTCACACCCTCCACCGCCGATGCACAGTGGCAGCAGTGTGTACCATCTACAAGATGCACTGCAGCAACGCACCAAGGCTCCTTAAACAGCACCTTCCAAACCCACAACCTCTACCACCTGGAAGGACAAGGGCAGCAAATGCATGGGAACACCACCACTTGCAAGTTCCCCTCCAAGCCACACACCATCCTGACTTGGAACTATATCACCATTCCTTCACGGTCACTGGGTCAAAATATTGAAACTCCCTTCCTAACAGCACTGTCGGTGTACCTACCCCACATGGACTGCAACGGTTCAAGAAGGCAGCTCACCACCGCCTTCTCAAGGGCAATTAGGGAGGGGCAATAAATGCTGGCCTAGCCTGCGCGCCCACATCCTATGAATGAATTAAAAAGAATTACAGATGACAGTTTAGAACTATCCACTTCACAATCTATAATGCATTTTTCTCTCAAATTTGTAAATACTATTTATTTAGGATTACACGTATCAAATAATTAGTAGCAATTAATCATTTTACAGAATTTAATTGTCAGAGATAGAAATAATTGATCAATAGACTTTCACTTTACGGACAGGGTGTCATATTGTCAGGATTAGTGACATGCTTGTTCCAAATCTCTTCACACAAAAGAGCATGATTTTGAAGCAGGCTGGCGCTAATGCAAAGGCTTGGCTTTAAAAGACTACCCACAATGTTTCAAAACAATTTATAAAGAGACATGGGACATGGCTTCTCTCATGTAGAAAAGTGAGTTGTATATGGTCACCGCATTATAGGGAGGATGTCGAAGCTTTGGAAAGGGTGCAGAGGAGATTTACTAGGATGTTGCCTGGTATGGAAGGAAGGTCTTACGAGGAAAGGCTGAGGGACTTGGGGTTGTTTTCGTTAGAGAGAAGGAGGAGGAGAGGTGACTTAATAGAGACATACAAGATAATCAGAGGGTTAGATAGGGTGGATAGTGAGAGTCTTTTTCCTCGGATGAGGATGGCAAACACGAGGGGACATAGCTTTAAGTTGAGGGGTGAAAGATATAGGACAGATGTCAGAGGTAGTTTCTTTACGCAGAGAGTAGTAGGGGCGTGGAACGCCCTGCCTGCAACAGTAGTAGACTCGCCAACTTTAAGGGCATTTAAGTGGTCATTGGATAGACATATGGATGTAAATGGAATAGTGTAGGTCAGATGATCGGCGCAACATCGAGGGCCGAAGGGCCTGTACTGCGCTGTAATATTCTAATTCTAATTCTAATTCTAATATGGAGGATATGTAAAAACATTTTTTGTGGGGGAAGGATGAAAATCAGATCCAAGATGATTAGTGTTCTTTGATTCTCGGCTTATCAACTGGATCAGTAAAGCAATGGATGTGAAACATAATAAGAATGCAACAGATTCATTGGGCAGGAAGATACATTTTACTGTGCCCCCTCTATCGGTACAGCTGCAGTAGTATCCTCATTGTTCATCCATTCGGGGTAAGGCTGGCATTAAATGTTCTCTAAAGGTGATTTCCAACTGGTACGGACTTACTGCTTTCCTCTTGCCTCTGAAACATATGTGTTCCTGCCACAGAAATCACACTATGAATTATGACTGACAGCTGTGATAAATTCTTGGGCTCTGAAATTCTGGGGTCCCTGATGCAATGCCATAAAGTGCAGCAGTTTGGGAGTTAGGACCACCAAAATCTAAGGAGGAAGCCTCCATCTGGGATCAACTAATTTCCATAATGCTGTTGGGAAAATGGCTTGAGTGCCAATAGTAAGCCAGATATGCTGAGGGTGGAAAATTCAGAAAGAGTGCAGCTCAAGGCGCAACATTGTAATTTCAAAATGATGCCCAGGGCTTAAAGGGTTAAATATCACAGACAAGTTCCATAAATTTGGAACTAAAACAGAAAATGCTGTAAATACTCAGCAGGTCAGCCAACATCTGGAGAGAGAGAAACAGAGCTAACGTTTCAGGTCAAGACCTTTTGTCAGAGCCAATTAACACAATGCATTCCTCTTGCAAGAGAAGTCAACACACAATACCAGAGAATGCCAAGCCATTGGGTGACAGACTGTCCAAATCCACCAATTAATGCAACATGAAGAGCAACTAACAGCAATCCTTGGCTTCAACTTTGGCCTTGCGGTTGGGAATGGAGATGTGGCAGTCCATCTGCCTTCAGTAGGTTTGTGAAATTGTATACTTTTTTATTTAATGCTCCTATGCATTCTTTAATCTGGCCACCAACTACCACTTTCCTCATAAAAGATCCACAAAGTACCAAATTAAGATAGAACATTGTGGTGTAAATGGTGAGTGCTGTGGTTACTTTCTTTGCTACAGTCCATACCCTAGAACTCGGTTGCCGATCAGGCTGCAGCAATGATCAGAACTTCTTCAAAGCTTTATGAATAAAGCACAGCCTCCTGAGACATAGATCCAGTGGAACATCTCAGAAAGTGCACCTGGGTTAATACTTCCTGCTGGATGGGTCATGCTGTCCTTTGGTGCTTTTATTAATCTGTCTTCTCTTACAGCTTCCTGATGCTCCTACTTCTCTTCCTGCATGTATGTCAGTTAAAGTCAGATTCCCATTAGGTGGTCTATTGAGCAGATTTCAGATCCTCGCTCAGTAACACCCTTTAAATACAATGCTTTCCAATGAAATGCAAGATATGGCCAAAAGTCATCCTAAGCAATGTTCAGTTCAGCAGTTCTGATGAAGGGTCACAGACTTGAAACGTTAACTCTGCTTCTCTCTCCACAGCTGCTGCCAGACCTGCTGAGTATTTCCTGCATTTCTTGTTTTTATTTCAGGTCAGCAGTGTTTGGTAATGCCTCAATTTTAAAATTCTTATCCTTGTCTTCAAATCTCTCCATGGCCTCATCCCTTCCTTTCTCTGCAAACTCCTCCAGCCTTACAATCCTCCAAGATTTCTGTCGCTCCTCCAATTCTGGCCTCTTGAGCATCCCCAATTTTAATCACTCCACCACTGGTGGTTGTACCTTCAGCTTCCTATGCCCTAAGCTCTGTAATTCCCTCCCTAAACTTCTTCACATCTCTAAGATGCCTCCCTTTAAGATGCTCCTTAAAACCTAACTCTTCGGTCAACTCCCCTAATGCGTCTCGGTGTAAAATCTGGTTTGATAACACTCCTGTGAAGCACCTTGAGATGCTTTACTATGTTTAGGGCACTATTTAAATGCAAGTTGTTTTTGTTGGTGTTTAACCAATTACTTTTACCTTAAAGAGGAGGTCCTGGTAAATGTACCTTTTAAATAGTAGCACACTTTCTCAAGAAAGTAACAGAAGTTAGAACGGGTGAAACATCTCATACTAACTCCACCATTTGCATGAGGCTGCCACTGAGAGGGAGGGTGAATCTTCATTGCATCCTGAGACTCAATGGAATTTATGTTGGGGCGCTACTGGAACATATATACTATCTATTCAAAATCCATGGCCCTGCACAAGCGCAATGACCAACTTATAACCTACCCAGTTGAGAAATCTTGGCGCCTTAATATCTACTCAGAGGAAAGACAAATAAATCTACATAGTTTTACTTTTTGTGTATCAGGAGTTGTTACTTTAGTTTTGTTAGATTTCTTTTATATTGGTAATAGATGTCAAGTTCATGCAGCTGGAAACCATCAGCACTCTCTAATCGGCAATCTCATTTGCGCACAAGAATGAATGATTTTGACCTAATCATTGCAGGTTTAATTGGTAATTAAGGTGCCATATTTTACTATGTTCAAGTTATAAAACAATGATTTAACACAACAGTCTAATTGTTCAGTTGCATTAATCAAAGAGCAACAACTGAGATGGGTACACAAACATTTCATATTGCTCATTCCCTGGTGAATCTCTGTATTGATAATGCACAATATTTCTGTCTCATTGATGTATTCTGACTTGCAGAGACATGCTCATAAATTATCAAACAAGTAAGTTAAAAAAACCTCTTTCCTGAAGCAAACTCTTCTCTCTAAATCTCTGTACACCTCCTCTTTGACAGAAAGCTTGCAATAAATTATTCAGTGTGTTTTATGGCCTTTTTATTGCTATAAAATATATTTAGTTTTTCAGGAATCGCTGTATGGAAGGCACTAAGGCATTTCCTGAGAGACAGCTGGACTCTGTAAGCATTGCTTTAATTTAAATCTCATTAAAATTAATTTAACCAGAATAAATAAATGTATTTGAATAAACTACTCAGTTTATTCATTTGAAAAATGTACTCCAACATTTTGAAAATTTACAATGTCTGTAAAGAATTTGAAAATGTATTTTATATCTGAAATTGTTTTTAAAGCATTTCGAAACCTTGGTTTGATCTACTACTTACAAGTTGTGTTTTCTTTATGTCCTTCTCAACCACCTTCTCCCTGACACTACCAAATTCCCTTCAGCATGCAATTCTTCAGGTCAAAGGTCATGTAAGTGATCTATAGCCTGCTCTGTGGCTTCAACAGCAAAGAAAGATTCTTAGCAACAATGCCTCTTTAAAAACAAATCAAATAATAACAAATAAGGAATGTAAATTTAAACACACTTTCTATTTTTTCCATTTCAAATAATTGTCTTGGAACATGTGGGGTGATTTTAACCTTACCAACTTGATGGAAACCGGGCATGCAGACAATCAAAAGCGGCTGGATGGCTCACACATTGACAATCCACACCAAAACCACTTACTTTTGTATTAACCAACTCTTCAACAACAACTTATATTTTTATACCATCTTTAATGTAATAAAACATCCCACGGCATTTCACAAGAGCAATATAAAACAAAATATCAGCCAAATTAAGGCGTGCCTTAAAGAAGGAAAGTGAGGCAGAGAGGTAAAGGGAGAGTATTCTAGAGCTGAGGGCCTAGGCAGTTGAAAGCACAGCCACCAATGGGGGTGCAATTAAAATCGGGGATGCACAAGAGGCCCAAATTAGAGAAGCACAGATATCAGAGCGTTGCGGGACTTGAGGAGAATAGAGATAGGGAGGGGCGGGGCCATGGAGGCATTTGAAAACATGGATGAGTACTTTAAAATCAAGATGTTGCTTGACTGGGTGTCAGCCAGTACAGGGGTGACGGGGACGAGACTTGCTGCGAGTTAAGACACGGGCAGCAGAGTTTTGGATGACCTCAAGTTTACAGAGGGTAGAATGTGGGATACCAGCCAGGAGTGCATGAGAACAGTCAAGTCGAGAGGTAACAAAGGCATGAATGAGGGTTTCAGCAGCAGATGAGCTGAGACAGGGGTGAAGTCAGATGATGTTACGGAGGTGAAAATAGGCAGTCCTAGTGATGGCACAAGTGTGAGGTTGTAGCTCATTTCGTGGTCAAACATGATACCAAGGTTGTGAACAGATTTGCCTAATCTCAGACCGTTGCCAGGGAGAGGGATGGAGTCAGTAGCTAAGGAACGGATTTTGGAGTGGGGACCAAAAACAAAGGCTTCAGTCTTCACAATATTTATTGGAGGAAATTTATACTCATCCAGTACTGGATGTCAGATAAGCAGTCTCATAATTTAGCAACAGTGGAGGAATCGAGATAGGTGGTGATGAGGTAGAGCTGAGTGTCATCAAGGTATGATGTTATTGCTATTACTGAGACTTGGTTGAGGGAAGGGCATGATTGGCAACTAAATATCCAGGATATCGATGCTTCAGGCGGGATAGAGAGGGAGGTAAAAGGCGTGGAGGAGTTGCATTACTGGTCAAAGAGGATATCACAGCTGTGCTGAAGGAGGGCACTATGGAGGACTCGAGCAGTGAGGCAATATGGGCAGAACTCAGAAATAGGAAGGGTGTAGTAACAATGTTGGGGCTGTACTACAGGCCTCCCAACAGCGAGCGTGAGATAGAGGTACAAATATGTAAACAGATTATGGAAAGATGTAGGAGCAACAGGGTGGTGGTGATAGGAGATTTTAATTTTCCCAACATTGACTGAGATTCACTTAGTGTTAGAGGTCTAGATGGTGCAGAATTTGTAAGGAGCATCCAGGAGGGTTTTCTACAGCAGTATGTAAATAGTCCAACTCGGGAAGGGGCCATACTGGACCTGGTGTTGGGGAATGAGCCCGGCCAGGTGGTTGAAGTTTCAGTAGGGGACTACTTTGGGAATAGTGATCACAATTCCGTAAGTTTTAGAATACTCATGGACAAAGACGAGAGTGGTCCTAAAGGAAGAATGCTAAATTGGGGGAAGGCCAACTATACCAAAATTCGACAGGAGCTGGGGAATGTAGATTGGGAGCAGCTGTTTGAAGGTAGATCCACATTTGATATGTGGGAGGCTTTTAAAGAGAGGTTGATTAGCGTGCAGGAGAGACATGTTCCTGTGAAAATGAGGGATAGAAATGGCAAGATTAGGGAACCATGGATGACAAGTGAAATTGTGAGACTAGCTAAGAGGAAAAAGGAAGCATACATAAGGTCTAGGAGGCTGAAGAAAGACGAAGCTTTGAAAGAATATCGGGAATGTAGGCGCAATCTGAAACGAGGAATTAAGAGCGCTAAAAGGGGTCATGAAATATCTTTAGCAAACAGGGTTAAGGAAAATCCCAAAGCCTTTTATTCATATATAAGGAACAAGAAGGTAACTAGAGAAAGGATTGGCCCACTCAAGGACAAAGGAGGAAAGTTATGCGTGGAGTCAGAGAAAATGGGTGAGATTCTAAACGAGTACTTTGCATCGGTATTCACCGAGGAGAGGGACATGACGGATGTTGAGGTTAGGGACAGATGTTTGATTACTCTAGGTCAAGTCGGCATAAGCAGGGAGGAAGTGTTGGGTATTCTAAAAGGCATTAAGGTGGACAAGTCCCCAGGTCCGGATGGGATCTATCCCAGGTTACTGAGGGAAGCGAGAGAGGAAATAGCTGGGGCCTTAACAGATATCTTTGCAGCATCCTTAAACACGGGTGAGGTCCCGGAGGACTGGAGAATTGCTAATGTTGTCCCCTTGTTTAAGAAGGGTAGCAGGGATAATCCAGGTAATTATAGACCAGTGAGCCTGACGTCAGTGGTAGGGAAGCTGCTGGAGAAGATACTGAGGGATAGGATCTATTCCCATTTGGAAGAAAATGGGCTTATCAGTGATAGGCAACATGGTTTTGTGCAGGGAAGGTCATGTCTTACCAACTTAATAGAATTCTTTGAGGAAGTGACAAAGTTGATTGATGAGGGAAGGGCTGTAGATGTCATATACATGGACTTCAGTAAGGCGTTTGATAAGGTTCCCCATGGTAGGCTGATGGAGAAAGTGAAGTTGCATGGGGTCCAGGGTGTACTAACTAGATGGATAAAGAACTGGCTGGGCAACAGGAGACAGAGAGTAGCAGTGGAAGGGAGTTTCTCAAAATGGAGACGTGTGACCAGTGGTGTTCCACAGGGATCCGTGCTGGGACCACCGTTGTTTGTGATATACATAAATGATTTGGAAGAAAGTATAGGTGGTCTGATTAGCAAGTTTGCAGACGACACTAAGATTGGTGGAGTAGCAGATAGTGAAGGGGACTGTCAGAGAATACTGCAGAATATAGATAGATTGGAGAGTTGGGCAGAGAAATGGCAGATGGAGTTCAATCAGGGGCAAATGCGAGGTGATGCATTTTGAAAGATCCAATTCAAGAGTGAACTATACAAGTTCAAGAGTGAAAAGTCCTGGGGAAAATTGATGTACAGAGAGATTTGGGTGTTCAGGTCCATTGTTCCCTGAAGATGGCAACGCAGGTCAATAGAGTGGTCAAGAAGGCATACGGCATGCTTTCCTTCATCGGATGGGGTATTGAGTACAAGGGTTGGCAGGTCATGTTACAGTTGTATAAGACTTTGGTTCGGCCACATTTGGAATACTGCGTGCAGTTCTGGTCGCCACATTACCAAAAGGATGTAGATGCTTTGGAGAGGGTGCAGAGGAGGTTCACCAGGATGTTGCCTGGTATGGAGGGCGCTAGCTATGAAAAGAGGTTGAGTAGATTAGGATTATTTTCATTAGAAAGACGGAGGTTGAGGGGGGACCTGATTGAGGTGTACAAAATCATGAGAGGTATAGACAGGGTGGATAGCAAGAAGCTTTTTCCCAGAGTGGGGGATTCAATTACTAGGGGTCACGAGTTCAAAGTGAGAGGGGAAAAGTTTAGGGGGGATATGCATGGAAAGTTCTTTACGCAGAGGGTGGTGGGTGCCTGGAACGCGTTGCCAGCGGAGGTGGTAGATGCGGGCACGATAGCGTCTTTTAAGATGTATCTAGACAGATACATGAATGGGCAGGAAGCAAAGAGATACAGACCCTTAGAAAATAGACGACACGTTTAGATAGAGGATCTGGATCGGCGCAGGCTTGGAGGGCCGAAGGGCCTGTTCCTGTGCTGTAATTTTCTTTGTTCTTTGTTCTTTGTATATGTGAAAACTAATGCTATGCTTTTGGACGATGTCGCCAAGGGGCAGCATGCAGATTAAAAATAGGAGAAGCCAAGTATATATCCTTGGGGGACACCAGAGATAAAGGTGTGGGAGCAGGAAGAGAAGCCATTGTAAGTGATACTCTGGTTACGATAAGAAATAAGAATGGAACCAGGTGAGAGATGACCCACCCAGCTAGGTGACAGTGGAGAGGCGTTGGAGGAGGACAGTGTGGTTAACTATGTCAAAGGCTGCGGACTGATCAAGAAGGACAAGGAGGGAAAGTTTATCTTTGTCACAGTCACATAGGATGTCATATATGACTTTGATAAGAACTGTTTCATAGAAACATAGAAAATAGCAGCGGGAGTAGGCCATTCGGCCCTTCGGGCATGCTGTACCATTCAAAAAAGATCATGGCTGATCGTCTAATTCAGTACCCTGTTCCCGCTTTCTCTCCATATCCCTTGATCCCTCTGCATTAAGAAATATATCGATCTCCTTTTTGAATATATTTAATGACTTGGCCTCCACTGCCTTCTGCGGTAGAGAACTCCATAGGCTCACCACCCTCTGAGTGAAGAAATCTTTCCTCATCTCGGTTCTAAATGGCATACCCCATATCCTGAGACTGTGATCCCTGGTTCTGGATTCCCAAGCCATCAGGAACATTGTCCCTGCATCTAGCCTGTCTCGTCCTGTTAGAATTTTATAGGTTTCAATGAGATCCCCTCTCATTCTTCTAAACTCTAGTGAATATAGGCCTAGTCGACCCAATCTCTCCTCATACATCAATCCTGCCATCCCAGGAATCAGCCTAGTATATCTTCTTTGTACTCCCTCCATGGCAAGAACATCCTTCCTCAGATAAGGAGACCAAAACTGCACACAATACTCCAGATGTGGTCTCCCTAAGGCCCTGTATAACTGCAGTAAGACATCCTTGCTCCTGTACTCAAATCCTCTTGCAATGAAGGCCAACATATCATTTGCCTTCCTAATTGCTTGCTGCACCTGAATGCTTGCTTTCAGCGACTGGTGTACAAGGACACCCAGGTCTCGTTGCACCTCACCCTTTCCCAATCTATCACCATTCAGATAATAATCTGCCTTTCTGTTTTTACAACCAAAGTGGATAACCTCATATTTATCCATGTTATATTGCATCTGTCATGCATTTGCCCACTCACCCAACTTATCCAATTCACATTGGAGCTTCTTTGCATCCTCCTCAATGCTCACATTCCCCGCCCCCCCAGCTTTGTGTTGTCTGCAAACTTGGAAATGTTACATTTAGTTCCCTCACCCAAGTCATGAATATATATTGTGAATAGCTGGGGCCCAAGCACTGATCCCTGTGGTACCCCACTAGTCACTGCCAGCCACCCAGAAAAAGATTTGTTTATTCCTACTCTCTGTTTCCTGTCTATCAACCAATTCTCAATCCATGCCAGTATATTACCCCCAATCCCATGTGCTTTAATTTTGCACACTAATCGCTGATATGCGATCTTATCAAAAGCCTTCTGGAAATCTAAATACACATCCACTGGTTCTCCCTTATCTATTCTACTAGTTACATCCTCAAAAATCTCCAGTAGATTTGTTAAGCATGATTTCCCTTTCGTAAACCCATGCTGACTTTGTCCAATCCCGTTTATGCTTTCTAGGTGTTCTGTTATCACATCCTTTGGTAATAGACTTTGGCATTTTCACCATTACTAATGTAAGGCTAACTGGTCTGTAATTCCCTGTTTTTCCTCTCCCTCCTTTTTTAAATAATAGGGTTACATTTGCCACCCTCCAATCTGTAGGACATGCTCCAGAGTCTATAGAATTTTAGAAGATGACCACCAATGCATCCACTATTTCCAGGGCCACTTCCATTAGTACTCTGGGATGTAGATTATCAGGCCCTGGGGATTTGTCAGCCTTTAACCCCATTAATTTCCCTTACACTTTTTTTTTTTAACTAATACTGATTTCCTTCAGTTCCTCCCTCTCATTAGACCTTTGGTTCCCTAACATCTCTGGGAGGTTATTTATGTCCTCCTTTGTGAAGACAGAACCAAAGTATGTGTTTAATTGTTCTGCCATTTCTTTGTTCCCCATTATAATTTCCCCCCGTTTCTGACTGTAAGGGACCTATATTTGTCTTCACTAATCTTTTTCTCTTCACATATTTATAGAAGTTTTTACAGTCAGTTTTTATGTTCCCCGCAAGTTTACTCTCATACTCTATTTTCCCCCGCTTAATCAACCTCTTTGTCCTCCTTTGCTGAATTCTAAACTGCTCCCAGTCCTCAGACTTACTGCTTTCTCTGACAATTTTATATGCCTCCTCTTTGGATCTAATACTATCCCTAATTTATTTTGTAAGCCACAGTTGAGCCACCTTTCCGGTTTTATTTTTGAGCCAGACAGGAATGAATAATTGTTGTAATTCATGCACACGTTCTTTAAATATTATCCATTGCCTATCCACCGTCAACCCTTTTAGTAAAGTTCCCCAATCTACCATAGCCAAATCGCGCCTCATACCTTGGTAGTTTCCTTTATTTAGATTCAGGACCCTAGTTTTGGATTCAACTACTTCACTCTCCACCTTAATGAAGAATTCTATCATGTTATGGTTGTTCCTCCCTAAGGGACCCCGCACAATAAGATTGTTAATTAATCCTTTCTCATTGAACAATATCCCGTCTAGGATAGCCTGTTCTCTACGTATTCAACGTATTGGTCTAAAAAACTGTCATGTTCACACTCCAGGAAATCCTCCTCCACAGTATTATTGCCATTTTGGTCTGACCAATCTATACGTAGATTAAAGTCACCCATGATTACAGTTGTACCATTATTGCATACATCTCTAATTTCCTGTTTAATGTCATCCCTTACATCTCCACTACTGTATCGGGGCCTATACACAACCCCCACCAACATTTTCTGCCCCTTGGTATTTCTTAGCTCCACCCATACAGATTCCACATCATGATTTTCCGAGCCACTATCCTTCTCACTATTGCATTGATTTCCTCCTTTACTAACAATGCTACCTCTCCTCCTTTTCCTTTTTGCCTGTCCTTCTTAAATATTGAATACCCCTGGATGTTCAGTTTCCATTCTTGGTCACCTTGCAGCCATGTCTCTGTAATCGCTACTATATCATAACCGTTTATATCTATTTACGCTGTTAATTCATCTACCTTATTGCGAATGCTCCGCGCATTAAGACACAATGCCTTTAGACTTCTCCTTTCAACGTTGTTAGTCATCTTAGCTTTATTTTGCACTATGGCCCCATTTGTTTCTCGCCCTTGTTTTCTCTGCCTTCCACTTTTGCTTCTTACCTTTCTGTCTTTCATTTCTATCCTTGTTTCCCCCTCCTCTGTCTCCTTGCTCAGATTCCCATCCCCCTTCCATTCTAGTTTAAACCCTCCCCGACAGCACTAGCAAACACTCCCCCGCGAGGAATTTGGTCCCGGTCCTGCCCAGATGTGACCCGTCCAGCTTGTACTGGTCCCACCTTCCCCAGAACCGGTCCCAATGTCTCAGGAATCTGAATCTCTCCCTCTACACCATTTCTTCAGTCATGCATTCATCTTATAGATCCTGCTATTTCTGCTCTCACTAGCACGTGGCACTGGTAGTAATCCTGAGATTACTACCTTTGAGGTCCTAC
This sequence comes from Heterodontus francisci, assembly GCF_036365525.1. Classification (NCBI taxonomy): domain Eukaryota; kingdom Metazoa; phylum Chordata; class Chondrichthyes; order Heterodontiformes; family Heterodontidae; genus Heterodontus; species Heterodontus francisci. The sequence goes on along the minus strand of NC_090377.1, from coordinate 67,845,915 downwards.
TTTTTAATTTTCGTCCTAACTCCCTATATTCAGCTTGTAGGACCTCATCCCTTTGTTTACCTATGTCGTTGGTACAGATATGTACCACGACAACTGGCTGCTTGCCCTCCCCCTTCAGAATGCCATGCAGCCACTCAGAGACATCCTTGACCCTAGCACCGGGGAGGCAACATACCATCCTGGAGTCTCTTTTGTGGCCGCACAAACGCCTGTCGGTTCCCCTTACCATTGAATCCCCTGTTACTTTAGCCCTACCACTCTTCTTCCTCCCCTCCTGTGCCGCAGAGCCAACCATGGTGCCATGAACTTGACTCTTGCTGCTTTCCCCTGAGCCATCTCCCCCAACAATATCCAAAGCGGTACATCTGTTAGGGGGATGGCCACAGGGGACTCCTGCGCTTCATGCCTTCCTCTACTCTGCCTGGTGGTCACCCATTCCCTTTCTGCCTTTGCTGCGTTTGCCTGCTGTGTGACCACCTCACTAAACGTGCTATCCACAATGATCTCAGCATCACAGATGTTCCATCGTGAATCCGCCCACAGCTCCAGCTCCATAATGCGGGTAGCCAGTAGCTGCAGATGGCTGCACTTCCTGCACACATGGTCTTCAGGCACACTGGAAGCATCCCTGATTACCCACATAGCGCAGGAGGAGCATATCACGGGTGCGAGCTCTCCTGCCATGACTTACCTTTAGATTACTTAGTTACTCCCTTTAATTAAAAAATACCAATTATGCTAGGGGTCTGTTCCAATTCAAACACTACCCACTACAATCTAAAGTCCTTAATAAATTACACTAATTAAAAGAAAAACACACTTTAGTAGTACTAACCGTATCACTTAATTGGTAGGTTTTGAGATTTTTTTCAATAAAAAAGAACTTTCCCCTTTTTTAAGCTATTTAAAGGCACTAACAGCTGTTACTTATCCAACCAATCAGCTTACAGAATTTCCGTGATGTCACAAGTCTTTTTTTTTCCTCTTTTGAATCTCAATGCGCGTCGGCACAGAGAGAGAGAGGGAGCCTGCCGCCGCTCCGGTCCTCAGGTATGTAAGGGCCTCGAGCCCCGCGCTCTCTTTTTCAGGTCCCACTCAGGATCAGATTCCTCCCAGGTCCACCTGCCGCTGCTCCGGTCTTTGGGAATGTGGCAGGGGCAGAAACCTAATTGGAGGGATTCAAACATGGAGTTCCAGGAACAGATTTGGAAGGCAACAACACATTCAAGGTCCTTGGAGAGAAAAAGGAGTTTGAAGATGAGATGATAGTTTGAAGGACGGTGAGGTCAAGAGTTGGTTTTCGGAGGAGAGGTTTGATGATGGCAGATTTAAAGGACAGAGGGACAACACCTGAAGAGAGATAACCATTTACAATAACACGGGGACCGGGAGGGGAAGTTGCGTGGTCAGCAGTCTGGTGGGAATAGGATCGAGGGAGCAGGAGGTGGGTCTCCTGGACAAGATGAGCTTAGAGAGGGCATGAGGGGAGATAGGAGAGAAACTAGAGAAAGATATGTAGATAGCAAGGACAGCTACCTGAATCCGGCTGATTGGGGACCGATGTCGTCATCAAACGCTGACAACAATTTCAACTGTTGATGAAGCTTGGAAGATGTTGTGGCACGAAAAGAATTAGGGCCAGAAGAGGCCCAACAGGCAAGTTCTTTTTACTTCCTTTTTAAAACTTTCCTCATGGGGCCAGGAGTTGCAGGTGTACTTCTCCGTGCCCCTCGAAGTAAAATTTAGTCCTTCCCTACCAGGAGTTGTCTACCTCCTGAAACCCCTGGCCTCAACTTACCTCGCATCACACGACCGTTCCTTTGGTGAATTGTGCTCCCACCTGTCAGCCAGTAAACTGCTGCTTCACCCTTGCTTTGGGCAGGCAGCTGAATGATGGCATGTAGGAGTCCTCTGGGGACACAAGGGGATTGCTGTTCGCCTCACCTCGGCAAAACCCCCTGTCTGATACCTACTCCGAGTTAAAATCAGGGATATTTCTTCTTAAACAAGCTAAGTCTTAATGGAGGTGAATTAACATCAGTAGATAATGATTAAACAATGGTGTTTTAGTCATTTTAATATTGATTCTTCTCATTTAATTTCTTCTCTCTATCGCAAACAGTGGCTGCCAAACAGAACAGGGCCCAAAAATGGGTGCAAGGAATGAGAAGCACACATTGTGCTTTCTGCTCATTTAAATGATTGTCCTGTGCAGCCAGCATTAAACATGCTGTTGAGTGGCTGCCTACCTGAGCAGGGGACACAAAATTGTGAGTGGCAAGCACTTCCTAAAGCCAGCCTGCACCTCTTAAAGGGAGGATGCATTGTGGCAGGAGCAGGTTTTGGAACTCGTACTAAAAGTGATTTAGACCGGAGGAACACTCAATAATGGGACAACAAAGCTCTAAGATTTTCCGATGCTGCATTGGAAGCCTTGATACAGGAGGTGGGGACGCGGAGAGAAGTGATCTCATAGGGCACCAGAAGTCCCTCCAGACAAACTTCGCAAAGGCAGTGGAACCAGATCATTGTGGCTGTGCCAGGGGTTTAGCCCCAAGCAACTGGATGCAGTGCCACAAAACATGAGTGGTCAAGGTCAGTGAATGAATCTTTAAATGCCATATCTCACCAACTGTACCACTAGCCTCACACACTACTCAATTCAGCACACACCAATCACTCACCAACAATCAAGATAAAAAAATCATGAATCATACCTCACATTCATAGCTTCACCTCACCCTCACACACTTAGCACCGCTGCAAACCTCATACCCACATCTCGCAACTTGTTGACACAGTCAGCTATTCAACCATACCAGACACATCACCCAAACACATTGCACCACATCACTGACACACTTCCTTCTCTCTTGCAGGATAAAGTGACGCACAACCGGAGGCAGCCACACTTAACTAACAAGGACAGACATGGCTGCATGGCCTTACCCCAATGGCAGAGACCGTGGTTGCCATCATTGGAGCAACTATGGCTGAGGCTGTGACCAGTAGCTGGGCTGAAACAATAGAAGATGATAATATCCTCATATCTAATCCTCCTTCTCGTATCCCACTTCCCCATTATCCCACAGTCTCTTCTGATTTACAAGCTGCAGATGATGTAAGCATACACCTCTTGCTTTCACTCCTCCCCTCACAACCACCCTAGCCTTGTGCCTTTCTCCTTTCAGATACCCAAGAACTGCAATCTGGCCAGCAATGGTGGAAGAACAAGAACAGTGACGAAGATGAAACACCAGTCGGAACTTTACGCCCCCCCCCCCCCGCCCCCGCAGGAGTGGGCTAGAGGCGGGGGTGGGGGGGGGGGGGTGTCATAAGATTGAGTGGGAGGTGGGGTTGCCGTTCCCATCGCCTTCCCGCCCCCCGGTGCAATTCTATGAGCGGCGGAGGAAGTGACAAACAGCCCACCCACCCCAGGCCAATTATGGCACTTAAATGGCCAATTAATTGCCACTTAAGAGCCTCCTCCCATCACTGCTGGTGTACTACCAGCAGTGAACAGGCGGTTCAGTAGCCCAGAAGGCTGCCAAGTTAAACATGGCGACCTCCTGTGGGCTGTGAGGGGGGCGCCCTCTTGATTGGGAACTCTGTGCCTAATGGAGGGCCCCCCCCACCCATTGCACAAGCTGTCCCCACTGGAGCACCTCCCCCCCCCACTCTCGAGCAACCCCCGGTCCCCCCCCACCCTTGCTGGGGCCCAGCCGATTGTCCCCAGCAAGTCCCCACATACTTAGCTGCATTCTGGGGCCTCGTCCATGTTGCTTGTCCTGGCTGGATGCAGTCCCAACAGTGGTCACCTCTCCCAGTGGTGCTGCGGGACTGACTATCCAGCAGCTCTTGGAGGCAGGACTTCCTGCCTCAGAGGGGTAGAAGCCCCACCTGAGGCCAATTAAAGGCCTAGGTCACATAAAATCACGGTGTGGCTTCCAGGCCCGGTGGAGGCGGGCTTGCCACGGACCTTTTCTGCCATTGGGCAGGGTCTCTGGCCCAACATAAAATTCCGGCCACCGTCACTCACTCTCACACTTGTAGGCACCAGCTCAGATACTGACAATGTGCATTCTTTAGCACATAACTTAGAGGCGAGATCACGTGATGAGACACTCGGCACAAGTGGCCTGCAGCAAAGCATGGGACTAGGGTAGCAGAAGTGACAGCTTGCCAGAGGGTGATGTCGCACTTGAGTTCTGCTCCAGAGGACTCCGATAAGCACTTTGCTGGGGTAGCCTATAGAAGAAGGCTGAATCGGTAGGAACAATGAAATGCTAGGTGCATTGGCAGGTCTGCCAGAAAGTCTGTTATCACTATCAAGGAGCATGGAGGAGTCCTGCACCAATTTGGCACAGGCCTTTGTACAGAGCTTGGAGCCCACCCTTTCCAGCATATTCAATTAGCATACTTGCGGAACCAACCATGATGTAGCATCTGATGGCTGATGTCACATCTTCCACTGTAGCACAAGCAGCAGCTATTCAACGTCTGGGTGCTGCTGTGGTGCTCAGACTGCTGCCAACATGACAATGGATACTGGTATTCAAAGGGATTTGTAGAGTCTCACAGCAGTAAGCAATCTGTCCTCCAACAGATTACTAGGATTGCTTTAGCTCTGCCCAGGAGTGGCTCCATGGAGTATGAACCTGCTGTCCTCTCTCAGATTGACAGCATTCATCCTTGCATCATTGTTACCATACCAGAGCCCTTGCTGTTGTCTGTCAGCCGGCCAGTCCAGGCTGCTACTGCCCAGGCTGAGATGGTGCAGTCCGAAGCTGGGTCTTCTAGGGTCAGAGCTGCTTGAGGGCATTCTGCAAGACCATCTGCAGTCTGCTCCATTGAAAGTCAGCAGCATTCCACCAGCTATGCTGCAGCCACTGGGGTAGCATGTGCAGGAGCACTAGGCCAGGCAAAGGCACTGACAAGCCAGACACTAAAGGAAGGCACAAAGGTGATGAGTTAATGTTTGTATACTATATGGTAAAGTTTGATTTATAAACTTGATTGAAACGTTTAATTTGTGTTGGCTTTTATTTTTTCATTGTGGCCAAATGGATGCTGTGATGGCCAGTAACTGAGGGAAGGCAAGTTGTAGGACTGTTAGTGACTGGGGAATTGGAGTTACATTTACTGGTATCACTGTTGGACGAATTGATCACAGACAGCTGGGCCAAAAAGGTGCTGTATTTGTTGCCTCCTCCCTTCCTCTTCCTTGTCCTCCTTTTCCCCATACTGCTCCTCTTTAGCTGGTTCATGTACAGTTGGGGGCAAGGTTGTGTAGCATGCAGCAGATGATTGCAAATCTTTGACACAGGCACTGTTGAGTATTGAAGGACTCCTCCATAGCAATCCAGGCAGTGGAAGCGTTCTTTCAATGGTCGGTTCTATCACATTTTGTGTGGCAGCATGGATTTCGTTGTATGCACCCATCCACATGTGCATGGGCTGTACACTGGTGTCAAGAGCCATGGCATCAAAGTATCGCCCTTGTCACCCAGTATTCACCCTTTGGTTTGTTGTAGTGGCTGAAATGCAGATGGCACAACAGACTGCTACAGAATGAAGGCACCATGATTGCTTCCAGGATACCGGACACTGACCTGCATGATATACTGTGCATGGTCGTATGGTTGTTGCCCACCACCTGGACATTGAGGAAGCAGTACATCTCAGAGTTGGCATGCAACACCCTCAAAACAAGATGTATGGTAAATGGCACCCCGTACCATGGGGAACCCTGAAATCCCTGTAAAGCTGTGTGCTGGCAAGAGAGAATATAGAGTCTCAGTGATCTCCCTTAGGCGACAGCAGACTGACAACAGGGAGATTTGCAAATATTACCTGCTCCAGTCTGAAAGGAAACATCACAGTCACCTTAACCTTCACAGCCACTAGCAATGTGGTCCTTGTCCTGTTCTGAGGTTGCAGTTGTGACTGTAGCAGGTGGCAAATTTCAGTAAGGATGACTTCAGTGAAGTGGAGACATCTGACATACTGTTCCTCGCTGAGGTTCAGGTATAGGAGTTATTCCCTGAACACCCTGGGCAGATACATTCTTCTGCTGAGAGCCCTTCTTCCCCTTCTCCTCCTCCCTCTTCCAGCAGTTGGTCTTGCTCAGTGTTATCTCTGATCATTCTCCCTGTCATGTTGTAGTCCAAGAGGAATGCATACTACTGCACCCATGTCTATGAAGTCAGGACAAAGCACTTCAGCATGTGCCACTCCCAGTCGACTTTAGCAACTTTGAAGAATCCCAAAAAGCACCAAACACTTTGCAGCAACACCCAGTAGAAATCAATCAACAACTAACCCGAAAGAAATTGATGATTCCTTTAAATAGCACTAGTGCAGCATCATTCCTGCTGCTGAACTTGTGTTCAGCTGTGCAAGATTAAGAAAAGGCATTAGCTCGAGCTTTGAGTCCCAAAATGGCAGTGCTGGCATCAAATCAGTGTTACATGCTGACTGACATCACAATCTGCCTGCTCTGCATACTTCCAGTATGTGCTCCATGTGCACTTGCTAAAGCACTCAACAAAACAGCATCTGGTGTAGGTCGCACCAAAAGTGTGCACGTATGCCGCAGACGCCATTTTGGAAATAAAACAGCACTCACATCTCCAAAAATATGGGTGCTAAGGAGCTGCATTTCACGCCCAGTAACTCCTCAAAGCAGATGTCATTACAACTTCAACATTTAAATATTTAAGAAGATTAAAAATTTAAAAATGTATTTGTAACAATTTTTTGAACAAATGTCAACAGTCATAATGCACTGTATGTTTAGCCAAAGAGGTAGTACACTTACTGAAAGTCAGGACTGACTACAGCAGTTTGTGCTCACTCCATGGAGAGATAAAACACTGATAATCTACATTAAAACAGACCAACTGTGATCTAGTAAAACTCAAAACTTGTCGCTAGTTGATCTGAATGTCGGCGGATCTAGGGCTGTACAGTTAGCATTTAATCACAACTAGATGTTACTGCTTGCCTTATACCTGACTTAAATTGTCTTCTGAAAATCCCCAATATCCCCGGCACAAATGCCAAGTGACAAAAATTTAAGAATAATGAAGGGTGATTTTGTTTTTTTTATACTTTATCACATACAAATCATTGAGTTCTTAAAAATGTCCATTGGCACAGTTAATTGGATTTTTATATCTGTAAAATAATCAACTCCTGGAAAGCGGCTGATACAAATACTTTTAAACAGCTGTCAGTTGAGCAAGCAAACCAGATCATTGGTACCACTGTTGCTTTCTGGTGACATATATCCTCACTGCCATATGTTCAAATGTGCAGCTGCAGCTCAAAACTGACTTGAGCTGAAGGATTTTAAATGGCTTCCAAACCAATGTTGTTTACTTAAAGGAGAAACACTTACAGTACATCTTCTATCACTGGTCTTCATTTCAGTGATCAGCAACAAGAAGTTAACGATAGAATAAAGAACAAGAGATAGGAAATAGCAATAGGAAATAAAAAAATGAGGAAGAAAAATTTGAGGGTCAGAAAAGAAGAACAGGAAGAAAAATACAATGAAAGGAAAACAGATGGGAAAAAAAGAGAAGAAAATAAAAAGATAAAGAGCACACAGTCGATACAAGAACAGAGCAAGACAGACAGAAGATCATAAAAAAATATTGGAAATAAAACAGAGCCAGTGCTCCTCTATTACCTTGTGTTTCAAAGACATTTGTAAAATTGTGGGCTGAATTTTCCATGGCCGGGGTGGGGGTGGAAGATCGGAGTGGCAGCGGCTCGCCACGGAGCCCGATGCCGGGATTTCTAGGCCCGATCTTCACGGTGGCGGCGAGGCTCTGTGACCGCCCACCTGCCACTCGGTCTCGTGACCCGACTTTAAATATTGAAATAAACGTTATGAATACATTTAAATACAATTCCCCGCAATTTACCTGCAGTTCGGGATCTTCCATGTGACGGGTGGCACTCATGAACATTCACTTTCCCGCCGAGGGAAAGCTGGCACCACAGAGGTGGGGAAGGGGGGAGCTCTGCATTTTTAGTGTAGTGGGGAAGCAGGGGTCAAATCTGCATTTGTAGTGTACATACGAACATATGAATTAGGAGCAGGAGTAGGCCACTCGGCCCCTTGAGCCTGCTCTGCCATTCAATAAGTTCATGGCTGAACTGATTACTCCACATTCCCACCTACCCCTGATAACCTTTCACCCCCCTAGCTTATCAATAATCTATCTACCTCTGCCTTAAAAATATTTCAAGACTCTGCTTCCACCGCCTTTTGAGGAAGAGAGTTCTAAAGACTCACGACCCTCTGAGAGAAAAAAATTCTCCTCATCTCTGTCTTAAATTGGTGACCCCGAGGGGGGAGGAAGAGGTGACCGCTGCACTTTGTACAGTTGGGGGAAAGGGTCAACTCTGCAATTTAAAGGTTTTGGGGGGGGAACAGGGCAGACATTTATTTGCGATGTAGTGAGGGGGGGGTAGGGGATTCAACTCTGCAGTCTCTGGGCAGATCTGGCTGCCCTTTAAAAATGGTGCCATGCGTCTGCGCAGTGACAGATGCTGCCATCAGCGAGGCCGCCCCCGCCCCGTGAGTGGGGGGGGGAGGGGGGGCGAGGGGGCTGGGCGGGGGGGCTGCCCTGCATATTTTAAAGAGCCGCATTCTTGTGGCGGTGCGTGCCAATTGTACACCCGCTGTCGCTCTTAGCGGTGAGAAAACAAAATTCATCTCAGTGTGTGGAAAATGAAACAGTCTGGTCCAGTTGGGATACACTGATTTTACAATGATTTTTCCTTATATCACTTATGGCAGATGATATCCTTTTCACCAACAAACTGATAATCCTCTCTGAAATGGCTTGCGGCTATATTCAATCAAGGGCCCAATATACACGTTGAATGATAATATTTATATTTTGACTTAAACATTTCTTTTGATAAAAATAATAATGGCAAACTGCACAAAACTTGCAGTTAGCTAGCAGAGGATAATGTGACTGCATAATGGAAGATTTATTGATACTGGCCACTAGGAAACCTAAAGTACAGCTTATTTAACTCAGTTTCTCTGCAGATTTTGTCCACAAAAAACAGGACAAATCCAACCCGGTCAATTACTGCCCTATCAGTCTACTCTCGATCATCAGCAAAGTGATGGAAGAGGTCATCAACAGTGCTATCAAGTGGCACTTGCTCAGTAATAACCTGCTCACTGACACTCATTTTGGGTTCTGTCAGGGCCACTCAGCTCCTCACCTCATTACAGCCTTGGTCCAAACATGGACAAAAGAGGTGAACTTGAGGTGAGGTGAGAGCAACTGCCCTTGACATCAAGGCCGCATTTAACCGAGTGGGGTATCAATGAGCCCTAGCAAAACTGGAGTCATTGGGAACCGGGGGAAATCTCTCCACTGGTTGGAGTCGTACCTAGCACAGAGGAAGATGGTTGAGGTTGTTGGAGATCAATCATCTCAGTCCCAGGACATTACTGCAGGAGTTCCTCAGGGTAGTGTCCTAGGCCCAACTATCTTCAGCTGTTTCATCAATGACCTTCCCTCCATCATAAGGTCAGAAGTTGGGATGTTCAATGATTGCACAATGTTCAGCACCATTTGCGACTCCTCAGATACTGAAGCATTCTGTGTCCATGTGCAGCAAGACCTGGACAACATCTAGGTTTGGGATGATAAGTTGCAAGTAACATTTGCACCAGACAAGTGCCAGGCAGTGACCTTCTCCAACAATAGAGAATCTAACCATCTCCCCTTGGCGCTCAATGGCATTACCATCGTTGAATCCTCCACTAGCAACATCCAGGGGGTTACCATTGACCAGAAACTGAACTGGACCAGCCACATAAATGCTATAGCTACAGGAGCAGGCTGGAGACTCGGAATTATGTGGCAGGTAACTCACCTCCTGTTTCCCCAACGCCTGTCCACCATCTACACGGCACAAGTCAGGAGTGTGATGGAATACTTTCCACTTGCCTGGATGGGTGCAGCTCCAACAACATTCAAGAAGCTTGACACCATTCAGGACAAAGCAGCCCGCTTGATTGGCACCTCATCCGCCACCTTCAACATTCACTCCCTCACCAGCGACGCACAGTGGCAGCAGTGTGTACCATCTACAAGATGCACTGCAGCAACTCACCCAGGCTTCTTCGACAACACCTTCCAAACCCACGACCTCTACCACTTAGAATGACAAGGGGAGCAGATGCATGGGAACACCACTACCTGAAAGTTCCCCTCCAAGCCACACACCTTCCTGACTTGGAACTATATCACCATTCCTTCACTGTTGCTGGGTCAAATTCCTGGAACTCCTTTCCTATCAGCACAGTTGGTGTACCTACACCCCAAGGACTGCAGCGGTTCAAGCTCACCACCATCTTCTCAAGGGCAATTAGGGATGGGCAATAAATGCTGGTCTTGCCAGCAATGCCCACGTCCCCCAAACAAATACATAAAAAAAAATTAAGCCCTTCTGCTCATTTCATTTTCCCTGTTGTTCTGCCTGCTGGACTTTATAATATGATTATGTTTTAAAAATCATGATTTTTAAAAGTTTAAGATGGAGTCCAGAAGGTCAGGTGACCTCACATCCACTCAGATAAAGGACAAGAAAGAAATCTTTGTTACCAGGACAACAGAGAACAAAAGTCAAAAAAATTTTTTTGAAAAAAACAATACAGACTGCAGGGGTATAACATCTGAAGAACAATAGATTTCACCCTCTGAGACTTTCAGATCGTAAACAAGGAGTCTGTGATTCTGAAGATGTACATGTACCAGGCAGCTGTTAGTTTAGTGATACAGCACTGAAACAGGCCCTTCGGCCCACCAAGTCTGTGCCTACCATCAACCACCCATTTATACTAATCCTACACTAATTCCATATTCCTACCACATCCCCACCTGTCCCTATATTTCCCTACCACCTACCTATACTAGGGGCAATTTATAACGGCCAATTTACCTATCAACCTGCAAGTCTTTGGCATGTGGGAGGAAACCAGAGCACCCGGAGAAAACCCACGCAAACACAGGGAGAACTTGCAAACTCCACACAGGCAGTACCCAGAATTGAACCCGGGTCACTGGAGCTGTGAGGCTGCAGTGCTAACCACTGCACCACTGTGCCGTCCAGGTTAACACCTGGGAAAAATGGAAGGCCACTGTGAAACCAGACATCTAGACTTTGCATATTGGAAAAGGGACAATAAGCTATTGACTTTTGAGTGCCGATAATTTAACAGATTTTCTGAAGGCAGACAAACTGTAAGACAGGAACCCTGTGGTTGCAGCCTCAGAGCAGGCTGTAAAGAAGACAACCCGCGGTGGCAGTCTCCAGGCGGGGGTGGGGGGCGGGGTGGAAGGGAGAGAGAGAGACAGAGAGAGGGGGAACACCTGCTCTCAGAAGCCTGATATGGCAAAAAGCTGCGAGAACTTGAACATGTTTTGAAAAGTGAAGCTCAGAGAGAAGTAGGATCACCAGGAATCGCCTTATTCACGGACGTCCAGGTCGGAAGTGCTCGAAGTGAGCTATGAGCAACATTGATTTTTGAAAATGTATGGGAGATCCAACCCATTGCAACTGGGAGGAGTTTGGAACTTTTAACTGCAAAGATTTTGCCATCAAAGAGGACTGTGTACGTGTAAGTGTCATTTGAGGTTTCCAAGTATTTTAACGAGTAAAGAAAATACCTTTCTTTGTAATTTGGGGTATCAGTTACTTACAAACTTATATTTAGTTAATGGAGTTCTTTTTTAGTTTAATTGTTATAATAAAAACCTTAAAACGTGAAATCTTGTCGGGTAATTCTTTAAATTGGTCTGGGGGTTCATATCTCGTATTTTAACGTTAATGGTCTCACTGAGGTTGTAACACTGATCTGTTTTTCCAATGTAAAATTTGAAGACAAGACATTATGGAGAGGTAGGATATATGATCCAAATTTTTAAAATAACCATGGGGAATTGATATGTGGATTTCAGGGAAGTATTTGTTACAATCGAGATAAAAGAACCAGGGGTCACAATAAGCTAGTGAAAATGAAGGAACATGTTTTCCCTGGTTAGAGTCATGAACTTACTGTACGACTCCTATTGCAGTAAATGATAACCCAACTGTAGCATTCATAAGGGAAATGGACTAACCACTGACACAGCAGAGAGTGCAGTGAAATGGGTTTAGAGTACAAAAGAGACAAATAAAGGTTCAGACAGGTCCTGGTTGTCAAGATGAAATCTGTGGAACAAATTACTTGTTCTAGTTTCTAACTGGAAAGGCATCAATCCCTCCACCTACACACACTTCATCATCTTACATAAAAAGCCTAATTTCATACCTGATTTCTTATTGTTTCATTTAACTGTTATTAGGACCAGATGAGAAGGGGTCTAGGGGGTAAAGGCCTACTACCCAACCTGAACCCGACGGGACCCGACGACACGTGTCGGGTTCGGGTTGAGTTGGGCCCCTCTTCCAGGTCCGGATTTCGGGCTTGTGTCGGGTCAGGCCGGGTCTGGGTTGGGCTGGACACACACGGTAAGTGCTCTGCTGGTAAGTATTGAAATTTAAAAACTTACCTGAGCTGGGAGTCCGCGACGAAACTGAATCTGTGCATTGAGCCAGTGACATAATTACACATGCGCTGCAGCTTCCTGCAGGTTAGGTGTCAGGAAGGTAAGTCAAGGGATGGTCAGATCAGGTTGAGTCAGGGTCGGGCTCGGGTCGGGTCGGGTGCGGGGCAAAATCGGAGGGACTCAGGCCGGGTTGGGCTCGGGTCTGTTGTGGTTTGGTCGGGTTCGGGTCGGGTTCTTTTTCCCGCCCCGAGCAGGCCTTTACTAGGGCGTCCCTCTCAGCCTTTGCCTGTTTAACTGTAACAGGGATTTATTTTTAAAACACTGTATTTTTAGTTCCCACTTAGTGAATCCTTGTTCACTGCTCCAATTGTAAGGCAAAGAAATCAAACAGGCTTCCTTAGATTTAAACAAGAAAGGTGGAAGTTTATTAATCTTAAACTCTAATCTTGTTAACGACTACGAATATACGACGTGACCATGCTTGTATGCATACATGATAAACACACACGCAGATAGAGACAGAAAAAGTAGAAAGAATAAAGGGGAAAAGTTTGAGGCAATATCTGATAGTTACAGTCCTTTAAGCTCAATGTGGAGTCTTTGGTTGCTGGTAAGTCTTACAATTCGTTGGGGCCCAGTTCATGCTTCAACTTGTTCCGATGGTGGAGTCTGTTCTCTCTTGAGGTTTACGTGTCTTCCATGGGTCTGGTAGCTTGGGAGAAAGTGAGAGAGAGAGAAAGCCTTTCTTATTCCAGTTCAGCTGCCTTCTGCCTTTCTCTGTGGCACATTTCAAAAAATGCCAGGTTGCCCAGCAGGTTAGTCATGTGACTAAAATAAAAACAGAAAGTGCTGGAAAAACTCAGCAGGTCTGGCAGCATCTGTGGAGAGAGAAGCAGAGTTAACGTTTCTGGTCAGTGGCCCTTCTTCAGAACTGGCAAATATTAGAAATGTAAAAGATTTTAAGCAAGTAAAGCGGGGGTGGGGCAAGAGATAACAAAAGAGAAGGTATTGATAGAACAAGGTCATAGAATAGCTGACCAGAAGGTCAGGGAGCAAAGGCAAACAATATGTTAATGGTCTGCTGAAAGACAAAGCGTTAGTACAGATAGGGTATTAATGGACTGAAAACTGAACAGCCACAAGCACAAACAAGAAAAAAAAACTGAACAAACTAAAATAAAATAAACACAAAAAATAAAATAAAAAATAAAGATAAAAGTAAAATGGGGGGCCCGTCATGCTCTGAAATTATTGAACTCAATGTTCAGTCTGGCAGGCTGTAGCGTGCGTAATCGGTAAATGAGATGCTGTTCCCCGAGCTTGCGTTGATATTCACTGGAACGCTAGCGCAATCTCAGGACAGAGATGTGAGCATGAGAGCAGGCGGTGTGTGTTGAAATGGCCAGCAACCGGAAGCTCGGGGGTTATGCTTTTGGACTGAGCGAAGGTGTTCCGCAAAGTGGTCACCCAGTCTCCGTTTGGTCTCCCCAATGTAGAGGAGACCACATTGTGAGCAGCGAATTCAGTATACTGCATTGAAAGAAGTACAAGTAAATCCCTGCTTTACCTGAAAGCAGTGTTTGGGGCCTTGGATCGTGATATCTGCCAGCTCTGAAGAAGGGTCACTGACCTGAAACATTAACTCTGCTTCTCTCTCCACAGATGCTGCCAGACCTGCTGAGTTTTTCCAGCACTTTCTGTTTTTATTTTAGATTTCCAGCACCTGCAGTATTTTGCTTTTATTTCAGTCATGTGACTAGCTGGTTTGACCACTTCTGTTTGTGGATTCTGCCATCTTAGCAGTCATCTTGGAATGTGAACTTCCTCACATTCAATGTCTGGTGATCACAGTCCATTTTGGGTTAACTAGACCAGGGAATAGTCCTTTGTCTCACCAAGCATTGTCTGTTAGTATGCAAATGTTTCTCCAGCCAAGTGTATGGTGATTTGTTTTTTAATAAGTCCTTTGTTCACTCCAGCAACAGTTTAAAATCAATATTCATATGACAAAATTAATATGCCTCATTCTTGGCAGGTGGGGATTTGCATGACAGCTCCACACCCAATGGAATGAAATGCGATTTTTAAAAAGAGCATTTCATTAAAAGGGACTAGAGAGAAGATAAGGACAGGAACACACACATGCATCTCTCTCATTCATTCAGAACCCGAACAATTGTTACAGCCTGTCTTTTCTTGCTTTAAACTGCCCTTTCTGGCATCCCAACAAACATGCTGTTTTTGGGGCAGTTTTTCAGTTTGCACATTTCCATTATTGCCGAAGGGGCCTTTGTTCTTGTTCAGGTTTGCAGGGGGAGGGTTAGGTTTAATTAGCACTAGGTTGGCGTTCTGCTCGGGGTGGCGGCAGTGGGCGGTTCCACTCTGAACTCCTTTTCAGTGCTTTGATGAGTCATGCAAGGGCTTTTCACCTCAGGGAATGGCTGGTTCCCCTTTTTCCTGACCATGGGGGTGGATTCTTTGCTAATCTTCCGTTTGTCCTCTGGGACACTCCTGCCTGCAGGTATTCATCCAGATTCTACTGCACTCCCCTGCGGCACTTTGATTAGGTGAGGCATCACCCTCACGGTTTCGCTACCCTCTGGAGGACTTTCTTTGTCTCTGCCAGTTCCTGTAAATGCTATTAGCAACTCTGATGGGGTGCTTCTAGAGTCTGCATTTACATAGGAGGATGTGGGGTCTAACTTTTCAAATATTTCAGGGTTGGCTGACCAGACAGTCGGGGTTTTCATCCGGGATTCTTCCTGGACTTCCTTTAACCTGCCCTCTTGGTCACTTTTTCCCCATCCATTCTAACCTGTTGCCAGCCTGGTGCCTGCCTGTCCCCTTTTGTTCTCGGTAGGGGTCCTTTACAGTCCACCAGCCCTCTGCTTGAGAGTCCGCCAAACACCAATACAGGACTTGGGGTGCAGATTTCACTGTAGGTTGGGGTTTCCCCTCAAACTGGCACATGTGGCAACTCCTACAGTACTCCACCACATCTTTGTGGAGTTTTAGCCAGTCAAATTGCTGTCTTATGTGGGCTTTGGTTTTTCGTATACCGACATGTACAGCCACTGTTATCTCATGGACCATTCTTATAATTTCTCTCCGGTACCTCTGCAGCACCACTAACTGGCAAATGACTGTCCACTCCTTGCTCTCAGGTCTGTGAGGAGAACCCCATTTCCTCATCAGCACCTCATTTTTTAAATAGTAGCAATCAGGGATTCCCTCTGCTTCAATTTCAGACTGCGCAGCCTGTGCTGACTCTCTCAATACTGGGTCAACTTGCTGAGCCTCAGCTGGGGAAGATTTATGTAACTCATTCCCTGGGTCTTCTAACTTTCCAAAGAAAGTCTCGGACAGACAAACCTCATGGCCATCTGCCTGCAGTGCCTTCTTCACTGAGCGGATGTGCCCTGATTAACCCTACAGTGTTTTCCTTTAGTTTCCAGCAGTCAGCTCTTAAATGTCCTGCTTTATTATAATGGAAGCACACAGTTTTCCAGGTCTCACTCTGACTTATAATACCCTCCATTTTTGACTGGAGGGCCCCCTGTGTCTTCTGCTTTTCTTTCCCTCCCAGGACTGCTTGGGCTTATGTCACTTTCCCATCCTTTGTCCTTTTCGGATTTGTGGGGGTGATTAGGAAAGCGTCTCCCCTGCGAAACTGACATAAATGAGAGCAAACTCATCGGCCAGGAATGCTGCCTGCCGGGCTTTATGAGCCTTTTGTTCCTCTACGTGTGTATTTATGGAGAGTGGGAAAGAGTTTTTAAATTTCTCTAACAAAATTACTTCTCTGAGATTTTCATAGATGAGCTTGTACTTTAAGAGCCCTCAGCCATTGGTCAAAAGCCAGCTGCTTATTTCTCTCAAAATCCAGGTAAGTTTGATCAGCTTGCTTCTTGAGGATTCTGAACTTTTGCCAATAGGCTTCTGGTACTAACTCATACGCCCCGAGGATAGCATTTTTTGTCAGTTCATAATCTGGCAATGTGGACCAAACCTCATGGGCTTTTCCTACTAATTTACTTTGTAACAACAGAGTCCAAGCCACAGCCGGCCACTTTAACTGCCTTGCCTGTTTTTAAAAGACACAAAAAACGCTTCCACGTCTCTCTCATTGAATTTTGGGATCAGTTGGGTGAGTTTTAACAATTCTGTACCCGGCACTAAATTACGTTCCTCCATATTGGCCATGTTTTCATTGGGGTTACTCTGTCACCCCCTAGTTAACTCAAGCCGCTTCAGCTCTCTTTCTTCGCATTCATTCCAGAAGGTTCTTTCTCTTTCTCTCTCCTCCCTCTCTTTGTCTTCATGTTCCTTCTGGAAGGCTCTTTCTTTCTCTCTCCTGTCTCTCTCTTTCTCTTTCCCTGTCTTCTAATTCAAGTTTCCTCTGTTCCAATTGTATCTTTGTTAGCAATATACTGTCAGAGTCTATTTCTAACCCTGCTTCTGCTTCTTCAGATTCAAGGGTGATTCAGACTTTCCAGCCTTACCATGTACAGTGATCCCACACTGCTCAGCCATTTTCCTCAACTCCTCCATTGACAGTGCTTTTAGCTTATCCCAAGTTACTTTACCCTGGCTTGGGGATCTACTACCTTCAGTCACAGACATGTTCGTATTCTAGCACACACAACCACATGAAAACCTATACTGAAATCTTTTCTCTTTTGTTTGGGATCAATTTGGCTTCCAACTTGCAATTTCTCGTTTGTGGGTAAAATCTCGGATGCTAGCCCCCAAATTTCTGTTACAACCAGGTGAGAAGGGGTCTAGGGGGTCCCTCTCAGCCTCATTAATTTGCCTGATTTAACCGTAACAGGGTTTTATTTTTAAAACACCGTGCTTTCAGCTCCCCCTTGTTCACTGCTCCAATTGTAAGGCAAAGAAATCAAACAGGTTTTCTTGGATTTAAACAAGAAAGGTAGAAGTTTATTAATCTTAAACTCTAATCCGGTTAACAACTATGAATATGCGACGTGACCACGCCAGCATGCATACGCGATAAACACACACGCAGATAGAGACAGAAAAAGTAGAAGGAATAAAGGGGAAAAGTTTGAGGCAATATCTGGTAGTTACAGTGCTTTATGTTCAACGTGGAGTCTTTGGTTGCCGGTAATTCTTACAATTCGTTGGGGCCTAGTTCCTATTTCAACTTGTTCCGATGTAGGAGTCTGTTCTCTCTTGAGGTTTACGTGTCTTCCATGGGTTAGGTGGCTTGGGAGAAAGCAAGAGAGAGAAAGGCTTCCTTGTTCCAGCTTCAGTTTCAGCTGCCTTTTGTCTTTCTCTGTGGCACAATTCAAAAAAACTCAGGTTGCCCAGCAGGTTAGTCATGTGACAAGCTGGTTTGACCACTTCTGTTTGTGGATTCTGCCATCTTAGCAGTCATCTTGGAATGTGAGCTTCCTCACCTTCAATGTCTGGTGATCACAGTCCATTTTGGGTTAAGTAGACCAGGGAACAGTCCTTTGCCTCACCAAGCATTTTCTGTTAGTATGCAAATGTTTTTCCAGCCACATGTCTGGTTTTTTTTTAACGACCTTTGTTCACTCCAGCAACAGTTTAAAATCAATGTTCATATGACAAAATTAATATGCCTCATTCTTGGCAGGTGGTGGTCTGCATGACACTATAAACAGTGTGCTGGGTACTGAACAGGAACCCTGAAACCATTGTGCTGCTTTTCACCTTGAGCATCCATCAGGCAAGCAGTGTGCATGTGATTGCGCTGCCCGCTTGAGGCCCTCAGCAAGCTTGACCAATTTTGATAGCTAGGCCTCATCTGCATACTATCAGCAAGCATGCTCACCAGTAGCATCCTGCTTGGGGTGACATGAAGTCCTGTGTCATGTCCAAGGAGCAATGCCACAGGTTCAACATTGAGAGGGGAGGCAGCTCAGGTGGGCTGGCAGTGCGGCAATGATTTTCTTTGGGGCGGGTCTAGGAGGAGCATTTGTCCTGGTTCAACTGTTCACTCCTATTCCAATGAGCAGAGCATCTGCCCAATGGTACCCAAAATTGTACCAGAGTCCTACAACCAGCATAGGAACCTGATTTACATATTATAAATAGGGGCCATCGCAAAACAGGTGGATGACTGGGTCACCCATCTTTTGGCCTTAACAAAATGCGGGAGGGGGAATGGTGAGATAAGTTGAGTTCTGTAATGTTTGGAGTGCTACAGAGTAGTCCACCCTGAAAACCAGGTCAAAAACTGTCACTTGTGTGTTCAAATCCCACCATAGCAAGATGAAAAATGGAATTCAATAAATTTGGTAATTTGTGAACTAGCAGCTGATAACTTGACCATGCAAAAAGCCAATTAGTTCAGTAATGCCCATCAGAGAAGGGAATCTACCATCCCAACCTGGTTCAGCCTACTTTGGACTCCAACCCCATACTTTGTGGTTGATTTTTCATGTCCTCAGGGCAATTAGAGATGGAAATAAATTGTACCTTGCCAGTGACACCCACATGCAAAGAATACATTTTAATTAAACTAGTAAGAACACTTGCACCAGACTACAGTATCTTCCTCTATATTTTTCATTAATTTCAGTTAAAATTGTTTATCATATACCTTTGTAATCAATGTGGGAATGAATATGCAGCTTAAAAGCTCGGTTGTCTAATAATGGCACATTGACACATCAGCCATGATTATTATCCAAAATTTCAGCTACTCCAAATGAAGTAATTATCTACCCAAGCAACATTAATATAACAATCATTGTAAAGTATTGCCACAAACTTTCCAGTTGTCCTTCTTTTGAACTAGACTTTCCTGACTGTGCTCACAAGAGTAATGCAAAGTAATCAGTCCAGCTGAAGTAGTATCAGTGAGCCACTACAGGATGAAAAGGGTCACTGAATTTTTGCTTCTTACTATTCTATCAGCCTATGTTAACTACTTTTTTCCCCCTTTCAACGTATTAGCTTTCTCCAATTATCTTTCTTCTAAAAATGGGCCTAACTTGTTTCCATAACCTTTCTGCTTCATTCAATCATTGTAAACTTGAGATTTGATTTCCTCAGTCTGTGACCCTGATTGAACACATATGTCAATCTCAAGCATGCTAATAGTCTACATGATATTCCAGTGGGAAAACAGGATTAATGGATTGAAAAGATTAAAGCATGAAATACCACAAACTCCTATGTTTAACACTTTGGGCTCTATAACTGGTCAATATCCCCTTCAAACAAATGCTGGATTGGGAGGTCATTTTGCTTTAATGCCTTATTTATTTGAGAAATATTCCAAGCAGTGTGAATTTTTGCAGTGATATTTTCCAGAAATTTTCCAAATTTAACTGTTACCATGAAATTATCACATCACTGCGCTCTCCACTATTTACTGATTACGCAGTAACTTACATGACAAAACACCCCTTTAAGTTTAAACTACTAGAGATTAAAATAAATAAGGGTGCACTATCTCCAGACAAGCAACAGTATACAGGAACAAATACCAATTCATTGATACCCTATTGGTCCCTGAGGCAAGACAGCAATCAATATTCACATCCCCATTATTCAACGAAAGACTGTTGCAATTAGTCCAGATGCAAACACTCCATTTGGTTGTATTTCTGAATCACGGAATAGGCTGTAGTATAACAAAGGATAGATATGCTTCTCAAAACTATTTCGACTTGTGTCATATTCTACACTCATAGAGATAAGCTTCCAAAGAAAAAGAAGCTATACTGTTTAATTTACTCAAACGTTGTTTATCTATTAAATCTAAGGTTATTTAAAATTCCTATCCAAATCAAGCTAACCTGATTCTGTACTCACCGATTTAAGCTGGTAGACTGGTAGGATGAAACTATTACGTGAATAGAAGTCCAGAGCATGTGAATTTATGAATAAAATGACTTTCAGATAAAGTATAAATGGGTAAATTATACAATATGATTCCATTATGCTGTATATTCATACCTCATCACAATTTATGGACTTGAAGTTCCAATGCTTTACACAATGCTCTTTTCACAAGGTACCCTGTATAACACAATACACACATTTGTACTATTGTATATTTATTAGTATATGCTGCCTTAAAGGACAGTCATTTTCTTGACATGTTCCCAATTCTGCACTTCTTGTTATTTCCACAAAATTGTAAACTCTTTTCTCAGGCATGGGTTTACAATTTCTTTACAAGGAGCACAGAGGAAATATTCTTGCTAAATTATATCACACACAATACAATTATGCTTCAATTAAAATTTGTTATGACATTGAATATATGGAAATTAAATTATTTAAAAAATCCATATGCCTACAAATAAAGATAGTACCCTTTAATAGGTCAATATTAAGTTTTACACTGTAGTAAGGACTTTTGTTCAATGGACAGAACTCTTCAGATGTAATGTGCTATAATTTTATACTTTATAATAATAATTTCATATAGTTCTAGAAATTAAGCACTTCTCCTTGCAGCATATTGTTCCGAAAGATAGCTTCTGACAACTTTAAGATTGATTGTTACAAAACACAACAGGAACAAAACAGACACACAGTACTCACAAATGTGAAATGAAGCTTTTATTTTGGAATCTCTACTTAAGTTGTGTCTAGCACATAGCCATCAAAGTTCAAAGTGTCACACTTAAAGACATCAAAGATCCAAAGTGTATGTCACACTTGCTGCTGATTGGCTCAAATATCAATACGTCATATCACAACAATCTTAAGAAGTAGTAAAAAAAAGAAAAGGAAAGCCAGTCATTTTCTGCTACTTCTGTCTTTCATAATCTTGCCTCTCCCCTGAGAGAACTGGGACTAATATGTTGTTGCCAAGCTAGAGAAAATTCTGTCAATAAAAGCCACTCATCTGCAATTGACCCTATGACTTGCCCTTTTGACAAGTTTTCACGAGAGAGTGAATGAGCAGTAAAGATAGAAAGACTTGCATTTATATAGGATCTTTCACAAACTTAGGACATTCAAAGTGCTTGACAGCCAATGAGGTACTTTTGAAGTGTAATCACTCTTGTAATATGGTCATAAAAGGACTTGTCATTTTAAATACAGCCCCATCCTGGTAATCAAACACCACAACTGTGTTCCAGTTCCCATATTACCAATGAAATCAACGAGAGATGTACAACAAACAAAAAAGTTAAAATCATGCTGTGTAATTTTAGAAGTGAAAGAACCTCCATTGCTTGCTGCTATAGGGAAGACACTAACTTGGATTAAAGGCTTTACTGAAATAGTACATTGAGGAGTTTCATATAAATGTTTTATTGTATTTGTTACTAATATCGCAGAGTGCGATTTCAACCACTATTTTCATTTGTATGTTACCCATTGTACTGCACCCCATTCCAAGTCCTACTCTATAAACAGATTGTAGCTGGTGTATGAAACTAGTCAATATTCCTTTTCTCTCGTTGCGCGGGTCAGTACCTTTTTTGAAACCTCTTAGCACCAACATTTTTGGTGACCCGCTGTATTTGCATTGGCACCTGCAGCAGGATCATTTTACAAGAAATTGAGCTCAACAAAATCACAGGTAAAACTTTGGGCTGCATTTTAGGCTGCGTTTGCTGACAACTCTACCACTAGGTGGCGCTGCAGTGGCACATGCACAAAACACATGCCACTAAAACGTCACAGTCTGCGACTTCAGGCAGCTGCCAGGACAAAAGATGGCGCTGCTCAAATAATCACACGAAGGTAACCTAACCTAAACATCATGCGATGACGTCATCGGCGCATGCGCTAACCAGTCCTGGTAAGTCGGAACGCAGCGCACGAGCAGAGAGCAGGAGCCCGTCTGCGCATGTGCGCACATTGGCGCAGCCTGATAACGTCAGTGGTTGGCTGCTTTGTCAGGAATCACTTTGTGCATTTTAAGAGCCTGCCGCCGAGGTAGGCAGCGGGTGTAACAATTTGCGGCCTGCACACACGGGGCCCACATCGCAGAACCGCCGCGATTCCAAACGTGGCGGCTCATTACCATGTCCAGCGCAACCGCGCCCCTCGTTCACGTGGAGGGGGCAGGTGAGCAGTTGCCGGCAACGGCGTCTGGCACCAATGTGGAAGGCATTCGCGCCATTTTTAAAGGGCTTACAACCCTAAATGAGCATTTAAATTTTAAAGGGCCAGTTACTATAAAGTTTAAAAAATAAATGGACAAGTCTTCCCCTGCACTCTCCCACCTCACCTCCCCCCAACATTCCTGCCCTTTTCCCCCCCCGGAATATCTACCTTGCAAATTTGAACTTTACGTCCCCCCCCCCCCCCCGCCCCACCAAAGTTCGGAACCTTGGTCCTTTACCCATCACCTGCCCCGACCAATCCGGAGCGTTGCAACCCCGCACAGGGGAAAAACACCTCTTTCCCTCTCCCCACAGGTGTCACGTCTCGTTTCCCTGAACAGGGATTCGAAGGTGCAGCATTGCCTGCCGCCACAATGAAGATACCAACCTGCTGGCAGAATCACTGCGGCCTGCATGGTAAGTAGGCATTTACATATTTTAATGCAGGTCCTGTCGCCGAGCGGCGGGCCGAGATCGGTATGGGTCCTGCCACCGTTGAGGTCGGTGGCGGGCCTCCTCCGATGCACTCATCATCGCGCCCCCACCACCATTCCCAGCTTGAGAGGCTTTAAAATCCAGCCCATTATCCTGGAAAAAGTCATGCTGAGTCTGCTAAACTGACATCCAATCAGGCCTTTCCATTGCATCAGCACTTAGTAATGTTGAGCAGGATCCAGTGACAAGATGCACCATGAGTGTAATCTCCCAATAAAGGCTTTGCCAGAGACAGAAATCTGTACTGTGTGCATTTCATTCTTTTAGTATGACTAAAGATACCGATCAGTCAGTTGCATGTTTCAATTTGAAAGCTTCACAATATATACATATCCAATTGTACTTGTTTTTCTGTCATGTACAAATCAGCAGCTCTCACTTTTTAACCAATATAGATAGATGTCACACCAGTACTACAAAAGCAATTTAAGTCAGAATATCTTTCTCATTATGGTTTTGAAAATTAGGTAAGGGGCCAATAGAGTGACACAGGCATTTCATCATGTTTGTTCACTGTAGAGAGACATAATGTATAAATGCAATTGTACATGGTTCTACAAATCTGTGGTTTACTGTATAACTCTAATAAAAGATAAGATTAAATTATGAAACTGAAGTTTGTGCTGTTGTAAACTGAACAGGCTGAATTCTATAAGCCCGCCGCCAAAAAAATGGCACTCTGCCCGCGCGGGCCGCATACCAAAGAGCAGCCATGGTTCCAAGCACTGCGGCTCATTTAAATAGCCAGGGCAGGTTGCCCCACCCAATCACATGGAGGATGCAGGCTGTCCGTACCCGGCAATGGCTTCCGCTGCTTGTGCGCAGGCTCTAATGCCATGTTTAAAGGGCTGTTAGCCCTACTGGCAAATTTAAATATTTAAAGTTAAATGGCATTTAAAAAAACTCTCTTTTGCTCCTCTCCCACCCCAATTACAATGAAATTAATTATTTGCCTTTTCCCCCCCAAAAACACTTACCTTTACAATGTGACTTTCCCTCCCGCCCCCCCAACTGCACAAACTTTAAACCATTACCCTTCCCGCCATACCCTATACCCATGACATTAGTTTGACCCCGTTTCCCCTCCCCTCCACCACACTGGGAAACTTACCTCCTCCCCCCTCCCCACCAGTGTTGCACCTCATTTCCCTGAACGGGGATCTGAAGGTGCTGCAGTGCTGGTTGCCTGGGGGAAGATCACAGTGGGACTTCGGGAGGCAACGGGAGAGCAATTAATGCAAGTATTTTAATTTATTTAAGTATATAAATTGTAGTCCCATTGCCAAGCAGCGGGGGGTGGGGGGGCAACCGTGAGGCCTTGCTGCCGCCGGTAATATCGGGCCGGGCCCTTTCGATGGTGAGGCCCATGGCGGGCCTCATCCAGGGCCATCTTCAGGCCCCTCCCCCGTCACTGATCGTGATGTAGAGGGCTCTATAGAATCCAGCCCAACATCTGAGTAACCAGCTGTGACATTCATCAGCTTACTTCTTAGCAATATTTTCAGAATGGTCTGTTCCCAGCTGCCCCAGCCACTGAGCCTGTTTTAAAAGTCCAGAATATTGTGATATCACCCTATAAACTTCAATATCCATTTTGCTCAAATTGTGCCTATTCAGTTCAGACTTACATTGGTGACCTTAAATTAAACGAAAGTACATTGGATGCTGTTTTAAGCTTTAAGTTTCTCTCAGACACATTTTTAAAAAAATAACTATTTGTATTTTACTGTTTTTATCCACTTGTAAACAGCATTCCATTAATCAGTCACTGATCACCCTGATACACTGACTAGCTGATTTTAAAAGTAGGAAGTTAGCAAGCCAGTCAAAAAGAACATTGGTATATTAATGCATTACGTCATGAAGTTATAGGATATGTGCTTACACCCACAATTCCCCACACAGCAAGCTCCCAATTTCTCTCAGGCCATCAGTGAAGAGAGGTGGAGCCTTTACTTGCTGAGTCGGGCAAAAATCACAAGGCATGTTGCCCACACTGCTCTCATGTACCTCAGTAAATGGTTAGAAAGCAATACTGGCAGACATTTGGGAGTAGATTGCCTGTTTGTACTCTTGGCTGTGAAATGGAAAAAGGAAAATAAATTGATGTGGTTTTTTAAAAATGAACTACTGCATTAAAGTTGTCAAATAGGCTGCTGGAAAAGGATACTAGAGTTTAAAAGAGCATGGAAAGCTAATTGACATCACATTCAGACATTACTAAGCAGTCTGGAAAGTCTGTGGTTAACTTAGTTGGTTTACAATGCCCTTGGATAAGACATCCTGAGCATAAACATTCAAAACATATTCATACCGTGTGAGATTAGAAAAAAGCTATTGCATCCCACCTTACTGGAAATTGTATTGCCAAAATATCTGTGAAACTCTATTCACAAAATTACAAGAGGCTGATAAAAATATCTTAATTTTAATCTGTTGCACTCAGAAAAGTGCATAAACACATTTGCCTTTAAGGTTCACTTGTCAGGGAATGCTCATCAGAAGCATGAAAAACAAATTTCATTGTGATTTTTTGGACAAATCCTCATGAGTACAAATGAAAAAATGCTTTGTAATAACAGCAACTGCACAAATTAGTACAAGCATTTTTTTGTTTGCACTCATGACGACTTGTCCAGCAAATAACATCTTGAGAAAAGAAAAGTCTGAAATTTGGTTTCCCTTTAGTGCCTATGCAATAGATCAAGCATCTTCCCCATCACCATATGAATCACTCTGCCATATTTCACAAGCATTTAAGATCTGCATTTGGTATCTTTTTTGAACATGGTTGTCAGATATGTTGGCTACCTAATCTGGCATTATAAATTAGTGCTGCAGTAATGATTGACGAAAAGATATTTGTTCAACCAAGGTCCATTGAGAAAACCAATAGAAACATTTGGAGATATGGTACTGAAAGTTTAAAATGAAGCCTCTTCAGATTTTATTATATATATGCACAACTGTATTTATAAATTATATGTAAAATTTTTGACATTTTGATGAACACTGAAAGTAGAGGTGACTTCTACTAATCAGTATTGTTAATACAAAGACAGGAAAAAAATCTCTCTTGGTTACAAAGTGGTTCTTTTATGTGGGAATGACAAGCCAACAAATGAGGCCCCAATTTTCTCATAGATTTGTCTCATTTGTTAACCAAACATGTTTTCACATTATCTTTTACCTTACAATAGTAAAGCCTTAACAGAATGGCCTCTTGCTTTCCCTTTTGACTGTGTACATTCTCAGATTAAACTCTTTCTGCTCCACCTGAACCTTGATCATCAATGCATCAATAGTGCTACTCAGATTGAATCTTAATTCTTCTAATCTTTGTCTTGAAACACAGCCTTCTGTTTGAAAGATTCAAAAATTAAACTCCCACTGTCATAACCTTTGGCCCTCCACTTGCCATGATGCATCTGCATCCATTATTTGCTGAACCATTCATCTCCACTTTTGATGCTTTTAGCTCCTGCAAACCCTTCACTGTTATTATGAAAGTACTTCTATTTGTTTGAGGACTTGTATTTTAGAATTAAGGACATTTGGGAAAACTGAAAAGATTCCTTTTTTTAACAAGGGTCACGGAGAGGTCTTGTTTGAAAACAAAGCTTTACTGGATGTCACATGCCTTAAGCTCAATAAACAACAGAAACCTTGCTGACTTGGGGAAACTGTTTACAGAGAAGTGACATGTCAAGATTTATGGTAGTCAGGAGGTTTCGCTTTTGGGATATTGTTTTGGTTCAGCTGTGGTGTGGACTGTTGTTGAAAGCAGTTGGAGTTGTAGCCTGCTAAAAAACACCCAGCTCCTCTTTCTTTACCCCTTTGGAAAAATCCCGCGAATCTGGTATGTGAGAGCTAAAACCCCTGATGCTGCATTTCTCCTGAGACGCTCTTGGAAGGCCTACCAGATTACTTCTCAACACCGCCTGAAAAGAAGTGCACCAGGAAAGATCTCAGTGACCCGTCTACAGGTACTCAGACGCCAGACTATATGCCATTTTTGGGACACATCATATCTCATCTCTTTCTTTCTTCAAGAATTATCAGGTATCTGGCCAAAATTTTTTTTTGTCTTTTTTGTAAAAGACTTCTGCAGAGAAAATTCCTTTATTTCTTTTCCTTTAAGCAGTGTGCGTGTGTGTGTGTGTGTGTGTGTTGGGTATTTAAAAAGGGAACTTTCACATTTCAATCTGTGTGTTAAAGCTTTGCTTCATTACTCGATCAGTCTTGTTTTATAATAAACTCTTAATTTTGTTGTTTATTAAAGAAACCTGGTTGGTGTATTTTATTCTGGGATAAAGAGTAGAGTACATGATTGACTGTATAGGTAACTGGGTAAACATTTAAATATATGTTGTGACCAGTGGAGCAGTGGAACTAGAGAAAGACAGTAAACTCCTCCCACCTCAGTCATAACACTGTCTCCTATCCAGTCATTCCCATTGGTATGACTCCTGCCCCGATTCCCTCAAATCCATGGATAGCAGACTTGAGCACATGTGGCACACAAATGGCTTAACCATCCAACACCAGATCTGGCTGGACCACATCAATCGCTTTTGGACTGGGTCACCTGAAGGGCAAAGACAACCCCTTCTTCTTTTCCCCACTCTCATACGTATCCTTAAATCTCTCTCCCTTTCTCCCTCCACCTTCATATTCCCCCCCCCCCCTCCCCCCTCCAACAAGTGTCAGGTTCTCATGGACTTATTTGTCACGGTGACAGAGGTTATTTATTCAGTTGCATCTGCTGGTTCCCCTCCACCCCTCCCCTCGCCCATTGAGTGAAACCTCCCCCAGGGTCCGGTCGACCTTAGCACGGAACCTACAGGCTGAATTTTCTTATAAGGCTGTGGGTCACAGCGGCAGCACCAGAAGTGGGTGCCATTTCCGTTTGGGCGTTAGACAGCCAGCTGTACGCAATCTCATGGTTGCCATCCAAATAAGGAGCACGAAGCGCGGGGGCTGTACCATTCCAGACCAAAGCAGCAACGTGGGCGGTGAGGTTGGCGTCAGCTGACGCCCACGGCAGGTTCTGGCGCCATATTTAAAGGGCTGCCAGTCTTGCAATCATTGCTGCCTGAAGAAAGGCTTCCTGTTCCTTCTGCCTTGAGTTCTGCTTGGATCCCCACCAGCATAGGCGTTGTGCTTGTTTCCATGGGGAAACAATTTGTGTTTGCAGGAAAAGACAGCACACAACACTAAAGAGAGGGCCAAGGCAGAGGGTGACAGACCGCCACATCCTCACCCCCATGGAGGAGGAGGCCTTGGAGTTGGCAGGCCATCAGAGTGGCCATGCAATTGCTGATGGTGAGACAGGAGTGCCAGGCCAAGAGTGTGAGTTAACGCGTGCGGGTGCACAAGGGTGCATTTGACACATGCAAGGCATAGTCCCTATGCTGGACACATGGAAATTCACAACAAGTATGGTTGGGATGAGGAAATGGGAAGCCCGTAACACTTAAATGTTTATGTTCTCTCATAAAGGTCAGGGGCAAGCCAAGGCAAGAAGAGACCAGGGCCAGCCAGCCATCTCTGAGGAGGAGGAGGGGTCCTCAGAGGATGCAGCGTCACATCATTCATCTGGACCCTCCACCAGCACAGATACTCTCATGTCAGTGGGTATGCATTCATGGTTAGGTTCAGGGTCACAAGCTGGTGAGCACATCACAGACATGTCCAAGCAGCAGACGGAGGCTGTGACAGCCAAGGCCACTAACAGTAGGAGGATCATGGGAGGCCTGGTCCATACTGAGCCCCAGGCTGATGATGCGCCTTTGGAGTCAGCCGCGACACAACAACTCTGCAGCTGCAACAAGAGATGATGGAATATCTGGCAGAACTGCCAGAGGCTACGCACACCTATGCAAAGATGATGGAGGAGTCCATCCAGGCCATGAGTGATGACATATTTTAGATGGGTGCGCGCTTGGTTTCCTCCATTGAGAGATTGGCCACCCTCATGGAGAGCCAGCTCCAGCAGATCACCCAGGAACCGTGCACACACCTGAAGGATCTGTTTTTGATGGTCGCAGACTAGTTGGACATTGATGGAATGGAAGTCCTTCCTGTTGATGAAGGCTGCCGGCTGGTGGGTGGGAGCCTTGATTACCACTGCCTGAGAGTGTGGTAGAGGCAGATTCAATTATGGCTTTAAAAAAAGGAATTGGATAATTATCTGAAGAGAAATAATTTGCACTGCTATGGGGAAAATGCAGGGGAGTGGGACCAGTTCAGTTGCTCGTGCAGAGAGCTGGCATGGACAGGATGGGCTGAATGGCCTCCTTCTGTGCTGTAACCATTCCTTGATACTAATCTTTTATCCATGTCCCTTGATTCTAGACTGCACAAGCACTGGGAACAATCTATTTCTACTCTCTCCCATCCTATTATTTTAAATAACTAGAATCAATCACCACAAAATGTTTCTGCCCTAACAAAAACAGTTCCAATTTTTGAAGTCTTTGTATTTCCATATACCAGCCTAGTGAATCTGCACTGTACCCACACTGTTGTCTTGACATCCTCCCGAAAGTGTAGAGTCCAGAACTACACTATTTCAACTGTGACTTTACCAAGGTTTTATATAGATTCAGCTTACATTTTAATTTTTATGTTGTATACCTCTTGTCAATAAACTGCTCTATACATCACTTCTGCCTTGTTCAGTTTGTATAAAAAATATTTGCATTCCACCAGTAGCATATCCTATCGGGCTTAATTTTGTGGTAGGAAAAATGGTGAGGCTATCAGCACTCTCCATTATTTATATGGAAATTGGACAGCAACTTCCGATGACCAAATGTGCACAGTTAAATGTGGAAAGCACATGCCCCGTTCCACCAGAAGCTGTCTGTTAATGGTATCGCGCCATCTGACTCACGATTCAAACACTTTGAATGGAGTGAAGTTGCTGTACTTACCTGAGAGATATGAGTTAAACTCATCAGGACAAGTTCGGGCTTGTCCATTCCACTGAAGATATCTTTTTAATGACATGCTAAGTCTTAATCACTGTGAAACAACCTCTCTGGCACTGAAAATTAACCTTTACAAGTATGGAGCTCAATCCATCAGATTTTAGTTATTGATGGAGATTTATTTTACTTTTTCTTTCTGTCTCTTTTATCTCTCTCTCTTAATCAAAACTTTCTGTCTCTTCATTTTCCTTCCTGCACCTGATTTGATGTTGAATTTAATATTCTAACTGACATTCCCAGGTTCAGACTCTGGGCTGCTCAATAATGAATTTTTCAATCTGATTGGTTAAGCAGATACACACTTGTTTGCCCTGTTAATACAGGACCCACATGCTCTGTAGAGGCCGCTGCACTGTTTTTGGATAGAACGGGCGTAAGAACATAAAAAATAGGAGCTGGAGTAGACAATTTGGCCCTTCGAGTCTGCTTCACCATTCGACAAGATCATAGCTGATCTACCTCAATTCCACCTTGCTGCTCTACCCTAATTCCCCATCAACCTAAAAAAGTAGTGACCTCTGCCTTGAATATACTCAACGGCTGACCATCCACAGCTCTCTGGGGTACAGAATTCCAAAGATTCGCAACCCTTTGAGTGAAGAAATTTCTCCTAAAGGGTCGACCCCTTATTCTGAGACTGTGACCCTGTGTTCTACATTCCCCAGCCAAGGGAAAACTTTTCTTAGCATCTACCCCATCAAGCCCCTAAAGCATTATATATGTAAGCATTATATATGTTTCAATTAGAATTACAGGGAACTCCAGTAATAAAAAGTGATAATAGGCACTTAGAGAGGTGGCGGGCCCTTCATCTAAATATTTAAATTAACATAAACAAGCTGAAAATTAACACCTGCTGGCAGCGGCCGTCCCACACAGATTTTACGGCCGCCGATCGCAACTCACGCACAAGGCAAGAAACTGGCGGGGAGGGGGAGGAATAAAATTTTCAGGGCGGGAGGGGTGGGGGAGCAGGGAAACATATACCTATTGGTTGTGGAGATGGTGGGAAGGGGTTGAAGGGCAAAAATGGAGAGGTTGGTGGGGAAGTTCATGCTGGGAGTGAAAAACATCGCAAACACAACAGACAGTAAACGCACCATTGTGGAGGTTGGGAAAGGGCCTGTATGTTTTAATTTTTTATTGGAAATAAAAATGTTTCATAGAATGCTTTAAATATTTAAATTTACCTGAAGGGCTATGAGCCCTTTAAAAATGGCACTGGCGCCTGCGCGCTGGTGCCGGACACCGTTGCCGGGGTCATGGCAGCCGCCCCCTCAATTTAAATTAGACCCCGCGTGTAATATTGCAGGGGCTGTGTGCAGACCACGCTGCACTAATAAAATTAAACCCAAGGTTTTGGGCAACAGGCACTGGGGAGATATGAGGAAGAACTTTTTTACCCAGTGACTGGTAATAACTTGGAACTCGCTGCCTATGAGGGTGGTGTTCAATGATTTCAAAAGGAAATTGGATAGGCACTTGAAGGAAATAAACTTGAGGGTTATGGAGATAGAATGGGGAAATGGGACTAACTGGATTGCTCTACATAGAGCCAACATGAACTCAATGGGCCAAATGTCCTCCTTCTATATCGTGATGTCTCTATGACTGTTTCGCTCCTCATTGGACATTCCCCTCATCCTTCGGAACCAGTCTAACGAATCTTCATTTTCCTCCCTCTAGTACATGTATACCCTTCCTTAAGTAACTTCAGGTGTGGCCTCACCAATGCCCTGTATAATTGTAGTAAGACTTCTTTACTCTTATACTCCAATCCTTTTGTAACAAAAGCTAACATACCACTTGCCTTCCTAATTGTTTACTGTATCTGCATTTTAACTTGCTGTGATTCATGTACAAGGACAGCCAGGTCCCTCTGAGTGCAAACATTTCCCAGTCTCTCACCATTCAAACAATATTCCCTTTTATTTTTCCTACTAAAGTGAATAACATCACACTTCACCACATTGTATTCCATCTCATCCAACCCGTCTATATCCATCTACAGCCTCTTTGTGTCCTCCTCACCACTTACTTTCCCACCTAATCATGTATCAGCAGCAAACTCGGATACGTTACACTCACTCCCCTCATTTAAGTCATTAACATAGATTTTAATTAATTAAGGCCCAAGTATTGATCCTTCTGGTACTCCACTAGTTACAGTCTGCTAACCTAAAAATGCCCCCTTTATTCCTACTCTGTGTTCTGTCCTTTAATCAATCCTCTATCCATGCTAATATATTACCCCCAATCCCATAAGTTCTAATTGTGTGTTAACCTCTTGTGGGGCACCTTATTGAATGCTTTTGGAAAATCCAAATATATTATATCCACTGGTTCCCCCTTCTCCATCTTACTAGTTACATCCTCAAAAATCTCCAGTAGATTTGTCAAACATGATTTGCCTTTCATAAATCCATGTTGACTCTGCTCAATTATATCATCATTTTCTAAGTGTTCTGTTACCATGCGCCTAATAACAGATTCTAACATTTTGCCTACTACTGATGAGACTCCGGTTCCCTTAGGACATCATCCCATTGTTCCACAATTCCCCATCTTTCAATCCATCTGCTGCAGACCCTTGACCAAAATCCTGCATTAAAAGCAACCAACAACAAACCTTTCCATGACAACTTTTTCCAACAACACATCCAATAATACATAGAAAACTGAACTATTCACCCTTGTGCACTCCCTTAGTATCTGTCTTGGGGTGCCTTTGCCTGTCCTAGTGCTTCTATGCAGTGCCACCCCAGTGGCTGCAGCATGGCTGGTGAAAGGCTGCTGACTTCCACTGGGGAAAACTGCAGATGGTCTTGCAAGATGACCTTGAGCAGCTCTGGACCTTGAGGCTTTGGACTGCACATCTTGGCATGGGTGACAGCAGTCTGAGAACAATGAGAGGCAACCAGCAAGGGCACTCGTGGAATGGCAGTGGTGAAAGCACAAATACCGTCATCCTGAGATAGGACAGCAGGTTCTTGTACCATGGTTCCACTGGTACTTCCTTGGGGCAGTGCCTCAGCAATCCTAGTCATCTTTTGGATCGTTGGACTATTGTGAGAGCCTACATACTCCTTTGAGCATTGGGGTCCAGTCATGATGGCAGCAATCTGAGCCTGCACGACAGCAAGCATAGATCTCATGACCTCCATCTGAGTTTCCACTACAGCACTGAGATGTTGGGTGGTTTCTGCATAAGCTGCAATGGAAGCAGAGAGAGCAACCACCAGGCTAGTATGTGGAGGCTGCAAGAGGTGGGTGCGAGGCTAGCATCACTGGTGGGCATGGGAGGGTGAGGTGGAGCATCTGGATGTTAGGCCTGAGTCCTGATTGCTCGGGCCTGCTGCTGGGTGAGTGATGGGGCTGTGGTGTATAAAGCAGTATGAGAGATTGATGTTATGGCAGATAGGAGATATAATTTGAATATGTATTCACCTTGACCACCTGCGTAAGGTCACTGAATGTCTTACAGAACTGCTATCAGATCCTGAGGGCAAGACTCCAGGAATTGACCTCCTGCTCCTATTCCCTTCTCTAAGTGTTCCTTGAGGGTCTCCTAGCCTTCTGCAGAAACATGGCCTCTCTCCTCCTATTGACTTCCTGGACTAATGCCTCAAGCACCTCATCTGAGAACCTAGGAACGCTGTCTCTTGCCTATTGTTCCACTTGCACTACAGACCGTCAGCTGTAGCTTCTGTGTAATGAGTGTAGCTCCCCTTTAAAAGGAGCAGGCTGCCTTTAAGAGGTGCAGATAGCTGAATTACGTTCTAGCCACATGTAGCTGGGCCCTCTGTTGAGCATTCAGTCAGCCAGAAGCATGGGTTACACTTAGCTGAGCGCTACAATCAGTCAAATGAGGAGGGAGCACAAAAGACCAGGCTCAACTGGACTGGGCACAGGCTGATTATGAATTGAGATCCCCGTGCCCGAAAATGGGAGCAATCCAATTATTAGCCCCTCTGGTGTAACAAAGGTGTTAGTCAACATCAGTTGATTTAAGAACCTGTCTTTTAGTTTATACAAACTCAGTAAATTACAAAACTTTTCTAGAATCAAGTGACAAGGTTTAGTTAAAAAAACCTCAAAAATGTGTTCAAAAACATGCCTTCGTGAACTCTTGATCTATAAGTGTCGTGTAAGCACTATGCACCTTGATGGTAATAGATATTTAAACCTTAAAATTCATTAGTATCCAGTACAACAAATTCAATCAATTGTATTTGCAAACTAAAGTCAAGAGTCATAAATATTTGCGCATTGTTGGATCTTTTCTCTCATCATGACAAATATATTTTTACTGCAACAGGCTGCCACAGGTCTTAGTCACAACAGTCTTCCCTGTATCAGATTTATATCGGTGTCTGTATCTCTATGTATATTATATATGAAATATATATAATTTATAATATATGTATAAACTGAAAGCTTCTGCACCAATTTTAGAAAAGAGCTTGCATATATACAGCATTGACCTCGGGACATCTCAAAGTGCTTCACAATCAATTGAATACTTTTAAAGTGCAGTCATTGTTGCAATGTAGTATAACTGGAGATCAAAGAAGGATGTTAAGAATCAATTCTCAGTACTGCATTTTTGTCTGAATGTTGCAATTTCCCATGCATGTATAAACAGTTTTTTAATGCTCATCTATCCATAATTTCTTCCGCCCCCTTGATTGAAAAGATAAAGGGCAACCACATCAATGGGCATATGGCACTAAGCGAATTTCTCACTTGGAGAGCCAGTGCAGACACGATGGGCTGAATGGCCTCCCTCTGTGCTGCAACAATTCTCTGATTCAGGATTCTGTGAATGCTAATTTCCTAAGATAGAATGAATTGGCCACAGTATCACTGTCGAAAAGTACAAAAAACATTTTGGATAATAACTTACTGCAAAGACTTGAGTGCTGAACTCGTTTTTCAAATTGAACATCCTGTGGTTTTCTTATCGTCCTAAAAATGCCCTTCTGCCATTTTTCTCACTTTTTGGACATTTTATAGCTTTTCTTTTTTACTTTTCATTCATGCTACCTTCTTTGTTCCATTTTTTAGTAAAACAAGGAATTATTCTTTCTTCAAATGAAATTTTTCAATATTTCAGTTCAGATTTCACCATATTTCAATGCATCTTCAATTCAACGCCATTCATATTCAAGTCTCAACCTCATTCCCTATTCACACACATTTCCTAGACAGCCAAAATTGCATATTGCACCCATTATGTCAAGGAAATCTTTCTCGATTTAGACATTTTACAAGTCAAAAACCCAAGCAAATCAGACTACCAATCAGTTCAACAACCATCTCCATTACTTGCTATATCTGTAAGCACACTTGGAACCATTTACAACCTCACTGAGATCACATTTAGGTGGCATAGAAGAGCCAAGTACTAATGTGCTTTTTATATTCTGTCATGGAACGTGGGTGTTGATGGCTAGGCCAGCATTCATTGCCCATCCCTCATTGCCCTTGAGAAGATGGTGGTGAGCTTAAACTGCTGCAGTCCTTGGGGTGTAGGTACACCAACAGTGCTGTTAGGAAAGGAGTTCCAGGATTTTGATCCAGCTACAGTGAAGGAATGATGATACAGTTCCAAGTCAGGATGGTGTGTGGCTTGAAGGGGAACTTGCAGGTAGTGGTGTTCCATTGCATCTACTGCTTTTGTCCTTCTAGGTGATGGAGGTCACGGGTTTGGAAGGTGCTGTCGAAGAAGTTTTGGCGAGTTGCTGCAGTGCATCTTGTAGATCAGGGTTGTCCACCATACGGCCCACGGATGTAAACTGTACCCGGGTCATTTCTCATCCTTGCCTAGGCTCCGTGACTGGAGATGAGAAATTTCCCACTGTCAGACTGGCTTTTAAAAAACAAATTACAATTCATAGAATCATAGAGTCATAGAGTTATACAGCACAGAAACAGGCCCTTCGGCCCATCGTGTCTGTGCTGGCCATCAAGCACCTAACTATTCTAATCCCATTTTCCAGCACTTGGCCCGTACCCTTGTATGCTATGGTGTTTCAAGTGCTCATCTAAATACTTCTTAAATGTTTGAGGATTCCTGCCTCTACCACCTCTTCAGGCAGTGAGTTCCAGATTCCAACCACCCTCTGGGTGAAAATTTTTTTTCTCAAATCCCCTCCAAACCTCCTGCCCCTTACCTTAAATCTATGCCCCCTGGTTATTGACCCCTCCGCGAAGGGAAAAAGTTTCTTCCTATCTAACCTATCAATGCCCCTCATAATTTTGTATACCTCAATCATGTCCCCCCTCAGGAAAACAACCCTAGCCGTTTCAGTCTCTCTTCATAGCTGAAATGCTCCAGCCCAGGCAACATCCTGGTGAATCTCCTCTGCACCCCCTCCAGTGCAATCACATCCTTCCTATAGTGTGGTGCCCAGAACTGTACACAGTACTCCAGCTGTGGCCTAACTAGCATTTTATACAGCTCCATCATAAGCTCCCTACTCTTATACTCTATGCCTTGGCTGATAAAGGCAAGTATCTCATATGCCTTCCTAACTACCTTATCTACCTGTGCTGCTGCCTTCAGTGATCTATGGACAAGTACACCAAGATCCCTCTGACCTTCTGTACTTCCCAGGGTCTTACCATTCATTGTATATTCCTTTGCCTTGTTAGTCCTCCCAAAATGCATCACCTCACACTTCTCAGGATTAAATTCCATTTACCACTGCTCTGCCCATCTTACCAGCCCATCTATATCGTCCTGTAATCTAAGGCTTTCCTCCTCACTATTTACGACACCACCAATTTCCGTGTCATCTGCAAATTTGCTTATCATACCTCCTAGATTCATGTCTAAATCATTAATGTACACTACAAACAGCAAGGGTCCCAGCACCGATCCCTGTGGTACACCACTGGTCACAGGCATCCACTCGCAAAAACAACCCTCAACCGTCACCCTCTGCCTCCTGCCACTAAGCCAATTTTGGATCAACTTTGCCAATTGTCCTGGATCCCATGGGCTCCTACGTTCTTAACCAATCTCCCATGTGGGACCTTATCAAAAGCCTTTGTCCATGTAGACTACATCAACTGCTTTACCCTCATCTACACATCTAGTCACCGCCTCAAAAAATTCAATCAAGTTAGTTAGACACAATCTCCCCCTGACAAAGCCATGCTGACTATCCCTGATTAATCCCTGCTTCTCCAAGTGGAGATTAATCCTGTCCCTCGGAATTTTTTCCAACATTTTCCTAACCACTGATGTTAGACTCACCGGCCTGTAATTACCTGGTTTATCCCTGCTACCCTTCTTGAATAATGGCACCACATTCACTGTCCTCCAGTCCTCTGGTACCTCTCCTGTGGCCAGAGAGGATTTGAAAATTTGTGTCAGAGCCCCTGCTATCTCATCCCTTGCCTCACATAACAACCTGGGATACATCTCATCTGGGCCTGGGGATTTATCTACTTATAAGCCCACTAAAACAGCTAATACCTCCTCCCTTTCAATACTAATATGTTCAAGTATATCACAATCTCCCTCCTGATCTCTACACTTACATCATCCTTCTCCATAGTGAACACAGATGAAAAGTAATCATTTAAAACCTCACCTATGTCCTCCGGCTCCACACACAGATTGCCACTTTGGTCCCTAATAGACCCTACTCTTTCCCTGGTTATCCTTTTGCCCTTAATATACTTATAAAACACCTCAGGATTTTCCTTTATCTTGCCTGCCAGTATTTTTTCATGTCCCCTCTTTGCTCTCCTAATTACCTTCCAGACTGACTCAGTTTCTCTTCTATATTTGACTGAGCATCACCCCCTACTGTACCTCCACTCTGTATCCCATTCCCCTGTCAAATTAGTTTAAACCCCCCAACAGCACTAGCAAACCTCCCAGCAAGGATATTGGTCCCGTTCCGGTTCAGGTGCAACCCGTCCAACTTGTACAGCTCCCAACTTCACCAGAAACAGACCCAGTAATACAGGAAATTAAAGCCTTCCCTCCTGCACCATCTCTTCAGCCACGCAATTATCTGCTCTGTCCTCTTATTCCTAAACTCACTAGCACGTGGCACCGGGAGTAAACCAGAGATTCCAGCCTTTGAGGTCCTGCTTTTTAATCTGCTACCTAGCTCCCTAAATTCTTGTTGCAGGACCTCATCCCTCTTTTTACCTATGTCGTTGGTACCAATGTGTACCACAACCTCTGACTGTTCACCCTCCCCCTTCAGAATGTTCTGCAGCCGCTCCATGACATCCTTGACCCTAGCACCAGGGAGGCAACATACCATCCTGGAGTCATGTTTGTGGCCACAGAAACGCCTATCTGTACCCCTTACGATAGAATCCCCTATCACTATAGCTCTTCCACTCCTTTTCCTTCACTGCTGTGCAGCAGAACCATCCGTGGTGCCACGAAATTGGCTGTTGCTGCTTTCCCCTGGGAGGCCATCTCCCCCAACAGTATCCAAAGTATCTGTTTGAGAGGGGGATGGCCACAGGGGACTCCTGCACTACCTGCCTGTGGCTACTAATCCGCCTGGTGGTCACCCATCCCTTTTCTGCCTGTGCAGCTATTACCTGCGGTGTGACCACCTTGCGAAATGTGCTATTCATGACGTCCTCAGCATCGCGGATGCTCCACAGTGAATCCACCTGCAGCTGCAGCTCCATAATACGGGTAGCCAGTAGCTGCAGCTGGATGCACTTCCTGCACGCACGGTCGTCAAGGACACTGGAAGCGTCCCTGATTTCCCACACAGCGCAGGAGGTGCATATCACTGGTGCGAACTCTCCTGCCATGACTTACCTTTAGATTAATTAGTTACTCCCTGTAAAAAATAGCAATTACACTAGGGGCCTTGTTCTACTCCAAACACTACCCATTACAATCTAAATTACACTAATTAAAAAAAAAACACAAGGAGTACACACTTTATCACTTGAGGTCTTTTAAAAAAAAAACAACTTTCCTTTTTTTTAAGCTATTTAAATTGACTAACAGCTGTTACTTACCCAACTAATCACTTTGCAGATTTCCCATGGTGTCACTGTAAGTCTTTTTATCCCCCTTTCGAGTCTCAGCATGTGCCGAGAGACACAGGGAGCCTGCTGCCGCTCCGGATCAGCTTCCTCGCAGGTCCACCAGTCGCTGCTCCGCTCCCAGGTAAGTAAGGGCCTCAAGCCCTGCTCTTTATTTATAGCCTGCTGCGCGCTCCGGATCAGCTTCCTCGCGGGTCCGCCAGTCGCCACTCCGCTCCTAGGTAAGTAAGGGCCTCAAGCTCCGCTCTTTATTTATAGCCTGCCGCCGCTCCAGATCAGCTTCCTCGCACGTCCGCCAGTCGTCGCTCCGCTCCCAGGTAATTCAGTTTCATAGCTGATAGTTGCTGACATCGGGAACAGACTTGGGGTTTTCGGCAGGTTTTTTTTAAAAAGCCCACTGGAAAATCCCGAGTCTGTCTGAAGTTGGGAAATCGCTGTTCCCGATGTCAGAAACTGTGAAACTGAGTTGTGATCTTTAAAAAAAACTGACCAAGCATCTGCTGAGTGTTCCACTCTCTGCAACTGTCAGGGGGCAGCGGGGAGAAGAGAGAGAGAGGGGGGACAGAGAGAGAGGGGGAACAAAGAGAGCGAGTGGGGAACAGAGAGAGAGAGAAACAGAGAGAGAGAGAAACAGAGAGAAAGAGAGAGGAACAGAGGGAAAGGGGAAGAGAGAGAGAAGAGGAACAGAGAGGGGGGAACAGAGAGAGAGGGTGGCACAGAGAGAGAAGGGGGGACAGAGAGAGAGAGAGGGGAAAGAGAGAGAGAGAGTGAGGAAGATGACTCCTGACAAAATGACATCTATCCGGAATACTCCGCATTGCTACATCAAGCATGTAGGCAAATATTAACTACTTGCACAAGCAAAATAATGTCAGGTATCTCACTAAGTCAGTGTCCAACATAGTGAAGAGAAAGTAAGTCAATAAATTAGTCTTCTCATTTAAAGCTTCTTCACAAAAATGTACATTGTCACTGCTTTGATTAATAGTAAGATAAATTTTTATGCCTTTATCTTTCTGAAATTGTCTCATGGGCCCCCTATGTAAGACAAAATTATAATGTGCCCTCCATGTGAAAAGGTTGGACAACTCTGTTGTAGATGGTACACACTGCTGCCACTGTGCATCGGTGGTAGAGGGAGTGAATATTGAAGGTGGCGGGTAGGGTGCCAATTAAGTGGGCTGATTTGACCTGGATGATGTCAAGCTTCTTGAGTGTTGTTGGAGCTGCACTCATACGAACATACGAATTAGGAGCAGGAGTAGGCCACTTGTTCCCTTCAGCCTGCGCCACCATTCAATAAGTTCATTATTGATTTTTCCACATTACTACCTAACCACGATAACCCTTCACCCCCTTGCTTATCAAGAATCTATCTACCTCTGCCTTAAACATATTCAAAGACTCTGCTTCCACCGCCTTTTGCAGAAGAGTTCCAAAGACTCACGACCCTCTTAAAAAAAAATCTCTCCTCATCTCTGTCTTAAATGGGCGACCCCTTATTTTTAAATAGTGACTACTAGTTTTTTAGATTTTAGATTTAGATTTAGAGATACAGCACTGAAACAGGCCCTTTGGCCCACCGAGTCTGTGTCGACCATTAACCACCCATTTATAATAATCCTGCACTAATCCCATATTCCTACCACATCATCACCTGTCCATATACTCCCCTACCACCTACCTATACTAGTGGCAATTTATAATGGCCGATTCACATAGTTCTAGATTCTTCCACAAGGGGAAAACATCCTTTCCACATCCACCCTGTCAAGACCCCTCAAGATCTTATATATTTCAATCAAGTCACCTTACTCTTCTAAATTCCAGCGGATAAAAGCCTAACCTGTCCAATCTTTCCTCATAAGATCACCTGCTCATTCCAGGTATGTCTAGTAAAGCTTCTTTGAACTCCTTCCAATGCATTTACATCCTTCCTTAAATAAGGAGACCAATACTGTACACAGTACTCCAGATGTGGTCTCACAATGCCCTGTATAATTGAAGCAGAACCTCCCTACTTTTGTAGTCAATTCCCCTCACAAGTGGAGAGTATTCCATCACATTCCTAACTTGTACCTTGTAGATGGTGGACAGGCTTTGGGGAGTCAGGAGGTGAGTTACTCACCGGAGAATTCCCAGCCTCTGAACTGCTCTTGTAGCCACAGGATTTATGTGGCAGCTCCAGCTCAGCAATGGTAATGTTATTGAATGTCAAGGGGAGATGGTTGGATTCTCTCTTGTTGGAAATGGTCATTGCCTGGCAATTATGTGGTGCAAATGTAACTTGCCACTTATCAGCCCAAGCCTGGATGTTGTCTAGGTCTTGCTGCATATGGTCACGACTACCTCAGTATCTAATGAGTCGCAAATAGTGCTGAACATTGTGCAATCAGTGAATATTCCCACTTCTGACCTTATAATGGAGGGAAGATCATTGATGAAGCAGCTGAAGATGGTTGGGCCAAGGACACTAACCTGAGGAACTCCTGCAGTGATTTACTGGGACTCAGATGATTGACCTCCAAAAACCACAACCATCTTCCTTTGTGCTAGGTATGACTCCAACCAGTGGAGAGTTTTCCCCCTGATTCCCATTGACTCCAGTTTTGCTAGGGCTCCTTTATGCCACACTCGGTTAAATGCTGCCTTTATGTCAAGGACAATCACTCTCACCTCACCTCACCTCACCTCGTGAGCTCAGCTCTTTTATCCATGTTTGGACCAAAGTTGTAATGAGGTCAGGAGCTGAGTGGCCCAGGCGGAACCCAAACTTAGGGTCAGTGAGCAGGTTATTGCTGTTTAAGTGCTGCTTGATAGCACATTCACCTTCCATCACTTTGCTGATGATCAAGAGTAGACTGATGGGGTGGTAATTAGCCAGGTTGGATTTGTCCTGTTTTTTGTGTACAGGACGTTCCTGGGCAATTTTCCACATTGTCGAGTAGATGCCAGTGTTGTAGCTGTACTGGAACAACTTGGCTACGGGCGCAGCCAGTTCTGGAGCACAAGTCTTCAATACCATTGCCAGAACGTTGTCAGGGCCCATAGCCTTTGCAGTATCCAGTGCCTTCAGCCATTTC
Source organism: Heterodontus francisci (assembly GCF_036365525.1). NCBI lineage: Eukaryota > Metazoa > Chordata > Chondrichthyes > Heterodontiformes > Heterodontidae > Heterodontus > Heterodontus francisci. The sequence continues at coordinate 67,803,634 of NC_090377.1, read as the reverse complement.
TTGATATCACATGGAGTGACCTGAATTGGCTCAAGACTGGCATCTATGATGCTGAGGACCTCAGGAGGAGGCCGAGATGGATCATCCATTCAGCACTTCTGGTTGAAGATGGTTGCAAATGATTAAGCCTTGTCTTTTGCACTGACATGCTGGGCTCCCCCATCCTTGAGGATGGGTATGTTTGTGGAGCCTCCTCCTCCTGTTAGTTGTTTAATCATCCACCACCATTCACGACTGGATGTGGCAGGACTGCCGAGTTTAGATCTGATCTGCTGGTTGTGAGATTGCTGAGCTCTGTCTATTGCATGCTACTTCTACTGCAGTCCTGTGTTGTATCTTCACCAGGTTGACACCACATTTTAGGTATACCTGGTGCTGCTCCTGGCATATCCTCCTGCACTTTTCATTGAACCAGGGTTGATCCCCAGCTTGATGGTAATGGTAGAGTGGGGGATATGCCGGGCCATGAGGTTACAGATTGTGGTTGAATACAATTCTGCTGCTGCTGATGGCCCACAATGTCTCATGGATGCCCAATTTTGAGTTGCTAGATCTGTTCTGAATCTATCCCATTTAGCACGGTGGTAGTGCCACACAACATGATGGAGGGTATACTCAATGTGAAGGTGGGACTTCGTCACTCCTACCAATACTGTCATGGATAGATGCATCTGCAACAGGTAGATTGGTGAGGATGAGGTCAGGTAAGTTTTTCCCTCTTGTTGGCTTCCTCTCCACTTGCTGCAGACACAGTCCAGCAGCTATTTCCTTTAGGACTCAGCCAACTCGGTCAGTAATGGTGCTACCGAGCCACTATAAGGGAGAATTTTATCTAAACAGACCCACGCGTAGTGGGGAGGCCAGTAGTGGGTTGGGAACCCGTTTGTTCTGTCAGCGGACTTGCTGTGGCTCTTTAATCAGTCACAGCATTAGCATCTCACTTCTGGGTTTCCCAGCCAATAAGAGAGGACAGGAGGATGACATGCTGAATCTGTCAAAAGGATGGATTTCTATGTAAAGGGACATCGGCAGGGGTCAGAATGGTTGAACTGGACATTGATTGCTATAGCTTCAGCAATCACAGGAATGGAAAGGAGACCTGGGAAGGCTGTCCCCCATCCCCCCAACCCCGGGTCTCGGACACTTGCCTGGAGGTCCTGCTTCAGATCTGACGGACTGAAGTGACGTGATGTTTGCCAAGGACAGGATGAAGAGGCCAGCCTCTCTACCAATCATAAATGTATGGTGAGCATCAGGAGTCTGGTCCCTTGAACCTGGAGATAGTGCATTGAGGATCCAGGAGAACAGGAGGACTACTGAGATCAATACACCTTGCTACTCATTCCTCTCTCTCCAGGCACATCCTCACATCCCCATCTGAACAGCCAACACTCACATTTGCCCTCATCTTTGTGCCATCTCACATCCATCATGCCTCATAGTTAACCTCCACAATGTTGTCGTTCCCTCTCCACACAATCCATTTCCCACACTAATAACTGTCTGCTTTCTCTGCACGCAGAAGAGAGTGCAGAACACTAGGGCGAGGCCTAGTAATTATAATGCATGTAGGCATCTTTTATATATACATCCATAATAAATACATTTAATTCTAATATCAGCATGGTAAAGATGTTTTATTTGTATTCAATTGATGAAACTCCTCACACGACAATAACAATTTTTGGCCAACGGGTTACCCAAGCATTACAATCTTAAATATAGGCAGAGATTGTTTTATGTTCTATAATTATTTAATCTGGCAGTGAACTTCTCACTGTCTTTACAGTAAACCTTCCCCAATCTACAGATTCTCTTTGCAGCAATCAGTAAATTGATCTGGTGTTTTAACAGACATAGGATTGCTAATGTTCTGATAGAAACACAAACTATCAAATCAAGCTTTCAAACCATCAGATTTACTGCAAGGATAACTTGCTACAAGATATAGCTATTCATTCTACTACAGCATTAAGGAAATAGATCAAATTAGGCACGCGACTTACCAGTGATCAATTATTGATTTTTTTTTTATTGCATGATACTTTCTCATCACTCATGACTTTGTCAAAACTGTGGCTCCAACATTATCAACCATTTTAACTTTTTTAGCTGTACTAAACCTATACAAAACAGGCTATCTCAGACTTGTTTGCATCTGTATGTTTCTGTCCTATAACGCTGAATGATTAACTTCAAATTTCATTACTGTCCGCCAGCTCGTACCCAACATCCTTCTTCTTACAATATCTTCCAAAAACACATTTATAAATCTTCAGCAGTTTTTCTATGTCATATCTAACCTTCCATCTGATACTTCATCCCTTTCAGCTTCATCTTCCCCACAAGCAGTCCTGCCTCTTTCATTGGGTGTAAGTTATGAATATAAGTGTCCTTAGTACTTTGCTCTACAGCAGTGAGGCCTGGACAACGTATGTCAGCCAAGAGCGACGTCTCAATTCATTCCATCTTCGCTACCTCCGGAGAATCCTTGGCATCAGGTGGCAGGACCGTATTTCCAACACAGAAGTCCTCGAGGCGGCCAACATCCCCAGCATATACACCCTACTGAGCCAGCGGCGCTTGAGATGGCTTGGCCATGTGAGCCGCATGGAAGATGGCAGGATCCCAAAGGACACATTGTACAGCAACCTCGTCACTGGTATCAGACCCACCGGCCGTCCATGTCTCCGCTTTAAAGACGTCTGCAAACGCGACATGAAGTCCTGTGACATTGATCACAAATCGTGGGAGTCAGTTGCCAGTGATCGCCAGAGCTGGCAGGCAGCCATAAAGGCGGGGCTAAAGTGTGGCGAGTCGAAGAGACTTAGCAGTTGGCAGGAAAAAAGACAGAAGCGCAAGGGGAGAGCCATCTGTGTAACAGCCCCGACAACCAATTTTATCTGCAGCGCCTGTGGAAGAGTCTGTCACTCTAGAATTGGCCTTTATAGCCACTCCAGGCGCTGCTTCATAAACCACTGACCACCTCCAGGCACGTATCCATTGTCTTTCGAGACAAGGAGGCCAAAGAAAGAAGAAAGAAAGAAAGTTATGAATAGTGCACAACTTCTCCCCACAATAAATTGTATTTAGCCTTTAACATCAGTACCTTTTACACTATCCTTTCCTCTACTTCTCTTATAAGCCAAAGATGACTTTATTCTTCTTCCTCAACAACAACAACTTGCATTTATATAGCACCTTTAATGTATAAAACACCTCAAGGTGCTTCACAAAAGTGTTGTGAAACAAAATTTGACATCGAGCCACTTAAGGAGATAGTTGTACAAAAGCTTGGTTCAAGAGGTAGATTTTAAGGAGTGTTTTACAGAGGTGGAGAGATTTAGGGAGGGAATTCCAAAGCAAGGGGTCTGGGTAGCTGACAGCACAGCTGTCAATAGTGGAGCGATTTACATAGAAGCATAGAAAATAGGAGCAGGAGTAGGCCATTCGGCCCTTCAAGCCTGCTCCGCCATTCATTATGATCATGGCCGATCATCCAACTCAGTAACCTGTTCCTGCTTTCCCCCATATCCTTTGATCCCTTTCGCCCCAAGAGCTATATCTAACTCCTTCTTGAAAACATACAATGTTTTGGCCTCAACTGCTTTCTGTGGTAGCGAATTCCACAGGCTCACCACTCTCTGGGTGAAGAAATTTCTCCTCATCTCAGTCTTGAAAGGTTTACCCCGTATTCTTAGACTATGACCCCTGGTTCTGGACTCCCCCACCATCGTGAACATCCTTCCTGCATCTACCCTGTCAAGTCCTGTTAGAATTTTATAGGTTAAAATCGGGGATCGGCAAGCGGTCAGATTGGAGGAGTGCTGCAATCTTGAAAGTTTGTAAGACTGAAGGAGGTTAGATAAATAGGGAGGGGCAAGGCCATGGAGGGATTTGAAAAGATGGAAATGAATTTTCAAATTAAGCCATTGCCAGACCAGGAGCCAATGTAGGTCAGCAAGCACAGGGTGATGAGTCAACAGTGATGATGCGAATTAGAATACAGGCAGCAGAGTTTTAGATGAGTTCAGGTTTATGGGGCTAGATTTTACCAGGCCCATGATGTTGGGCTCCGTGGCGGCGGTGGGGTATGCAGAATATGGATCGGCAGCAGCCCGCCACGGAGGTCAATGCCAGGAGGGCTCAGCCTGATCCTCCGAGCGGCGGCGAGACTCCATGGCGGCCCCTCTGCCGCTGGGTGATGGGACCTGAATTTCAATATTTAAATCAATAAAATGAATACATATAAGTAAACTTACCTTCCACCTTCCGGGCCCGCCGAGATCCTCAGTGCAGCGGACGTCACTCCTGAGCCTTCAATTCCCTGTCTGGGGAAAGCTGACGTGGCATTGGTGGGGAGGGGGGAAAAGGTAAGATTTTCAGTGCGGGTGGAGGGGGCAACGGGGTCAAAGCAATGTAATGGGTGCAGGGGATGGTGGGATGGGGTTTGTTTGTGCAGTTTGTTGGGGGGGGGAAGGTCAGATTTAAAAGGAAATATTTTGGGTGGGGGGGGAAGGGCAAATAGTTAATGTAATTGTTATTGGGGGTGTGAAAAGGGCGTTAGAAAGTTATTGGATAAACTTTGGGGGAAAACTGCTTTAAAAATTCAAATTGACCGGTAGGGCTGGCTGCCCTTTAAAAATGGTGCAAGTGCCTGCGCACAGGCAGCTGACGCCATTGCCAGGGACGGACAGCCCGCCCCCTCCACATGATGTGGGTGGTGGGCCGCCCCAGCTCTTTAAATAAGCCATTATGCGGGAGATTGCGGTGGCTCTTTGGTGTGCGGCCCATTTTGAGCTTGGCTCAGAGATCAGCAGCAGGCTCTTAAAATCCAGTTCATGAAAAACAGGAGGCTATCCAGTAGAGCATTAGAATAGTCCAGTCTAGCAGTCACAAAGGCATGGATGAGTGTTTCAGGAGCAGGTGAGCTAAAGCAGGGGTGAAGATGGTGGTGGGCAATATTATGGTGGTGGAAGTTGTCAGCGTTGATGATGGAGCAGATTTGTGGTTGGAAGCTCATCTCAGAGTCAAATCGGATGCCAAGGTTGCAAACAGTCTGGTTCAGACTCAGAAAATGACCAGGTAGAGGGGTGGAGTTGATGGCGAGGCAACAAGGTTTGTGGCGGGGATGCAAGACAATGGCTTCGGTCTTCCCAATATTTAGTTGGAGGAAATCTCTGCTCATCGAGGACTGGATGTTGGACAAGCAGCGTAACAAATCAGAAGCAGTGGATGGGGTTCCCTTCTTGTTGATAGTAGGACACTTTGGCTAAGTTATTTTTATACATTGTCATGAAAAACTGTTATTCTGAATGATGATTTTTAATTAATCGGTTGGAAACCTACATTAAACTTTTAAAAATGAAAGCTAGAATCCTACATTCAACTTTTAAAAAACTGGCAGCTAAGAAGGCCACCAAAATTTGCATTGAAATATCTCACATTTCAAGGCAACGAAGTGGAGGCACATGTCTAAAACGCTCTCATTCAGAACAATGGCTTGAACTGTTGAGTGAATTATCTAGTATCGCCCTCATTAGCAAGACATTCAAAGCTATCTTGGAGCATTCACCCTAGTGGAGACATGAAAACAATAAGACCTGAGAGAGATGAGGAATTCTTAGACTTGAACCTCATTAAAGTGAAAAAAAATACACTGAGAGAATCATTGACAGTCTCCACAGTCTGTGTGAAAACTTAGTATTTCTGTTACACGCAGCAGACAAGCTTTGAGAGTTAATCAATTCAGGACCCCAGGGCGACTGTCTCTCTCTCTCTCTCTTCAGGTAAGACTGCAAGTTTCAAACCCTGTCCAAGTCTATCATTGCTACAGACAGAGACCCCAGGGAGAAAACCATTTGCATCACTGTCTCCAAGAAAATCATGAACCAGGTGGACCAGCTGCAAGTGTACTTGTACCAGCCAGGAACTTGAGGATCACAACTTCAGCTGGAAGAGAGCTATATTGCCAGACCCCACAGACTATATATTATTTTTTATTTGTTCTGAACTCTGATCCGACCAAACTATTCTTCTGTACTCTGCAATCTACTTGTGTGTGTGTGTGTATAATTCTTGTGTATGTGCGTGCATATGTGAAAGTTGGAGCGTAATTTATTATTTTACTTCAATCAGGTTTTGATTTTAAATACAATAAGTTAATCTCCTTCTGGTTTAAACTTAAGAAAACCTGTCCAATTAGTTCTTTCATGATCATAGTACAAAAAGGGTTAAACACTCACTGAATTGGTAAGCACATTCACTGTTTAAAAGAAATAAACCCTGCTGCGGTCAAACAAGGAGAGGGACAAGAGAGGAGCCTTTCAACCTCTCCTCACCTGATCGTAACAACATAGTATTCTGAAGTAAACCAATTACTAATAATCAATTGTGCTTTAACACGACAACTATCATACAGTATAAATATTTCCATTGGTAGAAGGCTAACCATTTTACTTTTAGGAGTGTACCCATAACATTCAATATCTAACTATACCATAGTGTAATCCAGAGGTGCTACAATAATACCCCTTTGTGATTTGAACCAGATATTCAAAACGTTTGCGTGTCGTCCCAGATGCCTTTCCAATCTTCTTAAAGATGCATCAGTAAAACAATTCCTATCACGAGGCCAGCACAAATCATTAAGCTGATTTACTTCAAAGCAAGTGAACATATAGAGCAACAGTTATGACCATGTTCACAAATCAGTTAGAGCAACTTGTCTTCAGATAGTGATAGTGATTCAAGATAATGAATGTCCTACACTTCTCCACATCTCTTACTTGACTTTAATTAAATAACTCCTTTTTAGCCCTCCTGCATTCTAAACTTCAGAGTCTGGGCAAACCTTGTCCCATGTAACTTTCTATTTGAAAATATGACTAACAGGGCTGGATTTTAAAGGGTCCCCGACGCGCGGGAACGGTGGTTGGGGGATGGCATGAAGATTGCTACAGATGAGACCCGCCACCGACCTTGACACCGGCAGGGCCCGGCCTGATCTCAATGGAGGCAAAGAGGCCTCATGGCAGCCCGACCGCCACTCGGCAACAAGACCAGGATTTCCATATGTAAATAAATTAATCTACCTAAATTAATGAAGGTCCTGTCACTTCCTGATATGCCGCACCGATCTTCATTCTGGCAGCTGGCAACGCCGCACTTTCGTATCCCCGTCCAGGGAAACGAGGCATGACTCCTGTGGGGAGGGGGGGAGGAGGTACTTTTCTCAGTGCAGTGGGGGGGGGGGGGGAGCGGGGTGAAACTCTTCAGATTGGTTGTGGGGGGGTGCGGGTGATGGGAAGGGGTAAAAGGACAAAGGTTCTGAACTTTGGGGGGTTGGGACATCATATAATCACTAAGTATTTTGTGGGGGGGGGGTGAAGGGCAGGAATGACGTATTGATGGTGGGACTGGGGGTGGAAGAGGGCCTGGTAAGGTTTATTTATTCATTTTTATTTACTTTACATTACAGGTCGCTATAAATTACATGTCTCATTAAAAAATTCACTTGTCATTTAGGGCTCTATTCCCTTTAAAAATGGCACCGGCGCCTACACAGTGGCGCCGGACACCATTGCCAGGGACAGCTCGCCTGCCCCCTCCACGTCATTGGGGGTGGGGGCTGCACCAGCCATGCTAATGAGCCTCCGCGTTTGGAATCGCAGTGGTTCTGCAACGTGCGCCCCACGACGTGCGCCCCACGTGTACAGGTTGCAATGTTTTTTGGTCAAGCTTTCAAAATGCAGCCCACTGTCTGTCTCTCTATCTCTGTTTATTACCACCCTGTGCTCACAGCCAGAAGGGTATGTCAGCTTGAGGGCATCTGCGGCCAGAGACTTCCAAACAAAATGGGGTGTGACGTGTTTAAAATTACCAAGAAAGGCCAACAAATCTTTAAGGAAGCAATAGCAATGCTTATCTTATTAGCATTCTAACATTTTTGTTTCAGTATCTTTTCTTTATACGTAAATACATTTTGCTTTAAAGTATCAGCATTTAAAAGTAACTTTCTTCCAAATCTTTTCCATTCAAAAATAGTCAAAAAGTCCAGAATGTGGTAACAATTCAAACGGTTGTTTGATGGCGTCTGTGGTGCGAGACCATTGGAAGAGTGTGTACCAACTGTTTTTTGAACAGATGACTGGTTGAATTCTGCTAAGTGCATACACTCTGGTTTCAAAGCTTGTTTTTTTTGAGACAGACTCTGACTTCAAAATGAAACTAAAAACTTCAGGGTTCTAGAGAAACAGAACTGGTTGGAACCAGATAAAACAAACATAGAGTCATTTGATCAGAGGCATGTGACTAGAGCTATTCAAGCTCAGTTTTTACAGAACTGAAGTGGCAGCAGTTTTTTTTATGCAGAGAAGCCTTAGAGGGACAAAACTGATTCTAGGAGCTGGCCAACGGCAGATATGAGTTGTTGCAGTTTTCAGTTACTTAAGGTGACATCAGTGGAGCTATGCCATCAAGGCTGTCTTGTGTAGAACTACGGAAGTTCCATGAGGTGCACAGTTTTAGTGGAGATGGTATCGGTGGAGTTTGGGATTGCAAGGGAACTGCTGTCGAATGGAAATTGGCATTTGCATCTTGGAGGACAGAAGCTGAAAAGCTACCTGAAGAAGCTCATAGTTTTGAGCAACATTGTAGCTGCTTGCTGCAATCTTTGCTGAGAGGACTGCCCAGTAAATCTGTGAGATCAATTTTTGTTGCATTTGATAATTAACATGTAATCTATAAACTACATATATAAAGACCATGATTTGACTTGTATTCATGTTTAATTTACGTTGATTTTGTTTTGATTGCTAAAGTAAAATTTATAAAAGTAAAATCTTGTCTGTATGGTTTTTCTATTCAGGCCATTTGGTAAATTTGATTCTTGTGGTTTGTTGATCTCCACAGGGATCATAACAGTGTTACTGTGCTACTGTGCTACCACCGTGCTACATGGGATAGTTCTCGAACAGATCTAGCAACTCAAAACTAGGCATCTATGAGGCGCTGTGGACCATCATCAGCAATAGAATTGTATTCAACCACAATCTGTAACCTCATGACCCAGCATATCCCCCACTCTAAATTAATATGCCTCATTTTTTGGCAGGTGGGGGCCCAGCATGACAACATAAATGATTTGGACTTAGGAATTTTAAGTGCAATTTCTACATTTGCCGATGACATCAAATTGTGGGGGCTGGTGGGTGTAGTTAAAACAGGAGGACTGGAGAAGGTGAAAAAAAAGTTACTAGAATAATAAAAGAACTGTGGATACACCTATCAGGAATAATTGAACAGGCTGGGGCTCTTTTCTCTAGAACAGAGAAGACCAAGGGGTGACCTGATAGAGATGTTTAAAATAATGAAAGGGTTTGATAGGGTAGACATGGAGAAGGTGTTTCCACTTGCGGGTGAGGTCAGAACGAGGGGCCATAAATATAAGATAGTCATAAATTCAATAGAGAATTCAGCAGAAACTTCTTTACCCAGAGAGGGGTTGGAAAGTGGAAGTCACTTCCACACAAGGAGTAGTTGCGGTGAATAGCGTAGGTGCATTTTAGGGAAAGCTAGATAAGCACAAGAGAGAGAAAGGAATAGAATGACACATCGATGGGGTTAGATGAAGAAGGTTGGCAGAAGGCTTGTATGGAGCATAATCACTGGTATGCACCTGTTGGGTCAAATGACCTATGTCTGTCTTGTAAATACTATGTAAAGAGCAGAATTATTACACAGTTTTACAATTATACTCCCAAATAGAAAACAATTCCTCCCAATCTGAACAGACTTCCCTTATGCAAATCAAATTATTTTGTTATGCCATTTGTAACAATCTCCTTTCATAAAATAAAAATGGTGACTTGAAATTGTATTACAGAAAGAATAACATACACTAATTTAATTCTGTGATCTAAAATATGGGTTATTAGAAGAAATAAAAATGTACTTCAAACTTTGCAAAGGCATTCAAATAATAGATCACTAGTGAACACATTAAAAAATATAATACAAAAATAAAAAATACAAGACAAAGCAGCCTGCTTGATTGGCACCCCATCCACCATCTTCAAAATTCTCTCCCTTCACCACCGATGCACAGAGCAACTGTGTGTACCAGCTACAAGATGCACTACAGCAATTCACCAAAGCTCCTTAATGACAGCACCTTCCAAACTCGCAACTTCTACCACCCAGAAGGACAAGGGCAGCAGATGCATGGGAATACCACCACCTGCAAGTTCCCCGCCAAGCCACACACCATCCTGACTTGGAACTATATCGCCGTTCCTTAGTGTACATTATTCTTTGATGTAGGATTAGGATAAATGGGTGGTTGTTGGTTGGCACAGACTCAAAGGGCCTGTTTCAGTGCTGTATCTCTCTATGACTCTATATCGTGTCAGGATGATTAATAAAAGGTGCTTGTAAATTTGTGAGCTCAATAATACATTTCAATAAAATGTTTTTGAAATGAGACCTTGATGTAAAGTGTTAAAAAGTGAGCATTGTATAATAAACTAAATGTTTTTTTTATATATGCTCCAGTGCCAGCCAACGCTTGGCCTCTGCAAACCAGTACCTGCAGAAATTTGCACTGACTTAGCTAATCTTAATTTTCATTTTGACGGAAAACTGTTTCAAATATTTGCATAAATTTTAATTCTCATGTGAAAGGTTTTGGTCTTTCAGGACACAGCCCAGTTCTACCAAGTGTGACAAACTGGTCCAGTTCATGCACACTACCTACAATACCCCTGATAGTAACAGGCAATGTCATCCTTCTGTGGACTGGTCTTTGCTCATGAAACAAATGTTCCTGTAATTAAAGAAAAACTTTTCGGGGGTATCTGGACATGGTTTTAATTGTATGTCTTCATTATAGTGACTCACGCAACAGGAATCTCTAGTGTTATAGTAAAACAGTACTAGAAGATCCTCATTAAAACAAATTAGGGCTATCACAGGAAGTGTAACATCGTGCAATTGAGAATTGATTTCCTGCAGTATGACATTCCTGCACAACCTTGAGCCTTGTCCATTGACTCTGCTTCATTAAATTCAGCGTCAATCAACCATACTACTCCACCATTCTCCTTTCATCGTTTCTGGTTTTCCTTCTTCCTCAATGTAACCATAGCAACTTCCTTGGCCTATTTGCACATCCGAAAACAATCAAAATCAAAATGTTTTTAATACCAAGCAGTCCTTCCATGGGTTGTAGCATTATTCGTCATGCTAAGAAAAATGTAACGCTAATTTTACCTTGGCAAAGTTACAACCGGTTGCTAATAGAAGCAAACAAAATTCTACATCTAACAATAAAAGCAAGAATGCAATTTGACTGTATGTTATGAGATACTGTTTATTGCAACTATATTAGTAAGCATTCTCATGAAACTTGCTCGACCTTTAATTAGTGAGCCCAAAATTATTCTTTAACCAAAAATGGTAGAGTGTCGAGTCTTCTGTAATTAATGATTCTCTAACAAAGTGGCAGGAACACCTGACTTTGAAAAGTGAAGTTTTTCAGAATGTGATTTTGGTTTGCAGCTCTCATTAATCCCAGAGAAAAACAGACATTTCTTTGTGTTTCATTAAAAAAAGGAATTTTGCAACCTGCAAAAAATTCAAAATAACTTTAGCCATTTATTTTGAAAAGCCAGGTGAAGTTTAGGCTTCATTAATAGAATTGTGCAATGTTGAAAAGGCTAATGAAATTTTGGGATCGATTACAAGGGCATTTGATTGCAAGTTCTGACAGGTTACTTGAACTCTGAATGTTACATAGAACATAGAACATAGAAAAATACAGCACAGAACAGGCCCTTCGGCCCACGATGTTGTGCCGATCCTTTGTCCTCTGTCAAGGACAATTTAATCTATACCCCATCATTCTCCTTTATCCATATACCTATCTAAAAGCCGTTTGAAAGTCCCTAAAGTTTCTGACTCAACAACTTCCCCAGGCAAGGCATTCCATGCCCCGACCACTCTCTGGGTAAAGAACCTTCCCCTGACATCCCCCTTATATCTCCCACCCTTCACCTTAAATTTATGACCCCTTGTAACGCTTTGCTCCACCCGGGGAAAAAGTTTCTGACTGTCTACCCTATCTATTCCCCTGATCATCTTATAAACCTCTATCATGTCACCCCTCATCCTTCTCCGTTCTAATGAGAAGAGGCCTAGAATGTTCAGCCTTTCCTCGTAAGACTTATTCTCCATTCCAGGCAACATCCTGGTAAATCTCCTCTGCACCCTCTCCAAGGCTTCCACATCCTTCCTAAAATGAGGCGACCAGAACTGCACACAGTACTCCAAATGAGGCCTTACCAAGGTCCTGTACAGCTGCATCATCACCTCACGGCTCTTAAATTCAATCCCTCTGCTAATGAACGCTAACACCCCATATGCCTTCTTCACAGCCCTATCCACTTGAGTTGCAACTTTCAACGATCTATGCACATAGACCCCAAGGTCTCTCTGCTCCTCCACATGCCCAAGAACCCTACCGTTAACCCAGTATTTTGCATTCGTGTTTGTCCTTCCAAAATGGACGACCTCACACTTTTCAGGGTTAAACTCCATCTGCCACTTTTCAGCCCAGCACTGCAACCTATCCAAGTCCCTTTGCAGACGACAATAGCCCTCCTCGGTATCCACAACTCCACCAACCTTTGTATCATCTGCAAATTTACTGACCCACCCTTCGACTTCCTCATCCAAGTCGTTAATAAAAATCACAAACAGGAGAGGACCCAGAACTGATCCCTGTGGCACGCCACTGGTAACTGGGCTCCAGGCTGAGTATTTACCATCTAAGACCACTCTCTGCCTTCTATCAGTTAGCCAATTCTTAATCCAACTGGCCACATTCCCCACTATCCCATGCCTCCTGACTTTCTCCATAAGTCTACCATGGGGGACCTTATCAAATGCCTTACTAAAATCCATGTACACCACATCCACTGGTTTACCCTCATCCACTTGCTCGGTCACCTGCTCAAAGAATTCAATCAGGCTTGTGAGGCAAGACCTACCCCTCACAAAACCGTGCTGACTGTCCCGAATCAAGCAGTGTCTTTCCAGATGCTCAGAAATCCTATCCCTCAGCACCTTTTCCATCAACTTGCCTACCACCGAAGTAAGACTAACTGGCCTGTAATTCCCAGGGTTGTTCCTATTCCCTTTCTTGAACAGGGGCACAACATTTGCCACCCTCCAATCACCTGGTACCACCCCCGTCAACAGAGAAGATGAAAAGATCATTGCCAGCGGCTCTGCAATTTCATCCCTTGCTTCCCATAACATCCTTGGATATACCCCGTCAGGCCCGGGAGACTTGTCTATCTTCAAGTTATTCAAAAACCCCAACACATCTTCCCTCCTAACGAGCACTTCCTCGAGCTTACCAGTCTGTTTCACACCGTCCTCTTCAGTAATACACCCCTTCTCATTCGTAAATACCGAAGAGAAGTACTCATTCAAAACCTCACTTATCTCTTCCGGCTCAACACACAGTCTCCCGCTATTGTCCTTGACCGGACCTACGGTCCCCCTAGTCATCCTCATATTTCTGACATACGCGTAAAAGGCCTTGGGGTTTTCTTTTATCCTACCCGCCAAGCATTTTTCATGCCCTCTCTTAGCTCTCCTAATCCCTTTCTTCAGATCCTTCCTGGCCATCTTGTATCCCTCCAGAGCTATGCCTGTGCCCTTTTTCCTCAACCTTATATACGCATCCTTCTTCTTCCTAACAAGACTCTCAACCTCTCTTGTCAACCACGGTTCCCTCACATGACCATCCCTTCCCTGTCTGACAGGGACATGCTTATCAATGGCCCCTACTATCTGCTCCTTGAAAAAGTTCCACATTTCGACCGTGCCCTTCCCTGCCAGCATATGCTCCCAACTTATGCTCCTCAGTTCCTGCCTGACAGCATCATATCTACCCTTCCCCCAATTGTAAACCTTGCCCTGTTGCACATACCTATCCCTCTCCATTACCACAGTGAATGCTACAGAATTGTGATCACTATCTCCAAAGTGCTCGCCCACCAACAGCTCTATCACTTGCCCTGGTTCATTACCTAGTACCAAATCCAATATTGCCTCCCCTCTGGTCGGGCAGTCTACATACTGAGTCAGAAAAGCTTCCTGGACATACTGCACAAACACTACCCCATCCAAACTATTCGATCTAAAGAGTTGCCAATCAATATTTGGGAAGTTGAAATCCCCCATAATTACTACCCTGTGACTTCTGCTCCTTTCCAAAATCTGTTTCCCAATCTGCTCTTCCACCTCCCTGCTGCTATTGGGGGGCCGATAGAAAACTCCCATCAAGGTGACTGCTCCTTTCCTGTTCCTGACCTCAACCCACAGTGCCTCAGTCGGCAGATCCTCCTCGAAAATTCTTTCAGCAGTTGTTACACTATTTCTAACTAACAATGCCACCCCCCCACCTCTTTTACCACCACTGACAAAGCTGGGTCAAATCTTGTATTATGTGTAATTTCTGAAATTCTAAAGGATCTATTAGAGGGGATTCAGCAAAGAGCAAGCAAGAACATTTACAACCTCAAAAATGAAGTGAACAGAAATCAAACTGTTGAAGATGAACAGAAATATCATTGTCACCTTTTTTAATGAAGGTGCTAGCCCATTATTTCGAATGGATTAACCCACGGGATAAAAAGGGAGATTTATCTGCTTCTAATCCATAAAGGACATCTCTACAGGAGATACAAAAGCAAAATGACGTTGATGCTGGAAATCTGAAATAAAAAACAGAAAATGCTGAAAATACTCAGCAGGTCAGGCAGCATCTGTGGAGAGAGAAACAGAGTTAATGTTTCAGGTTGATGACCTTTCATCAAAACAGGAAATAGAGATGTAATGGGTTTTATGCAAGTACAGAGGCAGAGAAAGAGGGAAGAGAGAAAAGAACTAAAGTGAAGGTTTGTGATAAGGTGGAATGCAGGAGTGATTAACCTACTAAAGGGATGATGCTGCAAGACAAAACAGGATGGTAACAGGACCACGGATAATAGATTCACCAGGATGATTACAGGGCTTGGTGTCAGCCATGGCTCAGTGATAGCACTCTTGCTTATGAGGTCAGAAGGTTGTAGGTTCAAATCCCATTCCAGAGACTTGAGCTCAAAATTACAGACTGACACTCCAGCGTAGTAGTGAAGGAATGCTGCACTGGTGGAGTGCCATCTTTTGTATGAAATGTTAAAATGGGATCTCAGATGCCACTACCACTATTTTGAAGAGCAAATAAGTTCTCTGGTGTCCCGGCCATATTTCTCCCTCACTTACCATCACTAAAAAACAGACTATCTGCTTATTATCACATTGCTGTTTGTGGGACCCTGCTGCATGCAAATTGGCTGCCATGTTTCCTATTTACAAGTTATTACAACAGTGACTGCACTTCAAATAAAGTACTTCATTAGCTGTATTTTGGCATGTCAGGTGCTATACAAATCTTTCTTGCGTTATGAGGACAGGTTTATAAAACTTGCCTGGTATTCTTTTAAATTTTGAAGGTTGAGGGGTCCAATAGAGGTCTTTCAAATGATAAAAAGATTTGATAAAGTAGATAGAGAGAAATTATTTCTTCTGCTGGGGGAATCCAGAACAAGGGTGTATAATCTTAAAACTGGAACCACTTAGGAGTGAAATCAGGAAGCATTTTTTCACACATATGGTAGTGGAAATCTGGAACTCATTCCCAAAACATTGTGGCTGCTGGATCTATTGACATTTTCAAGACTGAGATAGATTTTATTAGATAAGGGCATCAAGAAATATGGAGCAAAGGTAGATATAATGGATTTGAGGTACAGAACAGCCAATTGAATGGCAAAACAGGTTTGTGGGGCTGAATGGCCTACTCTTGTTCCTATATTTCCTACCTAGTGTGTTGATCAGGTCAGATTCCAATTCATTTGAAACAAACAGATTGAAAGCCCAGATGCCTGACATTGAGTGGCAGAGACTTTCACAGCAACCTGGGATGCAAGCCAACTAGACCAGGTGACTTATCCACTCTAAGCATAACCAGTATATCCACCCTATCAATTTTCACTCCATCCATTACCTCTACCACCTCCACTTCTATCCTTAGTAACCACTGATAAAAAGTACTCATTAAGTATTCTAGCCTTGCCCTTCGCCTCTACACATATATAACCCTCTTTGCCCCTAATAGGCCCCACCTCACCTCTTACTACCCGCTTACTATTTACATGCAAGTAGAAGATTTTTGGGTTCTCTTTTACGTTAAGTCATTCTATTCTCATATTCTCTCTTTGACAGTCTTATTTGCCTCTTCACCTCCCCGCTCAACTTATTGTATTTGGCCTGGTTCTCGTTTGAAGAATTCACCTGACATGCATTCATACATTTTTTTTTCATCATATTCTTCATCTCCCTCGTCATCCAAAGATTCCTGGCTTTGGTTCCCTTACCTTTCACCTTTTTTGCAATATACCTAGCCTGTACCTGAAACATCTCTTCCTTAAAGATCACCCATTGCTCCATTACAGTTTTCCCTGTCAATCTTTGGTTCCATTTTACCTTGGCTAGATCCCTTCTCATCCCATTGAAATGAGCCCTCTTCCAATTTAAAAGTTCTACTTACTGTTTCTTGTTCTTGTACATCGTTAATTGAAATCTTATGATATAATGAGCACTCTTACTCAAGTATTCCCCCACAGACACTTGGTCCACTTGGCCCACTTCATTGCCCAGCACCAGATCCAGCAATCCCTCCTTCAGAGTTGGATCGAGAACATACTGGTGAAAGAAGTTCTACTGAACACATTTCAGAAATTCCTCCCCTTCCTTACCCTTTACTCTAACCTTATCGCATTCGATATTTGGCTAATTTAGGAAATTAAGGAAATTCATATCAGCAGAGAAAAAGTATTAGAGAAACTTAAGGGACTAAAATCTGACAAATCTCCTGGACCTGATGGCCTACCCCCTAGGGTTCTAAAAGAGATAGATGCAGAGATAGTGGATGCGCTAGCTATAATTTTCCAAATTTCCTTAGATTCGGGAACGGTCCCATTATTGGCAAATGTTACACCGCTTTTCAAGAAAAGAATGAGAGAGAAAAAAGGGAACTACAGGCCAGTTAGCCTAACATCAGTCGTTGTGAAAATGCTGGAATCTATTATGAAGGAAATCTTAACAATGCACCTAGAAAAGCACAGTATGATTAGAACAAGTCAACATGGTTTTACTAAAGGGAAATCCTGTTTGACGAATTTATTAGAGTTTTTTTAAGGATGAAACGAGTAGGGTAGATAAAGGGTAACTAGTAGATGTAGTATACCTGGATTTCCAAAAGGCATTCCATAAGGTACCAGACAAAAGGTTAATAGGCAAGAAAAGGGCTCATGCTGTTGGGGGTAATATATTAGCATGGATAGATGATTGGTTCACAGACAGGAAACAACAAGTGGGCATAAACGGGGCATTTTCAAGTTGGCAGGCAGTAAATAGCGGAGTCTCACAAGGATCAGTGCCGGGGCCTCAGCTATTTACAATCTATATTAATGACTTAGATGAAGAGACAAAGAGTAATGTATCTAAGTTTGCAGATAATACAAAGGCAGGTGGAAAGGTAAGCTGTGGGGTGGACACAGAGAGGATGTAAAGAGATACAGAGTTAACGTTTCAGGTCATTGACCTGAAACGTTAACTCTGCCTCTCTCTCCCCAGATGCTGCCAGACCTGCTGAGTATTTCCAGCAATTCTTGTTTTTATTTCAGATTTACAGCATCCGCAGTATTTGGCTTTTATTGCAAAGAGATATAGACAGGTTAAGTGAGTGGGCAACAAGATCGCAGATGGAATATAATACAGAGGACGAGCAAAAAGGCAAATAAGAGAAGCAAAGACAGAGCATGAAAAGAGACTGGCAGCTAGCATTAAAGGAAATCCCAAAGTTTTCTATAGGCATATAAACAATAAAAGGGTGGTAAAAAGATAGTGGAGCTGATTAGGGACCAAAAAGGGGATTTACACATGGAGGCAGAGGACATAGCTGAGGTAGTAACTGAATATTTTGCATCTGCCTTTGCCAAAAAAGAAAATGCAACCCAGGCAATGTTGAAAGAGGTGGTAAGTCAGACACTAAAGGGGAAGTATTAGATAGGCTGTCTGTACGTAAAGTGGATAAAGAACCAGGGCCGGATTAGATGCATCTGAGGATACTGAGGGAAGTGAGGGTGGAAATCGCAGAGACACTGGACATAATTTTTCAGTCTTCCTTAGGCTCGGAGGTGGTGCCAGAGGACTGGAGAATTGCAAACGTTTCACCCTTGTTCAAAAAAGGGTGTAAAGATAAGCCCAGCAACTACAGGCCAGTCAGTTTAACTTTGATGGTGTGAAAACTTACAGAAAAAATAATTCAGGACAAAATCAATAGTCAAATGGTCAAATACGAGTTAATTAAGGAAAGCCAGCATGGATTTCTTAAGGGAGTTTTCGAGGAGGTAATAGAGAGGATTGATGAGAGCAATGCTGTTGATGTGGTGTACATGGACATTCAAAAGGCATTTGATACAGTGCCACACAACAGACTTGGGAGAAAACTTGTCGCTCATGGAATAAAAGGGATGGTAGCAACATGGATACGAAATTGGTTGAGTGACAGGAAACAAAGAGTTGTGGTTAATAGATGTTTTTCAGGCTGGAGGAAGATTTGTAGTGGAGTTCCCTGGGGATCAGTGTTGGGACCCTTGCTTTTCCTGATATATATTAATGACC
This sequence comes from Heterodontus francisci, assembly GCF_036365525.1. Taxonomy (NCBI): domain Eukaryota; kingdom Metazoa; phylum Chordata; class Chondrichthyes; order Heterodontiformes; family Heterodontidae; genus Heterodontus; species Heterodontus francisci. The sequence goes on along the minus strand of NC_090377.1, from coordinate 67,784,833 downwards.
TAGACCTTGGTGTACAGGGCACAATTTCAAAGTTTCCAGATGATACGAAACTTGGAAGCATTGTGAACTGTGAGGAGGATAGTGTAGAACTCCAAAAGGACATAGACAAGTTGGTAGAATGGGCAGACAGGTGGCAGATGAAGTTCAATGCAGAGAAATGTGAAGTGATTCATTTTGGTAGGAAGAACATGGAGAGACAATATAGCATAAAGGGTACAATTCTGAAGGGGGTGCAGGAGCAGACGGACCTAGGTGTACATCTGCATAAGTCATTGAAGGTGGCAGGACAGGTTGAGAGAGCAGTTAATAAAACATACAGTATCCTGAGCTTTATCAATAGGGGCATAGAGTACAAGAGCAAGGAAGTTATATCGAACTTGTATAAGACACTAGTTCAGCCTCAGCTGGAGTATTGCGTCCTATTCTGGCACTGCACTTGAGGAAATACATGAGGGCATTGGAGGGAGTGCAGAAAAGATTCATGACAGTGGTCCCAGCGATGAAGAATTTCAGTTATGAAGAAAGATTGGAGAAGTTAGGACTTTTTTCCTTGAAGAGAAGGCAGAGAGGTGATTTGATAGAGGTATTCAAAATCAGGAGGGATCTGGACAGAGTATAGAGAGAAACTTCCCACTCATGAAAGGATCGAGAATGAGAGGGCACAGCTTTAAAGTATTTGGTAAGAGAAGCAAAAGTGACATGAGGAAAAACTCTTTCACGCAGCGAGTGGTTAAGGTCTAGAATGCGCTGCCTGAGAACTTGGTGGAGGCAGGTTCAATTGAAGCATTCAAAAGGGAATTAGACAGTTATATGAAAAGGAAGAAAGTGCAGGGTTATGGGGAAAAGGTAGGGGAATGGAACTGAGGGAGTTGCTCTTTCAGAGAGCTGGTGTGGACACGATGGGCTGAATGGCCTCCTTCTGCACTGTAACGATTCTGTGATGTGGGGAAATGTGAGGTTATGCGCCTTGGCCATAAGAACAGAAAAGCAGAATATTTAGTAAAAGGTGTGAAACTTGTAAGTGTTGACGTTCAAAGAGACTTAGGTTTAATGGCCTGCTACCCGACCGAAACTCGATGGAACCTGACGACATGTGTCGGGTTCGGGTCGGGTCGGGTTGCACTTCCGGGTCTGGCATTCGGGCTCCGGTCGGGTTGGACACGCTCTATCACAGGTAAGTGGCTCCACTGTTAATGTAATTTTTTGACTAGAAAGGTGGTTTTATTACAGTTATTCTAAGCTTGTGCAGATCAGCAACAAAATGAAAAATGGAAGGTAAGTTAACTGATGGTCGTGTCGGGTGCGGGAAAAAATGGGCTGGGTCAGGTTCAGGTCAGATGTGGTTCTGACGGGCTCGGGTCGGGTTTTTTTTTTGCAGACCCAAGCAGGCCTTCACTTGGGTGTGCTTGTACAAGGAATGCATAAAGTTAACATACAAGTACAGCAAGCAATTAGGAAGGCAACTGGCATATTGGCCTTTATTGCAAGGGAATTGGAGTACAGGAATAAGGAAGTAATGTTACAATTGTACATGGTTTTGGTGAGATCACATCTGGCGTACTGTGTTCAGTTCTGGTCTCCACATTTAAGAAAGGATATGCTTGCATTAGAGGCAGTGCAACAAAAGTTCACTAGATTGGTCCCTGGGCTGAGGGGGTTGTCCTATGATGAGAAGCTAAGTAAATTTCTGTATTCTCTGGCATTTAGAAGTATGCGTGGTAATCACATTGAAACATATAAGTTTCTAAAGGGGCTGAATAGGGTAGACAGAGAGATTATTTCTGTTGGTCGTGGAATCTAAAACACGGGTCACAGCCTCAGGATAAGAGGCCAATCATTTAGGACTGAGATGAGGAGAAATTACTTCACTCAAAGGGTTGTGAATCTTTGGAATTCACTACCCCAGAGGGTTGTGGATGCTCCATTATTGAATACATTTAAGGCTGGGATAAACACATTTTTGGTCTCTCAGGGAATCAAGAGATATGGTGAGCAGGCGGGAAAGTGGAGTTGAATCCTAAGATCAGCCATGATCGTATTGAATGGTGGAGCTGGCTCAATGGGCCATTTGGTCTACTCCTGCTTCTATTTCTTATGTTCCTGTGTAATTAAAGTCCCCTAATATCACGACTCTATAGTTCTTGCACATCTCTGATTTCCCTGCAGATTTGCTCCTCAATCTCTCTCTCTCTCACTATTTGGAGGCCTATATAATACCCCCAGTAGCGTGATCATACAATTTTTGCTACTCAACTCTAACCAAATGGATTCTGCCTTTCTCCCCTCAAGGACATAATCCCTTTCCAATGCTACAATGTCTTCCCTAATCAGTACTGCCATCCTTTTTCCCTTTCCTATCTTTTCTGAACACTTTGCATCATTGAATATTAAGCACCCTGTCTTCACCATTTTTAAGGCATATTTCTGTATTATCACCACATCATATTCTCACATGGCTATTTGTGCTTGCAGCTCAACAACTTTATTCACCACCAATATTTTCTCTCTATCTTGTGACTTAAAATTGGCAAGGACTGGGCGCTGAATATACAAGGATATAAAGTGTTCAGAAAAGATGGAGAAGGAAAAAAGGGAGATGGTGTGGCAGTCTTGATTAGGGAAAGGATGTCCTTGAAGGGACATGGACAGAATCCATTTGGTTACAATTGAGGAGCAAAAGGGGTATGATCATGTTACTAGGCGTATTCTATAAGCCTCCAAATAGTGAGAGAGAGAGAGTAGCAAATCTGCAGGGAAATCACAGAGATGTACAAGAACTATAGAGTGGTGATATTGGGATACTGCAATTAAAATTATCCCAATCGATATTTGTGTAAAGGGTAAGGAGGAGTAATTTCGAAAAAGTGTTCAGGAGAACTTCCTTGATCAGTATGTTCTCAGCCCAACTAGAAAAGAGGCATTGCCGGATCTGGTGCTGGGAAATGAGGTGGGCCAAGTGGACCAAGTGTCTATGGCGGAGCACTTGGGTAACAGTGATCACTATATCATAAGATTTAGACTAATAATGCAGAAAGGCAAGGAACAAGGTAAGGTAGAATGTCTAGATTGGAAGAGGGCTAATTTCAACACGATGAGAAGGGATCTAGCCAGGATAGAATGGAACCAAAGACTGGCAGGAAGAGCTGTATCAGAACAATGGGCTATCTTTAAGGAGAAGATGCTTCAGGTAGAGGATAGGAACATTCCAACAAGGGTGAAAGGTAGGAGAACCAAGAACAGGGCTCCTTGGTTGACGAAGGAGATAGAGACGATGATGAAACAGGAAAGAAGGTGTATGATGCATGTCAGGTGAACTCATCAGGGAGATCCAGGCCATAAGAGAGGGGAGTTGAAGAGCAAAATAAGACTGGCTAAGAGAGAATATGAAAATAGAATGGCAGTCAACATAAAAGGGAACCCAAAGATCTTCTACCAGCATGTAAATAGTAAGCGAGTACTAAGAGGAGGAGTGGGGTCTATTAGGGACAGAGAGGGTATATATGCTTAAAGATGCAGGGCAGGGCTAATATACTTAATGAATTATGTGTATCAGTGTTCACTAAGGAAATAGAGGCTGACAAAATATCAGTAGAAGCAGAGAGAGTAGAGACAATGGATAGGATAAAAATCGAGAGCGGGGAAGTACTCAAAAGGCTGGCAATGCTTAGGGTAGATAAGTCAGCTGGTCCAGATGGCTTGCATCCCATGTTGCTGCAGAAAGTGAGGATAGAGATAGTGGAAGGGCTGCTATAATCTTCCAATTTTCCCTGGATAGGGGGGGAGCTGCTATAAGATTGGAGAGTGACAAATGTGACACCCTTATTCAAGAAAGGTTGTAAGGACAGTTCTAACAACTACAGGCCAGTTAGTTTAACATCAGTGGTGGATAAGGTTTTAGAAACAGTTATCAGGAAAAATTTCAATGGACACTGAGAGGTTTGAGTTAATTAAGGATAGCCAGCCCAGATTTGTAAAAGGCAGATCATGCTTGACTAATCTAATTGAATTTTTTGATGAAGTAACATAGAAGGTTGATGAAGGGAATGCGGTGGATGTTGTTTATATTTTAAGAAAGTATTTTATAAGGATCCACATAAAAGGCTAATTAACAAAATTTAGGCTCATGGAATGGGAGGGTCAATGTCTAATTAGATTAAAAATTGGCTTAAGGACAGAAAACAGCAAGTCGTCGTAAATGGTTGCTTTTCAGACTGGAGAATGGTAGACTGTGGGGTTCCCCAAGGGTCAGTGCTGGGACCACTGCTTTTTTTTTAAAACTATAAATGATTTTGATCTTGAAATACAGAGTAGAATCTCAAAATTTGCTGTCAATTCCAAACTTGCATATGCGACAAACAGTGAGGATGAAATGAACCACCTGCAACAGGACATAGCAAGGTTAACAAAATGGGCAGAGAGGTGGCAGATGAAATTTAATATTGCCAAGTGTGAGGTGATGCATTTTGGCAGAAGGAATAGGGAGAGGCAATATATACTTCATGGCACAGTTTTAAAGAGTGTGCAAAACAAAGAGACCTGCAGTTGCATGTGCATAGATCTTTGAAGGTGGCAGGATGTATTGAGAGAGTGGTTAGTAAAGCATATGGGACCTTAGGCTTCATAAATTAAGGCACTGAGTGCAAAAGCAGGGAAGTTATGCTGAACCTTTATAAAGCTCTGGTTAGGCCACAACTGGAGTATTACATCTAGTTCTGGTCACCACACTTCAGGAAGGATAGGAGTGTCCTTGAGAGGGTGCAGAGGAGATTTACCAGAATGGGGGATTTTAGTTAGGGTGGATTGTTCTCCTTGGAGCAAAGGAGATTGAGGGGAGATTTAATAGAGAAGTATAAGATTATGACAGGCTTAGATAAGTTAGACAAGGAAAAACTGTTCCCATTAACAAAGTACAAGGACTAGGGGACACAGATTGTACGTTTTGGGCAAAAGATGCAGGGGGAATATGAGGAAGCACTTTTTTACACAGCGGGTGGTAATGACCTGGAATTCCTGCCCACAAGGCTAGTGGAATAGGAGACGATCAATGACTTCAAGAGGTAGTTGGATGGCCATCTGACAGAAATAGACTTGTAGGGCTACGGAGATCGAGTCAGGGATTGGGACTGACTGCATAGCTCCGTGGAAAGCAGGCATGGACTCAAAGGGCTGAATGGCCTCCTTCAGTGCCGTAAATGACTATGACTTTGCGCGTTTACATATATGCATTCTAAACCTGTCTTTATATTTCCTGAAGTCCTTCTTAGTCTCCTCCAATCTAATATGGTACTATTTTCTTCTCTAGTACTAACCATGACTCTCACTGCTTTATGCACCTTATTCCTCTTTACTACTTATACATATGCTGGTGCCCACCCCCTGCCAATTTAGTTTAAACCTTCCCCAATCACACTAGTGAACCTTGCTGCGAACACATAACTCTCAGTCCAGTTGAGATGCAACTTGCTCCTTTTGAATAGGTGCCTTCTGCCCCAGAACTAGTCCCAATGTCCCAAGAATCTGAAGCCCTCCCTCCAGCACAATGCCTTAAGCCACACATTGATCCTCCCTATCTTCCTATTTCTACTTATGCTAGTGCATGACACTGGAAGTATTCCAGAGATTACTGCCTTTCAGATCCTACTTTCTAATTTCCTCCCTAGCTACTGAAAATCTGACTGTAGGACCTCAACACCTGTTCTCTATGTTGCTGGTTCCGATGTGTACGACAACCTCTGACTCACTCCATTCACCCTGCAGAATGTGCTGCATCCTCTCCGTGATCCATTATCCTGGCACCAGAGAAACAATACACCATGCGGACTCACAACAACTGTTACGGAAATGCCGGACTGTCCCTGTAACTATGGAATCTCTCCTGTAACAACTGCATTTCTACTGCTTGCTGTTCTCTCCTGTGCAGTCCCTTGCCCATTGGTACCATTGTCTGGACTGCAGTCCTTCAAGGTGTCATCACTCCTAGGGGTCTCCAAAGCTGAGTACTGGTTTGAGAGTGGCACACCCCGATGACTCCTGCCTCTTCCTACTCTTCCAGATGACTACCCATTTACTATCCTGAACTCTCACTGCCTGTGGGGTGACCACTTGCTGGAACGTACAATGCAGGGAACTTTCATCATCCCTGCTGCTCTGCAGTGACTCCAGCTGTCCCTCAAGCTCAGAAATACTGAGCTCAAGCAGCTGGAAACACTTCCTACACACTTGGTCTCTCAAGACACATTGGGCTGGATTTTATGGGCCCCCTAAGGTGGAGTCGGAGGTCACAGAGAATTGTGACAGCTGGCAGTGGGGTGGAGGGCCCGTTACATCTCATCGCCAAGCGATCTTACCGGGGGTAGGATAGGCCGACAATGGCCTTCCCGCCCAGAGGCCAATTGAGGCCCTTAAGTGGCCTTCAATGGCTAATTAAGGGCCTCTTCCCACTACCAATAGGATCTTACCAGCGGCAGGGGGTGTTTCTACCATGCAGGGAAGGTGACTTACAACATGAGACGCCATCCTTGCGGCTTGAGGGGAGAGTCCCTCCTCCGTGGGCAATCAGTGGCTCATGGAGAACCCGCACCGGGAACCACTTTACCTCCCCGGGACCACTCCCTCCCCAAGACTGCACAACCACCCCTCTACCCCTCTCGCCTGGCCCCAGTGACCCCATCTCACATACCTGAGGTCTGGGGTTCCAGCACTGGGCCTGTGTCCAAGACCTCTGTAGTACTGGCAGTGACCACTGCTTCCAGTGACGCTGCCTATACTGCTGAGCTGCCAGTCCTCTGATTGGCCAGCAGCTCTTCAAGGCGGGATCCCCGTAATTAAAGGGATAGGGATCCCAGGTGGTGAAAATTAGATTTTAAAAGATCAGACAATCGCTCCAGGGGCACAGAAAGGCGGAGCTGGGCTTCTCCCCACATTTTCAGTCTGACACCAGGAGCTCTGCCTCCTCCACAAAATCCAGCCCATGAATATCCTGAAGTTCCCACATGGTGCAGGAATTGCAAGCAACCAGTCTCAGCTGCCCATCCATGATTTAAGAAAAAAAATCTCTATTCCCTCTCCTATAATCTTGGTTAGCACCTTGCATAAACCTTGTACCAACTATAAATTTTAATTAATTTTTATTAATGCCTATAGACCTGCTCTGTGCCAATACTCTTATTAGTCACTTACTGTTATACTTAATCTACTTATTAAATAAGCTAAGCTGTAAATTTAATACAGTACTTTGTATTTCCTGGTCTTAGTTTACAGTTAGCATGCAAGTACAGCAAGTAGTTTGGAAGGCAAATGGAATGTTGGCCTTCAGTGCAAGGGTGATAAAGTGTAAGAGTAGGGAGGTTTTGCTATTACTGTAGAGTGTTGGTGGGACCACACCTAGAGTACTGTGTACAGTTTTGATCATATTTAAGGAGGGTTATACTTGCATTGGAGGCAGTTCAGAGAAGGTTCATTGCTGTGATCTTATTGAAATTTACACAATTCTCACAGGGCGTGACAGGGTGGATGTAGATTGGATGTTTCCCCTGGCTGGTGAGTATGGAACCAGGGAATACGGTCTTGGAATAAAACGGGCAGGCCATTTAAGAGGAGGAATTTATTCACTCAGAGGATGGTGAATCTTTGGAATTCTCTATCCCGGAGGGCTGTCTAAGCTCAATCATTGAGCATGTTCAAGACAGAAATTGATGGATATCTGGATACTAATGACATCAAGGGATATGGGGATAGCACAGGAAATTGGCATTGAGGTAGATGATCAGCCATGATCTAATTGAATGGCGAAGCAGGCTTGATAGGCTGAATGGCCTATTCCTGCTCCTATGTTCCTATGAAGGGGTTGTCTTAAAAGGGAAAGTTATGCAGTACTCATTGGAGTTTAGAAGATTGAGAGTTGATCTAATTGAAACATAAGATTTGGAGGGGTCTCGACAGGGTAGATGCTGAGAGGATGTTTCCTCTCGTGAGGGTATCTAGAACTAGCTGGCACAGTTTTAGAATAAGGGCTCTCCTATTTAAGACAGAAATGAGAATGAATTTCTTCTCTCAGGGGGTCATTAATCTCTGGAATTCTCTACCTCAGACAGCAGTGACGCCTGGGTCAATTAATATATTCAAGGCTAAGTTAGACAGATTTTTGATCTACAAGGGAGTCAAGGGTATGGTGGGGGAGTGGGGGGGAGTGGGGCAGGCAGGAAAGTGGAGTTAAGACCATAATCAAATTAGCCATAATCTTATTGAATGGGGAAGCAGGCTCAAGAGACCAAATGGCCTACTGCTGCTCCTATTTCTTAAGTTCTTATGTTCACTGCCCTAGTTTAGAGAGGGGAAAACACTTTGTCACGCTAACTTGCTTTGTTGAATGATAATTTTCTTTAATTCACTGACTAGTGATCTGAATTTATATTTTTTAAAAGAAATTTAAAAAAGAACAGATAAAAGATGACATTGTTAGCAGCTTAAGATGGCCACCTTATTTGCAACACTGTATCCTACATTGCAAGGCCTGTGAGGAGGAAGATGAAATGTCTGCTCATCCCAGCAAAACCATGAGGAACTGCTTGTTCCTTTTCTTTTAGCAGGAAGAAATACTGCTACCTACTATGCTTGAATCACTGAGTGACTGTCTTGTGACAAGCCCGCCCCCATCTGTGGTTTTAAGCTTGTGTTTCTCTGCAGCAGCAAGGAGAAGCATTTGGACTCTGACATGTGCAAACCCAAGTGCGGGCCTCTCTCTCTCTCTCTCTCTCTCCATTCCAGCTTGCAAGCTTCAAATCCTGCCTGTTGACACACCACCTTTGCATACTCTGGCTACAATCAGAAACCATGTTGGAGGAAATCATCCGCATCACTGTCTCCAAGGGAGCCACGGAACTGGTCATCTACCTCTTCAAACTAAAAGCCTCAGGACCACCAAATTTGAATAGAAGCTAGGCGAATCACCAAACCCCACAGACTGTATACCCCTTTTTCTATGGATGCTAACTCAACCAATCTACCTTTCTCTATTCTGTAACCTATGTGTCTGTGTGTGTGTGTGTGAGAGAGAGTGAAAGTTGGCACAAAGTTTATTATTTTCATTAGTTCAGTTTAGGTACAATAAAGTTAACCTCCTTCTATGTTAAACTCATGAAAACCTGTCTGATTACTTACTTGCTATGATCTTAACAAGAACCAATCAAACACCTACTGAATTGGCCAGTACATCCAGTTTAAAAACGAATTAAACCTGCTGTGGTCAAACAAAGAGAGGGAAAAGAGGGAAGCCCTTCAACCCATCCTCACCTGACCATAACAACCGTAAAAATCAATCACAACTTGCTGTCCTCTGATTCACTCCTTGCTTTTCTTTGGAAAACACCATGGAAGGTCCACTCTTCCATGGTCTGATTCATCAGCCACTGCTGCTGCTGCCTCCAATCAGGCCCAATCTTCTCCTGCTCGGTTTTATCAATCGCCGCTGCTGCTGCCTTCAATCAGGTTTGATCTTGCCCTGTTCTAATTTATATTCTGCCCCTGCTGCTGCCTCCAATCAGGTCCGCTTTTCCCCATGCTGATTTATCAGCCACCACCACTGCCCCTGCCTCCAAATTACATGCGACCATACGAATTAGGAGCAGGAGTAAGCCAATTAGAAATCCTTCCTTTGACAGATCTGACATCTCATCCCACCCACCCTCTCTGCTTGGCTGGGAAACCCAGAGGTGGGATACCAATGTTCTGGCTCAGTTAAAGGCCCACAGCACAGCCCGTTGCAAATTTCAACGCGTTCCCAATGCACATGGAGTTTTGGGTGGTTGATGGTCGGCACAGACTCAGTGGGCCGAAGAGCCTGTTTCAGTGTTGTATCTCTCTATGGCTCTATGACTTTAGTACCCCAGGTTGTGGCAGGGACTATCAGTTGAAAATTTCATCCTGGGGGGAGGACACAATATTAATAGACTGAAACTCACATATAAGTTATGTTATAGGTACTAGTCTAGGTTTACTACTATTACTTATTAAGTTAGTGATGTCTCTATTCTTATGGTCTTAATCACAGACAATGCGATTTTTTGCATCCCTCCCAATCCACATCCTCCTTCCAACACCACTTCTTCTATGTCTGCCCCTGGAAAAGGCACTTCCCCAAGTCACTTACAATGGCTCTTTCAAAAGCCCAGCTGCCTAGCCCTTGATCCTTCTTTCATCACATTACTTCTGTAGCTATCGATTTACTCAATTAAACCCGGCATTGATCCTGTTGCCACCGGTAAAACCCATACGCTCTTCCACGCTGCTTCCTTAATGCTTAAATGAATATGGCGACTTAACTGGTTAAGTCATTCATCACCAGAGCTGGCTGGATCACATCAAGCACTACTGGGCCCTGCTCTCCTCTGCCAAAACTGCTAACCATTCCAAGTTCATCCTTGAACACAATTTCAAAACCCCTTCCAGCTATTCTTCTCCACCATAGTCTTTTTAAGCTGCTCTCCTTATCACCTCCACCCTCAACTCCAACAATTGCAAAGTACTGATGTACTTCTTTGTCATGAAGATTGATACCATCTGTTCATCTGCCTGTGCCACCCATCTCCCTTCCCCTTGCCCACCAAGCCAAGCTTCCCTCTAAATCTCTCTGCCACTCCATCTCTCTTTCCTCCTTTAAGGCCCTCCTTAAAAGCTACCTCTTTAACCCAGCTTTTAAAAACCCATCCCAATAGCTCCATCTTTGGTTTGCTGTCAACCTTTGTCAGATTACACTCTTACGAAGCATCTTGAGATGTTTTCTGACATTAAAGGTGCTATCTATATCCAAGTTGTTGTTTTTTGTTTTTGTCGTCTGAATGACCTGTTAATGATAGTGCTCCAGCTGCTGCCATCTTAACAGAATCCTTTAAATGGGTGGCCGGTGCACCTATCTCTTTCAGGTAACAGGCTAGTTTAAATATACACAATTAATTACTCCAACTGCAATTTTGAGCTACAAATGGGTGGACCAGGCATCATGCAATATTCACTCATTTTCATATCAAAATTGCAGTTGTAGTCCTATGTAAGGCACAGAAAATCAGCCAAAACTTTTTTGATTTGTGCCACTAGGTATTTCCATTATGTTCATACACATGGTCATTTTACACCAATTGCAATTGCACTTTGCTCATGACCATATTCTGATTCACTGAAGGTTTACACATGGCCAGTGAAAATAACCAGAAGCCACTGCACATAGGATTAAATCCCCATTGTCCACAATGTTAATGTTTAGCTCCTGGTTGTAAGCAGATTCTGTTGACAATGAGATCGGGGTTCACACCAAATGTTTCCATGCACAGCAACCAAACACAGAAACAAAAAAAAGTTGGACAAATAGACTTCTCTTTTAATCATGGCAGCAATTGCCCCACACCGTGAAAAGCAAAAAAAAAAAATCCCAGAATGCTACGGCACAGAAGGTAGCCATTTCGCCCATTGTGCCTATGCCAGCTCTTTGAAACAGCTATCCAATTCGTTCCATTCCCCTGCCCTTTCCCTATAGCCCAGCAAATATTTCCTCTTTAGATATTTATCCAATTCCCTTTTGAAAGTTATTATTGAATTTGCTTCCATCACTCTTTCAGGCAGTGCATTGCAAATCCCAACAGCTCGCCGCGTTAAAAAAATTCTCCCTTTCTCAACTCCGGTTCTTTTGCCAATTACCTTAAATCTATGCCCTCCAGTTACCAATCTTTCTACCACTGGAAACATTTTCTCCTTATTTGCTCTATCAAAAGTTCATGATTTTGAACACCCCTAATAAATCTTTTCTGCCCCAAAAAGAACAATCCCAGCTTCTCAAGTCTCTTCACATAACCGAAAGCCCACATTTCTGATATTCTAGTAAACCTTTTTTTTATTTGATCAAGGGATGTGGGTGTCGCTGGCAAGGAAAGCATTTATTGCCCATCCCTAAGTGCCCTTGAGAAAATGACTGGCTGACTGGGCCATTTCAGAGGGCATTTAAGAGTTAACCACATTGCTGTGGGTCTGGAGTCACATGTAGGCCAGATCAGGTAAGGATGGCAGATTTCCTTCCCTAAAGGACATTAGTGAACCAGATGGGTTTTCGCAACGATCGACAATGGTTTCATGGTGACCATTAGACTAGCTTTCTTTTTAATTCCAGATTTTTTTATTAATTGAATTCAAATTTTATCATCTGCCGTGGTGGGATTCAATCTCATGTCCCCAGGGCTTTAGCTAGGCCTCTGGATTACTAGTCTAGTGACATCGCCACTATGCAACCGCCTCCTCTGCACCCTTTCCAAGGACTCGACATCCTAAAAATGAGAAGATTCTTTTCACAGTTTAAAATGGAAGAGAAATGAGCACTTACTAATTTTGTACATATTCTGTTCACATAGTTCCCTTCAAAGAGTCATTTCGCTGAGTTAAATATAAATCTACATGTACAGATATATGCCATATGTACTGAAGATTACAGTTACGGATCATTATATGAGATATCACTCATGGCATGCACCTTCACTGGATCGAAGTTCAGGCTGGAACTATTTTCCTAACACTGCAGAATGATTCTGCATCATACACTGTTGCCTACTAACACTGCACATTAGGACCTCAGCTTCATAAAATTACCCCATTAGTGTCTAGTATTTCCTAACAGAGAAGTATGCTTATAATCTAGTGAGTCACTTTTAAATTTACTTTTTAGAACTGTAAATAAATAAATGTGCAGAAATAAAGTAAATCTTCACCTAACAGCTCATATTTCCTTTGATAAGCAATTATGATCAATAGAAAAGAAATAAAAGCATGGCCTGATGGCTATTTCTGAACTTTTAATATTTTGATTGAACAGAATTTGTTGCAATTACAGAAGGGAAGCAGTTTACTGAACACTTCTGAAGTGAGAACTATTATCAGCTACTTATGTATCACTACAACCTTTTCACACAAGAATGTAGCACTCTGGTCTACTGATTAATTTTAGATAAAGAGAAACACTGCTAAACAATGTCATCCTCAAGTTTCATTTTCTCCACATGAAATTCCACGAGCAACATTTGCATAGCACTGACACACAGCGGGAATAATTTTAACTTTTAACATCGGCTGAAACTTGAGCGATAATGATTCAGCAGCCTTTTTTTACATCTTGTCCAAATTGGGCGAAATGTAAAATGGTTGCCAATTTGCTATCACTTTTTTTTGCCTGGATACAAAAGTTAAAATGACTTCCTCTTTTGTACAATCATTACAAAATACTGTTCTCCTCCAGTGGCTGAGTTATGTGGCATTTAACCATATTGACCAGAAATCTCCCTAATTCATTCTCTGGTCTGTGCTGTGAACTGACTTCAGCTCGGGCAGTTGGCCTCATGTCTTCAGGCAGGCAAGGGAAACGTCAACATGGGCTCCTGATTGTTTTCTCCTATAATGCTCCTCAGTGCCTCAGTCAATTGGAGTGCAATATCCATTTCTGTTTCGATCAACTGAAACTATCAACCTAAGTTCTGAGTGTCTACCATTTTTCACTTTCCATTTGGGTATACAAGTAATCTGTAATACAAACAGAAAATGATGGAAATACCACACAGCAGGCCAGTCAGCTTCTGTAACATTGTAATGATTTCAGCGTGCACCTTTTATCAGAATTGAAGACTCCAGCGGGGAGGATCAGCTATCCTCTTTATTGGAAGAGCCCAGGAGATAATGCTGAGGAAGGTGCAGCAAAGTTAGATTACAAGTTTTGGGTCAGAGGAACACCCTTTTGACAAGAGTGGCACAGCCTGCTTCAAGTGCAATTGAATGACATGTCTCATCATCAGCCATATCTTCACTTTGTATACAGGATGGTCATTTGGGGAACCTTTTAGCCTTTCTGACTCAATCACAAGACAATCTATATTAATTCATGGGACACCTACCAGCCTCCAAGGAAACCTTCCAACCATGCGGCTCACTGGTCAGAAAACATCAGCCTAAAAATGTTCTATCAGCAGCCACGTGCATGCTGCATGGTAACTAACTCATGTTTTGGGAAGCAAGGTGGTCAATTTCATAGCAACATTAGGGCTCTTTAAATTTAAACCACTGATAAAATCATATCCCAGCAACAATTAGACGATTTGTCTGGGACAGGTGACAAAACAGGCATGACACTAAACAATTCAAATCGAAGCATTTTCAGATCTGTCCTGATATATGTTCAATTGGCATTTATTTGTCAATTTGATGGATGTATTTTTACCTTTTCTCAGTAGTCATGTTAGTCTTTGCCAAATCAGTGAGTCTGGCTATGGCACACAAAAAGAGATGGGGCTAGTTTTCCTTTTCCTTTCTCCCCACATAGGGATCACAAAGCAAAGGAAAAATGAGCACAGTCCCACAAAGTGACATCTCTGCTTCTTTTGTTCTACATAGTGAACAGTGGGGGCAAAACCCACCTGAGATCCTGAACTGTCATTCTAATGAGGCTCCTACTGGTCCATGAGGATTTGGAGAAGTTACATTTTTAGGCACTCTGCAACCTCTGGCTGCTGGGGTTGATCCCTTGTAGACCTCCAGAATCCAGAAGTTAAAATATTGTCATGGTGCTGATGGTATCATTGGGCCACAATTTTCCAATGGAATGTAGGCCTTGCCTGCCAGGGCCAGATATCTCTCCTGTGCCTGTTCACCAACAATGTTAACTTGCCTGAGGAGGTGGGGGTGGTGGGGGTGCAGTGGAAGAACACACTGAAAATTCTGTACTACACCCCACCCACCATCTTGATGCCCCCACACCATTCTGACCAGCATGTAGTGGGGGGTGGAGGGTTGGGGGGGGGTGGGTGGTAACGGTTAAAATCTACCAAAATATAGCTGGTCCATTTACTTGAACCGTAGGAAAGGGAATCACAAAACAGAAGGGAAGAGTGAACATTTGACAGACTGCCTCCCAGTCCCAAGCCCCTGAACCACCAGAGGAGTATCCAGCAGCATGGACATGCTGAGCAGGCATGGATGAAGGAGCATTCCCTCAGGGCAACTCAACATCCAAGCCCCAACCAGCCCACTCATATGGCCCATCTGAAGCCAAAAAGACAGGCAAACCTAAGCAGTCATAACATAAGTGGTGCCATCATAAGGAGGTAAAGAACCATCTCCACCTCAGGAATCATTCAACGACATGCAGCACCCAGTCGCCACAATTCCTTCCCCTACTAGGTTAGTATTAAGAAGGAACATTAAATTAGATAGGATGCACTCACTGTAAACAGTCACAAATGAGATGCAACAGGGTCAAAAGTGCTGATAACACATCAAGCATGATTCAAGTTATAAATGACCAGAATTGGATTTCCAATTTGTACAGAGAATTTATTTGTACTTGGTTAGATTTCCAAAAGAGAAGATAAATAGATGTGCATGTTGGAGGCATTATGGTATCAAAGGGGGTTGCTACATCAGTTCACTGAGAACAAGTATGCAGCAATGCTTGTGCCAGAGTGACTTTGAAATTTAATTGAAATGGTTGTATATTACATGTTGACAGATTTGTCTGCCTGTAAATCTAGAGGTGCTGGTGACTCTTCAGTGCTGCGCTCACCATCATCATCTGCTTCAGGGTCTTCTTGACCTTCCTCTTCCTCCTGCTGTATGGTGATTTTCACACATGGGAACACTAGCCAACAACAGAGGGAAATGGTGACATTACCTTTGGCCTGGTGTGCATCACCATAACGATGAGTGGCTACAGCAGCTTCACAGCAGGCACCAAGACTGAAAACAACACCTCACAACACCTGATAACCACCTCATATGCGACACTTGCCACAGAACCTGCCTCTCAGATTGATCTCTTCCACCATCAGCAAAAGTGCACCAGGTGAAACTATCCCCTCGCCAATGGATTTGCAGCACGTCCATGATTAGATTAGATTAGAGATACAGCACTGAAACAGGCCCTTCGGCCCACCGAGTCTGTGCCGAACATCAACCACCCATTTATACTAATCCTACACTAATTCCATATTCCTACCAAACATCCCCACCTGTCCCTATATTTCCCTACCACCTACCTATACTAGTGACAATTTATAATGGCCAATTTACCTATCAACCTGCAAGTCTTTTGGCTTGTGGGAGGAAACCGGAGCACCCGGAGAAAACCCACGCAGACACAGGGAGAACTTGCAAACTCCACACAGGCAGTACCCGGAATCGAACCCGGGTCCCTGGAGCTGTGAGGCTGCGGTGCTAACCACTGCGCCACTGTGATCTCACGTTGATGGAAGAATGCTGCGACGATTACTTTCCTGACCTGTCTGCAATCTGGGACCTTGTCAAAAGCTTGCTAAAATCCATGTATACTACATCATACATGCTGCTGTCATCTGCCCTCCTTGTTACCTCCTCAAAAAATTCAATCAAGTTAATCAGACACAGCCTTCCCTTAACAAATCCATGCTGTCTGCCCGTGATTAATCTGTGCCTTTCTAAATGATGCCCCTCAGAAGTTTTTCCAACAATCTCCCCATCAAAAAGGTTAGGCTGACAAACCTGCAATTACTCAGACTATCCCTTTCTCCTTTTTTAAACAATGGTATGATGTTAGCAGTCTTCCAGTCCTCCAGCACCATGTCTTTAGTCAGAGAGGACTGGAAAATGATGGTCAGAGCCTCCACGATATCCTCCCTTGCTTCTGGGATACATTTCATTATATTTCATGACAGGACATTTATGGTTCAACATAGTGCACCTAACTGAACATTTACAAAGGACAACAGTTTCTAGTAAAACCACAATATACAGCACAAACATTCATACGAACATATGAATTAGGAGCAGAAGTAAGCCATTTGGCTCCTCTAGCCTGCTCCGCCATTCAATAAAATCATGGTTGATCTGTTTGTATACAACAAGGGAACAGAAATTTTATTAACGGCACTCAGGAATCATGGTGTTTCAGAGTCTCACCTGGTTGAGGAAGGTGACATGGAGGCAAGAGCTCATTGCTGGCAGCAAAGAGAGGCCATCAGAAGAGGTAGCATCACCTGCCAGGAAGGGTGGAGAAGTGCGTGCATCATCTGAGGAGTGGGGAAAAGGTGCCAGCACTGCAGAGGTGCCATATCGGGGGAGGGAGGGGGGTGTTGGCAGGGGCAAAGGGCAAATGCCATCTCATCAGAGGTGATGTGGGGGAAAGGTGGAGGGGGGGGCGAGGGGGGAGTTGACCATTGGCGGTGAAGGCCTTGAACATTGAGGGGAGGTTACCTCTCATGGGTCTTTTTCATCCAGGCTTTGTGAACCTCTTGAAGAGGAGATGCAGCAGGACGAGGGAGGTCCAAGCACCAGCAGTGGCACTACAACAAACTGTAAACCCACAGGAGGGTCAGCATTGGCCTCCAGATGGTGGAGAAAGGGAAAAACAGCAGCATCCTCAATGCAGAGGAAGCTAACCTACGGAGAGGATCTACTGGTCGAGGCTCAACTACCAACAGATGTCCAAGAGACAGTGCCAACGAAGACTGCCTCTCCAGGGAGATCGTCATTGTCCGATGTGCTATGATGCAAGACAAGCAGAGCCCCAGGGGACTTGGTGGAAATCTAAAGCCAGTGGCATTGAAGATCACTGTGACACTGAACTTCTACGTCCCTGGATCATTCCAGGGATCCACAGGGGTCATGTGTGGAATCTCAATCATCAGCTCATTGATGCATCAAGGAGGTCACAATGCCCTTTTCAGGAGGGTCGGCGACTATGCGTGCTTTTGCACGGATCCCAACTCTCAATTTAAGAGATCCATCAGCTTTAGGGCCATTGCTGGATTCCCCCTGGTGCAAGATGTCATCGATTGCACGTATGCTGCCATCAAGGCTCCTACACACCAGCCAGCGGCCTTCGGCCTCAGGAAGGGCTTCCACTCCCTCAATGTACAACTTTTTTTGCGACCACCATAAATGGGTCCTGTAGGTCTGGGCACGCTTCCTAGGAAGTTGCCATGATGCCTACATTTCAAGGCAGTCCTAAGTGCCAGAGCTTTTCCATGCCCCTGCGTGCCTTCACAGACGGATCCTTGGAGACCAGGGCTACTCACTGAGGACATGGCATCTGACACCTGTGAAGAACCCATGCACAAATGCGGAGGAAAGGTATAACACCTGCCATGAGACAATGCGAGCGACCATTGAACAGGCCACTGGTCTGCTCAAGATGAGATTCAGGTGCCTAGATCAGTCTGGTAGAGCCCTTCAGCATTCTCTGGTGAGTGTTTCACTTATCATGGTGGTCTGCTGTGCACTGCACAACCCGTCGCTACAAAGGGAGGAGCTGAACAATGAGGATATCAAGGAGCAGGAAGCTGGCCAAGCATCACCAGATGAAGGACCCCAGGGACAACAGGAAGATTCAATGAGATACGTGCAAAGGAGGCTCGCAATGCCATTATACATTCCATTTCTTTTGATCCTTGCAGCCAGTTATAGGTTGACCAATAAAGACTTAACTTCATGCAGCCCTGCTGTTGCCTTCCTTCCTTTCGGAAGCATTCATCCAGCATCCAGTTGCACAGCACTCAGCTGGCAAGACTACTCAGAGCAGGATCCCTCGCTTCGAGCCCCTTGACAGAGGCAGAGTTAACATGAAGCACCAAAGGATATGAATAAGAGGAAGCAGAACGTGCAAGATAGAAGCTTATCTTTATTATCCCTGACATTGAATGCTAGCTTTTCTATTTCTAGGAGATATTCATCCATGAATCCCAAGTGCTTCTAGATATTCTTCTTTATTCTGTTGTGTGTATTCCTACGTGGTGCGTTGTCAGCCGAAGTGGACGCAGGCTGCTGAACTTCATGCCCCTTGTCTAGGGATGACCTTGGCGGTCGTCCTCTGGATGCCTAGGTCTGTTGGCCCCAGCATGCTGAGGGCCTCCTGCACAGAAGCAGTACCACCCTCTGTCATCAGGAGTGAAGAAGGATCTGGCATCACTGGCAGAGGGGCTGAGGAATTGGTGCCTGCACCAGGAGCACCCTGAGAGGAGCCCCCAGATGCATGAAGCAGGGGCTCCCCTTCCTTGCAAGGCAGACTTGTGACTCCAGGTCCTTCATCCCCCTCTCACCTTGCCCCAGCTGCCTTGAGCTCATGGTCAAGACGAAAGTATGCAAGACTGCACAAATTTCCTGAAAACATTGAGTGCTCTGTTGGATGTGGCTCTCCAGGAGAACCACCAACCTCTCAATGGAGGACGGCACTTGTGCATCAGTCAGAGACAGTGCAGCACTCAAAGCCTGGATGCACTCCTCCATCGTCCACGCTTGCTCACACATTGCCTCTGACAGCTCTGCCAGATGTTGCCTGACCTCTTGCTGCAGTTGCAGCATTTCTCATCATGCTGGCGACACCAGAGGTACGTCATGAGCCTGGGGCTCAGCATGGGCCTGTCCTCCCACAGTCCTCCAACTGTCAGTGGCCTGGGTTGTCACACCCTCCATTAGCTGCTCGTATGCATCCGTGCTGTGTGCCTGCATCTAACCACGAGCACATACCCACCAATGTGAGAGTATCAGCACTAATGGAGGGTGCAGGAAGACATATCTGCGCTAGTGGAAAGTGCAGAATATGAGGTGACTATGCAACTCAGAGTCGTAAGGCTTGCCCACGGTCTGGGCGGCTGTTTGTGAATGTTCTGCATGACCTGCATGAGAGGACAAGGGCCTCCCCACCCAACATTGGAGTCACCCCTATGTTGGAGATCCCTGTAGGCATCAGAGGCTTCATGAGCAGCATGGCTCTATTGCTGCTAAGGTACCCTTGTGCCCCTTGGCAACCTTACTGTGTTGGGAAGGTGCCCCTGTCTCTCCATCTGCAATGCAACATTCATCCAGCAGTCATTGCAGAAAATAAAAGCTCATGGTGTAGGGGTAACATATTGGCATGGATAGAAGATTGGCTAGCTAACAGGAAACAGAGAGTAGGAATAAATGGGTCATTTTCTGGTTGGCAAGATGTAACGAGAGGTATGCCACAAGGATCTGTGCTGGGGCCTCAACTTTTTACAATTTATATAAATGACTTAGATGAAGGGACTGAAGGTATGGTTGCTAAATTTGCTGATGACACAAAGATAGGTAGGAATGTAACTTGTGAAGAGGACATAAGGGGGCTACAAAGGGATATAGATAGGTTAAGTAAGTGGGCAAAGACCTGGAGCTCTGAGGTGCACAGGGATTTGTGTGTCCCAGTTCATGAACCGCAAAAGGTCAGTATTCAGGTACAGCACGTAATTAGGAAAGCTAATAGAATGTTATAGTTTATCGTGAGGGGAATTGAATAGTAAAGTAGGGGGGTTATGCTTCAGCTATACAGGGCATTGGTGAGACCACAACTGGAGTACTGTGTACAGTACTGGTCTCCTTATTTAAGGAAGGATGTAAATGCGTTGGAGGCAGTACAGAGGCCTACTAGACTAATACCTGGAATGGGCCGGCTGTCTTACGAGGAAAGACTGGACAGGCAAGGCTTGTATCCACTGGAATTTAGAGCAAGAGGCGACTTGATTGAAACATATAAAATCCTGAGGGGTCTTGACAAGGTGGATGTGGAAAGGATGTTTCTTCTTGTGGCAGAATCTTGGAACTAGGGGTCACTGTTTAAAAATAAGGGGTCACCCATTTAAGACAGAGATGAGGAGAAATTTTTTCTCTCAGAGGGCCGTGAGCCTTTGGAATTCTGTTCCTCAAAAGGCGGTGGAAGCAGAGTCTTTGAATATTTTTTAAGGCAGAGGTAGATAGATTCTCTTGATAAGCAAGGGATGGAAGGTTATCGGGGGTAGGTGGAAATGTGGAGTTATCAGTTCAGCCATGAACCTATTGAAAGGCAGAACAGGCTTGAAGGGCCGAGTGGCCTACTCCTGCTCCTAATCCTTATGCATGTTCATGCCAGCTCCATGGCCTCCTCCTCCATCAGGCTCAGGACATTGAGAATTGGCAGTCCACCACCGGTCTTGGCCCGCTCTCTGCGATTGTGTGCTATCTTCTCCTGCAGACAGAAAGATGAATGTGAAGACAAGCCCAGGACATATGCCAATGGTAGTCCAGCTGTTACTGATGGGTGCACACAGATGGCTCCTGCATGCGGCCCCTTTCCAGGGACTTTGTGAGGGTATCCAATGACAAACGGCTGCCTTTCACAGCCATTTCGCCATGCCTCAGGCAGCTTGTCTTTATGCCCTGACCCTTTGCCCATGTCGAGGTGGGCACTCCTTCTCAACCCAATGCACCTTCCTCCTCGAACAAATGCAAGGCTCAAGAAGTCAAGGATTTAATGAGGTACTCACCTTTGCTGGATGAGGTAATTGAGCTGCTTCTGGCACTGGATCCTGGTCCTTGGGGTGATCCCACAGCTGCTGACCTCTTCCGCTATCTGCAGCCAGGCTTGCGAGGTCAGGTGCCCAAATCTCTGTACCTGCTGTACCTGTATACTAACCTTTTGTGACTCCTGCACTAGAATCCTAGATCCCTCTGCACCCTGGAATTCTGCAGTTGGTCTCTGTTTAATACTCTTTTTTATTCTTCCTGCGATAGTGAACAACTTCACATTTTCCCACATTATTCTCCATCTGCCAGATTTTTGCCCACTCACTCAACCTATCTATATCAGTCTGCAACCTCCTTATGTCCTCTTCACAACATAAGTTCCTACCTATCTTTGTGTCATCTGCAAATTTAGCTACCATGCCATTGCTCCCCTCATCTAAGTCATTGATATAAATAGTAAAAAGTTTAGGCCCCAGCACAGACCCCTGCAGGATTCCACTCGTCACATCCTGCCAATCAGAAAAGGACCCATTTATGCATACTCTCTGTTTTCTGCCAGCCAGCCGATCTTCCATCCATGCTAATATGTCATCCCCTACACCATGAGCTCCTACTTTGCGCAAAAACCTATTATGTGGCACCTTGTCAAATTCCTTCTGGAAATCCAAGCATATTTTACTTCTTCAAAGGACTCCAATAAATTGGTTAAACATGATTTCCCTTTCACAAAACCATGCTGACTATTGCCGATTGCATTGAGTTTTTCAATGTGCACAGCTATAGCCTCCTCAATGATGAATTCTAACACCTTCCCCATGACAGACGTCAAGCTAACTGGCCTATAGATACCTGTTTTCTGCCTCCCCGCCTTCTTGAATAGAAGGGTAATATTTGCTACTTTCCAGTCTGATGGAACCTTTCAAGCATCTAACGAATTTTGAAAAATTAACACCAATACATCGACTACCTCATTAGCCACCTCTTTTAAGACCCGAGGATGAAGCCGATCAGGACCCGGGGACTTGTCAGTCCGCAGCTCCATTAATTTGGTCAATACCACTTCCCTAGTGATTGTAATTTCATCAAGTTCCTCTCTTCCTTCCACCTCCTGATTTACAGCTATTACTGGAATGCTTTTTGTATCCTCTATAGTGAAGACAGAAGCAAAATATTTATTCATTTCATCCACCATTTCCTTATTATCTATTGTTAACTCCCCATTCTCACTCTCTCGAGGAGCAACACTCACTTTACTTACACTTTTCCCTTTTCAATACCTGTAGAAACTCTTGCTATCCGTTTTTACATTTCTAGCTAGCTTCCTCTCATACTCTAAATTCTTTCCTGACTAATCTTTTAGTCGTTCTCTGCTATTCTTGATATTCTGACCAATCATCTGACCTGCCACTTATCTTTGCACAATTATATGCTTTTCCCTTAAGTTTGATGCTTTCCTTAACTTCTTCAGTTAATCACGATGCTGGGTCCTCCCATTCGAATTTATCTTTATAGTAGGAATATAATTATTCTGAGTATTCTGAAATATCCCCTTAAATGTCTGCCACTGCTATTTGATTGATCTTTCTCCCAGCCGAGAACCCAGTTCACTTCAGATAGCTCAGCTTTCATTCCCACATAGATGCCCTTATTTAAGTTTAAAATACTCGTCTTAGTCCCACTCCTCTCTCTTTCAAACTGGATGCAAAATTCAATCATATTGAGGTGGCTGCTACCTAGAGGTGCCTTTACTCTGAGGTCATTAACTAATCCTGTCACATTACACAGCACCAAGTCTAATAGAACCTGCCGTGCAGCTCTAAGAAACTATCTCGAAAGTATTCTATGAGCTCCTCATCCATGCTACTATTGCCAATCTGATTTTTCCAGTTGAGATGTAGATTAAAATCACCCATGATTATAGCTGTCCCTTTATTACAAGAACCCAATATTTCTTCTTGGATACTTGGTCCTACATTGTGGTTACTGTTAGGGGGCCTGTAGACCACTTCCACTAATGACTTCTTTCCCCTACTATTCTCATCTCCACCCAAATTGATTCTACATCTTGATCTCCTGAACCAAGGCCATCTCTAAATATTGTACCAATGTCATCCTTGATTAACAGTGCTACCCCTCCCCCTTTACTTAGCTTCCCATTCTTCTTGAATGTTATGCACCCCTCAATATTGAGGACCCAATCCTTGTCATCCTGCAGCTATGTCTCCGTAATGGCTATCAGATCGTATTTATTTACTTAAAAGAACAAAGAACAAAGAACAGAACAGCACAGGAACAGGCCATTCGGCCCTCCAAGCCTGCGCTGATCTTGATGCCTGCCGAAACTAAAACTTTCTGCACGTCCGGGGACTGTATCCCGCTATTCCCATCCTATTCATGTATTTGTCAAAATGCCTCTTAAACATTGCTATCATATCTGCTTCCACCACCTCCCCCGGCAGCAAGTTCCAGGCACTCACCACCCTCTGTGTAAAGAACTTGCCTCACACATCCCTCTAAACTTTGCCCCTCTCACCTTAAACCTATGTCCCCTAGTAACTGACTCTTCCACCCTGGGTAAAAGCTTCTGACTATCCACTCTGTCCATGCCACTCATAACTTTGTAAACCTCTATCATGTCGCCCCTCCACCTCTGTCGTTCGAGTGAAAACAATCTGAGTTTATCCAACCTCTCCTCATAGCTAATGCCCTCCAGACCAGGCAACATCCTGGTAAACCTCTTCTATACCCTCTCCAAAGCCTCCACGTCCTTCTGGTAGTGTGGTGACCAGAATTGCACGCAATATTCAAAGTGTGGCCTAACTAAAGTTCTGTACAGCTGCAGCATGACTTGTCAATTTTTATACTCTATGCCCTGACCGATGAAGACAAGCATGCCGTATGCCTTCTTGACTACCTTATCCACCTGCGTTGCCACTTTCAGTGACCTGTGGAACTGTGCGCCCATATCTCTCTGCCTGTCAATACTCCAAAGGGTTCTGCCATTTGCTGTATACTTCCCACCTGCATTAGACCTTCCAAAATGCATTACCTCACATTTGTCCGGATTAAACTCCATCTGCCATTTCTCTGCCCAAGTCTCCAACCGATCTATATCCTGCTGTATCCTCTGACAATCCTCATCACTATCTGCAACTCCACCAACCTTTGTGTCATCCACAAACTTACTCATCAGACCAGCTACATTTTCCTCCAAATCATTTATATATACTACAAAGAGCAAAGGTCCCAGCACTGATCCCTGCGGAACACCACTAGTCACATCCCTCCATTCAGAAAAGCACCCTTCCACTGCTACCCTCTGTCTTCTATGACCGAGCCAGTTCTGTATCCATCTTGCCAGCTCACCTCTGATCCTGTGTGACTTCACCTTTTGTATCAGTCTGCCATGAGTGACCTTGTCAAAGGCTTTACTGAAGTCCATACAGACAACATCCACTGCCCTTCCTTCATCAATCATCTTTGTCACTTCCTCAAAAAACTCAATCAAATTAGTGAGACACGACCTCCCCTTCACAAAACCATGCTGCCTCTCGTTAATAAGTTTGTTTGTTTCCAAATTGGAGTAAATCCTGTCCCGAAGAATCCTCGAATAATTTCCCTACCATTGACGTAAGGCTCACCGGCGTATAATTTCCTGGATTATCTTTGCTACCCTTCTTAAACAAAGGAACAACACTGGCTATTCTCCAGTCCTCTGGGACCTCACCTGTTGCCAATGAGGATGCAAAGATTTCTGTCAAGGCCCCAGCAATTTCTTCCCTTGCCTCCCTCAGTATTCTGGGGTAGATCCCATCAGGCCCTGGGGACCTATCTACCTTAATGCTTTGCAAGACGCCCAACACCTCTCCTTTTTGATAATGAGATGACTGAGACTATCTGCACTCCCTTCCCTATGCTCATCATCCACCAAATCCTTCTCTTTGGTGAATACTGATGCAAAGTACTCATTTAGTACCTCGCCCATTTCCTCTGGCTCTACACATAGATTCCCTTCTCTGTCCTTGAGTGGGCCAACCCTTTCCCTAGTTACCCTCTTGCTCTTTATATACGTATTCTCCTTAATCCTGGTTGCCAATCACTTTTCATGACCCTTTTAGCCCTCCTGACTCCTTGCTTAAGTTCCTTCCTACTGTCTTTATATTCCTCAAGGGATTCGTCTGTTCCTAGCCTGCCAGCCCTTATGAATGCTTCCTTTTTCTTTTTGACTAGGCTCACAATATCCCGCGTTATCCAAGATTCCTGAAAGTTGCCAAACTTATCCTTCTTCCTCACAGGAACATGCTGGTCCTGGATTCTAATCAACTGACGTTTGAAAGACTCCCACATGTCAGATGTTGATTTACCCTCAAACAGCTGGCCCCAATCTATATTCTTCAGTTCCTGCCTAATATTGTTATAATTAGCCTTCCCCCAAATTAGCACCTTCACCCGAGGACTACTCTTATCCTCATCCACAAGTACCTTAAAACTTATAGAATTATGGTCACTGTTCCCGAAATGCTCCCCCACTGAAACTTCAACCACCTGGCCGGGCTCATTCCCCAATACTAGGTCCAGTACGGCCCCATCCCTAGTTGGACTATCCACATATTGTTTCAAGAAGCCCTCCTGGATGCTCCTTACAAATTCTGCCCCATCCAAGCCCCTCACACTAAGTGAGTCCCAGTCAATATAGGGGAAGTTAAAATCACCCACCACTACAACCCTGTTACCTTTACATCTTTCCAAAATCTGTCTACATATCTGCTCCTCTACCTCCCGCTGGCTGTTGGGAGGCCTGTAGAAAACCCCAAACATCGTGACTGTACCCTTCCTATTCCTGAGCTCCACCCATATTGCCTCGCTGCACGACCCCTCCGAGGTATCCTCCTGCAGTACAGCTGTGATATTCTCCTTAACAAGTAATACAACTCCCCCACCCCTTTTACATCCCCCTCTATCCCGCCTGAAGCTTCTAAATCCTGGAACATTTAGCTGCCAATCCTGTACTTCCCTCAACCAAGTCTCTGTAATAGCAACAACAGCATAGTTCCAAGTACTAATCCAAGCTCTAAGTTCATCTGCCTTACCCGTTATACTTCTCGCATTAAAACAAATGCACTTCAGACCACCAGTCCCGCTGTGCTTTGCAACATCTCCCTGCCTGCTCTTCCTCTTTGTCTTCCTGGCCTTATTTACTAGTTCCCCCTCAGTTATTTCACTTGCTGTCCTACTGCTCTGGTTCCCACCCCCCTGCCACACTAGTTGAAACCCTCCCTTTTCCACCAGCTGTTCAGCCACGAATTTAGCTGCACTATCTTCCTATTTCTAGCCTCACTGGCACGTGGTACAGGGAGTAATCCCGAGATTACAACCCTAGATGTCCTGTCTAGCTCCCTAAACTCCCCCTGCAGGACCTTCTCACTCTTCCTGCCTATGTCGTTGTTACCGATGTGTACCACAACCGTTGGCTGTTCACCCTCCCCCTTCAGAATGCCCCATGTCCGTTTAGAGACATCTTTGACCCTGGCACCAGGGAGGCAACATACTATCCTGGAGTCTCTTTCACGTCCACAGAAGCGCCTATCTGTGCCCCTGACTATACAGTCCCCTATAACTATTGCTCTTCTGCGCTTTGTCCCTCCCTGCTGAACAGTGCCAGCCATGGTGCCACTGCTCTGGCTGCTGCTGTTTTCCCCTGATAGGCCATCCACCCCAACAGTATCCAAAACGGTATACTTGTTAGAGAGGGGGATAGCCACAGGGGATTCCTGCACTGACTGCCTGCCCCTTCTAGCAGTCACCCATCTATCTGCCTGCACCTTGGGTGTAGCCACTTCTCTAAAACTCCTGTCTATGGCGCTTTCTGCCACCTGCATGCTCCTACGTGCATCCAGTTGCCGCTCCAACCGATCCATGAGGAGCTGCAACTGGGTACACTTCCTGCAGATGTAGTTGTCCGGAACGCTGGACCTCCCACATCTCACAGGTGAAGCACTTCACCCCTCTAACTGACATTTCTAGCACTAATTAATAAATTAATTTAAAATAAATAAATACTTATTAAATCCTTACTAAAATTGTTATAATTAACTATATGGTCCCTCGTGCTAGATTCCTACTATAAATATTAAATGCTAACTAAATACAGTAATCTCCTCCCTCTGGTTTAGTTACTTTACTTATTAGTTAGTTAATTAGGGTTTTAATCAATTTTTATCAATGTTTTATTTTCAAATTCAGTAAAAAAAATTCCCTACCAGCCAATCAGGTCACAGCTTTCCTGTGACGTCACTTTCAGTTTATTTACCAGAGGTAAGTTTTTTATACTTACCGGTCCAGAACTCTGCCCTCCGAGTCTTCTCCCAGTCAGCTGTGCTCTTTGGAAGCTCTCGGCTTCCCTCACTCTGAGGACAGGTCGGAAATGAAAGGAGCTCCTCGCTCCCTCCTTACCGAACTTCCTCAGTTACCAAACTTCCACTGTCGCACTCGAATGCAACCCAAGTCAGCACTCGAATACAACCCAAGTCAGCACTCTAATGCAACCCAAGTCAGCACTCTAATGCAACCCAAGTCAGCACTCTAATGCAACCCAAGTCAGCACTCTAATGCAACCCAAGTCAGCACTCGAATACAACCCAAGTCAGCACTCTAATGCAACCCAAGTCAGCACTCTAATGCAACCCAAGTCAGCACTCTAATGCAACCCAAGTCAGCACTCCAATGCAAACAAAGTCAGCACTGTAAGATGGCTCACTTTTATACTGACTGACTCTAGCCCCCTGAAAACTGGTTTAAGCCAATTCTCTAATTAACAAGGTGCAGCTGCACGCAGAGCCTGAGTGAACCCTGTTTAAAGCTGGTCTAAAACTCACCTTCTCCAACCCTAACAGTAACTGTTAAGTTAATCTGCTAAATAAAAGACAGATTAGATTTAAGATAAAATTAACCCTTAATTATCCTCAGTAACCAAACTTCCACTGTGGCACTCTAATGCAACCCAAGTCAGCACTTCAATGTGTGCTGTCAGTTCATCTACTTTGTTATGAATGCTACGTGCAGGTGCAGCAGGTAATAAAGAAGGCTAATGGAATGTTATCCTTTATTACGAGAGGAATTGAAAATAAAAGTAAGGATGTTATGCTTCAGTTATACATGGCATTGGTGAGACCACATCTCGAATACGAAGTGCAGTTTTGGTCTCCTTTTTTAAGGAAGGATGTGAATGCATTGGAGGCGGTTCAGAGGAGGTTTACTAGATTGATACCTGGAATGAGGAATGATACCTCTTATGAGGAAAGGTTGGACAGACTGGGCTTGTTTTCACTGGAGTTTAGAAGAGTGAGGGGAGACTTGATTGAAGTATATAAGATCCTGAACGGTCTTGAAATGGTGGATGTGGAGGGGATGTTTACTCTTGTGGGCGAGACCAGAACTAGGGGGTACTATTTGAAAATTAGGGGTTGCCCTTTTAGGACAGAGACGAGGAGAATTTTTTTTCTCTCAAAGTTGTGTGACTTTGGAATTCTCTGCCTTAGAAGGTGGTGGAGGCAGGGTCATTGAATATCGAACACCTGGGGTCTTCCTTCTGCCATTGTTGTGCAGTCTCTCTCCCCTGAAGAAATCCTTGCAGTTGCAGATCATGCATTGAATTCAGGGCTGGCAGCCCATTATATATGGTACCAGCACCTGCTATGGCATCAGCTGCTGCCAACGCCTCCGCTACCGTCCACTTCACTGGACGGCCCCTGCGCCTCATCCACCTTAAATGGCCCTGACGGAAGCTGCGCCCACCTCTGGTCCAGATGTCAGGACCTGTGGCTCCCAAATAAAATCCGCCCCAAGTATTTTTAATAAACTGGAAATGTGTTGCAGGCAATGATTTACTGGAAAACAAGAGAAAGTTAACTTGAAAGTTCGTGGGCCTTGGAATTTCTCAGTATGCAATTCCAGCAGTTTGGATGGGTTTGTGGCCACTGGAGTTTGCGGCATAAGTGGAACGTCAACTCATCTGCATGGGGCAGATGTATGCAAGTGCCACCAGGGGCACATCTCTGGCATCTGCTTGTTCTGTGCAGCTGGGAAACACTGTACCCAGCTGCTATGGGGCAGTGGGGCATTCCCACAACAACATGTGACATAACCCGCCACTTTGATATTCTAATCCAATGCAGCAGACCAATTTAGTCTCCACCAACTGCTTAATCCACTTCATCATGAAAGATCTTTGGCAAAGAGATGTGCCCTCCTCCATACAACTTCCCCTTCAGGATGCTGAAGTCTTCCCTTCCTTCAGCTGTTTTCACTATTAATTAATTAATTCATAATTTAATAAGGTGCCAAGCTGTAATATTTGAACAATAAATAAATAAAATACTTGGATTTATATAATGCCTTTCATTACCTCAGGATATCCCAAAGTGCTTTACATCCAATGAATGTTGTCATGTCAGAAACGTGGTGGTCAATTTGATATAACAAATGCAACAATGAGATAATGACCATATAACCTGCTATTTTAGTGATGTTGCTGAGGGATAAATGCTGGCCACGACACCAGCGATAACTCCCCTACTCTTCTATTACATGCCATTAAGTGCCATGGGATCTTTTACATTCACCTAAGAAGACAGATGTGATGGAAGCAGAGTTAATGTTTCAGGTCAGTGACCCTTCATCAGATTCATCAGTTCTGATGAAGGGTCACTGATCTGAAACGTTAAGTCTGCTTCTGTCTCCACAGATACTGCCAGACCTGTTGAGTATTTCCAGTATTTCTTGATTTTATTTCATATTTCCAGCATCTGCAGTATTTTGCTTTTATTTGAGACAGATGGGACATCAGCGTAATGTCTCATCCAAAAGTCAGCATCTCAGAGTGCAGCACTGATTCAATACTGCACCAAAGTGCCAGCCGAGATCATGTGTTCAAGTCTCTGAAGGTGGAACTTGAACCCACAGCTTTTTGATTCAAAGTTGACAAGGTTTGGATCTTGAAGCATTTTTAAAGCTAGAACTATGAACACATCTTGGAATATATCTATTTCAGATACATTATTATTACAGCTGGGAAAGCCAGTCAGCAACTGATTTTAATTCAAATATGTATTTACTCACTGAATCAATTCCAGGCTCTCATTGTATTTGACTATAGTTTAAATCAATTGCATTCTGCAAAATACTTTGCATAATATATGGAAATTATTCTAAACCATCTCATTTGACAAGCATATTTGACAAGTAATGAATAAATATTGTAGTGCAGACTTGCAATGTGTTAAGTAATGGAAATTTAGTTAACTATGAAAGACAAATGCAAATAAATCCAACAAAGGATACTTTGTTCTCAAAAAACTCAGATTTTTCATTAAATACCTTTTAATACAATTAGAACTGGATTTTTCTCTGTGATTTTAGGCACGTTCACGACATAGAATGAGGGGAAATTCTGACGATGAAGCTGATCACTGCCCCAACTGGGAATTCTCTTCCCCCCCCAAAACTATCATACCTGCCCTGGCCCCCCATCTACAGTAAGGCTACCAATTGACAATCCTTCCTCACCCACTCCATGCAAAAACAGTGCACGGTTTAGCTTCCTGATAAATGTTTCTCTCATCCACCCAACTTAGCCCTGTGTCTTAGAGTCATGTGGAAGGTGGTGTAAAGATGGTAAAGGTGATGTAAATACAGCAAAGGCTCCAAGACCAGAGAATGGAGGGAGAAGGTCTTGTAGAGGCCTCTTCTCCCTCCAATTTGCTCCCAGCACATACCTGCTGAACGTCTCAGTCAAGACAAAGCCAAGTAGAAGCAGTGATGTTATTTTCAGGGTGTTCCTGCCCTGTAAAGCTCTTTTCCACCTCTTGTGATGCTGCAGTGACGTCCTCTCTTTGCACTGGCTAGTTCCCTTTTGAAGGTGAGAACCTCACTGGGAGCCTGCCATTGGAAATGATGCCCAGCTAAGGGAAATTGGTTAGGGCAGATTTGGAGGAGCAGCCAGAAGTCTCAGCCTGCTGGAAGTCTGAAGAGGAGAGAATCCTGTTCTTACTGTCAGAGGACTTGGTGGTTACAATGAAACTGATTTCTACTACATACATAATTTGAACCAAAATTGCAAACTATGATTCCAGAAGTAACAATTATTATTTGCAAACATGAGACAGACTTTTCAAATAAACATTAGAAAAACCATATAATAGCATCATTAATGGATGACGTTATAAGGCTGTAATTAAATCAGGAGGTTCAATCATGTCGCAAACTACAAAAGTAGTTTGATTTACGAATATCAGCAAATCTCAGATAAAATTACTAGCTTTAATTTCTTCTACCTCATCCATCATTCTGCAACGGCATGGCAGAAATGGTTTACTTGTTAAGTGATTTCAATAAATACTCAATATAACCCAACCATGGGCCTCTTAAAGTCAGGAGGCTCTTTCCGAGAATCTTTTCGAACTGGACCAACAGGCTGTCGAATCAGTCAGCTCATTAATGGGTAAGATCAATTAGTGAGATCACAAAGAAAGAACACGAGACGATGCTGGCACATTACCTACTGTTCACTGAAAAAAGTTTCTTTTAGAAAACAAAACAATTGTTTTCATTTTAATATTTACATTCCTGATTTATATTAAAATCAACCTAAATGGATAAGCTGTGTGAAAGCTGCAGCAAGTGGAGAGCTTTTCCTGATCTTGTGTATGCATCTTATAGCATGTTTACCACAGCTTACTTCACAAATTCAAGTAGGTGAACTGCAGGTCTGTGAAACATGCTTTTTTCATAAATCTATATGGATGAATTGTGCCATATACACAACCAATAAGCTTAAAATCAACATTTTGCTGTATATTTACTGAAAACAGGGAAAGTATCAGCTTTACTCATAAAGCAAGTGTTATACATTTGTATTACATTGACTGCCCTGGTCACATCATTAACCTTTTTCTGGTACAGGCCTGCATTCCTCAGTCATTGGGCATTGGAATTGCATGCCTAAATTCTGAGTCACAAAGGAGAACTGTTAACATATTTTATGCACTAAAGTGTTTTGAGCATTTTCTTTCCATAGGGAGTGGTTAAGGCAACGATCTTTGCATCTTTTAAGGAAAAACAGATATGTATTTGAAGCAAAGGAACATACAGGCTGAAGACAGAGAGGAGAGCAGTGGGATTGGCTTTGGAACACTCCAGCAATGAGCCCGAACAAATAGAATGGACTAATTGACCTCCATCACTGCTGTAAACGTCCAGGGTTTTTCTATGCTCTCCACTTGCTGCAGCTTTCACACGGCTTATCCATACAATAGGGCTATGGGGAAAGAGGCAGTGGATGGACTAGCTAACCTGCTGTTGAAGAGAGCTGGCACGGGCTCGAAGGGCTGAATGACCACCTTCTGTGCAGTAACCTTTCTATGATTCTGTTCTTTTATACATTTTAATTTTCATTGGGCCTTCTAGGTCATTGAAGAAAAGACAAGGAACAAAGTGAACTTCACCTACTCTCAGCACAATACTGAAAGAGTGTGATCATGTTCAACATGGCATCCTGTTTATACCACTTTTCATCTAGATTACAGTAGCAATTTTGAGAAACTTATATCTAACAAATGTTGGAATTTGGAAGAGTTGCTGTTAGCCTTGTCAAGATGGGGTAGTGGCCTTGGTGAACACGTCAGAAATAGCCACTCAAATTTAGTGCAAATCCATCAGACATTGACACTCAATCCCAAAATGACAGAGGCAATTATAATGGAATTATTTTGCTCTTGAAGGAAACCTTACTTATTGAAATATCTGCGAATTCATCGGAAAAGTTTTGGCCATATGTCCATCTGTAAAGAGGTGTCACTTCAATTAAACATATTAAAATCACCCAAGCCACCCAATTTCGGCACTAAAGAAATATAATAATTCTAACATTATGGTAGGATTTGGAATGCACTGCCTGATAAGATGGTGGAAACAGATTTAAAAGTAGCTTTCAAAAGAGAATTGGAATAACACTTGAAGGACAAAAGAAATTGTAGGGGTATGGGGAAGGAGAGGGGGAGTGGGAATAACAGGATTGCTCTTCAACATCAACAGCTGACATGTGGGAGTCTTTCAAACATCAGTTGATTAGAATCCAGGACCGGCATGTTCCTGTGAGGAAGAAGGATTAGTCTGGCAAGTTTCGGGAACCTTGGATAACGAGGGATATTGTGAGCCGAGTCAAAAAGAAAAAGGAAGCATTCGTAAGGGCTAGAAGGCTGGGAGCAGACGAAGCCCTTGAGGAATATAAAGAAAGTAGGAAGGAACTTAAGCAAGGAGTCAGGAGGGCTAAAAGGGTCATGAAAAGTCATTGGCAAACAGGAGTAAGGAGAATACCAAGGCTTTTTATACATATAAAAAGAGCAAGAGAGTAACTAGGGAAAGGGTTGGCCCACTCAAGGACAGAGATGGGAATCTACGCGTGGAGCCAGAGGAAATGGGCGAGGTGCTAAATGAGTACTTTGCATCAGTATTCACCAAAGAGAAGGACTTGGTGGATGATGAGCCTAGGGAAGGGAGTGCAGATAGTCTCAGTCATCTCATTATCAAAAATGAGGAGGTGTTGGGCGTCTTGCAAAGCATTAAGGTAGATAAGTCCCCAGGGCCTGATGGGATCTACCCCAGAAAACTGAGGGAGGCAAGGGAAGAAATTGCTGGGGCCTTGACAGAAATCTTTGCATCCTCATTGGCTACAGGTGAGGTCCCAGAGGACTGGAGAATAGCCAATGTTGTTCCTTTGTTTAAGAAGGGTAGCAAGGATAATCCAAGAAATTATAGGCCGGTGAGCCTTACGTCAGTGGTAGGGAAATTATTAGAGAGGTTTCTTTGGGACAGGATTTACTCCCATTTCGAAACAAATGAACTTATTAGCGAGAGGCAGCATGGTTTTGTGAAGGGGAGGTCGTGTCTCACTAACTTGATTGAGTTTTTTGAGGAAGTGACGAAGATGATTGATGAAGGAAGGGCAGTGGATGTTGTCTATATGGACTTCAGTAAAGCCTTTGACAAGGTCCCTCATGGCAGACTGGTACAAAAGGTGAGGTCACACGGGATCAGAGGTGAGCTGGCAAGATGGATACAGAACTGGCTCAGTCATAGAAGACGGAGGGTAGCAGTGAAAGGGTGCTTTTCTGAATGGAGGGCTGTGACTAGTGGTGTTCCGCAGGGATCAGTGCTGGGACCTTTGCTCTTTGTAGTATATATAAATGATTTGGAGGAAAATGTAGCTGGTCTGATTAGTAAGTTTGCGAACGACACAAAGGTTGGTGGAGTTGCGGATTGTGATGAGGATTGTCAGAGGATACAGCAGGATATAGATCGGTTGGAGACTTGGGTGGAGAAATGGCAGATGGAGTTTAATCCGGACAAATGTGAGGTAATACATTTTGGAAGATCTAATACAGGTGGGAAGTATACAGCAAATGGCAGAACCCTTAGGAATATTGACAGGCAGAGAGATCTGGGCGTACAGGTCCACAGGTCACTGAAAATGGCAACGCAGGTGGATAAGGTAGTCAAGAAGGCATTCGGCATGCTTGCCTTCATCGGTCGGGGCATAGAGTATAAAAATGGGCAAGTCATGCTGCAGCTGTACAGAACCTTAGTTAGGCCACACTTAGAATATTGCATGCAATTCTGGTCGCCACACTACCAGAAGGACGTGGAGGCTTTGGAGAAGGTACAGAAGAAGTTTACCAGGATGTTGCCTGGTCTGGAGGGCATTAGCTATGAGGAGAGGTTGGATAAACTCAGATTGTTTTCACTGGAACGACGGAGGTGGAGGGGCGACATGATAGAGGTTTACAAAGTTATAAGCGGCATGGTCAGAGTGGATAGTCAGAAGCTTTTTCCCAGGGTGGAAGAGTCAGTTATTAGGGGACATAGGTTTAGGTGCAAGGGGCAAAGTTTAGAGGGGATGTGCGAGGCAAATTCTTTACACAGAGGGTGGTGAGTGCCTGGAACTTGCTGCCGGGGGAGGTGGTGGAAGCAGGTACGATAGCAACGTTTAAGAGGCATCTTGACAAATACATGAATTGGATGGGAATAGAGGGATACGGTCCCCGGAAGTGCATAAGGTTTTAGTTTAGGCAGGCATCAAAATCGGCGCAGTCTTGGTGGGCCGAATGGCCTGTTCCTGTGCTGTACTGTTCTTGGTTCTTTGTTCAAAAGAGCCGTCACACCTGATGGGCCAAATGGCCTCCTCTGTGCGGTTTTATTTTACGATTCTACAACAACAAAATAACATTTTCCAAAATATTGATATTTGACTTGAGATTACTAATACATTTACTATATAACATTTATTTCGCATGCTAGTGTGGCAGACTCTCATTACTGAACCAATTAATTTCTTCACTTTTACTCCAGCAATTCAATTCAATTTAAATTGTTGAACATTTAAATAGGCTTGTTGGTTTCAGAATCATAGAAGTAACATAATTTCTTGGATTATTGAAAGGATACAAAAACCTTTAATAAATTAAATCTGTTTTCAAAAAAAGTCCATCCATCTTTATGTATATCCAGATTATGTAATTAAGTAAAATCTATCAGAATCCTGAAGTTGTCAAGAAGACTCAAACAGTAATTCACAGACAATCATTTTAAATTCGGTGGAAGCAGCCAATTTCAAATGTGCCCACAGTATGAACATTCTGAATTTACAGTGTATCTGTCAAAATATCCTCATGTTATTGCGGAGGCTGAGAACAACAGCGACAAGAATGGGCACCTTAAATTCCCTAGATTAGACTGGGTTAGATATTAAATCACTGCCAGCGTCCCAGCAAAATTTCACTCAACACCAAGCAGCTTTAATATAATTTTAATTTATGTGGAATGATTACATACAAATTGGATGTAGTCACGATATGCTAATGTGAGAAACTTATCAATACATGCAATACATGCAAACACTCTGTTGAAAAAATGAATATAGACAATGAAGAGATAAGGGCTGCTTACAAAATTTTATGTAAATCCCTGAATGCTTAAGTTTCCATAGTAACAGTGACAACCAAAGTAGCAAGGACAGTAGCCGATAATGTCACTGGAATAATTCTATTTTGCAAAGGAAAATATATAAAATTTGATGCCAGGCCATTGTGTAGTTTTTGCCTTGCTTTTAACTTCAAATTGTAAGTTGAGTCTGTGTGCAAATTATAATCTATTTCAATAGATTCTACTTTGTTTCAAAAAATAAAAATTGCACCAGTATGTAAACTGCTTCCTTATAACATAGAGAAATATCATCAGTTGTCCAAGAATGGACGAACAATACGTGCGCAGGAGAACAGAAAGTAGCCTGACTGCACCATAATGTACACCCTTTTTCTTCTGTGTTCTGGTGGGATGCATAATGAATCTACTGTGAAATCACCGTCAGAAGTGTACTTAATCAATCAATACCTTTGTTTCACTTACTTGGAATCAGAGCACTAAGAAAATTTATGAAACCTTTCATTGGGCTAATGTTTTATTTTGAAGTACCATAATACTCAAATAAATATGGTTCTGAACGTAACTAGAAGACGAAGGGTCACTGACCTGAAACCTTAACTCTGCTTCTCTCTCCACAGATGCTGCCAGACCTGCTGAGTATTTCCAGCATTTCTTGTTTTTATTATCGAAGATATATGAAACTGATCAGGTGATTTTTGTTGTTCCAGTGTAAGACTGTGTTTTAGTAATGAAATATGTTACTGAACAGCACATATTCTCTGTTTTGCTTTCTTGTGTGCATCCGTGTCGCAATTAATTACGGACATTTCAGCATAGTGTTACCACTCCTTGGAAGACATCAGACATCTCATCTTTATTACTATAGAAATACAGATGGATGCTTTTTAAGCTCACCACCTTCTTTTTCAACCCTTTCCTGACCCAGCCTTTAACCATCCAACTTTTCCTTCTCAACCCCAGGCTGCTCAATATCAACTTCCTTTCCCTATTTTCAAGTACTGCTCTCATTCTTTTTAAAGGCTCTCGGGAACGCTTTAGCTTCTCAATCTATTGTCCAATTTTAACCTACCCTTTCTCTCCAATGTTTTTGAAGGTGCCTTTCTTATCCAAATTTGTATACAGCTCTTTCACCAGTCCCAGTTTAAGTTTTTTCAATCCATTGTTCAACTTTGATTGTGCTGTTGGACTCCCTTGAATACCTTAACTTTCTGCTTCGTGCTTATTTACTCCAAGATGCTTCTCGACTTGGAAAGCACAATAATCTTTGCTGTTTTTGCATGCACTGTCCTGCTAACATTATAGTAAATACAATGACTGAATCTCGTACTGGTAAATAGTTCAGAAAGTGTCCTTCAGAGAATCATGGCTCATTTTGTTTGTTCCCCAATATTAATTTCAAAGAATGGAAAATTTATTAGGTAAAACACACATGTTTAACCTCCTGTTACTTTGATCAAAGAAACAAGTTTTTAAAAACTTTTTCCGCAATGTTCTCATTCTGTACTACTCTTGAATTCTTTCTCGCTGCTTTTCTGTTTTTCTGTTCATCTTACACCCATTTTTCTCCTTTCCTGTAAGGCCATCAGAAAAAAGTGATGTTCATTCTCAGGCACAACTCAGGGAGTGTTGATTGCCAAATTACAGAACCAAATTGGAGAAGGGAAGAGAAATGTTCATCCTTTGAAGGAAACCACCCTGGACATTCTTGCATATAATGCATGGAGAAAGAAGAGGAAAGTGAAGCCGTAGGCATTCCTCAGTCTCAGGATTCATACCAACTGGCTCTTATGTCTTGTCTGCTTTCTCACCCATTCCTAGGCAGGCATATGCATAACTATACCAACATCACAGATGGTATCTTGCAAGGCAAGCTTTGTTTGAAGTTATTTCATAGACCCAGTATTGTAACATTTGAGCATTTTGATGCTAAACATGCCCAACCAATGCAGAACAGCTATCAATAAAGCCATGAGAATGCCGAACTATTCAGCCAAAACAATAGAATAAAAGGAAGTTTCAATCAAACTGTACAGTGGTCAGGTCAGACCACACCTTGAGTACTGTGTCCAGTCAGCTCACTGAGACACTAAGAAGACATTCAAATACTGAAGGATTTGTTAAGGGAAGGTCATGTCTTACTAACTTGATTGAGTTTTTTGAGGAAGTAACAAGGAGGATTGATGAGGGTAGTGCAGTGGATGTGGTCTACATGAATTTTAGTAAGGCATTTGACAAGGTCCCACATGGCAGACTGGTCAGTAAAATTAAAGCCCTTGGGATACAGGGCAATGTGGCAGATTGGATCCAAAATTGGGTCAGAGAGGAAACAAAGGGTAGTAGCTGACTGATGTTTTTGTGAATGGAAAGTGGTTTCCAGTGGTGTTCCACAGGGCTCAGTGTTGGGTCCCTTGCTGTTTGTGATATATATTAATGACTTGGACTTAAATGTGGAAGGCATGATTGGGAAATTTGCTGATGACACAAAAATTGGCCGTGTAGTTGATAGTGAAGAGGATAGCTGTAGACTCCAGAATGATATCAATGGTTTGGTTGAGTGGGCGGAATAGTGGCAAATAGAATTCAATCCAGAAAAGTGTGAGGTAATGCATTTGGGGAGGGCAAACAAAGCGAGGGAATACACAATAAACGGGAGAATACTGAGAGGGGTCGAAGAAGTGAGAGACCTTGAAGTGCATGTCCACAGGTCCCTGAAGGTAGCAGGACAGGTAGATAGAGTGGTGAAGAAGGCATATGGAATGCTTTCCTTTATTGGCCGAGGTATAGAATTCAAAAGTGGGGGTGTAAAGCTGGAACTGTATAAAATGCTGGTTAGGCCACAGCTGGAGTATTGCGTACAGTTCTGGTCACCACATTACTGGAGAGAGTACAGAGGAGATTTACAAGAATGTTGCCAGGGCTTGAAAGTTGCAGCTATGAGGAAAGATTGGATAGGCTAGGGTTATTTTCGTTAGACCAGAGGAGGCTGAGGGATGACTTAATTGAGGTGTATAAAATTATGAGGGGCCTAGATAGACAGGAAGGGCCTGATTCCCCTAGCAGAGAGGTCAATTACCAGGGGGCACAGATTCAAGTTTAGAGACACAGCACTGAAACAGGCCCTTCGGCCCACCGAGTTTGTGCCGACCATCAACCACCCATTTATACTAATCCTACACTAATCCCATATTCCTACCAAACATCCCCACCTGTCCCTATATTTCCCTACCACCTACCTATACTAGTGGCAATTTATAATGGCCAATTTACCTACCAACCTGCAAGTCTTTTGGCTTGTGGGAGGAAACCGGAGCACCCGGAGAAAACCCACGCAGACACAGGGAGAACTTGCAAACTCCACACAGGCAGTACCCAGAATTGAACCCGGGTTGCTGGAGCTGAGGCTGCAATGCTAACCACTGCGCCACTGTGCTGCCCATTAAGGTAATTAGTAGAAGGATTAGAGGGGACATGAGGAAAAACTTTTTCAGCCAGAGGGTGATGGGTGTCTGGAATTCACTGCCAGAAATGGTGGTGGAGGCAGAAACCCTCAACTCATTTAAAAGGTACCTGGACAGGCACCTGAAGTATTGTAACCTGCAATGCTATGGACCAAGTGCCAGAAGGTGGGATTAGATTGGACGGCTAGTTTTTACGGCCAGCACGGACACGATGGGCTGAATGGCCTCCTTCTGTGCTGTAATTTTGCTATGGTTCTATGAAAGCTGTGCAGAGAACAGCCACAAAGCTGAGCTCTGGTGACCGAGGTCTGAGTTAGAAGGAAAGACTGGAAAAACTTTCAGACTGGAAAAGGATCTGGGAGGTGTTATAATGAAAAGATATAAGAAAGTTAAGTGCATGGAAAAGGTAAATTCATGATATCACAAAGAGGGTACAGGATATTCTGCAGGGGAAAAGGAGTGAGCCAGAAGTTGTGGTACCCATCAGTACCAACAACATAGAGAGGGCAGGTATTGAGGTCCCATGGTCAGATTTTCCAGAGCTGGAGAGGAAGTGAAAAAGTAGCACATTGAAGATAGGAATTTCTGGATGACTCCCACTGCTAGCGAGAGTAGAAATAGCAAGATATGGAGGATCAATACGTGACTTGAAGTGTGGTTCAGGAGGGACAGCTTCAGATTCTTGGGGCATTGGGACCAGTTCTGGGGCAGAAGGCACCTATTCAAAAGAAGCGGGTTGCACCTCAACAGGACTGGGACTAATGTCCTTATGGAAAAGTTCAATCGGGTGGTTGGGGAGGGTTTAAACTAAAGTGGCAGGGGTTGGGCACCAGCATATAGAAATAGAAAAGAGCAATAAGTTGCATAAAGGCGTGAGTGTTGGATAGTACTGGAGAAGAAAGTAGTACCATATTAAATAGAAGCAGACTAAGAAGGACTACGAAGAATGCAAAGACAGGATTAGAATGCATGTATGTAAATGCATAAAGCATAGTGAATAAGGTTGGTGAGTTACAAGCACAAATAGCCATGTGGGAATATGATGTACTGGCAATAATGGAAATGTGCCTTAAAAATGGTGAGAACTGGGCAGTTAAAATTCACAGATACAAAGTTGAATTTTTCGCTGGAGGTTGAAGTCTCGCCACTGGGGCCAAAAGTGGGAGCTGACTCCACTCCGGTAGGTGGCGGGAACCTAGGGCGGCATTTGGCCAGTGGTAGCCAAGTAACAGGCCTCTATCCAACTGAGGATGGCCGCCCATCCCCCAGAACTACCGGCCCAATCAGAGAGCCGGCAGCCCCACTGCTAGCAACAGCCACTGCTGAGGCTGCAGCTTGAGGTTGAGGGTGCCTCAATGCTGAGGCATCCTTGAAGTCTAGTGAGTATGTTTGGGGAAGCCAGAGCCAGGCAGGCAGGCCCGGGCGACTGGTGGGGGGGATGTTGGTGCACCAGTGGTCAGTTAGACACAGGGTGGCCACTGCCGCTGGAGATACCCATGGAGTGCTCATCAAGGAGGGCACCCCGGGAACTGGCTGGGATGCCGCCACGGTTTTCCTTGTGGTCTCTCCACATGGAGGCGGGCCCTTCCAAAGTGGGCAAAATGCCTGTGGGGGCAGTAAGTGACCCTGGATTGGGCCCTTAAGTGGCTCAATTGGCTGCCTGGTAGGCGACCGCTCTGCTGAGATGCCTCCTGCTGGCAATATGCCATGGCAACACAAAGACATCAAGCTCCCTTCCCGACGCCTTCCCCCGCCATATTGCCAACCCTCACGCCTCCCAGCCTGTCGCCATAGGGCTGCGTAAATTCAGCCCAATGTGTTCAGAAAAGACAGGGAAGGAT
This sequence comes from Heterodontus francisci, assembly GCF_036365525.1. Classification (NCBI taxonomy): domain Eukaryota; kingdom Metazoa; phylum Chordata; class Chondrichthyes; order Heterodontiformes; family Heterodontidae; genus Heterodontus; species Heterodontus francisci. The sequence goes on along the minus strand of NC_090377.1, from coordinate 67,743,249 downwards.
AAAAAGGAGGTGAGGTGGTGGTTCTGATTATGGAAGACGTTTTAGCGTTGGAAAGAGAAGATGTCCTTGAGGCAGCAAGGACAGAATCTATTTGGTTAGAGTTGAGAAGCAAAAATGGTATGATCATGCTACTACAGGTATTCTATAGGCCTCCAAACAGTGAGCGAGAGATGGAGGAGCAAATCTGCAGGGAAATCACAGAGATGTGCAAGAACTATAGAGTGATGATATTGCGGGACTTTATCCAAATATCAAGTGGAATAATATTAAAGGTTCTGGAGAGGGAGGAATTTCTGAAATGTGTTCAGGAGAACTTCCTTGGCCAGTATGTTCTCGGTCCAACTAGGAAGGAGGCATTGCTGGAATTGGTGATGGGGAATTAAGTAGGCCAAGTGAACCAAGTGTCTGTGCGGTAACACTTGCGCAAGAGCAATCACCATATCACAACGTTTATATTAATAATGGAGATGAGCAAGGAATAATCTAAAGTAGAAATTCTAAAGTGGAAGACAGCTAACTTCAATGGGATGAGAGGGGATCTTGCCAGGGTAAAATGGAACCAAAGACTGACAGGATAAACACTAATGGAGCAATGGGTGATCATTCAGGAAGAGATGCTCCAGGTACAGGCTAGGTACATTCCAACAAGGGAGAAAGGTAAGGAAACCAAAGCTAGGGCTCCTTGGATGACGGGAGTGATAGGGAATATAATGAAACAAAAAAAGACGTGTATGCTACATGTCAGGTAAATTCTTCACGTGAGAACTAGGTCAAATACAGTAAGTTGAGAGGGAAAGTGAAGAAGAAAATAAGACTGGCAAAGACAGAATATGAAAATAGAATGGCAATTAACATTGAAAGGAAGGGAATCGCAAAATTTTTGACTGGCATGTAAATAGTAAGCAGATAGTAAGAGATGGCATGGGGCCAGTTCGGGACAAACAGGGTGAGATATGCTTAGAGGTGCAGGGCAAGGCAAGAATAATTAATGAATACTTTGTGTCAGTGCTTACTAAGGAAGATGATGCTGACAAGATATCGGTAGAAGTGGCAATAGTGGAGGTAATGGATAGGGTGAAAATTGATCAGCAGGATGTACTGGAAATGCTGGCTATGTTTAGAGTGGCTAAGTTGCATGGTCTGGATGGCTTGCATCTCAAATTAAGAAAGCAATAGGGGTGGAGGCAGCAGAAGGGCTTGCCATAATCTTTCAATCTTCCCTAAATACGGGAGATGTGCCAGAGGAAAAGTGGCATATGTGACACCCTTATTCAAGAAAGAGTGTAAGGACATTCCTGGTAACTACAGGCCAGTCAGTTTAACATCAGTGACGGGGAAAGTTTTAAGAAGCAATAATCTGGAAAAAAATTAACAGACACTTGGAGAGTTTGAGTTCATTAAGGATGGATTTGTAAAAGGCAGATCATGTTTGACTTATCACATTGAATTTTTTGATGAAGTAACAGAGAAGGTTTATGAGGGAAATGCACTGGATGTTATCTATATGGATTTTAAGACAGCGTTTGAAAAAGTACCTCAGAAAAGATTGGTTAACAAAATTGAGACTCATGGAATAGGAGGGTTAGTATCAACTGGGATAAAAATTGGCTTAAGGACAGAAAACAGCAAGCTATGATGAATGGTTGTTTTGAGGTTGAAGGATGGTAGACAGTGGTGTTCCCCAAGGCTCAGTGCTAGGACCACTGCTTGCTTGAAATATATAAATGACTTGGATATTAGAATACAGAGTAAAATTTCAAATTTGCCAATGATACCAAACTTAGAGATGTGGCAGACAATGAGGATGATACCCATCGACTGCAAAAGGACACAGATAGGCTAGCAGAATGGGTAGATGGAATTTAATACAGAGAAGTGTGAGGTGATGCATTTTGGCCGAAGGAATGCGGAGAGGCAATATAGACTTAATGGTACAGTTCTAAAGGGCGTGCAGGGACGGAGGGATCTGGGGGTTCATGTGCATAGATCTTTGAAGGTGCCAGGACATATTGCAAAGCATATGGAATCTTGGGTTTCAGAAATAAAGGTAGTGAGTAGAAAAGCAGGGAAGTTATGCTGAACCTTTATAACACTCTGGTTTGGCCACAATTAGAGTATTGCGTCCAGTTCTAGTCATCACACTTTAGGAAGAATGTGAGGGTCCTTGAGAGGATGCAGAGGAGTTTTACCAGAATGGTTCCAGGGATAAGGTAATTTAGATACAAGGTTGGGTTGAAGAAGCTGAGTTTGTTCTCCTTGGAGCAAAGGAGATTGAGGGGAGATTTGATAGACGTGGCAGGTTTAGATAAGGTAGACAAAGAAAAGCTGTTCCTATTAGCTGATGGTACAAGGACTAGGGGACACAGATTTAAAACTTTGGGAAAGGGATGCAGGAGGGAATGTGAGGAAGAACTTTTTTGACGCACTGAGTGGTAGTGACCTGGAACTTGCTCTCTACGAGGGCGGTGGAAGCGGAGATAATCAAAAGGAAACTGGATGGGCACTTGAAGGAAATAAACTTGCAGGGCTATGGGGATAGAGCAGGAAACGGGACTGACTGGATTGCTATACAGAGAGCTGGCATGGACTCAATGGGCTGAATGGCCTTCTTCTGTGCCATAATGCCTATTACTTCAAATTAAATTGCTAGAGGAGGACAAGGGGGCATATGTTCATCCTAATATAAGGCAAATTCAGGACCCATATCATGAAATGGGCTAAGCGGCTCATTGATTGATAAACAGCAAAGTATCATTACTCAGCTGTGCTGTGATTGGTTGCCAGCTTTTCATTGCCAATAATAAAATTATTCTTAGGAAGCACACATTTCAAAAATATAGATTCCTGCAATTTGTTAGCAGTTAATAAATTTCAACAGAAAAATCTTCTTGAATTTTTTTTTTTAGAAAATTAGAATTCCAGTCCAGTCTTCTGAAATCACTCTCACTGGAGGATATTATAGACAGATTTCCCCCATGTAATCAATCTCCTCAATGTGGACAAGAGTAAATCATACCAGTCCTACGGTACTTTGCATGTACTGAGAAGTAGTTGAACATGAATCTGTTTGTTTAACATGGCAATTTGTAATTAAAAATGCAATTGAGTTTGGAATTATGGATGTCCAAGAAAAATCATTTTAACAATTAATCATTCTAAGTTGGAAAAATGGAGACTTAACGTTACCTGTACCCATCAAGCCTTATATAGGTTTTAAATTATTGAGATAAGTTTGCTGTCTAATAAGCACATTTTACATATATAAATTACATCAAATTAATATAGCTTATTATCAAGTTGCCCCTATTAGTACGCGTTCTACACTACAAAATTTAATGATAGATCTCAGTTTTTGAGTTGATGGGAAAGTCAGTATTCTAATTGACCTTTTTTAATACAAATCAAACCTAATCATCATAATTCAGTAATATTAGTCTTAATATCATCACAGTTATACTCTCCAAGTTTATAAATATAACGCTTAAGGTTTTTGGAGGGCAAATTTTATTTTAGTTCATTATACAAAAATGTAATTATAATATGTTGTCACACGGGAGTAAATAGAATTCCATTGTTGCTCACTGAATATTCTATTCATAAAAAAAGGAAAATAAATTCTAATTTACTTAATAAACATACTTTTCAGTTAATTTGAGCGAAGACTATTACAAGCACATGGCATACTCTGATATATCCTATAGTTATGTAAGGTAACATTCACCTTTCTTCATGGAGGTCTGGCTGTCATATAAAAAAATCGATCAAACAAGGATTTAGGTTTCAACACCACGGGTCCCAAAGAAAAATCAGATTTGTCGCTGGACACGAGTTAGTCAAAACGATAAGCTCTCATTTCTGAACAACACTTCAAGGAAGTAAATATTTGGATTCAATATGAGTTCAGATTTTACACTCTGTAAATATCATTATTGACTGCCGTCCATGTGTCTACTGTAATCACATGCATTGGAAATAATATTTTTATACTTTTGAGGAACGAACTAGTGTGTCTCCTTTGGTGTTGCTCACAGTGAGCCAAAAAATATGGCAGAATTTATTGGCAGATTTTGTGAAAGAGGGTGGATAAGGGAATCATGGTGAAGCATTTACTTCATTGGCTCAAATTTCACAGGAATTAGGACTCATGTTTGACACTTTTCAACAGATGCCTGTTGCTCTGTCTTCTTCCTTCCAAAGACTTTGTGACACTGTTCCACCAACTGCTGTAGCCTGAATGCACCTCCCCTTTAAGAGGGGCTAGTTGTCTTTAAGAAATGCAGGCTGGCTGTACGTCATATTAGCCACATGGGCACATGGGCCCTCTGCTAAGCATGCAGCCTGTCAGCAGTATGTTCTGTGCTGGGCTGCACACTACAATCATGCTGATGAGCAGGTAGCACGAAGTTTGGTGTTGCCTGCCTCAGTTCAATCAGGCGCAGTGTAGTTGTGCGCCGCAATCCCCATGCCCACTAATGGGTCTAATTGAACAATCTCCCCCTCCACCCTGAGTGCAGACTGAACTTTTTAAGAAAATGACAACAATCTGCCAAGAGTAGAGAAAGAAAAATTATTATGTAACTAGCTGGGAATGGAAGGTTTTGGGAAAGGAAAATGAATAATGTTGTTTATAGCTTAAGCAAGATTTATAAAATGTGGTTAAGTCTTCGTACAAATCTATGAAAAGCCTACAGCAAATGTAAAGGTCTTGTTGGGGACAAGGGCATCAAAGATGGAAGTGAGAGAATGATTGAGCAGATTGACAGCTGCAAAAGTATTGTGATGAATGGAAGGCCAAAGGCTAGGTAGTTTGTGTGTTGAAATTGCAACTGCAAATGACTTGGATGAGAGTCTTTTCCAGGTCAACAGAGAAGGAAGTGGGACTGAAAGGAGATAGGGGTTTGGGGTAGTGAGAGATACAAGAAAGCTGTCAGAGATGGTTGTATCTGTAACCTAGATCATGGGAGCAAAGAGGCAATGCGAGATGGCAATAAGTGGGTAGGAGAATTTATATGAAAGGAAAGGTCAAGGGAGGACAGGAATGCAGTGAAATTAAAAGAGAGAGAACAAGGTAATTCAAGACGAACATTGAAATCAGGGGTAGGAGCAGTTACTCATTAGAGGCTGAGACAGGACAGGCAGGAGGATATCTCGATGAGTAACTTGGGGTGTGGCTTCTCTTGATCCTTGTTGCTTTAAAAATTAACCACACAAGGAGCCTAGTTCTGCACATGTCACACTGGAGTATCACTGATATCAATATGGCCCACAGGGAGGTGCAGCCATTATATAATTAATGTGTTGAATGGAAGAGCAGGCCCAAAAGGCCAAATGGCCTACTCTTGCTCCTATTTATTTCTTACATTCATATGTATCTTGAAACTTTTATGTACACATAAAAGAACTGTGTGACAAGTAGGTTTCAATTATTACCAAAACACATGTTAGTAAAGGTACAAAGATATCATGGCCAATTTTCATTATCAGTGAATACTGGACAGGCGGAGGGTAGTGTGATCGCACCTCCCACCTGATGTCCTCAGCAAGAGGGTCCTATGTTGCGCATGCTGAACCAGAAGTCACAGGCAACTCACTGATTGGGGATGTGAGAAGTTGAACTGCTCCTCCACGAATCCCAGCTGGAAGAGGGAGGGGGCACATGGGGGTGGTACTCCAAGGGTGGGCCACAACAGAACTGACATTTATACTTCTTCTGGCCCTACAAAAATCATTCTGAACATCTATGTGTGCTGCTTCCGCAGCGGCATGCAGCAGTCACTTTAATGACTGCTGGTTTGGCTGCTCTATGTCTAATACCAATTGGAGAAGCATTCTCAACACATGCTTCCCTTTTTGGTATCTGAATATTGCATCAGGATTCAATGTATATCACAAGCTTCTGATTTACATGCACATATTATTAAGATACCCAGCTGAAATAGGTCTCTGACTGCCCATATCCAAAACTGGCTAGAAATGGCATTGGGTGGATCAGACGTGGGAAGGTAAGTTCAATACCTTAATTTCATAGTTTTACTGCCCTTTCCCTGGCCAGTACAGGCAGTGAAAATCATTGCCATCCTTTCATCATCACTAGCATCTAATGGTGCTGCAGTGCCACTTTTAAATCCCCAACCCCTTAACTTCTGCTGCAGAGAAATTCCATATGTTAACTCTATTTCCTTAATTGCTGACAGTGTTACAAATGAACTATAAACTACAATATATAATCAAACTATTATAAAAAAAAATAAATGTGATTTGAATTGTCTGTATACCCTCTCCAGTTATATTTTATCTTAATGTCAATGTCATGGGAGACTTTCTAGTAATAAAGTAAATGTCACATGTTTGCATATACAACCTGTTAACATTTGTCATTATTTGTGCTACGTCCATAATTCTAATGCAATGACCTATGTAAACTCATCATGTTGTCATTACACTCTCTTGCCATTGGTGGCACTGTAGGAGCTCAGTTTTTGTAAGACCCAGCACCTCAGCTTGTACGACAGACAAGTTCTTGTGCTCCAACCAATCCTATTTCTCTGATGCCCAAATTGCTTTATGTTTTTCTAATTAACCAGAGGTAATTAATTAGATTAAATAAAGGATATGTCATGTGGTCTAAAATGGCAACTAAATTAAATTTGTGCACGTTGCCCAATTGTGCCCCACCAACTACCCTGCTTCACCTGAAAACTACATTTGGTCTCAATGCCCCATGTGCAATGACATGAGAGATGGACTTGTCTGTGTAATATATTTAAAGTCTTGCAATGGTGCAGGCTTTCTGTCTACATTTACCCTTACTTCCGGTTCTCACAAATGTTGTGTCTTACTTAAGACAACATTTAAAATGGAATAAAAACAAGAGATGCTGGAAATACTCAGCAGGTCTGGCAGCATCTGTGGAGAGAGAAGCAGAGTTAACGTTTCAGGTCAGTGACCCTTCTTCAGAACAGAAATGGAATGCTCTTTGTCAAATCTTTAATGTTGGATAAAGGAAAAAGAGTTCGGTAACATCTTACAATGAATGACAAAACTCTAATTGCCTGTCATGCTGTAGCCCTCCTGCCTGAAGATGACAAAATGTTACCTTTTGGTCCCATCACTCATCCACTGCCGTACCACAATTTAAAGAACATGAGAAATAGGAGCAGGAATAGAACATATGGCCCCACAAACCTGCTCTGCTATTCATCTGATATTTTGCCTCAACTCCACTTTCCCGCTCACTCCCTATATCCCTTGATTCCCTGAGATCAAAAATCTCAGAATTAAATACATTCAACGATGCAGCATCCACAACCCTCTGGGGTAGACAATTCCAAAGATTCACAATACTCTGAGTGAAGAAATTTCTCCTCGTCTCAGTCCTAAATGATCAACCACTTATCTTGTGACTTTTCCCCCATGTTCTAGATGCCCCAGCCTAGGGAAACAACCTCTCAGCATTTACCCTGTCAAGGCCCTTCAGAATCTTGTATGTTTCAATGAGATCACCTTTCATTCTTCTAAATAATGTGAAGAAGTGTGAAGTGGTCCACTTTGGTAAAAAAAAAACAGAAAGGCAGAGTATTTCTTAAATGGTGAGAGGTTGGGAAGTGTTGATGTCCAAAGAGACCTGGGTGTCCTTGTTCATGAGTCACTAAAAGCTAGTATGCAGATGCAGCAAGCAATTAAGAAGGCAAATGGTACGTTGGCCTTCATTGCAAGGGGATTTGTGTACAGCAGTAACGATGTCTTGCTGCAATTGTCTAGAGCCTTGGTGAGACCGCTGGTGAGGCCTGCATTCTCAGAGTTTCGAAGAATAAGAGGTGATCTCATCGAAACTTACAAAATTCTTACAAGGTGTGACAGGGTAGATGTGGATAGGATATTTTCTCTGGCTGGTGAGCCTAGAACCAGGGGACACAGTCTCAGAATTAGGGGCTGGCCATTTAAGACTGAGATGAGGAGGAATTTCTTTACTCAGAGGGTGGTAAATCTGTGGAATTCTCTACCCACGAGAGCTATGGAAGCTTAAGCATTGAGCATGTTCAGGACAGAAATCGATAAATTTCTGGATACTAATGACATCAAGGGATATAGGGATAGTGAGAAAAAATGGCGTGGACTTAGATGACCTGTTTGAATGGTGGAGCAGGATGAATGGACTGAATGGCCTGTTCCTGTTCCTATTTCCTATGATCCGATGAACTCCAGAGAGTATAGGCCCTCATCATAAGAACCAATCTAGTGAACCTTCACTGTACTGCTTCCAATGCAAGTATATCCATCCTCAAATATGAAGACCAAAATCCAGGTGCAGTCATACCAAGCCCTGTACAAATGTAGCAAGAGTTCCTTATACTTGACCTTGTATCATGCAGGCCGCCCACCAGCCAAGAATGAGGCATATTAATTTCACCACATGGACATTAAATTTTAAATTGTTGCTGGGAAGAAGAGAAGGCCTGTTACAAGGACTGCCAGGCTTTGGCTGGAAAAAAGATATTGCATATTAAGAGACAGTGCTTGGAAAGGACAAAGGACCATTCCCTGCCATACAATACACAGAGCCAAGACATGGTCAAACCAGTTAGTCATATGACTAACCTGCTTGGCAACCTGGGGGTTTCTGAATTGTACAGTTTGAACTGAGAGCCTGCAGAAAAAGCAGAATGCTCCTGGACTGAAGAAGACCTCCTGTCTATCTGCCTGCTCCCGTCTCTTTCTCACGAAATTCCAAATCCACTGAAGACACATGAACCCCAAGAGAGAAAAGTCTCCGATAGCGAACATGGTTTGTTCAGTTTGCTTACCCACTGTTTTTTTTCATGTTTGTACTTGCTGCTGTTCAATCTTCAGTTCGTTAACACCCTATCTGTACTAATGCTTTGTCTTTCAATACACCATTAACATATTGTTTGCCTTTTCTCCATGACCTCTTGGTCAGCTATGTGGCCTTGTCCAATCTAAACCTTCTCCTTTGTTATCTCTTGCCCCACCCCCGGCTCACTTGCTTATAACCTTTGACATTTCTAATATTTGCTCGTTCCGAAGAAGGGTCACTGACCTGAAACGTTAACTCTGCTTCTCTTTCCACAGATGCTGCCAGACCTGCTGAGTGGTTCCAGCATTTCTTGTTTTTATTTAAGGTTTAAGAAGAATACTGGGCCCCAAGGTAAAGCAAGATTTACCTGCAATCAAGGACTCTATAGTGAGCTCAAAGAACTACAACCAAACCTCTTCAGATATTGCCTCAAACTTTTCCACTTTATTTTTCTTCTGCTCTTTTCTGTCTCTATTTGCAAGTGTGCCTCATGTATACATGCTCGCAAGGGCACGTCGTGTATCTGTAGGCGTCAACTGATTTAGAGTTTAAGTTTAAGTTTAATAAAATTTCACTTTTCTTCTTTAAACCTAAGAAAGCCTGTTGTGCTGATTTCTTTGCCTTACAATTAGAAAGCGGTGAACAAGGATTCACCAAGGGGGAGCTAAAAACAGTGTGTTTAAAAATTAAACCCTGTTACGGTAAGACCAGGTGAAAGCTGAAACGAAACCCTCAACCTCTTTCTCACCTGGTTGTAACACCTTGCAATAAAGGCCAACATGCCATTTGCCCTCCTAACTGCTTGCTGTAATTGCATGCAAACTTCTATGTTCTTTGGACAAATACACCCAAGTCTCTCTGAACATCAATATTTAGAGGTGTTGTTGGTATGTTTTTTCTCGCCTTCTAAAATTTCAGTCATTTTTTCTTGTAATTATTGCTGCTCCCCCAATAACCGATTTTTGATTCCAAACTGTTCCTCATGCTGCCCACTGTTGCTTTTACTTCCCTTGAAATTAAACTTTACTTTGCTCACTGCAGCTTGATTTTTTTTGACAAACTCAATGAGTCAAGACATGGAAATGTCAGAATTATTGTATAATCAATGTTTTCAATTTCACATTGATTCTCCCAAGCTTGTTTATACCATTAATTGGCTAAGAAATATATATCTTTTTAATTCCTCACCTGGTCCCACGACTGAATAGTTTAAAAATATATTTCCACTAATGTACCATGATATTGCTCACTGTGACTCTGAGGAGACGTTCCTTTAAAACAATAGGGGTGCTTATATTATGTAGGGCATCATATCTGGGTTACTGATTTACAGTGACTAAATAACTCAAATTCCATTCTTATTAAATGGTAATGCTGGTGCTTTGAGGATCAAAGTCCATAATTCTATAAAAAGTGTAAGTGTGTGGCATTTTATTTTTACATACAACACTTAAAAACCCCCCCAAAAAAACAGAAGAGGGACTTCAAACTGGAAAGAAAAGCGGAATTACAAAAAAGACAAACAGCAAGAAGAATACTATAAAAAAATTAAAAAAGAGAGGAGCTGGACTTACTAAAAATACAATTAACAGGAGCAGAAGTGAAAAATGGTACATGGTGTGTGTTATGAAAGTGCTTCGATTTTTAATATTTTTTGAGGACTTGTGTTTTAGAATTGTGGAGATAGATCCATTTGAGACAGAAAGGATTCCATGGATGTGTTTTTAAAGGGTCACTGGAAAGACTCTGTTTAAAAACATTTACTGGATGTCACATGTCTTCAGCTAAGTAAACATCAAGTGCCTTCTGACTATGGGAGTTGTTTACAAGAGAAATGACATGTCAAGATTTATGGTGCTCAAGAGTAGGTTTCATTTTTGAATACTGTTTTGAGTCAGTTGGGTTGTAACCTCCTGAAAGAAATACCCAGCTCATCTTTTCTCCACCTCTTTGAGAAACCCTGCAAAAAATCCAGTGTGTGACAGCTGTAACGCCTGATGCCACATTTCTCCTGAGAAGCTTTTGGGATACTTCCTCTCAAAATCTCCTGAACGAACTGCTTCTGAAAAGATCCCAGTAATCCGTTTATGTGTACTCAGATGCCAGACTGTCTGCCATATGGAACATAACATATCTTATCCTTTTTCTTCAAGAATTAACAAGTACTTTGGCCAAAGCATCTTTATTTTTCTTTAATCGGGGTGTGTGTTGGGTATTTAGCAGGGAATATATATGTATTTACTGTCATATTTCAAACTGTGTCTTAAAGCTTTGCATCTTTATTGACTAAGTCTTGTTTTATAATAAATTAATACTTTGTTGTTTATTAAAGAAATCTGGTTGGTGGAGTTTATTCTGAAACTAAAATAGATAGAGTATATAACTGGCTGCATTGGTAACTGGGTACACATTTAAATACATGTTGTGACCCATGCAGAAGTGGAACTAGAGAAAGACAGTACACTCCTCCCACCTTGGTTGTAACACATGGTAGACACACACAGGGCTGTCAGCAAATTTGGGTTCATAAATTGGAGGGACGATCTGACCATGGTTTCAGTGAAGTCTTGGGTTGCAGGGCAGATAATGCATTAAGGGTGCATACACCCTATCCCCATACCACTCAGAATATGCCCTTAAGTGGTCAAAATTTTTTAGGCAGTATATTGTATTTTGTTCCTTGTAGCTGTGTTGATCTCCATGATCCCAGGCCCTAACTAATACTTTGCTGTTCCTATATCATACTTTCTCTAGCATGCCTTTCTGCCACTGTCTCATTGCTGTTGATTTCGCTATGTTTCCTTGTAGCCACCAAATTCTCCCTTTAGCACAATTTTTTTTCCTTTGCAGTATACCATCAACCTCTATATCCTGCCCTCGACTCAGCCCTTCCATGTATGTATGATGTCCTTTGATGCTTTGCCCTCCCTCTTCCTCCTCTCCAGCAGACGTCCTATCTTTTGTTTCTTGCTGCATCTTTATCTCGCCTTTGTGCCTAACCACACATCTTCCTCTATGTTCAATTCTCATTCCTTGCTTAAGTCTCCCATCGTCCTATTCTGCAGCTGAATGTTTCAGGTCTCTCCTGTGGATTACCCCATTCATCCTCTAACTTTGGTTTTGCCTCCCCTGCAAAAATAATACAGTAAATATCAACACCCACAAGAACTCGTCTACATCCCAAAGTATGGTAAATATCAGCTCTAATTAACAAAGATATCTACACTTAAAAGTAATACATCAAATATGATCATTTAACACATCTACAACCCCAAAAATATGACTCTCACCCTCTAACATTAAACCCTCAAAAATAGAGCATATATTAACTTTAAACCATTGTAAAACCTCATAAAATATAGGACATCTATGCACTAAATGCTGAAATTATCATCCTTCCCCACACACATGTAAACACAGATACAACAGAAAATATACTGTTTATTTCAGGCACAAAAACACAAAAGCAGGAAATATTTGATAGCAAATAACCCCACTATACCAGGAAACATATGATAACATTCCCAGGGAGGCCCAACAGTGGACAAAGTAGTAAGCAGCAGCAGGACACTAAAAGGCCCAAGGTCCAGCAAACAAATCCAGTCTCTCGGTCTTTGAGGAGAACCAATTTGGCCTGTAAAAGCTTCAGCAGAGCTGAACCCAGCCAACCCATAGGAAAGAAATACCACTATCTGGAGGCAGAGATGGACACTGATATTGGGGTCAGGAGTCTGGGAACCCTCACAAACGGGAAAGGAGGCAACACATCCAGACATGTGAAATATTAAAATTATTGAATAAAGTCTAAGGAAAAGCAAGCAATTCATACTTCGGAAAGCCTGCAAATTGGCAAAGAAAGGAAGTAACGGTGACTGGGCGGGGGAGCAGAATGCCCAAGGCAATTAAACCATCATATTATTCATCTTTAATCTCAATTCTCTAAATAAGTTAAATGTTAAAATACATGTATTTATTTTTAAATCAATATTTAAAAATTAAAGTATTTACTTGAAGCCAAATACCATCTAGAACTTCACTGATAAAACAAGATGGCATCAGAGCTCTAAGAAAAAGTTTTCAAATTCTCCTCACAGGTACCATGGCAAATTGATATAGATGAATATCATTACAAACGTGGACAGTGGAAAGTACAGTGGAAAAAGTAAATACAAAAAGTGAAACATTAACATGACAACAGAAAGTCAAGTAATATAGACAGGAAGAACACGTATAAATATTTTTTTCAATATATTGTATAAAGATAAGCTGTACTAACAGAAGTTATTCCAGTGTCTATAAAGCATTACATCTGAGCATAAAATCAAACCAAATAAGTTACACGCAGCTGTTACATTCTAAGTAATGAATATCATATCATTAAATGAGAATAATGTCGCTTTTTCTCTCACCTGGAAACTAGAATTCAATTTACAATTGTTGTTTCACCAGGATACAAGCCATAGCTAGTTATAATTTGTTGTTGTTTTGATATGTGAGGATCAACTGTCAATTTTTTTACTATATCCTGCAACTCACTATGGGAAACGTCACAGAATATCTGGTAATAATGCATAAAACATTAAAAATATTCAGCTGTAATTTGCTGCAGCAGGGCATCTAACAGCATCTGCCATTAGTTAGATTTGCCCTTGCATATTTAGATATTTAAAATTTTGCATTGCAAGTTACTGAAGGTGTGAACTGATAATGTCGCAGCAAGTGAAACACCGCATATGGGACCTGAGTGAACAGGGCAAGCAATTGTGTATTTTAACCAATCAGATTGAAGGATTGTGAAATTAAGGGCTGGATTTTACCCAGATGGCAGGGGTCCTGGTGACGGGCCGGAAGGCAGGGTGTGACCCTGCCTCGGCCTTGTTTTGGACCCTTGGCTGAATTCCAATTAACAGCCCGCCAACGGTATCCCTGTCCCTTTAAAGACAGGGATCTTACCCCTAAGAGCTGCTGGCCAATCGGAAGGCCAGCAGCTCTTCAACGCCGGCAGCGCCACCGGGAACGGTGGTCACTACTGGTACTGCAGGAGGCCCAGAACCTGGAACAGCCTGGAGCTGAAGTCTGGCTTGAGTATAAAATTAAAACCCAACTCGGGCCTGAGCCAACCACAGCCAACCTGAATCATTTAATTTTTTTCACACCCGACCCGACTCGACCCGACCCGACCCAAATCTCCTTCATCTATTTGGCAGCAGGCTATTCCTGCAGATGGAGTTGTGGGGAATCATGGGTAAGCCTGATCCATGACTTCCCAGAAGCAGTGTCCAGCCCGACCCGACCCAAGCTTGAATGCTGGACTCGGAATGTCGACCCGACCCGACGTGAGCCCGATACATGTAGTCGGGTCTAGTCAGGTTCGGGCTGGGTAGCCAAGCTTTGCCTGGAGCCCCAGATCTCAGGTAGGTGGGGCAGGCTCACTGCGGCCAGTCTGGCAGGCCTGGCAAGGGGGCGGGACATAAGGGTGGTCGTTGAGAGCAGGGGGAAGGGTGTTTGCAGAGGGGTGGCCTTTGCCGCCAGGGGACCTCCGTGGTCCACAGATTATCCTCAGCGGAGGACGCCCTCCCCAGCCCACAGGGAGGCCACCTGGTTTTACTGGATGGCTTCCCCATGTGGTGGAGGGACTCCCCCTATGGCAGCAGGAAGAGGCCTTTAAATGGACTCAATTGGATTTGGGGTGGCAAGGCCGTCTTCAGCCTTCTCTGCCCCTGACAAAATCGAATGGTGTCGGGAACGTTACGGACACTCTATCCCCTGCCTTCTCTACCTATTACATGGCCTCCCCTCTCCCAGCCCATCCCCAGAGGGCTGATAAAATTCAGCCCTACGAGTACAGGACTGAGAAGAAAGCATAAATTAGAGTGGGTGAACTCAATGTTAAAACAGGTACAGAAAGAGATATAAAAGGAGGAAAAGGAACATTGGATTAAAAGAGAGAGAATAAAAAGGGCATAGCAATTTATAAGTAGTGAGAACTACCCGGACTGGAGATGTCGAGACTACTCATGAGCAATGCAAATGGAAATCCAATGATATTTAGAGTTATGATACTTAAGTTGCATCTAGCACATGTCTTAACACAAAGGACAATTATCAATGGAAGGAGTTGAGTGAAAGCTCCAATCAAGAGGCAACCACAAAATGAACCATCACTTCCCAAACTAGCTAAATACCATTTTTATTGTCTAAACAATTAGGAAACAACCACCAGTCAGTAATTGCCAATCAAATTGACCAAAAACTTTTCAAACTGGTTTCAGATAGCACTTTGATTTCTGATCCAGTGACAGGCACCTTGTCGGTCATTGCCAATGTGTGCCCACCTGCTCCATTGGGAAGGAGGTCTCATTCCTGGGGGCTGCAGATGTCAGCAGTGGCCTGTCGTGAAACCCTGAGCCTCTTGAGGCACTGATGCTCAGACATGTCGAGAGAGCTGATCCTCTGCCTGCGTACCCTGTGTTTGACTCTTGCCTGCTTCCAGCTGGATCTCGGCGTTCATCCCCTCTGCCGTGTGGAGGGACTTGCAGCTGAGAAGAAGGCAATTGGTGCTGCTGCTGGTGTTCCTTGTGCTGCTGGTGTTCCTTCTGCTGCTGCTGGAGCAGTTGGCGGTGGTGTGACCTCTGCTATTGCTCCACATCAGATGTGGAAGGTGGAGCCGTGTTAAAGGCTGGCAGCAGGGAAGTACAGCTGAAGATGTGTGAAGTGCTAGACAGGTGAAGTGCCTGCCAAGAAGTTGGCAATCACTTGTTAAGCAATGAAAGCACTCTCTGAGCGAAATGCTTTGAACAGCAGTATCTCAATGACCATGGCTGGAGCTCTTCAGTTTCACTGATCAAAGTCTTCCCAGCTTGTCAGTTTCACTGAACAATTTCTTCTCACTCTGCACTCACCTCCGTGACCCTGCCGAGTTGCCGACAGGTCAGGAAACATGTTCCATGGCTGGGAAATCCAGGATTCAGAGCTAAAGCAGCTCATAATTGGCTTCTTAACAACATCTAATTACTTACCCAACAGATGCAAGGGTGTTCCCTGCTCCCCCGCAATGCTGCTCTGGGGAAAGCCAGAAGAGAGCAGGATCACATTGAACTCCTGACCTGACATCAATTTCCAGAACTTTCCATCCTGCTTGGCCCCGAACCTGCCTCCAATGGCCTGGGAAAATTCTGTCCTTGGTTTGGAATAGGATAAGGGCAGCAGAGTTTTGGAAGAGTTAAAGTTCATGAAGCATGGAGGATAAGAAGCCAGATACAGAACACTGAAACAGTCCCATGTGGATGTGACAAATGCAAGTGGTGAGGAATTCAACAGAATGTGAGTTGAGGAAAAGACAGAAGTGGGTGTGTTATGGAGGCTGAAAGTAGTCAGTCTCAATCATAATCAAGGATTCGGGCTGGAAGCTCAGCTTGGGGTTCAATAGACACTAAGATTGCAAATAGTCTGGTCAGTCTGAGGGCAGGGAGAAGAATGGAATTGGGGGCAAGGGTACAGAGTTTGTGGCAGGGGCTTAAAACAATGGCTTCAGTTTTCCCGATGTTTAGCTAGAGAAAATTGTGGCTCATTCAAAACTGGAAGTCTGATAACACAAAGGCAGTGTAGGGGTCAAGAAAGCTGGCAGATAGGTGGATGCGATCAGCATTCATTTGGAATCTGACCCTATCTCACCAGATCATGCCACCAAGGGGCAGCATGCAGATGAGGAAAAGGAAGGTGCCAAAGCTGACCCTTTGGGGGACAGGAAGTAATCATCAAAGAGTGCCAAGAGCAGTATTTGGAAAGCAGGACTAAAGGCTGTTAAAGCCAATCAAATCAAGTTGAGAGTGGGACTGTTAGAACCAATCAGACTTTGCTTTTTTCCACTATTAGCTGCCTATGTATTGTGTGTCTCAATAAAAGTAACTGAGGTCATAAGTCTTAACAAGTCTGTGCCCACTACACAAGATAAGACCTAAATTCAACAGTGTTGTTGAGTTGTTGGTTTTACGAAGGCTACATTTGCATCACATTCAGTCTGACCAATTTCAAACGTGATAAAAATGGAAAATTGATAGCTCGTAGAAATATTCACAAGAGTCTAATAGCAACAAAAGGAATAAAGAAAGGAGAAGTCACAATGGGACAAAAGTTCTACTAGATGCTGGAAGTTAGTAAAAAAGAATGGATCACCGGTAGCATTGCTCAATATAGATCAGAGGAAAAGCAATTTTACAACAACAGGAGCATCTTACTATGAAGTGCATGAGGTTTATCATCAAAACCATGTTGTGCGATAACAGTTCTTTAACCTGCATTTTGATTTGTCAGTCAACAGAAACCTTTTTTAATTCAATAATTTCCAGGATATACTTAACTTAAATTTTGGGAATTATTGAATTAAAAATGGTTTTTCATAAACTTAACTGTTAACTTAAATGTCCTATTATCATCACAATAATGTTCAATATTTCGAGGACACTAATGGTGAAACCTATTTGCACGTTTACAACAGAAAATGCATTCTTAACAAAAAATGGAAAATGGAACCAATCTAAAAATAAAGCAGTTGGAAAAAAGCTATGTTGAAATGATAGGTATTAAGATTAAATCTCACTGGGCTATCTTAAAACTTACTGATATTGATCTAAACCTTATAACTTTTTTATTCTTTCATGGGATGTGGGTGTTGCTGGCAAAGCCAGCATTTGTTGTCCATGCCTAATTGCCCTTGACAACCAAGTGGCTTGCTAGGCCATTTCAGAGGACAGTTAAGAGTCAACCACATTGCTAATGGGTCTGGAGTCACATGTAGGCCAGACCAGGTAAGGATAGCAGATTTCCTTCCCTAAAGGCCATTAGCAAACCAGATGGGTTTCATGTGATGGTAGTTTCAAGACACTGTTACTGAGACTAGATTTCAATTCCAGGTTTTTAATTAATTTATTGAATTTAAGTTTCACCAGCTGCCATGGTGGGATTTGAATCCCTGACCTCAGCGCATTAGCCTAGGCCTCTGGATTACTAGCTCAGTGACATTACCCCTAAGTCACCATCTCCGCTCTAAAAAGGAAAACTACTGTGGATGTTAGAAATCTGAAATAAAAACAGAAAGTGCTGGAAATACTCAGCAGATCTGGCAGCATCTGTGGAGAGAGAGAGAGTTAATGTTTCAGGCCAACGACCTCTGATGAATGGTCATCGACCTGAAGCATTAACACTGTTTCTCTCTCCACAGATGCTGCCAGTATTTCCAGCAGTTTCTGTTTTTATAACTTATAATAACTATACTACATTTACTAATTGTATACAGGAAAATAACTATTTTGTCTGAACGACATACAAATACCCCTGGGGATGGAGGCCAATCTAAGTTTATGTCAAAGGCTATCGGATAAACAAAGTCTGGTCTCCAGAAGATGAAAACTCTTCAAACTGAATTAAAACAAGAAAGTACATCAAAGGACTAGCAATAACTAGCAAATAATTAAAAATCAGGCAATAAAGCATGCAATTAAAAATTGAAGGAAACAAGGGAAAATAAACAGCTCGGCAATTTAAATTCAGAGAAGTACTGAAATTCCAGTAACAGGCCTTTGATACAAGTATAAGCCTCATCAAGAATAAGTTATACTATAGACTATAGACAAAATTTCACAGGTAAATTCAAATGCTTTGTTTAAATGCCTAACATTTAATTTACGTTCCACATATGTTTATATGGATATAAACTTAGCCGGTACATAAATCAAAATGGCAGCTCAAACATTTCCACAAAATTTTCTGAAAAATTAGATAGGCTGTTTTCCTGGTGCTTACCAGTTCTCAAATTGCAGCTGTCTTCAAGCTACTTCAAGGTGGGCATAGCTATTTTTGTTGGAGCAAAACCCGTATGCTCTGAAATAAAATTATTCAATTTTTATATATTATTTATTTTTCTACCATATAAGTCCTTCTGTGTGTGCAATGTTTTTATGTGTCATATCTGTCCTTGGCCAAAAATACACTTTCTTAGTCTCCTATTTTACTAGAGCCCTTTAGTCATATGCTGCCTTGTTGTCAAAGACAGTCACTCTCAGCTATCCGCCTAGGCCATTCTATTGTCCTTTCCTGATATTTTTTCAAATATTGTCAAATTATTTTCAAGAGTTACTATGGATTCTCCTTGTACTACTGTTTCTGCTACAGCATTCCATATTTACAAGAAGCCTCGGTGCAAAAAATCTTCTTCAAACCTTACCCAATGTTCTTTTGTTGATCATCTTAAATGTATGCCCTTTAGTTACCAACTCATCAATTAGTGGAAATAGTTTATCTCTATTTAACTATCATATTTCCCTCACAATTTGGGTCACCTCTATCAAATTCCCTCTTAGTTCTAACGAGAAAAGCTGCAATTTTTCTAGTCTCTCCTCATAACTGAAGCCCCTCATCCAAAGAACCACTCTCATTTACACCCATAAGGAGGGTGTATTATGGCCAACTGTTGGTGATGGTTTTCTGCTATCATCTTAGTGCATCTTTTCTGCACCTCCCTAAAATAAGGTGCCCAAACTGGCCAAAATATTCTAACTGCAGGTTTAGCAATTACCTCTACAGGTTCAACATTACTGTTTTCTCCCTGGTGCATATTGATTTTGCTGTATGAATAAAATAAGCAAATCATGTGATTTTTAGGCTATTATGCAGGGTCATGCCCCATGCAAAATAATCTCAATGTATGCAGTTTTCTAGTTTTACTATGATGGTTATTTAAGCATTTTCTACAATTCCATTTTTCTTACACAAATTTTTGTTGCCTTGCCACGGCACCATCATTACTGCTGGCATTGACAACCCTGCAGATTCCACTAATAAATTAAGGGACTGAGTTAATTAATTGTGAATTGACAGTTGGACTGTTTTACTTTGTATTTTACTTTGTCCTTTTTTATGAATAATTTAGTTTCCACTGGCAAGCTTTCACATTAAATATATCTCTTTTCTTAATTGTATGTGTAAGGGGTGAGGGTGCCAGTCTCCCCTATGGTATGCTTTATTGTTTTCACCACTGTCACCTGAGATGTCAATGTCTCTGTAGAATCCAGGAAGGAGAAAATAAGCAGAAAGATTGAAAGTAAAGACAACTTGAAACAAAAGCCGGACGTGACACCAACAGCACGAAAAAACATGCTGCTCGATAGGCCCAAAGAGACATAGTACAATTATGCTCTGGCAATCATTCATATGCATTTTCAGCTAACTGTCGGAATATTACAGACTAGAAATGGAACCAAACTGCACAACGAAGCTTCAAGTATTGTACCAAAATGTAAATATTCTTTCTTCCCCTTTCAAGTTCTTCTTGCATCACCTCTTAATCAAATTTTCTTCCCAAGCATCTGTTCAGTGAGACAGCTAGGAAAGAGGAAATCGTCCCTTCTTCCTTTTCTGTTGGGAAGCAACTGGCCACCACACTATTTCTCCCTTGAAGCACACGAAATCATTTGCAGAAGCACTGGCATAAACATGAATGTGTATTCTATTGTATTGGAGCAACAAAACATGCACCCACTGCGATTAGGAAACTGTGTTTAGTCCAGAGATTTGAATTACAATTAGTTCTCCTGGCTAGTGTCACACAGATAGCCAGTCAATCAGGGGATACATTTTAGCCCGAATTTCAGGAAAGGCATGTACTATGCAAGTCTCCACATGGCTGCCCTTCTGCTAATTTTTTTAAACAAAATATAACAAACTCCATTATCATTCTTACCATTTCACAAAGCGACAGAAAATGCCCATGTAGGAACAAATTTACCATACCTTGTATGAGTTGGAAGAATTGGTTTTACATAAGATTACTACTAAATATTTACTACCAGGACACTAAACGGTTTAATTAGACATAAAAAAGCAACCTATGCTGCCTATTGTTTAGCCGTGCACCAATCCAATTTAATACTCTGCCACCTATTCCATGATAATGCCCATTTTGAATAAAATAGTTTTGGGGATAGTGTTAAATGCCTTCCTGAAATCCAGATAAACATATTTACTACCTCACCCTTGTCTATCAGATCTGAAGCCTCCTCAAAGAAATCCAATAAAATGACTTGGGGTTTCTGAATGAATCTGCTCTTTCTATCCAAATCCTGTCCTTCCAGATGCACTCTTACATTATTCCTCAGCAAAGTCTCAAACAATTTTCCCACAACCAAGATAAGACTAACAGGTCTATAATTTGACTGCTTATCCCTTTCTCCTTGTTTAAAGATAATAGGCATTGCATTATTACTTTAAATTTGGGAAACAATCTGATTCTAGGTGAGCTCTGAAAACGATGTAGGTGAGGGGATTTATGATCCCCAACTCCACCAGCACCTTGGATGGGAATTGTCAGAACACAGAGCCTTGTTTACTTTAAGCTTTCTAAACATTGATGCTATGTCTTCACTTATGACGCTAAGGATTTCCAATTCAGGTGTCTCTCTCCTTTTCAGTGACAAAAATAGTCACTAAACAATAATTTAGCAATTCCTCGAATTCCATGTCCTCAGCCATCACCTCCCCAGTGTTAATGGTAAACAGCCTAATTTCCCTTGCATTTTTCCCTTGTTCCTGGTGTACTTAAAGAACGTTTTGCTAGTGTTCTTTATGTTTTCCACTATATTCTTTTCATGCTCCCATTTGCACCTCAGTTTTTTTGGGATATTCCTCTGTTTGATTATTCTCTAGTTCTCCTGATCCTGTTCCTTCCCTACATATTTCAGCATTTTACATGCCCTTTCCTTCCCACTACTGCCTTCTACAATTTCTTTTTCGTCCATGTTGATTTTATTCCACTGTTTAGTTCTCAGCTTTTTTTCTGGTATAAAATGTTTCTACATTGTAAAAAATATCGACTGAAAGTACTCCCATTTTCCTTTAACATTCTTCCCTAATAATGGGGTAGAACAGCAAAATTATAGGACATTAAAGGATTGAGCCAGAATAAGGCATTTCTCAGAGCAGAAAAATCAGGCTTCTCTTGTATTTATCTCAGCAATTATTGGTAGGACAATATTGGCAGAGATTTGGAAGCAGGTCACCTGCCTGACCTCTTGATTGGGGAACACTGAGTAACCCCAGGAAAGAAGAAATCCTAAAAAGGGAGAAACAAAGATAAAATAGCACATCTATTCTTTTTTTCCAAGATTGTAGACAGATTTTTGCTATATTGTTTGTAATCTCTATTTAGGTAATAAGAAATCAGCACTGGAGATATAAACTAAACTTTCTCTAACATATTACCCCACAAGGTTAAAATGAATGATGAAAATTGCTCGAGGAATTTACTTGATGGTCTACTGAACTCCAAGTATGAAACTTGAGAGTATTTTTCTTTTCTTGTTCTACTGGCCTAAATGTGAGCTAATTATTTTTATTTCAAAAAATTCTCTTCTCATGTTAAAATGCAATTTAAAAAAATTATAATTTCTTCAATGTAATATAAACCAACACTAAGGTTATAGTTCAGATTTTTTTGGCCTTTTTGCATTCTATCTGACAATATCAAGCAATACAAAAGGTTATGAAGCATTGAATAACAGCCACCGCAAAGCGCAGATCTCTGAATATACACCAACACAAAGAACAAACACGAAGCGCACCGATGAAATTCAGATTTTCTTTGGCTAGTTTGCAAGTATTCTACAGCAGCATATGCAGCAAAGCCACACATAAGATTACAACCTTATCCACATAAATTCAGAAAAAGAACACCTTTCATTTATGCACTGTGGGATGAGCTGCACAGAGTAACTACAGCCATTTCTGCATTTAACAAATCTAGATATGATACCAGTAAAAGAAATCTGACAGCCAAATGTGTGAAGTGTCTTTTCTGAAACATGAATTAACTTCAGGCTCATCACATTACTGAAACATATAGATTCCACAAGACAGAACTGCTTATAATGCAGTACAACTTGGATGACAAAATTTAACACTATTTAGTGAAAATACTTCAGAGAGTCACAATAACATTAAATTAGCATTATTGTACTCTGTTACCTTTGCGGAAGCTCATACTGCCTGAAGACAAGAAGCATAGCAGAAACACAGCTGTCATATTGCACACACGCCTGGAATTCTGATAATTGCTGTTCCAGCGATCTCCATCATTCTGAGAGCTTTTATACACCAACACATCAGGACTGCTGCCGGAAATATGAATTGCAATGCAGACAGTCAGTGAGGGGTATACTCCTACAGACCTATTGGAGCTGGTTACTTATCTGTAATGGCTTCCAACTGGGGTCAGGACTGAGCATGTTTATCACTGTGCTCAGGAGGCATCAGAAAAATGTCAGTGTGGAGACCAGGAAGCACACTGATTGAAATACGATACATTTTACTTCTATCTAGCTAAATAAAGATAGCATAAATTCCTTAAATTGAGAATATTCAGGCAGTATGTAACATCTGGGTGTGAAGGAGCCAGCTGCTGCACGCACCTTTGAATAAAATTCAATGTAATGGTTGAAGTTCCTAATACAGTGCCAAGTGTAAGGAACTAGACAATCTCAAGAAATTAACACATTTGTTGAATTTTAAAACACTGCAGAGAACCACTGATCGCCACATCACAAACTTAAAAGTCAGATTTTTAAAAGATTGCTATTACCTGTTGATCAGAATATGCATATTTTCCAGTAACTTATGCTGCACATATTAATACACAGCACATGCTATTTAAAGGCATATTCTTATCATTAGCATTTATCATTTTGCATGATTGTTAGTTTTATTTCACCTATTGTATTTTTCGCATATACTAATTTAAAATAAAGGGTTTAATTGGCCGGCAATTTACTTTTCCAGGAAAGGATATCTCTGTGGATCAAGATTTTTATTTTGATAATCTATGATGTTTATTAGTCCCTAACAAGAATAAAGCTGTACTGGCCTTTCCCGGCACACAATTTAAATTAACATTAAATATCTAGAAAATACACCTGTATATGTCACATCAGATATTATACACTGTATGGCAAAAATGTGATTGGAAGTATTATTTTTAATAGGTTAACACCTTTGTTAAAATAGTGGACAGAGGAATGTCATGTGAATTTTAAGCATTCAACAACAATAATTACTACCTTTGTAAAGGGAACATCGCGCTTGAAGCATGTGAGTAGAATTTTTACATTATCACAAGCATTCACTGTGCTGCATATATCATAGCAAAAACTAGCACTAATTGAATTCAGAGTTGTTGCAGGATTCGCAGGTGTGGCATAATTTTTAACTTTCAAAATCATTGCACTTTATAGCTACTCCTAAATCCCTTAATTATGTAACTGCATTACTATAAGTGTACAAACTACAATATTTTGCTATCATTCAGTTGAATCCCATTATCACTGTCAAAAATATATTGGTGCATGAAAAAAATATATCATTTCACATACCTGAGTTTATCTTACATAAATCAATACAATAAATAAACCAGTAATTTCACATCAAGGAACAGTGCTGCTAATTAAACTAAGGAAACAAATTAATTTGATATTTTGATGCATAGGTTTTAACAATTTTTACACAAAAGGATACAAGGAAAGGGCACCAAAATAGGATTAGAGTAGCAGCATACTTACAATGGGCCTAATGGCTCTATCTAAACTGTTCTCTAATTCTATAGTGGTATGCTAATCTAGATGCCCTAACTAGTTCACTCAAATGAGGAACCATTCCTTTAGATTGAAAAATTGCACCTGTCTCTCTATTATTTAAGAAAGGTGAGAGAGGGAACCAGGGAACTATAGACTTCCTGTATGCATTGGAAACATATACAGCGGACATCTCAAAGCTCTGGAGAGATATCACCAGCGGTGCCTCCACAAAATCCTGCAAATTCAGTGGCAGGAGAGGCGCTCCAATATCAGTGTCCTCTCAGGCCAACACCCCCAGTATCGAGACACTGGTCATGACTAGTCAGTTACGCTGGGGGGGGGCCACATCATCCATGTGCCTGACACAAGATTCCCAAAACAAGATTTCTACTCCGAGCTCTGTCACGGCAAGAGGCTACCAGGAGGGCAGAGGAAATGCTACAAGGATGTCTTTAAAGCCTCCCTGAAAAAATGTGACATTTCCACTGATAAGTGGGAATCTCTTGTCCGATCCGGCCCAAAATGGGGAAGAAGCATCCGTGAAGGTGCCAGCCAGTTCGAACAACGTCTACACGCCTAGGCAGTGAGCAAGTGCAAACAGCGGAAGAAGCGTTCGGAAATTCAAGCATTCCATTCACTCGCCTCACCAAACGCCACCTACCCCACCTATGGCAGAGTGTGCAGGTCCAGAATTAGACTATTCAGTCACCTAAGGACCCACAACCCCAGAGTGAAAGAAAGTCATCCTCGTTCCCGAGAGGTTGCCTAAGAAGAACATCTGTTGTCAGGAAATTACTAGAGTCTATGGGCTAAATTCGGCCAGCACAATGTGACAGGCTTGGAGGTTTGAGGGCTGGTAATATGGTGGGGGAAGGTGTTGGGGGCGGGGGGGAGGGGAAGCTTGACGTCTTCCCGCCACCATGGCATTTTTCAGCAGTTGGAACCTCAGCAGCACGGCTGCCCGCTGCATGGCAAATTGAGTCAATTAAGTGCCCAATTAAGGGCCACTTCCCGCACTCGATGGCATTTTGTCCGCATCGGGATGGCCCGCCACAGTGTGGGAAGACCGCCAGGTAAACCCTGCCGGCTTTCTAGTGGGTTCGGGGCCGGGGACGGGGAGCCCTCCTTTATGGCCGCTTCATGGCCCACAGAAGGGCCCCCAGCGGCAATGTTTGGCCCCGTGGCTAAGGCGCTGCCACTGGATTATGCCTCCTACCCAACCCACTACCAATCGCCTTAGAGGGCACCTCGGCATTGAGGTGCACTCTCTTTTACCTCAGCCTCAGCAGGAGCCACCTGTAACAGTCATGCTGCCAAAGCTGCTGGGAGGTGGGCCGCTGCCTTCTATTGGATAGCAGTCCTGATGGCAGCCTCTTAAATGGTCGCCATTGCCAAAATGCCGCCTCAAGATCCGCCCCCACTGGGGCAGGATTCGCTTCTGCTTTCAGTCACGGTGGTGGGATTCCTCGCAAAATTCTGCCCTGTAATTAAGTATAGAGTGATTAAACACCTTGAGCATTTTCAGCTGTTCAGAGAGAGCCAACATGGATTTGTAAAGGGTAGACAATGCCTGAAAAAACGAATTGAATTTTCTGAAGGTATGAGACTATTAGATGCAGTTGAAGCTCATGGAAACTGGTTAGGAAGTTGGCTGAGTGGCAAGTGACAGAGAGTAAGGATAATGGGCAGGTACTCTAATTGACAGGATATGACTAGTGGTGTCCCACAGGGATCTGTGTTGTGGCCTCAACTATTCACTGTATTTATGAACACCTTCGATAATGGAATAGCGAGCCATATGTCCAAGTTTGCCAATGACACAAAGATAGGCAGCATAATCAGCAGTGTAGTTGGAATCATTACATTGCAAAGAGATGTTAAAAAAATAAGTAAATGGGCAAAACTTTTGGCAAATGGGTTTCAATATGGACAAACTAAAAAGGGTAGATCAGAGGACTCTCTAAATGGTGAAAAGCCAGAAAACAATGGAGGTCCAGAGAGACGTAGAGGTCCACGTACATAGACCATTAAAACATCATGGACAAGTACAAAAAATAGAAATCATAAAAGGTAATGGAATGCTGCCATTTCATATTTGGAAGACTAAGATACAATTTGGTAAAAGTCATGCTTCAGCTCTACAAAGCCCTGGTTAGACCACATCAGGAGCACTGTGAGCCACCCAGCACACCTTGGAAAGGATATATTGGCCTTGCAGTGAGTGCAGCATAGATTTACCAGAATACCTGAACTCCAAGGGTTAAATTACAAACCAGAGTTATATTTCCTGGAATTTAGAAGGTTAAGGGGTGATTGAAGTTTTCAAGATATTAAGAGGAACAGAGAGGATAAATGGAAAGTAACTATTCCATGGTTTCATTCTTATCTAGCTAATCATAACCAGAGTATCATTTGCAATGGTTTCTCTTCCTGTTCCTGCACCATTACCTCTGGTGTCCCCCAAGGATCTTTCCTTGACCCCCTCCTATTTCTCATCTACCTGCTGCCCCTCGGCAACATCATCCAGAAGCACAGTGTTAGTTTTCACATGTATGTTGACAACACTCAGCTTTATCTCACCACCACTTCTCTCGACTCCTTCACTGTTGTTAAATTATCAAATTGCTTATCCAACATCCAGTACTGGATGAGCAGAAATGTCCTACAATTAAATACTGAGAAGACTAAAACCATTGTCTTCGGTCCCTGCTCTAAACTCCGTTCTCTCCCTGGCAACAGTCTGAGATTAAGCCAGTCTGTTCGCAACCTTGATGTCACACTTGATCCCAAGCTGAGCTTCTGTCCTCATGTTCAAGCTATCACTAAGACTGCCTATTTCCACCTCCGTAACGTCACCCGAATTCACCCTGCCTCAGGTCATCTGCTGCTGAACCCCTCATTCATGCCTTCGTTACCTCTAGACTTGACTATTCCAATGCACTCTGGACTGGCCTCCCACATTCTAAACTCTGCAAACTTGAGGTCATCCAAAATGCTGCTGCCCATGTCTTAACTCGCATTAAGTCCCATTCCCCTATCAGCCCTGTGCTCGCTGACCTATATTGGCTTCCAGTCAAGCAATGTCTTGATTTTAAAATTCTCATCCTTGTTTGCAAATCCCTCCATGCCTTCACCCCTCTCTATCTCTGTAATCTTCTCCAGCCCCACAGCCCTCCAAAATATCTGCGCTCCTCTAATTCTGGCCTCTTGTGCAGCCCTGATTTTATTCGCTTTATTATTGGTGGTTGCTCCTTCAGTTGCCTCGGCCCCAAACTCTGGAATACCCTTCCCCACCCCCCCATACCCCTCTCCACCTCTCTACCTCGCATTCCTCCTTTAAGACACTCCTTAAAACCTACCTCTTTGACCAAGCTTTTAGTCATCTGACCTAATTATCGCCTTTTGTGGCTCAGTGTCATACCTGGTTTTATAATGTTCTTGTAAAGTGTCTTGGGATGTTTTATTACATTAAAGGCGCTTTATAAATTTAAGTTGTTATTGTTGTTGTTATTCACTGGTTAGGCGATCTAGGACTAGGAGATGTAACCTAAATATTAGAGCCAGGCCTTTCATGAGTGAGGTTCTTTCGTTCATTTATTGGTGTCATCTTCTTCCCAGAAGGTTGACTGCCATGTATCTCCACCTCCATTCTGTCTAGTGCTGCCCTTACACATTCTGCTAGGTTAGTTGCATCCAGTCCATTATATCTGTAATCTATTTTCTTCTCAGCTTCCCTCTCCTATGTTCACTGTCAATCTTTCCTTCCAATAATTGTCTCTACCTTCCTTCTGCTGTAATGATGTGACAAAGTATTGTATGTTTCTCTCTTTGATGTTATACACTAATTTCCTCTTTTCTCCAGCCTTTTCCAGCTCTTCCACGTTAGTCTTTCTGTCTGTGTAGGATATGCGGAGCATCCTCCGATATGTCTACATCTCGAATGCATTCAGCTTATCAATAGTCTCTTTATTTGTTATCCATGTCTCCGAGGTATATAATATACATGACAAAATGTAACACCTCAGCATTCTTTTCCTAAGATTCAGGGTAGTTTCTTTGATGTTAACAAATCCTTCATTCTGACAAAGCTGGTCTTGGCTATCTCAATTCTCTTTTGGATCTCACAATCACATCTCCCATCATCTGTGATAGCCTGCCCAAGGTATGTAAACCTTTTCACTTGTTCCAGGACATGCCCATTTACTTCAGCTTTCACTTCTGGGATTAGGTCTCTTCTTATCACCACTGTCTTGGTTTTCCTCACATTCATTGTTAATCCTTATGTCCACACTCCTTGCATTCACTTTGTTCACAATTTCCTGTAGTGTCTCTTCTGACTCTGCAATCAGTGCAGTGTCATCTGAGTGAACTTAGGAAACACTTTAACACGCAAAGGGTGGTAGAAGTTTGGAACTCTCTTCCGCATACTGCAATTGAGGCTGGATCAATTATTTCAAGTATGAGATTGATAGATTTCTCTTGGGGCAAAGGTGCGTATATAGAGTTAGGTCACAGATCTTAATGAACTGCAAACAAAGCTTGAGTGGCTATAAGGCCTACTTCTAATCCTATGTTCCTATGTAATGGTGAGGAATAACATTAATCCCAAACAAATGCTAATATCAGTATCAGTAGTCTTCTAGAAATAATCCAACTGAAATAATTCAGTCTTCAAATTTCCTGAGTAAATCCTCTAATTGTAGGACTCTGTGAACAAATGATCCTATTTACTATAAAAGCAAAATACTGCAGAGGCTGGAAATCTGAAATAAAAGCAGAAAATGCTGGCAACACTCAGCAGGTCTGGCAGCATCTGCAGAGAGAGAAACAGAGTTAACGTTTCAGGACTGTGACCTTTCATCAGAACTGGCAAATGTTAGAAATGTAATTGACTTTGAGCAAGTGAAAGGGGGGAGGGCAAAGAACAACAAAAGGGAAAGTGTGTGATAAAGTGGAGGGCGGGAGAGATTAAATGACAGAGATGTCACGGAATAAAAGGCAAAAGGGGTGCTAATTGTTGTCGTCAAAGACAAAGCATTAGTCCAGAGAGACTACTAATGGCAGAATAATGAATAGTTCTGTCCAAAAGCAAAACTATGAAAAATAAGTTTAAGACAGGTTAAAAAAAAATCAAAATTAAAATTAAAAAGGCAGTCCTGCTTTGAATTTGTTGAGCTCAATGTTAAGTCCATAAGGCTGTAAAGTGCCAAATTGGAAAATGAGCTGCTGTTCCTCGAGTTTGCGTTGAGCTTCACTGGAACACTGCAGCAGGCCAAGGACAGAAATGTGAGTGTGAGATCAGGGTGGTGAATTAAATGGCAACCAACCAGAAGCTCGGAGTCATGCTTGCGAACTGAGCGGAGGTGTTCCGCAAAGCAATCACCCAATCTGCATTTGGTCTCCCCAATGTAGAGGCAACCGCTTCCCCTCCCTCCCAGAACCAGAACAGGGTTCCACTTGTCCTAAATTTAGTATACTTTATTCGCTGCTCACAATGCAGCAGTTGCAGTGAAGCTCAATGCAAACTTGAGGAACAGCACCTCGTCTTCCAATTAGGCACTCTACATCCTTCTAGACTCAACACAGAGTTAAACAAATTCAAAGCATGACTGCCTTTTAAAAATTTTTTATTTTATTTTTTAACCTGTCTTAACCTTTGTCAATTCTGATGAAAGGTCACAGACCTGAAACGTTAAGTCTGTTTCTTTCTCCACAGATGCTGTCAGACCTGCTGAGTGTTTCCAGCACTTTCTGTTTTTATTTATTTAGAGATACAGCACTGAAACAGGCCCTTCGGCCCACCACCATCTGTGCCGACCATCAACCACCCCTTTATACTAACCCTACACTAATCCCATATTCCTACCAAATCCCCACCTTCCCTATATTCCCCTACCACCTACCTATACTAGGGGCAATTTATAATGGCCAATTTACCTATCAACCTGCAAGTCTTTGGCTGTGGGAGGAAACCGGAGCACCCGGCAAAAACCCACGCGGTTCACAGGGAGAACTTGCAAACTCTGCACAGGCAGTACCCAGAATTGAACCCAGGTCGCTCGAGCTGTGAGGCTGCAGTGCTAACCACTGCGCCACTGATCCCTTTTATTATTCAAAATAGCTATAAGAGTATACCACATAGCAATTTCATAAATTCTGATTAAACAAACAGAGTAGTATTACCTGGCTGCTTTGAAACAATTCTCTTTATACAGAACAGGACTGTTGGAATAAACACAACTACAATCTTTGTGGGGTTGATATTTGTCTTTGCCACCTTGATGTTAAGCATTGTCTGCGCTTAGTACAGAGAGGAAATTAGGGTGGGGAAGATCGCATGCTTGGTACAGAACTGGTACCTTTTTTTTGCATTAAGTTCAATGAATGGACATTTCGGAGAGAGCTGCCCCACTAAATTCTCCTCTCTTTGATTGACCCTATGGTGCTTAATGCTCAGGCAGTGAAGACAAAAATCTAAACCCATGTTAAAATAACTATTCTCTGGCTCATGATAGTACAAATAGTCTGTCGAATTACTTCTGCCTCATTGAATAAGTATTTATCTTTTTCTTGAGTTATTCTTTTCTTATTTTCCACTGCCATTGTTCACCAATCATACTGCACTAAAATTTCTCCCTAATTTCAATTTTATTCCAAATTCAGGAGAAAAACACACTAAAATATAGAGGATATACTGCCAAGACAGTTTCTTATTCACCTTCCTATAAACCGCTAAGAATAAACATGTGCCCACTTTACTAATACTGACATTAATGTGTTTCTCAGTTTTGCCAACTGAGGTTCTTTATCATAAGAATCATAGAATCATTGAAAGATTACAGCATACCATTAGGCCCATTGAGCCCATGTTCAAGATCTCACAGCCAGAGGAAACATTTTCTCAACATCCACCCTGTCAAGCCACTTAAGAAATTTTTATGTTTCAATTAGATCACCTCTCATCCTTCTAAATCGTGGAGGTGATGGTATATCGGGGAAATGGTGGCGTAGTGGTATTGCCACTGGACTAGTAATCCAGAGCCCAGGCTAATGCTCTGAGGCTCTTGAATTGCACCACGGCAGATGATGAAATTTGAATTTTATAAATCTGGAATTAAAAGATAATTTAGTGGTGGCCATGAAACCATTGTCAATTGTTGTAAAAATCCATCTGGTTCACTAATGCCTTTAGGGAAGGAAATCTGCCGTCCTTACCTGGTCTGACTTACATGTGACTCCAGAGCCACAGCAATGTGGTTGACTCTTAAAAAAATGCTGTCTGAAATGGCCTAGCAAGCCACTCAGTTCAAGGGCAATTAGGGATGGCAATAAATGCTGGCCTAGCCAGTGATGCCCACATCCCACAAAAAAAAATCTAGGCTTTAGAGCAGCATTTTGGGTAAAAATAAGCAGAGGAACAATGAGAGTAAAAAAGGTAACAGGGCATTAATGACTAAGGTGATGTCAAGGAAAATTAGAAAAAGTCAAAGTTAAAGACACTGTGTGAATGTGAAGCATTTGTTACAAATCAGATGACTTAATAGCACAGATAGAAATTAATAGGTTTAATCTATTAGTCATTATGGAGATGTGGTTGCAAAGTGGCCAAAGTTAGGAACTAAATATTCCAGGATACTTAACTTTTGGAAGAGATAGACAAAATGGAAAAGGAGGAAGGGTAGGCCCTGATAATAAAGGATGGGATAAAGATAATTGAAAGGATTTTAGCTCAGAAAGTGAAGACGTGGATTCAGTTTGGGTGGAGCTAAGAAACAGCAAGGGGCAGAAAACATTGATGGGAGTTGTTTGTCAGTCCTCTAACAGTAGTTGTAGTGTAGGGCAGAGTATAAATCAGGAAATTAGAAGTACATGTAATAAGGGTAATACAGTAATCATGAGGGACTTTAATATTCACATAGAGTGGACAAACCAGATTTACAGTAATAGTGTAGAGGACGAGTTCATGGAACGTATACAAGTTAGCTTTCGAGTTCAGTATGTGGGGGACCAACGAGGGAACAGCCTATGTTGGATCTAGTATTGTGTAATGAGAAAGGGTTAATTAATAGTAATTAAGTAGCAAAGGGCCCTCTGGGGAAGAGTGACTGTAATACGATAGAATTTTATATTGAGTTTGAAAGTGATTTATTTAAGTCTGAAACTAGGACCTTAAATCTAAACAAAGCCAACTAAGTAGGTATGAGGGGTGAGTTTGCTAAGGTAGGTTGGAAAAATACATTAAAAGATATGACAGTAGACAAGCAATGGCTAGCATTTAAAGAATTCATACATAATTTCCAACAAATGGACGTTCCTTTAAGGCACAAAAACCCAACAGAAAAACTGGTCCAACTGTGGCTAACAACAGGAGTTAATAATAATATTCGATCAAAGGAGGAGGCTTATGATGTTGTCAAAAAAGCAGTAGGCCTGATGATTGGAGGGATTTTGGAATTCAGTAAAAGAGGACCAAGAAATTGATAAGGAAAGAGAAAAGAGAATATGAGAGTAGACTAGCATGGGGCATAAAAACAGATTGTAAATGTTTCTATAGGTATAGGAAGAAATTACTGAAAGTAAATGCGGGCCCATCAAATGTGGGTGTCAGCTATTTACAATCTATATTAATGACTTAGATAAGGGGACTGAGTGTAACGTATCCTAGTTTGCTGATGGTACAAAGTTAGGTGGGAAGTAAGCTGTGAGGAGGATGCAAAGAAGCTGCAAAGGGATATAGACAGGTTGGGTGAGGGGGCAAGAAAATGACTGATGGAATAAAATGCGGCGAAATGTGATGTTATCCACTTTGGTAGGAAAAATAAAAGAGAATATTTTTTGAATGGTAAGAGACTGGGAAATGTTTGTATTCAGAGGGACCTGGGTGTCCTTGTGCATGAATCACAGAAAGTTAACATACAGGTACAGCAAGCAATTAGGAAGGCAAGTGGCATGTTAGTTTTTGTTACAAAGCATTTTGGTGTATAAGAGTAACAAAATCCTTACTACAATTACACAGGGCATTGGTGAGGCCACACCTAGAGTACTGTGTGCTATTTTAGTCTCCTTACCTATGGAAGGACATACTTGCCCTGGAGGGAGCGTCAGGGTAACTCGTCCCCTCCCTAATGCCCCATAATGTCTGCAGCTTGGACTCCAGCTCAACAACTCTGCACCAAAGTTGTCTGGGATCGCAATGCTCTCCCCAAATTCCCACTTGTTGCAGTTATGGCACACCACCTGCCTTTCCATGTCTATCTAAACTTATTTATTTATTTGATTAGTTAGTTTCTTTTATAATTGTACTTACTGTTTTAGTTTTATTAATTAATTGGTTTATCTAGTTTAAATTAATAATATAGTAAAGTAATAGGAATTTACAGTTTCCTAGGTTAGAGACAAAAGAAAAACATTCATCAGCTAATGGAGCTAAAAAAAAAGCATCACCTCCTTTCTCCTCTGCACCGAATTTCCACTTGTACCAAATTCTTGACTTTAGCACTCTATTAATGAAGCATTCAGCTCTGTGATCACTTTGCACTCCCCATTCTTTAGCGTGATGGTATGCTTTGGCCTGATGCCCCTTCTCAAATCCCAGGTCACCCTCATCCTGCTATCTGGCATGAAGAGCAAGCTTTGATGGTGTCACCATGGACCTGTTGCTTTCAACCCCACACTCCCTCCCTCACACCAACCTTCCCCTTCTGATTTTCTGCTTTCAGGTACCCAAGAATTGTCGCCTACCCAGTCACAACATTATCCATGAGGAGGAGAGAAAACAACACCACACCACTGATGAAGAAGCACTGTCACTTGATTACGAACATTTGAATTAGGAACCTCGAGCTTGCTCCACCATTCAATAAGATCATGGCTGATCTGATTGTAACCTCAACTCTACATTCCCGCCTGCCCCCAATAACCTTTCACCCCCTTGCTCATCAAGAATCTATCTACCTCTGCCTTAAAAATATTCAAAGACTCTGCTTCCACTGCCTTTTGAGGAACAGAGTTCCAAAGACACTCATAGCCGCCAGCTTAGATACTGACACTGAACATATGTTAAAGGCTCGCATAGAGTTGTGATCAGAATGCTGATGAGGATGCACACTGAGATGCTGGGTGCATTGGTTGGCCTGCTAGACAGCCTCTTGTCACTGTCAAACACCATGGAGGAGTTCAGCTCCAACTTGGCAGAGGGCATCATGCAGAGCTTTCCCTCTCTGCAACCTCTGCTCCATCTCCCTGTCATGTTGCTGACCTGCAGCCCCATACCTTTGTGGGACAGGTCACCTATTCTTCTGCCCTCCCTGTGAGGATGCAGCAACACTCCCTGCCAAATCCAGGAACACACGACCACACCTACAAAAACACTCCAGAGTACTTCCAGACCCTTTGCAATAGCAGAAGTTCTCCAAACCTACAAGATGGGTGCCTGATCTTTTAAATAATGGTAGTGCAGACCACATCTTGCAAGTGAGCTTGATCTTTTGTGAGTGACAAGTGAATTTGCCCAATGGACCTGCGTGGTCCAAATTTGGTATATTAGTGTCGCATCAGCTGGTTGGGCTGTTTGACGTCACAATAGCACACATTCAGTTGGTTCTGGTGTTCACAGGGGATGCCTGCGTGAGCGCTCTTCTCAAGCCACCTCAACTATGGGGGAGAGCGAATTTTAGTAAAATAAGGCAGGATCTGGCCAAGGTAGACTGGAAAGAGTTACTTGTCGGGAAATCTACAGAAGAGTAGTGGGGGGGCATTCAAAAAGGAAATGGGGAGGGTACAGGCCCAACATGTTCCCTCTAGGGTAATAGGTAGGAGCAACAAGCCCAGAGAACCATGGTACGAGGAGAAGGAAAAGAGAGGCTTTTAGGAAATACAAGGAGAGCAAATCAATGGAAGCATTGTGGAGTACAGAAAGTGTAGAATGGAGCTTAAGAAAGCAATTAGGAGAGCAAAGATGGGATATGAGAAAGCTCTGGCTGGTAAAAGTAGGGACAATCCCAAGATATTCTATAAGTATATCAATGGGAAGAGGATACCCAGGGAAAGAGTAGGACCCATTAGGGACCAAGGGGGAAATTTGTGGGTGGAGCCAGAGGACATTGGTAGGGTGTTGAACGAATACTTCACATCTGTCTTCACCCAAGAGAAAGAGGATGTAGATATGGAATTTAGAGAGAGAGACTGTGATGTTCTTGAGCAAATTGTCATAGGAAGTGACAAGGTATTGGAGGTTTTGAAAGGCTTAAAAGTGGACAAATCTCCAGGTCCGGATGATTTGTGTCCCAGGATGCTGTGGGAAGCGAGGGTGGAGATTGCAGGGAGTCTGACCCTAATTTTTAATTCCTCTCTGGCCACGGGGGAGGTGCCAGAGGACTGGAGCTAATGTGGTCCCACTATTTAAGAAAGGTTGTACAGATAAGCCAGGGAACTACAGACCAGTGAGTCTCACGTCAGTGGTAGGGAAACTATTGGAGAAAATTCTGAAGGAGAGAATCTATCTCCACTTGGAGAGGCAAAATTTGATTAGGAATAGTCAGCATGGCTTTGTCAGAGGGAGGTCATGCCGAACAAATTTGATTGAATTTTTTGAGCATGTGACCAGGTGTGTAGATGAGGGTAGTGCAGTTGATGTAGTTTACATGGATTTCAGCAAAGCCTTTGACAAGGTCCCACATGGGAGACTTATCAAGAAAGTCACATGGGCGGCACAGTGGCGCAGTGGTTAGCACCGCAGCCTCACAATTCCAGGGACCCGGGTTCGATTCTGGGTACTGCCTGTGCGGAGTTTGCAAGTTCTCCCTGTGTCTGCGTGGGTTTTCGCTGGGTGCTCCGGTTTCCTCCCACAGCCAAAGACTTACAGGTGGTAGGTAAATTGGCCATTGTAAATTGCCCCTAGTGTAGGTAGGTGATAGGGAATATGGGATTACTGTAGGGTTAGTATAAATGGGTGGTTGTTGGTCGGCATAGGCCGAAGGGCCTGTTTCAGTGCTGTATCTCTAAAATAAAAAAAAGCAAATGCACATGGATACAAGGTAACTTGATAAGATGGATTCAAAATTGGCTTAGCTATAGGAGATAGAGAGTGATGACAGACGGCTATTTTAGTGACTGGAAGCCAGTGTCCAGTAGCGTACCACAGGGATGTGTGCTGGGTCCCCTAATGTTTGTCATTTATATAAATGACATAGATAACTATGTGGGGAGTAGGATCAGTAAGTTCACGGATGACACAAAGATTGTGTTGGAGGGGGTGCAGAGGCGATTCACCAGGATGTTGCCTGGGATGGAACACTTAAGCTATGAAGAGAGGTTGGATAGGCTTGGGTTGTTTTCACTGGAGCAGAGAAGACTGAGGGGCGACCTGATCGAGGTGTACAAGATTATGAGGGGCATGGACAAGGTGGATAGGGAGCAGCTGTTCCCCTTAGTTGAAGGGTCAGTTACGAGGGGTCACAAGTTTAAGGTGAGGGGCAGGAGGTTTAAGGGGGATTTGAGGAAGAACTTTTTTACCCAGAGGATGGTGACGGTCTGGAATGCCCTGTCTGGGAGGGTGGTCGAGGCAGGTTGCCTCACATCCTTTAAAAAGTACCTGGATGAGCACTTGACACGTCATACCATTCAAGGCTATGGGCCAAGTGCTGGCAAATGGGATTAGGTAGACAGGTCAGGTTTTTTAATGCATCGGTGCAGACTCGATGGGCCGAAGGGCCTCTTCTGCACTGTATTATTCTGTGATTCTGTGATTCTGGGAAGTGAGTGATAGGACAGCGCACGCCCCCAGGAAGGCTAGTGGCTTCAGTAACACCTCCTGCAGCTGCACTACTGATCCAAATTTCGTACCCATAGGCTTTTAGTTAGTTACTGAGACATAAATTATTGGCATGGCTATAGCAGCAGTTTACCCAGAAAATCCACCACTCCCCATTCCCTGTCCAGTTCACTTCACATGTTTATAGACAGAAAAGTTGAAATTGTGAGTAAGAGGCGCTGATTCTCTTTTTGGATGTTGTGCTGAAGGCTGTGAGATTTAGGGCTGGATTATGTTCTCATCCCAACGGCGGGTTTCGTGGTGGGGGTGGGGGGACAGAGAATTGTGGCAGAATCGCCGGGAATCCTGGTTCCAATTCTTCCAGGGGTGGAATAGGCCCATGACGAGCTTCCCGTCCAGAAGCCAAATAAGGGCCTCTTCCCACCACCGCTGGGATCTTACCAGTGGCATGCGGGGAGTGGGGGGTGGGGGGGGAAGCCTCTACCATGTGGGGAGGACACCTTGGAAAATGAGGCAGCCTCTCTGCAGGCTTGGGGAGAGAGGAGTCCCTCCTTCGTGGGAAATTTGTGGCCCATGGAGGACCCCCACTGCGGACAACTGTACCCCCTGGGACCCCCTCACCCTGGACCAAACACCCACACTCCACCCCACCTCACCGGGGACTCCACGTCACCTACCTCTTCTCGAGGGTTCCAGCGCTGGGCCTGGGTCTGAGGCTTTGGAGTACTGGCAGTGGCCACCGATCCCATTGGCACTGCCGATACTGCTGAGCTGCTGGCCCGCTGGTTGGCCAGCAGCTCTTGGAGGCAGGATCCCCCTCCCTATTACGTCTTTAAAGGGATGGGGATCATGCCTCCTTAAACCTTGACCCCAGAGGACCGGAGGATCGCTCCGGGGGTCTCAAAAAATACAGAGGTAGGGCTCCCCCCAACTTTTCGGCCTGGCAGTGGGAGCCCCACATCCTGCACAAAATCCAGCCCTTAGTTTGTAGCTGTTGAGAGCTGCTGGAGAACACCAGTAATTATGTCTCACTACAGTTTATATTTTAAAAATACAGAACTTCATGCATGTTGATGGTATTAAAGATAGAGTAATGAAAGACATTGAAGAATTATGAAAAGGTTAAAAAAAAAACACAAACAGAGCAAACAGTAACATTTTTTTCGTGGTAGTATTCACTTGTGTGGTAGAAATGGGAAGGTCACACTGTAGCGAGTGCAAAGAAAAATCACAAATGATACATAGTGAGGAAACAGCAGCAGAAGTCGGACAATGACGGCAACAATTTATAGTACATTTACCATACAAGACATCACAAGGTTTTTTATAAAAGGAATTTAAAAGAAAATCAATGTCAGGCCATTGGAGAGAGGTTGGAGGAGGTGACTGAAAGCTGGAAGGTGGGCTTTGAGGAAATGTTTTAAAAGGGCAAAGAAAGAAAGAGGCAGCAGGATTTTGAAAGGAAGTTCCAGAGTAAAATGCAAAGTGAACTGTCAACTTTGTTTGTGGCCTGAAGGGAAGGGAATGCATTGGAGATCAGTCAGAGTCAGAGAACCAAAGGGTGACTTAAAAAGCTCACTTAACACAATAAAAGTCAAGTTTTAACATGGATCATATTTCAACTGTTAGTTTTTTAATTGCAGAAGAAAGCATAATTCCCAGAAGCACTTGGTGATTCTGACTACATGATGTGAATACTATCAATTTTCAGTTTTATGCATTTATACCTCTGAAAACTACTCCAGTAGATTTTTTTGGCAACAATTGTCCTACGGTTTTTACATTTATGAAATTTCATATGTTAAGTTCCTTATTTTGAAACATAGGGTAGAATTTTAACTGCCAAGGGGAAGTGGGCATCCCCTGGGAGTGGGCATGGGGTTATTACGCTGAAAGTGACATGGGTTAGGAAACCAACATAATTCCCCCCACTTCCATATTTAACCTGGGCAGGTTTGCAGGCATGCGGGGAATCCCTGTGGAGCTGAGTAAGTAATTAAAATATTTAAAGAGGCAATTAACTGAGAATTTAAACCAACATTCTGGCTCTAACGTCAGTGCATGCATTTCCCAAGCTGAGTGGAAGTCGCCAGGGTCAATTGGGCAAGTGCACAGTGAAACTGACAGGCTGGGAAGCCTTCAAATGGTGAAACTGAATAGCTGTAGCCATGCCTATGAGAGAGGCTGCTGCTCACAACACATCTTCTGAGAGCCTGCCCTTACTTGCTTTACAGGTGAATTCCAATGTCATGGAATTCAGTTCACCTATTTTGGACTTCATTCACCTTGATTTGCACTTCCCTGTTGTCGGTCTTCACTGCAGCGTGGTAGTAGCTTAGGCAACTCTGCCTTGCACCTCTGATCAGGAACAAGGGGATGCAGTACCAACAACACCATCAGCACCATAAGTAGCAGCAGCAGCAGTTGCCTTCTCCTTAGTCACATGGCGCTCCACCGGACAGTGGGGTTGGGCACAGTCCAAAGCAGGCGAGACCCCTAACGCAGGTCTACAGGTAGAGGATCAGCTCTCTTGAAATGTGTGAGCACCAGTGTCTAATGAGGCTCAGGCTTTCATGGCAGGTTGTTACTGACATCTGAAGCCTCCAGGAACAAGACCATCCTTCCTAGGACCTGGTGAGCATGCATTGCCAGTGGCCATAAGGGTGGCTATCACTGGAGGGCAGCCTCCACTACCTTTGGTTCCCTGCCTCGCTCTGCAGAGGGGATGAGTGGAGCTGCAAGGTGAGTTGCCTGAGAAATGTTGTGCAGGACATACATACATACAAACATATGAATTAGGAGAAGGCCATTTGGCCCCTTGAGCATGCTGTGCCATTTGATAAGATCATGGCTGATCTGATTGTGGCCTTTCCTGTCTACCCACTATACCCTTTGACTGCCTTGTCAATCAAGAATATATCTAATTCAGTCTTAAAAATTTTCAATGACCCTGCCTCCACTGCTCCCTGAGGAAGAGAATTCCACAAACTAGTGACCTGACAGAAATAAATTCTTCTCATCTCCGTTTTAAATGGGAGACCCCTTATTTTAAAACTGCATCCCCTGGTTCTAGTCTTTCTCATAAGGGGAAACATCCTCTCAGCACCCACCCTGTCAAATCCTATCAAGATCTTATATGATTCAATAAGATCACCTCTCATTCTTCTAAACTCCACTGGATACACGCCCAACCTTTCCTCATAAGATAACCCCTTCATCCCAGGAATCAGTCGAGTGAACCTTTCCTGAACTGCTTCCAGTGCAATTATATCTTTTTAAGTAAGGAGACCAAAACTGTACACAGGACCCCAGATGTGGTCTCACCAACGCCCTGTACAACTGTAGCAAAACTTCAATAATATAAACAGAAAGTGCCATAAATACTCAGCAGGTCTAGCATCATCTGTGGAGAGAGAAACAGTGTTAACTTTTCAGGTCTGTAACCTCTCATCAGAATGGATGAAACTTCCTTACTTTTATATTCCATTCCCTTTGCAATAAACAACAACATTCCATTTGTCTTCCTAATCACTTGCTGTACCCGCATACTCACTTTTTGTGATTCATGTACCAGGGCACCCAGATCCCTCTGTACCACAGAGTTCTGCAATCTCTCCATTTAAATAATATTCTGCTTTTCTATTCTTTCTACCACAGCGGACAAGTTTCACATTTTCCCACATTATACTCCATCAGCCAAATTTTTGCCCACTCACTTAACCTATCTAAATCCCTATGCAGACTCCTTGGGCTGCATTTTAAGACTCTGCTGCCGAAGAAGGCAGTGGGCATAAAATAATGCAGCCCACGCACACGGGCACCATGTCACGGAGCTGCTGTGATTTGGCATTTCACAACATTCCTGCTCTTCCCCCCCCCAGAATTCCTAACTTGAAAATTTGATCTCCCAACCACCCCGGCAAAGTTCGGCACCTTTGTCCTGTACCCCTCCCCATCACCCCACCCTGAACAATCCGAAGCATTGTCACCCCGCTCCCCCACTCCCGCACAGAGTAAAAAACCCTCCTCTTTCCTCCCCACACGTTTCCCTGAACGGGGATTCGAAGGTGTGGCATTGTCGGCCACCCGAAT
This sequence comes from Heterodontus francisci, assembly GCF_036365525.1. Classification (NCBI taxonomy): domain Eukaryota; kingdom Metazoa; phylum Chordata; class Chondrichthyes; order Heterodontiformes; family Heterodontidae; genus Heterodontus; species Heterodontus francisci. The sequence continues at coordinate 67,701,953 of NC_090377.1, read as the reverse complement.
GAAGATTGTTGTGGCGATTAAGGAGGCGACAGGACCTTAATGAAATCAGGTATGTAAATTAATTTCCATATGGTGATCCTGTCGCTGAGCGGCGGGGTGGCCGCCACGAGGTCTCGCTGCCACTGCCGAAATTGGTACCCGGACTGCCGCTGCCGGGGTCAGTGGCGGGCCTCCACCATACTGATCTTCATTGCCACCCTGCCACCGTTCCCGATGGCGGAGAGGCTTTAAAATCCAGCCCCTTATATGCTCCTCACCTCCTACACCATGAACTCTTATTTTGTGTAGTAACCTTTGATGTGGCACCTTATCAAACGCCTTTTGGAAATCCAAGTACACAACATCTACAGGTTCCCCTTTATCCATTGCTTGTTACTTCCTCAAAGAACTTTAATAAATTAGTCAAAGATAATTTACCTTTCACAAAACCATGTTGACTTTACCTGATCATATTAAGATTTTTCTAAGTGCACTGCTATAACCTCCTTAATAATAATTTCTTGCATTTTCCCTATGACAGACGTTAGGGTAACTGGTTTGTAGTTTTCTGGTTTCTGTCTCCCTCCTTTCTTGGATAGAGGAGTTACATTTGCTATTTTCCAATCTGATGGGACCGTTCCAGAATCTAGGGAATTTTGGAAAATTACAACCAATGCATCTACTATCTCTGCAGCCACTTCTTTTAAGACCCTAGGATGAAGTCCATCAGGTCCTGAGGACTTGTCAGCCTTTAGTTCTAATAGTTTTCGCAGTACCCTTTCTCTGGTGATTGTAACTGTTTTAAGTTGCTCCCTCCCTTTCACCTCTTGATTTACAAGTATTTCTGGGGTGTTATTTTTATTTATTTTTTTATTTATTCATTTTATTTTTATTTAGAGATACAGCACTGAAACAGGCCCTTCGGCCCACCGAGTCTGTGCCGACCAACAACCACCCATTTATTCTAACCCTGCAGTAATCCCATATTCCCTACCACCTACCTACACTAGGGGCAATTTACAATGGCCAATTTACCTATCACCTGCAAGTTTTTGGCTGTGGGAGGAAACCGGAGAACCCAGTGAAAACCCACGCGGTCACAGGGAGAACTTGCAAACTCCGCACAGGCAGTACCCAGAATTGAACCCGGGTCCCTGGAGCTGTGAGGTTCCTACAGTGAAGACATGCAAAATATCTGTTCAATGGCTCTGCCATTTCCTTATTTCCCATTTTTAATTCCCCAGACTACTTTCCAGAGGACCCACACTCACTTTTGACAATGCTGGGAAAGTCAGTGTGGGGCTTGGCACCTGAAAGAGTTACGCCGCTCACTTTCCAGCCCTCCTGAGGTCCTTGATTCTCTTGGGGCACAGTCTCCAGGTTTGAGGGACCATACGCATGTTGCTCATTTCATTGGCCACTTACATCCACACCTGTTTGGTTTGACAGGCTGATCTCTATCTCCAGTCTGCAGGAAATAGCACTTTACTTCAGTCGCTCAGAATCCCCCCGAACGGGACCTGCAGCTAAGAGTCAGAAATCTGGTGGGGGAGGGATAGTCTTCCCAGGACACCTTTCCATTCCAGTTGAGGTTGAAGCCACAGGTAAAGTGCCACAATAAAGCCCGCTTCTCCAACAAACAGGTTCCAAACCCACAACCGGCCTCCTTGCTGCGTGCATGATTGCCTGTATAAAATTCCACCCACGGCATCGATTTGTCACATTTTTAAATGCCAAAGCAGTATGGAAAAAGATTCTATGTATCATACAACACTCAACCTCCTTTCCGGAGCCACAATCCTCTCATTTATTATTCAGCACGATTTTTCAAACTGCTGGTAGTACTGTATTGAAATGATCTACACTGCTAAAAATAGAAACCTCTTCCAGTAAGTATTGTGGGAAAAGATTTAAAACATAGTCCAGTACAGATGTAAATTTTGTCTTTGACAGGACATGAACACTTAGCTTTGCCAAAAAGCAATGGCAGGCTATGAAGACAATGCACCAATTAAATATTTAATGTTTAGCCTTGTCTGGATTTACCCAACTGAGGCAATGCACCAGTTGCCAACAGAAATAAAGCACTGGTATATACAGTAAGCTGGTGCTTTTTTAAAATGGTGCAGTAAAGCAACCTGATGTCAGTCATAAAGGTCAATGCTCATTGAGGACCCTGTTACTCAATCAGCCTTTTACAAATTAAAACAGCTCACAGTAATTTCAAAATGCAGTAGCTTAATATTCATAAGAACATAAGAAATAGGAGCAGGATTAGACCATACAGCCCATCGAGCCAGCTCTGCTGTTCATTAGGGGTAGGCAGTGGCATAGTGGTATTGTCACTGGACTAGTAACCCAGAGACCCAGAGTATTGCTCTGGGGACATGGGTTCAATTCCCAACACAGCAGAAGGTGGAATTTGAATTCAATTAATAAATCTGGAATCAAAAAAGCTAGTCTAATGATGGCCATGAAACCATTGATGATTGTTGTAAAAACCCATCTGGTTCACTAATGTCCTTAAGGGAAGGAAATCTGCTGTCCTTACCTGGTCTGGCCTACATGTGACTCCAGACCCACAGCAATGTGGTTGACTCTTACATGCCCTCTGAAATGGCCTAGCAAGCCACTCAGTTGTATCTAACCGCTACAAAGTCAACAAAAAGGAATGAAACCGGACGGACCACCCGGCACCGACCTAGGCACCGGCAACGGCAAACCCAGCCCCGTCGACCCTGCAAAGTTGGGACAGCTGTCCCACAGACTAGTCAAGCAACAGCCGAACATAGTCATACTCACGGAATCATACCTGACAATGTCCCAGACACTGCCATCACCATCCCCGGGTATGTCCTGTCCCACCAGCGGTGGTGGCACAGTGGTATACAGTAGGGAGGGAGTTGTCCTGGGAGTCCTCAACATAGACTCTGGACCCCATGAAGTCTCATAGCATCAGATCAAAGATGGACCAGGAAACCTCCTGCTGATTACCACCTACTGCCCTCCCTCAGCGGATGAGTCAGTACTCCTCCATGTTGAACAGCACTTGGAGGAAGCACTGCGGGTGGCGAGGGCACAGAATGTACTCTGGGTGGGGGACTTCAATGTCCATCACCAAGAGTGGCTCGGTAGCACCACTACCGACCGAGCTGGCCAAGTCCTAAAGGACATATCTGCTAGACTGGGTATGCAGCAGGTGGTGAGGGAACAAACAAGAGGGGAAAACATACTTGACCTTGTCCTCACCAATCTGCCTGCCGCAGATGCAGCTGTCCATGGCAGTATTGGTAGGAGTGACCACCGCACAGTCGTTGTGGAGACGAAGTCCCGCCTTCACACTGAGGATACCCTCCATCGTGTTGTGTGGCACTACCACCGTGCTAAATGGGATAGATTTTGAACAGATCTAGCAATGCAAAACTGGGCATCCATGAGGCGCTGTGGGCCATCAGCAGCAGCAGAATTGTACTCAACCACAATCTGTAACCTCATGGCCCGGCATATCCCCCACTCTACCATTACCATCAAGCCAGGAGACCAACCCTGGTTCAATGAAGAGGGCATACCAGGAGCAGCACCAGGCATACCTCAAAATGAGGTGTCAACCTGGTGAAGCGACAACACAGGACTATCTGCGTGCCAAACTGCATAAGCAGCATGCGATAGACAGAGCTAAGCGATCCCATAACCAACGGATCAGATCGAAGCTCAGCAGTCCTGTCACATCCAGTCGTGAATGGTGGTGGATAATTAAACAACTAACTGGAGGAGGTGGCTCCACAAATATCCCCATCCTCAATGATGGGGGAAGCCCAGCACATCACTGCAAAAGATAAGGCTGAAGCATTTGCAACAATCTTCAGCCAGAAGTGCCAAGTTGATGATCCATCTAGGCCTCCTCCTGAAGTCCCCAGCATCACAGATGCCAGACTTCAGCCAATTCGATTCACTCCGCGTGATATCAAGAAACGACTGAAGGCACTGGATACTGCAAAGGCTATGGGCCCTGACAATATTCCAGCAATAGTACTGAAGACCTGTGCTCCAGAACTTGCCATGCCCCGACCAAGCTGTTCCAGTAGAGCTACAACACTGGCATCTACCCTGCAATGTGTAAAATTGCCCAGGTATGTCCTGTACACAAAAAGCAGGACAAGTCAAACCCAGCCAATTACCGCCCCATCAGCCTACTCTCAATCATCAGTAAGGTGATGGAAGGTGTCATCAACAGTGCCATCAAGCAGCACTTGCTTAGCAATAAGCTGCTCAGTGACGCACAGTTTGGGTTCCGCCAGGGCCACTCAGCTCCTGACCTCATTACAGCCTTGGTTCAAACATGGACAAAAGAGCTGAACTCAAGAGGTGAGGTGAGAGTGACTGCCCTTGACATCAAGGCAGCCCTAGCAAAACTGAGGTCAATGGGAATCAGGGGGAAAACCCTTCGCTGGCTGGAGTTATACCGAACGCAAAAGAAGATGGTTGTGGCTGTTGGACGTCAATCATCTGAGCTCCAGACATCACTGCAGGAGTTCCTCAGGCTAGTGTCCTAGGCCCAACCATCGTCAGCGGTTTCATCAATGACCTTCCTTCAATCATAAGGTCAGAAGTGGGGATGTTTGCTGATGATTGCACAATGTTCAGCACCATTCGCGACTCCTCATATACTGAAGCAGTCCGTGTAGAAATGCAGCAAGACCTGGACAATATCCAGGCTTGGGCTGATAAGTGGCAAGTAACATTCGCGCCACACAAATGCCAGGCAATGACCATCTCCAACAAGAGAGAATCTAACCATCTCCCCTTGACATTCAATGGCATTATGATCGCTGAATCCCCCACTATCAACATCCTAGGGGCTACCATTGACCAGAAACTGAACTGAGTAGCCATATAAAACCGTGGCTACAAGAGCAGGTCAGAGGCTAAGAATCCTGAGGCGAGTAACTCACCTCCTAACTCCCCAAAGCCTGTCCACCATCTACAAGGCACAAGTCAGGAGTGTGATGGAATACGCTCCACTTGCCTGGATGGGTATAGCTCCAACAACACTCAAGAAGCTCGACACCATCCAGGACAAAGCAACCCGTTTGATTGGCACCCCATCTACAAACATTCACTCCCTCCACCACCGACGCACAGTGGCAGCAGTGTGTCCCATCTACAAGATGCACTGCAGCAACGCACCAAAGCTCCTTAGACAGCAGCTTCCAAACCCGTGACCTCTACCAACTAGAAGGACAAGGGCAGCAAATATATGGAACACCACCACCTGCAAGTTCCCCTCCAAGTCACACACCATCCTGACTTGGAACTATATCGCCGTTCCTTCACTGTCGCTGAGTCAAAATCTTGGAACTCCCTTCCTAACAGCACTGTGGGTGTACCTACCTCAAATGGACTGCAGCGGTTTAAGAAGGTAGCTCACCACCACCTTCTCAAGGGCAATTAGGGATGGGCAATAAATGCTGGCATAGCCAGTGAAGCCCAAATCCCATGAATGAATTTTTAAAAAAAGAAAAATATTATGATCATGGCTGATCTTGGGCTTCAACTCCACTTTCCCACCCGCTCCCCATATTCTTTAATTCCCTGAGCGACCAAAAATCTATCTATCTCAGCCTTGAATATATCTAATGATGCAGCATCCACAACCCTCTGGAGAATTCCAAAGATTTACAATCCTTTGAGTGAAGAAATTTCTCCTCATTTCAGTCCTAAATGATCGCCCCATGAAACTGTGCTTCCTTATTCTAGATTCCCCAACCAAGGAAACAACTTCTCAGTAGCTACCCTGCCATCCCCTTCATAATCTTGACTGTTTCAATGAGATCACCTCCCATTCTTCTAAACTCCAGAGAATATCGACCCAATTTACTCAACATCTCATCATAGGACAACCCTCTCATCTCAGGGACCAATCTAGTGAACCTTTGCTGTACTGCCTCCAATGCAGGTATATCCTTCCTTAAATATTAAGACCAAAATTGCACACAGTATTCCAGATGTGGTCTTACCAAAGCCCCATACAATTGTAGCAAGACATCTTTATACTTGAACTCCAATCCCCTTGTAATAAAAGCAAACATGCCATTTGCTTTCCTAATTGCTTGCTGTACCAGCATGCTTTTTGGTTCCTTGTACAAGTATACCCAATTCTCTCTGAACATCAACATTTACAAGTTTCATGCCTTTTCAGAAAGTATTCTGCTTTTTTATTCTTACGACCAAAGTGAATAACCTCAAATTTCCCCACATTAGTCTGTATCTGCTACTTGTTGTCCACTCATTTAACCTGTCTATATTCCTTTGCAGCCTCTTTCTGTCCTCCTCACAGTTTGCATTTCCGCCTAGCTTTGTATCATCAGAAAACATAGATACATTACTCTCTGTTTCTTTGTCTAAGTCATTAATATAGATTGTAAATAGCTGAGGCCCCAGCACTGATCCTTGCGGCACTCCACTAGTCACAGCTTGCCAACATGAAAATGCCCCATTTATCTCTACTCTCTGCTTCCTGTCCATTAACCAATCCTTTAGCCATGTTAATATATCACCGCAACTCCATGCGCCCTTATCTGATGTATTAACCTTTTGTGCGGAACCTTATTGAATGCCTTTTGGAAATCCAGGCATACTACATCTACTGGTTCCCCTTTATCTACCATACTAGTTTCATCCTCAAAAAACTAATGAATTTGTCAAACAAGATTTCCCTTTCATAAAATCATGTTGACTTGTTCTAATCATACTATGCTTTTCTAAGTGCATTGTTAAGACTTCCTTAATAATAGATTCCAACACTTTCCCGATGATTGATGTCAGACTAACTGGCCTGTCGTTCCCTGTTTTCTCTCTCCTTTTCTTGAATAGCAGTGTTACATTTGCTAACTTCCAATCTGCTGGGATCGTTCCAGAATCTAGCGAATTTTGGAAAATCATAGCCAGCACATCCGCTATCTCTCCAGCTATCACTTTTTTGAACCCTATAATGTAGGCCATTAGGTCCTGCAGATTTGGTGGATTTTACTCCCTTGAGTTTCGCTGCTGATTTTAATTACTTTAATTTTCTCACTCTTATTAGCCCCTAGGTTATCCTCTATTTCTGGTATGTAACTTGTGTCTTCTACTGTGAAGACAGACACAAAATATTTGTTCAATGTCTTTGCCGTTGCCTATAATAATTTCTCCTGCCTCTGCTTCTAAGGGACCAATGTTTACTTTAGCTACTCTCTTCCCTTTTATATGCTTGTAAAAGCTCTTACTAGTTGTTTTTATATTCCTGGCTAGTTTACTCATATTCTTTTTTTTCCCCTTTTTATCAACTTTTTGGTGCCCTTTTGCTGGTTTCTAAAACACTCCCAATCCTCAGACTTACTACTATTGTTTGCAACATTATTTGTTCATTCATTGATGTCATGTGCTTCTTAGAAGGTTGACTGCCATGGAGTTCCACCTCTATCTGTCCTGCGCTGCCCTTACACATTCCACATAGGTTGACTGCATCCTGTCCATTATATCCATCATCCATTTTCTCCTCTGCTTCCCTCACCTATGTTTTCCATCGAACTTTCATTTCAACAATTGTCTTTGTCCAAATTCTGCTCTAATGATGTGACCGAAATATTGTATCTTTCTCTCTTTGATGTTATGCACTAACTTCTTCTTTTCTCCAACCATTTCCAGCACTTCCTCATGAGTCTTTCTGTCTGTGTAGGATATGTGGAACATTATAAGCCTCTTCTTTTAATCCACTATCCTTAACTTCCTGAGTAAGCCACAGATGGATCTTTTTCACTGAGTTTTTGTTTTTCAATGGAATATATTTTTGTTGAACATTTGGAATTGTTTCTTTAATTATTGACTGGAAATACTATAGTTCGAGTACTTTAGATGGGTCAGTTTTTGTCCAGTGTGTGCAGGAGGGTTTTCTGACACAGTATGTAGACAGGCCAACCAGGGGCGATGCCACATTGGATTTGGTACTGGGTAATGAACCCGGCCAGGTGTTAGATTTAGATGTAGGTGAGCACTTTGGTGATAGTGATCACAATTCGGTTAGGTTTACCTTAGCGATGGGCAGGGACAGGTATATACCGCAGGGCAAGAATTATAGCTGGGGGAAAGGAAATTATGATGCGATTAGGCAAGATTTAGGATGCGTAGGATGGGGAAGGAAACTGCAGGGGATGGGAACAATCGAAATGTGGAGCTTATTCAAGGAGCAGCTACTGCGTGTCCTTGATAAGTATGTACCTGTCAGGCAGGGAGGAAGTTGTCGAGCGAGGGAGCCGTGGTTTACGAAAGAAGTTGAAGCGCTTGTCAAGAGGAAGAAGAAGGCTTATGTTAGGATGAGACGTGAAGGCTCAGTTAGGGCGCTTGAGAGTTACAAGCTAGCCAGGAAGGATCTAAAGGGAGAGCTAAGAAGAGCAAGGAGAGGACACGAGAAGTCATTGGCGGATAGGATCAGGGAAAACCCTAAGGCTTTCTATAGGTATATCAGGAATAAAAGAATGACTAGAGTTAGATTAGGGCCAATCAAGGATAGTAGTGGGAGGTTGTGTGTGGAATCAGAGGAGATAGGGGAAGCGTTAAATGAATATTTTTCGTCAGTATTTACAGTAGAGAAAGAAAATGTTGTCGAGGAGAATACTGAGATTCAGGCTACTAGGCTAGATGGGATTGAGGTTAACAAGGAGGAGGTGTTAGCAATTTTGGAAAGTGTGAAAATAGATAAGTCCCCTGGGCCAGATGGGATTTATCCTAGGATTCTCTGGGAAGCTAGGGAGGAGATTGCAGAGCCTTTGTCCTTGATCTTTATGTCGTCATTGTCGACAGGAATAGTGCCGGAAGACTGGAGGATAGCAAATGTTGTCCCCTTGTTCAAGAAGGGGAGTAGAGACAGCCCTGGTAATTATAGACCTGTGAGCCTTACTTCGGTTGTGGGTAAAATGTTGGAAAAGGTTATAAGAGACAGGATTTATAATCATCTTGAAAAGAATAAGTTCATTAGCGATAGTCAGCACGGTTTTGTGAAGGGTAGGTCGTGCCTCACAAACCTTATTGAGTTTTTCGAGAAGGTGACCAAACAGGTGGATGAGGGTAAAGCAGTGGATGTGGTGTATATGGATTTCAGTAAGGCGTTTGATAAGGTTCCCCATGGTAGGCTATTGCAGAAAATACGGAAGTATGGGGTTGAAGGCGATTTAGAGCTTTGGATCAGAAATTGGCTAGCTGAAAGAAGACAGAGGGTGGTGATTGATGGCAAATGTTCATCCTGGAGTTTAGTTACTAGTGGTGTACCGCAAGGATCTGTTTTGGGGCCACTGCTGTTTGTCATTATTATAAATGACCTGGGAGAGGGTGTAGAAGGGTGGGTTAGTAAATTTGCGGATGACACTAAGGTCGGTGGAGTTGTGGATAGTGCCGAAGGATGTTGTAGGGTACAGATGGACATAGATAGGCTGCAGAGCTGGGCTGAGAGATGGCAAATGGAGTTTAATGCGGAAAAGTGTGAGGTGATTCACTTTGGAAGGAGTAACAGGAATGCAGAGTACTGGGCTAATGGGAAGATTCTTGGTAGTGTAGATGAACAGAGAGATCTTGGTGTCCAGGTACATCAATCCCTGAAGGTTGCTACCCAGGTTAATAGGGCTGTTAAGAAATCATATGGTGTGTTAGCTTTTATTAGTAGGGGGATCGAGTTTTGGAGCCACGAGGTCATGCTGCAGCTGTACAAAACTCTGGTGAGACCGCACCTGGAGTATTGCGTGCAGTTCTGGTCACCGCATTATAGGAAGGATGTGGAAGCTTTGGAAAGGGTGCAGAGGAGATTTACTAGGATGTTGCCTGGTATGGAGGGAAGGTCTTACGAGGAAAGGCTGAGGGACTTGAGGTTGTTTTCGTTGGAGAGAAGGAGGAGGAGAGGTGACTTAATAGAGCCATATAAGATAATCAGAGGGTTAGATAGGGTGGATAGTGAGAGTCTTTTTCCTCGGATGGTGATGGCAAACACGAGGGGACATAGCTTTAAGTTGAGGGGTGATAGATATAGGACAGATGTTATAGGTCGTTTCTTTACTCAGAGAGTAGTAGGGGCGTGGAACGCCCTGCCTGCAACAGTAGTAGACTCGCCAACTTTAAGGGCATTTAAGTGGTCATTGGATAGACATATGGATGAAAATGGAATAGTGTAGGTCAGATGGTTTCACAGGTCGGCGCAACATCGAGGGCCGAAGGGCCTGTACTGCGCTGTAATATTCTAATTCTAATTCTAATTCTTATTTAATTTTGTGCTGAAAAGCTCAATGCAAATTCTCAGTAACACATTGTCCTATTTACATATTTCAAAGTGACACATCAAAAGCTATTGGTGGTAGATTGCCAGCCAGGACAGGAACCAGAATGTTCCTGGAATCTGTTGTTTTTATTGTATGCCTACAATACTGATACATTTCACTTTGTGACATCTTTTTTATGGACATGCCTACAGCTGGGACTGGGACTAACCATTTGTCACCTCTGCAGCTACAAGGTTTAGAACAGTTCAGATAATAACATTTTGTCAATATCAGCTATCTGAACTTTTTCTAATGTGCATATTTGTTAGCAGTCCCACTTAAAATAACAATTTAGATTGCACTTAATCATTATATCATTACACCTTAGCAGAATTTATTTGGTTTCTTTAAAAATTGAGATAGCTATCAAACAACAAGATCAATTCTAATGGCTCCTCCCGCTCCCCTCCCATTAAAAAAAAGTCCTTGCCAAATCTATAACACATATCTTTATACAATTCTATGTCAAATTATTCTTGGCAAGTCACTTACTGCCTGAGGGCCGAGGCAGAATTTCCATTCAGAGTGAAACCATTAACACCAATTCCTCTCAGCTGCTGCAGTAACTCAACATAAACATCCCTGAAGCTTTAATAATGTTTCACGACATAAAACATACACTGTTAAGAGACTCTGCAGAGAATGTACATTAAAACAATAATAACTTTGGCACCAATTTGTAGTTAATAATTGTATACTTACTTTTCAACATTACAATAAGGAAATGCTAAATTATTTAATCAATGAAGCAAGTATAACAATTTAGTAACAATGCTTTATACCAAGTTATATATTTTATATTTGTTCTTGGAATGTGGGCAAGGCTGTATCTATTGACCATTTCTGAAGACATTGAGGGATGAAACTGATCAACGGCATTAGCACAAAATGGGCTGATAGAGAATCTGCAGTATATTTCATATCATACCCGATTAATGGAAAAGAATATTGGCTGCTGATTCGCTATCAGCCCATTTTATGCTGCTGACACTGACCAGATGGAGCAAGGTGCAAAAGCAGGATTTAAAGGCTTGCATGCATCTTAAAGCTACATAACACCTGCTAAAGGCTCAAGACACTGAGATGCAAATTTCTCTGACAAAAATCTAGAATATCTGAATTTTCTGGGAGAAGCCAAAGAGGTGCCATTTAGGTTGGTGAAATAACATCAAATGCAGCAGCACATGTAATGTGGAAGGAAGTGGTCGCAAGTGTCATCTCCATAATTCTACAGACCCCGAAACAATGTAGGAAGAAGCTTGTTGTTGTTAATGATCTCACAAGGGCAGCAAAGGTAAGTGACATGCAACGGCATGCCATGCTTGGTTGGTGAGATACATTCACCTCCCTTTGCTCTGGCCTACATGTGACTTCAGTCCCACAATACTCCATATTGTGGGACTGAAGACACATGCAAGTCAGATCAGTCGGGTTATTACAAAATACAGCAGTTATCATGAATATTTTCTGGTGCTAGCCCAAAATTATCAAACGTTTTAAAATTCAATTTCATACCATGGTTCCAAGTACCATTACCGCTAGGCTACCCATATTATATTTTACAATGTGTGGGCAAAATTCATCAAACCATGGATATGTTTTCTGGTTCCCATGCTGATGGTGGAATTCTAAGTAATATTTGAAATACTTCAAAATCACAAGCAGCAGAGATGCCCAGGCTTTTGTCTTTGTGGACAGACATAGGTGTGTAACAGGGAGCCTTGCAGCCACACATAAAGTTTAAATCTAAGTTCCTATTAATTTCAATATATCTAACGTTACCAATACTAACAGGTCTTTGTGTTCTGATTGAGGCAGCAATGCTCAAGTCTCAGGCCCATGAAATTCAAACAGGGCAAACCATGAACAAGATATATATGCATCAATATGACTAATGTCAAAATTAGATTGCCAAGCCTGACAGACATTCCTGCTACAGAGATTGCGCAATTTCAGAAATAGGGTTATGGCAAGATCTCTAAGTTTACAAGATACAGGGTTAGAATGCAAGCCAAGCAGAAGCTCATTAGACCTCAATGTCAAGTCTAAAATTGCAACCTGCTTGATAGAAATAGGGCCTGAAATTCCTGGGTTCCCACACCACTGCCATAATTGTTGCAGGTCAGAAATTTTGTGCACAGAATGGCAAAGACTGTGGCCCCCATCAGAAGTCCTAGGATTAATTGCTTTGCATAATGCAGTATGGAACAGGGATACACATCCCATCAACAACTGATCAGATACAGCAGCTGGGGGTTTCCGGATGGAGCAAGGTGCAACAGCAGGAATTAAAGGCTTGCCTGCATTTCAAAGCTACATTGATAGGAGTCGAAACAACATCTGCTAAAGGTTCAAGACACTGAGGTGCAAATTTCTCTGACAGCAATCTAGAATATGTGAGTTTCCTGGAAGACGCCAAAGGAGGGTTGCAATTTAAGTTGGTGAAAGCATCAAATACAACAACACACGTAGGGCTTGAAGATGTAGCTATCTTCCCGGGGGAAGTTTATGTCAGCCTTCCCGCCTAGAGGCCAATTGAGGCACTTAAGTGACCTATTAATGGCCAATTAAGGGCCTCTTCCCGCTGCCGCTGGGATCTTACCAATGGCGGGGGACAGGGGGGCACCTCCGCCACACGGGAAGGTCACCTTGTAACACGACACGACCTCCCTGCAGGATTGGAGGGGGATTTCCCTCCTCCTTGGGCAATTTGTGGCCCACGGAGGACACCAACCAGGAAACAATTCACCACCTGGGACCCCCCCTGCACTGCAAAACCACCCCCCAGCCCCTCCTCGCCAGGGCCTTCCGGACTGGCCTCAGTGAACTTGCCTCACCTACCTCTTGTCAGGGGTTCCAGCACCGGCCCTCTTATTGGCCGGCAGCTCATGGAGGCAGGATCTCTGTCTTTAAAGGGATGGGGGATCCCAACTCCTGAAACTTGGATTTAAGACGACCAGAGGATTGCTTCAGGGGAGCGCGAAAAGGCGGAGACGGGTTCCCCCCACCTTTTGGGCCCAGCGGCAGGATCCCTGCCTTCAGCACAAAGTCCAGCCCATAATGTGGAAGAAGGTGGTAGCAAGTGCCATCTCCATAATTATACAGACCTCACAATAATGTAGGAAGAAACTTGTTGTTACATGTATTATACGGTAAGAGCTGATTATATTGTAATATTGTATTCTTTGTTGGGAAGTGTGATGAATAAAAGGGGGAGACAACATGACTAATTAAGTAGCACCTCTGTGAGTTATTTTCAGTCTAAACACCACAGAAAGATGACGACGAGGAAGGGAAGGATTTTTGTTTGCACCTCATTTAATAAAGGACAGAAGAAATTGTGACACTTTGGAACCCCTGATGTTAAATCTGAGGATGTTTGAGCAGTTCAGAAAGTGCTCCATGTGCGTATGGTGTGTTTCTACACAGCTCCGAGTCAGCGTATGGTACGTAGGGTGGAGGCTATCGCAATTTTTTGCACCACAGGAGATATGAACTGTGAACAGATGCAAATTTAAACTGAGTGGTGTATGTAGTTGCATGAAAAAAACTTATTTGGCGTCAATGGGGAATTCAACCCTTCCAAAGGGAACTGGAGTAATTATAAATGAAGGTGTAACATTTGGATGATAGCAAATAAAATAGACCATGACGACAAAATTAATGTATTCCTCACTATGATGCTTTTAATGTAGTGTCTAACCAGAGTTGGCCGACAGGCTCCTGTACTATGAGATACATCAAAATAAATGAGATTTTGGACTCCTATTTTAGCACGGCTAAGAATGAAATCGCTCTGAGAGTTGCATTCCGTCAAAGGAAACAGTTGCCAAGTGAGTCTATAGTGAATTACATTCTTGAGTTAAAGAAATTCGACTGTCATTATGGGTATGGCACAAACTTAGAGATAAACCTTAGAGACAATTTCGTAGGAAACTTGAAATCCAGGCCAAGCTGTTGAGTAAGGGAAATAAGCTGATGTGGAGGGTGGTCTGAGATGAGGTCATGGCAATGGAAATGGTAGAAACAGGTAGTGGCAAATTGCAAGGGAGTTCTTTTTCCAAGCCGGCAGGTGAAGTTCACAGGATTTCAATGGGATCAAGGCCACGGCAGACAAGTCCACACTCTCAGAATCAGAAGTTCAGATGTTACTGTTACCATTTCCAGTCAAAGTGCTATGCCTGTTGGTCATATGTGTCAAGAGGAACATACCTGAGTCACCAAATAGATGAAGATATCCACCCAACGCAGGAGAAGCTTGAGGGGATTTTGAAAGCAAAGAGATTAGAGAACAATGAAGAACTTAGAACATTTATAAGAATTGTTGTGTATTATTCTAAGTTCATCCCCAGCTTAGCTAACACATTCATCCCACTGTCTGAACTGCTCAAAAATGGAATTGCTCAGAAGTTATCTGCAGAGTGCCAAAAAGCATTTGAAGAAATGAAGAAAGTACTGACTAGAGGTGCTATTTTAGGCCCACTATGATTCCAAGAAACAACAGGTTTTAGCATGTGATGCCTCATCATAAGGGTTAGGTGTGGTGTTATCTCACATAATGGAAGATGACTTGGAGAGGCCTGTAACATATGCTTCACATACGTTAACAAAGTCAGAGAAAATTACTCACAAGTTGAGAAAGAGGCATTAGCCATCACATATTGTGTTCCACAAGTACCTGAATGATAGAAAATTCACTTTGTTAACTGACCACCAAGGCCCTTATGATCATATTTAGTTCAAAGAAGCAGGTACCATCCCTGGCGGCAGCACATCTTCAGAGGTGGGCATTGATTTTGATGGCCCATCAGTACAATATTAAATATTGTAAGTCAGCAGATCGTGCTCATGTGGATGTTCTGTCAAAATTTCCCATGAAGCCTGATTCATTCTTAGCCACTGAGTTACTTGTGAATTACTTTACATATACAAATAACATGCCAGTGTCTGCCAGAGAAGTTAGTGAAGAAGCTCGCAGGGATGTGGTGCTCAATACAGTGCTCAATTATGTCATGAATTGCTGGCCTAAACAGTATAATGATGAGACACAACACGAGTATTGCAAACGTAGAAATTAACTGAATGTAGATCAAGGTTGTCTCCTTTGGGGCTTAAGAGCCATTATTCCACCAAGATTTGGAGAGAGATTGTTAGAGAAACAACGTCAAGAGCACGCAGGGATAGCCCTTTCAAAGCTGTAGCAAGAAGCTATTTTTGGTATCCAAAAGGTGGACAGAGATATTGAAGAATTGGTGAAAAGTTGTGAAGTGTGTCTCAGAATGAGAAATGATCTCCCCAAAGTTTATTTCATTTAATCGTCAAACACAAGGAAATTATGGGAATGATTACATGCTAATTTCTTTGAAGTGGAAGGAAAAGATTACTTTATTTTGGTAGATAGCTATAGCAAGTGGATAAATGTTGAGTTTATACCCAATATCAACACAAGTGCCCCAACTATTAAGGTTTGGAGAAGTTGCTTTGCAATTTATGGGTTGCCAGAGATGTTAATGCCAGACAATGGCCTATAGTTTATGTCAGAAGAGTTCAGAATATTTCTGAGTTAGAACGGAGTCAAACACACTCTGGTACCACCATATCATCCAGCATCAAATGGTACTGCAGAAAGGAGTGTGCAGATTGTGAAGCGGTCTTTGCAAAAGTATTTACTAGGTGACAAGCTAGGCAGTGATTCTCATGTTTCCCTTCGACATAGACTAGACAATTTTCTGTTCTCTTACAGAATAACCCCAGTTTCTAACAGATTGCTCACCTTATGAGTTAGTGTCTAAACATGCTCCTAGGACAAGGTTTAGTTTGCTTTAAGCCTGACCTCAATAGCAAAAAGAGAAGCAGGACAAAATGAAGATTAGTCATGATATACCATGCATGAAACTTTAAAAGTTCAGTGCTGGTCAGAAGGTCATGGTGAAAAAGCACCAAGGTGGTTAGGAGAAGTAAGTAAGTGTTTGGAGTT
Source organism: Heterodontus francisci (assembly GCF_036365525.1). Lineage (NCBI taxonomy): Eukaryota > Metazoa > Chordata > Chondrichthyes > Heterodontiformes > Heterodontidae > Heterodontus > Heterodontus francisci. The sequence continues at coordinate 67,685,657 of NC_090377.1, read as the reverse complement.
GTTGTAAAGAGACTAGATGCATTCATGTATCTAGTGAAGATTAGAGAGAGAATCGGTCAGTGTCATGTAGATCTTCTGTTTAAACGGGGAGATCTGATAAAAGGAGAGCATAGTAACACTCCTATAGTCCAAATTCCTCCTACAGTCCAAAGTGGAAGTGAGGAAGAAACAGAACGTCACAAAGAAACTGAAAGTTTGCCAGTATCACAGAATCTACCATTAGAGCAAAGTGAGCCAGGGGCTTTGATTAAGACTAATCAGTCAATGTCACAGTCCCAACCATTAAGTGGAGTTGGTAGTCAAAGTCAAAGTTGAGGTTTGACACAGTCTGAGATGTTGAGATGCAGAATCAAGCTCATGGAAATGGAAGTGGGAGAAGATACCCACACAGAGAAAGAAGCCAGATAAGTTAATTGAGAGTATGTAGGAAGAAGCAAGAGGTTAAAGAGGAATTGAGAAATCAGAAGTATAAGCCTACTTCCCATTCCAAGAGAGGTTAAGTATTATTATTATTTTTTATTATTTGTTTTTGTCGACTAAAAGGTCATTACAATAAATGGTATGTTGAAATACTTAAAATAGTGTGTATGCAACTGGTACGCAAAACACAAGATACATATACATATTGCAGTGTTATTTCAGGATAGACATTGTTCTTTTCATTATTTCTTGTCAAATGATGATTTTTGTTATATACATACTGGTGTTGAGGCAAAAGAATTTTTTTTACATGTAATTTACTCTGGTTGTACCAGTCATATATGTATTGCTTGTGATTACGGGATAAACAAAAGTGCAACCCAACATGTTAAACTGCAAGTATTGTTGAGATTGGTTGAGTCATTTTGTATTGTGAAGTAATCAATTTTTTTAAGTAGGGAGTGAGTGTAGTATATGGTAAGAGCTGATCATACTGCCCTCTCTGTTGGGAGGAATGATGAATAAGCAGAGAGAGACATGGCCAATTAAGTTGAGTATCTATCTGCATGAGTTATTTTCAGTCCAAACACCACATTAATGATCTCACAAGGGCAACAAGGGTAAGTGACACGCAATGATTGGTTGGTGAGATACTCAGACAACATTCACTATGCCCTAACTTTCAGTCATTGTCCACGAGCTTTCACCATTTATTTATATCAAATCTGTACACTTTGACAGTCTGTTCATTTTAAAAGTCTCTGCTTCTTAACTCTACCATAGTGACAATAAATATATTTAAAAGCTATGTTCAAGGTACCATGGTTTGGTAGTTTGTTTTAATCCTGGCTCATTAATAGGACATGGATTGGTAGACATGTCACTGGTAGCTGAGATTATTCCTACTTGTTTCCAGATAGCCCTGCAAGCAAATGCCCCAGTTGGTGGGATGGGCCTGGCTGGTTAACAGAGGGAAGCTTATCAGTGCTCTTTGTTGGTGGGCTAATTGGCTTTGACTGTTTAAGCCACAGCAGTACTCCCTACGCATACAGAGATACAGCGGGCACTGCATGTTGGGCAAGCAGAGACTACTTGTGCAGATTTCACAGTAGCTTGGTTTGCAGACTCTTAAGTGGATGGGTCTCTGCATGCCACCTAGCTAGTCAAAAACATATTTATTGACAAAGGATATTATTTGCTAGTTGCTATTTCATTCTGTGCTTCAATCAGTCAATTTGAAAAGAAATTGGAAACATCCCAATTTGTGCAGTTAAACGAGCTTATATCTAAACCTCAGCAAATTGCATTGATATAAGCAATACATTTGTCTGTCATCATCCATTGCACCTATTTATATAGAACAAGGACACTAGTATTTTACAATCAATCCAGTTGAAATGCAGGTCATTGTTTGAGTACACACTGGTGCCAGGGATCTTTACCTGATGCCTGTGCATATCGGACATTTATAGCTTTAATTTCCCAAGCTCACTTCAAGTAAACATTTCAGATTACTGGTTTATGTTAATTCTTGCACAGTGTTCCCACCCACATATCCACCACCCACCTTTCATTCGTATTGTTGTAAAGCTTGTCATGTTAGTTTCCCTGAGAAAATAATTAATGCTTGTTGGTAAGAAAGAAATATTTCCATTTTGTGGTGGTATATGTAACCTTCAATAGATCTTAACAGACTTGTATTAGTTTTTAAGGTTCCCAGCCTTTCAAATACTGTAAAGTTGTTTATGTTTCTTTTTGGCCTGGACAATGCTAGCTGTGAAAGCATTACAGTGCACAAAAGTACAGGATGTTCCACTGATGTTATGAAGATCTGAGCCAAGCTGACACTATCACAGGCCACATTGTAACAGTGATGATTTCACTCAGGATCATCGATGGTTATTATTGCAATTTAATTGTTACTGTGTAAAGTACATCTTAGAATGAAAACCAACAATTCACTTCTTCTGATCACATGGGGCCTTAACACACCATGGCCAGAATTTCAGGCATGAGCCTGCCTCCTCCGAGCCTGGAAGCCATGACCATATTTAATGGTCCTCAAGCAATTAACTGCCTGCAGTTGTAGCTTTCGCCCTTCTGAGGCAGAATGTCCCGCCTCCAAGAGCTGCTGGCCAATCAGAGGGTCGGCAGCTCTCCAGTCCCAGCAGTGTCACTGGGATTGCAGCAGTCTCCAGATCCAGTCAGTGATGGAGGCCAGAGAAGAACGTACGGGGGGTTGGGCCTTGCCTGGGCCAATCGGCCAGGCCCTGGCAAAGGTGGGTGTCAATCACAAGGGTGGGGGCTGTTCCAGTGGAGCAGACTGTGCCACTGGGAGGCCTCCCGTGGGGCACAGGGTGCCTGATTAAGGGGGCCACCCCCCAGCCCAGAAGAAGGCTGCCAGGTTTAATTGAGCGGCTTCCCCAGGTAGCGAAGTGCCCATCCGCTGCTGGTAAAATACCAGCGGGGGCAGGTAGGTGACGAGCACTGCACCCCTGGATTCTACCCAATTTTACACACCCCCCCACCTCTCAGCCCACTCCTGAGGAGGCATAAAATCCCAGCCCCTGTTACAGATCGCAGTACTTTTTCAAGTTAACGTCTCCCCTTCTTTTATTGATTATCCTGAGCCTTTTACCAACTGCGGGCAAATGGATAACTTGTTTTTAGGCTTTCATTCTTAAGCTGTTTGCCAGGCAAAATGTAAGAATGAGTCTGTGATAACTTTCCCTCCTGTGGTAAATGCATTATATTACTTCATTACCTCATAACAGCTGCATGGCTAAGATAGGCAACTCAGTGGTGTTGGTACTAAAAGCATAAACCTATACTTATTAGTGTATGGTTCCACATCCTGGAGTTCCAACACACTCAAAGCAACACTGCCCTTGTACGAGTTTTTATATGTTGTTAAATTCAGGACTAATAGGCCACAGGCCAAGTAAGTTTCATGGTATGCTCACTACAGCAAAGCATAGCAAACTTACAAACTATAATGAAGATGCAACAACTAAAGTTAAGAGTACACATGGTTTTGTGAAAACAAAATTGTGTTTGACTAATTTATTAGAGTTTTTTGAGGAAGTAATAAGCAATGTGGATAAAAAGGAACCTGTAGATGTGGTGTACTTGGACTTCCAAAAAGCATTCGATAAGGTGTCACATCAAAGGTTGCTACACAAAATAAGCGTTCATGGTTCATGGGAACATAATTAGCATGGATAGAGGATTGGTTAGCTAACAGGAAGCAGAGAGTAGGGATAGATGGGTAATTTTCGGGTTGGCTGGATGTGACTAGTGGAGTGCCACAGGGATCAGTGGTGGGGCCTCAGCTATAAACAATCTACATCAATGACTTGGATGAAGGGACCGAATGTATGGTTGCTAAATTTGCAGATGGCACAAAAATAGGTAGGAAGGCAAGTTGTCAAGAGGACATAAAGAGTCTACAAAGGAATATAAATAGGTTAAGTGAGTGGGCACAATTTGACTGATGGAGTATAATGTGGGAAAGTGTGAATCTGTCCACTTTGGCAGGAAGAATAGAAAAGCAGAATATTATTCAAATATGAGAGACTGCAGAACTCTGCGGTGCAGAGGGATCTGGGTGTCCTGGTACATGAATCACAAAAAGTTAGTATACAGGTACAGCAAGTGATTAGGAAGGCAAATGGAATGTTGGTGTTTATTGCAAAGGGAATAGAATATAACAGTAGGGAATTTTTATTATAGATGCCTTGGTGAGACCACATCTGGAGTATTGTATACAATTTTGGTCTCCTTACTTAAGAAAGGATAAAATTGCAATTGAAGCAGTTCAGAGAAGGTTCACTCGACTCTTTTCTGGGATGAAGGGGTTATCTTATGAGGAAAGGTTGAACAGGTTGGACCTAGACCCACTGGAGTTTAGAAGAATGAGAGGTGATATTACTGAAACATATAAAATGCTAAGGGGACTTGACAGGTTGGATGCTGGAAGGTGGTTTCCACTTATGGGCCAGATTAGAACTCGGGGACACAGTTTAAAAATAAGGGGTCTTCCATTTAAGACAGAGATGAGGAGAATTTTTTTCTCTCAGAGGGTTTTTAGTCTGTGGAAGTTGCTTCCTCAGAGAGCAGTGATGGCTAGGTCACAATGACACAAGAAATAGGAGCAGGAGTAGACCATATGGCCCGTTGATCCTGCTCTGCCATTCAACACGATTGTGGCAAGTCTGAGGTTTCAACTCCACTTTCCCGCCCGCTCACCATATCCTTTGATTCCCAGAGAGACCAAAAATCTGTCTATCCCGGACTTAAATGTCACTGAATATACTCAAGGCTGAGTTATATAGATTATTGATAGACAAGGGAGTGAAGTGTTATGGGGGGGCAGACAGGAAAGTGGAGCAGAGGCCACATTCAGATCAGCCATGATTTTATCAAATGCCAGAGCAGGCTCGAGGGGCCAAATGGCCTACTCCTGCTCCTAATTCGTATGATCATATGTTCTGTCATCTCGTGCAATTTAAGCATATTTCCTATACACGGTAGTTCTTTTTTTTTTAGAACATTACAGCGCAGTACAGGCCCTTCGGCCCTCGATGTTGCGCCGACCTGTGAAACCATCTGACCTACACTATTCCATTTTCATCCATGTGTCTATCCAATGTCCACTTAAATGCCCTTAAAGTTGGCGAATCTACTACTGCTGCAGGCAGGGCGTTCCACGCCCTTACTACTCTCTGAGTAAAGAAACTACCTCTCACATCTGTCCTATATCTATCACCCCTCAACTTGAAGCTATGTCCCCTCGTGTTTGCCATCACCATCCGAGGAAAAAGACGCTCACTATCCACCCTATCTAACCCTCTGATTATCTTATATGTCTCTATTAAGTCACCTCTCCTCCTCCTTCTCTCCAACGAAAACAACCTCAAGTCCCTCAGCCTTTCCTCGTAAGACCTTCCCTCCATACCAGGCAACATCCTAGTAAATCTCCTCTGCACCCTTTCCATAGCTTCCACATCCTTCCTATAATGCGGTGACCAGAACTGCACGCAATACTCCAGGTGCAGTCTCACCAGAGTTTTGTACAGCTGCAGCATGACCTCGTGGCTCCGAAACTCGACCCCCCTACTAATAAAAGCTAACACACCATATGCCTTCTTAACAGCCCTATTAACCTGGTTAGCAACCTTCAGGGATTTATGCACCTGGACACCAAGATCTCTCTGTTCATCTACACTACCAAGAATCTTCCCATTAGCCCAGTATTCTGCATTCCTGTTACTCCTTCCAAAGTGAATCACCTCACACTTTTCCACATTAAACTCCATTTGCCATCTCTCAGCCCAGCTCTGCAGCCTATCTATGTCTCTCTGTACCCTACAACATCCTTCGGCACTATCCACAACTCCACCGACCTTAGTGTCATCTGCAAATTTACTAACCCACCCTTCTACACCCTCTTCCAGGTCATTTATAAAAATGACAAACAGCAGTGGCCCCAAAACAGATCCTTGCGGTACACCACTAGTAACTAAACTCCAGGATGAACATTTGCCATCAACCACCACCCTCTGTCTTCTTTCAGCTAGCCAATTTCTGATCCAAAGCTCTAAATCGCCTTCAACCCCATACTTCCGTATTTTCTGCAATAGCCTACCGTGGGGAACCTTATCAAACGCCTTACTGAAATCCATATACACCACATCCACTGCTTTACCCTCATCCACCTGTTTGGTCACCTTCTCGAAAAACTCAATAAGGTTTGTGAGGCACGACCTACCCGTCACAAAACCGTGCTGACTATCTCTAATGTACTTATTCTTTTCAAGATGATTATAAATCCTGTCTCTTATAACCTTTTCCAACATTTTACCCACAACCGAAGTCAGGCTCACAGGTCTATAATTACCAGGGCTGTCTCTACTCCCCTTCTTGAACAAGGGGACAACATTTGCTATCCTCCAGTCTTCCGGCACTATACCTGTCGACAATGACGACATAAAGATCAAGGACAAAGGCTCTGCAATCTCCTCCCTAGCTTCCCAGAGAATCCTAGGATAAATCCCATCTGGCCCAGGGGACTTATCTATTTTCACACTTTCCAAAATTGCTAACACCTCCTCCTTGTGAACCTCAATCCCATCTAGCCTCGTAGCCTGAATCTCAGTATTCTCAACAACATTTTCTTTCTCTACTGTAAATACTGACGCAAAATATTCATTTAACACTTCCCCTATCTCCTCTAATTCCACACACAACTTCCCACTACTATCCTTGATTGGCCCTAATCTAACTCTAGTCATTCTTTTATTCCTGATATACCTATAGAAAGCCTTAGGGTTTTCCCTGATCCGATCCACCAATGACTTCTCGTGTCCTCTCCTTGCTCTTCTTAGCTCTCCCTTTAGATCCTTCCTGGCTAGCTTGTAGCTCTCAAGCGCCCTAACTGAGCCTTCACATCTCATCCTAACATAAGCCTTCTTCTTCCTCTTGACAAGCGCTTCAACTTCTTTAGTAAACCACGGCTCCCTCGCACGACAACTTCCTCCCTGCCTCACAGGTACATACTTATCAAGGACACGCAGTAGCTGCTCCTTGAATAAGCTCCACATTTCGATTGTTCCCATCCCCTGCAGTTTCCTTCCCCATCCTACGCATCCTAAATCTTGCCTAATCGCATCATAATTTCCTTTCCCCCAGTTATAATTCTTGCCCTGCGGTATATACCTGTCCCTGCCCATCGCTAAGGTAAACCTAACCGAATTGTGATCACTATCACCAAAGTGCTCACCTAAATCTAAATCTAACACCTGGCCGGGTTCATTTCCCAGTACCAAATCCAATGTGGCATCGCCCCTCGTTGGCCTGTCTACATACTGTGTCAGAAAACCCTCCTGCACACACTGGACAAAAACTGACCCATCTAAAGTACTCGAACTATAGTATTTCCAGTCGATATTTAGAAAGTTAAAGTCCCCCATAACAACTACCCTGTTACTCTCACCCCTGTCGAGAATCATCTTCGCTATCCTTTCCTCTACATCTCTGGAACTATTCGGAGGTCTATAAAAGACTCCCAACAGGGTAACCTCACCTCTCCTGTTTCTAACCTCAGCCCATACTACCTCAGTAGACGAGTCCTCAAACGTCCTTTCTGTCGCTGTAATACTCTCCTTGATTAACAATGCCACACCCCCCCCCTCTTTTACCATCTTCTCTGTTCTTACTGAAACATCTAAATCCCGGAATCTGCAACATCCATTCCTGCCCCTGCTCTACCCATGTCTCCGAAATGGCCACTACATCGAGATCCCAGGTACCAACCCATGCTGCATGCTCACCCACCTTATTCCGGATGCTCCTGGCGTTGAAATAGACACACTTTAAACCAGGTTCTTGCTTGCCAGTGCCCTCTTGCGTCCTTGTAACCATATCCCTGACCTCACTACTCTCAACATCCTGTACACTGGCACTACAATTTAGGTTCCCATTCCCCTGCTGAATTAGTTTAAACCCCCCCGAAGAGCACTAGCAAACCTCCCCCCCAGGATATTGGTACCCCTCTGGTTCAGATGAAGACCATCCTGTTTGTAGAGGTCCCACCTACCCCAGAAAGAGCCCCAATTATCCAGGAAACCAAAACCCTCCCTCCTGCACCATCCCTGTAGCCACGTGTTCAACTCCTCTCACAGCTTTTCAATGAATTGTATATATCGTGAAATTACTGTTTGCAGCATTAGTGTGTGAACATTTCTCTGTACAATATTTTAACGGAATTTTTAGCCCAGAAGTATTAATAAATGAATTAACATCTGTTAAAACAGTACACAGACAAATGTCCAGCAAACACAGTAAGTATTCATATGTTAATATTACAAACAGCAATTTCTTTGTTAATGTATATCTTATTGTTGTGGTTGAAAGGCAATTGTGATAAAAAGAGTATTTTTTTCATCAGTGATTATTGACAATGCAGCCGGCAGCTGACGTCACCAGACTGCGCCAATCTGCACACATGCGCGGATTGGCTCCTACTCTCTGCGCATGCGCTGCGTTCCATATTGCCAGGACTGGTTGGCGCATGCACAGATGATGTCATCGCATAACGTGAGCAGAGAGCGGGGAAAGAGCGGTGAAAGAGCGGAAGCGGGGAAAGAGCAGGGGTGGGGGGAGCAGGAAGGGGGGTGGGGGGAGTGGGAAGAGAGTGGGTTCCCCCCCGCCCCCCCCCAGCCCGCTCGCTCACCTCCCCCTGCTCGCTCACTCCCTCCGCCCCTCCCCCCGGCCATTGTGTGCTGCCATGTGTTTAGGTTGCCTTCCGGTGATTATTTGAGCAGCGCCATCTTTAGTCCTGGCAGCTGCCTGACGTCGCAGACTGTGACGTTTTAGTGGCACAGGCTGGATTTGCGCATGTGCCAGTGCAGCACCACCTAGTGGTTGCGTTGTCAGCAAACGCAGCCTTTTTTCATAGTTTGTGGATTTTCTTTCTCTCTTGTGCTTCTTAGCTTAAAAATGGATTCTTTGAGATACCACCATCAAAATGACTTCTGCAACTGCACACTGGGAGAAAGGCTTCTATTTGTTTGGCTGTGCATGAAGTAAATGTAAAAAAAAGTCAAGTCAAAACAGTTAAGTACTAATATACATTAGTTTGGGAAAACAGTGACCAAGGGCTAGAAATAATTAGCATTCATTTCCAGGCTATTAATTTCTGATATAATCTAATCAGGATAGCGTTGACACAGGAAGCCCTTGGAAAACAAAAGTGGGCATCATATGTATTTGTGTAATGGAATTTATGCCAATTGGTTAAGTAAAGTGTGATTGTCTTGCAGACTGACTTTTCAAAGGCAGGACTGTATTTCAGTAGATTTTATGGAGATAAAACACACATTACTCATTAATTATGATTTTGACCTAGCCGCAGTAGATGTGTAAGCCAAACATAACTGATATCCACATAATTCTGAGAAAGAGTGGAACAGGTAAGAGTTAGGTTGGGATGTTGTAGCCTCCTGGCTATGATACTTGACTAATAACCCTGAAGTTGTGTGTACAAATCCCACTATGGAAAGAATAAAATTGATTTCAATAAATCACCAGAAAAATTGGCAAAACAAGATGTTAGATTGCTTTAAAACCCAACTGGTTTACTACTTCAGGAAAAGGAATCTGCCATCCCTACTTGGTCTAGCCTGCACATAACTCCAGTGCCACTTTATTAGCTGGATTTTTACTTACCTGACCCGCCAAGAGCAGTGTTAAAAAACTGCAGAGACACCTGGAAGCTGTTTTAACTGCACAGCATGTGTCTGACATTGATCAGTTTCCCGTCCAGAAGCCAACCTGATTTACAGGCTTGTGGAAACTGGTCAGTGGAGGACGCAAGACAAGATGGGAGGGGAGGTATTGATCAGAGGGAGTGGGAGGGTGGAGGGTATTTGATCCCGGGTTGGCAAGGAGAAAGGAAAGGTGCTTGATTGGGTCGTGAAGTGGGGGGTGGGGGGGTGGATCAATCCCAGTGGGGGAGGGAGGGTTGATCCTGGGGTTTGGAGGGGGAGGAGGGAAGGCCTCGATTGGGGAGGTCAAGAGGAATTGGAGGTTGGAGGCTTTGGACCAGACGCCTGAGGGTGGTGGAGGGAGGTCTGAGGCCTGGGCAGGAGGTCAGAGGCATGGGGAGGGAGATCGGAGGGCTGGAGATGGGGGAGGGGGGGTGTGGGGTGGGGAGGTGGTGGGAGGTTTGGAGTGGAGTGGTCAGAGGCCTATATGGAGGGAATTGGAGGGAGGCTGGAAGCGTCATGGAGAAGGTTGGAGAGGCTGCTCAATCGCTGGGGCTGTCCAGTCAGGCACACTGGATCCGATAGGTAGGTGTAAAGGTGCTCACCTCCTGGATCCAGAAAGCCCTTACCTGGATGGAGCTGCCAGGTTCCCCAAGTCCCGAGAGTCCAGAAAACCAGCTGGTCACAATTAACGTTGGCAAGTAGCATAACAATGAAGCTCACCACCTCATTATCATATTTAAAGTGCCAACCCGCCTCCTTGGAGTCAAAAACAAAACAGAGGTGTAAGACCAACATGAAAGAAAAGTGAGGGCATGAAAGACATTGGCAAGGAAGGACAAATAAAATTGTGCAATGTGCAAGGAATGAACAGGATAAGTATTGTCAGATCAATCAGAGGAAAATCCAGAAAGTGACAGATGTAAAAAGAAAACATGAGAATAATCTAGTGGAAAATATAAAAGGACAAGCAGGAGCATTCTTTAAGTACATCAGTAGGAAGGGAAGGGGTGCAAAGGGACACACGACTATTTTTGAAAAGCAGTGGGTGATGATGTCTGAGGACAGGGAAGTGATGGAATTACCAAAATCATTATTTTGTGACTATGTTTACGACAGAAATGAGAGAGGTGCCCGAGCTGAGATGGGAGTAGAATAGAGGGCTAAGCAAAAATCCTTAGTATCACAAGGGAACACATAGTAGAAAGATTTATAAAGCGTAATGTAAATAAAAGCTTATGAATTTGCCAATTTCCATCCAAAGATGCTGATGGAGTTTGCTGAGGAGTTTGCAGGTCATCAAGACATTTCAAAGCTCACTGGAAACAGATAAAATCCCAACGAAATTGAAAGTAGCAAATGTGACCTCCATCTTCAAAAAAAAGAGACCAGGGATGAACTTTCAGATTGTAGATCTGTCAGCCTTATCCTGATTGTAAGGGAAAGTATTTGACATTTTGATGAGGGATAGCGTAATGAGAGGGTCTGATTAAAAAGAAAGGATGGATTTAGTAGGGCCATTGTCATGTCTGGATCTCTTTGAGGAAGTTTCAGATCTGATGGATAAGAATGAAGCAGTCAATGTTACCAACATAGATTTCAGGAAGGTATTAAACATTGGTGCCCATCGAATAGGCAAAATATTAGGCTGCATTGATGCAGTAGATTCCCAATGAGTCAATGTTGAGGCTGCTGCTGTTTATAATTTTGGAAATGACTTAGAGGAAGGAATATTCTCCAAGCTGTTCAAGTTTGCAAATTACACCAAATTGGGTGCAGTGGCCAATAATGTTAATCAATGTCTGATAATTGAAAGGGGCAAGCAAGGTCATTGGGTAGAGGGGTGACAGATGGGGGTTCAATATCGGTAAGTTTGAAGTTATGAGATTAATTAAAAGTCAAAATGTGGAGTCAACATGTTAATTGTTAACTTACTTGCAGCAACAGAGCCTGAAAGAGATCAGGAGCTTTGGGTGTTTCAGTTATTAGAAGTGTCCATTCAATGTTCAGGTGATTATAATCAGAAACAACATGTCAGCGTCTATAGCTAGGAGTGTGACTTCTAAATGTGAGGATGCAATGTTTAAGTTGTATTTGACTTAAAGAAGGAGATGCAAAGTTAGACAGGGACAGGAAAACAAATGCATTTGCAGACTATTTTTTAAATACAAATGTAATGTGTCAAGAGTGCGGGAATCACGTGTTAAATATTACAGTAACCTGCAAGATTTCTTTTTGAAATTTGCATCAATGTTTGGTCAAAGTTGTTTGCTCCAAGACAACTTGTGCTCTCCATTGTTACTAAGCTGTGTAGGTGGAATTAATTAGGATTGTCATAAAGCTTCAGTGAAAGAGTGTAGATTTGGCAGGTATTCCAGATAACAGCTTCAATCTCTATCTGCCATATTTGTACTTGAACGTCTGAAGTATAGCCGTGCCAGTGCCTACATCAAATAGCTTAGCTGACAAAAAGTAAAAAACACCTGATCCACAAAACACACTACAACTCCTTTCATAGTCACCATGGAAACAAGCTACACACAAGTAGAATATAATAGCAGAGTTATGAACACATCAAGAGCTTCAGATGTCCCTGCCATTTAAAGTAGCAAGTCACATGGCAGCGGTTAGTTCCACTTGTTTTGCAATGTAGTCTTTTTTATTATTATCTCTATACGATGAGTCACAGGTCTGCACTAAACCCCCAACCCGGAATATTTGGTTATGCAAAATGTTGAGAACTAAATCTCTTCCACTGTCAACCATTTGTTGCTTTAGAATACTATGTGCAAGATCGTCATTGTAACTTATTCTATCAGTATTGTCCTTATCAAAATTCATGATTGAAACCAGGCTATAGTAATAACAATTAATGCTTACGCTACACAGCTGTATTAAACTTTTTTTTGTTTTGGAAGTTGTCTACCATCTAAATTAAATTGTCCACCATGGCCTAGTGCACTGATGTATCAAAAGATGCGAGCTGATTCATGCTGTAATCCGTCATGCATTTGGGATGGATCCAGAGGACCAGCCAGAAGCCTCATCCCACATGAACTCCATCCCAAAGAAATGTTACAATTTTGACACTGGTTCTGCAGGTTTATACCACTATACCCTCAATGTAAACGAGCAAACAGATCAGTACCAGTATAAATGCCTGAGTATATAATCACAGAATGATAAAATGATATGCAGTATGTTTGGAAGTGGGGGTTTCAGGTTGTTGCTGTTGGAGCTCCTGAGTACTGAGGAACCCATCCTGCACTCTCAGGAACCACCCCACCCTGGACGTTCCTTGGGATTAATCTCCCCAACCTTCCCTCCATTCCACTCACCTCTTCCATTCTCAATTCCTCGTACAATTACCATACACCTGTACCTCCAACTACAACTCTCCAGTATTCAGGATCAGAAACTCCTCACTTCCATCTATCTCAGCACATCCATGCAACATCTACACATATCTCACATTCCAATTTACTTTGAATGCACGAAGAGCATAAAACCAGGAAATTTGAGGTTGGAGCACCACTGACCCCTGTTATGCAAATGGTTGGGCTGGGGACTCAGCAGATAGAATCCTAGAATGGTTACAGCACAGAAGGAGGCCGTTTGGCCTGTCAGGCCGGTACCGCTCTCTGCAAGAGCAATTTAGCTAGTCTCACTCCTCCATCCGATCCCTGTGAACCTGCATTTATTTTCCTTCAGGTGCTTATCCAATTCCATTTCAAAAGCCATTACTGAATCTGCCTCCAGCTCACCCTCAGGCAGTGCTTTCCAGATTGTAACCATTCGCTGCATAATAATGTTTTTTCTCATGTCGCCTTTGGTTCCTTTGTCAACCACATTAAATCCAAATTTTCTAGTTCTCGACCCTTCCGCCAATGAGAACAGTTTCTCTCTATCTACTCTGTCTAGACCTCTCATGATTTTGAATACCTCTATCAAATCTCCTCTCAACCTTATCTTCTTTAAGGAGAACAACCCCAGATTCTCCAGTCTATCCACATAACTGAAGTCCCTCATCCCTGAAACCATTTTCAGAAATCTTTTCTGCAGCCTCGCCAAAGCCTTTACATCCTTCCTAAAGTGCAGCGCCCAGAATTGAACACAGTACTCAGATGAGGCTGCACCATTGTTTTATAAAGCTTCATCCTAACTTCCTTACTTTTGTACTCTATGCCTCTATTTATAAAGCCCAGGATCCCATATGCCTTTTTAACCGTTTTATCAATCTGCCCTGCCACCTTCAATGATTTGTGCACCTATACCCACCAATCTCTCTGCTCCTGCAACACTCTGACAATTGTGCCCTTTATTTTCTATTGTCTCTCTTCATTCTTCTTTCAAAATGTATCATTTCACACTTCTTTGCATTAAGTTTCATCTGCCACCTGTTTGCCCATTCCACCAGCTTGTTTATGTCCTCTTGAAGTCTATCACCATCCTCAGCACAATCCACTGTACTTCCAAGCTTTGTGTCATCTGCAAATTTTGATATTGTGCCCTGTACACCCAAGCGTAGGTCATTAATACATATCAAGAAAAGCAGTGGCCCTAACACCGACCGCTGAGGAACCCCACGATATACCTTCCTCTAGTCTGAAAACAACAGTTAACCATTCTCTGTTTCCTATCACTCAGCCAATTCCGTATCCATACTGCCACTGTCTTTTATTCCAGGGACTTCAACTTTGCTGGCTAGCCTATTACTTGGCACTTTATCAAACACCTTTAGGAAGTACATGTACACCAGAGCAACCACATTACCCTTATTAATACCCTCTGTTGCCTCATCAAAACACTCAACCAAGTTAGTTGAACATGATTTGCCTTTAATAGATCCATGCTGGCTTTCCTTAATTAACCCACATTTGTCCAAGTGACTGTTAATTGTGTGCCGAATTATTGTTACTAAAAGCTTTCACACCACTGAGGATAAACTGACTGGCCTGCACTTGCTGGATTTGCTGGGCGGCACAGTGGCGCAGTGGTTAGCACTGCAGCCTCACAGCACCAGCGACCCGGGTTCAATTCTGGGTACTGCCTGTGCGGAGTTTGCAAGTTCTCTCTGTGTCTGCGTGGGTTTCCTCCGGGTGCTCCGGTTTCCTCCCACAGCCAAAAGACTTGCAGGTTGATAGGTAAATTGGCCATTATAAATTGCCCCTAGTATAGGTAGGTGGTAGGGGAATATAGGGACAGGTGAGGATGTGGTCGGAATATGGGATTAGTGTAGGATTAGTATAAAATGGGTGGTTAATGGTCAGCACAGACTCGGTGGGCCGAAGGGCCTGTTTCAGTGCTGTATCTCTAAATCTAAATCATTACACCATTTCTTGTACAAGGGTGTAAGATTTGCAATTCTCCAGTCCTCTGGCACCACCCCTGTAGCTAAGGAGAATTGGAAGCAATGTTCCCTCTAAGCTGTGCAGCCAAGGCTGCACACAAGTTGGGTTCTTTAAGTTACCACAAGTGCAGGGCTCACGCACTTAAACAAAGCAGCCACACAATACAAAACAAAAATTAATGTGTAGCTTGATTGGAAGATTACGGCCAGTACCTCCGCAATTTCCACCCTTATTTCCCACAGTGACTAGGATGCACGCATACGCTCCTGGTGACTTATTAACTGCAGATACAGCCAGCCTTTCTAATTCCACCACTTAATGAATTTCTAACTCATCCAGTATCCTAACTACCTCCTCTTTCACTATGACTAGGGCAGCATCATCTTCCTTGGTAAAGACAAATACAAAGTACTCATTCAGTACCTAAGCCATGCCCTCTGCCTCCATGCGTAGATCTTCCTTTTGGTCCCTAATCGGCACCACCCCTCCTCTTAGTACACTTTTAATATTTATTTGTTTATGGAAGAATTCTGTATTCTCTTTTATGTTAGCTGCCAGCATCTTCTCATACACTCTCTTTGCCCCAGTCATTTCCTTTTTCACTTCCTCTCTGAACTTTCTACATTCAGCCTGGTTCTCACTTATATTGTCATGTGAAGTGCAGAATGACATCAGGAAACTCAAGGGGAATCATGTTGGTGTGGAAAACCTTCCCTGTCAGCATTCTGTAGAGATTGTTCCCTCCGCGACACCCTGGTCCACTCCTCCATTAACTCCGACACCTTCCCATGGCACCATCCCATGCAATCACAGGAGATGTAATGCCTGCCCTTTTATCTCCTCTCTTCTCACTATCCAAGGCTCCAAACACTCCTTTCAGGTGAAGCAGCAATTTACTTGTACTTAGTTCAATTTAGTACACTGTATTCGCTGCTCACAATGCGGTCTCCTCTACATTGGGGAGACCAAACGCAGATTGGGTGACAGCTTTGCTGAACACCTCCGTTCAGTCCGAAAGTATGACCCTGAGCTTCCGGTTGCTTGCCATTTCAACCTTCCCCCATGCTCTCATGCCAACATTTCTATCTTTGGCTTGCTCCAGTGTTCCAGTGAATATCAACACAAACTCGAGGAGCAGCACCTGATCTTTCAATTAGGCACTCTACAGCCTTGCTCTGATAACTTCAGAGCATGACTGGCCTTTTTTAAAATATATTTTATTTTTTAACCATGTTCCTGCTTTTCATGTAGTCCAAGCTGCTCATTATTCTGCTATTAACAGTCTCTCTGGACTAACGCTTTGTCTTTCTCCACAAGCATTAACACATGCTTTGCCTTTACCCCAGGACAGCTTTGATATTTAATCTTTCCTGCCCTATCAAACACCTTCCCCATTCTTCTCTACCCCACCCCCTCCACTTCACTTGCTTAAAACCTAATTCTTTTCTAACCTTTGCCAGTTCTGTAGAAAGGTCACAGACCTGAAATGTTAACTTTGCTCCACAGATGCTGCCAGACCTGCTGAGTATTTCCAACACGTTTTGTTTTTGTTTCAGTTTTCTGACATCTGCAGTATTTGCTTTTATGCTAAAAAAGCTAACTTTGACGTTAGGACCTCTATCTCTCATCTTTGATGAGACAAAACCTCCTCCAATTTAAGATTATAATTCAAAGTCTTCAGCTTCTGCCACCTCCACACTCAACTATTCTCTGCTGAAAACAGAGACATTTTGTGTAAGCTTTTCATCTTGCAGTCATCAGAACAATTCGCAAAAGAATTGTCCTGATGAGTGCAAGATGAAAAGCTTTGACAAAATGTCTCTGTTTTCAGCAATACTCAAGTTCTGTACTGCCAAATGACTATTCTCTCTTTATTGGCCTCCCATCCTTTACCCTCCATAAACTTTAGCTTGTTCAAAACAGCCTTTTGATGGTGGGCTTGGAAGCAGGGACCAACTTCAGAACAGTTTCCCGTCACATTCCTGCTGCCATAGGAACCAGGTTGGCTGCCTGCTCCATGGAAGCGGACAGCTAATTCTGCTGGTTAAGGCCTCAATTAGGGGTGATTTTGCAGCCTCGCCAGCATTTTGCTGCTTGTGGAGTGGCCTCCTGCCGTATGGAGAAGCGACCAGCTCAGTAGAAGCAGCATCTCTGCAGTAGGCCGGGTAGCCATTGGAGCTGGAGGCTCACTGCCCCGTGACAGGACTGCAAGTAGGAAAGGCAAGAATCATGGTCAATCGTGATCGAGTGGAGGGGTTTCTCCTCCACCCCGATGGATCTGCCGGCCTAGATTTTGTTTATTCATTCACTACTGTACAGGCCAGCGCTGGTGCCTCGATGTTGAAGCATCTTCGCAGTCCCCAACTTGCTTCAGCTGCGCCCACCTCTCCCGGTGGGGCTGCTGAGGCTCCAGAGCTGCCGGCCCTCTGATTAGATCAGCAGCATCAGGAGCCCACCTGCCGTCCTTAATAGGACAGCAAGCTCGGAGGCAGCCACTTAGGAGGCCACCTCCTGGAAGATTGCTGAGCTGGTCCTGCTGTCGGCAAGTGCAGGCTCGGAATACCCATTTGGCCCTGACATGGGGTCCCGTAGACCACAGGAAAATTTAGCCCTAAGTCCCACTTACCTCTCAGTGGTTATGAGTATCACAAAGCATTTGATTCATACTTCTTCTCTTCATGTACAAGTCCTTCAATATCTCTGCAATCTCCTCTGCTCTACATCTTCTCCCATACAGAATGTTCTGCTGAATCCAATCTTCTGTGCATTCCCTTTCCTTCAGGCACAATTGATGCCAGTTTTCAGTGCTTTGGCCCTGACCTTTGGAACTCCTTTTCCTAAACAGCTCTATCTCTTGTTCCTTCTTTATAAACCTCCTCAAAACACATCTCTGACCAAGCTTAGTCAGCCCTCCTAGCCTCTACCCTCTACTTCCAAACTTGGTGTCATTTCTTACATTAAAGATGCTATATAAATGCAAGTTGCTGTTTTTTCAACCTTTTATATATGTAGGCATTTAATACAGTGATAGAAAATTTATCAGCCAGCTTGCTTTGTACTTTGTATAAATCAAGGAGTGGAGCTAAGCTTTTTCCATCTGGTATCCAAGGCAATGTAAGAAAGCATTGTTGGCTACCAGTATTGATGAGCAAATGGAAAGCACTGGTTTTGGATTCACTGAAATATGTTATTTATTTAACAATTGCTTGAGTGCCCAATGTTTATACTTTAAGTTGAAATGGCAGGTTGAATTAATTGTAACTCATTGACAAATGTGATTCCTTTAGTTTGGGTAAAACCATTTTCGATCAGTCAGAATTCTACTTTACAATATTCAAAATTCCAAAATCTAGATCTGCAATATTGCACAACATTTAAAATAGATTTGTGCTCTTAGTGCTGAAAAGTTCTTTCAATACCCAAAGGGTTAATTGTCACCACTAAACCCCATTAAGCACTATCTGAATCAACACTACACAACAGGAAGAGGATTTTTTTTATTCATTCATGGGATGTGGGCATTGCCGGCAATTCATTGCCCATCCTTAATTGTCCTTGAGAAGGTGGTGGTGAGCCGCCTTCTTGAACCACTGCAGTCCATGTGATGTAGGTACACCCACAGTGCTGTTAGGAAGGGAGTTCCAGGTTTTTGACCCAATGACAGTGAAGGAATGGCTTTTTGTTCCAAGCCAGGTTGGTGTGTGACTTGGTGAGGGTGTTCCCGTGCGTCTGCTGCTCTTGTTCTTCTAGGTGATAAAGGTTGTGGATTTGGAAGTGCTGTCAAAGTACCCTTGGTGAAATGCAGCTGTACATCTTGTAGATGGTACACACTGCTGCCACTGTGTGTCGGTGGTGAAGGGAGTGAATGGGTTGCCAATCAAGTGGGCTGCTTTGTCCTAGATTGTGCCAAGCTTCTTGGTGTTGTTGAAGTCGCACTCATCCAGACAAGTGGACAGTATTCAATCACACTCCTGACCTGTGCCTTGTAGATGGTGGACAGGTTTTGGGGAACAGGAGGTGAGTTAATTGCCACAGAATTCCCAGCCACTGACCTGCTCTTGTAGCCATAGTATTTATATGGCTGGTCCAGTTAAGTTTCTGGTCAATGGTAACCCCCAGGCTGGTGGGAGACTCAGCAATGGTAATACCGTTGAACATCAAGGCATGATGGTTAGATGGTCTCCTCTTGGAGATGGTTGTGCCTGGCACTTGTGTGGCATGAATGTTACTTGCTACCTATCAGCCCAAGTTTGAATGTTGTCCAGGTCTTGCTGCATGTGGGAACAGACTGCTTCAGTATCTGAGGAGTTGCAAATGGTACTGAACATTGTGCAATCATCAGCAAACATCCCCATTTCTGACCGTACGATGGAGGGCAGGGATGTCCTAAGGCTGAGATGATTGTCCTCCAACAAGCACAACTATCTTCCTTTGTACTAAGTATGACTCCAACCAGTGAAGAGTTTTCCCCGATTCCCATTGACTCCAATTTTGCTGGGGCTCCTTGATGCCACACTTCGTCAAATGCTGCCTTGATGCAGTCACTCTCACCATACCTCTGGAATTAAGCTCTTTTGTCCATGTTTGCACCAAGGCTGTAATGAAGTCTGGAGCCGATTGGCCCTGGCAGAACTCAAACTGACCATCGGTGAGCAGGTTGTTGCTGAGTAAGTGTCACTTGATAGCACTGTCAACAACATCTTCCATCACTTTGCTGATGATTGAAAGCAGACTGATGGGGCAATAATTGACCAGATTGGATTTGACCTGTTTTTTGTGGACAGACATACCTGGACAATTTTTCACATTGTCAGGTAGGTGTCTGTGTTGTAGCTGTACTGGAACAGCTGGGCACGGCTAGTTCTGGAGCACAAGTCCTCAGTACAATAGCTGGGATGTTATCAGAGCCCATGGCCTTTGCTGTTTCCAGTGCCTTAAACTGTTTCTTGACATCACGTAGGAGTAAATCATATTGACTGAAGATCGATATTGTGATGCTGGGGACCTCAGGAGGAGGCAGAGATGGATCATCCACTCACCACTTCTGGTTGAAGATGGTTGCAAATGCTTCAGCCTCATCTTTTGCACTGACATGCTGAGGACACTCATCATTGAGGATGGGGATGTTTGAGGATGGGGACAGTTGTTTAACTGTCCACCACCATTCACGACTGGATGTGGCAGGACAGTAAAGCTTAGATCTGATCCGTTTGTCATGGAATCGCTTTGCTCTGTCTATTGCATGCTGCTTCTGCTGTTTAACATGTTTGTAGTCCTGTGCTGTAGCTTCACCAAGTTGGCACCTCATTTTTAGGTCTCCCTGGTGTTGCTCCTGGCATGCTCTCCTGCACTCCTGATTGAACCAGTGTTGATCTCCTGGCTTGAAGATAATGGTAGAGTGAGGGATATGCTGGGCCATGAGGTTACAGATTGTGGCTGAATACATTTCTGCTGCTGTTGATGGCCCACAGCACCTCATAGATGCCCAGTTTTGAGCTGCCAGATCTGTTCTGAATCTATCCTACAAGGACTGTGTGGTTATCACTCCTACCAATACCGTCATGGACAGATGCATCTGACACAAGTAGGTTGCTAAGGACGAAGTCAAGCAGGTTTTTCCCTCGTTGATTCTTTTGCAACCTGCCACAGGCCCAGTCTGCCAGATATGTCCTTCAGGACTCAGCCAGTTCAGTCAGTAGTGGTGCTACCGAGCCACTCTTTGGTGATGGACATTGAAGTCCCCCACCCTGAGTACAAATGTGCCATTGTTACCATCACTGCTTCTTCCAAATGGTGTTCAACATGGAGAAATGATTCATCAGCTGAGGGAGGGTGGTCGGTGGCAATTAGCAGGGGGTTTCCTTGCCCATGTTTGACCTGATATCATGAGACTTCATGGGGCCTAGATTCAATGTTGAGGACTCGCAGGACCACTCCCTCCTGTCTGTATATCACGGTGCTGCCACTTCTGATAGTGATGGAGGAGTCTAGGGCATTGCTCTCAGCTATGCTTCTGTGAGTATGACTGGGTCAGGCTGTCGCTTGACTAGTATGTGAGACAGCTCTCCCAATTATGGTACAATTTCCCAGATGTTAATGAGAAGGAATTTGAAGGGTTGAATGTGCTGGGTGTGTCTTGGATGTTTCCGGTGTCTAGCTCGATGCCGGGTTGTCCATCCGATTTTATTCTTTGATTTTTCTGTCGCAGTTTGATACGACTAAGTGGCTTGCTAGGCCATTTCAGAGGGCAGTTACGAGTCAACCACACTGCTATGGGTCTGGAATCACATGTAGGCCAGACCAGGTAAGGACGGCAGATTTCCTTCCCTAAAGGGCATTAGTGAATCAGATGGGTTTTTCTGACAATCCGGTAGGTTCACGGTTATCATTACTGATACTAGCTTTTAATTCCAGATTTTATTAACTATTGAATTTAAATTCCTCCAGCTGCGCCATGGTGGGATCTGAACTCACATTCCGGAGGATTAGTACAGGCCTATGAATTACTAGTCCAGTAACATTACCACAATGCCACCATTTACCACACCCTCATTTAATTCGCTGTTCTTGCCTGCTACAGTATCATAGACATTGAATCAAATTCTCTAAGAAGGTATTAGGAACTATTATTTGAAAAGTAGGCAAAGAATAAGCTTCAGCAATTAAAAGGGCTCATTATATTAGCAGTTTTCAACCTATAAAATGGTACTAAGCATTGCTGGAGTATTTCTGTATAAAAATAAATGTGTAAATTCTCATTCTATTGGTATCATGAATTAAAAGTGCTCTAGTGTCAGCCATTTCTGTAATTCTAGTTATGTTAGAGATATATTGGGGGCTAAATTTGATTGCTGCCAAAAACAAGCACAGGGATTGCAATACGTGATTCCCCGTTCAATGTGATGCAGGCAGCAGGCCAGATTCGTGCTGCCTGCTGATTAACATGATTGCAACATGCAGTGAACACTAACCACATTGGTGACTGGCTGCATGCCTCAGCAGGGGACCCAGAATCGAGAGAGGCGAGCACCACTTAAAGCTAGCCTGGACTACTTAAAGCCAGCCTACCTCTCTTAAAGGGGAGGTGCATTGTGACTGCAGCAGATGCTAGAAGTCATCTACAACTGATTCTGACCTGGGAAAGAGTGAAGAATGCACATCCTGAAAGAGACCAGGCATGAAAATTTCTGGATGCTGCATTGAAGGCCTTGGTGGAGGAGGTGAAAAGAGGTTTCCTGAATCTGAGGCCCTCTAGACACGTGCTCAGATGGCAGTGGGAACAGATAGCCATGGAGGTTAATGCCAGGAATCAAGCCCCGAGGACCCCAAGGCAGTGCTGCAAAAAGTTCAATGACCCCACACAAGTGAGATCAATGAATGCATCTTCAAATGCCATATCCTCCGAACTGCACCACGAGCCTCAGATACTGCTCAATTCACCACTCCCGCATCACTCACCAACAATCTCTATAAATCGGGGCTCATACCTGACATCCATTTTGGTTTGCACCTTCACATACTTCACTGTTGCAAGTCTCACACCCACATCTCAGCTTGCAGGCACTGCCAACCGTTCAACCATGACAGCCCCATTAGCCAAGTGGATTGGACGATGCTGACACTCTTCCCTCTCTCTTGAAGGACAAGTTGGAAGGAGCTAATTGGAGGGGAACAGGCAAGCCTGCATATCCTACCCCCATGGAAGGGATGGTGCTGACCATTATTGGGATGCCCATTGTTGAGCTGTGGCCAGCGGAGATACTGAACCCATCAAAGATGACTGTATCCTCATACATAATCATCCTTCCCACATCTCACCTCTCCCTCATCCCACAATCTCTAATTTACAAGTTGCAGATGGTGTAAGCATGCATCACTTACTTTCCCGCCCTCCCCCTGCCACAACCTTACCCATGTAACTTTCTCCTTTCTGATACCCAAGAGACACAACCTGGTCAGGCAGTAGAGAAACAGCAAGAAGACCGCGATGATGAAGACACACTCCTGTCGCCTGATTTCACACTTGCAGCCAACAGCTCAGATCCAGACAATGTGGGTAATTTAGAGAATAGTGTAGAGATGGAATCTGCACGTGCACGTGGTGAGACATCAGATAAATGGGGCGGCAGGCAGGACAGGGGGCATGAATAACACAGATGACAGCTCAACGGATGGTGAGGTCACATACAGTTTCTGCTGCACAGGACTCAGGTGAGGACTTCAATGGGACAGCCTACAGAAGGTGGCTGATGGGTATGCACAACAAAATGCTTGGTGCATTGGGAAGCCTGCCAGACAGCCTGCGTTCAATATCAAGGAGCAAGGAGGAGGCTGCCATCAACTTGGGCTTTGTGCAGAGCTTGCAACCCATCCATTTAAGCATGGAAGTGCTGCCCAAATTCATCAGCACACTTGTGGACCTAACCATGATGTCTCAGCTTCCATTGCAGCACAGGCAGTTTCCATCAGAAGTTTAGTGCTGCAGTGGAAGCCTAGACTAAAGTCATGCAAGGGCAGCTTGCTACCACACAAGCTCAGACTGTTGCCATCATGGCTATAAATTACACAGTGTGAAAAGGGGGTTTGCAACAGATTACAAGAACTGTTGAGGTGATGCCATGGGAGAGTGGCAGTCACTCCATGGAGCACGACCCTGCTGTCCTCTCTCAGGATGGCAATATTCGTCCTCCAATCACTGCCACACCATTAGCGCCCTTGCTGTTGCCCGTCAGCCAACTGACCCAGACTGCTGCCACCCATGCTGAGACGGTACAGTCCACAGTTGGGCCATCGAGGCCCAGAGCTGCTTGAGGTTGTCCTCCAAAGTCATCTGCAGTCTCACTGGTGAAAGTCAGCAGCCTTCCACCTGCTATGCTGAAGTCACTGGGGTAGCATTGCATAGCAACACTAGGACAAACAAAGGCACACGGAAGACAGGCACTGAGGGAATACACAAGGGTGATTAGCTGACATTTGTATATAACATGGAATGGTTTGATTTATAAATTTGGTTTGGAATATTTGTTGTGTGCTTTTGTTTTTGCATTCTGACCAAGTGGATGTTGTGATGGTCAGTGACATAGGGAAGGTAACGTTTGGGACTGTTGGTGAATGGGGATCTGGAGGCACGGTTACTAGTTTTTCACAGACAGCTCAGGCAGATACGGGTTGTCTAGGTTGCCTGTTCCCTCCCTCTTCCTCTTCATCTTCCTTCTCCTCATCTCGCTGATGCTCCTGAGCTATTCGCCATAAAGCTGATGGCCCCTCATGATGGCGAGGTTCAGCAGCATGCAATAGGCTACAATGAATCATAATATCCACTCTATTTAGTACTGCAGGGCTCCTCCACAGCAGTCCAGGCTGCAGAAGGGTTGTTTCAGCATGCCAATGGTCTGCTCAATTACATTTCATGTGGCAGCATAGCTCTTATTGTATGCATGCTGCTCATGTGTGTGTGTTTGCGCACCAGAGTTATCAACAATATGGTCAGCAGATAGCCCTTGTTGCCCAGTAGCTACTCTTTGGTTTGACGTTGTGGCTCAAATGCAGATGAAAAAGCAGACTGAAGGCATCATAACTGCTGCCAGGATATCGGGCACTGATCTGCATATTGGTCACATACCAGCTGGGCACTGAGGGAGTGGAATCCCTTTTGGTTGAAGTACAGGGTAGACTTGGCATGCGACACCTGCACAGTGATGTGCATGCTGTCAATGGAGCCTGAACCATGGGGAAGCTTGCAATCCTAGCAAAGTTGTGTGCTTGATCCACCTGCTTCTCTCTGGCAAGCTTTAATGAAATGTCGTTAGCTCTCAATGAATAGAGCACCTCAGTGTATGCTACTGTGGATGTCAAACTGCGAGGTGTTGCAAATATCTTCAGCTCCACCCTGAAAAGAGCCAGATGCATAAAAGTTCATGGTCATAGTCACCTTCACAGCTACTGCCAATGTGGTCCTTGCTCTGAGGTTGCAGTGTGGCTGCAGCAGGTGGCAGATTTCAGTGAAGAGGCCCTTGTGGAAATGCAGACATATCACACACTGCTCCTTGCTGAGATTCAGTTAGGAGAATAACTCTCCATACATGCTGGATGGTTATGGCCTCTTGCTGAGATCCCTTCTCCCAATTCTCTTCCTCCATCTTCCAGCAGGATGCCACACCATTCCCTGTAGACTTGTGCAACTTGAAACAATAATATTTTCAATTGATCTAGCCACATCTTTTTGTCTTTTTCATGGAGGGAATTCCAGATTTCCACCAACTATGTTTGAAGTGTTTTCTGGCATCGCTTATGAATGGTCTAGCTCTAAGTTTAAGGTAGAACCCCCTTATTCTGGACTGCCCTACCAGAGGGAGTAGCTGCTGTCGATCAACTCCTTTAATCATCTTAAACATCTCCTCAATTACATCGCCCTTAATAATCTGTACTCAAATGGTTAGGACCTCTAAAATAAAAAGGACTAAAAAGAACTGAGATATCTATTACTAATCTAACATTACTAATCTAACAACTTATTTGAAACACATTGTGGTATTGAAATTAGTGTGGTGCTTTAACAGAAAACGTTACTCTTTCAAGAAACATTCCCGATGGGAGCCAAAAAAAAGTCGATTGTACATCAGCAACAATGTTCCCTCTTAGCTGTACGCTTGGCCGGCCACACAACAGCTGGGAAGGCCTTGTTCTATGTTGAATACCACACATGTGCGGCTGCAGTCACACAAAAAAATTCAAAAGTACTGCGCATTGAAAAAACTGGCCACACAGAACAACAAAATTTTACAGGGAACGTTGATCAGCAATAACAGTTATAGATTTTCAGACTGATAGATAAGTCAGAAAACAATGCCATGCAAGTCTTCCAATCGTATGGTTAAACCCAACAAATCTAATACAAAATATTACAATTAGTGGAAAGAAACCCTACATACATCTTTTACAAGATTAAGGAAATCTTCTGACATGAAAAAGTCTGGAGATTCACTCACCTTTCATTCATAATACAAGTCGCTCCCAGTGCACAGAAAATTCTGACAAAGAACAACTGTTTAGTTGGTTCCGATATTCAGGTTACACTAACAGTCTCCATTTAGCAGACAAAACCCCTCAAACTGTTTACTTTCAAAACCTGTATCAAAATGATCAATAGCTACATCGCAAATGATTTAACAGATGCAAGTTGTTATCTTGTAAAAATGTGCCCTCTGTTAATATAATCATATCTTTCATACCTCCCTTGCAATTAAAGGATTAATTCCAAAACCAAAGGTCAGAATTCCAACAACACTAGATATGTTGGTACACTGCCATCAGTCTTTTTTGCTATCAACCACATTTTCCCCATGGCAACCAACTGGAATTCCTTACACATAAAATGCAAAACACATCAAATTTTCTGATACATTGCAAGTAGGTTAAAAAACAGGAGCAGTCATTGTTCAAGCATGAGACCAGGAAAGTCTATTTCATCCAATTTCCTACTCATTGCAAGTGGCAGTTCGAGCAAGTTTTCACATATTTATTGTATTTAGTACAGCTTGAATTTTAGGTAGCTCTCAATTGATGTTGAAAGACTATCAAACAATACCATTTGCAGATCAGTTATATAAGGCTGTATCGTTTAGTCCATTCTGCAAACAGCAACTATCAAGCAAGCCAATGGGACGAAAAGCACCTGGACTAAATAATCCTCAATAATTGTAGCTTTTAGAGTATTAGAGCAGGATTTCAATAGTGAAGAGAAAATTACAATAAGGTTAAAATTGCTTCTTTTAGTGCAGGAACCCGGCAACTAAAAAAATAGGTTTGTTCATCATACTAATACTACAGCATTGGATTTAGTGTCAGAAACTTTCAGAAAATGATTCTTTTACAGCTATTGTATGAATGATGATGTCTATATTTTGAAAGCTGTATAGGGTGTTCTGCACTTAAATAGTTAATTTGCTTCAGCTTCACAGAAGCCCTTGAATCATTTAATACACAAGCACATATGGTGAAGTGATAATGGATTTTGGTGCTACAGCTGCTGTTCACAATAAAGACACATTATTCATGCAGACCTAAAAATCAGGTACCTTTCCCTCAACCTCCTCTGTTTTCAACAACTAATGATACTAGATAATAAACAAGACACTTCAACGACATCTAAAACATTCCAAAATATTTGAGGCAAAAAACAATCTCACATTATTGTTGTTATTTATAACGAATGACATTTAGAAAAAAAAACACCATTTGTACCTTGAAACGTTTTTGCCATTTTGTCATGTTACTAATAGGAATCTTTCTTCTGTGGTCAGGTGTTATAGCACTGCTGAGCAGCTGACTGAGAAATGTACAAATAGGATTACACTGTGATGACTAACACCCATGAATTATTTTAAAATTCAAATGTTGCAGTATATATTTCATATATTACTTCCGTGGTGTGGAAATTTCTGAAATCAATGCAACTCCCAGACTTTAAAAAAAGATTGCGTGGAATTTAGTGCTTTTATAGATAAACTAAGTGCAGAAAACTAGTCTTTTTAACTAAGATAAGTTAATTCATTCAAAACTCTTTATGCAGTTACATGAACCACACATTTTAGGCAAAATTCCTGACATAAGCAGATCTTCACCAAAGTCCTAATTTGTTCCTGATCTAGTAAATGCTGACATTGTCATTTTTTTCTCCTGGTCACTTTAGTGTTTTTTCTTAAATCCTAGCATATTGAAGATAACAGAACAGCAGAGTGTAGTAAAGGGAAAAATATGGTTCCACCTACCAGGACCACTGCAACTCCGGTCACTTTAAAACTGGGCAGAGCAGATGAGAAAAGGAGATTGGCAGAATAATGGAGTGCTTGGAGGATTGATTTATTAATCATTGTTAAAATGTTAACAGTCTTTAAAAGTTCGGATTTCATTTTTGAATTACAAATTGAATAAATAATCTTGATTTAGACCAAAATATGGCTTCCTTTTTAAAGGAGCCATAACATTACTTAAATAAAAACAAAAAATACTTGTAAGAGCAGGTCACAAGGCATCTGTGGAAAGAGAAACAGTTAATTTTTCAGGTCTGTGACTTTTACTCAGAACTGGAAAGCGTTATATATGTAACAGGTTTTAAGTCAATAGAGTGACAGAGAAAAGGGGGACAGAGAAAGACCAAAACGGAAAGGTCTGTGATAGGGAAGAGGGCAGGAATAATTAAATAACAAAAGGAATGATGGTGCAAGACAAAAGAAGGTGATAATGAGACGAATACAGAAAAATCAGATGGGTCCAGAGCAGGTATAAGTGGTTGCAGAAGAATGGCAGAGGAGGAGGAAAGCATAGAAAATCTGGCAAAATGGAGAGGGTTACTATTACCCGGGGCTGTGGCAGAACAAAGGCAGGTAGATCCCAGGAATGCAGGCTACCCCACCAGCTGTGTACCAATGTAGGATCCCCACCCTACAGGCTCCATTTGCTCCACTCCCAGTGTCTCCAGTGCAACCATTCTCCATTACCAGAACTGGCTGTCCGCATGAAAATACGAAAGGTGGTTAAGATTTAAAATTGTTAAACTCAATGTTAAGGCCAGAAGGCTGTAAATTGCCTGGAAGACAGATGAGGTGCTGTTCCTTGAGTTGCACTGAGCTTCAATGGAACAGTGTAGAAGGTCGAGGACAGAGAAATCAGAGTGGGAGTGGGATGTAGTATTAAAGTGGCAAGGGACCGGAAGCTCAAAGAACAAAGAACAAAGAACAGTACAGCACAGGAACAAGCCATTCGACCCTCCAAGCCTGCACCGATCTTGATGCCTGCTGAAACTAACACCTTCTGCACTTCCGGGGCCCATATCCCTCTCTTCCCTTCCTATTCATATATTTGTCAAGATGTCTCTTAAACGTCGCTATCATATCTGCTTCCACCACCTCCCCTGGCAGCAAGTTCCAGGCACTCAACACCCTCTGTGTAAAAAACTTGCCTCGCACATCCCCTCTAAACTTTGCCCCTCGCACCTTAAACCTATGTCCCCTAGTAACTGACTCTTCCACCCTGGGAAAAAGCTTCTGACTATCCACTCTGTCCATGCCGCTCATAACTTTGTAAACCTCTATCATGTCGCCCCTCCACCTCTGTCGTTCCAGTGAAAACAATCCGAGTTTTTCCAACCTCTCCTCATAGCTAATGCCCTCCAGACCAGGCAACATCCTGGTAAACCTCCTCTGTACCCTCTCCAAAGCCTCCACGTCCTTCTGGTAGTGTGGCGACCAGAATTGCACGCAATATTCTAAGTGTGGCCTAACTAAGGTTCTGTACAGCTGCAACATGACTTGCCAATTTTTATACTCTATGCCCCGACCGATGAAGGCAAGCACGCCGTATGCCTTCTTGACTACCTTAACCACCTGCGTTGCCACTTTCAGTGACCTGTGGACCTGTATGCCCAGATCTCTGTCAATACTCCTAAGGGTTCTGCCATTTACTGTATACCTCCCACCTGCATTAGATCTTCCAAAATGCATTACCTCACATTTGTCCGGATTAACTCCATCTGCCATTTCTCCGCCCAAGTCTCCAACCGATCTATTTCCTGCTGTATCCTCTGACAATCCTCATCATTATCCACAACTCCACCAACCTTTGTGTCATCCACAAACTTACTAATCAGACCAGCTACATTTTCCTCCAAATCATTTATATATACTACAAACAGCAAAGGTCCCAGCACTGGTCCCTGCGGAACACCACTAGTCACATCCCTCCATTCAGAAAAACACCCATCCACTGTTACCCTCTGTCTTCTGTGACTGAGCCAGTTCTGTATCCATCTTGCCAGCTCACCTCTGATCCCGTGTGACTTCACCTTTTGCACCAGTCTGCCATGCGGGACCTTGTCGAAGGCTTTACTAAAGTCCATATAGACTACATCCACCGCCCTTCCCTCATCAATCATCTTCGTCACTTCCTCAAAAAACTCAATCAAATTAGTAAGACACCACCTCCTCTTCACAAAACCATGCTGCCTCTCGCTAATAAGTTCGTTTGTTTCCAAATGGGAGTAAATCCTGTCCCGAAGAATCCTCTCTAATAGTTTCCCTACCACTGACGTAAGGCTCACCGGCCTATAATTTCCTGGATTATCCTTACCACCCTTCTTAAACAAAGGAACAACATTGGCTATTCTCCAGTCCTCTGGGACCTCACCTGTAGCCAATGAGGATGCAAAGATCAGGATCATGCTTGCGGATTAAACAGAAGTGAACAGAAGCAAGTGATCACCCAATCTTCTTTTGGTCTCCACAATGTGGAGGAGATCACATCAGAACAGCAAATACAGTTTAATACAAATTGGAAGAAGTAAAAGTAAATTGCTGTTTCACCTAGAAGTAGTGTTTTGGGACCTGGACGGTGAGAAAGGAGGAGGTGAATGGGCAGGTGTACCATGGGAAGAGTGGACCAAAGTGTCATGGAGGGAATGAATCACACTGGAGGTGGCAGAAATGGCAGAGGATAATCTGTTGAATGCGGAGGCTAGTGGGATGGGAGAAGAGGACAAGGGGGACCCTATTATGGTTCTGAAAGGGTGTAAGTGCAGGGCCCTGATAACCATAGTGGAGGGGAGTTCTTGGCCAAGGAAAAAGGAAGAGATATCTGAAGCACTGGTGTGGAAGGTGGCATCGTCAGAACAGATGAGACAGAAAAACTGGGAGAATGGAATAGGCTTTTTACAGGAAGTGAGGTATGAGGAAGTGTAAGGAAGTTGGCTGTAGAAGTTGGTGAATTTGTAGTGGTCGCCTGTCTCAGAAATGGAGAGGTCAAGGAAGAGAAAGGAAGAGCTGGAATATCCCTTTATTCCCTCTTCCGTCAAGCAACGATTTTACTTAGTATTAAATGCTGGCATGGCCTTTGCTTTAATCACTAACCAGCTAACTCTGGTAGTGTATTCCATAGTCTCATAACCTTCTGTATAAAAATGAATACTCTGCTCTCTGTTCTAAATTTCTTACATTTAATCTTATATCTATTTCCCCCGTTCTAGACTTGTCAAGCACTAGAAATATTGTATTCCTATCTATTCTGCCCCATACCATCACAGGTTTATCAAATCACCCCTTTACCTCCTCTGCTTTAACAAAAACAATCCCACAACCTTTACAACATCGAAAATATGTAACTTTTACTGTCACAAAATAGTTCGAGATAATATTTCTCTTGATAGTTAATATTGATTTTGGAACACAGACTTCTTAATCAATGTAAAGTCCATATGAAATCAAAAGGTTTTTCTTTTCAAGCAATCATATGATCTGCCAAGGGGAATATCAAGGACCCAAGCTGTGCATGAATCATGCCTTGTGCATAGAGGAACAAATCGTGAAAGAGCAGTAAATATGCTCTTTATGCTCAGGAGCTCCTGTGTGTCAGTAAAATGAAGTCACTAGGGAGAGGTGCAGAAGTCAGGTCATTGATTTCTCTGATCAAAAATGGATTTTTATGTTCTCAGTTAATGTAATGAAAGAAATTAGTATAAGCTAGAAACATAATTGCCCAGATCTTGCGCTCAATGGTGAATGAACGGTGCCAACTGTTCATTACACTTACACTTGCCCATTGACTTTCTATGTGCCTTTACACTGCAACTTGTGATAATTAGAAGCCAATTTCAGTGCGACATTCTCTACAGGGGATCTGGGACCTTTGTGAAGTGGGTAAGCAACTGTGCGTCCCTTTACTCAATCAGATTGAAGAATTCTTACTGAGACGCGAAGGCGAAATCTTAACAGAACAGACCTGCTTGTAGTAGGGGCACTGGTAGTGAATAAGGAACCCGTTTGTAATTTGAGTGCCCTTTTCATTTAGCCACTGCATTAACATTCCACTTCTGAGTTTCCTGACCAAACAGAGAGGGTGGGCGGAATGATGCACCGCATCTGTAAAAGGATGGATTTCTAGTTATAGGGACACTGGTAGGAGTCAGAATTGCTGAACTGTACATTGCTGAAGTCTCAGGAATCAACAACAGGAATGGAAAGGAGACGTGGAAAGGCTGCATTTCTGATTCTTGCCTGGAGGTCCTGCTCTGAGATCTAAGGACTGAAATGAGGTCATGTTTGCCAAGGACGGGAGGAAGTGATCAGCTTCTCAAAGCATGCAGGCATGGATAGAGGTGGCCAAGGAAGTGAGCAGCAGGAGTGTGGTCCCTCAAACCTGGAGACAGTGTCCCAAGAGGTTCAAGGATTGCAGGAGGGCAGGAAAGGTGAGTGGCATAACATTTTCAGGTGCGAAGACCCACACTATGAATTTCCCAGCATTCTCCTGCACAGCTTTCCTCAGACCAACACACATTACAACTCCACTCGTTCCTCCCTGTCCAGGCACCTCCTCACATCCCTATCTGAATAGCCAACACTCAGACTCACCTTCATCTTTGTGCCATCTCACACCCATGCCTTACAGTCACCCTCCATAAATGTTATCCTTCCCTCCTCTCCACACAATGCATTTCTCTCATTCACAACTCTGCTTTCTCTCCTTGCAGCAGAAGAGAGGGCAGAACACCAGGGAGAAGTAGAGAACGGGGTGGAGGGGCCTCCAGTGAAAGTCACCTTGATGACCACTGGCAATGTCACCTGGTCCACTGGGAAGGAGATCTTGTTCCAGAAGGCTGCAGATGTCAGCAATGACCTGCCATGAGAACTTGAGCCTCCTGATGCTCAGACAAGTCGAGAGAGCTGATCCTCTGTCTATGCCTGTGTTGGGAATCTCGCCTCTTTTGAGCTGGATCTCTTCCATCCACTCTGTCCTGTGCAGCAGCATGTGGCTGAGGAAAAGGCAGCTACTGCTGCTCCTGGTGTTGCTCCTGATGCTGTAGCTCTTGGCGTTTCTGGTCCTTTTGTTCCTCATCAGAGGTCCAAGGTAGAACAGCATAAGCTGCTCCATGTTGCAGTGACGGCTGACAGCAGGGAAAGGTAAATCAAGCTGAAAGACTTACAAGAAATTGGAAATCACCTGTAAAGCACCAAGAACACACTCTCAGAAGAAGTGCGATGAGCACCAGCCTCTCACCATGGTAGGGCTGCAGCTACTGAAACAAAAACAGAAAATGCTGGAAATACTCAACAGGTCAGGTAGCATCTGTGGAGACAGAAACAGAGTTAACGTTTCAGGTCTGTGACCTGTGACATGTAGCTACTTAGTTTCACTCTTTGAAGGCTTCTTATTTCCAACCCGATGCCAATTTTCAGCAGTTTAACACCCACCCCCCACCCCCCACCCCCGCCATTCCACCTTCAGCTGAACCCACCTCACCTCCCCTTGGCAGTTAAAATTCTGCCCACAGAGTCTGAATCAGGAAGTGTAAGTTAGAATATTTAATTGAATGTTAAATCGTGTAAAGCAAGCAAAATAAAGGGAAAGATGGGATTAAGAGAGCGATAGAGTCATTTACAAGAAAGAAGGAAGCCATTCAGCCCATCGAGTCCATGCTAGCTCTCCACAGAGCTATCCAGTTAGTCCCACTTCCCTGTTATTTTCTTCAAGTGGTCTTCCAATTTCCTTTTAAAATCATCGATCGTCTCCACTTTGACTACCTTTGTGGGCAGTGAGTTCCAGGTCATTACAACCTGCCGTGTAAAAAAGTTTTCCTCACATTCCCTGAGTATCTCTTGCCCAAAACCTTCAATGTGTGTCCCCTAGTCCTTGTACCATTAGTAAATGAGAACAGTTTTTCCTTGTCTAACATATCTATGCCGGTCATAATCTTGTACATTTCTATTAAATGTCCCCTCAATCTCCTTTGCTCTAGGGAGAACAACCCTAGCTTTTCCAACTTAACCTTGTAACTAAAATCCCCTATCCCTAGAACCATGCTGGTAAATTTCCTCTGTACTCGCTCAAGGACCCTCACATCCTTCCTAAAGTGTGGTGACCAGAACTGGCCACAGTACCCCAGCTGGGGCCTAACCAGAGCTTTATAAAGGTTCAGCATAACTTCCCTGCTTTTGTAATCAATGCCTCTATTTATGAAGCCCAAGATCCCATATGCTTTGCTGACCACTCTCTCTAAGATCGATGTACATGCACCCCCAGGTCCCT
Source organism: Heterodontus francisci (assembly GCF_036365525.1). Taxonomy (NCBI): domain Eukaryota; kingdom Metazoa; phylum Chordata; class Chondrichthyes; order Heterodontiformes; family Heterodontidae; genus Heterodontus; species Heterodontus francisci. Next base: position 67,651,546 of record NC_090377.1, on the reverse strand, counting down.
TTGTTGCTGCACACTCTTTAGAACTGTGCCATTAAGTATATATTGCCTCTCCCTATCCCTTCTGCCAAAATACATCACCTCACACTTGTCAGTATTAAATTCCATCGCCATCTGTCTGCCCATTCTGCTAGCCTATCTCTGTCCTGTTGCAGGCGGTTCATATCATCCTCACTGTTTGTCACACCTCCAAGTTCGGCACCATTGGCAAATTTTGAAATTCTACTCTGTATTCCAAGATCAAAGTCATTTATATATAGCAAAAAAAAGCAGTGGTACCAGGACTGACCCTTGGGGAACACCACTGTCTACTATCCTCCAGTCTGAAAAACAACCATTTACCACAACTTGCTGTTTTCTGCCCTTAACCAATATTTTTTTTATCCATTTGGACAATGACCCTGCTATTCCATGAGCCTGAATTTTGTGTGATACTTTATCCAATGCTTTCTCAAAAGAGACTGGAAGCATAAGTTATAAAAGTTATTTCATTTTTAATGTTTGAAAATCCCAACCAATAATTATAATCTGAAGGAATGAGCCTCCACACTTCTAAAAGTAATTTGTCAGTGTCAGAGAGATTTTTTGGCAGTAGTTAAGACTTATCATGCCATTAAGAATTCACTTACACTTGAATAGATAAGCCCTAACTCTTCCTGCCACATTTAATGGGTATCTCGTGGATAAGTGCTGCAACTTCATGCTATTCATGTGTTTTAATCCTGAGTCTCTCGGCGATGTACCTGTATAGCAAAGCCTCTGGAGAAGCAGGGTAACTTGGATACAACTTCCTGGTTTTCACATTTAACTACGCTTGTGTGGGCTCTGGAAGTTGTTGTCCGATTTACTCCTTCATAAAGGTAAGCGCTGATAGCCTCACTGTTAATCTTACTGCAAAATCTGGGCCGTAGTTAATGTGAAATGAAAGTCAAAGAAACTAGCATTGCAGAAGTAAATGTTAACTTGGGAAATAGGGATTGATAAAATTGGTCAACTTCAATTATCTTTAATTACAGTGCATCTATTTAACTTAGACCTTTGGGACAGAGTCAATGGGCCTGTTGAGCTTACTCCAGTAATTTAGAAAAATTGTTTCTCAGAATATGGGCGACACTTGGCAAGACACTATTTATTGCCCATCCCTAGTTGTTCTGAGGGCATTAATAGTCAACTGCATTGTGTGAGACTGTAGGCCAGACTGGGTAGGGGCTGCAGGTACCTTCCTGAAGGACATGAGTGACCAGTTAAGTTTTTATGACAATCTGGCAACTTTTACAGTAATATTGTTTGGCACCAGCTCACAAAGATGACCAGATTTGTGAATCAATTTCCCAATTTGCTATGGTAGGATTAAGAACTGGTTACTAGTCCAGTACCATAATGACTAAATTACTGTGCCACAAATGAATATTGTACTCATCACAGTTCATCGATTTTAAAAATAATTTTCTTTTTACTGGAAAACATGTAATACAATTCAAAGAACTTTCATTAGATGAGCTGTACAAAATAATGTACTATAATATTTTCCCCTTTTAGTTGAAAATATTCTGGTAGCTTTAGGTTGGAGCTAGAATGGCAGAAGCACAGGCCGGACTTTTAAGGAAAGCGGACGGGAGCTGGCCACTGATGTATAAGTCGGTGGCAAACCCGCTTCCGCCTCGCCTGGGGATCCGTTCCACATTTTACGGGTTCCCAAGCTTTAATTGTTCAGAGGCGAGACCTCCACCCGCTTGAGGGAGGAAGTCCCGCTTCATTGAGCTGCCAGCGGTGACCACTGCTGGGACTGCAGCCCAGCATGAAGAGAAACATAGAAACATAGAAAATAGGAGCAGGAGTAGGCCATTCGGCCTTTCGAGCCTGCTCCGCCATTCATTATAATCATGACAGATCATCCAACTCAGTAGCCTGTTCCCGCTTTCGCCCCATACCCTTTGATCCCTTTAGACCCAAGAACTATATCTATCTCCTTCTTGAAAACATACAATGTTTTGGTCTCAACTGCTTTCTGTGGTAGCGAATTCCACGGGCTCACCACTCTCTGGGTGAAGAAATTTGTCCTCATCTCAGTCCTGAAAGGTTTACCCTGTATCCTTAGACTATGACCCCTGGTTCTGGGCTCCCCCACCATGCTTGCATCTACCCTGTCAAGTCCTGTTAGAATTTTATAGGTTTCTATGAGATCCCCACTCACTCTTCTGAACTCCAGCGAATATAATCCGAACCGACTCAATCTCTCCTCATACGTCAGTCCTGCCATCCCAGGAATCCGTCTGGTAAACCTTTGCTAGACTCCCTCTATAGCAAGAACATCCTTCCAGGTGTGGCCTCACCAAGGCCCTGTATAATTGCAGCAAGACATCCCTGCTCCTGTACTCGAATCCTCTCGCTATGAAGGTCAACATACCATTTGTCTTTTTTACCCTCTGTTGCACCTGCATGCTTACCTTCAGCGACTGGTGTACGAGAACACCCAGGTCTCGCTGCATATTCCCCTCTCTCAGTTTATAGCCATTCAGATAATAATCTGCCTTTCTGTTTTTGCTACCAAAGTGGATAACCTCACATTTATCCACATTATACTGCATCTGCCATGCATTAGCCCACTCACTCAACTTGTCCAAATCACCCTGAATTCTCTCTGCATCCTCTTCACAACCCACCCTCCCACCCAGTTTTGTGTCTTCTGCAAATTTGGAGATATTACATTTAATTCCCTCATCTAAATCATTAATCTATATTGTGACTAGCTGGGGTCCTAGCACCGATCCCTGCAGTACCCCACTCGTCACTGCCTGCCATTCGGAAAAAGACCCATTTATCCCTACTCTTTGTTTCCTGTCCGCCAACCAACTTTCTATCCATCGCAATACACTACCCCCAATCCCATGCGCTTTAACTTTACATGCTAATCTCTTATGTGGGACTTTGTCGAAAGCCTTCTGAAAGTCCAAATAAACCACATCCACTGGCTCCCCCTCATCAACTCTGCTAGTTACATCCTCAAAGAATTCCATTAGATTTGTCAAGCATGATTTCCCTTTTGTAAATCCATGCTGACTCTGCCCGATTCTACCACTGTTCTCTAAGTGCTCTGCTATAAATTCTTTAATAATGGACTCCAGAATTTTCCCCACTACCGATGTCAGGCTGACTGGTCTATAATTCCCTGCTTTCTCTCTATCTCCTTTTTTAAATAGTGGGGTTACATTAGCTACCCTCCAATCTGTAGGAACTGTTCCAGAGTCTTTAGAATTTTGGAAGATGACCACCAATGCATCCACTATTTCTAGGGCCACTTCCTTAAGTACTCTGGGATGCATACCATCAGGCCCTGGGGATTTATCGGCCTTCAATCCCATCAATTTCCCCAACACCATTTCTCTACTAATACTGATTTCTTTCAATTCCTCTCTCTCACTAGGCCCTGTGTTCCCCAACATTTCTGGTATGAGAAGGTGCCTGGGAGCCGGGAGGAAAAGTAGATTTTGGTAGGTTTTGGTTGCCTCGCCAGGGGTAATCGGTCGGGCCCCGATGAGGCAAGGTTGGTCGGTTGAGGGGGGAGGGGGGTGCGTGTTGGATGCTGGGGGTGGTTGGGGTAATGGGGGCGGCCCTCTGTCAGACACCCTGTGCCTGATGATCAGAGACACCCCCCCGGGATGATCGGCAGCCACCTGGTTTCTCCAGGTGGCTTTTCCCAGCTCCAGGACGCCCGTTTGCCACGCGGATTAAGTGGCCACTTAAGCCTTGATTGGCCTGGGGCAGGCGGGCGAGCTGTTTTTTCCCCCCCACCCCCACCCTACACAAAGGGTGGTGGAGGCAGGAGTGGGTCAGGAAAGCTTCCCAGAGCCTCCCACTCCATTTTAAGCCACCCCCCGCCACTATCCCTCTCATTGGGGTGGTGTAAAATTCCAGCCACTGTGTTTTTCTGGCAAGAGAAAGGTGACATGGGTCACTTCACATTCACCTCCAGCAGCATTGTTCCAAAACATACTATTCTGAGAATAGCTTTCTCCACTGCTTTAGTCCAATACACAGTTAATAGATAATAACTTGCAGGTTTTTCTATAAATGTACAGTAGTGCAGAGGTCTCTTCCAGTAGTTTATGAATTTAAAATATACTGTTCGCTTCAGGAATTTTTTGCTGTGTAATGAATCCTAAAGGAGCTACAAACGCACTCCAGACAGCAGCTGCATTTTGACCCCTTACCACTACCCACAGCTCACTGTTGATAATAAAAAATATTTTTTTACAAATGTTCCATCAGGGATCATTTTTGGCACCAGCCTTATCCAGCTACAGATGTGCTTGTCACCTAGATGTACAACTGACTCAACTAGACAATTTAGACAGTGTAGACTTTTTGGACATTGTTCTAGAATTTCAGCTAATATAGCTGCATTAAAACTTGGTGTGTTCAAAGTAAAGCAGAAATTATAGGATTCCATGGCCTTGATACTTATGGGACAGTGAAGAGGGATCAGGGGAGCATTGTTGTAGGGGAGAAAACTCAGAAATGTCAGGTACATGGAGGTCCGGCTGAATTTAATAACAGGACCTCATTATTATTTTTAACTCAGTTTCCCACCCGATGGTTGTCTTGCAGGAAAGCCAGTAGTAGAAAGCTGCAGCCAGGAACCGGCCATCTGGAGGGAGAGGGGACCAGGAAATATTGTGGAGTTGGTAGTGGTAGGAGGGAAAATCGAACTAGCAATCAGGAGATTAAGAGAGAGCGAGTACCAGCAGAGACCTAGAGGAGTTGCGGTCAGCTGATCGCAGCAGAAGAGTTGCTTGAGGGGCAGGGGAAGCACTTCTGCTCCTCCTAGCCCACAAGCTGTGCTATAAAAGGCACGTACCTGATGTATCTGTAAGCTCCTACCTTCCTTTAATTGCTGGGTTTCCCGAGCCCTGATAAACACAGATGGCCAGGATCAAGTTTGAATGGTTGCCAAAATCTGAGGAATGGAATCTCATCAACACATTCTTATCAGAAACTTGCCTCTCCAGTGTGGGTTACTCAGATGGCTCCAAACCTGCCATGGTTAAAATGGATGTGGACACGTTTGTGCAGAGTTGGCACTCATTTCACTCACTTTGATCCTCTTCCAAGCAAGAAAATGATACTGGAATGTAAGAAGCAAGAGAAGATGCACCGAAAATGGAAAAGAGTAAGCACAATTTTCGTGTGCATGCTGCAAAATGGCTACAGCTGGTAGAATTAGACAATAGACTACAGGCAAAATGGAATGTCTGTATTTATCAAAATGATTGTATGTGAAGCAAGAAGAGGAGCAGGAACAAGCGGCATGACTGATTTTGGTGGGACAACGTCTTGGTACTACAGATATATGAAAAGGCACGGGCGAAGAATGTGTTCTAGAACTAGGATAGCACAGAAGATGCTGGCCAAATACGAAGCAAAGATATCTGAATTTTACAGGTTCATGATTAATGCAAGGAAAATAGTGTTTTGAACTTGGACAGATGGGTAATACGAACAAAGTTCCCCTAACCTTTGTAGTTCCATCGAACAAGACTGTGGACACTAAAGGTGCTAAAACAAAGCCAATAAAAAGATCTGGCCACAAGAAGACCCACTATACTGTCGTTTTGGCATCTTGTTTTGACTGCAAAAAACTGCTGCTGTTACTGATCTTTAGGGGAAAAACTGCACCAAAGGTTGAAATTCCACATGGAATTCTTGTTCATCCAAAGGGATGGATGAATGAAGAAGGGATGAAATTGTGGCTGGAGAAAATGTGATAGAAGCGTCCAGTATTAAACTCCAGAAAGCTTGTTATGGAATGATAATGCTGAAGCCTTTCTTTACTCAGTTTCACATTTATTGTGCAGAATAAAAGGATTACAAACATGTAGCTCCTCACTCAAACCCTTCACCTGTCTCAGTAAGTGTCTGCTTAGAAGTGCTCAAGTAAGACTGCAATTAACACCCTCCACCTACATATAATCAAACAATTGATACACAATTAACAGATTTCCTTCTTTTTATAATATAACATGGATTAACATGTTCAAATATCATTTCAAAATAAATTCCATATGATGTACAAATTATCAACATGCTCAAAGAACATTTCAAAATAAATTCCATATTGGGTACAAAGTATTACATTGAGAGATGCCTCTCTAGCAATTTCTTTGTACTAGCAATTTTTTTTGCCAAAGAATCGGATAACTTATGACTTGCACCTACCCATTTAAGTTTGGAGATTTCCTTTCTCTACAGCATTTGTTTCAATCCAGCAAGGTCGATAGGTAGTCTTTCCTTACTGACACTTTTTGGAGAGTGTACATTGTCCCACAAAGAACGAATATCCACATAACATTCAATGGGTATCCTTTCTTCAGTATGTTCCTTGTTTAAAATTTCACCCAAAACATTTGACAAATAGAATCCCATATCCACAGCCTCCACAAGACCCAGTGTTTCTGCAGCTAAAGTGCTTTTAACAACCTGTTTTAATTTCATAGCCTCCCAAGCTAAAGGTCAATATTTCCCATTTTCACCCATCAGAAATATTATGAAATCAGCTGCACTCGAATACCCATCAGCAAGATTAGCATGTGAAGCATCACTAAAAATTATTAGCTTCATGTTCTTTGGGTCACCTAAGGATGGGAACTTCAGTACCCCTTTCTCCAGATTTAAGTTTTTTAATGTTTTATTTGCCCTTAAAACATTCTTAACTTTTGGGTGTTTCATCATTGTGCTTAACTCCAGCACATCAAACCTAGCATCAGGCCTAGTCTGAGAGCACAACCAGTTTAATTGACCAATCTCTGAAAAGTATCATCCTGTAGAAATGTGGCTTTTGACAATGGAGCTACAATCCCATGAATATGTTGACAAAAGAGCTAAAAAGATTTTCAAGATTACTTTTCCAGCTGTAGGAGAGTCCACTCTAACATCGGTATCACCCAGTGGCTCTTCAAAACCCCTGGCAACTCGCCTCGCTTTAGCCTTATACGTTCCATTGGGAAGGACTTTTTCAGTACAAATCCATCTATGTGACAAGGCTGGTTGTCCCCAATCTGGTACCTCAGAATAAACACCAAACTCTCTCCAACACTCTAATTCCTTACATTTTCTTCTTATTAGTTTATCCTCAAGTTTATTGGCGGCCACTAAAACTTCACAGTGATGAGGACTTCTGCTTCTAATTTGTTCCGGGACTGCTCTCTAGCCTTCATTTCATTGTGAAATCTGCTCACACTACGGCCTCTATTAGCACTTTGAAGTCTTTTGGGACTATTGCTGGAAGATTTCCATCGCACATTATCGGAGGAACTTTCTCTAGTATGTGATCACTTCCTTACGCAAGAATCATTTCCAGACCCACTATTAGAACTTGCACTGCGCTTTCTTACCCTCCACTCTTTCACCCCATTCTGTCAGTCTATGGACCTTGCTTCTTGGCCATCATCTTGAACATTTAACCAATATGTAAACTTGCCAGTAGATTTTCCTGCACATCCCACAACTGTTGCATCCCTCCATCTATTAGACCCCTCTGGAATATATGTCATCTGAGTACCTACTCTGTCCTTTGGATGTGATAGCTCTTTTTTGAGCGTCATGATCACTCACGTTACTATCCAACCCTTGATCTACCTCATTCTGCTCACCAGGACCTTCATCACAAAACACATGAGTATTTGAGGTACAAGATGCATCATTTCCCTCTATCAACTGTTCAGATTCTGAGATTTTGTAATCAACCCCAATCAATCACGAGGAATGAACCTTAACAGTTTGATTTCCATGCTTGATAACTATTGTCTTACCATCACAACCGATTACCTTACCAGGGCCCTTCCATTCCCTCTCTTTTATAATAGACCAAATCTCCTGAATTAAATTCTGCCTAAGATGGCCTTGTACAATATCTTAGAGCCCTCCAAATTTTCTCAGAGACCTCTGCCTTGATGAAAGCCTATCTCCCTGCATGTAAAGCATTCAAATATGTAGAAAAAATTGAACTAATTGTAGTACCTTCTAGAGCAGGAGGACTGTCACACAGTACAAAAGGCAATTTGGGATTCTGCCCATAGACCAATTGATATCTATATCTATATAACTATATCCTCCAGTCACCTGAAGCAAATTCTTCACATGAACCACCCATGCCTGGGCAGTTGTCAACTTGCAGTTTGGCTGGTCAACTAAGATTTTATGCAACATTTCATTAACCACTGTGTGATTCCTTTCACAGAGCCTATTGCTGAAAGGACTTTCAGCTGCAGTATTCATAACCATAATGTTCATGTTTTCACACATGTTTCTGAACTCGTCATTGGCAAATTCCCCTCCATTATCAGTCAGAAACTTAACTGGTGCCCCAAGTCCAGACCCTATCCATTACTTCATAATTTTGTCTATAATCACCCTTTTGTCCTTCCTATTGTAGAAAGATTAAACCTAGTTGTTAAGTCTATAAAATGTAGAATGAAAATATTCTTGTCTTTGCCCCACACCTTTAAATCCATGGCAACTGGCTCATTAAAGCCACGTGACAATAGGACATGATAGTGGCCTCCGATACTTTTTATTGATTTCACACTTTTCATTAATCTCTTCTATTATCCTCATATACTCTTCATCAATTACACCTGCATCCTTTAGCAGGGTTTTTAATCTCTCACAAGAAGGTTTTTATCTCTGATTCTTAACACTTGATGCCATTAATACTTCTCTAACACTCTGATTAGAAAATTCAGGTTTTGTTAAGGGTATACAATAATGTCCTGACTGGGTAAACTGCAAATTCAGTGACTTTCTAAAAACAATTGCCTTATAATGCTTCATATCAAGTCTCATTTGTGCCTTTTTCATTGAAGGCTTACACAACAGTAAAGGTATCTCACTAGAGACTACATCAGTACTGAAAAAGTGGCTTACTCCAGCTGTTTTACATGGAATTACTACTCTCTTCAGTGACTTCAATGTGTTGTCATTACCAAACCTAAAGCTGGTAGTACTTTTATGCTCCTTAACCTTGTCTCAATCCTCACTACTACTATCCAATGCAGCATCGTTGAACGAATCCACAACTAACACATTCATCACAGGACTAAAACTCCTTGTGACCAGTGCAATTAGTTTGATTCATCAGTATCTTCCTCTTCTGCCTCAGAATGCTCTGCATCGTGTGTTATTTTGAGGACTCTGCCCCTCCGCTTAGGACAGTTCATTGCATAATGATACTTTGAGTCACATCTGAAGCACCTATTAACTGTTCCTTATGCATTCCTGGGATTCATTTGTCTATGATTACTGTTCCAATTCTGTCTTCCACTGTAATATTCAGACCTGCTAAAGGTGCTTTCATCTTCATTCCTCTTGTCTTTAACTCTTCCATTGTACTTATGCCTGCTTCCAGTATCTGGGCCATTTCGAAAACAAGTAATCATTAAGTCCTCCATTCTTGTGTCACCGCAGAATGCCCTATTTGTTCTACCAGGGCTGCAGGAAATGACTTTCCCCAGGAATTTCTTAAAGGCAGCAGACATTTGATCCAACAGGTTTGTCTTTGTCCAAGAACCGAATGCCAGTTAGAACGAGGAGCCTGTCCATATGCAACACCTGAGCACAATCTAGCAATTTAAATGTTAGCACTGAACCAGGGATCTCCAAATTAAATTTCCTCAATATTCTACATAGTCTGTTAAAGTCCATGATATAGTCCTCTATTGAATAACCATCTGTTTTCCGAAATCTATTAAAGTCTGACCATGCCTCATACACATTTAATAGGTCATCTTTTTTGTAAATTTCATCCAAGAATTCTAACAGAAGATCCAACCCTTCATCAGTATCCAACTGACAAGCATCCAGTTCACAAAACGCTTTACTTCTGATTTTACTTTTGGTAGGAAGTGACAACGCCAAGGCATTTTGAAGTTACACACAAACTATTTCTAAAACATTACTAGACTGCAAACTTGGCATCTTGTGGAGGCTGGGCCTTTATTTTGTTTCCTCTTTGGTAACTTGTGTCCACATATCCACTTCATTCTTCCACTGGTCATATGGTTCAGATTCAGAACATTGGAGGGTAATCATGCCCTGACAATTTACACTTGGTTTCTGCCATATTTTCCACAATAGCCCATGAGATTTTAGTTTTCTATGTAAAAAACAATTCCTAGTTTCCAACCTTCAGCTTTAGACAACCATCTACTGCTACCATGTTAAACTACAGAAAGCTAGTTATGGAAGGAAAATGGTGGAGCCTATCTTTACTCAGTTTCACATTTATTGCACAGAGTAAAAGGATTACAAATATGTAGCTCCTCACTCAAACCCTTCACCAGTCTCCATAAGTGTCTGCTTATAAATGCTCAAGTAAGACCCCAATTAACAGATTAACATCCAGGTGGACTTATAAAAACACCAGCCCCTTTAGTGAGTGACCAGTTCAGGGCACATACAACTGAGGCCACGAAAAGGAGAGTTGCAAAATTGAAGACACAGCTATCTGATTCCAGGCCATTACTAGCCATTTACAGCCCCTGGATGTTTCGATAAACAGGACATTTAAAGCATTCATATGTGAGGAGTGGACCGGATGGATGGAAGCTCCAAGACATGACTTGACACCAACAGGGCGATGAAGGGGCCCACCATTTCACAGGTGTGCAAGTGGGTGAGAAATTCATGACAATTAGTGAAATACGAGACAACTGTGAAGTCACTCAAGAAATGCAATATCAGCAATGCCCTAGATGGCAGTGACGATGACATACTATTTGAAGAAAGTGATAGTTCACATAACACCAGTGATAATGAGTGTGATAGCAGTGATTAGGAATTTTTCTGCTTCTACAATTACTAAGACTTGATGCTACATTGCTGTTTTTGTTCTGTAATGGTAAACTTTAATATTTTATACCTTTATACACTGACATTTGTTTTCCTGAATATTTCTTTCTCAAATCCTGGTGCGTCTTATGGTCCAATGCATCTTATAGTCTGGCAAATATGGTATTAAATAGCTACATAAAAGAACCTATTTCGAAGCAGCCAATATGAATTTCAGAAAGGAAGATTGTGCTTGACAAACCTGATAGAGTTCTTTGAGGAGGTGTCTGATATGGTTTTCAGAGAGTTGCATGGCTGTGGAATACACAACTAGAGGTAGTGTCTAAAGCAACGACTATATCAGCATTTAAGAATAGCTTGGATAGGTGGATGAGGAAAAGGGAATTTCAGAACATATGATAAGGATGGGTACATTAGGATTACTGCTCACCTGCGGGATAAACACCAGCATAGAAGGGATCGGCTGAATAGCCCGTTTCCATGTTGTAAATGCTATGTAATTACATGGTTAACATAGTTACCCACGTCTTCCCTCTCCTAACCCCTTCTCCCTTCACCTTCAAATAAAGTACCAATCTTTCCATCTCGTATTCATCAGAACATGACAACAGATGAGACCCCTTTGTTGCTATATGGCAATGCCGCTGAAGATCGCCTGATTGAATAAGTAAGCAAGCGCTAAATGTATTTCCTTCATGTATGACTACCTGACGCTAACCTTCATGAATAAGCAAGCACAATATAACTTCAGATTCTCTTTTCGTAGAGCAAAGTCCAAAATGAATATAAGCTGACGATTTTTCTTAATGCATTGCTTTATGTGCCTTTTAGTTTCCTATTCTAGTGCTTCTCCTAAGTGCAACCCAGGGGTCAGTGCCACAAGAGCTGGTTGGTTGCTTGTATAAAAGGGTCATGGAAAAAAGTTTCCCTCCTGCCACGGGAGCAAGATGCCACTGCCGGCTGCATGTCTCAGACTTGTTCAGAGCATCCTGATGTTGTCTCCTACATGTCACTAACATGATGTTCTGAGGGAGAAGGCTGGAGGCCTGCTACTTGCCTCTATATCCACGAAAACCTCCATTACTTAGCATTCTCACTGCATAAAAGGCAACTGCACCATAATCATTTTAGTCATTATGCATGGGAGCAATTTGCTAATGGAAAATATTTATTTATAATTATATGCTAAGTTTTTTCAGTTTCCAGGGCAGAAAACCAGCTACTGGTTTTGTTAATTCATTTATGTAGTCACTCTAAATCATAAATCTCAGTGTCATAATTGTAGATCGGAGTGATCTAGATGGCTTGTTTACAGCTTTAGAATTCTAAGAGTCAGGTTTTACTCCTAAACACTGCTAAAGGGATCCATGGTGGATTGTCTTGGCAGCAGACAGGCTTTCTAGTAACCATTTTGTTAGCAACTCACAGACTGACAAGACAGGTGGCTCAAAGTTCCTTTATACAGCAGGTCCTGCACAAGATGACCATTGATGAGAAGGGTGCTGGATTATAGCCTGAGTAGTTTTAATCAGGCAGTGCCAGAAAAGCCTTGTCCACTGTCAGCCACAACATACCCAAACAAATGGGCTCAAAGCTTTACTCTATAATGATGTTGAGCTTGGGATCAATATCACTAAATTTATTTGAAACAGTATCCAGAGCCTATAATCTACCAGAAAACCTACTTACGTATAAAAGAAACAGCAAAAAAGGTGTCAAAAAGATCAAAAATATCTGCAGAATTCTGTGAGTGAAAGGATTTAAAAATTGTGGAGAAAAATATTTTGGTCTCATTTGATCTTAGCCTACCATTCTGCACGAATTAATTTTAATTATAAATATAATTCACGGCATTTATGCTAATACTTTACAGACTGCGTAGTCTACTCAAAGCAGCTTTTCTCAACATAAGCAGCGTATTCATACAAGAAGGAAATGTCTGGAAACCGAACACTTTTTGTTTATACTGATTTTTCTTCCAGTTAAAATATAAGCTACTGCTTCCGTGTGCTCAACTGGTCAAGGGAATGGGTAGCTGAGCTGAACAGATCAGGAAATTCCCAGCTTACATCACTGTTTGTGTTGAGTTAGCTGATTGCAGCTGAGGGGATAATAGGGATGTTACAAATACCCTTTGCATCCCAGGGCTAATGAAAACACAATCCAGCAGGGTTCCTACTTCTTGCTATCCAGAAACTTTTGCTGGAAAACATGTTTGTGGATGTCTTGGCTCCAATGCTCCCTTGTGGTCAAATAGCCTATTAGATAGTCATCAGTAAAGACCATTTTGATAAGCCACTGGATGGTGACTCATGCTTATGGAATTGTACCCAGCAAGAAGTCAACAATAATGAGAAGGGGAAGGGAGAAACCTGGCAAAAAAGTTAAAAGTAAAAACTAGTTATTATATAGGAGCTTGGGCACAGTTTGGAGACAGAGCTGGGCGAATCACAATCAGAGTGGATCACAGAGTGAAAGCTGAGAAGAAGGATTGCAGCTACAAAAGATGAGGATTTTAAGTTAATTATCTAGGTTGAGTATCTAGATATCTAATATTTAGGTGTTTTGTGTTTACTAATCTCAGTGATTTTTGTTAAGCTTGAGTAAATAATTAGCCTTTGCTTAAATTGGTTTGAGGCTTTTTAGCAAAATTGAAGCCCGGGGATAAAAGGGGCAGTAGTAGCATGGATACAAAATTAGCTAAAGAATGGAAAACAAAATAGTGGTAACTGGTTGTTTTTCAGAGTGGAGGGAGGTATACAGTGGAGTTCCTCAAGTTTCAGTACTACCAGACCATTGCTCTTTTTAATAAACATTAATGACATGGACTTGGAGGTATGTGACACAATTTCAAAATTTGCAGATAACATGAAACTTGTAAGTATAGTACAGACTTTGTTACGACCAGGTCAGAAAGAGGTCTCGAGTTCCCTTTCAGCCTTCACCTGGTCTTACCGTAACAGGGTTTAATTTTAAACACCCCATGTTTTTTAGCTCCCCCTTGGTGAATCCTTGTTCACCGCTTTCCAATTATAAGGCAAAGAAACCAGCACAAACAGGCTTTCTTAGCTTTCAAGAAGAAAAGTTGAAATTTATTAAACTTAAACTCTAATTTGCTTAATGCCAACGGATACACGGTGCACCCACGCTAGCATGCATACGCGATACACACGTGCAAATAGAGATAGAAAAGAGAAGAAAAATAAAATGGAAATGTTTGAGGCAATATCTGAAGATTTTTTGTTACGGTTCTTCGAGCTCACTGTAGAGTCCTTGATTGTAGGTAGATCTTGCATTTCGTTGGGGCCCAGTATTCTTCTTAAACCTTGTGAAACTGTAGGAGACTTTTTTCTCTTGGGGTTCACATGTCTTCAGTGGATTCAGAGGCTTGTGAGAAAGAGATGGGAGCAGACAGGAGAGATCTTCTCAGCCCAGGAGCAAACAGACACTCTTTCTCAAACTGTTAGTACAAATTCAAAAAAGTCAGGTTGCACAGTAGGTTAGTCATGTGACTAGCTGGTTTGACCATGTCCATTTGTGTATTCGGCCATCTTAGCAGTCAACCTGGAATGTGAGCACCCCAACTGTCAACGTCTGGTGATCAAAAGTCCATTGTAGGTTGAATGTGTCAGGGAATGGTCCTTGGTTCTTTCGAAGCACTGTCTGTTAATGTGCAAATGTCTTTCCAGCCAAGGGTCCATTGTGGGTTGAATGTGTCAGGGACTGGCTGCTTTGTCCTTCCAAACACTGTCTGTTAATATGCAAATGTCTTTCCAGCCACGGCTGATCTGTTTAACAAGTCCTTTGTTCACTCCAGTAACAGTTTAAAATCAATGTTCATGACAAAATTCATGTGCCTCATTCTTGACAGGTGGGGGCCCAGCATGACAACTTCAAAAGGATATAGACAAGGTGGTGGAATGGACAGAAACACAGCAGATGAAATTTATTGCAGAGAAGTGTGAGGTCTGAGACAATACAAGCTAAAGGGTACAATTTTAAAGGGGGTGTAATAGAGAAACTTGGGGATGTTTGTGCGCAGATCTTTGAAGGTGGAAGGACAGGTTAACAAAGCTGTTTGTAAAGGATAATAAATAGTTAATAAAGGAATCTTGGACTTTATAAATAGAGGTGTGGGGCAGAATGTTTCTGAACTGACCCGGTAGGAGCAGATTGGCCAGAAAGTCGTGTGGAACCTGCAATTCGATATTCACCGACACTGTGTGGACTGATGTCACATATCGGTTCCCGGCCCAGAGGGGCTCCAGTCAGGTGGGGAGCCAGTCAGTGAAGGCTGCAGCAGCAGGTATGTCCATACCAGGTGTGGGGTGGGACAGGGGTACGGGGATGGATTGGGAGGAGGAGGGTCGATCAGAGTGGGTGGGGGAGGTCAGAGGTCTCATGGTGGTGGGCATAGGGGGCCTGGGGAAAATAAAGAGTATGTAAATAGAAGCTGTTTTCAATGGTTGAAGGGATAATAACCAGAGGGCACAGATTTAAGTGAATAACAAAAGAACCAGAGGTGACGTGAGGAAAACCTTTTTGATGCAGCAAGTTGTGAGGATTTGGAATTCAATGCAACCAATACAAGTCTCCTGAGACCTCAATAAAGGAAGGGAGGTAACATAAATTAGGACAAATCAAAAGGGAAAGATAAAATGTGAATACAAAAAAAATCTGAAGCATGCAGTCAGGTTTGTGATTTTTTTTTTTAAATTTTAACATCTCACCCAACCCCAACCCACCAGTAGAGGAAAGTCTCCAAAAGCTCTCTTCAAAACATATTAGCCCCAAAAATCAGTGACTATACCAGCGTACTCCTGCCATAACTTTGGTGGGAAGCTGTTAGAATAACTGGAATCTTGGTCTTTCTGCAGGATTTTATGATTTGGCATGTTGGGGTTGCACCCTCTGTTCACCCTAAACATGCCATTGTAGTAAGGGAGGACAGGGTCAGGGCCAGGCATAGCTCCCCAACAACTAGTGGCTACATGATCCAACCAGAAGTTCTGGGCAGAATCATGGCCTGGACTCTCAAAGAATTGGCAGCAAAATTATTTTAAATTTTTAAAAAATTAAAGAACAGTGGTAAGTCCTAATGTTTCCTGGTTGGGGGGGGGGGCAGGGGGAGGCAGGATGGAGAACCTGACAAACACCCCTCCCCATCCCACCAGGCACACTTCAGCTAAACTTATTGGCCTCCTAGACAAGTGCATGCCCAAGTGGCACCCCTAGTAGCAATGCCTCCTGGGGCCAGGAGTGGACATACCTTGTGGGTATGATCACCAACCATTTTTAGCAGAATAGATATGAACAGGACCTGTGGTAGCAGTAACACCTGCCCGCATTTCAATATTCATTTGGGAACTTGTCAGGCCTGCATGCAGTTTTCATAGTTCTGGCATGCAGAATGCCTGATGTAAAGAATCCCTATTTGAAACGGTAAAATGCAAGTGCAGAGTTGCTAGGCAGCAGTAGGTACCATGGAGGTAATATATAAATGTGTATTTTACCCCTCTTCTAACCATTTTAAATACTTTTTTTGCTTTTTTCCCCTTCTCATGAGCCTTTGTATCAGTTGATTTCTTTTTTAACCTTAGGAACACTAAAAGAACCAGTGGTTTTCTTTGATCTGACATGTCTGAGAAGAGAAGGGCCTCCAGAGGGATGTCACATAGGTCAGATTGCATGATAGATACCTTCCTGCATCTGCAAACAGAGGTGAAAAACATTCACGTTGGCAGACAATTGGTCTAAGTGAAGGTTCCTCTTCCAAAAGGAGGGTGGGACAGCACAACCTATTGCATCACTAAGATATGCTGACATCTTATACTTCCTCAGAAGCACCCAGCCATAACTTGTCCTTTTTTAAGTGGCAATTCATGAAAGACAGCATAGCAGAGTGACCAATAGTCAGTGCAGTTGAGTTTCCCTTCCCTTATTTTTTGCCGAAATCTCCTTTGTCTCCTTGATGAAAACTGATAATGGGTTGAGATATCCTTTAGGCTCTCCAAAGGCCTTCAGAATTCTGTGATACCCCTCCCCGCACCTTTAAATTTGACTTATGTACTATCTTCCTCTTCCACCACTAGTGTGCTCTTTAAAATGATTCAAATTCAAACCTGAGATTAGGTGAATGAATTGATGCAGGAACTGGGCGGCACAGTGGCGCAGTGGTTAGCACCGCAGCCTCACAGCTCCAGGGACCTGGGTTCGATTCCGGGTACTGCCTGTGTGGAGTTTGCAAGTTCTCCCTGTGTCTGCGTGGGTTTTCTCCGGGTGCTCCGGTTTCCACCCACATGCCAAAAGACTTGCAGGTTGATAGGTAAATTGGCCATTATAAATAGTCACTAGTATAGGTAGGTGGTAGGGAAATATAGGGACAGGTGGGGATGTTTGGTAGGAATATGGGATAAGTGTAGGATTAGAATAAATGGGTGGTTGATGGTCGGCACAGACTCAGTGGGCCGAAGGGCCTGTTTCAGTGCTGTATCTCTAATCTAATCTAAAAAAAAATTGGGTGGACATAGCTCATTTCCATTTCAGTGTCTGTCCAAGGCTCACCAACAAACTGTAGCAAGTGCCATAGCTGTTACTGTCGTTCCCCATGCACCTGCAGAGATGAGCTCCCAAAAGAAAGCAACAATAACGCAAGGAATTCACCAGGTATATTTTAATCTACCTAATCCTGGGAAATTCACCAAATTCAGAGCAGAGTTACACCAGCAGCACAGAGGCCATTCTGGTGCCCCTGCAGTGGAAACCTTGTCAAGAGGATAATTCAACCCATCCAGTTTTGGGAAATCAAGATAAAAGCTTGAAAATGTAGATGGTAGTAGGTTGATATTTTAGAGTTATTACTAAAGTTATACATTTGGGTTGGGCTGTTGAAAACGGTGATGGAGTGATCAGAAAACCTGCAAATCAGAACAAGGTTAAAAATGGCTTATTTTTATCACCTCACCACTTCCCTCAATTTTAAGTTGGAAGTTCAGCAAAAACGCTGATTCAATTGCTATGGTTTGCTGTGACAAAGTTGTATCACCAATTTCCTCTGCTCATTTCACATGTTATAAATAAAATATAGATCATTGAGATATGATACATGTCTCTCCTCATGAGGCTGGCTAGAATTCAATCATGCAGATATGGTTCTTATTTCACAGTCATGGCAGATCTGTTATTCCTATTTTTTCAATCTAAACAAAAATCTGATTTTATTTGCAAAATGTGAACAATAAGATGTCATTAGCGAAAATGTGCAATGTATTTGATTCATCGTTACACTGTTTTATGAGCTACTGTAATGGAGGATGCTTGGCAAAAATTCTTACTTGATTATGATCTGCCCCTGGAGCAGCCTTAAACTGTTTATTCAGCTGTACAGGTATTATTTTTAATCACTTCCACTTCAGTCTTTGACTGTGTTACTATTTATATCGTCTCTTCCCTCCTTCATCACAGCTTTGGAAAGCAAAACTATTTTAATTTCTGACTCCAACCAGGAATCAGATAATGTGTTGAGAATGATGTATACTGAACACATAATGAAACTACAATTTTTAAATACTAATAAATATCATCACATCATTTCTGAAATGAAGGGAAAGTAGCAGCAGTTTGAATACAAAATGTGAGCTGTGCTGTAAGTAAATCGAAGACTTGGAATTGTGTAATTTTTCTGGCGAAAGTGTGATAGAGGGGTTGGAAAATAGGCTGAGACCCCAATATGCTAGGTCCCAGGCTGCACTGCCAGTATCCATGAATCCTTGTAAGGAGCAAAACCTCTGTTCACCCCTCGCAAGGGCACCTGCATCAGAGGGGGTAGGGCCAGCTGTGGGAATGCCCTGTGTACCCTTAACCTCAAAGGCACCCAGTATAGTGAGTCAGAAGAGGCATTCCAGCATCTTCAGTTATTTGAGGATCACTACGGGCATTCAGGGCATAGAATAGCCTGGATTATGGCAGAATTCTGTGCCTTCCAAACAGCAGAACTTCTCCCCTTGTACTTCTTATAACTATATATAAGTGGTCAACCATTCACTGAATGCTTGTATTTGAACTGAATGGCATGTCTCCTTCCTGAAAAACCACTGATCTGTTTCAACTGCTTCAACTTGCGGTTGCAAGCACTTATTGGAGAGTGATGGACAGACTAAATGACAAAGTTCAGTCTTTAACAGAGCTTAGTGTATTAATCCATATTTTACTTCCACAGGGACAACCTACAAATGCATACTAATACCTATGAAATAGTATTAAATACAATCTACACCTTGAGTACAGCTAATTGTACCTAATTTTAACCCCATGTTTCCAGCAAGAAATAAACCAATAAAAAAAATCCCTCACAGATAAAATGCTTCATTTTGTCATGATCAATAAGATCTTCCAATCTTGTTAACCCTTCACTAGCTACTGATATTATTTACATGATCCTAGCACCTCATGAAAGACACACCTGGAGTTCCAATAAGTAACATAAATTGTCAGGCCTTGCATTATCTGGCAAGGTTGGGTGATTTGTGGGTAAGCGCATGCAGAACCTGCATATCGCTGCTGTCAGTCCAGTCAATTCATCAACCCCCCTGGACTCTACTCTTCTTCCTACTGGTCCAGAGCAAAAAAATAATTTATTACCAAGTGATATACAATTTATAGAATAAAACAAAGTAAAAGTGTTTTACAACTTAATATTTTGTCACAAAAACATGAAACAAAAGATATTTTATCCATACCTAGAAAAACGAAGTGATTTTTAAATGAAATAAAATTCCACATCATTAGCTCTTCTTGGGTTTCATTGCACAAATCCATAGGCTCTTGCAACATAATTCTAAAATCAGCTAATAAATACTAAGTATCAACCTTGTGCTGTCATTTATGTGTTAAAGCAATAGCTTAGGTATTACTAAGCTGCTTAATGACATTCATCTAAATCTTCTCTAAGCAAGATTAATTTTTAAATCTCTAGTAGCAGTATGTAACTTCATTCTGACAAAATGCCCTGAACATGCATTCAGAGAAAGCAATCATTTATTTTCCCTTTTCATTAAAAATGCATCTCTTACCTTCTGATACAGCTGGATTGATACATGAAAAGTTCATTACTAGCTCTGAGAGTAACTATGCATTCTCCATTATTCTTCTGCATTGTGAGCAATGGGTAAATGGAGATAATAAAACTCTGCATTTCAATCCTATGGAATTATGGGATTAAGTAAATTCCATTACTACATACTTTTGATCATTCAGCTGTCTTACACTGGTTAAAATGCACTGGAGTGCCAAAATGCCATACCTTAATGATAAGTGCATACTATGTACTTAATCTATAACCTCCAAATTGAGTTGATGGGGGGGGGGGGCGGGTGGTGGAATCTTCATGAGATATTAATTTGTTTGAAAACCATCCTTATTTCTATCTGCTTTTCTATTGTTACACATTCACAGATGTTTAAAGCTCTTATGCATAGTCTCTTTCTCCAAGTGCTGGTTCATGATCTAGCTAATAGAAATGTGGAACTCTTATCCCAGCAACAATGATGGATGACTCAAGAGGATTTTCATGCAGTTAGTCTACTTACTTAAATTGATTAAATAAGTTTATGATGAATAACCATAAAAATGAATGTAAAAACAACCCTCTGTTGCACTGTACTTACTGCAAACTGAAAATAGCAAATGCAAAGTCAGATGAAACACAACAAAAATGTGTAGTCAGCTTTCATAGGTTACTGGTGATCTTGGTTTTGTACTATTTCTTCCCCTCAGTTAACACCAATATTTTCCTCAGCTAACAATAACAACTTAACATCTGTAAAGCACTTCCACAGTTTGTATTAGCATTGTAACAGTTGTTTCTTCTTGCAATATCATTAGTGCAGAAGCACGAGTATTAGAAATTTCCATTTTGACAGCAGCTTCTCACAGTTTGCAAAACTTAGTTTCGACCATTTATCTCAAAAATATACTGCTGTATTAAATAAAGAGTAAAAGAAAATGCTTCTGCTACATGTGCTGTGTATTGCTACAGGGTGTACTTATATTTGCAATCTTAATGCTAATCTGATTAAATTCTTCATGTGCTTATGTATTTTTTGTTTGAAAGATTATTTTGAAATCTGCAATAGTTCTGTATATAATAAATTTATAAGAAATTATGCATACATTTAACAGGATTGCTATTCAAATAACAATGTACTGTAGTTGATGTAAATTTAACATGAAATTCAACATACTGCATGAAAATTCACGAACACCAACATTACCAAAAATTAGTTAGGACATTGTTTAGTGCTATCAATTTCTGTAGATATCTATATGTTTCTAACCACTTTTATTAATTGTTTATAATTAAATCCCTGAAAAATAAAGTCAACATGAAAGCAAAGAAAACTTACAATTATACAATGCCGTATTACATCTCAAATGTCCCGAATGCTTCACATACAATAAACTGCTTTGAAGTGCAATCAATTGCTAGTCAAGTGAAACAAAACAAAAAAACTGTTCATTGTTGTCAGGACATGCCTTCATTCTTCCACTGACTACAGTCCAATGTCTATCCTACAATCCATGTCTTCTTAACTGATGGTTCGTGTCTATTTCATGCTTCATGTCCTCCTCACTCACCAGCTACCTTTTTCCAATATACTAATTGCAATAACCCAACTGAAACAACTCAATTTTAAGAAATGGAACCTTCTTTAATTTTTAAACACATACAAATGAAACAGCGAACCCATTATTAGGCTTTCGGATATGCATTCTCCTGTCAGTAATGTGAGCAGGAAAAGTCAATGTGAGCGTAAAACAAATTTTCCCAATTTATAGTTGCACTGATTTTTAAAAAATAATGTATAAGGTTTCTAATAAAGGAACACTGAATCAAGAGTATAACCTAGCCATCATATTTTGTGTACAAAATTGTGATATGTCTCGGTCAATATTTCAAAATGAAATATTTGTCAGGCATTTCAGTTCCTGATCCACAAACTCTGGTCATCCTTGCTACACAGATCAGAAGATAACCAAAAAAGGAAACGAACCATGGTCTTCAAATGGACACCGGATGTGTTGGGTCAATGCTGCTGCCTGCCAGTGTTGTCCTGTAGGTCGTCATCCTACTTTCCTGTTATGTGCCATGATCATATTCAGGGCCTGCCTCCAGCATTAGTTGTTATTGCAAGTCACCTTGGTGGGGGAGGGAATCTTAGAGGGATGGTCACTAGAGCTGCTGTAGCATTTAACTTACTACACCAGCTTAAAAGGGGCAGCCCATCAATTTTTAAAACTTGGAGCAGTGAGACTAAAGCATAAGAATAATGATGAGGTTATCATCACTCACTGTTATTAAAGAGTAAATCGGAAAGCAACTTCAGGCATCCGCACATGCGCAGTTAAAGGCAAAAATCAGGAAGTTGCTGTCCAAGTTGTGCTGCACCTCCAGAAGTTTCGCTCTAACAGTATCAAACTGAGAGACTCAGCATTCACATACATGGAATGGTGTGAAGTTGCGACCCTTACCCACACGATACCCACTAAAATAGCCAGAAAAGGTTAGCGCTCATCCATTCAAGTGTAAGTGAATATTTAACAGTGAGGTACATCTTAATTACTGCCAAACAATCACTCTGGCACTGAAAATTTAAGTGTAGAGTCTCATTCCTTATGGACACGATGCATTTGTTTTAGACAGCTGTCAACTATAGAGTGGGAGGATTTTTGTAAACACAAGGTACAATAGCCTCCAGGGAAAATCACAACCTTCTGAGGCACTAGTGGTCAGAAAGTCTCGGTAAATCTTCTTGGTCTGTAGACCCTGCTGGAGTAGCTATGTGTATGTAGGGAAGATGCCTCATTCTAAGAACCACCAATGTAGCTTCTTCTAAGTCCCCATTCTCCTCCTCTTCGTAGAATCAGAACAGAGGGAAAGACTCTCCTTAACACAAAGTAATACATTGACCACAGCTGACTAAAACTAGCAGTAAAAGTCCTGATTAAACCTCCAAAGTACTAAACGGATCAATTTGTAAGCAAAGTAGCACCAACCTTCAGTAGTGGAAAATATGCCCTCCTCAATGTGGTATATGCCTTTTGGATACCTTCTTGCAATTCTCATTATAACCTATATAATGGTGGTGAAGTGGGACCAGAAGGGTAACAATAGTAGAATTAGTATTAGAATGTATTCATAAGTTTAGAAGAATCATTGGAGTTGTGAGGGGCCCATTGAATAGAACAAAGAAAAAGAACAAAGAAAATTACAGCACAGGAACAGGCCCTTCGGCCCTCCAAGCCTACGCCGATCCAAATCCTCTATCTAAACCTGTCGCCTATTTTCTAAGGGTCTGTATCTCTTTACTTCCTGCCCATTCATGTATCTGTCTAGATACATCTTAAAAGACGCTATCGTGCCCGCGTCTACCACCTCCGCTGGTAATGCGTTCCATGCACCCACCACCCTCTGCGTAAAGAACTTTCCACGCATATCCCCCCTAAACTTTTCCCCTTTCACTTTGAACTCGTGTCCCCTTGTAATTGAATCCCCCACTCTGGGAAAAAGCTTCTTGCTATCCACCCTGTCTATACCTCTCATGATTTTGTACACCTCAATCAGGTCCCCCCTCAACCTCCGTCTTTCTAATGAAAATAATCCTAATCTACTCAACCTCTCTTCATAGCTAGCGCCCTCCATACCAGGCAACATCCTGGTGAACCTCCTCTGCACCCTCTCCAAAGCATCCACATCCTTTTGGTAATGTGGCGACCAGAACTGCACGCAGTATTCCAAATGTGGCCGAACCAAAGTCCGATACAACTGTAACATGACCTGCCAACTCTTGTACTCAATACCCCATCCGATGAAGGAAAGCATGCCGTATGCCTTCTTGACCACTCTATTGACCTGCGTTGCCACCTTCAGGGAACAATGGACCTGAACACCCAAATCTCTCTGTACATCAATTTTCCCCAGGACTTTTCCTGGGGAATGATGGAATGCTTGACCACTATGCTGGGATTGTACAACTCTGTACTTAATGTGGTAATAATTTAGGATGGAAGTTGGGTGAAATGGGTCTGAAGGAGTTAGCCACATCTCCTTGACCAAATTTATACAGGTGTGATTGGACTCCCAGAAAATCTTAAAGGGGACTAATTGTTTTTTGGGAGGATTATTCTGGTGCAGTTTTTTAGCAGCAGATTTGAGATAGTGGTCTTTAAGAATCCATTTTACTATATTTTACATTCCAAGTCCACAGGAAAACGGCAGTTTTTCAAAGGAAAATCCAGCATATTATTTCTCAATTTTTTGCCATAGCAAGTGTTCTTTATCTTCAAGTAAATGGAGAGTCAAATGCCTTCAGAAAAGCATCTGTTGTCAACTGTGTGTGGGACAAGCTTAAGAAGGGACACCTTAAGAGCTGTCAGTGAAAGTCTGGAGGAAATTATGTCATGTCACACATGACCTGTCAGTAGTGGGTGGGGCCTGATAGATAAGAGGTGTTCAGATGTATTTTGCGCAGTAACTGTTTGTATATATATGTTCCAGTTAAAGTATAATAAAACTCACATTTATTTTGGATATTACTTGTGAGTCTTACAATAGATGACACACCAAAGGATCAAGTAATATTACAACCTGTCTCCCTCCCTTCTCTGTAAAGGATGGCATTTCATCTCTAACAAATTTACTACAGGAGCAGCTTCCAGCGAAGAACCAAAACTATCACATGTGTAGACTGCAGGTCTGCACAGATATCCCAATCACGACTGTGACAGGGTGAAGTTAGCATCTTGAACTGCCATGCTACTGGATCATTGGGGAAAGTTGAAACTGATTGAGTAACAATTTTCCAACAGACAGGTTGTTCCAAATAAACTCAAAAGAGAGTTTGTGAATCATGTGATTTTTTTTACAGTTCAATAGCAATCTCATCTAACATCTGTGCCCTGTATTTCCTTTTCAAATACCTGAAAACATGAGAAATTGTACCACTTTTCAAACGTATTTTAAACAACATTAAACGCATCATCACTGTCACATTGAGAAATTTTACTTCAGACTTTTCCGTAGAGTGGTTGTCATCATCCCTCTTCTAAGTCAAGCTATAAAGGCAGACATTATCCCTGTAATCCAGCATTTTTAGTACTTATTTACAACTGATCTCTTTTTCTATGAACTATCTACCTATACATGTGGCTATAAAGAGGATTAGTAGAAGACAAAACCTTTTGGCCTTTGCACAGTTGTGAACATTTTTGACCATTTTGCTGACATTTCCTGTAGGAGCAAAAAACAATTTACCATCATTCCCTCATTTATATTCCATATGAATGAAAAATAAAAATGCATTATAAAATACCTGCTGGATATACTTCAAAAACACTTGTTTATTTGCAATTTAGGCCCAAATTAACCCTGTCATGACTAGGAACCAAAACAGAAAAATGTAAGCATATACTGCAAAATAAAATGCAGCTATTTATCATCATCCTAAACCTTTCTGCTTTGCATAGTCTTAATGAGATCTATCAGATCAGTAGGGTCATTAGGTGGTATGCTCAACTCTGGAGTGGAAATTGATGATTTATTGGTGAAGAACTATAGATTGCACACTTCCACTTGGAGTTTAAAGCTAATAAATCAGAGAAATATCAATTTGAAGCAATTTTGGAAGATAGTTACAGACTTCTATATTCTTTTAACACAGCTCTATAAGAACATTTGATGTTGGGAGATAAAACTTGCAGACTTGCTTCCGTAAAATACAAGGTATGCTTTTAACACACTGTCACAGTGTGGTAAAGAATTCTTCTTGCTTATTACTACTAACTCAATTATATTGACATTTTTCATATAGTATTCCATTAAAAGAGCTGGACATGTGGTACAAAGTAAAACAGAACATTTCCTTCAGAAGGTACTCTGATTTTGAGAGTTTTTAATTTCACGCCTCTCCTTCATACTGCCCAAGATTTTATCACTGGAAATGCACACCCTCACATTTCCTGCTGTACCCCAAACTTTAGCTATTCAAATGTATAAACCAACTTATTTGCTGAAGCACAAAGAAAGGAATCATTGTTTGAGCTATTGAATTAGTGAAGAAGCCTGGAGACCAACATTGCAGAGCAGTTGTAAGTTCAAATCCTGAGAGCGTTTACCTTTATAGGTAATAGCACATTTTGTCCTTGACTTAGGAACAAAACTTGAATTTTCCTTGGGAACAATATAGGTTTCTGCTTCTTTGAATATAGAAGATTAAGGGTGATCTACAAACATACAAATTAGGAGCAGAAGTAGGCCATTCAGCTCCTCGAGCCTGCTCCGCCATTCAATAAGTTCATGGGTGAACTGATTTCTCCACATTACCACCTACCCCCAATAACCTTTCACCCCCTTGCTTATCAAGAATCTATCTACCTCTGCCTTAAATATATTCAAAGACTCTGCTTCCACGGCCTTTTGAGGAAGAGAGTTCCAAAGATGCACGACTCTCTGAGAGAAATATTTCCCCCTCAGCTCTGTCCTAAATGGGCAACCCCTTATTTTTAAACAGTGACCCCTGGTTCTAATTGAGATGTTCAAGATGATTACAGGATTTGATAAGGCAAATAGAGAAAAACTGTTTCCTCTGATTGGAGAGTCCAGAACAAGGGGACACAATCTTAATTATGAGCAGCACAGTGGCGCAGTGGTTAGCACCGCAGCCTCACAGCTCCAGCGACCCGGGTTCAATTCTGGGTACTGCCTGTGCGGAGTTTGCAAGTTCTCTATGTGTCTGCGTGGGTTTTCGCCGGGTGCTCCGGTTTCCTCCCACCACCAAAGCAGGTTGATAGGTAAATTGGCCATTATAAATTGCCCCTAGTATAGGTAGGGGAATATAGGGACAGGTGGGGATATGGTAGGAATATGGGATTAGTATAAATGGGTGGTTGATGGTCGGCACGGACTCGGTGGGCCGAAGGACCTGTTTCAGTGCTGTATCTCTAATTAAAATAAAAATAAATAAAATTAGAGCTAGGCTGTTCAGGAGTGATGTTAGAAAGTACTTCTTTTCACAAAGGGTAGTGGAACTCTGGAACTCTCTCCTCCAAAAAGCTGTTGCGGCTATAAAAACTGAAAATTTCAAAACAGAGATTGATAGATTCTTCTTAAGATAGGTTATTAAGAGTTATGGAACCAAGGCAAATAGGTGGAGTTATAATACAGAGGAGCCACCATCTAACTGAATGGTGGAACAGGCTTGAGGGGCTGAATGGCCCTACTCCTGTCCTTCTATCCCTATGATCACTGCTGGAAGTAGGATGAGCTGGGACTTCCACCTACTGCAGAACCTACTTTATTTTGGATCAGCATAATTTCAGTTCCAGACACCTGGTATGCTTGGAGTGACAGAAAATAGTGTACTGCAGCAAAATTTAAACACTTGCAGCAGCTTAAAGGAGCAGGCTTCATCAGAAGAATTTTTGTTGTAAACCAGGAGTTTGGTTGTAATGTCACACAAATCTGTTGTCGGACCCAGAGGCTTCACTTTACAGATTTTGTTGTAGCAGTGCTGCTGCAAGAGTGATACCGATACAGGACTGAGGCACTGTTTAGCACTTACAAATAGACGGCCCCCAAGAGAAACAGCAGAAGCCAGCCAGGGCAGTGAGTAGCAATTTCAGTACTTCATGCACAGCCACTCAATGCACAATAAGTTTATTGACTTTACCAAAAAGAGTAGTCAGCCACTCTTTTCAAGCATGTCCATCATTTACAACAACCAACTGCTGCTTTAGGCTTTCCAGAAATGCCTGTGATGTTGGCGTAGTGACCTTTATACTCTTAGCCTTCACCGGGAAGAGTTCTATGACTTACTTCCTTATGTGAATTACCTTACTAAAACTGTCACATGGAATGTTATTGATTTTGGCATTCTTACATTAACCATTAGAGGCTACATTAAATACAGCTAGATTTCACTGCATCACATGGTTACTAAAGCAATTTTACCTTCCTTTTCCTTACACATAACAGCCATAATACCTGGTAGAGATCGGTGACAGGTTGCAGGATTCCAAATCTCTGCCCTTTCATCCTCTATTGGAGCTCTAAGAATGTGAGCAAAGATTGGGCTAAACGACTGGTTTCTGTGCTGTAATTTCTATGGAATCCACCCTGAGGCATTAGAGAGTGAACTAAAGAGGCATGTACAGGATAATGAACAGAGCACAAATAGAACAGCTGGGAGCAGAATACAGGAGAAAAGTGTTGAAGCCAGTGATAAGGATACTTCAGTTCTTTCATGGAGAAGCTAGAGATCTAGATCTCACAAGCCCAGCATTTAGAAGGATTCTTGAAGAGCATCAGGCATCTGACACCGTGGGCTGAATTTTACAGATCCCCTGATGGCGGGGGAGGGGGGGAGGTGGCGGGGAGCCATGGGCTTGGAAAAGCCCGGCGCGATATTAAAGAGAGATGATGCAAAAAATTTTTAAAACATTTAATTTGCCCCATCAGCACAAAGCCTCTTGGCATCCAACCGCTAACCCCCACCCCCCCTCCCCCACTGCTCGCTAACAGGAGCAAAATTGACATATTTAAATAAATTTAAATAAAGGCTGTTAAATCCATCCCGCTGCAATATTGGTGCTGGTGGCCGGCATTCACGTACCTTCGGGTCCCTCTCTGGGGATCTAAGGCGGAACACTGGTGGGGAGAGGGGAGCAGGTAAGTTTTTCAGTGCAGGAAGTGGGGCGGGGTCAAAGTAATTTCATTGGTGTAGGGGCTGGTGGGAAGGGGTAAAGTTTATAATTTATGAAATTTGGGGAGGGAAGGGGAAGGTCAGTTGGGCAGGGGAAGTGCTTTCGGGGGGAGAGGGCAAGTAATGCATTGAATGATTATTGGAGGCTGGGAAAGGGGCAAATTAAATGTTTTTAAAATTTTTTGCATCATCTCTCTTTAAAAATGTAAATTAAATGGAAGGGCTCGAAATCCTTTAATAATGGCGTCAGCGCCTGCGCAAAGGATGCTGTCGCCATTGCCAGGGATGGACTGCCCGCCCCCTCCACGTCATTTGAGGGGGGGGGGGGGCAGTCCGCGCCGCCCATTTAAATGAGCCGCTGCGTTTAATATTGCGGCGGCTCAACGACGTGTAGTCTGCACGGGCGGAACACCATTGTTTACGTCCGCTGCCGAAATTTAAAATGCAGCCCTGTACATCAGATTTTGGATCAAATGCAGAATCCACTGGGAGTAGTTTAGTTTGGACAGTTTGACAGGTCAAATGACGTCTGCAGTGGAGGGATTCCCTGTCAGAGGCCCTAAAGGTAGTTTGCCATGGCTGCTGAGATTTCTGTTATAATGGCCTGGGTAGCCATATTTGGGAGAGTTGCCTTTTCTGGCCTCCAAGCAATTGGGGCTGGGATGCAGAGAAGAGGCTTTTATTGAAAAACAGCCCCGTAATGCTAGTTTCCAAAGAACCCAGTTCCCAGAATTTGGGATTGAGGTAGATTAGAGACTGGAAGTCTCAGCCACTGCATATTTGGCAGTAAAGTGGGGGCTCCAGGAATGTCAAGCTGTTACGTCAAGATAAATATTTAACCCAAACTACAATACAGCCTTCAATTAAACTGTCTAACTTACATATTTTAGATATAATATTATGTAATGATAAAGGGCTAATTAATAATCTTGTTGTAAAAGAACCTTTAGGGATGAGTGACCATAACATGTTAGAATTTACATTATGTTTGAAAGTGAGGTAGTTCAATCTGAAGCCAGGGTGTTAAATTTGAACAAAAGAAATTATGAAGGTATGAGGGACAAATTGGCTGAGGTGGATTGGGAAAATACATTAAAAGGTATGACAGTACAATGGATAGTCCTTAAAGAAATATTACATAGTTTACAGCAACTCTACATTCCTTCAAGGCACAAAAACCCCAAAAGTAAAGTCAGTCAATCGTGGATAACAAAGGAAGTTAAGGACTGTATAAGATTAAAAGACCTATAAAGTTACCAGAAATAGTAGTAAACCTGAGGATTGGGAGGATTTTAGAATACAGCAAAGGAGGGTGAAGAAACTGATAAAGAAAGAGAGAATAGAATATGAATGTAAGCTAGCAAAACATATAAAATCGAACTGTAAAAGCTTCTATAGGTATGTAAAAAGGAAACGTTTGGCTAAGACAAATGTGGGTCCATTGCAGGCAGAGTCAGGAGAATTTATAATGGGGAATAGAGAAATGGCAGAGAAGCTAAATAATTACTTTGTGTCTGCCTTCACTGAGGAAGATACAAGAAATCTCCCAGAATTAGAGATCCAAGGGATTGGGGGAATGAGGAATTGAAGGAAATCAGTATTAGTAAGAATGTTGTATTGGAGAAATTAATGGGGCTGAAGGTTGATAAGTCCCTAGGACCTAATATTCTACAGCCCAGAGTGTTGAAAGAGGTAGCTATGGAGACAGTGAATGCATTGGTGATCATCTTGCAAAATTCTATAGATTCTGGAGTGGTTCCTGCAGATTGGAAGGTCGCAAATGTCACCCCACAGGGAATTACAGACCTGTTAGTCTTACATCAGTCATTGGGAAAATGCTTGAATCTATCCTGAAGAATGTGATAAATGGACACTTGGAGAATAATGATCTGATTGGGCATAATCAACATGGAGTTATGAATGGGAAATCATGTTTGGCAAACCTGTTGGGGTTTTTTTGAGGATGTTACTAACACAAGTGACAAAGGGGATTTGGTGGACGTAGTATATTTGGATTTTCAAAAGGACTTTGATAAAGTCCCCCACAGGAGGTTGGTTAGCAAAATTAAAGCACATGGGATAGGAGGTAATCTACGCAGTGGTTAGCACCGCAGCCTCACAGCTCCAGGGACCCGAGTTCAATTCTGGGTACTGCCTGTGCGGAGTTTGCAAGTTCTCCCTGTGACCGCGTGGGCTTTCACTGGGTGCTCCGGTTTCCTCCCACAGCCAAAGACTTGCAGGTAATAGGTAAATTGGCCGTTGTAAATTACCCTGAGTGTAGGTAGGTGATAGGGAATATGGGATTACTGTAGGATTAGTATAAATGGGTGGTTGTTAGTCGGCACAGACTCGGTGGGCCGAAGGGCCTATTTCAGTGCTGTATCTCTAAATAAATAAATAAATACTGGCATGGATTAAGGATCGGTTAACAGGCAGAAAACAGAGAGTAGGAATAATCGGATCATTCTTGCATTTGCAGGCTGTGACGAGGGGTACTGCAGGGATCAGTGCTTGGGCCCCAGCTGTTCACAATATATATATCAATGATTTGGATGTGGGGACCAAATGTAGTATTTCCAAGTTCGCAGATGACACAAAACTAGGTGGGAATGTGTGTTGTGCGAAAGATGCAAAGCGGCTTCAAGGGGATTTGGACAGACTTAGTGAGTGGGCAAGAACGTGGCAGATGGAATATATTGTGGAAAAATGTGAGGCTATCCACTTTGGTAGGAGGAACAGATGTGCAAAGTATTTCTTAAATGGTAAGAGATTAGAAAGTGTAGATGGACAAAGGGATCTGGGTGTCCTTGTCAATATGTCACTGGAAGCTAACATGAAGGTGCAGCAAGCAATTATGAAGGCTAGTGGTATATTAGCTTATATCACAAGAGGATTTGAATACAGGAGTAGTGAAGACTTGCTTCAATTGTATAGAACCTTGGTTAGACCGCACCTGGAGTTTTGTGTACAGTTTTGGTCCCCTTACCTTAGGAAGGATATTATTGCCATATAAGGAGTGCAACAAAGGTTCACCAGACGTGTTCTTGGGATGACAGGACTGTTCAGTGAAGAGAAATTAGGGAAACTGGGCCTGTATTCTCTAGAGTTTCGAAGAATAAGAGGTGATCTCATTGAAACTTACAAAATACTTAAAGGGATAGACAGGGTAGATGCAGCTAAGATGTTTCCCCTGATTGGGGAGTTTAGAACCAGGGGACACAATTTCAAAATAAGGGGGAAGCCACTTAGGACAGAGATGAGGAGAAATTTCTTTACTTGGAGGGTTGTGAATCTTTGGAATTCTCTACCGCAGAGGGCTGTGGAAGCTCAGTCATTGAGTAAGTTTAAAGCAGGGATTGACAGATTTCTAAATACAAATGATATAAGGTGATAGTGTGAGAAAAAGACATTGAAGTGGATGATCAGCCATGATCGTATTGAATGGCGGAGCAGGCTCGATGGGCTGAATGGTCTACTCCTGCTCCTATGTTCCTATAATGTCTGATGTCCTAGCAGGAGTTCCTCAGGGTAGTGTCCTGGGCCCAACCATCTTCAGCTGCTTCATCAATATCCTTTCCTCCATCATGAAGTTAGAAGTGGGGATATTAGCTGATGATTGCACAATGTTCAGTCCCATTTGTAACTCCTCAGATACCGAAGCAGTCTGTACCTGCATGTAGCAAGACCTGGACAACATTCAGGCTTGGGCTGCTAAGTGGCAACTAACAGTTGCATCACACTAGTGCCAGAAAATGACCATCTCCTACAAAAGAGAGTCTAACAACCTCTCCTTGACATTCAACAACATTTCCATCACTGAATCCCCCACCAACAACATCCTGGGATCACCACTGACCAGAAACCTAACTGGACCAGTCATATAAATATTTTAACTGGACCAGTCATATAAATATGGTGGCTACAACAGCAGTTCAGAGGCTGGGAATTCTGTGGCAAGTAACACACCTCCTGATGCTCCAAATCCTTTCCACCATCTAAAAGGCATAGGTCAGGATGGAATACTTTCCATTTGCCTGGATGAATACAGCTCCAACAACATTCAAGAAGCTCAACACCGTCCAGGACAAAGCAACCCATGTGATCGGCACTCGATCCACCACCTGAAACATTCACTCCCTCCATCACTGGTCCATCATGGCTGCAGTGCATATCATCTACAAGATACACTGCAGCAACACGCTAAGGCTTCTGCAACAAGACCTTCCAAACCAGCTGGAGTACTGTGTACAGTTCTGGTCACCACACTATAGGAAGGATGTGATTGCACAGGAGAGGGTGTAGAGGAGATTCACCAGGATGTTGCCTGGGCTGGAGCTTTTCAGCTATGAGGAGAGACTGGATAGGCTAGGGTTGTTTTCCTTAGAGCAGAGAAGGCTGAGGGGGGACCTGATTGAGGTATCCAAAATTATGAGGGGCATTGATAGGATAGATAGGAAGAAACTTTTTCCCTTACCAGAGAGGTCAATAACCAGGGGGCATAGATTTAAGGTAAGGCACAGGAGGGTAAGATGGGATTTGAGGAAAAAATTTTCACCCAGAGGGTGGTTCGAATCTGGAACGCACTGCCTGAAGGGGTGGTAGAGGCAGGAACCTTCACAACATTTAAGAAGTATTTAGATGAGCACTTGAAATGCCATAGCATACAAGGCTACAGGCCAAGTGCTGGAAAATGGGATTAGAATAGATAGGTGCTTACTGGCCAGCACAGACACGATGGGCCAAAGGGGCCTATTTCTGTGCTGTAAGACTCTAAACCCGCGATCTCTACCACCTAGACGGGCAGGCACATGGGAACACCACCACCTGCAAGTTCCCCTCCAAGTCACACACCACCTCGACTTGGAAATATATCGCCGTTCCTTCATCGTTCGGTCAAAATCCTGGAACCCCCTACCTAACAGTACTGTGGGTGCACCTATACCACATGGACAGCAACGGTTCAAGAAGATGGCTCACCGCCATCTTTTCAAGAGCAATTAGGGATTGGCAATAAATGCTGGCCTTGCCAGCAACACCCGCATTCCATGAATGAATAAAAATAATGCCTTTTGTCACAATTTTATCAGTTTCTCAATATTTGTAAACTATATAATACTTGCTAAATTTTTAAGAGATTTATGTTTCTTTTACTAAATTCTTCAAGAGATAGTGACATTTTGAAATGACCATGACATATAAGTAGCCTGAATGATGACAATATCAGTAAAAAAGAAATCTTGGGTTTACTATTTACTTTAGCCACAAATCCACATGGCTCTAATACATCAATGTTTCACAGACTTTTCAGTATGATGGTTTGAATTATGCTCTGTCTAGTATGTAATAGTTTCATAATGAAATCATTTCTAAACCAATGTATTGTTTCAGTGCAAAACCCTTCATTTCCTAATGGCAATATGCCAGTAGTGTGGAAATATGCCAAGCATGTATGTGGAATTGGTAACTAGGCAAGGAGTACTTTGATTGTCTACAAGATGACCAACTGAGTCAAATGAAGATACACTAGAAAAGGTGCAGATTTCCATTTTTATGTTCTCAATGGAATGGCACTCTGGAAGAAATGGTTGAATGACTGCAGTAAATGTGTTTCAATTTTAGTAAGTATTTATAATCCTTGTGTTTCCTGTGTTTCAGCAATTTACAATACCAGGTCATTTTATGGGATAATGCATGAACCTCAACTAAAGAGCACTACAGCAGTGGCCAAGCTATTACCACCTGCTTTTGTCTAGAGTGCATTTATCAGCCAGATTATTGCGTTCGAGCCAATTAAAACCAAGAGAGGTTAATGATACAAATCTCCAGCCTCAAGAGAGACATTTTGGCAGCACAGCAAGATGCAAGCTGCATAAAAGAATGACAGTAAATTAAGGCATAGTTGGTATAAGGAGATCCCTTGAAATCTGCTGCGTTACTTTCTTGTTTTAATGATGTCACTGAGGAGTTGCTATACTGCTCTGGGAACATTAAACACTGGTGCACTGAACAACAGTCTGGAATACTTGCAAAAAGCAAGGCATTCCAGTACTTTTACAAAAGCTGCCCTAAGTTAATTCAGAATTCTGTATCCAGTTTGTAGTCTGTATAAAATAACGTCGACGAATGAATGAATCGAAGGCTCTAATCTAAGTTTAGGGGCCAGATAAAGTCACTAGACCTGCTTGATTTAGGTTACAGCATTACTGTAAAGGAAAATCTCAGACAAACTAAAAGGAACAGATTGCATATCTAGTTTCCAGCCTATTTCCAACCCGTTCCATTGGACTTCCACCAGAGTCATGATGGGAATCTGGAATGCAAACAGAAAAGGCTGGAAACACTCAGCGAATCTGGCAGTGTTGGTGGACAGCGAAACAGGAGTTAACATTTCAGGTCGACGACCTTCCATCAGAACTCAAAGGCCAACAACCTGAGTTGTCAGCAGCTCAGAGGCCATGACATCAAATCCCACTGTTGCAAATTATGAAACTGAACTCAGTAAATCTGGTAATTATGGGCGAGCACCAGAAAATAAAAATACAACAACTGCCACATTGTTGTAAAAGTCCAATTGGTTCCCTGGAACTTCAGTGAATGTCAATGAACAGCAGCCTGAAGGTCTCCAGCTCTGATGATTACAGGGGGTCCAATAAGGAAAAGATGGTATTTACATTTTCAGGCCTCCCTTGCATTGCTGCTCTCCCCCTCAGATGCTCTGATCTAAAGGGGTCCAGATGGAAGGTGCAACATCAGGATCTTCCAGTCATTCCTGTGACTGGATCCTAATTAGCGAACCCCAGGAAAAGGAGGGTGGAAATGTTTCCCCCAGTGTTATTTAAATGGGAATATTTTCCTAAGTCCTGTTTCACATGGTGGGGGAAACTCCAGAAATCTAGGGCTTCATAACGGTGACAGAGTCTCAGTATCATGAGCCTTGACCACTTTTTGAGACTTTTTCACCCAGTGAATAGGTGCTTCCCAAGTATTGATCCCTAGAAAATGGCCATTCAGGCAAAAATTTATCTTGGGGAAGTGCATTTTATTATATCGAATAGGATTTGACTCGGAATCCTCCTTCTTACTAAGTCACTGCTTCTGTGAATATGGAAAAATTGAAGAAAGCTGTAGGAAAATGACCAGAAGCACAGCAAATGGCTTAAAGGAAGGGTTGGCGGGGGAAAGAGTGAGACCAAGAGAGAGACCGAGACAAAACCACATAGTGCAAGAGATGACATGAGTGAGACCCTTAGAAACACAAGAAACCCAAGCCATTGTCTTCATGGGTGCAGCTCCTTTCCGACCATTGCACAGTCCCAGATCACATTTCCTGCAATTTTTGAGAAGTGCTGTTGCATTGCCTGCATTTGATAGTACATTCACATGACTGTAGACACCTGGGTGAAAAGGAATCCCAGTCAATATGTTTACATGAGGGATTGCAAATATACCAGTGTTATGAACTTGGCTACAGTGAAGCAAGAGATGCCAAAGTAGGCTGAAGAATCTACTGTAAAAACAAGAAATGCTGGAACCACTCAGCAGGTCTGGCAGCATCTGTGGAAAGAGAAGCAGTGTTAACGTTTCGGGTCAGAGACCCTTCATCGGAAAGGTTCCGATGAAGGGTCACTGACCCGAAACGTTAACTCTGCTTCTCTTTCCACAGATGCTGCCAGACCTGCTGAGTGGTTCCAGCATTTCTTGTTTTTATTTCAGATTTCCAGCATCCGCAGTATTTTGCTTTTATTGAAGAATCTACTGCAAAGCTGACATTAATGAATTGAATGCTGTGCTCTATTTAGGAAAGTATGCATCAAAGTAGGAGCCAATTACCTAATTCATTCTGTAGGATTATTACCATCCATGTTTTGTAAACATGCATTGCTATAAACTTCAAAAGAAGAATCCACAGTACAACCCGCATAATTATCATAGATAATGCAAAACATCCTGCAATTCTTGGATTAATACATTTGTTTGATATTTTGAAGGCTACCTAATAAATATTTTTTCTATTTTCGTTGCCAGTTGCAGAAATCATCTGTAATTATTAAATATTTGGCTATGTTAAAAAATGAATAGTACTTTTCTTCAAATTCCATTCTGCCTCAGATAAAACTCACCTCCATGGGTACCTATGAACAAATGTCTAAATTTGGCTTATCTTCTGACTCATTTGCTTGTTTTATTTATTAAGAACATTTTTCTGACTATGACAGATATTTAAATCTTTCTTTCACCATGAAGATACACACTTCAGGGTAGAAATCAGTCCTCATTAGGTCTGGTATCTGGACAGAAAATTAGGGCAAAATTGACTAATTTTGAATGATTATGCACTCTACTCAAAGGGCATCTGAAAAACATCCTAGGCCAAGCAAGTGTTAGGCCCCTTCCATATGCTAATGATGGACCTAACATCAGTTTTGGGACCCATCAAGGAAAATGAGTTGCTCGAGCAGAGTTGGCACTGGGCCAGCTCCGCTTAGATTCCGCTGGCACGGAAACAGCTGCAACCAAAATGGTAAGTAAAATTCTTTATTTGATTTTAATGTGAAGCCAAGAGGAGCAGGAGAGCTCTTTCCAGTTTCACAACACTACTGATGGCTGCTGCTAGTTAAATTGGTCTCCCTCCTACTGTCCTCCTCTAACATCCTGCCCCTCCTGGGACTTACCAGAATACGTGGCCCAAAGTTCATTCTTCCAGAAGGGCAAGCTGACTGTGGAGGCAACACAGGCCCAGACTAAGTTTTACCCCTTTAACTAGAAAAACAAAAAAGACCTCCACCGATTTGACATACATATGTCGAAGAAAACAAGCAATGCAAAACATAACACATAGTTATAACTGTCAGCCCGAGTGCCAATAATAAAATATAACATTGACAGTCACAATTCTGAGAGATATACTTACTGCAATGAAAGCTTAATTCATGTGGCTAGTAACATGTATAATATCTTTAGGAATAACATTGCCAGGGAAAAAGGTGCTGATCCAAAATGATAAACAATGGTAAATGAATAAACAATGAATATGATAAACAATG
Source organism: Heterodontus francisci (assembly GCF_036365525.1). Taxonomy (NCBI): domain Eukaryota; kingdom Metazoa; phylum Chordata; class Chondrichthyes; order Heterodontiformes; family Heterodontidae; genus Heterodontus; species Heterodontus francisci. The sequence continues at coordinate 67,613,904 of NC_090377.1, read as the reverse complement.
GGAATCCAACAGATCAGGAAAGATGCCATTTGCAATGAACAAGCTGAGATAGAGTTTCTGCTCTGGCGCAATCAGGAAATAATGCCTAAAAACTGCTTGAAACTCTCCAGGTTAGGTTAAAGTTAAAGTTTCCACTAAAATTCGTTCGCATAAAATGCAACATTTTCCATAAACCAACGAAATGGGGCAGCATAATACATTTTTTCCCATTAGAAAAGTAATCCTTGATGTATTTGGGTGGTAACCTGGTTCAATTTCATTAATATAGCTGAAAATGGGTTTATCAGTAAAAATAAGCATTTTTAATGAATGCATCCAGTCCTCCACCTGTGAGAAACCCAATTTAAAAATCACTGAAAATGACAGTACCAAATCCTGTTCTGACAAAAGGTCAGAGACTTTAAACGTTAACTCTGTTTCTCTCTCCACAGATGCGCCAGAACTACTGAGTATTTCCAGCATTTTCTGTTTTAATTTCTTATAATGGATTATGTATAATGCATAAGTGAGGTACAGGATAGAGTATGTAGTGTAAGTCACCTTTGATAAAGGTGTCTGCTAAATGTCTAAATAATAATAAATGCATTTCAGAAAAATATCCAGAACATTTCTAAAATTATAACTATTAGTCATAACATAGATGGCACAGCACTACTTCAGTTGCCAGAACTACAGTGCTGACTGAATGGTGTATTACGTAAAACACCAAGATTCGGCATAAAGTGAAAATGGTGTTGTCAAAAACACGCAATTGGTGTTTGAACAACCAGCTTCAAAAGGATTTTCCATACTTACGACCAACTGGAAAAGAAACATCTGTATTGTGTTCAATATGCCAGTCAGTATTTTCCATTTCGAGTGGAGGCAGGACATCTGTAAAAGAACACGAAGGTACTACTAAACATAAAGCTGCTTTTACAGCACATGCTCGTTCAAGTACTGTTACTGACTTTTTCACAAAGTTGAGCCAACAGAGACGAGGCTGTATAGGCAGCGGGTACAAGAAACTGATGCTCCTGAACAGTGTTATTGTATTATTTATTAACAGTGTCTGAGAGGGCTTCAATAGTGTGACATCATATTCTTGGTAATTATTTTCACATTTGTTTTGCATTTGTCGTGTATATATTCAACTGTTAAAATATAGGCTGCTACTCGGCACAACATACCTATTCCGTCCTGGCTACATTGCTGTGCTCCCACCCTTTGTGTCCCCGGATTTGGTTTGGAAATTATGGTCACCCTACAACAGTATATTATATTATTTAATAGTTTCATTGGTGTACACTAGTCAGTTTCTTAGTAAATCAACATTTTTTTGGAATATGAAAGAAACTTTTAAAACATGCCGATTAGTGTCTCAATGCCAAAGAAAATGAACACAATTTGAAGAGCCTGCCCCAGCCAGCGCAATTGATAGAATCTTGCAATTTTGGCCTTGGGCGTGGCCAGTTTTGCAGACGGGGCCTGATCCAGGCTAACTGAATCTTGTACTAGTGTAAAAGGTCATGGAAAACACCAGTAAGTGGTTTTGGGTATAGCTCACATTTAAAATTCCCCGATCTTTTACACTGGTTTAGCCAATTTGGCACAGATTACGTTGCTATTACTACAGTAAACAAGTAGAAACTTTACCCCAATATGTTTTTGTGCAAACTTGTCCTCTAGTAATTTTCAATGAGAGCACAAAGTACATAAGTTACCCATTGCAGCAACTTTATCACCTGAAAATGAGTGGGAGGAAGCTTTGTAAAATGGTAGAATGAAAGAAATTACCACGTTCAATAAGTATATAAAGGGAATGTAATACTTGTCAATTTATTAATGCATTATTACAGCTCATAAGCTGTATTACTTAGTTGGGTCCTATACCTTGATCTCATTGTTGCTTCATCCAATTTTCTTTTCAGTCATTGCAAATGCATCTGACTGCAATTCATTTTCGAAAAATAGTTTGCAATCTCAGTGTCTTATTTGATACTGAGTTGAGATTCCAACTCCCTATCCTTTCCATCATAAATATCTTCTGCTGTTGAAACCCTCATACATGCTTTTATCACGTCCAGATGTAACTATTCCAATGCCCTTCTGGCTGGCCTCCTATCCTCCATCCTTCATGAACTTCAGCTCATCCAAAACACTGCTGCCTATACTCTATCCCAAACCAGGCCACGTTCATCCATCATCCCTTTGCTCATTCACCTGTCGCCTGTGTCTGGAAATTTTCTTCTTTTGCAACTTTTCTTTTTCTAGCAGGTAAATGATGATGAAATGATAACCAAGGACAGGAACCTGGGGGACATCAGAGATAACTGTGCAGGACGGAAGAAACATTTGAGGCGATGAAATATCGATGGTGTGACAGCTATGGTGTGACAGGTAGGAGCAGAATCTGGAGAATGCTATACCATGGAACAAAACAGAAAATGCTGGAAACACTCAACAATTCAGGTAGCATCTATAAAGAGCTGGAGGTAGTCTATTGAGAAGAGATATTCAAGAAGGAGAATGATGAATATAGGAGGATGCGGATGGACACTGAATCATGTTTGGAGATACATAGTATGTCTTTGGTGGTGACTTTAACTAATGTGGTTTTGGTGCTGTGGGCAGAGCAGGAGCATGATTGGACGACCTCAAACAGGGAGTGGTTGGAGTGTTGCTACAAGGCAATAATACGTTCCAAGACTTTTGTTGTCAGAAATGAATTTCTTTGGGAGTTCCACAAGATTCCTGCTGTAACTTGGATGGGATCCGGCAGAACCAAATGGAAAATGGCAGGGACTCATGACCTGTTACAAAGTCAGTGGTGTCAGCAAGTTACCCCAGGGGCGTGGACCACCTTTGCTGGGAATTCACACTTCCCTGGCTCAATCAGGACCCAATATAGGATTGGAAGCCAGATACAAGGATAAGTGAAATGATATTTACTGTCCACCAAATGGGTGCAAGTTTGCCTCACAAGGGGAGCAGCATTTCTCTAGTTCATTCTTGATCCTTCATTTCCTTGAAGACACCTTCACATTGCACATGATCCTGAAAGATTGCAGGGTCAGTAGACACCAGAAAAATGAACAAAAAATGGCAGCTTCTTGCGTGCTGGAAACTGACATGCAGAACTCTGTACCTAAGGTCACATACTAATTGGCCAATAGGGAATGAAATTACTTTAGTTTGGCAAAATGGTGTACGTTGACAGTAGGAGTTCCTATGACTGTCAGTACAATTTATTGCTTCTGGCGCATGTGGAAACCCAATTGATAAAAATCAATGGCCTATTCATTAAAGAGTCTTGATCCTGCACCAAATTGTAATGAACTGGGCTGTTCTGGATATTAATTACTTGCCTTATGGAAGAATCAGCAGGAAATTGACTGTCCTGACAAAAGTCACCTGTTACCCTCTGCAATGATTCCTTGGCTGTAGAATTAAGCATTGCTTCGATTTTCTGAGCCACAGTAAATACTGTCCTGGCCCTTAGGATCGAGTGAAATGGTGGAATTTAGGGCAAAAAAACTCGCCCAGATAAACCCCTCACTTACATGATTGTACTCTTGCGATGACAGGTGCATCTTCTTCCTGTTCTCACTTCTAAAGGAACTTAAATGTACCATTGCACTATCCCATCCTCAGGATTACTTTTTAAAGCAAAATCATATATTGAATATTCATTTCTGAAGATCTCTGGCAGTTATGTTAAAATATTGATCAAAGTAAATTCTTACTTCAGTATAATGTTATTTTTGTTCTGTTGGCAGCACCCTTGACTTGGAGTCAAAAGGATGTGATACAAAGTCCACTCCTGGATTTGAGCACATCATAGAAGAACATAGATGTTCCCAAATAGAAACAGGCTATTCAGCCTAACCAGTCCATGAAGGCATTTACCATCCTCATGGACAAAGTCTTGATCACATGAACCTGCTCTGTTCCCATATCCCTTTAACCTTCATCCACCTGTCCAATCTAATCTTATTGACATGGTTTCTGCCTCAATCACTAATCCTAGAACTGAATTCCACAGCCTCACAAATCTCGATGTAAAGAAGTTTCCCTTGCTCTGTTCTAAACCTGTTTGCAGTTACTCTTATTCCCATGTGCCCTTGCTGTACACCCCTCAAAAACTGGAAATAGTCTCCTTTTATCAACCCTTCTTCATAATTTTAACCACTGCTACTATATCACCCCATAATCTCCATTCTTCTACTGAAAAAAACATTAAAAGTCTTTTTGTATTTGCATCTCCTCATTTTAGGCAGCATCCTACTGAATCTGCATTGTACCACCCTAAAGCTTCAAAATTAATCCTATCGTGTGAAGCTTGAGGTCTTAGTCATTTATTTCTATAGACTTGTAAATATTGCTTGACTTATGCATTCTCTCGAAATAAAACCTCGAATTTCATTCGTTATTTTTTTCCAAGACCTCCCTTTGCAAATTTTAACACCATTCCCTCGAGGCCTACACCCAGATCATTGATACACCCAATGAACAGAAATGGCCCAGAACTGAACACTGTGGAATACTACTATATACTAGCACCTACCCTGAAAATCTGCCTTAGACTCCAACTCTGTTATGCCCCTTCTAAACAATATTTGATCCAGTTTACTTTCTAACCGATTTCTCACTATTTTTTCTTGATGTTACACCTAGTAATTTCAAACTTACACATTTAAAAATGTTCCCTACCACAGATGACAAACTAATTGGCCTATAAATAACCAGATTAGATCTGTCTTCCTTTTCAAAAATGGGTATTATATAGGCCACTCTCCAGTCCTCCACAAGCATTCACACTCAACATTTCCCTGAATATTTTGGTGAACATTTTGGTACAATGCCATGTGAATGTTGCACTGTTGAAGTGCTATATAACACTTTTCCGAACAAAGCAAGGAGTCCTTCAGGTGTTCTGGTCTATATTCATCCCTCAAACACTGCCACCAAAAATACAACAGATTATTTACTCTCCTTTGCTCTTTGTGAGAGCATGCTGTGTACAATTGATGCATTTGGCATCAACCCTGCAATGTGGAAAATTGCCCAGGTATGCCCTGTACACAAAAAGCAGGACAAGTCCAACCCCGGCCAATTACTGCCCCATCAGCCTACTCTCAATCATCAGTAAAGTGATGGAAGGTGTCATCAACAGTGCCATTAAGCGGCACTTGCTTAGCAATAACCTGCTCAGTGACGCCCAGTTTGGGTTCCGCCAGGGCCACTCAGCTCCTGACCTCATTACAGCCTTGGTTCAAACATGGACAAAAGAGCTGAACTCAAGAGGTGAGTTGAGAGTGACTGCCCTTGACATCAAGGCAGCATTTGACCAAGTATGGCATCAAAGAGCCCTAGCAAAACTGAAATGGGAATCAGGGGAAAAACTCTCTGCTGGCTGGAATCATACCTAGCTCAAAAGAAGATGGTTGTGATAGTTGGAGGTCAATCATCTGAGCTCCAAGACATTACTGCAGGAGTTCCTCAGGCCAGTGTCCTAGGCCCACCATCTTCAGCTGCTTCAAAGAACAAAGAACAGTACAGCACAGGAACAGGCCATTCGGCCCTCCAAGCCTGCGCCGATCTTGACGCCTGCCTAAACTAAAACCTTCTGCACTTCCGGGATCCGTATCCCTCTATTCCCATCCTATTCATGTATTTCTCAAGATGCCTCTTAAACGTCACTATCGTACCTGCTTCCACCACCTCCCCCGACAGCAAGTTCCAGGCACTCACCACACTCTGTGTAAAGAACTCGCCTCGCACATCCCCTCTAAACTTTGTCCCTCGCACCTTAAACCTATGTCCCCTAGTAACTGACTCTTCCACCCTGGGAAAAAGCTTCTGACTATCCACACTGTCCATGCCGCTCATGACCTTGTAAACCTCTGTCATGTCGCCCCTCCACCTCCGTCGTCCAGTGAAAACAATCCGAGTTTATCCAACCTCTCCTCATAGCTAATGCCCTCCAGACCAGGCAACATCCTGGTAAACCTCTTCTGTACCCTCTCCAAAGCCTCCATGTCCTTCTGGTAGTGTGGTGACCAGAATTGCACGCAATATTCTAAGTGTGGCCTGACTAAAGTTCAGTACAGCTGCAGCATGACTTGCCAATTTTTATACTCTATGCCCCGACCGATGAAGGCAAGCATGCCGTATGCCTTCTTGACTACCTTATTCACCTGCATTGTCACTTTCAGTGACCAGTGGACCTGTACGCCCAGATCTCTCTGCCTGTCAATACTCCTAAGGGTTCTGCCATTTACTGTATATTTCCCACCTGCATTAGATCTTCCAAAATGCATTACCTCACATTTGTCCGGATTCAACTCCATCTGCCATTTTTCCGCCCAAGTCTCCAACCGATCTATATCCTGCTGTATCCTCTGACAATCCTCATCACTATCTGCAACTCCACCAACCTTTGTGTCGTCCACAAACTTACTAATCAGAACAGCTACATTTTCCTCCAAATCATTTATATATAATACAAACAGCAAAGGTCCCAGCACTGATCCCTGCGGAACACCACTAGTCACAGCCCTCCATTCAGAAAAGCACCCTTCCACTGCTACCCTCTGTCTTCTATGACAGAGCCAGTTCTGTATCCATCTTGCCAGCTCACCTCTGATCCCGTGTGACTTCACCTTTTGTATCAGTCTGCCATGAGGGACCTTGTCAAAGGCTTTACTGAAGTCCAGATAGATAACTTCCACTGCCCTTCCTTCATCAATCATCCTTGTCACTTCCTCAAAAATCTCAATCAAATTAGTGAGACACGACCTCCCCTTCACAAAACCATGCTGCCTCTCACTAATAAGTTTGTTTGTTTCCAAATGTGAGTAAATCCTGTCCCAAAGAATCCTCTCTAATAATTTCCCTACCACTAATGTAAGGCCTATAATTTCCTGGATTATCCTTGCTACCCTTCTTAAACAAAGGAACAACATTGGCTATTCTCCAGTCCTCTGAGACCTCACCTGTAGCCAATGAGGATGCAAAGATTTCTGTCAAGGCCCCAGCAATTTCTTCCCTTGCCTCCCTCAGTATTCTGGGGTAGATCCCATCAGGCCCTGGGGACTTATCTACCTTAATGCTTTGCAAGACACCCAACACCTCCTCCTTTTTGATAATGAGATGACTGAGACTATCTGCACTCCCTTCCCTAGGCTCACCATCCACCAAGTCCTTCTCTTTGGTGAATACTGATGCAAAGTACTCATTTAGTACTGCGCCCATTTCCTCTGGCTCCACACATTGATTCCCTTCTATGTCCTTGAGCGGCCAACTCTTTCCCTAGTTCCCCTCTTGCTCTTTATATACGTATAAAAAGCCTTGGGACTATCCTTAATCCTGTTTGCCAATAACTTTTCATAACCCCTTTTAGCCCTCCTTGCTTAAGTTCCTTTCTACTGTCTTTATATTCCTCAAGGGATTCGTCTGTTCCTAGCCTTCCAGCCCTTACGAATGCTTTTACTTTTTGACTAGGCTCACAATATCCCGCATTATCCAAGGTTCCCGAAAGTTGCCAAACTTATCCTTCTTCCTCACAGGAACATGCTGGTGCCGATTTCTAATCAACTGACATTTGAAAGACTCCCACATGTCAGATGTTGATTTACCCTCAAACAGCCGCCCCCAATCTAAATTCTTCATCAATGACCTTACTTCAATCATAAGGTCAGAAGTGGGGATGCTCGCTGATGATTGCACAATGTTCAGCACCATTCGTGACTCCTCAGATACTGAAGCAGTCCGTGTAGAAATGCAGCGAGACCTGGACAATATCTAGGCTGGGGCTGATAAGTGGCAAGTAACATTCACGTCATGAGTGCCAGGCAATGACCATCTCCAACAAGAGAGAATCTAACCATCTCCCCTTGACATTCAATGGCATTACCATCGCTGAATCCCCCACTATCAACATCCTAGGGGCTACCATTGATCAGAAACTGAACTGGAGTAGCCATATAAATACCATGGCTACAAGAGCAGGTCAGAGGCTAGGAATCCTGAGGCAAATAACTCACCTCCTGACTCCCCAAAGCCTGCCCACCATCTACAAGGCACAAGTCAGGAGTGTGATGGAATACTCTCCACTTGCCTGGATGGGTGCAGCTCCAACAACACTCAAGAAGCTTGACACCATCCAGGACAAAGCAGCCCGCTTAATTGGCACCCCATCTACAAACATTCACTCCCTCCACCACTGATGCACAGTGGCAGCAGTGTGTACCATCTACAAGATGCACTGCAGCAATGCACCAAGGCTCCTTAGACAGCACCTTCCAAACCCTCTACCAACTAGAAGGACAAGGGCAGCAAATGCATGGAAACACCACCACCTGCAAGTTCCCCTCCAAGTCACACACCATCCTGACTTGGAACTATATTGCCGTTCCTTCACTGTCACTGGGTCAAAATCCTGGAACTCCCTTCCTAACAGCACTGTGGGTGTACCTACCCCACATGGACTGTAGCGGTTCAAGAAGGCAGCTCACCACCATCTTCTCAAGGGCAATTAGGGATGGGCAATAAATGCTGGCCTATCCAGCAACACACACATCCCATGAATGAATGAAAGAAAATTTACCTACATAACCACACTTCAAAAGTACTTCATTGGTAGTGAAGCATTTTTGAGACTTATGGTGATATGATAAACTATTCAAAGTTTTAAAAATAACCTCTGTAGCTTTTATCTTTATGTACTCTTCTGTTAAAAGCAGCCCAAGTCAAAATTACAGAATGGTTCTTTGATATTTTTCCAAGGACAGTTTATCTGTCATGTCACTGTGCCCCGTGATGGTTGATTATTACAACTGAGCTGTTTATTATATCTTGCATGGACTATCCAACTTACAATGTTTTCTCTATAAGCTTTAAACAACTGGAGAAGTTAATATAAAGGATCAACATGGTAATTAAAGGTCTGAAATCTAGTATACATCTGTTACATTCCCAACTGCCACACATGCATAGTGTGTATCATTGTCCATCGCACTTATTTGAATGGTTGAAATATCTCATCCATAAAAAAGCATCAATTACTGTTAATGATCAACAGTGATTGTGTGAAAATTTGCTAATCAACATGCACTAACCAAAAAGAAAAAGAAAAGCAGTAAGAAAAAATGAAGGATTGCTACTTTGCACTAAAAATGAGGGAGCTAAAATTTCCAAAGTTCAGTTCACTGGCACAAACTTGTCAGAATGGAAATGCCAGCCACCCATCGCCAAAGACACAGACTCCGTCCCCAATTGTGGGAATGGGGTCTTTTGCATGTTTGGGGCAGGCACTTCTGCAGTTCCCACTATGTTCTGCCCTAGTTAAGCAGAGTGGTCCATAGCTGTAAGGGTGTAATTGATGCAAATCCTGGGGTAGCCTGGGAATGTTCCCAGACAAATCTCTCTTGATACTCATATGGTGAGGCAGGGGCTGGGGGATCTTCCCTTGCCCCCACCCCACAACTGTAAAATGGGAAATCTGATAAAATGGGTTGAGATCTTCTGATCCCCCAATTCGAGAACTGCCAAGTTTCCACCATAGCTGCACCAGATTTTGGATCCCAAAATGCTAACACAACCTTTTAAAGCTAAATAATCCATAGCAAAATCATTAAAGTTATCCATACATTTGCCTACACTGTATGTGAAATCTTTCAATAATTCTGTTCACTCTCAGAAGCCAGGGATTTTAGTTTTCAATGGTTCCTCCATTGTGTTCTACCAAAATCTTTAGCGTAAAATATACCCTATCCTGCACAGTTCAGAATCCATGCAACTGTGGATGCATGGTCAAGCCTTACTTTCTGCGGGACCCATCTTTTTCCCATGCTGGGATGATTTTTACTGTGTTTTTTTTTGTTCCTTCCTTTTAATGGTAGAACTTTTGATCCCATGGTCCACTCATGCATGATTAAATCCTATTTTCCATTCACCATGTGTTAAGTTTCATGTTGTTGACATATAATACAAACAGATTTCCTGTGGCATTGTTCATAATGAGTCAGAGGGCAACCTGATTTTATAATAATAGGGGTGTTTATGCCATATATCTATGCAATTGGTCCCTTCTTAAAAAAAACACAGTAATTTTAGCAAACACAATTTAGCATTAACAAATTCATTCTTATCAAAAAATAAATTAAAATTTGAAAATGACTTGGACTCCATTATGCCTAAAGTTCACTACTTCCTTTTGTAAATTTCCACTGCTCTCTTAAAACCAGGACTTCCTGTAGTGGCGCATGATCATCCTGGGTTAATCGGTCCTCTATAAGTGTAAATATCCTCTCTAGCCTTTGCTTTTCATACCTTAGCTCTGCTATTCCCTGTAAGCTAATTCATTCCTTTCACAACTGCTGTTACCACTTCCAACTTGCCACTGCCATTATCCAGGCCACTATCAAATTTGTCTGACATTCCTTAGCAAAGACTATTGAATGTATAATGCAACACAGATGACTTTCCCCTCCTGTACTTAAAATAAATCAGATTAATTTATTCTGATAATATAGCAGTGATTAGAAGATGATAAAACAAAAACAAACCCAAGATTCAAAATGAAATTCTATACCAAAGGTGCACCAGTTGCAGTTGCCTTCTTGAAATACAAACCTCACTCCTGTTCAGTCACAGTTCTTATCACTTCTGCTTTTGTTTTACTTGAAACTGATTTGACGATTTTTCATTTAAGTCTTAGCAGCTGGTTAGCCACTGCTATCAGATTGAGTTAAATTACTTCTTCAGAAGTTTTGAAGTGGCTTCTGTGCTTAACAGCTCTGGGTAAAAATATTAACATTTAATGCAAAACAATGAAATAACACAATTTATCAGCTCTTGCTGCTAGAAATGACAAATAATGATTTAATCTGGTATTTCTTGTTTATGTAGAAGGTGTGCAAGTCTTTTTGCTGCAGGGGAAATATTCTTTTCATTATACATGAAACCCACAATCCTCAAACTCTAACAAGGAAGAAAGGAGTTGGCATTGATGATATCAGACACCACAATAATGCAGTATAACTATCGGAGCCTACTGAACAATTTTCAGCAAGTACGTTACTACACTAGCATGCATACCATTAATACTCAGGAAAAGATTTTGTTTGATGCTATAGTAATTGATGTATTAATAATTATAATGTTGTGAATTATTATAAAATGACTGGCCAGTATGTAGGTTGAATAAACTGGACACCTGTCACCTACTGCCACCTAACATTGATTACCTATTCTAATACATCAGCACAAAATAATGGGCCCACTAGAAACAAAAGCAGCAAATCATCATGACAATTAGTAGCTTAATCCTGTTTCTTTCAAAAGAAATGTAGCTTCCTTGTCCAAGTACATTCAAATATACAGGGGAGGTGGTTGCATAGTGGTATTGTCACTGAACTAATAACCCAGAAACCCAGGGTATTGCTCAGGAGACATGGGTTTGAATTCCACCATGGTAGAAGATGGAATTTGAATTCAATTAATAAAAAAACAAATCTGGAATTAAAAAGCTTGTCTAGTGATGGCCATGAAGCGATTGTCGTAAAAACCCATCTGGTTCACTATCGTCCTTTAGGGAAAGAAATCTGCTGTCCTTACCTGGTCTGGCCTACATGTGACTCCAGACCCACAGCAATGTGGTTGACTCTTAAATGCCCTCTGAAATGGCCTAGCAAGCCACTCAATTGTATCAAACCACTAGAAAGTCGATAAGGAATGAAACTGGACAGACCACTTGGCATCAACCTAGACAACGGAAAACCCAGCCCTGTTGACTCTGTAAAGTGCCAAAATTGGGAGAGCTGTCCCACAGCCTTGTCAAGCTACAGCCTGACTTAGCTATACTCACCAAATCATACCTCACAATGTCCAGACACCAACATCACCATCCCCTGGTATGTCCTGTCCCACCGGTAGGAAGGACTCAGCAGAGGTGGCGGCACAGTGGTACATCGTCGGGAAGGAGTTGCCCTGGGAGTCCTCAGCATCGACTCCAGACCCCATGAAGTCTCATGGCATCTGGTCAAACATGGGCAAGAAAACCTCCTGCTGATTACCACCTACTGCCTCCTGCCCCCCCCTCAGCTGATGAATCAGTGCTTCTCCATGTTGAACACCACTTGGAGGAAGCACTGAGGGTATCAAGGGCACAGAATGTACTCTGGGTGGGGACTTCAATGTCCATCACCAAGAGTGGCTCGGTAGCACCAGTACTGGCTGAATCCTAAAGGAAATAGCTGCTGGACTGGGTATGTGGCAGGTGGTGACGGAACCAAAAAGCTGGAAGAACATACTTGACTTCGTCCTCACCAATCTGCCTGCCGCAGATGTATCTGTCCATGACAGTATTTGTAGGAGTGACCACTGCACAATACTTGTGGAGACAAAATCCCATATTCACATTGAGGATACCCTCCATCGTGCTGTATGGCACTATCACTGTGCTAAAGGAAAAAGATTTTGAACTCTCCACTTGCCTGGATGGGTGCAGCTCCAACATAACTCAAGAAGCTCAACATCATCCAGGACAAAGCAGCCTGCTTGATTGACACCCCATCCATGAATATTCACTCCCTCCACCAGTGGCAGCAGTGTGTACTAGCTGCAAGGTGGAACGCACCAAGGCTCCTTAGACAGCACCTCGCAAACCTGTGATCTCTACCATCTAGAAGGACAAGGGCAGCAGATGGATGGGAACACCATTACCTGCAAGTTCCTCTCCAAGCCACACACCATCTTGACTTGGAACTATATCGCCGTTCCTTCACTATCGCTGGGTCAAAATCCTGGAACTCCCTTCCTTCACTGTCTCTGGGTCAAAATCCTGGAAATCCCTTCCTAACAGCACTGTGGGTGTACCTACCCAACATGGACTGCAGTGGTTCAAGACGGCAGCTCACCACCAGCTTCTCAAGAGCAATTAGGGACGGGCAATAAATGCTGGCCTAGCCGGCGATGCCCACACCCCATGAATGAATAAAAAATATATAAATTTTCTGTTCTAAGGGCCAATTTTCCTGGCCTTTACCCCCAAGAAATGCTCATTCTCAGGTACAAATGATCAAGAGAAAGGAGGGAGAGAGCCATCACATTAGATCTCTGTTCCCTTTACAATATCCAGGAATTCCAAGGCCTCTCAAAAGAGGTGGAGGGAACAGAACTGGGTCTGCATCTGGATTAGGTAGAGGCATATCAATATCAGATTAATAAAGCAAGAGGGGGCATTCCAATCTTCCATCAGTCATAGGGCATCCAGACACAAAGGCATCTTAAGAAGCTGGCAAAGGGCTAGCAGAGGTATCCCTCCTCAGACTGCAGGCTTGGGGAGAACGGGGGCACGGGTGTTGATCAGGAGTTGGGAAACAAGCCTAAGGATGTGTCTGAATTTGGGACAGGAAATTCAGGAACTCCTGAGCCTGGCGATGACCAGTATAATTCAGGAGAGAGTGCAGAAACAAAATTGACTTCAAGTTTTTGTGAACTCACTGTTTGCTGCACTATAATGATTACCATAGTATAGTCATCTTTATTTCTGACTATAACAGTAACAAAAACATTAATCATAATTTGAATTATTTTGAAGTCACCCAAACTGACTTTCCCATAACTGTAATAATGATGCAGAAATGTATAAATCTCAGACATTTCCCACCATTGTAATTCTGTACTGCTTCATAACATGGCCCGCTATCACCCCTACCTCAGCTATTCCTCAGCCATGGCTTTGTCACATCCAGACTTGACTGGCTTGTGTCCCATCCTCCACACTCTGTAAATTTCAAAACACCCAAAACTTTGCTCTTTGTAACCTATCTAACACCAAGTCCTAGTTGCCCATGATTCCTATTCCTGTATTTGCTGACCAACACTGGCTCCCAGTCCACCAATGTCTCAATTTTAAAATTCTCATCCTTCCTTTTAAATGCCTTTGTGGCCTTACCCCTTGTTATCTCTGTAACTTACTCCAGCACTATAGACACCCCTCCAAACTCTCCATTCCTTTGATTTTACTTTCTTTTGCATCCTCCCTTTCCCTCGCCCCACTATTGGTGACCACGCTTTCAGCCACTGAAGCCCTACAATTTCAAATTTCCTCCTTATACTCCCCTACCTGTCCACCTCCTTCTTATCCTGTAAGCCTCATTTGTTTAATCAAATTTTCACAATCCCTCTTAATATCTCATTCTGTGGCTCGACATTCATTTTGCCTGATGGATTCAATACATCACCTCAGGACTCAGGAAATCTCCTCTAAAATGCTATCTTTATCTCCCTTTACTACTCCTCTGCTGAAGGCAGAGATTCCAGGCTCAGCACAGTTCCACAGGTTCCGGCCTTCTGCTCCCTCACTCAAATAGCTCTTTTCCATGTGAGAAGCTGCACAATAAATTTCAGGTGCCCTTTAAACACTTTAAGATGTTTTTGTATATTAAGGGTGCTATATAATTGTAAGTTTTTGTTGCTGTATGTAATATTGTTCCGCCGACAATATGAATAGCTTTAATGGTGACTGTTGCCTCCTCCACCCCAACACAGTCTTCATTATGTACAATGTTAAGCATCACTCCCCCATACACAGTATTGCGCACAGCTACGTAATACTGATGGACACTCCCCACACAGTTTTCATTTTGTGTATTGAGTCACTGTCCCCAAAACACTGATAAGATAATACCATGCCCCCGCCTCCCCACATACAATTCAGGTTTGGACGGTCACTCCCTCAGTCCAACATTCTTCTCTGTCATCCCTACAAAAAACCCTGTGAGCAGCAGAAGTATTACTGTACAAACATAATTATTTTTAAAAAATCGCTTTCTGCAGTTTGTTTGGCATGTTAGTGGTGGAAACAAAATTAATAATTTTATCCTCACAATAATAGACCATTAGTAAGTTACTCCTTTCAAGTGTAAATCATAATACAAGGAGTACAAACTGCTTTTCTAATCCTCTAAGAGTTGGTGTATATTAGGCTTATTTGAAAAAGATGTAGTTAAGATAATCATAATAAAAGTCTACCAATTCATTTATGCTACTGAAGTTACAGATTAAACATTATTTTAATGTGCTAATGGTTAGCAGAGGTTTCTTTCAATTGCAGTTTCAGACATCGGTACACTTTACAGTAAACTATCAAATTTCAAAAACTGCCTGCAATTACTTCAATGCATATGGTGTCATTTAAGTGAGTAAAATGCTTCATGCCTTGTGGGTAACAGTGTGTATTTATTCCAGTCCTCTTCTACGAACAGAAACATTAATTTTTTTTAAAATAATTTTTGATCCTCCTATGACCCATCCTTGTATGTAGTTAAGTTTATTTTTAAAAATACAGAGAGTTTTACTGCATTTATGACTATTTTACATTTTTATTCATATTTTTTCTGTTTTAGTTTTAGAAATGTTCTGCGTGCCAGATGAATATTGTGGGCAGACCATAAATGACTTTTGTTAAGCATACTTAAAAAAGAAGCCAAACCTCAGATATTTAAACTTGAAATTAAAACAGAACTACTTCAAGTTCCATTCCTAATCGTTCTCCAGCAACCCCTGCTGGAGTGCAAGTATATGAGTGCAGGGGTTAGGCTCTGTTCTGTAACCCTCAGCTGAATGACCTCCTGAAATTTATTGTGCAGCTTTTTACATGGAAAAGAGATATTTGAGTGAGATAGCAGAAGGCCGGAAACTGTGGAACTGTGTTTAGCCTGGAATTTTTGCCTTCAGGGGAGGAGTTGTAAAGGGAGATAAGGATAGCATTTTAGAGGAGATTTCCTGAGTCCTCACTGGTGGTGATGTACTGAATCCATCATAAAAATCACAGCAATGATTCAGTTCAGGCTCACAATCAGCCAGGCACCTTGGCCACAGGCAAGGGTTAGGAAAATCT
Source organism: Heterodontus francisci (assembly GCF_036365525.1). NCBI lineage: Eukaryota > Metazoa > Chordata > Chondrichthyes > Heterodontiformes > Heterodontidae > Heterodontus > Heterodontus francisci. The sequence goes on along the minus strand of NC_090377.1, from coordinate 67,598,015 downwards.
CCCCTTCTGTGCACAATAACAGAAACAACATTGTGAATGTAATTCTGGGCTGATAGTGCAGCAAATGCAGCATTACTCTAGTGCAAGATAATGCCAGGGAGCTGAAATTTTTCAGTTTTGTAAAGGATGGGAGATTACCCTCTGGTACTGGGATCCCTGTTCCAGAGCACGATAATGTCTTCTTCTTCTTCTTCTTCTTTGGCCCCCTTGTCTCGAGAGACCATTGGTAAGCACCTAGAGGTGATCAGTGGTTTGTGGAGCAGCACTTGGATTGGCTATAAAAGTCAATTCTAGAGTGACAGACTCTTCCACATGCGCTGCAGATAAAATTGTTTTTCGGGGCTGTTACACAGTTTGCTCTCTCCTTGCACTTCTGTCTTTTTTCCTGCCAACTGCTAAGTCTCTTCGACTCGCCACACTTCAGCCCCGTCTTTATTGCTGTCCGCCAGCTCTGGCGATCACTGGCAACTGACTCTCACGACTTGTGGTCAATGTCACAGGACGTCATGTCACGTTTGCAGACATCTTTAAAGTGGATACATGGACGGCCGGTGGGTCTGATACCAGTGACGAACTCACTGCACGATGCGTCCTTTGGGATCCTGCCATCTTCCATGCGGCTCACATGGCCAAGCCATATCAAGCGCCGCTGGCTCAGTAGGGTGTATATGCTGGGGATGTTGGCCACCTCGAGAACTTCTGCGTTGGAGATACGGTCCTACCACCTGATGCCAAGGACTCTCCGGAGGCAGCGAAGATGGAAAGAGTTGAGACGTCACTCTTGGCTGACATACATTGTCCAGGCCTCGCTGCCGTAGAGAAAGGTACTGAGGACACAGGCTTGAAATACTCCGATTTTTGTGTTTTGTGTCAGTGCGTCATTTTCCCACACCCTCTTGGCCAGTCTGGACAGAGCAGCGGATGCCTTTCCCACGTGCTTGTTGATTTCTGCATTGAGCGACAGGTTACTGGTGATAGTTGAGCCTAGGTAGGTGAACTCTTGGACCACTTCCAGACCGTGGTTGTCGATATTGATGGATGGAGCATTTCTGACGTCCTGTCCCATGATGTTAGTTTTCTTGAGGCTGATGGTTAGGCCAAATTCGTTGCAGGCAGCCGCAATCCTGTCGATGAGTCTCTGCAGACACTCTTCTGTGTGGGATGTTAATGCAGCATCGTCAGCAAAGAGGAGTTCCCTGATGAGGACTTTCCATACTTTGGTCTTCGCTCTAAGACGGGCAAGGTTGAACAACCTACCATCTGATCTTGTGTGGAGGAAGATTCCTTCTTCTGAAGACTTGAACGCATGTGAGAGCAGCAGTTGGAAGATCCCAAACAGTGTAGGTGCGAGAACACAGCCCCGTTTCACACCACTCAGGATAGGAAAGGGGTCTGATGAGGCACCGCTATGCTGAATTGTGCCTTTCATATTGTCATGGAATGAGGTGATGATACTTAGTAGTTTTGGTGGACATCCGATCTTTGCTAGTAGTCTGAAGAGATCACGTCTGCTGACGAGGTCAAAGGCTTTGGTGAAATCTATGAAAGCAACGTAGAGGGGCATCTGTTGTTCGCGGAACTTCTTCTGTAGCTGGCGAAGGGAGAAGAGCATGTCAATGGTGGATCGCTCTGCTCGAAAGCCACACTGTGCCTCAGGGTAGACATGTTCAGCCAGCTTGTGGAGTCTGTTTAAAACGACTCGTGCAAAGACTTTCCCCACTATGCTGAGCAGAGAGATTCCAAGGTAGTTGTTGCAGTTACCGCGGTCACCCTTGTTCTTATAGAGGGTGATGATATTGGCATTGTGCATGTCCTGTGGTACTGCTCCCTCATCCCAGCACAGGCAAAGCAGTTCATGGAGTGTTGAGAGTATAGCAGGCATGGCACTCTTGATTATTTCAGGAGTAATGCCATCCTTTCCAGGGGATTTTCCACTGGCTAGTGAATCAGTGGCATCACTGAGTTCCGATTTTGTTGGCTGTTCGTCCAGCTCATCCATGACTGGCAGAGACTGGGCTGTATGGAGGTATCAGTGACAACATTTTCCCTGGAGTACAGTTCTAGGTAGTGCTCCACCCAGCGGTCCATTTGCTTGCATTGGTCAGTGATCTTTCCCCTGATTTAGACTTGGGGGGGAGGGGGGGGGTGGTGGGGGAGGCGCGGTGTGGGGGTGATCTTCTTGATGGTTGGCCCAAAAGCTCTCTTAATGCCATCATACATTCCTCTGATGTTTCTGGTGTCGGAGGCCAGCTGAATATGACTGCATAAGTATTGCCAGTAGTCATTTGCACAGCGCCTGGCTGTTCTTTGTGCAGCGCTTCTGGCTACTTTAAGTGCTATGGATGTTAACTCACTGGGGGCTTTCTTGTAGTTCAACAGTGCAGTGCGCTTAGCGGCTATGACAGACTCCAGCTCTTCAAAGTGAGATTGAGCACGATAAAGTATGAAAAAAGAAAAGGACATTCTATCCATCCATCCAATGGGCTGAATTTTATTCGGGTGTCACGCTGCCTGGCGGTGCCCTTTAAACTCAGCGGGGTGCCTCATTTAGTGGTCGCCGCAGACCCCCCGCGATATTACACACGGGGGCTCATTAGCAATATGGCGCCGAGCCGCCCTCCCCATTTTACGTGGGGAAAGGCAGGACATTTGGCGCAGTGAGAGACCTTTTGACAGCTGTGCAGCAGGTGCTGGGGCACTATTTTAAGCGACCCAGCAGAATTAACTTGTTCAAGTTCACAGACTTGAAAGTTAACTCTGCTTCTCTCTCCATAGATGCTGTCTGACCTGCTGAGTTACCCCAGCACTTTCCGCTTTGCTGCCACATACTAACCCTGCTGTGTCCTAGTGTCCTGTGAAGTTGCAATCCTCTTCTTCCACTCAAGTGTAACATTCCTTCTTGTAGGCGTGCTGCACCTGGGTGAATAATCTTAATTTTGCACATTCCAGGACGTAAGACTTAAATATACCATAAAAGGTATTACAGAGGTTTACAGAGAACACACTGACACAAATGTGAATTCACGGGTGTCACAGTAATGTAATTACGTCTTTCAGTAAATGTTCCTCACCAACATCTGTGTCCTTTTCTCTGTGTGAATGATGTGTGCCAGCATGTAGTGCCAATGTCACATCCCTTTGCACCATTGGTCCTTCAGGAGAGCCAATGTATGCAATAGCGTCATTGCCATGCCACCATTACTGATGAGCGTCTCCACGGATGCAGCGACATGGACATTGGCTCAGTCAGCTGCTGCCTCCAACGGCTTACACGGGGATTCTGCAGGTGGTAGCCTGGTGGAAGGCCTGATGGCCACATGAGTGCAGTCTATGAACATTACAACCTATGGTTCTCTGCAAATGGTGCCAAAATCAATGGCCCTCTGGGCCTGGCTGTGAGAGTCCTTCCTGAAGCAGACATACCAATTGGTCCTCAGGTGCAGGGCATCAGTGACCTCCCTGATGCAGCAGTGCACTGCTGACTGTGTGACCCCACAAAGGTCTCTGGTGGGCCCCTGAAAAGCTGCATAGGCATCAAACTTGAGAACCACTGCCACTTTGAGGACCAAAGGCATAGGATGTCCACTGAGGCCCATGGGCTGCAGGTTATCTTTGAGCAGGACACAGAGACATGTCACCACCCCCTTTACATGCGCAATCGCCTCTGACACTGGTGCTCTGACATCCGATGGCATGTTGTGTGGGGCCTCTAGATGCACGGCAGTCATAATGGCGAGCTCCCCTTGGGGACTGCTGCTCACAACTGGGGGTCTCTACATGGATCGCACCTGCCTGTTGATTTTGCCTCTGGCGCAAACAGATCCTCATGTGCAGAGGATGAGCCATACCTATTTCCACGTGATAAATAAAGTTGAATCCTTCATGTATTCAATGGTTCCTAACAGGGCAGGGATTGGTGTTGACAGGTACATCAGCTGCTTTCATGTATCAACTATGTGGCGTGCCATGGCATTGCCCATCTTGGCCAACACTGAGTGGCACAGCATGACCACATCAAGATCCTACCCGCTGAATTGATTGCCCCCATCATCCATATAACCTTAATGCTCCTACCCTTTCTGGCACCCTCTCCACACACTGGGTGACTAGAGAGTCATTGCTCCTTCACAAACCTGAATAAACGCAGAGCATATACTGTTTACGGAGAGAAGGCACACAGTACCTCCCTTCATGCCTGCAGAGCTTTCCCTCCAGTAATCCCAGACCCCCTCTCTCTTCCCTTCCACTATGCAGAGTGAGACCCCTGAATATCCCCATTTAACATATTCTAATTGTGGTGCCACTGCCATGCAGCAGGGGGGCCGCACCGAAGTCCCCCCACTGCCGGTAATTTGCGGCAGACCCTTCTCGACTTTGCGGGTCGAGGCGGGCCTCTTTCTGCAGAACTTTACCAGCCCCTGCACCGCCATCCGCGGCATCGAGGGACCAGTAAAATTCAGCCCAATGTGGTTTTTTTTGAAAAACTCTTTAAAATTTACCCTGTTAAGACTCTATCCTATCCACATTTACTTCCAAACCAAAGAACTACATAAATATTCCCCAGCCCCAAAGATCATCAAACATCAAACTCCATAATATTTATCCTTTGCACTATTCAACTCGGGTTTGCTACCCTGCACAGATGAGACCCACTCCATTGCCCCAGCAGTACTTAATTGATCATCCGAGATTTGTATTTATTCATATTACCTTCAATTCCATTCCCAACTCGATATTTTTCTAGCTTTTTGAAGGCTACATCAACCACTTTTGCCAGAAGTCTATATTACATATCTACTGTTTTGTAGGTAGTTTCTTCTAATCTCACCTAAATAGAAAGTAAGAAAGAAGGAAAGAAAAAATGAAAAGGAAAGAAACAAAGAAACTTGCATTTATATAGCACATTTCATGTCCTGAAGATCTGCTAAAACTCTACACAGCCAATTAACTATTTTTGAATTGTAGTCACTGTTGTAATAGGGAAAAATTACAGTCAATTTCCATGCAGCAAGATCTCCAAAATAGTAATAAAATCAATGACCAGATAATCTGTTTTAGTGGTATTAATTGCAGGATAAATGCTGGCCAGGACATCAGGGGAACTTCCCTGATGTTCTTCCAATAGTGCCATGGGATCTTTCACATCCACCCAAGAGGGCAGATGGAACCTCAGTTTAATGTCTTAATTGAAAGACCACACCTCTGGCAGATGATCTGGCTTGAACCCACTACTTTCTGATTCAGAGCCAAGAGTGCGACCACTGAATCAAGGCTTACATTTAATTTGATTAATGGTTAAAGCTATGCTGCAAAAGCTAGTACATTACTAGAACATTACAAGCTCAAAATTCCATGGGGATGCTATCAGTCTCCAGCTATAGTTTCAGTTATGTGAGGTTCGTGCCAATTTCTATATTGTGTTGTAAGGTGGCAATGACTCAGCCTCCAAAGGGGGTAGAGAATTCCAAAGACTCACAACCCTCTGAGAGAAGAAATTCCTCCTCATCTCCATCTTAATGGGAAACCCCTTATTCTGAAACTATGCCCCCCTAATTCTAGATTCCCCCATGAGGAGAAACATCCTGTCAGCATCTACTATGTCAAGTCCCCTCAGAATCTTTTCTGTTTCAGTAAGATCAACTCTCATTCTTCTAAACTCCGATCAGTATAGACCCAGTCTGCTCAACCTTTCCTCATAAACCAACCCCTTCATCCCAGGAATCAACCTGGTGAACTTTCTCTGAACTAAAGGCCTGCTACCCAACCCGAACCCGAAGGGACCCGACGACATGTGTCGGGTTTGAGTCGGGTCAGGTTGCACTTCCAGATCCAGCATTTGGGCTCGGGTCGGGCCGGGTTGGACACGCTCTATCACAGATAAGTGGTTCCACTGTTAATTTAATTTTTAGACTGGAATAGTGGTTTTGTTACAGTTATTTTAAACTTGTGCAGATCAGCAACAAAGTGAAAAACGGAAGGTAAGTTAACTGATGGTTGGGTCGGGTTGGGTCGGGTCAGGCACAGGGAAGAAATGGAAGGACTCGGGCCAGGTTGGACTCGGGTCGGATGTGGTTCTGTCGGGCTCGGGTCAGGTTTTTTTTTGCTGACCCAAGCAGGCCTTTACTCTGAGCTGCCCCAATGCAAGTATATCCCTCCTTAAACAAGGAGGCCAACACTGTATGCAGTACTCTAGGTGTGGTCTCACGAATGTCCTCTGTACAGTTGTAATAAGACTTCCCTACTTTTATGCTCCATTCCCTTTGCAATAAAGACCGACATTCCATTTGCCTTCCTAATCACTTGCTCTACCTGCACACTAATGTTTTGTGTTTCATGTACGAGGACACCCAGATCCCTCTGTAGCACAGCATTCTGTAGTCTGTCTCAATTTAAATAATACTTCGCTTTTCTATTCTTACTACCAAAGTGGAAATGCTCACATTTTGCAATATTATATTCCATCTGCCAAATTTTTGCCCACTCACAACTTATCTTTATCCCTTTGCAGACTCTATTTGACTGGAATTTTACCAGCCCATTGGTGTCAGGCTGGGAGGCAGGAAGGCTGGCAAAATAGCATGGGAAGGTTGTACCTGACAATTTCCCACCGCCATGCCATTTTGCCAGTGGTAAGAAAGCTGGTAGATGTGCCGCCACCAGGCACCCAATTGAGGCACCACTAGTGGTGGTACTGCTGAGGCTGCTGAGCTGCTGGCCCTCTGATTGGGTCAGCAGCTCTTGGGGGCAGCCGCCATCCTAACAGGAATGGCAGCAACTGTGGCGGCCACTTAATTGGCCACTGTCGGGAATTTGCCTTCCTGGCTCTTGCCGCCGGCCAATGCGGAATCACCTCCTGCTTTTGGCCCCGACGGCGGGAATTCAGGCTCCTTCACATAATTCAGCCCTTTGTCTCCTCCTCACAATTTGCTTTCCTACCTATCTTTGTATCATCAGCAAATTTGGCTACAATGCACTCGGTCCCTTCATCCAATCATTAATATAGACTGTAATTATTTGAGACTCCAGCACTGATCCCTGTGGCACCCACTAGTTATAGTTTGTCAACCTGAAAATGATCCATTTATCCCAACTCTCTGTTTTCTGTCAGTTAGCTAATCCTCTAACAATACTACCCCCAACACCATGGACTCATCTTATGCAGTAACCTTTTATGTGGCAACTTATCGAATGTCTTTTGCAAATCCAATTACACTAGGCTTGATTTTGAATCCAGGGTTGGGAACCTGATGCCCAGATAATTTCCGAGTCCTGACCCCACGTTGCATCTGCGACGTTCATGCAACACAATCTTCAAATGCAGATGCCCAATTGGGCCAGCAGTGAGCTCGGCACCCAATTACTGGTGCCCAACTCTACAAGGAAGCAGGAGCTGCCTGCTGAGCACGATCGTCGAAGGTAGATGGCAATCATGATGAGGCCTGCCACTGCATTGCAGAAGAGAGGAGGCAGGACATTGGAGGGCCAGCAGCTTCACTGTGCAGAGAAGTAGCCAAATGGGCTACTAAAAGTTACTGCACCCAATCTCACACAAAAATCCCTAATGGCAAAAAATATTTCCTCATTTAAAAAATTACTTAATTGTTCTCCAAATTGAACCCGACAGCTGTGCACTAACTATTTGGGTTTGGCCATTTGGGAATTGAAAATCGCCTTCTGGCCCTCCCTGGTCCATTACCAAGATCCTCAAAGAGGTTAACAGGCCATTAACTGGAGGTTCCCAGCTCCCCACTCCCGCCCTCCCTTTGAAAATACCAGTGTGTCCCAGAGGCCTCAGAACACTGATGTGCCATCCGGAAGTATTATTTTCAAAGCACGCCTGCTCCTCTTCTCGCCCCCACAGGCAACTGAAAATCCCAGCAACTATATCTACTGGTTCTCCTTTATCCACCCTGCATGTTACATCCTCTAAGAACTCTAATAAATTTGACAAACACAATTTCCCTTTTATAAAACCAAAATGGGATGGATTTTTAAAGTCCGCTGGGTGCGGGGGCGGGTGCACCCAAGCGATTAAGTGATTTCCATTTTAAAATAGTCCCGTGTCCACAATGCTGACCCGCCATGGGGTCAGGACCTGGAAATGCTCCGGGCATCAGGTTCCCAACCCCATTATGAAAATCCAGCCCATTGGCTCTGCTTGATTTTGTGTTATGATTTTCTAAATGTCCTGCTACTACTTCCTTAATAATGGATTCCAGCATTTTCTCAATGACACATGTTAGGCTAACTTGCCTATAGTTTCCTGCTTTCTGTTTCCCTCCTTTCTTATTAGAGCTGATCATCTACCTCGTTCTGAATGCTGTGTGCATTCAAATAAAGAGCTTTTAATTTTGTCTTTTTGCCACTTTCCCCTCTAGCCTTATTTGCTGGTGCACTCTTACATTTGTATGCTCTGTCCCTTCTGTCCACTCTCTGGTTATCATTACCCAGTCTAATATGATCCCGTACAACCAGAAAACTTGGTTTATACTTTGTTTAAGGATTCTTTCGATACAGAGAAATTCAATACCCAAGTGCAAAGACTCTAAAGAGGGAAAAATGCTGGGACAAATAGCATTTCTATCAAATGCAACTCAAAATCAGAAGGACAAAACAACCATTGATTTAATAAATAAAAACCAAGAAAGTGCCAAGACTAATAACACAGTACTGCAACAAATCACTTTCCATCTGAAGTGTATCAAAAGCTGCAGTGTCCTTTACTGCAGGCTTACCTAGGCAGTATTTCACAAACGTCAACAAATACAGAATGTTGTACTGACCTTGAATATGAGTAACATAGTTTTAAAAAAAACAAATAACGATATGAGATAATGACCTCAATGATACAATTTAGAACGAATTATATGTAGCACCAATATGAATTTTATTTACTTGCTTTCAAGCAGCCTGTATGCTCAAAATGATTTTTATCCTAATTTCTGTTTGCTCATTCAATACACATATTGAGTGTACTGAAATCTTATCTTTTGTTTCCACCAGTTCTAAAGCCATTCAAAACCACATTTGGCATGAAGTGTTGCGTATGACCTTTAATATGAGAATAGGGTTGCGGGTGCCAACCTTCCCAGATTGGTTGGGAATCTCCTGGAACTGAGGATGGATCTCCCAGGGCCTGCTGCTATAAGCCCTGAAGAAAAGTACTTTATATTGGCGGTTTGTGCCTCTGAGTCTGGATAGTCCAAAACTACACTCTGCACTGCTGTTGATAAATAAATCCTAAATCTACCAACACCTGCTCAAAGAACAACCCCCAAGCTTAATTCAAGCAAGTAAAGTCAGTGCATTAGGAAGCACCAGGTAACCAGCATTGTGGGACAGTAGCATCATCAAGTTTCAGTTATTAGGGTAGGGGAGAGAAATTCCTTCATTTTTCATTCCTTACCTCTGCAGCTTCAGTCCTTTTCTGATCTGATCTGTTGGAGAATGCTATTGGTTTAATTGCATGGAGAAATTATTTTTATAATTATGCTCTGCACTGACGGCAGTCCAGGCTGGTGCAAAGGGGTCTGGCCTGCTCTGTTGTGTAGTGCTGCCAGCTTAGATTGGGGGGTTTATGGTACTTCTGTAGGATAGTTCAATTGCATTTATGTTTGTGAGGAATGGACGGACAGTCATTGTTCACCTTGTATTCAACACTGCATGTGATTAGTTGTGGCATTCAGTACAGTGCAGTCTCTACAACATGCCTTGGAACAATGTGATGCTCCTCTTTATATTTTTACATATTGCTCCTTCCCAAGAATCTTAAAATATCTTTTTTGGCTTATTTAAAGAATTACATAATTGTACAAGAATTGTTTAGGGCATAGTACTGAGTCACAAGGAAAATCACCGTGGAGAAAAAGGTCTTGTGATCGTTTCTCGCAGCAAAATCTTATATAAGCAGTATGAGTCAAATATGCATAATGCAAGATATTATTTTATCACAATTGAGTAATAAAGCCTTAAACATTATTTGTTGAATTAGATACTGGCTTTACTTGTCGATGCATTAATTTTACAAGTCTATCAGTATTTAAGACATTCCAGCATGACAACCTAATTGTTCCTTGGAATTTAACACTATTAGTTGGATGGGAAATTAGAAAAAGCAGAAAATGCATCAAAATAAAATACCCAATCTATTGCATCTATTTCTGGTAGCTAAGTTTTAGGCACTACAACTTCTGCTGTGAGAGCCGTATGTGGTCGTTTGAATGTATTGCAGGACACAGATCCTGCAAGACTATGAAGCATACAAGTCTATTCTAACCTGCATTCACAATTCCTCTGATGTCCTACACCACTTTAACAGTTTGCTAGTCCTAGCTGTCTCCTTTTCACCATGAACGTCCAATCCCACCACACCTCCTTCTTCTTCTTTTGGGCCTCCTTATCTCGAGAGACAATGGATACGCTCCATCCCCCACCAAAATAGTCTGCGGGCTATCTGCTTCTTCCTTGAATGAAGGCTCAAATAGTCCCCGTCCACCATCACCCACCTCCACCTGGCTGAATATGTTCTTAAATCGAATGCCTCCTCCTTTGACTCCTCTCATTTCCTCCAAGTAAAATTATTACTATGGGTACTCATATAGCTCCTGGCTATGCCTGCCTTTTCCTTTGTTCCACTCCTAATGAAAACCCCTCCCTTGCCTCTAGTTCCAGTGCATTGATGACTGTATCTGTGCTACTTCCTGCTCTCATCTTGAACTGGAAAATGTCATCAACTTTGCTTCAAATTTCCACAAATCCCTCCCCTTCACATGATGTTTAGTTTAGTTTAGTTTAGAGATACAGCACTGAAACAGGCCCTTCGGCCCACCGAGTCTGTGCCGACCATCAACCACCCATTTATACTAATCCTACACTAATCCCATATTCCTACCACATCCACACCTGTCCCTATATTTCCCTACCACCTACCTATACTAGGGGCAATTTATAATGGCCAATTTACCTATCAACCTGCAAGTCTTTTGGCATGTGGGAGGAAACCGGAGCACCCGGAGGAAACCCACGCAGACACAGGAAGAACTTGCAAACTCCACACAGGCAGTACCCAGAATTGAACCAGGGTCGCTAGAGCTGTGAGGCTGCGGTGCTAACCACTGCGCCACTGTGCCACCTCTCACTCTTTAATTTTCTTCCTCAACTTCTCTATCACAATTTCTGGAGCTGGGATGCCAACTAATGTCTACTATAAGCCTAGTGATTCCACAGCTACTTCCTGTACGAGCTCCATTCCACTCCCCCAATTTCTCCATCTTCATCACATTAGTTCTGATGTTACCACCTTTCAAACCATCTTTTTCCTCAAACGATGATTCTCCTCCACTGTGGTTGGCAGGTCCCTTGACCATGTGCGTCCCAATTCCCCTACTACTGCCTTCACCCCCCCTCCCCTCCCCTCCCTCCCAGAACTATGATAGGGTTCCCCTTGTTCTCCCACCAGCCTCCACATTCAACAGATCATCCTCCACCATTTCCAACACCTCCAGTGTGATGCCACCACCAAAAACATCTTATCCTCCGCTCTCCTCCCCTCCCCTTTCAGCATTCCAAAGGGACTGTTTCTCCCGCTACACTGGTCCACTCTTCCAGCAACCCCAACTCCCGCTCCCTTCCCACAGCACCTTACCATGCAAGTGCAGGAGATACAGCATTTGCTCTTTCACCTCCTTCCCTCCCACCATCCAAGGTTCCAAACAGTCTTTCCAGGTGAAACAGTGATTTCCTTGTACTTCTACAATTTAATATACTACATTCGCTGCTCATGATATGGTCTCATCTACACTGGGGAGACCAAATGCAGATTGAATGACTGTTTTGCTGAACACCGCCGTTCAGTTCGCAAGTATGACCCCAAGCTTCCAGTCACTTGCGACGTTAATTCTTTATCTCCTTTCCACACTGACCACTCTGCCCTCGGTCTCCTACACTGTTCCAATGAAGCTCAACAGAAGCTCAAGGAACAGCATCTCATTTTTCGATTGGGCAGCTTTCAACCTTCTGGACTCAAGGTTGAGTTCAACTATTTTAGATCATAACCACTGCTCCCAATTTTTTGGACAGCAACTGCTGAGAAATATTCTGCTGTTCAGTTAATCTCTCCTGCTTTCCACAGTCCTTCACTTTTGTTTTTTCCTCCCCCTTCCCTCCTCAGTACTTGCTTAAAACCTGCTACAACTGTAACATTTTCTAGTTCTGACGGAAGGCTACCTGCGTGAAATGTTAACTCTGTTTCTCTCTCCAAAGATGCTGCCTAGCCCGCTGAGTATTTTCAGTATTTTTGCTTATATTTCAGACGTCCAACATCTGCAGTATTTTGTTTTTGTATGTAGGCTGTGATATTGTTTGAAAAGGTGAGTTTAATTTGATTTCTATTGTTACAAATTATAATTTTAAGAATGCCATGAATGAAATAAGAATATATCTATATGGCATGTAACTGGAGGTACAATATTCGACGTACACAATACCTAGACTGTTCCAAACCAAAGTATCAGAATTGTTCAGCTGAGTATCTGATGAATGTAATCCGGGCACTCCATGGAGCCCATCCTATCACCGCTGCACGGAAAGAGGCAAGTGACCAGGGAACTAAAAAATAAAGAAAACTAACTGCACTTACATCATCCCAAAGCAGGCTTTGATACACCAGCCCAAACAAGTTATTTTCCATTGGGATATCAATGACATTGTTAACCAATTCTATCATTCAAGTATAGAGGATGTGAACAGGTAGACCTTTGAAAATTTGGAGGTGTGGTTTGCTTTTGTCACCTGATTTACATATTAAATAGCTTGCCTGCAGCCAAACAGATGGTTTGCCTTAAATGTCCAACAGGCATTGTAAGTCTGTCCGTTAACATTTCAACAACATGAGATCACTTCTAATAGATTTTATTTATGTACAGAGACAACCAGCTTTACAGTGGGTAATAAGCTAGGCTATATAGCCCTCTCTGGAGACGTGAACGTGTCTACACAGTGTAATGCTTTCCCTGGATCAAACACATAAATAACACATAAACATTATTTATAAACTCACACAGCTAGCTAAGTTTTAAAAAAAGGAACTTTCACAGATTAAAACAAGAATGGATTCTGCTTCCATCACAATTACTGGGGTGCTGAAATTTATTTTCTCATTGACTTAGGCAGACGTGGGCTTGCTAAAAAATTGATGATAAAATTTGCGATCCGTTCTTCCGCCAAAATAAATCAAAATTCCCATTGATAATCATCCATGGTCACCAGAAATTTACTTGAGTGTAGTCTCATGTTGCCACTGCTTCCAATGCCTGATTATTGTCATTATCTAATGTCCAGTGTTAAAAATTAGACTTGCCAATTAAATGGGTGTTTTGAATGGTCAATATGTACTAATTAGATTAGAAAACACGACAAGATACTGAACCCTTTTTCAGCTTGCAAAAGCAACCTTGTTGACAGTGCACTCCAGATATGCACGCACCCGACCCCAAACATTTGGCTGCTAAACCCAAGCATAATGAGTTATCACTGGAAAGGCTGCTGATCGCCTTTTCAAAGAGCCCTTGTTTCCCAAGTCCTGCCTCCATGCCACCCCGGCCCCGCTAATGGGGCACCACACTCACCCCCGACCAATAAGGATGCTTGCAGTTAAAAATAGAGTCACACTGATGTGGCATGGGGTCAGGACCAGAATGTTCTGGCTGTTAGGTTCCCAACCCAGGAATGAAAATTCAGGCCATGGAGTCATAACAGCAAGGAAGGAGGCCATTCAACCCATCAAGTTCATGCTGACAATCCAGCGTATCCCATTCCCCTGTTCTATCCCCTGCCCTGCAAGTTTATTTCCCTCAAGTGCCCATCCAATTTCCTTTTGAAATCATTCATCATCTCTGCTTCCACCACCCTCGTAGGCAGCAAGTTCCAGGTCATTAGTGCTCACTGTGTAAAGAAGTTTTTCCTCAACCCTACTACATCTCTTGCCCAAAACCCTATGTCTCTGCCCTATTGTCCTTGTACCATCAGCTGATGGGAAGAGTTTATCTTTGTCCACCTTATCTAAACCCGTCATAATCTTGTCCACCTCTATCAATCTCCTTTGCTCCAAGAAAAACCCCAGCTTCTCCAACCTAACCTTGCAACTAAAATCCCTCATCCTTGGAGCCATTCTGGTAAATCCCTTCTGCACCCTCTCAAGGCCCTCATTTCCTTGCTAATGTGTGGTGGCCAGAACTGGATACAATGCTCTAGTTATGGCCTAAACAGAGCTTTATAAAGGTTCAGCATAACTTCACGGCTTTTGTACTCAATACCTCTATTTATGAAGCCCAAGATCCCATATGCTTTGCTAACTACTCTCTTAATATGTCCTGCCACCTTCAAAGATCTATGCAAATAAAATCCCAGGTCCCTCTGTCCTTGCACACTCTTTAGAACTGTGTCATTGTCAATATTGCCTCTCTGCCAAAATGCATCACCTCACACTTCCCTGTATTAAATTCCATCTGCCACTGATCTGCTCATTCTGCTAGCCTATCTATGTCCTGTTGAAGTCAATTGGTATCATCTTCAAGGTTGGTATCATCAGCAAATTTTGAAATTTTACTCTGCATTCCAACATCCAAGTCATTTATATATTTCTCAAAAAGCAGATGTTTTAGCACTGACCCTTGAGGAACACCAATGCCTTCCATCCTCCAGTCTGAAAAACAACTATTTACCACGACTTGCTGTTTTCTGTCCTTTAGCCAACGTTTTATCCAAGCTGACGCTGTCACTGATTCCATGAGCCTCAATTTTGTTAACCAGCCTTTTATGCGGTACTTTGTCAAATGCGTTCTTAAATCAATATGGATAACATCCACTGCATTTCTCTCATCAAACTTTTCCATTACTTCATCAAAGATTTCAATGAGATTAATCAAGCACGATCTGCCTTTTATAAATCCATGCTGGCTCTGCTTAATTAACTCAAACCTCTCCAGGCGCCCGCTGAATTTTTTTCCCCTGATTATTGTTTCTAAAATCTTGCCCATCACTGGTGTTAAACTTATTGGCCTGTAGTTACTAGCAACGTCCTTACACACTTTCTTGAATAAGGAGGGAACTGGCATCATCCTTCGACCCCTTGCCCCCTCCAGCTCAGGAGACATTTGTGTGCCAAGGCCCTGTGATAGAGGCAGCCCATGCAATGACACAGGCACAGCAGCCTATAGAGGAGCCCCCACGTGCACCTCCAACATAATGACAGAAGCCACGAGCATCTCAGGCAGTGGCAGAGACAAGGGAGCAGGCTGCCTCCATCTCATCCTCTGCTGCATGGGGAGCACCCTATAGAAGTGGCAGGAAAAGAAGCCACACCATTGATTTCACTTAATAGGCCACCTGGGTGCTGTTTTCTTGCTATACTCTTGCGATCCCTTTGTTCCTCTACCTCAACTACTCGCATTTTCCAAGTAGTAAGTAAGCTACCTATTCTTCCTACCAAAGTGTACTACCTCATATTTACCCATGTTGATCTTCATTTGCCAATTATTTGCCCATTCTGCAAGTTTATTAATGTCCTCCTGTAATTTGTTGCAGTCCTTCTCAGTATTGATGATCACCCACAATTTGGTGTCATCTGGATGTTTAGAAATTATATTTTTGAATCCAAGGTCCAAATTGTTAATGTAAATTGGGAACAGAAGTAGTGCCAGCACTGATCCTTGTGGAACACCACTTCCCATCTTCTGCCACACTGAATAACTATCCTTTACTCCGACGCTCTGCTTTCTGTCTTGAAGCCAGCTAGCAATCCATTCTGCCACTTGCTCCATGACTCCACATTCTCTGACCTTATTTATTAGTCTATTATGGGGCACCTTATCGAAGGCTTTTTGAAAATCCAGATAAGTTATATCTACCTGATTACCATTGTCTACTCTCTCTGTTACCTCATCAAAAAATTCAATAAGTTTGGTCAAGCAAGATTTTTCCTTTTGAAATCCATGCTGACTGTTCATTATTATATTTTTCTTTTCTAGATGTTCTTCTATTCTCTCCATCAGTAGGGATTCCATTATTTTTCCTACCACCTTTGTTCTGTCCCTTCTTAAATATAGGAATTACGTTAGCTATCCGGCAATGCTCTGTATCTACACCTTTTTCTAATGAATTATTAAATACGTGCAGTAATGTGTCTGCTATCTCTTCCCTAGTTTCTTTTAAAATGTGTGAATGCAATCCATCCGGACCAGGGACTTTATCCTCTTTGAGTTTGATTAGTTTATTCAATACCACCCCTTTTTTATTTTAAATGCATTTATTTCGTTACTCATCTCAGCATTCAATGTCATGTCTGTTCTAGCTCCCTGGTCAATACTGAAACAAAATAATTAATTAATATTTCTACCATCTCTCTATCGTTACATTTGGTATTATCCTGTGTATCCCTTAATGGTCCTATTCCCATTCCAGCCTTTTTTATTGATGTGCCTGTAAAACATTTTACTATTTTGTTTTATGTTCCTTGATAATTTAATTTCATATTTTCTCTGTGCCTTCCTAATTTTTTTTGTCTTCTCTCCTAATCTTTTTGTGTTCTCTCTTATTGTGCACTCCTCTGCTATCTATGTACTTAATATATGCCTCTTTCCGAACCCTCAATTGTTCTTTTTTGTCTTTATTCATGCATGGAGGTTCACTAGTGTTTAGTTTGTTCTTCCCTTTTAGCAGAATATATTTTTCCTGCATTCTGTTGAACACTGTTTTCAATGTTTCCCATTGTTGTTCTACATCGTTGTTTTCCAATACTGCTGCCCATTTTATTTTCCCAAGCTCTATTCTCAGCCCTCAAAATTAGCTTTTCTCCAATCTATTAACCTGGTTTTCATCATACTTATATCCTTTTCTATAATCATCTGAAAGCAGATTATTTTATGTTCACTATTGCTTAGATTTTCACCTACTTTTACTAACCTTATTTGCTCTGGTTCATTCCGCATTACTAGATCCAATAGGGAATCTTCCCTGGTTGAGCTTTTTACATATTGGGTCAGAAAGGAGACTGTACACATTGTAGGGACTCCATTCCCTTATCCCCTTTACCTATCTCTTCTGTCCAGTTAATCTCAGGTTAGTTGAAATCCCTATGATTATTATTCTGTGATTTTTACTCAATTTGTTTGCATATTTCTTCCTCCAGATCCCTTCCAATATTAGGTGGTCTATAGACAACACCTATTAGTATGATGAATCCTTTATTCTCTTTTATCTCTATCCATATGGATTCTATTTTTGTCTTGCTGATAGCTGCATCTCTTTTTTTCTAATGCCATTATGTTATTCCTAATAAGTCCAGCCATTCCACCTCCGCTTTCCCTCTCTATCTTTTCTAAATATGTTATACCCTGCAATGTTTAATTCCCAGTCCTGATTTTGCTGTATTCATGGCTCAGTTGTCCCTACCACATCTGGTTACTCCCAAAGCATGACTGCCTCCAGCACCCTGTTTTATTATGGACATTGTGTGCATTGCTGTGCAGACGTTTCAACACATTTTTGATAGGATTTCCTCTTTATCTCTAGCCATCTTTTTAGACTCCTGTTCGATAATTCTATTTATTCTCTTGCTGTCAATGTCCTCCCTTTATTGTTTCCTATGCTCACCTTCCCTGTTTTGTTTACATTTAGGTTGTTTATGTTTCTTTAATCTCTCCCCACATCCTAATAGTTTAAAGCCTTTGCCATTTTCCTATATACCCTTTCTGCAAGGACACGGGTCCCATCCCAGTTCAGGCGGAGTCTATCCCATCAGTACAGTTCCTTCCTGCCAGTGTCCCATGAAAACAAACCCCTCTTGCCCACACCAGCCCTTTAGCCACCTGTTAATTCTCCTGATATGTCTGCTCCTATGTCAATTTGCACGTGGCTCAGGCAATAATCCAGAGATTAATACCCTCGAGGTCCAACCTTTTAATTTAGAAACCTAACTTCTGATATTCTTCTAGCAGGATCTCCTTTCTGTTCCTACCTATGTCGTTTGTTCCAACATGGACCATGACAATTGGATTTAACCCTTACCCTGGCACCGCTAGGCAACATACCCTTCAGGAATTTTGTTCTTGGCTGCAGAGGGCACTATCTATCTCCCTAATAATAGAGTCACCTATTACTACCACATTTCTATACTTCTCTTTCCCCTCTTGGAGAGTCTTCTAAGCCACGGTGCCTTGGTCTGCATTGTGACTCTCCTCCCTGCAGTCTTTCTCCTTGTCCTCACAGATAGCGAGTACATCGTACCTGTTGGACATGACCAGTGTCTGCAGGACTTCCTTCTCAACCTTCCTAAATTTCCGCTACCCGGCTGCCTAACAGTCACACACTCCCTTTTCTGAACCTGTGTTTCCCTCTGCGGTGTGACTGCATTCTGGATAAAACTGTCCAGAAATTCCTCCCCCTCCCTTATGTGTCAGAATATCACTAACTCGCAGCTCAACGACACTGACCCAGACAGATTTGGGATGGAGACATCACCTGTAGACATGTTTGCTCAGTACAGTTTTGCCTTCCACAAAATCCCACATTCTGCAGTCCCGACACACAACCTGCTCTGCCATATATGAGACTAGCTTTATTTTAGTTATTTAATTAGTTCAAGTCTTTCTTCAATGATTATTTACAGTTATATTAAGTCATTAACTAGTTAAGCTATATATTTAATACAGTACTTATGTTTTCCCAGTCTTAGTTTAAACTACTGCCCTAGCTTAGAAAAAAAATCTTTAAAACTCACCAACCAATCACTTACCTGGAATGAGCCGCTGGAAGGACATGCTGGAAGAAGCTACCTGGAGATGACTGAGATCCAGTGCCACAAGAGACTGCAACTCTCCAGGCAAATGGTCACAGACATCCGTGCCCTCATCACCAAAGACCTCGCACCTTGCAGCACTGGTCCCATACCCTGCAAAATCCGTCAAAGTCACTGTAGCCTTGAAGTTCTTCATCTCTGTTTCCTTCCAAGGATCAGCAGCAGACCTTGTTGGCATCTCGCAAACGACTGCACATACTGCATCTCACAGGTCACTAATGCCCTCTTTGTGAGAGCTGGAAAATATATTCATTTCATGGCAGATGAAGCTTCACAGGTGCAGAGGGCATTGGGTTTCACTGTCCTTGCTGGATTCCCCAAGTGCAGGGCATCATTAATTGCACCCACGTGCCCATCAAGGCACCCAATGACAGGCCAGTCAGATTCATGAACAGGAAGGACTTCCACTCCCTCAACCATCAGGTAGTCTGTGACCACAATAATAGCTCCCTCCATGTTTGCGCTCACTTTCCTGGAAGCTGCCATGACTCCTTCATCCTCCACCAGTCCAGGCTGGTGACCCAGATCTTCACTCCAACCCCCAAAGTCTGTGGATGGATCCTTGGAGACAGGGGATATCCCTTGAAGAGATGGCTAATCATGCCTCTATGGGAGCCCCAGACAAAGGCACAGAGGCGATACAACCAATCCCACCTGCTCACCAGGACCACCCCACTGAGCAGACCATCAGGCTTCTGTAGATGCGATTCCAGTGCCTGGACCGGTCGGATGGAGCCCTCCAATACACTCCTGCAAGGACCTGAGCCATTGTGGTGCTCTGAAGTGCCCTCCATAATGTGGGCCTCCAGAGAAGTGTGGACCTTGAGGATGTTCAGGCCCTAGAACCACATAGCTTATCGGAGGAAGAAGAAGAGCAGGAGGTGAGAAAGGAGGAGGAAATGGAGATTGAGGGGGAGGAAGCAGAACACTGAGGTGCCCTAGCTTCACAGGGATGTGGCCAGAAAAGACGTGGAGCACGAAAATCTTGGCAGGATGCCATGAATATCAGGGACCATTTGATTCAGGAACATTTCAGCTGAGCCCCTCTGACTCAGGATGAAGGGCATGTTATGGACCTCAGCCTGAGGTACCTGTGCTAACACATCCTTACAAGGCACAACCTGAAACATCTAAACACTTCCCGCCAATAAAGGGTGCGCATCTGACCAGAGGCCTTGTCCTGACCGTAGCGGAACCCTTGTTTTCCTTCACCACCTCATACCACTTTCCTTGTTATGCCAGCAATAAAATGAGTCTCAGACGTGACTAAAAATGTTATTATTTATACAGTAGTCTGGAGTACACAGTGGCCTCCGCTCTTGGCCACTCCTACAGGTGCTCCTCTTGTGGCCTCAGAGGAGGTGGAGGCAATCTGTTCACTTGTTTTTGCTGGTGGCTGACATACATGGAGGTGCCCGTGGGGGCATCTCTAAAGGCTGCTGCACCTGCATCAACGCAGGGCAGCCTCTGTCACTTGGCCCTGCTGCACAGAGGCTCCCACTGTCAGAGGAGCCGAGGAAGCCAAGGAGGATGATGCTGCCCTGTGAGGGGTGGTACTCTCATCCTCCTCTGTGACATTCTCAGCCGTTGTCTGGCACTCCAAATGGCTGGAAGGGAGCACCAGCTGGGGCACAACTGGATTTCCCTCCAAGCATTTCTCCGCCATCAGGGCCACTAATCACTCCAGGCTACATATTGTGGCATGCACCTGTGCATGCTAGTACACTGCTCCTGCATCCACACAGTGATGCGGCATATGGCTCTCCATAACGTTGGCCACTCTCTGTATGGAGGAGCTCATGTGCTCATTGCCTTGAGCATGGTGGCGCACATGAGTTGGATGGACTCCTCCATCCTCAGCCCATGACCCCACACTGCGTCAGGGGACTCCGACATGTGGGAGCACATCAACTGCTGCTGTTCCAGGTAAAGCCTCCTTTTTTGTGACTCCTGAAGCCCTACATGTGTGCCCAGCTGAGCAAGGCTGTGTCTATCCTCCCTCCTCCGAGGGGAACTGACCACAACTCCCTCTGCCTCTGACACCTGCTCCTGCCCAATAGTGCCGTGTTCCTCACTCAGTGACACACTCTCTAACTGTGCATGAGGACCCACTGAAATTAGTGCATCTGCGCCGGTGGATGGTGTGCTTGTAAGGTGTGATGGTGCCTCTTCTGTTTCCAGTGGCTCCTCCTGGGATGCTACCTGGAAGGGAGAGGGTTTCCATGGATGGACACCTGCACCTGTGAGAGACACAAGAAAAAGTCATGACAGCTAGTCTTGGAGAGCAGAAGCCGCTACAGTGCTTTGGCTTCCCAATGGAAATCAGTGTCTGGCATGCTGTCAGACGGGGTGGAGTGCAATGCACCCCCTCAATGAGCGCAGTGCCTTCTGAAATCACCATCTGCACCATGACTGTCCATTCTGCCACTGCCGACATCCTCAAGGCCCATTGTTTGATCCACCACAGGATTTATTAAATAAAAGTAGAGGACACCTCCTCCCATTTGGGCCTGCTCCCTTGATTGTGTGCCTGTTTCTCCTGCATACACAAAAGAGAGCGCAATAAGGCATTGCTGTAATGTATGGCCAGTGCCAGCTGGTCCTACATATGAACATACGAATTAGGAGCAGGAGTAGGCCACTCAGCTCCTCAGGCCTTCTCCGCCTTTCAATAAGTTCATGGCTGAATTGATTATTCCACATTCCCGCCTACCCTGATAACCTTTCACCCCCTTGCTTATCAAGAATCTATCTACCTCTGCCTTAAAAATATTCAAAGTGTATGCTTCTATCGCCTTTTGAGGAAGAGAATTCCAAAGACTCACAACCCTCTGACAGAAAAAATTTCTCTTCATCTCTGTCTTAAATGGGCGACCCCTTATTTTTAAACAGTGACCCCAAGTTCTAGATTCTCCCACAAGGGGAAACATCCTTTCCACATCCACCCTGTCAGGACCCCTCAGGATCTTATATGTTTCAATCAAGTCGCCTCTTACTCTTCTAAATTCCAGCAGATACAAGCCTAGCCTGTCCAACCTTTCCTCATAAGACAGCCTGTAGAAGTCCAGTAAACCTTCTCTGAACTGCTTCCAGTGCATTTACATCCTTCCTTAAATAAGGAGACAATACTGTACACAGTACTCCAGATGTGGTCTCACCAATGCCCTGTATAGCTGAAGCATAACTTCCCTACTTTTGTATTCAATTCCCCTCGCAATAAACAATAACATTCGATTAGCTTTTCTAATTACGTGCTGAACCTGCATACTAACCTTTTGCGATTCATGCACTAGGACACCCAGATCCTTCTGCATCTCAGAGCTCTGCAATCTCTCACCATTTAGATTAGATGCTTCTTTTTTATTCTTCCTGCCAAAATGGACAATTTCACATTTTCCCACATTATACTCCATTTGCCAGAACCTTGCCCACTCACTTAACCTATCTATATCCTTTTGTAGCTTCCTTATGTCCTCTTCGCAAGTTACTTTCCTACCTATCTTTGTGTCATCAGCAAATTTAGCAACCATACCTTCAGTCCCTTCATCTAAGTCATTTATATAAACTGTAAAAAGTTGAGGCCCCAGCATAAATCCCTGTGGCACACAACTCGTTACATCTTGCCAACCAGAAAATGACCCATTTATGCCTAGTCTCTGTTTCCTGTTAGCTAACCAATCTTCTATCCATGCCAATATGTTACCCCCGGCACCATGAGCTTTTATTTTTTGCAATAACGTTTGATGTGGCACCTTATCAAATACCTTCTTGAAATCTACAGTTCGCCTTCATCCACAGCACATGTAACTCCCTCAAAGAACTTCAATAAATTGGTTAAACATGATCTCCCTTTCACAAAACCATGTTGACTCTGCCTGATTACCTTGAATTTTTCTAAGTGCCCTGCTATAGCGTCTTTAATAATAGCTTCTAACATTTTCCCTCAGACAGATGTTAAGCTATCTGGCCTCTAGTTTCCTGCTTTCTGTCTCCCTCCCTTTTTGAATAAAGGAGTTACATTCGCTATTTTCCAATCTAATGGAATCTTCCCCAAATCTAAGGAATTTTGGAAAATTAAAACTAACACCTCAATTATCTCACCAGCCACTTCTTTTAAGACCCTAGGATGAAGTCCACCAGGACCCAAGGACTTGTCAGCCCAAAGCTCCAACAATTTGTTCAGTACCACTTCCCTGGTGGTTGTAATTTTCTTGCGTTCCTCCCTTCCTTCCATTTCCTGACTTTACAGCTAATCCTGGGATGTTATTTATTTATTTGGGCAGTGGCAGTACCCGAGACACTACACGTGTACTGTCTCCCACCCACCCTCCTCCTCTAACCAAAAAAAAAGGACTCTGGTGTGTTGATAAGGTAAGCTTTTTATTTAAAAAGTTCAGTCCGTCGGATTGCTAAGCGAACAAGTTTTGACTTTTTTTTTTCGTTTGGTTTTTCAGTAGATTTGTTGGGAATCTAGAATAGTGGGAATGGAGGTAAAGGCAGTTGTATGTTCCTCCTGCAGAATGTGGGAGGTAGGGGTCGCCAAGAGTGTCCCTGCTGACTGCATCTGCGGGAAGTGCACCCAACTCCAGCTCCTCGCAGACCGCGTTAGGGAACTGGAGCTGGAGCTGGATGAACTTCGGATCATTCGGGAGGCGGAGGGGATTATTGACAGGAGTTATAGGGAGGCAGTCACACCTCAGGTAAAAGAAGTAGGTAGATGGGTTACCGTCAGGGGAAGGAAAGGGAACCAGCAGGCAGTGCAGGGATCCCCTGTGGCCGTTTCCCTCAACAACAGGTATACCGTTTTGGATACTGTTGAGGGGGACGACTTACCAGGGGTAAGCAATGGGATGCAGGTCTCTGGCACAGAGTCTGTCCCTGTTGCTCAGAAGGGAAAGGGGAAGAGGAGCAGAGCATTAGTCATTGGGGACTCCATAGTTAGGGGAACAGATAGGAGGTTCTGTGGGAACGAGAGAGACTCACGGTTGGTGTGTTGCCTCCCAGGTGCCAGGGTACGTGATGTCTCTGATCGTGTTTTTGGGATCCTTAAGGGGGAGGGGGAGCACACCCAAGTCGTGGTCCACATAGGCACCAACGACATAGGTAGGAAGAGAGATGGGGATTTAAGGCAGAAATTCAGGGAGCTAGGGTGGAAGCTTAGAGCGAGAACAACCAGAGTTGTTATCTCTGGGTTGTTGCCCGTGCCACGTGCTAGCGAAGAGAGGAATAGGGAGAGAGAGGAGTTGAACACGTGGCTGCAGGGATGGTGCAGGAGGGAGGGTTTTGGTTTCCTGGATAATTGGGGCTCTTTCTGGGGTAGGTGGGACCTCTACAAACAGGATGGTCTTCACCTGAACCAGAGGGGTACCAATATCCTGGGGGGGAGATTTGTTAGTGCTCTTCGGGGGGGTTTAAACTAAATCAGCAGGGGAATGGGAACCTAAATTGTAGTTCCAGTGTACAGGCTGTTGAGAGTAGTGAGGTAGGGGATAAGGTTACAGGGACGCAAGAGGGCACTGGCAAGCAAGAACTTGGTTTAAAGTGTGTCTACTTCAACGCCAGGAGCATCCGGAATAAGGTGGGTGAGCTTGCAGCATGGGTTGGTACCTGGGATCCTGATGTTGTGGCCATTTCAGAGACATGGGTAGAGCAGGGGCAGGAATGGATGTTGCAGGTTCCGGGATTTAGATGTTTCAGTAAGAACAGAGAAGAGAGTAAAAGAGGGGGGGGTGTGGCATTGTTAATCAAGGAAAGCATTACAGCGGCAGAAAGGACGTTTGAGGACTCGTCTACTGAGGTAGTATGGGCCGAGGTTAGAAACAGGAGAGGAGAGGTCACCCTGTTGGGAGTTTTCTATAGACCTCCGAATAGTTCCAGAGATGTAGAGGAAAGGATAGCGAAGATGATTCTCGACAGGAGCGAGAGTAACAGGGTAGTGGTTATGGGGGACTTTAACTTTCCAAATATTGACTGGAAATACTATAGTTCGAGTACTTTAGATGGGTCTGTTTTTGTCCAGTGTGTGCAGGAGGGTTTTCTGACACAGTACGTGGACAGGCCAACCAGGGGCGATGCCACATTGGATTTGGTGCTGGGTAATGAACCCAGCCAGGTGTTCGATTTAGATGTAGGTGAGCACTTTGGCGATAGTGATCACAATTCGGTTAGGTTTACCTTAGCGATGGGCAGGGATAGGTATATACCGCAGGGCAAGAATTATAGCTGGGGGAAAGGAAATTATGACGCGATTAGGCAAGATTTAGGATGTGTAGGATGGGGAAGGAAACTGCAGGGGATGGGCACAAACGAAATGTGGAGCTTATTCAAGGAGCAGCTAATGCGTGTCCTTGATAAGTACGTACCTGTCAGGCAGGGAGGAAGTTGTCGAGCGAGGGAGCCGTGGTTTACTCAAGAAGTTGAAGCGCTTGTCAAGAGGAAGAGGGCGGCTTATGTTAGGATGAGACGTAAAGGCTCAGTTAGGGCGCTTGAGAGTTACAAGCTAGCCAGGAAGGATCTAAAGGGAGGGCTAAGAAGAGCAAGGAGAGGACACGAGAAGTCATTGGCGGATAGGATCAAAGAAAACCCTAAGGCTTTCTATAGGTATATCAGGAATAAAAGAATGATAAGAGTTAGAACAGGGCCAATCAAGGATAGTAGTGGGAAGTTGTGTGCGGAATCAGAGGAGATAGGGGAAGCGTTAAATGAATATTTTTCGCCAGTATTTACAGTAGAGAAAGAAAATGTTGCCGAGGAGATTACTGAGATACAGCCTACCAGGCTAGATGGGATTGAGATTCACAAGGAGGAGGTGTTAGCAATTTTGGAAAGAGTGAAAATAGATAAGTCCCCTGGGCCAGATGGGATTTATCCTAGGATTCTCTGGGAAGCCAGGGAGGAGATTGCAGAGCCTTTGTTGTTGATCTTTATGTCGTCATTGTCGACAGGAGTAGTGCCGGAGGACTGGAGGATAGCAAATGTTGTCCCCTTGTTCAAGAAGGGGAGTAGAGACAGCCCTGGTAATTATAGACCTGTGAGCCTTACTTCAGTTGTGGGTAAAATGTTGGAAAGGGTTATAAGAGATAGGATTTATAATCATCTTGAAAAGAATAAGTTCATTTGCGATAGTCAGCACGGTTTTGTGAAAGGTAGGTCGTGCCTCACAAACCTTATTGAGTTTTTCGAGAGGGTGACCAAACAGGTGGATGAGGGTAAAGCCGTGGATGTGGTGTATATGGATTTCAGTAAGGCGTTTGATAAGGTTCCCCACGGTAGGCTATTGCAGAAAATACGGAAGTATGGGGTTGAAGGTGATTTAGAGCTTTGGATCAGAAATTGGCTAGCTGAAAGAAGACAGAGGGTGGTGGTTGATGGCAAATGTTCATCCTGGAGTTTAGTTACTAGTGGTGTACCGCAAGGTTCTGTTTTGGGGCCACTGCTGTTTGTCATTTTTATAAATGACCTGGATGAGGGTGTAGAAGGGTGGGTTAGTAAATTTGCGGATGACACAAAGGTCGGTGGAGTTGTGGATAGTGTCGAAGGGTGTTGTAGGGTACAGAGGGACATAGATAAGCTGCAGAGCTGGGCTGAGAGATGGCAAATGGAGTTTAATGCGGAGAAGTGTGAGGTGATTCACTTTGGAAGGAGTAACAGCAATGCAGAGTACTGGGCTAATGGGAAGATTCTTGGTAGTGTAGATGAACAGAGAGATCTTGGTGTCCAGGTACATAAATCCTTGAAAGTTGCTACCCAGGTTAATAGGGCTGTTAAGAAGGCATATGGTGTGTTAGCTTTTATTAGTAGGGGGATCGAGTTTCGGAGCCACGAGGTCATGATGCAGCTGTACAAAACTCTGGTGAGGCCGCACCTTGAGTATTGCGTGCAGTTCTGGTCACCGCATTATAGGAAGGATGTGGAAGCTTTGGAAAGGGTGCAGAGGAGATTTACTAGGATGTTGCCTGGTATGGAAGGAAGGTCTTACGAGGAAAGGCTGAGGGACTTGGGGTTGTTTTCGTTAGAGAGAAGGAGGAGGAGAGGTGACTTAATAGAGACATACAAGATAATCAGAGGGTTAGATAGGGTGGATAGTGAGAGTCTTTTTCCTCGGATGATGATGGCAAACACGAGGGGACATAGCTTTAAGTTGAGGGGTGAAAGATATAGGACAGATGTCAGAGGTAGTTTCTTTACGCAGAGAGTAGTAGGGGCGTGGAACGCCCTGCCTGCAACAGTAGTAGACTCGCCAACTTTAAGGGCATTTAAGTGGTCATTGGATAGACATATGGATGAAAATGGAAGAGTGTAGGTCAGATGGTCGGCGCAACATCGAGGGCCGAAGGGCCTGTACTGCGCTGTAATGTTCTAATGTTCTAAAGTTCTAATGTTACTTATATCCTCGATAGTGAAGACCAATGCAAAGTTCAATTCATCTGCCATCTCCTTATTTTCCATTATTAATTCCCCAGACTCACTTTCTATAGGATCAACGCTCACTTTGTTAACTCTTTTCTTTTTTAAATATCTAGGGAGGGCGGTGGCATAGTAGTATTGTCACTGGACTAGTAACCCAGAGACCCAAGGTATTGCTCTGGGGACATGGGTTTGAATCCCACCACAGCAGAAGGTGGAATCTTAATTCAATTAATACATCTGGAACTAAAAAGCTAGTCTAATGATGGCCATGAAACCATTGTCGATTGTTGTAACAACCCATCTGGTTCACTAATGTCCTTTAGGGAAGGAAATCTGCTGTCCTTACCTGGTCTGGCCTACATGTGACTCCAGACCCACAGCAATGTGGTTGACTGTTACATGTCCTCTGAAATGGCCTAGCAAGCCACTCAGTTCACCACCACCTTCTCAAGGGCAATTAGGGATGGGCAATAAATGCTGGCCTGGCCAGTGACACCCACATCCCATGAATGAATAACAAAAAAATCTATAGAAACTCTTACTTTTTGTCTTTATATTTCTAGCTAGCTTTCTCTCATGCTCTAATTTTTCCTTTCACATCAATCTTTTAGTCATTCTTTGCTGTTTTTTATTGTCTGTCCAATCTTCTGACCTGCCACCCATCTTTGCGTAAATATATGCTTTTTCTTTAAGTTTGATACCATCTTTAACTTTTTGAGTTAACCACGGATGGCAGGTCCTCCCCTTGGAATTTTTATTTCTCGTTGGAATGTACATATTCTGTGTATTCTGAAATATCCCTTTAAATGTCTGCCACTGAATCTCTATTGATCTATCTAGGGGCGGCACAGTGGCGCAGTGGTTAGCACCGCAGCCTCACAGCTCCAGTGACCCGGGTTCAATTTTGGGTACTGCCTGTGTGGAGTTTGCAAGTTCTCCCTGTGTCTGCGTGGGTTTTCTCCGGGTGCTCCGGTTTCCTCCCACAAGCCAAAAGATTTGCAGGTTGGTAGGTAAATTGGCCATTATAAATTGCCCCTAGTATAGGTAGGTGGTAGGGAAATATAGGAACAGGTGGGGATGTGGTAGGAATATGGGATTAGTGTAGGATTAGTATAAATGGGTGGTTTATGGTCGGCACAGACTCGGTGGGCCGAAGGGCCTGTTTCAGTGCTGTATCTCTAAAACTAAAAACTAAAAAAAACTATCCCTTAACCTAATTTGCCAGTTCACTTTAGCTAACGCCGCTTTCATGCCCTCGTAATGGCCTTTATTTAAGTTTAAAATACGAGTCTTGGACCCACTCTTCTCTCCCTCAAACTGAATGTAAAATGCAATCATATTATGACCACTGCTACCTAGGGGCGCCTTAAATATGAAGTCATTAATTAATCCTATCTCATTGCACAATACCAGGTCTAGTGTAGCTTGCTCTCTGGTTGGCTCCAGAATGTACTGTTCCAAGAAATTATCCCGAATACATTCTATGTAGTCTTCATCTAGGCTACCTCTGCCCATCTGATTTTTCCAGTCTATATGTAGTTTAAAATCCCCCATGATTATCACCATACCTTTCTGACAAGCTGCCATTATTTCTTCCTTTATACCCCATCCTACAGTGTGGTTAATGTTAAGTGGCCTGTACACCACTCCCACAAGTGACTTCTTGCCTTTTGGTCCTATTGATGAGCAGCTGTATGTCTCAGTAGTGACAGGTCCTCAGCAGCACTATGGCTCTCAGCCATTCAGAGAGGTCAGTAAATGCCCTGGGCACACACTCCTCCCATATTCAGGAGCAGCATGTGCCCTGAGGCTCCACAGCTGGTGTGTCTGTTGGAGGGGGAACACCCAGAGGCCTATCCTGAGGGTTGGGAGTGACACTCACCTTGCCAGAGCTTATGAGGTCATTCAAATGTTTCCAGTACTGTATCCAGTAGTGTTACGCTTCTGCTGCTCCCAATCCCTGCTATGTCCTGCCAGGCCTGCGTTTGGGCAGGAGGCCTCCTCCTCTCACCCTCCAGGAAAAGGACCTTCCTTCTCTCCCTCACAGGCTCCAACGTTGCGTCTAGGTCAGGTATCGGAGAACAGAGAAGCAGCCCTGCCCTGGGTTCCAGGTATCCGGATCTCCTGGGACATCTTCAGAAGGTTTGATTTAAACAGCTGCCACATGGCCGCTTGGTCTTTTTAAGTTAGACCCGCAGTTTAGAAGTCTCGTTTCCGTTCCTGCCCCTGCGGCTGCTAATTGGACAGCGAAGCCATCTCCACATCAGTTAAGGGGTCGCCCCCATGATATAGAATTATAGAATGGTTACAGCATAGAAGGAGGCCATTCAGCCCATCATGTCCATGCTGGCTCTCTGCAAGAGCAACTCACTCCCCTGTCTTTTCCTCATAGCCCTGAAAATTTTTCTGGTACTCTTTTGAAAGCCTCAGTTGAATCTGCCTCCACCACGCTCATCAGTGCAATCCAGATCCTAACCACTCGCTGCTCATGAAGCTGTTGCTTCTTTTGCCAATCACTTTAAATCAGTATCCTCTGATTCTGGATCTCTTCATCAATGGGAACAATTTCTCCCTATCTACGTCATCCAGACTGTCATGTTTTTGAACACCTCTATGAAATCCAGTTTAATCCTCTCTTGTGCAAGGAGAACAGACCCAGCTTTTCCAACCTAATCACATCACTGAAGTTCCTCATCCCTGGAACTTTCTTATATCGTGCATCATTTCCACCTCCCCAGGGTGGGTTCGTGTCTGGAATTTGTCCCAGCTCACGTTCCCCCCACCCCCGTCTCTGCCCCCCAATGCAAAAATTCAGCCCAGTTAGTTCAATGTGTTTATATTTATTTATCTTATTTAAATGGAGTATTGACACCCGAAAAGATACCAGTTGGTTTACAGAATGGTACACAATGACTTACTCAAGGACACAGTGCCATCATCCTCTCCTCAATCTATTGAGCAATACAATTTATTTATTTTTGAAATACAGTGAAAAAGGTTAAAATTAAAATATGAAAACAGCATTGAAATTTTTTGTGCTGTAGCAGATATAACATCTGCTACTATAAGCCTTCCCTAGTGGTTGAAATGGGAGAACTTCAAACACCACTTTCATAGTAGCCGGTCTGTCCCTAATCCATGGCTATTAAAACAACAATTTGCATTTATATTGTGTCTTTAATGTAGAAAAGAGTTCACAAGGCACTTCTTATAGCATAGTCAGACAAAAATCAACACCGAGCCAATGAAGGAGATATTAAGAAGACACATTAAAAGCTTGGTCAAAGAGGTGGGCTTTAAGCAGGTTCTCAAAGCAGGAGAACAAAGAGGAGAGCAGAACATTTTAGAGAGGCAATTCCAAACCTTAGGTCCTTGAAGGATGTCAGCATGACCACCAATGGTAGTGCAACAGGAATGGAGGATATACAAGAGGTTAGACTTGGATGAGTGCAGAGTACTCAGAGAGTTGTAAGGCTGGAGAAGGTTACAGAGATTTGGAGGGACAAGACCATGAAGAGATTTGAGCATGACAATGAGAATTTTAAATTTGAGGCATTGGGGGACCAGGTGCCAATGTAGGTTAGCGAACACAGGGCTGATGGGTTCACAGGATTTGTTGTGGATCAGGATGCAGACAGCCAAGAATTCAATCGACTGAAGTTTATGGAGGGTGAATGATTAGGGGCTGGTCAGGAGAGCATTGGAATAGTTGTCTGGTCGTGACCAAAGCACGAATGAAGGTTTTGGTGACAGAGGCCAACAGACATGGGTGGTATTATGGAGGTGAAAGTAGGAGAGCATATAGGGTCAGAAGCTCAGCTGAGGGTCCAATAGAATGCTGAGTTGCAAACAATCTGCTTAAACCTGACACACTGGCTGGGAGGGGGAGAGAATTGGTGGCAAGTATGCAGAATTTGTGGTGGGGCTCCAAAGACAATGGTTTGAGCTTCTGCAATATTCTCATGAGATGGTGGAACAGGCTTGAGGGGTACTCCTGTTGCTATGTTCTTATGTATAACTGGCCCTTAGTATCAATTTGGTTCAGCAGTAATACTTTGATCCATGAAGGTTTAGGGTCAAGAATTTGGGAACATCATCTTGGCCAACAGATCAGTGCAGTACTGAAGGAGAGTTGCATTATTCGAGGTGCCATCTTTCAGATGAAATGATACATTGAGGGCCCGTTACTTGTTCAAGTTATATAAAAAGATCCAATGACACTAACTGAGGAGAGGCAATTCTCTTGGCTGACATTTATCTCTCCATCAAAAAGTAGTCATATATCTCATTTGCTGTTTGTAGGTCCTTGCTGCACACAAATTGGCTACTGTGTTTCACTATACAATAAGTGACTACAGTTCAAAAAAAGTAATTCATTGGCAGTAAAGTGCTTTGGTGCCGAGAATGCGTAAGGTGCTATATAAAGCAAGCTTTTTCTTCTATTGCCTTACTTTAGCAAACTAATCAAGATACTGGTATAGCTATATTGTTCAGTATGAGGATATTCTGAGTAATTAAAGAAGAATTTCCCATCATCTAGAGTTTTCTTCATTCTTCAATTATTATACATCCTCTACACACATGTGGCGGATGCATATGATTTGAAGAATGAAAATGTCTCTACATATTAAATAATCGTTCTTTTTCATTTAATATTCTTCACATGCGATCTATCAAAGTTGTTACAATCAATGACAGTGGCATCCTTGCAGAGAAGCCAAAACAGCAGCTGCAAAGACATTAATGCACACTGCAGTGAAATCTAGGCAGTCATGCTCAGTAAAAGCTTGTGAATTACTTGATGGGACTGTCTTGCAAATAATATCAATTGGCATTTGATTGACAGATGCCTCCTAGGAAACTACCATAGAATGGGCAAACAACCTTTAATCTGACCTCTGGATTTCTTCCGATAAAGAGATAGTAGTGCAGAATGCACTTAGCTATCTGCTACTTTGATCACTGGTTTGTTTTGAATCTGTGGGCCATAGGAAATAAATAACTGAATGGTACAGGTAATGTAGCAACTTAGGCATGTACACCATCCTCACAGTGAAAGTGATCCTCCCCACCTGATAGTTTATTAGTGAATAAAATTAAGAAATAGCAATTTCTTGATTCAAATGAAATTGAGAAACAGCAGCTACATAAATTTCAGGTGTGCCCTAATGACTGCCGAATCCAAATGTTGAATCAAATACAAATGACCAAGAACACAGATCTATAAATCACTAACTCTGCAAGTCAAAAGTAATGCTAACATGCCCTTATTTCATGCAGCTGATATCCTAGGTGAATTGTTCCACAATACAATTGCCCTGGGCCCATATATCCTGAAAGCTCGACTTTCTCATTTTTCCAGGGATGTCTGTGATAAGAGTCAGCAAAGTAAGCGACACATGAACACAGATCACTAAAATGCAGTGGGCAGGCAGAAACAAATAATCAAAAGGACTAATGGAATATTAGCCTTTATAGCTAGAGGGCTAGAAAATAAAGGGAATATACAGCTATATAAACCCCTGGTTAGAGACCCTATCAGGAGTACTGGGTACAGTTCTGGGTGCTTAAAAAGGATATATTGGCCTTGGGAGGATTGCATAAACTAGGCTTTATTCTCTGGAATACAGAAATTTAGGGGTGATTTGATTGAGAGTTTTTAGGATTTTGAAAGGAATCAATAAGGTAGATAGAAACATTATTCACTGGCAGGAGGATCTAGGAGAAGGGGCCATAACAAAATCAGAGCCAGATCATTCAGGAGAGAGGTTGGAAACCCTTCACACGAGAAGCAATAGACGCCAGCTCAATTCATAATTTTAAATCTGCGATTGATCGATTTTTACTAGTTAAGAATATTAAGGGATTATGCAGCCAAGGCAGGTAGATGAACTTAGGATACAGATCAGCCATCATTGAATGACAGATCAGGCTCGAGAAACTGAATGGCCTACTCCTGTTCCTATGTTCCTGAGAGGTTGTTGCAAAAGACTTTTTCATGAAGCATGGTTCTTCAGGCTATCATGTGGGATCTGGAGTAAACGTTTGATTAATTCTTACCAGCTAAGAAATGAGAAATTGTGGGAAAAAATCATTACCTGAGCAGGTTCAATTGAAGAAATGTCATGAATAGAAGGCACCGTCAGCGCTTCCACCCGATGCCAATATTATGTTTTCCAACAAAAGTAAATAGCAGCAGCAGCTACTGAGCTGATTGTGAGCTACTTGAGCTCTTGTGCTAATGGGTTGCATGCTCTTTCCAATCTTTTGCTTCCAGCGTAGACACGATGGGCCAAGTGGCCTCTTTCTATGCCGTAAACGTTCAATGATTCTATGAGGTAGAAAGCAATGCTAACTGGAAGGCCGTGTGAGATCATAAGGTTAAACGACAGCCACTTATAAGATGACCAATGATGTAGCTAGGTGGACTTCTTACCTTGTCCTGGTTACAGTAAATGCAAGGTGCGAGGCATTGGCTGCTTTTTCACAACAGTATATGGCAGTTTAGTGAAGATCTGTGAATATATAAAGCGCACAGTTGCCCATTTCATAGATTTTGGCCAGAACTTTGTGGGAATATTTAGTTATGCAAGTCTCACAGAAGTGGGATAAAAGCAAAATACTGCAGATGCTGAATCACAGAAGTGGGAGTTTATTCTTCTATGGGCATTTAATGTTTTAATATGGAACAATGTAGATATCAAAGGACTTACAGCTCAAGAAAGAGATCAGGGTGACACGGCAGCAGGCTGTCCTTATTGGTCCAATGCAGGCAGCTACAGAAGTTGCTGACCAAACTGCACCAGATCTAAGATTTTGCATAGCTTAAGAAGTTCAGCGCCTATGGCATTTTCAGGCATTGGGTTTATTGGATCAGGCAGGATAGTGGCAAGTGGTACACCATGGGATTCATGGGGTTTCATAGACCAGGGAAGTTTTGGGGGGTGGGTTGGAGGAGGTACAGTTTATATATGCAGAAATACAAGGGGTCAGAGATGACAGGCACAGGGGTTGCATATCTCTTGGGAAGGTTTCCATGCAATATATGGTGTCCTGATATTTAGGAGAATCAGCAGTCATGGTGATGCACCTCATGAGAAGTGCATAGTCTTTGTGATCAAGCTATAGGGTTCATACAGAAGGGTCCTACCTCTCATATGGCCATTTTTCCAGAGAAAATATTTGGAACAAAGGTTACTTTTAATGTTAGGGTTTTAATACAATGTGTAATCACAGAGGAGACAAGGCTGAAGTGTTTGCACGTATTTTCAACTCAAATTGCCAAGTGGAAGATCCTACTATGCCTCCACCCTCAAAAATACCAGTGTCCAACAAATTCAATTCGCTCCATCTGACATTAAGAACCAGCTGAGTGCATTGAACATAGCAAAGACTATGGGCTGAAGACCTATACACCAGAGTTACCTGTTTCACTAGCCAAACTGTTCCAGTATAGCTATGACATTGGCATTTACCCAACAATGTGATATCTATAGTTAAGTTCTGTCCACAAAAAACAGGATAAATCTAGCCCAGCCAATGATGCCACATAAGTACCAGGCAATGACTATCTCCAACAAGAGAATGCCCAGAGATCTTCCCATGATATTCAACAACACCATCTTTGGTACATCTGGTCCAATTCAACCTCTGGTCAATGCTGACCTTC
Organism: Heterodontus francisci; assembly: GCF_036365525.1. Taxonomy (NCBI): domain Eukaryota; kingdom Metazoa; phylum Chordata; class Chondrichthyes; order Heterodontiformes; family Heterodontidae; genus Heterodontus; species Heterodontus francisci. Next base: position 67,563,084 of record NC_090377.1, on the reverse strand, counting down.
AAGATGTTGATGGTGTGGAATTTGGCAATGGTGGTACTGTTGAAGGTTGAAGGGAAAAGGGTCATCATAAAAAGGTTATTGTATTTCAACGCAAGTACCAATCGGTACTGATGCCTTAGGTCCTATTAGCAACAACAGTGATATTGCGTGTTTTGAAACATGTCAATCAGTTTCAAGTGATGCCGATGCCTTCAGTCTCAAAACAGAAATCTCAAAATATGTGAACTGTGCACAGAAAACTCATTAAGTGTGCAAACTAATGAATTATCAAATCTAATCTACAAACTACCAAGAGACTGAAAAATGTACTCAATATTACATTGCAAAATACAATATGACAAGGAGAAAGATCGATTTTTTAGCCCAGGCAAAACAAACCAGTGATATTGCTCAAGTGCTGGGCTTTACAGCAAATGGGAATAATAAACCATTTGCTGCAGCGCCTGTTCTTGGCATCGCAAAGTCATTTTTTTACATATTGTAAAATGGTGTGGTTTGCCTAGAAGCAACTAAGCAGGCTAAACTTTTATTGTAATAGAAACAAAAATTGCTGGAAATACTCAGCGGGTCTGGCAGCATCTGTGGAGAGAGAAGCAGAATTAGCATTTCAGGTCAGTGACCTTTCATCTTTCCACAGATGCTGCCTGACCTGCTAAGTATTTCCAGCATTTTTTGTTTTTATTTCAGATTTCCAACATCTGCATTATTTTGCTTAAACTTTTATTGTGCTTGGAGGATGCTAATAAAAAAGCACTGCTGCCTTGTAACAGGGTATTATAATCATAGAAAATTGCTGTCCCAAATTGTTGATCAATTGTCAAAGACAGAATTCATTCATATGTTTGCAGAGATAAATAATGTGTTCTAAAATTGAAGAGAGCCTTGTAGTTTTTATTTGGGAATAAAACGATACATTCATCCTCAAAAAGGGTTTAATGTGGCACTTCAATGAACAAATCTACTAATGAAGGATTAGCTTGACCACATCAAGCAAAATATTGGCACCAAATGCTACTGCACCATCCATTATTTTATTTTAAAGGTAGTTTGCACATTAGAGTAATGGGAGATATCATTTTGAGGCATTTTAATGCCTATGGAGAAGAGAGGAGAATAAAAAAACTGTCCAATTCCATTCTATAATCTTATTAATCAAAAGTAGATTATAAACAGCTCGCCTGCCTGGCTAATGACCTGATCCCAGAAGATAGCAATGGAAATCCTAGAAAGGGTAGGATGGAGTACTTGGGATATATAACAAACCAGGAAGGGGGAAGAGAGAGAAACTGGATACTTGGAAACTTTTAAAAAATTGGACTTCCAAAATTTTAATTACATAGTTAACATAAATACTTTATTCCTCCCCCATGCCACAAAAAAGACACAGTGTCAAGCAAGATAAAGTGGCTTTTCAGGGACGTTTCTTTATTTTCCCCATGATTAGATAATCCTCTTAAAGCTGCTTTTACTATCCTTACAGCCCTACTGGTTTATCATATCCAATTAGCCATCTGCCATTGCTGTATTACTTCCCGATGGAACATACTACCATCAGTGAAAGACCATTGACGGTCTATCACCCAAACTATTGTTCAATCTGACAAACACATTTTTAGCTGCATTGTTTTGAGGCAATGATACGCTGCAGAATACAGACTGCCAGTTGTGAAAAAGCCAGCAGGGCTGACCTTTCTATAGCCACCTTATCGTATTAGCTTCAAGCAGATGCCAAGACCATAGTTACAAGCAGCCCGTTTTACTATAAAATTGTAAAGCCCCACGCTGTTCTTTATTCCCTATACCACAATGTCGTTCTTTTGTGAGTTATCACTTAATAAACGTCCAGAAAAATAATTAATAGAGCATAGAGTAAAGGTCACATCCTACATTAAATTGTACATTCTGCCATTTCCTAAATAGAACTGAACAATAACTGAAAAAGTCCACAGCAATCACAGTCGTGTGGTCGTAAACTTCCAGACAACTGACAAGAAAGTAAAATTCAATTTGGGTAGGCATTAGTTTTAATCATTTTTGACAGTAACTGCAAAGATTGAACAAATAGTACTCCTACATTATTTTTAACTAATAATGCAACTGCAATCAAATGATGCCTATGTATGTTCTTTTTTATTAAAAGCTAAAAACAGATTTTCAGATCATAAAAGTACAAAGGCATAAAGGCTCTATTTTGCTTTCTGTAGTACTCAGGAATGCTCATTTTCCAAGTGGTCTGCAGAGAAAAAGGGGCGGAGACCTATTACAATGGACCTCCACCCCTTTTATGTTGCCCAGGCCTTCTCCAAAAGAGTAAAACTGGGATTGCAATTGGCACAGGGAAAGCATTCTCTTGGAAATAAGGCAGTAGAAGGCCTAATAGGACCTGACATCTCATTTTCTTCTTTATGTGACTGATGGTTGCCCAGATGCCAGTGACACCTTTACATCAGAAGGTCTGAGAGTTTGAAGCAGTATAGAAAGAGAGGCTGGAAAGGTAGATATAACTCCATCCCTACGACCTTTGAGCCTGGAGATTTTGGGCTAGAAAATTGGCTGCGTAGCGGCCAGGATTTCAGCCTGTCCACCAATTACAAGGCACAAGTCAGGAGTGTGATGGAATACTCCACTTGCCTGGATGGGTGCAGCTCCAACAGCACTCGATTAACGCCATCCAGGACAAAGCAGCCCGCTTGATTGGCACCCTATGCACCACCTTCAACATTCACTCCCTTCACCACCGACGCACAGTGGCAGCAGTGTGTACCATCTACAAGATGCACTGCAGCAACTCACCAAGGCTCCTTCAACAGCACCTTCTAAACCCGCGACCTCTACCAACTAGAAGGACAAAGGCAGCAGATGCATGAGAACATCACCTGCAAGTTCCCCTCCAAGTAACACACCATCCTGACTTGGAATTATATCAGCGTTCCTTCACTGTCGCTGGATCAAAATCCTGGAACTCCCTTCTTAACAGCACTGTTGGTGTACCTACCCTACATGGACTGCAACAGTTCAAGAAGACAGCTAACCACCACCTTCTCAAGGGTAATTAGGGATGGGTAATAAATACTGGCCTAGCCAGAGACATCCACATCCCATGAATGAGTAAAAAAAAGTTACGCATGCGCTTTTGTGTCCAAAATGGAGTTTGCATCATGCATGCACAGTTCTGGTGCGGGGCTCGCCAGATACCATTTTGGTAAGTGCCAAGCAAGAGGGGTTCTTTACCCAGGTCAGAAGCAGGCATTAGGCTATTAACATGTGCAAATAAGAGGCCTAATGGCAGTGCCTGCTCCTTATAACTTTGGCCTGCACTTGAGACAGACAGCACTAGTGCTGTTTGCCTCCAGAAAAAAAATGCTAAGCATTATGGAATGAAAAAAAAGTTAATCACTGCTGCTCCCGGTCCAGATATCTCTGACCTCACTCCCGGCTCTGACCTCCAGGTGCCCCCCCACCCTCCCCCACTGATCTCCCGCTGGCCCCAACCCCGACCTCCTATCCCCTCATCGCCCAGAACCATTCCAAGAACCCCAACAATAGTACAGACTCCCTCGATCTTATTCCCTAACCTCCAACCCCACCAAACTCTCCCAACAACACTCCAGACCATTGCAATCATACACTGGTGCACAAACCTGTGTGGGCTCCTACCACTGTGCCTTCTGCATGATCATTAGGCCCAAAATCCTGTGTTCCTCGGAACTCCTCATTTTAGTGTGGGCTATTAGCACTCTTCAATAACATACAAAATGCCTTAATGAAGTTGCTGGATCAGAGTCCATGGACTTCAGCTAAGGTCAGGAGGATGGCAGGGCAGCTGCAGTCATCTCTACAGTTTCTGCAGAACAGTTTCCCTACTTCCTGTTAACAAGTACACTGCTTCCACTTTGTGCTGTACCCATTGACGTAACCAAGCTTGATCACTGCCATCTTGGAAAAGGGTAATACCAAGTGTCTGAGTCACCAGAGTTAAAATTGACAGCCTCTGCTCTCAGTTTATATTCCAACAAACATGTACCACAGGCTGCAAATTGTGGAACTTTATTTAAACAGAAATATCTCTAAAGAAATTGGGTTAAATCATGAAAACAATAGATGTCTGAATTTTACTAGAAAGTGTAGGACTACACATTTTCTCATGTTAATTTAAATTAGCAAGACATAAGTGTTAAATACATTTATTAGCAGATAGTGTCAGCACTGCTATTGGCAAGACTGGAGGTAGGTCTGCCCGACTAAGCTACAGCATGCACAATGAATGGATTCAACAAATCAGTGAATCCAATACCTTGACAAGTAAATTACACTCATTGCCAGTGCTACATGAAGAGTGAAATCTATCCTCTGACTGAGAACCACTTATTAAACAAATTTCATAATTTACTCAATTACTTTTAATCACAAACTCTTGGTAATTCTTTTTATTTGATATTTCAATTAAAATTAAACATTTGATGCATTTCTTGAATATTTCATGTATAAGCATTGGATATGATACTCGCCTTACATACAAGAGACAAATGCACAACTAAAATGTGTCACTCATAACTTCCTTGGTTTCCCTTGCATATAACAATGACTTGCATTTATCATAGACAAAATGTCCCAGTCCTCTTCAGTGGGATAATTAAGCAAAATATGTCTGCTGAGCCAAAGAAGGAAATATTAGAGTTTGGAGTTTAGAAGAATAAGAGATGATATCATTGAAACATGTAAGATTCGGAAGGGACTTGACAGGGTAGATGCTGAGAGGATGTTTCCCCTCGTGGGGGAATCTAGCACTAGGGTGCACAAGTTCAAAATAAGGGGTCCCCCTTTTAAGTCGGAGATGAGAAGGAATTTCTTCTCTCAGAGGGTCTTTAATCTTTGGAATTCTCTTCCCCAGAGAGCAGCGGAGGCTGAGTCATTGAATATATTCAAGGCTGAGATGGCCAGATTTTTGATGTACAAGGGAGTCAAGGGTTATGAGGGGTAGGCAGGAAAGTGGAGCTAAGGTCACAATCAGATCAGCCATGATCTTATTGAATGGCAGAGCAGGCTTGAGGGGCTGAATGCCTACTCCTGCTCCTATTTCTTATCTTATGATTAGGAGGGGCAAAGAGATGGATTTTAAAGAAGGCCTTCAAGGAAGAAAAGGAGGTGGGATGTAGAGAGACAGAAGGTTTAGGGATGGAATTATAGATTTGGCCTAGATGGCAGAAGGCACAGCTGCTAATTGTGTGACGAAGATCTGGGGGCAGGGCAGAATCCCAAAGACCAGAGTCAAAGAAATTAACAAGTTACATATTCAAATATGTTCATGGTCCATATGTATGTTTCTGTATTATACTAATTAAGGTTATCCAGCTAACTAACTGATTTTGCTTTTTATAAACAATTCAAACTGCCATCTTTACAATGCCTAAGCATATTAAGCTAATCTCCAGGAGAGGGGACAGAACACTTGGCAGCTAAGAAAATGAGACAGGAAGGCCCTAATGGAGCCTTCTGCATTTTTTGCTCCATGTTCTGCAGGCAGTCTCGACAGCAGACAGCTTTACCCCTAACTCCACTTAAATGAGTGGATCAGAGAGGCATAGGGAGCAACCTCAGGGAGTCCGACAAAGGTAAACAGCGTCTTTATCGTACAAGCCTCAAAATCACTTCTCAGGGCAGGGATGTTTGCTGCTGCTTTTGTACTATTATTTTGTATTTTGTGTTACAGTACTATTACTATCTCAGGTCTGGTGCAGCAGCTGGATTTCTACACCTGATTCTAGGTGCAGGTCCCTACCAAAAGGTAGGCCTGTTTCTGGAGAACCTCAGGCCAATGCAAATCACCTGAACCTACAAATACCATCTGGTTCAACTCATAGCTGAAAAAGTGCATTTTGGGGGTATTCTGCCTGATTTGCACCTGGTATGGCTTCAACATGGAATTCTCTATATTGTAATCTGAACATGTCTTCAGGGGAGGCACCAGGTAAGAGTCCTGGCACCTCCTCAAAGGGAAGGAGTTAGGGAAAACTGACCGGCAACATACTCTGATCACTTCACTCAGCAGCAAGATCAATCCTTGTATTGGCTGAGACCTGTGCCCATCTTCTAGATTCATGGTGTATGCATGGCACTGTGAGACTTAAAACTTGGAAAATGGGGCCAACTATAAAACTACCTCAATCCCAAATGAGAAGATAAACTGTAAACATGTCATTTTATTAAATGCAATATTTAAGGGCACTGATGGTTACAGCAGCTCATTTCAAATCTAATGTTTCTATTTGGGTGTCATGTTGTGATGCGAGAACAAGTGTGGCTGACCACTGATATTACCAAAATGCTTTACTGTAAATTACCTCTCGGGAACCTACATTGGACTCTTACATCCCATTCTTCCCTGCTATCTTCCTAATCTTCCTACTCATCCTCCTCCTTTTATTTCTCTCTCTTATTCTCACACCCAACAGCAGAAATTTCTTGCTCCCAAATCCTGTGCACCTCAACTCCTGGCAACAATAAACAACTTCTCGCCCTGGTGCTGGCAGCAGGCTGTGATATTGGCAAAGCTATAGCTCGACATGCATATGCCAGCTCTAGGGGGATGCTTTTTTCAAGAGTTGAATATGCACAGCAGAGCCCACAACCTCTAATCTAAAATACATCAGTTGGCTTGGGACATTTTTACCATGTTAAACGTGCTACATAAATGCATAACGATGAAAGATCATCAACCTTAAACATTGGGCAGGATTTTACTGCATGTTTCGGGACCCCAACTTGGGACTAAATGGGGGTCCTGAGCCCGCACTTGCTGGTGGGCACTACTAAGGCAGATCAGAGATCAAGAGGGTACCTCAACTTGGAGGTGCTCTCGGAGAGGTAAGAAAAAAATTAAGACCAGAGGAGCCAAGTAGGCAGGCCCCTCCAGATGACCTATTGGAGCCTCAAGGGCAGCTTTCCCTGCCCGCTGTCCTCTCTTTGTGGCATGGAGCTTCTAGCTTCAAAGGCCTCCCGAATGGTCACGGGGGGCAGCCTCCATGAAGCTGGTGTGCTCCCCATGCAGTGGGAGAGGCTACTCTGCTGCCAACAAAGTGCTTGCAGGCTGGGAAAATTGCCCTTAATAGGGTGTTTAATTATTTAAATTGGCTGCTTGCCTCCATTCTGTGGGCAGCCGATATGCATCCAGTCCCGCCACTGGAAAACTTCCCCAATGGTGAGGTTGTGTTGGGGAGCCATCCCGAAATGCTCCCCACTTTTCCCAGTCCCCCCAGGCCTCAGCCTGCCACTGCGGGGCTGGGAAAATCCTGCCTGTTAACTCTGTTTTTCTCTCCACAGATGCTGCCAGACCTGCTAAGTATTTCTAGCATTTTCTGTTTTTATTCCAGATTTCCAGCATTCGCAGTATTTTGCTTTTCTATATAAAGGCACGTGGTTGTCAGAATTAAATAAAAGTTATCCACTCTATCTCTGTATCTCTTGCATCCTGAGTGAATCCATGGGAAAGTGCAAACGTGCACAGCCTGGCAATAGAAAAGCATGTGACTCACAAGACACAGTTGGCCACTTTTGTACACAAAATGGCTAATCTGGTCAAGGCATGTCAGTCTTAACTTAAAATTCAAATCACAAGATACTCGAGCACTTTCTGGCATATTGCTTGTATTCAGTAATAAGTACTTCAGTCCTAGTTCTTTTAAACAAAAGTGCAAGCAGAGAGGGAAAAAAACTATATAAAGACATTATGATCTATGTAAGAGTTTTTTTAATCAAGGGAATAGAAAAGGTTCAAGTTTGTGGTGTGTTAGAAAGGCTGGCTGTAGTTAAAGTTGATAAGTCACCAGGACCAGATAGGGTGCATCTGAGGATACTGAGGGAAGGGTGGAAATTGGGGAGGTACTGGCCATCTTCCAATCCTCCTTAGATACTGGGGTGGTGTCAGAGGCCTGGAGAATTGCAAATGTTACACCATTATTCAAAAAAGGGTGTAAGGATAAACCCAGCAACAATCGGCAGTCAGTTTAACCTCAGTAGTGGGAAAGCTTTTAGAGACAATAATCTGCAACAAAATTAACAGTCATTTGGACAAGTGCAAATTAATTAGGGAAAGCCAGCACAGATTTGTTAAAGGCAAATAGTGTTTAACCAACTTGATTAAGTTTTTTGATGAGGTAACAGAGATGTTGATGAGGATAATGTGATTGATGTAGTGTATATGGATTTCCAAAAGGCATTTGATAAAGTGCCACATAATAGACTTGTCAGCAAAGTTGAAGCCCATGAATAAAAGAGGCAGTGGCAGCATGGATATAAAGTTGGCTGAGTGACTAGAAACAGAGAGCAGTGGTGAATGGTTGTTTTATAGATGGGAGGTAGGTGTACAGTGGGTTCGATACTAGGACCACTGATTTCTTGATCTATATTCATGACTTAGACTTGGGTGTGCAGGATACAATTTAAAAATGTGCAGATGACACAAAACTTGGAAGTATTGTGAACTGTGAAGAGGATAGTGATGGACTTCTGGAGGACATAGGCAGGCTGGTGAATGAAATTTAATTAAGAGAAGTGTGAAGTGATACATTTCGGTGGGAAGAACGACGAGAGGCAACATAAAACAAAGGGCACAATTCTAAAGGGGGTGGAGGAACAAAGAGACCTGCAAAATCATTGAAGGTGGCAGGGCAGGTTGAGAAAGTGGTTAAAAAGGCATACGGAACCTCAGGTTTATAAATAGAGGCATACAGAACAAAAGCAAGGAAGTTCTGGTGACTCTGGTTCAGTCTCAATTGAACAATTCTGAGCACCGCACTTTAGAAAAGATGTGAAGGCTTTAGAGAGGGTGCAGAAAAATTTATGAGAATGGTTCCAGGGATGAGGTTCCTCAGTTACATGGATAGATTGGAGAAAGTGGGGCTGTTTTCCTTAGCGAAGAGAAGGTTGAGAGATTTGATAGAAATTTTCAAAATCATGAGGGGTTTAGACAGATTAGATAGAGAGAAAAAAATGGTACGGCTGGGGGAAAGGACAGGGAAGTGGGACTAGCTGGGTTGCTCTTGCAGGGAGCTGCATGGATACGATGGGCCGAATAGCCACCTGCTGTGCTGTAAACATTCTATAATACTATTCAATACTCGGAGACAGACTGCATGCATCAATATGGATCCAAATTGTCACTTTGATAATGATAGGAGTATGAACACCTAAGTGACAAGTAACGTACATGCCACAGAAGTGCCAGGCAATGATCATCTCCAACAAGGGCGAATCTAACAATGTACCCTTGACATTCAACAGCATTATCATCGCTGAATGCCCCACCAACAACATCCTGAGAGTCACCATTGACCAGAAACTTAACTGGATCAGCATAAAAAATGCTGGGCTACAAGAATAGGTCAGAGATTGGGAATTCTGCAGTGAGTAATTCACCTCCTGACTCCCCAAAGCTTGTCCACCATCTACAAGGCACAAGTCAGAGTGTGATGGCATACTCTCCACTTGCTTGGATGGGTGCAGCTCCAACAACACTCAAGAAACTTGACACCTTCCAGGAAAAAACAGTCCATTTGATCAGTACCCCCTTACCACCTTAAACATTCATTCCTTCCACCACCACTGCACAGTGTCAGTAGTGTGTACTAACTACAAGATGCACTGCAGCAACTTATCAAGGCTGCTTCAAAAGCATCTTCCAAACCCGCGACCTCTATCACCGAGAAGAACAAGGGCAGCAGACGCATGGGAGCCCCACCACCTGCAATTCCCCCCCCTTACAAACAATTGTTTGATATACGTATGCATTACAGACTGCTTAATTTGACACATGTCTGGCTTCAAGTTGTGGTAACCTTCTATTCTACAAGAGGAGCCATTGCTAATCCCGATGCTGTCTGTAGTCACTCTGCAGCAGATGATACAGCTATGTGGCAGCTTGTGTTATGACAGTGGGGCAATGATTATGGATAAGATGTCCCAGAGAGTCTGGAAGTTCCCACCTTGGGTTCATGCCATTCTTGATTAGAAATGTGGAGAACAGTGAGAAATATACTTAATACTGGCTTTCTTCTGAAATCAGCAAGCTTCTTCTCCATTTGCAGCAGGTGACTGCATGGATTTGATTGGTGATGTTGTTCTATGCAGTTTGTACCTATGCTTTTATTGAAGGGTGATCGTCATCCCAAACAGAGCCACCCTTCTTTGGCATATCACCTGCAGAGGGACTTCAAACTCTTCAGCACCAAAGGGAGCACGTATGGCTCGCATTTCGCCACTGTACCATTATTGTTAATTATGCCACTTTTGTGACCCCAGCAAAACTTATTTTTTAATGGCTTATAACAGCCCTACTAATTGGAGCAGCAAAACCCCATTTTTGCCAGACTCAGAAGTCTGAGTAATAATTTTGTGTTTGTATATATTGTTTAGTATTTCATAGAACTATCATTAACCTATATAACTGCAACAATAATAAATATAACAACTTTCCTTTTTGTATTACAAATTGGATTATTGAATATTGTTGTCATACACGTGTACAAGAGAGTTCAGAGTGTATAACATTTTTAGCTTTGTGCATGGCACATAGTCCTCTACAACTTACTCACAAACTAGGGGGATAATGTTTATATCACTGGTGCTCATTTCTAGTGCATTATGTTGCCTATTTTCCTTGTGCTTTTTATACTGGCTCTTTAGTTTTTGCTTCAACAACTGAAGAAAATGGTCTGTTTAAACTAACAATGGCTGGGAGCTGCTATGGCCAGAAGGCACTGTAAAATGTTGTCCTTTGTCCAATTTTTCTTCTAATTTTCTTTGTATGACTCTTCTGCTGAAACCAATGACAGATGCAGGGAGTACAGTTCCTCAAAAGCTGATAATACTCTGGTAAATTTCTCAAATAGTTATTTTAGATTATTGAGCCTGAATAGTGAATACCAACAGGCTATTCAACAATGGGACCATTAAAATTAGAGGAGAAAATGTTTTCACCAAATAAATATAAGTTATATACAGCATGTCTAACCTATTACTGATTTATAGTTTCCAATGCTTACCAACAACAGTAGAAGATATGTGGTAGCTGTCATGGTTATTTTTAACAATTTCCTCAGAAATACAAGGTCACAGCAGCTGCGAAAACACTACTGCTTGGGGACAGTACTTAGCTACAAATGGCAGCCACACCTGTCGAATAGTGTTATCTTACAAAGCCAAAGGGGAGGTAGTAAATGAACCAGAGGAATCTACATGCTTTTTAAAAATGATACGGCCTTACAGACTGAAACTGTGACACTAGTATAGTAAGTTCAAATCTTGGCAATATATAGTTGAAAGAGCAGTATTCAAAATAAGGTATGGCAGACGATTGCAAATAAGTTCAATAAAAGTCACAAGTGCACAAGAGCCTTCATACTTTAATGCCTTTTTAGCCATCTGCTCACTTTCTTTAATCTAACAATTTTCCACTGCAGCTTCTTAGCTTTACATAATGAAAAGTAACTTAATATCATTACCACTGTAAAGTGAATAAAAACTCTTCTTTTAAAAGCAGTAACAGAGTTACTTTGCTAGCATGTAAAGTTGATAGTTTTATGTGTTTAATTGTAAAAATTCAAAAATAAAAATATGTCGCTGCTATTCGGGACCTCAGAAGAATAAGCTATACCTGCTTTTTGAATGCTCTGGGCTCAAGACATATAAGAGCTTTGACATTAAAGAGGTCTTACAAAATCAAATGAAGGGTAAAAATTGAATAATAATAAAAATGAAAGCCTTCTAGTAAATGGCAAATATGCTTTAAAGGGCACTTTCAATGCACAGTGCTCCCACAAGTGGAAAGAAAAAAAAATTAAAGATCTCCTTAAATTGTTAGAAGGAAACTTTGTTTTTAGTTCTTCATCAGCAGCTGGCGGAAGGGCAGTTGTATTGGCTCTCAAAAGTTTAAAGGAGCCAGAAACTGCTTTGTACTCAATGAACTGACTCTTTGCATCACTGATACCTCCAAATGTGCATTCTGATATGCTCTATTGCTTAAAAGAATGACTGCTGATATTAACTGAACAACTCTTATCCAGCTTTGAGAACTGGCAACCTGGTTCTGCAACAAGATACTGATAATAAGGAATAAAAATTAAGATGTGTCTCAACAGGTCAGAGGGATTTGTAATATTAATGTTACTGCCCTGCCCCCCTCCCCTGCCCTAACTACAAGAGATGAGGACTCTTTTAGGATAGCTAAAAATAAATTAGAGAAACTGTGTAAGATAGATGAGAAAGAAGTGAAATTGCATCGCTCATCATGGACTCGCTGTCTACCTGGCGAAAGTTCATACTTGCACTTGTCAGCTATCTAATGACCAACTAACAACTATCCTCCTTGGTGGAGAGGAATCAACAGAGCAAGATGGTTCTAAGATGACATGCCTGGTAATGAATGACTGGAGCTGAGTCAATGCTCTGTTGCAGTCTTGGTAATCCAATAAATGAGTCTGGGAGTTCCTGCTATTCTATGGCACACGCTTTAACAACTTTTGAAGGTACTAGTACTGCCAGGGTCAGTGGCTTCAAATCCAGCAGGAAAGTGAAGATTCATCTAGCCCAGAGTAGAGGTAAATCTAAGCACAGGCCCTAGTATCCCCTTCTACCACTCCATGCTCCAGACTGCAGCCTCTCAATCCCTCTTTCATCCCACTGGATGGGGCACTACAGAAGCCAACCCCCCCCTCTGGGGGGTGCGCCCTGCATCGGCAGCTGCTTCTGGCGAAGTACACCATCTCGAGAAGGGCATCCATGCAGGCGTCCCCTGTGTGTGCTAGAAGTAGTTGAATTGGTGCTATCTTGACATCACACAGCCTTACTGGTTGATGTGACGCTCATTACCCAAATTTGGACCACACAGGCTCGTTGTACAAATTCATACATCACTCATCGAAGATAAGGAGATCAGTGCAAGAAAGGCCCAGCATTAGTGTCACTTAAAGGGCCAGCGCGCAACTTGCAGGTAAGGTGATTTTTAAGAACTTCTGCTATTGCAAAGTGACTGGAAGGACTGTGGAGAGTTTTTGGTGTTGTTATGGTGCTTTCCTGGATTTGGCAGGGATTTTTTTTTTGCTGCATCCTCACAGGGAGGGCAGAGGATTAGGGACCTGTTCACACAAAGGCTGCAACAAGTATGGGGGCAACAGTTGCAATATCTCTGGGTCTACAAAATGACAGGGAGATGTAGCAGAGAATGCAAAGAGGGCAAGCTCTGCACTATTCACTCTGCCAAGTTGGAGGCAGACTCCTCCATGCTTCTTGACAGTGACAGGAGGCTGTCTGGCAGGTCAGCCAATGCATCCAGCATCTCGGTTTGCATGCCCATCAGCCTTCTCCTGTATGCTGCCCCATCGGAATCCTCATCTAAGTTCCCTGTAGCAGGACTAGTCTGCAACCTCGCCCAGTGAGCTGGCAAACAAACCATCCTTTACCTAGAATAAAAACAAGAAATGCTGGAACCACTCAGCAGGTCTGGCAGCATCTGTGAAAAGAGAAGCAGAGTTAACGTTTCGGGTCAGTGACCCTTCATCAGAACTGACAAATATTAGAAAAGTCACAGGTTATAAGCAAGTGAGGTGGGGGTGGGGCAAGAGATAACAAAGGAGGTCTAGATTCGACCAGGCCACATAGCTGACCAAAAGGTCACGGAGCAAAGGCAAACAATATGTTAATGATGTGTTGAAAGACAAAGCATTAGTACAGATTAGGTGTAATACACTGAATATTGAACAGCAGCAAGTGCAAACCTGAAAAAAACAGTGGGTAAGCAAACTGAACAAACTAATATGAAATGAAATAAATGCAAAAAAAAGATTGTAAAAAATGTAAAAAAGAATGTAAAAAAAAAGGAAGAAAAAATAACTAAAAATGAAAGTAAAATGGGGGGCTGTCATGCTCTGAAATTATTGAACTCAATGTTCAGTCCGGCAGGCTGTAGTGTGCCTAATCGGTAGATGAGATGCTGTTCCTCGAGCTTGCGTTGATGTTCACTGGAACACTGCAGCAATCCCAGGACAGAGATGTGAGCATGAGAGCAGGGGGGAGTGTTGAAATGGCAAGCAACCGGAAGCTCAGGGTCCTGCTTGCGGACTGAGCGGAGATGTTCCGCAAAGCGGTCACCCAGTCTATGCTTGGTCTCCCCAATGTAGAGGAGACCACATTGTGAGCAGCGAATACAGTATACTACATTGAAAGAAGTACAAGTAAATCGCTGCTTCACCTGAAAGGAGTGTTTGGAGCCTGGGATAGTGAGGAGAGAGGAGGTAAATGGGCAGGTATTACACCTCCTGCGATTGCAGGGGAAGGTGCCATGGGATGGGGACGAGGTGGTGGGGGTAATGGAGGAGTGGACCAGGGTGTTGCAGAGGGAATGATCCCTTCGGAATGCTGACAGGGGAAGGGAGGGGAAGATGCGACTGGTACAAAGAACAAAGAACAAAGAAAATTACAGCACAGGAACAGGCCCTTCGGCCCTCCAAGCCTACGCCGATTCAAATCCTCTATCTAAACCTGTCGCCTATTTTCTAAGGGTCTGTATCTCTTTACTTCCTGCCCATTCATGTATCTGTCTAGATACATCTTAAAAGACGCTATCGTGCCCGCGTCGACCACCTCCGCTGGTAATGCGTTCCATGCACCCACCACCCTCTGCGTAAAGAACTTTCCACGGATATCCCCCCTAAACTTTTCCCCTTTCACTTTGAACTCGTGTCCCCTTGTAATTGGTAGTGGCATCACGTTGGAGGTGGCGGAAATGGCAGAGGATGATCCTTTGGATATGGAGGCTGATGGGGTGAAAAGTGAGGACAAGGGGAACCCTGTCACGGTTCTGGGAGGGAGGGGAAGGGGTGAGGGCAGAGGTGCGGGGAATGGGCTGGACACGGTTGAGGGCTCTGTCAACCACAGTGGGGAGAAATCCTTGGTTGAGGAAAAAGGAGGTCATATCAGAAGCACTGTCATGGAAGGTAGCATCATCAGAGCAGATGCATCGGAGACGGAGAAACTGGGAGAATGGAATGGAGTCCTTACAGGAGGTAGGGTGTGAAGAAGTGTAGTCGAGGTAGCTGTGGGAGTCGGTGGGCTTATAATGGATATTAGTAGACAACCTATCCCCAGAGATGGAGACAGAGAAGTCGAGGAAGGGAAGGGAAGTGTTAGAGATGGACCATGTAAAAGTGAGAGAAGGGTGGAAATTGGAAGCAAAGTTGATAAAGTTTTCCAGTTCGGGGCGGGAGCAGGAAACGGCGATACAGTCATCAATGTACCGGAAAAAGAGTTGGGGGAGGGAGCCTGAGTAAGACTGGAACAAAGAATGCTCGCCATATCCCACAAAAAGACAGGCATAACTAGAACCCATGCGGGTACCCATAGCGACACCTTTTACTTGAAGGAAGTGCGTGGAGTTGAAGGAGAAGTTGTTCAATGTGAGAACAAGTTCAGCCAGGCGGAGGAGGGTGGTGGTGGATGGGGACTGGTTGGGCCTCTGTTCCAGGAAGAAGCGGAGAGCCCTCAAACCATCCTGGTGGGGGATGGAGGTGTAGAGCGATTGGACGTCCATAGTGAAAAGGAGGCGGTTGGGACCAGGAAACTGGAAATTGTCAAAATGACGTAGGGCGTCAGAAGAGTCACGGATGTAGGTGGGAAGAGACTGGACCAGCGGAGAAAAGATAGATTCTAGATAGGAAGAAATAAATTCAGTGGGGCAGGAGCAGGCTGACACAATGGGTCTGCCGGGACAGTCCTGTTTGTGAATTTTGGGAAGGAGGTAGAAGCGGGCTGTCCAGGGTTGTGGGACTATGAGGTTGGAAGCTGTAGAGGGAAGATCTCCAGAGGAGATGAGGTCAGTGACAGTCCTTTGGACGATGGCTTGATGTTCGGTGGTGGGGTCATGGTCCAGAGGGAGGTAGGAAGAAGTGTCCGTGAGTTGGCGTTGAGCTTCTGCAAGGTAGAGGTCGGTATGCCATACGACAACAGCACCACCCTTGTCTGCAGGTTTGATGACCATGTCGGGGTTAGACCTGAGAGAACGGAGTGCCTCAAGTTCAGATGGGGACAGGTTTGAGTGAGTGAGGGGGCAGAGAAATTGAGATGACCAATGTCTCGCCGACAGTTTTCAATGAAGAGATCAAGAGCAGGTAAGAGGCCAGGAGGAGGGGTCCAGGTAGAGGGAGAATGCTGGAGGTGGGTGAATGGGTCTGCTGGTCGGGGGGAGGACTCCTGGTCAAAGAAGTGAGCCCGGAGGCGTAGGCGACGGAAGAAGAGCTCAACGTCATGCCGAGCGCGAAATTCATTGAGGTGGGGGCATAAGGGGATAAAACTGAGACCTTTGCTGAGTACAGAACGCTCAGCATCATAGAGGGGGAGGTCAGAGGGTATTGTGAATACACGGCAAGGGGTCAGATCAGAAGGGGTGGGGTCAGAGGGAAGTGAAGCGGAGGGAGGATCTGGAGGGGCATTAGTCCCCATCAGCTGCTGGAGCTTGCGTTCCTTAACACCTGAAAGGAAGAAAAAAAGTTTTTTGTTAATGCGTCGGATGAGACGAAAGATGAAATGAAACTGCGGAGTGGAACAGCTTTGAGATAAGGTGAGGTGGTGCTGCTGGAGAGAGAGGTCCAGTGTGTGCATGTGGCGGCGCATAGCACTGAGTGTGGATCTCAGGATGCGGCGAGAGTAGCAGTCCGAGGAACTTTGTATTTCTCGGAGATAACTGTGATCCTTTACCTAGACCTGACTGCAGCCCACTGGTGCCTGGGGACTCACTACATGCTGATCTCAACACTATATCAGCCTCATGCAGTGACAATAATGCTGGCTGCAAGTGTCAGATCAAGAGTTGGGGTCCCTTCATCATTGCTGTGCTGCTGCTCTCTCCTCCTACTCAGCCTGATGTGGCTGGGCTGGTGGCAGTTCTCGTAAGTCTGAAAGCAGAAAATACGAAAGGGAAGATTGGTGTGAGGGAAGTGGGGGGGGGGATGGGAACAAGAGGTTCATGATTACACCATCTGCAGCTTGCTCATCATGCCAGACAGCAGGGTGAGGGTGATCTGGGGGTTGAGAAGGGCATAAGGCAGAAACATACCATCATCCTCAATGTTCTCAGCAACAGCAGATGCCATAGGCGCTGTTGCAGCATGCCCCATGATGCTGAAAACCATCTCCTCCATAAGAATCAGGAGATGCTGGCACTCTTGTCCCCTGCCAGCTCTGCTCTGCTCCCTGCTATTGTGTGCCACCTTCTCCTACAAGAAGACCATATGTGGCCTGCCCCTGCACTGGCAGCCCATTGACGAAGCAAGCGTGAAGGTGGCATCTCACAGGGCAGCAGGGAAAGCATGAGAGATTCTCAGCAATACCCAATAACAAGAACACGTTGCACCCACCCATGAAATCCCGGGTGCATCTAGGTGCTCTTCTTCATGCACTTCCGTGAGCTTCTATGAGGTGCTCCACCTGCGCTGACAGCTGAGGTGAAGGCACGCTGCTGAATGTGCTACCCCGTGGCCTGGGATGACTTTGGCAGGTGTTCTCTGGCTGTCTGAGGCCTAGAGGGCCCTGGCTTGCTGAGGGGTTGCTGCACAGGTGCATGAGCCTCCTTAATCGTTGCAACGGCTGCAGCTGGAGTCACTGGTGCATGAGCTCAGGAGCCACTGTCCACACTCGGAGCATCTAGAGCGGAGCCCCCAGATGTGGAGATCAGCCTCTTCTCCTCCTTTTCAAGGCTAACTTGAACGTCCCTGCTGACCAGAGAAGGACATGGACCTGGAGGAAACTCCAGGTGCCACATCCCCCTCTCGCCTTGCTATTGCTGCATTGAGCTCATGGCCAAGGCGAGGGTTTGCAGGTCTGTGCACATCTCCAGGATCTGGCTCTCCATGAGAGTTGCCAACCTCTTGATAGAGGAAGCCATGCGCGCACACGCCTGAGACATGGCAGCACTAATGGCATGAATGGACTCCTCCATCATCCACTCATGACTGCACATTGCCTCTGGCAGCTTCGCCAGATGTTCCTTTACCTCTTTCTGCAACTCCAATATGTTCTGTGCTGCCGACACCACTTGTCATCAGCCAGGGGTTCAGCAAGGGCCAGGCTTGCCACAGTCCTCCGACTGTCAGTGGCCTCACCTCTCACAG
The DNA here is from genome assembly GCF_036365525.1 of Heterodontus francisci. Classification (NCBI taxonomy): domain Eukaryota; kingdom Metazoa; phylum Chordata; class Chondrichthyes; order Heterodontiformes; family Heterodontidae; genus Heterodontus; species Heterodontus francisci. The sequence goes on along the minus strand of NC_090377.1, from coordinate 67,544,929 downwards.
CTTTTGTCAGCTGTTCAGACGTGTGTGTGGTGATGTCACCTGCTTGTCACCCTGCATCTAAGCCTAAGCGTATACCCACCGATGTGACAGTATCTGCGCTGGTGGATGGTGCAGGGGAACATTATGGTGATGCACCCTCTGAGGACTGTTCCTCTTTGTCCCCAGAGGATAATAGGATTCCAGCGGCACCAGAAGATGAACTTCCTTCCAAGGTGCGAAGACCTGCATGAGAAAACACAAACATTTAGGGGTTCTGCTGCATGGATCTGCTGATGCCAACCATGTGTGATGTGGTTCTCTAGTAGGGCAGTGGTGGGCACATGAACACAATGCCTCCTCACTCTCTTGGGTTTACACTCCAGTCTCTCCATCTGCTATGGAACAACCGTCGTGGGAGTCTGCTAGTTCCAGGGCCTCCTCTTTGCCAGGGTCAGTTCTCAGATGTCCGGGATCCCACCTCCAGTCTTTTCCCTTTCCCTAGTGTTATGGGCAGTTTTCTCCTGTGAGCACAAAGAGGGACACTGTTAGTCTTCCCACGGAGACCAGCAGGACACTTGTTCTGGTGACAGACCTTTGGCCCCTGGTGGGGGCTCCCGAATGCCTCCTCCTCACGTCTGCTCTGGAGGAACGTGCAGGGGGAAAGCGAGGACAGAAGGCCGGCTGTCTTGGAGATGTAGCCATGCATGTGACATGATCTGTTGTTGCCTCAGCCCTTTACCACCCACTTTGCAGCCACTCCCTGACCATGTTGCGCTCCCTCCCGCGTGACCACATGCAAGCCGCAAAGAGAAGATGGGTATGCAGTACTCACCTTGGAAGAGCGAAGGAGGTTATTGACCCTCTTGTGGCAATGGACTCAGTTACGGGAGTTGACCCCACGGCTGCTGACCTCCTCTGCGATCTCCATCCAGGCATGCTTGGTCAGGCGGGAGTGTTTCTTCCTGCCGTCCCTTGGGAAGAGGAGCTCCCGGCTTTCCCTTCCAGCCTGGAGGAGAAACTGCAGGGCATTACTGAACCATGGGGCCAGCTGGTATCTTCTGCCTGACATGGTCCCTCTCGGCGCCTAGTCAGCTCCTGGCCTTATATCAGCAGCACAGTAGCACAGGGTCTCCAGCCAGTGGGGAAGTGGGTCACCTGCACAGCAGCACAGGATCTCCAACTGGGGAAGGGTGGGGATGGGGGTCAGCAGCACAGGGTCTCCAGCTGGGGGAGGTCAGCAGTACAGAGTCTGCAGTGGTTGGGGGGTGTGTGGGAGGACGGGAGGGGTGGTCAACAGCACAGGGTCTCCAGCCAGGAAGGGTCAGCAGCACAGGGTCTATAGCTGGGGTGGGCAGTAGCACAGCAGCACAAGGTCTCCAGTCAGCAGCACAGCAGCAAAAAGGCAAACCAGCACCAAACCCAACATTTGAAGCAGCAGTTCAAGCAGGGCAGGCAGTGTTTTAAATATGGTGCTAGCAGCTCCGTTCATCTCAGCTGACTATGCCATCAGCATCTCGCCACCCACTGCCATGCTCCAATGGGACGGACCCCATGCCTCCTGCATTCAAATAGGCCAGCCGCCGCATGATCGTGATTGGCCGGCCGCACACGTGACATGCAGCGATGCCAGCCTCATCTGGTGCTGCTGGAACCTACGATGGGCTGATAAAATTCAGCCTGTCATTGTTCCAACCTATTGGAGACATTACAATCGCAATATCCTTGTCTTACAGACACATACACTTTAATAGGCATGAGTATTTAGGACTTTTCGATGTAATTCAATCTGACATGGGAATTTGACCTTTTTCCATATAATTCAATTTTTACAGAAATTTAATTTTAGTTAGCATACAACAATGGGTGTGAGACATGATAGGGAATTAAAAACGAGAAAAAGGATAAGATTCTACAATTTCTCACACAACGAGGCCTTGATTGAGCTCAAGAACATATGATGCTCGTCCACTATTAGATTAAGTGACAGATGACAGAACAAATGACATATCTACTTCATTGTATATATGAATCTCAAAAATGAAGAGGAAAAATAATCTTAATATTGAGCTAAAAATAAAAAAATACGTACAAACTAGTGCTATTGTTCACTGAGAAAAGTGAAAAGGAAATTGATGTAAAATTACATAAAATTTGATACAATAATGTACACTTGTATAAGATAAAATGTAAATATGCAGTTTATGTATATGCTACATATACCTTATAGATCTCATAGTGTTGCCTATAGAAAGCTTGAGAATCTGTTCAATAAGGAGAGGAAGATTATATGTTGCAGAATGTGTTAGTGTGGTAATACATGGGAGGGTTTTCAAAATAAAGTAAATATTGTTTAAAAACAAAGAAAACATTGTGAAATAATGAATTGGTAAAGAATAATTAAATGTTAGAGAGAAATTATATAGAAGGTGGGGTGAGAAAGGAGTAAGGAAGAAGTTGGGGTAATCACTAAAATGGGTGTCATGATGGGGGAGAGAGAGTAGCTCGAGGCAGACAGTAGTGCTGAGGATGTGGGTTGGCTGCTCAATATCTGATGCATTGTGTTGTGGGGTAAATGATTACAGGCTTGAGCTGTAAATGAGGGGAGGCTGTGTGGTCCCCAGTCCCAAAAATCAACAGTGGAGAGCGGAGGGCAAGAGCCAGAAGCATGGGTAGGCTGTGGTCCTAAGCCCAAAATCAGCATCGAGCTGCACTAAGTAGAGCTAACAGCCTGAAAAATTAAACAAGTAGGGGAGCAGTAGAGTTGATGGCATGAAGTTAACATTGAATGATGGCAAATGGTGCAGTCCCATGCCCCAAAATTGAACAAGTCAGCTGGCAGACTAGCAGTGTGCTGTGAAGGAACAAAGAAAGGCAGTCCTAATAGAAAATAAATGTAAATGGCAGGAAGCACTGGGAGTTAAAAATAGAGATGATCACAGCACCACCTAGCTTGGAAGTTCAGCTAGCAAGTCAGAACCAGTACTGCATGTAAATTGACTGAAGTAAAAATTAAGCATAACAACAGCATCTTGGAAAAAGTGCTACTCAAATAGGTTGACATGTACCATGACATAAATGTGATTGTGATAGACAAAAATGGTAGTTGCAAGCAGTACACACTATATAATAGGAAGTGTGACTGGCACAAGACTTTTAATATAGAACTAGCATATCTCCTACAATGCTGCTCAGTAAATCAAAGAATATGTCGTGTTATGAACAATTTGCAACAGGACATAAGTGTCACAGAAAGTGGCACTCACAGGAAGTACTCAATATATGCAAGGCTTTTAATATATTATGAACACATGTCCCATGGTGTTGCTTATAATGAGTCAGAGGATACACAAGAGTGTAACATGTTAAGTATCATGGTTAAGGTATGTCAGGAAATAAATGTGATGCTTAGTTAAGTATGTGTTATACACAAGACTTTTAATACATTCGAGATGGGAGCACAAAAAAATCATAATTGTTTTTCTTTTTTTAAACTTTGATTGCTCTGGTCAATTCCAACTACTACAACATGAAAATTCTTCGGCAAAACAAAATTAATTCAGTGTATATTGTAAACATTACAAGACTAATAGGCCAACGAAAGCTGTCTTAAAGTCAAAAAAATACTATGTGACAACAGTGGCAATTATTGACAATTACTTGTAATTATTAACAGCATTTACAAAAGGTACCCAGGGCTTAAATATATGGCTATGAGCATGTGCTGACTGAAGCAAAGTTCATTAATTAATCAAACTGCTGCAATGCTATATGTTCAATCATAACTCCCAAATAAGGCGATGGACATGTTCCCTTCTTTTGGGCCTCCTTATCTCGAGAGACAATGGATACGCGCCTGGAGGTGGTCAGTGGCTTGTGAAGCAGCGCCTGGAGTGGCTATAAAGGCCAATTCTGGAGTGACAGGCTCTTCCACAGGTGCTGCAGAGAAATTTGTTTGTTGGGGCTGTTGCACAGTTGGCTCTCCCCTTGCGCCTCTGTCTTTTTTCCTGCCAACTACTAAGTCTCTTCGACTCGCCACAATTTAGCCCTGTCTTTATGGCTGCCCGCCAGCTCTGGCGAATGCTGGCAACTGACTCCCACGACTTGTGATCAATGTCACACGATTTCATGTCGCGTTTGCAGACGTCTTTATAACGGAGACATGGACGGCCGGTGGGTCTGATACCAGTGGCGAGCTCGCTGTACAATGTGTCTTTGGGGATCCTGCCATCTTCCATGCGGCTCACATGGCCAAGCCATCTCAAGCGCCGCTGACTCAGTAGTGTGTATAAGCTGGGGATGTTGGCTGCTTCAAGGACTTCTGTGTTGGAGATATAGTCCTGCCACCTGATGCCAAGTATTCTCCGAAGGCAGCGAAGATGGAATGAATTGAGACGTCGCTCTTGGCTGGCATACGTTGTCCAGGCCTCGCTGCCGTAGAGCAAGGTACTGAGGACACAGGCCTGATACACTCGGACTTTTGTGTTCCGTGTCAGTGCGCCATTTTCCCACACTCTCTTGGCCAGTCTGAACATAGCAGTGGAAGCCTTACCCATGCGCTTGTTGATTTCTGCATCTAGAGACAGGTTACTGGTGATAGTTGAGCCTAGGTAGGTGAACTCTTGAACCACTTCCAGAGCGTGGTCGCCAATATTGATGGATGGAGCATTTCTGACATCCTGCCCCATGATGTTCGTTTTCTTGAGGCTGATGGTTAGGCCAAATTCATTGCAGGCAGACGCAAACCTGTCGATGAGACTCTGCAGGCATTCTTCAGTGTGAGATGTTAAAGCAGCATCGTCAGCAAAGAGGAGTTCTCTGATGAGGACTTTCCGTACTTTGGACTTCGCTCTTAGACGGGCAAGGTTGAACAACCTGCCCCCTGATCTTGTGTGGAGGAAAATTCCTTCTTCAGAGGATTTGAACGCATGTGAAAGCAGCAGGGAGAAGAAAATCCCAAAAAGTGTGGGTGCGAGAACACAGCCCTGTTTCACACCACTCAGGATAGGAAAGGGCTCTGATGAGGAGCCACCATGTTGAATTGTGCCTTTCATATTGTCATGGAATGAGGTGATGATACTTAGTAGCTTTGGTGGACATCCGATCTTTTCTAGTAGTCTGAAGAGACCACGTCTGCTGACGAGGTCAAAGGCTTTGGTGAGATCAATGAAAGCAATGTAGAGGGGCATCTGTTGTTCACGGCATTTCTCCTGTATCTGACGAAGGGAGAACAGCATGTCAATAGTCGATCTCTCTGCACGAAAGCCACACTGTGCCTCAGGGTAGACGCGCTCGGCCAGCTTCTGGAGCCTGTTCAGAGCGACTCGAGCAAAGACTTTCCCCACTATGCTGAGCAGGGAGATTCCACGGTAGTTGTTGCAGTCACCGCGGTCACCTTTGTTTTTATAGAGGGTGATGATGTTGGCATCGCGCATGTCCTGGGGTACTGCTCCCTCGTCCCAGCACAGGCATAGCAGTTCATGTAGTGCTGAGAGTATAGCAGGCTTGGCACTCTTGATTATTTCAGGGGTAATGCTGTCCTTCCCAGGGTCTTTTCCGCTGGCTAGGGAATCAATGGCATCACTGAGTTCCGATTTGGTTGGCTGTATGTCCAGCTCATCCATGACTGGTAGAGGCTGGGCTGCATTGAGGGCAGACTCAGTGACAGCATTCTCCCTGGAGTACAGTTTTTAGATTAGAGATACAGCACTGAAACAGGCCCTTCGGCCCACCGAGTCTGTGCCGAACATCAACCACCCATTTATACTAATCCTACACTAGTCTCATATTACTACCAAACACCCCCACCTGTTCCTATATTTCCCTACCACCTACCTATACTAGTGACAATTTATAATGGCCAATTTACCTATCAACCTGCAAGTCTTTTGGCTTGTGGGAGGAAACCGGAGCACCCGGAGAAAACCCACGCAGACACAGGGAGAACTTGCAAACTCCACACAGGCAGTACCCGGAATCGAACCCGGGTCCTTGGAGCTGCGAGGCTGCGGTGCTAACCACTGCGCCACTGTGCCGCCCTAGTTCTAGGTAGTGCTCAACCCAGCGGTCCATCTGTTTGCGTTGGTCAGTGATTATGTCCCCCGATTTAGATTTGAGGGGGGTGATCTTCTTGATGGTTGGCCCAAGAGCTCTCTTCATGCCATCATACATTCCTCTGATGTTTCCGGTGTCTGAGGCCAGCTGAATATGGCTGCATAGGTGTTGCCAGTAGTCGTTTGCGCAACGCCTAGCTGTTCTTTGTGCAGTACTTCTGGCTGCTTTAAGTGCTGCGGATGTTAAATCGCTGGGGGCTTTCTTGTAGTTCAAAAGTGCAATGCGCTTAGCGGCTATGACAGGTTCCAGCTCTTCATTATGAGATTGAAACCAGTCTGCATTTCTCTTCGCACTTTTGCCGTAGGTGGTCAAAGCTGACTCATAGATGGCGTCTCTGATGTGGGCCCACTTGGTCTCAGCATCCCCTGTGGGAGTGTTTTGAAGGGCTGTTACAAGTGAATTTAGAAATTTTTGTAACAGCTGTGGGTGAGAAATTCTGCTCGTGTTGATGCGCGGGTGGCCCTTCTGCTTGGAATGATGCAACTTCTTTGGTCTGAGTCTAACCTTGCTGCACACCAGGGAGTGGTCGGTGTCGCAGTCCGCACTGTGGAAGCTGCGTGTGATTTGAACACTGTTTAAGGCGGCTCGCCTTGTGACAATGAGGTCTAGCTGGTGCCAACGACGTGATCTTGGGTGCCTCCATGAAACCTGGTGACAGGGTTTAGTGTGAAAGAACGAGTTGGTGATGCAGAGGTTATGATAGGTACACAACTCAAGCAGTCTCTGCCCGTTCTCATTCATCCTTCCAACGCCATAGCGCCCAAGGCAGGAGGGCCATGAGTCATGGTCGGCCCCAACCCTGGCATTAAAGTCCCCCAGCAGGAATAGGTGTTCGGTGTTGGGGATGCTGCTAATGATGTTATGGAGTTGTTCATAGAACTGGTCTTTAGCTTCAGGTGCGGAACAGAGTGTTGGAGCATAGATGCTGAGTAGGTGTACTGGACCAGAGGTGGTGAGCAGTCGGATGGACAGTATGCGTTCCGAGCCATTTGAGGGAGGCTCTATCATGCTGAGCAAGGAGTTTCTGATGGCGAAGCCCACTCCATGCTGTCTTGGTTCTTCAGGATCCCTGCCCTGCCAGAAGAAGGTGTAGTCTTGCTCTGCTAGAGAGCCACTCGCGGGGAGGCGAGTCTCCTGAAGTGCTGCAATGTCCACATTGAGTCTACTGAGCTCGTTGTTAATGATGGCGGTCTTCCGAGAATCGTTGATTTGTGTAAGGTCTTCCGACAGGCCAGGACACATAGTTCTGACGTTCCAGCTTGCAAAGCGAAGGGCTGGTACCTTCTTTCCTTTTTTCATGTTGTTTGGTGCGGTGTATCAGTCCACCTTTCGGGCAATGACCCTGAGCTCCAAGCACCCATTGAAGCAGGCAGACTGTGGCGGGACAGAACCTTATTGACCGGGGGCTGCCCGGTTTGAGGCGGGCGGTAGCTGTCCAGTGAGGTGCAATGACCTCTCCCACCGACAAAGGCAACCCGTGGCGCCCAGTTTCTACGCCAATTTATCTGGACTTATAACCCGTAACTGCTGCCTTCCGTGTTGTTTCAGTCGCTGTGAGGCAACTATGGAGTGACCTCTCCATGGCGCATGCCTGGGCAAATTTATGGAGGTTGAGAGTTGCCCAGTCGTCAAAACCCCCCTCTCGGCCTTTCTGGTGGGGTCCAAAGGAGTGCAGGACACGACGTTTGGCACCAGTATGGCTGCAGGAACTGCCGGAAACATGCCAAAGGTGACACATGACCGCCTACGGGGTTCCGCTCCGGATTTTCTGTTAGGGTTTACTCCCTTAGCCTTGGTCTCTCCCGAGACGCCCACAAGGCAGTGGGGTTGTTGGGGCCCCTACACAGGTGTAGGATGGTGCCGGTGGGAGGAGGGGATGCAAGGGGGAGGGGTAGAGGGAGGGGGTGGGGGGGGGGTGCATATATACATGTTCCCATATATATATAAAAATCAACTTTGTATTACAAATTTAAAAACTTGCATAATTTTCAGTCACAGAAAGGGTTACTAGTTTTTGTCAAAATTTGTCAAAAGAGAACAGGCCAGGAACATAGTTTCAACTTGTATTCAGTGCCAGAATCACAGCTTCTAACAAAGGTATATCTTGGCTACATGCAGAACTATTGTCTTTCACACACTCAACCACTCAATACCGTACATGAAATAGTTTTTGTGTACAGTTTTATGTCCAGCAATAACTGAATAGTCTCTGCTTAGGGGTGTAATAAATCCAGTCATTTGATTACCAAGCTAATAATGCTCAGTACATGAATGCAATCGTCAACATGGTAGGCGGCAGAAGATCATAAACATGACTGGCATGTTGGTTTATGGCCTAAGTGGATACGAATCATGGGCTCCAAAGGTAAGTATCCATCAAGAGGAAGTTTCAAACTTGAATTGTGGCACCAAGTCGTCATTCAACTTATTTAATTTGTGATTCTTAGTAAGATTTTAAAAATAATGACAAGACAGTCCTGCATCTCTACCATGTCTGCTATTTTAAACCTCTGGCAGGCTGGGGAGCAGCTGCTGCACAGCCATAATCCACTGACCAGAAAAGATAAAGATAATACAGACTCACTGTCAGTCAATTGTCACACCTGACCCAGGACTACCATAACAAATGTTAGGAAATGATGACTTGAAGCACAACACTACATTTAGAATTGCTGTTCTTTTTAAAAGAACAGAAAAGTCCATTACAGCATGAGGGTAAGTGCCAAAATTACCACATAACTGTCAGCTCCCCTACAAGACACCACAATCTCTTTGTACCTGGTATTGGCATACATGTTTGGAAAGAGCTGAATATAATCTCAACAATTAATATGGCTATTTTATGTAATGTAGATGATACTGTGATTATTACTCATAATTATGATGCCAAAATAATCAGGCTCCAGCGGTATTATTAAACTGAAAGATGTACTAGCTCATATTGTGATGCTTCAGCACAGGCATTGTGCAACATTAGCCTCATTAGTATGAGGTGAAAATAATTAGACCACTGTAGTTTCTTGTAACCGTGTTCTGTGAAAGGGATTTTAAAAATCTCGGTTGTAACCTTGGACAATTTTTCGATACGACTATAACATGTCAAAAAAATGAGTGACGAAGGCGGACCTTATGGTTACATCAGCTGGCGTTTGTAGTGAGCTAATATTGTACTGGGTTTTCGAGATGCAGCTGGATGGCAGTTCCCATAATAGTAAAAACGGTGTGGCATACGTTAACGATAAAGCTATTTCGTTTGTCTGTTGAATTTACTCAACTAGAGTCCTTATGTGTTTTACTGTTTGAAATGCAAATAAATCCATCCATCGATTCCTCTCGCGAAATTATGTGTTTTCAGAATTCAGAATTTTACAGCAGTAAAATTTCTGGAGCGCGTGATTTTACACAAGACTTTAATTTGTTAAAATTCAAACGATGTAATCTTGATTTCCTAGGAGGCACAAAGCGCCATTGAGCTTTCGTTTCAATGCTTCCACAGACTTGGCCTGGCAACTGAGTAGTGTAATTACACCAAGACATCAATACTGCTTTCCCTTTACAGAATGGTACAATGTTATCAATCACCACAATTTCAAAAACATGACAGAGTAAATAAAAGGCGAACGCTCGTTATCTTCATCTCAGTTGTCAAAGACTTCATGCGAGATTTTCTTTTAAAACATCAGATTTCCTGAAACGCAAGAATAAATACTGTGGGCGAATCGGCCTGGCAGCGGCCAGACTAAGTCATGGATTGTGATAGTAACACTCGGGATGCTATCGTATGCAATGATCGAGGGTAAAGCCACTTGCCATTCTATCCCCTCCCCCTCCAAGCTCTTTGCCCCCAAGCATATCCCCCACTTACCTGTCTTGAAAAATGCTGCGATGTCACCATCGTTGACGCATTCGTCTGTTCCTTCTGCGGAATTCATTGTTGAGTCGATGGAGAAATATAAAAAATTTACATCCACTTCTACTGCGGGCTAAGCTCCATATTCGGTGCTGGGTGGCAGCTGCTGTTAGGCAGTGGTGTTTTGGGGAAGGCTGTGCTCGACCAAAAGCCTCTGCATTTGTCCTCTATTGTTCAAAGGCGCCCTCCTCTCTCCGGCAGCAGCATCACAATAGCAACAACAATCGGCTACACATGGGCTCGGCTCAATGCATTTTCACTAGTGACAGTTCCGGAGCTCGGCCACCAAATCACCTCTCCCCCGAATGGGCCGTGTATTACCGACAAATAAAGTGAAATTAAATCCTGCTTGGGAGCCTACTTCAACATAACCAGCGCTGTAAAGCCTTCGATGAAAATGATCCTATTGACAAGAGGCCGGGAGGAGGCAGTTAAACCGGCCGTCGGGTTGTGTGCATCTTGTTTGAGGGTGGGGGTAAGAAATTGGGAGATAATGAGCATTGGCAAAGACCATGGGGGTGGGGTGTCACTAAGCAAACATTGAGTGTCTTAAGATAGTCATGGGAGAGAGCTTTACCAAACTATTCTCTTTACTAAGAGGAATGATACAAATCTCCCAAAGCACAGATCACTATCGTTTGCAACCTCGCTTTGCGCCAAGGAGTGGCCACACTGCGCCTTCTAGCGTTGGTCGATGCACTAAACCACATCCGACTCCTCAGTCCTCTGCATAATAAATACACTATTACCATTTAAATACTCAGATTAGAATATAAAATCAAACTGTTATTTTATGCAAAATGGCGGGATGAGTAGTTTACATGTACAATTATAATGTGGTTAAAGTGATAGTAATCATTGTTGTAAAATGCTGAATTATCCAACAATCTATACGGTAAATCATAACCGGCATTATATTGTATCAGATACATCAGGCTGATTGCAAAGGTTATTTTTTGGGACTGTCCACTGATTCACACCATTCTGGAAAACAAAACAAAAAATGCTCGAATTACAATGTAAGGTCTGTCAGTGTCAATCATGAGGAAATACATGTTTACTTTTCTGGTATAACTCTTCATCAGCGTTGAAGAATTGGTTCAAAACGAAAGCCAAATCGCCGTCAGGAGTTTAGTCTTTCTAATGCCAGTTAATGAGAAGTTGGAATAAGGCTCAACCCAAGGACTCAACCGCACGTCCCCAAATACTTCCAATAACCACAGCCCATCCGCTCAACATCAGCCCCACCAAGAATCGATTCAATGATCGCACGGAGTCAGTGCATATAGATTCGGACATCTCCCTGAAATCACACAAAACTTTCTCATGTGATGTAAATAGACTAGGGACATCAGATTTGCCAGTGATACGCAGGGTTTTTTGCCATTTGTTTTCAACAAGTACAATAGTAAATTAAAACATGTGCCTTTTATTTTTCTCAAATTAAAAATGACGCTAAGTCGCTGATGAAAACGCATGAGATAAATAAGCTCAAGCTATTGGTGCTGAAATGAGTGGATTTGAATTGACAGCAGGCGCAGAACTTGCTGAAATGACCACACTCGGGCTGAAGGGCAAGGGCAGAACATAGTCAACTCAATTATGCCGTCACTGGGTTGCTAAGAAACAGTGTAGCGCAGTAAAAAGGCAACGATGACCTAAAGCAGAGAAATCAGTGTGATTACTTGAATTATGTTATTAATAAGCTGTCATTTAAGTCAACGCCAGAAAAGAGTGATCTAGACGTCTACAGGTAGTGGTTACACAATTCATAGAAAATTAGTAACGATATGGTTAAAATATATTGCTTACGGTGTAATTTTTTATATTGGTTCACTATGTATTAGTGATAAAATTACGACCAAGCCCATGTATAAGCTCAGCATTTCCCCTGTTTCCTTTCTCTCTTGTCTCCCTGGGGCAACAACTGAAGCTGAGGTATAGCTCCACTAGGAATTACAACTCTCTGGTGGCTATTCTTCATTTGTGAATCTTGATAATGACGGTTGAGAGATGATTCAATTTTTGGGAGCATTGCTCAGCCCTATCTTATCATCCACATGCACATTTTCCAGCTGTGAAGTACTAGTTAGCATTGAGGTACAGAAGCACTGGCTAACTGCTCCCTGCAAGCAAACTTCCAGGACCCCGACCTCTGCCCAGCTCACATCAGGAATTTAGCCGAAATCCTGTATTTCTCTTGGGCTATGTGGCTCAACACACCACACAGCATACTTTTCCACTGTCCCATTGGGTAAATGTTTTAATGAAAAAAAATTTAGAGACCAGTATGCATGTTATGTGTAATGTTGCACTTATTGTGTTACACGTCATAGTCTTTGTGGCTCTCGTACCTGTATGTCTCCCATTCTGTGTCCATGTGTTCTCAAAGTTGTATCTAATTAGAATATTTACATTTTTACTTGTGTAAAAAAAAGGAAAAAGTCAAATTAAGATGACACTTTGTCACTGATTTTCTTTGTTTCACATTTTCTCAAGTGAAAAACATCAGAGCAGCCTCACCAAAAGAACTGCAGTAGTTCAAGTAGGAGCCTTGTTGTTCCTTTCTCAGGGATCCTCGGAACGGACAATAAATGCAGCCTTGCCAGAATCACACACATCCCAAGGACATTTTTTTTTAAAAGACTCTCAGTCACGCTAAATATAGGGTGGAGGGGGGCAGGAGGCTAAAATTCAACTTGGAAAAGAAAAATCAGGCAGGGTATATAACAGCTGCCAATCCACAACTTCCCATTTAACATCCCAACTGAAGTTGAATTTTAGCACCATAATTTGTTTTTACAAATAAGTTATGTGATGTCGCATTCATTATTGTAGGTCAGACACTTTGATATGTTGGGTTATTTGTTTAGTAAGGTTTTGTTAGAGGTGAAGAACTAATTAATTGGGTTGGAAAAATCGTGAATTTTGTTTCAAAAGGATTGAGGATTTAAGAGACAGTCTCTCTCTCTCTTTGGCCTCCTTGTCTCGAGAAACAATGGGTAAGTGCCTAGAGGTGGTCAGTGGTTTGTGGAGCAGAGCCTGGAGTGGCTATAAAGGCCAATTCTAGAGTGACAGACTCTTCCACAGGCGCTGCAGATAAAATTGGTTGTCGGGTTTGTTTCACAGTTGGCTCTCTCCTTGCTCTCTCTTCTGTCCTGCCAATTGCTAGTCTCTTCGACTTGTCACTCTTTAGCCCCGCCTTTATGGCCGTCCACCAGCTCTGGCGATCACTGGCAGCTGACTCCCATGACTTGTGGTCAATGTCACAGGACTTCATGTCCTGTTTGCTGACATCTTTGAAGCGGAGACATGGACCTGATGATGGTGGGTCTGATGCCAGTGACAAGCTGGCTGTACAATGCGTCCTTGGGGATCCTGCCATCAACCATGAGGCTCACATGGCCAAGCTATCTCAAGCGCCGCTGGCTCAGTAGGGTGTATATGCTGGGGATGTTGGCCGCCTCGAGGGCTTCTGCGTTGGAGATATGGTCATGCCACCTGATGCCAAGGATTCTCCAGAGGCAGTGAAGATGGAATGAGTTGAGACGTCACTCTTGGCTGACATACGTTGTCCAGGCCTCACTGCCGTAGAGCAAGGTACTGAGGACACAAGCTTGAAACACTCCGACTTTTGTGTTTTGTGTCAGTGCGCCATTTTCCCACACCCTCTTGGCCAGTCTGGACATAGCAGCGGACACCTTTCCCATGTGCTTGTTGATTTCTGCATCGAGAGACAGGTTACTGGTGAAAGAACAAAGAACAAAGAACAGTACAGCACAGGAACAGGCCATTCAGCCCTCCAAGCCAGCGCCGATCTTGATGCCTGCCGAGACTAACACCTTCTGCACTTCCGGAGCCCATATCCCTCTATTCCCTTCCTAGTCATATATTTGTCAAGATGTCTCTTAAACGTCACTATCGTATCTGCTTCCACCACCTCCCCTGGCAGCAGGTTCCAGGCACTCACCACCCTCTGTGTAAAAAACTTGCCTCGCACATCCCCTCTAAACTTTGCCCCTCGCACCTTAAACCTATGTCCCCGAGTAACTGACTCTTCCACCCTGGGAGAAAGCTTCTGACTATCCACTCTGTCCATGCCGCTCATAACTTTGTAAACCTCTATCATGTCGCCCCTCCACCTCTGTCGTTCCAGTGAAAACAATCCGAGTTTTTCCAACCTCTCCTCATAGCTAATGCCCTCCAGACCAGGCAACATCCTGGTAAACCTCCTCTGTACCCTCTCCAAAGCCTCCACGTCCTTCTGGTAGTGTGGCGACCAGAATTGCACGCAATATTCCAAGTGTGGCCTAACTAAGGTTCTGTACAGCTGCAACATGACTTGCCAATTTTTATACTCTATGCCCCGACCGATGAAGGCAAGCATGCCGTATGCCTTCTTGACCACCTTATCCACCTGCGTTGCCACTTTCAGTGACCTGTGGACCTGTACGCCCAGATCTTTCTGCCTGTCAATACTCCTAAGGGTTCTGCCATTTACTGTATACCTCCCACCTGCATTAGATCTTCCAAAATGCATTACCTCACATTTGTCCGGATTAAACTCCATCTGCCATTTCTCCGCCCAAGTCTCTAACTGATCTATATCCTGCTGTATCCTGACAATCCTCATCATTATCCGCAACTCCACCAACCTTTGTGTCGTCTGCAAACTTACTAATCAGACCAGCTACATTTTCCTCCAAATCATTTATATATACTACAAACAGCAAAGGTCCCAGCACTGATCCCTGCGGAACACCACTAGTCACATCCCTCCATTCAGAAAAGCACCCATCCACTGTTACCCTCTGTCTTCTGTGACTGAGCCAGTTCTGTATCCATCTTGCCAGCTCACCTCTGATCCCGTGTGACTTCACCTTTTGCACCAGTCTGCCATGCGGGACCTTGTCAAAGGCTTTACTAAAGTCAATATAGACAACATCCACCGCCCTTCCCTCATCAATCATCTTCGTCACTTCCTCAAAAAACTCAATCAAATTAGTAAGACACGACCTCCACTTCACAAAACCATGCTGTCTCTCGCTAATAAGTTAGTTTGTTTCCAAATGGGAGTAAATCCTGTCCCGAAGAATCCTCTCTAAAAGTTTCCCTACCACTGACATAAGGCTCACCAGCCTATAATTTCCTGGATTATCCTTACCAACCTTCTTAAACAAAGGAACAACATTGGCTATTCTCCAGTCCTCTGGGACCTCACCTGTAGCCAATGAGGATGCAAAGATTTCTGTCAAGGCCCCAGCAATTTCTTCCCTTGCCTCCCTCAGTATTCTGGGGTAGATCCCATCAGGCCCTGGGGACTTATCTACCTTAATGCTTTGCAAGACACCCAACACCTCCTCCTTTTTGATGATGAGATGACTGAGACTATCTGCACTCCCTTCCCTCGGCTCATCATCCACCAAGTCCTTCTCCTTGGTGAATATGGATGCAAAGTACTCATTTAGCGCCTCACCCATTTCCTCTGGCTCCACGCATAGATTCCCTTCTCTGTCCTTGAGTGGGCCAACCCTTTCCCTGGTTACCCTCTTGCTCTTTATATATGTATAACTCTTGAACCACTTCTAGAGCATGGCCGCCGATATTGATGGATGGAGCATTTCTGACGTCCTGTCCCATGATGTTAGTTTTCTTGAGGCTGATGGTTAGGCCAAATTCGTTGCAGGCAGCCGCAATCCTGTCGATGAGTCTCTGCAGACATTCTTCTGTGTGGGATGTTAATGCAGCATCATCAGCAAAGAGGAGTTCCCTGATGAAGACCTTTCGTACTTTGGTCTTCGCTCTAAGACGGGCAAGGTTGAACAACCTGCTATCTGATCTTGTGTGGAGGAAAATTCCTTCTTCTGAAGACTTGAACGCATATGAGAGCAGCAGGGAGAAGATCCCAAACAGTGTAGGTGCGAGAACACAGCCCTGTTTTACGCCACTCAGGATAGGAAAGGGGTCTGATGAGGCACTGCTATGATGAATTGTGCCTTTGATATTGTCATGGAATGAGGTGATGATACTTAGTAGCTTTGGTGGACATCCGATCATTGCTAGTAGTCTGAAGAGACCACGTCTGCTGACGAGGTCATAGGCTTTGGTGAGATCTATGAAAGCAATGTAGAGGGGCATCTGTTAAGAGACAGTAGGCAACACTTATTTGGGAAGAAAGAGATATTGGAGAACAGGCATTCAGGAACATAAAGAGATCATAGGAAACAAATGTTTTTGGGGGAAAGAAGAGGGGAAGAAAAGAATTAATGAGGCATTTTAAAATAAGAGAGAAGAAAAAGTAACAGATTTAATGGCTAACAAAAAGATGACATCTGTAGATCAGAAAACTATACTATAAATTATCAATTGAGACAAGCAGTAGAATTGTATTCTGGTCTGTCTAAAAGCATTTTAATCCCTGGGCCTGTGTGTAGATCTCACAAACATTACATACTGATGCCAGAAATAACATGATCAATTTTAGGCGTTTAAAAAGTAAGTACATCAATTGATCCAGGACCAAATTGAGGTAAGAACAAAATACTGCAAATGCTGGAACTCTGAAATGAGAACAGAAAGTGCCAGAAATACTCAGCAGGTCTGGCAGCATCTGTGTCGAGAGAAACAGAGTTAACATTTCAGGTCTGTGACCCTTCATCAGAAGTGACAAAAGTTAGAAATGTAATAGTTTTTGAGCAAGTAAAAGTGAGGAGGGGGGAAGAAGAATGAGACGGAAGGTCTGTAAGAGGGCGGAGGGGGGGTGAGATTAATAACAGAGATGTCATGGAACAATATGCAAATGGCTGCTAAATAGTTGTAGTGAAAGACAAAGCATGAGTCCAGAGAGAGTTCTAAAGGCAGAATTACGAACAGCTCTGTACAAAAGCAGAAACATGAAAAACAAATTTAAGACGAGCACATGGTTAAAAAATAATTATTAAAAATATAAAAATAACTAAAAAATAATAAATAAAAACAAAAAATTAATAATTGGGCTCATGGTCTGAAATTATTGAACTCAATATTGAGTTCAGAAGGCTGTAGAGTGCCTAATTGGAAGATGAGGTGCTGTTCCTTGAGCTTGCATTAAGCTTCAGTGGAACACTGCAGCTGGCCATGGACAGAAATGTGGGCATGAGCAGGGTGGTGAAATAAAATGGCAAGCGACTTGAAGTTCAGGGTCATGCTTGTGGACCGAGTGGAGGTATTCTGCAAAGTGATCACCCAATCTGCAATTGGTTTCCCCAATGTAGAGGAGACCTCATTGTGAGCAGTGAATACAGTATACTAAATTGAAAGAAGTACAACTAAATCGCTGCTTCACCTGGAAGGAGTGTTTGGGGCCTCGGATGGTAAGGAGAGATGGTAAGGGCAGGTATTACACCTCCTGAGATTGCATGGGAAGGTGCCATGGGAAGGAGATGAGGTGTCAGGGGTGATGGGGGAGTGGACCAGGGTGTTGCGAGGGAATGGTCCCTTCAGAATGCTGACAGGGGATGGGAGTGGAAGATGTGTTTGGTGGTGGCATCACGTTGGACGTGGCAGAAATGGCAAAGGATGATCCTTTGAATGTGGAGTCTGGTGGGGTAGAAAGTGAGGATAAGGGAAACCCTGTCACGGTTCTGGGAGGGAGGGGGTGAGTGCAGAAGTGCAGGAAATGGGTTGGACCCATAGTCAACTGAGGGCCCTGTCAACAACAGTGCAGCAGAATCCTCGGTTGAGGAAAAAGGAAGACATATCAGAAGCACTGTTGTGGAAGGTTGCATCATCAGAACAGATGCGTCAGAGACGGAGAAACTGGGAGAATGGAATGGAATCCTTATTGGAGGCAGGGTGTGAGGATGTATAGTCAAAGTAGCTGTGGGAATCGGTGGGCTGATAATAAATACTAGTGGACAGCCAATTGCAGATATGGAGACAGAGAAGTCGAGGAAGGTAAGGGAAATGTCAGAAATGGACCTTGTGAAGGTGAGAGAATGGTGTAAAGTGGAAGCAAAGTTGATGAAGGTTTCCAGTTCGGGACGAGAGCAGGAAACAGCACCGATACAGTCATCAATGTACTGGAAAAAGAGTTGGGGAAGAGGGCCCGAGTAGGACTGGAACAAGGAATGTTCGACATACCCCACAAAATGGCAGGTATAACTAGGACCCATGTGGGTACCCGTAGCAACACCTTTTACTTGAAGGAAGGGAATGGAGTTGAAGGGGAAGTTGTTCAATGTGAGAACAAGTTCAGCCAGGCAGAGGAGGGTGGTGGTGGATGGGGACTGGTGGGGCCTCTGTTCAAGGAAGAAACTGAGAGCCCTCAGATCATCCTGGTGGGGGATGGAGATGTAGAGAGATTGGACATCCATGGTAAAGAGGAGGTGGTTAGGAAGAGGAAACTGGAAACTGTTGAAATGATGTAGAGCATCAGAAGAGTCACAGATGTAGGTGGGAAGAGACTGGACAAGGGGAGAAAAAATAGAATCAAGATCGGAGGAAATAGGTTCAATGGGGCAGGAACAGGCTGAAATGCTGGATCTACCTGGACAGTCTTGTTTGTGGATTTTAGGAAGGAGATAGAAGTGGGCTGTTCAAGGTTGCAGGACTATGAGGTGGAAAGCTGTAGAGGGAAGATCTCCAGAGGAGATGAGGTCAGTGACAGTCCTGGAGACAGTGGCTTGATGCTCGGTGGTGAGGTCATGGTGCAGGGGACGTAGGAAGAAGTGGCTGAGTTGGCGCTCAGCCTCTGGAAGGTAGAGGTCAGTGCGCCAGACAACAACGGCACCACCCTTGTCAGTGGGCTTGATCATAATTTCAGGGTTAGACCTGAGAGAACGGAGTGCAGCAAGTTCAGAGGGAGACAGGTTAGAGAGAGGGGGGATGAGAAATTAAAATGGCCAGTGTCACGCCGACAATTCTCAATGAAAAGATCAAGAGCGGGTAAGAGGCCAAAGGGAGGGCTCCCGGAGGAGGGAGAGTACTGGAGGTAGGTGAATGGGTCCACTGGTTATGGGGGCGGGAACTCCTGGCCAAAGAAGTGAGCCCAGAGGCGAAGGCAAAGGAAGAAAAGCTCAACATCATGCCGAGTGCGAGATTCATTGAGGTGGGGGCGTAAGGGTATAAAACTGAGTCTTTGCTGAGTAAAAATCGTTCAGCGTCAGAGAGGGGAAGGTCAGAAGAGGGTATTATGAATACACAGCAAGGGGTGAGAGTAGGAGAAAGGATGGGATCAGAGGGAAGGGAAGAGGAAGGAAGATCTGGAGGGTGTTGGTACCCATGAGCTGCTGGAGCTTGTGTTCCTTAACACCAGATTGAAGTCCTAGTTCAGCCTTTGGGTGTTCTCATTCAATTCAATTTCCAAGTTGCCTTCAAAAACTTTGAAGTAAAAGGATATCCTCCAGTTATCTTCGGATACAAAAGGATTATGAAAGACTGATTCAGTAGTAATTTTAATACAAGTGGAGTTTGGTATCAGCCATTGGTTAACAAGATGTTGCATATATTTGAGAATAAGTGGTGCACAAGAGAAAGAGGGTGATATTCCAATGTACTTTACCACACAGAAAGCAGCGTCACAGGCAATTAGAGATGGGCATAAATGCTGGCCTTGCCAGTGACACCCACATCCTGTAAATGAATGCAAAAAAAAACAATTTCCATATCAGATTATGTGTCTATGTTTGATTGGTCGTCTGACAGACAATCTTCTGGAAATTCACAATAAATCCATAACTTCTGGTGTTATGCCTGGGTCTGGTAAGTATCCCCTCAGCTACCAGGTCATCAAATAGAAAGTGGTTATGTCCAGTTGGAGGATCTGGCCGGATAGTTGAGAGAGAGTGGAAGGATATATAATGACTGCAATATTCAAGAATGATAAGTTACTAGAATTACTTTGTTCCCTTTGTTCTGAATTGTGGAAATAGGTGAAATACATACAGAAATATTTGTTTTGAAGAAAGGAAAGATCACCCAGAACGTGATGATTTTTCTTTCATGGGCAGAAGCAAGGGGCTGGTGGATATCTGATGACATAAAGAACTCAATCGTTGAATGGCTACAACTTCAGAATATGTTCTGGACAACCTCTGTAAGGGTGGATTGATGAGTTACTGAGGTCATGAACAGTCCTGTTGTCCATCCTAGCCTGTTGTTATAGAGAGAGTGCAACCCCATTGTTCAGCTACCAATGGGCAAGTAGCATCACACTTTCACAGATCAACTGAGAGTGGGTCCTGCACTGTTTAATGGCATACTGAATGGTGCTGATAGTCTTCACTCAATTGCATTAGAAAGTGTACAGGACTAAGTGCATTGCTTGTAATTCAAGTTTGTGAATATGCCAGGTCACAGTGCCAGACTGCCCTGATCCATTCCAAAATGGCCACTCCCACCCTCACAGGGAATAATTTCAAGAGGTGCTGGCTACAGCAAGGCTCCCAAAACATTGTGTTCCTGGCACCATCACCTTAGAACTAGACTAGACACCAGGCAAAATAGATCTGACTCTCGAGATCACAGCACTAGTCGTAAAAAAGATGGATCTTGCCCTCTGACTGAAAGTACATAGGTTGAATTCTATAGTGATCCCTGAGGCTTATCACAACATTTGTGAAGTCTATGGATGAATCTAGTATAAGACTGATCCCAGTGCAATTCAAAACAAGCATATATGAATGTCACATCTTCTTTTGGGTCTGGATGAAACTTCACATAATTAATGATGAAACACATCTCCAGGAATGTGGTAAGCAGGTGGGATGGATGTCCCAATGGTTTTCCAGAAAAAAGCTATTATGGATCAGTTGTTTAAATACAGACATTCCAGAAAAAACAGCATCTTAATAGCTTGGAACCTAAAAATTGGACCAAAATTTGGAGGTAGCAGCAGTGGCGGCTGATATACCAGAGCAGAGAACAGTAGACCTCATTGAAGACAGCAGCAGCGGCGGCTGATAAATCAGAGCAGGGAAAGAATGGATCTTCTACAGTGTTTTCCAGAAAAAGCAGGGAGTGACATCAGAGGACAGCAGGTTGGTGTTTGGTTGGTGAGTTTTATGGGGATTTTTCTCTGTAAACTAGGGCAGTGGTTTAAACTAGGATCGGGAAACTATAAAATACTGTATTAAATATAAATCTTAGCTACTTAAACTAATTCATAAAATTTCAATCAGGCTAAGTAAGTATAACAGTGGGTGAATTAATAACAGCATCAGCACAGAGCAGGTCTAGAGGTATGAATTAAAATTAATAGTTTATACAAGGTACTAACCAAGATTATAAAAGAGGGAATAGAGATTTTTTCTTAGATCATGGATGGATAGCTGAGACTTGTTGCTTGTAATTCCTGTGCCATGTGGGAACTTCAGGACACTTCATGCATCTTGGGGGACCACGTGTGTGGTAGGAAGTGCCTCCAGCTGCTTGAAAAGCTCAGGATTTCCAAGCTTGAAGGGCAGCTGGAGTCACTCCGGAACATCAGGAAGGATGAGAGTTTCCTAGATCGTACATTCCAGGAAGTGGTCACCCCACAGACAGTGAGAGCTCAGGATAGTAGATGGGTGGCCATGCGGAACAGCAGGAATCTTCAGGATGTGTACAACTCTCAAACCAGTACTCAGCTTTGGAGACTGCTGAGAGTGATGACAAATTGAAGGACAGCAGTCCAGTGTTATGATCCCTGTGGAGACCACCAATAAACCAAAAACAATATTGAATCCACTGGCTGACCCCAATTTAGGAAACGAAAAACCAAACAGACAAGATTTCGTAAATTTTACTTTAACACTCAAACCAATACCAATATAAATTAAACATGAACTGACAGTTAACTCATGGTCAATGTATGTATATCTTAAAGGTTCCATGTTAACAATCAGATACAACAAAGGTCTTTTGGCAGTTATATCAGCAAGGTAGCTTTGAACTGTCCCAAAGTCCTTCATGTCTTTGAATGTTTTAAGTAGGCCTCTAGATCCTGTCTCCCCAAGATGCATGCACAGTTTCCACTCGTTGGAAGTTTCTCTGCAATCCAAACCCCACCGATATTGTCCCCATCAACACTGTGCATCCTTCTGGAACTTCCATGGTCTTCCTCACAACAGTCCTCATGACGTAGCTTCATGCATAACGTTTTTAGTCATCAAAAACAATGTTAGCAACTTGTATCTCACAAGGGTCTGCTACCAGAAAACAGGTTCCAATTCAAAGAGCTTGTCCTTTTAAAACCAACAGCTCCCAGCTTTTTTCCAGTTCAGAAGTCCTGGGAGATTCTTTTAAAACAACACCCAGCTCTGTAGCTGGCTGCAACCTCCATAGAGTTTTCTTGAAACTGAAACGTAACCTCCCAGTCACATGTCCTTGGTTAAAAAAAAAACTGTTTGCTTTCAATCACAGGATTATTTGTCTAACCTGGGTCTGTCTAACCTGGAAACTCCTAGCCCCAAATCAGAAACCATCTCAAAAACACGAACACAAGCTGTACTGCATTACACCAGACAATAGCACCAATGGGCAAGGGACTGCACCAGAGGGAACAGCAAAGAGTAGAAATGCAGCCGTTCTAGGAGATTCCACAGTTATGTGGACAGACAGACATTTCTGTAACCGCCGTCGTGAGTCCTGCATGGGGTATTGCCTCTCCGGTGCCCGGGTAAAGGACATTATGGAGATAGTGCAGAATATTCTCAAGGGGGAAGGGCATGAGCCAGAAGTTGTGGCACACGTAGGTACCAAAGACATAGAGCGAGCAGGTGTTGAGGTCCTATGGTCAGATTTTCAGGAGCTAGGGAGGAAGTTAAAAAGTAGGGCCTCGAAGGCAGGAATATCTGGATTCCTCCCAGTGCCATGTGCTAGCGAGAGTAGAAATAGGAAGATAGAGAATCAATGCAGGGCTTGAGGCATGGTGCAGGAGAGAGGGCTTCAGATTCTTGGGACATTGGAACTGGTTCTGGGGCAGGAGGTACCTAGTCAAAAGGGACTGGGATCAATGTGCTCGCAGGGAGGTTCACCAGTGTGGTTGGGGAGGATTTAATCTAGATTGACAGGGGGATGGAAACCAGCATATAGAAGTAGAAAAGAGGAATAAGGTGCATAAAGAAGTGAGAGTATTGGACAGTACTAGAGAAGGAAGTAGTACCATACTAGATAGGAGCAGACTAGGAAGGATTATGAAGAATACAAAGAGAGGTTTACAATGTATTAATGTAAATGCACAAAGTGTGGTGAATAAGATCGATGAGCTACAAGCACAAATAGCAGTGTGGGGATATGATGTAGTCGCAATCATGGAAAAGTGTCTTAAAATGGTGAGGACTGGGTGCTTAATATTCAAGCATGCAAAGTGTTCAGAAAAGATAGGGAAGGAAAAAAATGGAGGTGGGGTGGCAGTGCTGATTAGGGAAGACATTGTAGTGTTGAAAAGAGAGGATTTCCTTCAGGGGGCAAAGACAGAATCCATTTGGTTAGAGTTGAGAAGCAAAAAGGGTCTGATCACACTACTGGGGGTATTCTATAGGCCTCAAAATAGTGTGCACGAGAGAGAGGAGCAAATATACAGGGAAGTCACAAAGTGTGCAAAAACTATAAAGTGGTGATATTGGGGGACTTTAATTACCCAAATATTGATTGGGATAATGTTAGAGTAAAGGGTAAGGAGGGGGAAGAATTTCTGAAATGTGTTCAGGAGAAATTACTTGTCCAGTATATTTGCCATCCAACTAGAAAGGAGGCATTGCCGGATCTGGTGCTGGGGAATGAGGTGGGCCAGGTGTCTGTGGAGGAACACTTGAGTAGGAGTGATCATTGCATCATAAGGTTTAGACAAGCAATGGAGAAAAGCAAGAAACAATCTAAAGTCGCACTTCTGAAATGGACGAGGTCTAATTTCAATGGGATGAGAGGGGATCTAGCTAGGGTAAAATGGAACCAAAGATTGACAGGAAAATCTCTAATGGAACCCTTAAGGAGGAGATGTTTAAAGTACAGGCTAGGTACATTCCAACAAGGGTGAAAGGTAAGGGAACCAAAGCCAGGGCTCCTTGGGTGACAAGGGAGATAGAGGATAGGATGAAACAAAAAAGAAGAGGGTGTCTGACGCATATCAGGTAAATTCTTCAACTGACAGGCCAAAACACAATAAGTTGAAAGGGGAACTGAAGAGGAAAACAAGACTGGCAAAGAGAGAATATGAGAATAGGACGACTGTTAACAGAAAAGAGAACCTAAAAATCTTCTATTGGCATGTAAATAGTAAGCAAGTAGTAAGAGACAGGGTGGGGTCTATTAGGGACAAAGAGGGTGATCTGTGCGTAGAGGTACAGGTTAAAGTTAGAATACTTAATGAGTTCTTTGTATCGGTGTTTACTAAGGAAGAGGATGCTGACAAAATAGAAGAACTGGAAGCGGAGATGGTAGAGATAATGGATGTGGTGATAATTGATAGCAAGGATGTACTGGAACGGCTGGCTATGCTTAGAGTGGATAAGTCTCCTGGTCAGGATTGCTTGCATCCCTGGTTGCGAAAGGAAGTGGGAGTGGGGATAGTGGAAGGGCTTGCCATAATCTTCCCAACTTCCCTAGATACGGGGGAGGTGCCAGAGGATAGGAGATAGGTAAATGTGACATTCTTATTCAAGAAAGGGTGTAAGGACATTCCTGGTAATTACAGACTGGTCAATTTAACAGCAGTGGTGGGTAAGGTTTTAAAAACAGGCTCATGGAATAGGAGGGTCAGTGTCAGCTTGGATAAAATTTTCCTTATGGACAGAAAACAGCGAGTCATGGTAAAAAGGTATTTTTTCAGACAGAAGGATGGTAGGCAGTGGTGTGCCCCAAGGGTTGTTGCGAGGAGCACTGCTATTTTTCATATATATAAATGACTTGGATATTGAAATGCAGTAAAATTTCAAAATTTACCAATGATACCAAACTTGGAGGTGTGGCAGACAGGATGATACCAGTCGACTGCAACAGGACATAGATAGGCTACCAGAATGGGCAGACAAGTGACAGATGAAATTTAATACAGAGCAGTGTGAGGTGATCATTTTGGCAGTAGGGATAGGGAGAGGCAATATTGGCTTAATTGCATAGTTCTAAAGAGCGCACAGGGACAGCGGGACCTGGGAGTTCATGTGCATAGATCTTTGAAGGTGGCAGGAAATATTGAGCGAGTAGTTAGCATATGGGATCTTGGGCTTCATAAATTGAGGTATTCAGTACAAAAGCAGGGAAGTTAGGCTGAACCTGTATAAAGCTCTGGTTAGGCCACAACTGGAGTATTGTATCCAGTTCTGGTCACTACACTTTGAAAAGGCTGTGAGGGTGCTGAGGAGATTGACCACAATGGTTCCAGGGATGAGGGATTTTAGCCACAAGGTTAGGTTGGAGAAGCTGGGATTGTTCTGCTGGGAGCAACGGAGATTGAGAGGTGATTTGATAGAGATGTACAATATTATGAGGGGGGCCAGTTATCTCAGTTGGCTAGACAGTTAATGTGTGATGAAAAAATATGCCAACAGCGTGGGTTCAATCCCTGTGCCGGCTGTGGTAGTTCATGGAGGCCTGCTTCCTCACCTTACCCCACACTTGTGAAGTGGTGACCCTCAAGTTATACATCACCAACTTTTTCTCTCTCAAATGGGAGAGATGCCTATGGTCCTTTGGGACTATGGTTAAAACAACAACAACAAGATTATGCCAGGTTTAGATAAGGTCGACAATGATAAGCTGTTACCATTTGCTGATGGTGCAAGGACCAGGGGACACAGATTTAAGGCTTTGGGCAAGGTATGAAGGGAGTCGTAAATGAGGAGTCGAAGGGACTCACTGCCTACGAGCGTGGTGGAAGCAGAGACGATGAATGATTTCAAAAGGAAATTCGGTGGGCACTTGAGGGAAATAAACTTGCAGGGCTACAGTGTTACAGCAGGGGAATGTGACCAATTGGATTACTTTACAGAGACATGGACTTGATGGGCTGAATGGCCTCCTTCTATGTCGTAATGATTCTATGACTCTATGACAATAAGAACCCTATGATGGCAATCATCAAATGGTGATTTTTAAAAAATTTATTCATGGGATGTACCTGTTGCTAGCAAGGCCAACATTTCTTACCCATTCCTAATTGCCGTCAAGTCTTGAACTGCTGCAGTCCATGTGGTATAGGTGCACCCGCAGTGCTGTTAGGGAAGGAGTTCCAGAATTTTGACCCAGTGGCAGTGAAGGAATGGTGACATATTTCCAAGGCAGGATAATGTGTGACTTGGAGGGGAACTTA
Source organism: Heterodontus francisci (assembly GCF_036365525.1). NCBI lineage: Eukaryota > Metazoa > Chordata > Chondrichthyes > Heterodontiformes > Heterodontidae > Heterodontus > Heterodontus francisci. The sequence goes on along the minus strand of NC_090377.1, from coordinate 67,518,662 downwards.
TAGATGGTGGCAATCGCATGCACCTGCTGCCCTTATTCTTCTAGGTGGCAGAAGGTGTGGCTTTAGAAGGTGCAATTCTTATGGATATGTTGGCGAAATGTCTTAGAACATAGAACAGTACAGGCCCTTCTCTAAGATCAAACTAACTACCTACCCTTCATTCTACTATCATCCATGTACCTATCCAAGAGTCGCTTAAATGTCCCTAATGTATCTGCTTCTACTACCACCGCTGGCAGCGCATTCCACGCACCCACCACTCTCTGTGTAAAGAACCTACCTCTGACATCTCTCCGAAACTTTCCTCCAATCACCTTAAAATTATGCCCCCTGGTGATAGCCCTTTCCACCCTGGGAAAAAGTCTCTGACTATCCACTCTATCTATGCCTCTCATCATCTTGTACCCCTCTATCAAGTCACCTCTCAACCTTCTTCGCTCCAATGAGAAAAGCCCTAGCTCCCTCAATCTTTCTTCGTAAGACATGCCCTCCAGTCCAGGCAGCATCCTGGTAAATCTCCTCTGCACCCTCTCTAAAGCTTCCACATCCTTCCTATAATGAGGTGACCAGAACTGAACACAATATTCCAAGTGTGGTCGAACCAGGGCCTTATAGAGCTGCAGCATAACCTCGCGGCTCTTAAACTCAATCCCCCGTTAATGAAAGCCAACACACCATACGCCTTCTTAACAACCCTATCAACTTGGGTGGCAACTTTGAGCGATCTATGGACATGGACCCCAAGATCCCTCTGTTCCTCCACACTACCAAGAATCCTGTATTTAAGCCTGTATTCCGCATTCAAATTTGACTTTCCAAAATGAATCACTTCACACTTTTCCAGGTTGAACTCCATCTGCCACTTCTCAGCCCAGCTCTGCATCCTGTCAATGTCCCGTTGCAACCTACAACAGCCTTCCACACTATCCACAACTCCAGCAACCTTCGTGTCATCGGCAAACTTGCTAACCCAGCCTTCCACTTCCTCATCCAAGTCATTTATAAAAATCACAAAGAGCAGAGGTCCCAGAACAGATCTCTGCGGAACACCACTGGTCACCGAGCTCCATGCTGAATACTTTCCATCTACTACCACCCTCTGTCTTCTATGGGCCAGCCAATTTTGTATCCAGACAGCCAACCTTCCCTGTATCCCATGCCTCCTCACTTTCTGAATGAGGCTACCATGGGGAACCTTATCAAACGCCTTGCTAAAATCCATATACACCACATCCACTGCTCTTCCTTCATCAATGTGTTTTGTCACATCTTCAAAGAATTCAATAAGGCTTGTGAGGCATGACCTGCCCCTCACAAAGCCATGCTGACTGTCTCTAATCAAACCATGCTTTTCCAAATAATCATAAATCCTGTCTCTCAGAATCCTCTCCAATAATTTGCCCACTATCGACGTAAGACTGACTGGTCTATAATTCCCAGGGTTATCCCTATTCCCTTTCTTGAACAAGGGAACAACATTTGCCACCCTCCAATCATCCGGTACTACTCCAGTGGACAATGAGGACGCAATGATCATCGCCAAAGGCACAGCAATCTCTTCCCTCGCTTCCCGTAATATCCTTGGGTATATCCCGTCTGGCCCCAGGGACTTATCTGTCCTCATATCATTCAAAATTTCCAGCACATCCTCCCTTTTAACCTCAACCTGTTCGAGCATATCAGCCTGTTCCACGCTGTCCTCACAAACGACCAGGTCCCTCTCACTAGTGAATACTGAAGCAAAGTATTCATTTAGGACCTCCCCTACCTCCTCCGCCTCCAGGCACAAGTTCCCTCCACTATCCCTGATCGGCCCTACCCTCACTCTGGCCATCCTCTTGTTCCTCACATAAGTGTAGAACGCCTTGGGATTTTCCTTAATCCTACCCACCCAAGACTTTTTCATGTCCCCTTCTAGCTCTCCTAAGTCCATTCTTCAGTTCCTTCCTGGCTACCTTGTAACCCTCTAGAGCCCTGTCTGATCCTTGCTTCCTCAACCTTAAGTAAGCTTCCTTCTTCCTCTTGACTAGCTGTTCCACATCTCTTGTCATCCAAGGTTCCTTCACCCTACCATCCCTTCCTTGCCTCATCGGGACAAACCTATCCAGCAGTCGCAGCAAGTGCTCCCTAAACAACCTCCACATTTCTGTCGTGCATTTCCCTGAGAACATCTGTTCCCAATTTATGCTCCCCAGTTCCTGCCTAATAGCATTGTAATTCCCCCTCCCCCAATTAAATATTTTCCCATCCCGTCTGCTCCTGTCCCTCTCCATGACTATAGTAAAGGTCAGGGAGTTGTGATCACTCTCACCGAAATGCTCTCCCACCGAGAGATCTGCCACCTGGCCTGGTTCGTTGCCAAGCACCAAGTCCAACATAGCCTCCCCTCCAGTCGGCCTATCTACATATTGAGTCAGGAAACCTTCCTGGACACACCTGACAAAAACTGCTCCATCCAAACTATTTGCACTGAGGAGGTTCCAATCAATATTAGGGAAGTTGAAGTCACCCATGACAACAACCCTGTTACTTCTGCACCTTTCCAAAATCTGCCTCCCAATCTGTTCCTCCATGTCTCTGTTGCTATTGGGGGGTCTATAGAAAACTCCCAACAAACTGACTGCTCCTTTCCTGTTTCTGACTTCCACCCATAATGACTCAGTAGACAAACCCTCCTCGACGACCTCCCTTTCTGCAGCTGTGATACTATCCCTGATTAGCAATGCCACTCCCCCACCTCTTTTACCTCCCTCCCTATTCCTTTTGAAACATCTAAACCCCGGAACATCCAACATCCATTCCTGCCCCTGTGATATCCACGTCTCCGTAATGGCCACAACATCATAGCTCCAAGTACTGATCCATGCTCTAAGTTCATCACCCTTATTCCTGACACTTCTTGCGTTAAAATAGACACACTTCAACCCATCATACTGGCTGCAACTTTGTCGTGTCAATTGTCTAACCTTCCTCACAGACTCTCTGCACTCGGTATCTGCCTGTTCAACAGCTACCCCATCCACTGATCCGTAGCTCCGGTTCCCATCCCCCTGCCAAACTAGTTTAAACCCTCCCGAAGAGCTCTAGCAAACCTCCCGCCCAGGATATTGGTGCCCCTCCAGTTCAGATGCAACCTGTCCTTCTTGTACAGGTCCCACCTTCCCCAGAAGGTATCCCAATGATCTACATATCTGAATCCCTCCCTCCTACACCAGTTCTGCAGCCACGTGTTCAGCTGCACTCGCTCCGTGTTTCTAGCCTCACTAGCACGTGGCACCGGTAACAATCCTGAGATTACTACTCTGCTCGTCCTGCCTTTCAGCTTCCAACCTAACTCCCTATATTCGCGTTTCAGGTCCTCATCCCTTTTCCTAGCTATGTCATTGGTACTGATATGTACCACGACCTCTGGCTGCTCCCCCTCCCCCTTAAGAATCCTGTAGACTCGATCCGAGACATCCCTGACCCTGGCACCCGGGAGGCAACATACCATCCGGGAGTCTCGTTCGCGACCACAGAATCTCCTGTTACCATCTTGAACCTTTACTTACAAATAAACAATGTAGTCTTTTGAGAAACAGACTGGGATGGTAACCACAGATTTCTTGGGAACATCTCAATTTCTTGGCAACCATGAGATAATGGGGGTGAAATTCAACTTGGGTGTGGACGCAAGCCAAGTGATATTGTGCCAGCTGCCAATTATATGCCCCATCAGATATTCAGTTCCATTGACAATGGTGCATGTGGCAGAGCAAACTCAAGAGGATTGTTCTCCTCCAAAGTGTCTTCTTCAGGAAGCTCTTGCTGCTGAGAGGGATCTAAAGGAAAGACAACAGTTAGGATGACACAAAAAGGATGTACATTTGCAAGTTGAAGTCTTGACAATACTGATTGAAATTGTGAAGCATGCTGAACAACTTGCTGAAGTGAATAAAGTGTTCCAAGTAATATGCAAACACCTTGCTGAGGTCAGCCACCAGCCTCTATCCTTCCCCAATACACAAGACTCTACCTAGGCCACTGAGTTCCAGGGCTCCCTGCTCTGTTTGGGTGAGGGCTATGTTGTTAGATACTCCTTTCCAGGTTTGATCCTCTCTTCGGTGTTATATGCTTTTTTTATCTTGCAGAGAAGAGGGCGCGAGTTAGTGAGTGGCTGCTGAAAAGGTAAGTGGAGGTGTGTAGGGTTTGACATATCGTGCATCTGCTGAGAACTGGAAAAGAAGCAAGTTTAGTTTAGTTTAGTTTAGAGATACAGCACTGAAACAGGCCCTTCGGCCCACCGAGTCTGTGCCGACCATCAACCACCCATTTATACTAATCCTACACTAATCCCATATTCCCCCACCTGTCCCTATTTTTCCCTACCACCTACCAATACTAGGGGCAATTTGTAATGGCCAATTTACCTACCAACCTGCAAGTCTTTTGGCTTGTGGGAGGAAACCGGAGCACCCGGAGAAAACCCACGCAGACACAGGGAGAACCTGCAAACTCCACACAGGCAGTACCCAGAATTGAACCTGGGTTGCTGGAGCTGTGAGGCTGCGGTGCTAACCACTGCGCCACTGTGCCGCCCACAAGCAAGGTGGAATGAGGATGGGGAGGTGATGAATGTCAGGTCAAGCATGCGGAATGTGAAATGAAGAAGTCGGGGAGGAGTGGCTGGTGTTGAAAATGCTAGGATATGAGATAGAATGCTGTAAGTGTGTGGTATGAATACAGCAACGGAAGAGTTAAGTTTTTTGGTAATGAGAAACAGAAGATTTGCCATGTGACCTTGTGTTATTAGTGTGCTGAGGATGTGATGGAGGCGAGGAAATTGTTGAGAGTGGTGGGAGAGGGGTAAAAGAATATGACAATGTGCTTTTGAGAAAGACGGAAAGATGAAGAGCTGTACTCTGACTGCTCTTGTGAGGTCATTGAACCTCTTCCTACACTGAAGCCAGTTCCCGGGGGTGAAGCTACTGGCACGACCCCTTTCAGCCTCCTTGGTTACAGCCTATTGTATAGACACCCAAAGGATGCTCCTGCAGATGCTGAGAAACAGGACTGTCCAGTTTTCCATGACCTGCTCCACCAAGATGTCCAGGAAGACGTGAGAAAACCTGGAGGCTGCCTCCCAACTCATTACTGCCGAAATAATTCACTTCATGGTGTTGCAAAGAATGCAATCTTACTTTAAGAGCTGCATTCCTGCTTTAAACAAGCTGGAAACTGCATCAGGAAAATGGTCAGGATGCCCATTTCCCAATGTGATTGGGTGGACAGCCTACCAACCATGTTAAAATGTTCATACTCGAAACATCATGCGGCTCACTGTCTTTCATGCAGCCCTTAGTTAAAATTGGGGTAATCATAAGATCATGGTTGATTTGATCATGGCCTCAACTCTACTTTCCTGCCGACACTCCTATAACCTTTGACTTCCTTGTTATGAGGGTTTCTGTCTCGACCCACCCTTTCAGGCAGTGAGTTCCAGATTCCCACCACCCTCTGTGTGAAAAAAGTTTCCCTCTAAACCTCCTTTTCACCTCTAACCAAATGGATTCTGTCTGTGCCCCCTCAAGGATATCACTTTCCAACACTACAATGTCTTCCCTAATCAGTACTGCCATCCCACCTCCCTTTACTCCTTTCCTATATTTTCTCAACCCTTTCTGATTGAGGGATAAATATTGGCCAGAACTGTGGGGATAACTCCCCTGCTCATCTTCAAAATTGTGTCATGGGAACTTTTATGTCCACCTGAGAGGGCAGACAGGGCCACTTTTTAACATCTCAGCTGAATAGCAGCACCTCCAATAGAGCAGCACTCCCTCAGCACTACATTTGATTTTTCTGCTCAAGTCCGAGAGTGGGACTTGAACTCACAACCTTCTAAATCTGGAAAGGTCCCAGTGAATTGCAAAACCGCAAATGTAACACTTCTATTCAAGAAGTGGGGGTGGGGCGTTGGGGGCTGTGACAGAAAGCAGGAAACTATAGGCTAGTTAGCCTAACATCTATCTTTGGAAAAATGCTAGAATCCATTATTAGGGAAGTAGTACATACAAACATATGATTTAGGAGCAGGAGTAGGCCACTCAGCCCTTCGAGCCTGCTCCAACATTCAATAAGGTCATGGTTGAACTGATCACTCCACATTTCCACCTACTTCCGATAACTTTTCACCCCCTTGCTTATCAAGAATCTAGCTACCTCTGCCTTAAAAATATTCAAAGACTCTGCTTTCATCCCCTTTTGAGGAAGAGAATTCCAAAGACTCACAACCCTCTGTGAGAAAATATTTCTCCTCATCTCTGTCTTAAATGGGCGACCCCTTATTTTTAAACAGTGACCCCTAGTTCTAGATTCTCCCATAAGGGGAAACATCCTTTCCACATCCACCCTATCAAGACCCCTCAGGATCTTATATGTTTCAATCATGTTGCCTCTTACTCTTCCAAATTCCAGCAGATACAAACCTAGCCTGTCCTATCTTTCCTCGTAAGACATTACCGGCTCATTCCAGGTATTAGTCTAGTAAACGTTCTCTGTACTGCCTCCAATGTATTTACATTCTTCTTTAAATAAGGAGGCCAGTACTGTACACAGTACTCCAGATGTGGTCTCACCAATGCCCTGCTATAACGTCTTTAATAATACCTTCGAACATTTTCCCTAAGTCAGATGTTAAGCTAACTGGCCTGTAGTTTCCTTCTTTCTGTCTCCCTCACTTTTTGAATAAAGGAGTTACATTCGCTATTTTTCAATCTAACAGAACCTTCCCCGAATCTAGGGAATTTTGGAAAATTAAAACTAACGCATCAACTATTTCACTAGCCACTTCTTTTAACACCCTAGGATGAAGTCCATCAGGACCGGGGGACTTGTCAGCCCGCAGCTTTTTGTTTAGTACCACTTCCCTAGTGATTGTAATTTTCTTGAGTTCCTCCCTCCCTTCCATTTCTTGACTTATAGCTAATACTGGGATGTTACTTGTGTCCTCAATCGTGAAGACTGATGCAAAATATTTATTCAATTCATCTGCCATCTCCTTATTATCCATTATTAATTCCCCAGACTCACTTTCTATAGGACCAACGCCCACTTTGTTAACTCTTCTTTTTTAAATATCTATAGAAACTCTTACTGTTTGTCTTTATATTTCTAGCTCGCTTTCTCTCGTACTCTAATTTTACCTTCCTTATCAATCTTTTAGTCATTCTTTGCTGTTTTTTATATTCTGTCCAATCTTCTGACCTGCCTCCCACCTTTGCACAATTATAGGCTTTTTCTTTAAGTTTGATACTATCTTTAACTGTTTTAGTTAACCATGGATGGTAGGTCCCACCTTTGGAATTTTTCTTTCTCGTTGCAATGTATCCATTCTGTGTATTCTGAAATATCCCCTAAAATGTCTGCCACTGCATCTCTATTGACCTATCCCTTTACCTAATTTGCCAGTTCACTTCAGCTAACACTGCTTTCATGCCCTCATAATTGCCCTTATTTAAGTTTAAAATACTAGTCTTGGACCCACTCTTCTCTCCCTCAAACTGAATGTAAAATTCAATCATATTATGATCGCTACTACCTCAGGGTGCCTTAACTATGAGGTCATTAATTAATTGCACAATACCAGGTCTAGTAAAGACTGCTCTCTGGTTGGCTCCAGAATATATTGTTCCAAGAAATTATCCCAAAAACATTCCATGTACTCCTCATCTAGGCTACCTCTGCCCAGCTAATTTTTCCAGTCTATATGTCAGTTAAAATCCCCCATAATTATTGCTGTACCTTTCTGACAAGTTGCCATTATTTCTTCCTTTATACCCTGTCCTACAGTGTGGTTAATGTTAGGTGGCCTGTACATCACTCCCACAAGTGACTTCTTGCCTTTATGATTTCTCATCTCTACCCAAACTGCTTCTATATCCTGTCTCCTGAACTTAGGTCATCCCTTGCTATTGTGCTAATACCATAATTAATTAACTGAGCTATCCCTCCACCTTTTCCTAGCTTCCTGTCCTTCCTAAATGCCATGTACCCTTCAATATTCAGATCCCAATCTATGTCATACTGTAGCCATGTCTCTGTAATAGCTATCAGATCGTACTTATTTATTTCTATTTGTGCTCTCAGTTAATCTGTTTTGCTTCGAATGCTACGTGCATTCAGATACAGAGCCATTAGTTTTGTCCTTTTATTATTTTGGTAACCTCTAGCCTTATCTGTTGATTTACTCTTAGATTTGTACGCTCTGTCCCTTCCTGTCACGGTCTGTTTATCATTTCCTATATTAATACCTTTCTCATCTTGCTCCAAGTCCTGGTAACAAAACTTTTCATCTTAGCAACAATACAGATCGCAAACTTATAATTTAGCTAGAGCATTAACACTGCCAATGGCTTACAAATCCACCACTATACTCAATTATTACCCCTGTGACTCACTCTTGGCAAGCGCTACAATATCAGGTACTGTGCTGGCATCATGCAAAAAGGTGTCTGACTAACACTTGTATAAACTTTCCCACGATATGCAAACAAAAGGTTACCACAGCAAACCAAAAGTTACCGCATTAGTGCATTTTCCACAGTATAGGAGTTCAATGATTGCTGCCATGTATCCAACTTGAAGTCTTTGGAATATAAGAATGGCAAGGCTTTGATTGTATTTTGCATCTTGCTTGTCGAATTGCTGAGGTATAGGTATGCACAAGTTGCAATGGAACACCTGTAAGATTGTATGAAGGCTGGGCATTGACAAGCAGTAAATGCTTTGTGAAACGTACCATCTATCTTGTACATAGTACTGTTTGTAAGTGTTACCTCGCAAGATCCATTAACGTATGCTGTCTTTTCCTGCAGCTGTCTCTAGGTACTGTAGACAGCAGTCTAGCCACCACCTCCTGCCTGGTATCGTGGACTGTTCACTTTGAGTGGGTGCCCTGAAGTGCCAATCAGTCCAAGTTTATTGCAACTACCTCATGCACAAGGAAATTAAATTTGGTAGCCATTAAACATTTTGAACTGCCACTTCCTGTGCCTCCACATTTTTCACTTTTCTTAGCCTATCACTTTTCCTTCCCTCACATTGACTTTGTAGTCAGGCTGAAAACTATTCTAAAACTTTTTTTACCATCCTTTCTAAAGGATGCAGACATATAGCCCCCCTCAATACAAACACTTACCTTTAAGCATCCACATCCCTTTTATTTAGCGCTGTAGTCCTTTAAGGTCTGCATGTCCCAATCCTGTTGGCCTCACTTTTCAATACTTCCTCTGCAATACTCAAGATGGACAAGAAGCATACGCTAAATATTTTAAATGACCCGACACCACAGAATCTGGCAGGGTCAGGCAGCCTCACCAACAGCATGAGAGTGCCACAGAACACTGAAAACGCAAGCCTTTTTCCTCCCTTCCTTCCTCCTCCTGATGCGGAATTGGCCCTGTTATTTACTGAGTTCTTATCTTGCTATTGTAATGTATCAATATTCTTTTTATTTTATGTGCATCCTCAGCTTGTTGAGACCAGATCAAAGGATATCCAGGTATAACATCTGATTAGAATTAACTGAAAGCCTATAACTAGACTTCAAAATGCTGGAAAAATGCTAATGATGTATCTTGGACATGAAATTTCTTTTTTTTACTGTTTTATTGATGAAGTGTTTCCATCTGAGGCAACTGAGCCAGTAGCTCTTGTAACTGATCTAACAGTTTGTGAATGCACTACTTACTTTCAAATCCAGCTATTTAAATAGGAAGGATATTGTAGTTCTAAATTTATTCACATAGATAATTTTTAATTCAATGTTTCCATAGGACTGGCAAGGATGCCTTCTTCGCAGAAATTTGTCGCTGTAGCACAACTTCCCGACATCCTGAAACAGTATACTAAAGATTGCATTAGAGCTCAACCTCCAGATATTATTCAGTGGTCTACAGAGTAGGTTACATTTGTAAGCTAAGTTTAGAGTGTATTTTTATTTTAATCTATTCATCATTTATCTCCTAGAGGCTTTGACCTTCACACAACCTTTCTATGTTGTAAATATGGTTGAAAAGGCATAGACTTGTCCATGTTTTCTGACATGAATGTCACTTCACCAGTTTAGAAGAAGCAGCAAGAATGATGAGATGTATAATAAGTGCATTGTACTGAAAGTACAAGATATGATCTTTCCTACCTAGGTCCTCAGCTGATATCTAATTAAACAAGGGTATCGCTTGCAGATTAATCATGCCAAACCTTCTAATTACAAGGATTTAAAGTGTCTTCATCACCACTAAACTACTGGATTACTGTTGAACTTTGTTTATTTTTCCATTCAAATTCTTTTTCGTGAATTTTGTAGTGGTTCAACTGTGGGATATCAGTGCTGGGGAATAGAACACATTTACAGTTTTATTAGCAGCCAGTGTCAGCAGCAGGTATTGCTAGGTTAGGTATGACATAGGCAAATATAAATTAGAAGATCCACTGTTCTACTCTGACCACTTGACAAGAAAACATTCAACTGTATCAAGATGATTTTTTTCTACTTCTAACAGCAGCCATCCTTATGTTTCCTCTAAGGGTGTCAATGAAATATCTCTTCAGGTCATTTTCATCATGCATATTTTTTTGCAAATTTGAGCATTATTATGAACACTGGTATAACTTTGTTGACTGGATTATCACATGACAAAAATAAGAACAGTGGCCTTTAGTGAAATAAAATATGTAGAGTAAAATAACCTCTAAAAGTGTAGGGCTTTGGTGAGACCACACTCTATTTTGTCCAGTTTAGGTCTCCTTACCTAATGAAGGATATACTTGCCTTTGAGGGCATGCAACAAAGGTTCACTAGATTGATTCCTGGGATGAGAGGATTGTCCTATGAGGAGAGATTAAGTAGGATGGACCTATATCCTGTGGAGTTTAGAAGAATGAGAGGTGATCTCATTGAAATGTATAAAATTCTTAGACAGCCTGATAGCATCTTAGCATCTCCCCTGTTTCCATTGTTGTAGCATCTAGAACATAGGAACATAGGAGCAAGAGTAGGCCATTCAGCCCATTGAGCCTGCCCCGCCATTCAATATGATCATGGCTGATCTTCCACTTCAATGCCTTTTTCCCACACTATCCTCATATCCCATCATGCCATTTGTATTTAGAAATCTGTCAATCTCTGCTTTAAACATACTCAATGACTGAGCTTCCACAGCCCTCTGGGGTAGAGAATTCCAAAGATTCACAACCTTCTTAGTAAAGAAATTTCTCCTCATCTCTGTTCTAAGTGGCTTCCCCCTTATTTTGAAATTGTGTTCCCTGGTTCTAGACTCCCCAGCTAGGGGAAACATCTTAGCTGCATCTACCCTGTCTATCCCTTTAAGTATTTTGTAGGTTTCAATTAGATCACCTCTCATTCTTCAAAACTCTAGAGAATACAGGCCCGGTTTCCCCAATCTCTCATCACAGAACAGTCCCGCCATCCCGGGAGCAAGTCTGGTGAACCTTCATTGCACTCCCTCTATGGCAATAATATCCTTCCTAAGGTAAGGGGACCAAAACTGCACACAGTACTCCAGGTGTGGTCTAACCAAGGTTCTATATAATTGAAGCAAGACTTCACTACTCCTGTACTCAAATCCTCTTGCGATAAAGGCTAACATACCATTAGCTTTCTTAATTGCTTGCTGCACCTGCATGTGAGATTTTAGTGACTTATTGACAAGGACACCCAGGTCACTTTGGACATCTACACTTTCTAATCTCTTACCATTTAAGAAATACTCTGCACATCTGTTCCTCCTACCAAGGTGGATAAGCTCACATTTTTCCATATTATATTCCATCTGCCACATTCTTGCCCACTCACTAAGTCTGTCCAAATCCCCTTGAAGCCACTTTGCATCTTCCTCACAACACACATTTCCACCTAGTTTTGTGTCATCCGCGAACTTGGAAATACTACATTTGGCTCCCTCATCCAAATCTTTGATATACATTGTGAACGGCTGGGGCCCAAGCACTGATCCCTGCGGTACCCCACTAGTCACAGCCTACCAATGCGAGAATGACCTGTTTGTTCCTACTCTCTGCCTTCCGTCTGTTAACGAATCCTTAGTCCATGCCAGTATATTACCTTCTATCCTATGTGCTTTAAGTTTTCTAACCAACCTCCTGTGGGGTACTTCATCAAAAGCCTTCTGAAAATCCAAGTATACCACCTCCACCAACTCCCCTTTATCAATTCTGTTAGTAACATCTTCAAAAAAACCTCAACAGGTTCATCAAACATGATTTCCCATTCATAAATCCATGTTAACTATGTCCAATCAGATCATTATTATCCAACTGTCCATTTATCACATCCTTTAGTATAGATTCTAATGTTTTCCCAACAACTGATGTAAGGCTACCACCACTCCAGAATCTATAGAATTTTGGAAGATGATCACCAATGCATCGACTATCTCCATAACTACCTCTTTCAACACTCTGGGCTGTAGAATATCAGGTCCTGGGGACTTATCAACCTTCATCCCCATTAAGGGTCATAGGCTGCAAAATTTGATGACTTCCAAAAATCAGGAGCAGGGATCATGACGTGCGATTAACTCATGTATGTTATTTACAATACAGGCAGCAAGCAACCTTCATGCTGCCTGCCAATTTAAATGGTTGCTGTTTGCATCCAGTGCTAAGTGTGCTGTTGAGTGGCTGAATGTCTGAGCAGGGAGTGCAAAATCGTGACAAGCTAGCACAAGTTCTTGCTAGCCTGACTACTTAAAAGCTTGTTAAAGGGAGGTGCATTTTTGCTGGAGTAAGAGCTGTCACCTCTACTATCCTTGTCTCCTGCCTGGCTGGAGGCCACTCATGATCGGTGCCTCACCTTTAAGCTAGCCTCTTAAGTATGCACAGTGCCAGTATCTCAGCTGGCAACTGCGAATGTGAGAGCAAGTGAAAGTGTTTCTCCTTCATCACCGTCTTCCTGCTCTTGCATCTCTTGCTGTTTCCCCAGTGCCTGGCGAAGTTGCTGTTCTTAGGATTCTGAAAGGAGAAAGGCACCATTTGCGACTCCTCAGATAATGAAGCAGCCGATGTCCAGATGCAGTAAGACCTGAACAACATCCAGGCTTGGGATGATAAGTAGAAAGTAACATTCGCGCCACACAAGTGCCGGGCAATGACCATCTCAAACAAAAGAATCTAACCAACTCCTCTTGATGTTCAATGGCATTACCATCGTTGAATCACCCACTATCAACATCCTGGGGTTACCATTAACCAGAAACTGAACTGGAGTAGCCACATAAATACTGTGGCTACAAGAGCAGGTCACAGGCTGGAAATTCTGCGGTGAGTAACTCACCTCCTGACTCCCCAAAGCCTGTCCACCATCCAAAGGCACAAGTCAGGAGTGTGATGGCATACTCTCCACTTGCCTGGATGGGTGCAGCTCCAACAACACTCAAGAAGCTCGACACGATCCAGGACAAAACAGCCCGCTTGATTGCCACCCCAACCACTACCTTCAACAATCACTCCCTTCACCACTGACGTACAGCGGCAGCAGTGTGTACCATCTAAAAGATGCACTGCAGCAACTCACCAAGACTCCATCAACAGCACCTTCCAAACCCGTGACCTCTGCCACCTAGGACAAGAGCAGCTGATGCATGGGAACACCACCATCTGCAAGTTCCCCTCCAAGCTGACTTGGAACTATATCGTCATTCCTTTACTGTCACTGGGCCAAAATCCTGGAACTCCCTTCCAAACAGCACTGTGGGTGTACCTACACCCCAACGACTGCAGCGGTTCAAAAAGGCAGCTCACCACCACCTTCTCAAGGGACATTAGGGTTGGGCAAAAAATTCTGTCTAGCCAGTGATATCCAAATAAAACGAACGAATAAAAAAAAAATGGTTGGCTCTATTATATTTCATGTGGGAGCAATGCTTTCATTACCTGCATGCTGGCTACATTTGCATGGGATGTGCACCAGAGTCATGAGCCATGTCATCAGTGGATGGCCCTTTAGCCACCCTCTGGTTTGTCATGGTAACTCAAATGCAGATGGCACAGCGGATGCAACAGGATGAAGGCATCATGGTTGCTTCCAGGATACTGCCGGGTACTGCCTGTGTGGAGTTTGCAAGTTCTCCCTGTGTCTGCGTGGGTTTTCTCCGGGTGCTCCGGTTTCCTCCCACAAGCCAAAAGACTTGCAGGTTGATAGGTAAATTGGCCATTATAAATTGTCACTAGTATAGGTAGGTGGTAGGGAAATATAGGGACAGGTGGGGATGTTTGGTGGGAATATGGGATTAGTGTAGGATTAGTCTAAATGGGTGGTTGATGTTCGGCACAGACTCGGTGGGCCGAAGGGCCTGTTTCAGTGCTGTATCTCTAATCTAATCTAATCTAATCGATACAGGGCATTGACCTGCATGATTTGCTGCATTTGCTTGCACAGCAGCTGGACGTTGAAGGAATGAAATCCCTTTCAGTTGAGGAAATCTCTGAATTGACATGCAGTGCCTGCAAAGTGATGTGTTTGCAGTCAATGGCACCCCGCACCATAGGGAAGCCTGCAGTTCTCATGAAGTCACATGCACTCTCTGGTAAGAGAGAATGAAATGTATTCTGCTGTCTTGGGATACAGAGCCTTGCCTTAGTGACCTCTCTTATGCAACAGTTGACGGCAAACCGGGAGATAGTGCAAATATTGTCTGGTCCAGCCTGGAAGGAGCCAGACGCACAGAAGATCATGGCTATGGTCACCTTCATAGCTACTGGCAATGCTGACCTCGCCCTGCCTTTAGGTTGCAGTTGTGACTGCAGCAGGTGGCAGATTTATGTGAGGACATCTTTAGTAAGGTGGAGACATCTGGTACACTGTTCCTCACTAAGGTTGAGGCAGAGAATTGCTTCCGGAAACTCTGGGAGGATATGGCCTCCTATGGAGAGGCCTTCTTCCCTTCCATCTACTAGCAGTGTTTCTATGCAGAATCCTTGAAGTCAGGATGATGTCCTACAGCACGTGCCACAACACTCCTGTAGACTTCAGCAACTTTAAACTACTCTGGAAGCCACCAAACACTTCCATAATTGTAGCAAGAGCCAGTAGAAATCAATCAGCAACTACCATCAAAGTAGTTGATGATTCCTTTATATAGTGCCAGTGGGGGATCCTTCCTGCTGCTGAATACATGTTCAGCTGCGCGTACTTAAGAGACAGCATTAGCTGAAGTGTGGGGATCCAAAATGCCAGCGCCGGTGTCAATTCAGTGTTACATGCTAATTGACATCAAGATTTGCCTACTCTGCATACTTATTGCGGAATCTCTTTCGGTGTGCGTTACTGCCCTCTTCAAAATGGCATCCGACATGGTTAGCACCAGAAATGTGCATGAGGCACCAATGCCATTTTGAAGGCAAAATGGCACTCATAGTGCCAAAAAAAAGTGTAACAGAGCCGAATTTCATGGCCATAGTTTTAGGATAAGTGTTCAGCCATTTTGGACTGATATGAGGAGACATTTCTTCACTCAGAGGGTTCTGAATCTTTGAATTCTCTACCCCAGAAGGGTGTGGATGCTCAGCTGTTGAGTATTTTCAAGACAGAGAACAATAGAGTATTGAACACTAGGGGAATAAAAGGATATGGAAATAGGGTGGGTAAGTGGAGTTGAGGTAGAAGATCTGCCATGATCTTATTGAATAGCAGAACAGGTTCCAGAGGCCATATGTTTCTTATGTTCTTAACTGATATGATGAATTAATTTTAGTTTGAACAGAAAATAGCTTCAATTTTCTTCATATCAACATCCTCGGGGTTACCATTGACCAGTAAATGAACTAGAGTAGCTACATATATACCTTGGCTACAAGAGCAGGTCAGAGGCTGGAAATTCTGTGGCGAGTAACTCACCTCCTGACTCCCCAATGCCTGTCCACCATCTACAAGGCACAAGTCAGGAGTATGATGGCATACTGTCCACTTGCCTGGATGGGTGCAGCTCCAACAACGCTCAAGAAGCTCGAAACCATCCAGGACAAAGCACTTGCTCGATTGCCACCCCATCCACCACCTACAACAATCACTCCCTTCACCATCGATGCACAGTGGCAGCAGTATGTACTATCTACAAGATGTACTGCAGCAACTCACCAAGACTCTTTCAACAGCACCTTCCAAACCCGCGACCTCTACCATCTAGAAGGACAAGGGCAGCAGATGCATGGGAACACCGCCACCTGCAAGTTCCCCTCCAAGTCACACACCATCCTGACTTGGAACTATATTGCCGTTTCTTCACTGTCGCTGGATCAAAATTCTGGAACTCCCTTCCTAACAGCATTGTGGGTGTACCTACACCCCAAGGACTGTAGCGGTTCAAGAAGGCAGCTCACCACCACCTTCTCAAGGGCAGTTAGGGATGGGCAATAAATGCTGGCCTAGCCAGTGATACCCACATCCCACGAATGAATAAAATAAATCTAATAAATAAAAAGCATACCTCATGAAGTCAGTCATGATTTATTTTGTGGAGAGTAACGTTCTATATATCTTCTTTTGCAGTTATTTTCGAAATCTGTCAAATGGAGGATACCGCCCAGGAAGGTCAAAGGAAGAAAGATCATCATCCCTACCCCCCTGCAAGCCAACACTTACACCTGGTTTATTAAGGGCCTTACATGCACAAGTAAGAAAGCAAAACCTGCGAACTTTTCTTTTTAAATGATGTGCTTGTTAATTATAAATATAGTACACTAAAGTCTATTTTGTTTACAAAAAGATTAATATATTTTGATTATTTTTTGTTAATATATTAAAAACACCAAGAAAATGTTTTACTTTTATGTTACATAATTACTATTTGAAGCAATTTCCTATTTAGAATATGCAATGCCTAATAATAACTATCTGTGGAAACAGATATATTAAGGTTTCACTCAGCTAAATAACTGATAAGTGAACATTTCAGTTATATTAGCCATTGAAAACCCCATATTATTTTCTATGTAAATTGCAGGTTATTTAACTTAAGCACTATTAGAGTAGTATTTAAGCACAGCATTAGAAAACAAAGGTACAAACTTAAGAAAAAAGTTTTGAAATTAGAAGGAATTTATTTTCACAGGCTTGTGGATATATGAAATACATATTCAGCTAAAGAACTTTGCTGTGTTAATTAAGACTTCAAAAAGAGATGCAGGATTACCTGTTTCACCTCATGATTCATAAGTAGTGATAGAGAAGCAGCCGGGAAGAAACCACTTCCATAATGGTCATTTTGAGGGCTCAAGGTAACCCCAATCTCATTCCAGTCACCAAATTGCAGATCAGTCACCTGATGATTGCCTTGGGTTCATTACATACCTTGTAATTCAGAAGCCTGGTGTACAGAGCAGAGTTTACATAGTGAAATTTCAAAAGCAGGAGCAGTTGCTGGTTAACTTGCTCCCTTCTCAATTTCATGAATAAGCACTGGGGACTGGGCTATAAGTCAGTAACTGTTTGTTGCTGTGCTGCATTGGCTGCAGATGGATAATGATTCAGAAATTGATGGAAAGTCACACCACTAGAATGACACATTTAGATCGCACACCATTATTAATTTGTACAAAATCCAGCAATTTAGAGTAAAAGGCATACACCATGAGTACCACTCCTCCACAGATTTTTTGACCATTTGCATTGCTCCGTCATTGGCTTCGCCAAAGTCAATAAATATCTGTTTTCATGGTGAGGCTGCCCATTCAACTTTATTGTGATTGTGAAATTGTTGAATTTGCAATGTTATAATGAACTAATCCCACCGCAGCCATTTAGCGCTGGAAATCAATGTTATAGAAGATCCTGGCAATGACATCATTTATGGTTAGCATATGACACTCAACCTTGGAGGCTCATAAGAGGAATAGTGCAGCTGTGGAGTCTCACTCCAGCAGTGACTGAAAAGTTTCTAGAGCTTTATAATGCTTTTTATTTGTCTTTGAAGTCCTTTTGTATCCATATTTGTTAGTTTCGGAAGGTGATAATTTTCAGGATGCAAAGCTGTTTCGATATTCAGAAGAGACTGAAAGCAGTACAATGAGCAGAGAGAGAAGGCCTGTGGGGTGAGGTATCATGGCCGGCAGCTGAGCAAATGTAACACCAGAGAGTCTACAGCAAGAGAATATCCTTCTGGACAATGTTGAAAGAGCTCCGCCTGCACTGACTGCGTTTCAGCAAGGAAGCAATCGGTTACCTCTGAGATGCTCAAAGAGGATCTGAAACAGTGTTCTACCTCCCACAGGGCTTTGTCAGTGGCCATAAACCTGATGCCGGACCTCAATTCCTATTTGGGATTCCTTTCAGGCAGGCATCAGCAACCTCTTTAACATTACTCAAGGTCCCACAAGGACCTGCATTCATAGTATCGTAGAAATTTGCAGCCTGTCATGTCTGTGCTGGCCAGAAAAGAGCTATCCAGCCCAAAGTACTTTTTAAATGTGGTGAGGGTTTCTTCCTCTACCACCCTTTCAGGCAGTGAATTCCAGACCACCATCACTGTCTGGTGAAAACATTTCTCCTCAACTTCCCTCTAATCCTTCTACCAACTACATTAAATCTATTTTCCCTGGTTATAGACCTTCCCAGCTAAAGGAAATAGTTCCTTCCTTTCTACTGTAGGTCCCTCAATTTTATAAACCTCAATTAGGTCTCCCCTCAGCCTCCTCTGTTCCAAAGAAAATAACCCCAGCCTATCCAAACTTACCTCATAGCTACAATTCTCCATTCCTGGCAACATTTCTGTAAATCTCCTCTGAACTCTCTCTATTGTGATCACATCCTTCCTGCAATGACCAGAATTTTATGCAATACTCTAGTCGTGGCCTTACTAGTGTTTTATACAGTTCTAGCATAACCTCCCTGCTCTTATATTATATGCCTTGGTTAATAAAAGAAAGTATCCTGTATGCCTTCTTAAGTACCTTTTCTACATGTCCTGCAACCTTCAGGGATCTATGGACATGCATTCCCAGGTCCTTCTGTTCCTCTACATTTCTCAATAACCTACCATTTATTGTATGTTCCCTTGCCTTGCTTACCCTTCCAAAATACATTACCACACACTTCTTCAGATTGAATTTCATCTGACTGGTCCAATTACATTTTCTTGTAGTCTACAACTTCTTTTCTCACTATCAACTGCACAGCGAATTTTTGTTATCATTTGCAAACTTATTAATTATGCTCCTGACATTTAAGTCTAGATCATTACACTTTGCCTCCTGCCGCTGAGTCAATTTTGTATTCGACTTGCCATTTTCCCTTGAATCCTATGAGCTACTTTCCTGACAACGACCCACATTCTACAGTCAGCATAAGGAAGATGGCGCTAATTGATCGTGAGCTGCGCAAGTTTGATGTCGACATTGCTGCTCTACAACAGACCAGGCTCTTAGCCGACACAGGCTCTATGCGTGGGGCTAACTAGACCTTCTATTGGCATGGCAAGAGCACAGAAGACTACCATGAACATAGGCTTTGCAGGCAGCAACAGATTGATGCAGTCAATTGAGCCACCAGTAGCAACTTCTGAACACCTCATCTCTCTGCGTCTAGCATCTGATGGAGGACTTATCAACATCATCTGTGCATATGGACCAACCTTGAATGCCAACGGTTTAGACA
Source organism: Heterodontus francisci (assembly GCF_036365525.1). Taxonomy (NCBI): domain Eukaryota; kingdom Metazoa; phylum Chordata; class Chondrichthyes; order Heterodontiformes; family Heterodontidae; genus Heterodontus; species Heterodontus francisci. The sequence continues at coordinate 67,498,993 of NC_090377.1, read as the reverse complement.
AAAATCCGTTCTGACTCTCTACATGATGTTCTGGAGCACATTTCAAATGGCGAGAAGTTACTCATCCTAGGTGATTTCAATGCATGTGTTGGATTGGACAGAGATTCCTGGCCTATGTGCCTTGGTCATCATGGGATAGGCAAGATCAATGACAAAGGACAACAATTCCTTCAGCTTTATGCCCAAAATAAGCTCTGTATCACCAACACTTCCTTTCAGGAAAAACATCACCAGAAGGTATCATGGTGTCATCCAAGATCTTGACATTGGCACCAACTTGACCAAATCATTATCAGAAGACCAGATCTTCCCAGCGTTCTCCATACCCGCACCTAACACCACTCTCCTGTCAGCAGCGGAGTGAAGGTACAACCCCAAAGGTTTCACAGCTCAGGATGATCTGACATGCATCAACATCCCTGGTACAAGAAATGATTCCAAATACCAGCAGTTTGCATTGGCACTCAAGCAATTGCCACCTGCTAAAGACTTACCAGGGAATGCTGATGTGATATTGATGAAGCTTGGAAGTCGCTGAGTTCAATCAGCTATGTATGATGGGATCAAGAGGGCGCTTGATCCTATCATTACCAATGTTGCCGCTTTGAAATTGGCAGATGCTGAAGCACTCACCGAAAGAAGCAAACAGATGTCCTGTAGGGTTGAACACTACTGGGAGCTGTACTCCCGTGAAATGGACATCTCTTAGTCTGTGCTTGATGCTCTTCTGCAGCTTCCTGTTATGGATAGGTTTGATGCAAAACCCTCATTACTTGAGCTTGGAAAGGCCATACCTCATTTTTGTGAAGAGAGGCGCTAACTGTTCATTAAGGACCATAACCAACCCTTTCGCCTTCATACACAGGTTTCCTTTTTGGTCTGGTCTTCTGATAATGATTTGGTCAAGTTGGTGCCAATGTCAAGATCTTGGATGACACCATGATACCTTAGTTCTCCTTTTGCTCTTCATAGGGGGAGGCAGTGGCGTAGTGGTATTGTCACTGGACGAGTAACCCAGAGACCCAGGGTATTGCTCTGGGGACATTGGTTCAAATCCCACCACAGCAGAATTTTAATTCAATTAATAAATCTGGAATTTAAAGCTAGTCCAATGATGGCCATGAAACCATTGTCGATTATTGTAAAAACCCATCTGGTTCACTAATGTCCTTTAGGGAAGGAAATCTGCTGTCCTTACCTGGTCTGGCCTACATGTGACTCCAGATCCACAGCAATGTGGTTGTCTCTTACATACCCTCTGAAATGGCCTAGCAAGCCACTCAGTTGTATCTAACTGCTACAAAAAACTGCTACGAAGTTAATAAAAAGGAATGAAACCAGACAGACCACCTGGCATCGACCTAGGCACCGGAAACGACAATGACAAACCCAGCCCTGTCGACCCTGCAAAGTCCTCCTAACTAACATCTGGGGGCTTGTGCCAAAGTTGGGAGAGCTGTCCCACAGACTAGTCAAGCAACAGCCTGACATAGTCATACTCACGGAATCATACCTGACAGACAATGTCCCAGACACTGCCATCACCATCCCCGGGTATGTCCTGTCCCACCGGCAGGATAGACCCAGCAGAGGTGGCTACACAGTGGTATACAGTAGGGAGGGAGTTTCCCTGCGAGTCCTCAACATCGACTCTGGACGCCATGAAGTCTCATGGCATCAGGTCAAACATGGACAAGGAAACCTCCTGCTGATTACCACCTACCACCCTCCCTCAGCTGATGAGTCAGTACACCTCCATGTTGAACAGCACTTGGAGGAAGCACTGAGAGTAGCAAGGGCACAGAATGTACTCTGGGTGGGGGACTTCAATGTCCATCACCAAGAGTGGCTTGGTAGCACCACCACTGACCGAGTTGGCCGAGTCCTAAAGGACATAGATGCTAGACTGGGTATGCGGCAGGTGGTGAGGGAACCAACAAGAAGGGAAAACATACTTGACCTCGTCCTCACCAATCTGCCTGCTGCAGATGCATCTGTCCATGACTGTATTGGTAGGAGTGACCACCGCACAGTCATTGTGCAGACGAAGTCCCACCTTCACATTGAGGATACCCTCCTTCGTGTTGTGTGGCACTACCACCGTGCTAGATGGGATAGATTTCTAACAGATCTAGCAATGTAAAACTGGGCATCCATGAGGCGCTGTGGGCCATCAGCAGCAGCAGAATTGTACTCAACCACAATCTGTAACCTCATGGCCCGGCATATCTCCCACTCTACCATTACCATCAAACCAGGAGACCAACCCTGGTTCAATGAAGAGTGCAGGAGGGCATACCAGGAGCAGCACCAGGCATACCTCAAAATGTGGTGTCAACCTGGTGAAGCTACAACACAGGACTATCTGCATGCCAAACTTCATAAGCAGCATGCGATAGACAGAGCTAAGCGATCCAATAACCAACGGATCAGATCTAAGCTCTGTAGTCCTGCCACATCCAGCTGTGAATGGTGGTGGACAATTAAACAAATAACTGGAGGAGGTGGCTCCACAAATATCCCCATCCTCAATGATGGGGGAGCCCAGCACATCAGTGCGAAAGATAAGGCTGAAGCATTTGCAACAATCTTCAGCCAGAAGTGCTGAGTTGATGATCCATCTCGGCCTCCTCCTGAAGTCCCCAGCATCACAGATGCCAGACTTCAGCCAATTCGATTCACTCCGATATCAAGAAACGACTGAAGTACTGGATACTGCAAAGGCTATGGGCCCTGACAATATTCCAGCAATAGTACTGAGGACCTGTGCTCCAGAACTTGCCGCGCCCCCAGCCAAGCTGTTCCAGTACAGCTACAACACTGGCATCTACCCTGCAATGTGGAAAATTGCCCAGGTATGTCCTGTACACAAAAAGCAGGACAAGTCCAACCCGGCAAATTACCGCCCCATCAGCCTACTCTCAATCATCAGTAAAGTGATGGAAAGTGTCATCAACAGTGCCATCAAGTGGCACTTGCTTAGCAATAACCTGCTTGGTGATGCTCAGTTTGGGTTCTGCCAGGGCCACTCAGCTCCTGACCTCATAACAGCCTTGGTTCAAACATGGGCAAAAGAGCTGAACTCAAGAGGTGAGGTGAGAGTGACTGCCCTTGACATCTCGGCAGCATTTGACCGAGTATGGCATCAAGGAGCCCTAGCAAAACTGAGGTCAATGGGAATCAGGGGGAAAACCCTCCACTGTTTGGAGACATACCTAGCGCAAAGGAAAATGGTTGCGGTTGTTGGAGGTCAATCATCTGAGCTCCAGGACATCACTGCAGGAGTTCCTCAGGGTAGTGTCCTAGGCCCAACCATCTTCAGTTGCTTCATCAATGACCTTCCTTCAATCATAAGGTCAGAAGTGGGAATGTTCGCTGATGATTGCACAATGTTCAGCATCATTCGTGACTTCTCAGATACTGAAGCAGTCCGTGTAGAAATGCAGCAAGACTTGGACAATATCCAGGCTTGGGCTGATAAGTGGCAAGTAACATTCGCGCCACACAAGTGCCAAGCAATGACCATCTCCAACAAGAGAGAATCTAACTATCTCCCCTTGACATTTAATGGCATTACCATCGCTGAATCCCCCACTATCAATATCCTAAGGGCTACCATTGACCAGACAGTGAACTGGAGTAGCCATATAAATAGTGTGGCTACAAGAGCAGGTCAGAAGCTAGGAATCCTGCGGCGAGTAACTGATCTCCTGACTCCCCAATGCCTGTCCACCATCTACAAGGCACAAGTCAGGAGTGTGATGGAATACTCTCCACTTGCCTGGATGGGTGCAGCTCCAACAACACTCAAGAAGCTTGACACCATCCAGGACAAAGCAGCCCGCTTGATTGGCACCCCATCTACAAAATTTCACTTCCTCCACCACCGACGCACAGTGGCAGCAGTGTGTACCAAAGAAGTCCATAGCACAGAAGGGGACCATCTACAAGGTGCACTGCAGCAATGCACCAAGGCTCCTTAGACAGCACCTTCCAAACCCGCGACCTCTACCAACTAGAAGGACAAGGGCAGCAAATGCATGGGAACACCACCTCCTGCAAGTTCCTCTCCAAGTCACACACCATCCTGACTTGGAACTATATCGCCGTTCCTTCACTGTCGCTGGGTCAAAATCCTGGAACTCCCTTCCTAACAGCACTGTGGGTGTCCTTACCCCACATGGACTGCAGCAGTTCAAGAAGGCAGCTCACCACGACCTTCTCATGGGCAATTAGGGATGGGCAATAAATGCTGGCCTGGCCAGCGATGCCCACATCCCATGATTGAATTAAAAAATGTATAAATCATCTTTGAGTTTTCCTTGATTTTATTTGTCAAAATGTTTTCATGCTCTCTCTTTGCTTTCCTAATTTCCTTTGTGATTTCACCTCTGCACTTTCTATACTTCTCTAGGCTTTCTGCAGTATTGAGCTCTTGGTATCTGACGTAAGCTACCCTTTTTTGCTTTATCCTGCCCTCTATCTTCCTTGACATCCAGAAGGCTCTAGATTTGGGAGTCCACCCCTTTTTCTTTGTGGGATCATATTTGCTCTGAATCCTCATTAACTCCTCCTTGAATGTCTTCCACTGCTCTGATGTTGATTTACCTTCAAGTACCTTCACAGACTAAATGAACTAAATTCCCCTTCTGTGCTATGGACTTCTTTGGTACAATCAGACACTGTTGAATTGATGCTGTTTATTATATATGGGTTTACTGTGGCACAAAATCATAATAGTGCAGATGCTGGAAGTCTGAAATTAAAACAGAAAGTGCTGGAAATGCTCAGCAGATGCTACTGCACCTGCTGAGTATTTCCAGCATTCTCTGTTTCTACAATGGGTTTACCACACTGTGTGGTAGAATGACTGCATTCTGACATATGCTATAAGTTATAAGTGACAAAGCTCAACAAACTGAAACAAGTCACTACTTTTGAAAAAAGAAAATGTCCCTGCCTCATAAGAGGACTTTGCTTAAGAGGTGTTATTGTGTACTTCCATAGGAACAATGTTTTATAGTGAAGTAGGATGCCAAAATAGGTTTACACTGACCTTTCACTGATGTTATGGCAGCCCATCAGAACACACTGCCTACACCACCAGCCCCCCACCAAGGAAATTTTCTGCAATGACCTTTTTTTGACATTGGCATGATATTCCACTTCTGTAAACCTGCATCTATACTTTTTCACCAAAGCTGTAATAGAGAAAAGAAATAGCAAACTACACCTCCACTACCAGTAAGGTTTGAGAAGCCAGTCTAGTCACTGGGCTGTGGGTGGGTGGGGGAGGGGGGCAACGGATTTTATGCTTTTCTCCATGGCTAGTGTGGAGGTGGGGACACCTGCCACCTTCCTATGTCCACCCCAATTAAGTCCATGATGGGAAGGCCTGTGGATGGCCTTCCCGCCTCGCTGCCAATTGAGGCCCTTAAGTGGACAATTAAATGCCCAATTAAGGGCCTCATCCTGCTGCCGTCAGTATTAGCCCAGTGGTGGGAGGGCCTGTTGCTGCGTGGGGAATACAGCAGGACAAACCCACGTGAGTTGCTTGCCGGCTCTGAGAGTAGGGGTTCTTCATTCAAAGACACTCAGTGCCTGATCAAGAGACCCGGAATCTGGTAGGGGGAGTCGCTGAGAACCACCTCCCTGCCCTTACTGCCGATCCCCCTACAAACCTCTCCCCTGCAACACCCACACTGCGAAACCCCTCCTGCCATAACTCACCTGTGACCTGGGTCCCTCAACAATCCTGGGCCTCCGGTTGGTGCATTACCAGCAGCAGCCACTGCCTCTGCGGTGGCGCTGCTCAGTGAAAGAGCTGCTGGCCTTTGATTGACTGACAGCTCTCAGCAGACGGGACTTCAGGTGTCAGGGTTATTCTTCCCATGGAAGGCCTGCTGCTGCCCAGATAAGTGCCTGATTGGCATGTGATGCAGTGGGCCTCCCTGAAAACAGACGACACAGGGTTCTCGCCAGCTCTTCCGCAGGTGGCCGAGACCCCCATCACCTATATAAAATCCACCCACAGTATGCAGAGGATTCATGTGTTGAAGACTGTACAAAGTAGGTGTCATGTTTCAGGATCTTTGATCATTTTTTTCATAGAAAGAATTCTGGAATTGAATTATGCTTAAAAACAATATGAATTTGCAGAAAAGGTACAATGGAGTTTTGAACAAAGGACTATGAGGCACAGTCTTTAGCCTTAAGCAGGATGCAAATGTGCAGACGGTTAGGTTTTGCAGTTCAAATAAAAGTAAAATACTGCAGATGCTGGAGATATGAATTATGAAATAAAAACAGAAAGCGCTAGAAATACACAGCAGGTCTGGAAGTATTTGTGGAGAGAGAAACAGAGTTAATGTTTCAGGTCTGTGACCTTTCATCTTTTCTGCCAGACCTGCTGTGTATTTCCAGCACTTTCTGTTTTTTGCAGTTAGAAGTTTCCCAACAAGAAAAACAAATCAGCCAGCCTACAAAGAAAGACAGAGTATGTGTTTCCCCCCCCCAACTTTTTTTGAAGACTGAAGTGAGATTGAGCTAAGTAATGTAATATGATTTGACTGTTATGTTTACTCGGTATGTTTACTCACCATTAATGTAATAAAGCAGTTGAACAATTCATATCTTCATATCCTTATTTCACCAAATGTTTCACAGTTCACCTTCAAAAAGATTTAACAAATGCATGTATTATTTTGTCCCATCCTCAGTTACACTATATAATTAGACATGAGGCAATATAGGCATATTTCTGAACATAAGGCACTTAAGATTTGTAACAGTAAGTAAACGTTCTTTCCTCTGCATTTGGCATTGTTCACATATCACTGAGTCTGATCCAGCAGTACTGAAGACAAGGCAGAGGCCTAATGCCAGGTTGCCAATAATCATTCTTATTTTATGCGGTATGTTTCATACCAAAAGAAAGAGTGGGATCCAATTGATGGGAATTAAATAATTCTGTAAGTTAAACTTAACAGCAGAAAACTAAAAGTTTCAGTTTAGGAAAACCATCTAACACAATCATATATAAAAGACTAAACAATAATTCTGTAACCAGTTTTTAAATGTGAATTCTTGGTAAGTGAATAAGATTTTGTTAATGATTCATAAAGAGAAATGTCCTGTTTTTGTACAAGGTATTACATTTGATGACACAAAAAATATTTTAAAGTAAGTCACCCTGTTGACATACTTGTAAAAATCTTTTTAAAATGAAAGTCACCTTTATTAAAACACAATGCTCAATGGTTCAAAATCCAAATCTATTCATTGTGACCCTATTGGTCTATTCAGTTGCCTTATTTTGAGCAGGTGCAGAGCTGCCATTCAACATTCTACCACATGAGCAATCTGAATTCTGAGGAAAGACTGCTGTCATTCATCCCTCAACTAACATCCAAAACATAGGGGGAGACATTTGGTTTGGGCACAGAATGGGAGAGGCATCAGTAATACCATGGGTGTGACATCAGCAATGCCTTCATAGTGCAAGCTCAAATGCAGCAATCAGGGGCTAAAACCATTTTCAGGTTTGGGCCTCATTTTCATTTTGCTGGAAATCAGTAAGCACCCTGCTGCAGCTCCCTAGTTTTCTATGCCATTGGTGGAAAGTAGATCCTGGGAGGTGGCACAAGAATAGGCTGGCAGAAGGCAGGAGTATTTTTGTGGAACCCAAGAAGCATTTTTGCTCAACCTGGTTCCACAAAAAACTTTTAAAAAAATACCAACTTTTACCTTTTAGGAGATGCCCTCAGTGACCCCCCCCTCCACCCCCCGCCTCCCTTAATAATTACAGGTTTCAATAATTACAGGTCTCAACACATGGAGAAATGGCACTGGCACATGATTTACATCATGCTACATGCACTTCTCTTAGTTGCAATCAGGATCTACAATAGATGTAGGATTTGCATAACTGAACTACCTCCCCCCTGTCTTGGGTTGAATGCTGGGCGCCCATTTAGAGGTCAGCCCGTAAGTTGATTTCGGCGGGCAAATAGATGCACAGGTCTTCACCGGACGTTTAACTGCTGGTTGAAATAGATGGGAGACAGTTGTAAATCTCCCCCATAGATTGTCTGATTATTCATTTCATTTGCTGTTCACGGGGCCCTGCAGTGTGCAATTGTGGCTGCTAAGTTTCTATACATTACAAAAGTAATTGCACTTCAAAAAACAATTTTGATGCTTGTAAAGCACTTTGAGATGTTCTGAGTACATGATAAGGTGGTATATAAATGTATCCTTTTTTCTATGTAATTGGTGGTGGCATGGTGGTAATGTTACTACACTAATAATCCAGAGCCCAGGTTAATGCTCTGGGGACATGTGTTTGAATCCCACCATGAAAGATGGTGAAATTTGAATTCAATTAATAAATCTTCATTTTAAAGCTAATCTAATGGTGACCACGAAACCATTGTTGATTACTGTAAAAACCCATCTGGTTCACTATTATCATTTAGGGAAGGAAATCTGCTGTCCTTACTTGATCTGGCCTACATGTGACTCTAGGTCCACAGCAATGTGGTTGACTCTTAAAATGGTCTAGCAAGCCACTCAGTACAAGGGCAATTAGGGATGGGCAATACATGCTGGCCTAGCCAGCAACACCCACGTCCCACAAAAAAACGAATTTAAAAAAATAGATTAGTGATTTATTCAAACTTCATTCAAAAGTTTTATTTCACAAAATGACTATGACTATCACCCTTTCTGGTAAATCAGCTGCAAAATTACTAACATTTCTCATCTTTCTCTACAAGGTCAATGGAAGATTAATAATACAATCAAAAGAAATTGAACAAAAATGGAATGATCTTGGTCTGCCACCGGATATTCTAAGGCGCATAATGACTGTGGGTGCTTTTGGCGCGGAAATTGAATGGATGAAATTTTTTGCATTGGGTTGTAGCATTCTTGATCCTGTAAGTATTCTTTCAGTATGTTACTATTTACTTATAACTATATTCTGCTAAATCCAGGTTATTGGCAACTGTTTGTTATGGTATATAAAATGTAGTACTACCAATATAAATGGAATGCAGACATTTTGGGAAATGGAAGGGAGAATGGAAATCCACCCAAGATGGTAAAAATTTACAATTGCAGAAAAATGAGAGATCTAATAACAAAAAGAAACATTTTTATATCAAGATTAGAGTTAGAAGAAGCCTTCAAAATGATAAATCAGATTCCAGATTTCGTATATTGGTTAATTAAATACTTAGAAAAGTAGATACAGGAGTAAGCCATTTAGCCCCTCGAGCCTGTTCTTCCATTTAATGAGATCATGTCTGATCTGCAACCAAACTTCATATTCTCGCCTTCGTCCCATATCCCTTAATACTGTTGGATAACAAAAATCTATCAATTTCAGATTTAAAATTTACAATTGATCTAGCAACAATTGCCATTTGCAGAAGAGAGTTCCAAACTTATACCATAATAATTGATGAAAGGTCACTGACCTGAAACGTTAACTTTGCTTCTGTCTCCACAGATGCTGCCAGATCTGCTGAGTATTTCCAGCACTTTTTTGGTTTTATTCCAAACTTATGCCACTCTTTATGTGTAGAAGTGGAGGGGATTAATTTGTACAAGGCAAGAGTTAGACGACAGTGTTGTGCAGAGTTTTGGACACTCTATTTAAGAAAGGATATTGGAACTTTGGAAGAGATGCAATGCAAATTCCCTAGAATTTAACAAGGAACACAAATAGTCATGACGAGAGACTTGAAGTTTGATGGAGTGGAAGTATATCTAGTGGTCATTTAATTGCTAACAAGTGGGAATAAATTTAGGATTAGTGCTAGAAGCATAATGTGGGAGGTTAAAAGAAATGTTTTCATGCAAACTTATTTGAATATGGAATTCACTACCACAAATGACTAGAGAAAGTCACTCCAACACGAAGTTGAATGGGAATAAGTTAAGTACTGCAAAAGCAATATTAAAGGGTACTTAGAAAGAGCAAGGCAATGGAATTCGGCAGTGCCATTATGGAGGTAGCATTGCCAGACGTGTGATATAGCAAATGGTTTCCTCTGCTGAAATTTCAATGATTTTCTTTGTTTTTTTTAAAATTGAGATAGTGTTTTAGGAGCAAAATCTGAACTGGGAAGATCTCTAATAGTCCAAGCAATGTTGATTATTGGCCAGTCATCCTGGAGAACCTGAAGAAGTGGACCTGTCACTGGTGCATTTGACACCTTTCACTTGAATCCAAATAACCCTGGAGGCCAAAGCCCTTATGGGTACAGTGGTGCTGACTGGCGGTTTACCAATGATCTGCTCTGGTAAGCTGCTGTTTCAGCAGGTTAAACTCCACCGATATCCCTACATACACTAAGGCTCAGCTCTGCCAATCTGAACTTAAGCTTTCTGGATTTAGGTATGTGGAACATGCCCTCCTCTGAAGTGAGTGTGCATAGCACACAGGGTAAACAGAAACACTATAAGTGATTATAGATTTCTCAATCGCTTGACTTGCAGACTCTTAAACATGGTAATGGGTTTCTGCATGTGTCGGAAGAAAAAATTATGATGTGCTTGCCTATGCCAACTCCCTAGGAACAAAATTCGATATCTCCCGAAAACAGGTACGGGGATTGTGATGCAGGGTTAACCTGCACTGTTCCTTCCTATGCAGGCAGCACACAATCTTCGGCCTGCCTGTTCATTTAGATCATAGTTGCTGGCAGCCAGTGGTAAATGTGCTGTAGAGTGGCTGCATGCTTCAGCAGGGAACCCAACTTAGTGAGTCCTGTCCCACTTAAAGTTAGCCTACACCTCTTTTGGCCAGTCACAGGGCCGGTAGCTCAGCAGTCTTGGCAGAGACACCAAAAGCAGTGGCTACTGCTGGAACAGCAGAGGCCTTGGACCCAGGCACAGCGCTGGAACCCCAGACATCAGGTAAGTGAGGTCGGGTCGCCGGGGCCAGGCTGGAAGGCTCCAGTGAGGGTGGGGGGTGGTCGTAAAGTCCAGGGGGAGGGGAGGTTCCTGGGAGGTGCATTGTTTCCCGGCTGGGGCCCTCCATGGACCACAGACTACCCACGGAGGAGAGACCCCAAGACAACCAGGGCGCCCTCCCTGCATGGCGGAGCCCCCTCCCCGCCTCTGGCTAAATCCCAGTGGTGGGAGGGATGAGGCCCTTCAGTGACAGTTAATAGGCCATTTTAGAGCCTCAATTGGCCTCTGAGCAGGTAGGCCGTCGGCCTATCCTGGCCCCGGGAAAATCACTTGGGGACGGGCCATCTGCCCTCCGGCTCACCCCCCCCCGCCACCCGTCACTATTCTGTGGGACCCCCTGCCTCAGGGGAGCCCATAAAAACCATCCCACAGTATTGGATGAGCAGAAATTTCCTCAAACTAGATATTGGTAAGATTGAGCTATTAGCTTCAGTCCCCACTACAAACTCCATTCTTTGACCAACGCTTCCATCCCTCTCCTTGACAACAGTCTGTAGCTGAGCTTAACTGTTTGAAACCTTGGTGTTCTGTTTCAGCTCGAGATGAGCTGCCGAATTCTACCTCCATAACTTCGCCCAACTTTGATCTTGCTTCAGCTGATCTGGTGCTGAAATCCTCATCCATGCCTTTGTTAGCCCTTAGGCTTGACTATTCCAATGCCGTCCTGGTCAGTCTCCCGTCTTCCACTCTGCATTACCTTGTGCTCATGCAAAACTCTGTTGCCTGTACTTTAACTCACACCAAGTCCGGTTTACCCATCAACCTTGTGCTTGCTGACCTACACTGGCTCCCAGTTGGACAACACCTCAATTTTAAAATCCTCATCCTTGGTTTAAAATCTGTCCATGACCTTGCCCCTCCCTACCTCTGCATCCTCCTCCAGCCCTACGAGCTTTCAAGATCTCTCCATTCCTCCAATTCTGGCATCTTGCGCATCCCTGATTTTAATCAACCCACATTTGCCAGCTCTGCTTTCAGCTGCTGAGGCCCGAACCTCTCCACTTCTCTACGTCTTTCTAGTCCTTTAAGAAGCAGCGTAAAACCTAACTGATCAAGCTTTTGATCATCTGTGTCATCTGTCCTGAAATCTCTTTCTGTGGCTCTGTGTCAACATTTTATTGATAATGCTCTTTCTAAGCACCTTGGGATATTTTGCTGTGTTAAAGACACTACAAATGCAAGTTTTTGTTGTACATATTTTGTGAGAAGTTGATTTAGAAAAATACAGGATCTGACTTTTTTCCCCCTTACTCATCAATATCCCATGGCCTTGTATCCAGTAAGTAGGAGAAAATGGTCCCTCTCTTACCTGGCTGTGTGTCTTTAGATTGTTTCTCTTTCTCTTCTGCTTCTCTCCCAATAATGCTTCCTTTTGCTTCTGTCTCTTCTACTTCTCTATTTTCATTCTTTTCCAGTGGAGTAATGGATGATGTATCGTGGAGTGACAGAGAAAGGCTGCATTTGAGGTAGGGCTCATGGGGTAAATGTAACCCTCAACAACTCTTTTCTGATCTCTGCCCTGCCCGCACCCCATCACTCCATTACATCTCCTACGCTTTCTCCTTCCCACTACTCTTCCTTTTCCTATGACCTCCTCATTCCTATCACTCCCCCAACTTCTTCACCATTGAACCACCTCCTCAACCCATGATGGCTGCATCTTTGGAGTTTGTTCTTGGTCAGCCTGGTGTCACTTTCTATGTAGCACTGGAATGGTGCTGTGAGGCGAAATGTCGGAGGCCCGTCATGTGCTGCTATCTTGAGAGACAACAACTTTAGGCAGATCACCTATAACTGTTGCCATCCAGTAGCCTGGATCTACCTCCCTATTGATTAACAGGTGGGCTGGTCTACTGGTAGTTATCAGCCCTGAGACAGCAGCATACACTCCAGTCCCAGAGTCTGGATGTTGGCATGCAAAGTACTGCATATTCTGTCCCCCACTCGCAGCAACAATTTATGCATCTGTGAAGGTGGAAGCACTGAATAGTTCCTGACTGTTGCAGATTCAAATGAAGTTTCAAAATGCTCCATTGATGTCTGGTCCCTGACATTGCCACAAGTGATAACTATAGACTCAAAAGTCGCACTGGTCAGTTACTACATATCCCCAGAGACTGACCTAACAGCATGATGTTCTGATGTTCCTTGAACATCCATTTCTTCAGCAGAGTACCCTTGAGTTCTAGGTCACACACCTCTGAAGCCAAAGGCAGCTGACTTCCACTGAGAAGGTCGCATAGTTTCACCTACTCCCAAGCTCCTGCAGGTTCTGTGGATCTCCCTGTACAACATCTTCACAAACCTGACCTAATTCCCCTCGATGAAATTATCTGAGCTGGTGCGTGGTACGGAAAAAAATAGTGATTCAGAATGAGATTGAGAGGGTTGTGGCAGGGGAGTGTGGTGCAGGAGAATGGTGTAGAAACTTTTTTTGAGCTTGACCTTAACTCTCTTATCGTAATCATTCTAGACTTTGTAATTCTTGTAATCTACTAAGGGGAATTTCCTTCTGACCTTCTCCTCCTCATTTTCCTTATTCTCTGCTGCCTGTTACTCTGGTGGATCTGCAGAAAAGGAAAGTACATGGTAAGAATAGATGAACATTACCCCCTTCAGATTAAACATAAAGAGAAGGGGCACTTGCCACTGGCTATATGGATTTTTACAGGGATGCCACAGTAACTACATAGGTGTTCAATCAATAACATGATCCTGGTACTTTGTCCACAGCCTTACTATCTCCCACACAAGAACAGAATGCCTCCCTTTCAATTTCATTCATGCTATTCATAGGGGACGGGTTTATTAATGTCAGGAATGTCTCTTCCCCACCCTGCTGGTTTGCCTCTCAGATACAGAGTGAACCAGTTTGGCCAGTTTGTCCTGCAACAAAACTGACTGAACTAGGTGAAGGCTAGCATCTGAGAAGTGTAACAGGTAGAATGGGACAGCTGAAGTAAGAGAAGTGTTGGAACCACCCCATTAAAATAGAGTAAAATCAAAATACTACGGATTCTGGAAATCTGAAATAAAAATAGTAAGTGCTGGAAATACTCAGCAGGTCTGGCAGCATCTGTGGAGAGAGAAACAGAGTTAACGTTTCAGTTCGATGACCTTTCATCAGAACTGGCAAAAGTTAGAAGTGTAATAGGTTTTGAGCAAGTGAAAGGGGGAAAGGGAGAAAAAGAATAAAAGGGAAGGTCTGTGATAGGACGGAGGGCAGCAGAGATTAAATGACAAAGATGTCATGGAATAAAAGGCAAAGGGAGTGGTAATAGTTTTAGTAAAAGACAAAGCATTTGACCAGAGAGTGTTAATGGCAGAATAACGAACAGCTCTGTCTGAAAGCAAAAACATGAAAAACAAGTTCAAGGCTGGGTCATGGTCTGAAATTGTTGATCTCAATGTTGAGTCCAGAAGGCCGTAAAGAGCCTAATTAGAAGATGAGGTGCTGTTACTCGAGCGTGCATTGAGCTTCACTGGAACACTGCAGCAGGCCGAGGACAGAAATATGAGCATAATAGCAAGGTGGTGAATTAAAATGCAAAGCAACCGGAAGTTCGGGGTCATGCTTATAGACTGAGCAGAGGTTTCGACAAAGGGGTCACCCAATCTGTGTTTGGTTTCCCCAATGGGGTATGGTAGTGTAGTAGTAATGTTATATGTCTTGTAATCCAGAGAATGAGTGTTCAAATCCCAGTTTGATCAATTGAAATCAGTTTTATAGGCAAGGGAATCAAAGGTGATCAGGGGTAGATGGGAGTGTGGAATTCGAGACACAAACAGATCAGCCATGATCTTATTGAATGGCGGAGCAGACTAGAGGGGCTGAATGACCTACTTCTGCTCTTAATTTGTATGTATGTCTGTATGCACGTATGTAATGTAGAGGAAGGAGACCAAATTGTGAGCAGTGAATACGGTATACTAATTTGAAAGAAGTACAAATAAATTGCTGCTTCACCTGGACGGAGTGTTTGGGGCCTTGGATGGTGAGGAGGGAGGAGGTAAAAGGGCATGTGTTACACCTCCTACGATTGCATGGGAAGGTGTCGGGGGTAATGGAGGAGTGTTGCGGAGGGAATGGTCCTTTCAGAATGCTGACAGGGAAGGGGAAGGGAAGATGTGGTTGGTGATGGCATCACACTGGAGGTGGTGGAAATGGTGGAGGATGATCCTTTGGATGTGTAGGCTGGTGGGATGCAAAGTGAGGACAAAGGGAACCCTATCATGGGTATGGGACGGAAGGGAAGGGATGAGGGCAGAAGTGCAGGAAATGGGTTGGACACGGTTGAGGGCCCTATCAACCACGGTGGGGTGGGGGGGATATCCTCAGTGTAGGAAAAGGAAAACATATCATGTTACGACCAGGTTAGAAAGGAGTCTAGGGTTCCCTCTCAGCCTTCACCTGGTCTTATCGTAACAGGGTTTAATTTTAAACACACCGTGTTTTTAGTTCCCCTTTGGTGAATCCTTGTTCAATGCTTTCCAATTATAAGGCAAAGAAACCAGCACAAACAGGTTACCTTAGGTTTAAAGAAGAAAGGTCGAAATTTATTAAACTTAAACTCTAATTCGGTTAATGCCTACGGATACACGATGCACCCATGCTAGCATGCATATGTGATACACACATGCAGATAGAGACAGAAAAGAGCAGAAGAAAAATAAAGTGGAAAAGTTTGAGGCAATCTCTGAAGAGGGTTTTTGTTACGGTTCTTCGAGCTCACTGTAGAGTCCTTGATTGTAGGTAGATCTTGCTTTTTGTTGGGGCCCAGTGTTCTTCTTAAACCTTGTTCACTGTAGGAGACTTTTCTCTCTTGGGGTTCATGTGCCTTCAGTGCATTTGGAGTTCCGTGAGAAAGAGATGGAGAGCCAGACAGGAGAGGCTGTGGCGAGCCAGCCAGGGGAGATCGTTTCAGTCTAGGAGCAAACAGACACTCTGAGTTCAAACTGTTTGTACAATTCAGAAAAAGCCCAGGTTGCCAAGGAGGTTAGTCATGTGACTAACTTGTCTGACCACCTCTGTTTGTGGATTCTCTGGTCTTAGCCGACCCTGAAATGTCTCTTCTTACACACAATACCTGGTGCTGAAAGTCCATTGTGGGTTAAATTGGAGCAGGGAATAGCCCCTTTGTCCTTCCAAGCACTGGCTGTTGGTATGCAAAAAATGTTTTTCGAGCCAAGGGCCTGGTGATTTTTTAACAAGTCCTTTCTTCACTTCAGCAACAGTTTTCAAATCAATATTCATATGACAAAATTAATATGCCTCATTCTTGGCAGGTGGGGGTCTAGAATGATAATCAGAAATGCTGTTGTGTAAGGTTGCATCATCAGAACAGATGTGACTGAGTCAGAGAAACTGGGAGAATGGTATGGCACCCTTACAAGAGGCAGGGTGTGAGGAAGTGTAGTTGAGGTGCTTGTGGGAGTCAGGGGGCTTATAATGAATATTAGCAGACAGCCTATCCCCAGAAATGGAGACAAAGAAGTTGAGGAAGGGAAAGAAACTGTCAGAGATTGACCATGTGAAGGTGAGAAAGGGTGGAAATGGGAAGTAAAGTTGATGAAGTTTTGCAGTTCTGGGTGAGAGCAGGAAACTGCACCGATACAGTCACCAATATACTGGAAAAAGAGTTGGGGGAAAGGGCCGGTATAGGACTGGAACAAGGAATGTTCGACATACCCCGCAAAAAGACAGGCCTGACTAGGACCCATGCAGGTACCCATAGCAACATGTTTTATTTGGAGGAAGTGAGTGAAATCAGCATTTTTCCTACTCTGATCTTGCTGCAGCAGAGCTTGTACGCGACCACATGCTCAACCAAGCTGGCACCTGCGGTAGACTTTCCCCGGCTGCAGGCCACTCATGCCTAGTGCCTCATCGGGCTGAATTTTGTCAGTCTGTCGCAGGTCCCAGCAGCAGCACCAGATGCAGGTGCTGTCACCGCATGTCACATGTGCAGCTGGGCAACCGTGATTAAGTGGCTGCTGGCCAATTAACATAGACGAGTCGCAGGGCCCGTCATATTGCAGGATGGGAGCGGGCTCCAAGGCACTGATGGTGGCATCAGATGACCAGAACGCAGGTGCTGGCACCATCTTTAAAGCACTGCCAGCCCTGCTTGTACTATTGCCTTTCACTGATGCAGTGAACCTGGAGTGTTGCTGGACCTCTCTGCTGTTGTTTCTAACTCCTGGACCCTCCGCCACCACTGCTGCTGCTGTTCTCTCAACTCCTGGGCCCCCAGCCCCCTCTACAACTACTGCTACTGTTGCACCTCTCTGCGCCCAGGCAAAAGGACTGCAGAGTCCGGATGGAGTGGCAGCGAACTGGGACCAGGTCCGAGGGAAGACACTGAATGGCCCCACGGTTTAACAATGCTTCCCTGGAGATTCTCCTTCAGGCTGCAAGGGAAAGGCGGGAGGTCCTCTATCCAAGAGGTGTCAGGAAGATATCCTTCCACCAGAGCAACAAAGCTTGGATGGGACTCGCTGAGGAAGTCAGCGCCCGGAACTGGGCCCAATGCTGCAAGAGGGTCAATGACTTCCTTCGCTCCGCCAAGGTGAGCCCTCCATACCCATCACATCATCAGGGCTTGCATGTCTACACAGAAGGGAGTGTGACATGGGGAAGGAGTGACCACAAAGGCAGTGGAAAAGGGGTGAGGCATCATCACATCCTAGCCGATGTATGACTGCATCTCGGAGATAGGCCACCTTCTTTCAGAGCTCACCCCGAGAGTGGACGTAGAGAGACCCCATCAGGGCCGAGGGGCTGCCACTAGCATATGTCTGTTGCTGTTTGTGCGAGGTCTGTGTCCCTCTTTCTGCTTGCAGGAGAAATGGGCCCATAACACTAGACATTGAGGACTGGCAGTGGGATCCCTGGTGTGCATCCTCAGTCATCAGCAGAAGAGGATGCTCTAGAGCAAATGAGGGCCAAGGATGGTCGTGCAATTGTGGATGCTGGGACTGAAGTGTCTGCTCAATAGTGTGAGGAGACATTGTGTTCATGTGTCCTCCACCACACTCTGGAGATCCACATCACACATGGTTGGCATGATGAGATCTGAACAACCTAACCCACAAATGTTTGTGTTCTCTCATGCAGGTCATGGCACTTTGGAGGCAAGCGTAGCCTCTGGGACTGGCCTTTCATCAACCTCTGAGAACGAGGAGGAACAGTCAGGATGCACTGACATCATTCCCCTGCACTTTCCACCAGTGCAGATACTTTCATGTTGGTGGGTATGCAGTTGGGCTTAGATTCAGGGTCACAAGCTGGTGAGAGCTCCATACATGCGCCTGAGCAGCAGCTGGAGGCTGTGACAATCGAGGCCATTGACAGTCTGAGGACTGTGCATGGCCAGGTCCATGCTAAGCACCAGGCAGCCCAGAACATGCTGTAGTTGCAGACAGAAGTGAAGAAACATCTGGCAGATATGCCAGAGGCAATGCACGGCCATGAGCAAATGATGGAGGAGTCCATTCATGCCATGAGTGCTGCCATGTCTCAGGCATGTGAGCGCATGGCTTCCTCCATTGAGAGGTTGACGACCCTCATGGAGTGCCAGATCCCACTGATGCGCACAGACCTACACACCATTGCCTTGGCCATGAGCTCAACACAGCAGTGGCAAGGTGAGAGAAAGACAAGATGTCTGAAGTCTTCTCCAGGTCCTCATCCATCTATGGTCAGCAGGGAGGTTCAAGTGAGCCTTGAAATGGAGGAGGCGAGGCTAACCTCCATATCTGGCAGCTCCCCTCAGGCCACTCTGTGGACAGCAGCTCCTCAGCTCCTCCGCCAGTGAGCCCAGCTCCAGTAGCTGCGACAACTGAGGAGGCTCCTACCCATGTGCGGGAACCTATCAGCAAGCCGGGGCATCCAGAGGACACCCGCCAAAGTCAACCCAGGTCAAGGGGCAGCCTGATCAGCAGTTTGCCTGCACCTTAGCTGCAGGGCAGGGGTCACACCGTGTAGAATCCCACAAAAACTTGAAAAGAAGAACATCTAGATGCACCCGGGGCTCCACGTGTATTAATTGTGGCCTTTGCATTGGTTTCTGCAATTGTGTAATAAATAGATTTCAGATTCATTGCTGTAAAAGGCTTAATCTTTCATAGCTGAATTGAGATTCAACCTTTATCCTTGCTCCCTCAATGGGCTGCCAGTGTAGGCAAAGGCCGTGTTTAGTGTCTCAGATGTGCCTGAGCGCGTGAAGAAGCTGGACGCTAGGCACTGCAGTGATATAGGAAGGAGGTGACAGGTGTAATACAGTGAGTGAGTCTTTATTGAGTCCACTGTGAAAGGCCATCGTGGTGGAGGAAGTAGGTACGTATGAGATTGTGTCATGTCTCTCTATGGCTCTGGTCTTTGGTGCAAGGGAAGCAAGATCCAGTGGTGCCTGCTCATTAGTCTCCTCCAGATCCTCCTTGTTGGATGAGAACCGGCAATCAATCATGTCCTCTTCAGGCAAGGCATCCCCACCCTGCAGTGTTAGAATAGGCTGAGCACAGCAGACCACCACAATACACGAGACCCTCGCAGGGGGATACAGCAGGGCTCCACCGGATCGATTGAGATATGGGAATCTCATCTTCAGCAGCCCAATGGCCTACCTGATGGTGGCTTGGGTGGAGCCATGGCAGGTGTTGTGCTTCACCTCTGCTGCAGTGCGAGGGTTCCTCACAGGCATCAGTAACCATGTCTTCAATGGATAGCCCTTGTCCATGAGAATCCATCCCTGAAGGCGACTGGGGCGGCCTGAAAAGTTGTGGCACCTGGGACTGTCCAAGTACGTAGGCATCGTGGCTGCTTCCCGGGAAGCAGGCACACACCTGCAGGATGAGCTTCCAGTGGTCGCAAACCAGTTGCACATTTTTGGAATGGAAGCCCTTCCTGTTGATGAAGGCCACTGGCTTCTCCTTGGGAGCCTTGATGGTCACATATGTACAGTCAATGACACCTTGCACCTGGTGGAATCCAGAAATGGCTCTGAAGCCGTTGGCCCTCTCTGCCTGAATGTCAGTGTTGATTCGGTAGCACGCATGGTCACTGGCCCTCTTGAACAAGGCGTTGGTGACCTCCTTGATGGAGTGATGGACTCCTGCCTGGGAGCCACTACACATGCTCCTGGCAGATCCCTGGAAAGAGTCAGAGGAAGAGGAGTGCCACGTTGATCTTCAGGGCCAAGGGCATTGGGTGTCCTCCGAAGCCAATGGGTTGCAGCTCATCTTGCAGCATGGCACATAAGTTGTGTGATGGCTCTCTGGGGAGAGCTGCAGTGTCCGCTGACATTGCGGCTTGAACATTTGGAAGTAGCTGAGGTGAGTCCGGTGTGTGGATAGACCCTTCTTGGCGAGGCCGGCTGCTGCTGCTCTATTGGAGCTTCATGAGCATGCCCAGCTGGATCCTGGTCCTCCTTCCCTCTGAGCCGCTGCTGCACAGCACGAGGGTCCACAAAGGGATGTAGGAGACCCATACCAACTGATCTTTTTCTCCCAGGCTGCCTTTGCTGCCACAACACTGCCTGGCCAGTTGTAGATTTTGGGTATCTGAAAGAAGAAAGGCAGAAAGGTAAAGCTGTTGTGAGGGGAGGGGGAAAAGTGAGGGGTGTATCCTTAAACCATTTACAGCCTGTAAATTAGAAGAGATTGTGGGATAAGTGGGGAAGCATGATGTGAGAAGGAGAGTTAGGTATGAGCATACAGTTTACAGCATACGAGGGTGAGATGGTGCTCTGAGTGGGAAGTATGAGTTGTGATTGATAGAGATTGTTGGTAGGTGAGTGATGAAGGTGTGCTGATTTGAGCAGTGTGAGAGGCTACTGGTTCAGTTGTAAGGATATGGCATTTCAAGATGAATTCACTGACTCTGACCACTTGAATGAGGTCATTGAATTTCTTGCGGCACTGTATCTAAGTCCTCAGGGCTATTCTCCAAGTTGTTCCCCTCCAAGTCATACACCATCTTGACTTGGAAATATATCGCCGTTCCTTCACTGTTGCTGGGTCAAAATCCTGGAACTCCCTCCCTAACCCCACTGTGGGTGTACCTGCACCAGATGGACTGCAGCGGTGAAAGAAGGCAGCTTACCACCACCTTCTCAAGGGTCATTCGGGTTGGGCAATAAATGCTGGCCTAGCCAGCGCTACCCACAGCCCATGAAAGAATTAAAAAAAGAACTGGCATGGGTTAGTTGCACATCGTGATCCTTGCAGCCTTATCCAATTTTTCCCCCATGCAGTTTTCTTACTATAAAGCATTCACAATAAGCTTTACCTCAATACATTTTTCTTGAAATGTGTCCTATTGTTTTTACTAAGTCACTTGAAGAAAATTTACTAAGCAGAAACTAAAAAAAAACATTTAAATAATGTTACTGTGGTTAATGTTTTGAGTTAACACTACTGATGCAGAGCTTCATGTGTCAGGAGAACATATTGGGAATTCAAGTGTGCATTCCTTATAATTTTCTGCCTGTTAAAATAACTCATAGTTGTTCCTTAGGGGCCTGGTATGAGAAGACCTAAAAAAAAATTAAAGTAACAATATTAGAAAACATTTATATTGGAATGCAAGCAGCTTGCAAATCAAAGATTTTGCTTTTTATTCACAGAACATTACGAATGCCATGAAGTATGCCTTTGAAATTTTAAGTTCGAGTGAAGACGGTGGTCGAATTCCTTACACCACATTTAGATTCCTCTACAGTTACCTTGCCATGATAGATGGTGAAATTCATCGATCACAGATTGAGAAAATGCTAAACAGCATTGAGCGACAAGTGTAAGTACATTATGCTTTGAATGATGTAAATATATATTGAGTGAGATAGATGGCTTACACCGAAGGGTTGCCTATGCTCTTTAAAACTTTAAGCTTTCTCATTGTACCATAGGCGATAATTCAGATATCAAAAACAGGAATGATTTAACTTTCCAAGATGTTTTGATGTCAACAAAGTCATACTTAGAACTAACTCCCTTTCAGCAAGTTTGTCTAGTCTCCCCACCCCTTTTTAAAGTGGGGAGATAAATATGTAAAGAACATATGCTTCCCTCCTGCAAAGAGAGGGCATGATGGTTTGCAGTGAGATCTTGATATATAGATAAGTAACCTTTTTTAATTAACGATTACTAATTGCTGGAGACTGTGGTTCAGGAGAATGAAGAAAGCCCTTTGAGCTTTGATGGAACACCCACAGTCAGAATGATCAATTATTTTTTATTACCTTTCCCTGAACCTGACCTTGCTTCCTTTGAGCTGCTGGGTTTCCTGAGGCCTGGGAAATGTGAGGCTCCCAGCCTCATTATATTTAAATGGCCAACCAACCTTCTGGGAGAAGGATGGCTGTCGCCCCTTGTCCCGTCTCTGTTACACCTGGAAGTAGGTGGATTGGAGGCAGACTGGGGTCAGGTTTGAGATTTTAAAGTCTTTATTTCTCACCCAACCCTAACCCACTCGTTTTGTGGGGTTACAATTTGCCCCTGTGTCTTCCTAAAAAGTGAAAAATTGAATCCTTTTGTAGTGGTGGATTCCCCTGGTATTATCTATTTATATTTGCACTTAACATTAAGCATCTCCTTGAAAATAAGTTATGGCGATTCACCTGATTTGAAGTCTCAATCTGTTGACATGCCAGTTGGACTACAATTAGGTCTAAACTTCCTGATAAAACATTACGGTCATGAAATTCGACTCCTTTGCGCCACTGATGCTGGCACTACAAAAACCCGAAGCTCTGAAAATGTTGGCTGAAATGCTTCTGACCACTTCCAACGCAGCGCGTCCTGACTGTAAGGGCACTAGCACAGGTGTGCCGTGTGTGTGCCGGAAGCATGCAGAGTGGGAAGATCTAATGCTGATTTGGCATCCTGGCTGCCATTTTGGGCCTCACACGTCCTGTTAACATCCTCTGTTAATCACTCCCAACTGAACATGTGTACAAGGGACTCTCCCACTAGTGTTATTTAAAGGCATCACCATTCACTTTCAGGTGAAGTGTTTTAGACTTTCTTTTGCTGCTGCAGAGTTAGTGGAAGTATTGTGTTGAGTGTTATTGGAGGAGTTGACAGAAGTTTTTGGATTCACAAGGAAGTGGTGCTGGACTTTTTTCAGCAGTTCAGTGGAGATTGAAGCCTTTTCGGAGAAAGCCTACTTTCACTAGTTCGGGTTATAGTTGCAGCCTCTCTTGGAGATGGAGCACAGGCAGCAGAGTGAGAAAGCTCTGTGCAGAGGCAGCAGAAGGTGGAAGCAAGTTCTCAATAGAAGGACCTACCCACCAAGGGTCTTCAGTATCTGAGGCACCTACATTTTACTAAGGAGGTGACAACTGAACTGTGTTACCTACTGCAACTGGACCTGAAGCCATACAGCAGGGTGAGGAGGGTGCTGTCAGTTGCTAAGCAGATAACTGTGGCCATCAATTTCTATGACTCAAAATCCTTCCAGGTGGGAGTAGATGAAATTTCCAACATTTCACGGTTCTCTGTGCATCATGAAGGTGACAGAGGCCCTGTACAGAAGGATAGGGGACTTTGTTGCCATCTCTTTTACGAAAGAGCAGGCACATGGCTTTGCCAGTCTAGTGGGATTCCCACTGGTGCAGGGTGCCATAACTGCTCGCACGGGGCTCTGCAGGCCCCATATATCAACGGGGAAATGTACCACAACTGCAAGGGCTACCACTCGATGAACGTGCAGTTGGTGTGTCACCATGCACAAAAGATTTTGTTGGTGAATGCCTGTTAACCTGGTAGCAGTCGGGATGCTTTCACCCTGTGCCAGTCAGCCAGACCAGCCATCTTTGAGACACTACGAATGAATAGAGGCTGGCTGCTAGGTGACAAAGGATACATGTTCTACACCTGGCTCCTGACTCCCCTCCACCACCCAGACTGTGCACCTACAATGAAAGCCATGCCATGACCAGGAATGTCATGAAACAAACCATCAGCATCCTGAAACAATGGTTCTGCCACCCGGATCATTTAAGGGGAGCCCTCCAGTAGTCACCGGAGTGTATCTCCACGTTTGTGGTGGTCTGCTGCATCCTCCCCAACCTTGCTGTGATGAGGGTGCAGCGGCTGCCATCAGACTGTCGGAGGGCACCTTAGGAGCAGCAGGAAGAGTATGAGGAGGAGGGAAAGGAGGAGGAGGAGGAAGTGAGGATGAATCGGGACCCCTTTCGCTCCGGACAGGCTATCCGTGTGGATACTAGAGTCAGGTTCTCCTGGGATCTAATCCCCACATGACCATTGCTCCATAATTCTCCACGTTTTAATCCATCTGCTACGTACCATCACAGTATCCTCTTAGCCAAAACACTGCAATAAAAGCCACCAACAAAATAAACAACTTTATCCAACAACCCTTCCAATAACACATGCAAAACTGAACTATTCACCCTTGTACATTCACTTAGTCCCTATCTTGGGGGGGTGCCTTTACTTGTCCTAGTGCTCCTACACAGTGCTATCCCAGTGGCAGCAGCAAGGCTGGTGGAAAGCTGCTGACCTACAGTGGAGGAGAAAACAGATGGCCTTGTAGGATGACCTCAAGCAGCTCTGGGCCGTGAGGGCCCGATTCGGACTGCACCGCCTCAACATGGGTAGTGTGTGTCTGGGCTGGCTGGCTGAAAGGCATCAGCAGGGGCACTGGCGAAGTGGCAGTGGTGGGACCACAGATGCTGCTATCCTGACAGAGGACAGCAGGTTCGTGCTCCAGGGAGTCACTGCCATGTCCCCAGGACAACATCTCAGTAGTCCTTGTAATCTGTGGGAGCACAGATTGCTACACAGCTGTGAGAGTCTGCGTGCTCCTTTGAACACTGGTATCTGCAGCCATGATGGCAGCAGTCTGAGCCTATATGGCACCAAGCTGAACTAGCATGGTGACGAGCATGGATCTCATGACCTCAGTCTGAGATTCCACTGCAGCGCTGAGCCATTGCGAGGCTTCTGCTGGTTCTGCAATGGAAGCTGAGGTATTGGCCATCAGACGCTGCATCACAGCTGGGTCCACAAGTGCTCATAGAGTTGGACACCATTTTCACACTGGAAAGGATGGGCTCCAAGCTCAGTGAGAAGGCCTGTGCCAAGTTAGAACCAGACTCCTCCATGCTCATTGAGAGTGACAAGTGGCTCTGTGGCAGGCACTACACCAAGCATCTCTGTGTGCATGCCCATCAGCATTCTCCTGTATGCTGCCCCATCGAAGTCCTCAACAGAACTCTTCTGTGTTTTTGCTCTCTGTGGGGATTTGGCACACATGCTATCCTTTTCCCCACCTTGCTGCAGCCCATTCATGTCCGGTGACTTGCCACATGCTGATCCCAACTATATACTACCCTCTAAGGTACACGCAGTGCGAGTATCTGAGCTGCTGGCTGTGATTGTCAGATCAAGTGACAATGTTTATTTATCAGTGGTCTGATGTTGCTCTCTCACCCTTCATAGTGAGGCTGCACTGACTGACCAGGTGGCAAATCTTGGGTATCTGAAAGCAAACATGCAGAAGGGGAGGTTTGGAATAAGTGGGAAGGTTGGATTGGAAGGCAAGAAGTCCACGGTCACACCATCTGCAGTTTGCACTTCATGCCAGACATCAAATTAAGGGCATAAGGCAGGAACATATCATCATCCTGAATGTTTTCGGTGACACAGATAAAACAGCCTCAGTCACAGCCAGCCCCATGATGCAGAGCACTGTATCCTCCAAAGGGCTCAGGCAACACATGTGTGCCTGGGTCTGCCAGTCCTCTACTGCCCCCTGCGATTATGTGCGACCTTGTCCTGCAAGAGAGATGGAAGAATGTCAGTGAGTGTTGTGCACTGTGTTTGGGCATTATGCCTGCCATAGCTGAATAGCTGGAGGCATGTGGAAGCTGCCAGAGGTGAGTGAAGGCTGGCAGCATTTGCAAGTGTGTAAGAGTAAGGTGGAGCTTCTGAATGTTAATTATGAAGCCTGATGGCTGATGGATGAATGATTGAGCAATGTGAGAGATGTTGCAGTGAGTAGAAGACGTTAGTTGAGGATGTATTCACTGACCTTGACCACCGTTCTGAGATCATTGATTTTTTTTCCCACACTGCAGCCAGGTCGAGCTGGACTCCAGGAATTGACTTCCCTGGCCACCTGCTCCCATTCCCTTCATAAGATGTGCCTTGAGGGCCTCCTAGCCCCCTGTGGAAACATAGCCTCTGTCCTCCTTTTGATTTACATTTTTGACCTCCATTAATAAAGCCTCTAGCACCACATCCAACTCTCTGCTCCAGTACCACCCTCTCTCTGCTCCCAGCCTCTTTCTTCCACTAAAGCCTTCCAGAGACCATTGCAGCAGCTTTTGTAGACTGCGTGCACCTCCTTTTTAAGAGGGACAGGCTTCCTTTAAGAAGTGCAGGCTATCTGAGCGTGCAATTAGTCAGAAGTATAGTTCACACGTACACTACAATCATGTTAATGAGCAGGCAGCATGAAGTTTCCGTGCGATCTGCCTCTATGGAACTGAGTGCTGGGTAATCACGAATCCTGATTTCTGCGCCCGATATTGAAACTAATCAAAGGTTTCCCCTTGTGTGCTGATTCAGAATATTTAGCTGATAATACACGCATAACTGGAATTTAACAATATTTATAGTTATGTTTAAACTATAAGTTCAATGTCTCCAATCATCAAAGGGTTCGATTCCGGGTACTGCCTGTGTGGAGTTTGCAAGTTCTCCCTGTGTCTGCGTGGGTTTTCTCCGGGTGCTCCGGTTTCCTCCCACAAGCCAAAAGACTTGCAGGTTGATAGGTAAATTGGCCATTATAAATTGTCACCAGTATAGGTAGGTGGTAGGGAAATATAGGGACAGGTGGGGATATTTGTTGGGAATATGGGATTAGTGTAGGATTAGTATAAATGGGTGGTTGATGTTCGGCACAGACTCGGTGGGCCGAAGGGCCTGTTTCAGTGCTGTATCTCTAATCTAAAATCTAATCTAATCTCTGTACAAGGGAAGATTTTGAAGAAGCCATCAAGACTCTTATTTACAATGTAAATTAGAAAGGAATTATGGAGTACTATTTATTGCCATACTGTTTTCACCTTTATGGTATCTTTTTCTTGTGACCCACAGTGCTGAAAATGATGGACTTGTCAAAGTGAGTGATTTCACCAACTGCTGACTGCACATCTAATAAATCATCCAGCATCTTCTACAAGTTGAAGGTTATGTAAGAGATGAAATTAATTTCATCTTTTGAAACAACACCTTACTGTGTCAGTAGTGCTGTTTAAGTTGCATAGATCAATAAACCTCTTAATCCAGTGAGGTAAAGCATTTTCTGAGGTCTGTGTTCTGTATCAACAGCAGACATGTTATAGGAGCTCCTAACATCCACAAAGTAACTCACTGACTTATTCAAACAGTTCTGTTTTCTTATTACCTTAAGAGCATACCTAATCAAAACAACAGTCAGCACTGCAGTGGCAGGAAAATCTTTCAAATCCAACAACAATTAATATTTTATTATATTAATTTTAAACACCAATAATAAAAACGTAATAAAACAAGAAATGCTGGAAATACTCAGCAGGTCTGGCAGTATCTGTGGAGAGAGAAGCAGAGTTAATGTTTCAGGTCAGTGACCCATCTTCAGAACTGGCAAATATTAGAAATGTGAAAGGCTTTAAGCAAGTAAAGCGGGGGTGGGGCAAGAGATAACAAAGGAGAAGGTGTAGATAGGACAAGGTCACAGAATAGCTGACCAGAAGGTAAACAATATGTTAATGGTGTGTTGAAAGACAAAGCATTAGTACAGATAGGGTGGTAACGGACTGAAAATTGAACAGCAGCAAGTACAAACATGAAAAAAAAAGGAAAAAAAAGTGGGTAAGCAAACTAAACAAACTAAGATGAAATAAAATAAAATAAACAAAAAGAAATATATAAAAAAGAAAAAATAACTAAAAATAAAAGTAAAATGGGGGGCCCGTCATGCTCTGAAATTATTGAACTCAATGTTCAGTCCGGCAGGCTGTAGTGCGCCTAATAAAAAAGTAATGTTTTTGTATTAAATTATCTAGTAATGATAGATTTTCTGCAATGTACTATGTATAAGTGTTGTGTGATTGTAAATTCAAAACTTTAAAGCCAGCAGCTGTCATCTGCTTGCTGCCCAGAATCTCCAAATACTTTCTCACCCATAAAGAGTTAAATATACTTTCCACCTCATCCTGCAACTTGCATTCCAAGGAACACCTTCTGTAATTTTTGTGCACTTCTCCTATAGACGGGAAGAGAAAAGAGGCTGAACATGCTTCAGAGGCTTGAGAAGGATGAATACAAAGAAAAGTTGCAATTGATTATGGTGCCAGATATCACATTGAAAGCAAAATTAAAATGTCTTTAAATATGCATTTGCCACAAGGAAACTCTGCTTAGAATGCAAAGCTCGATGAGGCACTCTTCCTGACGTTTACACAGCAACAAGGTAATGCAAATAAGTGGCCCTATTAATAGTAAAGCACTATAGCTCAATAAGGCAGTGAACGGAATTAGAAAATTCCCTGCCAATTCAAGATGATTGAATAGATGGAAAACATCACAATGTAAGGCAGTTATTTTTCTTCAGGGAGACAGTGTCACCTAACTTAGGTATCACAGATCCCTTCAGCAAAAAATGAAAGAAAATAATTGAAACAAATTCCCTGGAACAAATCTATTGCTTCAACAAGGCACACCAATTCTTTAAAATGCTGCCAAATAATACAATTCTTCTCCAAGGTCGGCCGCACCAAGATGCAAACATAGCGAGGGGTACCTCACAAAATTAACAGATAGGAACATCTCTGGGGGACATAAACTACATTAATGCTGATCAGAAAATCCATTAATCCCCAAGTCTTCAAGAATCTTATCCTCAACTTCACAATTCTTACAAGGCCCAAGCTAGTACTTAGATGAATGTCAAGTTGTTCATTGAATGAATGGTTTAATGCTCAGCTTGTATTCCATGTGTTATGAACAAGGCGGGAGAAATGCACTGTTAATTCAGTCTCACTTCTCTATGGGTCACAGCATATCAATAAATTTTCCCACCTACCGAAGAATAGCCAATTAGATACTCTATTTGTCCCCCAGAATAAAGTACACGAACCAGGTTTCTTTAAACACCAACAATAACTATTACAAAAAAAAGTCTTAACCACTAATGAGATAAATCTATAGATATGAAAAGCTCCTTATTTCCCTAGCCGTCATGCACACATACATACATAAAAAAAACGATTAACTGGGGAAAAAAGGATTTTGGTTTACAGCTGTTTCATAGGCATAAAAGGAATAGCAAAATATTGCTGAAAATAGAGACATGTTGTCGAAACTTCAACAAAACGTCTCTATTTTCAGAAATACTCTAGTTCTGTACTACCAAATGACTATTAATAATAACATAATTCAGTTTGTCATGTTCTGGTAGGAAATTCTTTGGTTGGGTGAGGTGTCCCAGAGTCGAAAAGTCAGATACCTGAGCCGATCACATGACCAGACATAGAGTCTCCCCTGAGGAGGTCAAAACCCCTGGCTAACTTCCTTGAAACTGCTTGCTTTCCTATTCTTGTATACAAAGTCAACATAAAAAATTTCAGCTATTTGTAGGTGTCCATGTCCACTGAAAATCCTTTTTCAGTTTTTTAAAACACAGAGAATTCTAAGTTTTTTAATACAAAAATAAAACCCTTGTAACACATGCAATGCACATTTGTGGTATTAGAATCTTCCCTCCAAAGTCATTCTTATCATGAATCCCTTCAGAATAGGGATCCCTTCACAGTTTGGCAGTAGGCAAGTGGAGAGTATTCAATCACACTCCTGACCACTGCCTTGTGGATGGTGGAAAGGCTTTGGGAGTCAGGAGGTGGGTTACCCACCACAGAATATGCAGCCTCTGACCTGCTGTTGTAACCACAGTATTTATGTGACTGGTTCAATTAAGTGGAAAATGGTGACCCTCCCCCAAGGATGTTGATGGTGCGGGATTCTGTGACAGTAATATTGTTGAACGACAAGGGGAGTTGGTTAGAGTCTCTGGCACCTGGCATGGATGTTACTTGCCACTTCTCAGCCCAAGATGAATATTGTCCAGTAACGTAAAAGCAAAATACTGCAGATGCTGGAAATCTGAAACAAAAACAGAAATTGCTGGAAATGTTGTCCAGGTCTTGCTGCATGCAGGCAAGCAAGGACTGCTTCAATATTTGTAGAGTTACTAATGGAATTGAACACTGTGTATCATCAGCTAACATCCCCAGTTCTGACCTTACGATGGAGGCAAGGTTATTGATGAAGCAGCTGAAGATGGTTGGGTCTACGACACTGCCCTGGCGAATTCCTCAACTGTTTAATTGTCCACCACCATTCACGACTGGATGTGGAAGGACTACAGAGCTTTGATCAGATCTGTTGGTTGTGGAATCGCTTAGCTCTGTCTATAGTATGCTGCTTCCACTGTTTAGCCTATAATCCTGTATTGTAGCCTCACCAGGCTGGCACCTCATTTTTAGGTATGCATGATGCTGCTACTGGCATGCTTTCCTGCAATCCTTACAGAAACAGGGTTGCTTCCCAGGTTTGAGTGAGGGATATGCCAGGCCACAAGGTTACAGATTGTGGTGGAATACAATTCTGCTGCTGCTGATGGCCCACAGCACCTCATGGATGTCCAGTTTTCAGCTGCTATATCTGTTCTAAAACTATCCCATTTAGCATGGCAGTAGTGCCACATTACACAATGGAGGGTGATCTCAGTGTGAAGACAAGACTTTGTCTCCATAAGGACTGTGCAGTGGTCACTCCTATCAATACTGTCATGGAGAGATGTGTTATATTTCCAGAAAGCCAGTTGGTGAAGGATAGTACGAGAGCTAATCTTTACTCAGTCTACCATTTATTTACCAAGTGAAACATTTTAAGCATACACCTCCGAACTCAACCACAAAAGTTTCAGTGTCTCTTTATATGTGCTCAGGTGAAACCCCAATTAATGCCCTCCACCTGCACATAATTAAATACAATTGATATACAATCAACAAGATGCACCTTTGACCAGTAGACTGGTTAGGCCAAAGTCAAGTAGGTTTTTCTCTTGTGGTGTTTCTCTCACCACCTTCTGCAGATCCAGTATGGCAGCTATATCCATCAGGACTTGGCCAGCTTGGTCAGTAGTGGTGATAGTGAGCCAGTCCCCCATCCAGAGTACATTCTGTGTCCTTGCTACCCTCAGTGCATCTTCCAAGTGCTGTTCGACAGGGAAGAGTACTACTTCATCAGCTGAGGGAGGGTGGGGTCCAGGGGCAATGTTGAGGACTCCCAGGGCTGCTCCCTCCCAACTGTATACTACTGTGCTTTCACCATAGTAGTCTGTCCTGTCAGTGGGACAGGACACACCCAGAAGTTTGGGATATTCTATGGTTCTATTGGTTGAAAGTGTGTATCACCTACAAAATGCACTGCAACAACATGACATCTTTGACAGCACCTTCCAAACCCATGACCTCTGCCGCCTAGAAGAATGAGGGCAGCAGATGCATGGGAACATCTGCAAGTTTCCCTTCAAATCCAAAAGACTTGCAGGTGATAGGTAAATTGGCCATTGTAAATTGCCCCTAGTGTAGGGAGGTGATAGGGAATATGGGATTACTGTAGGGTTAGTATAAATGGGTGGTTGTTGGTCGGCACAGACTCGGTGGGCCTGTTTCAGTGCTGTATCTCTAAATAAATAAAAAAATAAATAAAATAAAAAAGAATTGCAGAGATATGGTGAAAGAACAGGCAAGTGGCACCAACTGCATTACACTTTGAAAGAGCCGGCACAGACTCCAAAAGCTGAATGGCCTCCTCTCATACTGTACTATCCTATGATTCCATGATTAGCTCAATAAATTCTGAATAATCATATAGCTTTGAATTAAAATAATTTCCATACTTATTTAAGAATTCATTTGCCAGATTGTAATTAAATTCCCCAATTTAATACAGAAAAAATTGCTTTACATCACATCAAAAATCGTGTGGCAACCATTGTATTACAACAATTTTAATTAATTCCACAAATAGCAATAAAAGCCTTCACACAATTAGATGAATCTAGATCATTTTGTCATCACTTCCAAGTAATAACACAATATTGTAGTCTATGTATTGAATACTTCCAGCAACGTTAATGACACTGCACATTCCACACATGCCAATATAAGTTTAACATAGCAACAACTAGTTACGAGTAAATTAAATACAACAAATTAATGTAGATACTACATATTCTGATTTTTCAAAAGATGTACAGCACCAATGCAAGAAAAATCGCATTTGCTCTCGGGTTTAATGTTACCAACTAATGTGTCAAGTCTTGAAGAACTGACATAACATGCAATACAGAATAACATTAATGGGTGTATTATAAGGCGCCATGAAGGAATACTAATGATTTTCTCCAGCCTCTTAGTCTACTAAGTGCAATAAATCTATTCACATCCATATTATGTAAGTGCATTGTTCTGAACAGACACTTATGAAAAGTGAGCAATTGCAACATTTTTTTAAAATCCATAAAATATTTCACAAATGGCACAAATCAGCTAGCCTCAACACAAAAGCATTGTGTAAAACCACTGTGACAAAAATTAGGTATTTAGGCATTTTTTCTTGAATTTTAAAAATTCTTTCTTGATGGTCATGGCATACACATGGTTAATATTGTTTTCTACAAGCCATAGAATACAAGTTATGGCTTTGAGCCAAAAATATTAATATGCATCTAAAGTTCGATTTCTTTCAAACAGGAATGTGTTTAGTAAGGTAATGTCTGTTGAATATAGTTATTAGTGTCAATCTGTCCAGTAGTGTTCTTGACAGCTGGGAGACACTTAATTTTGCAAATACAAAGTGGATTGGGACATACATCCTTTGTAATTGACAACCTGTGAAAAGCTCTTACCCTAGGCTAATTATGAGAGATACAAATGTCGAATGCCCTTTGTTTTTGTAATCTTCAAGGGATTTTGAATATGTCTATGTCTCATTTTATGCCAGCTAGTCAGCCAGGGAGTCTAAAGCCAGCAGACAAAGTTAGATCTGGCTCGCGGGTAGCATTTTGTCACATAAGAAGTAGGTGATTATGCTTTAAAGATCAATCTTATATGAAGAAACAGTTTAGGAAGAGTGTTTGTTATTTTTAAATTTCGAGGAGGATAATAAAGCTTGTAATCATTGTAAATATACTGTTTGTATTGAGTCCCATTTACCTATCACCCCTGTGCTCACTGACCTACATTGGCTCCCAGTCAAGCAACGTCTTGATTTTAAAATTCTCATCCTTGTTTTTAAATCCCTCCATGGCTTCACCCCTCCCTATCTCTGTAATCTCCTCCAGCCCCACAACCCTGGAGATATCTGCGCTCCTCTAATTCTGGCCTCTTGAGCATCCCCGATTTTAATCGCTCCACCATTGATGGTCGCATCTTCGGTTGCCTAGGCCTGAAGCTCTGGAATTCCCTCCCTAAACCTCACCAGCTCTCTACCTCACTTTCCTCCTTTAAGCCACTCCTTAAAATCTACCTCTTTTACCAAGCTTTTTGCCACTTCCCCTAATATAGCCTTATGTTGCTTGGTGTCATATTTTGTTCTATAATGCTTCTGTGTTGCACCTTGGGACGTTTTATTACGTTAAAAGCCCAATATAAATTTAAGTTGCTGTTGTACTGCTCATGTACTTGTTTAATGTCAAATACATGTGTCTGTTGATTTATAGCCTGAGCCTCAGTCTGATAGTATATATTCATTCACCAATGGAGATGAGGTCATGCAGCAGCACACAATATATTCCAGTAAATTGATAAAAAGGGTTTGCCTGATCCTGAAGTCTCACAACACTTATCCAGATAGTGGACAGATTCTAGTTCATAAGTGAAATGACATTCACTTACAGGAGTAGCCCTTGACCCATGAAATATATCTACAGTAAAAACTCAACAACTCAACTGTATCATCCACAGTCATCAATCTTAAATCATTTAATCTCCTCAGGAAACATTCTGTAGGTACTCCTTACCCAACCCAAAGGTGACTTGAATGAAACTCCGAATATCTATGCAACCTTGCAAAATGAACTATTTATCTTTTCTCCTCGGTATCACATTTTCATGCTCCAATGATCCTGAACCAGGATCACAGACTGTTATGAATAGCCAGCAGACTTACAAAGAACAAAGAACATTACAGCACAGGAACAGGCCCTTCGGCCCTCCAAGCCTGCGCCGATCCAAATCCTCTATCTAAACTTGTCGCCTATTTTCTAAGGGTCTGTATCTCTTTACTTCCTGCCCATTCATGTATCTGTCTAGATACATCTTAAAAGACGCTATCGTGCCCGCGTCTACCACCTCCGCTGGCAACGTGTTCCAGGCACCCACCACCCTCTGCGTAAAGAACTTTCCACGCATATCCCCCCTAAACTTTTCCCCTTTCACTTTGAACTCGTGTCCCCTTGTAATTGAATCCCCCACTCTGGGAAAAAGCTTCTTGCTATCCACCTTGTCTATACCTCTCATGATTTTGTACACCTCAATCAGGTCCCCCCTCAACCTCCGTCTTTCTAATGAAAATAATCCTAATCTACTCAACCTCTCTTCATAGCTAGCGCCCTCCATACCAGGCAACATCCTGGTGAACCTCCTCTGCACCCTCTCCAAAGCATCCACATCCTTTTGGTAATGTGGCGACCAGAACTGCACGCAGTATTCCAAATGTGGCCGAACCAAAGTCCTATACAACTGTAACATGACCTGCCAACTCTTGTACTCAATACCCCGTCCGATGAAGGAAAGCATGCCGTATGCCTTCTTGACCACTCGATTGACCTGCGTTGCCACCTTCAGGGAACAATGGACCTGAACACCCAAATCTCTCTGTACATCAATTTTCCCCAGGACTTTTCCATTTACTGCATAGTTCACTCTTGAATTGCATCTTCCAAAATGCATCACCTCGCATTTGCCCGGATTGAACTCCATCTGCCATTTCTCTGCCCAACTCTCCAGTCTATCTATATTCTGCTGTATTCTCTAACAGTCCCCTTCACTATCTGCTACTCCACCAATCTTAGTGTCGTCTGCAAACTTGCTAATCAGACCACCTATACTTTCCTCCAAATCATTTATGTATATCACAAACAACAGTGGTCCCAGCATGGATCCCTGTGGAACACCACTGGTCACACGTCTCCATTTTGAGAAACTCCCTTCCACTGCTACTCTCTGTCTCCTGTTGCCCAGCCAGTTCTTTATCCATCTAGCTAGTACACCTTGGACCCCATGCGCCTTCACTTTCTCCATCAGCCTACCATGGGGAACCTTATCAAACGCCTTACTGAAGTCCATGTATACGACATCTACAGCCCTTTCCTCATCAATCAACTTTGTCACTTCCTCAAAGAATTCTATTAAGTTGGTAAGACATGACCTTCCCTGCACAAAACCATGTTGCCTATCACTGATAAGTCCATTTTCTTCCAAATGGGAATAGATCCTATCCCTCAGTATCTTCTCCAGCAGCTTCCCTACCACTGACGTCAGGCTCACTGGTCTATAATTACCTGGATTATCCCTGCTACCCTTCTTAAACAAGGGAACAACATTAGAAATTCTCCAGTCCTCCGGGACCTCACCCGTGTTTAAGGATGTTGCAAAGATATCTGTTAAGGCCCCAGCTATTTCCTGTCTCGCTTCCCACAGTAACCTGGGATAGATCCCATCCGGACCTGGGGACTTGTCCACCTTAATGCCTTTTAGAATACCCAACACTTCCTCCCTCCTTATGCCGACTTGACCTAGAGTAATCAAACATCTGTCCCTAACCTCAACATCCTTCATGTCCCTCTCCTCGGTGAATACCGATGCAAAGTACTCATTTAGAATCTCACCCATTTTCTCTGACTCCACGCATAACTTTCCTCCTTTGTCCTTGAGTGGGCCAATCCTTTCTCTAGTTACCCTCTTGCTCCTTATACATGAATAAAAGGCTTTGGGATTTTCCTTAACCCTGTTTGCTAAAGATATTTCATGACCCCTTTTAGCCCTCTTAATTCCTCGTTTCAGATTGCGCCTACAATCCCGATATTCTTTCAAAGCTTCGTCTTTCTTCAGCCGCCTAGACCTTATGTATGCTCCCTTTTTCCTCTTAGCTAGTTTCACAATTTCACCTGTCATCCATGGTTCCCTAATCTTGCCATTTCTACCCCTCATTTTCACAGGAACATGTCTCTCCTGCACGCTAATCAACCTCTCTTTAAAAGCCTCCCACATATCAAATGTGGATTTACCTTCAAACAGCTGCTCCCAATCTACATTCCCCAGCTCCTGCCGAATTTTGGTATAGTTGGCCTTCCCCCAATTTAGCACTCTTCCTTTAGGACCACTCTCGTCTTTGTCCATGAGTATTCTAAAACTTACGGAATTGTGATCACTATTCCCAAAGTAGTCCCCTACTGAAACGTCAACCACCTGGCCCGGCTCATTCCCCAACACCAGGTCCAGTATGGCCCCTTCCCGAGTTGGACTATTTACATACTGCTCTGGAAAACCCTCCTGGATGCTCCTTACAAATTCTGCTCCATCTAGACCTCTAACACTAAATGAATCCCAGTCAATGTTGGGAAAATTAAAATCTCCTATCACCATCACCCTGTTGCTCCTACATCTTTCCATAATCTGTTTACATATTTGTACCTCTATCTTACGCTCGCTGTTGGGAGGCCTGTAGTACAGCCCCAACATTGTTACCGCACCCTTCCTATTTCTGAGTTCTGCCCATATTGCCTCACAGCTCGAGTCCTCCATAGTGCCTTCCTTCAGCACAGCTGTGATATCCTCTTTGACCAGTAATGCAACTCCTCCACCCCTTTTACCTCCCTCTCTATCCCGCCTGAAGCATCGGTATCCTGGGATATTTAGTTGCCAATCATGCCCTTCCCTTAACAAAGTCTCAGTAATAGCAATAACATCATACTCCCAGGTACTAATCCAAGCCCTAAATTCATCTGCCTTACCTACTACACTTCTTGCATTAAAACTAATACACCTCAGACCACCAGTCCCTTTGCTTTCATCATCTGCTCCCTGCCTACTCTTCCCCTTAGTCACGCTGACTTCATTATCTATTTCCTTACAGGCTTTAGTTACTACCTCCTGACTGTCCACTGACCTCATTTGGTTCCCATCCCCCTGCCACATTAGTTTAAACCCTCCCCAACAGCGTTAGCAAAAGCACCCCCAAGGACATTGGTTCCAGTCCGGCCCAGGTGTAGACGGTCCAACTTACGTTATAAGAACATAAGAAATAGCAGCAGGAGTAGGCCATTTGACCCTTCGAGCCTGCTCCTCCATTCAACACACACTAGTATTATAATGGCTGCCTCTCCCTGTGGGTCATATTGACATCAGTGATACTCCACTGCAACCTGTGCTGAATGAGGTTCCTTGTGTAGATAATTTTTAAAGTGACAGTAATTAAGAGCCGCCACACCCCAAGTTATTCATTGACATATCCTCCTGCTTTTCCTCCCTCAGTCTCTGCAACGAGTAACTCCTCCTACCTCGGTGATTTCAATATTTGTCTTGATTTACCTTGTCCTCTCTTGTATAATTTCACTGCACTCCTGTCCTCCCTTGACCTTTCCTTCCATATAAACTCTCCTACCCATATTCAAGGCTATCACCTCAACCTTACCATCTCACATGGCCTCTGTGCTCCTATGAAGGGGACGTTAACATAGTAGCTGCCTTACCCAGAGCTAGCTACTCAGTTATACCAAACCACTCCAGGAAAAAGTACTGTGGGTGTACCTACATCACATGCACTGCAGTGCTTTAAGAAGGTGGCTGGCTCACCATCACCTTCTCAAGGGCATTTAGGGATGGGCAAGAAATGCTGGCCTTGTAGGCATCACTCACATCCCAAGAACAAATTTTAAAAAACTAAGTCACAGATAAAAATATTTCTGACCACTTTCTTGTATCTCTCACCACCCACAACACCTATCTCCTTCCAGTCCCACTTCCTTCTGTGTTGACCTAGAAAAGAGTCTCATCCAAATTATTTACAATTGTACTTTCAACTTAAAAACTACCTAGCCTTTGACCTTCCATTCATCATAATACTTTTTCCGCTGTCAATCTGCTCAATCACTCTTTCACTTGCATCTTTGATGCCCTTTTCTCCAATAAAACCTTTCGACTTGACCCAGACTTTTCAGATATTTGTAATAAAACTTACCCACCACTTTATAAATCTTGCTTAAGCTGCTAACATTATTCATTATTCCCTTCCCAA
Source organism: Heterodontus francisci (assembly GCF_036365525.1). NCBI lineage: Eukaryota > Metazoa > Chordata > Chondrichthyes > Heterodontiformes > Heterodontidae > Heterodontus > Heterodontus francisci. The sequence continues at coordinate 67,460,632 of NC_090377.1, read as the reverse complement.
AACCTCCTATTCCCAAATAATCACACAGAAGTTATTTTTTTCTCTACTCTTGGCAGATTTTCACCATTAAAAAAAAAGATAAGTCTACACTCGGGAGGGAAATATTCAATTCAACCCCTTGGAAGGCATGGGGATCATGATGCACAATTACCCCATGCCTGGTTGAGTTGAGCAGGTATAGAGTAGAGATCAGCATGTGGTGAATCACTGAGCAACAGTGGGCTGCGGCCAGATCAAAGGGAAATTAGAGAAGCATGTAGCATGGGTAATACAGTAATCATGGGTGACTTCAATCTGCATATAGACTGGGTAAACCGAATTAGCACTAATGCTGCGGAGGACGAGTTTCTGGCATGTGTTAGGGATGGTTTTCTACAGCAGTATGTTGAGGAACTGACTAGAGAAAAAGGCTATTTTAGATCTAGTATTATGTAATGAGAAAGGGATAATTAATAATCTTGTTGTAAAAGAACCTTTAGGGATGAGTGATAATATAATAAAATTTTATGTTATGTTTGAAAGTGAGATAGTTCAATCTGAAGCCAGGGTGTTAAATTTGAACAAAGGAAATTATGACGGTATGAGGAGCAAATTGGCTAAGGTGGATTGGGAGAATAGATTAAAAGGTATGACAGTACATAAGGCCCCACATGGCAGACTGGTTAAAAAATTAAAGTCCATGGGATCCAGGGAAATGTAGCAAGCTGGATACAAAATTGGCTCAGTGGCAGGAAAAAGATAATTGTTGACGGGTGTTTTTGCCACTAGAAGGCTATTTCCAGTGGCATTCCGCAGGGCTGAGTACTACGTCCTCCACTTTTTGTGGTATATATTAATGATTTGGACGTAAATGTAGTGGCATGATCAAGAAGTTTGCAGACGACACAAAAATTGGCCATGTGGTTAATAGCAAGGAGGATAGCTGTAGACTGCAGGAAGATATCTGGTCAGGTCAGGTGGGCAGAAAAATGGCAAATGGAATTCAACTTGGGGAAGTGCGAGGTGATGCAGTTGGGGAGGTCAAACAAGGCAAAGGAATACACAATTAATGGGAGAATTACTGACAGATGCAGAGGAAGCGAATGACGTTAGAGTGAATGTCTGCAGATCCCTGAAGATAGCAGGACAGGTCACTAACGTGGTTAAGAAGGCATATGGAATCTTTTCCTTTATTAGCCAAGGTATAGAATACAAGAACAGGGAGGTTATGCTGGAACTGTATAAATCATTAGTTAGGCCACAACTTCAGTACTGTGTGCAGTTCTGGTCACCTCATTACAGAGAGGAAATAATTGCACTATTGAAGGTACAGAGGAAATTTACAAGGATGTTGCCAGGACTGGAAAAATGCAGCTGGGGAAAGATTGGATAGGCTGGAGTTGTTCTCCTGGAACAGAGAAGGCTGAGGGGAGATCTGATTGAAATGTACAAAATTGTGAGGGGCCTGAATAGAGTGGATGTGAAGGGCCTATTTACCTTAGCAGAGGGGGGTCACTCACTAGTGGACATAGATTTAAAGTGATTGGTAGAAAGATTAAAGGGGTGATGAGGACAAATTTTTTCACCCAGAGGGTGGTGAGGCACTGGAACTCATTGCCTGAAAGGGTAGTAGAGGCAGAAACCAACTCATTTAAAAGGTGTCTGAATATGCACCTCAAATGCCGTAACCTACGATCCAAATGCTGGAAGTTGGGATTAGGCTGAGTGGTTTGTTTTTTGGCTAGTGCACATACAATGGTCCAAGTGGCCTCTTTCTTTGCTGTAAACTTCCTATGATTCTATGACACCCAGAGAGGGAGGGAGGGAGACAGAGAGAGGGGGACAAAGACAGAATGAGAGACAGAGAGGGTAACAGTGTGTGAGAGAGAGAGACCAAGACAGAGGAAGAAACAGAGACAGACACTGATATGTAGAGAGTGTGAGAGAGAAAGACAGAAAAATGTGAGAGAGAGGGACAAAGAGTGTGACTGTTACGATCAGGTGAGAAGGAGTCAAAGGGCTCCCCTCTTGACCCTTTCCTTATTTGACTGAAACAGGGTTTATTTCTTTTTTAAAGTGAATGTGCTTGCCAATTCAGTGAATGTTTAACTATTTATGTGCTGTGATCATAAAGGAACCATTCAGACAGGTTTTCTTGTGTTTAACAAAGAAAAAGGTTCGCTTTATTGTACTTAAACTGATCTGAGTAAAATAATAAACTACGCTCCAACTTTCACACACACACGTGAGGTTCACAAACACATACAAATAGGCCAGAGAGTGGGGTGAATAGGTTGGTCGGATTCGAGTCCAGAGCAACAAAAAGGGGTACACAGTCTGTGGAGGTTGGTGACCCAGTTGTCTACTCAATGAACCCAGTGATCCTGAGGCTTCCAGCTTGTAGATGTGGCCAGTAGATTTGGTGGTCCTCCTGGAAAACAGCGATGCAGATGAGTTCCTTCATGGGGTCTCTGTCTGCTGCAGTGATAGACTTAAGTGGGTACGACCAGCTGGCAGGGTTTGAAACTTGTCAGGTGCTCTGGAGAGAGAGAGGGACCACACGTTGGTCTCTTCTGATCAGTGTCCAGTTGCTTGCCTGGTGCAAAGACAGAAAATCCATCTTAAAGCACACAGATGTGAGCCTGTCACATGATGGCTCAGTGTGTATTTCCTCTAGCAACTTAATTAGTTCATGTCTAGGAATTCCCTTCTCTCAATCAGGGTCCCATTGTTCAAGTGATTACCTTTGAGTGGTTCGTCTCCACCAGTTTAATGTCCCAAGTGATTTCCTTTAAATGTCTTGTGAATGGGGACTGGCCAGACAATCTGACTCCCTCAATGCATTGGAATGTAGGAATTTTGATGCAAATTGTGGTGGCCATTTTAGCTGCCTGCAGTCACCTTTTGGTCTGTTCCTTTTTCTTTACATTTAAATTTAATTCAGATTTCCAGCCAATGTATTAAAAAATCATCATTCAACATAGCACATGTTCGTGACGATGACACAGAGAGCGAGACATATAGAGAGATAGAAAGAGAAAGACAGAGATTTAGACAGGAGAGATATGGGGAGATTCAGGCAGGGAGGGAGAGAGAGAGAGACACACACACACACAGAATGAGAGACAGAAAGAGGCAGAGCTAGAGAAAAAGTGATAGAAAGGGAGATAGAGAGAGACAGAGATTCAGTAAAGGGAGACAAGTAGGATGAATGAGGAGAGGCAATATAAAATAAAGGGTACAATTCCAACACAAACACTGCTCCCTTGCCACCAACTGCTTTCCTCTTCTTGGCCGACTGTCTGAGGCTGAACAAGATTGTTTGCAACTTCAATGTAATTTTTGACCCCAAGATGAGATTTCAACTACACATCCGCGCCATTGCTAAGACTATCAATTTCCACCTTTGTAATATCGCCTGACTCAGTCCCTGTCTCAACTCTTCAGCTCCTGAAACCCTCATCCACGCTATTGTTACCTCCAGACTTGACTATTCTAATGCACTCCTGGCCAACCTCCCACATTCTACTGTCCATAAACTTGAGGTCACCCAAAACTCTGCTGGCTGTGTCCTAACTTGCACCAAATCCCATTCACCTGTGATCCCTATACTCGCTGATCTACACTTGCTCCTGGTTAACCAACGCCTTGATTTTTAAATTCTTATCCTTGTTTTCAAATCCCTGCATGGTGTTGCCCCTCTCTATCTCTGTAATCTCCTCCAGCCCTTCAACCCTCTGAGATATCTGCACTCCTCTAATTCTGGCCTCAAGCATCCCCAATTTTAATCACTCCACCATCAGTGTCTGTACCTTCAGCAGTCTAGGCTCTAAGTTCTGGAAATTCCTCCCTAAATCCCTTCTACTTTGCCTTCCTCCTTTAAGACACATCTTCAAACCTGCTCCTTTGACCAAGCTTTTGGTCATCTGTCCTAACATTTCCTTATGCGGATTGATGCCACATTTTGTTTTATAATGCCTCTGTGAAGCATCTTAAGACATTTCATTACTTTAAAAGGTGGTGGTGGCGGCAGCAGTGGTGGAGGAGCAGTCCAGGTCCAACCTGCCTCATAGTTTGGCGCAGAGCTTGAAACCCATTTTTCCCATCGTGGAAGTGGTGGTCAAGTCCGATAGCAATTGTGAACCCAGCCATGATGCAGTGTATTGCAGCCAATGTCTCAGCTTCCATTGTAGTACAGGCAGAGGCCACCTAATGTTTCAGTGCTGCAGTGGCAGCTCAGACAGAGGCCATGTGATCCATGCTTGTTGCCAAGCATGCTCAGACTGCTGCCATCATGGCTGCTGATACCAATGCTCAAATGGACATGCATGCTCTCACAGCAGTCCAGCAATCTGTGCTCCAGCAGATTACTAAGATTGCTGAGGCCCCACAGCGCAGGACTGGCAGTGGCTCTGTAGAGCACGTCAGCTGTCCGCTCTCAATTTGTGCACCCACCACTGTCACTCCACCAGTGCCCTTACTCTTGCTTTTCCTTCAGCCAACCAGCTGCGACTGCTGCCACCCATGACGAAGTGGTGCAGTCGGAAGCTAAGCCCTCAAGGCCAACAGATGCTCGACGGCGTCCTGCAAGGCCATCTGGAGTTTACCCCACTGAAAGTCAGCAGCCTTCCACCAGTCATACTGCATCCATTGGGATAGCACTGCTTCGGAGGACTAGGCCAGTCAAAGGCTCCCAAAAACAGGCCTTAAAGGAATGCACAAGGGTGAATAGTTCAGTTTAGTATGTGTTAATGGAAGCATTCTTGCATAAAGTTATGAAATTTTGTTTTGTGGTGTCTTTTACTTCAGAATTTTGGTCAGGAGAACGCTGTGATGGTCTGTAGCAGAGGGATGAAAAGATGGGGAATTGTGCAACATTGGTGACATGGGGATGTGGTTTGAGTGGAACTGAAGTCTGAGTAGCCAGTCACGGACAACCTGTATGAAGCCAAAAGGTCCTGGAATACTCCTCCTTCCTCCTCCTCTCAGCACCCTCACGAGAGGTTGTGGAGGGCCACGAATTTAGAGATGCACTCCAGCGAGTACTGGAGAGCTCCCCCCCACCACCCCTAGAATAGACAAGGCAACAGAACCATCATTTCAGAAAATTGGTGATTTACTCCACAATGTTCCTGGTGACAAAATGGCTCTGTTGGTGCGCTGTCCATGCTTGGTTGGGTGGCATAGAGAACTCATGAGCCAAGTGTCAAGGGGGTAGCCCTCAATACCCTTGGTTAGCAAGAATCTCAGATGTAAACTTATTAATTGATCAAGCAGTCAGCATCTGGTTCTTTATGGTGGCTTAAAGATGGCAGGTATGGCGGACTGGTGCAGGATGAAGTGTCATGGTTGCTGTCAGGATATCGGGCATTCACTGGCATGATGTTCTATGCATAGTTGCAGAACAACTACATGGTAAGGGAGTGATAACCTTGCAGTTGTGGTACATCTGCTGTTTGGATATGGGGCCTGCAGAGCCATGCGCATGCAGTCGATGGCACTCTGCACCATTAGGAATCTCACTTCATGGCATAGCCATGTGCTCACTCTTCCAGCTTTTCTCTGGTAAGAGACTATTAAGTCACCTCCTTTGGTACATGGCCTCTGTCACCTCCCCGAAGCAGCGATGCATGGCAAACTGTGATATGTTGCCAATGTCGCCTGCTCCCGCCAGGAAGGATCCACTGGCATAGAAATTGAGGGCCACCGTGATGTTGATGTGACCACTGGCAGTGCTGTCCTCACCCTGATGTGCAGCTGTAGGTCTGGTGTAGAAGGTGAAACAGTTCAGCGTTCACCACCTTGGTTAGTCACCTTCGACACTGCTCCTGGCTGAGGTGGAGGTAGAAGTTTTTTTTAAAATTCGTTCTTGGGATGAGTATTGCTGGCTAAGCCAGCATTTATTGCCCATCCCCAATTGCCACTGAAAAGGTGGTAGTGAGCCACCTTCTTGAACCACTGCAGTCTATGTAGTACCCACCGTGCTGTTAGGGAGGGTGTTCCAGGATTTTGACCCAGTGACAGTGAAGAAACGGCAATATAGTTCCAAGTCAGGATGGGGCGTGATTTGAAGGGGAACTTATAGGTGGTGGTGTTCACTTGCGTCTGCTGCTCGTCCTTCTAGGTGGTAGAGGTCATGGGTTTGGAAGGTGGTGTTGAAAGAGCCTTGGCGAGTTGCTGCAGTACATCTTTTAGATGGTACACACTGCTGATACCGCACATCAGTGGTGGAGGGAATGAACGTTATGGTGGTGGATGGAGTGGCGATCAAGCAGGCTACTTTCCCTAGGATGATATCAAGCTTCTTGAGTGTTGTTCAAGCTGCACTCGTCCAGGCAATGGAGAGTATTCCATCACACTCCTGACTTGTGCCTTGTAGACGGTAAACAAGCTTTGGGGAGTCAGGAGGTGAGTTACTTGCCACAGAAATCCCTGCCTCTGACCTGCTCTTGTAGCCACGGTACTTATTTGAGTTCCGAAGGGTCACTCTGCTTCTCTCTCCACAGATGCTGCCAGACCTGCTGAGTATTTCCAGCATTTCTTGTTTTTATTTATATGGCTGGTCCAGTTAAGTTTCTGGTCAATGGTAATCCCCAGGATGTTGATTGTGCTCCCTGAAAGCCCTTAGTGGGTATGACCTGCTGTTAGGAACCCTCTTCTTCATCCTTCTGCGCACAGCTTCTCCTCTCTGCTCCATGTGCTTCATGTCCCTGGCACGTTGCAACTCAAGAGGGACTACAACTATAATGCCCATTAGTGAAAGCAGATTTTCTCCTGACAGGCCTTCAAACTCCACTGGACTCCTTGGAAAAGTCCAGCACCGTGCCCTTGTGAACCCAAAATCTTTTCCCTAACTCCTCTATCAAAACTGAACACAGTACTTACACTCACTCAGTAGTAGCAGAAGAAAATCAAAAGCACCTCACCTGAAAGTCTCATGCTAATGCAGTTAAATTGTGCCAGTGGTGGGGGAGTGGACCCGCTTAATGTGTGTTATGCTGGGAGAGATTAGGAGAGGGTGTTAACAGGACCTGCAAGGTCCAAGATGGCAGGTCCTGTGCCACATCAGTGTTAGACGTTTGTTGTCACAAACTGCCCACACTGCATGCTTCTGGCACGTGCACAGCACACCAACAGCCTTACAATCATAATGTGCCACGCAAATCGTGCTGGATGTGGGCAGAAACGTTTCGCCACCATTTATGGAGTTCCGGGCTTCTGCAGTGCTGACACCAGCAGCAATATGGATACCAATTTTGTGGCCAGTGTGTTGGCCTGCTTTTTTCTTCTCCTCAGGATGCTAGATTCTGCCCTACTTTTCCTGTTTCCATTTCAAATCTGCCTTCCTTCACTGCCTCAGCTAGAATGGATCGGAAGTTGCCTGAAGGTTAGGAAACAAGAAGATTGCATCAGAGGAGTTTAGCTAGAATGGAGTACCTCAGGCTAACTGCAAGGACTATTAACGTTTCTAATTTACGTCAATTACCTAGATTCAGAAGATCAATGCAGAGCAGCAAAATTTGCAGATGATAAAGCAAGAAGCGGCTCAAAGATTATAGAATGAGTAAGAACAATGACAGAAGAAATCTGCCTTTGCCTAAGATGCTTCAGTTTGGTAACAATGGGGGGAATTTTATAGGGCTGCAAGAGCAGCATTCGAGGTAGGCAGGGTGATTTAGTTAGGTAGGAGGTGATACTTCGATTTCCTGATGGCAGGTTCAACTGTGGAGATTAGGTCAGCGCATGTTTGTGGCAGGTTGGGCCCCATGCCATCCTGTGGTGGGTTCCAACTTTTAATACATTTGCATACCATGAATACTTATTACGTTATATTTAATTAAAATTAAGTCCTACCTGCCAGATTCAGCCAGCAGCGCATGGGAATCTTGTGGCACCTGGTTCATGTTCATTTAAAGGTGGCGTGCACCAGTTAGCTTTGTGCAGTTGTGTCTGAGGTCAGTGGTTTTCTTTCTTGAACTCTACGACTCAAGGAAGAACAAGATTGGAATGGACGTTTGGCTCCAGGCTTGGGACCGCAAGGACAAATTGTTGGGGCGGTTGGCCGGGGGGGGTTTGAGAGGATTGGTACTTGGAGGTGTGGAGAAGGGAAGGCAGGGGGGCAGAGGGTGAGGCTTGGGTGTCTGGAGGTGCGGAGGAGGGAGTGGCCCAGCATCCTGGGTGTGGAGTCACTGGTGGTGGTAGTTGGGGGGGTGGGGCATGTGGTTGGAGTAGATAATGTAGGTGAGGTGCATGATGGGCCTAAAGGGAGGGGTCAGTGGGTCAGTACTGTCAACGTTAGGGTCCTATGGGGCGAACTCAGGGTGCCGCTTGGCAGAGAGAACGGTCTTGGTCACAGGAGCAGTGTGAGGAGGTTGTGGGGGGTGGGGAGGGGTGCAGGTCCAGAGTCATGGTTGGATATTGGAAGGACTCGTAGGGCAGGCATGGGATTGGATGACTACATTAAGGTGAAGCACTGGAGGAGGGATAGGTGTAGGCACAGGGCAGGGAGAGATGCCATGTATATGTCGATAATGAAATGGTCCTGGGTAATGGGAGGTTCAAGGGTCACAGAGGGAAGGTGCAAAGTAATGTTGGGTGGGTCAAAGGTGATGGCAGCAGGCAGGATGGTGGTAGGAGGAGGGTAGAAGGTGGAGGATCTTGCCTGGAATCTGATGTGCACAATTGTGCAAAAGTAGTCGAGAAATCATGTGGGCATGCCAGAGTGCAGAACAAAGTGGGAGCAGTCCAGGGTTGGATGGGTGGAGTTGCAAGTGGGCACAATGGCAGGCGCATCTAACTTATCTGCTCATGTTGACCATGGTCAAACAAGGTTTCATTTTAATGCTTGTCTCATTCAAACAGTTAACAGCTGAAATGACATAGATCACATACACTCAAAATTTTTGCAGTCACGGGAACAAGAGGAGTGGATGCGACAGAGGAGGGCTCTTACCGCTCAGCAGCTGAAGCTGCAATGCCAGCAGCAGGCAGCACAGAATGATGCCACCCGGGAAGGCATCATAGAAGATGGGGGCTGGTGTGTCAGTGCACCCTGATGTCAGGGAAGCAATGCCCAAGGTGTCTGTGGATATCACGTGAAATGATCACTGAGATTTGTGAGATTGTTCAGCAGGACCTGCAACCATGTGGCTTTGGTGGGACCCCCAGGCCAGTTATCCTCAAGGTGACTGCAGCACTCAATTGTTTCGCCAGCGGTGTTATCCAAGGCTCAATGGGCAACATCTGTGTCATTTCATCGGCTGCCACTCACAGATGCATAAAGAAGGTGACCAATGATTTGATCTGTTTGGACGAAAACAGCCAGGCAACAAAGTCAGCAGCATTTGGCACCATTGCTCGTTTACCTAGAGTGCAAGGAGTGATTGACTGCATTCATGTGGCCATTAGAGTTCCTTGGGACCAGCCAGCTGCATTTGTAAATTGAAAAGGCTTTCACCCGTTGAACGCTCAACTGGTTTGCGACCACAGGCAAAAAATCATGTGGGTGTGTGCTCGTTTCCCAGGAAGCTGTCACGACTCATACATTTTGCGAAACTCACTACTACGGGAAATTTTTGAGGCACCAGCCCAAGTTGACTGCTAGATCCTGGGTGACAAGGGTTACCCCCACTTTGATACCAGTGAGGCATCCTCAAAGCACAGCAGAAGAGCATTACAATGCAGTTCACACCTCCACCAGAGCCATCATCGAACACACCACTAGCTTGCTGAAAATGCATTTCCGCTGCCTTGACTTGTCAGGAAGGACACTGCAGTACACATCGCAGGGGGTCTCATGAATAGTTGTAGTATGCTGTGCACTGCACAAACTGGAAATGCAACGGGGACATATTTTGCAGAAGGAGGAATGGGAGGAACACCACTCCTCCTCAGATGAGGATGATTTGGATGAGCCTGAGGAGGAGGTCATTAATGTGAATGAGCCTTTAATGGATGCCAGGGCCATGGACAGACGTTTTTGGGAACATCAGGGACAACCTTATATTTGCAAGTTTCAGCCAAAAGTGAGGTACCTACATGATTACTGTTCCTATGCCAGAACTGTATTGCTTTCCTGGGATGTTGAGCTACCCCTGCCAGCCTACCTAGTTCTCCAATCTAAAAGCAGACATCCTCTGCCATCTACAATTGCATGGGGAGTGGAGTTTTGCTGAACGCACTTGCAACTGAATCAGAAGAAATCTGTGTCATACTTGGACATATATCTACCATCCAGCCACGACCACTCAATCAGAACCAGCAAAACCATAATATCACTTTGTATGCACCTACACCACCTTATGCCTTCGAATTGTGAGTAGACACCTTTGCAAGACATAGAAGGGAGGGCCTGCCGAGGCTCCATATGAAGCCATGTCCCACAGACTGATGAGTGCAAAACTAGCAAACTCAAATTTAGTGAAGAATAAGGCACAAATCTAAAATTTTTAAAAAGGTCTACTCATTACCCTTGATCACCATGGCGGGCATCCTGTGGAAGCGTGGGTTCTTGAGGGTTCCACCTTACTTGGGGTCTCCTCCACTGGTGCAGCTGCATCCTCCTTGGCCTCACTTGCTAGAGGTGAGGGGGTCAATATTGGGGAGAGGGGGAAAAGAGGAGAAACCGCTTACCCTAGGGGTGTCCTGAGAGGAAGGCTCTAAGGCAGCTGGCACATGCTCCTCCTCCATTTGAGTGCACGATGGCTCCTGCCTGTCTCCCTGAGGGGAAGGGGCACCCGGGGGAAGGTCCCGGTTCCTCGTCCCCCACTTGCTTAACCACTGCTGCACAGAGCCCAGGTCTACAGCGATGAAATGCAGGTCAGAGCACATATGGGTCGAGTGTTCAACCTGGCTCTCCATGGCGTTTGCCATCCTTTCCATGAAGGAAGCCATGCGCCCAAATGCCTGGGACACGGTGGATGTCATGGCTTGCATGGATTCCTGCGTCGTCTGTGCAAAGCTGGGTCTGACCTCTGGCATCTTCGACATAGGTTCCCCAAGCGTTTGCTGCATGACCAACCGGCTTCTTGTGGCCTCGAGCAGCCGACCATCATCAGTGCGGGGCTTAACAGGAGCCTGGTCCCCAGCAATCCTCTGAGTATCAGGGGACACAGCTATAATACTCTTCCTCAGCTGCTGGGACATGTCTGTGTTATGCCCACCAGATTGGACTCTGATTCTACGCACGAACCCCCCCCATGGCCTGTGTGGATGTAACTACGCTGGCAGTGGTTGCAGAAGAGGCAGGTGACGGTGCTCCCTCAGGGGGATTGATATTGCCATCACCACAGGCAGAGTCAACAGTTTGCTGGCTTGGCATTGGTCTGGTTGTGCAATTTCAGACACCTGCACTGGAAAACAAACAGAAGCACATTAAGCATCATCACAGCATGAGCTCATCAATTTTTCGTGCAATCCTCCTGTGCGCATCAACAGTAAGGTTGGCTCTTCATCCTAACGCCTAGATGATCCAGCCTCACCGTCAGCTATGGCTTGTCGTCCCTTCTCTCCGGCAATCTGGACCGCTTCCTCCTCTGCTGGGGTCAGGAGTCTCAAATCAGCTATACCAACCCCTATCTTATTGCGGTCTTGCAAATTATGGGTCTGTTTGTCCTGCATGAGAAAGTGCTGAGTTAATGACATGTCAAGTGACGCCTACCACTCCTTGTCTACATGCATCCCTATCACTCAATCTGGCCTGTGACAAGCTGCATCCAAGTGCAACCAGATGCCACAATTGCACATTCTGACACAATTACTCTCTGGCACCAAGGCTGATCACACATTCATCTGCCTGGCATGGATCCCAATGACAGACATAAGGTTTTAAGGACTCCATGACATACCATTTGTAAAACTTCGGATGCATCACTTACCCTCACCGATCTGAGCAGGTCATTGATCAGTTTCCGATATTGCACCCAGGTTCTTTGTAGCACCCCACAGTTCAACACCTCCTCTGCCAATTCCGTCCAAGCCGCCTTGGTTAGGCGGGAGGGTCTTCTGATGCCATTTGCAGGAAAGAGGACCTCCCGCCTTTCCCTGACAGCCTGGAGGAGCACCTGCAGGAAAGCATCACTGAACGGTGGGGTTGGTTGCTGTCTACTGGCTGACATGTTGTTGGTGGTGGTGATGGAAAGGTCAAGATAAACTTAAAGAGAGGTGTTGATGGTGTGGGAGAGGTGTAAAGACGGGTGAGAGTGGATAAGAAACTTAAATAATTTAAGGAGAAGAACTTAGAATTCTCTACCTGAAGAAAATCAGCCACACTGATGAGCCTCCATGATTGCACTGAAAAATGATTTAGAGCCTTGCCGTACATGATGCTCGCCGAACGATGGTGGGTTCCACCAATGAAAAGCATTCCCACCACATGATCACACGTGTCTCCCGTGCCCGCTGCCGGAATTTTAATTTTAAATAATAATTGCATGGGAACTGGAAAAAGGGAGGGAGAGGAAGTGCCACCAACTTCCAGTTCCGCTGTCAGAAAAGGCCCGAAATGGATATAATCTCACCCAATGTCACTAAGTTGTGCCAACTCTTGGGGCCTCACCTGCAAACTATAGCCAGCATGGCCTACTTATTGCAGTTGGAATGGAATGAGAAGCCTGCACTTATGCCTCTGAAAATCATTGTCATTTTAAGATTTAAGTGTTACCAGTGTGCACAGGAAGCGAAGAGGATTGAAGGGCTATGACGTTACTTTTCAAGAATCCAATGAAGAACTTCTCTAATGTGCAATGCTATACATTATTTCCAATCCTCTCCACCCCGTCCAACTTACAAATTATCTTTGCATGGTGGGCCAGAAACCTTATTCCTACTTTGAAGGGAGCCTCCTGTAAATTGATAAACTTCCACAACAGGAATGAGAAGGGACTCAGATAAATTGCCTATTTCACTCATAAGAGATTAAGCACCCTCAATGGACTCTTAGTTTTCCTTGATCCAGATCACATTGGCTGAAATATGCCTTACAGTCCACTCTGAGATGACCAATGGTGTGGATGACCCTCCTCCCACCTGTTGCACCCCAGGATCAAAAGTTGTATAATTCCTCACTTGCCAATGTGCGAATCTTGAGTTGAAACTTGTAGCAGTTCAGCCCCCTTCCCCCAGTCCCCTGAAACTCAGGGGCAAGCGTGCAATCAAAAATATCGGCAGTGTGGTCCGAACAATTTTTTATTCTTTCACAGGATGTGGGCGTTGCTTTCAAGGCCAGCATTTATTGCCCATCCCTAATTGCCCTCGAGGTGGTGGTGGTAAGCTGCCTCTTGAACCACTGCAGTCCATCTGGTGTGGGTACACATTCAGTGCTGTTAGGTAGGGAGTTCCAGGATTTTGATCCAGCGACAGTGAAGGAAAAGAGATATATTTCCAAAGTCAGGATGGTGTGTGACTTGGAGGGGAACTTGCAGGTGGTGGTGTTCCCATGCATCTGCTGTCCTTGTCCTTCTAGGTGGTAGAGGTCATGGGTTTGGAAGGTGCTGTCGATGGAGCCTTGGTGAGTTGCTGCAGTGCATCTTGTTTATGGTACACACTGCGCATCGGTGGTGCAGGGAGTGAATGTTTAAGGTGGTGGATGGGGTGCCAATCAAGCGAGCAGCTTTGTCTTGGATGGTGTTGAGCTTCTTGAGTGTAGGTGGAGCTGTACTCATCCAGGCAAGTGGAGAGTATTCCATCACACTCTTGACTATTGCCTTGTAGATGGTGGACAGGCTTTGGGGAGTCAGGAGGTGGATTACCTGTTGCAGAATTCCCAGTCTCTGACCTGCTCTTGTAGCCTTAGTATTTATGTGGCTGCTCCAGTTCAGTTTCTGGTCAATGGTAACCCCCAGGATGTTGATAGTGGAGGATTCAGCGATGGTAATGCCGTTGAATGTCAAGGGTCTCGGCGAGATTCTCTCTTATTGGAGATGGTCATTGTCTGGCAATTATGTGGTGCGAATGTTACTTGTCACTTATCAGCCCAAGCCTGAATGTTGTCCAGGTCTTGCTGCATATGGTGTTATGACCAAGGCGGGAGTAATGCACTGTCCCACTACTCCAAAGATCAAAGCATATTCTACTGAAAAAATAGCCAAATTAATCATTTTATTTATCCCCAGAATAAAACACACCAAACCAGGTTTCTGAAACAACAAAATCAACTATTTATTAATAAGCCAAGTTTTAAACGATAATGAGATGAATCTATAAGTACGAAAAGATTTTATAACTCCTTAATCTCCCTAACCCTCATGCACACACATACATTCAATTACCAACAGTTAACCGGGGAAAATGGTTACAATGATTTTATAATAGTTTCTTACGGATAATAAATAACTGGGTTGTAACTTCTGGTAGTATATTCCTGGATCAGTGAGGTGTACCCGAGTCGAACAGTCAGATAGGGCGGCACAGTGGCGCAGTGGTTAGCACCGCAGCCTCACAGCTCCAGGGACCCGGGTTCGATTCCGGGTACTGCCTGTGTGGAGTTTGCAAGTTCTCCCTGTGTCTGCGTGGGTTTTCTCCGGGTGCTCCGGTTTCCTCCCACAAGCCTAAAGACTTGCAGGTTGATAGGTAAATTGGCCATTATAAATTGTCACTAGTATAGGTAGGTGGTAGGGAAATATAGGGACAGGTGGGGATGTTTGGTAGGAATATGGGATTAGTGTAGGATTAGTATAAATGGGTGGTTGATGTTCGGCACAGACTCGGTGGGCTGAAGGGCCTGTTTCAGTGCTGTATCTCTAATCTAATCTAATCATACCACTCAATATCTCTCCAGTTGAAACGAATGAACAGTCTATGGTGGGTAGGCGTTCAAGGTAATTCATCTGCAGCAGGCATCATACAGACCTTTCAGCAACAGGTTGCAGCAGCAGGTCTATTTACATTTTAAAGTAGCAGTCTAACAGTGGAAACTTTCTTGGGAGCTCAGAAACTTCCACAACACAAAAGTCAACAGGATTTACTCTCAGCAAAGGAGCCTTCTCTTTATAGCACAGCAACTACAGAACTCATTCTTGAGGCATGGATTTTTGACGGGAGGCAACAGCAACTTGTCACACTTGAAACACAGGTTTCCTTTCTCCAAAGCAGTTTCTCCACAGAGTATAGCAATTCCTCTTTTATCTGGGTCTCTTCCTCTCCCTTCAGGCATAAACGGCAAGTAGGATTTTAGTTCCCATAGAGTAGATTTTCAACTCCTTCAAAGTTCTTTTGACTTCATGAAGAGATTAGAATTTTACTTGATACAGAAATTATTCTTCAAGAGAAAGAGTTTTCTGGGCTGTATTCCTGGCCAGTCTCCAGCAGTAACTTTTTTTTAGCTGCTCGCAGCTCACCTGGTCTCTTTTTCTGCCAAAATGAAACTGAAAGCCTTTGTCACAAACAGTAAGAGTCACAAGACAATCGTAAAACCTTCAGATGGCTTGGATACAAATTTCCCTGCAGCCTGGACTTCAAATACCACAAGTCTCTGCAGTCACTTTCACAGAAAATAGCAACAGGTCTTAAAGGCACACAGACCTCTTTTTTTATTAAAAAGCAAAACACTTATGATAAGGGACACGGACTGCTTCAGTATCCGAGGAATTGTGAATGTTACTGAACATAGTACAATCACCAGCGGACATCCCACTTCTGACCTTATGATGGAGGGAATGTCATTGATGAAGTAGCTGAAGATGGTTGGGCCTAGGATATTATCCTGAGGAACTCCTGCAGCAATATCCTGCGGCTGAGATGACTGGCCTCCAACAACCACAACCAACTTCCTTTATGCTAGGTATGACTCCAAACAGTGGACAGTTTTCCCCTGGATTCCCATTGACTTCAGTTTGGCCAGGGCCCTTGATGCCACATGGTCAAATGCTGCCTTGATATCCAGGGCAATCATTCTCACCTCACCGCTTGAGTTCAGCTCTTTTGTCCAAGTTTGGTTCAAGGCTGTAATGAGCTCAAGAGCTAAGTGGCCCTGGCAGAACCCAAACTGAGCATCGGTGAGCAGGTTATTGCTGTTTAAGTGGCACTTGATAGCAGTGTCAACAACACCTTCCACCACTTTGCTGATGATTGAGAGTAGACCAATGGGGCTTGGCTAGGGTGTGGCTAATTTTGCAGCACAAGTCTTCAGTACTACAGCCGGGATATTGTCAGGATCCACACTCTTTGCACTTTCCAGTGCCTTCAGCCGTTTCTTGATATCATGTGGAGTGAATCGGATTGGCTGAAGACTAGCAGCTGTGATGCTGGGGACCTCAGGAGGAGGCCAAGATGGATCATCCACCCAGCACTTCTGGCTGAAGATCGTTGCAAATGCTTCAGCCTTTTCTTTTGCACTGATGTGCTGGGCTCCCCCATTATTGAGGATAGGGATATTTGTGGAGCTCTGATGCCAAGGTCCCATCGACAAAATTAGATAAGGTCCATAACCTCTAAAAGGTAGTTAAGCAATGGTGTAAAAGACGGTATCAAGCTAAAAAGGAAAGCTTACCCAAATGCAGGGAAAAGTGAAAATGGTTAATAAGGAAATGGCAAACTTATTAAATGAATATTTTATATCTGTTTTCACAGTGGAGGGAGAGGAGAATATTCCAGCAGTACAAGGGAACTTAATAATATGTCAAGGGATGGAGCTTAGTAAATATAAGGGAAAAAATGATAATGGAGAAAATAATGGGACTTCAGATAGACACATCTCAAAGAACTGGTGGCTTCCACCCAAGGGTATTTGTAGAATTAGACGAGGAAATTGCAGGTGAGTTATCATTGATTTGGGAATTGTGCCGTTGCATAGGAAAATTGCAAATGTCACTCCATTATTGAAGAAGAGTAGGAGAGAGAAACAGGTAACAGCAGACATGTCAGTCAAATGTCAGTTGTGGGGAAGTTACTAGAATCTGTTATTCGAGACAGTGACTGAGCACCTGGACAAATATGAGCTGATCAGAGAGTCAGCATGGATTTGTGAAAGGTAGATCATGTTGAAGTAATCTAGTTGAATTCAATGAGGAAGTCACTAACATGGTAGATAGTGTATGCAGATCAGGTCTATATGGTCTTCCAGAAAGCATTTGCTAAGGTCTCACAAGAAATTATTAGCAAAAGTGAGTTGTTTGGATTTGGAGGCAATCTTGCCACATGGGTCAGAAATTAGTTGGGAGGCAGAAGACAGAGAGTAGGGACAAAGGATTAGTTCTCTGATTTAGCTTCAGGACTTCTGGCCCTTCCTGCAGGGTTGCCACTTCTGTCGGGATGGTGATCCTGTAGTCAGTGGCCAGGAGAAGATTAGTGGTTTTATCTCCACCACCCATCCCTCACCACCCTGTCAAATGAATGGAAATAAAAATCGGGATTTATGTAAGACTAACTGCTGTCTCACCATCATCTATTTTAGACTATCGTACAAAGTCAAGATCTACCCCCTCTATTTTCAGTAGATGTTGGATAGCTTTAGTTAAAGGATACTCTTTGTCTTCTCTAGTCTTCTGTAATACTGTTTACCTAGCTGATGTGGAAAGCTACCTTTACAAATACAAAGTCTATTCAGCAGAGTAAAGGGTTATATTAGTTAAATTGTGAGGTTGTACCAGCTTTAAAGATGTCTGCAAACGCGACATGAAGTCCAGTGACATTGACCACAAGTCGTGGGAGTCAGTTGCCAGTGATCGCCAGAGCTGGCGGACAGCCATAAAGGTGAGGCTAAAGTGTGGCGAGTCGAAGAGACTTAGCAGTTGGCAGGAAAAAGACAGAAGTGCAAAGAGAGGGCCAACTGTGCAACAGCCCCGACAACCAATTGTATCTGCAGCGCCTGTAGAAGAGTCTGTCACTCTAGAACTGGCCTTTATAGCCACTCCAGGCACTGCTCCACAAACCACTGACCACCTCTAGGTGCTTACCCATTGTCTCTCAAGACAAGGAGGCCAAAGAAGAAGACCAGCTTGTCACAGGCAGAGATAAGTGTGTCATTTAACTGTTCTTTTTCTTTTTTTCTTTTGGGCCTCCTTATCTCGAGAGACAATGGATACGCGCCTGGAGGTGGTCAGTGGTTTGTGAAGCAGCGCCTGGAGTGGCTATAAAGGCCAATTCTAGAGTGACAGGCTCTTCCACAGGTGCTGCAGAGAAATTTGTTTGTCGGGGCTGTTGCACAGTTGGCTCTCCCCTTGCGCCTCTGTCTTTTTTCCTGCCAACTACTAAGTCTCTTCGACTCGCCACATTTTAGCCCCGTCTTTATGGCTGCCCGCCAGCTCTGGCGAACGCTGGCAACTGACTCCCACGACTTGTGATCAATGTCACAGGATTTCATGTCACGTTTGCAGACGTCTTTAAAGCGAAGACATGGACGGCCGATGGGTCTGATACCAGTGGCGAGCTCGCTGTACAATGTGTCTTTGGGGATCTTGCCATCTTCCATGTGGCTCACATGGCCAAGCCATCTCATTTAACTGTACAAGCTAGATAACAATCAAGGAAGGTGACAGTTAAGACAGCTAACTCAGATCAGTCATGTGCAGAAGCTGGGTTTAGCTGGAAGAGAGAATCTACATCGAACAGATAATCCCACCCTGAACACCCTCACCAACTCAATGTTGCCGCTCATCTATAGAGTTTAATGTTAGATTAATCTCACTGATAACATATCAGTCTCAAACACTGACCACAACTATAATTTGTTAATCAGTGATCCAGCTAATGCTGAATTATGGTAACATTACTGAATTGCCTTTGCAACCTGTTATTAATTTTGTTATGTAACTGTCTTATTAATTATTGGTCATTCAAATTGCTACTATTTATGTCAATTAATTGTTTGTACAATCTGCTTAAACTTAAGTAGTGATTATTGTGGTTTTTGGGGTTAATAAATAGTTGTTAGTACATGATTTGTTGTCTGACTATTTCTTTAATAATTTGACATGAAAGGGTTAATTCACTCACTCATTTGTTCGTATCTTAATTTTGGGTTGGTGATGTAAATTCATATCAAATGTGAACTGGGTAATGTTAGGAAGTTCAGCAAGTCAAACTTAGGCATTATTCACTCCAAAACTTCAGCTGGGCTGTAAACCCCTAGTGGTTCTTTAGTAAGAAGTTAAAGTGAGAGAGTTAAGGATTCATCTGGTCTCTTGATGTATACTCGTTGGAATACTAAACCCAGTGTTCTTATACTGTGAAGTTCTTTGCGATGTCCTGAGGAATGAAAGGTGCTATATAAATAGAAGTTTGCTTTTTCTTTATAAAAACACATTTTAGCTTGACAGAAAATAGTGGAATTTAGGATGGAAGATGACATCTAGTCTTAAATTCATCATTTTCAGAACAGCAGTCTTGTTACAGTGAATGCACCTTCACAATTGAGTATATACCGCAGGGCAAGAATTATAGCTGGGGGAAAGGAAATTATGATGCGATTAGGCAAGATTTAGGATGCGTAGGATGGGGAAGGAAACTGCAGGGGATGGGCACAATCGAAATGTGGAGCTTATTCAAGGAGAAGCTACTGCGTCTCCTTGATAAGTATGTACCTGTGAGGCAGGGAGGAAGTTGTCGAGCGAGGGAGCCGTGGTATCGCTTGAGAATTACAAGCTAGCCAGGAAGGATCTAAAGGGAGAGCTAAGAAGAGCGAGGAGAGGACACGAGAAGTCATTGGCGGATAGGATCAAGGAAAACCCTAAGGCTTTCTATAGGTATATAAGGAATAAAAGAATGACTAGAGTTAGATTAGGGCCAATCAAGGATAGTAGTGGGAAGTTGTGCGTGGAATCAGAGGAGATAGGGGAAGCGTTAAATGAATATTTTTCGTCAGTATTAACAGTAGAGAAAGAAAATGTTGTCGAGGAGAATACTGGGATACAGACTACTGGGCTAGATGGGATTGAGGTTCACAAGGAGGAGGTGTTAGCAATTTTGGAAAGTGTGAAAATAGATAAGTCCCCTGGGCCAGATGGGATTTATCCTAGGATTCTCTGGGAAGCCAGGGAGGAGCTTGCAGAACCTTTGTCCTTGATCTTTATGTCGTCATTGTCGACAGGAATAATGCCGGAAGACTGGAGGATAGCAAATGTTGTCCCCTTGTTCAAGAAGGGGAGTAGAGAGAGCCCTGGTAATTATAAACCTGTGAGCCTTACTTCGGTTGTGGGTAAAATGTTGGAAAAGGTTATAAGAGATAGGATTTATAATCATCTTGAAAAGAATAAGTTCATTAGCGATAGTCAGCACGGTTTTGTGAAGGGTAGGTCGTGCCTCACAAACCTTATTGAGTTTTTCGAGAAGGTGACCAAACAGGTGGATGAGGGTAAAGCAGTGGATGTGGTGTATATGGATTTCAGTAAGGTGTTTGATAAGGTTCCCCACAGTAGGCTATTGCAGAAAATACGGAAGTATGGGATTGAAGGTGATTTAGAGCTTTGGATCAGAAATTGGCTAGCTGAAAGAAGACAGAGGATGGTGGTTGATGGCAAATGTTCATCCTGGAGTTTAGTTACTAGTGGTGTACCGCAAGGATCTGTTTTGGGGCCACTGCTGTTTGTCATTTTTATAAATGACCTGGATGAGGGTGTAGAAGGGTGGGTTAGTAAATTTGCGGATGACACGAAGGTCGGTGGAGTTGTGGATAGTGCCGAAGGATGTTGTAGGTTACAGAGGGACATAGATAGGCTGTAGAGCTGGACTGAGAGATGGCAAATGGAGTTTAATGCGGAAAAGTGTGAGGTGATTCACTTTGGAAGGAGTAACAGGAATGCAGAGTACTGGGCTAATGGGAAGATTCTTGGTAGTGTAGATGAACAGAGAGATCTTGGTGTCCAGGTACATAAATCCCTGAAAGTTGCCACCCAGGTCAATAGGGCTGTTAAGAAGGCATATGGTGTGTTAGCTTTTATTAGTAGGGGGATCGAGTTTCGGAGCCACGAGGTCATGCTGCAGCTGTACAAAACTCTGGTGCGGCCGCACCTGGAGTATTGCGTGCAGTTGTGGTCACCGCATTATAGGAAGGATGTGGAAGCTTTGGAAAGGGTGCAGAGGAGATTTACTAGGATGTTGCCTGGTATGGAGGGAAGGTCTTACGAGGAAAAGCTGAGGGACTTGAGGTTGTTTTCGTTGGAGAGAAGGAGGAGGAGAGGTGACTTAATAGAGACATATAAGATAATCAGAGGGTTAGATAGGGTGGATAGTGAGAGTCTTTTTCCTCGGATGGTGATGGCAAACACGAGGGGACATAGCTTTAAGTTGAGGGGTGATAGATATAGGACAGATGTTAGAGGTCGTTTCTTTACTCAGAGAGTAGTAGGGGCGTGGAACGCCCTGCCTGCAACAGTAGTAGACTCGCCAACTTTAAGGGCATTTAAGTGGTCATTGGATAGACATATGGATGAAAATGGAGTAGTGTAGGTCAGATGGTTTCACAGGTCAGCGCAACATCGAGGGCCGAAGGGCCTGTACTGCGCTGTAATGTTCTATTTACAAAAAATACTTAAATGGTGCAGAAATTTGATGAATCCAAATTATTACATCCCTCACAATGATCTATCAGGTTTCTATGTTATTAAACAATCAGAATTTGGGGGTCAGTATACTGAAGTGAAATCTGCTGTACTGATTCTCCACTACTGTCTGCTTTTAAAGTCTTATAAGCCTGATCTGTAGTTTATAGCTTACGTTTCACCCTCAATAGTATTTATTCTTCTGCTTTTGAAAGTTAGCAAAATACGAGAGGGTTTAGTCGATTCAGTGAGCCAATTATAGTAACAATGGTTTCTGTTTGATCCACAAATCACCAAATATTGGATATAAAGTCTCACTCTGGTTAATAGAAAGTGAGGGCTTACTTATGGACGTGATCTTCTGGAAAGAATATAACTAATATCTAGTGAAGACCTAAAAATGATAGCTGTGCCGTCATCTAACCAAGATAAATTCACCGCACACAAAAACATTATTGTAGGAAAGGATTAGCCCATCCGCGATGTCCTTCAACAGTCAGATGATGACCGCAAAAACTGTCTGCTTGACTTGCATGAAGATGGCTTTCCTATATATTTGAGGCAGTCACCACTGCCAAAAACCTCAGCC
This sequence comes from Heterodontus francisci, assembly GCF_036365525.1. Classification (NCBI taxonomy): domain Eukaryota; kingdom Metazoa; phylum Chordata; class Chondrichthyes; order Heterodontiformes; family Heterodontidae; genus Heterodontus; species Heterodontus francisci. Next base: position 67,438,591 of record NC_090377.1, on the reverse strand, counting down.
ATACCTTTCACACATGCCTTAATTGACATATATTGTATAGAACATTTCATGCTGTTGGTTCAGGTAATATGTTTAGGAGCAGGGACTTATATGCTTGCCCACTCAACATCAATACCTCTTTCAATGCCAATATGTCTTTTCTGAGGTGCCCAAAACTGAACACAGTTCTTCAGGTGGAGTCTGACCAAGGCTCTGTACGACTCAAACATCACTTACTCATTTCTGAATTCCAACACTCGAGATAAAGACCAACATTCCGTAGGTCTTTTTGATTGCATTTTGTACCCGTACACTAGCTTTTAGTACTTTGCATATACGGGTAAGTCACACTTACCCACATTATTCAACTAGAGCAGACAGACATTTAACACAGTGGCAAAGGGTCACTCTAAAATTCCTGCTACCACTGAGTCAAAAAGTATACAAAATTATGAGGGGCACAAATAGGGTAGATAGGAAAAAACTTTCTCCCATAGCGGAGGTGTCAATAACCAAGCGGCATAGGTTTAAGGCAAAGGGCAGGAGGTTGAGAGGGGATTTGAGGAAATTTTTTTTCACCCAGAGGGTGGTTGGAATCTGGAACACACTGCCTGAAGGGGTGGTAGAGGCAGGAACCCTCCAACATTTAAGAAGTATTTAGATGAGCACTTGAAACGCCATAGAATACAAGGCTACGAGCCAAGTGCTGGAAAATGGGATTGGAATAGATAGGCTTGATGGCCGCACAGACACAGTGGGCTGAAGGGTCTGTTTCTGTGCTGTATAACTCTATGACTTTAAACGCCCAAATGCTGCAAGTAGCAGTCCTGCTTACAACTGCCCTCACTGGAGCAAATGCCGCACAATACTTTACAATACAAGTGACTGTCCCCATTGAAAATTACCTTGATGGTCTGAGACTTCTCCAAGAAATCTGGGTTCCCTAGAGTCCTCTAATCCTGGTCTCTTGTGTGTCACCTGTGACGAAAACCCCACATGCCAAATGGAAAATATTCATTTCATCATGTGGAACTTTACCTGATACTTTTACTGAGATTGTTACAAATACCTTTTAAAAAACAGAACAGCGAGCAACCAAGACAGCCACACAGAATTTGCACATGAGAAGCCAAAGGCCAGTTGCAAACAGAGGTCATTACCCACTTTAGCGAGGTGCTCTCTGATTAAATTATTTAGAATGGTTTTGTCAACATGGTTATCAAAAGCCATCGACACCCATTGACTTCGAAAAAGTCAACTCCCCACTACCAAGTATGTCTGAACAGCCTTGACTTTCAAAGATCATTCCAGAAGATGCTGATTCAAACACAAAGAGGTGGTCACATCACATGACAGCTTGGGACAGAGAAACATAGAAAATAGGAGCAGGAGGAGGCCATTCGGCCCTTCGAGCCTGCCCCTCCATTCATTATGATCATGGCTGATCATCCAACTCAGTAACCTGTTCCTGCTTTCGCCCCATATCCTTTGATCCCTTTAAACCCAAGACTTAAATCTAACTCCTTCTTGAAAACATACCATGTTTTGGCCTCAACTACCTTCTGTGGTAGTGAATTCCACAGGTTCACCAGAAGAAATTTCTCCTCATCTCAGTCCTGAATGGTTTACCCCGTATCCTTAGACTATGACCCCTGGTTCTGGACTCCCCCACCATCGGGAAGATCCTTCCTGCATCTACCCTGTCAAGTCCTGTTAGAATTTTATAGGTTTCTATGAGATACCCCCTCACTCTTCTGAACTCCAGCGAATATAATCCTAACCGACTCAATCTCTCCTCATACATCAGTCCCACCATCCCAGGAATCAGTCTGGTAAACCTTCGCTGCACTCCCTCTATAGCAAGAACATCCTTCCTCAGATAAGGAGACCAAAACTGCACACAACATTCCAGGTGTGGCCTCACCAAGGCCCTGTACAATTGCAGCAAGACATCCCTGCTCCTGTATTCGAATCCTCTTGCTATGAAGGCCAACATACCATTTGCCTTTTTTACCGCCTGTTGCACCTGCATGCTTACTCTCAGTGACTGGTGTACGTGAACACCCAGATCTCGTTGTATATTTCCCTCTCTCAGTTTATAGCCGTTCAGATAATAATCTGCCTTCCTGTTTTTGCTACCAAATTGGATAACCTCACATTTATCCACATTATACTGTATCTGCCATGCATTTGCCCACTCACTCAACTTGCCCAAATCACCCTGAAGCCTCTCTGCATCCTCCTCACAACTCACCCTCCATCCCAGTTTTGTGACATCGGCAAATTTGGAGATATTACATTTAGTTCCCTCATCTAAATCATTAATATATATTGTGAATAGCTGGGTCCTAGCACTGATCCCTGCGGTACCCCATTAGGCACTGCCTGCCATTCGGAAAAAGACCCATTTATCCCTACCCTTTGTTTCCTGTCTGCCAACCAATTTTCTACCCATCGCAAGTCCAAATAAACCACATCTACTGGCTCTCCCTCATCAACTCTACTAGTTACATCCTCAAAGAATTCTAGTAGATTTGTCAAGCATGATTTCACTTTCGTAAATCCATGCTGACTCTGTCCAATTCTACCACTGTTCTCCAAGTGCTCTGCTATAAAGTCTTTGATAATGGACTCTAGAATTTTCCCCACTACTGACGTCAGGCTGACTGGTCTATAATTCCCTGTTTTCTCTCTACCTCCCTTTTTAAATATAGTGGGGTTACATTAGCCCTTTCCTATCCTGAGTGGTGTGAAACAGGGCTGTGTTCTCGCACCCACACTTTTTGGGATTTTCTTCTCCCTGCTGCTTTCACATGCGTTCAAATCCTCTGAAGAAGGAATTTTCCTCCACACAAGATCAGGGGGCAGGTTGTTCAACCTTGCCCGTCTAAGAGCGAAGTCCAAAGTACGGAAAGTCCTCATCAGAGAACTCCTCTTTGCTGACGATGCTGCTTTAACATCTCACACTGAAGAATGCCTGCAGAGTCTCATCGACAGGTTTGCGTCTGCCTGCAATGAATTTGGCCTAACCATCAGCCTCAAGAAAACGAACATCATGGGGCAGGATGTCAGAAATGCTCCATCCATCAATATTGGCGACCACGCTCTGGAAGTGGTTCAAGAGTTCACCTACCTAGGCTCAACTATCACCAGTAACCTGTCTCTAGATGCAGAAATCAACAAGCGCATGGGTAAGGCTTCCACTGCTATGTCCTGACTGGCCAAGAGAGTGTGGGAAAATGGCGCACTGACACGGAACACAAAAGTCCGAGTGTATCAGGCCTGTGTCCTCAGTACCTTGCTCTACGGCAGCGAGGCCTGGACAACGTATGCCAGCCAAGAGCGACGTCTCAATTCATTCCATCTTCGCTGCCTTCGGAGAATACTTGGCATCAGGTGGCAGGACTATATCTCCAACACAGAAGTCCTTGAAGCGGCCAACACCCCCAGCTTATACACACTACTGAGTCAGCGGCGCTTGAGATGGCTTGGCCATGTGAGCCGCATGGAAGATGGCAGGATCCCCAAAGACACATTGTACAGCGAGCTCGCCACTGGTATCAGACCCACCGGCCGTCCACGTCTCCGTTATAAAGACGTCTGCAAACGCGACATGAAATCGTGTGACATTGATCACAAGTCGTGGGAGTCAGTTGCCAGCATTCGCCAGAGCTGGCGGGCAGCCATAAAGACAGGGCTAAATTGTGGCGAGTCGAAGAGACTTAGTAGTTGGCAGGAAAAAAGACAGAGGCGCAAGGGGAGAGCCAACTGTGCAACAGCCCCAACAAACAAATTTCTCTGCAGCACCTGTGGAAGAGCCTGTCACTCCAAAATTGGCCTTTATAGCCACTCCAGGCGCTGCTTCACAAACCACTGACCACCTCCAGGCGTGTATCCATTGTCTCTCGAGATAAGGAGGCCCAAAAGAAAGAACATTAGCTACCCTCCAATCTGTAGGAACTGTTCCAGAATCTATAGAATCTTGAAAGATGAGCACCAATGCATCCACTATTTCTAGGGCCACTTCCTTAAGTACTCTGGGATGCAGACCATCAGGCCCTGGGGATTTATCGCCCTTCAATCCTATCAATTTCCCCAACACCATTTCTCTGCTAATACTGATTTCCTTCAGTTCTTCTCTCTCACTAAACCCTGTGTTCCCTAACATTTCTGGTATGATATTTGTGTCCACTTTTGTGAAGACAGAACCAAAGTATGCATTTAGTTGGCCAGCCATTTCTCTGTTCCCCATAATAAATTCCCCTGTTTCTGACTGTAAGGGACCTACATTTGTCTTCACTAATCTTTTTCTCTTCACATACCTATAGAAACTTTTACAGTCAGTTTTTATGTTCCCGCAAGCTTGCTCTCGTACTCTATTTTCCCCTTCTTAATCAATCCCTTGGTCCTCTTTTGCTGAGTTCTGAACTGCTCCCAATCCTCAGGTCTGTCGTTTTTTCTGGCAAATTTATATGCCTCTTCCTTGGATTTAATGCTATTTCTAATTTCCCTTGTAAGCTATTGTTTGGCTACCTTTCCCGTTTTACTTTTGCGCCAGACAGGAATAAACAATTGTTGCAGTTCATCCATGGACTCTTTGAATGTTTGCTATTGCCTTTCCACCGTCGTCCCTTCAAGTAACGTTTCCCAATCTATCATAGCCAACTCGCACCTCATACCTGCGTAGTTTCCTTTTCTAAGATTCAGGACCCTAGTCTCAGAATCAACTATGTCACTCTCCATCTTGATGAAGAAATATTTCATATTATGGTCGTTCATCCCCAAGCGGTCGCACACAACTAGATTGTCAATTATTCCTCTCTCATTGCACAATATCCAGTCTAGGATGGCCTGTTCTCTAGTTGGTTCCTCAACGTATTGGTCTAGAAAACCATCTCGCATACATTCCATGAATTCCTCTTCTACTGTATTGTGACTAATTTGATTTGCCCAATCTATGTGCAGATTAAAGTCACCCATAATTATAGATGTTCCTTTATCGCATGTGTCTCTAATTTGCTGTTTAATGCCATTCCCTACATCACCACTACAGTTTGGGGGTCTATATCCAACCCCCACTAACATTTTTTGCCCTTTAGTCTTTCTCAGCTCTACCCATACAGATTCCACCTCGTCTGGGCTAATATCTTTCCTCATTATTGCGTTAATTTCCTCTTTAACCAGCAATGCAACTCCACCGCCTTTTGCTTTTTGTCTGTCCTTCCTAAATACTGAATATCCCTGGATGTTCATTTCCCATCCCTGGTCACCTTGCAGCAATGTCTCCGTAATCCCGACTATATCATACCCGTTTACATCTATTTGCGCGATTAATTCATCCACTTTATTGCGAATGCTCTGCACGTTCAGGTACAAAGCCTTAAGGCTTGTCTTTTTAACATTACTTGGCCCCTTCCCACCATTTCTCACTGTGGACCTGTTTGATTTTGGCCCTTGATTTCTCTGCTATCACTTTTCTTATTCCCCTTACTGGCTTTTGTTCTTGTCTTTGATTCCCCCCTCCTCTGACTCCTTGCAAAGGTTCCCATCCCCCTGCCATTTTAGTTTAAACCCTCCCCAACCACTCTAGCAAGTACTCCCCCTAGGACATCAGTCCCGGTCCTATCCAGGTGTAACCTGTCCACTTTGTACTGGTTCCACCTCCCCCAGAACCGATCCCAATATCCCAGGAATCTAAAACCCTCCCCCTCACACCATCTCTTCAGCCACATATTCATCTGATATATCTTGCTATTTCTACTCTGACTAGCACGTGGCACTGGTAGTAATCCTGAGATCATTACCTTTGAGGTCCTGCTTTTCAACTTACTTCCTAACTCCCTATATTCTGCTTTTAGGACTGCATCCTTTTTTTTAACCTACGTCGTTTGTACCAATGTGTACCACGACCACCAGGCTGTTCACCCTCCCCCTTCAGAATGTCCTGTAACCGCTCTGAGACATACTTGATCCTAGCACCAAGGAGGCAACATACCATCCTGGAGTCTCTTTTGCGGCCACAGAAACACCTATCTATTCCCCTTACAATTGAATCCCCTATAACTTTTAGAACTTTTTAGAAGTTTAGACTTTTAGAACATTACAGCGCAGTACAGGCCCTTCGGCCCTTGATGTTGCGCCGACCTGTGAAACCATCTGACCTACACTATTGCATTCCTGCACGTTTTACTCCTCCCCTGTGCAGCAGAGCAAACCGTGGCGCAACGAATTGGGCAGTTGCTGCTTTCCCCTGAGAGGCCATTCCCCCAACAGTATCCAAAGCAGTATATCTGTTTTGCAGGGGAACAGCCACAGGAGATTCCTGCACTGCCTGCCTAGTCCCCTTGCTCTGCCTGGTGGTCACCCATTCCCTTCCTGCCTATGGGGTCTGAGCCTGTGGTGTGACCACCTCTCTATACGTGCTATCCACAATACTCTCCGCCTCGTGGATGCTCCACAGTGTCCCCAGCTGACGCTCCAGCTCCGAAAACCGGGCTTCCAGGAGCTGCAGCTGGAGACACTTCCTGCACACATGCTGGTCCCAGGTACTGGAATTGTTCCCGGCTGCCCACATAGAACACGAGAAGCACACGACTTTGAGCTCTCCTGCCATGACTTTAATCCTTTAAATTAAACCTTTTGGAAGATCTTAATATCAAGTAATATCAATTACTCTAAGGCCCTTCTTCCCTGGTCCTCGTTACTACAGAACTCTCTAAAAAACACTACTTACTCTATATGAAAATAAACTGTAGACCTTTCTTACATTAGATACTTACCCAGCTATTTAGAGCTATTCCCTAACAGCAGTGACTCACCAAACAATCACCTTGCAGCTTTCCTGTGATGTCACTGTTGGCTTTTTTTTTCAAAACTCCAGCGGTCTGGAAGAGGTCCGATTGCTGTCCGCTCCTGAGGGTAAGTGAAGGCCCCGAGCCTCGCGCTGGATTTATCCGCTCCCGGTTCTGGTTGTTTCCACACAGATCCGACTGCTCTCCATTCCTGAAGATCCTGAAGGGACCACTCTGGAGATTTGTGAGTGGTGACTCAGAAGTCAGACTGCAACTTTAAGCCAGCAAGAGAGCTGTAATCTCTCTCACTTTCCAGTAAAGTTCCAGTTAAGCCTCAGCTGCAAACACACAGCCCAGCACAGCCAGCAACCAGGGGACACGGATGAAGCCCCTCTTTTGCCTTTCGGAACCTGAGAAGCAAGCCTGAACCGTATGTGACCCAGCGAGGACTTCAGGACTACAATTTCAACTAAGGACTCTGGCACTAAGCTTCAGTATTTAAATTCCATTTATTTTACTGCAACCTCTCAACTTTTTTTTCCTTTGCAATCTATTTGTGTGCGTGTGTCTCTCTCTTGTGAATGTGAGCATGGACGTGTCACGTATTTTAGTAAGTTTAATCGGTTTAGAGTGTTAAGGTTAATAAACTTACATCTTTCTTGTTTAAACTCAAGAAAACCTGTCTGATTAGTTCATTTGCAATTATATCTGAGGAACAGGAGCAAGTGCTCACTGAGGTGGTAAGTTAAATCACTGTATTAAAAGGATTTTTTTTTTTTATTCATTCATGGGATGTCGGCGTCGCTGGTCAGGCCAGCATTTATTGCCCATCCCTAATTGCCCTTGAGAAGGCGGTGGTGAGCTGCCTTCTTGAACCGCTGCAGTCCATGTGGAGTAGGTACACCCACAGTGCTGTTAGGAAGGGAGTTCCAGGATTTTCCCACGTATGTGCTGCCCTTGTCCTTCTAGTTGGTAGAGGTCGCGGGTTTGGAAGGTGCTGTCTAAGGAGCCTTGATGCGTTGCTGCAGTACATCTTGTAAATGGTACACACTGCTGCCACTGTGCGTCGGTGGTGGAGGGAGTGAATGTTTGTGAATGAGGTGCCAATCAAGTGGGCTTCTTTGTTCTGGATGGTGTCAAGCTTTCTGAGTGCTGTTAGAGCTGCAACCATCCAGGCAAGTGCAGAGTATTCCATCACACTCCTGACTTGTGCCTTATAGATGGTGGACAGGCTTTGGGAAGTCAGGAGGTGAGTTACTTGCCGCAGGATTCCTAGCCTCTGACCTGCTCTTGTAGCCACGGTATTTATGTGGCGACTCCACTTCAGTTTCTGGTCAATGGTAGCCCCTAGGATGTTGATAGTGGGGGATTCAGCGATGGTAATGCCACTGAATGTCAAGGGGAGATGCTTACATTCTCTCTTGTTGGAGATGGTCATTGCCTGGCACTTGCGTGGCGCGAATGTCACTTGCCACTTACCAGCCGAAGCCTGGATGTTATCCAGGTCTTGCTGCATTTCTGCATGGACTGCATCAGTATCTGAGGAGTCACGAATGGTGCTGAACATTATGCAACCATCAGTGAACATCCCCACCTCTGACCTTATGATTGAAGGAAGGTCATTGATGAAGCAGTTGAAGATGGTTGGGCCTAGGACACTACCCTGAGCACTTCCTCAGGGTAGTGATGTCCTGGAGCTCAGATGATTGACCTCCAACAACCACAACCATCTTCCTTTGTGCTAGGTATGACTCCAACCAGTGAAGCGTTTTCCCCCGATTCCCATTGACTTCAGTTTTGCTAGGGCTCCTTGATGCCATACTCGGTCAAATGCTGCCTTGATGTCAAGGGAAGTCACTCTCACCTCACCTCTTGAGTTCAGCTGTTTTATCTATGTTTGAACCAAGGCTGTAATGAGGTCAGGAGCTGAGTGGCCCTGGCAGAACCCAAACTGAGCGTCACTGAACAATTCTGCAAGAGCAACTCACCTAGTCCCATTACCCTGCCTTTTTCCTGTAGTCCTGCAATTGCTTTTCTTTTCGGATAATTATCCAATATGCATAATTTTAATATAGTTCAGAAATCATATAATGCTCACAACTTATAAAAAGAGCTGCACATCTTTGAAAGACAGCAAATTTTTCATATGGCGCCAGATATACCATTGATTTGGATTGGGAGTGCTTACTGTGAGGAAATTGTCGTATTTACAAACTGATTTCTCCTGGATTAAGGACGCTGGGAGCGACAGTCCCTCAGTCTGAGAGCTGCTGGCCAATCATCGATGGACCCCGAGGCTACTAGTGAGTGATGGGGGCAGAGGAGGGTTTTCATGTGGTGGGGCTCATGGGTTGTAGGGGGGTCAGCAGCAAGGGCAGGGAGCTGGATCTCAGTGGGCCTTCCCTCCCTTCCTGTTGCTGGGTCTCTTGATCAAGCACTAAGTGCCTTTGAATGAGGGAACTCTCCCCTCCCCTGGAGCTGGCAAGGAACCCGCAAGGGTTTGCTTCTCACGCTCCCTGTGTGGCAACAGGCCTGTCCGCCGCTGGGCTAATACTGCCAGTGGCGGGAAGAGGCCCTTAATTGGTTATCAATTACTCAATTGGCAGCGGGGCAGGAAGACCATTCACAGGCCTTCCCGCCACAGACTTAATTGGGGTGGAGGCGGGAAGCTGGTGGGGTCCCCCACCACCCCGCCCAATTAAATGCCCTTCCCACCTTTAAACTCACTACTGGGAGAGCATAAAATCCAGCCCAATGGGTTATTTTTAAGTATAGGCTTATTTGGCGATGACAATACCTTGGTGCGTTTGATGTGAACAGCGGCATAAACAACTGCTTCCCCGCGAATTCTCTTCCCCGGCAGCGCCAACTAACGGCTTGCCCCGCGCCATCAACCGCCCTGCCTTCGAAATTCCGTCCCATCTGATAGGATGGCGCTGGGACGGTGAACCTGTGATTGACAGCATCTTTCACCACTCACAGAGCAGAGTTCTAAATAGGGGTGGATCAACCCGCAACGGGACCAATCAATTGTTTCGTCTAAGGCGGAAATTCCGTTCATTTGCCTCTGACAGCTGGAGATGTTGATAAAAGGCAAACCTGCCATTGTAAGTTAAGAGAAAACGATATTAGTTGGACAATTTATTTACTAATTTCATTTAGTTAGTGTATTTTGGATTGAAGCAGTTGCAAGTTTTACTTGCACATGTTTGGTGGGTAGGCGGGGCAGTCTACAGCGGCGGTGGTATTTGAATTGCTTGTGCTGTGAGGTTGTTCGGGAAAAACCTTGGTTTTCTGGCCTGAAAATGCCTGTCGGATACAATCGGGAGAAAACAATGAGGATGAAAATAACCAAGGCTTCGAAGGTAAGAAGTGCTGAGAATCGATGCATGCATTTATTAGAGTTAACTGTCAAATTTTGAAAGTAGTAATATTATATTTTAGTTTGCACATTATGCACGCAATTGCATTTAATTTAAATTCCATTAGTTACTGTGAATGGCTGCTGATATCCAAATAATCCGTTTGAAAATTAGCAGAGCTGGCTTGTCGTTAGGTTCTGTTTTGTTTCCGTTGTTTGTTTTTTAAAAAATTACTTCATATGTTTCCCTCATGTGAGACTTGTAGACACAGACGCACCAGTTGAGCGTAACATTTGGACTTGGGAGGCTCTATTGTCGAAGGTGTCATTTTATGGAAGAGACGTTATACGAAAACACTGTGCATGTCCAGGTATACCTTAACGATCCCAGGTGGCCGTAACATACTTCATAACACTTTTCCGCTCCTCATGCTTGGGAATGGGACTGCACAATTGAGTGGAGATGGAAAGCAGTTTGAGAACTTAAGATAGTCAGAAATTCAAGGCCCTTATCGTAGAAGAAAAATACACAATCGTGAAATATGTTGAGGAGCACCTTGGAGAAGTGAAAACAAGTTGAGACACATTTAACACCTTTCCCACCTAATGCCAAATCAGTTTGCTGAGCTGGTACAAGCAGACCAGAGCAACTAATCCTGGGTCATTCGGTCTCATCTTGACTGGAAAAATGAACGATTTGACAACGAACGGGAACCAACACTGTTTCTGCATTGTAGATAACTATTTCAAAAACAACCATGCAATTGAGTCAATTTCAAAACCTGGGAGTTATGCCATGTTTCCACAGAAATTGTTGATAACTGGATGTGTGAGAGAATTCCTTAAGTATTTCTCCAAAAGCACATCTTGTAAGCTGGTAACTGAGTGGGAGTAAGAATTGGAATTTGGTGAGAGTGGGAAATAGCCTGCGGGTAGGTAGTACAAAAAACTGCTTTTTATTGAACTGCAATTTAAATTTTCATATTGTCATGGAATGAGGTGATACTTAGTAGCTTTGGTGGACATCTGATCTTTTCTAGTAGTCTGAAGAGACCACGTCTGCTGACTAGGTCAAAGGCTTTGGTGAGATCAATGAAAGCAACGTAGAGGGGCATCTGTTCGTGGCATTTCTCCTGTGGCTGACGAAGGGAGAACAGCATGTCAATGGTCGATCTCTCTGCTCGAAAGCCATACTGTGCCTCAGGGTAGACATGCTTGGCCAGCTTCTGGAGCCTGTTTAAAGCAACTCAAGCGAAGACTTTCCCCACTATGCTGAGCAGGGAGATTCCACAGTAGTTGTTGCAGTCACCGCGGTCACCTTTGTTTTTATAGAGGGTGATGATATTGGCATTGAGCATAGCCTGTGCTGCTCCTTCATCCCAGTACAGGCAAAGTATTTCATGTAGTGCTGAGAGTATAGCAGGCTTAGCACTCTTAATAATTTCAGGGGTAATGCTGTCCTTCCCAGGGGCTTTTCCGCTGGCTAGAGAATCAGTGGCATTACTGAGTTCCGATTTTGTTGGCTGTATGTCCAGCTCATCCATGACTGGCAGAGGCAGGGCTGCATTGAGGGCGGTCTCAGTGACAACATTCTCCCTGGAGTACAGTTCTAGGTAGTGCTCAACCCAGCGGTCCATTTGCTTGCGTTGGTCAGTGATTGTGTCCCCTGATTTAAATTTGAGGGAGGCGATCTTCTTGATGGTTGGCCCAAAAGCGCTCTCAATGCCATCATGCATTCCTCTGATGTTTCCGGTGTCTGAGGCCAGCTGACTATGACTGCATAGGTCATTTGCGCAGCGCCTGGCTGTTCTTTGTGCAGCGCTTCTGGCTACTTTAAGTGCTACGGATGTTAACTCGCTGGGGGCTTTCTTGTAGTTCAGCAGTGCAATGCGCTTAGCGGTTATGACGGGTTCCAGCTCTTCATTATGACATTGAAACCAGTCTGCATTCCGCTTCACGCGTTTGTCATAGTTGACTCATAGACTTCATTCCATGACAATATGAAAGGCACAATTCAGCATAGCGGTGCCTCATCAGACCCCTTTCCTATCCTGAATGGTGTGAAACAGGGCTGTGTTTGGGATTTTCTTCTCCCTGCTGCGCTCTCATGCATTCAAGTCTTCAGAAGAGGGAATTTTCCTCCACGCAAGATCAGGTGGCAGGTTGTTCAACCTTGCCCGTCTAAGAGCGAAGACCAAAGTATGGAAAGTCCTCATCAGGGAACTTCTCTTTGCTGATGATGCTGCATTAACATCCCACACTGAAGAGTGTCTGCAGAATCTCATCGACGGGTGTGCGGCTGCCTGCAACGTATTTGGCTTAACCATCAGCCTCAAGAAAACTAACATCACGGGACAGGACGTCAGAAACGCTCCATGCATCAATATCGGCGACCACGCTCTGGAAGTGGTTCAAGAGTTCACCTATCTAGGCTCAACTATCACTAGTATCCTGTCCCTCCAATGCAGAAATCAACAAGTGCATGGGAAAGGCTTCCACTGCTATGTCCAGACTGGCCAAGAGTGTGGGGAAAATGGCGCACTGACACGGAACACAAGTCCACGTGTATCAAGCCTGTGTCCTCAGTACCTTGCTCTACGGCAGCGAGGCCTGGACAACGTACATCAGCCAAGAGCGACATCTCAATTCATTCCATCTTGGCTGCCTCGGAAGAATCCTTGGCATCGGGTGACAGGACCGTATCTCCAACACCGAAGTCCTTGAGGCGGCCAACATCCCCAGCTTATACACCCTACTGAGTCAGCAGCGCTTGAGATGGCTTGGCCATGTGAGCCGCATGGAAGATGGCAGGATCCCCAAAGATACATTGTACAGCGAGCTCGCCACTGGTATCAGACCCATTGGCCGTCCATGTCTCCGCTTTAAAGACGTCTGCAAACGCAACATGAAGTCCTGTGACATTGATCACTAGTCGTGGGAGTCAGTTGGCAGCGATCGCCAGAGCTGGCGGGCAACCATAAAGGCGGGGCTAAAGTGTGGCGAGTCGAAGAGACTTGGCAGTTGGCAGGAAAAAAGACAGCAGCGCAAGGCGAGAGCCAACTGTAACAGCCCCGGCAACCAATTTTATCTGCAGCACCTGTGGAAGAGTCTGTCACTCTAATATTGGCCTTTATAGCCACTCCAGGCACTGCTCCACAAACCACTGACCACCTCCAGGCACTTACCCATTGTCTCCCGAGATAACGAGGCAGAAGAAGAATTTAAATTTTACATTTTAACTACTGCCTCTTTTTGTCTGGGTTGATAGAGTGGTACTGGACAAGAGCCCAATGTTGCCAGGACAAAAACCACCAACAAACTAACAAGTATCTCTCTCCAAAAGGAGGGCTCGCAAATACTGATGGCACAGTAAAACTAAAAATGCATGTTTAAGTGTTAAATACAAAATCTGGGCATTCTATACTTTTGGATAAATAAAAGTGGAAAGCTTCAAGTGAATTGGTGGACACCATGTGATCCTGTTCCAAAGTCATCTAGGCTTCCATAAGATCTTCAGAGCAGGACGTAGTCATAGCAATCCTCTCCATGGATTCTACACATGGTAGTTTTTGCTCGGCCCAATAATAGTCCTACCTAGAGGTCATCCAATCCCCTCACCTGCCCCAGTAAACTGGGTGAGTAAAGATGGCATAAAATGAAGGCCCAGTTGTGTGCCATATGAACTGCCCTATCGGTAAGCTTGATGAAGACAGCATTCCCATATATTTCAGAGGCCATTGCCGCAGCTGATGGGCTGACAACTTTGTCATGGCTTTCATACATTCACCCTCTTAAGATAGCTGTTTGCAACACTTTATACCATGTTTCCAGATTAACCAAAAAGAGATTTGAGTTGGTAGTTGCCCTTGCCCACTCCCTGGGGCCTGGTTTTGAAGGGATGCCATGTTGTAAAGTGCCACAATGGCATACAGTTCTATGTAAGTTAATCATTTATGCAGGGTTTTTGGGCTCTACCAATCCTCACACAAAGATCTCTACTCCAACTATAAATTAAGGTTATAAATTTATAAAACAAACTTGATCAGGCCACAAGGAATTAAAGCAGTAAATTTCAGTCAACAAAGAAACAGGCAGGTCTATGTAGCCTTGCAAGATGGTAAGAGAGGTGTTTCAATGAAACCAGGATGAGTATGAACGGTGGTGGGGAAGTGCTATCTTCACCCAGGTAGGGACATCTGGGCAGCACAATGCTACTCATGCAAAATCTTCATCTAGGCAGTTCATTTGTAGTGTTGATTTCTATTCTAAATTATGTCACATTCGCATAAGCCTAGCCCTGACCTGACTTCTCTCTCTCTTAGGCAGTAATAACTAACAAAAGCAGTCTCTTTGCCAATCCTTTCTCCTCCTCCTCCTTCCTTAAACCTCTTGCACCACAGCAGTTTGGAAAATGAACAGAAACAAAGGCCAGAGAACAGTCCATCTACGTTCCTCTGTCTCCCTTTTTTTGTTTCTCTCGATGTTTCTTGGTTAGATAAAGGGCCAAGACCGAACAACTCTAAATCTATCTTCTGTCTTTTGCTCTTGCAATCCTTTTTGCTTTAGAACTGGAGTCACTAGTCAGTCAGTTGGCGTCCAATACTTTGCCTGTTTCATCTGGGCTGATGGAGTAGATAGAGAAGTCCAATGCCACCAGAACAAAAAGTGCCAACAAATCCTCCCCTCTAGAGGAGAGCACTGCAGATGGTCTAGTCAAACTAAAGGTGCATGCTTTAGTGTTATAAGATGACTTGCTTATCTTTGACAAAACAAGTTGTGTTCTGCAGTGCTTACTGGTTGCAGAAAGCTTCAAGCACACTGCATGGTCACATTCTGAGGTAACCCAGGCTTGCACAAGTTCTCTGAAAAGAACTAGCAGTTGGAGCAACCCTCCCCACAGACTCTGAGTTCTGGAAATTAATACTGGTGGTTGACTGCTGCCCACCAGTTGAAACTGGTTGATGTCTGTACTCTTGCAAGCCATCTCCATTGTGTACTAATTAGAAGTGAGGTGGCAACAATTGGTATAAGGACTATTAAAATGAGACTTTGGTGAGTAGAAATTAAGTACGGGGCGAATTAGGTGCTTGATAGAATAACCAATCTTAGTCAAGTAAAATCAGCTTTAAGGTGGGACAAGCTAGCTAAACCTAAAATGACAACACGGCAAGGGACAGGGATGCGTCATTCCTGCAAGACTGGAGTTTCAAGCATGTGGTGTTGGCTTGGGTGAACGCATCTTTGGGCAGTTTCACTCGTATTGTTTCCATTTCCTTCTCCAGTTAAGATTTGTGACTTTGATAAATGGATCGCATTCAGGAAGAATTTTGAGATGCTGAGTTGGACAATGGAGGGGAATGATGAGTGACTATCTGATAGGCAGAAAAGGTTAGAACGGCTTTGAATAAATAGCTTTCCAACAACAACTTGTATTTATATAGCATGTTTCTGTCCCAAGATGCTTTTAAAGGAGCGTTAACAAACAAAATTGTGCACTGGACTACATGAGATATTCGAACAGATGACCAAATGTTTGTTCAAAGAAGTCTGTTTTAAGGAGCGTATTAAACCTCTGTGCCTTTTAGGAAGGAAATTCCTAATGTTGAGGCCTAGGTAGTTGAAGGTACAGTTGCCAAAAGTGGAGTGTTTTAAAATTGGGGATGTGCCTGTGTGGTAAATGAAAACTCTGAGCAGGGTCACCAAATAAATATCAATGGCATCAACGAACAAGAGATGGCTTGATATGGAGGGGTGTCAGCAACATACCTAGAAATACAAAAGCAAAATAGTGCAGAATTCTGAAATAAAAACACAACATGCTGGAAATACTCATCTGTGGAGTGAGAAATAGAGATAACATTTCAGATCTGAGACATTTCTTTGGAACTGGGGAAAATTAGAAATGTAAT